>NC_140585.1:321559947-324117764 GCF_964204655.1 Triturus cristatus
ATTATTTATTCCCGTAATGCTGCACCAACTTTTTCCATAATATCAAATGGTTGTTTCTCAATGTGAAGATGTGAAGCTAGTTCCTCGTCAAGGTTATGTCCCCCCGGGAATCTAGTTTCCAAGTCTAGTATCCATTTCGATTCCCGTTGTCTTAGTCTGAGGTCTCTATTGCCACCTCTTAAACCTAAGGCTATTTGTTCAATGGCAAAGTACCGTAACAAAGAATTATTGGATTGATGGAATTCAAGAAAATGTCTTGCAATTGGGTACTGTACATTTACATTGGTAATAGCTCTAAGATGTTCCATCACTCTTTTCTTTACCATGCAGGTGGTACTTCCCACGTATCTACGCTTGCAGGGGCATTCAAGTACGTATACAATAAAATTACTGCTGCATGTCAAAAATTGTTTAATTTTCCATTCTTTGTTTCTTCCCGGGATACTAAATCCCTTTACAGAGTGGCTAAATTTGCACGCTCTGCAGTGCCCACAGGGGAAGAACTCTTTAAGATCATGAAAATTATGGCTCTTCAATTCAGTTATGTCCCCTCTTACCAATATATCCTTGAGGCTTCTGCCTTTCTTGTAAGTAATTAGGGGTCTTTCTCCTATTTCTTTCCCTATGATGGCATCTGTCTGGAGAATCTTCCAATTATCTGTAAGCATTTTGCTTACTTTCTGTGATCTGGTGTTGTACGTAGTTATTAGTCTAACGCCACTGTCTACATCTTCCTGGTCCCTTTCTCTCTGTTCTAGTGCCTTTGCTCTACTGATGCTGTTAATTTTTGTCACTGCGTTATTGAGGACCCATTCTGGGTACCCTCTCTGGCGAAACCTTTCGAGCATGTTGTTTTGTTCTTCCAAGAATTTTTCATCTGTACTGCAGTTCCTCCTTGCCCTTAGTAGCTCTCCATATGGAATACTCCATTTCAGGGGTTCAGGATGGCCACTAAGGGCATGAAGTAAACTGTTCCCTGCTGTATCTTTCCTATACAGACTCGTTGTGAGTTTCCCATCTTGGACTTCTATATGAGTATCTAGGAACTCTACCTCCCTCCTACTGATGTTAAATGCAAGTTTAATGTTGTATGGGTTGGCATTGTCAAATTATTTTACACTTGATTGTATCACGGGTTGGGGTGACGATATTAACTTATAAAATGATTTTGGTCTATAAATATGTTGCAACAAGTATTGACCAGTGCAAAACCAACGTATAGAGGAAAGATACAGGCTTTTTCAGGTACTAGACCGACATGAATGCATAGACAATAGACTCCCAATGTATATTAATAAGCCATTAGTGCGGAGATATATGAAACGGATGATTGTGATATTGGAAAAACAAATTGGCATTGCCAACCCATACAACATTAAACTTACATTTAACATCAGTAGGAGGGAGGTAGAGTTCCTAGATACTCATATAGAAGTCCTAGATGGGAAACTCACAACGAGTCTGTATAGGAAAGATACAGCCGGGAACAGTTTACTTCATGCCCTTAGTGGCCATCCTGAACCCCTGAAATGGAGTATTCCATATGGAGAGCTTCTAAGGGCAAGGAGGAACTGCAGTACAGATGAAAAATTCTTGGAAGAACAAAACAACATGCTCGAAAGGTTTCGCCAGAGAGGGTACCCAGAATGGGTCCTCAATAACGCAGTGACAAAAATTAACAGCGTCAGTAGAGCAAAGGCACTAGAACAGAGAGAAAGGGACCAGGAAGATGCCGACAGTGGCGTTAGACTAATAACTTCGTACAACAACAGATCACAGAAAGTAAGCAAAATGCTTACCGATAATTGGAAGATTCTCCAGACAGATGCCATCTTAGGGAAAGAAATAGGAGAAAGACCCCTAATTACTTACAAGAAAGGCAGAAGCCTCAAGGATATATTGGTAAGAGGGGACATAACTGAATTGAAGAGCCATAATTTTCATGATCTTAAAGGGTTCTTCCCCTGTGGGCACTGCAGAGCGTGCAAATTTAGCCACTCTGTAAAGGGATTTAGTATCCCGGGAAGAAACAAAGAATGGAAAATTAACCAATTTTTGACATGCAGCAGTAATTTTATTGTATACGTACTTGAATGCCCCTGCAAGCATAGATATGTGGGAAGTACCACCTGCATGGTAAAGAAAAGAGTGATGGAACATCTTAGAGCTATTACCAATGTAAATGTACAGTACCCAATTGCAAGACATTTTCTTGAATTCCATCAATCCAATAATTCTTTGTTACGGTACTTTGCCATTGAACAAATAGCCTTAGGTTTAAGAGGTGGCAATAGAGACCTCAGACTAAGACAACGGGAATCGAAATGGATACTAGACTTGGAAACTAGATTCCCGGGGGGACACAACCTTGACGAGGAACTAGCTTCACATCTTCACATTGAGTAACAACCATTTGATATTATGGAAAAAGTTGGTGCAGCATTACGGGAATAAATAATATGTTGTTTCTGTATGGATAATATGTCCCTTTTTGAGAAATTAATGGCTGTGTATCTCTTATTTGTGTCTTTTACAGGAGGAAAGGAAGGGGCCCATCCTGTGTCTGACTATCTCACGGGTTCCCTAACCTCTTCTTCCCCGGGCTCGGGACCACACTAAAACACAGATAAGAGAATTTTATATTGGAATGCTTATTTGTTTCAGAAAATAATTGGTTTCATTTGTTTTCCCCAAAAATGTTTTTACACTTGATTGTATCACGGGTTGGGGTGACGATATTAACTTATAAAATGATTTTGGTCTATAAATATGTTGCAACAAGTATTGACCAGTGCAAAACCAACGTATAGAGGAAAGATACAGGCTTTTTCAGGTACTAGACCGACATGAATGCATAGACAATAGACATCCAATGTATATTAATAAGCCACTAGTGCAGAGATATATGAAACGGATGATTGTGACATTGGAAAAACAAATTGGCATTGCCAACCCATACAACATTAAACTTACATTTAACATCAGTAGGAGGGAGGTAGAGTTCCTAGATACTCATATAGAAGTCCTAGATGGGAAACCCACAACGAGTCTGTATAGGAAAGATACAGCCGGGAACAGTTTACTTCATGCCCTTAGTGGCCATCCTGAACCCCTGAAATGGAGTATTCCATATAGAGAGCTACTAAGGGCAAGGAGGAACTGCAGTACAGATGAAAAATTCTTGGAAGAACAAAACAACATGCTCGAAAGGTTTCGCCAGAGAGGGTACACAGAATGGGTCCTCAATAACGCAGTGACAAAAATTAACAGCGTCAGTAGAGCAAAGGCACTAGAACAGAGAGAAAGGGACCAGGAAGATGCAGACAGTGGCGTTAGACTAATAACTACGTACAACAACAGATCACAGAAAGTAAGCAAAATGCTTACAGATAATTGGAAGATTCTCCAGACAGATGCCATCATAGGGAAAGAAATAGGAGAAAGACCCCTAATTACTTACAAGAAAGGCAGAAGCCTCAAGGATATATTGGTAAGAGGGGACATAACTGAATTGAAGAGCCATAATTTTCATGATCTTAAAGGGTTCTTCCCCTGTGGGCACTGCAGGGCGTGCAAATTTAGCCACTCTGTAAAGGGATTTAGTATCCCGGGAAGAAACAAAGAATGGAAAATTAACCAATTTTTGACATGCAGCAGTATTTTTATGGTATACGTACTTGAATGCCCCTGCAAGCGTAGATACGTGGGAAGTACCACCTGCATGGTAAAGAAAAGAGTGATGGAACATCTTAGAGCTATTACCAATGTAAATGTACAGTACCCAATTGCAAGACATTTTCTTGAATTCCATCAATCCAATAATTCTTTGTTACGGTACTTTGCCATTGAACAAATAGCCTTAGGTTTAAGAGGTGGCAATAGAGACCTCAGACTAAGACAACGGGAATCGAAATGGATACTAGACTTGGAAACTAGATTCCCGGGGGGACATAACCTTGACGAGGAACTAGCTTCACATCTTCACATTGAGTAACAACCATTTGATATTATGGAAAAAGTTGGTGTAGCATTACTGGAATACATAATATGTTGTTTCTGTATGGATAATATGTCCCTTTTTGAGAAATTAATGGCTGTGTATCTCTTATTTGTGTCTTTTACAGGAGGAAAGGAAGGGGCCCATCCTGTGTCTGACTATCTCACGGGTTCCCTAACCTTTTCTTCCCCGGGCTCGGGACCACACTAAAACACAGATAAGAGAATTTTATATTGGAATGCTTATTTGTTTCAGAAAATAATTGGTTTAATTTGTTTTCCCCAAAATTTTTTTTACACTTGATTGTATCACGGGTTGGGGTGACGATATTAACTTATAAAATTATTTTGGTCTATAAATATGTTGCAACAAGTATTGACCAGTGCAAAACCAACGTATAGAGGAAAGATACAGCCTTTTTCAGGTACTAGACCGACATGAATGCATAGACAATAGACACCCAATGTATATTAATAAGCCACTAGTGCGGAGATATATGAAACGGATGATTGTGACATTGGAAAAACAAATTGCATGGTTTCTATGAATGCGTGTAGCAATGAATATCAGCAAACGAAATCAACAACGGTGGCGATTGCTAATACAACGAAAATAATAATGAATGTAGCAATTTGAAAGGACATTAAGCCTAAATATATGGTGACTTAAATGGACACTTGTTCAAGGGAAATTGTATAATAATGTTAATAACGAAAACTATAAATCAAAGATACAATGACATCTATGTTCCAACAATTGAAAAAAATAATTGTGGTGTCTATATCATAATATTGAAATAATGCTGGTGTCAAATCAAGGAGACAATGTATATCTAGAAAGCAATGATTTGCACTTTCCAATATGTCTGCCGCATTGTAAAACATCAGAATAGACTACCTAAAGGTATAGTCCTACTTTTGTTATCACTGAATTTTGGGTGGAATCACCTCAATGAACTTTATTTATATCGATGTAAAGCGTTTGTAGATTCGTGTGAACAAGACACTTTTGGTGTCGAACGCGTAACGAACATTAAACTACTGCCGTTTTTATAAATACCTGTGACTCTGAGTGTGCATTTTACTGGCGAAATTTGATACATACATACTTACATATATACATAGACACACATATATCGTCATAAACCCCCCCAAAAATAGTAAACACAACAATACTCTATTTTGTACCCGAAGCGTACCTGTTAAGGAATAAAGTTAATAATACAAAATACATTTCATGAAGAATGAACTTGAAGTGAGATGTGGCTCAAAGTCAGACACCGACGGTAGGTTGCCGCAGTTGCGCTCCACCTCACTTATTGCTAAAGGCGCAGTGATTTATATGTGCTTTTTATGTTTAGCGACCCGCTCTGCTTTTACTCACTTTTACCGGCATTAGAAGAGCTTTTATTGAATTCTAGCTCCTATTACATATACAGATACAGTGCTTCTACCTTTGTTGTTCTGCTGTTGTGCTTGTAGTTTGGAATCATCCTTCCACCTCCTATGCACATCGCACTTCAGTACTTAACTCATCACTTCTAGAGGATCCGGTATCACCCTTGTTTCTGTCGCGGCTTGTACCGTTTGCGCAGAGAGCATCACAGACCGGACATACCTCTAACTCACTTCCTGTTCATCCAGGGGCATGCGGTAGTTGCGGTCCAGTTTGCTGCCGCCTCCACCTACTTAATCAGAATGCCAGAGCGGACACGTGCAGTGGGCATGCCGCTGGTGCATGGCAAACCCGTCTGCACCCATCCATGTATGGACCTTGCTCAGCGCCATAACCACTGCCTGTTTTACCCCAAGTGGGGGTCCCACTATCAAATACTCTGGGGACATACTATTGCGCCTAAATAGGACAGCCAAACACTATAATGGCCCCTTGCTGGATTTACAAAGGGAGCCTAAGCAATGCAACCACTGTATGCTAAATTTGCGGTTCACGAAAACTAGTGCCTGCTCCATTGTTAACCAGGAGAGACCATTACAATCAGAAGCATCTAAGACTTTCCATGGGATGCTCATCAACGCATGGTCACTCATAAAACACAAAATAGAATTTGCTGAAATGGTGGTCACACACAAGATTAACATGGAGTTTGTTACCGAAACCTGGGCTCTTCATTAAGCCCTACGCTGTTCAGCCTTTATGTGATCCCCCTGGCTAAAATAATCAGGCAGTTTGGTTTCTCGGTGCTATCCTACGCAGATGATACACAGTGCTGTCAATCTCAAGCAATGTGGAGGAAACAGCAGACCAATTCAACTGCTCTATGACCCAGGTGAACTAGTGGATGAGCTCTAACTGACTAAAGTTGAATGGTGGAAAGTCGGAGGTACTCCTGTTGGGTACGGACACCTCCTTCTGGTCGCATAGGTGGTGGCCAGCTGGTTTGGGGGATCTTCGAGTCCCAGTTAAGAAGGTGAAGAACTTGGGTTTCGTATTCGACGACAATCTAACCTATAAACACCAGATGAGCAATCTTACCTCTACTATCTTCCTCATCCTAAAGATAATCAGGAAAGATCGTCCTTATATACCGCCGAACACCTTGAAAACACTCGTGACAGTATTAGCCCTGTCCAGACTTGATTATGGAAATGCTCTTTACGTAGGCATCCAAAAGCAGAATTTACTTAAGCTGCAACATCTTCAAAATGTGGCAGCTAGACTGCTGCTGGCTATTTCTAAATTCCAGCCAATCTCCCATGGACGGAGAATGCTACACTGGCTGCCGGTTGAAAAAAGGATAACATTTAAATCATTATGACCATATTCTAAGGCATTACACGGTGTTGGCCCTCAATACCTGAAGAAACACCTAACTTGTTATAAACTCTTACAGAACCCCAGATTTAAGAAAGCTCGCTGAGACAGAAGAAACCTTATCCTGGGGACAATTAAATCATGGAACTCGCCCCCGACTGACATAAAAAGCAGCCTAACACTACTATCCTTTAGAAAATAACTAAAAACATGGCTCTTTGCCAAGTAAAACTCTGCTCCTACTCTCCTTCAGGCAACCTTCCGTCCAGGGCCTAGACGCCCTTGGGCATTCCTGCGCTATATACATTTTCAAATCAAGCAATCAAATCAATTTGAAGAATGATACTTAAGAGCAGTTTTGAGGTCTGGATCTGCAGTGGCAGGTGGGTGGGGAGGGGGTGGCGAAATGAAAATAAGTTTTAAAAAAACGTTAAAAAACTAAACACTTACCTTGCCAACAGGTCCCGTGTTTCTGCTCCTGCTCTACTCCAGGAACACGAAGCATAGCCAGGCTCCCCTGACCAAAAACAACGCTGCAATGCAGCGTTGTGATTGCTAAGCACCCAGACTCCCCTGACCAATCACCACGCAGCGTGGCGATTGGTCTGGGCGTCGTGGTTCAATGCTCAGCCAGGGAATGGGGGCCTGGGCATGTTCTCCACGCAGGCTGGAATGCTGTTTGAGGGAGAATTGGACCATATCCCTGAACCCAGGACTACCAGAGGAGACTCCACGTGCTAGTTGGCAGGACTCCTGTGTGAAAAACAGGGACACAATAAGCTCCTGAAGCCTTGAACCCTGTGCCTGGCCTCAAATGAAGTGAGTCCTAATCACCTTGGTTGTGCCCCCATGTCCTGGACTCTTAAATGTGGAGTTAGAGGTGCTGCTCCTGTTTGACCCTCAAACTATGGATTTCAAAATATGTTTCACCAATAGAGAAGTGACAGAGGATCAGCAGCTCCCTGGCAGTTGATCCGCCCAAATTGCATTACTGTAGGCCTGGCTTTGTAGTAGCTCCTGATACATTATTCTCCGCAGCCGCAAATTCTGTTCAGCTGGACCTCTCGGCGATTGTACCCGGCCTTGTGAAGCCCTCTTCGGCTACAGCCTGCAGCTTCGTCCCGCTGAAGGTTTTCAACTTCACAAAAATTGTCTACGTTAAATGGTAGAAATATTCTCCTGACTCGGTGGCGACCATGTCCCCATAAACGATGACCTACTTGGCCTATAAATCCAGCTTTTAGCGCTCAGAGCATTTTCCTGCCATTGTTGATGGATTTACCAAGACGTCACCCAGCTGCTCCCTAGTGATTACAACTCCTCCTTGGATTTAGCCTGCTGCCTTGCCCCTCTGAACTCTACCTTCTCCTGGACTTTTCCTCAAGAACATTTCTATTTCCCAAGGTAAGCTGAGACCAGCCCAATGCACCCCTTGTATCTAAATGGTTATCCATAGTGGTCGGCCTCAACTTTTGATTTGCCCCCATTTTTCATGACCAAACACCTATGGTCTTAGTTTTGATCTTTTAGGTGCTAGATTTTCCCTAAAAACTTTAAAAATTCATAACTCTAGTTTCTAAATTGTTTTGGTAGTTTTCTTATGTTGCATTGTGCAAACATATTTTACACAGTACCTCTTTTTTAAGCCTGACTGCTTTTGTGCCAACCTACCAGAGGGTTAAGCACAGGTTGATTGAATAACTTTTGTGGTTGACCCTGACATGGATTGTGGTTGCTGTTAAGGTAGAGTTTTCACCCTTCCCCTCACCAACAACCCAATTTCTTACAATCCATAAATGCAAGTTCCTGGGAAACATGCAAGACTATCTCACAGAGACTGATCCTTTGACTACCTGAATCCGCTTCCGCTTGTAGGGGTGTTTGTGCTTAGAGTACACACAACTGGCCTGTACAATTGCTGGAAGAGTTCCATGAACTATTCCATGAAACTGATTTCCTGAAAGGAAAGCTAGTGCGACTCTACATGGACTGATCCATACAGCCAGTAGTGGTGTGCCAGTGTCGTGTGGCCTTCTACCTCAGACCTCAAGTGGAGGAAAAGCTTTATAAACAAGAAGTGGCAGATATTATTGAATGGGTGAATGGGCACACCCATTGGGTGTCTACTATTGTAGTAACTCGCAATCCTAAGAAACCAGTAGAGGTGAGACTGTACATTGACATGCATCTAAACTTGTTGGTGGATGATCTACTGACAAGCTCACAGGGTTTGTTGGTTCTCCAGGATGGACCAAGATAGTCAGGATATCAGCAACTCATGTTGGAACTGGAGTCGTTCTTTATCACCACCTTTTTAATACACCTAAGTCTCTGCCGGCATTAAAGGCTAAATGTTAGAATCTTGAGTGTGGCAGAAATATTCCAAGACATAATCAGGGGAGTGCTGATTGGACTTAAAGGGGTTTTCAATGTGAGCGACAACATTTTAGTTCATGCCCCCCGCCATAGAGGATAACTTTGCAAGCATCAGTGACTCAAAGACTATGGTCTGAACCTTAATAGGTGAAAATGTGAATTTCTAAGAAGCGGTATCCGTTTCTTTAGGTGCCAGTTCTCGACAGACAGAGAGGCCCCAGTCAGGGCCAAAATGATGGACATCCAGCCAGCACCAGCCCTGTCGTCTGTGATGGCAGTAAGAAGCTCTGTGAGTGGGCAATTACTGCTGGGGCTTCATCAAGAATTTGACAAAGCTAATGGCCCCCCTACAGTAGCTCACAAAAGCATCCAATCGTGGCAAAAGGAAGAGAAACAGGCCTTTCAGGACACTAAGAAATACCTCCCAATAGACACAACGCTGTCCTACTTCGATCCCAGCAGAGACTCAGAGCTGGTGGCAGATACTAGCCCCATGAGACTGTAGGCTCTGTTGATCCAAAAACAGGCTTATGGGGAGTGAGCGCGACCACATAACTCAATTGGGCCACCACCCCTATGGAACACCGGTACTTGCAAATTGAGAGAGAGGCTATAGCCATCCTTCACCTTGTAGGGGTGTTTGTGCTTAGAGTACACACAACTGACCTGTACAATTGCTGGAAGAGTTCCATGAACTATTCCATGAAATTAATTGCCTAAAAGGAAAGCTAATGCAACTCTACGTGGACTGATCCATACAGCCAGTAGGCGTCTGCCATTGTCGGGTGTCCTTCTACCTCAGACCCCAAGTGGAGGAAGAGCTTTGTAAACTAGAAGTGGCAGACATTATTGAATGGGTGGATGAGCACACCTCTTCGGGTGTCTACCATTGTAGTAACTCACAATCCTAAGCAACCAGGAGAGGTGAGCCTGTGCATTGAAATGCCCCTAAACCTGTTGGTGGATGACCTACTGACAAGCCAACAGGGTTTGTTTGTTCTCCAAGATGGACCACGATAGTCATGACATTACTCATGCTGGAACTGGAGTCACACTTTATCGCCACCTTTTTACTACCTCTAGGTCTCTACCGGAATTAAAGGCTAAATTTTAGTGTCTTGAGTGTGGCATAAATATTCCAAGACATAATCAGGGGAGTGCTGATTGGACTTAAAGGGGTCTTCAATGTGAGCGACAACATTTTAGTTCATACTCACACCTTAGAGGATAATTTTGCAAGCATCAGAGGAGAATGCCAATGACTCAAAGACAATGGGCTGAACCTTCATAGGTAAAAATGTGAATTTCTAAGAAGCAGTATCCGTTTCTTTGGGTACCTGTTCTCGACAGACTGAGTGGCCCCAGAAAGGGCCAATATGAGGGACATCCAGCAGCACCAGCCCTGTCGTCTGTGATGGCAGTAAGTGGCTCTGTGAGTGGGAAATTACTGCTGCCTCTTCATCAATAATTTGACAAAGCTTATGGCCCCCCTACAGTAGCTCACAAAATCATCCAATCAGTGGCCAAAGGAAGAGAAACAGGCATATCAGGACACTAAGAAATACCTCCCAATAGACACAACACTGGCCTACTTTGATCCCAGAAGAGACTCCGAGCTGGTGGCAGATACTATCCCCATGAGACTGTGGACTGTCCTATTCCAAAAACAGGCATATGGGGAGGGAGCACGATCACATAAATCAATTGGGCCACCACCCCCATGGAACACCGGTACTTGCAAATTGAGAGAGAGGCTATAGCCATCCTAAGGGGGTGCATGCGATTCGATTCCACCTATATCTCTATGGACATCTGTTGATCTTCAACACTGATCACAAATCCCCATCTCTTCTTTTTTAAGGATCACATACTAACTGCCTCCATCAAGGACTGAAAAATGTGTACTATAGAAGCCCTTTTCAAGTCAACTACAAGCCAAGAGCTCAAATCCGGTTCAGTATTTATCACAACATTCACAGGCCACCACTCAGAAGGATAAAAAATAGGCTCAGCACATTGAGGAGTACTTAAGACTTGTAGTGGAAATATTCTGACAGCTGATGATGTCCCTCAATGAGATTCTGAAATCTACAGAAGTGGATGACTGCCTGAAGCTGGAAATGGTAGCTATCAGAAAGGAAGACTGGAAGATTCTCAAGCCCAATACATCACATATATTAGCGGTAGCTCAACGGATGCTTTCCTGCCTCTACCATGTCTGGCATGTGCAGTTTCCAATGAAAGATGCTTCATGAGAGGTCCCTGACTAGTATTACCCCAGGGCCCTACCATGTCATGGTCAAGACCAAGATTGGAATCAGAAGCAAAATCTGGTTTCCTAGATTGCACAAAATGTTCAAAGAAACTGTTCAACCCTAAAAGATATTGCAGGTCAACAGAAGCACCTCCAGCACAATTTTGCAAGGAAGTAGTCCCCAGTGAGCTTGGGAGTGCTGAGTTTGGGAGAATGTCACATGGCTGTTAAATGCTTGTGGTAATTGATAATCACCCCAAATATCTGGAGGTGGAGATTGTGTCTCCCACTGATGCAAGTAAATTGTATCCAAAATGTGAGAAAATGGTGGCTACCCATGAGCTAATCTAGAAGACCCTACCAGTCGCCTGTTCCAGGGGCAAGCAGATTATTTTATATCTTTTTCATGTGAAACATTGCAAGATCACACTCTGGTGCCACAAGCTAATGGTGTGTGTGTGACCACAGGCATTGCTCCAAGTCTGAACTACATGGGCTGATGGGTAGTGGACATGGTCCCACATTATCCAGATTGACTCATGGAGAAACCACTGTATTGCACAAGTGCAAAATGTGTTGGTGGTATATTCTTAGTTGCCCCCCTTCTGAGAAAGTTTTATAATACTTCAGCCCAAGTGACATCAGGTCACTATAAAAAGGCCTTCCTGTGGTACATGTGGGCAGACATAGTTTACCAGAGCTTGTAGAAACAAAGAAGCAGTTACTGTGTTTCTGTGCTCTGCTATAAGCAGCCCGTGCACTAGCCTGAAGATTGTTCGAGTTTGCGGTGAAGCTGCAAAAAAGAAATGGACAGACCACATCTGCACTTGTGCAGAAAACAGGATCATGATATGACCTCTGAGGTTTTGCTGCTCCTTTAAACATAGTTTATCTGAGGGAGGCATTCCCAATTGGGGAGTCCAACATAGGAGAGTTTATGTGAAATGTGGTATGACAGGTTTCGATGAAATGGGGAAGAGATTAAGCCTCATCAAATGCCACTTCATTATACATGTAGCACAATGTACTATCTGATCCAGGGGCAGGTCTATCATTCAAAGATTAATATGCATGTAATGTTGAGTAAAGTTAATGTATGATCATCACCCATAAAGCTAAGGGAGATTAATTGTGTAAATGCTGCCCTACTATGCCATGGGAGGAGGATACCCTTTAACATAGGTGAGTCACATGCCAAACACATATGGGTGGAGCCACAACTAAATGTAAAGGTAAATCAGTTTATCAGACAACCATTACAGAACATATGATATGGTTAATGGCTGCCTAAACAAACCATGTGGTGAGAGAGCCAGCCTGCATCACATACCCAGAAAACACAAGAGAGGTAAAGAGAACAGGCTCTCAGGAAATGAGGTAATTTGGATTAATTCCAGCTTACAAATCAGCATCTGCATCAATAAGGGGACCCCATGGATCTTGTCTTAAAGAGAATCTCTGGATTCAAAGCACAACATTCGATTCCAGAGATCCTACATTGAATGCCAAACATCCCCACCTCTGTCACAGAAAATATTACAATGGGGACAAAAAATAAATGAAGGTCACCCACTATAGGGAAGCATATCAGATGAAACAAAATATGTTTTACATATGATAGTCCTGCAATTATTGAGGTCATTTGTCAATTTTCCTGAATATGCCTTTGAACATTTTTGAGCACTGCCACTGCCACTGCTAAACGGATTAAAACCGCGGGATTGCCGGTTTTCACCTCCGGTCCAAGGGGGAGTGAGAATGCACCTCCCTGTTGCCACTGCGGCGCGCATGCCACCCATGATGGGCAAAGCACTAGGAGGTGCACAAATAGCAGGCAGGGCTCCCGCATTGTGGAAGCTTTTGAAACATTTCGAGCACTGCCACTGCTAAACGGATCAAAACCGCAGGATTGCCGGTTTTCACCTCCGGTCCAAGGGGGACTGAGACTACACCTCTCTGCTGCCACTGCAGAGCACACGCCACCCATGCTCGGGAAAGTGCCAGGAGGCGCACAAATAGCAGGTAGGGCTCCTGCAGCACTGGACGTGAGGGCGTGCCCGTACGGTGCCCGGGCGAAGCCCAGGCCACGGGTGGGCCCATCTGTGCCCGTCAGTGGCCGGAAGAGGCCAGGCTGGGCCACTCCCCTGACAAGTGGGTATCGGCTCTAGATTATGCTATCCAAGGCTACAGGTACTGTTGCATACACGTTTTATAATTTGGGGAACTGCTATCTGTGCTGCATTCCATTATTGTGCAGAGACCATCAAGTTATCGAGCTATCCAAGGCCTCCAATCCAATATGAGCAAGTACAAGACCAAGCGGCACTTTAGATGCATTTATTGTCAGGGCAGAATCACTTTTGGCTCATGAAATTGAAATGACAGAGCGGCGACTTTCTTCAGATCCATCAATACTACAGAGTCGCTCATCACTAGGAATCCTAAATTTGGGGGATTTATCACATCCACCTCTGTCTATTACACCGAAAAACACGCCCATGACTTTTCCTGTGCCACCTTTAGATATAACCCCAATACCATCAATAACAGCGTTGAATGGGTCACATGGGCCAAGCATTGGTACAAGAACATGGGTATCTAAGCCACCAGAGGAGATCAAGTGGAGAGAACCTCCAGTCAAACGAAAGCGGGGCGCCAGCCCTCAAAAGAACAAGAACACAAAAGGAACTAAACCCGTTGATCAAGTAATAGTTCTTGCAGTTGACACAGCAGTTCCGTTGACCAGCTCAGTTAGCACACAGACAGATGCAGACTTGTTCTCTTTTTCATCCTTAAGACATGAGTGCATTGGTGACTCCACCCTTATTTCAACTATAGAGTCAACCATGGGAACTGTGTTGGCTCACATTAAAGAATTAGTTGACAAGAACTTCAATCTTTTAAGGGAAATGTTGGAACAGGCGAACATTGCTATGGACAATTTAAGCGGCAGTATTGTAAAATCACACGCTAATGTTATTGGGGTGGGGGGATTCTTTAGAACCAGCATCAGTAAATGTGAACTTATCTGATAATTTGTGTTGTACAAGTTGTAAAGCAAAAGATCCCCCTATACCGAAACCCATATTGAAATTAAGGACGAAGAGGGAAATACCCTTGGAAATACCCAGGGAATGTTTCAGGACCATAATACAAAGCAAACGGATGCACTTGAATGTCTACCCCTGGGAACTGTACTGAGTAATTCGAATAGTACTACTATAGATGGCCCAAAGAAAACTCTCTCAAAACCCAATACTGACATCTGAGTTTACCTCCAGTTACGTGTCCTTACGTATTAATTCTGGCTGGTGTCCCTGCCCTTAAAGGTGACCAGAAGGAGTCTTGGGTTGACTTGTGTAACAAGAGGGTGGACTGGTTAATAAAGTACAAACGATTCCGCCCATCTGATATGAAAGAGATCCTTATGGTTCGTAGAGTTGGGTGGGTTGGCCAATTCCCCAAGAACATTGAGGGCGACTGTGTAGTGGTTAATTTTCGTAGGCCACAGACAGTTCGTTGTTTACTAAGTTTAAGTGAACAAACGTTTACTCAAACCACCAGTACTTGCGCCCTTCCGTTTGGCTATTTTTATAAACCACCATCTAAGTTTTTTGTATATGACTGTGCCCCTACCCTTCTTACAAATAGGTTCCAGGCCCTATCTTACTTAGATGCCCTGGACTGACAATTACTTTCAGCAGAGCAAGAATTACACTCTCCTGATATCTGTTGAGTTCCCATATCGCACTCCGCTACTAATATACCAGATGATCTGTTAGTTATATATAAAACTAAGGCAGGTACATATGCAAGTATTTTGAGAGAGAGCTCAGAAGGATCAGAGGGCATAGCCAGGTCTAAAGAGATCTCAAATATACCATTGGTGCCCTGGATCAGCGAACAAGTAGTCGCATCTGAATGATATCCAGCTTTATATAAAAATATAAAAGTCCACCGACTTGGTCATTGAACCCCATGTAGTTCATGAGACCCGGACTGAGATGGACATTGTAGCGAATTTGGAAGTAAGGGAACAAGAGCAACTGGAAATACGACTTACGTCATGGAATATCCGGGAGCTGAAAAGGAATTTAAGGGATACAGAATGGCAGGAGTATATAGAATAAAGTGATATATGCCTCTTCCAAGCGACCTGGGCTCTAGAAACCCCCACAAGGTTGGGTATAAAATATACATTGTTAATGCTACCCCCTCAATTAGAGGAAGGCCCTCCGGTGGCCTTGTCAGATGGGTAAAAATCACCCTTGGTATTGATATAACCCAGTTGGACTTCTCATTGCTGGACATAATTGGTGTGAAGATTTGTACATGGGATAAAACTGAAGTATATTTAATAAATATTTACAATAGACCAAGCCCATCTAGCAAGGAATCTTTAGTGATAGATCAGCTTGATCAACTTTTAAGCTCAATTGACTCGAGGGCAATGGTAATTGTGGGGGTTGATCTAAATTGTAAATTTGAGCCAGTGGTGGGAATCGAAAAAATCTTCGAAGGTGAAGATATGGCAAATAATATCCCCCTTTTAGAAAGTCTTCTGACAGTACCCTGTTCAGTTGCAGTTGCCCAAATTATGAGACTGGTGTCAGGGCACGGACTTAGAGCTTTCAATGGTCAATTACCTTCAGATAGTCCAAATGTCACCACATTTAACAGGGGTAATTGTAAGAGTAGCATTGACTATATTTTAACATCCATTTGGTTTTGGCCAAATATACAAGATTTAGTAGTTGATGCCAGAATTGATAGTGACAATTACCCCTTACACCTGACACTAGCAGCGTATCTATTTAAAATATCTCCGGGGAGCCAGAAAGATGCTATACTATCCCGAATGAGCCACCAGTAATGGGGAATAATAAGGCTATGATGCATATTTATGACACCTTTACAGACGTCATTGCCCCACATATTGATTCGCCTGCTGCGGAGTTTCCAATATTGACTGTACATCAAGTATTGGTAGAAGCTCTAAAACCTATTTTGAGCAGAATCCCCAAAGAGAGCGGAGGGGAAACTGAAACAAGTAGCTTAGCAAATCCCTGGTACAATAAGGAGTGCTGTGAGGCAAAAAAAGAGCTTATATTGGCAACAAAAAATAACAATGTTACGGCCTTAAGGGAGAAAAGGACTAAATACAAGAGACTACTGGTACAAACTAAGAAAAACTTGGAGGAGAACATCTGGTTGGAATTAATAGGTGCAGCAAAAATTAAAGATCACGCTGGCTTTTGGCGATTGATAGCAAAAGGTAACAAAACTGGAAGATGTCGTAAAGACATTTTTTTAGATGCTAATACATGGGTCAATCACTTTTCCCGCCTCTACTCTGCATCTACAACTGAAACAATACATAATCAGCAAGGCTGTGTATCCATCCCTAGTACAACCCATCTGCATTTTAGTTTGGTAGACACACTGGCAGTAATTGATGCAGTAAAACCGGGGAAAGCGCCAGGCCTCGACAAGATACCAGGAGATTTACTGAGGCATGATAAAACTGCTTGGGGTCCTTACATTAACTTTCTTTGTAATTCAATAGCAGCGGGTACATCGATCCCCGAATCATGGAAAGGGGTAGAAATCACTAATATTTTTTAAAAAGGTAATCGTCATGACCCTTCAAATTACTGACCGATCAGTCTAATTGACATTTTACGAAAAAAAATTGCTAGGCAAATTTTAACAAAATTAAATGACTGGTTTGGGGATAATTGTATCCTCTCAAAATTTCAGGCTGGATTTACAACTAGAACCAGTACAATCGACCATGTTTTTAGATTTCTTTGTATGAGCTGTAAATATACAATTTTAAAAAAAGGCCACTTGTATATTGTCTTTGTTGACCTGAAGGCCGCATTTGACCTCATCCCCCGAAATGTATTAAGGAATTCAATAAAAGATCAAGGGGTACCGGGTGATATTAATCCAACAAGCTTACCTTTATGCTGATGGTCACCTTCTGGTATAATTAAAGAAGTCATAGGTGGTAGAATACAGGGGCACTAGTGATTAGAGAAAGCATTTCCCCAGTGTTGGGGAGAGCATTACCATACATAAAGAGACACTCATTCGAATCGCTTAAGTCTTCGCAGAGATTGACATGGATATTATGTTTGTGCCACCAGCACAGAGCATTTCTCACGGGCACAGACACGCTTTGCACTTTGTGCACATTAGCTAATGTTACAACTTTAAGAATTATATTGTGAACGAACCCATTTTGAATACCCAGAGATGGTAAAAAATACTTTGGAAAAAATGTCCCCCATTTTCAATCCGATTCTCTTCCTGAATGACAGACAATAAATCCCTGTAATCCAGTAAATGGTCTGTGTAGTTTGGCTGCAGCTTGATCAACCCAACAAATATGACTCCTCCATGGCTACTTTGGACTTGATCTCTTGTCCTTTAGGTTACAAAGTGGATTGAAAATCGGTCTGCTTCTAGTCACACATTTGTAATCTTATGTCAGAAGCATGCAGTTTTATTCTACCAAACTTTGGCAACCTGTCTCCTTTGGATGAGTTCCTGGTCCCAGAATCAGTCATGATTGACATTTCTTGTTCTCCTATCTTTAATACAGAAAATGGATCATCTATCTGGGATTCAGATATTTCACAAATCTCAAAAATCAATTCCCCTGGTAGAGCAAGCTTGGAAACCTCTTCTATTTGGCTACATGCACTTGTCACTTGCTATTTGCTTTGGCCTGTGTCCTCTTGCATACTCTTGCACAATGGACTTTATTGCCCTACAATCTACATGCTTAGCCAATAGCTACATGCTCTTTAATGCCAGACTTAAAACAAATGCGTTATGCTATTCATAGTTATATTTTACTGACTCTATTAGGGGAGAGGATGTAACCTTATGGCTAGAGCGGTCGCCCTCAAAGCTGGGGAACCGGGTTCGAGTCTCGGCAGCGACAGTTCAAGCTCTTGTGATTCTGGGCAAATCACTTAAGCTCCCCATACCCAACAAAAATGAATGTGTCCACCTGTAACGAAAGTGGTGCTGATGTAAAGTGCTCTGATACCTGATCTTTGGGTCTAGTTTGCGCTATATAAAAGTCTAAAATATAAATTTAAAAAAAAGAATTTCTTAGGACCAGATATATGTAACCTTTCTGTGGTCGCAAAGGGATTGATTGGTGGAATTGAGCAATATGTGATTGCAAAAATCTCATTTTCATATGTACAAAACTAAATTGGAATTTTGATAACATGTTACTTAATCATAATTTAGGTTTGCGACTAAATACTGATTTTGTATTTTATTGGGGCATGTTTAGGGCATCCCTTCCAAATACTGATTCAGACTGGTATGCATTAATGTTTTGTGCTTGAAATTCGGTTGTAAAACATTAATACTTTACAGACGATAAACATGCAGTGGGAAGCTATTCACAAACGGGAAGGTGGTCTTAGATAGCAGGCTATCTTCAAAAGCCTTATTGATTTTACTCTAGATTCCTAAAACACTGCATGAAAACTTGACCATATCTTAAAATGTTCAACTGTTGCCTCTCCTTGTTTTAGTTCAAATTACCCTCTCCCTACTTTCCATCCTCTGCATTCCTCCTCTCCTGGAGTATGGACAGTTCTGTAACATGTATGTTTGCCTTAATCTCCCTTACATGCTCACAGCTTTTTCCATTGAGTACATCCTCTCCTTCTTTGAAACCTAATTCCTACAATCTAACAGTACCTAATATCCTCTAGTCTGTTATTCCCACCAATCATTTGCATTAATTCTCGTATCCCAAATTAATGGTCACATCTACCCATACCAGTTTAAACTCCCACAAAGAAACTGGGGCAGAAGTGCGAAAGGGTATGGTCTTCTTCAGAGCAGGAGACCTATCCCAGTAACCAACAATCACCAATAACCACTGGATTAGATACCAACCTTGGGTTCTGGAGGGGTGTGCTGCTCAGAGTAAATGACTTCAAGGCCATGCCAGGGGTAGTAAGCCCTATGTGAATTCAACAATACACTTTGCCCTTTATTGCTGTTCATAGGCTGACCTGTCAGCTAAAAAGACGTGCCAGGTTTAGACAGACATACTATTTACCATTATTTTGAGGATCAAAAATGAGTGCAAAGCCCACTTTTACTTTAACCTCAGGTGGTCCTTTGGCGCCAGCATATTCCTCTTAGCTGAAATAAGCAATCAAACCCTCATGTAGTAAAGCCCCCAATAGCTCTTTTTGTCCAGTTGTTCGTAGGTACATACATTGGAAAAAAACTACCCTTAGTCAAAAAATAAAGTTACTTTTCCTCAAGAACTCCACTTCAGGCCCCTTGTTTTCTTTCTTTTAGTGGCAGCGGGACACTGTTCCAAGACTTCATTTCGAGGTTGCATAAACATGTTTCTTTGAAAACAGGGGTCTGCATAGTTGATGTCAAGCTGAGCTGAGAGCCTTTGAGCCTATTTCTGTGATAATTGGTTTAAGTGAATTTAAGCTGGATTACATGCATTTTACCGGTGACTGGACATTTTTGCACTGTTGAATGGGCATATTACGACGATATTTACACTGACCGAACAGAATGATAAAACTGGCCTATGTGTGTGCTGTTCTGAAACAAGAGTCATTCTTTACTTAGTTTCTTGCCGTTTTTCAAAGCTGCCCATTTCTGGCTCAGATTGACACACGCCACAACAATGACCCTGATGGAGTTCAGATTGTGGTGTTACTCTTTTATTATAATGCCATCCTCTGCGGTGACCAGGGTCGTATCCCAGGAACTGGTAATTTAGATGGAGGTGTTTTTTTAAGCACCTTGCTACATATTTAGAAGGTGCGCTGTTTTGCTCCATTATTTTTGTGATGGTCATTGTTTTGCGACAGCCGCCAATCACTGATAATATTTCAAGTAGTTAAACAAAATACAGACAGTGGTTTTTGCTGCATCAAAGTAAGACCGACGCTCAAAAAGAACTGGAGCAAAATAGCTCCAAGTTTCTGTTTAGCACCTAATTATGTATTGTATCCTATAACAAAAACCCACTGGTTCCTAGTACCAATACTTTAGATAAAAAGAACCAAAGGGCAAGTAAAATGTATTCAAAGCAGTTTCTGAAAAACTATTTCAAGACACATAGCGGTGCAGTGAATAGTTGTGCAAAATGTACGTGCTTAGTGCTCACTTTAGAGGTGATACACACAAGTCATAAATCATGATAAAAAATCAACAAGTGTATCAACAAACCTAAGAACAGCACTGCCCTATACAGCACATTCTCAACAATCATATAGGGTCAGTGTTTTTAAAGTCCATGGCGTTGTTTAGAATTTGCTATAAGGGGTCGTGCTGTTCTGGTGTTTGTTGATAGACTTGTTGATTTTTGATCATGATTGATCACTTGAGAGTATCTCCTCTTAAGAAACACCGAGGGCATTTATTTTGCATCAATATTCACTGCTCATTATGTGTCTTGAAATTGTTTTTCAGAAACTCCTTTGAATACATTTGATTTGCCCTTTGGTTCTTTTCTTACAAAGTATTGTTACTAGGAACCAGTTGGTTCCAAGTTGCCCTGATGAGAAGACACACTCGACAGGAAATTATTCTTCAGAATCCTTTATTTGAAAAACCAGCACATTGCATTCCAATCTTTTTAAAAGCCTGACCGGTGTTGGAGCCGCAGCTCCTTAATCGCAGACTTTTGTAAAAGTCACAGATGCACCAACACACACACTCTCCCATCTGCATGCTGAAAGGTGATTTCCCTCCGGTGAGCCTCTCAGGTGAGTTTGTACTTGGCAGTGCATGCTGGGAATAGTAGTCTGTGGAGTGGCGATATTTCTCCCTCCAATGGATTCCATGTTCTTTAACAAATACATCTTTTTCACATCTAAAGCCCTCCAGTGGGCCTCAGAAAACAAGTCCGGGTTTCATCTGTAAATCTCCTGTGCTGCCTCCAGGCTGAGCATAATTCCACAGAACCAGTGTGCTTTTTTTGTTATAGTTATTACCCCAGGACCCCAGTAATCCTTGGGTCTCCTTTGTTGAAATAACATTATTAAATATTATACCCTAGCACCATGTTGTAACGTTCCCTTTTGCTGCAGTCACTGCTGTTTAGTTGCCTCTAAATTCAGTGACTTTGGTGCAACCACACGGCACTGACAGCTGCAAAAACATAAATGCAGCAAAATAGGGCACCCTTATATTATGTGATCTGAGCAGACTAGCATCTTGTACAGTTTAGCCCTATCCAGTGAGACACATAATCCAGCCCTCAGCACTACAGTGCCCCTCAGCACTGGAACACCAGCGTTTGACTGATGATACAGAACGTATTGAGTGAATCAATAACTATTGTACTTACGCATCCAACTAGCTAGTTGATGATGTGTGAAAGGAAACAGTAACCCCACAACAAGATTTATTGTTGGTGAAGGAGTGACTGAAACCAGCAAAGTATTTACATGAATCCTATATGCACATGAAGGTCGACCTCCATATTTGACTGGGCACATCCTAAATATATATGTATACATTTAATAAACAAAAAAAAACCCTGAATTGTAATTCATGCTTAAAAGTACACAAGCCTCTGAAATTAACCAGTTGTGTTTAGCACGCACGCCATAACTCACGTTGCCTTGAATGTCTGACTTTTTTCCTGTGCCATTGGCAAGTGGTATATTCAATAAATGGTCAATCCCAGTGGTTTTGTGTGTGATGAGTCTGAACCATAACTCAGTTCTTGACTGTTTTTTTTGTGTGAATTTCTTGTTTTTTAAAATAAAATAATGCACTTTATTCTCAATCATTGCAACACACCTCTTTTGGCCGTACACAGCAGGGGGTTGCCCAGTGGCTAAAAACCATCCGTGGGCTAATTTCGTGGTTGTTCTGAAAATAACCTTTTCATGGAGTTTTATGTTTTTTCTATTTTTTATACTGTGTTCCCAATACTAGTTACAAATGGCCAAATTGTAAGCTTTTATTTAACAACTTAATTTATGGAACTTTGGTGGCATTCTTCCTTTTGTTCCTCTGCTAGCTGCTTGTTCTGGACCCCACACCAGCTATGCACTTTGCACTCCATGCAACAGAGTGTAAGGACTCGGAGGTGAGGTGAATCGTTCTTCTGGCACTCTGGCCAATGTTGTATCCTCCTCTGCTTTCTCTTGAGTCGCTGTCTCTGCCGCCACGTGCACTCTTTCTCATGCTTTGATGATGGCGTCCTGCAAGAATAACGCCATCTTGCAGTGGTGATTCAACCATTTTCAGTGTGAGAGCTGCCAACAATGTTACATCACTGAAGTTATAGGGATTGTGGAAAATCCAAATGTAACACAAAGAAAATGTATTCAGCAGTATAGTGGTAAGGGTGTTAGCATGTTGCTGGTGGTGCTTTTTTGAGACCACTCTCTCAAATATATTATTAAATCATGGTATGGTAGAGCAGTGCCACTTACAGACACCATATTCTCCATTGAAATGCCATGACATTTGTTCAGGCATCATTTTACTGAGAAAAGTGCACAAACCATAGTGCGTGGGAATAGGATCTCAGGAAATAAGCATGTCTTGATGTTTTTTGATCCTATTAAAGTCTTGGTTTCATCACACTTTAGAATTATAAAACAATGTGCTTCATTTATGCGTTTTATTGCTGATATAGTTCGAAACATGTGTACAGTTCATTTACAGGTATTTAAATGTTAATGACATCTCACTTTGCAGTCCGAGAAAATAAACACCTGTCTCAATTTTAGAGGAATAATCAGCCATTTGGCAGAAGATATTGCCTGACATTTGACCTCTGTCTTTGAAGCACAGAAAATATTGCCTGATTCATTCAAAATTTAAAGGCATCTTTATTATTCATTCCCCGTCTGAACTCCAGCATTGTTATTTTGGGGGTGCTGCAGTACCCGCACTTGCAGAGCCTAGGCCCTCTAATCTTACAGGTTAGCTACAACTTCCATGTGAGCATTTATGCTTTTTTCCCCACTCTTAGGCTGGGTGAACAATTACACACATCAAACAGCTTATTTGGTGCATAAGTACTGCATAACCTCTCCCTCCTCTTTATAGCCAGCTGCTGCAGATTTTTTTTATTAAAGACATTGTCTTACTGGTACACCCACCTTGGCCTCCTTCTACACAGCAAATTGTGGTTCTGCCATTTGTTGCTAAACAAGTGGCTTTTTTACTCTTGAGCAGATACAGCAGTTGGCTGCCACAGTGGGAGTTGGAATGGCTCGTGGGTGGGTCGCGTGGGGGTAGTCGTGCTTGTCGCATTAAAAAAAATAAATAAATAAACTTACCTTTGCGCGTCTCTGCTACTGCTCTCCTTGTGGAACTCGAAGAACAGTAAGCAGGCCCCACTGACCAGAGTTGTGATTGGTAACCACCCAGGATCCACTGACCAATGCAGTGCAGCGTTGTGATTGGTTTTGAGCATCCTGGTTCGGCGCTCAACCAGGGACTGGGTGCCTGGGCTTGTTCTCCACACAGGCTGTAATGCAGCCTGCATGGGGAACGGGGAAAGGGCGCATGACTGGTTTGGGTGGCCCGAGAGGTAACTAGTGTATTGTACTATAATGTATGTGGATTGTCATTTAACCTGAAATGGGATCTCTATTTTGGAATTTCAAAATATATAGTTGGTGTGCTTTAAGTAAGTAAATGTAATGTGAAAATGTTCATTTACATACTTCTATTCTGATAATTTTGTAGGCACTATTCTATCACCCAAGTGTTATATCAGTTGTATTTGTGTTGTTTACACTTGTATATTGTAGTATTTTTTTTATGCCTATACTTTAAAGACTATATAGAACGTTTGCAAAACGGCGCACTTCAGGTGATCAAGACTGTTTATCAGGTGAAATGCGACCTTTCCGGAGTGGCCTAATTTGATAAATCGAGGCTGTTGTTATGCGTTTCTGAGTGCTATTCCTGAGTACCGTTTCTTTTATCTATGAGGAAAGCTTTATGTGGCATTTGGCAAGCGCTAGTGCTTTTTCGTGCACCGCCAGCGTTTTGGTTCTCGCCGACAATAACCGCATTTCTTTGGTGTATGCAATGTAAATATATATATGTATATGTGTGTATATATATATATATATATATATATATATATATATATATATACACAAATTACCTACTGGCGGTCGCGTTTTTCCCATGCATTTTTCCATAGGACCTTTAGACACAGCTACAACCCGAATGGCTGAACAGAATTACTTGAAATTTGGCAGAGAGGTAGTCCTCAGGTCAAGGAAGTGCCTTTTGTAGGTTTGGTGTAAATCTGTTCAGTAGATTCTGAGAAAATAGCCTTTAAATCAATATATATATCTGAGCCAGCTTACGGTGCGCTTACGGTGCGCTTACCGTACGCGTACGGTGGCGTGCGCGAGCGCGATTTTGATTGGCTCTTAGATCTTAGTAAACATTCGAATCGGTCGAAACCAGGAAGCGGCGGCCGCCATTTTCTCTCTCGCTCTCTGAGTTGGGCAGTAAAAATGAAGCCAAAAAATGTCTAAAGGGGCAGTTTCTTGAGATCCTAACCACCCTGCATTGATATAGGGGTCCCCAAACAACCCCCAACCCGGAAAATCGCCGATTACGCTTACCGTACGCGTACGGTAAAAATTTAAAAAAAAAAAAATTATCCACACTCTACCCACCCCTTGTGCAAATGGTGCCTGAAGGCCACCATTTGTGCATGGCTTATTGTTATTGTGAAATTATTAAAGAATACTTTTCACAAACATGCGCATAATAAGTCCCCCATGTGCGCACGGTGCGCGAAGCGCATCGTGCGTACATGGCCCATCCCGCATAACGTGGGCACGCGGTGCGCCCAGCGCACCACGTGACCACCGTGCGTGCACGGCACTAACTGCGTAAAGTGGGCGCGCGGTGCGCAAAGCGCACCGCGTGCTCACTGTGCGCGCAGGGTGCGTGAAGCGCACCGTGCGCGCACGGAACGAACTGCGTTAACTGGGCGCGCACGCCACGAATGGCGTAAAGTAACTTAGCATTTAAAAAACCGTACAAATTCACTGAAAAAACCATAGGTTTCACACACGTTATAGTTAGGAATTAGCATTTAAAAATCCTTGCAAATTCACTGAAAAAAACATAGGTTTCACACATGTTATAGTTAGCTGTACATTTCACTCGTAAAAAACCAATGAAATTCCCCCGTTATAGTTAGTGCAGGCAACTATAACTCACGCGACCGCAATCTTCTGCTGATGACATATGTGTCTTTATGAAAAAAAAATATTTGTAATATATGTATAGCTAAAATTTAATGGAAGAAGACATGGGCAAATAAGTGTCTAAATACAGTATTAGCATCAGCAGAGGATTGCGGTCGCGTGAGTTATAGTTGCCTGCACTAACTATAACAGGGGAATTTCATTGGTTTTTTACGAGTGAAATGTACAGCTAACTATAACATGTGTGAAACCTATGGTTTTTTCAGTGAATTTGCAAGGATTTTTAAATGCTAATTCCTAACTATAACGTGTGTGAAACCTATGGTTTTTTCAGTGAATTATATATATATATATAAATATATATATTTTTCCTGGGTTCCGCTACTCGTGCGCTCTCCTGAATAAACGGAACGGACCACGAAATGTGCTTTCAGATGTTTATTTTAAGGTGCAAGTCTCGCCACAACGCGTTTCCGCCCGCCACAGGCCTTGATCACATGACAAGAGTTACGCATTACCGCCATGTTTTTAAAGTGAAATGTGCTCTAAATGAAAATCACATGTGCAAAAACAAGCCATAGAGATAGAAGAAATATTACATTCTTAGTCTCCTTTTGTCAGAACACATCTTCTTAATCATCCGATATTCGGGGATTAAAAACATTCACTGCAACTACAAGTGACAAGTCCGCTATCTGGTAATTAACAATCAAAATATAAATATAATTTTAAAAGTTAAGAGTTCATAATTAGACAAATTTAAAAGACAAGTCTTTTCATATTAAAGTCCTCAACCACGTTAATTTTAATGTCACAAGTAACGTACCCAGATAGTATTTTATATATATACATATAGCTATGTCATTTTGTTGTGTAGATGCCAGTAACAATGCCTCTATGTATTCTGAATCAATTGTACATACCTTTCTGGCCTGTCAAAGTGCTAGTGCTAGTGAGTAAATGCAATAAAATAGAAAGTGCAAATATAATGCTAATAACGTATTCTTGAAATAAAGTGCATAATACAAGTTGGCGACTCGATAGCCCCTAAACTACTAAACCAATTTGTCAAAATAGATATGTGTGTTCTAACAGGATTTAGATATAAAATATATATCGATACAATCTCGGTATGAATACCTTGGTGGGCTAGTGTAACTGATCTCATATGAATTGAGGATTTGATGATTGATATACAAGTATCAATACATTTACAGATACAGTTACAGATGCAAAAACATATACAACTACAAATGCAGATACAACTACAAATACAAAGATCCAATAAATATCTGATTGAATAAATAGATAAATGAGATAAATAAGCAAACAGATATATATGTAAACATTTGTCCTAAACCCCTATTGCACATGTCAAGATTAGATACATAAATATGTAAATAAATATGTAAATAAAATCTGTCTAAAAGATTGTCATAATAGTTACCCATATAAATATAAGTATAAGATTCATAAAATAAATTCATATAATATATTCATAAATACCTCAAATTGCTAAAACTTGATAAAATATTGGATCGTTGATTGTAAAAAAGTCTATATGAAGGAGGACACAGAATAGATAGATCTACATAAGTATGCAGTATGTGCAAATGGTCCTAACACCTGGACACCACATGTATTAACAGGTCTCTTAGTAAAGACAAGTGTGGAGGTCCTCAATGATATTGAATTATTTATATATATATAAATATAAATATTTAAAAAATGAAAAAATGAACGATTTTAAGTTACTGAGTTTTAAATTGAGTCAAATTTTTGGAAAAAAATATAGCCAATTAGTATTGTTTTAAAACTCCAATTGAAATTTACTGTATGGTAAGACATAAAAGTAGGCTTATAATTATGGTATTAGTATATATTAGCATGAAATGTTATCAGTGTAATATATAGGTTATGTTCTCTATGTAGTCTGTTCCACTGAAAATGGAAAAATTGGTGAACTTTAGAAGGAATCATTCAATAATTTCTTTGTTTTCTTTTGTGACTATCGGCTACGGACTTCCTGTAAAAGATTGAGATTTCCAGGAAATTGTAGAAAATGGTGTGGTTTACCAATAGTAGCTTGAGGAATAGTTATTCTACCCCTTTATTGTATTTTTAGTTTTTGCTCTCACCTCTAAGCAAGTTAGGTAGCAGGTCCACTACTCAATTTCAATTTGTTGAACTCTGTGACCTGACCTGTTTAGATGTCCAATCCATGTTTTTTCAAAATGATTAAATAAAGCTACCAAGTTTTATTCATTTTGTGGATAATATTCTGATTGTTTAATTGTATAATTGCTTTTAAAAATCATCTACTTGTTGATGAGGAACAACAGCTTCCTTATTTTATTTCCAATTATAACTCACTATCAGACGTAGTTTTCTGCCAAGGATGATTTTTAAAAAATTCCAAATTGCTGGGGAAAAAGGAAAACAAATTCTTGAATTGTGTTTTAGAATACATTTTCCTAAGAACAGAAATCATTCCTATTTTGAACTCAATTGTTTTATAAAGTCCTTTTGTTACTATTTTCCCTTTACAATTTTTAAAAATCATGTGTTAGTAGAACACTGTTTATTCGGTAGTAAAGCATATACTAGTGGACGGGGCGTGGCCTGGTAGTCAATGGAGAAGGGTGTGGCATTTGCGAGCTCCCATGGCTGCACCACCATATGGCTCCATTCGATGATTTTCTGGTTCCCCGGGGCCCATATAAAGTGGAGGTGCACCCTGAGAACAGACTCCAACCACTCTGTAGCACTTAAGAGTAGCTGACAGGGCACTGAAGGTGTCCCCCGAGACATTGGGCATTGACGTGGCCATGTTGGCTTAAAATGGCGGTGACTCCTGCGAAATCATAGGGACTCCCGGACCACTGGACTCTGCATCAAAGACATGGGGGCCTCGGTAGCAGCCCAATGATCCCCTTCACATTGCTCTTACCAGGCCGGAGGAGGAAGGACCGTGTATGGCTACAGACAGGAGTTTCACACAGCAGCCACGTCTCATCAGAGAGAGAGGCCTGAGACATTGTAACATGCTGGGCCATTCCTTTACACACAGTGTACCCTGAGAAGGGGCTGCGGTTCAGACTTTTGGGCTTTTCTGTTTGTGGTGGATAGATCTCTGTCCCCCTAGTTATGGCTGCTGCTGGTTCCATGACATAATTTTAAAACTAGAACAGCGACGATGCCACCTTAAAGTAAAGAGCAGGGATTCACCAACAATTACCTAAGTCTGAGGTGATTTGCTAGTACAACAAAAAGCAGAAAATCACTAGGGGGCTGATCACACTCTTCTCTAATACTGGTACGCCTAAACTATTCTAATTTATTATCGAAAAGTTAGTTACTTTAAGTTAGATGTGAAAAAAGATCAAATGCATTCTGGCAGAAACACCACAAATCTCACCTCTCCTTGCCTTCCCCTACTAGTAATCACCATGACAGGTGAATTGCTACAAGAGGACCCACAATTGTTCTCACCTAAAACCTCACTTCTCTCAGATAGATATATAATATCCTCTGAGATACTCTGTGCCTAAACGATAGTAGGTGGGAAGTAGCGTACCTGAATCTGTCTTAGAGGTCCAAGTGGGTAGTTTATCAAAAAGCAGGAGACCTCTGTGAACCCCCTTGACACCACTTTCCAAGTTTCTATTGTACTGTTGTATAAGGGAATCAGCAACAGTCACTGGTGAATGCAAGGTGGTGACAACACAGTCTCGTGGAAGTGATTTAGGAGTTGGGCCAACCACTGCGATTAGTACATTTCTAGAAATGATGTGCCTAGCATAGGTATTATCTTTTTAATAATTACTTATTTATTGAAGATGTCTTACTTTGTTGACGAAAAATAAAATCAAACACATTGGTCAGAAAAGCAACATGTGATTGCCTAGAGTGGCACTGGGTGAACTGGGCCCAATGAAATCCTAAGAACCACCAGCTCCACTCTCACTTAGATGCAAAGGCGTGATCTGATTTCACTAAAGTTTAATATTGGGTTGGACAGAAGATGAAGGGGTTCTAGAAGCAAAACAGACAAATCGTGAGTCTCTAGTGGAGGCTGGCCTACACAAATGAGACTCAACTCCAATTACAGCATCATTGGCTTGGGAAAACTAATTGCAACTTAGCGCTGGAGGAGTGGTGCCATAGCAAAGCCTGTTTTCCAACACATCAAGCATTCCCACAACTGTAAGCAATAATGACTCTAACCTCATAATAGTTGAAGGTCAAGGGCACAAATAGGGTCCAACCTCTGAAATGTCAGGCTTTTCTCCTTCACTTTCTCCTCAGTTGTTGGATCGACTTAAACTACTTTGGGCGGCCCACTGCATTGAGGAACTTGTAATTTGAACACATCTGGACCTTTTGGAGCTGCTACAAGATGGCATTAGGCCCTGAGACAATAATGGTAAGGTGAACTGAAGAGAAAGCTCAGTTTACTTCATTCGTTTGGGACTTCCTGCTTATGAGTGCTACTAGCAGACGGTTCTCTTTCCCCTTGGCTATTGTTGTGGACCAAGCACATGCTCACAAACAGGTCAAATGAACTTTATGCCAACTAGTACTTGGAGGGAATACCCGCTTGCATTTAATATGAATATAGTAAAACTCTCCGGGGGAAGCCCGACAACTTGAAAGACACAATTATTCCAAGCCTCACAGGTCAAGGTTTAAGAGGCTAACAAGAGCCAGATAGGTTATTCGCCTGGCACACAGTATAACATGGCAAGTAAATACTGGGCTGCAAGCTGCAAATCTGCTAAGGGGAGTTGGTCAGAGTCTTCCACCCTTCTCTGGTCCCTTGACATGGATGAGCGCAGATAAGCCTGCTTTTGCCAAGGTTATGGCAGGGAACGCCATCACTGGGATGGTAGGCCAGGATCTGCAGCTTCAGAGAGTGAAGCATTGGGTACTGGTAGCTGGAGACCTCTAGACTTGCCTTTCCGCAGCAACCTTCTTCTTACTTTTCTCTCATTCATAATCAACTCCTTACTGGCTTGATGGTGTTCTAACAAAATGTAACAGTGTATACGTTTGAAAACGTGTGATGCTACTGAACACCTGAAACTTAATGTTCTCATCTGTAGGACAGTAGGATCTGCTTCTCATGGTTACCCCCACTTTTTGCTGCTGTAACACTGTTTTTCGACTTTAGTCTGGCTGGGGCCCTGCTATTCAGGACCCCAGCCTAGCTGCTTCCTCTCTAAATTGATTCCATGTACTTTAGGTACACCACAGATTGGATTCTGGGGTGCCCTTATGAGTGCCTAGTATATGGTATACTATGTACCCAGGGCATAGGTACCCCAGAGGCCTACCAGGGGCTGAAGCATGTATTATGCCACCCCTGGGAAGCCCTCCAAATTGACAGCACAGGTCTGCTACTGCAGCCTGGGTAAGGTGGTGCATGCACCCATTACAGAGATATAGGTTCACTATATCTCACCTATCACTGCACATAGGAACCTATCAGTCACCCCTATGGCAGGCCTTATCAATCCTGAAGGCAGGGTGCTTGGTTTTGTGTGAGAGGGTGCCCATGCATGAGCAGAGCCCCTATGCAGCCTTTGGAATCTCTTCTCCGGGATTGTCTGTGATGCAGCCTGACCATATACTCTTAAGTGCATTATAACCAAACGGTAAATGCTAACTTTGGACTGGCTGCACTGAAACATGTCGTGTTTGGTGGCAAACACCTTGGAATCATACCCCCACTCCAGTAACTGGTGTGGGAGTATGATCCCACCCCTCTAGAGGGAGAGACATGACAGCACTGGTATACCCGGTACCAATTTAAAAGAGCCCTGGCATCACAAAATGGATACTGCAGCCACAGACACGAGTCTGGCCTCCTGTTGCTGACCCATACTCAAGCAGGGGAGGCCTGGACAATAGGTTTCCTGTCACAGGGAGGTGTCACCACCTCCCAGACAGGCTTTAGTGTATTGGGGCTGGGTGGGTGCACTCTGAGAGTGCTATGAAGTCCTGCAGTGGGGGCACATTTGGTGTCCCTGTGCGTAGTCCAACTCAAACCGTTTTAGGGGCTACCAGCCCCTGCTCTGGCTCGAAACTAGACAAAGGAAATGGGTGTAGCCACCCCTCTTTCCAAACCATCCCAAAGATGGGTCTCCTGAGTTAGTCCGACCCCTTCCTTATAAGATAGGAACCCCTGGCAACAGGACTTTAGATACCCCTGGATGAAACTCTGAAACTGAATCCTGGAACTTCGACGATCTGTTCAACGCCAGATGACTGAAGAATCTCCCTTGGAGTAAAGGAGTTACTCCCCTGCTTGCAGGCACCAAAGACGTATCTGTCTGGTCTCCCGCCGGACGCTGAAGACTTTGCAACACTAGAGGTGGATTTCCAGATTTCTCAGAGGCCAAGCCAGGTCCCCAGCAAAGCTGAGACCCGTAGCCCTTGTGGGGACCATGGAACCGGAACCCCTGGACACTGTGCACATTTGCAAGTGCATAAGCTTCTCGACGTCTCCTGAGGCTTTGCATTGGGTTACATGTAGCACAGACCCCGAGCACAGAATCCACCGAAGATTGTCAGCCTAGTCGCCCTGAGTGACCCGTGGGCCGCCATTTTGTGATTCCTCTCGATCCCTGGTCCATAGACTGGTGGGTCCCTGTGAAGGTAACTCTGACATTCTTTGGGCTTCCCTGATTGCTCCAGACGTACTCTCACTCCTCCTCACTGGGGGAGTCCCTCAGACCTTGCTGGTCCGCACCGAAGCATCTTTCTCCTTTCTGCATGGGTTTCTGTTGCCAAGGCTTGTTGTGTACAATCCGTGCACCGACACTGCAGCAATCGACATCCTTTGTGGGACAGCTCAAATTCAGCTCCTAGTTGTCCTCGACACATCCTGGTCCTCGGGGCATTCGTCTATCGTGCCCCTGGTCACTGGCAAGTGACCCAGACTCTGTCCCCTCTGCTTTCATGTTCTTCACATCTTCGATCCAGGCTTGGATCTCTTCGGACACTTCTCATCTTTCCGGCAGCAGCACTTCTTAGCCAGCTTCCATTGAAAACACGAAGCGACCCAACACCATTTGACACCTATGCATCCGGCTTCCCTGGGTGAGGTAACCCGAGTACTCTGGTGCTCCCGTGGGTGTTGACCCTAGAACTGTCTAAGTCCAAAAGGGTTTGGTCCTAGTCAATCTCTAAGTGTCCCTAATCTTTAAAAATCTAACCGCGACTTTCCCCATAGAAGCTAATGGGAGCTCGCGGCTGTGTTCTCACACTGCACACGGCCCCCGTGGGTCTCCTTTGTCACTACCTTGGGTGGTTCCTTGGGGTCCCAGCAATTCTACAGGCTCTAGGCCCTGTGTCTAGTTAAGTCATGGTTCTTATACCACTATTTTAGTATATGGTTTGGCCTAATTTGTATTTGTGCTACTCACCTGTAATATTTGAAGTGTAACTTATGTGTTTTGACCTCTAGCCTCATAAAGAGACTAGTAGAATGTGTTTAGTAATAAATACATATATTTTATATATATAACTGGTGTGGTTGCCTTTCATTTAGCCATTCAAGAGATTATAGACTGGTTAAACAAGCTGCTTTACATTGCTTCAAGACTTAGCCTGAAGGCTGCTCTCCATAGCTACCATAGCTTTCAATAAAGGTTGTCTTTAACATATCATCAACAAGGGGTTGTTTGGACTGGTGCAGGGTGCCCACTATAACTAGTGGACAGCATATACCAGGCCAACTTCTCACATCATCCAATGCTTTTAGACACTTTTTAATGCTTGAATCAGATGAATTAATTTTTAGAGTTACTGGCTTCCTCAATGCAATTGTACGTTCACGCAGGTCTTTAAAAATCGAGTAATTTTATTTTGTATCTTGCACATCAAAACCTAATTTACATACATTTAATGTTTTGCATCTGTTTACATATGCATTTTTGCACTTTGAAGCCTAATTTGCACAAACTTAATGTACTATACTAGTTTACATATGCATTTTGCACTTTAAGGCCTAATATGTATAAACATAATGCAACATGTCTGCCTTGCTCCTATAAAACCAGAGGTTACATCTCAGCATATTTTTATATTTTGTATGTATATGCATAGCTTAGTAAGAAAGTATATTTGTATTTTATTTGTTGTTTTCGTAAGCCATATTTTTGTTACCTATCATAAATAGTGGCCCGAAATCGAAGTATCAAACTGTGTATTTTAACTTGGATCTTGTGCTTTTATGGATGATTCTTTGAAATCCGAATAAAGTCTATTTGAATTGAATTGAACATCATCCACTGCAGATTACAACAAAGGCCCTTGTTTAGAGTTTGGCGAGTGACCTGCCCTTTGCCAGGGTGACGGAGGCCATTACCTTCAACACCATAACTGACTACTACCCCCCATATTTAGAGTGACCTGCCTGGTGCACATTTGCGTCTTTAAAGGAGCCTTCACCATGGCACCTCTGAAAGCACTTAAAGTTTCATGCAGCTGCTCAGCTAACTTTTTTGCTTTACAATAACAAACTCCTAAAACAGGAGTTTTTTTTGCCCTTTTATAAAGCGTGAACTTGGCCTAAGGGCATTAGTACATGTTACATGAGAATCAGACTGGTTACACATTTTTCTTTAAGTCACAAGGAGATTATGTGATTATGTTGCCGGAACCACAAGATGTTGTACTGAGCTGGGATTCAAACATGGTTCCCCACTCCCAAACTAGGCAGCTCTAGCCACTAGTCCATATCTCCTTCTAATGACCACTTTGACACCCTGGATGTTTGGTGGTGATTTTCCTTTTGATCTGTTACAAGTCGCCAGGCTTTCCCTGGTGATCCTGAAAAGAAAAATAAGTACCATCCACTGAAAATAGGGCAGAAGGCCTGATTATACCAGTGACCTCAATTCCATAAGGTTTTCACAAGGAATACCAGTGAGGCCTGTCCAGCTCTAAATAGAGCCGGCGGACTATCTGTTTGGCACTCCACTAAGCTTCTGGTGGAATACCAAGTCTGCCATTCTCCACATAACCCTCCATTTCATAAACCACTGGGGATGCAGTAAAAGTTCACAATTTGGAAACTATCAATAAAGTTTAGCCCGAAGCGGGAAGATATAAATAACCCCACTGCCATGATACAATGAGTGCCGCCTAGCAAAGAAAAAGACAGTCTTATCTCCAGTATGTTGCTCACTCATACCTTCAGCTTCCTGAGATGATTGCCGTCCTGAGAGATGGAAGCTCTCCTCGCCCAACGCAAACCCGTCTCAGTTATGGTCTCCCCTTGCCTGAGTATGCCTTTGTATTTCTGTTCAATGTTACCAGATCATGCTTGCTTCCACTGACCTCTTGGGAATGCTCCACTCAACTGCTCTCCCTCCACTCGCAGCTCAGTGGATGGCAGCTCTTTTGCTCCTTATAGTCATAGTGTCACCAGCCAGGATCCTGGGCACTTTTTTCATTGCTCTCCTAGCTAGAATAGTGCTACACCCTGCCGCAGGCCATGTAAAGTCCTTGCTGCTTGCCATGAGGGGATGCTTTCCTAGCTTCTGGTGTGCAATCTTGTCCCAAAAGATGCATTTGTGGGCTTCTATGGGTACAGTTATGACTGACGATTTTATGTAGGAGGTTGAAGAGCAGCAATGTAAGGAAATAGTTGAGTTTTAAATGATTAGTGAGGTGCACTGATTTAAAGAAAGAGGGAGAATATTCGAAGAAGTGTAGACTCCTAGCCATATTGTGGACAGTATGGATGCATGTGTAATTCACTGACAAACTCCCAAGGAATGGCCACTTTGTGCATTTAAATATTGAAGGCAAGTGATGCTACATATAGATAATGCACCTAGAATTCAGTAAATTGTGCCCAACTTGGAGTCAAGCTAGCCTGACTGATGAGGGGTGAAACAACGAAACCAGTCCAGGGAGGACCTGGCCCATCAGTTGAGCCTGGACTGTTCCCATGGGCAACAGGGTCAAGACTGATTTGCATATGGCTGGGTTTAAACTGGAATGGCATGAGGAGCAAAATAAAGATGGATTTAGGCCCAGATCTCTGTACGGGGTGAATGTTTGACATTGTTCAACATTCTGTCGATCAAATGTTCTTTTTGCATATCACATCCCGAGTGGGACGGGTATGCCCAGATGTGGGTACCGTGCTCTCCATGCCGTTAGAGTCAAGCTAGCCTGGCTGATGAGGGATGAAACCCCAAAACCGGTCATAGGAGGCTTCTTTCCGGTCCAGGGAGGGCCTGGCCTGGCAGTTCGGGCTGGACTGTTTCCATGAGTAACAGGGTTAAGACTGATTTTCATATGGCTGGGTGTAAACTGGAGTGGCATGGGGAGCAAAAAAAAAGATGGATTCATACCCCAGATTTATATGCTGGGATGAATGTTTGACATTGTTAAACATTCTGTTCATTAATTGTTCTTTTTGCATTTGTCACCCAGAGTGGGTCCCATGCTCTGCATGCCATTGGAGTTTAGCTAGCCTGGCTGATGAGGGGTAAAACCCTGAAACCAGACCCAGGATACTTGTCTCCGGCAGTTCGGGATGGACTCTTCCCATGAGGAACAGGGTAAAGACTGATCTGTATATGACTGGGTTTCAACTGGAATATCATGGGGAGAAAAAAAAACACAATGGATTTATGCCCAGATCTCTCTACCGGGGCTAATGTTTGACACAGTTAATATTCTGTCCATCAATTGTTCTTTTTGCATTTGTCACCTCACTACACTTCTGGACCTGTGGATACTCTGCCACAAGAGGACTGCTGTGCTGCTTGAATGACTGCCACTCTGATGAACTGCTGCTCTGAAGGACTGCTGCTCTGAAGGACTGCTGCCTTGCTGTGCTGATCTGCTGCCCTCTTGACTGGGCAGGAAGGACTGAACCTGCATCTTTTGAATCCGGAACCTAGAGTGACTATAAGGGCTAGTTAGTTCGCCTCCTGACCTGAAGGCTCAGAAACACTACAGGCTGCCAAAAACCTTGCACCTGGACACTGCCATCTGAGAGTCTATCCTGCCAAGTGGTGCAACCCTCTTCCTGGATCTTTGGGAGCGGGCCTAAGATGCTCTGCCAGTCTCTGTGAAGTTAGCGAAACCGACGCACACCGTCGCTACTGTGTGGATTGGACCCGTATCAAAGACCTGCATTGCTGCCGCAGCCCATCAGACAATTCACTGTGTGACAGCGCTCGCAATTGTCAGTGTCTCATAGGCCAAATCTGAAGAGGCGCAAAGGGGAATGATACACTCTGTTCAGCATACATTCTGAGCAGAGCGTTCCACGCATGGACAACAGGATTGATTGAATCCAGTATGCCGCAGCGTCTCGATGAGGCTTGCGTAAGGAAGCGAGGCAGGGAGAACGGGGCAGCAGCAACCTTCTCTATATGGAGATGAGGTAAATCATGAGGCCCATGAACCCAACTGTATGCATGGGAGGCCTGAGCAACTCTGTAATACAATTCGAAATTTGGGGCATTCAACCCCCGAGCGGCATACGGCAGCATGAGCGTGTCGAACGCTATTCTAGGGGACTTACCAGCCCAGGCTAATTTGGTCATCAGAGATCTAAGTTCACAAAACAGATGCTGCGGGAGAACTATTGGAATATTAAGAAAGAGAAAGAGCAGACGTGGGAGCACAAACATTTTCATCAACGCAATTCTGCCAGCCAGAGACAAAGGGAGTCGTAGCCACCTGGCTATGTCGTTAGCAAGCGTATCAAACGCTTTACCGTAATTAGCTTTTATCACTATATCCGCATCCGAATGGACCTGAATGCCGAGATAGCGTACTGGTTCCGTGGTCCATTGTAGCGGGAAATCGAGCGAGAATTGCACTGTTGAAGGCTTCAGTGGGAAAAGTATGGATTTATCCCAATTAACCTTTAGGCTAGAGAGACCCCCAAAGCGCAGGACCTCGCGGATCACAGGAGATAGATGAACTTCTGGGTCTCTAACATACAGAAGGGTTTCATCAGCGTAAGCCGATGTAATGAGATTGTACTGAGGGAAACAAAGCCCCCTGTGCCCGTAATATTCACACAGTGCCCACAGCAGGGGCTCAGCCGCCACTGCATATAACAACAGGGACAGTGGCACCCGTGGCGAGTACCCTGCGATAATGAAAACGGGGCCGAGACCACATCACCCGTCTGCACGCAAGCCACAGGTGTATTATACAAAACAGAAATCAGCTGCAAATAAATCTTGCCAACCCCCATTCGCCGCAACACAGCATTCATGAACTTCCATTCAATCGAATCGAAAGCCATTTCGGCATCTAAAAAAAACGCAGCGGCCTTGACCTCAGTCCGCACATACTGCAAAGCACCAAAAACCGTGCGAAGATTATGTGACAGTGTGCGACCGGGGATGAACCCAGCTTGTTCAGGGCCTATCAGCTGAGGGAGCAGTGGCGACAAAAAGTTTGTCAGAATTATGGCATACAACTTAGTGTCCACATTAAGGAGTGAGAGTGGACGATGAGAGGGGCACCTACGGGAGTCCTTGTTGGGTTTCAACAAAGTGATAATCAACGCCTCATGCATGGAAGGGGGCATTATACCATCTGCAGCTATCTCATGAAATAAAGTTATGAGATGAGGGACAAGGAGATCACTAAAGCCCTTATAGAATGTGACTGTTAGGCCATCCAGCCCAGGGGCACTGCCCTCGCGCATCGATCCCAGAGCGAGCCAGACCTCCGCTACCTCAACGGGACGCATTAAAAACTCACGGTGCCAGTTCTGTAACCAGGGGAGTTGTATGTATTCCAAATAGTCAGAAATATCCTCATCATTAGGGGCGAGTTTGGAGCTGTACAGCTCTTGATAATATGAGCGGAATTGAGCATTAACTGTCGTGCACTCTGTCAGGATCGAGCCGTCTTCTCCCTCTAGTTCCGAAATGTGTCCCGGACCCAGTCTGTGGCGAGCTATTGCCGCCAGCACTGAACCCTGCCGTTCGGACTCCCCATAGGCTATGGCGGACGCATATTTGCCCATATGTTTAACCTCCCGATCAGCTTCCTCATGGAATTCGGCCAGAGAGGCCGTGATCTGTTCGCGCAGCTCAGGGTCATTGGTGTGAGACTGACGCACCTCGAGATCCGACAGGCGTGTCTCGAGAAGAGCAAGGCAACCGCGAATGGCCCGAAGGACACCTGCATGCTTACTATTGGCAACCCCCGAATAAAGACCTTGAACGCCTCCCACACCGTGGTGAAGGAGTCGACCGTTCCCACATTAATCGCAAAAAAATCAGAGATTGCGTCACTCTGCTCGGAGCGGAAAACAGAGTCTAATAACGAATAAGGAGGGAAACACCACAAAAAAGGGGTAGGGGTGCGTGAGGGAGCAGCAATAGTGAGCGTCACCGGTGAATGGTCCGAAAAGGAACAGGCCAGAACCGCGCAATCCAGCACCTTAGCCAGCATAGATTGTCAGATAAACCGGTAGTCAATGCGGGTGTGGACATAATGCAGTGCAGAATAATGCGTATAACCTCCCTGGACACACGAGTGAGATCTCCACACATCGGCTAGTTGCAGTTGTACTGCTATGTCCGACACCATCTTCGCTGAGGCAGAGAGTGGACGGGCTGGGCCTTTTGAGCGATCGAGGGTCGTGTCCATTATACAATTAAAATTACCCCCCTGGAGTAGTGGAAACGGAGCGATAAAACTCCGGATCGTCATTGTTCGGGCCGTAGGAGTTGACTATTAGAAAATCCTACTCCGGGCTGTAGCAACGAGACACAACATATCTACCTGCCGGGTCAGTCCACAGGGGTTCTAATTTGAGACCTGTCTTGGGGTTTATCCATGTCAATACGCCCCTGGAGTGGGAAGTGAAACAAGCGGCATGAGAGAACCCCGCCAATCTGTTACCTATAAGGAGCATGTTACCTGGTTGTAAATGCGTCTCCTCAAGCAACGCCACGTCAATCTCCTTACGCTTCAGGTAAGCAACGATTTTCCGTGCCTTGCGGTGGTCATTTAAACCCTGGATGTTCCATGTCATGAAAGTTATTCGACTAGGCAAGCGAGCCCTAGGCTGAGTGTCTGGCATGGTGCCCACAAATATGTAATAAATTACTTTTGCTCTGGGCCCCGCCACCCTCACCCCCCACCACACATGCAGAAGGAATGTCTATGATCCAAACCAAGGAAAAAGAAAAAAGAAAAAGACAACCCGGATGAACATACCTCCCCCCACCCACACCTTGCCTACCCCAACTTTGAATAGGCGAGCAGCAACCCACCCATACTTCTCGAAGAAAAAAACCTTCCATGGCACAATCAAACCATGAGCCATACCAAAGAAACCAACAACAAACATTGAAACAGCGGTTAACACAGTAGGGCAGATGTTACCCAGCAGCACAAACGTATCCAACCCATCACCACAACACCGCCTGCTAATTACAGACCTACGGAAAACATGACATGCAACACTAAAGGAATGGCAGACAGCAAGGAAAGGCATGCCATGTGAAACCCAATAATACATTAAAGGTGTACCTCCAGAGGTGACAATACAGCAACCGGGCACCTCAGACCAGAGAACAGCCTAGAAGGGGTAAATAAAACATTATGAGGAAGAAGCAGAGCCTGCACAATAGTAAAACACGACTTCCAGTGAAACCTGAAGCCCGACCCAAAGATCGGGACAACAGGGTATATCCTACAATGTAAAAAAAGCAAAACACTGTTACAGAAAGATTAACAGGATAACATGTTATGCATCATATGACCATAGCATTTCAGTCATTTTCGTCCAGGCTTCCAGGGGCTTCATTTAGCGCAGGAGAGTCATTTTGTCTTTTCATGCATTTGCCAACCTTTTCCCAGTCCCAGAGCGCCTTTTGTAGAGACTGAGGGTCTGAGTATATTCTGGGCTTTCCATCAAAGAGGACCTTAAGACATGCCGGATATAACATTGCATACTCTATATGATGGTCATGCAGTTTACGTTTCAAGGGATTGAACTGTTGCCTAGCCTCCTGTACCTTGAGGGTGAAGTTCGGGAACAGTGAGATGTCAGAGCCTTCATAGCGCAAGGTTCCCAGTTCTCTCACTTTGCGCAGTACAGCGTCTCAGTCACAATAGTTTAAGAGTTTCGCTATAATAGGTCGAGGAGGTGCACCAGGCTGGGGGCGGGGGCCAAGGGAACGATGCGCCCTTTCTACTACAAATAAATGAGAAAAAGTATCCGCACCTAATAAAGAGGTCAACAAGCGCTCCACAAATGTCTCCATATTGCCCGTCGCCTTTGACTCCGCCAGGCCAGTGATACTGCTGGAGCAGAGTTTTCTATTGAAAATTTATTGAGATTTAAGCTCCAGTTTGTTTATATGTTATGATTAAAATTACTGATTTATAATCATTAATTACTAACTTTGTTAAAAGTCTTGACTAATCAACATTACTAATAAAAGAATTATACGTGGGAATGCTTTTATGTTGCCTAATGAATACGTGAACTAAGTTAGTGTGCAAATTAATTGAATAAGTGTTGTTAAAGTGCTATTTGTTTCGTGTTTGCGCTTTTAAAATAACGTGCTTTAAATGCTTCTTTGTGTCGCAGATGGCTAGGTAATTACATACACATAAGGGTATTAGTGGGGATTGACACTGTATAATCATTATGATGTGGTAACGTTGTTTTGTGTTTCTTCTAATTATGATGGTCTGTTTTGGCCTAAACCAAGATGGCCGATATTTACAGCCTGCGCTCGAGTGGTTGAAATGTGACGAGAGGCCTTGCTGAACATGGTTGAAAACCACCTGACCATGGCTTCTGGCTGAATTAAAAGTTTCCGTTAGGACAGCAGCTCCAGGCTTGCTGCCAATTGCCCTTGGAGAAGAATAAAGCCACAATGAACTCTGATAAACTTGCGGTGGCTTCGCTATGGTTCCGAGGAAAAAGCATTCATGAATGTATCGTTTCCTAGCTTGAGTTTCCTTCTTCCGTGTTTTTATTTTTGTGATTTTTGTGAGCGGAGGTTTTCCAAATGTTGCGAGTATACATCCTTTCCTGCTCGCTCTGCTCAGCGGCTCAACGGACGTTTAGAGTTTGTTTGTTACTTTTATTTCGTTAGTTTCGCTATAAATAATGTTAGACTAGAGAGGGTCTAAGGCCACTTCTTCCTGAACCTATGCTCATGAGGATCTATGCTGATCGAGAGGACGGCGACTCGGGAGACTTTACTGAGAGACCTGTTCTGACCCATTTAGCTAGAATAGGTAACTATGAGAATAATGATTTTGCTATTGATTGACTTTCATTTGAACTAATTTAGATAAACAACCTTTGTTTGAATATCAGTGTCGGGTGGTTATTTCTTTGTCATTCATTGAGTTCCGAATGTATTTCCTGTGTTTTAAATCATGAATCAAGACATAACTTTATGGTCACATTGACCTCGCACTGGATGCAGATTGGTATAGGTTTTCTCTCGTATATACAGCGTGGATAGAGTAATAGTTATGAATGTTAGTGTGATGGGCCCTAGCGTATGATGAGTGTATGTGCGTGCGACTGTGGATTTACTCTGTCCGTGGAAGTAGGGAGAATTTATATGCTCTGATCTGCAGCATCCTCTGCTACCAGGAAACTGCTGCAGATCAGAGCATATAAATTCTCCCTACTTCCACGGACAGAGTAAATCCACAGTTGCACGCACATACACTCATCATACGCTAGGGCCCATCACACTAACATTCATAACTATTACTCTATCCACGCTGTATATACGAGAGAAAACCTATACCAATCTGCATCCAGTGCGAGGTCAATGTGACCATAAAGTTATGTCTTGATTCATGATTTAAAACACAGGAAATACATTCGGAACTCAATGAATGACAAAGAAATAACCACCCGACACTGATATTCAAACAAAGGTTGTTTATCTAAATTAGTTCAAATGAAAGTCAATCAATAGCAAAATCATTATTCTCATAGTTACCTATTCTAGCTAAATGGGTCAGAACAGGTCTCTCAGTAAAGTCTCCCGAGTCGCCGTCCTCTCGATCAGCATAGATCCTCACGAGCATAGGTTCAGGAAGAAGTGGCCTTAGACCCTCTCTAGTCTAACATTATTTATAGCGAAACTAACGAAATAAAAGTAACAAACAAACTCTAAACGTCCGTTGAGAAAGGATGTATACTCGCAACATTTGGAAAACCTCCGCTCACAAAAATCACAAAAATAAAAACACGGAAGAAGGAAACTCAAGCTAGGAAACGATACATTCATGAATGCTTTTTCCTCGGAACCATAGCGAAGCCACCGCAAGTTTATCAGAGTTCATTGTGGCTTTATTCTTCTCCAAGGGCAATTGGCAGCAAGCCTGGAGCTGCTGTCCTCACGGAAATTTTTAATTCAGCCAGAAGCCATGGTCAGGTGGTTTTCAACCATGTTCAGCAAGGCCTCTCGTCACATTTCAATCACTCGAGCGCAGGCTGTAAATATCGGCCATCTTGGTTTAGGCCAAAACAGACCATCTTAATTAGAAGAAACACAAAACAACGTTACCACATCATAATGATTATACAGTGTCAATCCCCACTAATACCCTTATGTGTATGTAATTACCTAGCCATCTGCGACACAAAGAAGCATTTAAAGCACATTATTTTAAAAGCGCAAACACGAAACAAATAGCACTTTAACAACACTTATTTAATTAATTTGCACACCAACTTAGTTCACGTATTCATTAGGCAACATAAAAGCATTCCCACGTATAATTCTTTTATTAGTAATGTTGATTAGTCAAGACATTTAACAAAGTTAGTAATTAATGATTATAAATCAGTAATTTTAATCATAACATATAAACAAACTGGAGCTTAAATCTCAATAAATTTTCAATAGAAAACTCTGCTCCAGCAATCCCCCCTTTACTGATATATTATCACCATAAAAACAAACCCCCCCAAAAAAATGTAGTCCCAATTTTTAGGAGAAATTGAAATGTCTTTTCATAACACTACACACCAGACTCTCTCTCATCATCCCTTTTCGACTCTAAGTAAACACTCTCCCTCAATTCCTCTAATTCTATTTCTCGTGGGTCTCTTTTTGACCTCTTTTGTTTCTTTTCAGCATTTCCTCTAATTATTCTCTTTTTCCCTCCCCTGTTTTTACAACACAAACACCCCAATCTTAATATCAATAAAGCAACAATTACGCATGTCAATGGAAATAATATTTTACCAACAATGGTACTACCTATCTTAGCAATAAAACTCTTAACAGCAACTATCTTATTAGCTATTTTAGTCCAGATACTTTCAGCTTCCAGTGGTACAAATTCTTCATGCAAATCAGTAATATTTTTGATATAGACCTTTAGATCTTTGCTTTCATCAGGAATGTAAGTGCAACAATGTTGAACTTTCAGCATTCCACAGACTCCACCCTCCTTGGCCAATAGAATATCAAGGGCAAGTCGATTTTGCATAGACATGGCACGTACGGCAATCATCTCCGTATTTACCAAAAGAAACCCTCCAGCGGTACTTGTCGATAAGCGATCCACCACTGTTGACAGTTTCCGAATTCCATATGCATTTAAAGAAATTCCCACTGCTGGAATTAAAGCTCCAAAAATATCCCCTACAATTTCTGACCAAGTTTCTCTCTTAAAACGTGTTAGTAAATTTATGTGTTCTACATCTTCTATCTTATCTATATGAAAAAGTTTTGGAAAGACCAGGCCAACATAACACGTGCCATACCAATGGTCAGGCAACCTGTAATAAGCCTTATTCCCACAAATATAATACACTCCCGGAAAAACTGGATCTTCTCCTCCCTTGAATCCCCATCCTGTTGCAATGAAGTATGTATCATGACACTCACTAGTCCCAACAAAGGAATTATCATATTGGGATTTCCTTCTGGTAATACATAGTTTACCCTTCTGTGGTGCATCTAAAGCCAAAGTTGGACTGGCCCCATTCCTCAATTCCTTTCCCATCTCAATATCCCATATTGTCTCACTCACTTTATATTTCCCTGCCTTTTCATGCATGTTCACTCTCCTTTCCTCTACCATGTCTAGGAAAGCCTTTTCTTCTTCTTTCAAACTACAAGTTAAATTGTTTCTAAAAATGTAATCTAATGTTAATTCTTCTGTCTCAATAAAAATCTCACCAAAAATGTTAGCTTCTTTCGCTGGATTCAGCTTTTTATTCATAGGCAATTGCCCAAAAATGTTATCTTTGTTAGACATTTCATAATCTATTTTCCCTAGCAAATAAAAAACACTACTTAACACACTACATGAAATCCCATACGTAGCTGGTAAATGATGATAAGTAACACCTTCTGAAACAGATGCAGGTAATTGCATACAAACGTAGCAATCCCTAACTTCCATTGTCTTCACGTATTCGTACAACAACTTTGAAAAAACATTGCTAGAAAAATCATTAATTGACCTATCTTTATGTATGTAAATGTTACTAATTCTAGTCGGAACTACTTTTTGTGAACTCTTCTCTATATTAGTCACATTCTCAGCATGTATTCCAAAAGTGTCTATTGTAACCCTAAAAGTAACTAGTAAAGCTAGTACACCCCATAACAGCATTAATAATCCAGTACAGCAGCAGCACATTCTACACCATCTTTTCAAGAAGGCACATCTACTTTGATTATTTTCTGTGTTAGCCATTTTACTACGTAGGCAGTGTCTTTTGACTTAGCCTCTTCTACTCCACTACTGAATTTTTTTTTAGATCTCTATATTATTTCAAACAGCTAATTTCAGACTTTCTTCCTTTCACTTTTCTCCAAGTGACTCCTTTAGTTCACTCAATTTGGATTTTCATCACTTTTCACTTCTTCTTCAGTAACATCAAACTGTATCAGATCTTCAACATCCTGAGCATCCGACTCTTCTCCAATGTCAGTCAAGATAACTTTCAGGATTCCAACAGTTTTCTCCTCAACCACTTCTCGTACGGTCCCCTCTGGATTTCCTTGACTTTCTGTCTCTTCACCTTCAGACAGTGCCACGTCCGTCCATTCCGGTGACCTATACTTCTGGTTAGGTTTTCTGATTCTCTTGATCTCTTCCGGTTCCTTTGTGACCTTCAGTTTATCACTCTTTGCTTGATTCTGACTAGACACCTCGTTCACCTGTTCAGCTTTCGATGAACCTGCTCGTGTCAGTCTGTACCTTAGCCTCTTTATCCTGTTAGGCCAAAGATCTCCTCTTACAACCCTTTTTGGTCTCACTTCTTTATTATTTCTTTCTCCAATCCAAGTTCTCTTTCTCAGAACTCGACCCTCTGATTTCTCATTCTCACTCTCATCTGATTCTGTTTCATTTGCCTCTTGTCCATGAACAATTTTCTTTTGCTCCACAGTCTTTTCCACCACTGATTGAGATTTCCCTATTTCTGTCCCTCCTCGGGTCTCCGACACGCAATCTTCTTGCTGTCTACTTGTCCCTTCACCTAGCTTATCAGGAATGTTCCCTACACCTCCTCGGGGGTCTTCCGCAATCTGTCCCTCTCTATCTTCTTCTGACCCTGCTTCTTCAGGTGTAATCGCAAGTGGATTTTCAATCTCTTCATCTGACTCAGGTGTAGTCTCTGTGGAATTGTTCTTTTCTCCTCTTTCTTCTCTACTGCTTGTTGGAACTTCAGGCACTCTCACAGAATCCGATCTCTCCTCTGAGACTCTCAATGTTTCTCTCGAAGCTTCTCTCGGAAAGAAAAAAGAATCACCTGACTCTCTTTCTCCTTCCCCCCTTTCAGGATTCTTTTTTCTTCTCATTGGTTCAGTTTCTGCTTCATCACTGGAATCTGACTCTTCAAAATACTCTTTACCAGTCCCATCCTTTGGATTTGGAACTCTCAGAGTATGACTCGCATGAACCCAGTTCTTCACACCAGCACACTTCACTGCAGTTGTCGTAGTCAGAATAACTTGTCTTGGCCTTCCCCACCTTGGAACCAAGCAATTTCTTCTTCTGTGTACTTTAATCCTCACCCAGTCTCCTGGACTCAGATCATGAGCTTGCTTCTTTTCAAGTGTTGTAGCGTCTTCTCCAACCTGGTGAAACACAGAATGAACTGCGTCAGCCAGGCCTTTACAGTAATCCAAAATCATGTCATCAGTTATTGTCATCAACTTGTTGACAGGCACGAATGCATGTCTCATCGCACGTCCCATCAATATTTCATGTGGACTCAACCCTGTGGTTCTATCTGGAGTAGACCTAATAGTCATTAGCACTAGAGGCAAGACATCAGGCCATTTAATTCCAGTGGCTAAACACATTTTACCAATACGGTTTTTGATTGTGCCATTCATCTGTTCCACAACACCAGAAGCCTCTGGTCTGTATGCACAATGTAGCTTCTGCTGTATGCTCAATGCTTCACAAATTAAACCCATGAGCTCATTGTAGAAGTGTCCACCTCTGTCTGACTCAATTGTCACTCGGAACCCGTACCTAGGAATCAACTCTCTTAACAGTAACTTTGCCACTGTTATTCCATCATTTCTCCTAGTTGGATAGGCTTCCACCCATCTTGAAAACAAACAGACTACCACTAGAACATACCTCAATCTGTTTACTTGGGGCATTTCAATGAAATCTATTTGCATTCTGGTAAAAGGACCTCCTTCTCTGCCTATTGTTCCTAGGCTCACCACTGTCTTTTTTCCAGTATTGAACTGCTGACAAATTAAACATCTTTGACAGATGCTCTCTGCAATCAGCCTGAACTTTGCATTGTACCAGGTTTGTTTAAAGGACCTAATCATCGCGTCCCTCCCCAGATGTCCCTGGCCATGATACATTCTTGCCATTGTTGACAACATTGAATTAGGCATGACTGGTCTTCCATCTCTATAGATCCAAACATGATCTGTCTCTCTAGGGGCACAACCTGCCTTAATCCAATCTCTCATTTCCTCATCTCCTGCTTCATCCTGCAACTGTTTCACTTCATCCCACGTTTCTAGGACATTAGTAAACATCACAGAACAAAAAGACATCTCCCTTTCTCGACCCCTGTTAATCGAATGATTGTTCTTTGCACAATACTGTGCTATGTCATTTGCAAAACGATTACCAAGAGTAACAAAATCATCTCCTTGTCCATGAGCAGCACATTTTACAACTGCTAGTTCTTTAGGCAGCTGTATCGCATCAAGCAACTTCCCAATCACTTCAGCATTCTTTATTGGAGTCCCACTCGACGTCAAGAAACCTCTCTGTAGCCAAAGTTGGCCAAAATCATGAACGACTCCAAATCCATACTGACTATCGTCATCACAGTCACTCTCAGATTCTTCCCAATTTTGCAAGCCTTCGTCAATGCCACCAATTCAGCCACTTGAGCAGATCTCACTCCTTTCAAAGGCGAGGCTTCCATAACTTCTGAAACCTTGCACACCGCATATGCTGCACTCAGCACACCATCATCAGTTCTCAGACATGATCCATCCACAAACAACACATGATCACTCTCAGGTAATGGCAAATCTCTTATATCTGGTCTTGGCTTTGTGCAGTAGTCAAGCACATCCAAACAATCATGATCAACATCATCTCCCACATTCACATTGTCAGCATCTGGCAACAGAGTTGCTGGATTCACATTCACACATCTCTCAAGAGTCACATTTGATGCTCCCAGAATGATTTTCTCATATTTAGTCAGTCGACTGTGTGACATATACTGAGTTCTGCTTCTTGTCAAAAGAATCGCCACATCATGAGGTACGAATACCCTTACAGGATATCCCATTATTATACCTTCACTCTGTTCCAAGCTTCTGCATGTAGCAGCTACTGCTTTCAGGCAACCTGGCAAACCCACAGCTACGGGGTCAAGTGTTGATGAGAAGTACGCAATTGGCCTTCTCAGTTGTCCATGCTTCTGAATTAACACTGAAAGTGCACATCCATTTCTCTCACTGCAATACAACTCAAACTCTTTCTCATAGTCTGGCATTCCCAAAGCAGGGGCTTCACACATTCTGCTCTTCAACTCCTCAAATGCTGCCATTTGTTCCCCATCCAGTTCCAATGGGTCTCTCACCTCACTTTTAGTCAATTTAATCAGTGGCTTTGCTATCAGGGAGAAATTACTTATCCACTGACGACAATAACCCACCATCCCCAGAAACATCCTCACTTCTCTCTGGGTCATCGGGGCTCTCATTCCTCTGATAATTTTGATCCTGTCATCGGTCACCTTTCTCAGACCCTTTTCAATATTGTGTCCAAGATAATGCACCTCTTTCTTGCAAAATTGCAATTTGGCTGGAGATACCTTTAACCCTCCATCTGCCAGATGATTCAGTAAAGCTATGGTATCTACTTCACAAGCTTCACGTGTCTTCGATGCCACAAGTAGGTCATCGATGTACTGCACTAGTACTGAGCTCTCAGGCATGATCAAACTCTCCAATGATTTCTTCAATAACTGATTGAATATCGAAGGACTCTCTGTATACCCCTTCAGACTCACTCCCCTCATTTTTTAACCAGTACTGCTGTACCTGGTTTGAACGTCTCGGTTTGTTTACCTGCTCATCATTGTAGAATCCCGAGTCCTGGTTATACTTTTGGGACCCTCTATTCTGCGGCAAGGGCGGTTTTGGCTCTTGACTCTGCTGTCTGTCAACCTTCTGCTGTTGCTGCTGATGATTACACCCCTCGTTCTGCACCTATTGATTCAACGATTTACTCTCATTACTTACCAATGGTGGATTGGTACACTCGGATCTCCAATGCCCCAATTGTCCACAGTTGTGACAAGGGAACTTTTTCTTTGCCTCCTCTAGATTCCCCTTTCCCTTTCCTGCATATCTGGGCCTATTTCCTGGATTATTTGCCTGTTCCACCAACTGTGCTTCTTGTCTTTCTGCAACTTTCACCTGTGCCCACATTGCTTTCTCTTTCAGCTTTCTCTGCTTTGCCTCAATCTCATCACTGAAGTATTTTGCATGTCTCAAGATTTCATCAATCTTTTTACTCTGCCAATCAACTGTGTGTTCACGAATTCTTTCACTTATTTCAGGTCTCAAACCATACACAAATCTGTATACAAAATGACTCAAATCCTTATCACCCAGGTGTTCATCTCCACTAAACTTTAAAAGCCAGTATCAGCCTTTCATAAAAAGCATGAACTGATTCTTTCGCTTCCTGATCTATCTTAACCCAGTCTGTCTCTTTCGGGGGTACTTTATTTTTCAGGAACACAATAACTTGGTCATACTTCTTCATAACCTCTGGATCTGGTGCTCCTGTTTTCGGATCCCTTGGATACTCCTTAGCAGGCCAATCTACAACTATTTTACACTCTGCCCACAAGTCTGCTGGAACAATTATATCAAACAGACTATTCAGGTCAATCCACAGCACTTTTGACAATTTCACAAACCTGTTTACCTGCCTATACAACTCGACGGGCTTTTCTCTCAGTCGAGGGAAATCATTCGTGAATGACAAAATATCCTGTCTAGTCCATGGGACATGTACATATCCTCCTCCAGGAATCTCTCTCATAGGATAAGCATCCACTGTTTTTTCTTTTTCTCTCATGGGAAAAGCTGAGTAAGTCCTGTCCACTGAATCTTCCCTTTTCTTGTACCATCTATCCTTCCACCTTTCCACATCACCCCATTTTCGTAATAAGGCAATCATTTCCTTAATCTGCCCTGTTCTGCCAACATCATTTAGATTCTCAATGTCCTTGTCGGTGAAATCCACTCTGTAAGGCTTCTGCAAAGCTTTCACCTTATCCATGTCAACTCCTTGTTCACTCGCTATTGCTCTTAACCTGTCATGTGTACTCTTAGCCCTCCAGGTGATACTCTTGCACATGAATAACAACTCTCCATCATGATGATTTTTCAATATTTCTGTAGGAATTGTTCCTGCAATAAGCTCCTCCAATTCTATGCGCAACCTGGCTACATCAATTGCCTGTGAATCTTTATCCTTCTTTTGAAGAACTTTCAACCAATCATTCAAATCCTCAGCTGTTATTTCAGTAGACTTTTTCACTGTACCCACTTGTTCTGCCATCCTCTGTGGTTCCAAAATCGTTCCTCCCAAACAACCAGTATTCAATCCTGAATTAGGCTGTACATCTGATCCTCCACTACATGTGTCATGTCTTGACTGTCTCAAATTATTTCCTCCCGTTCTCATTCCTGATTCCTCCAAAGAACAAGTACCAACCAAACCATTTCCAATATAGGGAACTGTCAAACCATTTTCACCCATTCTTTGCTTATCAAAAATAGGCACAACCGGACCTATGGTTACAGGCACTGTAACAGCTTCTAGATTTTTCGTCAGCTCTCTAATTTTCTCAGTCAGCTCAGATGTGGTTCTGGCTAATTCTCTTGTTTTCTCATCACCAATTCGATTCTCTCTCTCCCGCTCTCTCTCTCTTTCCCTTTCCATGAAAGAGCTACCACTTTTCAGATCAGGTGTCACAACCTCAGTTTTTACAATTCGCAAAGTATCTCTTATTGGAGTAGCAACTGGCGTGCTCTCTTCTGGTTCTGGTCTATATGGAAGTGGTCTCTTGTAAATCATGTCATCCAAGACCTCATCCTCATAATCATTAGCCCCATACCTTCTCATTTCTGCATCAGGCACCCTTTCCGTACCCTTCCTCTCTTCTTTCTCATCAACTGTCCTCATAGGATATAATCCCTCTGACATACTAGCATCTCGCCATCTCCTCATTCGATCATGATGAGTTTCACGATCATATTTTCTCCCGAACATATACCTATAATTGCCTCCACTCCTCTGCTTTTCTCGCTCATGTACCTCATCTTCCCATTCCACCAAAGCCTCGAATTGTGTCGGCCTTGGTCTAGGCTCTAGACACATCATTTTTTCCCGTAAATTTCTCAACACGGCCAGATTAAATGAACCATGTTCCGGGAACGCTAAAACACCGTCGTCCTTAGTGTACTTAGCCCAGTTGTCTAACCATATACAGGTATGATACCCATATTTCGCAACCATAAAAGATGCCGGAGTTTTTGTCGGAGGTAGTAATTCACCTTCTCTAGTTATTATGTTTTTATCCTTGTCGAACCACCTTTTAATTTTACCGAACATGGATTTCTTCTTCTTTTCCTCAGTTTGGTAATACATTTTAACGTTTACCACTATTTTCCAATCTCTTCTGCAACTGTACGATCTTTTGTCCAATAACAGCGCGACTCACACCAACGCACCAATCCTGGAGCGTCTACGTCACCCAGTACTCCTTCCAATCCCTGCGCGGCTCACACCAACGAACCAATCCCAGCGCAAGCACTGTTCTGATCTACTACCCAATCACAGCGCGGTCTGTCTCTGACGTCAGTGGTCGCTGCAGTCGCCTCTGCTCTGTCTCCTGTCACTCGTCTACCCCTCCTTTACAAAGCCTTTTCAGTAGACTTCGTTTCAGATTCTACAAAATCTATTAGTTACAACATATAAACATCTCCATTGTCTGCTTCGCTGACCACAGAATAGTAAAGAAAATTCTTTCTCACAAGCATCCCGCTTCTCTCTAGAACAGCGCTTACCTCTGCTGTATCACGGAATTAATACTTTCGTTGACACAGTAGCACATCCCTCTACTCTGCCCTTCTAACATGCATCTATTAACTGTTTCCTCCAGGAATGCTTCAAAAGAGTCTCACAATCAACTAAATGCTCATACATTCGCGCACTTTCACACCAGAAAATGTAGAAAATGTAGCACAACCACACAGAATTCTGCCTTTCCCGAGAACAGCGAACAGTCTGTCTCACTACAGAATTATAGCACACGTTAACCAAGCAGCGCTTACCTCTGCCCATTCCTTCAGACAAGCTCAGAGAATACCTATTACTTCTCCAGCGGTAAGCTTTAACGGCAAACCTTACGGATCCCTGGGACTTAAGACCAGAGTTTCACAGATAACCTTCGCTACCATACGCACTCCTTTTATACCGAAAATATATCCCTAATAGTAACACACGACGATGTCACTGATTCCGAACCTAGACAATGTGACGCGCAACTTCAATTGTCACACGTTTTTCCCCGCATACATACAGGGCCAACAATCCCGTTTTTCCCGAGAGCAGCACTCACTTCCCTCTGCCCTACTACGGAACCGTCACCAGCTCCCCACGTTCCAGAAGCCGTACACACTACATAAAACTCAATACGACGATCTCAACATATAGTATTAGTACATATACCAACATCAATCAATAAATCAATGAATCAAAAGCCTATGTACAAGCAATCTATCAGATCAAGACAATAATCTCTAACCATCATACTGCTACCAGGAAACTGATACTCAGAGGAGAGATCGGATTCTGTGAGAGTGCCTGAAGTTCCAACAAGCAGTAGAGAAGAAAGAGGAGAAAAGAACAATTCCACAGAGACTACACCTGAGTCAGATGAAGAGATTGAAAATCCACTTGCGATTACACCTGAAGAAGCAGGGTCAGAAGAAGATAGAGAGGGACAGATTGCGGAAGACCCCCGAGGAGGTGTAGGGAACATTCCTGATAAGCTAGGTGAAGGGACAAGTAGACAGCAAGAAGATTGCGTGTCGGAGACCCGAGGAGGGACAGAAATAGGGAAATCTCAATCAGTGGTGGAAAAGACTGTGGAGCAAAAGAAAATTGTTCATGGACAAGAGGCAAATGAAACAGAATCAGATGAGAGTGAGAATGAGAAATCAGAGGGTCGAGTTCTGAGAAAGAGAACTTGGATTGGAGAAAGAAATAATAAAGAAGTGAGACCAAAAAGGGTTGTAAGAGGAGATCTTTGGCCTAACAGGATAAAGAGGCTAAGGTACAGACTGACACGAGCAGGTTCATCGAAAGCTGAACAGGTGAACGAGGTGTCTAGTCAGAATCAAGCAAAGAGTGATAAACTGAAGGTCACAAAGGAACCGGAAGAGATCAAGAGAATCAGAAAACCTAACCAGAAGTATAGGTCACTGGAATGGACGTACGTGGCACTGTCTGAAGGTGAAGAGACAGAAAGTCAAGGAAATCCAGAGGGGACCGTACGAGAAGTGGTTGAGGAGAAAACTGTTGGAATCCTGAAAGTTATCTTGACTGACATTGGAGAAGAGTCGGATGCTCAGGATGTTGAAGATCTGATACAGTTTGATGTTACTGAAGAAGAAGTGAAAAGTGATGAAAATCCAAATTGAGTGAACTAAAGGAGTCACTTGGAGAAAAGTGAAAGGAAGAAAGTCTGAAATTAGCTGTTTGAAATAATATAGAGATCTAAAAAAAATTCAGTAGTGGAGTAGAAGAGGCTAAGTCAAAAGACACTGCCTAAGTAGTAAAATGGCTAACACAGAAAATAATCAAAGTAGATGTGCCTTCTTGAAAAGATGGTGTAGAATGTGCTGCTGCTGTACTGGATTATTAATGCTGTTATGGGGTGTACTAGCTTTACTAGTTACTTTTAGGGTTACAATAGACACTTTTGGAATACATGCTGAGAATGTGACTAATATAGAGAAGAGTTCACAAAAAGTAGTTCCGACTAGAATTAGTAACATTTACATACATAAAGATAGGTCAATTAATGATTTTTCTAGCAATGTTTTTTCAAAGTTGTTGTACGAATACGTGAAGACAATGGAAGTTAGGGATTGCTACGTTTGTATGCAATTACCTGCATCCGTTTCAGAAGGTGTTACTTATCATCATTTACCAGCTACGTATGGGATTTCATGTAGTGTGTTAAGTAGTGTTTTTTATTTGCTATGGAAAATAGATTATGAAATGTCTAACAAAGATAACATTTTTGGGCAATTGCCTATGAATAAAAAGCTGAATCCAGCGAAAGAAGCTAACATTTTTGGTGAGATTTTTATTGAGACAGAAGAATTAACATTAGATTACATTTTTAGAAACAATTTAACTTGTAGTTTGAAAGAAGAAGAAAAGGCTTTCCTAGACATGGTAGAGGAAAGGAGAGTGAACATGCATGAAAAGGCAGGGAAATATAAAGTGAGTGAGACAATATGGGATATTGAGATGGGAAAGGAATTGAGGAATGGGACCAGTCCAACTTTGGCTTTAGATGCACCACAGAAGGGTAAACTATGTATTACCAGAAGGAAATCCCAATATGATAATTACTTTGTTGGGACTAGTGAGTGTCATGATACATACTTCATTGCAACAGGATGGGGATTCAAGGGAGGAGAAAGAAGATCCAGTTTTTCCGGGAGTGTATTATATTTGTGGGAATAAGGCTTATTACAGGTTGCCTGACCATTGGTATGGCACGTGTTATGTTGGCCTGGTCTTTCCAAAAAATGTTCATATAGATAAGATAGAAGATGTAGAACACATTAATTTACTAACACGTTTTAAGAGAGAAACTTGGTCAGAAATTGTAGGGGATATTTTTGGAGCTTTAATTCCAGCAGTGGGAATTTCTTTAAATGCATATGGAATTCGGAAACTGTCAACAGTGGTGGATCGCTTATCGACAAGTACCGCTGGAGGGTTTCTTTTGGTAAATACGGAGATGATTGCCGTACGTGCCATGTCTATGCAAAATCGACTTGCCCTTGATATTCTATTGGCCAAGGAGGGTGGAGTCTGTGGAATGCTGAAAGTTCAACATTGTTACACTTACATTCCTGATGAAAGCAAAGATCTAAAGATCTATATCAAAAATATTACTGATTTGCATGAAGAATTAGTACCACTGGAAGCTGAAAGTATCTGGACTAAAATAGCTAATAAGATAGTTGCTGTTAAGAGTTTTATTGCTAAGATAGGTAGTACCATTGTTGGTAAAATATTATTTCCATTGACATGCGTAATTGTTGCTTTATTGATATTAAGATTGGGGTGTTTGTGTTGTAAAAACAGGGGAGGGAAAAAGAGAATAATTAGAGGAAATGCTGAAAAGAAACAAAAGAGGTCAAAAAGAGACCCACAAGAAATAGAATTAGAGGAATTGAGGGAGAGTGTTTACTTAGAGTCGAAAAGGGATGATGAGAGAGAGTCTGGTGTGTAGTGTTGTGAAAAGACATTTCAATTTCTCCTAAAAATTGGGACTACATTTTTTTTTTTGGGTTGGTTTTTGTGGTGATAATATATCACCAAAGGGGGGATTGCTGGAGCAGAGTTTTCTATTGAAAATTTATTGAGATTTAAGCTCCAGTTTGTTTATATGTTATGATTAAAATTACTGATTTATAATCATTAATTACTAACTTTGTTAAATGTCTTGACTAATCAACATTACTAATAAAAGAATTATACGTGGGAATGCTTTTATGTTGCCTAATGAATACGTGAACTAAGTTGGTGTGCAAATTAATTAAATAAGTGTTGTTAAAGTGCTATTTGTTTCGTGTTTGCGCTTTTAAAATAACGTGCTTTAAATGCTTCTTTGTGTCGCAGATGGCTAGGTAATTACATACACATAAGGGTATTAGTGGGGATTGACACTGTATAATCATTATGTTGTGGTAACGTTGTTTTGTGTTTCTTCTAATTAAGATGGTCTGTTTTGGCCTAAACCAAGATGGCCGATATTTACAGCCTGCGCTCGAGTGATTGAAATGTGACGAGAGGCCTTGCTGAACATGGTTGAAAACCACCTGACCATGGCTTCTGGCTGAATTAAAAGTTTCCGTGAGGACAGCAGCTCCAGGCTTGCTGCCAATTGCCCTTGGAGAAGAATAAAGCCACAATGAATTCTGATAAACTTGCGGTGGCTTCGCTATGGTTCCGAGGAAAAAGCATTCATGAATGTATCGTTTCCTAGCTTGAGTTTCCTTCTTCCGTGTTTTTGTTTTTGTGATTTTTGTGAGCGGAGGTTTTCCAAATGTTGCGAGTATACATCCTTTCCTGCTCGCTCTGCTCAGCGGCTCAACGGACGTTTAGAGTTTGTTTGTTACTTTTATTTCGTTAGTTTCGCTATAAATAATGTTAGACTAGAGAGGGTCTAAGGCCACTTCTTCCTGAACCTATGCTCGTGAGGATCTATGCTGATCGAGAGGACGGCGACTCGGGAGACTTTACTGAGAGACCTGTTCTGACCCATTTAGCTAGAATAGGTAACTATGAGAATAATGATTTTGCTATTGATTGACTTTCATTTGAACTAATTTAGATAAACAACCTTTGTTTGAATATCAGTGTCGGGTGGTTATTTCTTTGTCATTCATTGAGTTCCGAATGTATTTCCTGTGTTTTAAATCATGAATCAAGACATAACTTTATGGTCACATTGACCTCGCACTGGATGCAGATTGGTATAGGTTTTCTCTCGTATATACAGCGTGGATAGAGTAATAGTTATGAATGTTAGTGTGATGGGCCCTAGCGTATGATGAGTGTATGTGCGTGCGACTGTGGATTTACTCTGTCCGTGGAAGTAGGGAGAATTTATATGCTCTGATCTGCAGCAATACGGAGGTTGCAGCGTCGTGACCGGACCTCCAGATCCTCCGCCTTATCCTGTAGAGCGGAGAGAGTGCACTCTACTCGTTTCTGCGCATCCCCAGCGTTAGTCTGGGCCTTCTCCATTTCAGTTATGGGACGCTCAGTCATATCTATGCGTTCTGAGTGTTTATCAACCCTCTCGGACATTCTGTCCATCCTATAGGCCAGCGTGTCTATCTTCGAATCAATGGCAGTGAGGCCTTTCTGCATGGGCACGATGATCTGCTTTATGTCGCCGACTGGGTCGTCAGCAGGGGCCTCCAGCTCAGGGGGCATCCCATCCACCCCCTCCTCGTTGCGCCAAGACTTGTCCTGCTCGAAATGGAGCTTGGTTTGGGACTTGTCAGGCTTCACCATCTTCAATTCCTCTGCACAGTGGGCAGTTTGGACAAACGCGTGACAGATGTGGCTGCAAGGTGGCCGACGGGGGCAGAGGAGAGCCAAGTCAATAGGGCCAAAACAGCAGATAAAACGAAGATCCGATGGCCAAAGGGAGATGGTACCCAATTACCTGTCCATCAAAACCAGCTGAAGTGGGGGGGCTGCCCGTGGCTCGTAGCAGCGAAACGGGCGTAGGGGGCACACGATATGGGGCAAACAGCGGCCCTCAGCCATGAAGCCCCAGCCAGAGCAGGCCGCCCGCGCCACCAGCCCAGGAGTCAAAAATAGGAGGCCCCGATGGAGCGCCAAAGTATTCAATGCAGGGGCAGAAAGAGACCCCAAGGGCAGCCCAAGACAGCAACTACGAGGGGCAGAGACCCCTCCGCCGGGATCCCCACGGGCCGGGCCTGGAACAAAGCACAGGAAGGCCGGCAGGCAGAGGCCACTGTACGACCGCGGGGGCAGAGTCAGAGGAGGTCCCTTCAGCCCACACAGATGGTAGCCTCACCTCATAAAGAGCGCCTGGCAGATGGCAGCACCGGACGGCTGCCGCCACAGGAGAACACGGCCCAGGCTCCACAGATCCGCTCCATATTCTCGCTGCGCAGACCCCGGCTCAGGCACCACCAGAGCAGGGCAGGGCAACACCACAGTGGCAGCAGCGTAGAGATCATCGCAGCGCCAGGGCAGCACCCCACCAAGCGCCAGCAGCGCAGAATGTCAGCGGCAGGGGCAGCCGGGTGATCCGCTGTCGCAGTCACAGCAACCCCGGCCTGGAAACAAGGAGGCCCGGCCAGCTCCAGCCCCAGGAATGCAGGCAGCAGACCCTGCCATGCCGCAATCGGTGATCCGCAGCGAGATGGCCCACACCAGGGGTTAGCGGCAGACAAAAGTAGTCCCAGGCGGAACGGAGCTTCAGGGAGTCAAATCCGGTACAACCACGGCAGAAGAGGTAGGTGAAAGCACGGATTCCTGCCGGATATCAGCGGTGTGTGGTGGAGCTCTAGGTCAAGGCGGCCATTTTCCAGCCGGGCAAGCTCTGCCCCCCCAACCGACCCATCACTTTGTCTCTGAGATGCAGCTATGTCTCGGACCCCAGCAAAGCTCTGCAAACCATGATTTAAAGTACTCTGTTCAATGGGCCTAACTGGGTCCCTGTAGCCGGCCTGTGCTCCATTGCGTTGGCCTGAACTTGTGACTTTGTCCTGGTCTGGTGTGACCAGATATCCACAGCTTTGTGTTTTTTGGTGCTATTTTCACTAGAATCTTTAAAATTGCATATGTCCGGTTCTACTAATTGGATATTTGTCGTTTTTAGTCTTGTTTTATTTATTAAAGAAAGTTCTGTTTTTCTAACTTGGTGGGGGGGTCCTTCTGTGTGGTGTTTTTCACTTTATTACTCTTTGAAGTGTTGCAAAAATACTTTAAACATTGCCTCAAAGTTAGGCATAACTGCTCTGTGCCAAGCTACCAGAGAGTTGAGCACAGGCTGATTTAGGTTTGGCTTTTGCCTCACCCCACCAAGTATTTTGTTTGCTCCTTGACCAGGGCTCACACCGCATTCACCAACATACCAATTACCTACAGATATTATAAGCATATTTGTAGAAAATAAATCCACAAGATATTCATAGTTAAGAAATTTTAAAGTATCAGTGATAGAAATAATCCCTGATGATCATTTGGTGGTGGACTCACAGTTGAAAAGGGCAAGACAACTCTCTGTGATTGCCTCGTATGCAATGAATCTAATCAGAGTATAATACACTCTCCAATAAGACCTTCAGCTAGAGGGTGAAAAGGTGAGTATAATCAGTGCTGTCTAATGTTGCCTACTGATCTAAAAGAATTTGCCACATACATTGCCAGTTCCAGGTCCCCCAGAAGAGATATTGACAAAGACTGCATCAAACGCATTGGGCTGGTTGCTACTTGATAGATACCTACTACTTGGTTAACCACCATAATTCCAATGATTAAGTTACTATATAATGGTCTATTAAGTTTGGTGGGTAGTGCGTATTGATGATGTAATGAAAATGGTTCTCAACCACAGTGGCTAGGGTAGGATTGCTCTCCAGTGCACTCTCTACTGCGGGGAAACACAGGGGGGAGTGTAACACTGTTGTGAGGATAAGGCAGTATTGTGGTTGACAGCGATCTAATAATAAATAGTGAGCCATGACATCAGTTTTTTTGTGACATGAATGTTTTGTCATGGAAGGAGACAATAGGTAAATTACAGCCAAGACTAATATGTCCTCACCAAAAAGCATATGAGAGTGATACATGGCCATAATAAGGAACATCAATATTATAGCAAGAGACAGAGTAGCAGACAAACATCCTTTTTAGTGAAAAATGTAAGAATATTTTGCAAAAGGATTGGCGGTGGTAGTCAGCATCATTCTAATTTGTCCTACTGCTTGGAAACATTCCAGGTGGAGTATATATTTATAGTAAAAAAGTTATTTTCTGGCTGATTGTATCCATAACATAGATTTTTTCAAAATTATATTTAGCCTAAGATTTTTCCGGATATTTTTCAAGTGGGTAATAATTTGCACTCCATCATTTCATTTGAACTTTTTGAGTCACTTTCTTTGGTAAGGTCAAGTCCGGGAGGGATGAAAGAGTTACCACAAAGAGGATCATGTTAAATCTGGAGTTGAATGACTGAAAGAATATATTAAGTTCTAGGATCAAAAGTCCGAAGGAGATAAAACTGTGAGCAACAGGAGGTTGGTCTCCTGTTTGAAACCATACCAAGTGAGGATTTGGCCTCCAGCTCCCAAAGTGGTTATGGCCAAAAGAAGTTCAGATAGTTGAAAATTGCAGACCTAAAAAGAGAATTTTTATCATACAGATAAAAAAAGGATTGTCACCCAAACTAAGAAGTTGCCTGCATCAGTCAAATTTATGCCCGAAACAGCACCTGAGGAGAAGCACATAGTTAAAAACATCTGCAACTGTGAGAGCCTCTAAAGGAGAACAAGCAAGGGTTGTGATCTGCTCGTTAAAATTCCGTCTTGTGAACAAGCATCCCGTGCCGCGTACCATGTCAACCTTCTTCTTGTGGAAAAGGGATAACAGAGAGGAATTACTTCAACGGCTGTTGAGCCAAAATAATCAGGCATCTATATTTGTGTCTAGCATAATTTATCATGAAAATGGGTATATTACCCTCTGTTATTGTTGTTTTTCCCTAATCCTTGTGCTTATGTGTCTGTGGTTCGTGGTTCCCATTTCCCCCAGTCTTGTACGTCCGTCTGCTTCTCATCAATCAATCACGATTTATAAAGTTTGCATATCACGGGTAAGGGTCTCAAGACACTGGAGTTGCTTGATGCTTTGCGGTTCTCTGTTCATTGGAACTGCCAGGTCTTGAGTCCTTTCCTGAATTCCTGGAGCAATGAGGCGATCAATCCTAAGGTACAGGGGAAGGTCATTCCAGGCTTTGGCTGCCAGGTGAAAAAGGAGCATCCTCCACTGTTGGTGTATCCGGACAGTATCTGTGAGGAAGAGGGAGGCAGAACTCAGGTATTTGGTTGGTTGGTGGTAGGTCATTTGTTTGTTAATGTATTCTGGTCCTTCTTTGAGTAAGCCTTTGTATGTGTGGGTTGACATCTTGAACTGGCATCTCTTCTGGATTGGGAGCCAGTGTAGCTTCTTGAGGTGCGGAGTGATATGGATCCATCTGGGGAGGTCGAGGATGAGTCTTGCTGTTGAGTTTTATATTGTTTGTAGTCTCTTCGGGAGGCATGTGGTGATTCCTACATAGAAAGTGTTCCCATAGTCCAGCCTGCTGATGACGAGGGCCTGAGTGATTGTCCTTCTGTTGTTGATTAGAAGCCATCTGAAAATCTTTCGGAGCATGCTTAGGGTGTGGAGGCAGGCAGACAAGACTGCATTTACCTTTTTCTGCATAGATAACTTGCTGTCCAAGATAATGTTGAGGTTGAGGGTGTGGGCTGTCGGGGCAAGGAATGGGCTGTGTTTATCAGGCCACTAGGCATTGTTCCATGGTAAGGTGTTGTTCCCAAAAATAAGTACTTCTCTCTTGTCCAAAGTGAGCTTGAGACAGTTGTCGTTCATCCAGACTGCGACGTTCATCATACATTTTGGGAAGTTGGCTCAGTGGTGGAGGGGTCTTTAGACAGTGAGAGGAAGAGCTGGGGGTAGCACCTGGCACAATCAGTGGGGCGTGTCTCTTTGCACTTATACGAGGTTCATTCCTTATCTATCAGTAGCACTATGTTCATCACATGTTTTCAAGCAATACTACCCTCACATTTGTGTTTGTTTTCCCTTCTCTTTTTCTTCAGTTTGGATTTTTTCTGAATTCTGTTGAATATTCGTTCCCCTTTGATTTTCCATGTCCATTTTTGCATTCTCTATTGTACCCATGTTTCCAGCTTTTTATGCATGTCCTGCACACTCTTAAACTGTTTGTGGGACTTCTTGAAATATTTGTAAACATTCACTGTTGTTGGAAAACTTATTGGAGATATTTTTGATTATAGATACCCCTGACGAAGGGTGACGGTGAATGCCCGAAATGCATTGGGATACGCTACACAGCCAGTTCCATACATGTTTAATTTGACTCTTTCGTGAGTGGAATATTTCTTTTCTTCTCAAGAATTGTGTTGTTGGAAATTAAATAGACTTGAGCAAGATACAGTCTACGAGCAGTTTTGTGGTTTGAAGGACACTTTGTTCATAAATTTGTTCATTTTCTGTTTAAATTGCCAACATATCTATTTTTCTGTGTTAAAATTGTTTCCACAATTCCAGTGGGCCAATGTAGTGCATTTTGCATCTAGAAGGTGCGGTCTAGTTATTATTTTTGTTTTGAATTGGGGGGCTGGGTAGAGCGTCCCCACAGGGTGCACACATTAGTTTGTGTATTTGAATAATTGGTTTCACTTGGCATCAATTTTGTTATATTTGATTGCAACCTAGCTTTTCCTTCTACATTTAGAAAATTGGCATTTTCTTACTTTACCATTCTGTGCCACTGCCTATCACTGAATACACGTCTGGATTGGGTGATCACTGGTATTTGTGCATTCCCTTTAGACAGTCACACAAAAGGAGCTGGGGTACATTTGCATCATGATTGCCCATACTGAGGTAGATTGGGAGGGAGGAGCTGACACTACACCTGAATAGGACTGTGCCTGTCCACGCACAAAAAGATGAATACCCCTCGGTAGTGGGTCTAGAGGCAGGAAAGGCAGGGTCCTTGTGATCTTAATAGGCCTCTTTGATGTGTCCCTCACTTCAAAGACACACTTGGTCATAAGTACTGGATCCCTCACACCACCAAATCAGAACTTTGCTAGAACAAAACACATTCTTCCTGCAAGAAAAACTGCAGGAGTGACTGCCACTTTGCTTTGATTGCTAGCCTGCTCCTTGCTGACTGCTGTGCTGTAGGAGGGTCTGCCACTTTGCCACCTGCTCTGCTGTGCTGGCCTACTGCTGACTGCTTCTTGCTTGGGAGAGAAAATGACTGGACCTGCTCTCTACATCCTTGAACCCAAGTTTCCCCAGAGGCTTGTTGGCTTGTCTCGGTTCCCTGAAGTCTCAGGGTCTAAAAGACTTATTGCAACTCTGCTGGTGCTGCTGGGCTCTGCCACCTGTGAGTCCTACCCGTGCCTGAGGTGATAACTCCAGTCCTAGGCCTGAGATGGGGGTTCTGCATCTGTTTTCTGCAGTGACCCCTTTGCGCAGAATGGAACCAACACAGTGCCCTCAGATGCTGACACAGTGTTGATTGGATGATTATGCAGGCCCTGAATGCGAGGCTTGACTATGATGCAGTGCCAATCTGAAGATACCGCTGTGAGGCTCGACTTTGATGCAGCGCCAATCCTGACACCGACTGCGAGGCTCAACTCGGACGCATCGACCCAACTGCGTGAATCCGAGCTAACGCAGGGAACACCCAATGCCAATGCTTGCTCCGTACAAGGTACTATTTCAGCGGGCCCTGTGTGGGTTCTGTGGCTGGCCTCACCTCCATCGTGGGCATTCCAAACGTTGAGATTTACCCCGGTCTACCACGACCTCAAGTAACCTTTGAGCGTTATTGAATTCTAAGCACTGTTTTGGGATTTAATATTTAAAAATTCATATCTTGATTTCTACTGATTGGATTTTTGTCTTTTTAGTCTTGTTTTTTTTTTTTTAAGTTTCAAAAACCTTTATTGTAAGCAAGTACTGTTGAACACGGCATGGTGCCTACAACCCAGGTCGGGCCGGCAGCATGGAAAACGACAGGTGTAGCAGTATTAACAATGTATAAGTACACAGCAAGCCGTCTACAACCATTTCGGGCCGGCCGCGTCAAGTTAAACATTGCACCAGAGGCTGATCGAATTGTGAAGAGACCTACTGGCCGTGTGAGGTGCCGGATTGCCTAGTGTAGTCAGGTGCTTACTAATTGAATAACCCGAGGCCCCAAAGGAAGACAACTAGTATATGGGATCAGGAAGTGTGGTCATTGTCCCTCAGGGGCAGTAATCACCACTCAACCCATAGAAGCTCCCAGTCCCCGCTGCGACCAATGATCTATGTCTACGTGCACGCAGGGAAGAACGCGGCCAGGGCGGCTTTAGTAAATCAAATCAGGTGTTTGCTAAATCAAATCAAATCAGGTGTTTGTTAAGCGTGACTACTCACCCGTAAGGGTCTCAAGGCGCTGGGGTGGATTTGGGGGGGGTTCGCAGGTACCAGGCCATCAAGGAGTGGGCCTGTCAAAGAGCCAGGTTTTGAGGTTTCTTGCGAAGATGGGGAGCAATATTATCTGTCTGAGGTGGAGCGGAAGGTCGTTCCAGGCTCTAGTTGCACGGAAGGAGAAGAAACGGCCTCCCGATCTGGGCTGATCGTAGGGTCCTTTGGGGTGCGTGGAATTTGAGTCAGCTATTCAGGTATGCTGGTTCGGTGTTGTGGAGGGCCTTGTGAGCGTGGGTTAGCATCTTGAAGGTGACTCTAGCTTTGATGGGGAGCCAGCGGAGTGTGCGCAGGTGCTGGTAAATGTGGCAGTGTCTTGGCAGGTTGAGGACCAGTCTTGCTTGCGGCGTTTTGGATGTTCTGAGGCTTGCGGGTGAGGTTTTTGTTTATTCCGGCATAGAGTGTGTTGCCGTAGTCGAGCCTGCTGGTGACCAGGGAGTGGGTGACGGTCTTTCTGTGTTCGAGGGGGATCCATTTGAAGGTCTTACGTAGGAGGCGGAGGGTGTGGAAGCAGGAGGACGAGACGGAGTTGATCTGGCGGTCCATTTTGAGCTCTGAATCCAGGATGATTCCCAGGTTGCGTGTGTGGTCCGTGGGGGTGGGTGGGCTTCCGAGGGCAGGGGGCCACCAGGTGTCGTTCCAGGCGTCTGGGTTTGGGCCCATGATGAGTACTTCAGTTTTGTTGGTGTTTAGTTGTAGGCAGCTGTTTTTCATCCATTTGGAGACGGCCTCCATGACTTCTCGAAAGTTGTGTCTGGCGGTGTTGGGTTCATTGGATAGGGAGAGGATGAGTTGGGTGTCGTCTGCGTATGACACAATGTTGAGTCCGTAGGTTCTGACGATGGGGGTGAGCGGAGCCATGTAGACGTTGAAGAGCGTAGGGTTGAGGGAGGACCCCTGGGGGACTCCGCAGGTGGTAGGTGTAGGGTTCGAGAGGAAAGGGGGGAGTCTGACCCGCTGTGTTCTGCTGGAGAGGAAAGAGTGGATCCAGTCAAGGGCCTTGTCTTGAATCCCTGCGTCGCGGAGTCTGCGTATTAGGGTGCGGTGAGAGACTGTGTTGAACGCCGCTGAGAGGTCGAGGAGGAGGAGGTCTCCTGTTTCTCCTTTGTCCAGTAAGGTACGTCTTAGACCTGGCACCTTGGAGTGGGTCTCCTTTCCATTTTTCGCTGTTGCCTCATGTGTTTTTGCTGGTGTTAGTTGCTCAGGGCACTGTGCCACTGCTGTCCAGTGCCACAGTGCACGTGTTCCCTATTGTAAATTGATGTATGATTTGTGATTCCATGATTGGTTGGTTTGGTTTACCTGTCAGACCCTAGTACAGTGCACCAGGAGTGCCTAGGGCTTGTAAATCCAAATGCTGCTGGTGGGCTTGCAGCACTGGTTGTGCCACCCACAGAAGCAGCCTGTAAAAGTGTGTCTAAGGTCTGCCATTGCAGAACCTGCGTGCAGTCTGGTACTGTCATGCTGACTGGGCAAGTCCACCCACTTGCCAGTCCCTAAACCTTCCCTTTTCTTCATATCAGACACCCCTATGGCAGGTCCAAGGGCAGGGTGCATTGTAAGGATAAGGTAGGACATGCCCTGTTGTGTGTGGCAAGTTCTAATAGTGAATTACAGCCATTTTCGTTTTTCACTATTGCAAGGCTACCTGTTCTCCATAGGCCAGAATGGGCAGTTTGGTTATTACATTTTATAATCCTAACTGACTCAGGGAACATGGTAGAAATTTGAATTTAGTATGCCTGAACTCAGAATGATAAAATACATCTTTTAGTGAAGTTGGTTTTAACATTCTGTGTTTGAAAATGCCACTTTTAGAAACTAAAGTTTATCTAAGACATCTAGTCCTAGACAAAGACTGCACTACCGAAAAAACACTCTACCTAGAGTGTGTTCAATGTTATACTGTATTCTGTTGAGAACAATTATAAAATGATTACATCAGGTAAACAATAGAAACATTCTACAGATAACTGTTATACATGTGCCTAAACATAATAACGTGGTTTCAATCCGGCGTTATGCAATGCTTCTTTTATTCAAAAGAACGATTCATTGATGAGCCATGAACTTCATGTTATATTGCATTATGATACAGACTTGAAGATTATTGATCCCAATGCATTTCGGGTGTGACATACACCCTTCGTCAGGGGAAATCTGTAACAAGTACATATACAACGAATTAACAAATCAATCTGCTTAATCAAATTGTATAATTTACCAGGAAAAAACGAGAAATTTAAAGATATAAAAAAACTGAAAATATTAAGTATACTGCACAAAAAGATCTCGATAAACTACATCTTGTTGGAATGAATAGATGTGCCTTAGCAAACGTGCCTGGTAGAAGAAACCAAAAGTCGAAAAATCCAGAAAGATTTTCAACTTTCTGGATTTTTCGACAGGTATTGTCACAAGTGCATACCTGTGCCAACTAGAGACCCCCAAGTCTAACAGTACGGATGTCGTCTGTTGCGGCGAGGAGGGCGGTTTCCATACTGTGGTTTTTTCTCAAGCCGGATTGGTAGGAGTCGAGGATGTTGTGCTCTTCGATGAATGTGGTGAGTTGGCTGTTGATGGCTTTCTTGATGATTTTCGCTGGGAACGGGAGCAGGGAGATGGGTCTGAAGTTTTTGAGGTCAGTGGGGTCCACCGAGGGTTTCTTCAGGAGGGGGTTGATCTCAGCATGTTTCCAGTCGCCAGGGAACGAGGTGGTTTCCAGGGAGCGGTTGATTGTGTGGCAGAGCATGGGTGCGATGGTGTCGGCGGGGGCTCTGTTAAAAGGAAGAGAACAATAATAATAAAGGAACAGTAACCTTACAGGTTGTGACATGTCATGCGACGTTTAGGCATCTCGCGTGGTTCAAATGGGTGGGTGAGTGGGGGTCAACGAGGGTGGAACCGGCTATCAATCCTGGTGTGCAAGATCTCCCACCAGGCTAGGGCATAGTCGTCGTTCAATCACTTGGAAAGAGTTGCAGGACACTTAGCTTCGGGGCGCTAAAGCAAGTGAATTTAATGCACATTAGATAGGATATCAATAGCTGCCAAACGCACTGGAATTTCTTTTCAGTGTTCACTATGTTATAAGAGAGCCTCTCCATAGCCAGTGTATGACAAACTCGAATCAACCACTGAGCTATAGATGGGGCCGTGGTCTGTTTCCATGTGCACGCTATGAGTTGTCGCGCTGCTAGTAATAAATGGCCCATGAGGGCCCACTCTGCACCAGTCATTGCCGCTAGATTAGAGGGACGTATGCCCAGTACCACCACATGTTGCAGCAATGGGATCGGGTATCCCACCATGCCCTTAATGTGGCCCAGGACTTCCTTCCAAAAAGTAGCTATCACATGACAGGACCACCATATATGGTAGAGAGTGCCTTCCACTGACCCACATCTCCAACAGAGGTTGGATACTGAGCGGTACATGGTGGCCAGCCGGGAGGGCGTATAGTACCATTGTAGCATCAATTTGTACGCAGTTTCACGGGAAGCAAGGCTGCTGTACAATTTAGGGATATCTTGCTATAGTTTTTCCTACTGCTTGGGAGAAAGTCCTCCTGGGGTTGGGGCCTGCCATGAGGTCTGATATCGATGTGGGTGCAGCACAGTCGAGTGTTGTAGCACCCGATAGGTCTTGGATATAAGGCCTTTTGAGCCCTCAAAGGCCCACACCAGTTTTTCGAACGGGGTGAAGGGGCGTGTTGCCGCAGCATAAACCTCGGGGATGGAGAGCCAGTGCCACAGTTACATGTATTGATAGTGTGGTGCATGAGGTAGCGCAAAGTCGGATCTCCATTCGTCAAAGGACTTAAGGACTTCCCCCGTGAATAAGGCGCCAATAATATGACACTCCCCATCGTTCCAACCACGAAGCGCCTCCTTTGGCAAGGCCGGGTGGAATTCCAGGTTGCGTGCGATAGGAGTATGTGGGAACGGGAACATGGTCAGTCCCTTTTAGACCGCTATTTTGACCCATATGTCAATGACTGTTTTGGTTGGCGCATTCACCTCCAGGATGCCGCTCTGGCTGAGGAACTGGATCAGTGCGCTGCCAAGTGGGCAGGTCCGTCACGGGAGCCCACCGATAGGTGACAGTCCCCGGGCTCCCAGAGGCACCCCCATTTCCAGGCGCTTGTGCAGGTCATTCCCAATGAGGCCGCAAGAGGGCCCGGCAGGTCCTCCAAGTGCTCCAGCACCACTGGGTCTTGCCAATTCTCACCTTCACACCAGCGGTCGTTCACCTTTCACTTGTGTGCTCCATACGAACGGGAGCCTCGCCACTGTGTTGCATCGGGGCCCCGGTTTCTCGCAGGCTGCCAAGACAGGCCATGGATCTGCCACAAAATGGCGGCTGCCTTGCCCCTCTGCGGGGCCTCACCTGAAGCCAGCTGGAAGCGCTCGGAAGAGCAGGCGCTAGTGTGGACCATCTTAGGGGATGCCACAATAACGACCAGGGAGCTCCCGGGTGTCTAAGTGCAACCATCACCTCAACAGCTCCACTTGCGGGCTCCCACCAGCCAACTATAAAATGGCGGCCGCCACTCACAGTCCCCCGCCGGAGGACACCGCTCCCACAGTATGCAAGGGATCCAGGTGATCGGGACAAGAGTCACCCGCAGGTAGGACCCCCCTGGTTCCAGGAGCCGGGACAAGTCTCCCAGTCTGCCGCTGCCGCTCCAAAGTGCGTTAAATCTGCATAGCGGGCTCCGGGGAGACGGAGCCTCTCAGAGAAGTGTCTCACTCCATCGCGTCCGTGGCCATGCCCCTTTTAGTCTTGTTTTACTTAGATATATATTCTCCAACTGGTGTGGAGTCTTTTTGTGGTGTATTTACTGTGTTACTGTAATTTAAGTGTTGCACAGATACTTTCCACATTGCCTTTTAAGTTAAGCCTGACTGCTCTGTGCCAAGCTACCAGAGGGTCAGGACAGGTTAATTTAAGTTGCGTATCTGACTTACCCTGACTAGGATGGTGGCTCCTCCTTGGACAGGGTGTTTACTCTGCCAACAAATAAACCTTAGTTTCTAACAGTGAGCAACACACTAGTTCTAAATTCTTACCTGATAATACACCAAACTCATAGGGAGTCCTGTTAATGATAACATCTAGATTAATTCACCCATGCGTTCCTAGTAGTAATAAACTCATTTACACCTTACTCTGCTTAACACCCTAATCATAACCTCATTACAAACTGATCGTATAACCCGCCACTCCTGACAGTGCAGCTGATGTAATTTCCCAAAAACTAATATGTCCAATAGAGACATTGAGTCACCAGTTGAAAATCTGAACAACAAATAATTTAATGTTTGTGTAACAGAAGAAAGGTCGTTCAAGTGAAAAATGGAGGTACAGCTTATGATAACAATGATTTACATACTGTGTAAGTAAAAACAATGCTCTCAAGGGACACTATGTGCGCTTTAAAAACAATGCCCTACATATGTGTTTTGCTGGTGTGACATACAAAAAGTGATGTGTGGAATGCTGGAATTAATCTCAGCCATTGGCAATTAAAATGACCTTATTCCAGTTCATTATCATTTTAGCCCAACCTGCCATTCCAGAAAGGAACCCACATCATCATGCATCGTAGGCTTTTCACCAAAATACCTTGCCAAACAGAGATCTGACAGTCTTGCTTTACTGAACCTTGGCCAGATGTGGTTCCTACATTTGCAGCAGTGAGGCTGTAGGTCACTGCTAGGCATATTGGCCATAGGAGGGTGAAAGGCTGAGATGGCCTTACCAGGATTCAGACTTAATCTGCAGGTTACATGATTGTCAGTGACGGATGATTAATTTGCAGAGGTGACATAACAGCTAGTCGTGATAAATGTATGCTGATTGATAAATGCCTCCAAATATTCATTTAAGAATCATTACCGACTTGTAGCCACCCAGCACTTTTATGTCTAAGCTTCCTGTCCAAAAGTATAGTATTTAAAATATTGACCTACATTTTCTCCAACCAAACATTAGATTGGAGACAACCACTGGTTGTATACTGTGTAGCACCCAAGTGTGTTGTATCCGAGAGGCACTGTGCTCCCCACACACTATGGATACCAGAGTACTCGGTTGTCTAAATTGGGCTAAAAAGACTAGAAGGGTCCTCGATCCAGCAGGCGAGTCTAAAATAATATTTTAAATTGTATGGTAGTTCATTTGGATTGAGTGGGTTCCTGGACATGCTGCACAGATCTGACGACCTGAAGTAGAGCAAAACTAACAAGGTCACAGTAAAAGCTGCTGATATATAATCTAATTGCCTGATCCATTAAACATAATATGTGCTGTATATCATTACTGTATTGGATCTGCTATGATGTAAAAAATATGATGCTACAAAACCCATTGATTTGTTGACGGTTACTTGTGGCTTAAAGCTGGTGTACATCTATGTACCTTGGTCTGTTGTGATTTTTCTAAAGAGATATTTCTTACCATCATACTTCATTATTAACAGGTAGCATGTCTCATACCCACTTTGAATTAGGGTCATGCGTTTTTACAATATTTTTACACTTTACAAATAAAGAAACAGATGTTTTTTTACATGTGTGCTTTACAAAGCCTTTAGAATGACTATCCCCTTTCACTTTCTCCTGTGTCCTTGCAAGAGAGTTCAAGTTAAGAAATGCTCACACTGTGGTTACTGGTGCGCGTAAACACAGATCTGTCCAAAATAACAAAATAGCAGACCTGTGTTAAAAAACAATATGTGTGTTTAAAGTTTAATTGCATCTGACAACTGACTTAGCAAAAAATGTCTTTGTATAGAGAAGTAAAATGCTGCGTTATTTCCCATTTTTAAAAAAATCTACTTCGACAATAAGGGGTGCTACAGCATCTCCTGCACCCCTATTTCTAGCACCACCGTAGTACTCATTGAGTTAACAACATACTTTCAAGAACATAACGTTCCTAGTTTGTCTTCTGTTAGACCTGGCATCTTTTGGCATGGTTTCTCCTGTATTTTTGCTTCTGACCTCCTGTTCTTTTTAATGTGTGCTGAACTTCGTTTTTGCTGACTTTAGGACTCTGGGCACTTTACCACTGCTTACCAGTGCTAAAGTGCATGTGCTCTGTGTCTAAATTGTAATGGCGTTTGGTTTCTCCATGATTGGCATACTTGATTTTCTAGTAAGTTGCTAGTACAGAGCACTACATGTGCCCAGGGACGGTAAATCAAATGCTACTAGTGGACCTACAAAGCAAACACAAAGAGATGATGGATGGAGTGATGAAACCGTTCAAACACTCACCCCCAGTCACAGATCTGGATGGAATCCATCATCATTCTTTAGCTCACTTTGCCACCCCAGTTCAGACACAGCTATATGCAAATCAGTCTTGACCCTGTGCCTCATGGGAACAGTCCAGCCTGAACTGCCAAGCCATGTCTTCCCTGAACCGGAAATAAGCATCCTGGGACCGGTTTCAGGCTAACAGCCCTCATCAGCCAGGCTAGGTAGAATCCAGTGGCAAATTGAGAAAGAGACCCACGCCTGGGCATACCCTGCCAACTTAGGGCAAACAAAGCAAACACAAGGAGATGATGGACGGAGTGCTGAAACTTTTCAGACACGCACCCCCAGTCACAGATCTGGGTTGAATCCATCATCGTTCTTTGGATGTAGATATGCATGGCATCTAGGAATCTCCTGAAGACACGTAAAAGCGCACCTTGAGACACTCCTCCTGCAACAGCTATCACATCCTGGTAACTTCCACTGAGTAATAGGTGCAAAAAGCACAACACCTGACCATGGGTGGGGATGGAATTGCTGCGCAGTGTACTGCTTTCTAAATGTGGCTTTAAAAGGTCTATGATATCCAGGATGACTTAGACTGTATTGGTCATACATTTCCTCTTCTGTTTATTGGAAAAGGGTCAGTCTGTTGTTGAAATTCCTTTCTTGTCCATGCCTCCTGCTCTGGTGAGCAACCAGTATGCGCATCCTTCTTGCTATCATGTACGGGGCAGCCATTGTGGACGTCTGTGGTGCATTCTGCGTACATGCTAGGCCTGCTTTTATAGTTTGCAACCATTTACCACACAGTTTGAATTGGTGGTAAATTGCATGTACAAACAGGCCAAAAAGAAACAATTCTCGAGACGGAGTCACTATTTTTGTTCCTAAAAATTTGCCAGGCGTAAATACGTTGCTTTGCAAATTTAGGTTAGCAAATGGCTTTCGTACGCACAGTAGGCCCTTTTTGCATTTGCATACCGGTTTGTGAGAGATTTGAGACTTGCAAATCCTTCATACATCTGGCCTTGCATGAGTGAAACTAGAGAGGGGCTTTGACTTCGCCTACATGTTGGGAACCAAAAGTAGATGTTTTGATTGGGCCGAATTTGTGCGCTTCTGCACGAAAAGTGCTTGCCTCAGAGAGCTGTGATTATTTTATGTATTTATGTATTTAATCATCTGCCTGTGCTTGAACGTTTAGGGGCACACACATAACATTGTAACACTATTAAAGTACTTTATATAACTAGAGAATTGATGGTATTTGTTTCTGCCAGCTGTGCAGATGGGAGTAGTGCAACATTTACCTATCGAGATGTTTAGGTCTGGCCTCACAGTGCAAGTGTCACCTGGTCTTTTAACCTACACCAATATTACTCTACAATGTTTTGTTCCCACACAAAGAAATATGCATTCCCATGAGATTTACTTGTAATGCTTCAAATTATCATACAACATTCCTTTAAAGTCAGCCCTTTTGGCACTGCCAATGCTTGTTATTGGTGAATTCCTCAATGTATGTTACATGTTTTCAACACAAACACCCCTATCGCTGTCACAGCATTTGGGATAGCAGCGGCATTAAGTGTACAGCTATTTATTTTTTAAATATCTTTATTCAAAGATTTTACTTTAAGATTGAACTGAAAACACTTAAGGAACTTGGGCATCTCACATTGTCTCGCACCCCTGCCTCCCAGTACTCAAGTAGGAGCAAGTAAAGTCTATGTTTTTGCGGACTGCAAATCTCTTCAATTGTTATCTCAACCTGCCTGTGTATCCCCTTGTGGGTTTCGCCAGTTAACCAGCGTTCGATCTGCCTTAACAGAGACATTCCTGCCGCTCCCGCCCAGTTCTTTGGCTGGTGTGCTCCAGTGGCATCGCACAATGCCACATCTCCTCCCCCTTAGTGTTCCCTCTGTACCAGATAGCAGCAACCAATACAGAGGGGCAGCTCAAGACCCCCCCCGCCAAAACGGTAATGACCCAAAACTGAGTGATGGCTGTCTTTTATTCAGACCCCCTATCAGAGGAAATCATGACCGGTCTTGCCCACATCTCTAGGTGCTTCTCGATCGTCGTGCTTGGTCCACTTGAGAGGTTTCTCCTCAGCCAGGGCCCATTTCTCTACATCCCTGGCCCATAACTCACAACTGGGCTCGCCACTCCATAGCAACCCAATGGCTATCCTTATTTTTGCTAACACCAAGGCCAGCTGCAGGAACCTGTAACCCATCTTTGAGGTCCTAGATTTCTGCACAGTAGCCCATAAACATTGTTGTGGTGTGGCCTCCAGTTGTCCAGTTGTATCCCTGTGGCCTGGCCCACTCTGTCTACTGCTTCCTGACAATAACTCACCACCACCAGGAATGACCAGGCAATGTCCAAGAAGGAAGCCCCTGGCAACCGATATCCAGGACAATTGACCAATATGTCTGGGTATATTTTGCTCAGGGTAATCAGTGTAAGGTAAGCGCGATATAGAAAATGGATCAATTTAAAGCGAGAGTTACATGACACAAGTTTCACTAGTTCACATGCTATTCTCCACTGCCTATCTGAGAGTGATTACCCTAAGACCGTCTCTCAAGCTGTTCTTCCCGTCACAAGACCCTGTTTGTTGTCACAACACAGATATTACAAATGGGTAACCAGGTGTTTGCTCAAGTCCAGTTGTGGAATGCTCCCCGGCACAATGGAGCATACCGGTGCCTCAGGGAAACTCGTCAATATTTCCCTAGCCGTCTATGCAAGCTTGGCATAGTGCAGAAAAGCCATGACCCCAGGTGAATGTCATACTAGCAACCGGGAACGTAATAAATGTTTCCTGGAGTACAGGTCACTCTGCCGTGAGGCAGCCCCTGTCTCTCCAGGCCACTGACATTGTCCCGTCTATGTGTCGGAAGGGCGCTAAATCCCAAATGTTCATATCCCTATCAATTAGCGGCCTCTGTAGTATCCTGGTCACTGTTCTCTCCCATACCCTTGCAATTTGCTGTGCAGATTGAAGAAATATTAAAACGTCAATACACAATGCAATAGAATATGAAAAACTCCATTAACAACATTATAAAAAGGGTAAAAATACATGATCTGGATTTAGAAAAGGCCCTTCCGACACATAGACGGGACAATGTCAGTGGCCTGGAGAGACAGAGGCTGCCTCACGGCATAGTGACCTGTTTGTATCTGAAGAAACATAATACAATATGGACATAAATTATCAAAATAATATAAATAAACAAGTTAAAACAATATTAATATTAGTAAAGAAGAAGTCAAGGAGACTGGGGAACTTCTTGTTGGATAGGTGTAGGAGCAAAGGAACATTTCGCATTATCATCTAGGAACCATGTAATAGGAGACCATAGATGTAGACGTTTCACAGCTAGAGATATAGGGTATACATATATTCTGTCAGAATGCAAGTGTTAATAATAAAACCAGAATTCGCACCTTAGATGCATCCTTTGGGATGACGCAAATTAAAGCATCTAAAAAGGAGCCAAAAGATCTGTGTGAGTGTGAAAAAGAAGTTATACAAGCATGTAGTTGTGGAAGAAGTAACTGAGCAAAATGCACGTAAAACTCAACTGTAAATCCATCTGGACCCAGGGCTTTATCTTTTTCAAGACAATTCAGTGCATTGTGCAAATCCGTTTGTGACATATCAGATTCTAACAAATCAAAATCAACTGAAACATCAGAAATCTTTTTAATAGTAGGGAGATAATGAGAAATGTCAGAGTCTGGCGGTACGTCCCCTGGTGTGTATACTAACCTAAAAAACTGCACAAATTCCTCAAAAGTTTTAGAAACTTTGTATGTTGGCATCTGATGGATATCAATAATGGACTCAATGTTAATCTTATTGCGAAAACCTTAAGGCAGGTAGCTAACAGTTTACCTGACTTATTTTGACCAAGTAAAATTTTGCTCTAGATTTCAAAAAGTACAACGAGGTATTGTCTGTAGATTCCTTATAAATTGAATTTTAGTCTTAATAAGTGCTGACAGACATTATTTTTATTCAGAAGTATTAAAGGAATGTTGCAGTTTCTTTATCTTTGCTGGGAGTTCTGCAGTGGAAATGAGGGATTGATTATGTTTATTAGAAGTATACCTAAGAATAAAAAATCACAAGCTGCAACTTTAAATGCATCCCAAATGGTGAGAAAGGACAGACTATCAGTTTAGTTAATGGAAAAATATTAATTAAAAAAAGAAACGAAGGAGGAGGAGAAAGCAGTGTCTAAAAGGAGCGAGTTATTAAATCGCCATCGTTTAGACAGTGAAGATTGAGATATCCAATTGAATCAAAACAGGGGCATGATCAGACATTAGAACCTGTATCAGCAGCCCATAAAGACTGGGAGATATTGTGTAATGTAAAAATATGATCCATTCTCGATTGGGTCTGATATGCCTGGTGAAAAATACGTGTTTTCTCTCAAAGAAGGGTTACAAAGTCTCCAGATATCAATTAAGCTCCTCTGTTAAATAGTTTACACAACACATTTATGTGCTTCATTGGGAATAAAAGATACTGTAGAATTGCAATCAAGAAAGGGATCTGTATTCTGATTGCAATCACCTGGGGGAATAAAATGATCCTCAGGGTAGTTTAAGAGGCGTTGGGTACAATTGGACCAAAAATGAACATCACCAATGGTAGGAGCATATGCATTAAACACAGAAACTGGAATCTTCCCAATCAACAATTTAGTAGATAATAATCTTCCTTCATCATCAGATTCTTGAGAAATAAGCTTAGTACGTAGTGATTTATGACATAAAGTTATAACCCCATTTCTCTTGCCATCACCTCGTGAGAAGAAACCACCTACCCAACCTTTCTTCATTTTTAATGATTCAGATTCCGTATGATGTGATTCCTGAATTAAAGCTATGCTGACATGTAGTTTAGATAAAATTGAGAAAACATGTTACCTCTTAATAAAGGAATTTAAACCTCTGACATTGCAAGAGACAATTTTAAGGGACATAAAACAATTACATGGGAATAAACCAGACACAATATGAAGAATGTACAATATAGACCAAAAGACAACTAATATACATAATGACGTTAAAAGGAATTTAACAAGAGTTAAGGCATGAAAGAGAATAGAGAATGAAGGAAATGTAGCAAGAAAAAGAATATAAAAGATGTCCTAGAAAAAGATATGATTGAGCCTGAAAAAAGAAAGATAGTAAGAAGAGTAGGGCGAAAGAATAGAACATACCTACAAAAATTCCAGAAGAGAACGGAGGGAGGTGAGACCACATGGAACAGTTGACACATCCGAACTCCATGGGAAAGGCGAGGGAAACCGCATTGTAACATGACATGAAAAATAGGAATGCCACAAAACGAGGGGGTAGTACCTGCAAGAAAATAAAGAATTCTTAATATATAATGGGCCCCATGCATTAAAAACAAAACGGTCGCAAACGGCCAGATTATCAGAATCTGACCCTTTGCGACTGGTATTTTTGCATTTGGGATGCATCATCCCAAATGCAAAAATCTCAATTTAAGGAATCGCAAAATTTGCGATTACTTAAATTGTGATTGCATTTAAGGAATCACAAATTGCGATGCCGCAAATGCAACGCATGATACCATTGAAAATATCGATTTCGCTATTAGGGGACGCAAATTACCGTTTAATGAAACTTGGCGGTAATTTGCAAAACCTTTGAAAAATGCACTAAAGTGCATTTTTCAAAGTTCCTGGTTACAAGGGCATGTGTGTGCGCAATATGTGTTCACATTACAATTTCAGGGGTGCAACAGTGTGTCCTTTTGGCACCCTTGCACCCTTGAATTTGCATGCGCATTTTGTGAGTTCCTATTGAGTACGCGCAAAGTGCACATGCAAGCCCCATTCAATCCTATGGGCTTCTAGGCCCATAGGAATGAATGGGAAGCAATTCCTTAAATGCGACTTGCAATTTGTGAGTCGCAATTAAGGAATTTGTAGGAATCACAATTTTATTTGCGAATCCAACATGCATAAGCGATAGCGATTCTTTAATTGCGATTCCTTAAAAATCGCAATTAAAGAATCGCTATTGACTTCTTTGATGCATGTGCACCAATATCTCTAATACCACAACAGTATACCATTAATAGTTCATTTTTCATTTCATAAGGCTTTTTTCGGAGCTTAAACACAAGGGTGCCGATCACGATCCGGTAAAAACCGGGTACGAACCGTCGGACGGAGCATATTCTCCGTCCGACGCGTACCCGGTCGTCAAAATGTACAAACAAGGAATTACGATTCGCACGGAACACCATTTCCGTACGATTCGTAAAAAAGCCCGACCGAACAAAATAAACCTACCAATGCGATCCGGGAAAGGGCCGACCTGACGTCGGGACGCTCGCAGCCTGCCATTCACGAACCAGGAATCACGATTCGCACCGACGTCATCCCGCACGGTGAATATTTTCCGGCTGCCAAAAACTGCCGGGAAATCAGGACGACGCGAACAAGGACCACCAGTACGCGACGGACACACAGGACGCCGCGAACAAGGAGGACCAGTACGCGACAGGACGACGTGAACAAGGAGTACCAGTACGCGACGGACAGACAGCACGACGCGAACAAGGAGGACCAGTACGCGACAGGACGACGCGAACAAGGAGGACCCGTACGCGACGGACAGACATGGACCCGAACCTACGGGTCATCCCGGCCCTCATAGCAGTCCACCTCCTCTACAGGTTACGACGCAGACGCCGCAGAAGGTCAGAACAACTAAGGGAGGGGGGAACGGGGGGGGTGGGGGTGGCAGGACCAGGGCAGGCCACAAAACCCCCACCAAAGTCACACACCACACATGCCCAGGACATACCTGACACCCATGCCCTGGTCACTACGAGGGGGTGGGTGCGTGTCCAGCCAAGCCAGCGACCGCCACAACGGAAGTCCGTCACCACGCGAACCGGCAACACAACCAGACCGGTACGTCCCGTACCCACGCCTCAAGAGCGTGGGTACGAGACGTACCACGCCCACACCCACGTCACCCCAACAATGGCGGGACGGATCGTACCCACGTGGCAAAGGCCTGGGTACGGCCCGCACAAGCATCACATAGCGTGGGGATAGAGATGTACGGACCCTAGCCCCACCCCCCCTATGCATGGAACGTACCCCCACCCCAACAGTGTAAGTACGACCCGTACCCTCACCCGCGTATGCATGGAGCGTACCCCCACCCCAACCGCGTATGTACGTACCGTACCCCCACCCCAACAGTGTAAGTACGACCCGTACCCTCACCCTCGTATGCATGGAGCGTACCCCCACCCCAACAGTGTAAGTACGACCCGTACCCTCACCCGCGTATGCATGGAGCGTACCTCCACCCCAACCGCGTATGTACGTACCGTACCCCCACCCCAACAGTGTAAGTACGACCCGTACCCTCACCCTCGTATGCATGGAGCGTACCCCCACCCCAACAGTGTAAGTACGACCCGTACCCTCACCCACGTATGCATGCAGCGTACCCCCACCCCAACCGCGTATGTACGTACCGTACCCCCACCCCAACAGTGTAAGTACGACCCGTACCCTCATCCGCGTATGCATGGAGCGTACCCCCACCCCAACAGTGTAAGTACGACCCGTACCCTCACCCGCGTATGCATGGAGCGTACCCCCACCCCAACCGCGTATGTACGTACCGTACCCCCACCCCAACAGTGTAAGTATGACCCGTACCCTCACCCGCGTATGCATGGAGCGTACCCCCACCCCAACCGCGTATGTACGTACCGTACCCCCACCCCAACAGTGTAAGTACGACCCGTACCCTCACCCGCGTATGCATGGAGCGTACCCCCACCCCAACCGCGTATGTACGTACCGTACCCCCACCCCAACAGTGTAAGTACGACCCATACCCTCACCCGCGTATGCATGGAGCGTACCCCCACCCCAACCGCGTATGTACGTACCGTACCCTCACCCGCGTATGCATGGAGCGTACCCCCACCCCAACCGCATATGTACGTACCGTACCCTCACCCGCGTATGCATGGAGCGTACCCCCACCCCAACCGCGTATGTACGTACCGTACCCCCACCCCAACAGTGTAAGTACGACCCGTACCCTCACCCTCGTATGCATGGAGCGTACCCCCACCCAACAGTGTAAGTACGACCCGTACCCTCACCCTCGTATGCATGGAGCGTACCCCCACCCCAACAGTGTAAGTACGACCCGTACCCTCACCCTCGTATGCATGGAGCGTACCCCCACCCCAACAGTGTAAGTACGACCCGTACCCTCACCCGTGTATGCATGGAACGTACCCCCACCCCAACAGTGTAAGTACGACCCGTACCCTCACCCGCGTATGCATGGAGCGTACCCCCACCGTGTATGTTCCAAGCGTACATATCCAGAAATAGGAGGTGTGTGTGCAGAGTCCTCCCAGCAGTGCCCTGAGACAGGAGGGGTGGGTGCAGAGTCCTCCCAGCAGTGCCCTGAGACAGGAGGGGTGGGTGCCTAACACTCCCAGCAGTGCCCTGAGACAGGAGGGGTGTGTGCAGAGTCCTCCCAGCAGTGCCCAGACACAGGAGGGGTGGGTGCCTAACACTCCCAGCAGTGCCCTGAGACAGGAGGGGTGGGTGCTGAGTCCTCCCAGCAGTGCCCTGAGACAGGAGGGGTGGGTGCCCAACACTCCCAGCAGTGCCCTGAGACAGGAGGGGTGTGTGCCTAACACTCCCAGCAGTGCCCTGAGACAGGAGGGGTGGGTGCAGAGTCCTCCCAGCAGTGCCCTGAGACAGGAGGGGTGGGTGCCTTACACTCCCAGCAGTGCCCTGAGACAGGAGGGGTGGGTGCCTAACACTCCCAGAAGTGCCCTGAGACAGGAGGGGTGGGTGCAGAGTCCTCCCAGCAGTGCCCTGAGACAGGAGGGGTGGGTGCCTAACACTCCCAGCAGTGCCCTGAGACAGGAGGGGTGGGTGCAGAGTCCTCCCAGCAGTGCCCTGAGACAGGAGGGGTGGGTGCCTAACACTCCCAGCAGTGCCCTGAGACAGGAGGGGTGGGTGCCTAACACTCCCAGCAGTGCCCTGAGACAGGAGGGGTGGGTGCAGAGTCCTCCCAGCAGTGCCCTGAGACAGGAGGGGTGGGTGCCTAACACTCCCAGCAGTGCCCTGAGACAGGAGGGGTGGGTGCTGAGTCCTCCCAGCAGTGCCCTGAGACAGGAGGGGTGGGTGCAGAGTCCTCCCAGCAGTGCCCTGAGACAGGAGGGGTGGGTGCTGAGTCCTCCCAGCAGTGCCCTGAGACAGGAGGGGTGGGTGCAGAGTCCTCCCAGCAGTGCCCTGAGACAGGAGGGGTGGGTGCCTAACACTCCCAGCAGTGCCCTGAGACAGGAGGGGTGGGTGCTGAGTCCTCCCAGCAGTGCCCTGAGACAGGAGGGGTGGGTGCCTAACACTCCCAGCAGTGCCCTGAGACAGGAGGGGTGTGTGCAGAGTCCTCCCAGCAGTGCCCAGACACAGGAGGGGTGGGTGCCTAACACTCCCAGCAGTGCCCTGAGACAGGAGGGGTGGGTGCTGAGTCCTCCCAGCAGTGCCCTGAGACAGGAGGGGTGGGTGCCCAACACTCCCAGCAGTGCCCTGAGACAGGAGGGGTGTGTGCCTAACACTCCCAGCAGTGCCCTGAGACAGGAGGGGTGGGTGCAGAGTCCTCCCAGCAGCGCCCTGAGACAGGAGGGGTGGGTGCCTAACACTCCCAGCAGTGCCCTGAGACAGGAGGGGTGTGTGCCTAACACTCCCAGCAGTGCCCTGAGACAGGAGGGGTGGGTGCCTAACACTCCCAGCAGTGCCCTGAGACAGGAGGGGTGGGTGCCTAACACTCCCAGCAGTGCCCTGAGACAGGAGGGGTGGGTGCAGAGTCCTCCCAGCAGTGCCCTGAGACAGGAGGGGTGGGTGCCTAACACTCCCAGCAGTGCCCTGAGACAGGAGGGGTGGGTGCTGAGTCCTCCCAGCAGTGCCCTGAGACAGGAGGTGTGCAACACATGTGTGTGAGGCTGGAAGTACCCACATGCATACTGCCTACAAGGGAACATGTCCCCATGAACTCATGTCAACAGACTCCACACACAAGTACAGTGATCACCAAGGGTGCCACGAATGTTGCAGGTGGAGACATGGCCCTGCATGCATGGCCAAAGTAGAAGGGCTCCGTCACACACACAGCTCATGTAGACACAGCTCTGCGCTAAACATTGGGAACACCCTGCAGGGAAGATATCAGGGTACACAGAGGGAGGAATACACCCTGGGACAATTGCACCATGCAGTAACTGCTGACATGAACAAAGAAAGTTATCTAACACCTTGTGATGGCACACAGATCCCAGGGTCCCCCCAATGAGCAGCCCACTACTACATTTCCCACACACCTAACACATAAACACCACCCAAAACCATGTAGCAGCCCCACCAACACCAATACCAGCATAGCAGTAGTGTCAGAATGGAAAAAAAATAAAGCTTTATTCAGCATGATCACAGTGTCCGTGGATTGCAGGCAGTTAAATATTCACAAAGCCCATAGGGCAGTCAATAAGTCTCAGCTGGATGGGGGACACAGTGGGATGCGTGTCCCCTAGCTTGCCTGCACAGTTACATGCCGTCGTCTTCCACAGGGGTGAGGCCATCAGGGGGGGGGGAAGCACCAGGCACCGCAGGGACATCAGGGCAAAGGGGAGGCGTTGTGGGTGCAGGGATGGAGGACTCCACCACAGGGGGTGGGGCAGGGCCAAAGGCGGAGGCCAGGATGGCACTACACACCTTTGCAAGGTCCTCCAGGGAGTCCCCTGCACCCGAAGGATCCACCGGCCCCAAGGAGGGGGGGGGGTCAGAGGGATGGGTCGCAGTGCAACCGGGGGAGGGCGTAGACAGGGGGGGAGAATCAACCACCGTGACCGAGGACTTCCTTGACCGCTTGCGGGGTGGTGTCACTGTGGGGCTCAGGGACAGAGCGGCCATGAAGGAGTCCTTGGGGGAGATGTGGCCAGGAGAGCTGAGGGGAGGGGATTTGGAGGGAGTGGACTGGGTGGAATGCGGACTCCCACTATGGCTGCGTGTCACACATTTGCCCCCCGACCCAGTGGGTGTGCCTACCTCACCCTGTGTGTGCGTGTCAGGAGGAGTGCGGTGGACCTTCCCTGCTGGTGTGGTGCCTGTGTCTGTTGTGGTGGGTGCATGCCGACGTCTGGGTGTACGTGGGACAGGCATGGGAGTGGGAAGTGTGGATGGGGCAGGGGTAGGTGGGGGGAGGTCGCGCTGCAGGAGACCCACTGCTGCAGTCAGTGTCGAGTCTATGGACCTCAGCAAGTTGCGTTGGTCAGCCTGCGATGAATGAATGCCCTCCAAGTATGCCTCGATGTTGTTGAGTGTCTGCCCGTGGGCATGGAGGACATTAAGGATCGCAGCCTGACCAACCTGCAGTTGCCGCTGGATGTCCACAGACTCAGCATTGGCGGCAGCAGTGGAGACAGGGGCAGGGGGTGCGGTGCCTGGCATGAAGGAGACATGCGGTGACCGGGCACGCTGGGAAGGGACACGAGCAAGTGGGAGGCGACTGATGGGAACTGAGGGGGCGGTGCGAGGTGTTGTTCCGCTGTCAGCTGCTGGTGCAGCCTCCGCCCACTCGGAGACATCCTCCTCGGACCTGTCAGCTTCGTATTCTGATGTGCCAGTCGACAGGTCCTCGGCCACACTCTCCTCCGGCTGGTGCTCGGTCCCTCCGCCTGGTCCGTGTCCATGTCTCCCTCTGTGTCCCCCGACGATGCTGTGGGCAGGGTGGAGAGACAGAAATTAATCAGACACCTGTACACATCTGTCACATGAGTCCAATCTACATAGGTAACATTGCATAGCCTGAAAAGGAAGATCCCTAACATCTACTAAACAAGGTACCGATGTAGGGCATGAAACACACAGTTGGTTGAGCCACCATGCCACTGAAATACCATGGAGAGCATGAGACAATAGCTAAAGACAGGAAACGGAGTCTGACATAGCACCCAGGCCCTGGGGACAATCCAGCACTGCATCTGCACCACACAGCGTTGGCGAAAATACCGATGACCAGGGACCATATCCATGAACTTGAGACACATGCTGCATAGGTAATGCAGAAAACATGCACAACATGACTCGCTCACTGCACCTTGCGTGTGTGTCCAGACAAACATCACACACTGCCCAGACCCAGCAAGTAGAAATCTGGATTTGACATATAGGCTTTGCCCGCCCCAACCACCCCCTACACGAGGCAAATAGTTGAGACACAGGTGGCACCAACATCTCATAGTCTGGGTGATAAACACAGGGGCAGGCAAAATGCAAGATTGGACGCCAAACAGCCAAGGTGCGCCTGTACAAATAATGAGGCACCAGTGCCCATCCTCAGATGAGTATAACAAGACACACAGGCACTAGCAACTGTGAGTATGAAGAAGGACATTCAGGTCAGGCTGCACAGTGGACACCTGTACAAAATAGCACGTCTATATACATGGTGCCAAGGGACAATGGCACAGAGCACAACCTACGCTGTAGACACTGAGAGTGTCCACGTTTATGATGACACATACAACACCGATGAAAAGGTGCCCCAGGGGACAGTAGTGGCCACGCAACTCCATGCTCCTGAATGGTAATGACTGCAACACACGCCACCATCCCTGCACTATGTGTATCGCACACTCATGCACATCATGTCACAGGCAACTACATAGGACATGCGCGCTGTAAGGCATGACACATGAGAGACCAACTCCCATGTCTGGAGTCAGCATCAGTGCCAACTGACATGGAACCCACATGCAGTGAACTTGACAGGGCACAGCCAAGGTCCCAAAACCTGTTACCCACCACCCCCACACATGATGCTACAGGCATAGTTCTCGTGGACAAAGCGCCAGCCTACATTACCTTGTGAAGGAGTGGCTACACACAGACCAGGGAACACATTGCAAGGAGGGGAAGGGTGGCAGGGGCGCAGCGCTATACTGGGGCAAAATGGATCTGCACAGCACCTTTAAACCCTGGCAGTGAATTCATGCTACTGTGCTCTTACAAATGCCGGTGACACACAACACACACATGTACCTACCCCCTTCCGGCTGCTGCTTCGCCTGTAAGCGCCGATCCAAGTCTGGAAAGACCACCGGCAGCACACGCCTGTGGAGGTGGCTCAGACGGCGGCGCCCGCGGTTCTTGTGGCTCTCAGGTGAGTCCCCCAGCAGGACCCGTGCAATCCTCCGCGTCCAGCACCGGATATCCTGCCAGCGTTTCCTCACCTGGGACATGCTCCGCCTCCGACCATCCACACCCCTCACGGCACTGACGGCGGTCAGCCAGATCTGCTCCTTGGCAGTGGCGCCTACCTGTGAGGAAGTACAAGTGACACCACATCAATACACCAGCCACATGTCACAGAGAGACATTTGATAACAAATTAGCTGGTAACAACAAGGCATGTCATGCAGCCAACGCATTGCACCTTTGTCATAGGGACATGATCCTCTGGTGAGGGAAAAAGCAGTACGTGCCATAGTGGGTACACAGGTGGAATGATGGCAATGTCACAATCAATGATCAAGGCTCAGACTGTGCATCACACCCACCCCTCCTGTCTGAGGGCACTGCTGTTAGTGATAGGCACACACCCCTCTTGTCTCAGGGCACTGCTGTTAGTGATAGGCACACACCCCTCCTGTCTCAGGGCACTGCTGGGAGCACTCTGTACCCACCCCTCCTGTCTCAGGGCACTGCTGGGAGCACTCTGTACCCACCCCTCCTGTCTCAGGGCACTGCTGGGAGCACTCTGTACCCACCCCTCCTGTCTCAGGGCACTGCTGTTAGTGATAGGCACACACCCCTCCTGTCTCAGGGCACTGCTGTTAGTGATAGGCACACACCCCTCCTGTCTCAGGGCACTGCTGGGAGCACTCTGTACCCACCCCTCCTGTCTCAGGGCACTGCTGGGAGCACTCTGTACCCACCCCTCCTGTCTCAGGGCACTGCTGTTAGTGATAGGCACACACCCCTCCTGTCTCAGGGCACTGCTGTTAGTGATAGGCACACACCCCTCCTGTCTCAGGGCACTGCTGGGAGACATCAGGCATCCCCCCCCCCTGGGACCCCCCCAACAGTACATGGCATGTGTGTCACACCAGGACACAATGGCAGAAGTCACAGTCACAACATAGGGACAGTCTGTGCCACTGGCCTATGCACTCACCTGATACCCTGGTCGCCCATACAGCATGGGGTACTGTGGGAGGATCACATCCAGCAATGCCATGTTCTCCTCCAGGGTGAATGGCTGTGACCTCTCCACAGCCCTTGACATGGTTCCAGGGAATCAGTAGCAGCAGCTGGGTCGACGAATTCAAAGATGTGCAGGCAAGTACTCCCTCATGGGACCTGGCTGCCTTATATGTGCCTTTCTGCCCTGTCTCATGCACAGGAGTACAGAGTGATTGGTCACTCACATTTGCATCCTATGTTTCCACCAATCCCTTCAAACCTAGCAGTCTGTGTGTACTCCATCGGTTTCATTCTCCTGCATGATGTCAGCTCCACAAACACATTGCAACAAAGTATTTTTATTCCAACTGACTTCTGCTGTTCACCTTCCAGAAGAAATGCGAATTTTGAACTTGGTCTCCATGACAACCAGCATGCATGTAGGCCTCAATACTTGTCCCTCATGTGTCCCCTATGTAATTCTGAGCTCCACACACAGGTACAGTGCGTTCCAGGGCCCTAGGGCACCCCAAATGCATTGCAACGGCCCGTACACGCGTGACTACGTTCACTATCAGTATGTGTGGCCTCGCGTATGCGTACTCGTAGTGGTACAGGCCGTACACACGCCTGTACGCTCCCTATCACTACGAGTACGCATACGCGAGGCCACACATACTGATAGGGAGCGTACACACGCCTGTGTACGCTCCCTATCAGTATGTGTGGCCTCGCGTATGCGTACTCGTAGTGGTACGGGCCGTACACACGCCTGTACGCTCCCTATCACTACGAGTACGCATACGCGAGGACACACATACTGATAGGGAGCGTACACACGCCTGTGTACGCTCCCTATCAGTATGTGTGGCCTCGCGTATGCGTACTCGTAGTGGTACGGGCCGTACACACGCCTGTACGCTCCCTATCAGTATGTGTGGCCTCGCGTATGCGTACTCGTAGTGGTACGGGCCGTACACACGCCTGTACGCTCCCTATCACTACGAGTACGCATACGCGAGGCCACACATACTGATAGGGAGCGTACACACGCCTGTGTACGCTCCCTATCAGTATGTGTGGCCTCGCGTATGCGTACTCGTAGTGGTACGGACCGTACACACGCCTGTACGCTCCCTATCACTACGAGTACGCATACGCGAGGCCACACATACTGATAGGGAGCGTACACACGCCTGTGTACGCTCCCTATCAGTATGTGTGGCGTCGCGTATGCGTACTTGTAGTGGTACGGGCCGTACACACGCCTGTACGCTCCCTATCAGTATGTGTGGTTCGCGTATGCGTACTCGTAGTGGTACGGGCCGTACACACGCCTGTACGCTCCCTATCAGTATGTGTGGTTCGCGTATGCGTACTCGTAGTGGTACGGGCCGTACACATGCCTGTACGCTCGCCATCATGATGGGTACACATACGGCTGCACTCCCATAGTGATATGGGAACGTACACAGGCCCTCTTTGCAGCAGTACAGCGGGATTCACACATCACAGTGGTGACAGGCGGCACACAGGTAGGGATAGGGCGGACATACTTGTCCATGGATGGACATACTTGTCCATTAATTGACATTGAGGCATCGTCTGTGCATCACTACATGTGTGGGGCACAGGTGTGAAAGGCCTGTGATGTGGAACATTACTCCTGAGTCGAGAAGGCACCAGATGTAGGATGAGATGTGTACAGATGTACTGTGTGATGGTGCGATGTGTGCCAGGCATGCCCTTGACTCCTTTGACATGTGTGCATGTCGTACTGCGCACTTGGGGTGAGCGTCACTGGCATGGCACGGACACCAACACACGGAAGTGTCCCCTGATGCCCGGTACAGGGGTTATGACACCTGACTTGTCACTACCCACGGTGCACAATGTGACTATGTCATGTATGTGTGGGGGCTTCACATCAGGTTGATGTGGGAGTACCCTCAAAAGCTGCAGCCGTTGCAGCAACAAACATGTGTCTGTGTGTAGATTGTCATTGCACACTGTTCCGCACCCCATGCCACATGTGGTATCGGATGTGAGGTGCACATGTATGCATGGGACACGGAGTAGCGTGACAAGGACATGTCAGCATCCTCACAAGGTATGTGTGGTGAGTCATGACATGTGCACCTTCATGGCAAGGTGTGTGGGCTGGCCTAGTGTAATGTCATGTGACCTGTGGCTCCAGTGTTCCGCTACCAATCTCTGCAATCGGCATCCTACCGCTGCTGATGTGTGGGCGTATGTCACTCCTGTGTTGCGTCTGGCTGTTCACTTGCACTGGGACACAGCTATTCCCATGGCGTGGCATGGGGAGGTTCTCAATCTCCGTGTGTAGCTGGGTCGTTGAAGGAGTGTCACCTTGCATCCATACGTGTCCTGGCCATGTAGCTCATACCTGACTCCCTATGTAGCATGTGTGTATTGCCAGATTAACATGTGCTCAGTACACATGAGTTGTTGTCGTAGTGCACTCACTCTTCCTTGTCACTTCCAAATTACTGCAGAGTGCCGCCTCTTGCCCGAAGAATTCCAGACTTGGCTGCCATGCAGGATAATGACAGCATCCGGCTCTACCGCTTCACCCAACCATTGATTCTGGAGTTGACGGCGAGACTGGCACCACACCTGCAACCGCAGCACAGGTATCCCACGGCACTGACACCCCAGCTGAAGGTAATGGCTGCCCTACATTTTCTTGCCACGGGTACCTTTCAAAATACCATAGCTCATGGTGGTGGCATGTCCCAGAGCACGTTCAGTGGTGTGCTGCATGATTTCTTAGAGGCCATGTTGATTCACCTGGATGACTTCATCAAGTTCCCAACCCCTGAACAGATGACTGAGGTCAAGCGTGGATTCTATGCCCTGGGAGGGATGCCCCATGTCATTGGGTCCATTGATGGGACACATGTAGGTTTGGTACCACTACACGCACGGGAGGTGGCGTACCGCAATCGGAAGCACTACCACTCCATCAATGCCCTTGTGGTGTGTCTGTCCAACATGGTGATTTCACATGTCTGTGCTCGTTTTCCAGGATCAGCACACGATGCCTACATCATGAGGCGTAGCGGGATGCCTGATATGATGATGCAGCTGCGCAACGAATGGGCATGTGTTGTTGGTGGGTACAGTCTGTCTGTCCTGTATTCAGTATAGCCTACCAGCACGACCGCTTCACCACTTCTAACGATGACCATGTGCTTTCCATGTAGGGGACGCTGGCTATCCCAACATGCCTTGGCTGCTCACACCTCTCCGCAACCCCATCACGCCGGCCCAGCTCCGCTACAACACCGCCCATGGCCGGACAAGGCGAGTGATAGAGAGGACGTTTGGCATGCTGAAGAGCCGATTCAGGTGCCTCCACAAGACCGGCGGCGCACTCCCATATGCCCCGGCAAAGGTCTGCAAGATCTTCATGGTCTGCTGCATGCTGCACAACATGGCAGTTGAAAGAGCTGTGCCACTCATCCTGAATCAACATGACGAGGACCATCCACCCGTGGAGGACGAAGGGCTTGGCAATGGGGCTAGTGATGTGGAGGATGTGGAGCCGCAAGAGGACATCAGGACTCGGCTCATACGCAACTTCTTTGCATAGTGGTGAGTACCAGTGTCTGAGTGTGCACGCATTGGTCCCCGTGTGGCATGCGTTGTGATGTTTGTCTCCACCTGCATGTATGGCACGTGAGTCAGAGGTGTGTGTGGGTGTGTCACTGGAGTGATGGTGCCAGTGATGGTTGTACTTCCGCAGTCATAATTGTGACCTAGCATGTTGTCATCCATACATGTGACGAGTAAATGCCAATGCAAGTGGCTGTGCTTTTTGTGGCTGACTTCTTGTGTGTTTCTCTTCCCCAGGTACCTGCGCATGCCGTCTGCTGGTTGCATTGTTGTGGCACTGCTATTCCTCATGGACATGACATCGTGGGCTGACTCAGCGTTACAGGCACGGACACGTTTGGAAGTCTCCATGGGGTAAGGGATGCATCTGGGGTGTATTGGGTGTGGCAGTTGTTCACGATGTGTGCACACTGCCCCTGTCGGTGTTTGGTTCCTCTGCAGCCATGTCGCATCCCCATGGGACACGACATGCAGCTGTGTACACCTGAATAGATGGTCTGCCTGGTTGACAGTTATCAGTGATGGGATAGGGGATTGTGATGATGGCATCAATGTGTGTGACACTGCCCTCGGACACATTCGGTTAGCATTGGCTTGACATGGTGTGGGACTTCGACATCCGCGGATCTATGGTGTATGGCAGGCTCTCCGTGTGCAGCTGTGGGTATTTAGCTGTTAGCCGACGCTTGTGTGCCAGTTCCATGGCGAAAACGCATGTGTGCTGCTGAAGGGGGGTGCCAGTGTTGGACCCACATGTTACTCCACATGATGTGTTCATGTGTACTTCGAGTTGCCTCTGCAATCCCGAATACATGACTAATAAAGGTGTCCCTATGCCTCCAAGGTGCCTCTTCTCAGTCAATGCTGGTGTGTTGCCATGGTGCATCCTGCTTGTCTGGCATGGTATTCCCTGATTGTGGCTATGTGTCAATGTGTCGAGTGGCAAGATGCAAGCTGTGTGTGTGGGCTGAGACTGTGTATTGGGCATGATGTCCATGACTGTGTGGGTATTGTGACATGTGCCATCCCCATGCATCCAACGTTGGCCAGGCCCCCATTCTCTGCATCCACCGGACTCAAGCTTGCAGGACATGTTTCTGCCACCTGTCTACACATACCTGCGTGCCCCCCAGGACACTGGACTGGATCCCTGACCTCTGCGCATGACTGTTGCTGTACTCAATGTGTCTGTCAGCACGGTTGTTCGGTAACCCCCTCAGCTGGTTGGGCCCATCACGGGTGTGTATGGTGCTCCATGTCTGTCTTGCCTAATACACTGTGACCCATGTGTCCTGTGCCAGACTCAGGCCCCAGGGTGTGGGTGGTTGAAGACAAAAGATGACTCAGGCATGTTTTGACTTTACATGACACATGTTAGGTAATAATGCTACCAGCAGCCATCTACTCTTCATAGTGTGATTTATTATTGGGGGGGGGGGAAACAAAGTGAGTGTCTTTCCGGGTAGTTTGAATCCAAAGTTCAGTAGGGGAGTTGGTGTCCTTGCCATTGGATGTCCTCAGAGTCCATGCCACAGTCTTTGTCAACATTGGTCAGCCGGTGACCAGCAGGGCCATGTGGCAGAGAATGTCTCTTGATGCTGTGATGCTGTTGCTCCAGTGGGCCAGGTGCCAGGCCAGGTGTCCTGGGAGATGGTGATGTAGCGCCGACCCTCACGGTCCTTTCCGTGGACGACCCGGCCTCCTGCGGGGAACCTCACCAGCAGGCCGTGACGACATCTGGGATGCTCCGTCGGATGTTTCCTCCTCCTCCTCCTGATCCCTCCCTGTGGGTGGTGATGTTCTCCGCCTTCTGGCACAGGGAGGGTCGGCCATGTTGTCGGCCATCCGACGGAGTGTAGCGTGAATCCCCTGGAATGCCGTCACTTGCTCAGCCTGTCTGTCCTCCATCCTCCGTTGGTGTACCAGTAGACAGGCATGTAGCTCCGCATGTTGCTGGGCCTGCTGGGTCTTTATCTCATCGAGGCTCCCCTTGATCTCATTGAGGGTGGACACAACCTGGGCCATGCCCGTGGTGTCCTGCCGGTATGAGTCCAGGATGTTACGGACATGGGAAAATACCGGATCCCCAGCCAACTGGTCAGGCTCGTGCCTCCGCCGTCCTCCACTCCCACCACCCCTGCCCACTTGCGCCTGGCCTGCCCTTGCGGGCACATCGGGTCTCCGGGACCCCTGAGGGGTGGCATTGGTGTTGTCGCCTGCCTCCTCCTGGGTGCCCGGGACACCGTGTCCCTCCTGGCCAGCCTGGCTGCATTGTGGTGTTGGGGCAGGGATCCTGGGTGTCTCCTGGGATGTGGCAGGAGTGGGGGTGGTGGTTGGCACAGTTGTACCTGACGCAGGTGCTGCAGGAGGTTGGACACCAGAGGGGCCAGGTCGGTCGGGGTCGTCCACAGAGTGGTGAGAGTGGTCGCTGCCGGTGGGATCGGGCTCCTGCAGATCCGGGTCCTGTGAGTGTTCCCCCCCAGTGTTGGGGGGTGCACCACGACGTTGACCTGTGTGTAAGAGAGACAATGTTAATTTTGGTCCATGCAACATCCATGTTTCATCATTTCAGAAGTTGGCACATTTCCTCTTGGAATTAGGATCTGTCTTGCATTCCACTCACAGTGCACTTGTGCATGGGTGTGTCCCTTGGGCACCACTTTGGCACCTTTAACTAAGTGTGGCACAGTCTTACTTGCTGCGTCAAGTGTGACTGCAGTCAGCAGTGGAGTGGGCCGGTGTTGCGAGCCATGCATTGGCGCCTTCCGTGTAGCACTGTACATGTGCCTATGGATTTGTTCCACACACTTATGTGATGCAGGTAGCTGTCATTGTGCTTGTGCACAGGTTGTGACATGGCCCTGTGTTTTGCCATGGTGAAGAGGGGGGGGTTCTGGCACGGGCCACCCTTGGCTACATGCACACAGTCTACCTGCTGACGAGCAGACATTCCCACACACCACACGGCTGATTTGCTCTCCCTGTGTCTCGCTCCCTCTCTGTCCCCCACTCCCTCCCTCTCTGTCCCCCTCTCCCTCCCTCCCTGTCACCCTCTCCCTCCCTCTGTGTGTCAGCCTCCTCCCTCTGTCCGTCTCCCTGTGTCTCCCTCCCTCTCTGTCCCCCTCTCCCTCCCTCTCTGTCCCCCTCTCCCTCACTCTCTGTCTCCCTCTCCCTCCCTCCGTGTGTCAGCCTCCTCCCTCTGTCCGTCTCCCTGTGTCTCCCTCCCTCTCTCTCCCACTCTCCCTCCCTCTCTGTCCCCCTCTCCCTCCCTCTCTGTCCCCCTCTCCCTCCCTCTGTGTGTCACCCTCTGTCACCTCAGCCCAGCTTCCTGGGCACACACTGTTAGCAGATCTTTGAGTGGCCCTTGGCTTGTTGATGTGAGTTTGTTTCTGATCTCCAGGCACCCATTGGGTGTGATGTGTGTCTGTGCGCTGCTGCTGTGGTGGTGTGTGCTGCCACTCTTTCACAATGTTGGCTGTTCATTAGCTGCTGTCATGTGCAAAACAGTGCCTTCACCCCCATGTGTTGATGCAAGGCGTCCGCCATTTGCTGGCAAGTCATTCCTGTGTTGGGACACACTGTTTGTCTGGCTGTGACCTAGGCCATATGGGCAGAGTGCATAGTTGTCTGCTTCGGAGTCGCACTATGTGATTTTTGGGGTCCAGCCTCCCGCCATCCGGGTTACCGTGTCATGTGTTGTTGTCTTCTGTGACTTGCCATTGTCCAGCTGGGTGCATGGGGCATGGTGGCAGCAGTGGCATGTGCGTGCTCATGGAGTGTGGTTGAGTAATGCGATGGCTTGTGGTGGTTGCGTGCCTGTTAGTGATTTTGGTTGTGGATGCCGTTCCCCCCATGTGAGGTGCGTTGTTTGTGTACTCACCCGGGTCTCGGAGTCCTTCTAATCCTTCGACTGCCTCCACCGGCAGTATGGCCATCACCCTCTCCTCCCAGGGATGGTACTGTACGGGTCTGCGGGAGGGCCCTCCTCCGGTGGCGTTGGCCTGGTCGTGTTCCTCCTGCCTCTTGGCTCTGACCCTCCTCCGCAGATCGTACCACCTGTTCTGGCATTCCTGCCTGGTCCTCCTGGTGTCCGCAACAGCATTCACAGCATCGACGATGGTCTGCCACATGGCTGTTTTTGCTGCCTGGCTGGTGTTTCTGACCAATGTTCCAAAGATCTGTGGCTCGACTCGGAGGATTTGATCAACAAGGACCTCCAACTCTCGGTTACTGAACTTTGGATTCTTGGTAGTGGGCATGGTGAGGGGTGTGGGTGGGGATGGTGGGGGGGGTGTGGATGGTTGTGTGTGTGTGTGTGTGAATGTGATGAGGGGGTGTTTGTGAGGGTGGTTGTGTGAAGGTGTGCAAGTGTAAGGTGTGGTGTAGCTTGTTGTATGGTTCTGTGGTGTCTGGCAGCAGTGAGTCTGTTGCAAAGGCTCATGGTTTGTGTGTGAGGGCCCTTTTTATTGGTCCATGGGTGGGTGTGGCAGTGTTTGAAAATTGGGTGGGTGTGTTATAAGTAGTGGTGGTGTTTTGGCCCTCTGTTTGTCTTTGGCAGTTGCAGGTCAGTGACGGTGTATTTGTAGTGTTTGTTGGCCATGTTTAGTGGCTTTGTGCCATTCGAATAGTGTCTTCTTGTGTTGTTTTGTTTTGTCCTGGTTGTGTACGTGCGTTTTGAGCGTGTCTACGGTGTGTAGATGGGCCATTTGGTTGTACGGTGCTGTCCTTGTGTGTGGGTTGGTACGACTCGTACATGCGGTTGTGCTGTTGGGCCCTGGGGTGCGCTCCGTACTTAGGAGGTTGTGTTGGGGGTAGGACCGGAACGTACTGTGGTGTACATAGACGGTGGTACGACACGTACTGGGGTGGGGGTACGACTGGAACGTACTGGGGTGTAGGTACACGGGGGGTATGACACGTACTGGGGTGGGGGTACGACTGGAACGTACTGGGGTGTAGGTACACGGGGGTATGACACGTACTGGGGTGGGGGTACGACTGGAACGTACTGGGGTGTAGGTACATGGGGGGTATGACACGTACTGGGGTGGGGGTGGGGCTCGAACGTACTGGGGTGTACATAGACGGTGGTACGACACGTACTGGGGTGGGGGTATGACTGGAACGTACTGGGGTGTAGGTACACGGGGGTATGACACGTACTGGGGTGGGGGTGGGGCTCGAACGTACTGGGGTGTACATAGACGGTGGTACGACACGTACTGGGGTGGGGGTACGACTGGAACGTACTGGGGTGTAGGTACACGGGGGGTATGACACGTACTGGGGTGGGGGTGGGGCTCGAACGTACTGGGGTGTACATAGACGGTGGTACGACACGTACTGGGGTGGGGGTACGACTGGAACGTACTGGGGTGTAGGTACACGGGGGGTATGACATGTACTGGGGTGGGGGTGGGGCTCGAACGTACTGGGGTGTACATAGACGGTGGTACGGCACGTACTGGGGTGGGGGTACAACTGGAACGTACTGGGGTGTAGGTACACGGGGGTATGACACATACTGGGGTGGGGGTACGACTGGAACGTACTGGGGTGTAGGTACACGGGGGTATGACACGTACTGGGGTGGGGGTATGACTGGAACGTACTGGGGTGTAGGTACACGGGGGTATGACACGTACTGGGGTGGGGGTGTGGCTCGAACGTACTGGGGTGTAGGTACACGGGGGGTATGACACGTACTGGGGTGGGGGTGGGGCTCGAACGTACTGGGGTGTACATAGACGGTGGTACGACACGTACTGGGGTGGGGGTACGACTGGAACGTACTGGGGTGTAGGTACACGGGGGGTATGACACGTACTGGGGTGGGGGTGGGGCTCGAACGTACTGGGGTGTACATAGACGGTGGTACGACACGTACTGGGGTGGGGGTACGACTGGAACGTACTGGGGTGTAGGTACACGGGGGGTATGACACGTACTGGGGTGGGGGTGGGGCTCGAACGTACTGGGGTGTACATAGACGGTGGTACGACACGTACTGGGGTGGGGGTACGACTGGAACGTACTGGGGTGTAGGTACACGGGGGTATGACACGTACTGGGGTGGGGGTACGACTGGAACGTACTGGGGTGTAGGTACACGGGGGTATGACACGTACTGGGGTGGGGGTACGACTGGAACATACTGGGGTGTAGGTACACGGGGGTATGACACGTACTGGGGTGGGGGTGTGGCTCGAACGTACTGGGGTGTACATAGACGGTGGTACGACACGTACTGGGGTGGGGGTACGACTGGAACGTACTGGGGTGTAGGTACACGGGGGTATGACACGTACTGGGGTGGGGGTGGGGCTCGAACGTACTGGGGTGTACATAGACGGTGGTACGACACGTACTGGGGTGGGGGTACGACTGGAACGTACTGGGGTGTAGGTACACGGGGGTATGACACGTACTGGGGTGGGGGTGGGGCTCGAACGTACTGGGGTGTACATGGACGGTGGTACGACACGTACTGGGGTGGGGGTACGACTGGAACGTACTGGGGTGTAGGTACACGGGGGGTATGACACGTACTGGGGTGGGGGTGGGGCTCGAACGTACTGGGGTGTACATAGACGGTGGTACGACACGTACTGGGGTGGGGGTACGACTGGAACGTACTGGGGTGTAGGTAAACGGGGGTATGACACGTACTGGGGTGGGGGTACGACTGGAACGTACTGGGGTGTAGGTACACGGGGGTATGACACGTACTGGGGTGGGGGTACGACTGGAACGTACTGGGGTGTAGGTACACGGGGGTATGACACGTACTGGGGTGGGGGTGGGGCTCGAACGTACTGGGGTGTACATAGACGGTGGTACGACACGTACTGGGGTGGGGGTACGACTGGAACGTACTGGGGTGTAGGTACACGGGGGGTATGACACGTACTGGGGTGGGGGTGGGGCTCGAACGTACTGGGGTGTACATAGACGGTGGTACGACACGTACTGGGGTGGGGGTACGACTGGAACGTACTGGGGTGTAGGTACACGGGGGTATGACACGTACTGGGGTGGGGGTACGACTGGAACGTACTGGGGTGTAGGTACACGGGGGTATGACACGTACTGGGGTGGGGGTACGACTGGAACGTACTGGGGTGTACCTAGACGGGTGGGGGTATACATACACGGGGGGTATGTGTCGGACGTACGGGGGCTGGGGGGAGTGTTGGGCGCGTATGCGGGCACATGTCTCCATGGTTGCTATAGGAGTTCGGTGCAGACGGTGTTTTTTCCATACGGTTGTAAGCTCGGACGCACGGGATGGATCGTGATTCCTCGGTCGGACTTGGCTTTTCACGTTTGTAAGGTAAATCGTCCGAGGACGTGTCGGACACATTTTCCGACCCAAGGACGTGTGGGGAATGATTCCCAGTGCGGTTCGTATGGACTTTTTACCATGCGAATCGTGATTGCCAGTTCGTACGGCACTTGTACGATTCGTACGGTAAAAAGACCCGATACGAGTCGTACGGGGACATTTTTTACCGGATCGTGATCGGCACCAGAGTCCATAAAAGCACATACATTGCATTATAAAACAACATCATTTTAACAAAATCAATCAGACAGTTAAAATACATTAAAAGACAGTTTAAAATATCATACTAGGCCTTGCTTTGATGGCCCGAAGAAGAAAAGTGGCAGTAAAGAAACAGACATCGGGTGTCGGGTTAAATAACAATTTCATGGTATCTTTTACAATCCTAACTCCATACTTCTTAAAAACAGGTTTTAAAAAAGCTGAACGAAAATTGCCATAAAGTGGACAAAACAATAAAAAATGCATGGTGCTTTGTACGGTAGTATTATCACATGGGCAAGGACCAATCGGGTGTTTTTTGATACTTGGAAATGCCACCAAATGGTGAACAATCCCAAAACGCAATCTTGTCAGTAAGAACCGATGGGAGGGTCTGGTAACAAAACTCAAATACGGTTGGAACCCTGTCGTCTCACAGAAGCTTCCGTAGAACAAACAGGTAGTTAAGTTACCACTGGCCCTCCCACGCCTCTCAGTCTTATGGCTCATAAAAACAGATTTCATCTCATTTTTGGTCAAACTAGAGGCTGCATAGTAATCCTCTATTACATTAAGACCATAAATCTCCAAAAAACTACCCGGGACAAATTTGACCCAGGGAATCTTTAGATGATTATCAATAGAGAAACAGTCTTTAATGATAGCTCTATTTAGGGAGGTCTCTTCCTTTGCCCAGATTGCACGCCACAACATAAGTGGTCTGAGGGCGACAGAATCTGAAAGATGTTGAATTCCAAACTCCCTGTGCACCAAATCGGTAGAAACCGATGTGGGTAAACTTAGGAGTCTTTTTAGGAAGTGATTTTCCTCCACTTGTAGACTTACACTCGGAGCATGCCCCCAAATACCAGCACCATAAAGAGCAATAGAGAGACAACTCATTTGATAGATTTTCAGCATGTCTTTAAGCCGTTTATCCCCTATTTTAGATGCAAACTGAAACACCCCGTGGGCACATTTCGCCATTCTAGCCCTGACATGGTTGATCTCGCTGGACCAGCTACCTGACTTGGAAAAGGTAATACCTAGGTAGTTAAAAGAGTCCACCGTTTGGACCTTATGCCCTTCAATAAAAAACGAATGCGGTTTTTTACAGCTCTTACCACACTCCATAACAAAAGTTTTTGTTTTATTAATCTTCAACTTCCTTTCCTTAATGAACAGAGAAAACCTGTCCATTAGGCGTTGAAGGCCAATAGGGGTCCTAGATAAAATAACGGCATCGTCCGCATAAAGTAAAACTGGGACGTGGAAATCGGTGAGCAGTCTATATATCGACTTTTTAATATCGAGGGACATAAATATCGAGTCAAAAATATCGAATGTACAAAATATGGAAATAGCTAATATCGATGTGAAAAATATCGTTTTTTTTTTTTACTTATATGTCGAAGTAAGTAATATCGTTAGTAATAATATCGACATGTGAAAATATCGTCATTGTGTGTTTAGTAAATATTTTGAAGTTGTTTGCAAATAGTTAAAATGTATATAATATGAGAAATATTTATATTGTTTTAGGGGCGGGATGTTGGGTTATAGGGGATAAGGGTGGGGAGTGTTTTAAAAAAGTTAATTTATTTTTTTAATATATTGTAAAATTTAATTAGTACATTTTATTTAAAATGTGAAATGTATATTTAATTTTAGGAGCGGGATGTTGGTTTATAGGGGATAAGGGTGGGAAGTGTATTAAAAATGTTTATATATTGTATAATTTAAAAAAAAAAATAATTTAGAAATTGTAAATTAAATGTAGATTTTTAAAAATAATTTTAGGAGCGGGATGTTGGTTTATAGGGGATAAGGGTGGGAAGTGTTTTAAAAATGTTTATATATTTGTAAATTTTTAAAAATAAATTTTTAGAAATTGTAAATTAAATTTAGAATTTTAAAAAAAATTGTAGGAGCGGGATGTTGGTTTATAGGGGATAAGGGTGGGAAGTGTATTAAAAATGTTTATATATTGTTTGCATTTTTTAAAAATTTATTTAGAAATTGTAAATTAAATTTAGAATTTTAAAAATAATTTTAGGAGCGGGATGTTGGTTTATTGGGGATAAGGGTGGGAAGTGTTTTAAAAATGTTTATATATTTGTAAATTTAAAAAAAATTTTTTTTAGAAATTGTACATTTAATTTAGAATTTTAAAAAAAATTTTAGGAGCGGGATGTTGCTTTATAGGGGAGAAGGGTGGGAAGTGTATTAAAAATGTTTATATATTGTTTGAATTTTTTGTATAATTTATTTAGAAATTGTAAATTAAATTTAGAATTTTAGAAATAATTTTAGGAGCGGGATGTTGGTTTATAGGGGATAAGGGTGGGAAGTGTTTTAAAAATGTTTATATATTGTTTAATTTAAAAAAAAAAATTTAGAAATTGTAAATTAAATGTAGAATTTTAAATAAAATTTTAGGAGCGGGATGTTGGTTTATAGGGGATAAGGGTGGGAAGTGTTTTAAAAATGTTTACATATTGTTTAAAAATTTAAACAATTTATTTAGAAATTGTAAATTAAATTTAGAATTTTAGACAATTTATTAGGAGTGGGATGTTGGTTTATAGGGGATAAGGGTGGGAAGTTTTTTAAAAATGTTTATATATTTGTTAATTTTTTATTAAAAATATTTATAAATTGTAAATAAAATTTCGATTTTTACAAATATATTTCGGAGCGGGATGTTGGTTGTTAGGGGATAAGGGTGGGAAGTGTTTTAAAAATGTTTATATATTTGTTAATGTAAAAAAAATAAAAATTTAGAAATTGTAAAATAAATTAAGAATTTTACTAATAATTTTAGGAGTGGGATGTTGGTTAATAGGGGATAAGGGTGGGAAGTGTTTTAAAAATGTTTATATATTTGTTAATTTAAAAAAAAAAAAAAATATAAATTGTAACTTTAATTTAGAATGTTACAAATAATTTTAGGAGCGGAATGTTGGGTTATAGGGGATAAGGGTGGGAAGTTAATTTAAAATGTTTATATATTTTTGAATTAACAAAAATATAAAATTTAGAAAATTTAAATATATTTTAGGATTTAACAAATCCCATAATTAAATATAGATTTCAGTCAGAATATTAAATTAATTAAGTTCACTGTCCAGCACTTATCTTAATGAAATACAGACTGTCGGTTCGATTCGTAATTCCTGGGTCGTGAAACGCTGCCTAGAAGCGTCCCGACGTCACGTCGCAGCATTCCCGGATCACATTCGTATGCATATTTTCGTTGGTCGGTGTTTTTTACGATTCGTACGGAAATGGTGTTTCCGTGCGAATCGTAATTCCATGTTTGTAATGTTTTACAACCGGGTACGAGTCGGACGGGGAATACGCTCCGATTGACGGTTCGTACCCGGTTTTTACCGGATCGTAATCGGCACCTTAGTGAAGATTTTTGTAAATGTCTTCATATACATTGGTTTAGATGGAAGTAACATCCTTGGATAGCTGTATGGGGGTACAGTTTTAGAATGCAATTTATCATGGCTTGCTCAAAGTCTATGATAATTCTTTGAGGGTAAAAATCATTTGATTCTTGTTTTAGTTTTCCTAGCATTTCATTATATGTTGTGTTTTGTTTGTTAGGTAATAGTGCATAAATTAAAGGTATGGAAGTGTTGTGATATTGACCGTGTATTGTGTAAAGCTGGTAGAATGGTTTTGGGCATATTGTAAAGGTGCCATCCATCATCCATGTTTGGCATTGTTGCAGTTTAGTTATATTGTTTGCAGTAGCAAACATTATGATACTTTTTTCTGGGCTTTTGTTATCAAAAAAAATAAAAGGTTCATTATTGTGGGTGATACTTAATTCTGGTGGATTGATGATCTCTTGAAAAGTTTTAGGGGATGGTATAGTTGTCGTGGTTGCTTTTTTGGTCCTAGCAATAGTTCTTTTTATAGAAGCAATTGATGGTAATTGGCCTCTTGCTTCTTTGGGCACTCTAGGTAATAGTTCTTTTAGGATTACACTTGTAGCAGTTTGTGAACCTGTGCTTAATTCTTTGATATTTTCAAGAGTTGATCTGACTTCTATTTCAGAGAGATTGGGTGGATGGTTATGCTCTCTTGTATATAGTACAGTTGTTTCTCTTGTTGTTGCTCGTCCGTAGCATTTGTTAGAATAATATTTAGTACACTTCCAGTTCACTTTTCGGTCCGTCTGCTTTTCTTGGGTGTATGTGTAACCCATGTAACACAATAGGAATTTTCCTTTCTGCGAAGTTATAAATTGGGCTTCTTCTGTCATCGTGATGTGTTACAAATCTGGAAAAAATGTATATTAAAATATATGCAATAGTACTTTATATATTTAAATGAAAATAGCAAAAAAGCATTTTTTTATATATACTTACCAAGTGTTTTTGGTTGTATTTGAATGAAGATGTTGTTTGTAGACATAGGTGCCGATCACGATCCGGTAAAAAATTCCCCCGTGCGACTCGTATCCGGTCTTTTTACCGTACGAATCGTACAAGTGCCGTACGAACTGGCAATCACGATTCGCATGGTAAAAAGTCCATACGAACCGCATTGGGAATATTTCCCCACACGTCCTCGGGTCGGAAAATGTGTCCGACACGTCCACGGACGATTTACCGTACAAACGTGAAAAGTCAAGTCCGACCGAGGAATCACGATCCATCCCGTGCGTCCTAGGTTACAACCGTATGGAAAAAACACCGTCCGCACCGAACTCCTACAGCAACCATGGAGACATGTGCCCGCATACGCGCCCAACACTCCCCCCAGCCCCCGTACGTCCGACACGTACCCCCATGTATGTACACCCCCACCCGTCTAGGTACACCCCAGTACGTCCGAGTCCTACCCCCACACCTGTACGTGTCATACCCCCGTGTACCCACACCCCAGTACGTGTCGTACCACCGTCTATGTACACCCCAGTACGTTCCAGTCGTACCCCCACCCCAGTACGTGTCGTACCACCGTCTATGTACACCCCAGTACGTTCCAGTCCTACCCCCACCCCAGTACGTGTCGTACCACCGTCTATGTACACCCCAGTACGTTCCAGTCGTACCCCCACCCCAGTACGTGTCGTACCACCGTCTATGTACACCCCAGTACGTTCCAGTCGTACCCCCACCCCAGTACGTGTCATACCACCGTCTATGTACACCCCAGTACGTTCCAGTCGTACCCCCACCCCAGTACATGTCGTACCACCGTCTATGTACACCCCAGAACGTTCCAGTCGTACCCCCACCCCAGTACGTGTCGTACCACCGTCTATGTACACCCCAGTACGTTCCAGTCGTACCCCCACCCCAGTACGTGTCGTGCCACCGTCTATGTACACCCCAGTACGTTCCAGTCCTACCCCCACCCCAGTACGTGTCGTACCCCCATGTACCCACACCCCAGTACGTGTCGTGCCACCGTCTATGTACACCCCAGTACGTTCCAGTCCTACCCCCACCCCAGTACGTGTCGTACCACCGTCTATGTACACCCCAGTACGTTCCAGTCCTACCCCCACCACAGTACGTGTCGTACCACCGTCTATGTACACCCCAGTACGTGTCGTACCACCGTCTATGTACACCCCAGTACGTTCCAGTCGTACCCCCACCCCAGTATATGTCGTACCACCGTCTATGTACACCCCAGTACGTTCCAGTCCTACCCCCACCCCAGTACGTGTCGTACCCCCGTCTATGTACACCCCAGTACGTTCCAGTCGTACCCCCACCCCAGTACGTGTCGTACCCCCGTCTATGTACACCCCAGTACGTTCCAGTCGTACCCCCACCCCAGTACGTGTAGTACCCCCGTGTACCCCCACCCCAGTACGTGTCGTACCACCGTCTATGTACACCCCAGTACGTTCCAGTCCTACCCCCACCCCAGTACGTGTCGTACCACCGTCTATGTACACCCCAGTACGTTCCAGTCCTACCCCCACCCCAGTACGTGTCGTACCACCGTCTATGTACACCCCAGTACGTTCCAGTCGTACCCCCACCCCAGTACGTGTCGTGCCACCGTCTATGTACACCCCAGTACGTTCCAGTCCTACCCCCACCCCAGTACGTGTCGTACCCCCGTGTACCCACACCCCAGTACGTGTCGTGCCACCGTCTATGTACACCCCAGTACGTTCCAGTCCTACCCCCACCCCAGTACGTGTCGTACCACCGTCTATGTACACCCCAGTACGTTCCAGTCCTACCCCCACCCCAGTACGTGTCGTACCCCCTTGTACCCACACCCCAGTACGTGTCGTGCCACCGTCTATGTACACCCCAGTACGTTCCAGTCCTACCCCCACCCCAGTACGTGTCGTACCACCGTCTATGTATACCCCAGTACGTTCCAGTCCTACCCCCACCCCAGTACGTGTCGTACCCCCGTCTATGTACACCCCAGTACGTTCCAGTCCTACCCCCACCCCAGTACGTGTCGTACCACCGTCTATGTACACCCCAGTACGTGTCGTACCACCGTCTATGTACACCCCAGTACGTTCCAGTCATACCCCCACCCCAGTACGTGTCGTACCACCGTCTATGTACACCCCAGTACGTTCCAGTCCTACCCCCACCCCAGTACGTGTCGTACCCCCGTCTATGTACACCCCAGTACGTTCCAGTCGTACCCCCACCCCAGTACGTGTCGTACCCCCGTCTATGTACACCCCAGTACGTTCCAGTCGTACCCCCACCCCAGTACGTGTCGTACCCCCGTGTACCCCCACCCCAGTACGTGTCGTACCACCGTCTATGTACACCCCAGTACGTTCCAGTCCTACCCCCACCCCAGTACGTGTCGTACCACCGTCTATGTACACCCCAGTACGTTCCAGTCCTACCCCCACCCCAGTACGTGTCGTACCACCGTCTATGTACACCCCAGTACGTTCCAGTCATACCCCCACCCCAGTACGTGTCGTGCCACCGTCTATGTACACCCCAGTACGTTCCAGTCCTACCCCCACCCCAGTACGTGTCGTACCCCCGTGTACCCACACCCCAGTACGTGTCGTGCCACCGTCTATGTACACCCCAGTACGTTCCAGTCCTACCCCCACTCCAGTACGTGTCGTACCACCGTCTATGTACACCCCAGTACGTTCCAGTCCTACCCCCACCCCAGTACGTGTCGTACCCCCGTGTACCCACACCCCAGTACGTGTCGTGCCACCGTCTATGTACACCCCAGTACGTTCCAGTCCTACCCCCACCCCAGTACGTGTCGTACCACCGTCTATGTACACCCCAGTACGTTCCAGTCCTACCCCCACCCCAGTACGTGTCGTACCCCCGTCTATGTACACCCAAGTACGTTCCAGTCCTACCCCCACCCCAGTACGTGTCGTACCACCGTCTATGTACACCCCAGTACGTTCCAGTCGTACCCCCACCCCAGTACGTGTCGTACCACCGTCTATGTACACCCCAGTACGTTCCAGTCGTACCCCCACCCCAGTACGTGTCGTACCACCGTCTATGTACACCCCAGTACGTTCCAGTCGTACCCCCACCCCAGTACGTGTCGTACCACCGTCTATGTACACCCCAGTACGTTCCAGTCGTACCCCCACCCCAGTACGTGTCGTGCCACCGTCTATGTACACCCCAGTACGTTCCAGTCCTACCCCCACCCCAGTACGTGTCATACCCCCGTGTACCCACACCCCAGTACGTGTCGTGCCACCGTCTATGTACACCCCAGTACGTTCCAGTCCTACCCCCACCCCAGTACGTGTCGTACCACCGTCTATGTACACCCCAGTACGTTCCAGTCCTACCCCCACCCCAGTACGTGTCGTACCACCGTCTATGTACACCCCAGTACGTGTCGTACCACCGTCTATGTACACTCCAGTACGTTCCAGTCGTACCCCCACCACAGTACGTGTCGTACCACCGTCTATGTACACCCCAGTACGTTCCAGTCCTACCCCCACCCCGGTACGTGTCGTACCCCCGTCTATGTACACCCCAGTACGTTCCAGTCGTACCCCCACCCCAGTACATGTCGTACCCCCGTCTATGTACACCCCAGTACGTTCCAGTCGTACCCCCACCCCAGTACGTGTCGTACCCCCGTGTACCCCCACCCCAGTACGTGTCGTACCACCGTCTATGTACACCCCAGTACGTTCCAGTCCTACCCCCACCCCAGTACGTGTCGTACCACCGTCTATGTACACCCCAGTACGTTCCAGTCCTACCCCCACCCCAGTACGTGTCGTACCACCGTCTATGTACACCCCAGTACGTTCCAGTCGTACCCCCACCCCAGTACGTGTCGTGCCACCGTCTATGTACACCCCAGTACGTTCCAGTCCTACCCCCACCCCAGTACGTGTCGTACCCCCGTGTACCCACACCCCAGTACGTGTCGTGCCACCGTCTATGTACACCCCAGTACGTTCCAGTCCTACCCCCACCCCAGTACGTGTCGTACCACCGTCTATGTACACCCCAGTACGTTCCAGTCCTACCCCCACCCCAGTACGTGTCGTACCACCGTCTATGTACACCCCAGTACGTTCCGGTCCTACCCCCAACACAACCTTCTAAGTACGGAGCGCACCCCAGGCCCCAACATCACCACCGCATGTACGAGTCGTACCAACCCACACACAAGGACAGCACCGTACAACCAAATGGCCCATGTACACACCGTACACACGCTCAAAACGCACGTACACAACCAGGACAAAACAAAACAACACAAGAATACACCATTCGAATGGCACAAAGCCACTAAACATGTCCAACAACCACTAAAACAACACATTCACTGACCTGCAACTGCCAAAAACAAACAGAGGCCAAATACACCACCACTCCTTATAACCAACCCACCCAAGATTCAAACACAGCCACACCCACCAATGGACCAATAAAAAGGGCCCACACACACAAACCATGACCCTTGCAACAGACTCACTGCTGCCAGACACCACAGAACCACACTACAAGCTACACCACACCTTACACTTGCACACCTTCACACAACCACCCTCACAAACACCCCCTCATCACATTCACACACACACACAACCATCCACACACCCCCCAACATCCACACACCCCCCCCACCATCCCCACCCACACCCCTCACCATGCCCACCACCAAGAATCCAAAGTTCAGTAACCGAGAATTGGAGGTCCTTGTTGATCAAATCCTCAGAGTCGAGCCACAGATCTTTGGAACATTGGTCAGAAGCACCAGCCTGGCAGCAAAAACTGCCATGTGGCAGACCATCGTCGATGCTGTGAATGCTGTTGCGGACACCAGACGGACCAAGCAGGAATGCCAGAACAGGTGGTACGATCTGCGGAGGAGGGTCCGAGCCAAGAGGCAGGATGAACACGACCAGGCCAACGCCACCGGAGGAGGGCCCTCCCGCAGACCCGTACAGTACCATCCCTGGGAGGAGAGGGTGATGGCCATACTGCCGGTGGAGGCAGTCGAAGGATTAGAAGGACTCCGAGACCCGGGTGAGTACACAAACAACGCACCTCACAAGGGGGGAACGGCATCCACAACCAAAATCACCAACAGGCACGCAACCACCACAAGCCATCGCATCACTCAACCACACTCCATGAGCACGCACATGCCACTGCTGCCACCATGCCCCATGCACCCAGCTGGACAATGTCAAGTCACAGGCCACAGAAGACAACAACACATGACACGGTAACCCGGATGGCGGGAGGCTGGGCCCAAAAAAGCACATAGTGCAACTCAGAAGCAGACAACAATTCACTCTACCCATATGGCCTAGGTCACAGCCAGACAAACAGTGTGTCCCAACACAGGAATGACTTGCCAGCAAATGGCGGACGCCTTGCATCAACACATGGGGGTGAAGGCACTGTTTTGCACATGACAGCAGCTAATGAACAGCCAACATTGTGAAAGAGTGGCAGCACACACCACCACAGCAGCAGCGCACAGACACAGACACTACACCCAATGGGTGCCTGGAGATCAGAAACAAACTCACATCAACAATCCAAGGGCCACTCAAAGATCTGCTAACAGTGTGTGCCCAGGAAGCTGGGCCGAGGTGACAGAGGGTGACACACGGAGGGAGGGAGAGGGGGACAGAGAGGGAGGGAGACGGACAGAGGGAGGAGGCTGACACACGGAGGGAGGGAGAGGGGGACTGAGAGGGAGGGAGAGGGGGACAGAGATGGAGGGAGAGGGGGACAGAGATGGAGGGAGAGGGGGACAGAGATGGAGGGAGAGGGGGACAGAGAGGGAGGGAGAGGGGGACAGAGATGGAGGGAGAGGGGGACAGAGAGGGAGGGAGACGGACAGAGGGAGGAGGCTGACACACGGAGGGAGGGAGAGGGGGACTGAGAGGGAGGGAGAGGGGGACAGAGATGGAGGGAGAGGGGGACAGAGATGGAGGGAGAGGGGGACAGAGATGGAGGGAGAGGGGTCAGAGAGGGAGGGAGAGGGGGACAGAGATGGAGGGAGAGGGGGACAGAGATGGAGGGAGAGGGGGACAGAGAGGGAGGGAGACGGACAGAGGGAGGAGGCTGACACACGGAGGGAGGGAGAGGGGGACTGAGAGGGAGGGAGAGGGGGACAGAGATGGAGGCAGAGGGGGACAGAGATGGAGGGAGAGGGGGACAGAGAGGGAGGGAGACGGACAGAGGGAGGAGGCTGACACACGGAGGGAGGGAGAGGGGGACACAGAGGGAGGGAGAGGGGGACACAGAGGGAGCGAGACACGGGGAGAGCCAATCAGCCGTGTTGCGTGTGTGAATGTCTGCTCGTCAGCAGGTAGACTGCGTGCATGTAGACAAGGGTGGCCAGTGCCAGAAGCCCTGAAGGACTGGGTTTTCTTAGACCCAGCGGTGCCAGGGGACAACACCTGAAACCTTCGTGGGTTACCTGTTCTGGCGTACAAAACACAGAGACACGGGACACTTCCAGTGACGTCAGAGATCAGCGTTTATTTACTGCAGGGATACAGAAGTCACAAGAAGTACACAGCGTGTAGGTTCTCGGAGACTGCTTCAAATTCATAGAAGTGGGTCGCTCCTTTTATACACGTTTTTGCCATAGCGCAGTATGGCGAACAAAGGTTACAACTCAGTTCCCACAATAAACTTCAAAAAAACAAAAAGGTCGCGTTCGTGTTTCAGGAGGCCGGAACATAATTACGACAATCTTGCCGGTTCCCAACTGTAAAAACATATCCCCTCCGTAATAAACACATTTCCTCCCAACCATAAACGCATTAAGGAAGGACGAAAAACAGAATGCAGGGAAAGAACGAGGATGCACAACAGGTTAGAAAAGAGTGTTAGAGGCAATAAAGGAAACTCGAGAGAGGGATCAAAGACCTCGTGTCTAATGTATGCGTGACTGAAACAATAGACCGGAGCGGCAAGATGAGCCTCGAGCGGGGCCATCTGCCTTACTCGTGTCATTCCCCTCGTCATAAAAGTCACCTCAAAGAAACACGTGTCCTTCATACTATCTTGACAGTCCCAGGGTCACGAAGCGGACAAAAGCCCGTTCGCTGGCTACTTGAGGGCAAGAAAACAAAATGGACGCTGTGTCTAAAATGGAACCCGAGGGTTCGAATGAACGAACACAAAAATGAGACGAACCGTACAAGGCTGCATAGCGAAACTTCGCACACCCACTGTACTCGTCATTTGCGGTTCATAGATACCACACTCGTCCATGTTCGTCACCACTCAAAAAGTGCCGTCCCGTCTCACACGGAACCTCAGACGCTCCTTTTGCCCTCATGTAGGCAAGCACTAGTCTAGATCAGAATCTATATCGATATTCATCAGATCGTTCAGATGCTGCTGAAACATCATTCTATCCATCAATGTCTCCTTGGTAGCAGATGGCCGCCTTATACACGTCGCAGCACATTGGCCACATAAGGCAGGACCACACTGAACACAAAGACAACACGTGAACAGAAACGCTACAACAGCCCCTACAATCATCAGAATATTCCAACCCCAAGTTGACATCAGGCCCCAAAACCATCCTAGAAGCGTCCAATTACCTTCGTCCACGTGTATGGACTCGGAAATCTTATGCAACTGTGAGATGGCTTGATACACAGTCGGAGCATTGTCAGGGATGAAAATACAACAACTCGAATGGATAATTTTACACACACCCCCTCGATCTGCAAGAACAACGTCTAGAACCATACGGTTCTGCAACGTCATGAGTCTATCCGCCTGTAGTTCCGCTGTTAGATTACCAAGGGCGTTAGCAGTAATATTAGCGGTCGATTCCACCACACGGGTCAACTGTCTTAGGTTCCTACTATTAACCATAGGTCCCCAAAACGGCAGGAAACCCTTAAAGAAATCTCCTGCTTCTTGACCAGCAGTATCCTCTTTGCTGATTACGCCTCTCACGACTCTGGTTTTGTGATAGTCAGAAGCAACTGTGAAGGTCGGAGGTAAGAGATTCGCAATATAACAGGTACCCGAGAAGTCGCGGGGTAACCATGTATATGCGCGCTCATAACACACAAAATAGGTGCCCTTGGCGGTCAGAAAAACAGGGGAAGAGAGCATCGGTAGGACATACGTCTCAGTGCAAGCACTGTTCCCAAGTTGTGCTCTCGGATTTCGACCCAAACCTTGCAAACAGAAATTACCAAGGTGCGGTACAATCCATATAGGGGACGAGCTCTTCAACTGTCTATCCCCCACTGACGTACCGTACTCAGCCTCACTCAGATCCTTATAAGCCTGTACTTCTTCGTCTGGAATGAGTGATACATCGAAAATATCTCTGTCCAGATCTGCTATGGCTATCGCCAGAGGCTTGTGGTACGGACCAGGACCGGACTTGACAGATCGTGGCTCTCGACTAGGGTAAGAGTCTAGTGTACTGCGAAACATGGTTTGGAATGCTCGAGCTGAACCCTGGGAACTGTATGGAAGGACCAAATATGGAATACCCCTATCCATGGTGTGTGGCATTAAACCACATACCCAACAATTTGTAGTATTCACCACTAACTGATGCTGATGTAGGAGTTGGACAAAAGAATTATTCCTGAATTCCGCACGTCTAACCTGTTCGTGTTGAGGCAAAGGATGAAAAGAATGTGGGGAAACAGTAGTGCGGGAACTTAGGTTAGGAGGGGAGGTAGGCGAAACAGAAAGCAAGAATTTCGATACCCCAAAATACACTCCGCCCACCAATAACATAGATACAGTTAGGAATAACAAAAACACCTGAAACAGAAAACATTTTGTTCGCACGACCCTCCATAACTCTGATCTCTGTATCAACACCCTTTCTTCTTCCACCAGCTTAAAGAATGCCATCCTCTACAAACCGTCCGTGACGTTCTTGACGCACTTTGTTCTGAGCAGCGATTATCAATTCCCAGGAGTTCCCAGGAATCGACAAAAGTAACCAACCTAGCGTCAGAAACCTGCTAAACAGAAAGAAGTACTCGCACGGCCCTACGGTAACCCGGATGGAGAGGTTCAAATTTATTACAAGTCTCTTAGCAGTGGAAAACACGAAAAACTTAAAAAGAAAGGATGTAATTGTTCATAACATTCGTAACGTCAAAACCACTATACTATCAATGTTTATTAGTCCTTGAAGTCCTTGAACGAAGAAAGTATCGACTTCTTCCAGGTTGAGTTTGTTCTACGAACAATTGTTCAGATGGCGCAGCAGTGTTCAATGAAGCAGATGACGAGTCGGACCTTGGGTTTTCTGCTACTGATGACTCCACTTGTGGATAGGGCAATGACGAATCCTCCACAAGTTGAGCGTCGCTGAACGACACGAAACGCGAGGGAGTTTCAGTCTCTTCGGCCGAAATCCCAGTTCTCACCCAACCGTCAGTTGGTAAGGGGATCGGTACCTTCTTTGTATGACTGGCGTGGACCCAATTCTTCCGGCCCTCCAGTCGAACCGCTGTCCTCGTCGTCAACAAGACTAAGTGGGGTCCAACAAATCTTGGCTCCAAATTACGCTTCCGACCGAAATTTCGGGTGACTACCCAGTCACCTGGCCGGAGCTGATGTCCAGGACTCTCTGTCTGCGCCGGTAGAGCTTCAAAGACCTGTTGATGAATTAATCGTAGTTTAGTGGTCAAATCATACAAATAATCGATCAACATTGGATATTCAAGACTATCAAAAGCCCTAGGTCTCGGGACTCCCCAAATATTTGCAGGGCGACCGAACACAATCTCATATGGGCTGAGCCCTACTCGAGAGTGTACAGTTGCTCTGGTCGATAGGAGAGCCAGAGGCAAGGCATCAGGCCATGACAGACCAGTCGAAGCCTGGATCTTAGCGAGTTTCAGCTTCAGGGTACCATTGTACCCTTCAACCAAACCCGCTGCCTGAGGATGGTTGGCACTGTGGAATTTCTGCTTTATTCCAAGGCCCTTACACACACTCTGCATTACACTTCCCACAAACTCACTTCCATTATCCGACCACACAATCCGCGGCATTCCATACCTAGGGAAGTATTCCTTCAGCAAGATTTTCGCTGTGGACATGGCAGTATTATCCTTAAGAGGATAGGCCTCGATCCATCTGGAGAACGCACACACCACAACCAAAACATACTTCAGGTTATTGCATCTCTCCATATGGATGAAGTCTAACTGGATAACCTCAAAGGGACAGGTAGGAGGAGCGAAATGACCAGGTGGAGTGGGGGTGCCTTTTCCAGGATTGTGCATCAAACACACCATACAATTCTTAACCACTCGTTCGGCACACTTAGCAATACCATCATTCCTCCACACAGGGGACAAGAACTTGCATATTCCTTTCGCACTGATATGTGATAACCCATGAGCCATCGTCACAACAGCTAACACGTATGCATCTGGAAGCATCCATCTCTGACATTCCGTCAGATCAACCCAACATCCATGCATATCCAATTTTCCTGCACTTTCTTTCCACTTGGTCTTTTCAGCTTCAGTAGCTCCATTCTGAATTTCTTTCACACTCTCGACAGTATTTTCACACATACCAGTCTCTTCCGGCCATCTCACTGAACTCGTAACATACATTCGAGTCGCAAGACTCTTAGCCGTTTCTTTAGCAATCTCATCCGCAAATGCATTACCACGACCAACATCATCCGTCACTTTCCGGTGCGCACTACATTTGACGATCGCCACTTGTTTAGGCAATGTAAGTGCATCCAAAAGATCATTCACTAGTTGTCCGTGTTGAATCTTCGTACCATGCGATGTCATAAATCCTCTCTCTCTCCACAATCTTCCAAAGTTGTGCGCAACACCAAACGCATACTGACTGTCGGTAAACACATTCACACACTTTCCTTTCGACAGAACACACGCTCTCGTTAATGCAATTAATTCTGCCGCTTGTGCTGAATTCTGGTTCAATCTCGCAGTTTCCACAACCGTGCTCAATGTCACCACAGCATACGCAGTCGTCACATCACCATTCGGCAACTTAAAGCAGGAGCCATCCACATACAAAGTACCATCGGGATTTAACAAGGGAGTGTTTTTCAGGTCCACACGACCTTTTGTTTCTTCCTCAGTTCGTAAATAACAATCATGGGGCAGCACATTATCTGCTTCTATATTAATCGGCAACAATGTCGCCGGATTCAGTACATTACAGCGCTTAATCTGAATATGACTTGCCAAAAGGGTAAGCTCATACCCAGACAACCGTGCACTCGTTAGATGTTGAGTCTTTGTCCGATTCAAGAGCGTATCGACTGCATGCGGAACCATTACTATGAGCATATTGTCCATGACCAAACCTGCGGACTGCCGAATAGACGCCGCAGCTGCCGCCGTCGCCCTCAAACAACTTGGCAACGCTCTAGCTACCGGGTCTAAGGTCGAAGAAAAATATGCACACGGACGCTGCTTATCACCAAATTGTTGCGTTAGGACACTCAACGCACAACCATCTCTCTCATGGACGTATAATGTGAAAGGCTTACTGTAATCAGGAGTACCTAACACAGGAGCCGAACACAGTGCATCACGTAGTTCAGAAAAACTTTTCTGACATTCCTCCGTCCAAGGCAAAGGAGTCGAAACGTCCTTGCACGTGAGAGCTACCAATGGTTTCGCTAATAGTGAAAAATTCGGGATCCACTGTCTGCAGTACGACGTGATCCCTAAAAAGGCACGCACATCTCTCTGAGTTGTCGGCACAGTCATTCGAGCAATTGCTGCAATTCTTTCAGGGGTCAACCTTCTTCCCGCCTTTGACAATAAGTGACCGAGGTAGGTTACTTCTTGACAACAATATTGTAGTTTGGAAGGTGACACTTTATGATGCAAGTCGCAAAGGTGCTGTAACAAAGACACTGTAGCGACTTTACAGAGCTGTTCAGTGTCAGCAGCAATTAACAGATCATCAACGTACTGAATCAAGGCTGCACCAGCCGGTAACACAAACGCATCAAGTTGACTTTTAAGAGCTTGGCTGTAGATTGATGGACTCTCACAGTAGCCCTGTGGAGCGCGTTTGAATCTGAAGCTACGCCCACCTAATGAGAAACCAAACAAATCTCTGCTTTCTACAGCAATCGGAATACTGAAGAACGCATTTTTCAGATCGATAACCGAGAACCATGATGCCGTAGCTGGAATCAGAGTCAGTAAAGCTGTAATGTCTGGTACCACAGGAAACTGTGGAACAACAGCTTTGTTTACCTCTCGCAAATCGATAACTAAACGATACACGGGGGGCTTGGAGGGATCCGTTCGTTTCAGAATAGGCAACACGGGACTATTGCACACATTACCTCGTGTCTCCTCGATAACATCTTTGCCGATCAGATCGTAAATGATCGCTAACAGTGCCCGTTCGCCATCAAGGGAGATACGATACTGAGGTATACGTGGTAAACGCGCACCCACTTTTAGTTGGACAACATAAGGTGGTATATCCAACAGGCCCACATCATTGGGACCTGTTGCCCACAAGGAATCTGGAAGAGACCTCAATTCCGGGGGGAGTTTGTCGATCGACAAATACATAGGGGAAATCACGTTCTTACCCAACGTAAGCTCCACACCCGTAGGAGAACAGTACAGAGTCGCATGTAGCCTCTTCAACAGATCTAAGCCCAAAAGATTCTCACCACAACCAGTAGTCAAAATCAAAGGAGCTTCCAACTCATGAGACCCAATTGTAAGGGGCAAAGGGCTGGAGACCGGATTGCTAACAGGGGCGCCAGAAAATCCAACGGAGATATTCGTTAAGCCAGACAAAGGCGCGCCAGGGAGTTTAGAATGCATGATGGAACTTTTCGCTGCACCAGTGTCCAACAAAAAAGGCTCAACAACGCCCAAAGTGGCTACTGCAACATAGGGCCCTTTCTGATCAACCGGAACTGATACTTCTCCCCTCCTTTGTCTACGGCTGTCCTAGTAGATACCATCCGCATCAACATCACACTCAACATAATGATCGTCCACATGATACTGTGCAGACCGATCAGACGATGATTCGCGTCGATCGAAACAATTCTGCGAATCCGAAAACGTCGAAAAACGTTCGGTCTGGTTCTGGGTAACTCCACGACCTCTACCACGAGAAGTCTGTGGAGGACCACCACGTCCTCCCCGAGCCGACACACCATTAGCCCTATCACGTAAAACCGGACAATCGAACTTAAAATGACCTTCCCCACGACAATATGCGCACTGATTATGTCTCAGCACATTGCGGGGCGCAGGCGAAGTATTGCGCTGCTGTGGTTTAGAAAACTGTGGTTGCGATCTGTTGGGCTGCTGCGCATCACTAAAATTCGAACGTGGAGGATAAGCTTGCTGCAACAAGACCTTAGTTTTGAGATCCTTAGTTTTCTTTTCTGCACGCTCACTTTCCTCTTTTTCTCTATTCTCATAATATTGGGCCGTAGCCAATATTTGGGCAGTGGTAGAAACAGCCCACGCGCTCTCAGAATTCTTCAACTTGTTGCTCAAGTCGGGCAACAAATTCGACACAAATTTGTCAACGAACAACCGTTGACCACCCTCAGAACCCATATCCTGACCACTATGATCAAGGAACGCCTCTTCGAACCTAGTAAAGAAGTCGGACACACTTTCATCCTTCTTTTGCCTGCATGCTGATAGTTTGTCCCAATTGACGCGCATCGCTGGCATAAGCGTCTTCATGAGGGTAATAATCCTCTGAGGCAAGGCCGCAATAACCTGTTCAGGTTTAGCCCCACCGACCTGCCGGGCATCCGCCGCTGTAAGGGCAGCCCAGTCACCGCCTAACTCGGCTACATGATTTTCATGACGGATTTTCGCCCAAACCGGCTGAGGCACCACATTACCGAACAACATATCGATATCGGCTAGGTTCATAACTGTAGCATCCACCAATTGGGACAGCTCCTTATAATAACCCGCAGGGTTCTTACGAGGATCAGGTAGGGATTGTTTCACTTGCAAAACTTCCGACCGCTTCCAAGGGAGGTGTATCCACACTCTCTGGAAATGCGGTTGGACAGGAGGGTTAGCAGCAGCATCGCCTGGCATCCATACTGGGGGAACTTCTCGCATTGGATACTGACCAGGTTGTGCCATCCATTCCATGGTCGCGTCCTTAAACAGTGCGCGTGGTTGCACTGTACATCGAAAGGATAACAAACGTTCTAGAGCCTCGCGGACTTTATCACCTACAATGACACCCGTGGCAAACCGGAGCTGTAGCTCGGGAACCTCAGGTGGCATATCATCAGCCATATCATCATCCCACTCCTCTTTTAATGACTTACACAATTCTTCGAACACAAATCGTTGCGTGGGCGCATTGAACTGAGAAAATGTTTCGAACACCACACGTGGGGTGTATCTAACAGGGTTGCGAATCCATCTGCGCGCCGTTTTTACCAATGAATCACGTTCCCTATCATCAGGAAGCTGACTACGTCTTTGAGCAACATCCGAAAGAGTCGAGCCAAGTATCGGCCCAAAGAACGGAGAATAAAGAGAAGCAACAGCAGTCAAGAGACGACTACGGACAGAAGGGGAGGAGGAAGAAGACGAAGGTGTAACAGCCATAGGGGCAGAAACAGTAGAGGTAGATGCAACAGCAGGAGTAGCGGGAACAACAGACTGAGGAGGGACTGGGAAAGGCGCAATAGGGAGAGAAACCGGACCAAGGGGATGTACGATCTGTGGCCCAAGGGGATTCGGGAGTACAGGAGGAACGGCGGGCTGACCAGCAGCCGCCAAAGCAGCAGGTTGAGGAAGAGGGGGATTAACAAGACCCATAACATCAGGAGCATAAGGAGGTGGCGATTTCATCAGATAAGACAAAAGCGAATCTTCCACCGATTCTTCTCCTGTCTTATCGATCGTAGAAGGTAGCGTCGGGTAACATTTGTCCACCGACATATGGTGAAGCCGAGCACTAACTTCTTGCTCCTTCTCGTTTCTGTCTAACTGATACTGTTCTGCATTGCGCATCACCGTAATGACACCTTCTCGTTTATGTTTCTTGTTCTGTTTGATTTCTTTCTGCTTGGCCTCTTTCCGCCATAACCGGAAGGAATCAAACATGGCCGGCCTAGCTTTCTTTTTAAACAATTTCGCTTCCAAGTTATCTAAAATGGCAGTCTCAAAACTGCCATGAGGTGGCCAACTAAGGACACCATCCTTTTTAGTATAGCGAACCCAATATTCATTATATACGATAGGACCCACGCCATGGCGACTATAGAGCTCATAAAGCGGAGTTCCAACCGGAGGTATCGGGCAGGAATCCTCCAGCCGGGAGTCCATGCTGCAACATTTGAGAAACCCAAACAAAGTACTACGGCCAGGCATCGTGCACACTAACCGAGTATACAAACTTCAAGGGCTATCGAATTACGATGTCCTCGCAAAAAAAATGCAAGACCCTCGGTTTTTGGCAATTGCAATCGTCAAATAAACCCAACAACTAAGAACCAACAACTAAGAACCACAAATGCAATGGAACCATGCAACCAACAAAGCAACACTGGGAGCGACCCACAAATACTTAACTGAGAAAGAGCAATGGCGTCACCAGGAAGGCCCGTCTATCGTCTCGCCGTACAAAGGACTACGCCAGGCACCAAACAGGTCGACAGTCAGGGCATCGGTCCGTCGCAGCCGTCAGGAGGCGGGGATCTTCGCGGAAAGGACGTCGGGCCACTTATTTCGACAACTGGATCGATGAAGCGGGGTGCACCTTCCCTCGGAGATTTCACACGAAGTTCCTCACGATCGTCGGGCTTTGGACCGGTACCGTTGATGTCGCCCCACGTTGGGCGCCAACTGAAGGACTGGGTTTTCTTAGACCCAGCGGTGCCAGGGGACAACACCTGAAACCTTCGTGGGTTACCTGTTCTGGCGTACAAAACACAGAGACACGGGACACTTCCAGTGACGTCAGAGATCAGCGTTTATTTACTGCAGGGATACAGAAGTCACAAGAAGTACACAGCGTGTAGGTTCTCGGAGACTGCTTCAAATTCATAGAAGTGGGTCGCTCCTTTTATACACGTTTTTGCCATAGCGCAGTATGGCGAACAAAGGTTACAACTCAGTTCCCACAATAAACTTCAAAAAAACAAAAAGGTCGCGTTCGTGTTTCAGGAGGCCGGAACATAATTACGACAATCTTGCCGGTTCCCAACTGTAAAAACATATCCCCTCCGTAATAAACACATTTCCTCCCAACCATAAACGCATTAAGGAAGGACGAAAAACAGAATGCAGGGAAAGAACGAGGATGCACAACAGGTTAGAAAAGAGTGTTAGAGGCAATAAAGGAAACTCGAGAGAGGGATCAAAGACCTCGTGTCTAATGTATGCGTGACTGAAACAATAGACCGGAGCGGCAAGATGAGCCTCGAGCGGGGCCATCTGCCTTACTCGTGTCATTCCCCTCGTCATAAAAGTCACCTCAAAGAAACACGTGTCCTTCATACTATCTTGACAGTCCCAGGGTCACGAAGCGGACAAAAGCCCGTTCGCTGGCTACTTGAGGGCAAGAAAACAAAATGGACGCTGTGTCTAAAATGGAACCCGAGGGTTCGAATGAACGAACACAAAAATGAGACGAACCGTACAAGGCTGCATAGCGAAACTTCGCACACCCACTGTACTCGTCATTTGCGGTTCATAGATACCACACTCGTCCATGTTCGTCACCACTCAAAAAGTGCCGTCCCGTCTCACACGGAACCTCAGCCCCCCTCTTCACCATGGCAAAACACATGGCCATGTCACAACCTGTTCACGAGCACAAGGACAGCTACCTGGATCATATAAGTGTGTGGATCCACTCCATGTGCACATGTACAGTGCATGGCTCGCCACACCTGCCCACTCCACTGCTGACTGCAGTCACACTTGACGCAGCAAGTAAGACTGTGCCACACATAGTTAAAGGGGCCAAAGTGGTGCCCAAGGGACACACCCATGCACAAGTGCACTGTGAGTGGAATGCAAGACCAATCCTAATTCCAAGAGGAAATGTGCCAACTTTGAAAATGATGAAACATGGATGTTGCATGGACAAAAATTAACATTGTCTCTCTCACACACAGGTCAACGTCGTGGTGCACCCCCCAACACTGGGGGGAACACTCACAGGACCTGGATCTGCAGGAGCCCGATCCCACCGGCAGCGACCACTCTCACCACTCTGCGGACGACCCCGACCAACCTGGCCCCTCTGGTGTCCAACCACCTGCAGCACCTGCGTCAGGTACAACTGTGCCAACCACCACCCCCACTCCTGCCACATCCCAGGAGACACCCAGGATCCCTGACCCAACACCACAATGCAGCCAGGCTGGCCAGGAGGGACACGGTGTCCCGGGCACCCAGGAGGAGGCAGGCGACAACGCCAATGCCACCCCTCAGGGGTCCCGGAGACCCCATGTGCCCACAAGGGCAGGCCAGGCGCAAGTGGGCAGGGGTGGTGGGAGTGGAGGACGGCGGAGGCGCGAGCCTGACCAGTTGGCTGGGGATCCCGCATTGTCCCATGTCCGTAACATCCTGGACACATACCGGGAGGACACCACGGGCATGGCCCAGGTTGTGTCCACCCTCAATGAGATCAAGGGGAGCCTCGATGAGATAAAGACCCAGCAGGCCCAGCAACATGCCTGTCAACTGCAACACCAACGGAGGATGGAGGACAGACAGGCTGAGCAAGTGACGGCATTCCAGGAGATTCACGCTACACTCCGTCGGATGGCCGACACCATGGCCGACCCTCCCTGTGCCAGAAGGCGGAGAACATCACCACCCACAGGGAGGGATCAGGAGCAGGAGGAGGAGGAGGAAACATCCGACGGAGCATCCCAGACGTCGTCATGGCCTGCTGGTGAGGTTCCCCGCAGGAGGCCGGGTCGTCCACGGAAAGGACCGTGAGGGTGGCTGCTACATCACCATCTCCCAGGACACCTGGCCTGGCACCTGGCCCACTGGAGCAACAGCATCACAGCATCAAGAGACATTCTCTGCCACATGGCCCTGCTGGTCACTGGCTGACCAATGTTGACAAAGACTGTGGCATGGACTCTGAGGATTTCCAATGGCAAGGACCCCAACTCCCCTACTGAACTTTGGATTCAAACATCCCGGAAAGACCCTTACTTTGCCCCCCCCCCCCCCACTAATAAATCACACTATGATGAGTAGATGCCTGCTGGTAGCATTATTAACTAACATGTGTCTTGTAAAGTCTAAACATGCCTGAGTCATCTTTTGTCTTCAACCATCCACACCCTGGGGCCTGAGTCTGGCACAGGACACATGGGTCACAGTGTATTAGGCAAGACAGACATGGAGCACCATACACACCCGTGATGGGCACAACCAGCTGAGGGGGTTGCCGAACAACCGTGCTGACACACACATTGAGTACAGCAACTGTCATGCGCAGTGGTCAGGGATCCAGTCCAGTGTCCTGGGGGGCACCCAGGCATGTGTAGACAGGTGGCAGAACCATGTCCTGCAAGCCGGAGTCCGGTGGATGCCGAGAATGGGGGCCTGGCCAACGTTGGATGCATGGGGATGGCACATGTCACAATACCAACACAGTCATGGACATCATGCCCAATACACAGTCTCAGCGCACACACACAGCTTGCATCTTGCAACTCGACACATTGACACATAGCCACAATCAGGGAATACCATGCCAGACATGCAGGATGCACCGTGGCAACACACCAGCATTGACTGAGAAGAGGCACCTTGGAGGCATAGGGACACCTTTATTAGACATGTATTCGGGATTGCAGAGGCCACTCGAAGTACACATGAACACATCATGTGGAGTAACATGTGGGTCCAACACTGGCACCCCCCTTCTGCAGCACACATGCGTGTTTGCCATGGAAGTGGCACACAAGCGTCGGCTAACAGCTAAATACCCACAGCTGCACACGGAGAGCCTGCCATACACCATAGATCCACTGATGTCGAAGTCCCACACCATGTCCAGCCAATGCTAACCGTATGTGGCCGAGGGCAGTGTCACACACATTGATGCCATCATCACAATCCCCTATCCCATCACTGATGCCTGTCAACCAGGCAGACCATCTATTCAGGTGTACACAGCTGCATGTCGTGTCCCATGGGGATGCGACATGGCTGCAGAGGAACAACACATCGACAGGGGCAGTGTGCATACATCGTGAACAACTGCCACACCCAATACACCCCAGATGCATCCCTTACCCCATGGAGACTTCCAAACGTGTCCGTGCCTGTAACGCTGAGTCAGCCCACGATGTCATGTCCATGATGAATAGCAGTGCCACAACAATGCAACCAGCAGACGGCATGTGCAGGTACCTGGGGAAGAGAGACACACAAGAAGTCAGCCACAAAAAGCACAGCCACTTGCATGTGCATTTACTCGACACATGTATGGATGACAACATGCTAGGTCATTATAATGACTGGGGAAATACTACCATCACTGGCACCATCACTCCAGTGACACACCCACACACACCTCTGAGTCACGTGCCATACATGCAGGTGGAGACACACATCACAACGCATGCCACACGGGGACCAATGCGTGCACACTCAGACACTGGTACTCACCACTAAGCAAAGAAGTCGCGTATGAGCCGAGTCCGGATGTCCTCTTGCGGCTCCACATCCTCCACATCACTAGCCCCATTGCCAAGCCCTTCGTCCTCCACGGGTGGATGGTCCTCGTCATGTTGATTCAGGATGAGTGGCACAGCTCTTTCAACTGCCATGTTGTGCAGCATGCAGCAGACCATGAAGATCTTGCAGACCTTTGCCGGGGCATAAGGGAGTGCACCGCCGGTCTTGTGGAGGCACCGGAATCGGCTCTTCAGCATGCCAAACGTCCTCTCTATCACTCGCCTTGTCCGGCCATGGGCGGTGTTGTAGCGGAGCTGTGCCGGCGTGATGGGGTTGCGGAGAGGTGTGATCAGCCATGGCATGTTGGGATAGCCAGCGTCTCCTACATGGGAAGCACATGGTCATCGTTAGAAGTGGTGAAGCGGTCGTGCTGGTAGGCGATACAGAATAGAAGACAGACAGACTGTACCCACCTACAACACATGCCCGTTCGTTGCGCAGCTGCATCATCATATCAGGCATCCCGCTACGCCTCATGATGTAGGCATCGTGTGCTGATCCTGGAAAACGAGCACAGACATGTGAAATCACCATGTTGGAGAGACACACCACAAGGGCATTGATGGAGTGGTAGTGCTTCCGATTGCGGTACGCCACCTCCCGTGCGTGTGGTGGTACCAAAGCTACATGTGTCCCATCTATGGACCCAATGACATGGGGCATCCCTCCCAGGGCATAGAATCCACGCTTGACCTCAGTCATCTGTTCAGGGGTTGGGAACTTGATGAAGTCATCCAGGCGAATCAACATGGCCTCCAAGAAATCATGCAGCACACCGCTGAACATGCTCTGGGACATGCCACCAACATGAGCTATGGTATTTTGAAAGGTACCCGTGGCAAGAAAATGTAGGGCAGCCATTACCTTCAGCTGGGGTGTCAGTGCCGTAGGATACCTGTGCAGCGGTTGCAGGTGTGGTGCCAGTCTCGCCGTCAACTCCAGAATCAACGGTTGGGTGAAGCGGTAGAGCCGGATGCTGTCATTCTCCTGCATGGCAGCCAAGTCTGGAATTATTCGGGCAAGAGGCGGCACTCTGCAGTAATTTGGAAGTGACAAGGAAGAGTGAGTGCACCAAGACAACAACTCATGTCTACTGAGCACATGTTCATCTGGCAATACACACATGCTACATAGGGAGTCAGGTATGTGCTACATGGCCAGCACACGTATGGATGCAAGGTGGCACTCCTTCCAAGACCCAGCTACACACTGAGATTGAGAACCTCCCAATGCCACGCCATGGGAATAGCTGTGTCCCAGTGCAAGTGAACAGCCAGACGCAAGACAGGAGTGACATACACCCACACATCAGCAGAAGTAGGATGCCGATTGCAGAGACTGGTAGCGGAACACTGGAGCCACAGGTCACATGACATTACACTAGGACAGCCCACACACCTTGCCATGAAGGTGCACATGTCATGACTCACCACACATTCCTTGTGAGGATGCAGACATGGCCTTGTCACGCTACTCCGTGTCCCATGCATACATGTGCACCTCACATCCGATACCACATGTGGCATGGTGTGCGGAACAGTGTGCAATGACAATCTACACACAGACACATGTTGGTTGCTGCTACGGCTGCAGCTTATGAGGGTGCTACAACATCAACCTGATGTAAATCCCCCACACATAAATGACATAGTCACATTGTGCACTGTGGGTAGTGACAAGTCAGGTGTCATAACCCCTGTACCGGGCATCATGGGACACTTCCGTGTGTTGGTGTCCGTGCCATGCCAGTGACGCTTACCCCAAGTGTGCAGTACGACATGCACACATGTCAAAGGAGTCAAGGGCATGGCTGGCACACATTGCACCGTCACACAGTACACCTATACACATCTCATCATACATCTGGTGCCTTCTCCACTCAGGAGTCATGTTCCACATCACAGCCTGTCACACCTGTGCCCCACACATGTAGTAATGCACAGACGATGCCTTGATGTCCATTCCTGGACAAGTATGTCCATCCATGGACAAGTATGTCCATCCATGGACAAGTATGTCCACCCTATTCCTACCTGTGTGTCGCCTATCCCCACTGTGATGTGTAAAAACCGCCGTACTGCTGCTAAGAGGGCCTGTGTACGTTCCCAAATCACTGTGGGAGTGCTGCCGTATGTGTACCCATCGTGATGGCGAGCGTACAGGCATTTGTACGGTCCGTACCACTACGAGTACGCATACGCGTGCAGACCCATAGTGATAGTGAGCGTAGATGCGTGTGTACGGTCCGTACCACTACGAGTACGCATACGCGTGCAGACCCATAGTGATAGTGAGCGTAGATGCGTGTGTACGGTCCGTACCACTACGAGTACTCATACGCGTGCAGACCCATAGTGATAGTGAGCGTAGATGCGTGTGTACGGTCCGTACCACTACGAGTACGCATACGCGTGCAGACCCATAGTGATAGTGAGCGTAGATGCGTGTGTACGGTCCGTACCACTACGAGTACGCATACGCGTGCAGACCCATAGTGATAGTGAGCGTAGATGCGTGTGTACGGCCCTATCACAATGTGTGTCCTCGCGTATGCGTACTCGTAGTGGTACGGGCCGTACACACGCATCTACGCTCACTATCACTATGGGTCTGCACGCGTATGCGTACTCGTAGTGATAGTGAGCGTACATGCGTGTGTACGGGCCGTACCACTACGAATACGCATACGCGAGGACACCCATACTGATAGTGAACGTAGGCATGCGTGTACGGGCCGTTGCAACGCATTTGGGGTGCCCTAGGGCCCCGAAACGCACCGTACCTGTGTGTGATGCTCCAAATTACATAGGGGACAAGTATTAAGGCCTACATGCATGCTGGTTGTCATGGAGACCAAGTTCAAATTTTGAAATTGTTCTGGAAGGTGCACAGCAGAAGTCAGTTCGAATTCTTCTACATTGTTGCAATGTGTTTGTGGGTCTGACATCATGCAGGAGAATGAAACCGATAGAGAACCCACAGACTGCTAGGTTTGAAGGGATTGGTGGAAACATAGGATGCAAATGTGAGTGACCAATCACTCTGTACTCCTGTGCATGAGACAGGGCAGAAAGGCAGATATAAGGCAGCCAGGTCCCATGAGGGAGTACTTGCCTGCACATCTTTGCATTCGTCGACCCAGCTGCTGCTACTGATTCCCTGGAACCATGTCAAGGGCTGTGGAGAGGACACAGCCATTCACCCTGGAGGAGAACATGGCTCTGCTGGATGTGATCCTCCCACAGTACCCCATGCTGTATGGGCGACCAGGGTATCAGGTGAGTGCATAGGCCACTGGCACAGACTGTCCCTATGTTGTGACTGTGACTTCTGGCATTGTGTCCTGGTGTGACACACATGCCATGTACTGTAGGGGGGGTCCCAGGGGGGGGATGCCTGATGTCTCCCAGCAGTGCCCTGAGACAGGAGGTGTGGGTGTGGAGTCCTCCCAGCAGTGCCCAGAGACAGGAGGGGTGTGTGCCTATCACTCCCAGCAGTGCCCTGAGACAGGAGGGGTGGGTGCCTATCACTCCCAGCAGTGCCCTGAGACAGGAGGGGTGGGTGTGGAGTCCTCCCAGCAGTGCCCAGAGACAGGAGGGGTGTGTGCCTATCACTCCCAGCAGTGCCCTGAGACAGGAGGGGTGGGTGTGGAGTCCTCCCAGCAGTGCTCAGAGACAGGAGGGGTGTGTGCCTATCACTCCCAGCAGTGCCCTGAGACAGGAGGGGTGTGTGCCTATCACTCCCAGCAGTGCCCTGAGACAGGAGGGGTGTGTGCCTATCACTCCCAGCAGTGCCCTGAGACAGGAGGGGTGGGTGTGATGCACAGTGTGAGCCTTGATCACTGATTGTGACATTGCCATCATTCCACCTGTGTACCCACTATGGCACGTACAGCTTTTTCCCTCACCAGGGGATGATGTCCCTATGACAAAGGTGCAATGCGTTGGCTGCATGACATGCCTTGTTGTAACCAGCTAATTTGTTCTCATATGTCTCTCTGTGACATGTGGCTGGTGTATTGATGTGGTGTCACTTGTTCTTCCTCACAGGTAGGCGCCACTGCCAAGGAGCAGATCTGGCTGACCGCCGTCAGTGCCGTGAGGGGTGTGGATGGTCGGAGGCGGAGCCTGCCCCAGGTGAGGAAACGCTGGCAGGATATCCGGTGCTGGACGCGGAGGATTGCACGGCTCCTGCTGGGGGACTCACCTGAGAGCCACAAGAACCGCGGCCGCCGCCGTCTGAGCCACCTCCACAGGCGTGTGCTGCCGGTGGTCTTTCCAGACCTGGAGAGGCGCTTACAGGCGATGCAGCAGCCGGAAGGGGGTAGGTACATGTGCGTTTGTTGTGTGTCACCGGCATTTGTAAGGGCACGGTAGCATTAATTCACTGGCAGGGTTTAAAGGTGCTGTGCAGATCCTGTTTGCCCCAGTATAGCGCTGCGCCCCTGCCACCCTTCCCCTCCTTGCAATGTGTTCCCTGGTCTGTGTGTGGTCACTCCTTCACAAGGTAATGTAGGCTGGTGCTTTGTCCACGAGAACAATGCCTGTAGCATCATGTGTGGGGGTGGTGTGTAACAGCTTTTTGGACCTTGGCTGTGCCCTGTCAAGTTCACTGCATGTGGGTTCCATGTCAGTTGGCACTGATGCTGACTCCAGACATGGGAGTTGGTCTCTCATGTGTCATGCCTTACAGCGCGCATGTCCTATGTAGTGGCCTGTGACATGATGTGCATGAGTGTGCGATACGCATAGTGCAGGGATGGTGGCGTGTGTTGCAGTCATTACCATTCAGTAGCATGTAGTTGCGTGCCCACTACTGTCCCCTGGAGCACCTTTTCCTCAGTGGTGTGTGTCATCATAAACGTGGACACTCTCAGTGTCTACAGCGTAGGTTGTGCTCTGTGCCATTGTCCCCTGGCACCATGTATATAGACGTGCTATTTTGTACAGGTGTCCACTGTGCAGCCTGACCTGATTGTCCTTCTTCATACTCACAGTAGCCAGTGCCTGTGTGTCTTGTTATACTCATCTGAGGATGGGCACTGGTACCTCATTATTTGTACAGGTGCACCTTGGCTGTTTGGCGTCCAATCTTGCATTTTGCCTGCCCCTGTGTTTATCACCCAGACTATGAGATGTTGGTGCCACCTGTGTCTCAACAATTTGCCTCGTGTAGGGGTTGGTTGGGGCGGGCAATGCCTATATGTAAAATCCTGATTTCTACTTGCTGGGTCTGGGCAGTGTGTGATGTTTGTCTGGACACACACGCAAGGTGCAGTGACCGAGTCATGTTGGGCATGTTTCCAGCATTACCTATGCAGCATGTGTCTCAAGTTCGTGGATATGGTCCCTGGCCATCGGTATTTTCACCGACACTGTGTGGTGCAGATGCAGTGCTGGATTGTCCCCAGGGCCTGGGTGCTATGTCAGACTACGTTTCCTGTCTTGAGCTATTGTCTCATGCTCTCCATGGTGTTTCAGTGGCATGGTGGCTCAACCAACTATGTGTTTCATGCCCTACATCGGTACCTTGTTTAGTAGATGTTAGGGATCTTCCTTTTCAGGCTATGCAATGTTACCTATGTAGATTGGACTCATGTGACTGATGTGTACAGCTGTCTGATTAATTTCTGTCTCTCCACCCTGCCCACAGCATCGTCGGGGGACACAGAGGGAGACATGGACACAGGCAAGGCGGAGGGACCGAGCACCAGTGCCAGCCGTGACATCGGGGCTGGCACATCGAGTGGGACAGAGGTGGAGGATAGTGCGGCCGAGGACCTGTCGACTGGCACGTCAGAATATGAAGCTGACAGGTCCGAGGAGGATGTCTCCGAGTGGGCGGTGGCTGCACCAGCAGCTGACAGCGGAACAACACCTCGCACCGCCCCCTCAGTTCCCATCAGCCGCCTCCCACTTGCTCGTGTCCCTTCCCAGCGTGCCCGGTCACAGCATGTCTCCTTCCTGCCAGGCACCGCACCCCCTGCCCCTGTCTCCACTGCTGCCGCCAATGCAGAGTCTGTGGACATCCAGCGGCAACTGCAGGTTGGTCTGGCTGCGATCCTTAATGTCCTCCATGCCCACGGCAAAACCCTCACCAACATCGAGGCATTCTTGGAGGGCATTCATTCATCGCAGGCTGACCAACGCAACTTGCTGAGGTCCATAGACTCCACACTGACTGCAGCAGTGGGTCTCCTGCAGCGCAACCTCCCCCCACCTACCCCTGCCCCATCCACACTTCCCACTCCCATGCCTGTCCCACGTACACCCAGACGTCGGCATGCACCCACATCAACAGACACAGGCACCACACCAGCAGGGAAGGTCCACCGCACTCCTCCTGACACGCACACACAGGGTGAGGTAGGCACACCCACTGGGTCGGGGGCAAACATGTGACACGCAGCCATAGTGGGAGTCCGCATTCCACCCAGTCCACTCCCTCCAAATCCCCTCCCCTCAGCTCTCCTGGCCACATCTCCCCCAAGGACTCCTTCATGGCCGCTCTGTCCCTGAGCCCCACAGTTACACCACCACGCAAGCGGTCAAGGAAGTCCTCGGTCAGGGTGGTTGAGTCTCCCCCCCTGTCTCCACCCTCCCCCGGTGGCGCTGCGACCCATCCCTCTGACCCCCCCCCCTTCTTGGGGCCTGAGGTCCCTTCGGGTGCAGGGGACTCCCTGGAGGACCTTGCAAAGGTGTGTAGTGCCATCCTGGCCTCCGCCTTTGGCACTGACCCACCCCCTGTGGTGGAGTCCTCCATCCCTGCACCCACAACGCCGCCCCTTTGCCCTGATGTCCCTGCGGTGCCTGGTGCTTCCCCCCCCCCTGATGCCCTCACCAGTGTGGAAGACGATGCCATTTGACTGTGCAGGCAAGGTAGGGGACACGCATCCCACTGTGTCCCCCATCCAGCTGGGAATCATTGACTGCCCTATGGGCTTTGTGAATATTGAACTGCCTGCGATCCACGGACATTGTGCTCATGCTGAATAAAGCTTAATTTTGTTTTCATTATCACACTACTGCTATGCTGGTATTGGTGTTGGTGGGGCTGCTACATGGTTTTGGGTGGTGTTTAAGGGTTTGGGTGTGTGGGATATGTAGTAGTGTGCTGCTCATTGGGGGGACCCTGGGATCTGTGTGCCATCACAAGGTGTTGGCTAACTTTCTTTGTTCATGTAAGCAGTTACTGCATGGTGCACTTGTCCCAGGGTGTATTCCTTCCTCTGTGTACCCAGCTTTCTTCCCTGCAGGGTGTTCCCAATGTTTAGCGCAGAGCTGTGTCTACATGAGCTGTGTGTGTGACGGAGCCCTTCTACTTTGGCCATGCATGCAGGGCCATGTCTCCACCTGCAACAATCGTGGCATCCTTGGTGATCACTGTACTTGTGTATGGAGTCTGTTGACATGAGTTCATGGGGACATGTTCCCTTGTAGGCAGTATGCATGTGGATAATTCTGGCCTCACACACATGTGTTACACCCCTCCTGTCTCAGGGCACTGCTGGGAGGACTCCACACCCACCCCTCCTGGCTCAGGGCACTGCTGGGAGTGATAGGCACCCACCCCTCCTGTCTCAGGGCACTGCTGGGAGTGATAGGCACACACCCCTCCTGTCTCAGGGCACTGCTGGGAGGACTCCACACCCACCCCTCCTGTCTCAGGGCACTGCTGGGAGGACTCCACACCCACCCCTCCTGTCTCAGGGCACTGCTGGGAGGACTCCACACCCACCCCTCCTGTCTCAGGGCACTGCTGGGAGGACTCCACACCCACCCCTCCTGTCTCAGGGCACTGCTGGGAGTGATAGGCACACACCCCTCCTGTCTCAGGGCACTGCTGGGAGTGATAGGCACACACCCCTCCTGTCTCAGGGCACTGCTGGGAGGACTCCACACCCACCCCTCCTGTGTCAGGGCACTGCTGGGAGTGATAGGCACACACCCCTCCTGTCTCAGGGCACTGCTGGGAGGACTCCACACCCACCCCTCCTGGCTCAGGGCACTGCTGGGAGGACTCCACACCCACCCCTCCTGGCTCAGGGCACTGCTGTTAGTGATAGTGTTAGACGGCGACCTCAGAGGAGCCCGGAAAGGGGTCCTGACTTCCCTGAGTCCCACCCGTATTGTATTGTAGCCGGCCACTGGCGAGAGATTCCCCAGGGGGAGGAATCTCGCAACTAGGATCGTACTTCTGGCACCACACGACACAGAGAGACCACACTGGGTATTCTCAGAAACAAGCTTTATCAAATAGGTATCACTGCAAATATGTACAAGATGAGCACGGGCTCAAGAGTCTCGGAAAGGTAGGGGGTAGCGGGACTGTCTCTGGTAACGGTTCAAAGCAGGGACGTATCCGGCGCACAGCTCACAATCCTCGAGCTGGGAGATACGTGGTCGGAGTCGGGGTCCGGCGGGACCGTGAGAGTCTGGGGGAGCCGCGAGTCACTCAGCAGGGCTCAGGTACAAGTTCGGAGGTCTTACGATCTTCAGGGAGCCGCGAGTCACTCAGCAGGGCTCAGGTACAAGTTCGGAGGTCTTACGATCTTCAGGGAGCCGCGAGTCACTCAGCAGGGCTCAGGTACAAGGTCGGAGGTCTTACGATCTTCAGGGAGCCGCGAGTCACTCAGCAGGGCTCAGGTGGGTTCCAGTTCCAGGAGCCGCGACCACGTCAGCAGGCTCTCGTTGTTCCAGCGTCGAATCTGCCGGACAGTCTCAGAGCACCCCTTGGTATAGGTCGACCCCGCTTTGATGTCCGGAGTCTGCGCAGGCAGGGGTCTTGTCACCTGGGGGCCGCTTGTCGGGGTTCCCTGCTATTGTCTTTTGATCCTTTCAGGGCCGGGTCGGGAGGAGTCCCAGACACCCAGCAGGCACGGAGCCAGCCCGCAGGGAGGCCGGAGGGCCGATCGAAACCCATCGTCCCAGGGGAGTTCAGAGGTGCGATAGAAACTGCTCCTCCCTCTCTCATCCCCTGGAAGCGTGATGTCCTCCAGCCGGAGTGGCGCCTCGGGTCGCGCTGGAGCCGGGCGGCCATCTTGTTGCAGGGAGTGGGCACGCGGGCCCGGGGTGGCCGAAAGGAGAGAGGCCATGGACGGGGATGTCCGGGGTTGGTGCAGGTGTCCTGGTGGGAAAGGTCGGCTGGGCCGCGGGCTTGGGCTGCAGGCACTAGGTTTCGGTGGTGCGGGGGCACGGAGGGCCATTCTACGAGGCCGGGTCCAACACGCGTCCCCCCCAGCTGAAAGCCGGAGAGAACTGACCATCACCTTGGGGGGTTCTCTTCGCTGAGGCGGAAGAACCGGGAGAGGCCGTCAGCGTTGGCGTGGTCCGTACCAGGGCGGTGTTCTACGGTGAAGTCCATTCCCTGGAGGGAGATTGACCACCGCAGTAGCTTGGGGTTTTCTCCTCGCATCTGCATGAGCCATCGCAAGGGCCGATGGTCAGTTTGGACCCTGAAATGAGTGCCGAACAGGTAGGGTCGTAGTTTTTTGAGTGCCCAGACCACGGCAAAGGCTTCGCGCTCTATGGTGCTCCACTTCTGTTCTCGGGGTAGCAGCCGCCGACTGAGGAAGGCGACGGGCTGGTCTAGGCCTTGATCATTCACTTGGGACAGGACGGCCCCAATGCCATGCTCGGAGGCATCGGTCTGGACTATGAACTCCTTGGTGTAGTCGGGAGCCTGGAGGACGGGGGCCGTGCACATGGCCTTTTTTAGAGCATCGAAAGCTTCCTGGCAGGCAGCCGTCCATTGCACCTTCTTTGGCTGTTTTTTAGACGTGAGTTCCGTGAGAGGGCCGACCAGGCTGCCATACCCCTGAATGAATCGGCGGTAGTAGCCCGTGAGTCCCAGAAAGGCTCGGACTCCCGTTTGGGTGATGGGTGGGTCCCAGGCCAGGATGGCGTCGATCTTTGGCTGTAGAGGAGCGACCTGGCCACTCCCGACTTGGTGCCCCAGGTAGACTACGGATCCTTGCCCGATCTGGCACTTGCTGGCTTTTATGGTGAGGCCTGCCTGGCGCAGGGCGGTTAGCACTCTCCGGAGGTGCTGGAGGTGCTCACTCCACTCTGAACTGAAGACAGCGATGTCGTCCAGATAGGCCGCGCTGAACTGTTCCAGCCCGGCCAGGACCCTATTTACCAGTCTCTGGAAAGTGGCCGGGGCATTTTTCATCCCGAAGGGCATCACGCGGAAGCGGTAGTGCCCATCGGGGGTGGAGAAAGCAGACCTCTCCTTGGCCCCTTCGGTGAGCGCAATCTGCCAGTAGCCGCAGGTGAGGTCGAAAGTGCTGAGGAACCGGGCGGCCCCTAGTCGGTCAATGAGCTCGTCGGCTCGTGGAATGGGGTGGGCATCGGCTCGGGTAACGTCATTGAGCCCCCGGTAATCCACGCAGAACCGGAGCTCGGGGGCGACACCGGGGGCTGCTGCCTTCGGAACCAGGACCCCGGGGCTGGCCCAGGGACTGTCAGAGGGCTCGATCACCCCCAGGGTCAACATCTTCGAGACTTCGGCTTGAATACAGGACCGGACCCGGTCAGGAACCCGGTAGGCTCGGTGTCTCACCGGCGGGCTGTCCCCGGTGTCCACATCGTGAACACACCAGTTGGTGACCCGGGGGGTGAGGGAGAAGAGGTCAGAAAATTGTCTGAGGAGCTGGCGGCAGTCCGCTTGTTGCTGGGCAGTGAGGGCTGGGGAGAGGTTCACTCCCTCCACGGAGCCATCCTGCTCCTTGACACACAGGAGGTCCGGGAGGGGATCCGACTCATCTTCGGCCCCGTCATCGGTGGCCAGCAGGAGGCTCAGTTCTGTCCGCACGAAGTGAGGCTTGAGGCGGTTCACGTGCAGGACCCGGAGGGGATCCCGAGGCGACTGGACGTCCACCAAGTAGGTGACTTGGCTCTTCCTCTCAACCACTTTGTAGGGCCCAGTCCATCGGTCCTGGAGAGCGCCAGGCTTCACGGGGGCCATGACCCACACCTGCTGGCCCGGCTGGAACTCGACCAGAGTAGCATTCTGGTCGTACCAGCGCTTCATTTCTTCTTGACTCGCCTCCAGGTTGGCCTCGGCCAGTTCTCGGAACCTCCTGGTCTGGTTCCGGAGGGCCAGGACATATTGGAACACATCTCGGGGGGTGGTCTGGGGTGCTGCCTCCCACCCTTCCTTAACCAAACTGAGGGGACCTCGGACGGGGTGCCCATAGAGTAATTCAAACGGGCTGAACCCTAAGGACTTCTGGGGGACCTCCCGGTAAGCGAACAAGAGGCAGGGGAGCAGGACGTCCCACTTACGCCGGAGGGGCTCTTCTAGGCCAGCGATCATCCCTTTCAAAGTCCTATTAAACCTCTCTACTAGGCCGTTCCCTTGGGGATGGTACGGGGTGGTGAACTTATAGGACACCCCACATTGTTGCCACAGGGACGTCATATACCTTGATATAAAATTAGTGCCGCGATCGCTCACGACCTCGCGGGGGAAACCCACCCTGGAAAAGATCCCCATCAGGGCCCGGCCCACCACGGGGGTCGTAATGGTGCGCAGGGGAATAGCCTCTGGATAGCGGGTGGCGTGGTCTACTAGGACCAAGATGAAACGGTGACCTTGGGAGGTGGGGGGGTCCAGTGGCCCCACGATGTCGATTCCGACTCGTTCGAAGGGGGTACTGACGACCGGGAAGGGTTGGAGGGGAGCCTTGCGCTTCCCCCCACTCTTCCCACTGGCTTGGCACGTGGGGCAGGACTTGCAGTGTGCCTCTACCGCTGCTTTCATCTTAGGCCAATAAAAATGGGTCACGAGACGGCTGTAGGTCTTGTCCTGACCCAGGTGACCGGCGAGGGGGACATCGTGGGCTAAGCCCAGGAGGAAATCCCGGAAGCGGAGGGGTACCACCAGTACCCGTCCGGATCCCAGCTCCACTGATTTCTGCTCACTATACAGGATGTTATTTTCCCAATAGATTCGGTGCGTTCCGGTCTGGTCACCTGCGGCTTGGCCCTCGGCCTGGCGCCGCAGCCCGACCAGGGAAGGACAGGTGGCTTGCTCCCGGCAAAATTCGTCCCGGGTGGGCCCGCCCTCGTGGCGCCAATGGGCCAACTCGGGTAGATCCCCCAACTCGGGGACCGGGGCGGGGTCGGATGGTGCGGGTTCGTCGCTGGCGACGGACCCTTCCGATGGGGGAACGGGAGGACCCTCGGCGGGGACGGTACGGGCTTCTTCGACCGGGGTGCTCTCGACTTCTCTCCGGGGAGTGAGTCGGGCTGTCATAGATCGGGTGGTGGCACACACCCACTCGGGGAGTCCCATCATTCCTAGGTGGGCCTTGCGCTCTACGTGCTTCCAGGGAGAACTCTCCAGGTCGTTCCCTAAGAGGCAGTCGACCGGCTGGGATGTTCTTACGGCCACCTTGAGTTTACCTATCACCCCTCCCCACTCAAATGGCACCAGGGCTACCTGACACATACTTTCCCTATTGTCTGCAGAGATTACGGGGCAAAAGACATTGGGGAGGATCTGCTCCTCGGGAACTAGGTGCCTGAGGACACCGGTGATACTAGCCCCGGTGTCCCGCAGGGCCTCTACCTGGTGGCCATTGATCTTGACGAGCTGCCCATATTTCTGTGTGTTGGACGGTAGGAGGCTACCAGGGATCATTTCCCTATCTCCCAGGGATACTAGGGCCATAGCGGCGGGTTCCCACTCCTCGGCTTCCTCAACCTCCTCCCCTAGGGCTACGTTGGCTATCTGTCTCGCAGGGGTGACTTGGGTGGCCATGGGGCACTCTGGGTCATTGGCGTAGTGCCCGGGTTTCTGGCAACGAAAACAGGTGACGGTCACCCGGTGTCCTCGTCTCCCAGGGGGCCCTGTTACTGGTGGGGGGGGCGCCGGGAAAGGTGGAGGTGGTGTCTTCGGGGGGCTAGGCTGGGACTCTCTCGGCCCTCCCTGGTTCCCTCCCCCTCTCTGGCGGGGTGGTCCCTGACTGGTTCGGGGGTACTCTCCTACCATCCCCCGGGAGACCCAGGTGTTGGTCCAGCGGTCGGCCTCCACAGCCAGCTTCCGGGGATCTGTGAGCTTGCTATCCAGCAGATGTTGACGTAGCTCTACGAAGCAGTTCGCAGCCAGATGTTCCCATAACATGAGGTCAGTGAGTTCGGCAAGGGTGGTGACCTTGCTGCCCTTGACCCACCCATCGAAGGCCCGACTAAAAAAGTTTACATACTCCACCCAGGTGGTGCCCGGGATCTTCCTGCAGTCCCGGAACCGTTGGCGGTACATTTCTGGGGTGAGGCCGTATCTTGTGAGGAGAGCCTCTTTCATGTGGCTGTAGGAGGTCTGAAGGGAGAGGGGTAGGTCGAGCAGGGTGTCCCTTCCTTCGCTCAGAAACCGCCCCCACAACCCCGCCCCCCAGTCCTTCTGTGGAATCCGATGGGAGGTCATGGCGACCTCGTAGGCCCGAAACCATTGCTGAATGTCATCGTTTTTATAATATTCTTTGACCACATCCTTGGGGATGTGGACCTTCTGTTCCGCTGGGGGGGCCGTCTCTCGGTTCCCCGAGGGCCTCCCGTCCTCATTTCGGGCCTTGAGCTCGAGTTCTTTTAAGCTGCGTTCGTGCTCTAGTTGGAGCTTTCTTCCTTCGTGCTCCCGTTGGAGCTTCTTTTCTTCCAGTTCGCCTTGTACGCACATTTGCTCTACCGCTAGCTTTTTCTCCGCTAACTTCAATTCGCCCTCGATTTTGAGTTTGGCTAACTCGAGTTCATGACTGCGGCTTCTCTCTCTGTCCGCGAGTTCTCCCGGGGATAGGCCCCCGTCTGGTACAATGCCTTGCACCTGATTGTCCCTGCTTTCACTTGGAGGGGGTTCGGCTTCGTCGGGGCGCTCCCCCGTGCCTTCCGGGCGGGATGCCCCGGTCTCCACCCAAGTTTTCAGTGCTTTCTGCAAGTCTTCCTTAGTGTTGAGGCCAGTGGTAGCTATTTTAAGTTCTTTGCAAAATTGTTTTAGCTCTTTGTGTGTGTATTCTTCCAGATGCTCCACCTGGAACACTCTGTTGGCGTTGGTTTCTGCGGAGCTCATGGCGCTTCCTTCTGCCATCTTTGTTGGTCGTGCGTCCGTTGTTCACTGTACGATCTCTAGGTGATGGGCCCGAATCCCGTCGCTTGCCACCAATGTTAGACGGCGACCTCAGAGGAGCCCGGAAAGGGGTCCTGACTTCCCTGAGTCCCACCCGTATTGTATTGTAGCCGGCCACTGGCGAGAGATTCCCCAGGGGGAGGAATCTCGCAACTAGGATCGTACTTCTGGCACCACACGACACAGAGAGACCACACTGGGTATTCTCAGAAACAAGCTTTATCAAATAGGTATCACTGCAAATATGTACAAGATGAGCACGGGCTCAAGAGTCTCGGAAAGGTAGGGGGTAGCGGGACTGTCTCTGGTAACGGTTCAAAGCAGGGACGTATCCGGCGCACAGCTCACAATCCTCGAGCTGGGAGATACGTGGTCGGAGTCGGGGTCCGGCGGGACCGTGAGAGTCTGGGGGAGCCGCGAGTCACTCAGCAGGGCTCAGGTACAAGTTCGGAGGTCTTACGATCTTCAGGGAGCCGCGAGTCACTCAGCAGGGCTCAGGTACAAGTTCGGAGGTCTTACGATCTTCAGGGAGCCGCGAGTCACTCAGCAGGGCTCAGGTACAAGGTCGGAGGTCTTACGATCTTCAGGGAGCCGCGAGTCACTCAGCAGGGCTCAGGTGGGTTCCAGTTCCAGGAGCCGCGACCACGTCAGCAGGCTCTCGTTGTTCCAGCGTCGAATCTGCCGGACAGTCTCAGAGCACCCCTTGTTATAGGTCGACCCCGCTTTGATGTCCGGAGTCTGCGCAGGCAGGGGTCTTGTCACCTGGGGGCCGCTTGTCGGGGTTCCCTGCTATTGTCTTTTGATCCTTTCAGGGCCGGGCCGGGAGGAGTCCCAGACACCCAGCAGGCACGGAGCCAGCCCGCAGGGAGGCCGGAGGGCCGATCGAAACCCATCGTCCCAGGGGAGTTCAGAGGTGCGATAGAAACTGCTCCTCCCTCTCTCATCCCCTGGAAGCGTGATGTCCTCCAGCCGGAGTGGCGCCTCGAGGCCCGGGTCGCGCTGGAGCCGGGCGGCCATCTTGTTGCAGGGAGTGGGCACGCGGGCCCGGGGTGGCCGAAAGGAGAGAGGCCATGGACAGGGATGTCCGGGGTTGGTGCAGGTGTCCTGGTGGGAAAGGTCGGCTGGGCCGCGGGCTTGGGCTGCAGGCACTAGGTTTCGGTGGTGCGGGGGCACGGAGGGCCATTCTACGAGGCCGGGTCCAACAGATAGGCACCCACCCCTCCTGTCTCAGAGCACTGCTGGGAGGACTCCACACCCACCCCTCCTGTCTCAGGGCACTGCTGGGAGTGATAGGCACACACCCCTCCTGTCTCAGGGAACTGCTGGGAGTGATAGGCACCCACCCCTCCTGTCTCAGGGCACTGCTGGGAGGACTCCACACCCACCCCTCCTGTCTCAGGGCACTGCTGGGAGGACTCCACACCCACCCCTCCTGTCTCAGGGCACTGCTGGGAGGACTCCACACCCACCCCTCCTGTCTCAGGGCACTGCTGGGAGTGATAGGCACACACCCCTCCTGTCTCAGGGCACTGCTGGGAGTGATAGGCACACACCCCTCCTGTCTCAGGGCACTGCTGGGAGGACTCCACACCCACCCCTCCTGTCTCAGGGCACTGCTGGGAGTGATAGGCACACACCCCTCCTGTCTCAGGGCACTGCTGGGAGGACTCCACACCCACCCCTCCTGGCTCAGGGCACTGCTGGGAGGACTCCACACCCACCCCTCCTGGCTCAGGGCACTGCTGTTAGTGATAGGCACCCACCCCTCCTGTCTCAGAGCACTGCTGGGAGGACTCCACACCCACCCCTCCTGTCTCAGGGCTCTGCTGGGAGTGATAGGCACACACCCCTCCTGTCTCAGGGAACTGCTGGGAGTGATAGGCACCCACCCCTCCTGTCTCAGGGCACTGCTGGGAGGACTCCACACCCACCCCTCCTGTCTCAGGGCACTGCTGGGAGGACTCCACACCCACCCCTCCTATCTCAGGGCACTGCTGGGAGTGATAGGCACACACCCCTCCTGTCTCAGGGCACTGCTGGGAGGACTCCACACCCACCCCTCCTGGCTCAGGGCACTGCTGGGAGTGATAGGCACCCACCCCTCCTGTCTCAGGGCACTGCTGGGAGTGATAGGCACCCACCCCTCCTGTCTCAGGGCACTGCTGGGAGTGATAGGCACACACCCCTCCTGTCTCAGGGCACTGCTGGGAGGACTCCACACCCACCCCTCCTGTCTCTGGGCACTGCTGGGAGGACTCCACACCCACCCCTCCTGGCTCAGGGCACTGCTGGGAGTGATAGGCACCCACCCCTCCTGTCTCAGAGCACTGCTGGGAGGACTCCACACCCACCCCTCCTGTCTCAGGGCACTGCTGGGTGGACTCTGCACACACACCTCCTATTTCAGGATATGTACGCTTGGAACATACACGGTGGGGGTACGCTCTATGCATTGGAGGTGAGGGTTCGAGTCGTACTTACACTGTTGGGGTGTGGGGTACGCTCCATGCATACGCGGGTGGGGGTTCGAGTCGTACTTACACTGTTGGGGTGTGGGGTACGCTCCTTGCATACGCGGGTGAGGGTACGGGTCGTACTTACACTGTTGGGGTGGGGGGTACGCTCCTTGCATACGCGGGTGGGGGTACGGGTCGTACTTACACTGTTGGCATGGGGGGTACGCTCCATGCATACGCGGGTGGGGGTACGGGTCGTACTTACACTGTTGGGGTGTGGGGTACGCTCCTTGCATACGCGGGTGAGGGTACGGATCGTACTTGCACTGTTGGGGTGGGGGTACGCTCCATGAATACGCGGGTGGGGGTACGGGTCGTACTTATACTGTTGGCATGGGGGGTACGCTCCATGCATACGCGGGTGGGGGTACGGGTCGTACTTACACTGTTGGGGTGGGGGGTACGCTCCTTGCATACGCGGGTGAGGGTACGGGTCGTACTTACACTGTTGGGGTGGGGGGTACGCTCCTTGCATACGCGGGTGGGGGTACGGGTCGTACTTACACTGTTGGGGTGGGGGGTACGCTCCTTGCATACGCGGGTGAGGGTACGGGTCGTACTTACACTGTTGGGGTGGGGGTACGCTCCATGCATACGCGGGTGGGGATACGGGGTCGTACTTTCACTGTTGGGGTGGGGGGTACGCTCCTTGCATACGGGGTGGGGGTAGGGTCCGTACATATCCGTCCCCACGCTATGTGATGCTTGTGCGGCCCGTACCCAGGCCTTTGCCACGTGGGTACGATCCGTCCCGCCATTGTTGGGGTGACGTGTGTGTGGGCGTGGTACGACTCGTACCCACGCTCTTCAGGCGTGAGTACGGGACGTACCTGTCTGGTTGTGTTGCCGGTTCGCGTGGTGACGGACTTCCGTTGTGGCGGTCGCTGGCTTATCAGGACACGCCCCCACCCCCTCGTGGTGACCAGGGCATGGGAGTCAGGTATGTCCAGGCCATGTGTGGTGTGTGACTTATGTGGTTGTTTTGTGGCCTGCCCTGGTCCTGCAACCCCCACCCCACCCCACTTTCCCCCCTCCCTTAGTTATTCTGACCTTCTGCGGCGTCTGCGTCGTAACCTGTAGAGGAGGTGGACTGCTATGAGGGCAGGGATGACTCGTAGGTTCGGGTCCATGTCTGTCCGTCGCGTACTGGTACTCCTTGATCGCGTCGTCCTGTCGCGTACGGGTCCTCCTTGATCGCGTCGTCCTGTCGCGTACGGGTCCTCCTTGGTCGCGTCGTCCTGTGTGTCCGTCGCGTACTGGTCCTCCTTGTTCGCGTCGTCCTGTCTGTCCGTCGCGTACTGGTGGTCCTTGTTCGCGTCGTCCTGATTTCCCGGCAGTTTTTGGGTGCCGGAAAATATTCACCGTGCGGGATGACGTCGGTGCGAATTGTAATTCCTGGGTCGTGAATGGCTGGCTGCGAGCGTCCCGACGTCAGGTCGGCGCTTTCCCGGATGGCATTGGTAGGGTTTTTTTGTTCGGTCGGGCTTTTTTACGAATCGTACGCTGATGGTGTACCCGTGCGAATCGTAATTCCTTGTTTGTAAAAATTGACGACCGGGTACGCGTCGGACGGAGATTATGCTCCGTCCGACGGTTCGTACCCGGTTTTTACCGGATCGTGATCGGCACCAAAATGTTGTTTAGTTGATGTAGTCTCTGAAAGTTAAAGAACATTTATTGTTGTGGTTGGTTTAGTTTTTTAAGTGGGGTGGTATTGCTGTTTGGTATAGACTATCTTTTTATTGTAGAAACTTATTTTATTGTTTTACAAATAAACAACTCAAAAAACATTCCCCCGCCTTCACCTGTCCCGGAAGTACCACACATTTATCATCAAGACCAATTATTCAGGAGAATGAACAACCTTCCCACCCAGTTCTCTACCCCCCCTCCACATGTCAATGTACCCCTGTCCCCTACCCCTCTTACTATGTGCCCCTCCTGCCTAATAAATAAGATGCAGTAGCCTAACCTCTCCCTAAGCAAACAGAGCCTACCCTCATGCCCAGTGGTATAGACTATAGGTGTTAATTTATACAGGTTTTTAAAAATTTAAAAAAGAGAACATGGATTTGTTTAGGGGTTTAGGATGTTTTGGGGTTTGAGTAGGATTTAATTAATATTTTATACAGTATTTTGATTGTATACTTACTTTTTAGTGAGTCTTTTCTGGCAATCTTCAATATTTTCTTTAGCTGTTTGGAGTAATATCTGTAGTGGAAACATAAAGAGATGGAATATATAAGTTAGTTATTTATTTGAGTAAAGATAAATTAGTGTTTTAGTTTAATTTGGCAGTTTAGTTAGAAAAGAATATTTACTTACGTTTTTAGAATAGTAGTAGGATGTAGGTTTCTTCTGTTTAGTAGAGTTTCTTCTTCGTTCAATGCTTTGGTTTAAGGCACAGTAGAAGACTTGTTTTAATTGGTTTATATAGTGGTTTCAAATTGTTTCTTGAATGTTATTGGTTGTTTTCTGTATGTGGGCTTTCTATTGGATGGTTTGAATTTTTTTTAGTTAATTGGTTTCCTTTTATGGAAAATGCTAAGTAAGAGTATATTTAGTTTTAAAGGAGGAGAGTTTTAAATCATTATATATAAACAGATTGTTTATAATGTGTAGTAATTTTATTTAAATGTGTTCGAAATGCCAATGTGATAATTATTTCTGTGTTTTTTTATTATGTTGTTAAATATTGAGATCGCTATAAATGTTATGTTTATGTTTAAGTAGAATCTCATTTGAAAATGTATGTTTTGGGAAAATATTGTCTTTATGTTGTTGAAAGTATTGGTTTTATTAGTATTAGAATTGTCGATATATTTTAAAAAAACGATATTATTGATGTCTATATTTTGGTTATCGATATTTGTGACATGTGTCATATTTATTAACTCATGTCGATATTTAGTATTGCGATATTAATGTGTGCGATATTTGTGTGATCGATATAATTGTATTACGATATTGTAGTGTCGATATTAGTGTAGTTTTTTAAATAAGTATACAATGTCGATATTTTTGATGTCGATATATTTGATGCGATATTTGTGTAGTTCGATAATGTGTCTGTCGATAATATGTCAGAGATCCGTGGAAATCAAGAGTTTTTGGGGCGTCAGCCACAACAGTCTTTAAAACAGAATCGACCTCATTAATAAAGAGTGTAAAAAGTAGAGGGGCAAGCACACACCCTTGTCTAATACCGCGTCTGATAAGGAACTTAGGGGTGCGCTCCCCTCCCGGGCCGTAACGAACACTTGATCTAAGGTTAGCGTATAACCGGGCCAAGAAATAAACAATGCCCTCCGGTGCCCCCATTTCTAGTAATTTCTCCCATAAGATCTTATGGTTCACCATATCGAAGGCACTGCTCAAGTCTGCAAAGCAGAGGAAAAGAGAACCTTTCTTGGCCTTCGTATACTTCCCTATAAGAAGTTTTAGGTTGAGGCACTGTTCTACTGTCCCTCGTCCCTTCCTAAAACCATATTGGGAATTTGCCAATATGTTGTTTCAGTCGGCCCATTCTTCTAGTCTAACCAGAAGCACCCTGCTCATGATTTTCACAGAGGAATCTAGAAGGGAGATTGGACGGTAGTTCTTAACGTCCCTCCTCTCTCCCTTCTTATAGATAGGGATTATAATAGATTCCTCCCAGGTGTGTGGGACACCATAACAGACCGCTGCATTGAACACATTAGTTAATAACGGGCCCCATATCTCTGGTTCTTTTTTGTAGACATCTATGGGCACCCCGTCAGGCCCCTGGGCCTTTCCTCCCTTACTAACAGAAATACAGTCCTGAACCTCGGAAGTGGATATATCTAAAGGAATGACAGGCCAGTCACCTCCACCTACATCCAAAGATTTATCCGAGTCAAAAATCATGGAGAAGTGGGAGACCCAACATTCTGCACTAACATTTGCCGTCAGTTCAGGCGTCTCCTCGTTCTTAAGAAAGGGACAATTAACTGTTGCCCAGAAAAGGGAGGAATCCGAAGTTTCAGCCGCCTGGTCTAACTTGTCCCATGCCTCTTGTCTTAGTTCGGCCTTCCTATTTTTAACTGCAGCCTGATAGGTGGCTCTGAGCTCCCTAACCAAAATTATATCCCTTGGTTTGGCTACAAGTGCCTCTTTGAGACCCTTAAGGGCAATGGTGCTAGCGTGGTCGAACCACCCCTTTGCCCGCACGACTTACCCTTAAGAAGCTTGGTAAATTTAGCATCAATAATGAGATTAATGTTTATAAACTTGGGTATAATTACATCCGTTAATTCTTTGCTCTCTAAAATAACAGCAATTTCGTTTACACATTTAATAATAATGGAGTTGGACAAAATATCAGCTTTATCCCCCTTCCACCTAATTCTGGTTCCATTTGGTCGGTGGGGTTCAATATTAGCTATTATGTTTAAATTGGGGCCTTGTTTCGCCTTCCAGAGGACGGCCTCCATAATTAGGCAGTTATGATCGCTAATTAAATTATCAACTACCAAAGGGGCTGTACACCACGGGTTAAGGCTAGATGAAATGCAAATAAAATCAATCACCGTATTTGCATTTCGGCCTGTGAATGTAGGGATGGTTTCACCAGAGGCACCTTTCAAATTCTCCAACAATTCCATATCATAAGTCATCAAGATTTTGTTTAATAAATCTCCATAAGGATTATGGGGAAAATGAGAGACGCCTTCCCCCCAGCAATTTACAAAACCACAAACCCTGTGGGCGGGGGATGGACACACAGCAGTATTAAAATCCCCTAGCCAAATGAAATCAAACACTATATTGTTTCCCGTAACTATGTCTGCCAAAGCGGACTCTAAAGCAAACACTACCTGCTGCCTAGTATTATCAAATACATTATTATAAAAATTAATTAAAAGGATATTTCTACCCAGCTCCTGATATAGCCATAAAATCTGGGAATGGGCCCCAATGGGTACGTATTTCTTAACAATAAGTGGTACTTCCACTGAGATCAGAGTCAAAAGCCCACCCTTTGCTCTGCCCGAAGTGGAAGCCACAGCCGGCAGATGGTAAGAAACAAAACCCATATAATTAATGGGGTCCAGACTCCAGGTTTCCTGAAAGCAAATGATATTAAAATTATTAATAAAATCAAACCATCCTAAACAAACATCCTTTTGTGAGAGACCAGCAACATTCCAACCGGCAATAGAACACCGGCCCCAATTGTCTGGTACAGTGGGCTTAGTTGATACAACCCTATCCCTATCGCCAGTGGTCGGTCTTACAATTCCACAATCGACTGGGACATCAATATGATTAACACTGGAACCACTTATACCAATAGCCTCCACTGATTCTGGAGCCCCGGGGACCACACTACGCCTCCCCTCTCCCAAGGGAACGACCACAGTCCCTGGGTCCACCAAAGGTAATACCAGTCAGTCGTTACAATCAAGCCCACTCAGGGGCTGGAATCTATTAGACGTGGGGATGGTAGGACCAGCACACATATTCAAATCTCTGGACCTCCCTCGGTGACGCTCAACATCAGGTTGAATATCATAGTCTCTATAAAAGAACCCAAGGGGACGTAGAGAAATTCCTTGATCTCGTATAGGAAGAGATGCGGCTTTGATCAACACCGTGGAGGTAAGTTGTGGGTTTCGAAAATTGATAACGATACAGTCCCCTCCACAGGTCTTGCGGGATTTCCCCACCCAATTAGTTCTTCTAGTGCTTAAGATATCCCCTGATAGAGCTACGGGGAAGCCACACTGCCGGTGGAGCCAATCCACAGTTTTATTCTTTAGTGATGAATGGGATTCATCAAAGCCGTGGTTGCTTCCGGACACTCTTAATGGAGGAACATTGGTTAAAACTGCCACAAAAGGTGCACAGATCGGTGGTAAATCCGGCTGAGGGCTACTGGAACTATTAAAATTTGCGTTGGAACCCACCTGCTTCCTTAGTACAGAGCTAAAGGAAGGTTTAGTTTGGGCCGACAACTGCGAGAGAGGGTTGGGGACAGCAGGAACAGCTTCGCAATCATTCCCAGAACTAAAATTGCTGCTCACGGCCGACGTTAGAACTAAATTAGGAGTATTAAAGGGAACCTCAACAGGTCCAAGTTCATTATCGTTAGTTTTTACTCCCGTGGCGGCATTAATGAATGCATCCACTAAACCTCCCAATCTGACTACTTCATCTGAAATTGTAGCAAGTTTGGTCAATAGGGGTTTAACAAGTAAATCAAACTTGGCATCAATAGCATTAATCAAAAAATCAAGTTGCTCATTGTCTAAACTGATCGTGGTACCATCCAGTACCGTTTTTTGGTCACGTTGAGCATTAGACAATGAAGGGTCGGCTCTTTTGGCGGGGCGATTCCCCCCTCGTTTAGGCTGATTAATCTTGCTATTGTTCCTGCATGAACGTATTAATCTTTGTGGCCTCGGAGCCTGCACATTTGGAACTATTGGATCAATAAAAGTTTCTGGACCAGATTCTAAATCGTTGGCGGGCCCGGAAATAACAATAGCCTCGCTTATGGTATCATTTGAATCAACAAAGATGGGACTATCCATTGGATCTAAGGAAACACTGACATCAGGATTGGTAATTGACTGGGTGGCCGATCGGTTAAGAGAGGAAGGGCACAAGCTTTGAGGCCCCGGCCGTCCTAAGGACTTCCTCCGTTCTTGGTTGATTTTATCCACCATCTTAACTAGATAGTTATCCATAGTGGTTGACACAACCGCTGGTTTGGCTTTAGACATTATAAGCCGGGCTAGACCAGTACCAATACTCAAGAACAGATTAACACCACAATATGCAACAACCTATAAACCTGTGCTGTATATGGCTGCCTAGCACAAATAATAACTTCCCTTTATACCACCATATAACTCACTGCCCTACCCTGATAGCAGTTACGTTGCGGCGGATCACACAACAGGTTAGGCAGGTTAACAACATACAACAAAGCCTGTATATGGCCCCCTCCTACACCCTCCTGTCCCGGACTGTCACAGACTGTCCGCCCTTTGTCCGGGCTTCGTCCTGGGCGTCCCGCGGCGCGTCCCGCGCTGCGGAATCGAATGAAATTAAGGGATACTGGAGCCAATAGGCGGGTGGGCGGGCCGCGACTCAGGTGCGGTCAGGCACGGGCTTTGGAGCTGTAGTCCATCCAGCAGCCCCTTACACCCTCAGCGGCGGCCAGCGGCTCCAAGCACAGCCCCTCCAGATACGACAGAGCACAGGTATGCAAATGCCCCCAGCAGCGATGCGGGACCATTAATAGTTACATATGTCTATATGAATATTGCAATAAGGCATCTAAAATAGCACATAGAATAACAAAGTTAGAACCGATTAAGAAGTAGACTTTGTAGAAATATCCATATTGTTTATCTTGCAAGCATTAAAAAAACTCTTCAGCTTGGCAGGATGGGCAGTTGTTTTCTTGTTGTGGATGACCATAAACAGTTGGACGAAGAGGGCTCCAAGAGAGTGAAGATCTGATCTTATTGTGAGAAACTCTTTGCGCCTGTCGGTTGTTCTCTTTGTCTAGTCCTTAGAGAAGTATAGAGGATTGCCTGACCATAAAACCCGTTTCCATGATGTAACCACAGACAGAACTTTAAGATGCTCAGTGTATTTTCAAAAATATAATGTACCTCCTACTGGTCTTTTCGAGGTGGAAACAACCATAGGCTGACGACCTAATCTGTGGGCACGTTGTATATTAAGAGGAGTACCATCAGGTAGGTTTAAGATCTTTGGGAGAAATGTTTTAAAGAAAGCAATAGGGTCGTGGCCTTCCGAGCCATCCGGTAAACCATATATGTGAAGGTTGTTTCTCCTATTTCTGTTTTCAAGGTCCTCAACCTGTTTCTGAAAAAACAAAACCTGAGTTTGAAGGGCATCCATCCTAAGAGTAGTTGATCCAAATGAGGCAATTTTTTAATCAGCAGTATTAAGTCTTTCTTCCATCTTTGACCATCTGTCAGTAGGGTGTTGTAATTTAGCATTAGTCTCTTCCATAAAAGGTCATAAAGCTTGTATCTCTTCCAAAAGAAGATCCATAGAGACAACCGGTAGTGATTTTGGAATCAACTGTGGATCTTTTTTCAGGCATTTGGTAGACGCGTTCCCAGTTCCAAGTGGAGCAGAGGTCTCATTCGGACCTGATGAAGAGGCTCCTCTATGTAAAAAAAACCACTGAATCCTCCATTATTGCGAGTTGTGAGAAAAAAGATGAGTAATTTATTAATTTATGGGCAGAGAGCACCAAAGAAGACTTTGCTTTTTTTAAATGTGCCCATAAATAGGAGAAAATAAGAGGGCAAGCTGAGTTATTCATCAAACTTGAACTCTGTTTTGTGAATGAACAATTTATCTCAATATTAACCCCTTCTTGTGCTCATGACCACGGTGGGTGTGTGCTCATGACTGAACCATTCCGTCATAGCACTCACCCATGGGAGAAGCATGTAGGCACGCGATCTACACCCACAAGCAGGGATGGCAGCGGAGTTTCCGCTGCCACCCCTGATCCCCCCCTCGGCGAACCTGTGACGTCAGCGTGCACAGCACACGCCAAAATCATCAGAAACAGCCAGACGCGCTGTAAGCCATTTGCTTCCAGGCATCCGAGGGAGAAATGTAGGTTTCCTTGTTCCTCCGTGCACAGAGGCATTGGGGGAGAGGAAAGAGTTTTTCCTCTCCCCTGATGTCTCTTTGCAGGGCAATTGTGCAGCAGGAATGTCCCCACTAGGCACCAGTGATCCTTTTTTTTGTTTGGGAAAGGGTCATTTCCAACGGGGAGCATGATTATGTTTGTATTTTCTGTACCACCTGGGGACAGATCGGCCTGGTTTTTTGGCCTTTCTGTCCCCAGTGGGGAATTTGATTTTATTGGGCATGGGAGAGATCCCTTGGGCAAAGATCTCCCCCTATTTGTTTTGGGTACTTGTGGCTGTTTTCTGTCCCCCTGGGGTGGATTGGGCTGTTTTTTAGGCCCAATAATTTAAATTTAATAATTTAAATGTTTAATTCTTTGTTAATGGATGCGACCCATTGGGCAATGATTGCTTACAAGGGGCGTAATTTACGGGTATGTTTTTTCTGCCCCCCTCCCCAGGGACAGATGAGCCCGTTTTTTGGCCTTTCTATACCCGGGGGGAGAGGCAGAAAACCCCACTAGAGCCAGAGATTTGTTTTTATAGTGCATGGGGGTGATCCCTTAGGCAAGGATCGCCATCTAATTCTTTTTATACTTGTGGCCAGTTTCTACCTCCCCAGGGGCGGATCAGCTCTATTTTAAGGCCCATTTGCACTGGAGGGCATAGAAAACCCACTAGCACCATGGATATGCATATTTATGTTTTGTTGTGGCCCCTTGGGTAATGGTCGCACCTATTGGCGCTAATTATTTATAAAATTACTTTTGGCTGCTTTCTGCTCCCTCTGGGGGCAGATTGGCCTTATTTTGAGGCCCATTTGCCCAGGGGTGCGGAGGGGGCAGACAACCCAATAGCACTAGGGCTCTGTATATATTTAAGTTTGATGGTGACCCCTTCGGTGAGAGTTGCCCCAATGGGATGGGGCATCAGTTATTACTTTCTTTTTGCTGTTTTTCTGTCCCGCTTGGTGGAAGATTAGACATTTGTGTAGTGACTTAGCGTGTTATAATGTTAACTGTTTTATTTCTTTCAAATTGCGATTGTAATGTTTTACTACTCCTTTTTATTCAAGTTTGAGGCTTTATGCTCATTTGACTGATGTTCCAGTCTGCGGTTTCATCACTGGTGGTTCTGCAGTTTGTGCAGTTGCATGTGTTTGGTGAGAAAATAGTTTTTGTACTATTTACTATAAATGAGTTTCATTTCCCTGTATGAATGTGTTTTTGTAAATGGTTTGATAATAGCAGTGTTTAGCCTCTGTTTTATTGATTGTGTAAAACTTTTTGCATTTGTGCCCGATGTGTATTTTGCTGTCTTGTGGGAAATTGGTTTTGCTTTTTCTTTCTAGCGGGATATCGTTGTTTTTTTCTGTGTCTTTGCAGAGTAGGTGCTGGTGAGTGTAGCTGTCTCTGCAAGTGAGCCATATATTTATTGAGCATTTAGATCTTTGTGATAAAGCCACCCTTTGTTTATTACTTATTTTGCACACTGTTGGTTGTCTGTGAAATCTCCTTTCTAAGTAAGGATTATTGCTAGCCACAGGATTACTGCTCAGCAGGTTGTTGATATGCTTTTTGAGTCTTCCTCTGACCATGGTTCAGAGACTGACTCTGCATCTGAGGAAGAGGATGGAGTGGAAGATTCTGGCAGTGAGTTTTCTGTCCACAATGAATCATTGGATGATGAAGCCACGCTTAGTGCAGATGAAGTGCCTGTTTTAGAGGAGGACATTGATGTGCTGATAGTGGCACAAGAGGTGTCTGGGCTGCAGCCTGGGGCTGCAAGGCTTCCATTGGAAGAGCTGACCTCTGGGTTGCTCCAGGCATGATGCAGCCAGCATTGCCAGACTTTACTGGTGTTCCAGGGTGTAGAGTGGATACTGAAAACTTTTTGCCTATATATTTGTTTCAGTTGTTTATGGACAATGTATTTTTGGCGGAGATTGTTGAGCAGGCTAATTTGTATGTTAAACAGTATTTGAGGGACAACAGTGCCAGACTTAGGCCACACTCTGGAGCTACGCTCCAGGGAAATAAATAGCGGTGGATGAGTCTTTGGTCTTGTTCAAGGGCCACTTGGTTTTTAGGCAGTACATTCCTAGCAAGAGGGCACGCTATGGAATTAATATGTTGATGCTGTGTGACAGTGGGCCTGGATATGTCTCTAATTTCAGGGTGTACACCGGTAGGGATTCCAGGATTGACCCCCTGGTTGTCAGTCCACTTTTGGAGCGAGTAAACATTTTTTATGGGAGCTTGGTAGAGGACTTTTTAACAAAGGTCCCCATTTATATGTAGATAACTTCTACACTGATGTGCACTTGTTCAGAGAATTGGCCAAAGTGGACACTGTTGCCTGTGGCACAATCCGCTCTAAGCATAAAGTTTTCCCAAAATAACTTATTTGTCAAAAGATTGAGCGGTTACAGTGCGATGCATTGCGTAGTGAAGAACTTCTATATGTGAAGTTTGCAGATAGGAGAGATGTCTACATGCTGACTACGATCCGTGATGAAAGCACTTCACCTGTGACTGATTGGGGTCAGGTTGCTGTAATGCACAAACCTGTGTGCATTTTAGACTATAATAGGCACTTGAGTGGTGTTGATAGAGTAGGTCAGAGGTTAGAACCTCACACTGCTCTTCGTAAGGTTTACATTTGGTATAAGAAGTTGGCTATCCATCTTTTCCAATGCTTTTGTTGTATTTATGGATTGTTGTCCTGAGTCAACGATTACTTTTGTTAAGTTTCAGGAGTCTGTGATAGTCAACCTTGTTGAAGTGTAACAGGCAAGTGTTCCTAGAGTTGGAGTGGTGGAGGATGTGGCTAGATTGAAAGGTCGCCACTTTCCTGATCACATTCCTCCCATGTTCACAAAAAGACTTTCCCAGTAGGAGATGCAGAGTCTGTTAGCGAAGAGGTACAGAGAAGTAGACTCGTATGTACTGCCCCGAGTGTCCTTCTAACCCTGCACTGTGTGCCTGCTTGTTTTAGAACATACCACACACAAAATAGTTTTTTGCCGCATCCATGAGTGGTAAAGTGAACTGCCTGGTCTGTATTGTTTTATATATTTTTTATTCAGTTTCAAGGTTGCCATTAGTGCAATGTATTTAGTTTCAGCTTTTGTGTTTGCAGATTTGTATCTACTTACAGTTTGTTTGTGTTTTCTTTTTTGTATTAAAAAAACCCTAAATGTGATGGCGGTCTGTGTGGGCTGGCGCTTGGCTGGCGGTGTGAGTGGAGTGGCGCTTGGCTGGTGGTGTGCGTGGATTGGAACTTGGCTGGCGGTGTATGTGGACTGGCACTTGTCTGGCGGTGTGCGTGGACTGGTGCTTGGCTGGCGGTGTGCGTAGACTGGTGCTTGACTGGCAGTGTGCGTAGACTGGTGTTTGGCTGGTGGTGTGTGGGACTGGCGCTTGGCTGGCGGTGTACGTGGACTGTTGCTTGGCTGGCAGTGTGAGTGAACTGGAACTTGGCTGGCAGAGTTTGTGGACTGGTGCTTGGCTGGTGGGGTGTGAGTAGTGACTTGCTTCTGGTCACTACAAACACTGATAGCCAAACGCTAGTCCACACAATCTGTCACCCGGTGTGGTTACTGTGTCGGGCATGTGGGCACGTGAAAGTGATGGGCCCTCGAATGGCACTGATTGCTGATGTGACTGTTGTATTGTGATGGGCCCACGGCTGGCGGTGTGAATGGTTTTGTATATGTCACACGTGTGAAAGGTGTACCCCTAGCCTGAAAAGAGGTTGGTGCCTTATCATGGCCTTACAGCTCACAAGCTATGGTTCAATTTCTTGTCCTTTCAATTATTGACAGTGCATTTCATTTCTGTGAAATCTCTTGTTAATAAACTTTTATATACTGAACCACCACTCACCGCCATGCCAAATCCAAACAGTTTGTATATGTGCTTGTGGAATGGATGGTTGTGCAGTATTATTTGTTGTTTCTGTCTTTCTCTGAGAAGGTGTACATTCCATCTAGGAAAAACCTACCAACTCTAGATATTTTCATAAACTAAAAACCCAGGGGAGTACATGGTGATGTGTCTCTCATGGATCTCAACAAGTTATCTTACCCACAATGTCCTGCAAACCTCAAAATGTGGCTATCACATTTTCCTAGCATTACTGTGCCATAATTTTTACGCTTCAGAAATGTCCTACCACCCAGCATTTCCCCAATTCTCCCGATAAAAATGGTACCTCACTTGTGTGTCCCCACAGCAGTGAAAGGCCCAAAATGTATGTGGAGACATCAAAATTACCTATCACAAACCAAGCTGGTTTTGCAAGGGGGGTCACCTGCGTTTTTCATCCTGGGCTCGGCAGCAATCTAGGGAAAACTACCTAACCAGGACATTACTGAAAACTAGACATCCCGGGCAGTCCAGGGAGGTATGGCATGCTTGGAACCCCCAGCGTTTTCCTTCCCAGAATCCCCTGCAAACCTCAAATTTAGCTAAATAATCATATTTTGCTCACTTCTCTCTGTGGGATCACTGCGCTGGGACAAATGACTTACCACCCAGCATTCCCCTCAGTCTCCTGAGTAAACTGAAACCTCCCTTTTGTGGGTGGGCCAAGGTCCTGCAACTAGAAAGGGCTAGAAACATAGGAATTGAGGGGATAGTACCACAACTTCTAAGCGCTCTTTTCTATATATATATATATATATATATATATATTCAATGAAAAAACCAAAGGTTTCACACACGTTATAGTTAGCTGGACATTTTACTCGTAAAAAACCATTGAAATTCCCCCGTTATAGTTAGTTAAGCTAACTATAACTCGCGCGCCCGCAATGCACTGCTGATGACGTCACATATTACATCACTCATGACATGGTCAGTGACATCACTCATGACATCACTGATGACATCTCAAATGACATCACTGATGACATCACTGATGACATCATCCCGTGAATGTGTGTTTTTCTGAAAATTAAATATGTTTTATATATGTATATCTCAAGGTCGATGGAAGAATAAATGGGTATATAAGTGTCTAAATGGATGATTTGTTTTTGAAAAATTGATTGTGTAACTGACTGATTAAGTGTATCTTAGTGAATACATGGCTTAGTGAGTAATGTTTAAATATGTAAATATCTGTATCAGTCTCTCACTTTGTGTATAAGTGGCTGCATGGGTTGGTGAGTAGCTACTTGAGTGTCTATATAGGTTATTAGTTGGTTTTTTGAGTATCAGTATAAGTGTCTGATGTCTGTATGGTTCGATGGGGGGTATTACGTAGTGCATAGGTGCATGAATGAGTGACTCACTGTTTGTATGTGTTGAAGATAGTATGTGTGCAGGACTGCATGGGTGGATGAGTGTGTGTATGGGTGTGTTAGTGAATGAATGACTGTCTCTACAGTGTCTTTATGAGTAACTACATATGTTTTTAACTAGTATATGTGACTATTGGTGTATATAAGTGAGTATATGTGAGAGTGAGAGATTGAAAGAGTTCCTGTGTGAATAAGTATGTGTTTCTATAAGTGATTGTTTAAAAGACTAAGTATGTGCAAGTTTCCGTAGAAGTAAGTGTGGTGGTGTGTGTATAACTGTATATGCAAGTAAATGGATGTTTGATTCTTTATTAGCATGAGTGACTATGTGTGTGAGTAACTCTACAGATGAGTGGCATTGTGTAACAGGATGTATAGGTGTATGAGTACATATGATGAGTGAGTACATGTATGAGTGACTGTATAGGACTGTTGGTGAATGAGTGGATGTGTATGTGGATCTTAGAATTACTGAAGAGGTTGTTGTAACTGGTATTGGTATGTCCATTGTTTTGAAAAGTTTAGTCTCTATTTATGAATGTGTGTATCAAAGGTTATATTAGGGTGAGAGGAGGTCTGCCACTCTATCACAAGGATGATGTCATCAGTGATGTCATCAGTGATGTCATTTGAGATGTCATCAGTGATGTGATGAGTGATGTCACTGACCATGTCATGAGTGATGTAATATGTGACGTCATCAGCAGTGCATTGCGGGCGCGCGAGTTATAGTTAGCTTAACTAACTATAACGGGGGAATTTCAATGGTTTTTTACGAGTAAAATGTCCAGCTAACTATAACGTGTGTGAAACCTTTGGTTTTTTCATTGAATTTCTAAGGTTTTTTAAATGCTAATTCCTAACTATAACGTGTGTGAAACCTATGGTTTTTTCATTGAATTAGCAAGGTTTTTTAAATGCTAATTCCTAACTATAACGTGTGTGAAACCCATGGTTTTTTCAGTGAAGTTGCAAGGTTTTTTAAATGCTAATTTTTTTTTTTCTTCTATTTTTTTAAACATATTTTTAATTTAATGTTCTAACCTTTTAAAAAGACTATGATTACATTTTTAAAATTTTTTAATATGTTTTTTTAAATATATTTCATAAAATAAACATGTTATAATTTTTTCCAGTACATTTTTTCCTTTTTTTTTTAGTACGCGTACCGTAAGCTTACGGTAAGCGTACGGTTTACGCAACGCCCGCAATTTATCTACGCTGTTTGCGTATAGTTACGCAATTTGCGTGGCCGCGCGTACTCCGCGTGGGACGCATACGCGTGTACGCTACACGCGCACGTTACGCGGAAGTGTCGGGTAGTGACTGTTATGCGCATGCGCGCAAGCGCGTGTCTTTTTTACGCGCATGCGCACTTTTGCCGTAAGCGTACCGTAAGCGTACCGTAAGCGTACGGTAGGTCATGTGATCATGAAACACAACTTTTGATTGGTTGAAACTACTTTCAGTTCTAGAACTCTCCTACACCACACCCATTCCCCTCATTTCTGCTTGTGATCCCTTAGGAGAAGGAGCTGGGTTGTCTTTGAGATACGATGGCAGAACAGCAGAGCTCTTCTGAGAGTGAGGCTAGCACTAGCAGCACTACCTTGAGGCAGAGAGCGAGGAAACAAAAGACCTCTTATGTATGGGATTATTTTACTTTTCCTGAAGGCCAGCTAAAGGTAAATGCACCCTTAGTGACTTGCAAGCTGTGTCAGCGTGTACTTTCAAGAGGTAATCCTGACAGGAAGTATTCCTTTGGGAATCATACCATGATGAGGCACCTCAGGGATGTACACAGAAGGACACATGCTCGACTTTTTGGAGGTAACCCTTCAGAAAGTCAACCAAGCACATCCACAGCAGCTCAGCCTGGACCATCATCTGCAGGGCTGACTCCTTCTTCTGCAGGTCAGGTGAGCCCTTCATCTGTGGGGGGAGCATCTCCTTTTGCTGGCCCTCTGGAAATTAACCCTCGATTTCTGAGGGTTGATATTCGATGTGCCTCTTGTCATGATCTAATTTGTCATAGGGAGATCAGTGTTTCCCTAGTGAACCTCAAAATAGATCAGCACACTTGTCACAGAGACTAATTTTCCCATTCTTTCTTTCCTCTCTCCCTGCATGAACACAACGGCTCTTTTAAGAGCCAACCTTATCTTTCATCTTTTTTTTATATATTTTTTAAAAAACTTTTTTTTTTTTTTTTTTACCGTACGCGTACGGTGCGCGTAATTTTTTTTTTTTAAAAAACACTAAAAATCAATAATCACATTACAAGGACTTTGAAACACTACAATTATTATTATTGACTTACCATACCCACTCAAAAAAATATTTATTCATTTGTTTTTTTTAAAAAAAATTGCTTTAAAAATGGTTCTAGTTTTCGAAAATTTTCTATATCAATCTGAAAAAAAAGAAAAAAGTATTAATATTTTTTAAACATTTTAAAATACAGTACACGTATTTACATATTTACCAAAAAATATTTTTGCCTTATTTTTGCTGTTTTCAGAATATATTGCATTTCACTTTAAATTGTGAAAGCAATTGCATTCATCATTTAACAGCGGGCAAAAAAAAAATAACAATCTCAAAGATTGTATTAAAAAAGCCCAGAATCTCTTCTCACTTAAACTTAACATTACAGAAATGCATAATATTCTAAAAAAATATCATCAAAAAACAATACTTATTTCTTTAAAATACCGTCTGATATTTTTGTTTCAGAAGTATAATCACAATATTATATCTCAAATAACTCCACAATACATCTGATTCCATTTCCTTTAGGCCAAATAGTAATTTTAAAAAAATTTTTGGATTACATTTCCAATGGTAATCCAATAAAATTCTAAAGTTTAATTTGTCCAGATCTCACCGATTCTCTGTAACATTTTGGTTCACGAAATTTTTTAAAATAATTTATTAAGTCCACAATAGAATTGGTTACTTTTCCACATGGCCAAATAGTAATTTTTTAAATCTTTTTTGAAAAAATTTCCAATGGCACTCCAATAACATTCCAAAATTTAAATTGTGCAGATGTTACCGATTATCTCTAAATTATTGGTTTTTGAAAGTTTCATTAAAAATTAAAAAAGTCCACATTACAATTGGTTATCTTTCCATTAGGCCAAATGATAATTTAAAAAATCTTTTTTTTAGAAAATTCCAATGGTAATACAGTAAAATGGTAAAATTATTTTGTCCAGATCTTGCCAAGTCTCTCTAAAATTTAGGTTTCAGGAAGATTAGATAGGAATTTGCTAAATCAAAAGGCAAACGTTGTTTGAAAATCAATTGGGAATCATTACACAGTGTCCAGCCTTTTTCACATTTAAGATAAACTGTGTAATGTCCAGAAGTAACAGTAGGTCCATCATGGAAAATTATTGCAACAGTTACAAAAGTTTTTCCTGAAATTGATAATTGCTGTCCTGTAAACTTCTCTATTAAAGTATCCAATTTTGAACCATCAGCTCTACATCGTTGCATCATTAAAATTACATACTGTCCGTATTCCTTTAAAATTAATGTTGAAAACATGTCAGATTTACACTCACCGCATTTCATGCTATGATTAGCATCTTTAACTAATTTTGCAAAAGTGACTGTTTTACTCTCTGGCAATGTCAAATAAATAAACCTTTCATTATCAACATTAGAGCCACATATATTATAACAGTTTTCACAACTATGTTCCCATTTATAAGAGAGACCAAATAAAATATCAATTGCAACTTCTTCTACTTCCAGTACTTGAAGAAAATACATCAAAAATTCGTGTGCATCTTGCTGTTCATTTTGAGAAAACTGTGTTCGTCCTGAACATATATCTAAAAGTTTTCTAATTTCAGTAGCACTTTCTATTTGAGTTTTATCTTTACTCAGCTTTTGAAAAAGGAGACTCAGCTCAGAACAGAATCTTTTTCCCTGATTTACTATTATCTGCTCTTGCAAACTTTCCAGATAAAATGCAACATTCAGCACTACATTTGCGTAGCAGTTGACACCAGAGCTATTTTCAAAATGACATCCTACAACCTGTTCTTCATTTTCCTTTTTCTTTTTGCTTGCAATTACATCACTCCTCTTTTTTTTCCTCTTCTCTACATCTTCATTACAGATATTCTCATTTTTTCTTTTACGAGAAACTACACGTTTCTCCAACACAGGATACTGACCTAAATGAGGAGCATAGCTTCTTCTTAATCTATTATACTCCTTTACACAGTTTGTATCAGCACTAACTTTTGAATCATCAAAGTCTATCATAAATAAACCTGATAATGTTTTCACTCGTGACAAAGCAACATATGCCATACCTTCTTTGAACACAGTTGAACCAATGTTCACAAATGCACAATCTACAGTCAATCCTTGAGACTTGTGAATAGTTACAGCATATGCTAGAGAAAACGGAAACTGCTTCCTACGTACATATAAGTCTTTCACAAGCATGAAACGAACTGTACAACGACAAATATCTTTAACTTCTTCTATCTGATCAAATTTTATTTTTAAACATTCAATTCCATCTTTTTTCTGATAATTAATAAAACCCACAACTCTTCCCATAGCTCCATTAACTAAACCTTTTTCAACATCCAAATTTCTTCTTAAAAATACTCTACAGTTCATGCAAACATATAGATTTTTTTCTAATCCAGCTGTTTTGGAGATGTTCTTCTCTAGTGAATCCAATTTATTTTTCAGTTTGCCTGTTACTGTGACAGTAATTCTTCCATCCTCAATTTTGTCCACTGCTTCCAATTTCCTGATCTCTTCTTTTTCCAATTTCAAAAGCTCCTCATTAAATATTGAGCATTCACGTAGAGTTGGCATTAAGCAGATGACACTTTTGTTTTCTGCAATGTTCTTGTATATTTTCTCTGCAACTATTTCTTCCTTTGGAAATAAATTATGTAGCAGCCGACTCTGTAATGCTTTTTTGCCAACTTCTGTGAGTAGTCCAATTCTGATATCTTTCAGAATACTTCCATATTCTTCATCGCTTGCTTGCCTCATATTAGTAGTAAGTTCCTTGCACTCAAAGAAGGACCAAATATTTGTATTTCCGATGCTTCCCAATGACTTCTTCGTGTCTTCATGTGTGACAGTATTAAACACTGGTTGTCCTTTAACTGGAGTAAGTTGCAAAAGATCTCCAAAAACTATGACGTGTTTTCCACCAAATAACATGTCATAGTCTGTCTTCAAAATTTGCTGCATTCTTAAATGCACAAAGGCAAGCATTAAGTTTGATACCATGCTCACCTCATCAATAATGAGAACTTGCATCTTCTTCAATACTCTTGAAACTTCCAAGGATGCTTCTCCAGTTAGCTTGTTGTATTGTATTTTGTTCTCATGCTCCACTGGTAACATTAGCAAACGATGTAAAGTGATTCCTTTTATGTTATATGCTGCTAACCCAGTTGGAGCAGTAACCACACAAGACAAAGTAGAATCTGTTTTTTGCTGTAGGTAGCTTCTGATGACTTTTATAAGGAAACTTTTTCCAGTTCCAGCTTGTCCGCTTACATACATCCTGATTGGATGAAATGATGTGCATGAGCACTCTTTTTTTTCATGTAGAAATCCGTGATCAATTTTGTTTCTGATCTCTTCATAAATTTGTTGCTGCTCTTGATTCAGTTGTCTTTCCAAATTTTCTAAGTCTATAAATTCTTCTTGAGCTTGATTCATAGCCGTTTCCACTTCATTCATGGCTATTGATGCTTCATTTTCAACGATTGGTTGTCCTAGGGGATCTTGACTGAGTGTTCCTGAACTTTGGCTGTCCTGAGAACTGTCTCTAGCTATTTCTGCTGCAATTGTGGTTTCCTGTTCAATTTCTTCATTTAACATTTGCAGATAACTTGAGAATGTACTGCATTGTATGCTGTCTTTGCAAGCATTAAAAGAATCTTCATAGCTTTGAAATTCTCCCAGTAGTTCATCCTCTGTACGCCATGGTTTAAACAACTGTAAAAGAGCCAAGTAGTAAAATTCCTTCTTGTCAGTAGTGTCGCAACTCAGCTTCCTGTGATTTATCAAACTTCCTTTTGTTTGCTTCACCAAACATCCTTCCTCACCAACGACTTTATATTTTCCATTGTTGATGTCTTCTGCGGCTTTCCGTGAATAAATGTAGTTCTGCAGCACTTCATAGAGACACATGTTCTCCAGATGTTGACTTCTCTTGGGATAATATGTGTCCAACATGTTTGATTTCAAAATATCTGTACTTTCTGGGTCATTCTCGGCCAAATATTCAATTTCTCCAACAGATTTCAGTACCCGATTTCTCATTGCTGCAAGGCCTAAAGTTGCCCAAATTATTCTTCTTGACTTCGAGTAGAGACTTGCAGAAGATAACCTATCTGAACATTCGTAGGATCCAATTTCTCGATGCGATAACATCTTCAAACTGAAACTGTACAGCTTCTTACTGACAGTCTTCTCGTGAGAAATCTCTTCCCACATTTCCTTCAATTCTGTTTTTTCTGATTTCGTAATGTAAGACGTTACATATCGAGCAACAGCAATGGAATTGTCAGCTACATACTGTATATCCATGTTAGCGTTCCACATGGATAAAATGACTGGGTTGTAGTCATTTATATTTTTTGATTCTTCTTTTCTTTTTAGGTTGTAGGTATTCTTAGGTGATTTTCTTGTGATAGTATGTCTCACAGCTGACATAAAACTGTTGACTCTTCCATTTGAAAGAACAGGTCTAGGAAATCCAAATCGACATTTAGTGTAGTATTTATCTTTGCTCTTGTATTTCCGTCGACAGTATTTTCCACACCGATGACTTTGGAAACGTAAAACTTGCTCCTTTAACTTTTTCTCTTCTGTGCTTTTTGGTATAGCACATGTTGCATATTCTTCAATGAAAGATAACACTGCTTCATCAGTATCTGTTCCAAACTTTGGGGCATCCTTGATCCACAACAGCATATGAATATGAGGAGCACCTCTTGCCTGGTACTCTTTTCTCCAAAAGAAATCCACTACTTCTCCTAGAGGTGGATTTTTTTTATTGCAGATGAAGGACATCATAGCCTCAAATCTATGATTGAAATATCTGCAAACATTAACCGGATCCAATGAGCACAGTTCTCCTGCTGTCTTGTATTCGATGTTTTTAATGTTTGAATTTGCCTCTCGTAGAAAATCCAGTAAATCATCCCAAGCGTACTCCGCACAGCTTAGGGTAACGAACCATGTTGGTGTTCCTAAATTCCGTAACATGCATTTTAATTCACCATGGCGTCGGTACCAATATTCATTTGTCCCACGCTGACAAGCCATCAGATTGATCAGTTGTGTTTCCAAATGATCATCTCGGTGCTGCACTTTCTCCATAAAATCCTTAGCAGACACATTTTGTAAATGTACTCCACTTTTTAAAATGTGATTTACTGCATAAGACAGTGCAGACAAATCGCTTTCAAATAAAAGATGGAACAAATAAGGAATACTTTGTCGAAATCTGGGATCTTCAGCATATAGTCTTGTAGTCCGATACTCAGAAGCTGGAATCTGTTCTGGACGTTCATCGTATCGTCCTCCTTTTCCTTTAGGAAACAGCTGGGGAAAACATCGAGCTTCCAAGCTCTCCTCCCATACACTCACGGGAGTTCCTTTTGCTTTCTTCATCTGAAAGAGATCAATATTATCTCCCATAACTTCTTTTGAATGAAGAGGATGTATGCTAAAATGTTCATAAATTTCTTCTTCCTTTGACTTGTCCACTTTTTCAATTTGTCCAGTTGGTGTTTCTGTGTCTTCTTGTAAATCTTCTTCTTCTTCTTCTTCTTCTTCTATATAAATTGATTCATACCATTTGTTATTCCTTTTCAAATACAAATTTGCTCTTTGTACTTTCCGCACATCTACCAGCTCCTGCCAAATCTTCTTATTCTTTGTAGGTACACCATTAACCAGAATAACTAATGGTTCAGTTTCCAAAGTATCCGCATCAATAGTTTCCATATTTTTTTTCAAATCCAAGGGCAAATACACCACTCTTCCTTTTAAACCTCTCAGTAAATCAGAAGGAGGTAATTTACCAGTTTTGGGCTCCATACGTACTATGGTCTGGAACGGATGAACACATTGAATGAGTATAGACTCATATGTATTTAATTCAGAAAGTTCAGCAGGAATAGCATCCAATTCTAAATTATTATGTACAGCTCTGGTCGGCATTCTATTTTCCTCTAACTTGTTGTAACAGTATTTACAAATACGCTGATCTTCACCCAAATCAAAACAATTTTCTAGAAATATATATGTGGCAAAATCCTTCCACTTATAATTATCTTCATTTTCACTCTTTCTGTAGAGATCAACATTCCTAGTTTGTTTTCTATAATGAGTTCTGCGGCAACAAATACAAGTAAAATTTGGTCTTTCATTAGAGACTATTGCAAATTTTGTTATGTGATCATTAAATGTGTTACTTACAAAGGGTTCTACATTCTCTTCCACTTGTTCCTCATTTACTGTGTCCTTCTCTGCACTGTTTTGTTCAGGACCAAAGTAACAAAACTGAATTTCATCAACAACCTTCTCTACATCTGATACCGTTCCTCGGAACAGAGCCCTATTCAATTCATTTAACTTTATTGCTGGACTTTTGGCAAAATACAACCGTCTCACAAACTTTCTCATTTCAGTATGATGAACAGCCAGCATCCTAAAATGATTGAAAACACTATTGCACACTTTTCTAGATAGACAAGCCAGAGAATGACCCTGCAAACCAGTATTCTCTCTCACTCAGCATGGATCCAGACTTTGAAGCACCTTAATCTTCTGTTTTATACTTTTTTTACTATATTCTCTTAGAAACTCTCGAAATTTGTCAATAGATTCCTGACGCACAGTGCAAATACTACTACAATTCCAAGTGTACACTGGGGCTTTAGGACGTCTCCCCATAGCCTCATCTGCCATCACTTGTACCTCATCTCTTGGAACCATTATCTCCTTCTCCATTATGCAACCATTTTTTACTTCGTAAGAACGACCTCTGGTGTCAACTGCATGCAGCAAACTATTACTTTGAAAATAGCTCTCTTCATTAAAAAAAGGTTCACTACTTGAACTATGCATCCACTTTCCTAAAAACACTTTACAAAAGTTTGTTCTGTTCACTACTCTTTTCCTTTTGCTATGTGATTTCAGTACATTAACCATTTTGTCTAATGTACGCATCCTATTCAAAATTAAAATGAATAGTTAATTCTAATGCCTTTGCTGCAATGGCTTCTATTTCTTTTTTTCTTTTATAAAACTTTGTCTTTTTCTTATATTTCTTCACATCCTTCATCAAATTGGACATAACTCTTCTCTGAAACATTTTTCTACGTATCTCTTTAAACGCTGTTTTTCTATTTATATAAATCTTTTCAGTTGCTGAAGGTATATTTGCATTAACTAAATTGTCAATTTTTTCCTCTCCTTTTTTGTTCAAAACATCCTTTCGAGTACAGACATTTTGTACATTTTTCATTCTTTTGAATATATTTTTTAGAAATTGTTTTTTCTGCTTACCAGAAGATTTTTTCTTTTTCCCAACATGAGCATCTTCTACTAACTTTGGTCCTCTAGTTGTCTTCAAATATAGGTTTTTTTGTGCGTTTTTTGAACTCTGGATTTTGTAGGCATCTTAAATTTTGTCCACTGCTCTTCAGCAATACCTGAAAAAAACTAAAAAAAAATTCCTTTATTTTATTTAAATATATTACTACATTTCTTTTCACAATAGTCACAAAACGTAATTTCTTTGCCAATTTGAATGCACACTTACTGCTCTTTTTTTTTGGCAAGTTAAAATCACTTTTACAGACTGACACATTATGAAACCACTTTTCAGTTTTTTTAAAAAGCCCATGTCCAGACTGCTTTTTCAGACCACCACCATGTGTATCCTCGGTGACTGCCTACACTCCAGCAAGGGCAACCAGCCTTAGTGATGCTGAATGTATTTGCATTACAGACTGAAACCTCAAAACCCCACTCGCTTCTAAATACTGTGCATGATTATACATGGAAAGGAGCTGGGTGTGTGCTAAGAGTCTGCTTCTTCCCCCAAAAAATCGCTCCCCCTTTTTCCTACTAATGCAACTGTGAAATCACCAGAGCAAAACGCAATAAATCTCTGCCTGTAATTCCTATTTCCACACAGAGTCATGTTTTCACATTAGTCCCAAAACGAAATTTCTTTGCCAATTTGAAAGCACACTTACTGCTCTTTTTTTTGGGCAAGTGAAAATCACTTTTACAGACTGACACATTATGAAACCACTTTTCAGTTTTTTTAAAAAGCCCATGTCCAGACTGCTTTTTCAGACCACCACCATGTGTATCCTCGGTGACTGCCTACACTCCAGCAAGGGCAACCAGCCTTAGTGATGCTGAATGTATTTGCATTACAGACTGAAACCTCAAAACCCCACTTGCTTGTAAATACTGTGCATGATTATACATGGAAAGGAGCTGGTTGTGTGCTAAGAGTCTGCTTCTTCCCCCAAAAAATCGCTCCCCCTTTTTCCTACTAATGCAACTGTGAAATCACCACAGCAAAACACAATAAATCTCTGCCTGTAAATCCTATTTGCACACAGAGTCATGTTTTCACATTAGTCACAAAACGAAATTTCTTTGCCAATTTGAATGCACACTTACTGCTCTTTTTTTTTGGCAAGTGAAAATCACTTTTACAGACTGACACATTATGAAACCACTTTTCAGATTTTTTTAAAAAAGCCCATGTCCAGACTGCTTTTTCAGACCACCACCATGTGTATCCTCGGTGACTGCCTACACTCCAGCAAGGGCAACCAGCCTTAGTGATGCTGAATGTATTTGCATTACAGACTGAAACCTCAAAACCCCACTCGCTTCTAAATACTGTGCATAATTCCACATGGTAAGCAGCTGGGTGTGTGCTAAGAGTCTGCTTCTTCCCCCAAAAAATCGCTCCCCCTTTTTCCTACTAATGCAACTGTGAAATCACCAGAGCAAAACGCAATAAATCTCTGCCTGTAATTCCTATTTGCACACAGAGTCATGTTTTCACATTAGTCCCAAAACGAAATTTCTTTGCCAATTTGAATGCACACTTACTGCTCTTTTTTTTTGGCAAGTGAAAATCACTTTTACAGACTGACACATTATGAAACCACTTTTCAGATTTTTTTAAAAAAGCCCATGTCCAGACTGCTTTTTCAGACCACCACCATGTGTATCCTCGGTAACTGCCTACACTCCAGCAAGGGCAACCAGCCTTAGTGATGCTGAATGTATTTGCATTACAGACTGAAACCTCAAAACCCCACTCGCTTCTAAATACTGTGCATGATTCCACATGGTAAGCAGCTGGGTGTGTGCTAAGAGTCTGCTTCTTCCCCCAAAAAATCGCTCCCCCTTTTTCCTACTAATGCAACTGTGAAATCACCAGAGCAAAACGCAATAAATCTCTGCCTGTAATTCCTATTTGCACACAGAGTCATGTTTTCACATTAGTCACAATACGAAATTTCTTTGCCAATTTGAATGCACACTTACTGCTCTTTTTTTTTGGCAAGTGAAAATCACTTTTACAGACTGACACATTATGAATCCACTTTTTAGATTTTTTTAAAAAGCCCATGTCCAGACTGCTTTTTCAGACCACCACCATGTGTATCCTCGGTGACTGCCTACACTCCAGCAAGGGCAACCAGCCTTAGTGATGCTGAATGTATTTGCATTACAGACTGAAACCTCAAAACCCCACTCGCTTCTAAATACTGTGCATGATTCCACATGGTAAGCAGCTGGGTGTGTGCTAAGAGTCTGCTTCTTCCCCCAAAAAATCGCTCCCCCTTTTACCTACTAATGCAACTGTGAAATCACCAGAGCAAAACGCAATAAATCTCTGCCTGTAATTCCTATTTGCACACAGAGTCATGTTTTCACATTAGTCCCAAAACGAAATTTCTTTGCCAATTTAAATGCACACTTACTGCTCTTTTTTTTTGGCAAGTGAAAATCACTTTTACAGACTGACACATTATGAAACCACTTTTCAGATTTTTTAAAAAAAGCCCATGTCCAGACTGCTTTTTCAGACCACCACCATGTGTATCCTCGGTGACTGCCTTCACTCCAGCAAGGGCAACCAGCCTTAGTGATGCTGAATGTATTTGCATTACAGACTGAAACCTCAAAACCCCACTCGCTTCTAAATACTGTGCATGATTATACATAGAAAGGAGCTGGGTGTGTGCTAAGAGTCTGCTTCTTCCCCCAAAAAATCGCTCCCCCTTTTTCCTACTAATGCAACTGTGAAATCACCAGAGCAAAACGCAATAAATCTCTGCCTGTAATTCCTATTTGCACACAGAGTCATGTTTTCACATTAGTCCCAAAACGAAATTTCTTTGCCAATTTAAATGCACACTTACTGCTCTTTTTTTTTGGCAAGTGAAAATCACTTTTACAGACTGACACATTATGAATCCACTTTTTAGATTTTTTTAATTGCACATGTCCAGACTGCTTTTTCAGACCACCACCATGTGTATCCTCGGTGACTGCCTACACTCCAGCAAGGGCAACCAGCCTTAGTGATGCTGAATGTATTTGCATTACAGACTGAAACCTCAAAACCCCACTCGCTTCTAAATACTGTGCATGATTATACATGGAAAGGAGCTGGGTGTGTGCTAAGAGTCTGCTTCTGCACCAAAAAATCGCTCCCCCTTTTTCCTACTAATGCAACTGTGAAATCACCAGAGCAAAACGCAATAAATCTCTGCCTGTAATTCCTATTTGCACACAGAGTCATGTTTTCACATTAGTCACAAAACAAAATTTCTTTGCCAATTTAAATGCACACTTACTGCTCTTTTTTTTTGGCAAGTGAAAATCACTTTTACAGACTGACACATTATGAATCCACTTTTTAGATTTTTTTAAAAAGCCCATGTCCAAACTGCTTTTTCAGACCACCACCATGTGTATCCTCGGTGACTGCCTACACTCCAGCAAGGGCAACCAGCCTTAGTGATGTTGAATGTATTTGCATTACTGACTGCAACCTCAAACCCTTAAAGTATTCCTTATTTTTACCAGTACACCTTAATTTATCATGAAAAAATAGTCCATATTATTTTACATGTTCCTCACATTTAAATTTCTCCCAAAACAGAAAATAATAAACACAACTTCTACAAAAGGAATTCCAATTCTATTATTCATTTCTTAATTTACCATATACATCCCCTCTCAAACTCATAACTCACCTTTAAAATTAGTTAGTTGTGAAAGAAATGTGGCACTCAAACAGCAGATTATCAGAGCCAGGATCTCTGTTCTCTACACCTCTCTCCTCTCAGCAGAACCAGAAAATGGCAAAGTTTCCCTCTATTTTTCCACACATATACATGTAAGTTTCAAATCTCAGTGCTTCCCCCTTTTTTCAAATGTAATCACACATTTCTATTGGTTGAAAACCAACCCTTTTCTTAAAGTACCCTTCCCCCAACTTGACTTCTGCCTGCTACCATAGCAACACCTCATGGAACACTGCTGTGTGGAGTTAGGTCAGAAGTTCGCCCAACAATGTTTCAATTCCACAGAGCAAGAGTGCTTGACTTTTCAAACCTTACAGCAAATCCATAGTACTGTTCTATGGTAACACATTTTTCTGTACCAATACAAAACATGCTTCTATCAATTTACACATACAGCCTAGTTTTTAGTGTAGAATGGTATGAAACAGCCAATCAGTTCTTTTTTTAAAAAAAAAAATATGTATGCCTCCATTTCCAAACTGTTTTTCATTTCTTTTTCCCATTCTACTGAATTACACCTCCTGAGTGCATCCAGATCTCCTTTGAAGATGTTCACAGTGTGGATTGTAGGGCACAGCTATGTCTTCTGGAGTGAAAAGTTTGCAGAGAAAACAGGTATGGTGAGAGACCTTGCTTTGCCAAATGTAGACATTAAATGGATTGGTCAGAGAGGGTTAAAGTGGCACCAATTGATGCCATTGGTGAAATCCTTCATGCAAATCCAACACCCTGACCTCATAATAGTGCACTGTGGTGGCAATGACCTAGGCACTTTGACTGGGGTAGGTCTGGAAATGCTTATGAAGGACACCTTTGCACAACTGTTTTCTCTTTTCCCTAAAACTGCCTTTGTGTTTTCCAACATATGCCAAAGGCAAAAATGGAACTGGTCCAATCATTTCTGTCCGCAAATTGACAAAGCAAGGAAGCACGTCAACAAATCTGTTTCTGCTTTCCTCCGTGACTATGGTGTGGGTGCCATTTACCACAACAACTTGCGTTATGACATGCAAGACATTTATAGAGGAGATGGTGTGCACTTCAATGATGAAGGGAACAGAGTCTTCCTCTTGAACCTTAGACTCTGCATCGGTACTTACTTGTAGGTACCACTTAAAAAATCACTTCATAAACACAACGGCTCTTTTTAGAGCCCCCTAATATCTAAACTCTTAAATCTGCATTTCATTTCTTTTTTTATTTTTTTTTTCTTCCGTACGCTTACCGTAAGCTTACCGTACGCGTACCCCGTGATTTTTTTAAAAATCAATAACTGTTTTCTTTGTACTTTTCTGTCCTTCTTTGACCCCCTCACAAATGTAAGGGGGTCTGTAACTCTCCTCCTTGCCCCCTTTTCTTGTTTTCACTCTTTTTTTTCTGAGTGAAACACAAAATGGCGGCCGCCGCTTCCTGGTTTCGGCCAATTCGAATGTTTACTAAGATCTAACAACCAATCAGAATCGCGCTCGCGCACGCAACCGTACGCGTACGGTAAGCTTACGGTAAGCGTACCGTAAGCTGGCTCAGATATATATATTGATTTAAAGGCTATTTTCTCAAAATCTACTGAACAGATTTACACCAAACCTACAAAAGGCACTTCCTTGACCTAGGGACTACCTCTCTGCCAAATTTCTAGTAATTCTGTTCAGCCGTTCGGGCTGTAGCCCTGTCTAAAGGTCCTATGGAAAAATGCATGGGAAAAACGCGTTTTGGGACCCCCCTTTTATCTCAGCCCCCGCTTGACGAATCCCCCCGAGACTTTCAGGGTAGGAGCGGAGCGCACGGAATGAACTGCGTTAACTGGGCGCGCACGCCATGAATGGCGTAAAGTAACTTAGCATTTAAAAAAACGTACAAATTCACTGAAAAAACCATAGGTTTCACACACGTTATAGTTAGGAATTAGCATTAAAAAAACCTTGCAAATTCACTGAAAAAACCATAGGTTTCACACATGTTATAGTTAGCTGTACATTTCACTCGTAAAAAACCAATGAAATTCCCGCGTTATAGTTAGTGCAGGCAACTATAACTCACGCGACCGCAATCTTCTGCTGATGACATATGTGTCTTTATGAAAAAAAAATATTTGTAATATATGTATAGCTAAAATTTAATGGAAGAAGACATGGGCAAATAAGTGTCGAAATACGGTATTAGCATCAGCAGAGGATTGCGGTCGCGTGAGTTATAGTTGCCTGCACTAACTATAACGCGGGAATTTCATTGGTTTTTTACGAGTGAAATGTACAGCTAACTATAACATGTGTGAAACCTATGGTTTTTTCAGTGAATATATATATATATATATATATATATATATCCACAGCAAAAGTCTCCGAAGTGGAGCCCCCGACCCTTCAGGGCGACCTCTTGAGGCGGGCACGGAGGGGCCCGTCAAACCATCTCGCAAATGAAAAAAGCAAAGAGGCCCAATACTGAGGACTCAGACTTTTTATTTGGAGTCATGCAGCATTCTTATAGCTTCCCCTTCTCCGACATGTTTCGGCAAGTAAGCCTTGTTCACGGAAGGAAGTCATCCACAAAGTGCGTCAATGCGTGCATTTCAAGGTTTTGCCCACGTGACTGTCTATGGACATACAAGTTCCATCATGCACTTCAAACATATCACAATGATGATAATATTTCGGCATTCTCATTCCTTTAGCGCAGCAAATGCCGGGCTCCCTCCATGTTTGACGGTGCACTAGATGTTCAAATATTGTAAAGTCACGTAAGTATATATTGCAGCCATGTTTGGTATTTTTCGGATTCCGTAAAAAGTCTTGAGACCAAAGCACGATCAGCGAGGACGTCCTCCCCACTGAATCCCTTCCAACGCTGCACTGTGATTTGCTGTTTAGCGTTACCTTCGTAGGTTACAGTGTTGCGAGTGGGTCATGCTCCATCATAAACATCCACAGCAAAAGTCTCCGAAGTGGAGCCCTCGACCCTTCAGGGCGACCTCTTGAGGCGGGCACGGAGGGGCCCGTCAAACCATCTCGCAAATGAAAAAAGCAAAGAGGCCCAATACTGAGGACTCAGACTTTTTATTTGGAGTCATGCAGCATTCTTATAGCTTCCCCTTCTCCGACATGTTTCGGCAAGTAAGCCTTGTTCACGGAAGGAAGTCATCCACAAAGTGCGTCAATGCGTGCATTTCAAGGTTTTGCCCACGTGACTGTCTATGGACATACAAGTTCCATCATGCACTTCAAACATATCACAATGATGATAATATTTCGGCAATTCTCATTCCTTTATACACAAGGGGCACACTGAGTGGTAGGACATTTGTGCTGGCGGGGTGATCCCACACACAAATGTAATGAAAATGTGTTATTTGTAGCTAAATTTGACGTTTGCAGGGAATTCTGGGTAAGACAATGTAGGGGGATCTACGCAAGCCATAACTCCTGGACTGCCCCATCTGTCTAGTTTTCAGAAATGTCTGGTGTTTGGTAGGTTTCCTATCCCTTGCAAAACCAGGTCATTTTGTGATAGGTATTTTTGATGTCTCCACAATACGTTTTGGGCCCTTCTCTGCCGCGGGTACTCGTAAGTGAGGTACCATTTTTATTGGAAGACCTGGGAGAACGGTGGGTGGTAGGAAATTTGTGTCAGCCCAGTGAACCCACAATTTTTCCACACAGAACAGTGAGAAATATTTGTTTTTTTAGCTACATTAGAGGCGTGGAGGGGATTCTGGGTAGGAAAATGTTAGGAGATCCACGCAAGCCATACCTCCATAGACTACCCCGGCTGTCTAGTTTTCAGAAATGTCTGGGTTAGGTAGGTTTCCCTGGATGGTCACCGAACCCGGGACCAAATACCCAGGTGACTCCCTTGCAAAACCAGGTCGGTTTGTGAGGCAATTTTGATGTCCCAACAATACGTTTGAGACCTTCTCCGTCGTGGGCACTGGGCCTACCCACACAAGTGAGTTACCATTTTGTGGGGAGACTTTCTTTTACAAAGTGTTTGAGGTTTGCAAGGGATTCTGGGTAACAGAACCTGGTGAGAGCCACACAAGTCACCCCATTTTGGATTCCCCTGGATATTTAGTTTTAAAAAATGTATAGGTTTGCTAGGTCTCCTTAGGTTGCGGTAGAGCTAGGGTTCAAAATCCACAGCTAGGCAAATTGCAAAAAAGGGGTCTGTTTTAACTGGAACAATGTGATGGCTCCATGTTGCATTTTGGACTATTTCCTGTCGAGGGCACTAGGCTTACCCACACAAGTGAGGTACCGTTTTTATTGGGAGACTTTGGGGAATGCTGGGTGGGTGAACGTTTGTGGTTCCACGCAGATTTCAGAACTTTCCATCATAGAAATGTGAGGACATTTTTTTTTTTTACAAAGTTTGAGGTTTGCAAGGATTCTGGGTAACAGAACCTGGTGAGAGCCACACAAGTCACCTCATCCTGGATTCCCCTGGGTATCTAGTTTTAAAAAATGTAAAGGTTTGCTAAGTTTCCCTCGGTGCAGCCAGAGCTACGGTTCAAGATCCACAGCGAGGCACACTGCACAAAAAGGTTCTGTTTTCACTGGAAAAATGTGTTGGGTTCACGTTTCGTGTGGCAGGCACTATGCCTACCCACACAAGTGAAGTAGCATTTTTATCAGGAGACTTGGAGGAACACAGAATAGTAGAACAAGTGTTATTACCAATTGACTTTCTCTGCATTTCTGCTTTCCAAATGTAAGACAATTTGTAAAAAAGAAGTAATTTTGAAAAATGACCTCTAATTCACATGCTTCTATGGGTACCCACAATTTTGGAGATGTTAAAATAACAATTTCTTCTAAATTCTATAGTCTATTCCTATTTCAGAAATATACAGCTTTCCCTGGTACCTATTTTCCACTCTTATTTTACCAGATGAATTGATATATACCCCTTACACAATGAAAAACTATTGCAAGACGCAGCTCAGTTATTGGCTCTGGGTTCCTCAGGTTCTTGGTGATCCTACAAGTCCTATACATCCCCACAACTAGAAGGGTTCAGCGGATGTAACGGTATATTGCTTTTAAAAATATGTCACATTTAGAAGAAGTACAGGTAAAAATGTTGGCACAAAACGCTGTTAAATCAATTTCAATATTTTGATTTTAAACTGTTAGTTTCTATTAAAAAAACTTAAAGGATCTACACAAATTACCCCTTGCTGAATTTAAAATTGTATCTAGTTTTCAAGTATGTATAGCTTTCCAGGATTATTGCTTTCATACCCATTTCAACCACTAACTGGAAGGGGGTTAAAAGCACATAAATAGCAAAAATAGGCCATATCCAAAATGCCAAAACTGTGTGAAATTTTTTGGTTTTCTGACAAAAGTCTGCCTATCCCAGAAAACTTAGAAGATGATGATTTCAGCACCACACACCCTTTGTTGATGCCATTTGCAGGAAAGAAATACACCCTTTCTTCTGCTGCACTTTTTTCCCATTTAAAAAAAACCAAAACACATTTAGCTGTATTTTGGCTAATTTCTGGGTACCCTCCAGGGGAATCCACCAACTCTAGAGACCTTTAGAATCCTCAAGATGTTGGAAGAAAATGACGCAAATTTGGCGTGGATACCTTATGTGGACGAAAAGTTATAGGGGCCTAAGCGCAAACTACCCAAAATAGCCAAAAAAGCCTTAGCACGAGGGGGAAGGCCTAGCAGTGAAGGGGTTAAAGCACAGCACATCGAAGAATGCCCAAACAATGTACAAGTTACAGAAACAAAGAAAAAAACGTATTAAGAAGATCAAGATAGCAATTCAGCTCAATAATTAAGGTGGCTGATGACATAGGAATGGAGCCAGCAAAAATCATACAATAAGCTTTCAGTAATATCAGTACAGCCAATTCTCTGTAAAACACAATGCCCTAATTATTGAGCAGCAAATTTAAAAAGAGAAAGTATCATTGTTGCTGATTCTGGAGCATTAAGGTGAATGTTGTAGCGAGTAATTTCCAAACTGTAGGCACAAAGAGGTTCAGTAGCTAAAGATGGAAGCCGCTCGATACACAAGAGGAATTTTGGTTTCACAAAATGGCGGGTGTCATTATGAGGAGAGCCACGCAACGGAGAAATGGCAGCTTCTTCTCTGTCAGTGGAGGGAGGATAACTCAAGAGCAAGTTACCCCTGATATCTCTGGTGTTTGTGATGCAGGTTCCCTCAGTCGTCTGAAGAAAAAAGACGCTGTATTGGTGTCTGCACCCACCATGCCCTGAGGAGAATCACACGGGTGCCGCCATCTTCCATGAGCGCCAGCGACACCCCTCAGGGGCAGGCATTCCAAGTCAGTGTAAAAGCGGATGCCATCTTGGGAGGTGTGATTTGTTTATGTTGCTCACTCTCTCCACGTAATTTTCTTAATTTGTACTGATTAATTCCACCACCGGAGTGGAGGAAAAGAATTTATTAGTAACTCTACATTGCAAAGTAATGTGGTATTACTAAATTCCTCAAATTCCTTGCACCCCAGGAGGAGAGTTATTGGTTGGTGGCTTTTTCTGATACTTTGTCCAGGAATGAGAGCACAGAGATCAGTCAGTAGTTGAGTTTGATGGAGTCTGCTAATGGTTTCTTAGTAGGGCATTGACTTCTGCGTGTTTTCAGTCTTTGAGGAAGGTGGCTGTGGCAATTGAGGTGTTAAACAAGGTGGTGAGTACAAGGTTGATTTTGGCTTCACCTAGGTTGAAGATGTGGTGAGGGCATGAGTCTTTAGGAGCCCCTGATAGGACCGAGTTCATGATTGGTGCGGTGTCCTGTGGGGCGAGCTGGCTGTATTCGGCTAGTTGAATGTCTATAGTGGTAGTTGGGTCTTGGGTTGCTTGAAGAAGTAAGTGGCCTTCGGCTGGATCTTGACGTTTCTGTAGATGTTGGAGATCTTGTCATGGAAGGTTGTCACAGAGCTTCTTTGGGAGGGTTATGTTATTTGTCGCAGCTGAGGGGTTGGAGAATTCTTTGACTATGTTGAAGAGTTCTTTGGTGTTACTGGAGCTTGATTCAAGGTGTGAGGCCTTTCCAACGATTCTCTCAACTCTCTGTGGTAGAGTTTGAGAGCTGTTGTGGAGATAGTCTTGTTGGTCATGACTTTGCTGATGTGTCATCTCCTTTCCAGTTGTTTACAGTGTCATTTAGCAGTTCTGAAGTCTTCAGTGTCCCAGATAGCCTGCTTTGTGGACCTTCTGTGGGTGTTGTTGCCGATAGGAGTGATGATGGTGCAGTTGGTGATCCAGTTGTTGAACTTTTTAATGTTCTGGTCTAGGTTGTTGGAGGATATGGGGTGGTTGGTGTTGAATGCATTGATCCATGTGTCCTTTGAGACTTTGCTCCCTTTGCGGTGGGGGGTGTCGGGCAGACTGGGGGCAGAGGTCCATGAGCTGGTGAAGAAGGAGTGGTTAGTCCAGGTGAGTTCCATTGTTTGGCTGTAGCTCATGTGTTCACTGGAGGTGAACATAAGGTCTAGCATGTGGCCTGTGGTGTTTGTGGGTTCATGGAGGAGTTGGGTGAGTCTGATGATGATGAGGCTGTGGAGGAGGTTGGTATTGTTGATGTCATTGTGGTCATTGAGATGGAAGCTGAGGTCACGGAGGAAAATTTTGTTGTTGGAGGCTATAGCGAGGGGGGTGATGAAATTGGTGAGAAAGTTTCTTAAGGCTGGACTTGGTCCTAGAGGATGGTAGGCAAGGGTGGGCCTGATGGAGGTTTTGCTGTGTGGAGTCAGATGTTGAGGTGTTGCATGGCTGGGGGGATGTCGTCATTTGTGGTGGTGCATTGGATGGATTATTTGTGTATGATGGCGATCTCTCAGCCAGGTCTGTTTTTTTTTGTAAACAGATTTTATTAGTTATATACACTATGTCATACATCAGTAAAATGAAGCCATAAATGTTGATTCCTCAGACATTTCAGTGATAGGATCCAGGATAACACTAGTACAAACTTAAAATCAACCTGACAACTGTTCTCTTCCCTCCACTCCCCCCACGAGTCAATCGCATACAGCATGAGCATGTTTAACTTGTGGTGTCATTCGCATGTTATGTTTGAGCATAGCTGGGTATGCAACGTGAAACGTATCCATGTCATGGGCTTTAAAAGGGTGACAAATCAAGTGTAGCTTGCAAGGGAGTGTGTTCTCTAGAGGATGTGCGTGGTGACCCTGTATGTGATCTCTCAGGTGTGTTTTGTTTGGGGTTGGCCAGGCCCTTCACTAACACTTCCCAGGCTTGGGCCACCTCCATGTTCCAACTCCCGTCTTGGCCTGTCGTAGCAATATTTCCCCTCACAACTTGCCTACTTCAGCATTTCCCTCCTCCAAACTACACCCCTGCAATGCACTGATTATGACCTCTCATATTACATCACTCATGACATAATTGGTGATAGCACTTATGACGTCACTGATGACTCCTCACATGATATCACTGATGACATCATTAAGTGTTAAACATATATAATGAACTTCTACAAATGTTAAATTAGCATACTAGGTGTACAACTAATGAGTGATGCTACTTCTAACATATGCTATGTAAGTGGGTGTGTGACTGTGTGTATTTGTGTGTGAGTGGTGTGAGTGGGTGTCTGAGTGGCTATATAGGTGTGTAAATGGGTGTGTAAGTGGCTGTATGTGTGTATTATGAGGTGTGTAAATAGTTGTGTTGGTGACTGACTGGCTGTATTGGTGAGTGAGTGGGTGTTTCAGTGGCTGCAGGGGTAGTTGAGTGGGTGTGTGAGTGACTGTATAAGTGAATGAGTAGGTGTCTGAAGGCATGTATGACAGAGTGACTAGGTGAGTAAGTGGCTGCGTGGGTGAGTGAGTGGCTGTTTGAGCGGGTGTTTGGTGAAGTGAGTTGGAGTGTGAGTGGCTGTATTGGAGAGTGTTTTGTTGTGTGAATGGCTGTATGGGTGAGTGAGCAGATATGGGAGTGCTTGTATGGATGTGTGAATGTGTATGTAAGTGGTTGTGTGGGTGTGTGAGTTAGTGTGTCTATGTGCCTGTATGGGTGAGTGAGCGGCTGTGTTGAGAGTAGGCCTGGGCTAAAATTCCGTTCCGCTTGCGGAAATTGCGATAATTTGAAATTTTCGCGTTCCGCGGAGAGCACGAAAATGTACAAATTTCCGCAATCTGCATTTAACCGGAATTTTTTTGCTTGCTCGCTCTGTAAAATAATACATTCTTGCATCCGCGCGATCGCCTTACCTGAATCCCCGCGTTCGCCGACAAGTTTTACCGATCCGGTCGCGTTCTCCACGAGATGTTGGATTATTGGTAGCCATTTGCTCTGTCTCGCGACAGTTTGCGCCCGCAGTAACGTCATTCGTTGCGCGATCACGTCTTTCTTCTCGCGATCATGCACCGCGAGACTAGTGAAAACAAGATGGCCGCGCTCGTGAGCAACCTCATGGGTAAGTTGGCGAGCCGCGACTACGCAGAAAATACCGCGAATGGGCGAGAAAAAAACTTCCGATTCTTCGCGATATTTCCACATGTTTGCGGAGATTTTTAGCATTTTCGCGATAATTTGCGAAAGTGAATTTCCCAAATTCCGCCCACCCCTAGTTGAGAGGCTATATGGGTGAATGAGGGGGACGCCCATAATTACATCAGCCTACCGGGACCAGATGGGGCCAGGACTCGCCACCCCAGGGTGACTCGCGCTCTGCTCACAGCGCGCACCGAGCATCACCGTTCGCGCCAGGAGGTGACACCATACAGGTCAGAGCGGCCTCCCGCAGTGCAGGACGCCCGTAATTACATCAGCCTACCGGGACCAGAGGGGGCCAGGACTCGCCGCCCCAGGGTGCCTCGTGCTCTGCTCACAGCGTGCACTGAGCATAACCGTTTGTGCCAGGAGGCGACACAATAAAGGTCAGAGCGGGCTCCCGCAGCGCGGGACGCCCGTAATTACATAAGCCTACCGGGACTAGAGGGAGCCAGGACTCGCTGCCCCAGGGTGCCTAGCGCTCTGCTCACAGCGTGCACCGAGCATCACCATTCGTGCCAGGAGGTGACACCATAAAGGTCTGCGGTGGTATCTGGAGAGAGCCCCCGACACCATTAACCACAAAGATTCTAACCTCCTCAAATGATAAGCGCCGACTTAAATGGTCTATGGTACTGGCGGATGAATCAAAAATAGAATCGATTAAGGATGCTTTAACTAAGCATTTGGCGATTCCAACTCTAGTGACCACGGATTCGCCCAAAATGAGTAGTTGTAGTACCCTCCATAGGAAATTTTTTGGTTGTCTGGCCCGTTGTTTTCATGCCACGTTTAATATGACCAGGTTACCTCAGGGAAGATGCCTGGGAAGACATTCACGGTTCAATAAAGAGTGTAGGATCCTGAGAGGGAGACTAACAGTTGCTATGAAGAATAGAGAGCCATCCAGTATTCATAAGGCTAGGAAGGAATACAAACAGGCGCAGGGCAAAGCTAAAAAGGAATGGGATGAGAGGAGATGGGAGGAGCTAGGAGAGGCCATTGAGCATCCGGATATTTGGATGTTTTGGTCCCTGGTGTCCAAAGGTAACTTCGAACGCACACCACCCATGGCAAATAACATTCCAGCCATAGAATGGCATAAGCATTTTAGTGAGTTGTATTCCAGTGGTCCCACTATTGACAGTTCTCAGATGCTCCACGATATAGGCCCTTGTGCATGCACACTTATATTCACTATTAAGGAGATATTGCGGTCTTTAGATGCAAAAGCCCCCGGCCTTGATGGCATCCCAGGAGACCTTTTTCGTGCCGATAAGAACACTGGGCAACTTACTTTATGAGATTGGCCAATGATATTACTGGCGGAGGGAGCATCCCGGATAGTTGGAAGGGGGCAGAAATAATACCCATCTTCAAGAAAGGGGACAGGTTGAAGTCCGCCAACTACCGTCCAATTAGCTTGATAGACTGTGCTCAGAAGGTCTTCTACCGTTCGCTCCTTGTTAAAATCCAGACTTGGATGGAGGAGAACGACATTCTCTCTCCTCCCCAGGCGGGCTTTCGGCGGAAGACTGGAACAGTCGAGCAGGCGTTTCGCCTGGTTCTGCTGTATTGGAAGCTAGTTGTGCTGGGCAAAGGCAGTTTATATCTTGCCTTTATCGATCTCAAAACAGCCTTCGACCTAGTCCCCAGGGATTTACTTTGACAGGTCCTTCGGGACATGGGTATGCCTTTGGAACTCCTAGAACCACTTATTAGACTTCATGAGGATAATTTTGCATGTGTAAGGTGGGGAAACCAGGGCAAAACTACCGAGCCATTTAAGATATGGCGGGGGGTACACCAAGGGATTGTCCTGGCCCCCACCCTCTTCTCCCTCTAAGAAAACCAGGTGGCCGATCTCCTGTGCTCTATTCCGGCCGACACTCCATCGTTGGCAAACCATAAAATAGCTACCTTGTTGTTTGCAGATGACACCCTCTTAGTGTCCAAAACTCCCATGGGCCTACAACAACTTTAAAATCGTTTTAAGACATTTTGTGATGAGAGTGGTTTGGCCATCAACACTACTAAAACCAAATTTATGATGCTAAACCCCCACAAATTCTTTAAAGGTACCTTGGTCCTTGAAAATGTCCCGCTCGAACGAGTGAGTTCCTTTGACTATCTGGGAATTAAGCTGTCTGAGGTAATGGCCTGGAAGAAACATCTAGAGAGGGCGTCCCTGAAATTCTGCAAGATAACTGGGGCTTAGCGACGGGAACATTGTCTCTTTTATACCAAGCCTGTAGCCCCCGTACTTAAGTTGTACAGTTGCAAGGTAGTGAGTAGTGTGCTTTACGGGGCAGAGTTGTGGGGTACCATAAACGTTAATGCCCTTTCAACAATAGAAAACAAGTCTCTCAGGAGCCTAGTATTACTCCCACAGAGTACCCCCCTCCTCCCTTTGAAACTTGATATGGGTGTTAAGTTTATTAATGACCAGGTGAGCTTACGGCCATTGCTCTTCTGGCATAGACTGGTTACAACCCCCAGCCTGGCCCCATACTCTGCTGCCTACACTGAAGTCTCTGCTTTGGATATAAATCATAAAATTGGATGGATTAAATATATAAATACCATCCGGGCAGATATAGGTGTGCCTAAGGAGCCAGAAAGCCTTCCGCCCACATACTCCAGGAACCAATTAAATTTACAGTTTTGGGCATGGGTAGAACAGAAGAACTTCTTGAAAATACGCCAAGGCTGAATAACTGATGTGTTTACCGATATGAAATCTATCAGTCGGTTGGAAAGCTATCTTGATTTTATAAAAGTGCCGGCAGACAGAAAATTGTATATTCAGTTTAGATATGGTTGTCTACCTATTAACACTTTTACCAACACTTGGCTGACAAATACACTACAACCCAAGAGCTGCCCCTCTTGTCCATGCCCTTATGAAACAATAGGCCATGTATTCTTTGCCTTTGCTGCTTATGCCCGACCTAGAAGGACCTGGCTAACCCCGGTATGTAGACTATTTGGGTCACATAACCATAAAGATGCCCTACGTATTTTAAAGCCAGATGTGAGACCACTCTATGCTTTGTGCAACTGCAAAATTTTTGGGCCATTTTTGGGCGTATACCTTGCACTAGCACTTTGGCTTGTAAATAACTGTTTTTTATGCTACTATTTTAAACTTTTATTCCTTTATTGGCTATTTGGGGGAACGGGATTAAAATGGGTGTTATTGTGTAATCGGGCTGTATATTTGTAAATTTGAGATAAAAAAACAAAACCTAAATAGGCACCAGCACTTTAGTTCTGTTTCGACAGGACAATCATTGAAAGTGTTTACCTTCCTATTTTTCTTGCACTTGTATTTTTGTGCCAAGATCTTGCTAAATTTTTATTCTTTTCTTTTAACCCCTTCGCCGCGGCGCGAATTCCGCCGTGGCGCGAATTCCGCCGCGGCGCTGGTTTTTTTTTCGGTTAGCGCGGCGCCGCCATGCTCATGACGGAACCACGCCGTCATGAGTCACGGGCGAGCTGTGCTCATGACGGAGTGGTCCCGTCACGGCGCCGCCCACTTACGTTAGACGCCCGCACAGGCGGGGAAAAGGCGCCGCGTGGGCGGAGCGGCAGCCAACGGCCGCGGCATGACGGAACCACTCCGTCATGAGCACAGCACGACCGTGGCTCATGACGGAGTGGTTCCGTCAGGAGCAGGGAAGGGGTTAACTTCCAAGAGTCTGTATAGGGAGCATTTTATAATACCTTTTATCTTGTTCATTGCTATTTAAGACTCATGTGCATATTTCTTTTATGGTATTGTAAAACCGAAATAAAGACTTTTGATGATGATGAGTGGGTATGTGAGTGGCTGTATGGGTGAGTGAGTGGTTGTGTGAGTGACTGAGTGGATGTCGTGAGCACCTGTATAGGTGAGTGTGTGGGTATGTGAGTGACTCTATTATTGAGTAAGTGGGTGTGTGAGTACTTGTATGGGTCTGTGAATGAGTTTGTGAGTGGTTGTATGGGTATGTAAATGGGTATGTGAGAAGTTGTATAGGGGTGTGAATGGGTATGAGTCCAGATGTACAGATTCATTCTTTATGGTTTAAGTTAATTAAAACAATATCACAAGAAGGGGGGACTAGGAGCTGGTTTAAGAATAAAAGAGGTCCTGTACCTATGCTCCTAAGACAATGTGTATCACAAAAAGGTAGCAGTTCCTAATAAGGGAGAGAATGAGTACTCAGTAACCCAGGTATGGTTAAGAGTGAGGTATAGGTGTCTCCAAAGGATAGTTGAGTGTGCTCGTAAGAGTAAGAACTCCTAGTATCTTTTTTGCCCTCACACACTCTTGCGAGTGTAAAGCATCATCATTGGGCGGTGCTCCTCGTGGGGGTGGCGCTGCAGTCCCTCACGGGCTCTCCAAGAGAGCTCTTTGTTGGAGATCTTTTAAGGAGGTGCCGTACTTGTGCATGTGGGTGTGTGGGTCAAGAAAGTGGGTGAAAGTGAGCTTACAATTACCTCTCGGTACCTGAATGAGTTTAATAGAGGTCCTTGAGGTAAATTAAAAAGATAATGGGGTTTGGAGACTCTCCTTTTGACTAAATAAGGGGAGGGACTAGTGTGTTCCCACCTGCTCTCAAACTGTAAGCAGAAGTGTGTGGTGAACTAAAAGTGGGTGATGGTAGACATGTTTCGCGCAAAAAGATGGTCCCTAATGGATCCCTGTGCGCTTCTTCAGGACCTAGTGCAGGTGAACGGAATTAGTGGTAGTCAGGGGAAGAAACACCCTATACAACCACTTTACCTATCGTCAGTTAAGATAAGACGTCTCTGCGTCCGAGACACGTCTTGTGCGTAGTCTCAATAACCGGAACCAGAGTTAAATAAAAACCATAACAATATACCATTAAACGAAGTATGTTACCTGAAGAGTGGTATTATTATACTAAAAATAATTTGATTTCACCAATGTTACAGTACAAGTAAAAAAGATGGTGCGTAATCCATTTGAGCAGCGTTCCTCATAAAGTACTATTGTGTTTTTCGTATCAGTCTGTTTCTTAATAGCTTCTCATACAGAAGTAAACATTTGACCAATTTACAGTAAGCTGTGGGTAGCCGTGGCCACTGCAGGTAAGAGTGGTAGGGTCAGGTGAGGGGGGATTTCAAGAGACGGCCACGAGGGAAAATTAAATAAATAATGAGTTTTACCTTTTGGTCGTCTCTTGAAATCCCCCCCTTACCTGGCCCCACTACTCATACCTGCAGCTGCCGCGGCTGGTTGTGGGTCATTCTGATCGAGGCATTTTATTATTGAAGATCTGCAGGTACGAATGCTCCTAATGATTACAAAGTTTTTGAGTAAAAAAAGCAGATGTGATTTTAAAACTAGGCATGTTCATATTAGTTGGACAAAGACCTGTTTTGATGCTCCACAAAGGCTGCATAACTTTGGACGGCTATATTTCCAGATTGGTTGGTTAGGATTGGATGGTAATAAGCTAAAACGTATTGCTAATAGCTTTCTTTTTAAGTAGGAGGAGTATGTCAAGCCCAAGTATGTTGCTGGTTGCAGATCCGTTGCAAGACCATCCAAGCGTGGGCACATTTGCTAAATGTGATTTTGTTTTCAGTTAGAGAGTGCCTTTTTGACGCTTTCTGCAATGTTTGTCTAAATGACGAAAACTGTAAATTTGGTTGCGAAATGCCTGTCGTGTTTGTGAGCTTTATAGATGACTATAGGTACTTAGTTTAAACTGACTGAGGGTCATCTTCTTGTGCCTTTCAGAGAGCATTGTTAAGTGGGTTTTGGCGGTTAGTCCAGATTTTGTACCATGTTTTTAATAATAGATATCTTCTCTCTAAATGCTGTTGTTGCAGACCGAATATATATGTCCATATCTCAAGCCTTTCCAGAATTGCTGCATCTTTTCCATTTTGGACCTCGCTTGCGTAGACCAAGGTCGGCATATGTTTTGCTTTAATGACAGCTAATAATTGCATGAACTATGGTCCTTTCAAACTCTTTGCTAGTGAACAGAATGCAAATATTAGGCCTTTTTTAAATACATTCTCATTATGTGCTTGAAAATTAAATTGATTATCTATGTTTAAGCCTAGGTACTTGTAATTGCTGACCTCCTGCAGGTTTGTGTTGCCAAGCTTAAATGTTAGTTGTTTCTGGGCATGACGACTTGTGGTCATGACTTTTGGTTTTGTTATGTTTATGTCTAGCATGATCGCCTTCGCAAAATATCCCAGTTTGTTGATCACTCTTTGAAGGCCTCCTCTTGTACTGCTCAACAGTACTATATTTTCAACATAAGATAGATGTGTAATAGGTAGTGTACCCAAGCGTGGGGGATGCAAATTGACCTGATCTAGCTTTGGCGAGAGATCAGCCATAAAAAGGTTGAACAGGTGAGGTGCTAAAACATAACCTTGTTTAGTCCAGCCTCCATGTAAATTTTCCTTCTGAGCATCCTGCCATCAGCTATTTTAACCTGCATCCACGTGTTTGTATGTAGTTGAAATATTCCTCTGAGAATTGGTTCTGGGAGACCCCACTGCTTTAGTTTGTTTCATAAAAGGCCTCTCTTAACTCGTTCAAATGCTGTCTTAAAGACTATAAAACAAAAGTGCAGATTTTGTCAGTGCCGCAAGCTCTTATCTGCCATTCGGCCCAGAGCAAGAATGTTTGTGGTGGTACCAGAACCCTTACCAAATCCAGACTGGTTAAAAGGAATTACTTTATTGTTTTTTGACTGGTGTACCAGATCTCTGAGGATCAGTGAAGTGTAGTATTTTGCTTCTGATTCTATTAGGGCAATCATTTTGTAGTTTGCTGGATCCGTTCAATCACCTCCCTTGTAAACTTGGTTAATTATTGAGCCTCCCCAACTCTTTAGAAGTGTGTTTGGACTGCCCACCTCAGCGAACAACCAGGACTTCAGGTTTGCCCAAAAGTCAAGATCCCATTTGTAAATTGTTTGTGGAATGCCGTTGTGCGAGTGGTTGTGTGGATGATGTCATCAGTGATGCCATCAGTGATGTCACTTGCGATGTCATCTTTGATGTCACTGACCATGCCATGAGTGATGTAATATGTGAGGTCATAAGAAGTGTATTGCGGGTGTGTAAGTTATAGTTCGCTCAACCGCTATGTTTACGGAAAAGTGGTGACTCGACTCTGTATATTGCAAGTGAAATAATTTTTTCTAATTTTCAGAATAGTACTTTATTAGTATATGCGATACCTTGCAAACCTCTCTGCTAATGGGATCGAAGCTCCTCAACCTCCCGCTATTATTAAATTAAAAAGCGGGGTCTTGAATCGTTATGTTTGTAAGCGGTATTAAAATATACTTTTTTGTGACAACTTTGAAACGTATGAATTCACTAGTGATCTATCTTGTGAAGCGGTATCTTACTAGCAACTGTTTCTCACCACTATTGTTAATTTTAGTGTGTTGCCTCAAAACTTTAACCGTTACTTAAATAAATTTATATTATTCATCCAATTGGTATCTCGGTTAAATTTTATATAAATGATTAGGTGCCAGCAATTCAAATCAAAAGTATTTTGCTCCTTATACAGCTCCTTGTACATTTCGCTTACATAGGTAACCATTAGACTTGATGCTGGAAACATAATTCCAAATAAAAAATACGACGCCAAACAAGGATTAACTATACTTGCAACGATACTATCATCAATAATTTGCTTCAATGAAATTGATTACCAATAGGATTTATTAGGTGAGATTGGTTGGTATTGCGATTTGTTAATGAAACCATGGATATATTATCAGGTGATTGAGCTTGTTACTAAATATTATCTGGGTAAAATTCCTTCTCATTTGAATTTGTACACCCTCCTCTCTATATATTGTTCAGACCCTATATTTGACCTAGACTCTATCTATGATCTTACTTCTTCTAATGCACTTTATTGTAGAGGTTCTCCATCCTCGTCTTTAATTAAACTTTTTTTAAACTTTTTTTTTTAGAATTTTGTTTTCTAAAGAAGCATGTTTCAATAAATAAATAATATAGATCTATTATTGAATAAACTGTATGTGTACTAATGATATCTGTTGCTTTGTGGTATGTCATGTAATTATTAATTTTTATTTCCTTCGTTTTTTCGTTGTGTATTTTGCCTGGGGTATATAAATGTGGATTGTCTTTAAATTAATAAATCAGTGTAGAAAGATTTATGGAAAAATACGTTCATAATGTAGTAAAAAAGTTCTGTCCATCACTTTTATTGTCTTATATATGTTTTTTTGTGTTGTCTCTTCACAGCCCTGATGAAGTTCCAAAAACTGTTTTCTTGGTGAAGAAAAAAATGCGTTGGCTGTCTCTGTGCACCTTTTTTTTAAAAGAAAGACGAAAATAAAGAAAACAATTTGGACTTTTTTGTATGATGTTCAGTGCACCTCCATTTGTCTAAAAATAGTTGGCTGAGGTAACTATAACTGCTGAATTCCTCTGGTTTTGTACAAGTCAAATGTGAGCCTTCCTATAACGTCCCTATAATCTTTGTTTTTTTCAGTGAATTTCTAAGTTTTTAAAAGTTTTATTTCCTAACTGTAACGTCCCTGTAACCTTTGTTTTTTTCTAGGCATGAGTGTAAAATTCCACTCTGCTTGTGGAGTTTGCAGAATTCGGCAACTTTGTATTCTGTTGAAAATGCGGAATTACCAGTAAACTACGCACTCCACAACAGAGCGGAATTTTTTTTCCATTAGTGCAGTTGTCACGTCATTTCGTGGGCACGGTGAGCATGACAAGACTTTTTTTTTTTTTTTTTAATTTTTATTGAGCAGAGGAGAGCAGGATAAATAACAATTTTTAAACACTTTTACAATTACTTTCTGATACATGTATGAATCTGAAACAACACATCGTGACATACCAATCTGTAATTGAGGATATAGCCTTAAAAAGCAACCCCACATAAAGTAGCGTCATGCTTTCTTATAGTACAAGCCATAAAAATAACCTAAAACAAAGTGTAAAGCTACTAAAGTGCAGTGTGCAACACTATTGGACTTTCTACAACACTTCAATTTTATATTGATAGCAATTTATCTAATGGCCTCCATTCCACAGTAAGAAAAGCATCTGCTTTTCCACCCCCCTCATTCCCACCATATTTTAATCTATTTAATCGAATCAACAATAAATTGTGCAAAAATACAAATTTTCTTAAAGTGCAATATGCTAAAGTACTAAGTGCTAAAGTGCTGTACCATTACCATACTGAAATTCTATATAGCTTGATACTGTATGCAACACTATTAGACTTTCTACACAACTTCAAATTTATATTGCTAGCAATTTATCTAATGGCCTCCAATCCACCGTAGGAAAAGCATTGCTTTTCCCCACCCTTCTTTCCCGCCATATTTTAATCTATTTCATCGGATCACAATAAATTGGGCAAAAATAAAATTTTTCATAAAGTGCAGTATGCTAAAGTGCTTAGTGCTAAAGTGCTGAACCAGTACCGTACTAAAATTCTATATAGCTTGATACTTATCCAAAAACCTCCAAACCAAAGTAAATTTTTTTACTGCCCCTACCCGCTTGGCATGTGCTTCTTCATATCTCCTTGTCCTCCACATTTTAATTAACCATTCCAAATAGGAGGGGATCTCTTCTGTTCTCCACTTTTGTAGAATCAATGACCGTGCTATTACAGTGCCAATAGCCACGAACGTCGCTTCTGCTTTATTAAGGTGAGCTCTTACTCTAGAGATCCCAAACAATGCCACCTCTGTCTCAGGATCAATATTTTTATCAATCGCATAGCTTATAGCTGAAAAAAATGTATTCCAGAAGATTTGGAGTTTTGGGCATGTAAAACAAATATGTAGCCAATCCCCCTCTCCCAAGGCCTGGCACCGAAAGCAGTTATTTTCAACCCCGGCATGGCGCTTGTTTAATACTGCCGGAATATAATATGCCATCCACCTTGAAAGAAAGGCCATCCTTTTAAAATTGGCCGCTCTCAATGCTTTACTACCTAATAGTGCAATCTGCTGCCATTCTTGATGGGAGAACTTGCAATTTGTTTCTTGTATGATTTTTCCCCAAAAAGTTTCAACTATTGGAGCTGATCTTAGTTTTAAGAGTAGAGAGTACCAGTTTCCTACGCCTTTCAATCTCATTTTATAAAGCGCATTAGCAAGTCCCCCCGGTACCCGATCTGGTAAAATATCATGTTTTTTAATCAGATGCGAGATCTGTAAATATTCCAAGAATCCGGGCTTCTCCAGGTTCCCACATCTGACTACCACCTGTTCCCAGGACATAAAGGTTTGAGCTATAAAAAAACTACCCAGCTCGAAAAAGCCGTTGTCCTTCCATCTTGTTAAAAGGCGAGAATGCATCTGCAGCCCTAAAGATCTACTTTCTTTGAGATTTAGAAAAATGTAGCCAGAAGAATTAATTTGTTTAAAAAAGCATAAAAGGCGTTTGGAGAAGTCCCGTAATGTCTTATACTGGGATTTCTTTGGTAGTTTGGTTGTTTTAAGAAAAACTGATAATTGTGTTTCAGACTCACTAAGCATTTTTTCATAGAAAAAGATTTCTGTCAAATCGTTACTAACAAGTAGACGGGCAGTTGTGTCTAGTAGGGCAGCCTCATAATAGATTTGGATATTGGGTAGAGCCAATCCTCCCTGATCTATTTCTAGTTGTAGTGTGGGGAGCTTGACTCTGGAAATCTTATTATTCCATATAAATTCTCTGAACATTGAATCTATTTCTTTAAAAAACTTAACATTTATCTTAAGAGGGACATTGATGAATAAGAAATTTAATAAGGGTAGTATAGACATTTTTAAAAGCCCAACCCGGCCTATCAAAGTCAATGGTATAATAGACCACTTATCCAATAAGCTTTTGATCTTACATTTCATTGTCGTATAATTCAGGCTAAAAAGTTGATCAACTTGGTTGGAAACATATATGCCTAAATACCTTATTGGGTCTGTTTTCAGCACCTGGGGTTTTAAATACGGGGGTAAAAAGTTATAATCATTATTCAATATTAACATTTCTGTTTTGTTTTGATTTATTTTATAACCCCCTATTTGTTCAAATCTTCTAAACTCCGCTAGTACCCTGCTCCAGTTCATTTCATCCGGATACAGATACAAAATTATGTCATCTGCAAATATTTTCATTTTTGGCATCCCATCAAAGGGAGCTCTAATTAAAAGATTATCCCTAATTCTACATGCCAATGGCTCTATAAAAAATGTAAACAAGATGGGTGACAGAGGGCATCCCTGCCTTGTCCCTCGTTTCATTTCTATTTCCCCAATTGATTCACCATTAATAATCAGCCTGGCGTGAGCTCCTTGATATATATTCTTGAGCATTTTTATAATTTAACTAGGGAACCCAAACTTTGATAAACCGATAAAAAGAGCTTCCCAATTCACTAAGTCGAATGCTTTTTCGGCATCGACCATCGTGATAAAAGTGGGTATTTTATTTACAGTGACAAAGTCTAGGGTCTGAATTAAAAACCGGGTATTCGTTGACATAGATCTACCTAAAATAAACCCAGTCTGATCCGGATGAATTAAAACTTGTGCTATAGGTGTAAAGCGCTGTGCCCACATTTTCATTAATATTTTAAAATCTGCATTCAAAAGGCTAATTGGTCTATAAGAGTTAACATCTTTTTCACTCTTTCCCTTTTTAACAAAACTGATCAAGACAGACTCCTTAAAAGTTATGGGAACCTTACCACCCTGCTTAATATAAGTAAATATTTTTCTTAGAAAGGGAGTTAGTGTCTTCTTAAAAGTTTTATACAGCTCAATCGGGAGCCCATCCGCTCCACAAGCTTTTGCCCCTGGAATTAATCCTATGGCCTTTTCTATTTCATCTATGGATATATCTATGTGGAGCTGCTCTACCATTTCTCTTGTAAGACTGGGTACCTCGACCTCCTCATAAAATTGATTAATCTGCTCTACTCCAACCTGGTATTGGGTTGCATATAATTTAGTATAATGTTCCAAGAATGTTTGTGCAATCTCTCCTTTTTCAGTTAAAAGGCCATTATTTCTAGGATCAAAGATTTCAGTGATCATTGCTGACTCTTGCTTAGTTTTCGTAGAGCTAGCAAGCATTTTACCGATCAACTGGTTTTCTTCATATACTCGTTGCTGGTAAGCTAGAACTAGCTATCTCTTCCATGATAAAAAATTCTTTTAATTCATATTTAACTTTGATTAGATGCCTTTTATCCTCCTCTAACGCCACAGACCGATTATTTACTGCCTTTGTTGCCTTTTCAACGTTCTGTTGAAGATTATTGATTTTTTCTCTCCTCTGCTTCGTTTGGGCGGCGGAGTAGGCTATTATTTGGCCCCTTAAGGCAGCCTTGAACCCGCCCCATATAGAGAATATATCTGCCGTGTTCTCATTTCTATTAAAAAATTCCTCGATCCATTCCCCCGTATTATTCACCCACTGAATGTCTTGCAAGAGGAGTCGATCCACCTGCCACTTGGATCTTGGTTTCACCTCCTCATTAATTCTTATCTCCACTTTGATTAGGGAGTGATCCGAAAAAGGGTTTGTCAATATTTCTGTATTATTATACCCCAATGATTTAGTTATTAAGAAAAAGTCAATTCTAGATGCTGTATTATATTTATTAGAGTAACAGGTAAATTCCATCTTAAGGGGATTAGCGTCACGCCAAGGATCTATTAAAACATGTTCTGCTATTAAGCCTTCTATCACTTTTTTGGTTTGGGGTTTCAGCTCTTTTTTTTCCTATTTGAGGTATCCTTTTTTAAGTTTTGGATAAAATTGAGAGCATGACGAGACTTGACGGGCGCTCACCAGCATCCATGCAACCTTCAGTAGTCAAGAGGAGTCCATCCTGCAACCAGTAGTGCACCAGGAGGCCCCTGTGCAGAGTGCTTGAAAAAGGGGTGCGCCTCCAATGACATTTTAGCAATCATGCTGTGGGGGACTTACTTGTCACAGCAATAGGGGTTTTTGGCCCCAACAGCTCTCAGCAGCCAAGAGGAGTTCATCACCCAACCAGTAGTGCGTCAGGAGGTCCCTGTGCAGAGTAGGTGAGAAAGGGGGCAGGCCTGTGACGACATCTCAACATCTCAGCAATCCAACTGTAGAGTCCTTGTGGTAACAACAGTGTTTCTTTGCCCCCTACAACCCTCAGCAGCCAAGGGGAGTTCACCTTCCCAACCAAGTAGTATGCCAGGAGGCCCCTGTGCATAATGTTTGAGAAAGAGGGTGAGGCCTCCAACAACATCTCAGCAGTCTGGCTGTAGGGGTCTTACTTGTTGCAACAATAGGGGTTCTTGGCCGCCAATGACCCTCAGCAGCCAAGGGGACCTAATCCCCCCAACTGTTATGTTTCATAGGTACCCATGTATAAGCCCAGGTATTCGACTAACCTTTCACCTACATTTTACCGTACCATTACACTACACAATGGGTTTTGGTATTGACCTTTTACCTAGATAGGCACTGCATAAAATGTCATGTTGCTTTCCCCGAAACTAGACGCATTAATTATGCATGAAGATTCTCAGAATCACAGCAGTATTACCATCCTCTGCATAAAAACTAAGTATAAGGGTCATCCCTTCCGTCATCCACGACCGACATGACAAGCAAGGTAAAACCCCTGAAGGTAGCCTTTGGGTATATATACACCACATCTTTGCCCAGGCAAGTAGAGGAGAAAGACTTCAATGCTGACACACTGTTGCGAGACGCTGAGGTTCCTGCACGCAAACACTCCAGCTTGCAGTGGTCTGGCATCCCTCACGGGGTGTCCATCTCGAGTACAAGACGGGGTCCCACAGTCTCTCACTTCACGTAATGGAGTTGGCTTCAGCCTGGGGGGATTCTTGGCTCTACACCTACATACATGCTAGGTGCATTTAGATACATCTAGTTAGGGTTGCATCATAGGAGTACGCATTATTATTGTCATGTATTTATATGCTTGCATATAGCCATTGTTTTAGCACTAAGGTAGAAATCTACCATCCATTTACTCTGTTGGTGCTTAACATCCTTTATATATGTTTCTGTTCTTATGGTTGTTTCAGCACACCTATTTTACACTAGAATGACGCTGGTTCAATAAATGCTTATTAAAAACGTCCCCACCGTTTATTCTGTGTATCTCTCTGCGACAAAGTGAGCACGAGTGACTGAGCGAAAAGTACTGCACTGTTTCCACGATCCCTGATGGGACAGGGTTGTCATATTCGATATTTGCCAAGAACTATTCTCTCCTTGGTAACAGGGAGTTTATAGTGGCACTGTGAGCGAGCTGGTATACAGGCGAAGGTACCCGGAGGGTGGTGTCTGGAATCAGTCTGGACACCAATCCCACAGTCTATGTTGTCTAAACGAACAGACCCTAAATAGGTTGTTAGGAACTACACGACATGGAGCTGTCAATGTTGGTGTGGTACTTTTTTAACTGTCAAATCTGAGTAGTTCAGTCGTGCTTTCCTCAGTGACCCCTGCACACATTATTCCAGAGACGTCTGGAGTGGGAGGGAAAAAATCCTCCACAGCTGAGTAGGCATATCCTATATATTGGCTCTTGGTTTATTCAAGCTTGAAGGACAATATTTCCTATTGTGCATAAAACCTTATCTCAGTTTCCCTGAAACTTTCTCAACAGTGGCTGACAAAGACCTCGCTGCGAATGCAGTGGAGGAAGGGGAACAAGAAGGCGAAATAAACATTTCAGAAACTGTCAGAACTGTAGAACTGTCCTTACTTTAAAACTAGCAGACTACGGAGTCACAGCTAGGGGTGGGGGCAGTAACATTTGTGATTGAGGCACACGAATCATATAGAACTGAGGGATTCTATTCATGGGTTAAATTCCCACAAGCAGATTCACACACAAATACATTTCATTCATACTCTGAGTTGACACACCAGAGGAAAACTGTCCACACGAGGACATTGAAGTTCCGCTCACGTACCAGGAGCACATAAACTGGTTTAAATGCGCCCTCTCACATATAAGATATAAAGTAAGACTCGATCCGCTCGGCAGAGACGGAGTGACTTGTCCGGTCCTAGCAGTTTACACACCACATTCAAACATTGACACAATCCCGGTAGCAGACTTACTTCTGCTACACAAAGAAATAATAAAACTTTACAGAAACCTGACACAGTTCATGATGAGAACATTCACATTTCAGCCAACAAGGGCTACACCAGCAGGACAGATTCAGAGATCTATAACTACAATAACTCCACAAACGCTACACGCAGTTATGGGTAAAATGCCCACAAACACGTGAGCAAATGCCATTCTGGATAGCTCGGAAAATAACACAACTAGACGCAGTATTTCCACACACAAGTCCTCAAGAAGAACACAGAATGCTGACAATCTGCTTGCTAATGGGGATAGCTTCCCAGATAGAGGATTGTACCTCGTGGGGTACAGTTTTCGTTGCCATATATACCAGATCTCATGGTATCCCTTCAATAGCAGTAATACCAGATGTATTAAGACAAATACAGAATGAGTATGGAGCAGAACCTGCTCTGAACTTAGGGATGAAATTGTTAGGAATTTTTGCCCAGTTATTGACTATTATATTAGCAAACATACAGAGGGAAGCAGCAGCAGTGGCAATACACCAACGCCTGAGGGATTTCCCTTCTTTACAACAGATGCGTGAATTACATAAAATTACTCTAGGAATTTGGTAGAGGTAGTTCAGGAACTAGAACAGCAAAGCCTTAATTCATGGGTGGTCCTGAGAAGGATAACACTAAGCAAGCATAGCACCTGATTCTTCCAAGAAGAAATGGGATAATAAAAAGCAAAAGAATAGGGAAAATAGATCAAAACTGACAGGTATCAGGCTTCTGATACACGTTCCTCTCATTCCTTTCAGGGTTCATCAAAATCTCTGAGACCGAAAGACGGTCAGAACACAGACAAGAAGAACGGACAAAGTCCAGAGACACACAACATACTTCGGACTATACTATAAAAAAAACAAGATAAACAAAAATCAAAACCTCAATTTAAAAAGAAGAAGGTAGCAGGTCTTAAAGTTAGACAATGCTACAATTCTGAGGACTCAACTTCTGAACGGGGAATTGGCTCTGACGATGATAGACAGTGCAGCAGAAGTAACAATAGCTAGCCAGAATGTGAATGAATTTCTGGTCACAGTGGGGTTGAAGGAGCACATCACTGTGGAAACACTAGATACAAGGGTAAGTGTCCCATATCGGTTACATGAGATAACACTCCAAATGGAGGGGGACAAACCCAGGAAAATTAAAAAATTTTGGGGGGAGAACCTGACTTTTGGCTGTGACATCATGACAGCACTTGCTCCAGCATTATATCGCAACCATGTAGCGTGGGATGCTGAGTCACCTCCCCATGTGATACCAGTAAAAACTATTCCAACTCTACAGAGACAATACCCTATTAAACAAGAAGCGAAGAAGAAGGTCAGGGAGATCGTCGATCAACTTGAATATCAAAGTGTAATAAAAACTTGCACCTATTCAATGAATAATCCTTTGCTTCCTGTAATGAAACCTGATAATTCATATTGTCTAGTCTTACATTACAGACATCTCAACACATGTACAAAGACATTTGTAGTACAGAATGCACACAGTGGCGTATTAATGAATAACATTGTGCGAAAAAAATACGAAAGAGCACTAGATATCTCAAATGGATTTTTCTGCCAGAATATAGTGCCTGAGAGCAGATATTTCACAGCATTTTCAGCGCTCAGTTCTCAGGGTCAATTCTGTTGACTCCCCCAAGGGTATAAGACTAGTTCCGGGTTGTTCTCAGCTAGGGTAACTCAGTTACTGAAAAATTTGGATGAGGAGGTATGGTCCCATGTAGATGATATTTATCTAACGGATGATGATTTAAAGGATCATTTGACCAGCGTGAGCAACATAATTTTGTGGTTCGCCTCTGAGGGCTACAAATTCAACTTTAAAAAATTGACAATAGCTCACGTCAATGTCCGATTTTTGGATTATGAGCTTTCAATTGAAGGGAAAAGCCTAGCAGCTAACTTTTCAGAAAAATGTGCGCTGCTCCAACCTCCAAAATCACTGAAAGACTTCCAATCCGTATTAGGATTCCTAAATTTTGGCAGAACATACATTTTTGCTTACGCAGAAAAAGTTAAACCTTTTTACGGTTTAATTAGACCTGATTTTTCAATTAGACATTGGACTCAGGAACACACAGATTAACTTTGTTCCTTGCAAGCTGACATGATAGCTTCAAAACACTTACAGACACGTGTAAATACCACAAATTTGGGGATCCGTGTAATTGCAGGTCAATCAGGATACACTTACCTAGCCATCAATGAAGGCGAAACAGTACCAATAGCATACAAATCACACTTGTACACAAACGCTGAAATGCGTTTTGCTTCTACAGAAAAATTCTGACAGCAGTACAATCTGCGGTAGCGAGAGAAAGAGCACTGGCTCAGGGAAAACGAATAATTGTTGTAACTCCAGTATGGGCCTTAGAGGCCGTTACAAAGGCAAGCATTACAAATGCTAAAGCTCTACATCTGAGATGGATACTATGGCCTCATTCTCTCACGGCAACAGATGTAGACTACAAATTCGATTCTACATTAAAAACACAAGCATTTCTAAAATACGAACAAGAATATCCTTTCCCAAACGAAATAATGCCTTTAGATCAGAGAGAATTCATCATTTACACTAGACACACAATTGACAGACGGAATGCAGAACAAATCAAAACATTCACCCCAGAGAGAGATCTGGGTTAAATCCATAACTCTTTTGCTCACCATGCCACCCCAGTTTAGATCTGTCCATATGCAAATCAGTCTTGACCCTGTGCCTCATGGGGACAGTCCAGCCTGAACTGCCAAGCCAGGTCCTCTCTGGAATGGGAACAAGCATCCTAGGACTGGTTTCTGGGTTTCACCCCTCTTCAGCCAGGATAGCTTGAATCCAGTGGCACAGTGAGCCTAGGAACCAAGTCTGGGCATACCTGGTGCAGTTAGGGCAATAAAGCAAAAGATACACAATTGAAGGACGGAATGCAGAACAAATCAAAACATTCACCCCAGTCAAGAGATCTGGGTTAAACACATCATTCTTTTGCTCACCATGCCACCCCAGTTTAGACTTGGCCATGTGCAAATCAGTCTTGACCCTGTCCCTCATGGGAACAGTCCAGCCTGAACTGCCAAGCCAGGTCCTCCCTGGACTGGAAACAAGCATCCTAGGACCGGTTACGGGGTTTCACCCTTCTTCAGAAAGGATAGCTAGAATCCAGTGGCACGGTGAGCCCAGGACCCACGTCTGGGCTACCTGGCGCAGTTAGGGCAAGAAAGCAAAAGACACACAATTGATGGACGGAATGCAGAACAAATCAAAACATTCACCCCCAGTCAAGAGATCTGGGTTAAATCCATCATTCTTTTGCTCACCATGCCACCCCAGTTTATACCTGGCAATATGCAAATCAGTCTTAACCCTGTGCCTCATGGGAACAGTCCAGCCTGAACTGTCAAGCCAGGTCCTTCCTGTACCAGAAACAAGCATCTTAGGACCGGTTTCGGGGTTTCACCACTCTTCAGCCAGGATAGCTTGAATCCAGCGGCATAGTGAGCCCTGGCACCACGTCTGGGCATACCTGGTGCACTTAGGGCAAAAAAGCAAAAGACACACAATTGATGGACTGAATGCAGAACGAATCAAAACATTCACCCCAGTCAACGGATCTGGGTTAAATCCATCATTCTTTTGCTCACCATGCCACCCCAGTTTAGACCTGGCCATGTGCAAATCAGTCTTGACCCTGTGCCTCATGGGAACAGTCCAGCCCAAACTGCCAAGCTATGTCCTCCCTGGACCGGAAACAAGCATCCTAGGACCGGTTTCGGGGTTTCACCCCTCTTCAGCCAGGACAGCTTGAATCCAGTGACACAGTGAGCCCAGGACCCACGTCTGGGCATACCTGGCACAGTCAGGGCGCGAAAGCAAAAGACACACAATTGATGGACGGAATGCAGAACAAATCAAAACATTCACCCCAGTCAAGAGATCTGGGTATTAAATCCATCATTCTTTTGCTCACCATGCCACCCCAGTTTAGACTTGGCCATGTGCAAATCAGTCGTGACCCTGTGCCTCATGGGGACAGTCCAGCCTCAACTGCCAAGCCAGGTCCTCCCTGGACTGGAAACAAGCATCCTAGGACCGGTTTCGGGGTTTCACCCTTCTTCCGAAAGGATAGCTAAAATCCAGTGGCACGGTGAGCCCAGGACCCACGTCTGGGCTACCTGGCGCAGTTAGGGTGAGAAAGCAAAAGACACACAATTGATGGACGGAATGCAGAACAAATCAAAACATTCATCCCCAGTCAAGAGATCTGGGTTAAATCCATCATTCTTTTGCTCACCATGCCACCCCAGATTAGACCTGGCAATATGCAAATCAGTCTTGACCCTCTGTCTCATGAGAACAGTCCAGCCCGAACTGTCAAGCCAGGTCCTTCCTGGACTGGAAACAAGCATCCTAGGACCGGTTTCGGGGTTTCACCCCTGTTCAGCCAGGATACCTTGAATCCAGTGGCACAGTGAGCCCAGGACCCACATCTGGGCTACCTGGCGCAGTTAGGGCGCGAAAGCAAAAGACACACAATTGATGGACGGAATGCAGAACAAATCAAAACATTCACCCCAGTCAAGAGATCTGGGTATTAAATCCATAATTATTTCGCTCACCATGCCACCCCAGTTTAGACTTGGCCATGTGCAAATCAGTCTTGACCCTGTGCCTCATGGGAACAGTCCAGCCTGAACTGCCAAGCCAGGTCCTCCCTGGACTGGAAACAAGCATCCTAGGACCGGTTTTGGGGTTTCACCCTTCTTCCGAAAGGATGGCTAAAATCCAGTGGCACGGTGAGCCCAGGACCCACGTCTGGGCTACCTGGCGCAGTTAGGGTGAGAAAGCAAAAGACACACAATTGATGGACGGAATGCAGAACAAATCAAAACATTCATCCCCAGTTAAGAGATCTGGGTTAAATCCATCATTCTTTTGCTCACCATGCCACCCCAGATTAGACCTGGCAATATGCAAATCAGTCTTGACCCTCTGTCTCATGAGAACAGTCCAGCCCGAACTGTCAAGCCAGGTCCTTCCTGGACCGGAAACAAGCATCCTAGGACCGGTTTCGGGGTTTCACCCCTCTTCAGCCAGGATACCTTGAATCCAGTGGCACAGTGAGCCCAGGACCCACATCTGGGCTACCTGGCGCAGTTAGTGCGAGAAAGCAAAAGACACACAATTGATGGACGGAATGCAGAACAAATCAAAACATTCACCCCCAGTCAAGAGATCTGGGTTAAATCCATCATTCTTTTGCTCACCATGCCACCCCAGTTTATACCTGGCAATTTGCAAATCAGTCTTGAGCCTGTGCCTCATGGGAACAGTCCAGCCTGAACGGTCAAGCCAGGTCCTTCCTGGACCAGAAACAAGCATCTTAGGACCGGTTTCGGGGTTTCACCCCTCTTCAGCCAGGATAGCTTGAATCCAGCGGCATAGTGAGCCCTGGCACCACGTCTGGGCATACCTGGTGCACTTAGGGCAAAAAAGCAAAAGACACACAATTGATGGACTGAATGCAGAACAAATCAAAACATTCACCCCAGTCAAGAGATCTGGGTTAAATCCATCATTCTTTTGCTCACCATGCCACCCCAGTTTAGACCTGGCCATGTGCAAATCAGTCTTGACCCTGTGCCTCATGGGAACAGTCCAGCCCAAACTGCAAAGCTAGGTCCTCCCTGGACCGGAAACAAGCATCCTAGGACCGGTTTCGGGGTTTCATCCCTCTTCAGCCAGGACAGCTTGAATCCAGTGACACAGTGAGCCCAGGACCCACGTCTGGGCATACCTGGCACAGTCAGGGCGAGAAAGCAAAAGACACACAATTGATGGACGGAATGCAGAACAAATCAAAATATTCACCCCAGTCAAGAGATCTGGGTATTAAATCCATCATTCTTTTGCTCACCATGCCACCCCAGTTTAGACTTGGCCATGTGCAAATCAGTCTTGACCCTGTGCCTCATGGGAACAGTCCAGCCTGAACTGCCAAGCCAGGTCCTCCCTGGACTGGAAACAAGCATCCTAGGACCGGTTTCGGGGTTTCACCCTTCTTCCGAAAGGATAGCAAGAATCCAGTGGCACGGTGAGCCCAGGACCCACGTCTGGGCTACCTGGCGCAGTTAGGGTGAGAAAGCAAAAGACACACAATTGATGGACGGAATGAAGAACAAATCAAAACATTCATCCCCAGTCAAGAGATCTGGGTTAAATCCATCATTCTTTTGCTCACCATGCCACCCCAGTTTAGACATGGCAATATGCAAATCAGTCTTGACCCTCTGCCGCATGAGAACAGCCCAGCACGAACTGCCAAGCCAGGTCCTTCCTGGACCGGAAACAAGCATCCTAGGACCGGTTTCGGGGTTTTGCCCCTCTTCAGCCAGGATAGCTTGAATCCAGTGGCACAGTGAGCCCAGGACCCACGTATGGACATACCCGGCGCAGTTAGGGCGAGAAAGCAAAAGACACACAATTGATGGACGGATTGCTGAACAAATCAAAACATTCACCCCAGTCAAGAGATATGGGTTAAATCCATCAATATTTTGCTCACCATGCCACCCCAGTTTAGACCTGGCCATGTGCAAATCAGTCTTGACCCTGTGCCTCATGGGAACAGTCCAGCCCTAACTGCCAAGCCAGGTCCTCCCTGGACCGGAAACAAGCATCCTAGGACCGGCTTCGGGGTTTCACCCCTCTTCAGCCAGGATACCTTGAATCCAGTGGCACAGTGAGCCCAGGACCCATGTCTGGGCATACCTGGCACAGTCAGGGCGAGAAAGCAAAAGACACACAATTGATGGACGGAATGCAGAACAAATCAAAACATTCACCCCAGTGAAGAGATCTGGGTTAAATCCATCATTCATTGGCTCACCATGCCACCCCAGTTTAGACTTGGCCATGTACAAATCAATCTTGACCCTGTGCCTCATGGGAACAGTCCAGCCTGAACTGCCAAGCCAGGTCCTCCCTGGACTGGAAACAAGCATCCTAGGACCGGTTTCGGGGTTTCACCCTTCTTCAGAAAGGATAGCTTGAATCCAGTGGCACAGTGAGCCCAGGACCCACGTATGGACATACCCGGCGCAGTTAGGGCGAGAAAGCAAAAGACACACAATTGATGGACGGATTGCAGAACAAATCAAAACATTCACCCCAGTCAAGAGATATGGGTTAAATCCATCATTATTTTGCTCACCATGCCACCCCGATTTAGACCTGGCCATATGCAAATCAGTCTTGACCGTGTGCCTCATGGGAACAGTCCAGCTCGAACTGACAAGCCAGGTCCTTCCTGGACCGGAAACAAGCATCCTAGGACCGGTTTCGGGGTTTCACCCCTCTTCAGCCAGGATAGCTCGAATCCAGTGGCACAGTGAGCCCAGGACCCACGTCTGGGCATACCTGGTGCACTTAGGGTGAGAAAGCAAAAGACACACAATTGATGGATGGAATGCAAGACAAATCAAAACATTCACCCCAGTCAAGCAATCTGGGTTAAATCCATCATTCTTTTGCTCACCATGCCACCCCAGTTTAGACTTGGCCATGTGAAAATCAGTCTTGACCCTGTGCCTCATGGGAACAGTCCAGCCTGAACTGCCAAGCCAGGTCCTCCCTGGACTGGAAACAAGCATCCTAGGACCGGCTTCGGGGTTTCACCCTTCTTCCGAAAGGATAGCTAAAATCCAGTGGCACGGTGAGCCCAGGACCCACGTCTGGGCTACCTGGCGCAGTTAGGGTGAGAAAGCAAAAGACACACAATTGATGGATAGAATGCAGAACAAATCAAAACATTCATCCCCAGTCAAGAGATCTGGGTTAAATCCATCATTCTTTTGCTCACCATGCCACCCCAGATTAGACCTGGCAATATGCAAATCAGTCTTGACCCTCTGTCTCATGAGAACAGTCCAGCCCGAACTGCCAAGCCAGGTCCTTCCTGGACCGGAAACAAGCATCCTAGGACCGGTTTCGGGGTTTCATCCCTCTTCAGCCAGGACAGCTTGAATCCAGTGACACAGTGAGCCCAGGACCCACGTCTGGGCATACCTGGCACAGTCAGGGCGAGAAAGCAAAAGACACACAATTGATGGACGGAATGCAGAACAAATCAAAACATTCACCCCAGTCAAGAGATCTGGGTATTAAATCCATCATTCTTTTGCTCACCGTGCCACCCTAGTTTAGACTTGGCCATGTGCAAATCAGTCTTGACCCTGTGCCTCATGGGAACAGTCCAGCCTGAACTGCCAAGCCAGGTCCTCCCTGGACTGGAAACAAGCATCCTAGGACCGGTTTCGGGGTTTCACCCTTCTTCCGAAAGGATAGCAAGAATCCAGTGGCATGGTGAGCCCAGGACCCACGTCTGGCTACCTGGCGCAGTTAGGGTGAGAAAGCAAAAGACACACAATTGATGGACGGAATGCAGAACAAATCAAAACATTCATCCCCAGTCAAGAGATCTGGGTTAAATCCATCATTCTTTTGCTCACCATGCCACCCCAGTTTAGACCTGGCAATATGCAAATCAGTCTTGACCCTCTGCCGCATGAGAACAGCCCAGCCCGAACTGCCAAGCCGGGTCCTTCCTGGACCGGAAACAAGCATCCTAGGACCGGTTTCGGGGTTTCAACCCTCTTCAGCCAGGATACCTTGAATCCAGTGGCACAGTGAGCCCAGGACCCACGTCTGGGCATACCTGGCACAGTCAGGGCGAGAAAGCAAAAGACACACAATTGATGGATGGAATGCAGAACAAATCAAAACATTCACCCCAGTCAAGAGATCTGGGTTAAATCCAACATTCTTTTGCTCACCATGCCACCCCAGATTAGACATGGCCATGTGCAAATCAGTCTTGACCCTGTGCCTCATGGGAACAGTCCAGCCTCAACTGCCAAGCCTGGTCCTCCCTGGACTGGAAACAAGCATCCTAGGACCGGTTACGGGGTTTCACCCTTCTTCAGAAAGGATAGCTTGAATCCAGTGGCACAGTGAGCCCAGGACCCACGTCTGGGCATACCTGGCGCACTTAGGGTGAGAAAGCAAAAGACACACAATTGATGGATGGAATGCAAGACAAATCAAAACATTCACCCCAGTCAAGAAATCTGGGTTACATCCATCATTCTTTTGCTCACCATGCCACCCCAGTTTAGACTTGGCCATGTGCAAATCAGTCTTGACCCTGTGCCTCATGGGAACAGTCCAGCCTGAACTGCCAAGCCAGGTCCTCCCTGGACTGGAAACAAGCATCCTAGGACCGGTTTTGGGGTTTCAGCCTTCTTCCGAAAGGATAGCTAAAATCCAGTGGCACGGTGAGCCCAGGACCCACGTCTGGGCTACCTGGCGCAGTTAGGGTGAGAAAGCAAAAGACACACAATTGATGGACGGATTGCAGAACAAATCAAAACATTCACCCCAGTCAAGAGATATGGGTTAAATCCAACATTCTTTTGCTCACCATGCCACCCCAGATTAGACCTGGCAATATGCAAATCAGTCTTGACCCTCTGTCTCATGAGAACAGTCCAGCCCGAACTGCCAAGCCAATTCCTTCCTGGACCGGAAACAAGCATCCTAGGACCGGTTTCGGGGTTTCTCCCCTCTTCAGCCAGGATAGCTTGAATCCAGGGGCACAGTGAGCCCAGGACCCACGTATGGACATGCCCGGCGCAGTTAGGGCGAGAAAGCAAAAGACACACAATTGATGGACGGATTGCAGAACAAATCAAAACATTCACCCCAGTCAAGAGATATGGGTTAAATCCATCATTATTTTGCTCACCATGCCACCCCAGTTTAGACCTGGCCATGTGCAAATCAGTCTTGACCTTTGAAACTGGTCCTAGGATGCTTGTTTCCAGTCCAGGGAGGACCTGGCTTGGCGGTTCGGGCTGGGCTGTTCCCATGAGGCACAGGGCCAAGTCTGATTTGCATATGGCTGGGTTTAAACTGGAATGGCATGGTGAGCAAAAAAACGATGGATATAGGCCCAGATCTCTGTACTGGGGTGAATGTATGACATTGTTCTGCATTCTGTCCATCAACTGTTGTTTTTGCATTTATCACCCCAAGTGGAACAGGTATGCCCAGACGTGGGTCCTGTGCTCTCCTTGCCACTTGATTCAAGCTATCCTGGCTTAAGAGGGGTGTAACCCTGAAACTGGTCCTAGGATGCTTTTTTCCAGTCCAGGGAGGACCTGGCTTGCCTGTTTGGGCTGGACTGTTCCCATGAGGCACAGGGTCAAGACTGATTTGCATATGACTGGGTTCAAACTGGAATGGCATGGTGAGCAAAAAAACGATGGATTTAGACCCAGATCTCTGGACTGGGGTGAATGTATGACATTGTACTGTCATCTGTCCATCAACTGTTGTTTTTAAATTTGTCACCCCGAGTGGGACGGGTATGCCTAGACGTGGGTCACTTGCTCTCCATGACACTCGAATCAAATTATCCTGGGTGAAGAGCGGTGAAACCCCAAAACCGGTCCTAGGTTGCTTGTTTCCGGTCCAGGGAGGACCTGGCTTGGCAGTGCGGGCTGGACTGTTCCTATGAGGCACAGGGTCAAGACTGATTTGCATATGGCTAGGTTCAAACTGGAATGGCATGGTGATCAAAAAAACAATGGATTTAGGCCCAGATCTCTGTACTGGGGTGAATGTATGACATTGTTCTGTATTCTGTCCATCAACTGTTGTTTTTGCATTTGTCACCCCGAATGGGACAGGTATGCCCAGACGTGGGTCCTATACTCTCCATGCCACTGGAATCAAGCTATCCTGGCTGAAGATGGGTGAAACCCCAAAACCAGTCCTAGGATGCTTGTTTCCAGTCCAGGGAGGACCTGGCTTGGTAGTTGGGGCTGGACTGTTCCCATGAGGCACAGGGTCAAGACTGATTTGCATATGGCTGGGTTCAAACTGAAATGTCATGGTGAGCAAAAAAATGATGAATTTAGGCCCAGATCTCTGTACTGGGGTGAATGTATGACATTGTACTGCATTCTGTCCATCAACTGTTGTTTTTACATTTGTCGCCACGAGTGGGACGGGTATGCCCAGACGTTGGTCCCGTGCTCTGAATGCCACTGGAATCAATCTATCCTGTCTGAAGAGGGGTGAAACCCCGAAACCGGTCCTAGGATGCTTGTATTCAGTCCAGGGAGGACCTGGCTTGGCAGTTCGGGATGGACTGTTCCCATTAGGCACAGGGTCAAGACTGATTTGCATATAGTTGGGTTCAAACTGGAAAGGCATGGTGAGCAAAAGAACGATGAATTTAGGCCCAGATCTCTGTACTGGGTTGAATGTATGACATTGTTCTGCATTCTGTCCATCAACTGTTGTTTTTGCATTTGTCACCCCGAGTGGGACGGGTATGGCCAGACGTGGGTCCTGTGCTCTCCATGCCACTTTAATCAAGCTATCCCGACTGAAGAGCGGTGAAACCCTGAAACTGGTCCTAGGATGCTTGTTTCCAGTCCAGGGAGGACCTGGCTTGGCTGTTCGGGCTGGACTGTTACCATGAGGCACAGTGTCAAGACTGATTTGCATATGGCTGGGTTCAAACTGGAATGGTATGGTGAGAAAAAAAACTATGGATTTAGACCCAGATCTCTGTACTGGGGTGAATGTATGACATTGTTCTGCATTCTGTCCATCAACTGTTGTTTTTGCATTTGTCATCCCGAGTGGGACAGGTATGCCCAGACATGGGTCCTATGCTCTCCATGCCACTGGAATCAAGATATCCTGGCTGAAGTGGGGTGAAACCCCGAAACCAGTCCTAGGATGCTTGTTTCCAGTCCAGGGAGGACCTGGCTTGGCAGTTCAGGCTGGACTGTTCCCATGAGGCACAGGGTCAAGACTGATTTGCATATGGCTGGGTTCAAACTGGAATGGCATGGTGAGCAAAACAACGATGGATTTAGGCTCAGATCTCTGTACCGTGGTGAATGTATGAAATTGTTCTGCATTCTGTCCATCAGCTATTGTTCTTGCATGCATCATTTACACTGACAGTTCTGCTCAGCCTTCCATAGTTAGCAGCAGTACAGCGCAGTTTGTGCGATTGTGAAAGGATGAATGCAGGACGGCAATTTCTATTCTAGCAGTACGAAGACACACTCTCTAGAAGATTGTAAGGCACAGCTGGCAGAATTAAAAGCCCCTTGCTGGCACTAATACAAATGAATCAGGAATTCCCCACACTTATAGTGTGCGATTCGTTTTACTATGTCCAGTCTTTCAATTAATATTTTTACTATTGGGTTCAGAATAGGTTTAAAGACTCAATATGTTGCACAATAAAGTACAAAATGCTTTGGGAACAAGTGGCAGAGTTGAAAAAAAGACTTGCTGGGAGCTTATGTGATACACACGCTGAGTCATCAACTTGATGGTATTCACGTTGAAGGGAATTCATTGGCTGATGAAGCAGCCAAGGGGGCAGTGCGAACTGCTGCCATAGCTGCAATCACTCGTTCAAGCACAAGAAGAGACAGACAGATAATGGTAGCTGTTATTGCTTCACGCAAAAACAGCAAAGCCGTGCCGAAAGGTTTTCCACTCAAGTACTCCTGCAAGTTAGATGCAAAAAACATTCTGTATGCTCAAATTCCAGGAGTGGGGGATAGAGTAATACCAAACATGGATCGCAGGTTAGGTTTAATTCTAGATGCACTCGAGGATCTGGGATCATTTTGCACACACAGGGGTTACTGTAACTGTTTCATTACTAAAACATCGCTATTGGTGGCCAGATCTAACCAAACAGATGAAACGTTTGTACTTAAGTGTGACATCTTTCAGCAGATTATGGGTTCAACTGTAGCACACCCACCACAAACACCATTACTGATGTAAGACAGACCTCTCGCTTGTGTCTATTTGGACCACTGCAGCCCCTTACAATCTGACGGGACTTACAATTACATCTTGGTGGCAGTGGATTTATGTTGTAGATTCCTGTGAGTTTGGCCTCAGCGCTCGGCTGACACTCGAACTGTTATAAAAGATTTGCAAATCTTCATAGGGACATGCACAGTTGGCACATTACACTCTGACTGTGACCCCGCATTTAGCTCTAGGGCTTACAAGTAAGCCATGGAAAGTCTGGGTTTAGTATTGCGGTACATCTCTCTGTACTATCCTGAGGGAAATTCAGTTGTGAAGAGGAAATAACGTAACTTAAAGCAATCATTAACAGCAAAAGTATTAGGTTCGTGTGATAGTTGGGTGAATGACCTACGTGGGGTGCAGAGGTCTCTAGATAATATGCCAAGAAGTTCCCTAGGAGGTCTCACCCCTTACGAGGTCCTATTTGGGATGTGAATGTGGGTACCTGATCTCGATTATGAAAGCACAGTGGCAGATAAAAAACCTTTTGATATCGATAAACGTTTGGCTATTTTACAGGACCTTAATGAATTCTGGGCACTACAAAGCAAGGTGCAAGTAAAACACACCACCACTGGGGAAGTGAAATCAGTAACAGCAAGACCTGTCTAGATTCCAAAAGTTGGTGATCTGGTCAGAGAAAAGATTGAGGACAAAAAAGAATTTGGTCAATCATACAGAAAGCCTGTAACCGTACTGGTTGTCGAAGGAACAAGAACAGTACTTCTTCCGCTTCTTGATGGCAAAATAGAGAAGAGATTCATCTCAATTGATCTGATCAAACCACACTATGTGGCTGATCCTGAATAGCAGACCATGTGGGCTCCTGGGTAGCCGCCGCTCTCCTCTAGCTACCATACAGGAAGTTCAGACAGAAAGACTTATAACGTTCGAAGAGTCTACAATTCGAAGTAATAGAGTTACCAACAATGAAATGGTACTCATACCCATTGAAACTGAACATCAAAATACAATTGAAACTCAAATATCAATTCGGCCTACAACCGATATCTACATCAATATGCCTCTACAAGGGACAACTGCCAGTCCATCAAAACATGCTGAGCTACCAAAGATAGACCAAACTGCATCTGGCTATTTCATTGATTTCAACAGCTCCAGTTACCCACAAAAAAACAACTTCATGATTTCTACATTTTTCTGAAAAATACATGCCTGGTTTCACCATGGCCACAGCTCTGGATAATAACAAGAATACTGTTCCTACTATTTTGGATAGGATTAGTGACTGTCTTTTCCTTGATCGTGAATGGACACTATCTCCCAGAACGCTCTGCAGTATCAAATGTGTACTTGTTGCTGAAACCTCCTACATCATCTCACCGTGAACAAAGAGACCTGTCCCATGTGAGCGTTACAGTGGTTCCAGTTCCTGACAGAATAGTGTAGGGCAGGGTTTCATATGATGTGTTTGGTCCCACTGAACTTTTAAAATTACCATATGTATTCAAAATGTCTTTAACCCTTTCGCTGCTAGGCCTTTTCCCCTCCTGTGCTAAGCCCTTTTTGGGCTATTTGAGGTAGTGCGCGCTTAGGCCCCTGTAACTTTTTGACCACATTAGGTATCCACGCCAAATTTGCGTCCTTTTCTTCCAACATCTTGGGGATTCTAAAGGTACCCAGGGTTTGTGGATTCTCCTAGAGGGTTCCCAGAAATTAGTCAAAATACAGCAATTTTTTTTTTTTTTTGTGAAAAATGTGAAAAACGGGCTGCAAATGAAAGCTTCTGGGTTTTTCTCTGCAAATGGTATCAAAAAAGGGTTTGTGGGGCTGAAATCACAATTTCTCCAGCTTTTAGGGAATGACAGACTTTTGTTAGAAAACCAACATTTTTTACACAGTTTTGGCATTTTTCTGGGACATACCCTATTTTTGCTATTTTTTGTGCTTTCAACCTCCTTCCAGTTAACGGTAGAAAAGGGTAACAAAACAATAATGGATCCTGGAAAGCTATACATTTTTGAAAAGTAGACAAAATTCTGAATTCAGCAAGGGGTCATTTGCGTAGATCCATCAAGGTTTCTTTATAGAAATTTACAGGCAAATATAGGAAAAATTAAAAATTTGTTGAAAAAAGCAGCCTCTTGAGTCAACGTTTTTACCTGTAACTTCTTCGAATTATGACATCTCTTTGAAAGCAATGTACCGTTACATCCGGTAGACCTTCCTGGTTGTGGGGACATATAGGACTTGTAGGTTCATCAAGAGCCCAACGAACCCAGAGTAGAAAAATGAGCAGCATTTTGTAATGTTTTTTTTTTTTGGTCCGGGTATATAGCAATTATTGTGGGAAAATGTGTACTTGGAAAAATCGGTATGAAAGTCACCTATGTATTTCTGAAATGGGAACAAATTACAGAGTTCAGAAACAGTGCATATTTGCACATTTTCGAAATTGGGAATACTCATATTTGCATGACAATTATTGGTCATTTTTCAAAATGACTTTTTTTTTACACAATGTCTTTCATTTGGAAGGGAGAAATGCATCAAAAATCAATAGGTAATAACAGTTGCTTTACAAATTTGAACTACCCTAAGTCTCCCGAGAAAAATGGTACCTCACTTGTGTGGGTAGGCATAGTGCCCACGACAGGAAGTGGCTCAAAACCTAAGGTGAACACACCACATTTTCACACTGAAAATTTACACTTTTTTTGCAAAGAGTCTAGCTGTAGTTTTTGAACCCTAGCCCTGCCGGCACCTAGGGAAACCTAGCAAACCTATACATTTTTGAAAACTAGACACCCAGGGGAATCCAGGATGGGGTGACTTGACTGCCTCCCACCATGGTCTGTTACCCAGAATCCCTTGCAAACGTAAAAAATTGACAAAAAAAACACATTTTCCCCACATTTCTGTGATGGAAAGTTCTGGAATCTGCGTGGATCCACAAATTTCCACCCACCCCGCGTTCCCCAAAGTCCTACGAGAAAAATGGTACCTCACTTGTGCGGGTCGGCCTAGTGCCCGCGGCAGGAAACGGCGCAAAACGCAACGTGGTTTTGCAGTGAAAAATGACCCTTTTTTTGGCAAAGTGACTAGCTGTAGATTTTGTACCCTAGCCCTGCCGGCACCTAGGGAAACCTAGCAAACCTATACATTTCTGAAAACTAGACACCCAGGGGAATCCAGGATGGGGTGACTTGACTGCCTCCCACCATGGTCTGTTACCCAGAATCCCTTGCAAACGTAAAAAATTGACAAAAAAAACACATTTTCCCCACATTTCTGTGATGGAAAGTTCTGGAATCTGCGTGGATCCACAAATTTCCACCCACCCCGCGTTCCCCAAAGTCCTACGAGAAAAATGGTACCTCACTTGTGCGGGTCGGCCTAGTGCCCGCGACAGGAAACGGCGCAAAACGCAACGTGGTTTTGGAGTGAAAAATGACCCTTTTTTTGGCAAAGTGACTAGCTGTAGATTTTGTACCCTAGCCCTGCCGGCACCTAGGGAAACCTAGCAAACCTATACATTTCTGAAAACTAGACACCCAGGGGAATCCAGGATGGGGTGACTTGACTGCCTCCCACCATGGTCTGTTACCCAGAATCCCTTGCAAACGTAAAAAATTGACAAAAAAAACACATTTTCCCCACATTTCTGTGATGGAAAGTTCTGGAATCTGCGTGGATCCACAAATTTCCACCCACCCCGCGTTCCCCAAAGTCCTACGAGAAAAATGGTACCTCACTTGTGCGGGTCGGCCTAGTGCCCGCGACAGGAAACGGCGCAAAACGCAACGTGGTTTTGGAGTGAAAAATGACCCTTTTTTTGGCAAAATGACTAGCTGTAGATTTTGTACCCTAGCCCTGCCGGCACCTAGGGAAACCTAGCAAACCTATACATTTCTGAAAACTAGACACCCAGGGGAATCCAGGATGGGGTGACTTGACTGCCTCCCACCATGGTCTGTTACCCAGAATCCCTTGCAAACGTAAAAAATTTACAAAAAAAACACATTTTCCCCATATTTCTGTGATGGAAAGTTCTGGAATCTGCGCGGATCCACAAATTTCCACCCACCCCGCGTTCCCCAAAGTCCTACGAGAAAAATGGTACCTCACTTGTGCGGGTCGGCCTAGTGCCCGCGACAGGAAACGGCGCAAAACGCAACGTGGTTTTGGAGTGAAAAATGACCCTTTTTTTGGCAAAGTGACTAGCTGTAGATTTTGTACCCTAGCCCTGCCGGCAACTAGGGAAACCTAGCAAACCTATACATTTTTGAAAACTAGACAGCCAGGGGAATCCAGGATGGGGTGACTTGACTGCCTCCCACCATGGTCTGTTACCCAGAATCCCTAGCAAACGTAAAAAATTGACAAAAAAAACACATTTTCCCCACATTTCTGTGATGGAAAGTTCTGGAATCTGCGTGGATCCACAAATTTCCACCCACCCCGCGTTCCCCAAAGTCCTACGAGAAAAATGGTACCTCACTTGTGCGGGTCGGCCTAGTGCCCGCGACAGGAAACGGCGCAAAACGCAACGTGGTTTTGGAGTGAAAAATGACCCTTTTTTTGGCAAAATGACTAGCTGTAGATTTTGTACCCTAGCCCTGCCGGCACCTAGGGAAACCTAGCAAACCTATACATTTTTGAAAACTAGACACCCAGGGGAATCCAGGATGGGGTGACTTGACTGCCTCCCACCATGGTCTGTTACCCAGAATCCCTTGCAAACGTAAAAAATTGTCAAAAAAAACACATTTTCCCCACATTTCTGTGATGGAAAGTTCTGGAATCTGCGTGGATCCACAAATTTCCACCCACCCCGCGTTCCCCAAAGTCCTACGAGAAAAATGGTACCTCACTTGTGCGGGTCGGCCTAGTGCCCGCGACAGGAAACGGCGCAAAACGCAACGTGGTTTTGGAGTGAAAAATGACCCTTTTTTTGGCAAAGTGACTAGCTGTAGATTTTGTACCCTAGCCCTGCCAGCAGCTAGGGAAACCTAGCAAACCTATACATTTTTGAAAACTAGACACCCAGGGGAATCCAGGATGGGGTGACTTGACTGCCTCCCACCATGGTCTGTTACCCAGAATCCCTTGCAAACGTAAACAATTGACAAAAAAAACACATTTTCCCCACATTTCTGTGATGGAAAGTTCTGGAATCTGCGTGGATCCACAAATTTCCACCCACCCCGCACTCCCCAAAGTCCTACGAGAAAAATGGTACCTCACTTGTGCGGGTCGGCCTAGTGCCCGCGACAGGAAACGGCGCAAAACGCAACGTGGTTTTGGAGTGAAAAATGACCCTTTTTTTGGCAAAGTGACTAGCTGTAGATTTTGTACCCTAGCCCTGCCGGCACCTAGGGAAACCTAGCAAACCTATACATTTCTGAAAACTAGACACCCAGGGGAATCCAGGATGGGGTGACTTGACTGCCTCCCACCATGGTCTGTTACCCAGAATCCCTTGCAAACGTAAAAAATTGACAAAAAAAACACATTTTCCCCTCATTTCTGTGATGGAAAGTTCTGGAATCTGCGTGGATCCACAAATTTCCACCCACCCCGCGTTCCCCAAAGTCCTACGAGAAAAATGGTACCTCACTTGTGCGGGTCGGCCTAGTGCCCGCGACAGGAAACGGCGCAAAACGCAACGTGGTTTTGGAGTGAAAAATGACCCTTTTTTTGGCAAAGTGACTAGCTGTAGATTTTGTACCCTAGCCCTGCCGGCACCTAGGGAAACCTAGCAAACCTATACATTTTTGAAAACTAGACACCCAGGGGAATCCAGGATGGGGTGACTTGACTGCCTCCCACCATGGTCTGTTACCCAGAATCCCTTGCAAACGTAAAAAATTGACAAAAAAAACACATTTTCCCCACATTTCTGTGATGGAAAGTTCTGGAATCTGCGTGGATCCACAAATTTCCACCCACCCCGCGTTCCCCAAAGTCCTACGAGAAAAATGGTACCTCACTTGTGCGGGTCGGCCTAGTGCCCGCGACAGGAAACGGCGCAAAACGCAACGTGGTTTTGGAGTGAAAAATGACCCTTTTTTTGGCAAAGTGACTAGCTGTAGATTTTGTACCCTAGCCCTGCCGGCACCTAGGGAAACCTAGCAAACCTATACATTTCTGAAAACTAGACACCCCGGGGAATCCAGGATGGGGTGACTTGACTGCCTCCCACCATGGTCTGTTACCCAGAATCCCTTGCAAACGTAAAAAATTTACAAAAAAAACACATTTTCCCCACATTTCTGTGATGGAAAGTTCTGGAATCTGCGTGGATCCACAAATTTCCACCCACCCCGCGTTCCCCAAAGTCCTACGAGAAAAATGGTACCTCACTTGTGCGGGTCGGCCTAGTGCCCGCGACAGGAAATGGCGCAAAACGCAAAGTGGTTTTGGAGTGATAAATGACCCTTTTTTTGGCAAAGTGACTAGCTGTAGATTTTGTACCCTAGCCCTGCCGGCACCTAGGGAAACCTAGCAAACCTATACATTTCTGAAAACTAGACACCCGGCGGTTTCCAGGGAGGTATGGCTTGCGTGGATCCCCCAACGTTTCCTTACCCAGAATCCCCTGCAAACCTCAATTTTTGCCCAAAAAATCACTTTTTTCACACATTTTGGGGTGGGAAAGTAGTGGCATCACCGGGCTCACACAAATTTACCACCACCCAGCGTTCCCCCAGGTCTCCCGGTAAAAATGGTGCCTCACTTGTGTGGGAGGCCCAAGTACCCGCGGCAGGCAAGGGCCCCAAACGTAGTGAGGCGACCTCAAGATGGCCTATCGCCAAACCACCTGGTTTTGCAAGGGGGGTCACTTTGGTTTTTGGCCCGGTGCGCGGCGGCCATCTAGGGAAACCTACCAAACCCAGGCATTTTTGAAAACTAGACACCCGGCGGCTTCCAGGGAGGTATGGCTTGCGTGGATCCCCCAACGTTTCCTTACCCAGAATCCCCTGCAAACCTCAATTTTTGCTCAAAAAATCACTTTTTTCACACATTTTGGGGTGGGAAAGTAGTGGCATCACCGGGCTCACACAAATTTACCACCACCCAGCGTTCCCCCAGGTCTCCCAGTAAAAATGGTGCCTCACTTGTGTGGGAGGCCCAAGTACCCGCGGCAGGCAAGGGCCCCAAACGTAGTGAGGCGACCTCAAGATGGCCTATCGCCAAACCACCTGGTTTTGCAAGGGGGGTCACTTTGGTTTTTGGCCCGGTGCGCGGCGGCCATCTAGGGAAACCTACCAAACCCAGGCATTTTTGAAAACTAGACACCCGGCGGCTTCCAGGGAGGTATGGCTTGCGTGGATCCCCCAACGTTTCCTTACCCAGAATCCCCTGCAAACCTCAATTTTTGCTCAAAAAATCACTTTTTTCACACATTTTGGGGTGGGAAAGTAGTGGCATCACCGGGCTCACACAAATTTACCACCACCCAGCGTTCCCCCAGGTCTCCCGGTAAAAATGGTGCCTCACTTGTGTGAGAGGCCCAAGTACCCGCGGCAGGCAAGGGCCCCAAACGTAGTGAGGCGACCTCAAGATGGCCTATCGCCAAACCACCTGGTTTTGCAAGGGGGGTCACTTTGGTTTTTGGCCCGGTGCGCGGCGGCCATCTAGGGAAACCTACCAAACCCAGGCATTTTTGAAAACTAGACACCCGGCGGCTTCCAGGGAGGTATGGCTTGCGTGGATCCCCCAACGTTTCCTTACCCAGAATCCCATGCAAACCTCAATTTTTGCTCAAAAAATCACTTTTTTCACACATTTTGGGGTGGGAAAGTAGTGGCATCACCGGGCTCACACAAATTTACCACCACCCAGCGTTCCCCCAGGTCTCCCGGTAAAAATGGTGCCTCACTTGTGTGGGAGGCCCAAGTACCCGCGGCAGGCAAGGGCCCCAAACGTAGTGAGGCGACCTCAAGATGGCCTATCGCCAAACCACCTGGTTTTGCAAGGGGGGTCACTTTGGTTTTTGGCCCGGTGCGCGGCGGCCATCTAGGGAAACCTACCAAACCCGGCGGCTTCCAGGCCCGGTGATGCCACTACTTTCCCACCCCAAAATGTGTGAAAAAAGTGATTTTTTGGGCAAAATTTGAGGTTTGCAGGGGATTCTGGGTAAGGAAACGTTGGGGGATCCACGCAAGCCATACCTCCCTGGAAGCCGCCGGGTGTCTAGTTTTCAAAAATGCCTGGGTTTGGAAAGTTTCCCTAGATGGCCGCCGCGCACCGGGCCAAAAACCAAAGTGACCCCCCTTGCAAAACCAGGTGGTTTGGCGATAGGGCATCTTGAGGTCGCCTCACTACGTTTGGGGCCCTTGCCTGCCGCGGGTACTTGGGCCTCCCACACAAGTGAGGCAACATTTTTACCGGGAGACCTGGGGGAACGCTGGGTGGTGGTAAATTTGTGTGAGCCCGGTGATGCCACTACTTTCCCACCCCAAAATGTGTGAAAAAAGTGATTTTTTGAGCAAAAATTGAGGTTTGCAGGGGATTCTGGGTAAGGAAACGTTGGGGGATCCACGCAAGCCATACCTCCCTGGAAGCCGCCGGGTGTCTAGTTTTCAAAAATGCCTGGGTTTGGTAGGTTTCCCTAGATGGCCGCCGTGCACCGGGCCAAAAACCAAAGTGACCCCCCTTGCAAAACCAGGTGGTTTGGCGATAGGCCATCTTGATGTCGCCTCACTACGTTTGGGGCCCTTGCCTGCCGCGGGTACTTGGGCCTCCCACACAAGTGAGGCACCATTTTTACCGGGAGACCTGGGGGAACGCTGGGTGGTGGTAAATTTGTGTGAGCCCGGTGATGCCACTACTTTCCCACCCCAAAATGTGTGAAAAAAGTGATTTTTTGGGCAAAATTTGAGGTTTGCAGGGGATTCTGGGTAAGGAAACGTTGGGGGATCCACGCAAACCATACCTCCCTGGAAGCCGCCGGGTGTCTAGTTTTCAAAAATGCCTGGGTTTGGTAGGTTTCCCTAGATGGCCGCTGCACACCGGGCCAAAAACCAAAGTGACCCCCCTTGCAAAACCAGGTGGTTTGGCGATAGGCCATCTTGAGGTCGCCTCACTACGTTTGGGGCCCTTGCCTGCCGCGGGTACTTGGGCCTCCCACACAAGTGAGGCACCATTTTTACCGGGAGACCTGGGGGAACGCTGGGTGGTGGTAAATTTGTGTGAGCCCGGTGATGCCACTACTTTCCCACCCCAAAATGTGTGAAAAAAGTGATTTTTTGAGCAAAAATTGAGGTTTGCAGGGGATTCTGGGTAAGGAAACGTTGGGGGATCCACGCAAGCCATACCTCCCTGGAAGCCGCCGGGTGTCTAGTTTTCAAAAATGCCTGGGTTTGGTGGGTTTCCCTAGATGGCCGCCGCGCACCGGGCCAAAAACCAAAGTGACCCCCCTTGCAAAACCAGGTGGGTTGGCGATAGGCCATCTTGAGGTCGCCTCACTACGTTTGGGGCCCTTGCCTGCCGCGGGTACTTGGGCCTCCCACACAAGTGAGGCATCATTTTTACCGGGAGACCTGGGGGAACGCTGGGTGGTGGTAAATTTGTGTGAGCCCGGTGATGCCACTACTTTCCCACCCCAAAATGTGTGAAAAAAGTGATTTTTTGAGCAAAAATTGAGGTTTGCAGGGGATTCTGGGTAAGGAAACGTTGGGGGATCCACGCAAGCCATACCTCCCTGGAAGCCGCCGGGTGTCTAGTTTTCAAAAATGCCTGGGTTTGGTAGGTTTCCCTAGATGGCCGCCGCGCACCGGGCCAAAAACCAAAGTGACCCCCCTTGCAAAACCAGGTGGTTTGGCGATAGGCCATCTTGAGGTCGCCTCACTACGTTTGGGGCCCTTGCCTGCCGCGGGTACTTGGGCCTCCCACACAAGTGAGGCACCATTTTTACCGGGAGACCTGGGGGAACGCTGGGTGGTGGTAAATTTGTGTGAGCCCGGTGATGCCACTACTTTCCCACCCCAAAATGTGTGAAAAAAGTGATTTTTTGGGCAAAAATTGAGGTTTGCAGGGGATTCTAGGTAAGGAAACGTTGGGGGATCCACGCAAGCCATACCTCCCTGGAAGCCGCCGGGTGTCTAGTTTTCAGAAATGCGTGGGTTGGAAAGGTTTCCCTAGATGGCCGCCGAGCCCTGGGCAAAAAACCAAAGTAACCCCCCTTGCAAAACCAGATTACCTATTGTTACTACAGCGTGAGAATTTAGGAATAATACTGCAAAGAAAATGTGGCAGACAATTTGAGGTTTACAGGACAATGGGGATAAAAAATATTTTTCAAATCACTAGAGAGACATCACCATGAACTCCCAAAGGTTTTCGACAATATCTACAGTTGGTGGGTTATTCTTACATGGAAAGTGTACCTTGGCAGAGAAACAAAAAACAAAGATTCCTGCACAACCATCTATTCCTCAAACACACACACATACTGGTTGGATTTGGCACGAGGGCAAGTCATGGTTCAGTGTATTAAATTTTATTAACAAGAGATTTCACAAAAATGAAATGCACTGTCAATAATTAAATTCACAAAAAACCAAACCAATGACTTGCAGCTCGTGAGCTGTAAAGCCACGTCAAGGCACCAACCGCTTTACAGGCCATTCACACACCTTTCATACGTGATACAAACAAGACCATTCGCACCACCAGGTACAAAAGCAACACAGTACAAAAATCACCAAAAAGGGACAAGGTACACCCTGCTTCAGAAAGACAAATATTACTGCACAGTCATCTAACCCGCAAGCACACACACATACTGGTTGGATTTGGCACGAGGGTGAGTGATGGTTCAGTAGATAAAATTGTATTACCAAGTGATTTCACAAAACATGAAATGCACTGGTAATAATTGAAAGGGCAAGAAACTGAACCATTGACTCACAGCTCGTGAGCTGTAAAGCCACGACAAGGCACCAACCTCTTTACAGGCCATTCATACACCTTTCATACGTGTGAGACATACAAAACCATTCACACCGCCAGCCGCGGGCCCATCACATAACAAAACTCACACCAGCACACAGCGCCATTCAAGGGCCCATCACTTTCACACGCCCACAATCCAGACACAGCAACTACACAGGCTGAAGGATTGCGTGGAGTGGCACTCAGCTAGCAGTGTGTGTAGTGACCAGCAGAAAGTCACTACTCACACACAGCCAGCCAAGCACCAGTCGACACACACCGCTAGCCAAACGCCAGTCCACGCACACCGCTAGCCAAGCGCCAGTCCAGGCACACCGCCATCCAATCGCCAGTCCAGGCACACCGGCAGCCAATCGCCAATCCACCTACACCGCCAGCCAAGCTCCAGTCCACGGACACCACCAGACAAGCACCATTCCACGCACACCGCCAGCCAAGCTCCAGTCCACACACACCACCAGACAAGCTCCAGTCCACGGACACCACCAGCCAAGCTCCAGTCCACGGACACCACCAGCCAAACACCAGTCCGCACACACCACCAGTCCACACACACTGCCAGCCAAGTACCAGTCCACGCACAGCGCCAGCCAAGCACCATTCCACGCACACCACCAGCCAAGCACCATTCCACGCACACCGCCAGCCAAGCACCATTCCACGCACACCACCAGCCACGCACCAGTCCACGCACACCGCCAGCCAAGCACCATTCCACGCACACCACCAGCCACGCACCAGTCCACGCACACCGCCAGTCCATGCACACCGCCAGTCCACGCACACCGTCAGCCAAGCACCATTCCACGCACACCACCAACCAAGTGCCAGTCCACACACACCAACAGCCAAGCGCAAGCCTACACACACCGCCATCACATTTTGGATTTTTTTAGAAAAAAATAAAAACACAAACAAATTGCAAATAGATACAAATCTTCTAACAGAAAATCAGCAACTAAATACATTGCACTAACACCAACATTGAAACAGAATCAAATTATCCAAAGAATACAGACCAGGCAGTTCACTTTACCACTCAAGAATCCTCCCAAAAATTATTTCGCGTGTGGTACGCTCTAAAACAAGCAGAGAGACACAGTGCAGGATGAGAGGGACAATCGGGACAGTACATACGACTCTCCTTCCGCAAACCTCTTCGCCAACAGACTCTACATCTCCTACTGGGAAAATCTTTTGCGGGTGTGGGAGGAATGTGATCTGGAAAGTGGCGTTCTTTCAATCTAGCAACATCCTCCACCAGTCCAACTCTAGGAACACTTGCCTGTTCCACTACAACAAGGCTGCCTATTACAGACTCCTGAAACTTAGCAAAAGTCATCTTTGACTCAGGGCAAGAATCCTGGAACACAACAAAAGCATTAAACATTGCCAAGTGGAAAAGATGGATAGCCAACTTCTTGTACCAAATGTAAGCCTTACGAAGAGCAGTGTAAGGTTCCAACCTCTGATCTACTCTGTCAACACCACCCATGTACCTATTATAGTCTAAAACACATACAGGTTTGCGCGCTTCAGCGACCTGACCCCAAACAGTCACAGGTGCAGTGCTTTCATCATGGATGGAAGTCAGCATGTAGACATCTCTCCTGTCTGTAAACTTCACAGCAAGAAGCTCCTGGCAACGCAACGCACTGCACTGTCCCCGCACAAGCTTTTGACAAACAAGTTCTTTCGGAAAACCTTTACGGTTACAGCGGACTGTGCCACAAGCAAAAGTGTCCACTTTGGCCAATTCCCTGAACAACCGTACACCAGTGTAGAAGTTATCTACATATAAATGGTGGCCTTTGTTAAAAAATCCTCTTCCAAGTTCCCAAACAATTTTCTCAGTCACTCCAAAAGTGGACGGACAACCAGGGAGGTTAAACCTAGATTCCTTACCGGTGTACACCCTGAAATTAGAGACATATCCAGTCCTACTGTCACACAGCATATACAGCTTTATTCCATAGCGTGCCCTCTTACTAGGAATGTATTGCCTAAAAACCAAGCGGCCCTTGAACAACACCAAAGACTCATCCACTGCAATTTCTCTACCAGGGGCATAAATCTCAGAAAATCGATCAACAAAGTGATCAAGGACAGGCCTAATCTTAAAAAGACGGTCACAATCAGGGTGATCTCGTGGCAACGCTAAACCATTATCTACAAAGTGCATCATCCGAAGCAGAAGCAAATACCTGTCACGACTCATGACTGCCGGAAAAATAGACGTTGCCATCAAGGGACTGCTAGACCAATATGAAGCCAATGATGGCTTCCTTAGCAAGCCCATCAAAAAAGTTAAACCCAAGAACTTCTTCATCTCTTCAACATTTGTGGGAGTCCACCGGGTAGCTCTAGAGTGTGGCTTAAGACTGGCACTGTTGTCCCTCAAAAACTGTTCGGCATACAAATTAGTCTGCTCAACAATCTCTGCCAAAAACACATCGTCCATAAACAACTGAAAAAATTTACAGGCAAAAAGTTCTCGGTATTCACTCTAGACCCTGGAACACCAGTAAACTCAGGAAATTCCAGCTGCACCATGCCAGGGGCAACCCAGAGGTCATCACTTTCAACGGGAAGACTTGCAGCCCCAGCCTGCAGCCCAGATGTCTCTTGCCGCACTACACCAACGGAAAGGCTTGCAGCCCCAGCCTGCAGCCCAGATGCCTCTTGCCGCACTACACCAACGGGAAGCCTTGCAGTCCCAGCCTGCAGCCCAGATGTCTCTTGCCGCACTACACCAACGGGAAGCCTTGCAGCCGCAGGCTGCAGCCCAGATGCCTCTTGCCGCACTATCGGCACATCAGTCTCCTCCTCTAACACAGGCACTTCATCCGCACTAAGAGTATCTTCATCATCCGATGACCCCATACGGAGAGAAAACTCACTGCCAGAATCGTCCCCTGCCCCCTCTCCCTCAGAAGCAGAGTCAGTCTCTGACCCAATATCAGAGGAAGACTCAAACAGCAAACCAACAACCTGCTGAGCAGTCATCCTGCGGCTAGCCATTATACCTACTAAGATGGAAGACTGCACAAACAAGTCAACAACAACCAACAATGTGCAAACCAAGTAAGTAAAGAAATGTGTACCTTATATCAATAAGATCAATGTACTCAAAAACTATACAATCCAAAATCAAAAGAGACAGCTACACTCACCAGAAACAAACTCTGCAGTGACACAGCAAAGACCAACGATATCAAACTAGAAAGAAGAAAAAAAAACAAATTACTCACAAGACAACAAAATACACATCGTGCACCAATGCAAAAAGTTTTTGAAACTCAAAAACCAAACATACTGCTATTATTACACCATTTGCAAAAAAAAACAGGCAGAGAAATCAAACACATTTGCATTGTACAAAAAAACAGTCTCTTACCAAACTACACAAACAGCAAAACCACCAGAACCAAAACGTCACCGTGAACAGAAGAAAAGCCTTCACCTAGAACAAAAAAGTAAACAAAAAAAACATTACAATTGGAAATCACAAAAAATATAACAATAAACATTATAACATGCCATGTCACTACCCAAATGGTCAATCGGTTTGTGTGCCAGGTCAGGCAGAAAACAGCAGGAAAAAAAAGGCTATTCAGTCCCGGGGCAGGTGAGCCAAATACATATAACAAATTGCACCCTGGAAGCGAGGGGTCACTTCTATTTCTAATTGAACTAATTCCCTGGTGTCTAGTGGGCTTTTCTGCCTCCAATGGGAGCAGAAACGGCAAAAAAATAAAACCGATCTGCCCACAGAGGGGCAAGAAAAGTCTTCAAAACATTTAGGGGCCCAAGGAAGTGACCCTTGCCCAAGGGGTCGCTTCCTACAATAATATTTATATCCCTGGTGTCTAGTGGGCTTTTCTGCCCCCCCCCAAGGAGCAGAAACGGACAGAAAGACGACCAATCTGCCCCCAGGGGGGGCAGAAAAGTATTCTACATAATTAGGCCGCAAAGGAAGCGACCCTTGCCTAAGGGGTCACTTCCTACATAGCATAAACGACATCCCTGGTGTCTAGTGGGCTTTTCTGCCCCCCCTGGGGGCAGAAACGCGCAGAAAGCGGACCGATCTGCCCCCAGGGGGGGCAGAAAAGACTTCCACAAATTTTGCCCCCAAGGAAGCGACCCTTGCCCAAGGGGTCGCTTCCTACATAGTAAAAACGACATCCCTGGTGTCTAGTGGGCTTTTCTGCCCCCCCTGGGGGCAGAAACGCGCAGAAAGCGGACCGATCTGCCCCCAGGGGGGGCAGAAAAGACTTCCACAAATTTTGCCCCCAAGGAAGCGACCCTTGCCCAAGGGGTCGCTTCCTACATAGTAAAAACGACATCCCTGGTGTCTAGTGGGCTTTTCTGCCCCCCCTGGGGGCAGAAACGCGCAGAAAGCGGGCCGATCTGCCCCCAGGGGGGGCAGAAAAGACTTTGCCAAATTTTCATCCCCAAGGAAGCGACCCTTGCCCAAGGGGTCGCTTCCCAAACTCAAAATACAAAATCCCTGGTGTCTAGTGGGGCATCCCTACTCCACGATCGCGACGCTGTGCGCGATCGTGGAGCAGGAATGCCCTGTATTGAGACATCGGGGGAGAGGAAATACTCTTTCCTCTCCCCCGATGCCTCAATACTACAGATTTCACCGCCGCGGCCCCCACCAGACGACAAACACCTACCTCTGCTCCCCTTGGACGCGCTGGAAGAAATGGATTCCAGCGCGTCCAACGCTTCCTGATGACGCCGGCGCGCGCTGTGCGCGCTGACGTCATCAGAAAGCGTGGGGGGGCTCGGGGGGGGTCGGGGGTGGCAGCGGAAGCTCTTCCGCTGCCACCCCCGTAAAGGGGGGCAAGATCGAGGCACAAGGGGGGGAGCGCCAGCGCTTCCCCCGGGGGCTGTCCTCATGACGGAACGGTTCCGTCATGAGCACAGCCCAACCGATGCTCATGACGGAACCGTTCCGTCATGAGCATCGAAGGGGTTAAATGATATCACCTCAAGTACATACTCTGACGATTGGGATTTTGAAACTATAAATAATATGTTGTCTGATTTAGAACTGTCTGCAGCATTTTCAACAAATGAAATGTATGATGACTCTTCTGATTTCAGTGAAATGTACTGTTATCAATACTATGGTCATCACATTTTGCATTAAACGAGTGCACCACATAATCTTTTTGCATACCACCAATGGGAACATTGCCCAACAACACCGAAAGGCAGTTCACAAACGTTTGCACAAAAGTTTGATTATTTTTTGGGATTTAATACATCAGATCCACGCTCATATTATTATTCTGCTTGTACCTTCATTGGCCAAGAAAAGTATGCTCACTAACATAAAACAGATATACTCTGCATCCTTTATTGCCCAAATGTCTGAACAGAATTTGTCTTATGGAAAGACACTATAGACATTAAATCAGTCTGGGGGACTAAAGAATGGCAGGTTCAGGAAACCAAGGCTCTATTTAGAGCATGCCTCATACCACAACAAATGGTTTTCCTGAACAACACTGTGCAACAGACTTTCTGTCATGGGTTAGCCAAGATTAATTACTTGAACACACCTCGAATTCCCTCGCGTTCACTCTTCGAGGATTGACAAAATTACACAGAAAATAGGGAGGGTTCACTAGAAGATGACATTATGCAAGGCATTTCATACAATTCAACAGACCCCAGTTGTAAGGGATGATTAGTTTGGCCTATCGACACAAATAGGTGTCAGTCAAGATTCAGGGGTACCACCAAAGGGTTTAGTATCCATAGACCTGACTTACGCTATGTACAACGAGAACATCCAGGGGTGGTGACATCATACAGTGTTGGGAAGTTATGCCTAGATTGGCAAAGAACCTCAACACTGTCCCAGGTGAGACCACACTTGTCACTACTGTCAGATGACATCTATCTCAGGGATTTTTACAAGGTCCCCGAAAGCCGTGTCCGAAACACTTCTTATGTGCCACATATAATGACATTTGGAAAATCTCTCAATAGGAAGCTGCAGAGAGGTTGTGTGAAATTGAGGCCTTGACTGTGGTTGACAACGGCATGACTACACAAACATCCAGGATTTATTCACTGGCCAACATTGTATCTTTTGCAGTAGATATAATGGAACAGGATTGGCCCATCTTACAACACAGACAATCACAGTTACGTTCAATTATGTCACTAACATGGACGCTACAATCCCTGCGCTCTGCCCATGTGCCCTGGCGATATATAAACAGTACGTCTCTGTTCTCTGCATATAATTTGACTGAAAAGCAACCAACAATGGCACAAAGGAATGTGAAACATACAATGCTGCGCATTGAAAACTTAGACGAATTACCTTTCACCATGGCAGAGTCACCGTCCACAAAATGGTTAATTCATGGCCATATAACACTGCCAGTAACAACTTTGAAGTTTCAATATTGCCTACAACAGCACCAGGTAGACAGATATGAATTAATGGGTAGGGAATTCATCCATGAATCCTGGGAATTACCGTATAGATTTAGATGCAGGAACGGAGACACTGAAGTGTTTCTCAGCGGTACAGACTGCAAGATCTCTCATTTGCCAGGACATTATGCTTCACGGGCCTGTAATGGTTCAGTAGCAAACTTATCCTGTCATTTGAAATGTTCCCCAGCTGCCGTGATTAATTCAGTGTTCAGGCTGCTCTTGAATGGGAGTTACTTAATGCTAAAGGCTCATGGTTGTTGCGGGATGCTTCCAGGCATCGCATTTCTTGTCACTCTAAGTTCCTGGGTTACTTGTATGCAAGTATTATTTCCACCGACCCACATAGTCAGGGAGGCACCGTTATTGCCTTTGTTGATTGTTTTCTTTATACGCTTGATACTCTGAGCCAAATGAAAGCAGTGCTTTTACAGAAAGATGTGCCCTTAACCTCAGCCCAAGAGACTTTTGATCTCCAGTTTGCAAGGTCCTCCGCTGAGATACATGCACTAGTACGAACAAATTGTCCTTTCCATTTCAAAGAAATGGTACAACATATCTTTATTATGTCTGATACGAAGGGTATAGTACACCTATTTAAGACCATAGGTCTGTACTGTTAAGCACCTTTCAGACAGTCTTCGGAGTGAGCCAGCTCTCATACACTCCATCTTCTGAAGCATTTTTGGAGGGCTTCCGCTAATCCTGCTACTGATAGCGGAAATCCTGATTTACATTTTTCTGCTACACACTGGACGTCCCAGTCACCAAGGAAATGGAAAAAACACTCTTGGAGGGACGTTACTATGATCGCATGGTACTCCATCTTTGGCACACCTCGGCTTTGGGAGCTAAGTGAGTCTTGGTTCCTATCCTTTCGACCAGTCTGGATTGACTGTGTTCTGCCTGTTCTCCGCTGTCTATTCTGCAGACACTTCCATTAGTTGCACCACGGGACGTGGATGCATTGCTGGACCCGTTAACGGCCCACGTACTGCAGTGTCCCCAGCATTCTTAGAGCCACCGCGGGAAGCTTCAGCTCCTGTTGGATTCAATACTGGCTCTACCACAGGCACACAGGCTTTGGATACTACAAACACTGCCCCAGCATCGGCTGTGAGAACTGAGGAAGATCATCTTTGCTCAATTGACCTGATCTGTGAGGTTTTACAGAGACTGTCATCTGCGAAGGCAAGCAGCAGTGATGTTGCACCTCCAACACAGGACACATAAACAGTTGGCTCTCCTTGTCCTGGGAAGAATTCTGCCTTTTTCCAAAACAACGGAAATATGAATTTTACACAAAATGTTTTTCCTTTTCTACACTATTACTTAGATACATGGCTTTCAGATATACTCAGTGGCTCAGACAATATATAAGAACACATTTTAAAGGATTATTAGAGTTTATTTTTTTGAGATTTTTATGAATTTTTAAACCTTTTTAAATGCCTTTTAACAATGTTTAAATGCTTGATTAGAAGGGCATTCCCTTTTTTGGTATGTCGTCCAGTTGGATGAGGAGTGGGTGTTATGTTTCATAGGGTACCCCAATATAGGCCTGAGTATTCTCCTAACCTTTCACCTACATTTCCCATACCATTACACTACACAATGGATTTTAGTATTGACCTTTTACCTAGTTAAGCAGTGCATAAAATGTTGTGTGGTTTTCCCCGAAAACAACTGCATTAATTATGCATGAAGATTCTCAGAATCACAGCAGGATTACCATTCTCTGTATAAAAAGGATGGTCCCTTCCGTCATCCACGACCGACATGACACAGCAAGGTAAAATCCCCTGAGGGTACCTTTTGGGTATATATAAACCACATCTTTGCCCTGACAAGTAGAGGTGTAAGACTTCCATGTTGACACTCTTACGTGAGACGCTGAGGTTCCTGTATGCAGACACTCCAGCTCGCAGTGATCTGACATCTCTCGCGGGGTGTCCATCTCAAGACCAAGATGGGGTCCCACAGTCTCTCACTTCAGGTAATAGGGTTGGCTTCAGCCTAGGGGGATTCTTGGCTCTATACCTACATACATGCTAGATTTAGATACATCTAGTTACGGTTGCATCATAGGAGTGCACATTATTTTTGTCAGGTATTGATATGCTTGCATGTATCCATTGTTTTAGCACTTTGGTAGAAATCTAACCTCTATTTACTCTGTTGGTGCTTAATATCACTTACATCTGTTTCTGTCTTATGGTTGTTTCAGCACACCTATTTTACACTAGAATGACACTGGTTCAATAAATGATTATTGAAAACGTCCCCACTGTTTATTCTGTGTATCTCTCTGAGATGAAGTGAACACGATTGACTGAGCGAAAAGTACTGCACTGTTTCCACGAACCCTGATGGGACAGGGTTGTCATGTTCGATAGTTGGCAAGAACTATTCTCTCCTTGGCGAGAAGAGTTTATAGTGGCACTGTGAGCTAGCTGGTATACAGGTGAGCGTACACGGTGGGGATATCTGGAATCAGTCTGGACACTAATCCCACAGTCTATCTTGTCTAAACGCGCAGATCCTATATAGGTTTATAGGGACTACACGACACAACCAATCGTATGCCAAAAAGACCCTTTGCTGAGTGGTTTACAAGAGGAGGCGGGCCTCCTACCACCTCTCAGGAATCCATCCCCCAGGTCCTGGAAATTACCTAATAGGTGAAGGGGGCCATTATGGCCCCCTACCCTGGCCAATATCTGCCCCGGGTTGAGGGGCCACTCAGCCCCACTCCCCTTTAATTTAGAATTAAAAAAAAAATACGGAAGGCCTGCCGCTGGAGATGGGGTCCCTGCGGCCATTATTGGCCTCAGGAGGGAGGCCACGCGGCCCCCCTCTCAAAAAATATTTTTAAAAACCAAGGCTGGACAGGTCCCGGGGATGGGGTCCCCTTGGCCAGAAGTGGCCATGGGGAGGGGGGCCATGGGGGTCCCTCCCAGGAGAAATACTTTTTTTTTAAACGAGGCCAGGCCCTGGGGGATGGGGTCCCTGGGGCAAATAGTGGCTCAGGGAAGGGGGGGCCCCTTGGCCCCTTCCCTTTTTTTCATAAAATAAAACATAAAAAAATGCTCAGGCCCTGGGTAATGGCGTCCCCAGGGCCCAAAAATAATTATGGGAAGGGGGGCACACACAGACCCCTTCCAAAAAAGCAAAAGCTGGCAATCCCTGGAGGCCCCGCCTCCTCCATGCACCGCTGTGAAAACGCGCCTCCTGGTGCATTCTGAATTGGGGGATTAAGTCCCCTTGACTCCTGAGGATCCCTGGGGGCCAACTAGCCCACCAGGTACCTCCAGTAAGCACCACCCAGCTGGATTGTAGGGAGGTGGTCTAAGGCCATGCCCCTTTTTACACCGCTCTGCAAACACGCCTCTTGGCGCACTGCTGGTGGGGCGATAAAGTCCTCTTGTTTCCTTAGGACCTCAGAACCTCTCAGCAATCTCACTGTGCGGGGCTTACTGGAGGTAAGAGGTAGACTAGTTGGCCCCTAAAGACCCCCAGCAGCGAAGGGGACTTCAATCCCCATCCAAGAGCATGCCAGGGAGTGTGTTTGCAGAGTAGTGGGCAAAGAGGGCATGGCCTGTTATGAGAACTTAACAATCCTGCTGTGTGGTACTTACTGGAGGTAATAGGAGGGGTAGTTGGCCCCCAAGGATGCCCCAGGGGGCCAACTACCCCTCTTCTTACCTCTAGCAAGTCCCACACAGTAGGATTGCTGAGACGTCTTCGGAGGCACACCCCCTTTCTTCACCACTTTGCAAACGCACCTCCAGGCAGACTATGGGATGCGGGATGAAGTCCACTTTACTCCTAAGGGACTTTGGGGGCCAAGAAGCCCTCCTGGTACCTCCTGTAAGTTCTATGTAGTGGAATTCCTGAGCGTGGGTCGGAGGCCCAGCCCTTTTTCTCCACCACTCTGCAAACGCGACTACTAGTGAAAGAAGCATTTGCAATGTAATAGGTTTTGCATTTGCGAGAGTTAGAGCTATTGGCATTGTAAATGTAAAAGTTTTTTACTAATGTATGCTGGTGTAGAGTGGATGTATGTTGTGTGTAGTGGAATTATGTGGTATGTTGTGCAGTGAAATTATGTGGATAGAAAGTAAGTGGTGTTTAGTGTATAGGAATTATGTAGAGTGGGAATATTTGTTATGAAGAGTAATTATGTGGTATTGTAGTCTGTGTTTTGGAGTGGTAACCTCAGGTTTAGTCTTCCTCGTTTCCATAGAAGCTAAAGTATAAACTCAATGAGACACAAAAAAAGAAGGAACCACTGAGGAGCACTTCTGGACCTAGTCGAAGGTATGAGCAGGGCACTGAAATGATGTGACTGTTCGGCTGCGCCAATTGTCACATAATTAAGCATCCTCCGCATTTGCCAAATATTCCATCATCTGCTGCCTAATCTGCAGATTTGAACAAAAAAGCCTTGTTTCTAGCTCAAACGGCTCAAATGTTCCCAAAAACGCAGCTTCACGTGTTACAGCGTGGTGGAAGGCCCTTTGGAAAGCTGGATTGGTCACGTGTTACTTATTGCTAAATGTGGGTGTTAAATTGGTACTTATGGTGCACAAAACTCTCTTCTTTCTGTGCCTCTCTTGCCTCTTTCTGCATTTCTTTTGCATCTTTCTGCACCTTTCTTCCTCTTTCTGCACCTCACTGTCTTCTATCTGCACTTCACTTGCCTCTTTCTGCACTTCTCTTGCCCCTTTCTGCACCCCATGTGCCTCATTTTGCACCTCTCTTGGTTCTTTATGCGCCCCTTTTACCTGCTTCTGCACCTCTCTTGCCTCTTTCTGTATCTCTCTTGCCTCTTTCTACGCTTCTCTTGCTCTTTGTGCACCCTTCACACCACTTTCAGTACCTCTGTTGGTTCTTTCTGCACTGCTCTTGCTTCTTTCTACACCTCTCTTCCCTCTTTCTGCACCACTCTTGCCTCTTTCTGTTCCTCAGTTGCTTCTTTCTGCACTTCTTTTCCTTCTTTCTGCACCCCTCGTGCCTCCTTCTGCACCTCAGTTGCTTCTTTCTGCACTTCTCTTAGTTCTTTCTGCACTGCTCTTGCCTCTTTCAGCATCCCTCTTGCATCTTTGAGCACCACTTTTACTTCTTTCTGCACTTCTCTGTCCTCTTTATGCACCCCTCTTGCCTCTTTCTGTACCTCTTTTGCTTCTTTCTGCACTTCTATTGCCTCTTTCTTTACCTCTCTTGCTGCTTCCTGCACCTCACTTGCTTCTTTCAGCACCTCTGTTGCTTTCGTCTGCAGATCTCTTGCCTCTTTCTGCACCACACTTGCATTTTTCAGCACGTCTGTTGCTTTTTTTCTGCAGATCTCTTGCCCCTTTCTGCACCCCTCTTTTCTCTTTCTGCACCTACCTTGCCTTTTTCTGCACCCCTGTCCCCTGCTTCTGCACCTTTCCTGCCTGTTTATGCACAACTCTTGCCTCTTTCTGTACCTCTGTTGCCTCTTTCTGCACTTCTCTTGTTCTTTTTGCACCCTTCGTGCCTCTTTCAGCACCTCTGTTGGTTCTTCCTGCACTGCTCTTGCTTTTTTCAGCACCTCACTTACCTCTTTTTGCATTTCTCTTGCTTCTTTCTATACCTCTGTTGCTTCTTTCAGCAATTCTCATGCCTCTTTCTGTACTTCTCTTCTTTCTTTCTGCACCCCTCCGGCCTCTTTCTGTACCGATCTTGCTTCTTTGTGCACCCCTCCTACCTTGTTCTGCACCCCTCTTGCCTCTTTTTACACCTCTGTTGGTTCTTTTGTGCTGAAAGTTAGTCCTCTCGTGTAAATTTTAAGTGTAAATCTGTCTTAGATGTTTTATTTTAAACATTGTACTGCAGCTATTGTACTGCTAACTCTCACTCACTCTTAGCTCCTGACCGCTTTTCACCGCTCTGCTTACTCCCCGTTCCACCACAGGCTTTCCCGTTTGTTGTGGAGGGAGATCGCAGTACAGTTTGGTTGGGCTAGAGGTGGGGAGGTGGGGAATTGCGTGCGCTCGGTCACCTAACCTAACAGAGGCTTTAACTTCCGTGGTTCTCGCTCGCACAGTGGACGCGCGCTGGAAGTTAGTCCTCTCGTGTAAATTTTAAGTGTAAATCTGTCTTAGATGTTTTATTCTAAACATTGTACTGCTGCTATTGTACTGCTACCTTTCACTCACCCTTAGCTCCTGGCCGCTTTTCACCGCTCCGCTTACTCCCCGTTCCACCACGGGCTTTCCCATTTGTTGTGGAGGGAGATCGCGGTACAGTTTGGTTGGGCTAGAGGTGGGGAGGCGGGGAATTGCGTGCGCTCGGTCACCTGACTTAGCGGAGGCTTTAACTTCCATGCATCACGCTCCACGCAGCGGACGTGCGCCGCGGGGGTGCTGGTGGCGCTCCAAAGGCACGCCAAAGGCAACCCGTCTCTGCCCATCCACGGCCGACCGGGGCCTGGGGCCATGACCCCTGCCCTGCTGTCTTCTTCAAGGTTACTATACTCTACTACACAACTCCTTGCCTTATGCCCGATCAGTAGTGCTGATTGTATTCAATTGGCTGTTGACAATGCAGCTACTCATACCTGCTCGGGTGTTAATTGTTCTTTTGTTCTGTCCCAGTCTTACCTGTCTTTGGATAACGAACGTAGATCCATTATGATGTTAGATGTTTCCCCCCCTTCTAAGTTTCATTTTTTTTGTTTAAATTGCCATTCACTTCCTCAGCACAAAAGATATATTTTTGATCTCCTGGATGAGTTACCGTATGCTTTCTTTCTCACCGAGACCTGGCTTCATGAAAGTTCTGGGCCCAATATTGCTATTGCCCTTCCATCTAATTATGCCATTGTTCGAATGGATAGAGCCATTGGGAAAGGTGGGGGGATTGCTATCATTTTTAAACAACATTTTCAGTGCAAATTGGACCCTGTAAACCTTCCAAATTGCGAAGCTGCGTCCTTTAAACTTACACTTACCCCTAAATGTACTTTCTCGGCCTTATTGGTTTACCGCCCTCCAGGCCCTTCTACCTCGTGGTCAGCCACTTTGCCTGGTTTGTTATCCCCTTTACTTTTGAGTTCCACAAATTTTTTGTTAATTGGTGATGTGAATTTACATTTGGAGGACGTTTCAAATCCTATATGTACTAATTTTATTGCAGATCTTTTAGCCATGAATATTAATCTTTGCAACTCTGGCCCCACACATAAGGCTGGACACTTTCTAGATCCTATCTTTTCTAGCCTTTCCTCCATTGAATGTGAACCAGCAACACCTATTCCTTGGTCGGATCATTTTTTATTGAAGTTTATAATTTCTGTTCCTGTAAGTCTGACATCTGTATTTCCTTTGTCCATGTTTTTTAAAAGGGACTGTAAAAAAATTGACATAACTATCTTGAACAATTTGCTTAACGATAATACTCCCATCGTCGATTCTCAGGTCAATGTATTTGCTAAAAATATTCAAATTTGGCTGTCCCATGCTGTTGAAGAATGCCTTCCTCTGACTAAGAAAAAATTGATTCACCATCGCCCTCCAGCTCCATGGTACAATGATACCCTTAAAGCTGAAAAATCTAAATGCAAAGCACTAGAAAGGAAATGGCGAAGAAACTACGCCCCTGACTTGAAAGCAGTCTATAAAAAATCCCAAAAAATGTATCATGATTTATGTAAATCCACGAGAGCTGCGTACATTATTAAAACTGTCACTACTTCTACGAACTGTCCCAAGACACTTTTTAGTTTAGTAAAAAATCTTGCTTGTTCTGAAACCATAGCTAAGCCATTGCCATTAGATAAGAACCAGTGTGAGGATCTTGCTCTCTTTTTTCATGTAAAATAGATAAAATTCACTCTGAAATAATTAATTCCTCTCTATTTTGTCCTTCTCAACAACAATCGACCACCATGACCTGCATGGTGTCGTCTTCAATTTCTGCTAGCATTTCTATGGAACATCTCAATGATCCTTCCTTGTTAGCTTCCTGGCCTCTTTTGGATCTGGCCTCTCTCGGCCCTATTGTTGATACAATAAAATCTGGCTCCCCCAACGATTCCTTACCCATTTCCATTATAAAACAACTTGATCCCCTTCATCTTCAGGTTATTCTGAAAGCCCTTAATTCTTCTCTGCAAAAGTCCACTGTTCCGTCTGCCTGGAAACATTCAATGGTTGTCCCGTTGCTAAAGAAGCCTACTGCAGACCCTAAAGTTCTTGCTAACTTTCGACCCATTTCCCTTCTGCCTATTTTTTCTAAGATTTTGGAAAGACATATTCACTTATACCTTTCCAAGTTTGTTGAAACAAACAAAATACTTAATTCCTCACAATCTGGTTTTAGAGCAGGCTTCTTGACTGAGACCACTCTCTTAGGGGTCACGGAAAGATTACGGCTTCACCTGGATGCAGGAGATACAGTCGCGCTCATATTATTGGATTTGAGTGCGGCGTTTGACACTATCTCCCACCCTATATTAATAAATACACTGAAATCTTTTGGCATCTGCGGTTCAGCCCTGGATTGGTTGATTTATTTCCTAGCTGACCGCACTTTTCAGTTTTTTTCTGCTTCTGACAGCTCTAATGTTTTTACATCACCTCTTGGAGTTCCTCAGGGCTCCATTTTGAGTCCTTTGCTTTTCAATCTTTATGTCAGGCCGCTAGCAGACATTGCTGACAGTATTGGGCTGACCCTTTTTACATATGCTGATGATTCCCAGATTATCTTCTCGCTTTCCAATTCTGACCCTTGCTCCTCTTCTGGCCTCCAGTTGGGCTTACGACAAATTGCAATTTGGATGAGCCAAAATTATTTGAAACTCAATGCCAATAAAACCGAGGTCCTTATTTTAGGTAAAAAGAAAGATCTCTGGGGCTCCTCTCATTGGCCGGGCGAAATGGGTGCTCTTCCACGGCCAGTTGATCATGTCCGCAACCTGGGTTTTTATATTGACGACTCTTTGACAATGCGCCATCAAGCAGTTAAGGTCGCTGCTACATGTTTTACTAGTTTAAAATGGCTGTACAAAATCCTCTGTATGTTTCCCAATACTACCCAGAAAACCGTAGTCCATGCTCTTATTACATCACGGCTGGACTACGGGAATGTTCTTTTTCTGGGTGCAAACAAACCTGTGTCCCATAGATTGCAACTTGTACAAAACTCCGCTGCAAGACTCTTCTGTAGGGTCCCCAGATGTTCTTCTATCTCTGGACATCTTCGGGATCTACACTGGCTTAGAATTGAAAAGCGGGTTGAATTTAAAGCATTGAGCTTTATGTTTAAAATCAAATGGGGTTTAGCACCTGATTATTTACATACCCTCGTCTGCCCCTATGTTCCTACCCATCATCTTCGCTCTGCTTCACTTGAAAAATTCCTAGTTCCTAGATTTAAACTGTCCAGAATGGGTGGAAGATCTTTTTCGGTTCTAGACCCCATTCTATGGAACTCCATTCCTCTTGCTATACGCAAGGAAACTTTGTACTCCTAGTTTTGTCGCTCACTAAGAACCTGGCTATTTAACCATGTCCTTCAAAATCCAGCACTGTCCAGGCGCCGGGAAACCCTTTTTGGGTAGCTGTTGCGCCTTATAAATTTAATAAATAAATAAATACATTTCTGCACTGCTCTTGCTTCTTTCTGTACCTCACTTGTCTCGTTCTGCACTTCTCTTGCTTCTTTCTACACCTCTGTTGCTTCTTTCAGCAATTCTCTTGCCTCTTTCTGCACTTCTCTTGCTTGTTTCTGCACCTCTTTTTCAAATGGCTGTATCCCTCTTGCCTCTTTCTGTACTCTCTTCCTTATTTCTCCACCTCTTTTGCTTCTTTCTGTACTTCTCTTGCTTCTTTCTGTACTTCTATTCCTTCCCTCTGCACCCCTCCGGCCTCTTTCTGTACCTCTCTTGCCTCTTTGTGCACCCCTCCTACCTTTTTCTGTACCCCTCTTGCCTCTTTTTGCACCTCTGTTGGTTCTTTCTGCACTGCTCTTGCTTCTTTCTATATCTCACGTGTCTCTTTCTGCACTTCCCTTGCTTCTTTCTACACTTTTGTTGCTTCTTTCAGCAATTCTCTTGTCTCTTTCTACACTTAGCTTCCTACTTTTTGCACCCTCTTGCCTCTTTTTGCATCTCTGTTTGTTCATTCTGCACTGCTCTTGCGTCTTTCTGTACCTCACTTGCCTCTTTCTGCACTTCTCTTGCTTCATTCTACACCTCTGTTGCTTCTTTCAGCAATTCTCTTACCTCTTCCTGTACTTCATTTGCTTGTTTCTGTACCTCTTTTGCAAATTTCTGTATCCCTCTTGCCTCTTTCTGCACCCTCTTCCCTATTTCTCCTCCTCTTTTGCTTCTTTCTGTACTTCTCTTGCTTCTTTCTGCACTGCTCTTGCTTCTTTCTGCAACTTTCTTGCCTTTTTTCTACACCTCTCTTGCCTCTTTCGGCACCTCTGTTGCTTCTTTCTGCACTTCTCTTGCCTGTTTCTGCACCTCTGACTTAGAGGTAGTTTTAACCCCCCTGCCCTATAAAGTACTAGGGCCTTACAGGGGAGGTCATAACAATCACAGGGGTATCCCAACCCATAGTGTACCCTAGTGTATGTAGGGGTTTTCACTGTATTCTAAGTGTCTTTCAAGATAGCACAGGCTCCGGGCCTGGTTAGTCAGAGTCAGTTACCACCAGTACCAGTCAGCAAACAGTTGGGGGCACAGGATGACTTTGCAACAAGGCCTCTTTCTGTAACTCTGTTGGTTCTTTCTGCATAACTTGCTTCTTTCTGCACCTTTCTTCGTCTTTCTGGACTTCTGTTTCCTCTTTCTGCATTTTGCTTACTTCTTTCTGCACGTTTCTTCCTCTTTCTGCACATGTCCTACCTCTGTAGGAATAGTAAGAAAGTAGCATTTAAAAAACCTTAGAAATTCACATAAAAAAACATATGTTTCAGGGACGTTATAGTTAGAAATGATCATTTAAAAAACCTTTCAAATTCACTGAAAAAACCATAGGTTTCAGGGATGTTATAGTTAGAAATTATCATTTTAAAAACCTTTTAAATTCACTGAAAAAAACACAGGTTTCAGGGACATTATAGTTAGTTGGACATTTTACTCGTACAAAACCAGAGAAATTAGTCCGTTATAGTGAGTTAAGCTAACTATAACTCGCGCCCCTGCAATGCACTGCTGATGATGTCACATATTACATCATTCATAACATGGTCAGTGACATCACTGATTACATCACTGATGACATCTCAAATGATATCACTGATGACATCATCCACATGATAATCTGATGTACCTCCTCACACTCTAATATAACCTTTGATACACCCACTCTAAAATACAGACTAACATTCTCAAAATCATAAACACACCAATACCAGTAACTACATACCCACTCACTGATTCCTAGCTCTACACACACATCCACTCAGTTACCCATACAGTCACTCATACATGCAGTCAATACAATACAATACAAATAAACTTTATTTGGTTTCACGTCGAAGAACCATACAAGTTTGCAAAGGTTACATGTACATAAAAACAATGATACATTAAAACATGATTTAAAAAAATAAGACCCATACACAGTTGATAAGTAAAACCCAATACCCAGCTTCCCAGAGTATTCAGAACCTAAAGTACAGTGTGCCCGGAGAACATGACTTCATGTTGTGTAAACATCCATACAGGCCCTGGATTTCACGGTAGCTTTTAAAAACCCCACTATATAATTAATGCAATCCTCTTTCAACAATTGAAGGTACTTAAGGGCAGGACGGGCCTGATTAAAATTCATTCTTTATAAAATGGGAACCAGAAAATACCTTCGAGGGGTTTCATAAAACTTACATAAAAACATAAAATGCAGCAAACCCTGTGGAGACTGTCCGTCGCAGCCACAGGGAGCTAGCACTTGACCTCTACTGTAGTCCTTGGGCCTGGCTAACAGGAGGTGAAAAAGGTTCATCCGAAATCTAGTTAATAAACACCTCTCGTGTGTTGCTAGAAACCCCATAAGATAAAGTTCTGTTGTCGGAATTGTTTTGTGCATTAAAAACATACGAACACTTGGTTTCATCATCTCCCGCTCCTCCCTGTCCAATTTCCTTGAGGTTAAGAAGGCCACCCTAATTAATTCCACGTCCTTTTTGGCAATGGATTTGGGCTCACAGAATAAATCAATGCGCCCTACCCCTTCATGGCTATTTTTAATGTAGATTAGCCAGGGAATTCGGGATGTATTATCGAGGGACATACACTCTCTTAAAATTGCATGGTTAAGATTTAACTCTTTATTCATCCAGCACCTCAACCAAAACACCAGGGGGCGCAGCGCGAGGACATCACTTAGATAGGGGACCCCCAGTTCCTCATGGACCGCTAAATTATATGTTCCGCACGGAACACACAACAGGTGCTTCAAAAAATAATTCTCAGCCACCTGGAGGGAATCCACAGCCATGTGTCCCCAGATTTCGCTTCCATAGCTAGCTGTGGCCATGCTTTTGGTTTGGTAAACCTTCAGCATGGCTCCAATTGGTTTATTCCCTATTTTTGAGGCGAAATTAAAAATTGCCGCATTCACCCGGGCCAGGACCCCCTTTTTCCTCAAGATTAATGGACCCATTTTAAGTTATCATCAAAAATGACCCCTAAATAGGAGAAAACATTAGTGCGGGGGATTTTAGCATGGCCAACACTAAATTGGAAACTTTTTTGGATTGTTGCCCCACTTGCATCTTGTAAGATTTTGAATCATTTATTGCCAAATCCCGGTCCATCATAAATTTGGAGAATGCCTTTAATAAGGATTGCAAACCTATTGCAGTCCTAGATATAAGGACGGCATCATCCGCATAAAGCAGGAAGGGGACGCCACGCCACCCTACACACAGGTAGTCAATCCCAGTGGCTCTTAATGCAGTATCCAAATCATTTATGTAAAGATTAAACAGGAATGGAGCCAGGATTAACCCTGGGCGTAGTTCACGTAGTAGTGCTACGCGTAGCTACGCAAAGTGCACTTCGCACTACACGAGATACGCTTAGCACTAAGCGAACTGTGTTGTGCGCTGTTCACGATGATTGCACAGTGCCGGATGCTTGTCCGCACTGTGCAATCATTGAAAACTGCATCTTGCACAGTGCGAGCTGTCGTTTTCTGCTGCTCGAGTAGATTTTTACTCGAGCGGCAGCTTTCTCAACACGGACTTGTAGTTTCTCATCGCAAGCGGTCGCTTGCATAAGTGACCACTCACAATGAGAAACCTGACCTCCCCCTGTTGAGAATCTTGCCGGGAGGTTTATTTTCCACACTCGCGATCGGCAACTTGATGTTGCTGATCGCGAATGAGGAAAAAGTCTTGCTGGGATGTCATTTTGCTCGCTCGCGGTCGCCAACTTGACATTGAAGACCGCGAGCGAGCAAAAAATGCCAACTATGAGACGCTATGCTTTTTTGCACTGTGCTACGTGCAATTCGTGTAACGCAAAATAGCACAAACTACGCAAACTAAGCGAGTGTAGCGTAGTTGTCCGCCCAGGGTTAGCCAGGATGCACCCCTGCCGTACTCCCCTCTTTGTCTCCAGGTCCCTAGTGACCCAAAGGTCCTGAGAAAACCTGACGTTAGCCTTGATTGACTTACGCAAATCCTCTAGAAAATTAACAATACTGTTATCCACCCCCATTGCCCTCATGCACTGCCACAATTTAACTCTATTAACACAATCATATGCAAATCAGTCTTGACCCTGTGCCCAATGGGAACAGTCCAGCCCAAACTGCCAGGCCAGGTCCTCCCTGGACTGGAAACAAGCATCCTGGGATCGGTTTCGGGGTGTCACCCCTCTTCAGCCAGGATAGCTTGATTCCAGTGGCATGGAGAGCACGGGACCCACGTTTGGGCATACCCGTCCCACTCGGGGTGACAAATGCAAAAACAACAGTTGATGGACAGAATGCAGAACAATGTCATACATTCACCCCAGTAAAGAGATCTGGGCCTAAATTCATCGTTTTTTTGCTCACCATGCCATTCCAGTTTGAACCCACCCATATGCAAATCAGTCTTGACCCTGTGCCTCATGGGAACAGTCCAGCCCGAACTGCCAAGCCAGGTCCTCCCTGGACTGGAAACAAGCATCCTAGGACCAGTTTCAGGGTTTCACCGCTCTTCAGTCGGGATAGCTTGATTAAAGTGGCATGGAGAGCACAGGACCCACGTCTGGCCATACCCATCCCACTCGGGGTGACAAATGCAAAAACAACAGTTGATGGACAGAATGCAGAACAATGTCATACATTCACCCCAGTACAGAGATCTGGGCCTAAATCCATCGTTTTTTTGCTCACCATGCCATTCCAGTTTGGACCCAGCCATATGCAAATCAGTCTTGACCCTGTGCCCAATGGGAACAGTCCAGCCCGAACTGCCAGGCCAGGTCCTCCCTGGACTGGAAACAAGCCTCCTAGGACCGGTTTCGGGGTTTCACCCCTCTTCAGCCAGCATAGCTTGATTCCAGGGGCATGGTATCTCTTTGTTCGCTCTAAGTTGGCAGGGTATGCCCAGACGTGGGTCCCTTGCTCACTTTGCCACTGGATTAAAGATAGCCTGGCTGAGAAGGGTTATGAACCTGAAACCGTTCCCAGGATGCTTGATTCCGGTCCAGGGAAGACATGGCTTGGCAGTTCTGGCTGGACTGTTCCCATGAGGCACAGGGTTAGACTGATTTGCATATGGCCATGTCTGAACTGGGGAGTGAAGTGAGCTAAAGAATGATGATGGATTAAACCCAGATCAGTTGACTGGGGGTGAGTGTTTGATTTGCTCAAACGCTCGATCCATCATCCCCTTTGGTATCGCTTTGTTCGCCCTAAGTTGGCAGGGTATGCCCAGACGTGGGTCCCTTGCTCACTTTGCCACTGGATTCAAGATAGCCTGGCTGATGAGGGTTATGAACCCGAAACCAGTCCCAGGATGCTTGATTCCGGTCCAGGGAAGACATGGCTTGACAGTTCGGGCTGGACTGTTCCCATGAGGCACAAGATCAGACTGATTTGCATATGGCCATGTCTGAACTGGGGTGGTGGAGTGAGCTAAATAATGATGATGGATTAAACCCAGATCAGTTGACTGGGGGTGAGTGTTTGATTTGCTCAAACGCTCCATCCATCATCCCCTTTGGTATCGCTTTGTTCGCCCTAAGTTGGTAGGGTATGCACAGATGTGGGTCCCTTGCTCACTTTGCCACTGGATTCAAGATAGCCTGGCTGATGAGGGTTATGAACCCGAAACTGGTCCCAGGATGCTTAATTCCAGTCCAGGGAAGACATGGCTTGGCAGTTCCGGCTGGACTGTTCCTATGAGGCACAGGGTCAGACTGATTTGCATATGGCCATGTCTGAACTGGGGTGGTGGAGTGAGCTAAAGAATGATGATGGATTAAACCCAGATCAGTTGACTGGGGGTGAGTGTTTGATTTGCTCAAACGCTCCATCCATCATCCCCTTTGGTATCATACAGTAATACATGCAGTCACTCATCAATACAGCACTATCATATGCACTCATACACCTATACAGACACTCACACACTGCCACACATCCAGTCAGTCATGCAAAGAATCAATCACACTCACATTTACTATCCTATACAGTCATACACACACCACCTCACTTATTCATACAGATACTAACACATACTTACTCTCTTATACAATCACTGATACAAGCACACACTCATCCATACAGTTGCTCTCACAATTACTCACTCTCACATACAGTTATTTATATACTCCAACAATCACATATACTGCCTTTCACATATGTAGTTGCTCATACATGTACCACTGAAACATCCATGCACTCACCAACACACCCATACATACACTCACTCACCCATACAGCCCTTCACAGATGCATTCTTGAACCCATACACCCAGTGAATCACCCACTCACACATCTATGCACAGAGTCACCCCCCGCCCACTCACACAGACACTCAGGCACCCATACAAATACTCAGACAACTAATCAATAACCCATACAGACACACATTAAGCTACTTACCAACCCATGCAACTGCTTACACACCAACTGACAGACTGATACCGACATTAACACAGTTTAGTCACTAACCCATGCATTCAGTAAGACATGTTCTATCACTCTATTATACAGTCATGCACCTACTAATTCATCCATTCAGACACTTATCCCCCCACTTTTTCTTCAAAACACCTTGGTGTGTATATATATATATATATTCACTGAAAAAACCATAGGTTTCACACATGTTATAGTTAGCGGAAATTTTACTGATAAAAAACCAGTGAAATTGCCCCGTTATAGTTAGTGCTGGCAACTATAACTCACGCGACCGCAATCCTCTGCTGATGCTAATACTGTATTTAGACACTTATTTGCCCATGTCTTCTTCCATACATTTTTAGCTATACATATATTACAAATATTTTTTTTTCATAAAGACACATATGTCATCAGCAGAAGATTGCGGTCGCGTGAGTTATAGTTGCCAGCACTATCTATAACGGGGCAATTTCACTGGTTTTTTATCAGTAAAATTTCCGCTAACTATAACATGTGTGAAACCTATGGTTTTTTCAGTGAATTTGCAAGGTTTTTTAAATGCTAATTCCTAACTATAACGTGTGTGAAACCTATGGTTTTTTCAGTGAATTTGTACGGTTTTTTAAATGCTAAGTTACTTTACGCCATTCGAGGCGTGCGCGCCCACTTAACGCAGTTCGTTCCGTGCACGGTTTTTATCAACTTTAATAAGCCCTGTACATTTGGTGGCCTTCGGCCACCAAAAGCACAGGGGGTGGGGTCAATGTGGATAGTGTTTTTTTTATTTCGATTTTATAATTTCATGTTGCCAAAATTTAGTTTTTTTTACCTATTAATAAGCCCTGTACATTTGGTGGCCTACGGCCACCAAAAGCAATGGGGGTGGGGTAAGTGTGGATAGTGTTTTTTTTTTTTTTTTTTACCGTACGCTTACGGTAAGCGTACGGTAAGCGTACTCGGCGAAATTGCCGAAAAAAAAATAAAACCATTTTTGCTCTTGGGGGATGTTTGGGGACTCCCTCAACATGACTATGTGGGAGGGAGTTGTCATAACAGCCCAGTAACATGTTTTTGGCCATCATGTTTGATAAACAACACTCAGTGCGAGAGACAAAATGGCGGACGCCGCTTCCTGGTTTCGGCCGATTCGAATGTTTACTAAGATCTAAGAGCCAATCAGAATCGCGCTCGCGCACGCCACCGTACGCTTACGGTAAGCGTACGGTAAGCGTACCGTAAGCGGGCTCAGATATATATATTGATTTAAAGGCTATTTTCTCAGAATCTACTGAACAGATTTACACCAAACCTACAAAAGGTACTTCCTTGACCTAGGGACTACCTCTCTGCCAAATTTCTAGTAATTCTGTTCAGCCGTTCGGGCTGTAGCTCGTTCTAAAGGTCCTATGGAAAAATGCATGGGAAAAACGCGTTTTGGGACCCCCCTTTTATCTCAGCCCCCGCTTGACGAATCCCCCCGAGACTTTCAGGGTAGGAGCGGAGCGTAGCGCCCCACCTATTTTGAGAAATTCGCGAGGATTCATCGACCGGCGCCAAAGTTATTCAAAATAGAATGTTGAGGTTTTCCTATGGAAAAGGGGTCCTAACTATAACTACCTACTGGCGACCGCCAGTAGGTAATATATATATATATATATATATATTCACTTAAAAAACCATAGGTTTCACACATGTTATAGTTAGCTGGGCATTTTCCTCGTAAAAAACCAATGAAATTCCCCTGTTATAGTTAGTGCAGGCAACTATAACTCACGCGACCGTAATCCGCTGATAATGACGTCAGATATTACATCACTGTATTTACACATTTATATAGCCATGTCTTCTTCCTTTTTTTTTTAGCTATACATATATATATTTTTTTTTTTCAGAAAGACACATATATCATCAGTGATGTAATATCTGACGTCATTATCAGCGGATTACAGTCGCGTGAGTTATAGTTGCCTGCACTAACTATAACAGGGGAATTTCATTGGTTTTTTACGAGGAAAATGCCCAGCTAACTATAACATGTGTGAAACCTATGGTTTTTTCAGTGAATTTGTACGTTTTTTTAAATGCTAAGTTACTTTACGCCGTTCGTGCCGTGCACACACGGTGGGCACGCTGTGCGTTTCGTGCACCGCGCGCCCACTTCATGCAGTTAGTGCCGTGCACGCACGGTGCACTTTGCGCACTGTGCATGCACGGTGGGCACGCGGTGCGCTACGCACACCGCGCTCCCACATTACGCATTATAGGCCATGTACGCACGGTGCGCTTCGTGCACCGTCCGCACACGGAGAACACATGATGCGCATTGTTTTTAAGGGTTTTGGCATAAATTGGTGTGATCAGATTTGCCATGCACCCAGGCAGCGCTACGCACAGCTTGCTCACACGGGGTGCCTGATATTGCTAATTTTTTTGCACGAACTATGTGGATATTTTTTTAATTTCAATAGGGCGCGCACCCTACGCGCACTCTGCGTTTTTAAAAAAAAAATTAAAATGTTTTAATTACTCTTTGGGGACCGCATGGGACCTGTTGACCCCTGCTAGGGGGTCAGGAACTGTCCAGCCTGCCCCCTTTACATGTTTTTCTCCTTTCTGTTTCACCCCCCTCTCAATGCGAGAGACAAAATGGCGGCCGACACTTCCTGGTTTCGACCGATTCGAATGCTTACTAAGATGTAACAACCAATCAGAAGTGCGCTCGCGGACTGCCGAGTGCGCGCACCCAGCGCGCACGCTGCGCGCATATAGATATATATATTGATTTAAATGCTATTTTCTCAGAAAATACTAAACAGATTTACACCAAACCTGCAAAAGGCACCAAACGGACCTTATGGCTACCTCTCTGCCAAATTTCACGTAATTCTGTTCAGCCGTTCGGGCTGTAGCTGCGACCAAAGTCCCTATGGAAAAATGCATGGGGAAAACGTGTTTTTGGACCCCCCCTTTTTCTCGGCCCCCGCTTGACGAATCACCCCAAGACTTTCAGGGTAGGAGCGGAGCGGAGCGGAGCGCCCCCTTAGTTTTGAAAATTTCGCGAAGATTCGTCAAACGGCGCCAAAGTTATTCAAAATAGAATTTTCAGATTTCCTATAGAAACACGGTCCTAACTATAACTATCTACTGGCGACCGCCAGTAGATTATATATATATATATATATATATATATATATATATATATATATATATATATATATATATATATATATATATATATATGTATATATATATATATATATAGATAGATAGATAGATAGATAGATAGATAGATAGATAGATAGATAGATAGATAGATAGATAGATAGATAGATAGATAGATATAGATATGTATGGATTTAGATATATATGTATAAAACATATTTAGACTTTATAGAAACACACAGTCCCTGGATGATGTCATCAGTGATGTCATTTGAGATGTCATCAGTGATGTCATTTGAGATGTCATCAGTGATGTCACTGACCATGTCATGAATGATGTAATATGTGACGTCATCAGCAGTGCATAACAGGGGCGCGAGTTATAATTAGCTTAACCCCTTGTGTGCTCATGACGGAACCACGGCGTCATGAGCCACGGGCGGCGTGTGCTCATGACGGCGTAGTTCTGTCATGCTGCGGCCGTTGGCGGCCGCTCCACCCACGCGGCACTAATTCCCCGCCTGTGCGGGCAAAATAGAGAGTGGACGGAGTCGTGACGGAACCACGCCGTCATGAGCACAGCTCGCCCGTGACTCATGACGGCATGGTTCCGTCATGAGCATGGCGGCGCCGCGCTCACCCCTCACCCCCCAGCGCTGCGGCGGAATTCGCACCGCAGCGAAGGGGTTAACTATAAAGGCCGAATTTCTCTGGTTTTGTATCAGTGAAATGTCCAACTAACTATAACATCCCTGAATCCTGTGGTTTTATCAGTGATTTTCTAAGGTTTTTTAAAAGCTACTTTCTAACTATAACGTCCCTGAAACCTATGGTTTTTTTCAGTGAATATATATATATCTATATATGTGAATGTATGCAGCATAGCAAAATGCTTATAAATATGGTTGAATTTTGTTTATCTAACAACATATTCATATTTCAAAATTCTCTTTATCAACAACAATGAGGTGTAGCCATGGGGGCCAGCTTCTCCCCCAGTTATGCCTGTTTACACATGGGTTGGTGGGAGGAGCAGGTCCTACGTAAAGAACATGCAACATACGTTACAAACAATAATAAACTTTGGTTGAGGTTTATAGATGACCTTTTTTTAATCTGGCAAGGCACAGAGTTAGAAGCGAAGAAATTCATAGAAGCACATAACACCAATAAGCTCAACCTACAATTTACGGCCTCCTTGAGCTCAGAGCCTGTCAATTTCCTCGATGTACAGGTATACATTAGAGATGGCAAGCTGGTGACGAAGCTGCATTGAAAATCAACTGCTGGCAACTCAGTGTTGCATGCTAAGAGCTTTCATCCCCAACATTTAATTCAAAACATTCTATATGGGTAGATTCTCCGGCTCAAGCGTATTTGCAGTCACGATGATGAGTTGAGGGTAGCCCAATTAGCCAGTAAAAACAGGTTTGTAGCAAGGGATTACTCCATGAAATGTATTAATACTGCTATTAAGAAGAGCAATGCAGTCAGGAGAGAAACCCTCTTAAGTAAACCCCCAGAGGTGAAGGAAAGTAAGGTAGACGAAACTGAAACCTTCAGGTTGATCCCGGGACACACATGACAGGAAAAAGTCATTAAAAATATCATGAGGAAAAATTGACCTTTGATCCTAGGCGACCCTGTCATTGGCCACCTATTACCTAATAGAGCAGCTATAACCTACAGTAGGGCACCTTCTATGAAGGACACATTGGTCCAGAATGATCCTGACAGCCAGTCTAAGTGCACGTGGCTACCCCAAAGAAAAGGATTCCACAGATGCAAGGTGTGCAAGGCCTGCCAATTTGGTGTGAACAAAACATCTTACAAGACACCTCTTAGTGACTAGGAACGGCTGATCAATAAAGCCCTGACATGTAAATCAGACTACGGAGTCTATGTGCTGGAGTGCCCTTGCGGCCTGCATTATGTGGGCAGTACTATACTGCAGGGGCACAAGAAGGTACTCCAACACATCAGGGCTATTAAGAACCAGGACCCAACTCACCCAGTGGCCCGGCATTTTGGCGAAGCACATAAGGCAGACCCAAAAGATTTGAAATACTTTCTGATTGATGCCATTCCACTCAATAAAAGAGGAGGGGACAGGGAGGAAGCCCTTAGATGATTAGAGACGCACTACATTCTTGATCTTGAATCTAAATATCTAGGTGGCCTGAATGCTACGGAGGAACTATACACATGTTTATAAACAAAAACCTGGAGTAGTCACTATAGAATTAGAAGGGAGCAACACATCAACAATCACCCACTAGGAAGCCAAAAGGAATAAACTGAAACCGCTAAGAACCCCCTTTAAATTTTAAATTCTTGCACAGCTTTAGATAGGTTTTAGCATTTATATACTTGAGGTTAATTTTGCACTTAGCACTTTCAGTGATCAGTTTTGCACTAGCACTTGTTCTCTAAGTCGTTTACAACTTGGATGTTTACATTAGGAGTACTGTATTTGCAACCAGCACTTTAAATCACTTTAAATCACCTAATGCCAATGACAAGTATATAATGTTACATTTCGGTATTTACATTAATGTCAGCCAGCAATAGCAATAGAATCTTAAAAACTGTAAAAAGGTTTTCTATTGCTTTTAACATCCAATAGTACTGAGTTTTTACGGTTTTAAGGATTGATGGTTTTATGGATTACCCGCTAATGTGTTATTTTGGTATTTATAACTAGATTTATGTGTAAACCAGGAACCTGGATTCTGGTAAACCAGGAATCTGTTGTTTATGTCTATGACAACTTTATAAAAGGAAAGCACATGTCACTTTAAGAATAAGAATAAGAATAAGAATAAAATAAAAAAATGCTATAAAAGTACACCTCTTACTGTGATGCGTGTCATGTGAACAAGACCCTCCGGGGTCAAAACGCGTCATGGCTGCTGTTGGGAAGAGCAAATAAAAATTCTAAATCTGCACCAAACTGTGGTCCGTGCTCCTGTATATATAAAACGCTACCAGTTCCACCAGATAATCGTACCCGTCAAGGATGACAGCACTCATGGGGTGAGTGCCCAAAAGTTTATTCACAAACTTGGAATCGGGGCAAGTTTGTGAATAAACGTTTGGGAACTCACCCTGCGAGTGCTGTCATCCTTGACGGGTACGATTACCCGGTGGAACTGGTAGCGTTATAAATAGGCGGAAACACCCCCGCCCGACAGGCACCCGTTTATGAGTGCAGCAGGCTGGTGTACACGGAGCTGTAATATATATATATATATATATATATATATATATATATATTCACTGAAAAAACCATAGGTTTCAGGGGTGTTATAGTTAGCTGGACTTTTCACTTGTACAAAACCATTGAAATTCCCCCGTTATAGTTAGTTCAGCTAACTATAACTCGTGCGCCCGCAATGCACTGCTGATGACGTCACATATTACATCACTCATGACATGGTCAGTGACATCACTCATGACATCACTGATGACATCTCAAATGACATCAGTGATGACATCATCCAGTAAATGTGTGTTTTTCTGAAAATTAAATATGTTTTATATATGTATATCTCAAGGTCGATGGAAGAATAAATGGGTATATAAGTGTCTAAATGGATGATTTGTTTTTGAAAAGATGATTGTGTAACTGACTGATTAAGTGTATCATAGTGAATACATGGCTTAGTGAGTAATGTTTAAATATGTAAATATCTGTATCAGTCTCTCACTTTGTGTATAAGTGGCTGCATGGGTTGGTGAGTAGCTACATGGGTGTCTATATAGGTTATTAGTTGGTTTTTTGAGTATCAGTCTGAGTGTCTGCATGGTTCGGTGGGGGGTATTACGTAGTGCATAGTTGCATGAATGAGTGACTCACTGTTTGTATGTGTTGAAGACAGCATGTGTGCAGGACTGTATGGGTGGATGAGTGTGTGTATGGGTGTGTTAGTGAGTGAATGACTGTCTCAATAGTGTCTTTATGAGTAACTACATATGTTTTAAACTAGTATATGTGACTATTGGTGTATATAAGTGAGTATATGTGAGAGTGAGAGATTGAAAGGGTTCCTGTATGAATAAGTATGTGTTTCTATAAGTGATTGTTTAAAAGACTAAGTATGTGTAAGTTTCCGTAGAAGTAAGTGTGGTGGTGTGTGTATAACTGTATATGCAAGTAAATGTATGTTTGATTCTTTATTAGCATGAGTGACTATGTGTGTGAGTAACTCTATGGATGAGTGGCATTTTGTAACAGGATGTATAGGTGTATGAGTACATATGATGAGTGAGTACATGTATGAGTGACTGTATAGGACTGTTGGTGAATGAGTGGATGTGTATGTGGATCTTAGAATTACTGAAGAGGTTGTTGTAACTGGTATTGGTATGTCCATTGTGTTGAAAATTGTAGTCTCTATTTTTGAATGTGTGTATCAAAGGTTATATTAGGGTGAGAGGAGGTCTGCCACTCTATCACAAGGATGATGTCATCTGTGATGTCATCAGTGATGTCATTTGAGATGTCATCAGTGATGTCATGAGTGATGTCACTGACCATGTCATGAGTGATGTAATATGTGACGTCATCAGCAGTGCATTGCGGGCGCGCGAGTTTTAGTTAGCTGAACTAACTATAACGGGGGAATTTCAATGGTTTTGTACAAGTGAAAAGTCCAGCTAACTATAACACCCCTGAAACCTATGGTTTTTTCAGTGAATTTCTGAGGTTTTTTAAATGCTAATTCCTAACTATAACGTGCCTGAAACCTAAAGTTTTTTCTGTGAATTTCAAAGGTTTTTTAAATGCTAATTTCTAACTATGCCTACAGAGATAGGACATGTGAAGAAAGAAGAACACATGCACAGAAACTAAAAAAAAGAAGTGCAGAAAGAAGCAATAGAAGTCCTCAAAGACGAAGAAAAGTGCAGGAAGAAGGATAACGTGCAGAAAGAACAAAAAGAAGAGCAGAAAGAAGCCTTGTTGCAAAATCATCCTGTACCCTCAACTTTTTCAGACGGATACTGGTGGTAACTGAGTCTGACTAACCAGTCCTAGAGCCAGTGCTATGTTAAAAGACACTTAGAATACAGTGAAAACACCTACATACACTCGGGAACATTATGCGTTGGGGTCCCTCTGTGATTAGCATGACCTCCTCTGTAAGCCCCTAGTATATAATAGGGCAGGGGGATTAAAACTACCTCTTAAAACAGGCCACAGGGCGTTTTTGCACACGTTAACTCAGGCCCCGTCCCCTCCCTTCACCACTGTGTAAACACGCCCTGTGTCCGTTTTTAGTTGGGAGATTAAGTTCATTTGAATCCTGAGGGTCCCTAGGGTCCAACTAGCCCACTAGGTACCTCCAGTAAGTGCCACAGAGATGCGTTGCAGAGAGGTGTAAAAAGTGGCACGGCCTGGACCACCTCTCTGCAATGCAGCTCAGTGGCGCTTACTGGAAGCACTTGGTGGGCTAGTTAGCCCCCAGGGGCCCTCAGTATTGAATGAAAATTATATCCCCAATTTAAAACGTGCCATAGTGCGTGTTTGCACACGTCACCTCAGGCCCCGTCCCCTCCCTTCACCACTGTGATAACGCGCCCTGTGGCTGTTCTAAGTTGAGAGATTAAGTCCCCTTGAATCCTAAGGGTCCCTAGGGTCAAACTAGACCACTAGGTACCTCCAGTAAGCGCCACAGAGCTGCGTTGCAGAGAGGTGTAAAAAGGGGCTTGGCCTCAGAACACCTGTCTGCAGCGCAGCTCCCTGGCGCATACTGGAGATGCCTGTTGGGCTAGTTTGCCCTCAGTGACCCTCAGTATTGAAGAGGAATTAATTCTCCAACTTACAACTCGCCAGTGGGCGCGTTTGCAGAGTGCTGCAAGGAGGGGGCGTCGCCTCCGGCACGATGCCAGTCTTTTATTTATTTTAATTTTTTAAGAAGGGGGGCTGTGTGGTTCCACTTCTTATTCTAATGTATTGGCCCTGATGACCCCATCCCCCAGGGCCTGACTCCTAATTATATTTTTTTGACCCCAATCCCCAGGGCCGGCCAATGTTTTTTATTATTTTAAAAAAATATATATTTATAGACACACCTAGGACATGCTGGACAAACCGTACGTACCTATCACCATGACGATTTGCGTGATATTCATTAAAAGGCGACTATGCATACAATGAATCCACGTGGAATGTATTTACACCACTAGTGAAGCTCTGACATGTCTGATGCCCTACCGTGCATAATCCCGGTAGATACCCTTGTCGTTTATTTATACAAACATGGGTAGCTATTGACGGGCACATTTAATACACATGCACACCAAGCCATTCAAAGGGGATTCGACAAAAATTCGACCAAAACTATGCAAGAAACCCCCCTCACGATTAATAAAACACACATCCACTGCCGGATGTGTAATACTTTTTATTTTACTCTCTGGAAAGGGGACGAACATCACTTGAGAGTCACAGCGCGCTCCTGGCAGAGCCCAATGCTGTGTTACACCCACCATTGCCAGCTGAGTGCCACACACCTCTGTGTTGTATTCCACTAGCTAGTGCATATGCTATGACACTCTCTAGCCCATGTGCACTGTAACACCACCCCGTGAATATGTCATGCCACACTTGTCTTCGCACGGGTTATATTGCCCCATCTAACGTGCCTTCCTCGATGCCTATGTTATAACGCACAGTGCTATGCCATACATATTACAATCTGGGATCCATATCTTTGTCACAGTGCATATGCAACGATACACTCCCCAGCACATATTTTATATTACAACTTTAGAGACTAGTTAGGTTACACAACACTGCCCTGTGCATATTACACTCCAAGGCGCATATCGCATAGCACGCGCTAGTGCCTGTGCTATCTCGCACTCTCCAATGAATCTGTCATTGCGCACAATGTATTGCATATTATATTTCACGCCCGGTTCATCTTATATCACACTTTTTGGTGCATAGTTTATACCATACACTATATCTAGTTTTCATTTTCAATCGTGCTCTCAGGACTATGTTCTATATAACACTGTGTTCACCTACCCTTTTCACGGGCATTACATTTTGCGATAGGGGGTGGAGGGTCAGGGGGTGTTTCTGCCAAGTGAGCCCGGAGTCACAGTCACAAACGTCCTCTTCTTCCTGAATAAAAGTGAGATTATGCTGCATACTTGTTCATATTTTAAGTAGTTCGCACAGACACACGTTTTAAAAAGAATAAAGTTCCTAATACCCGCCTTCTCTGAACAGTTAGCTTCCTGCCTCATCCCCCTCCTCCCTATCCTCTGTTGTGTGAATCCATGGACTAGCCTCCTCCCTCCTGCCATGCATGGTCTGATGTGCTGCCACTGCCCTCAATTTAGTATGATGTACCAGTCCACTCCTCCTGCCCTCCATTGCCCAATTCTATGTCCCATCATTGACCTCCTGCTTAAACTCTGTGCTTAGCTTGCTGCCCCTATTCTCCTTCCCCCTGCCCTCCGATGTCTTTGTGCATGCCCCTGCTCCATCCTTTTTGCCCACCATGTTCCATGGACCTGCCACTCCTATCTACTCTGAGTGTTCTGTTGAGTTGCCACTCCCCTCCCACCTGCCTAGCATTGTCAGATGACTGTAACCTGTCCCTGCCACCTCCACCCTGCCTGTCCACATGCCATGCCCCTATCCTCTTCCTCCTGTCCACATGGTCCATTGTACTGCCACACCCTTCTGCCTTCCCTGGTCTGTTGTGCTGCAACTGCTCCTCCTGCCTACCCCATGCGGTCTGTTGTGAGGCCCCTTCCCCTGAACTTTCTTGTCTGTGCACAGGTCCTGACCCTCCCTTCTATCCTCCATCGTCCTTTGTGCATGCCCCTGCACCCTCCTTCTTGCCCATCATAGCCATTGTGCTGCCACTAACCCTCCCACTTGCCATGCATGGTCTTCTGTGCTGCCATGGCCCCTCCCACCTTCCCTGTGTGGTCAGTTAGCTGCCCCTGACCCCCTCCCACCTTCCCTCCATGGTCTGTGTGTATGCCATCACAGTCTCACTGTTGCTCTTCATGGTGTGTCTTGCTTCTAGTGCCCATCCTGCCTGACCTCCATGGCTATCTTGCTGCTCCTGCCCTGCCCCCTTGCCCCCAGCCCTCTGTTTACATGTGCAGACCCCTACTCCCTCCCTCCTGGCTTGTCTGTTCCATTGTAATGCCCCTGATCCGTCCCTCCTGCCCTTTATGGTCTGTTATGCTGTAGCTTTCTTTCCTGTCTGTCCATTATGGTCAGCTAGCTACCATTGCCTCTTGCCCCTCTGTTCTCTGTTGTCCATGTGCATGGTCCTGTCCCCTCCCTCTTGCTTTCTATAGATTGTTGTGCTACACTCCCGTCCCGCATGCCCTGTGTGGTGTATTGTGCTGCTGCAAACCCTGTTGCCTGCCCTGCAGGGTCAGTTTGGTGCACCTCTCCATGTCCCCCCTGTCCTCTGTTATCCAAGTCCATGTCCCTACCCCATTTCCTTCCATGATCCAATGTACCATACTTGCGAACATTTTGAACTTGGTAAGAGGGAGATTTTGAAAAAAAACTGGGGTATTGATTTTCCCCTTTGAGTTACATTGAAAAAGAGGAGATTGTAGACAGGAGACAGATCAAATAAAGCCCATTTGAGCTTAAAAACATTGGACGTTTCCTGGCTGAATCGGGTCTGTTGGCATGTATGGTTGTACTACCATTGCCTCTTCCTTCTGCCCACAATGGTCTATTACATTGCCACAGCCTCTCTTGCAAGTCCTGTATTGTTGGTTTGTTGCCCCTGCCCCCCTTTCCACTGCCCTCCATAGTCTGTTGTGCTGCCACGACTCTTCCTGCCTGCTCAGTGTGGTTAAATTGTTGCCTTTGCACCCTCCTACCTGCCTTCAATTTTCAGAGTCTGTGCCCCTGGCCTCTGCCTCTCAACAGTATCCTAATGAACAACTAGATTGCTAACATTCTATATTTATTACAAAAGTGTGGAGCGCCTGACGTCATCTTGATGTAATCAAAACTGTATTACCTAGAGCATTTCCTTTAGAAATTACATATATGAGAGGGTCTTATTGGCATCAAAATTATGGTTAGTGCTCTAAAAGACTAAAATAAGGACATATTTTCTGAGTTTTCAAATAGCGACAAAGCACTTTTAAATTATTTGTTATCTTTATGTTTTTTTATCCAGTTGACCACTTGATTAAATGTTGCACTTAGGGGAGAGGATGTGGTGTTACTTCCAGAACTGCAGACTTTGCAACTGGGGACCAGGTTGGAGTTTCTGCTTCAGCTCGACATTCTGTGATTCTCTTGTGTGATGTAACCAATGCTCGTGTAAAGCACTCCAATACCTGACAAGTCTGCACTATATAACACTGCAAAAACACAAAATAATAAGTGTTATGCACACTTCTGTCATTGGGCTATATTTGGGCCACATCTGGGTGATTTTGGGCTACATTTGGGCTCTTTTGTCTCCGGTGGCCATTTTGGGAGATTTATTTGTTATGAAGTTTCCTAATTTCCTCATGTACTGCAGTCTCCTCAGTAGGAAATGCTTTCAGTTTTTTACTTTGATTCCATCATGAAGGTATTCAGATATGTCACACATTTGCCATACATTCTGAATGTTAGCACTCTTTTTGCTCATTAGATCACTGTAGTAAAGCTACTGCTCACCAGGGAAAACTGCTGCTGGTATTGAAAGTGCATGTTTCAGTCTGCATGTCAGAATTGTTTAATGAAATAGAAGAGGATTTGAGAAGTCACTCAAAATGTGCCCTCATTTTCTTTCTTCAGCATTAATCATAATTTCTATGGCAAAATGAACCCCCTCATTGTGTTCCTTTTTAAATTAAATGTTTAAAGTGTTACCAGTTTATTCCAATCAAGATGGCTTCAGGTGTGCCATACTTTTGTCATAATGAAGACAGTAAGCGCTCTAGTTGTTTTTAAGAACACTCTGGGACATTTCATTGGGCTATACTTGGGCTGCATCTGGGTGATATTTGGGCTACATTTGGGCTCTTTTGTCTCTGGTGGCCATCTTGGGAGACTTATTTGTTATGAAGTTTCCTAATTTCCTCATTTACTGCAGTCTCCTCAGTAGGAAATACTTTCAGTTTTTTACTTTGATTCCATCAAGAAGGCATTCAGATGTGTTACACATTTGCCATAAATTCAGAATGTTAGCACTCTTTTTGCTCATTAGATCACTGTAGTAAAGCTACTGCTCACCAGGGAAAACTGCTGCTGGTATTGAAAGTGCATGTTTCAGTCTGCATGTCAGAATTGTTTAATGAAATAGAAGAGGAGTTACCACTTTAATCCAAGCAAGATGGCTTCAGGTGTGCCATACGTTTATCATAAGTAGGACTGTTAGCGTTCTAGTGGTTCTTTGGAACACTCTGGGAAGCTGCAGTAGAACACAAAGGAATCAACTGACAGTCTCTGCCCTTGTTGGATGTACATGTTTTACTTAGAATGTCAGACTTCATTCTCACATGAGTGAGAAAGATAATGTGAATTTACAGAAAATATGCTCTCAGTTTAGCTTATAGATCACCTTCCAAACCTCTGTGGGAAAAGCATGAGAAAATATTTTTCTCTCAATCATGAGATCCCAGCAGAAGGCTTTTTCACATGGTGAAATCACCTTAGAACATACCACAATTCCTAAAATGAGTATGGTACCATCAACAAATGATTTATAATGTAACTAAAGTCTTAAAACCTTCTATTAACTGCAATGCTTTTTAATGAGGTGCTATCATGTATATTGGTCCCAAGATGGCTGCCAACACTTCTTGGATGAAGTGCTGACAGCCAATCAGATCTCAGGATGAGATGTGTGGTTAGGCTCCGCCCACATATATATATGATTTTACTTTTGTTTTTCTCAGGAACTACTGAACAGATTGACACCAGACCTGCAAAAGGCACTTCCCTGACCTGAGGACTACCTCTCTGCCAAATTTCAAGTAATTCTGTTCAGCCGTTCGGGCTGTACCTTGGACTAAAGTTCCCTATGGAAAAATGCATGGGGAAAATGTGTTTTGGGACCCCCTTTTTTCTCGGCCCCCGCTTGACGAATCACCCCGAGACTTTCAGGGTAGGAGCGGAGCAGAGCGCCCCACCTTTTTTGAAAATTTTGCGAGGATTCGTCAACCGGCACCAAAGTTATTCCAAATAGAATGTTGCGGATTTCCTATGGAAACACGGTCCTAACTATAACTATCTACTGGCGACCGCCAGTAGATAATATATATACATTCACTTAAAAAATCATAGGTTTCACACATGTTATAGTTAGGTGGATATTTCACTCATAAAAAACCAATGAAATTCCCCCGTTATAGTTACTTCAGATAACTATAACTCGCGCGCCCGCAATCCTCTGCTCATGACGTCACATATTACATCACTCATGACATGGTCAGTGGCATCACCATTGACATCACTGATGACATCATCCTTGTGATAGAGTGGCGGTCGCGCGAGTTATAGTTATCTGAAGTAACTATAAAGGGGGAATTTCATTGTTTTTTTACGAATGAAATATCCACCTAACTATAACATGTGTGAAACCTATGGTTTTTTCAGTGAATTTGTACGTTTTTTTAAATGCTAAGTTATGTAAGTATTATTTTTTTTTATATATTTATTTTACAATAAACTACGTATTAAATTATTAATTTTTTTATGGTTTTTCAACGTGCGCGCACCCCCACGATTTAAAAACAAAAATGTAAATTTTTTTTCTGCCTTCGGGGTCCTTCAGGGACCCCCTGACAAAGGCTAGGGGGTCAGGAACTCTCTACCCTGCCCCCTTTTCACATTCGCCACCTTCCTTTTCCACTCTCGCACTGAAAACAAACAAAATGGCGGCCGACACTTCCTGATTTCGACCGATTTGAACGTTGACTGACATGTAACAACCAATCAGAATTAGGCTCGCGCACGTTAAGGTGCGCGCACGGTGCACGGCTGACAGATATGTATGTGCTTTTAACTGCAATTTTCTCAGGAACTACTGAACAGATTGACTCCATATATGCAAAAGGTACATCCCTGACCTGAGGACTACCTCTCTGCCAAATTTCAAGTAATTCTGTTCAGCCGTTCGGGCTGTACCTTCGACTAAAGGTCCTATGGGAAAATACATGGGAAAACGTGTTTTGGGACCCCCCTTTTTTCTCGGCCCCCGCTTGACGAATCCCCCCGAGACTTTCAGGGTAGGAGCTGAGCAGAGCGCCCCATTAGTTTTGAAAATTTCGCGAAGATTCGTCAACCGCTGCCAAAGTTATTCAAAATAGAATGTTTAGATTTCCTATGGAAACACGGTCCTAACTATAACTATCTACTGGCGACCGCCAGTAGATTATATATATATATATATATATATATATATATATATATATATATATATATATATATATATATTTTATACCAATCCTGACGGCGGCGAACAGACATGCACTGACTCCGTAATATGGTGACAACAAAGAAGGTTTAATCCTACATAGACCTGGACGCATTTCGACGGCGAACCGCCTTGATCACTACATGTACATTCTGTTACTCTGTGATATATGCACCACTCACTGTTGGTTGTCACAGCAACCAGTGGCCAGGTAATAGACATAGAAGTATCTCATGTCTATTTTAAATGACTGTGCATTTTTTCTTTTTTAGAAAACAGATTTATAATTGAGAACAGACTGTATTGTTGTTAATGTGTCTTTACATTGTTTGCACAACAATGCCTACAAAATAAACATAAAATTACAAGCTGCATGTGAATGTTAAAACAATAGTGACATAGTTCATGTTAACACGAATGGACATAGAAGAACAGTCAAAGCCTCATTCAACCTGTATTCTGTCTTAGGGGGAGCGCGCAAACCTGGGGCTGATGCAAATATTGTCTTTACAGCATGGTATGATCAATCCTAAGGCTAGCACTATGTTCTATAATGTTAAAACGTATGTGTATAAATGAGACCCTAAATGGAACCTTTTATCTACTTAATGGTGGGTCAAAGACACAAACAGTGTAATTTCACATAAAAGAATGATGACGGTACTTTAGGCTCTGTAGCCTCAAGAGAACAGTTGTGCGGCCCAAGCGGGCTGGGTTGCTAAGGCTTGCAGCTCCTATGCATATCAGCATGTAAAACTATCACAGGTGAAGAGGTGATGAATATTTGGTGTATAACACCATGTCACTAATAAAGGGCCCTATTTTGAGTGGAAAAAAACAATAAATATAAAGGTGAATGTGACCTCACATTTACAGAGTCTGGAAAGGGGCAGGACAAGCAGCAATGACAGATTACAGATGCACACTCAAGGCCTCATCCTCATTCATTCCATTATATATATATATATATATATATATATATATATATATATATATATATATATATATATATATATATATATATATATATATATATATATATATATATATATATATATTACCTACTGGCAGTTATAGTTAGGACTAACTTTGGAGTCGTTTGATGAATCCTCGTGAAATTTTCGTTCCAATCCAGCTGCTGTCTTGAAAGTGCATGGTGATCTGTCAAGCCTTGGCCAAGAAAAAGGGTGTGTGCAAAAATGGGTTTCCCCATGTTGATTCTATAGAGATTTTAGACACGACTACAGCCAAAACTGCTGAACTGATTTTGTTTTAAATTGGCGTAAACCCGTTCAGTAGTTTTTGAGCTATTAAGAGGAAAACTATGTTAATATATAGGGACTCGAAGGCTCTGCAAACCCTTCCAATCTTGTGCTGAGATCTAATTGGCTGCCAACACTAAAAAACCAGGAAGTGTTGGCAGCAACTTGGGCTTCGGCTTGAGCTGATTCCCACTGTAAACGTTGGAAAAATGGGTAGAGGGCAGGGTAGGAATACCCTGACCCCCAAGGCCTTTTGGAGGTGGTTCCAGAGGGACCTCGCTAGGGCAAAAAAACATTTAAAAGAAGCACAGGCTCCCATGCTTATTTTCTAATAGACCCCCGGGTGGGCTAGCTCCTGGGGGAATGAGCACTTATAAATATTTAGGGGGTGCCACGCCTCTGGAACTGCCAACACTCCATGGAAAACATCTGAATGAATGTGGAGGGCCCACACAGACTCATCACAGCACCAGGGACGTAAAACTTTACAAGGGGACTGGAAGCCCCCCTTTAATGCAATAAATTGCCCCGGGGAGGAGGGGGTCCCGAGGGCTGCAGGGAGGCCCATCAGGCCCACCCGGCTATATGTTTTGATTGTGCCCTGGGGATTGTGCTTCATCGGTTACATGGGTGTGATAGTAAGACTCAGATTTCATTTGTACAAACCCATAGAAATTCAGCAGTTATAGGTACCTTAGCTAACTATAACTCATGTCCCACAATGCACTGCTTTGAACCTCAAATGTTACATCACTCATGACATGGTTAGTGACATCACTGATGACATCTCAAATGACATCACTGATGACATTATCCAGTGAGTGTAAGTGTTTTCTAAGAGTTTATTGTTAAGCATATATACTAACCTGCTACAAAAGTTAAATTAGTATACTAGGTGCACTACTACTGAGTGATACTGGTTTTAACATATATTATGTGAGTGGCTGTGAGACTGTGTGTATCCTTGTGTGAGTGTGTGTGTGTGTGTGTGTGGGTGTGAGTGGATAAATGGGTGTATACATGGTATGTGACTAGCTGTGTAGGTGAGTACATTGCTGTGTGAAAGGCTGCATTGGTGAGAAGTGGGTGTGTCAATGACTGCATGGGTGAGTGAGTGGTGGTGTGAGTGGCTCTACGAGTGGGTAAGTGGGTGTATAGCGACTGTATAGGTGAATGAGTGGGTATCTGAATAGCTGCATAAGTGAGTGACTGGGTGTGCAAGTAGCTGTATGGGTGAGTGAGTGACTGTTTAAGTGAGTGTTTGGTTAAGTGAGTTTGTGTGTGAGTGTCTGGGTGAATGGCTGTATGGGTGAGTGAGCAGATGTGTGAGAGCTTGTATGGACATCTGAATGGATATGTAAATGGTTGTGTAGGTATGTGAGTGAGTGTATGAGTTCTTTTATGGTTGAGTGAGTAGTTGTGTTGACAGGCTGAATGGTTGAGTGAATAGGTATGTGAGTGACTTTGTAGGTAAATAAGTGGGTATGTGAGTTGCTGTATAGGCGAGGGTGTGGCTATGTGACTGGCTGTATGAGTGAGTTACTGGTTATATGAGTTGCTGTAAGGGTGTGTGAATGGTTGTGTGAGTGGCTTTAATGGTTATGTGAGTGGCTGTATGACTGGGTGAGTGGGTCAGTGAGTGCCTCTATGGCAGAGTGAGTGGGTGTGTGAGTACTAGTATGGGTATGTGACTGGCTGTGTGGGTATGTGAGTGGGCATACAAGAGGTTATATGGGGTATGAGTGGGTATTTGCATAGTTCTGTGGATGATGTCATTTAAGATGTCATCAGTGATGCCATCAGTGATGTCACTGACCATGTAATGAGTGATGTAATATGTGAGATTATAAGCAGTGCAATGTGGGGGCATACGTTTTAAATAGCTATGGTAACTATAACTGCTGACTTTCTATGGTTTTGTACGAGTGAAACCTATAACGTCCCTGTAACATTTATTTTTTCAGTGAATTTCTATGTTTGTTAACTAGTAGTCACTTTTGCAGAGTTGTGGATAAAGGGGGCTAGGCTTCCAACCACCTCTCAGCAATCTCTCTCTGTGGGACATACTGAAGGTTACACAAGGGTTTGTTGGCTCCCAAGGATCCTCAGGAGCCAAGGCAACTTCATCCCCCAATCAGCAGTGCAACAGGAGGTACGCTTCCTGAGTGGTAGAGAAAGGGGGCGTGGCCTCCGATGTCCTCTCTGTAATCCCACTGTTTGGGAATTACAGGAGGTACCAGGAGGGCCCTCAGCATCCAAGGGGACTTCATTCCCTAACCAATAGTGTGCCAGGAGGTGCATTTGCAGAGTAATGGTTAAAGGGAGTCAGTCCTCTGGCGACTTCCCGGGCTGTTTCTTTTGTTCACATTTATTTGTTTTATCAGGGAAGGTGGCTGCATGGACCCCCTTCCCTGGGACTAGGACTTATTGAAATGGGGCAAGGGGCAGTACAGCACCCCTCCCGGACTGATTTTTGCCCCGGGGACCCCATTTCCCAGGTACCGGCATTTAAAAAATGTTTTCATTTAGGGGAGCCCCCTTCACCGGGATGAATTTGGCCCCGGGAACCCCATCTCCCGGGGCCTGACCTTTCTATTTTTTTAATATATCTTTTTATTAATAGAAACAATACATCATTAGTGATTACAGCCATCAACATCTTAACTTCACAGTACCATCGTACATACAGCACTAACAGTTTGTGCTATCTGTGTAGTCCATATTACAAATTCACTGTGTGTCTTTTGTTTACTTCTCTTCCCATGGCCTTATTAGCATTTAAGATGGTGGGGGCACATATCTGTCCCCTGTGAGTATTCCAACTACCCCAGATCTGTTCCCATTTCATCAGGCATCCTCTCCCCTCATACACCGACTTTTCTGCCACCATCGCCCAGTCCATATCCCGCTTCCAGTCTGCTAGTGTGGGTGCTTCATCAGATCCCCACTTCCTAGCGATGGTTCTCTCAGCAATAGCAAAACCCAGGGTGACAAAGATGCGCTCCATACTAGTGAGATCTGTCGGTCCCCATATTTCGAGTAGGAACAGAGGAGGTGTCAGTGGAAGTTCCTTGCCAGCCATGTTACGCAACTGTGTCACTAGGAAGACCTAGGGACGTTCTCTTGCTCCTGAGGTGGAAGCCGGGAGCTAGTCAGCTATTGTAACACATTTTAAATTGTTTTGCCTGTACTTTTAAAAAATAAATATTTTACCTGCTTATTTGCACCTGACGTTTGTATGAGTGACTGAATACACTCACCTAGCACCGCACCCTTCGGGGACCTCTTAGTTTCCTCGAGCCGAGTTGAGCACTCTGTTTACCGGGACCTAGAGGGGCCGATCCACTACAGCGGCCATCTTGGGGAGGACGAGGTTGCCGCGCTAGTTGCTGGGAGGTAGGGCTGGACACGACGCGAGAAAGCTCATAAATTGAAACGGTCCATCTACGCGCTAGTGTACGCGTTTGCGGACGCGCCTTAGAGCACCGAAGGAGCGCCTAAGGAAAGCCCGTCTGTGCCCGTCCGTGCCAGGCCGGACTAGGACGGGGCTCAAGGCCATATTAATGGAATCCCCACCTCCTAATACCCTCAGTTACAGTGGTGATCTGCTAAGGGCTCTTAGAGGTGATGTGAGGTCCATTTGTCCGATAGAGACCTTACCAGAGGAAGTAATGTCCTTCTGTCCCCATTGCAAGTCTTTAAAGCTAGTGAGAGCTAATATTACCCGTTTTACATTCGCCCTGTTAAACTGCAGATCTCTCCCGAGGCACGCCATAGAGATCCATTTGATCCTAGAGGAACGAGGCCCAGACGTACTCTTTTTAACTGAGACTTGGCTGACCGAGTCATCTGACCCGGATATAGTCCAGGCGCTCCCGTCCAATTATTCGATCATCAGACAGGATCGTCTAATAGGGCGGGGAGGAGGTGTGGCAATTATCTATATGAACATCTTTAGATGTAGAACCTCTGAGAGTCCACTTACAGAATGTGAGAGTCTTGGCTTCTCCATATCCTTTTTGCCCACGTGTACTTTTTCAGGGATTTTGGTGTATAGACCCCCGGGTGATTACCGTGACTTCTGTAATAACCTTCTAGATAAGATCTCTCTCTCCATTAGCAGTGCCCCCAATTTCTCCATCTTGGGCGACCTCAACATTCACCTTGATGAAGTCGATGCAGCTGCATCGCAATGTCTGCTCGATACCTTGGGAGTAGTACACTTGGAACAAATTGTGACAAGCTCTACTCATGTAGCCGGGTATCTACTAGATCATTGTTTTACTAACCTTGCGAACATTGTGTGTGATCAGCCCTACTTTGTTCCCTGGTCAGACCACGCCCTACTCTCCTTTGTGTGGTCTCCAGAAATATAGAATCATAGGGTTACCCTTTCAAGGAAAGTTGGCCGAGTTTGGTCTAGATTACCGGTCAGGGACTGGGAGGCAGCCCGGAAGAGGTGTCCGCCTATTCCCCATGAGGATCCAGTGGTTGCTAATGAAGCCTTTGACAACTGGCTTATTTACACCTTAGATGCCACCCTCCCAAAAAAAGAGATGCGGCATCGGGAGGGTCATAATAAACAACCGTGGTACTCTGGAAAACTTAAGGAACATGAACAACTGTGCAAACGAGCAGAAAGGAAGTGGAGAAAGAACTTTGAACCTGTTGCAAAAACTGAATATAAAGCATCCCTCAGATCATACAAAAAATTATTGAAATCCACGCAAGCAGCATATTACCAGGGTAAAATCTCGGAAGCAGCCAGTGCCCCCAGAGAGATTTTTAAAATCTTGCAATCTCTGGTTGCTACTCCTAGGGCTACCAATCCTGCTTCGGACCATCAGAAACATTGCGAGGACCTAGCCGTTTTCTTCGCGTCCAAAGTTTCCAACATCTACTCTAGCTTTGTGACAACTCCATATACTCCAGACGAAATGGAGAGTGGTAATCAAAGGTCGGAGGGGGGAGCCCCTAACTTATTTGGAGATCTCAAAGCCTTTCCGCTGTTAGATCTTGCTATTGTTGAAAGGCTCCTTAACAACTTAAAATCGGGCTCTCCTCAGGATGTTGCTCCTCCGACGGTTCTTAAGCAGGTTTCGGAAACAGTATGCCCGGTGATAACGGAGGTCATCAACGCGTCTCTGGCCTCAGGAGTAGTACCCCCCAACTGGAAGAAGGCAAAGGTCCGGGCCCTGTTAAAAAAGCCTAATCTGGACCCGGAAGATCTGGCTAACTACAGACCTATTTCGCTGCTTCCGAGTCTCATCAAAATAGCTGAAAAACACGTTAATCAGGCCCTCTCTTCATTTGTTGAGTCTACGGGCTCATTACATTCAACCCAGACTGGATTCAGAGCCAAGCAAGGAACAGAAACAGCTCTGGTGGCGGTGGTGGAGGCGACTAGGGGTATTGTGGATTCGGGAGGCTGCGTTGCGGTGGTCCTATTGGACCTCAGCGCAGCCTTCGACACTGTAAACCACTCTCTCCTGCTGCATCGGCTACGTCTTGCAGGGGTCTCTGGATTGGCCCTTAAATGGCTCCATTCCTTTCTATCGGACAGATGCTTCTCCGTTTTTGAGGGTGAGGTGTCATCGAGCCAGCTGCAACTGAGTCACGGCGTTCCCCAGGGATCATCACTCAGCCCCACGTTGTTTAACATTTACATGAGACCTTTGGCTGAGGTGGTGCTTCCCTGGGGAATCCAGCTTATCACCTACGCCGATGACACGCAGCTGGTTGTTTCTTTGGTGAGGGACGATGCCTTACACCAGGGGATCAACAATCTGACCCCGTGTCTCACCAAATCCTTGAATGGATGACCTCGTCTTTTTTAAAGCTAAATGGGGCCAAAACGGACATTATGCTGCTGGGCTATAAAGCCCCAATTAACCTGGACCCCTGGTGGCCGCATTGTCTGGGACCTCCTCCGGTGCCCAAGACCAAAATAAAAAGCTTGGGGGTCTGGCTGGACTCCGCCCTGAATTTCCAACATCAGGCTAAGAAGGTGGCCGCGACCTGCTATGGATTGATGCGAGTTCTAAAAAAAGTCCTAGATCTTCTTCCATTTGAAGCCAGACGTGTATTGGTCCAGTCGTTGATTCTTTCGCGACTGGACTATGCAAATGCTATTTATATGGGGGCACTAGCAGCTACCATAAAAACTCTGCAATCTGTGCAGAATTGTGCAGCTCGCTTGCTTATGAAAGTCCCCAAACGATGTTCAGCGAAGGCCTCAATTCGGTCGCTTCATTGGCTACCAATTCAGGAAAGGATTGTGTTCAAGACTATGGTGCCGATTACGATCCGGTAAAAACCGGGTACGAACCGTCGGTCGGACCGTATTCTCCGTCCGACTCGTACCCGGTTGTAAAACATTACAAACATGGAATTACGATTCGCACGGATACACCATTTCCGTACGAATCGTAAAAAACACCGACCGACGAAAAAATGCATACGAATGTGATCCGGGAATGCTGCGACATGACGTCGGGACGCTTCCAGGCAGCGTTTCACGACCCAGGAAGTACGATTCGAACCGACAGCAGTCCGGACGGCAATATTTTTACGGCACCCAAAAAGTGCCTGAAATGCGAAGTACGGCGCGAAACGACCAGAGTAGGTGGCCTGGTAAGCGCCGTACCCCCCCCCAGCCCCCGCATGTACGCGCCGTACCCCCCCAGCCCCCGCATGTACGCGCCGTACCCCCCGTGTATGTACACCCGTGTACGTGTCGAACCCCCCGTGTATGTACACCCGTGTACGTGTCGAACCCCCCGTGTATGTACACCCGAGTACGTGTCGAACCCCCCGTGTATGTACACCCGTGTACGTGTCGAACCCCCCCGTGTATGTACACCCGTGTACGTTCGAGTCGTACCCCCACCCGTGTATGTACGGTGTGTACCCCCAGCGCGTAGCGCTGGGGGTACGCACCGTACATACACGGGTGGGGGTACGACTCGAACATACACGGGTGTACATACACGGGGGGGTTCGACACGTACAGTTCAACACGTAATCGGGTGTACATACATGGGGGGTTCGACACGTACTCGGGTGTACATACACGGGGGGTACGGGGCGTACATGCGGGGGCTGGGGGGGGTACGGCGCGTACATGCGGAGGCTGGGGGGGCGTACAGCGCGTACATGCGGGGGCTGGGGGGGTACAGCGCGTACATGCGGGGGCTGGGGGGGTACGGCGCGTACATGCGGGGGCGGGGGGAGGGGTACGGCGCGTACCGGGCACCTGTTTGGACGTCTCCATGGTTGCTATAGGAGTTCGGTGCGGACGGTCTTTTAACCATACGGTTGTACATTCGGACGCCCGGGATGGATCGTGATTCCCCGGTCGGACTTCGCTTTTCACGTTTGTACGGTAAATCGTCCGAGGACGTCTCGGACACTTTTTCCGACCCGAGGACGTGTGGGGAATTATTCCCAATGCGACTCGTATGGGCTTTTTACCATGCGAATCGTGATTGCCAGTTTGTACGGCACTTGTACGATTCGTACGGTAAAAAGACCGGATATGAGTCGTACGGGAATTTTTTTTACCGGATCGTAATTGGCACCTATGTGTTTGGCACATAAGTCCATCCACAATGTTGGCCTGTCCATTCTGGACTCCCTGTTTCGTCGCCATCAATCGGTTAGATCTCATAGATCCAACCAACGAAATCTGCTTGTAGTTCCCAGGGTGAAGTTGGCCCGGATGGGCGGCCGCCTGCTTTCTGTCCAAGCGGCCAAAGGATGGAATAAACTCCCCGACAACATCAGGCATGAATCTAATCATCTGGCTTTCAGGAAGCGACTAAAGACATTTTTGTTTCAATAATGTCTTTTAACGTTCTCTGGTCTTACAGCGCTGGGATGCTCTAGGGTGGCCATGCGCTATACAAGAAAGTACACACTCACTCACTCACTCACTCACTACTGTTATGGGTGGTAGGAATCTATCAATAACTTCTTGATTCCCTGAGTGGTTGTGATAAATCAAGGAAACAGAGATTCTGTAAGGTTGTTGCACATTTCATGATCGACATTTAATAAATGATTTGTTTTTTTATAAATATTTTTATTAACATTGCTCATAGTACCATAAATGACAGGACAGTATTCATATAGCATGTGGTAGAATTGCGATTCACAATACATTGTAAGACAATTGAGGGCACAAGCGGGGCATCCAAATGTTGAAATCATGACCCTGACACTCCCCCCCAGCGCCCTGTATTTCCACCAAGGCCCCCAGACTTTCCTCCATTTTTTAGAACACCCTCTACTCTTATAAAAAGTTTCTTCAGCTCTCTGGCACCAATCTAGGTTGCGCATCCATTGGTCCCGCTGCGGAGGTGCCTGCGACCCCCAGCCACTAGCTATGTTCCTTTTTGCCACTCTGGCTGCCAATGCCAGCCAGATCTCATTATATCTAGACCAATCAGTGTCACCCTTAATCATTAGCAGGAACCACCTTGCCTCCAGCGGAACCGGTGAGCCCAGAACCGTTGACATTGTGTCCGCGACCTTGGTCCAGAAGGGCACTATCTCTGGGCACTCCTATAATATCCCCCCGACATATCCGTGCACAGAGGGCTGACTGACTTCTTCCCCAGGCATATAGGTGGGTAAGGGGGTAGTATGCGCGGTGCAACATTTTTAGCTGCACTAACCTGAACCTGGAGCGAATTGCTATCTCGCGCGGGCTCTCCAGGGCGTCCTGTCAGTCGTCGTCTTTCAGGTCACCTATGTCTCTCACCCACCGTGCCCGCAGTGACACCAATGAATCAGGCATATTATTTATGAGTTTGCGGTATATGGTGGAAGTTGGTTTCTCCAATATAGGGTCAAGGATCAGTCTATCCTCCATGGGAGAATACTCCGGGATTAACGTGTCACTCCGTATGTGTGAGCGCATGGCATGGGTGAGGCGTATGTAGTGGTAGTATTGTGAGTCATGAAGGTCATATTCTTTTTTAAGGTAAGCGAAGGATCGGGGGGGCATCGTGAAGGCCAATCCCTTCATGGTTTCCGGGCATAGAGCAGTGACTCAGTTTCCCCCCGGCATGACCATCCGGTCAACTCTGTAGGCCGGTTCCTATCTATCCGCGTACACCCAATCGTTAACCACCTGTAATTGTGAAGCCCAATAATACAATTTGATGTCTGGAAGGGCCAGCCCCCCATCATTCACCCCTCTCGTCAGCTTGTGCAATGCTATCCTTGGGTTCCCCCCATCCCAAAGCAACGTCTGCAGTGCTTGTGATATTTGTCTGAATACCCCATGTGGAACCGGATACGGTGTGTTTTGCAGAATATATAGGAGTTGCTGCAGTGCCAGCATCTTAAACATTGCAGCTCGGCCCATGAGGGAGAGAGGCAGCGACCTCCAATGGCTTACGTCGGTCCCAAGGAATATTAGTTGGGGTTCTGGTTCCTGGCAAAGAACTCTGCCCTGTCTCTGGTTATATAGACCCCCCAAGTACTTAAATCTGTCTATTGCGATTGAAGCGGGACACCTAGTCGGAATCCGCGAGGGGTACCCGAAAGCTGGTAAAGCAAGTACTTTGCCCAAATAATAGTATATCCAGAGTAACTGCCGAATAATTCAAAGAGGTGGAGTGCCTGCGCTATCGAGTGGTATGGTCTGGTCATATAGAACACAATATCGTCAGTGTATAAGGAGATATGCTCTTCCCACTCATCAGTCAGCGCCAATCCCCAAAATGACCTGTCCCTCCTGATCCAATGAGCCAGTGCCTCTAGGGCCAAGGCAAACAGGAGGGGGGACAGAGGGCAGTCCTGTCTGCTACCCCTTCGTAGAGGGAAGACTCTAGACACAGCGGCGTTAACTCTCACCCTCACACCGGCTGCTTGTATAAAAGTCGCACCCAACTGCAGAAGGTCGGGCCAAAGCCCAGTGTCTGGAGTACCATGAACAGGTACGGCCATTCAATACTATCGAATGCCATTGAGGCGTCCAGCGCCATCAATGCTGTCTGAGTGTTCCCCACGTCCTCTCTCATATAAAGTACTCCGTAAAGACGACGTAAGTTGTGGCGGGTGCTCCTACGCGGCATGAACCCTGACTGGTCGACATGCACAAGATCCGGCATGACCGATAGCAGTCTATCCCCCAAGGCCTTAGCCAAGACCTTGGCTTCGACATTAATAAGCAAAATTGTCCGGTAGGAAGAGCATTGGTCTGCCGGCTTCTGCTTTGTGGATTACAACAATTGTGGCCTCCCGTTGGTCAGGCGGGAGCCTTCCCACCTCTCGCGCTACCAAATACATCTGGAGGAGGGGGTCGGTGATGACATTTGCCTGCCGCTTATATATTTCTACTGGGAGCCCATTAGGTCCCTGTGCCTTCCCGGATTGAAGGGAGCTAAGGGCCTATCCTATTTCTTCCCGGTAAGATCTGCCTCAAGGTGGTCGCTTTGCTCCTGGGACAATGTGGGCAGTGCGAAGTCCTGTAGGAACTCCGTGCAATCTTGTTTAGTCCTAGTGCAGACCGGGGTGTATACCCCTTCAAAATATGATGCAAAGGCTTCTGCTATATCTGTACTATTGGAGGCCAGTGAGCCAGTCACGTCGCGTACCTCGGCTACCCATGAGCGCTCCCTATCCTGACGCTCGAGCCATGCCAGTAACTTCAGAGCCTTATCTCCCACGTCATAAATCCGATGTTGCGTGGCGAGGGAGTAAGCTCGCGCCTCGCTCTCTGCCAGAGCCCGTGACGCTAACCAGGGAGTGGTCAGAAATTCCCCAGGCAAGGATGTGAGGCTCCACAAAGTCCCCCAGCTGATCAGTGCATGTGAAGAAGTGGTCCAATCGGGAGAAGGACCCGTGTCTGGCCGAATAGAACGTGTATTGTCGGTGTGATGAGTGATGTGTGTGCCACAGGTCTCTAAGCCCCAGGGCAGTAATGAAGCCTTGTAGCCCGCATTCTCCCCTGGATCGCCGCCCTGCACTCGATCGGTCCAAGTCAGCGAACATCACCGCGTTGGTGTCACCACCCATCAGGAGGACTCCTCAGGGAAGGTCTGCCAGGAAGGAGCCCAGTCTTGTAAAAGTCAAAGAGTGTAGAGCTGGCTGGATGTAGCTAGCAGGAGCACACAACTATGGTACGGCCCTCCCATCTACCCGCCACTGCGACCAAACAGCCTGCACCATCTGTCCATGTGCCCGAGATTATGATAGACAGTTTGTTGCGAATTAGAATACCCACCCCCCATGAGCCCGGAGTGGGCCACCATTTTATAGCCATAGCGGTCAAGGGCCTTGCATCTATTGCCTCGCAGATGCATCTCCTGAAGGAGGATCACATCAGGGGAGTGTCTTTTCAGGTGCTGCAGCACCAGTGTGCGTTTAATCCTGTTGCCCAGCCCATTCACGTTTCACGTCCATATTTTAATATGTATCTGTTCACCCATTTGTGTCCTGGAGCCCCCTCGTCCTCGGATAATCAATGTCCCATTGTGCCGTGTTAGACCAATTCTCACATGCAAAAAATCTAGGCTGGTAGTGAGCTAGACATACACCCCCAAAAGCCGACCCCCATCCCCCAATCAACTCCCCCCTCCCTGCCTCCCTGATCGGTGGGTCCCCAACCTCCCACCTTCCAAACTTGCAGAGTGCCTGTCGCCCCATCAGACCCAAATCAAACTTGTAGAGGGAACATAAGCTTTCAGTCAGCGAAAAGAAGTATACTTGATTAACGGCAGTCTCACCCAATGTGGTAGGTATATTAGAGCAACCCCTGCCAACTCCCCGGTCCCGCCCTCCCCCCAACACTCCTGGCCGTGTTGAACCAACATTGTAAACGCTGCGTCAGATTATCCATAACAAAGAAGTTTGAGTTCAGTATCTTGGATTGTCCGTCAGAGCACAGTACGCCGTCCTGGGGCCAAAAAACCCATGCAGATCCCCATCGCTACAGACAGGAATCACCTCATGCAGCAGCGCCGTCCACAGTTACTTGAGCGCACCCTGCTCACGATCTTGGCCGTCCGATGCCGGTCTATCTGCGCCCATTGTGGCTCGTCCGGGTGGACGCTGTTTCGGATCTACGCGGAAATCCGTTCCTGCCCACTGTCAGCCATCCCTCCAGCCAGTCGCTAGCCCCTTCAGGTGACTCAAAAAACGTACGCTTTGCCTCCGTGCAAGATCTTGAGGCGACCTGGGAAGAGCATCATGTATTTCACCCCCTGTTCCCTGAGGGCTCTTTTAACCCCTTCGCAGAAACTCTGCTGGCGCTGGACATGGAGAGTGAAGTCCGGGAAGAAACAAATTGTGGCATTCTCGAGCTGAAGATCACCAGATATCCGTGATGCCTGCAGGATGGCATTGCGATCCCTAATGTTTGGGATTCGGGCTCTGATAGTACGTCGAGGGACCCCAGGCTTAGGCTTCCACCCTAATGCGCGATGGGCCCTCTTCACCGAGAAGAAGTTGGACAGGCGCTTTGGTTTCAAATGGTTGAGTGTCAAGTCCTATTCGAACCAGTCCGTGGACGGTCCCTCCATGCCTTCTGGGACTCCCACTATGCAGACGTTGTTGCACCTTGCCCGTCCCTCCTGGTCCTCCAGCCGGGCATAGATGTCAATTTGGTTTTTCGTTAGGGCGGCTACTTGTTCTTCGAGTCTTTTTGTCTTTGATTGGAGACTACCAATGCCAGTCTCTGCAACTGCCTCCTTTTCTGACATCTTTCTGAAGTCCGCGCGCAGGAGGTTGACCTCCTCCGTCACCGAGTCCAGTTTGGGTTTCAAGGTTCCGCTGAGCTCCTTGATAGCTGCCATGATGTCCCTCAGCGAGGGGTCGGGCCATTGTCAATGAGATCTCCCTGCTGGCTTACCCCCGGATTTCCGTCTTCAATTCTCATGGCCACCATGCATTGGTCAATTTGATTGGACTGACCTTGTCCTAGCGGTCTGTTGCGGCCCATGTCTGGAGGCGCAGTCCTGTCGCGTGTGTTGTGGGGATCTCCTCTGATTTAACTGCTGTACGCCCGTGGGGCCCTCAAATGTTCTTCAGGGGGCAGTGCCCGCTACTCACAATAGTCAGGCAAAGTTCCCACTATGACAGCTCTCCCTCCGCCTCAGGCCAGCTCGGGTCAATCTGCTCTTGGTCACTGCCCCTCCACTCGCATTCAGTCTGGGCTCCCCAAGAGTCATTTAAGACCCACACCACTCCTGGCACCGTGCTCACCAGCGGCCGATGACTACTGAGTCCCGAGCTCGTGCTGTACTGGGGTTAGGCCCCGCCGGTTCCACAGGCCACTATGCGCGGAAACCAAACTCTCCACCCACTCTTCACATACCTTTCATGGAGTGTTCTGCCTCTGGCCGCGACTCCCTTGTTGCACACTCACTGAGCTCCTGGTGTGGAACGCGCCGCTTCAATCTGGCCTCCGCCACCAGCGGTCTTTGCGAGTGCTGGGTCTGTGTGGGCACCGCAGTTGTGAGCTGCAGCACCTGTAGGTTCCGTCGTGCTTCCCTCAGAGCTAATTGAGGCCTGAATTGCACCGGATCTAGGCCCCGCCGGCCCCGCAGGCCCCTTGTCAAGGAGACCGCTTGCTCTCCCAGCCTCCTGCACACTCCTCACTTAGTGCTACTCTTTTGATCTCGCTGCCTTTGGCCCATGCAAGCCGGGCTACTGATGTGATCAGCCCTCCGCCTCCCGGGGGACTCGGTGGACTCCAGGCAGCTCTCCTAGCTTGCGGCCATCTTCTGCAGCTGCAAGCCACGCCCCCTAATAAATGATTTTGATGCACTATTAAATATAAGTAGCTTATTGTAGTAGTTTTACATGAGTATGATCATTGTAATGTCACACAAACTCTGTCAGAAAGTTTGCAGTAAAAACTCATGACTCGTTGATTGCAAGCTAGAAAGGAAATAACCAGAAAAAAGAAACACGTTTTAACTATCAAAACATGCCTTCGCTTTTACACGTGCACATCTGCCAAAGGGATCCAATCGGCTTAACCAAAACACGTGCTAACCGACAAAACATGCACACGTTTCTGTAACCAAGCGGTAAGGTATTTAAACCGCGCCCGCTTATCCAGAAATGCTTCGCCTTGTTGCTGATCCTGGTACTCACCTGACTCCAGCCCAGCTTCGGTGTTGCTCCGATTCGCATCCAGTCCTTCCAGTTCTCCTGAGAAGAGTTCCAGTCCCTAGAGTTCCTCGAATTCCTTCCTCCGGCGCGTCTTCCGGCTTCCTAAAAGAAAGAGATAAAGTTTGAGAATTTGTTGCTTAGCAACTCCCTGAACAAAACGGTAACACGTAAACTTTGGGGCACATGCATCAAGCTAAGAAATAGCGATTCCTTATTAGCGATTTTTAAGGAATCGCAAATAAGGACTCGCTATCTACTATGCATGACGCAGATACCGGAAAATTACCGATTCGGTAAAAATCGCTAAACGCGTTAGCGAAAATAACCAAAAAAATCGCAATTCTTAGAAAACACCCATATTGCGAACTCGCAATTAACGAGATCGCAAATAGCGAGATCGCTAATTGCGAGATCGCTAATTGTGAAAGTCGCATCGGGACCAGCCTGATGACATCAGAACCAGGAAGTAACTCTTCCCATGGTGCATTCTGTGTCCAGAGGAAGCCAGATCAGGAAGCTGAGTGCCTGCAAAGAGCTGTGGAGAGGACCACTGAATATCCAGACCGCTGCCAACCCAGGAAATGGCCAATAGATCAGCTGAGGAGGGTGCAGGTGCCAGGAGAAGAAAACTGAAGTTCAGTGAGAGGGAACTGGAGTACCTCATAGAAGATGTGGTGAAGAGCCATGACAAGCTCTTCGGGAAGCTCTCCCTTAAAGTCCCAGAGGCAGAGAAACGGCGCCTTTGGAACAAGATAAAGACAAGGGTCAATGCTGTGGGTGTGACACACCGCAGCATAGATGACTTAAAAAAACGCTGGTACGATTTGCGCAGCCGTGCAAAGGAGCGCATTGCCCAGAGGCTGATGAAGGCTAAGAGCACCGGAGGAGGACCATCTACAGTCCCGGACAACACAACCCTGGAGGACCTGGTCGAGGGCACAAACCTGCCTGAAGCTGCTGCGGGGGTCACACAGTTGGATACATCCGGCGCAGCCTGCAGTACTGAAGGTAAGAGGCACAATGATATACCCATCAATGTACATCATAATAGCGCCCATACAGTAATAAGAAGGCAGGCAGCTGTGACCAACCCCAGTCCACAGTCCATATACAGTAACTAATGCATCATGGGAGTTGTAGTCCCCTGAACCAATCATTGAGTCACATAGCACATAGTGTGACCATTGTGGCCAAGATGCATTACAGACAGGGAATACAGAGAGTGAGAACATAATAGCAGACATAATCACCATGTAGGAAAACTTTATCCAATGAAACATTAATCCTGCACTGTTTCACACAACAGGTGCTGAGGAAGGAGACAGTGATGACAGCGAATGTGGGGAGACCGTCCAGTCCACCGCAGAGACTGCCGTCGCAAGACCAGTCACACCTCCCAGCACATCCCAGGCACCCACACGACGCAGGGCTACTGTCCCTCCCATGCAGCCAATGGAGAGCTCTCCTGAACCTGAAAGGGCAACTGCAGAAGGGGCGCCTCGGGTCAGGTCCCCCACCACTACCTCACAGACACCCGTTCCGACGAGGCGAAGACGCAGGGCAAGGGGCCAGACAACTGCGCAGGAGCCATCGACACCAAATGTCTGGGGACCAGTTGAGCTGCAGATGACCAGGGTGCAGCGCCTGCAGGCACGCCACATGGGGGCCATCAGCCTTCAAATGTCCAAACTGAACAAAAACCTCTCCACCATGGCAGAGCGAATGAGTGACCTCATTCAAGCTGTTGTGGAGGGCAACAGGGACACCAACGCAACATTGCACGAGCTCGTGCATGTGATGCAGGAGGGACAGATTAACGAGCGGAGGAGGCATCGCCAATTCATCGGGCGCCTGTCTGGATTGACACGCTCCAACCTCAAGTTGAGCAATGCCACAGCACTGCTGTCACGTCGGTCGGTGGCAATGCAGATCGACAAGGGGCATTGTTGTGGGGACGTGGCCAGGGCCCTTGGACAGGTTACAACAGCTGTAGAGCAGATCCAGGCTGGTGTAGGTGGCCTCAGCAATGCCACTGGCGATGAGGGGAGTGAGGGGGCATCCAGCTTAAGCAGCATGTCTGCGCTAGTCAGCACCGGCAGAAGGTGTAGTGCACGCGGTTCGACACCTACCATTCCACAAATGGCTGAGGAGGGCGCAGCAGGAGATAGGCGCCTCGGTGTGCGTGGGAGGAGGCGCTGAGCAGTGACATCCCTCCGGACAATTGGCCATGGTGGCGTAACCATGGTCAGGACCTACAGCGGGACTGCCAATGGAGTCCCAAACCTTGTTCATCACCATGCCTCAGTACATGACGTCAATGTATCCTCAGGCTACATGTCTGTTCAGACACCCAAGAATCCATGTGCAAGTGACAATAAAAACTTTGCATTTGATGGATGATCGTTTCTGTCTCATTAATACGTACCTTTGTTGTGATGTTGGGTGATGTGGGCACATATCAACAGCCCCGCCGCATAGCTGCATTATGCTGGTGTAGTGGGTGTACAGGAGGCTGATTGGCCGCAGTGCCGTGGTCATCACCTGGGTATGCTTATCGTGGTAGCTTCGATTGGCTACATTGCACATGCTGCCACTATCCGACAGCAGGTCACTGGCTGGTCCTGCATCGCAGCCCTAGGTCTGTGCAGGATGTGGAGGCGACTCTTGACCTATCCAAATGTCCTTTCAATCACATTACCTGTGCTTGTGTGTGGTGCGTTGTACCGCAGCTCCAGTTGTGCGCCTGTGTTCAACTGTGGAGTCAGGATATCGTACCTCACCGCGCATGCACTATCACCTACAGGGTAGCGTGGAATGTGTATGTGTCAGGTTGGCATTGCCATTACAGTATGCTTTAGTGGGCATGAGTATATTGTCTGACCTAGCAGGTGTCCCTCGCCATGTTCCCCCCTGAGCAGGCGTGTGTGAATGCCAATGTTTCGGAAGATGTATGGATCATTGATGCTCCAAGGAGATTGCGCTGCGATGTCCTACATGATGTCATCCACATTGCACATTGGTTGGACGTGGATGGAGTGATAACAATTCCGGTCATGGAAGCTCTACTCATTGACTGATGGTGGACATATGGGTCGTGTGGGCTATCTAGCCATTCAATTCACATCAGGGAACTGTGCAGTCATATTTGAATGGAGTCTTGGTGGAATCAATTCCTTTTGGGTTCTGGGGAGGCTGATGTGGTCGTGGGTCTGAGTCATCATGGCAGGCAGGGAGGTTCTCTGGACACGTGAGTGGGAGCCCAGTGATACCCCTCCCGCTAATGCCACTACACCCTGGACACCTCATGATGCAGTGGGTGCAGGCAACATTACACCTGGACATGGGGACCCTTAGCATGGGTCGTCTGTGTTTAGCGCAGCATTGGTGTTTTCAATTTGGATATGTGGGTGAGTTGTATCGCAGCGTTGATCATGTACTACTCATATCAGTCCTCTTGGGTGTGTCACATCTTAGTGATGCGCAGGCAGTATGCCCTCTCCTGGAATCTCCGTCTGCCCTGCCCTGCTGCATGGGTCCTCATCCCCCTATCACACATGTTGTGTGCCACCTTTGTGTGTCTCCTAAATGGACTCATTGGTTAGTTGCAATAGCCCTCACCAGCTCCATCATTGTTTTAGCAGTGAAATGAGAAAAAAATATTTTTACCACCTGATTCTGATACTCCTTATTCTGCACTTGCTAAATAGTGATTTTTGGTGAAATCGCTATTAGCGATTTTTGATGCATCCATTTGCGGGTTCATTCTGCGATTCCTTATTTGCTCCCGCAATTCTGGTTGGTGCTGATTCCGATTCGCTATCTCTCGGGGATCCAGGTATTTGCTAGTCGGTATTTTAGCGATTTTCAGGGATTTGTTTGATGCATGGGAAATCGGTGGTTTGCGCTCGCAATTAGCTACTCGCAAATTTTGCGAGCTGTTTTAGGCTTGATGCATGTCCCAGTTTATTCCCAAACATTGCGGTAAGATTTTAATTACCTTCCTGATTTCTTTAGTCTTTTCAAAAGAATGGAAGAAGACTATTTGAGGGTGCTCCAGTTCAGGAGCACTTAAAACGAGCAAGAACTCCGTTGACTTTATTTGTTTAAGAAAAAAACAATCACGCAAAGAAAAAAGCTAACTAGCACAAGCATCAAAAATGCCATTTGCGATTCCTTATTAGCGAAAAATAAGGATTCGCTAATAAGGAATCGCAAAAGCCTATGCATGTAGAAATCGCTTACAAAATAGCGATTTCTAAATATTTCTTAATGCGAGTCGCAAATTGCAAGTCACAATTAAGGAATACCTCTCCATTCATTTTTATGGGCCAAGAGGCCCATAGAAATAAATGGGAGGACGTTTTCAATTTGCGATTCCCAATTAGAGAATCGCAAATTGAGAATGCAATTTCAAGGCAGCAAGGGTGTCAAAACGACACCATGTTGCACCCCGGAAATCGATCTGTGTACAAATGTTGCGCACACACGTCCAAAGGACGTGTGTGTGTAACCTACCACTTTGAAAAATGCACCTTCGTGCATTTTTCAAAGTTTTTGCAAATTACCATGAAGTTCAACTTCATGGTAATTTGCGCCCCCTATTAGCGAAATCGCTAATTATTTTACTTTAATGCATTGCATTTAAGGAATCTCAATTTGCGAATCCTTAAATGCAATCGCAATTTGAGAACTCACAATTAATTGCGAATTCTCAAATTGCGAGTGCCTTGACCCTTCATGCATCGCAAATGTCCTTTTTGCGGGCGCAAACGGCCGATTTTTGCGAATCGCACCGTTTGCGCTCGCAAAAATGGTTGATGCATGTACCCCTTAGTCCGTTAAAGAACAGTTTGTGGACAAAATAAGTTAACCCATTGTAAACTAAGAATACTGTGCAAAACAATTTAACGCATTGTAAACCAGGAATATTGTATTTGGGACAATTCACATTGCAATTGCGTATGTTGCTATCTTTTATGTTACTATTATATTTTAGTTTGGGCAACATTTTACATCTTTGAAAAAACAGCTAGCAGGTATGTTGAGAATTCATGTTTGAAAATATTTCTTGTGACTAAACAAAGTGGGAATTGTATCGTATTTTAAATATTGCATTGTGTTATAGATACTATTACTGGAGAAGCTTGAATTAAGGCGTTCCATATTGAAGATAGCAGAAGAATCAAAATAGTCCTGGAAGCTGGTAGGCCCTGATAGAGTTCCTATAGTTTTAGCAAGAGCTGGAAAGTTTTAGTAAGGAATGTATTTACTAATTTAACCCTTTCTTTAATGTAGCTGTTATCTGTCAATCACAAATCCAGAAAACCTCCCTGAAAAGGCTTACTTCACTTCACTCCCTATCTTCCTGTGAGACATGACCCTGGACATCAGCAGAGAGTAGGACGGAATCCTGTTTCTTGTTTCTCTTGTCTCTCACTCCAATACCCCTTCCCCCAGGGAGTTATAGGATTGGCAATCATGTGATCTCGTTGCCATTCTTGTAATTTCCAGAGGGATTTGGGAACTGTCGGCATCAGAGGAGGAACAAACTGGAGTACAGGTGAGTGACTGGTGTAACAACTGCTCCCCAATATCTCTAAATGGCCAGGCATTCCCATAGTACATGATAAAATATGCCTTCTACTAGACACTATTGTCTACATGTGGAGTCCTCTATCCGTTTCATTATTACCATGGTACTGCAAGAGTAATGTGATCTATGTAGGATTTTAAGTTGAATCAATTTTAGTCTCAAGGTTGTGGCTACTTCTGCAGGAGAGGCCAGGGCTTCCAGTCAATCTTCATCTTCTAATTCTCCTAGATCAGCCCTCCATTGTTCTCGTACCTGTACGAATGGGTCGGACATAGCGTTGAGCAATTTTTTATATGTCATAGATATCATTTTGGCATCTATTTGATCATTTAGAAGCCTGTCCTCCAACGGGGACGACTCTGGGAGGTCAGAGCCCAATGGAATGGCCGCCTGTAAAGCATGTCTGATTTGTAGGTACCTATACGTCTCTGAATTTGCCATTTCATATTCTATCTTTATCACCTTGAATGCCTTGACCCTACCCTTCTCTCATAAGTCGCCCACTTTTGAGATACCGATAATTTCCCACTTATCGAACCCCGGTTGTTTGATCCGTGTTCCCAACCTTTCTGTATCCCACAGCGGTGTGAACTAAGTCACTTTGTTGCTCCATCTCAACCGCTTTGTCGCCACATGCCAGAGATGCACTAAATGTCGCATTGGCCCTGTCAATGACTGCTGTGGTTTATTCGTATATAGGGCCTGTTTATAACTCCTGGGTCACATGAGAAAAGTATCCATTTGATATGCTGGATCAGTTTGTGAACCGTATAACCACTGGTTCATCACCACAAGTTGCGCTGCCCAATAATATAATCTTATGTCTGGGAGGGCACTGCCACCATCATACCATCCCCTCATCAGTTTCTTTGTAGCAATCCGAGAAGGTTTATTTTCCCACAGCAAGGATCTCAGCTCGCTCTCCACCTGTGAGAAGTATGTATCTTGGATACAGAAAGTCGTATTTTGTAGGACATATAGTAATCGCGCCAGTGCCATCATTTTGAAAAGGGCAGCTCTGCCCAGGAGAGACAACGGTAGCGTTTTCTCATGTTGTATGTCATTTTGTAAGCGCTTTAGTGGGCCGAGTAAGTTGTGTGTATAGAAGAGATGAGGGTCCCTAGTGACATATATTCCCAGATAGTGGAATCCTTCCTCAGTCACCGTCATGGCACAGTCAGCTGGCAGCTTAGGACTGGGTCCTTGGAGGATAAATAATACTGATTTGGTCCAATTTATGTTGTATATGGGATATTTGCTGAAGTTAGTGAATATTTTCATGAACCTGCCAATGGAGGAGTGAGGTGAGGCAAATATAGCAGGATATCTTGTCCTTTCTATTTTTTATTTTAAAGGGAAGGGGGCCGCTCAGCCGCCCATCCCTGGGCCGATTCTGGCCCCAGGGGCTGCATTCCCCCGGGCCCAGCATCTCCGCTGGAGTCCATGGTAAAGCCTGAATGTCCCCGCAGTCCCTGCTGACTCCACACCTCCTGTGGGAGCTAGCACTGCTTTGACACACAGGGAGCTGCTAAACATGCAGCTCCCTATGTGTCAAAGCAAGTGCTCCACTTCCAGCATGCAAGAGCATTTCTATGCTTTCGCTTGCTGAAAGCAGATTGTTTACTCTGGCTTGGCGGGAAATCTAACGCCAAGGCAGAGCAAAGAGCTATCTCCCACGGGTGAACACCCATGGACATAGCAGTAGCCGGTCCATGCGGGCCCCTCCTTGGCTTGTTGTAGGGCCTGTCCCATGGAGGTGGTGGTCCCGGGGGCCATATATGGCTCAGGAAGGGGCCCACATGTCCACCTCCCTCTTTTTTTAAAGTTCTGTCCTGGGGAGGTGGTGGCACGGGGGCACAGGGTGTCAGTAAGACATCTGTACCCCCTCTGTACCCCCTCAGCAATCCGGCTGTTTGGGACTTCCTGGAGGTAACAGGAGGACTTGTTGGCTCCCAAGGACCCTCAACATTCAAGGGAACTGCATCCCCCAACTAGTAATGTGCCATAGGGCACATTTGTGGAGTGGTAGAAAAAGGGGACATGACCTCCGACCACCTCTCAGCAATCCTGCTGTGTGGGACTTACTGGAGGTAACAGGAGGGGTTTCTGGCCTCAAAGGACCCACAGGAGGCAAGGGAACTCCATCCCCCAACAAGTAGTGCACCAGGAGGCACGTTTGCAGAGTAGTGTAAAAAGGGGGCATGGCCTCTGAAGACCTCTCAGCAGTCCATCCCTATGTGTGGGACTTACTTGATGTAACAGGAGGTCCTATTGGCCCCCGAGGACCCTTGGGAGCCACAGACACTTTATTCCCAACTAGCAATGCACCAGGAGGCATGTTTGCAGAGTGGTGGAGAAAGGAGTGTGGCCTATGAAGTCCTCTCAGCATTCAGGGTGTTTGGGACTTACTGGACGTAACAGGAGGGCTTGTTGGCCCCAAAAACCCTCAGCATCCAAGGGGAGTTCATCCTCCAACCAACAGTGCACCAAGAGGCGCGTTTGTCAAGTGTTGAATTAAGGGGCGGGTCCTCCGGTGACTTGCCAGTCTTTCTTTTTGTATTTTATTTATTCAGGGAGGGGGCTGCATGCCCCCTCTTTCCTGGGCCAATTATGTCTGCAGGGACCCCATCTCCTGGGGTCAGATCTATTTTGTTGTTGTATAAGCTTTATTTCTCAGCTTGTGTCATAAAAGCTATAGAAACACCATTTCAAATAAAAAAGATACAAAAGTGAACAATTTATACAGCAGCATATTACAGATAAATATATATAAGCAATCCATCCAGAAGGAAGAGGTGTGGCGCTGCGGCCAGGGTGACTGACTCTGGGGATCACGGTTCGATCCCCGGCGCTGGCGACAGATTAGCCCAGCACCATGTGACTCTGGGCAATAGCTTGCTTAATCTTCCCGACTGCCCCCAGTACCTAGAGACCCTTACGGGTGATTGTTCGCGCTATATAAATGTGGATTAATATTAATATTATTATCCTAATACGCAACTGCAGCCAGGGTACAATATGCAGTTTGACACATCAATGAGAAAGCAGTTAATACGCATAGAGCAATATAAACATACAATAAACACATTGTAGATAAGGGGGAAGAAACATTACAATGCTTCCTAGTGCGGTGCCCTTTCTGTTGGACCCAAATTGCAATCCTCGGTAAGCCTCTGTAAAATTTCCAACCCTCCTCGGCGCAACATCATAGAGAAGCTAAAACAAAAAAGTGCACATGCATAACATATATATAGGACAGAAGTTGCCAGCCTATGAGCCCTACAGCAGTTGCATGTAATCATCATACTGCCGAGTGCTGTAGCATTCCTGCCTGGGTATTTCATCTGATAAGCCAAGCATGGTTTAGAAACTTGGCCACACTGCAGGCAAAGAGTGGTACAGAATTTGTACCGGCATATCGGCTTTAACCATTTTACCCTCGCCATGGTATATGCTTGGCAAGCAAACAGAACATGGGCAACACTTTCTACCGGAGACCTGCAACATGGACAGTACTCCGGTGCTCGATTGCATGGGTACCACTTACCTATTGTCTCACAGACAGGAAGTGTGCCAAGCCTAAAATGGATGTATAACATCCTGTCCCAAGGGACCTGAATTATGTCTAAAAATGGCTCTAAATGTTTGGTCTGTTTATGAAGATAAAATTCTGTGGTTAGTCTCCCCAAGTTTGGTTTGCTGGATTCTTGCTCTTCCACCCATTCCCAGTAGAGACGTTTAAGCTCATCTTTCCTAGGTGGGACCTGCTTTTCCCAATGTACTTGAAGCCTAAATGCTGACATCATTTTCCTAACGTTGGCGAGCCAACCTACTTTGCTACTTGTGTCTATCCAGATATCTTCAGATAGGGCTTTCGCATAGGGTAGGATCTCTGGGGTTCACCTAATACGAGCCCAAAAGAGTAGCTGGCAAAGCCTTGCTATATCACCATGGATCGCCTACCCATGTCAAGCATAAGGGGAGTGAGGGAAACGTTTTGAGGCAACATCACTAAGTCCCTTAGAAACTTATGCTCAGATCTGTAAAGATCATGAGCCTTGTCAAATCCCCACAGCTCTGCTCCGTACAGTGCTCTGCGGACTGGTTTTGCGTCATAAACCTGGAAAGCTGGGGCTACCGGTCTGCTATATGAAGAATGGTGTTCCTTCCCAAGTGATCCCGCTACTGGCCTATGGCCTAGCAGTATCTTTGTTACGGGGGGGCTTCTATGACATTTTACCTGAGAGTCAGACACTAAGATAAACTCTTTCCAAGGGGGCTGCTTAGCAAGAGGCTGCCTTTATAGGACTTATGCGGGTTAAAGGCCATAAATTTGGTTTTTGAGGTGTTAATAACCAACAGTCTGATATTGCAGAAAAGTTGGAACCTTTTAAGTAGTAGCTACAACGCCGCTGGGGTCTTTTACACCAGCAGGGTGTAATCTGCGAACAAAAGGGTCGATATCTTGTCACCCCCCAGGATTGGTGCGTCTGTTGGATCTTCTTGCAAGAAACCAACCACTCAATTCTTATAAAGGGTGAATAAAGTGGGAGCCAAAACACAACCCTGTCGAACTCCCCTTCTGACAGTTGTCCTTGAGTTCCCCACCTAATCTGAGCATAGTTCTCTTCGTGTAGCCAAACCACCAAATTAGGAATAAATGGGGGCCTATTTTGACTAGGGTAGGGGGAGCCTGGCAGCCCCCCTCCCCGGGCTGATTTTAGCACCAGGACCTAAACCTTTTTAAAAATAATTGTTTTTAATAACTTAAAGTGAGGGGGACCCTGGTCCCGGCCAGAGTACCTATTCTGTTGGAGACCACAGGGGAGCTTCAAGGCCCCCGCAGTCCTTGCTGGCACCCTGCCTCCTGCAAGAGCAAGCATTGCTTTGACAGAGAAGGAGCTGCTGAAAATGCAGCTCCCTCTCTGTCAAAGCAATTTTGCTCAGCTTTGAGTAAGCGATAGCAAAATGCTCTTGCTTGCTGAAAGCACAGCACAGTTTTCTATGGCATGTCGGGAGCGGTAATGCTCCCACCAAGCCATAGTAAACAGCAATGTTCCTGGGGTGGGCACCCTGGGATGTAGCAGGTGGTGGCCCTTGAGGGTGGTGGTCCCCAAGGCCAAGCATGGCTTCAGGAGGCCCACCTCCTTTCTTTTTTTAGGTAGGGACTGTCTGTGGGAGGTGGTGGTGCCCGGTACTGGAAACGGCCGGTAAGGGAGGCCATGAGCCCCCCTCCCATTTAAAAAAAAATATTTTTTGCTCAGGAAGGTGGTGATCCCCGGGACCTTGGGGTCTCCGTGAGGCTCCCCATGTACAAATTGAACAGTCCTGTGGAAGTGGTGGTCCCTGGGGCAGGAGGGTCTGCGAGGCCGCCCATTTTAGCCTTGGGCAGATGGCAGTCCCCGAGGCTATGGGGGGGGCGTTTGGGCCCCACCATCATCATCTTAATATTGTTTGTCCCTCAGAGTAAAATGCTTTAACCCCCGACGGGGTCTATGTGAGACCCCTCACCCATATCAGGAGGGTAAGGGTGTGCCTATCCTGCCCCCTTTTCTTTATTTTTTCTAAATTCTTTAACCTTAAATATCTCAAAAACTACTGAACGGATTTACACTAAATTGCAAAAAGCACACTTTATGGACCAATATGTAGCTTTCTGTCAAATTTGGTGTAATTCTGTTCAGCGGTTCGAGCTGTAGTCGTGTTAAGAATCCTAATAGGAAAATGCATGGGGAAAACGTATCTTGGGACCCCCCTTTTTTCTTGGCCTCCGATTGACAAATTACCCCAAAACTTTCAACAAAGAAGCTGAACCAACTGTAGCAAAAGTTAAAAAAATCTGGTGAAGATTTGTCAAGCGGCACTAAAGTTATTGGCAAAATAAAAACACTTTTCCTATGGAAACTTGTCCCTAACTACAACAACCTACTGGCGACTGCCTTGTGTGGTGCTGTAAAAATATTTTATTTGGCCTCAATCGTACGCGTTTCGGAGCATCCTGCTCCTTGCTCATCGATAATAAAGTTTTAAAAGCGGCCATTTAAAAACTTTTTTCTGTGTGGTTTCTACGTGACATGTGCAGAACTATAAAATAATAGAAGGTGAAAACAGACTCGTGGTTTTTTGCTTTGCTTAGCATTTCTCCACATTAATCTTATATGCAGTTGAAAAAACATTACGATGATAATCGTCTGCAGTTACCAAATGACATGATCCCATTTGTGTAATTCATTAGTGGCAGTTTTCTATTACAGTACAAATTCATAATAATTCAAATTCATACTATATAATATTTACACAATTTACACATATTAGAAAACATGTTCACAGAATTAATATCAGCAACCGATTAATGTTGCTTCAACAAAATCTCCCCCAAGTGGGCAATTTTATCACTATTCTATTCTGTGAACCTCTCAAAATTGAGCCCATGTGGATGTCTCTGTCATCTGACAATCAAAAGGAACCCATTGTGCACACTCCCCGCCCAAGAGGGCCACCGAGAATTTTGCTTCAGTACTTTTTGGTCTGTTTGTGAAAACCCTGTTTCCCTCTTAAAAAAATATTTTAAAACCTCATTTTCTTTTTCTGCAAAAACATGTGAGACAGAAATCCATGTTTACATATTTATAAATGAGTCTACAAGTCTTCTTCTACATTCAGACCTTCTGGGTACATGGAATTCAATTCAATTATGTAGCGGGACTCAAGTTTCCTAAGCTTATTTTCTCTGTTCCCGCCACGTTTGTCAACTGCCACGGCATCTATCACAATATATGTGAGACCTTTATTGTCTTTACCATGGAACTTTTCAAAATGGCGCGCGACTGGATAGGTGAGGTCGGCATTCTTAATAGACCACAAATTCTGCAAAATTCTTTTATGGACTTCCAGAATTGTGCTGCCTACGTACCGCATGCCACATGAGCACTGCAGCACGTAGACAGCAAACTCCGTTTTGCAATTAAATTTACCCTTTATTTTTCTCATTTTGCTGGACAACCCTGGTTTGTATTGCGTAGTGTTAATTCCCCAGAGGCGTGCCTTGCATCTAGAACATTTCAGAAGCCCCTCTTTTCTACTTAAACAGGTTTCCTTAGGTTGATGTTGTTTCAGGGTGTCCCTTGCCAAAATCTGTTTAAATGATTTTGCACGCCTAAAGGTCACTTGTGGTTTCCTTGGCACCACTCTTCCCTGAACAGGGTCATTCTTGATGATGTGCCATTGTTTATTTAGAATGCCTCTTAATCTGTCTTGTTGGACACTGTACTTCAATCAATCAATCAATCGGGTTTATATAGCACACTACTCACCCGTGAGGGTCTCAAGGCACTGGGGGGGGGGCAGCTCCAGATCAGTCGAAGAGCCAGGTCTTGAGGTCCTTCCTGAAAGTGTGAAGGGTTGGGGAGCATCTGATATTCACTGTGAGCTCCTTCCAGGTCTTGGCTGCGATGTAGGAGAAGGCTTTCCTGCCTGTTCTGTTTCTGCGGATGCTGGGGACCTCTGCCAGGGCAAGGTCGGCGGAGCGGAGGCTCCTCTTGGGTACGTGGAAGGATACTCTCTTGTTGAGGTATTTGGGTCTGATGTTGTTGAGGGATTTGTAGGCGTGGGTGAGGAGTTTAAAAGTGACCCTCTTCTTGACGGGGAGCCAGAGGAGGTCTCACAGATGTTGGGTCATGTGTTTGTGACGTGGAGTCCCGAGGACGGGTCTGGCGGCAGCGTTCTGGATGGTCTGGAGTCTGTGTAGAAGAGTTCTGTTGATTTCGGCGTATAGGGCATTGCCGTAGTCAAGTCTGCTGGTTATGAGTATGTGCGTGATGGTCTTCCTGCATTCAGGGGAATACCTTTGAAGGTCTTGCGGAGGATGCACAGGCAGTTGAAGCTGGTAGAGGCGACGGCGTTGACTTGGCGGTTCATGCAGAGAGAGGCGTTGAGTATGATGCTGAGGTTTTGTGCGTGGTTGGTAGGGGTGGGAGGGTTCCCAAGGGCAGAGGGCCACCAGGTGTTGTCCCAGGCAGAGTTGCAGGGTCCGAGGATGAGGACCTCGGTTTTCTCTGAATTGAGCTTCAAACAGCTGTCTTTCATCCAGGCTGCCATGTTCTTCATTCCTTCCTGGAAGCAGAGTCTGGTGTCTTCGGGATTCTTCATGAGTGATAGGATGAGCTGGGTGTCATCGGCGTAGGATACAATGCTGAGCCCATGCTGTCTGACGATGGCAGCGAAGGGGGCCATGTAGATGTTGAAAAGCGTGGGGCTGATTGATGAGCCTTAGGGTACTCCGCAGATCATATTGGTGGGTTCAGAGAGGAAGGGGGGTAGTCTGATCTGAAAGGAATGGATCCAGTTGAGGGTGACTCCTTGTATTTCTGCTTCGTGAAGTCTGGTTGCAAGCGTGCAATGAGAAACTGTGTCGAAGGCTACGGAGAGGTCTAGAAGGATGAGGGCCACGGTGTGACCCTGGTCGAGTAGCGTTCGGATGTCATCAGTGGTGGCGAGGAGAGCGGTCTCGGTGCGGTGGTTGCTGCGGAATCCAGACTGGGAGACGTCTAGGATGGAGTTCTCTTCAATGAAGGTGGTCAGCTGGGTGTTCACAAGTCGCTCGGTGACTTTGGCAGCGAAAGGGAGGAGAGAGATGGGCCGGTAGTTTTTCAGGTCCGTAGGGTCGGCCGTGGGTTTCTTGAGGAGGGGTTTTTCCTCCGCCTGCTTCCAGTCGTCTGGGAAGGTGCCGGACATGAAGGAGTTGTTGATGGTCATTCCCAGTTCGGGTGTGATGGCGGCGGCGGCCCTGTGGAAAATGTGCGGTAGGCAGGGGTTCGTTGGGGCATCTGAGTGCGTTTTCTTCATGGTAGCGGTGATGTGTTCGATTCCAGGTCATGATGGTTGGCTTATGGGCAGCGTTGAGGGGGGTGAAGTCCAGCTTTTGTTCGCTGAAATTGTCGTAGATGACCTTGATCTTACGATGGAAGTATGAGCTGAGCTTGTCTCAGAGTTGCTGGGAAGGTGTGACATCTGTGGCTTCGCTGGGGTTTTTTGTGAACTGCTGAATGACGTTGAACAGTTCCTTGGCATTGGTCGCGTTGGTCTGGATTTTGGCTCCTATGAATGTCCGTTTGGTGTCCCTTATTCGCTGGTGGTGTTCCTTCAGGGCGCTCCTGTGGTTGCTCTGCACTTCCGTGGTTTTTTGGTTTTGCCAGGTTTTCTCTAGGTGTCTGCAAGAGCGTCTGGCTTCCTGTAGTTCTGTGGTGAACCAGGCGACCTTAAGTGGGCATTGACTGGCGGGGTGCGAGTTTGTCGGTGCAGCGGGAGATCCAGCAGTGAAGTTTTGTGGCTGCAGAGTTGGTGTCGGTCGTGGTGCTGGGGGGTCTTGGCGGAGGGTGGTGATGAGGAGTTCTTCTGTGATCTTGCTCCAGTTTCTTCGTGGCGGTCGCGGGATGGGCTTGGGTACGGTGGTGGTGTTGAAGGTGAAATGGGTGAAGTGGTGGTCCGTCCAGAGTGGCTGGGTGGTGTGGCTGAAACGGATGTTATCATATGACACTGATTACCTGTGTCTTCTGATCTTTTTTTCTTCTTATTTTCGAACATTATTTCCTCTCTCTTTCTCTTTGACACTTTACTTATTACCTCATCTTTCCATTTGTCAGGGTACCCTCTGCTTTGAAATCTTTTTTTGAGACAGGTGAACTCTAATTTGGTTTCCTCCTCATTACTGCAATTCAGTTTTGTTCTTAAATATTCACCAAACGGTATGCTTCCTTTTAAGTTGGAAGGATGGAAACTGGTTGCATGAAGCAACGTATTACCAGAGGATTGTTTCCTATACAGTTTGGTTGCTATCTTTCCTTCTTTGATATATACTGTAAGGTCAAGAAAGTTGCCACTGTGTTTGCTGATATTACTAGTGAAGCTCAAATTTAACTCATTCTTTTGAATCTTGCTGACAAAGATCTTCACTTGCTCCTCTGCGCCTTTCCACACCAAAAATAAGTCGTCAATATACCGACTCCAGTGCATAATATGCTCTTCCCATTCTACCTGATACTGCGTTTGGATCACCTGCTCCTCCCACCAGCCCATATGCAAATTAGCATAGCTGGGGGCAAAGCAGGTGCCCATTGCAGTACCACATACCTGGTGGTAAAGATCTTCATTGAATAGGAAGAAATTGCTTGTTAAGCATACTTCCACCATCCTCAAGATCATTTCTGTATGCGCCCACAATCTTATTGGTCTAGCCCCCAAGTAGTGTTATTGGCTTTAAGACCATCTGTGTGCCTGATGCTGGTATACAATGTTGACACATCAATTGTGATAAAAAAAATAGTCATAATTTCTGATAACTAAGTACAGTGTCCAACAAGACAGACTAAGAGGCATTGCTAAATAAACACTGGCACATAATCAAGAATGACCCTGTTGTGGGCCGCGATGGTCGGCTACATGGGAGGACTGTATCTCCCTGTATGTGGACAACATTCTGCTGTTTCTAGCCTCTCCTAAAATGTCACTTAATTGCATGCTGGACATTTTTGCAACCTTCAGCAGGTACTCTGGGTGCTCCTTAAATTGGAGTAAATCACTCATATTTGTCCTTAAGGGGCCCCCGCCCCCTCTGCTCAAACACTGCCAATACCGATTACCATGATAGGCATTAAAATACCTAGGTATTTTTGTTACCCCAGATCTGAACCTGTGATTCGAACGTAATCTACTTCCGCCCCTGCAGAAGATAAGGCGAGATATAATCATTTGGAGGGCTTTCCCACTATCGCTGCTTGGGAGAGCAGCACTCTTCAAAATTATGTCGCTCCCGCGCTTTCTACATGCACTCCAAAACTACCCGGAAGCGATTTCGTCACGTTACTTCAGGGAGATAGAGAGTCTCCAAAGAGACCTTCTGTGGCATGGGAGACCCCGGACAGCACCCAACAAACTCACCCTGGGTTGGTATGACGGGGGGATAGGCCTTCCAAACCTTAATAAGTACTACTGGGACGCCCACCTGGCAGCTATTAATCATAGCGGTACAAAAGGGGGTGGTGATGGACGGAGCATCAGAACCAATCAAACACTCACACCCAGTCAACAGATCTGGGTTTGATCCATCACCGTTCTTTAGCCCACTCTGCCACCCCAGTTCAGACATGGCCATATGCAAATCAGTCTGACCCTGTGCTTCATGGGAACAGTCCAGCCCGAACTGCCAAGCCATGCCTTCCCTGGACCGGAAACAAGCTTCCTAGGACCGGTTTCTGGCATTCAGCCATCTTCAGCCAGGCTTGCTTGAATCCAGTGGCAAAGTGAGCAAGGGACTCACATCTGAGCATACCCTGCCAACTTATGGCGAACAAAGCGGTACAAAAGGGGGTGGTGCTGGACGGAGCATCAGAACCAATCAAACACTCACACCCAGTCAACAGATCTGGGTTTGATCCATCACCGTTCATTAGCCCACTCTGCCACCCTAGTTCAGACATGGCCATATGCAAATCAGTCTGACCCTGTGCCTCATGGGAACAGTCCAGCCCGAACTGCCAAGCCATGCCTTCCCTGGACCGGAAACAAGCTTTCTAGGACCGGTTTCTGGCATTTCAGCCGTCTTCAGCCAGGCTTGCTTGAATCCACTGGCAAAGTGAGCAGGGAAGACATGGCTTGGCAGCTCAGGCTGGACTGTTCCCATGAGGCACAGGGTCAGACTGATTTGCATATGGCCATGTCTGAACTGGGGTGGCAGAGTGAGCTAAACAACGGTGATGGATTAAACCCAGATCAGTTGACTGGGGGTGAGTGCTTGCAATGTTCAACACTCCGTCAATCATTTCCTTTGATTTTTGCTTTGTTCGCCATAAGTTGGCAGGGTATGCTCAGACGTGAGTCTCTTGCTCACTTTGCCACTGGATTCAAGCAAGCCTGGCTGAAGACGGCTGAAATGCCAGAAACCGGTCCTAGGAAGCTTGTTTCCGGTCCAGGGAAGACATGGCTTGGCAGTTCGGGCGGACTGTTCCCATGAGGCACAGGGTCAGACTGATTTGCATATGGCCATGTCTGAACTGGGGTGGCAGAGTGGGCTAAAGAACGGTGATGGATTAAACCCAGATCAGTTGACTGGGGTGAGTGCTTGCAATGTTCAACACTCCGTCCATCATTTCCTTTGGTTTTAGCTATTAATCATGGCACATACTCACGCCTGGATGACCTAGGATTCGCCATGGATAGGTGGCTATTATCGGGAGGGAACTACAATAGGGTGCTTTACTCAAAAGCTCAGAGATCCCCCATGACGGGACCAACCAAACACTCGGTACAAATTTGGCATGCGGCGAATAGAAGCCTGGGGTGGGAGCGGAAACTGATGTTGACCACTCCCCTATGGGATACTGGGTTTGACAAATGGGACCTGATTGTGATCTCCAGGATTGGGGACCTATGGACAAAGGGCGAGGTAATAACGTTCACCTCCCTTCAGCAGAAACATGACCTAGCCAATTCAGAATATTTTAGATATCTGCAGATTCGCCATGCCCTACAAACACAGATACCAAAAGGGTCTTCCTTCCCAGAGCCCCCCCCCCCCCCTTGAAGACAGACTCTTAGATGGCTACTTGCCCACCAATGCTGTGTCACTAACTCATAAGAAATTGCTGAACAACAATGCAGACCCCCTCCAACAACTGCGGGAGAGGAGGGAGGGAGACGGCCTGGAACTGGATGATGAGGATTGGCAGAAAGCTGTTGCTTTCCCATGAGAGGTAGCTATCTCGGCTAGACTGAGACTTATACTGCTCAAGATATTGCACAGAATCTACATCTCCGGACCACGCTTGGTCTGTATGGGGAGGGCGGAGACAGGGGACTGTAGACATGGATGCGGACATGTGGGAACCTTCATGCACATATTGTGGGAATGTGACCACATTCAACGGTATTGGCGATATTCTGATTGAGGTACTCACACACACTATTTGCATCGATGCAAAGAGGTGTCTATTAAAGGTCTGGAAGCCGACAGACCTAAACAGGAAAAGTAGGCTCTGGGTCACTCTAGGCCTCATGATAGCGAAGAGAAACATGTGCAAAATTGTGGGGGGCTGCACATCCACACAAGGCGGCAACATGGAGGGCAGACATGCACTGGTGCATGTTCAGGGAGAAAACGGTGTATATTGCACAGGGATGCCCCCAAAAATGGTCCCTGGTCTGGGGCAATTGGAACGTCTATCGGGGAGATATCTGTAGCCCCCCAATTGTCCCAACTCATGACGATCCACCACCACCATAATAACAGTGCTTCCTGATGTATAGCCAATGCATATAAGCACCATTTGTAAGTATTACTATGAATGCAAGGTACCTCCTCTCTGTTGTCAAATTGTAGCTCTGATTCAATGTGTTTAATAAAAAGAATTATTTAAAAAAAAAAAAAGAATGACCCTGTTCTGGGAAGAGTGGTGCCACGGAAACCACAAGTGACCTTTAGACGCGCAAAATCATTTAAACAGATTTTGGTAAGGAACACCCTGAAACAACATCAACCTAAGGAAACCTGGTTAAGTAGAAAACAGGGGTTCCTGAAATGTTCTATATGCAAGGCATGCCTCTATGGAATTAACACTACGCTATACAAACCGGGGTTGTCCACCACAATGAGAAAAATAAAGGGTAAATTTAACTGCAAAACGGAGTTTGCTGTCTACGTGCTGCAGTGCTAATGTGGCCTGCGGTACGTAGGCAGCACAATTCTGGAAGTCCATAAAATAATTTTGCAGCATTTGTGGTCTATTAAGAATGCCGACCTCACCTATCCAGTCGCGCGCCATTTTGAAAAGTTCCATGGTAGACAATAAAGGTCTCACATATTATGTGATAGATGCAGTGGCAGTTGACAAACGTGGCGGGAATAGGGAAAATAAGCTTAGGAAACTTGAGTCCTGCTACATAATTGAATTGAATTGAATTCCATGTACCCAGAAGGTCTGAATGTAGAAGAAGACTTGTACACTCATTTGTAAATATGTAAACATGGATTTCTGTCTCACAAGTTTTTGGAGGAAAAGAAGATGAGGTTTTTTATATTTTTTTACAAACAGACCGAAAAGTACTGAAGCAAAATTCTAAGTGGCCCTCTTGGGCGGGGAGTATGCACAATGGGTTCCTTTTGATTGTTAGATGGCAGAGACAGCCCACAGGGGCTTGATTTTGAGAGGTTCACAGAATAGAATAGTGATAAAATTGCCCACTTGGGCGAGATTTTGTTGAAGCAACATTATTTGGTTGTTGATATTAATTCTGTGAACATGTTTTCTAATTCGTGTAAATTGTGTAAATATTATATAGTATGAATTTTAATTTTAATTATTATGAATTTGTACTGTAATAGAAAACTGCCACTAATGAATTACACAAATGGGATCATGTGATTTGGTAACTGCAGGCGATTATCATCGTAAAGTTTTTACAAATGCGTATAAGATTAATGTGGAGAAATGCTAAGCAAAGCGAAAAAAGTCTGCTTTCATCTTCTATTATTTTGTAGTTCTACACATGTCACGTTGAAACCACACAGAAAAAAGTTTTTAAATGGCTGCTTTTTTAACGTTATTATCGGTGAGCAAGGAGCAGGACGCTCCGAAACACGTACGATTGAGGCCAAATAAAATATTTTTACAGCACCTCACAAAGCGTCGTCATCCTTGGATTGAAGGAATTGTGCGCAATTTAACGGACCCGCTCCTGGGGTGTCCCAACAGAAGACGCGTTCAGGAGGAGACAGCCCAAGGGAAAGTTTGAGTATATATACATTTATATAGTTACACACACACACACACACATATATATATATATATATATATATATATATATATATATATATATATATATTTATATATTATCTACTGGTGGTCGCCAGTAGATAGTTATAGTTAGGACCGTGTTTCCATAGGAAATCCGCAACATTCTATTTGGAATAACTTTGGCGCCGGTTGACGAATCCTCGCAAAATTTTCAAAATAGGTGGGGCGCTCTGCTCCGCTTCTGCCCTGAAAGTCTCAGGGGGATTCGTTAAGCGGGGGCTGAGAAAAAAGGGGGGTCCCAAAACGCATTTTCCCCATGCAATTTTCCATAGGGACCTTTAGTCCAAGGTACAGCCCGAACGGCTGAACAGAATTACTTGAAATTTGGCAGAGAGGTAGTCCTCAGGTCAGGGAAGTGCCTTTTGCAGGTCTGATGTCAATCTGTTCAGTAGTTCCTGAGAAAATCAAAAGTAAAATCATATATATATGTGGGCGGAGCCTAACCACACATCTCATCCTGAGATCTGATTGGCTGTCAGCACTTCATCCAAGAAGTGTTGGCAGCCATCTTGGGACCAATATACATGATAGCACCTCATTAAAAAGCATTGCAGTTAATAGAACGTTTTAAGACTTTAGTTACATTATAAATCATTTGTTGATGGTACCATACTCATTTTAGGAATTGTGGTATGTTCTAAGGTGATTTCACCATGTGAAAAAGCCTTCTGCTGGGATGTCATGATTGAGAGAAAAATATTTTCTCATGCTTTTCCCACAGAGGTTTGGAAGGTGATCTATAAGCTAAACTGAGAGCTTATTTTCTGTAAATTCACATTATCTTTCTCAGTCATGTGAGAATGAAGTCTGACATTTTCAGTAAAACATGTACATCCAACAAGGGCAGAGACTGTCAGTTGATTCCTTTGTGTTCTACTGCAGCTTCCCAGAGTGTTCCAAAGAACAACTAGAGCGCTAACAGTCCTACTTCTGATAAACATATGGCACACCTGAAGCCATCTTGCTTGGATTAAAGTGGTAACTCTTAAAACATTTAATTTAAAAAGGAACAAAATGAGGGGGTTCATTTTTCCATAAAAAGTATGATTAGTGCTGCAGAAAGAAAAATTAGGGCACATTTTGAGTGACTTCTCAAATCCTCTTCTATTTCATTAAAAAATTCTGACATGCAGACTGAAACATGCACTTTCAATACCAGCAGCAGTTTTCCCTGGTGAGCAGTAGCTTTACTACAGTGATCTAATGAGCAAAAATAGTGCTAACATTCTGAATTTATGGCAAATGTGTGACACATCTGAATGCCTTCTTGATGGAATCAAAGTAAAAAACTGAGGGCCCGATTCACAGAACTAACTTAAGACAAAATCCTAACCTTACTACCATTTTGGTATTCACAGAAGGCACTTACTCATTTTGGTATTCACAGAAGGCACTTACTCATTTCGGTATTCACAGAAGTTAGGAGTCCTAACTTTAGGACTCCTAAATGCCTTCTGTGAATACCGAAAGTCTTAAAATTAGGATTTTTCTCAGTTTAGTAGTAGTATTGTTAGGACTCCTTACTTTAGGACTCCTAAATGCCTTCTGTGAATACCGAAAGTCTTAAAATTAGGATTTTTCTCAATTTAGTAGTCCTAAGTCTAAACTTAGGACTACTAAATTGAGAAAAATCCAAATTTTAAGACTTTCGGTATTCACAGAAGGCATTTAGGAGTCCAAAAGTTAGGAGTCCTAACTATACTACTACTAAACTGAGAAAAATCCTAATTTTAAGGCTTTCGGTATTCACAGAAGGCATTTAGGAGTCCTAAAGTTAGGAGTCCTAAATTTAGGACTACTAAATTGAGAAAAATCCTAATTTTAAGACTTTCGGTATTCACATAAGGCATTTAGGAGTCCTAAAGTTAGGAGTCCTAACTATACTACTACTAAACTGAAAAAAATCCTAATGTTAAGACTTTCGGTATTCACAGAAGGCATTTAGGAGTCCTAAAGTTAGGACTCCTAACTTCTGTGAATACCGAAATGAGTAAGTGCCTTCTGTGAATACCAAAATGAGTAAGTGCCTTCTGTGAATACCAAAATGGTAGTAAGTTTAGGATTTTGTCTTAAGTTAGTTCTGTGAATCGGGCCCTGAAAGTATTTCCTACTGAGGAGACTGCAGTAAATGAGGAAATTAGGAAACTTCATAACAAATAAGTCTCCCAAGATGGCCACCAGAGACAAAAGAGCCCAAATGTAGCCCAAATATCACCCAGATGTAGCCCAAGTATAGCCCAATGACAGTGTCCCAGAGTGTTCTTAAAAACAACTAGAGCGCTTACTGTCTTCATTATGACAAAAGTATGGCACACCTGAAGCCATCTTGATTGGAATAAACTGGTAACACTTAAAACATTTAACTCAAAAAGGAACACAATGAGGGGGTTCATTTTGCCATAGAAATTATGATTAATGCTGAAGAAAGACAATGAGGGCATATTTTGAGTGACTTCTCAAATCCTCTTCTATTTCATTAAAAAATTCTGACATGCAGACTGAAACATGCACTTTTAATACCAGGAGCAGACTTCCATGGTGAACAGTAGTTTTACTACAGTGATCTAATGAGCAACTAGAGTGCTAACATTCAGAATTTATGGCAAATGTGTGACATATCTGAATACCTTCATGATGGAAGCAAAGTAAAAAACTGAAAGAATTTCCTACTGAGGAGACTGCAGTACATGAGGAAATTAGGAAACTTCAAAACAAATAAATCTCCCAAGATGGCCACCGGAGACAAAAGAGCCCAAATGTAGCCCAAAATCACCCAGATGTAGCCCAAATATAGCCCAATGACAGAAGTGTGCAAAACACTTATTATTTTGTGTTTTTGCAGTGTTATATAGTGCAGACTTGTCAGGTATTGGAGTGCTTTACATGAGCATTGGTTACATCACACAAGAACAAATTCATTTTGGTTGTAGACATGGGGAGACTAAGTGATTTGACCAGAATCACAGAATGTCGAGCTGAAGCAGAAACCCCAACCTGGTTCCCCAGTTGCAAAGTGTGCAGTTCTGGAAGTAACACCACATCCTCTCCCCTAAGTGCAACATTTAATCAAGTGGTCAACTGGATAAAAAAACATAAAGATGACAAATAATTTAAAAGTGCTTTGTCGCTATTTGAAAACTCAGAAAATATGTCCTTATTTTAGTCTTTTAGAGCACTAACCATAATTTTGATGCCAATAAGACCCTCTCATATATGTAATTTCTAAAGGAAATGCTCTAGGTATTACAGTTTTGATTACATCAAGATGACGTCAGGCGTTCCACACTTTTGTAATAAATATAGAATGTTAGCAATCTAGTTGTTCATTAGGATACTGTTGAGAGGCAGAGGCCAGGGGCACGGACTCTGAAAATTGAAGGCAGGTAGGAGGGTGCAAAGGCAACAATTTAACCACACTGAGCAGTCAGGAAGGGCCGTGGCAGCACAACAGACTATGGAGGGCAGTGGAAAGGGGGGCAGGGGCAACAAACCAACAATACAGGACTTGCAAGAGAGGCTGTGGCAATGTAATAGACCATTGTGGGCAGAAGGAAGAGGCAATGGTAGTACAACCATACATGCCAACAGAACCGATTCAGCCAGGAAACGTCCAATGTTTTTAAGCTCAAATGGGCTTTATTTGATCTGTCTCCTGTCTACAATCTCCTCTTTTTCAATGTAACTCAAAGGGGAAAATCAATACCCCAGTTTTTTTTCAAAATCTCCCTCTTACCAAGTTCAAAATGTTCGCAAGTATGGTACATTGGATCATGGAAGGAAATGGGGTAGGGACATGGACTTGGATAACAGAGGACAGGAGGGACATGGAGAGGTGCACCAAACTGACCCTGCAGGGCAGGCATCAGGGTTTGCAGCAGCACAATACACCACACAGGGCATGCGGGACGGGAGTGCAGCACAACAATCCATAGAAAGCAAGAGGGAGGGGACAGGACCATGCACATGGACAACAGAGAACAGAGGGGCAAGAGGCAATGGTAGCTAGCTGACCATAATGGACAGACAGGAGAGAAAGCTGCAGCATAACCGACCATAAAGGGCAGGAGGGACGGATCAGGGGCATTACAATGGAACAGACAAGCCAGGAGGGAGGGAGTAGGGGTCTGCACATGTAAACAGAGGGCTGGGGGCAAGGGGGCAGGGCAGGAGCAGCAAGATAGCCATGAAGGTCAGGCAGGATGGGCACTAGAAGCAAGACACACCATGAAGAGCAACACTGAGACTGTGATGGCATACACACAGACCATGGAGGGAAGGTGGGAGGGGGTCAGGGGCAGCTAACTGACCACACAGGGAAGGTGGGAGGGGCCATGGCAGCACAGAAGACCATGCATGGCAAGTGGGAGGGTTAGTGGCAGCACAACGGCTATGATGGGCAAGAAGGAGGGTGGAGGGCATGCACAAAGGACGATGGAGGATAGAAGGGAGGGTCAGGACCTGTGCACAGACAAGAAAGTTCAGGGGAAGGGGCCTCACAACAGACCGCATGGGGCAGGCAGGAGGAGCAGTTGCAGCACAACAGACCAGGGAGGGCAGAAGGGTGTGGCAGTACAATGGACCATGTAGGACAGGAGGAAGAGGATAGGGGCATGGCATGTGGACAGGCAGGGTGGAGGTGGCAGGGACAGGTTACAGTCATCTGACAATGCTAGGCAGGTAGGAGGGGAGTGGCAGCTCAACAGAACACTCAGAGTAGATAGGAGTGGCAGGTCCATGGAACATGGTGGGCAAAAAGGAAGGAGCAGGGGCATGCACAAAGACATCGGAGGGCAGGGGGAAGGAGAATAGGGGCAGCAAGCGAAGCACAGAGTTTAAGCAGGAGGTCAATGATGGGGCATAGAATTGGGCAATGGAGGGCAGGAGGAGTGGACTGGTACATCATACTAAATTGAGGGCTGTGGCAGCACATCAGACCATGCATGGCAGGAGGGAGGGGGCTAGTCCATGGATTCACACAACAGAGGATAGGGAGGAGGGGGATGGGGCAGCAAGCTAACTGTTCAGAGAAGGCGGGTATTAGGAACTTTATTGTTTTTAAAACGTGTGTCTGTGCGAACTACTTAAAATATGAACAAGTATGCAGCATAATCTCACTTTTATTCAGGAAGAAGAGGACGTTTGTGACTGTGACTCTGGGCTCACTTGGCAGAAACACCCCCTGACCCTCCACCCTCTATCGTAAAATGTAATGCCCGTGAAAAGGGTAGGTGAACACAGTGTTATATATAACATAGTCCTGAGAGCACGATTGAAAATGAAAACTAGATATAGTGTATGGTATAAACTATGCACCAAAAAGTGTGATATAAGATGAACCGGCGTGAAATATAATATGCCTCTCTGCAACGCAGCTCTGTGGCACTTACTGGAGGTACCTAGTGGGCTAGTTGGACCCTAGGGACCCTCAGGATTCAAATGAACTTAATCTCCCAACTAAAAACGGACACAGGGCGTGTTTACACAGTGGTGAAGGGAGGGGACGGGGCCTGAGTTAACGTGTGCAAAAACGCCCTGTGGCCTGTTTTAAGAAGTAGTTTTAATCCCCCTGCCCTATTATATACTAGGGGCTTACAGAGGAGGTCATGCTAATCACAGGGGGACCCCAACGCATAATGTTCCAGAGTGTATGTAGGTGTTTTCACTGTATTCTAAGTGTCTTTTAACATAGCACTGGCTCTAGGACTGGTTAGTCAGACTCAGTTACCACCAGTATCCGTCTGAAAAAGTGGAGGGTACAGGATGATTTTGCAACAAGGCTTCTTTCTGCTCTTCTTTTTGTTCTTTCTGCACGTTATCCTTCTTCCTGCACTTTTCTTCGTCTTTGAGGACTTCTGTTGCTTCTTTCTGCACTTCTTTCTTTTCTTTCTGTGCATTTTTTCTTCTTGCTTCACATGTCCTATCTCTGTAGGCATAGTTAGAAATTAGCATTTAAAAAACCTTTGAAATTCACAGAAAAAACCATAGGTTTCAGGCACGTTATAGTTAGGAATTAGCATTTAAAAACCTCAGAAATTCACTGAAAAAACCATAGGTTTCAGGGGTGTTATAGTTAGCTGGACTTTTCACTTGTACAAAACCATTTAAATTCCCCCGTTATAGTTAGTTCAGCTAACTATAACTCGCGCGCCCGCAATGCACTGCTGATGATGTCACATATTACATCACTCATGACATGGTCAGTGACATCACTCATGACATTTGAAAGGTGAGTTATACATATTTGAGGTTTATTTAAAAAAGATTTGACATTGTTCTAAAACTCTATTGTTTGAAATATATTATTAATTGGAGAGATGTATATAGGAATTAGTTTCATTGTGCTTGAATATTGTTTAAAAAATAGTCTGTACAGTCATATGTGTATTTTTTAAGATGATCACTGATGTTATTAATTAAGCTTGTTTTTTAAGTCTGTTCAAAGGTATAGTTGAACGATGCCACATATGTTTTTAGATAGTGTGCAGTTTATTAGCCTTTATTTTTTTTCTCTCTACAAAAGGAATAGTTGAATGATTCTGCATAATTATAGATAATTTGGTAAAGATGCAGCACAACTGTGGTGTTTGAAAGATGATCACATAAGGTGTTAATAATTAGGTTTCTGTTATTAGTTTGTCCAGAAGGTAAAGTTAAATTATGCCATATGTTTTAAGATAGAATGGTGAAATAAGGTGATGTTAATTATGCTTCTTTTTGTAGTCTGAGCAAAGGTATAGTTGAATGATGCCACATCATTTTAGATACAAAGGTGACGATGTATAATAAAAGTGTGGTCTTAGAAATGCTCATAAAAGGTGTTGTTAATTACCCTTTTTTCTTAAGTCTATTGAGAGGTATAGTTTGATGATGTCGCATATTTGTAGATTGAATGGTCAAGATGTAGCTCAAAAGTAAACCACCACATATTACCCTTTCTGGTATGCTGTACTTATCTACTTAACTAGATAGTATATAATGACTCATCTATGTGTTCAGATTCTATTTTTACAGTTGTATGTATGCTTACTGAACTATTGAGAGGTGCTAACCGATTACAGAAGTGCAAAGGTAGTGAATACGTGATTTTAAAACTACAAGAGTAATGATTTACTGATTCCATACTGTGCACTCGCCCAGTTAGTATCCGAGCACTAACCATTCACTCATGCAATGACTCACGCACTAACTCATGCACTGCTACAATCCCAAGAGCACTAACTATGCACTCCAGCAATCCCCCTGTCACTCCCTGTGCACTCTTCCAATCACCCGGCCAGCACTATATACTTATCCAATCACTCCGCCAAAACCCAAACACTTATAAATTCACCATGCACCCTCCTTGAAGCACTCTTATCATCCAGTCACTACTCATGTACTCACGCAATGGCCCAGACACAAACAGATGTAGTGCTACAACCCCCTGAGGACTACCTATACAGTCCAGTAATCTTCCTGCCACTACCTATGCACTTCTCCAATCACCCAGCCAGCACCATGTACTTATCCAATCACTCCACCAAAAACCAAGTACTTATACATTCACCATTTACTCTCCTTGCAATACTCTAATCATCCAGTCACTACCCATGTACTCATGCAATGGCCCAAGCACTAACACATGTACTGCTACAATCCCCAGAGCACTACCTATGGTCTCCAGAAATCCCCCTGTCACTCCTTGAGCACTCTTCCAAACACCCTGCCAGCACCATGTACTTATCCACTCACTGCACCAATACCCAAGCACTTATAAATTCACCATGTACTCTCTTTGCAGCACTCTAATCATCCAGTCACTAACCATGTACTTATGCAATGACTCAGGCACTAACAGATTTAGTGCTACAATCCCCTTAGGACTACCTATGCACCCCAGTAATCCCCCTGCCACTACCTATGCACTCGTCCAATCACCCAGCCAGCACCATCACTCTGCCAAAACCCAAACACTTATAAATTCACCATGCACTCTCCTTGCACCTCTGTAATCATCCAATCACTACACATGTACTCATGCAATGGCCCAGGCACTAACTCATGCAGTGCTACAATCCCCAGAGCACTACCCATGCAGTCCAGCAATCCCCTGTCACTCCCTGTGCATTCTACCAATCACTCCGCCAGCACCATATACTTATCTAATCAGTTCGCCAAAACTAAAGCACTTATAAATTCACCATGCACTCTCTTTGCAGTACTCTAATCATGCAGGCACTACCTATGTACTCATGCAATGGCCCAGGCACTAACACATGCGCTGCTACAATCCCCAGAGCACTACCTATGCACTCCAGCATTCCCCCTGTCACTCCGTGAGCACTCTTCCAACCACCCTGGGAGCAACAAGTACTTATCCAATCACTGCACCAATACTGAAGCACTTATAAATTTACCATGTACTGTTTTTGCAGCACTCTAATCCTCCAGTCACTAACCATGTACTTATGCAATGACCCAGGAACTAACAGATGTAGTGCTACAATCCCCTGAGACTACCTATGCAGTCCAGTAATCTCCCTGTCACTACCTATGCACTCCTCCAGTCACCAAGCCAGCAGTATGTACTTATCGAATCACTCTGCGAAAACCAAAGCACTTATAAATGCACCATGCTATCTCCTTGCACCACTGTAATCATCCAGCCACTACCCATGTATTCATGCAATGGCCCAGGCATTAAATCATGCAGTGCTACATTCCTAGAGGACTACCCATGCACTTCAGCAATCCATCAGTCACACCGTGAACACTCTTCCAATCACACTGCCAGCACCATGTACTTATCCAATCATTGCACCAATACCCAAGCACTTATAAATTCACCATGTACTGTCTTTGGAGCACTCTAATCTTCCAGTCACTCACCACGTACTTATACAATGACCCTGGCAGTAACAAATATAGTGCTACAATCCCCTGAGGACTACCTATGCAGTCCAGTAATCTCCCTGTCACTACCTATGCACTCCTCCAATCACCCAGGCAGCACCATGTACTTATCCAATCACTCTGCCAAAACCCAAACTCTTATAAATTCACTATGCACTCTCCTTACAGTACTCTAATCATCCAGTTACTACCCATGCACTCCTACTATGGCCCAGGCACAAACACATGCACTGCTACAATCCCCAGAGCACTAAATATGCACTCCAGCATTCCTCCTGTTACTCCCTGAGCACTCTTCCAATCACCCTGCCAGCACCATGTACTTATCCAATCACTGCGCCAATACCCAAGCATTTATAAATTAACCATGTACTCTCTTTGCAGCACTCTAATCATCCAGTCGCTAACCATATACTTTTGCAATGACCCAGCAACTAACAGATGTAGTGCTACAATCCCCTGAGGACTACTTATGCACCCCAGTAACCCCCTGTCACTACCTATGCACTCCTCTAATCACCCAGTCAGCAGTATGTACTTAATCAATCACGCCACCAAAACCCAAGCACTTATATAAATTCACCATGCACTCTCCTTGCAGCACTGTAATCATCCAGTCACTACCCATGTACTCATGCAATGGGCCAGGCACTACCTCATGCAGTACTCCAATCCCCAGAGCACTACCCATGCAGTCCAGCAATCCCCCTGTCACTCCGTGAACACTCTTCCAATCACCCTGCCAGCACCATATACTTATCTAATCAGTTCGCCAAAACCAAAGCACTTATAAATTCACCATGCACTCTCTTTAAGGCACTGTAATCATCCAGTCACTACACATGTACTCATGCTATGGCCCAGGCAGTAAATGATGCAGTGCTGCAACCCCCAGAGCACTACCTATGCACTATAGCAATCCCACTGTCACTCCCTGAGCACTTTTCCAATCACCTTGCAAGCAGCATGTACTTATCCAATCACTGCACCAATACACAAGCACTTATACATTTACCATGTACTCTCTTTGCAGTACTCTAATCATCCAGTCATTACCCATTTACTCATGCAATGACCCAGGCACTAACTTATGCAGTGCTTCAATTCCCAGAGCACTACCTATGCACTCCAGTATTCCCCCTGTCACTCCGTGAGCACTCTTCCAATCACCCTGCAGCACCATGTACTTCTCCAATCAAGCGCCAATACCCAAGCACTTATAAATTCACCATGTACTGTCTTTGCAGCACTCTAATCATCCAGTCACTAACCATGTACTTTTGCAATGACCCAGGAACTAACAGATGTAGTGCTACAATCCCCTGAGGACTACCTATGCACCCCAGTAATCCCCCTGTCACTACCTATACACTCCTCCAATCACCCAGCCAGCAGTATGTACTTAACCAATCACTGCACCAATACCCAAGCACTTATAAATTCACCATGCACTCTCTTTGCAGCACTCTAATCATCCAGTCACTAACCATGTACTTTTGCAATGACCCAGGAACTAACATATGTAGTGCTACAATCCCCTGAGGACTACCTATGCACCCAAGTAATCCCCCTGTCACTACCTATACACTCCTCCAATCACCCAGCCAGCAGTATGTACTTAATCAATCACTCCGCCTAAACCCAAGCACTTATATAAATTCACCATGCACTCTCTTTGCAGCACTCTAATCATCCAGTCACTAACCATGTACTTTTGCAATGGCCCAGGCACTAACACATGCACTGCTACAGTCCCCAGAGCACTACTTATGCACTCCAGCACTTCCCCTGTCACTCTTTGAGCACTCTTCCAATCACCCTGCCAACACTATGTATTTATCCAATCACTGCGCCAATACCCAAGTACTTACAAATTCACCATGTACTCTCTTTGCAACACTCTAATCGTCCAGTCACTAACCATGTACTTATGCAATGACCCAGGCACTAACAGATGTAGTTCTACAATCCCCTGAGGACTACCTATGAACCCCAGTAATCCCCCTGTCATTACCTATGCACTGCTCCAATCGCCCAGCCAGCAGTATGTACTTATCCAATCACTCTGCCAAAACCCAAGCACTTATAAATTCACCATGCTCTCTCCTTGCAGCACTCTAATCATCCAGTCACTACACATGTACTCATGCAATGGCCACGGCACTAACTCATGCAGTGCTAAACTCTTCAGAGCAATACCCACGCAGTCCAGCAATCTTCCTGTCACTCCCTGTGCACTCTTCCAATCACTCCGCCAGCACATATACTTATCCAATCACTTCGCCAAAACAAAAGCACTGATAAGTTCCCCATGCCCTGTCTTTGTAGTACTCTAATCATGCAGTCACTACTCGTGTACTCATGTATTGGCCTAGGCACTAACACATGCACGGCTACAATCCCCAGAGCACTACCTATGCACTCCAGCAATCCCCCTGTCACTCCCTGAGCACTCTTCCAAATACCCTGCCAGCAACATGTACTTATCCAATCACTGCGCCAATACCCAAGCACTTATAAATTAACCATGTACTCTCTTTGCAGCACTCTAATCAGGCAGTCACTCAACATGTACTTATGCAATGACCGAGGCACTAACAGATGTAGTGCTACAATCCCCTGAAGACTACATATGCACCCCAGTAATCCCCCTGTCACTACCTATGCACTCCTCCAATCACCCAGCTAGCAGTATGTACTTATCCAATCACTCCGCCAAAACCCAACCACCTATACATTCACCATGTACTCTCCTTAGAGTACTCTAACCATCCAGTCACTACTCATGTACTCAAACAATGGCCCAGGCACTAACACATGCACTGCTTCAATCCCCAGAGCTCTACCTATGCACACCAGCATTCCCCCTGTCACTCCCTGAGCACTCTTCCAATCACCCTGCCAGCACCATATACTTATCCAATCACTGCGCCAATACCCAAGCACTTATAAATTAACCATGTACTCTCTTTGCAGCACTCTAATCATCTAGTCACTAAACATGTACTTTTGCAATGACCCAGGAACCAACAGATGTAGTGCTGCAATCCCCTGAGGACTACTTATGCACCCCAGTAATTCCCCTGTCACTAGCTATGCACTCCTCCAATCACCCAGCCAGCAGTATGTACTTAATCAATCACTCCGCCAAAACCCAAGCACTTATATCAATTGACCATGCACTCGCCTTGCAGCACTCTAATCATCCAGTCACTACACATGTACTCATGCAATGGCCAAGGCACTAACTCATGCAGTGCTAAAATCTTCAGAGCACTACCCATGCAGTCCAGCAATCCTCCTGTCACTCCCTGTGCACTCTTCCAATCACTCCGCCGGCACCATATACTTATCTAATCACTTCGCCAAAACAACTTTGCAGTACTCTAATCATGTTGTCACTACTCGTGTACTAATGTATTGGCCTAGGCACTAACACATGCACTGCTGCAATCCCCAGAGCACTACCTACGCACTCCAGCAATCTCCCTGTCACTCCCTGAGCACTCTTCCAAACACCCTGCTAGCACCATGTACTTATCCAATCACTGCACCAATACCAAAGCACTTAAAAATTCACCATGTACTCTCTTTGCAGCACTCTAATCATCCCGTCACTAACCATGTACTTATGCAATGACCCAGGCACTAACAGATGTTGTGCTACAATCCCCTGAGGACCACCTATGCACCCCAGTAATCCCCCTGCCACTACCTATGCACTCCTCCAATCACCCAACCAGCACCATGTACTTATCCAATCACTCTGCCAAAACCCAAGCACTTATAAATTCACCATGCACTCTCCTTGCAACCTCTGTAATCATCCACTCACTACACATGTACTCATGCAATGGCCCAGGCATTAACTCATGCAGTGCTACAATCCCCAGAGCATTATCCATGCAGTCCAGCAATCCCCCTGTCACTTCCTGTGCACCCACCAATCACTCCGCCAGCACCATATACTTATCTAATCAGTTTCAAAAACTAAATCACTTATAAATTCACCATGCACTCTCTTTGCAGTACTCTAATCATGCAGGCACTACCAATGTACTCATGCAATGGCCCAGGCACTAACACATGCACAGCTAAAATCCCCAGAGCACTACTTATGCACTCCAGCAATCCCCCTGTCACTCCCTGAGCACTCTTCCAATCAATCTGCCAACACCATGTACTTATCCAATCACTGCGCCAATACCCAAACACTTATAAATTCACCATGTACTCTCTTTGCAATACTCTAATCATCCAGTCACTAACCATGTACTTATGCAATGACCCAGGTACTAACAGATGTAGTGCTAAAATCCCCTGAGGACTACCTATGAACGCCAGTAATTCCCCTGTCATTGCTTATGCACTCCTCCAATCACCCAGCAGGCAGTATGTACTTATCCAATCACTCCGCCAAAACCCAAGCACTTATAAAGTCACCATGCTCTCTCCTTGCAGCACTCTAATCATCCAGTCACTACACATGTACTCATGTATTGGCCTAGGCACTAACACATGCTCTGCTACAATCTTCATAGCACTACCTATGCAATCCAGCAATCCCCCTGTCACTCCCTGAGCACTCTTCCAAACACCCTGCCAGCAACATGTACTTATCCAATCACTGTGCCAATACCCAAGCACTTATAAATTAACCATGTACTCTCTTTGCAGCACTCTAATCATCTGGTCACTAACCATGTACTTTTGCAATGACCCAGGAACTAACAGATGTATTGCTGCAATCCCCTGAGGACTACTTATGCACCCCAGTAATTCCCCTGTCACTACCTATGCACTCCTCCAATCACCCAGCCAGCAGTATGTACTTAATCAATCACTCCGCCAAAACCCAAGCACTTATATCAATTGACCATGCACTCTCCTTGCAGCACTGTAATCATCCAGTCACTACCCATGTACTCATGCAATGGCCCAGGCGCTAACTCATGCAGTGCTACAATCCCCAGAGCACTACCCATGCAGTCCAGCAATCCCCCTGTCACTCCCTGTGCACTCTTCCAATCACACTGCCAGCACCATATACTTATCTAATCAGTTCGCCAAAACCAAAGCACTTATAAATTCACCATGCACTCTCTTTGCAGCACTGTAATCATCCAGTCACTACCCATGTACTCATGCTATGGCCCAGGCACTAAATGATGCAGTGCTGCAATCCCTAGAGCACTACCTATGCACTATAGCAATCCCACTGTCACTCCCTGAGCACTTTTCCAATCACCATGCAAGCAGCATGTACTTATCCAATCACTGTACCAATACCCAAGAACTTATCAAATCACCATGTACTGTCTTTGCAGCACTCTAATCATCCAATCACTAACAATGTGCTTATGGAATGACCCAGGCACTAACAGATGTAGTGCTACAATCCCCTGAAGACTACATATGCACCCCAGTATTCCCCCTGTCACTACCTATGCACTCCTCCGATCACCCAGCCAGCAGTATGTACTTATTCAATCACTCCGCTAAAACCCAACCACTTATAAATTCATCATGTACTCTCCTTACAGTACTCTAACCATCCAGTCACTACCCATGTACTCATACAATGGCCCAGGCACTAACACATGCACTGCTACAATCCCCAGAGCACTACCTATGCACTCCAGCAATGCTCCTGTCACTCCCTGAGCACTCTTTCAATCACCATGCCAGCACCATGTACTTATCCAATCACTGCGCCAATACCCAAGCACTTATAAATTCACCATGTACTCTCTTTGCAGCACTCTAATCATCCCGTCACTAACCATGTACTTATGCAATGACCCAGGCACTAACAGATGTGGTGCTACAATCCCCAAAGCATGACCCATGCAGTCCAGCAATCCCCCTGTCACTCCCTGTGCACTCTTCCAATCACTCTGCCAGCACCATATACTTATCTAATCAGTTCGCCAAAACCAAAGCACTTATAAATTCACCATGCACTCTCTTTGCAGCACTGTAATCATCCAGTCAATACCCATGTACTCATGCTATGGCCCAGGCACTAAATGATGCAGTGCTGCAATCCCTAGAGCACTACCTATGCACTATAGCAATCCCACTGTCACTCCCTGAGCACTTTTCCAATCACCCTGCAAGCAGCATGTACTTATCCAATCACTGTACCAATACCCAAGAACTTATAAAATCACCATGTACTGTCTTTGCAGCACTCTAATCATCCAGTCACTAACCATGTACTTATGGAATGACCCAGGCACTAACAGATGTAGTGCTACAATCCCCTGAGGACTACCTATGAACCCCAGTAATCCCCCTGTCATTACCGATGCACTGCTCCAATCACACAGCCAGCAGTATGTACTTATCCAATCACTCTGCCAAAACCCAAGCACTTATAAATTCACCATGCTCTCTCCTTGCAGCACTCTAATCATCCAGTCACTACACATGTACTCATGCAATGGCCAAGGCACTAACTCATGCAGTGCTAAACTCTTCAGAGCAATACCCATGCAGTCCAGCAATCTTCCTGTCACTCCCTGTGCACTCTTCCAATCACTCCGCCAGCACATATACTTATCCAATCACTTCGCCAAAACAAAAGCACTGATAAGTTCACGATGCCCTGTCTTTGTAGTACTCTAATCATGCAGTCACTACTCGTGTACTCATGTATTGGCCGAGGCACTAACACATGCACTGCTACAATCCCCAGAGCACTACCTATGCACTCCAGCAATCCAACCTGTCACTCCCTGAGCACTCTTCCAAACACCCTGCCAGCAACATGTACTTATCCAATCACTGCGCCAATACCCAAGCACTTATAAATTAACCATGTACTGTCTTTGCAGCACTCTAATCAGGCAGTCACTCAACATGTACTTATGCAATGACCGAGGCACTAACAGATGTAGTGCTACAATCCCCTGAAGACTACATATGCACCCCAGTAATCACCCTGTCACTACCTATGCACTCCTCCAATCACGCAGCCAGCAGTATGTACTTATCGAATCACTCCGCCAAAACCCAACCACTTATAAATTCACCATGTACTCTCCTTACAGTACTCTAACCATCCAGTCACTACCCATGTAATCATCCAATTGCCCAGGCACTAACACATGCACTGCTACAATCCCCAGAGCACTACCTAAGCACTCCAGCAATGCTCCTGTCACTCCCTGAGCACTATTCCAATCAGCCTGCCAGCTCCATGTACTTATACAATCACCGCGCCAATACCCTAGCACTTATAAATTAACCATGTACTCTCTTTGCAGCACTCTAATCTTCCAGTCACTAACCATGTACTTATGCAATGACCCAGGCACTAACAGATGTAGTGATACAATCCCCAGAGTACTACCCATGCAGTCCAGCAATCCCCCTGTCACTCCCTGAGCACTCTTCCAATCACCCTGCCAACACCATGTACTTATCCAATCACTGCGCCAATACCCAAGCACTTATAACTTCACCATGTACTCTCTTTGCAGCAGTCTAATCATCCAGTCACTAACCATGTACTTATGCAATGACACAGGCACTAACTGATGTAGTGCTACAATCCCCTGAGGACCACCTATGCACCCCAGTAATCCCCCTGCCACTACCTATGCACTCCTCCAATCACCCAACCAGCACCATGTACTTATCCAATCACTCTGCTAAAACCCAAGCACTTATAAATTCACCATGCACTCTCCTTGCACCTCTGTAATCATCCAGTCACTACACATGTACTCATGCAATGGCCCAGGCATTAACTCATGCCTTGCTACAATCCCCAGAGCATTATCCATGCAGTCCAGCAATCCCCCTGTCACACCCTGTGCACTCTTCCAATCACACCGCCAGCACCATATACTTAACTAATCAGTTCGCCAAAACTAAAGCACTTATAAATTCACCATGCACTCTCTTTGCAGTACTGTAATCATGCACGCACTACCTATGTACTCATGCAGTGGCCCAGGCACTAACACATGCACTGCCACAATCCCCAGAGCACTACCTATGCACTCCGGCATTCCCCCTGTCACTCTGTGAGCAATCTTCCAATCACCCTGCCAGCACCATGTACTTATCCAATCACTGCACCAATACCGAAGCACTCATAAATTTACCATGTACTGTCTTTGCAGCACTCTAATCATCCAGTCACTAACTATGTACTTATGCAATGACCCAGGAACTAACAGATGTAGTGCTACAATCCCATGAGACTACCTAAGCAGTCCAGTAATCTCCCTGTCACTACCTATGCACTCCTCCAATCACCAAGCCAGCAGTATGTACTTATTGAATCACTCTGCCGAACCAAAGCACTCAGAAATTCACCATGCTATCTCCTTGCACCACTGTAATCATCCAGTCACTACCCGTGTACTCATGCAATGGCCCAGGCACCAACTCATGCAGTGCTAAAATCCCCAGAGCACTACCCATGCACTCCAGCAATCCCCCTGTCACCCCGTGAACACTCTTCCAATCAATCTGCCAGCACCATGTACTTATCCAATCACTGTGCCAATACCCAACCAATTATAAATTCACCATGTACTGTCTTTGGAGCACTCTAATCAACCAGCCACTAACCATGTACTTATACAATGACCCAGGCAGTAACAAATGTAGTGCTACAATCCCCTGAGGACTACCTATGCAGTCCATTAATCTCCCTGTTACTACCTATGAACTCCTCCAATCACCCAGCCAGCAGCATGTACATATGCAATCACTCTGCCAAAACCCAAACACTTATACATTCACCATGCACTCTCCTTACAGTACTCTAATCATCCAGTTACTATCCATGTACTCCTACAATGGCCCAGACACTTACACATGCACTGCTACAATCCCCAGAGCACTACCTATGCACTCCAGCATTCACCCTGTCACTCCCTGAGCACTCTTCCAATCACCCTGGCAGCACCATATACTTATCCAATCACTGTGCCAATACCCAAGCAATTATAAATTCACCATGTACTGTCTTTGCAGCACTCTAATCATCCAGTCACTAACCATGTACTTTTGCAATGACCCAGGAACTAACAGATGTAGTGCTACAATCCCCTGAGGACTACCTATGCACCCCAGTAATCCCCCTGTCACTACCTATGAACTCCTCCAATCACCCAGCCAGCACCATGTACATATGCAATCACTCTGCCAAAACCCAAACACTTATACATTCACAATGCACTCTCCTTACAGTACTCTAATCATCCAGTTACTACCCATGTACTCCTTCAATGGCCCAGGCACTAATACATGACCTGCTACAATCCCCAGAGCACTACCCATGCAGTCCAGCAATCCCCCTGTCACTCCCTGAACACTCTTCCAATCACCATGCCAGCACCATATACTTATCTAATCGGTTCACCAAAACCAAAGCACTTATAAATGCACCATGCACTCTCTTTGAGGCACTGTAATCATCCAGTCACTACCCATGTACTCAAGCTATGGCCCAGCCACTAAATGATGCAGTGCTGCAACCCCCAGAGCACTACCTATGCACTATATCAAGCCCACTGTCACTCCCTGAGCACTTTTCCAATCACCCTGCAATCAACATGTATTTATCCAATCACTACACCAATACCCAAGCACTTATCCATTTACCATGCACTCTCTTTGCAGTACTCTAATCATCCAGTCACTACCCATGTACTCATGCAATGACCCAGGCACTATCTTATGCAGTGCTGCAATTCCCAGAGCACTACCTATGCACTCCAGCATTCCTCCTGTCACTCCGTGAGCACTCTTCCAATCACCTTGCAGCACCATGTACTTCAATCAAGCGCCAATAAACAAGCACTTAGAAATTCACCATGTACTGTCTTTGCAGCACTCTAATTATCCAGTCACTAACCATGTACTTATGCAATGACCCAGGCACTAATAGATGTAGTGCTACAATCCCCTGAAGACTACATATGCATCCCAGTAATCCGCCTGTCACTACCTATGCACTCCTCCGATCACCCAGCCAGCAGTATGTACTTATCCAATCACTCCACCAAATCCCAACCACATTTATAAATTCACCATGTACTCTCCTTACAGTACTCTAACCATCCAGTCACTACCCATGTACTCATACAATGGTCAAGGCACTAACTCATGCAGTGCTAAACTCTTCAGAGCACTAATCATGCAGTCCAGCAATCCACCTTTCACTCCATGTGCACTCTTCCAATCACTCCGCCAGCACCATATACTTATCCAATCACTTTGCCAAAACAAAAGCACTTATAAATTCACCATGCACTGTCTTTGTAGCACTCTAATCATGCAGTCACTACTTGTGTACTCATGTATTGGCCTAGGCACTAACACATGCACTGCTACAATCCCCAGAGCACTACCTATGCAATCCAGCAATCCCCCTGTCACTCCCTGAGCACTCTTCCAATCACCCTGCCAGCACCATGTACTTATCCAATCACTGCGCCAATACCCAAGCACTTATAAAATCACCATGTACAGTCTTTGCAGCACTCTAATCATCCAGTCACTAACCATGTACTTATGGAATTACCCAGGCACTAACAAATGTAGTGCTACAATCCCCTGAAGACTACATATGCACACCAGTAATCCCCCTGTCACTACCTATGCACTCCTCCGATCACCCAGCCAGCAGTATGTACTTATCCAATCACTCCGCCAAAACCCAACCACTTATAAATTCATCAAGTACTCTCCTTACAGTACTCTAACCATCCAGTCACTCCCCATGTACTCATACAATTGCCCAGGCACTAACACATGCACTGCTACAATCCCCAGAACACTACCTATGCACGCACTCCAGCAATGCTCTTGTCACTCCCTGAGCACTCTTTCAATCACCCTGCCAGCACCATGTGCTTATACAATCACTGTGCCAATACTCAAGCACTTATAAATTAACCATGTACTCTCTTTGCAGCACTCTAATCATCCAGTCTCTAACTATGTACGTATGCAATGACCCAGGCACTAACAGATGTGGTGCTACAATCCCCAAAGCACTACCCATGCAGTCCAGCAATCCCCCTGTCACTCCCTGTGCACTCTTCCAATCACTCTGCCAGCACCATATACTTATCTAATCATTTCGCCAAAACCAAAGCACTTATACTCACCATGCACTCACTTTGCAGTACTCTAATCATGCAGTCACTGCCCCATGCACTCATGCAATGGCCCAGGCACTAACACATGCACTGCTACAATCCCCAGAGCACTACTTATGCACTCCAGCCATCCCCATGTCACTCCCTGAGCACTCTTCCAATCACCCTGCCAACACCATGCACTCATCCAATCACTGCGCCAATACCCAAGCACTTATAAATTGACCATGCACTCTCTTTGCAACACTCTAATCATCCAGTCACTAACCATGTACTTATGCAATGACACAGGCACTAACAGATGTAGTGCTACAATCCCCTGAGGACTACCTATGAACCCCAGTAATCCCCCTGTCATTACCTATGCACTCCTCCAATCACCCAGCCAGCAGTATGTACTTATCCAATCACTCCGCCAAAACCCAAGCACTTATAAATTCACCATGCTCTCTCCTTGCAGCACTCTAATCATCCAGTCACTACACATGTACTCATGCAATGGCCAAGGCACTAACTCAGGCAGTGCTAAAATCTTCAGAGCACTACCCATGCAGTCCAGCAATCCTCCTGTCACTCCCTGTGCACTCTTCAAATCACTCCGCCAGCACCTTATACTTATCTAATCACTTCGCCAAAACAAAAGCACTTATAAATTCACCTTGCACAGTCTTTGCAGTACTCTAATCATGCTGTCACTACTCATGTACTCATGTATTGGCCTATGCACTAACACATGCACTGCTACAATCCCCAGAGCACTACCTATGCACTCCAGCAATCTCCCTCTCACTCCCTGAGCACTCTTCCAAACATCCTGCCAGCACCATGTACTTATCCAATCACTGCGCCAATACTCAAGCACTTATACATTCACCATGTACTCTCTTTGCAGCACTCTACTCATCCCGTCACTAACCATGTACTTATGCAATGACCCAGGCACTAACAGATGTAGTGCTACAATCCCCTGAGGACCACCTATGCACCCCAGTAATCCCCCTGCCACTACCTATGCACTCCTCCAATCACCCAACCAGCACCATCTACTGATCCAATCACTCTGCCAAAACCCAAGCACTTATAAATTCACCATGCACTCTCATTGCACCTCTGTAATCATCCACTCACTACACATGTACTCATGCAATGGCCCAGGCATTAACTCATGCAGTGCTACAATCCCCAGAGCATTATCCATGCAGTCCAGCAATCCCCCTGTCACTCCCCGTGCACTCTTCCAATCACTCCACCAGCACCATATACTTATCTAATCAGTTTTCCAAAACTAAAGCACTTATAAATTCACCATGCACTCTCTTTGCAGTACTCTAATAATGCAGGCACTACCTATGTACTCATGCAATGGCCCAGGCACTAACACATGCACTGCTGCAATCCCCAGAGCACTATCTATGCACTCCGGCATTCCCCCTGTCACTCCGTGAGCACTCTTCCAATCACCCTGCCAGCACTATGTACTTATCCACTGCACCAATACCAAAGCACTTATAAATTTACCATGTACTGTCTTTGCAGCACTCTAATCATCCAGTCACTAACCATGTACTTATGCAATGACCCATTCACTAACAGATGTAGTGCTACAATGCCCTGAGGACTACCTATGCAGTCCAGTAATCTCCCTATGCACTCCTCCAATCACCCAGCCAGCACCATGTACTTATCCAATCACTCTACCAAAACCCCCACACTTATAAATTCACCATGCACTCTTCTTACAGTACTCTAATCATCCAGTTACTACCCATGTACTCCTACAATGGCCCAGGCACTAACACATGCACTGCTACAATCCCCAGAGCACTACCTATGCACTCCAGCATTCCCCCTGTCACTCCCTGAGCACTCTTCCAATAACCCTGCCAGCACCATATACTTATCCAATCACTGCGCCAAAACCCAAGCACTTATAAATTAACAATGTACTCTCTTTGCAGCACTCTAATCATCCAGTCACTAAGCATGTACTTTTGCAATGACCCAGGCACTAAATGTAGTGCTACAATCCCCTGAGGACTACCTATGCAACCCAGTAATCCCCCTGTCACTACCTATGCACTCCTCCAATCACCCAGCCAGCAGTATGTACTTAATCAATCACTCCGCCAAAACCCAAGCACTTATATAAATTCACCATGCACTCTCCTTGCAGCACTGTAATCATCCAGTCACTACCCATGTACTCATGCAATGGCCCAGGCACTAACTCATGCATTGCAACAATCCCCAGAGCACTACCCATGCAGTCCAGCAATCCCCCTGCCACTCCCTGTGCACTCTTCCAATCACCCCGCCATCACCATATACTTATCTAATCAGTTCGCCAAAACCAAAGCACTTATAAATTCACCATGCACTCTCTTTGCAGCACTGTAATCATCCATTCACTACCCATGTACTCATGCTATGGCCCAGGCACTAAATGATGCAGTGCTGCAATCCCCAGAGCACTACCTATGCACTATAGCAATCCCACTGTCACTTCCTGAGCACTTTTACAGTCACCCTGCCAGCAGCATGTGCTTATCCAATCACTGCACCAATACCCAAGCACTTATAAATTTACCATGTACTCTCTTTGCAGCACTCTAATCATTCAGTCACTAACCATGTACTTATGCAATGACCCAGGCACTAACTCACGCAGTGCTACAATCCCCAGAGCACTACCTATGCACTCCAGCTATGCCCCTGTCTCTCCCTGAGCACTTTTCCAGTCATCCTGCCGGCATCATGTACTTATCCAATCACTGTGCCAATACCCAAGACCAGGCACTAACTTATGCAGTGCTGCAATTCCCAGAGCACTACCTATGCACTCCAGCAATCCTCCTGTCACTCCCTGTGCACTCTCTCAATCACCCTATCGGCACCATGTACTTATTCAATCACTGCGCCAATACCCAAGCACTTATAAATTCACCATGCAGTCTCTTTGGAGCACTCTAATCATCCAGTCACTAACCATGTAATGACCCAGGCACTAAAGCATGCACTATTAAAATCCCCTGTCCACTGCTCATACAGTCCTCTAAACACCTAAACACTACTCCTTCACTCCTACAATTATCCAGGTAGTACCTGTGTAGTGCAGCAAATGCATTGTGATTTCAAAACAAAGCATTTAATTGTTTTTTATGTAGAACGTGTTTGTTTTGTGATTGAATAGTATATTTCTATAAAGTTACATTAATAATATTATTATTTTTTTTTACAGATATTCATCATCATTAAAAAAGACTTACTAATATTAGTTAAAGAAACGACAACAGCAACAATTAGATGAGCTACAACATGTGGGAAAAAAGAAAAAGTCTTGCGGTAAGAGAACAAAAGAATTTATTAAAAGACTTTCAAGGACTCAAAATAGTTTGAACAATGTAGAAAATAGAAAGAATACCTCAAGAACAAAGAAGAATGAAATGAAAAAAGGACAAATGAAGTCATGTTCTGAAAAAACAATCTATGGTAAGAGAAGAAAGAATCAATTTGATGAAATAAGGAAAATAATGTTAAACAATAGAGTAGTACTAAATTTAGTAAAAGATGGCAAGAAATATAAAAAAAGGTCAGCATTTTATAAAAAGCAGAAACAGATTGAAACTATTGTTGAAAAGGCTTTTGAATTAAAAAGGAAATTATTCATTTAATTTTATACAGAATTTGATCATTAGATAAGCCAATACGTTTTATGAAGGCGAAAAGTAGAAAGAAGAGACTAATTAACAGAACTAACTTTTGTGATTTTTTTTGGGTGAATGGAAGCACGCTTCAAGTTCAGAGCCGTTTTTTAATGAAGAGAGCTATTTTCAAACCATTACATTAGTTCACACAGTTGATACCAGTGGTCGTGCTTATGAAGTGAAGAATGGTTGTGCAATTGAAAAAGAAAAGATGGTTCCTGGAAACGTAGAAGAAGTGATAGCTGATGAAGTTTTAGGGAGACGTACTAAAGTCCCAGTGTATACTTGGGTGTGTAGTAGTATTTGTAGTATACGACAGGAGTCTATTGATATTTTACGAAATTTCTCACGAGTATACAGTAACAAAAGTGTTAAACAAAAGATTAAGATGCTGCAAGGACTGGATCCTTGCACAGTGAGAAAAAATACTGGTTTGCAAGGTGATTCTCTGGCTTGTCTTTCTAGAAAAGTGTGTCAAAGTGTTTTTCATCATTTCAGAATTGTAGCAGTACATCACTCTAAAGTGCGGAAGTTAGTAAGAAGATTGTACTATGCAAAAAGTCCAGCAATAATTTTAAGTTATTTAAATAGCGCTCTTTTGCATGGGTCAGTATCAGATGGATAAAGGTTTATGATGAAATAGAGTTTCGTTACTTTGTTCCTGAACAAGAGTGTAGAGAAAGTGAGAGATTGATAGAAGTAGAAGACGTAGAAGATAGTAGTGCTGAGAAGTTTGAAGAGGAAATTACGAATTTTAAGGTAATTTGTTGTGAAGGACCAAATTATGTTTGTATTTATTGTTGACGAACTCACTATAAAAATCAAACTAGAACTGTTGATCTGTATTTAAAAAGTGAAAAAGAAATCAATAAGTGGAAGGAACTTGCAACTTATTTGTTGGTAGAAGATAGCTTTGATTTAGATAGTGATCAACGTATTTGTAAATATTGTTTTACCAAATTAGAGAATAATAAAATGCCAGCTAGAGCTGTACATAATAACCTAGAGTTGGTAGGTATTCCTCCAGAGCTGGCAGATTTAAATACTTATGAGTCCATTCTAATTCAATCTGTGCACCCGTTTCAGGCTATTGTTTGTATGGAGCCTAAAACAGGTAGGTTGCCTCCCACAGATTTACAAAGAGGATTAAAAGGAAGAGTTGTGTATTTACCTTTAGATTTAAAGAAAAATATTGAAGCTATTGGTGTACAGAAAGAGGAAACTGAACCTGTAGTTATTCTAGTTAATGGTGTTCCTACGAAGAGTCGGAAAATATGGCATTAATTAGTAGATGTGAGTAAAGTGCAAAAAGGTACGTTATATCTCATAAAAAATAATGATTACTATAAAAATGTGTATGTGGAAGAAGAAGAAATAGTTTAAGGAGAAGATACCGAAATTTCAAGTGGCCAATTTGAAAAAGTGGACATGTCCAAAAGTGAAGAAATGTATGAACATTATAGTGTACATCCTTTACATTCCAAAGAAGTGATGGGAAATACTATTGAATTATTCCATATGAAGAAAGCAAAGGGGACTCAAATGAGTGTTTGGGAAAAAAGTTTGGAAGCTCGTTGTTTTCCACAGCTCTTGCCCACTGGAAAAGGTGGACGATATGACGAACGACCAGTACAGATTCCCACATCAGAATATCGGACAACAAGATCCAGGATTTCGGCAATGTATCTCATACATATTTTATCTTTTGATTGAAAGTGATTTGTCTGGACCTTCATATGCAGTCAACCACATATTAAGAACAGGAGTTCATCTTCAAAATGTTTCTGCAAAGGAACTCATGGGAAAAGTACATCAGAGAGATGATCATTTAGAATCTCAATTGATTAATTTGATGGTGTGTCAACGTGGTACTAATGAGTATTGGTATTGTTGTCATGGAGAACCTAAATGTATGTTAAGGAACTAAGGAACTCCTATGTGGTTTGTTACGCTAAGCTGTGCTGAATACGCATGGGACGATTTACTTGAATTTCTTTGAGAAGCAAATTCAAATATTAAAAACATTCAATTCAAGACACCTGGAGAACTGTGTTCCTTGGATCCTGTAAATGTGTGCAGATATTTTAATCATAGGTTTCAAGCTATGATGTCTTTTATCTGCAATAAAAACAATCCTCCTCTTGGAGAAGTTATTGATTTCTTTTGGAGAAAGGAGTATCAAGCTAGAGGTGCTCATCATATACATATGCTTTTATGGATCAAGGATGCACCCAAATTTGGAACTGATTCGGATGAGACTGTTTCATCTTTTATTGAAGACTATGTTACATGTGCTATACCAAAAACAAGGGAAGAAAACAACGTAAGACAAAAGGTTTTACGGTTTCAAACTCATCGATGTGGCAAATACTCTCGACGGAAATACAAGTCAAAGGAAAAGTTTTATACCAAATGTCGTTTTGGATTTCCACGTCCAGTAATATCCAAAGGAAGAGTCAACAGTTTCATGTCAGCAGTGAGGCATGCTATCACTAGAAAATCTCCAAAAAACACTTACAATTTAAAAAGAAGTGAACAATCAAAGTATATTAATGATTATAATCCAGTTATTTTGTCGATGTGGAATGCTAAAATGGATATCCAGTATGTTGCGGATAATTCCATTGCTGTTGCTCGGTATGTAACGTCATACATAACAAAATCTGAAAAAAATGGAGTTGAAAGAAATGTGGGAAGAAATTTCCCAAGAGAAGACTCTTAGTAAAAAATTGTACAGCTTCAGTTTGAAGATGCTGTCCCATCGAGAGATTGGATCCTACGAATGTTCGGATCGGTTGTCGTCTGCAAGTTTATATTCAAAGTCAAGAGGAATCATTTGGGTTAGTCTAGGTCTTGCTGCAACCCAAAATGGAGTACTTAAATCAATGCAAAAAATTGAATATTTAGCATTACATGAACCAGAAAGCACAAATATTGTTAAAACAAACATGTTGGATACGTACTATCCAAATAGAAGTCCCCATCATATGTCTCTATGAAGTACTGCAATATTACAACTTTAAGAGAAATGTTACAGAGAACATAAATGAAGTAAAATATGCAGTGATTGGTTCAGAAGGATGTTTGGTGAAACATGGTGAAGGAAATCTGATTAATCAAAGGAAACTGAGTTGCGATACACCTGATAAAAGGGAATTTTACTATTTAGCACTTCTGCAACTCTTCAAGCCTTGGCGTACTGAAATGGAATTACTTGGAAATTTTCAGTGCTATGAAGATTCTTTTAATGCATGTAAAGAGAGCATTGAATGCACAGTTTTCCCAAATTATCTCCAAATGTTGAATGAATGAACAACATTGAAATCACGGTCTGTGGTGAAATTCAATAGATTCTGAGAACAGCAAAAAAGGCAAAATGAATATGTTATGTAATGGTAAAATTATGTTGTGTAATTTAAACTATAATATTATATGTTCTAAATGTATTTTTTCTTCTCTTTTACAGACCAGAATTCTAAAGTTTGAAAGTTTTTAAAATTTAGATAATAAAAAACAACTGCAAAAATTGTTTCAAAGACTTTCATATCTACTATCGAAAAGGTAAGATTAAGTAACCCAAACACTATCCATGCACTACTACATTCACCTCTGCACTATCCATACAGTCCTCTAACCTCCTAGACACTGCTCATTCACACCTTCAATTCTACAGGTACTACCCATGCAGTCCAGCAATCACCCTGTCACTCCCCATGCACTCCTCCAGTCACCCAGCCAGTACCATGTACTAATCCAATCACTCCGCCAATACCCAAGCACTTATAAATTCACTCAGGCACTCTCCTTGCAGTACTCTAATCATCCAGTCACTACCCATGTACTCATGCAATGATCCAGGCACTAACACATGCACTGCTACAATCCCTGTGCACTACCCATGCTGTACTCTAACCACCTACACACTTCTCATTCGCTCCTTCAATTCCCCTGGTAGTACCTATGCAGTCCAGCAATCACCCTGTCACTCCCTGTGCACTCCTCCAGTCACCCAGCTACTACTATGTACTCATCCAAACACTCCGGCACTCTCCTTGCAGTATTCTAATCATTCAGTCAGTAGCCATGTACTCATGCAATGATCCAGGCACTAACTGATCACTGCTACAATCCCCTATGCACTACCCATACAGTCCTCTAACCACTTACACACTTCTCATTCGCTTGTTCAATTCCCCAGGTAGTACCTATGCAGTCCAGCAATCACACTGTCACTCCCCGTGCACTCCTCCAGACACCCAGCCACTACCATGTACTAATCCAAACACTCTGCCAATACCCAAGCACTTATAAATTCACCATGTACTCTGCTTGCAGTACTCTAATCATCCAATCACTACCCGTGTACTCATGCAATGACCCAGGCACTAACCATCATGTTACCACTACTCAAACATTCATAAAATATAGTAGACTTGTAACTCTCCAATCACCCACACAGTGTCCATACTCTCATGCAATCATTTAAGTAATTTTTCTTTTTTTAACCAGTAGAGGTGGTTCCATAAGAACCGTTTTTTTAGAACAATTTTAAATTTCTTTTGTTATTTTATAACTTTTGTAACTTTTTTGTGTGTTTTTTATTTTAAAAACAACAGACAAAAATGAAGATCAGGAAACAATCTCGCCAACAAAAACAAAGCACATTATAAAAAGAAAAGTTAACATTTATTGCTTTTAGAGCAGCAGAGATAACGTCTACACACTGCTCTCCAATACAGAGTTTGGTGTCGCACTTAATGCAACTAACTGCTGCATTTAAAAATTCAGGACGAATGTGGGGCCTTGGAGCAGGTGGAAGCTGTGCTGACAAAGATGGATCATTTGGATCTCGTTCGGCAGCAGCATTTAACCCTCTTCTCCTCTCCTCTCTTGCCAGGTGTACTGGGTGTATAGTCTCTAGATGTTTTTTCATACTGCTGGTACCGCAAAAATATTTTTTGTCAGACCCTCTAGACAGCACTCTCTGGCAAATAATGCAAGTAACTTTTCGGGCACTCACCTTTTTTTCACCCTCAGGAACGGTGAAAAAAGCTCACACAATGGTTTCTTTCTTCTTTTTGCCACGGTCCACCATCTGTTCTTCCTCCTCAATGGTCAAAGGATCAACTTCAGCAAGACTGGAAGCCATAGTTGTTTTATAAAATAAAGAAACACATAAACAAGGTACAGTTTTAAAGAGAAGCAAGAAACAGGTCTTGTCTCTATGAAAGCCAAAAATAAGGGGAATGTCAAGAGGATGGATCCTCCCTCTCCCACAATGAAATTGATTTAAACCAATCAGATTTTTTTTTCTTGTGCTGACATGAAGTCGCGCAGGGTGCGCGCACCCATCATGTACCCATCGCGCACCAGCGAAATATTGTATACATGATTATACACTATAAATAGAAATTTCTTTAAACTTTTAATAAGTATATTAGCAAAACTGTTCACTCTAATATCATATTCAAAGTTTCAATAGTCATTTTTTCAAGTTTAAAAATACGCCGAAGTTGCGACCCCAGCGTAATCACAGCGCGATCATGGCATGACCCCGGAAATACGTCCAGGGAGGGGTTGCGCACACTACGTGCATATGCCGTGCATACAGCAAATTTACTTTCGTACAGATTATATTGAAAATAATAGTTTAAAAATACTTTTGTAAATAAATTTAAGGAAATACTTAAAGCAAAACTTTCATTCATAATTAATTTAAAGATATTTCATAGTTTACAAATGATGCCGAAGTCGCGACCCCCACATGACTTTTCAAAATGGCTATGAGAATGCGTGCAGCCATTGTGTAGGGTGTACGTAGGGTGCGCGACTTCTGTATAATAATAATTATTTTAAAAAATGAATATAGTTTTCCTAACTATAATTTATTCTCAACTTTTTTATATATGTAGTCAATAAAAACCATAGGATTGAGGCACATTATACTTAGAGATATTCATTTAAAAAAACCTTTGAAATTCTCTGAAAGAAACTTAGTTTTCAGAGACGTTAGAGTTAGAAATTAACATTTAAAAAACCTTTGAAATCCACTGAAAAAAAACACAGGTTTCAGGGACGTTATAGTCCGAAATTAGCATTTAAAAAACCTTAGAAATTCACTGAAAAAAATGCAGGCTTCAGGGACGTTATGGTTAGTTGGACATTTCCAGAGAAATTCGTCTGTTATAGTTAGTTGGGATAACTATAACCCGCACCCCCGCGTGGCACTGCTTATGACGTCACGCATTACATCACTCATGACATGACATGACATGGTCAGTGACATCACTGATGACATCACTGATAACATCTCAAATGACATCACTGATGACATCACTGATGACATCATCCAGTGACTGTGTTTCTGTAAATTATAAATATGTTTTTTATATACACACATATATATATATATATATATATTCACTTAAAAAACCATAGGTTTCACACATGTTATAGTTAGCTGGACATTTCACCCGTGAAAAACCATTGAAATTCCCCCGTTATAGTTAGTGCAGGCAACCATAACTCACGCGACCGCAATCCTCTGCTGATGACGTCAGATATTACATCACTATATTTAGACACTTATTTACCCATGTCTTCTTCCATTAATTTTTAGCTATACATATATTACAAATATTTTTCTTTCAGAAAGACACATATGTCATCAGTGATGTAATATCTGACGTCATCAGCAGAGGATTGCGGTCGCGTGAGTTATAGTTGCCTGCACTGACTATAACGGGGGAATTTCAATGGTTTTTAACGAGTGAAATGTCCAGCTAACTATAACATGTGTGAAACCTATGGTTTTTAAAGTGAATTTGCAAGGTTTTTAAAATGCTAATTCCTAACTATAACGTGTGTGAAACCTATGGTTTTTTCAGTGAATTTGTACGTTTTTTTAAATGCTAAGTTATGTATTTTTTTTTTTGAGGTTTTTCACCGTGCGCATTACCGTACGCGCATGGTGCGCTTCGCGCACCTTGTGCGCGATGTGGGCGCACGGTGCGCTTCGTGCACCGCGCGCCCACGTTACGCAGTTCGCGGAATTTTTCCGTTTATACCGAACGCGCACGCTACGCGTACTCTGCGATTTTTCGCAAAAAAATTAAAGGAAATTTTTGCCCTTGGGGGTCCTTCTGGGACCCCCTGACAAAGGCTAGGGGGTCAGGAACTGTCCACCATGCCCCCTTTTCACGTTCTCCACCTTTGTTTTTCACCCCCTCAGACTGCGAGAGACAAAATGGGGGCTGACACTTCCTGGTTTAGACCGATTTGAATGTTTACTAAGATCTAACAACCAATCAGAATCGCGCTCGCTCACAGCAGCGTGCGCGTACGGTAAGTTTTACCGTACGCGCACGGAGCGCGCCTGTAGATATATATACTGATTTAAAGGCTCTTTTCTCAGGAAATACTGAACAGATTTACACCAGACCTGCAAAAGGCACATCCCTGACCTGAGGACTACCTCTCTGCCAAATTTCAAGTAATTCTGTTCAGCCGTTCGGGCTGGAGCTTGGACTAAAGGTCCTATGGAAAAATGCATGGGGAAAACGTGTTTTGGGACCCCCCCTTTTTCTCAGCCCCCGAGACTTTCAGGGAAGGAGCGGAGCGGAGCGCACCACCTATTTTGAAAATTTCGCGAGGATTCGTCAATCGGCGCCAAAGTTATTCCAAATAGAATGTTGCAGATTTCCAATGGAAACACGGTCCTAACTATAACTATCTACTGGCGACCGCCAGTAGATAATATATATATATATCTATATATATATTCACTGAAAAAACCATAGGTTTCACACATGTTATAGTTAGGAATTAGCATTTAAAAAACCTTGCAAATTCACTTAAAAAAACCATAGGTTTCACACATGTTATAGTTAGCTGGACATTTCACTCGTGAAAAACCATTGAAATTCCCCCGTTATAGTTAGTGCAGGCAACTATAACTCACGCGACCGCAATCCTCAGCTGATGTCGTCAGATATTACATCACTGTATTTAGACACTTATTTACCCATGTCTTCTTCCATTAATTTTTAGCTATACATATATTACAATTTTTTTTTTTCAGAAAGACACATATGTCATCAGTGATGTAATATCTGACGTCATCAGCAGAGGATTGCGGTCGCGTGAGTTATAGTTGCCTGCACTAACTATAACAGGGGAATTTCAATGGTTTTTCACGAGTGAAATGTCCAGCTAACTATAACATGTGTGAAACCTATGGGTTTTTAAGTGAATTTGCAAGGTTTTTTAAATGCTAATTCCTAACTATAACGTGTGTGAAACCTATGGTTTTTTCAGTGAATTTGTACGTTTTTTTAAACGCTAAGTTATGTATTTTTTTAAGGTTTTTCACTGTGCGCGCACCGTATGCGCACGGTTCGCTTCGCGCACCGTGCGCCCACGTTACGCAGTTCGCGGAATTTTTCCGTTTCCACCGTATGCACACGCTACGCATACTCCACGTTTTTTCATAAAAAAATTCAAAGATATTTGGGCCCTTGGGGGTCCTTCTGGGACCCCCTGACAAAGGCTAGGGGGTCAGGAACTGTCCACCCTGCCCCCTTTTCACATTCTCCACCTTTGTTTTTCACCCCCTCAGACTGCGAGAGACAAAATGGCGGCCGACACTTCCTCGTTTCGACCGATTCGAATGTTTACTAAGATCTAACAACCAATCAGAATCGCGCTCGCGCATGGCAGCGTGCGCGTACAGTAAGTTTTACCCTACGCGCACGGAGCGCGCCTATAGATATATATATTGATTTAAATGCTATTTTCTCAGGAAATACTGAACAGATTTACACCAGACCTGCAAAAGGCACATCCCTGACCCGAGGACTACCTCTCTGCCAAATTTCAAGTAATTCTGTTCAGTCCTATGGAAAAATGCATGGGGAAAATGCGTTTTGGGACCCCCCCTTATTCTCAGCCCCCGCTTGACGAATCCCCCCGAGACTTTCAGGGAAGGAGCGGAGCGGAGCGCCCCACCTATTTTGAAAATTTCGCGAGGATTCGTCAATCGGCGCCAAAGTTATTCCAAATAGAATGTTGCGGATTTCCTATGGAAACACGGTCCTAACTATAACTATCTACTGGCGACTGCCAGTAGATAATATATATATATATATATATATATATATATATATATATATATATATATATATATATATATATATATATATATATATATATATGTGTGTGTGTATATATATATATATATATATGTGTGTGTATATATCTCTATATATATATATATATATATATATATATATATATATATATATATATAGATATTCAATGAAAAAACCAAAGGTTTCACACATGTTATAGTTAGCTGGACATTTCACTCGTAAAAAACCAATGAAATTTCCCCGTTATAGTTAGTTCAGCTAACTATAACTCGCGCGCCCGCAATGCACTACTGATGATGTCACATATTACATCACTCATGACATGGTCACTGACATCACTCATGACATCACTGATGACATCTCAAATGACATCACTGATGACATCACTGATGACATCATCCTTGTGATTGTGTGTTTTTCTGAAAATTAAATATGTTTTATATTTATGTATATCTCAAGGTCAATGGAAGAATAAATTGGTATTTTTAGTGTAACTGACTGATTAAGTGTATCATAGTGAATAAATGGCTTACTGAGTAATCTTTAACCCCTTCCATGCTCATGACGGAACGATTCCGTCATGAGCATCGGTTGAGCTGTGCTCATGACGGAACCGTTCCGTCATGGCCCCGCCCGCGCTCGAACCCTTCAGCACCGCGGGGGAATCCGCGCAGCGCTGAAGGGGTTAAATATGAAAATATCTGTATCAGTTTCTTACTTTGTGTATAAGTGGCTGCATGGGTTGGTGAGTAGCTACATGAGTGTCTATATAGGTTATTAGTTGTTTTTTTGTCAGTATGAGTGTCTGAGTGTCTGTATGGTTCGGTGGGGGGTATTACGTAGTGCATAGGTGCATGAATGAGTGACTCACTGTTTGTATGTGTTGAAGACAGCATGTGTGCAGGACTGTATGGGTGGATGAGTGTGTGCATGGGTGTGTTAGTGAGTGAATGACTGTCTCAATAGTGTCTCCATGAGTAACTACATATGTTTTTAACTAGTATATGTGACTATTGGTGTATATAAGTGAGTATATGTGAGAGTGAGAGATTGAAAGAGTTCCTGTATGAATAAGTATGTGTTTCTATAAGTGATTGTTTAAAAGACTAAGTATGTGTAAGTTTCTGTAGAAGTAGGTGTGGTGGTGTGTGTATAACTGTATATGCAAGTAAATGGATGTTTGATTCTTTATTAGCATGAGTAACTATGTGTGTGAGTAACTCTATGGATGAGTGGCGTTGTGTAACAGGATGTATAGGTGTATGAATACATATGATGAGTGAGTACATGTATGAGTGACTGTAGAGGACTGTTGGTGAATGAGTGGATGTGTATGTGGTTCTTCGAATTACTGAATAGGTTGTTGTAACTGATATTGATATGTTCATTATTTTGTACATTTTAGTTTCTATTTTTGAATGTGTGTATTAAAGGTTATATTAGGGGAAGAAGAGGTCTGCTACTCTTTCACAAGGATGATGTCATCAGTGATGTCATCAGTGATGTCATTTGAGATGTCATCAGTGATGTCATGAGTGATGTCAGTGACCATGTCATGAGTGATGTAATATGTGACGTCATCAGTAGTGCATTGCGGGCGCGCGAGTTATAGTTAGCTGAACTAAGTATAACGGGGAAATTTCATTGGTTTTTTACGAGTGAAATGTCCAGCTAACTATAACATGTGTGAAACCTTTGGTTTTTTCATTGAATTTCTAAGGTTTTTTGAATGCTAATTCCTAACTATAACGTGTGTGAAACCTATGGTTTTTTCAGTGAATTTGTAAGGTTTTTTAAATGCTAATCCCTAACTATAACATGTTTGAAACCTATTGTTTTTTCAGTGAATTTGCAAGGTTTTTAAAATGCTAATTTCTAACTATAACGTGTGTGAAAGCCATGTTTTTTTCAGTGAATTTGTACGGATTTTTAAATGCAAATTTTTTTTTGTCATTTTTTGTAAGCCTTTGTATAAAATAATATATGTACTATATCCTGCATTATGGAAAGGTTTTTTTTTTTTTAATGCATTTTTTTCCGTGTGCGTACGGTAAGCTGACGGTACGCGCTTCGTACGTCATAAGTACGGTGCGCGTACGTGATACGTGCGTGACGTACGCGTACACCCGGAAGCAACGTCGCGGGTACGCAGGGGCGTGTAATGCGCATGCGCAATACGCAATACGTGCGTGACGTACGCGTACACCCGGAAGCAACGTCGCGGTTACGCAGGGGCGTGTAATGCGCATGCGCGATACGCAATACGTGCGTGACGTACGTGTACACCCGGAAGCAACGTCGCGGTTACGCAGGGGCGTGTAATGCGCATGCGCGAGTGTGACGTACGCGCTTCGTAAGCGCACCGTAAGCGTCACGTGCGCGCACGGCAGGTCATGTGACTTACAAAGAACACTTTTTATTGGTTGAAATTACTTTCACTTCCAGAAACTTCCCACACCACACCCATTCCCCTCATTACTGCTTGAAAGAACACTTTTCATTGGTTGAAACTACTTTCAGTTCCAGATTCTTCCCACACCACACCCATTCCCCTCATTTCTGCTTGTGATTCTCTAGGAGCAGGAGCTGGATTGACATTGGGATACAATGGCAGAACAGCAGACCTCTTCTGAGAGTGAGGCTAGCAGCACCACCATGATCCAGAGAAGGAGGAAACAAAAGACTTCTTTTGTATGGGAGTATTTCACTTTTCCAGAGGGGGAGAAAAAGGTGAATGCTCAATTGGTCACTTGCATACTTTGTGGTCGTGTTTTATCAAGAGGAAATCCAAGGAAGAAATATTCCTTTGGAAATCACTCTATGAAGAGACACCTCCAGGACAGACACCCAAGGACCTTTGCTCGACATACTGGAGAAAACTCTTCAGTAAGTCAACAGAGCCCAGCCTCAGATGCTCAGCCGAGTACATCATCGGCAGCTCAGCTGAGCCCTTCCTCTGATGTTGGAGCATCACCTTCTTCTTTTCCTGTGGACACCAACCCTCGATTTGGGAGGGTTGAAATGAGGTGTACAAGATGTGGTGGTCTTATTGTTTTTGGGGAGATCAGTCTTACCCTTATTAACAATAAGATAGACCAGCATGTTTGTAGACGCTCATAATACTCCCATTCTTTCTTTCCTCCATCCCTGTATGAACCCAACGGCTCTTATAAGAGCCAACCTTACCTCTCAACTTTTTTTTATTTTTTCTTTGAAACTTTTTTTTTTTTTTTTTTTTTAAAACACTAAAAATCAATTACCACATCTCAAGATCCTTGAGAAATTAATAACTAATTTTTAAAAATCTTTTTGAGATAAAGTGGAAGAAAGAGACCTTCTAATTTCTCACTTACCTGTCCCACCCAACAATTTAATTTATAATTAAAATGTAATTGTATCACTTTTACAGACTGACACATTATGAATCCACTTTTCAGATTTTTTTAAAAGCACATGTCCAAACTGCTTTTTCAGACCACCACCATGTGTAACCTGGGTGACTGCCTACATTCCAGCAAGGGCAACCAGCCTTAGTGATGCTGAATATATTTGCATTACTGACTGAAACCTCAAACCCCACTCGCTTGTAAATACTGTGCATGATTCCACATGGTAAGCAGCTGGGTGTGTGCTAAGAGTCTGCTTCTGCACCAAAAAATGGCTCCCCCTTTCCATCTAATGCAACTGTGAAATCACCAGAGCAATACGCAATAAATCTCTGCCTATAATTCCTCTTTGCACACAGAGTCATGTTTTCACATTAGTCACAAAACGAAATTTCTTTGCCAATTTGAAAGCACACTTACTGCTCTTTTTTTTGACAAGTGATAATCACTTTTACAGACTGACACATTAGGAATCCACTTTTCAGATTTTTTTAAAAGCACATGTCCAAACTGCTTTTTCAGACCACCACCATGTGTAACCTGGGTGACTGCCTACATTCCAGCAAGGGCAACCAGCCTTAGTGATGCTGAATGTATTTGCATTACTGACTGAAACCTCAAACCCCACTCGCTTGTAAATACTGTGCATGATTCAACATGGTAAGCAGCTGGGTGTGTGCTAAGAGTCTGCTTCTGCACCAAAAAATGGCTCCCCCTTTCCATCTAATGCAACTGTGAAATCACCAGAGCAATACGCAATAAATCTCTGCCTATAATTCCTCTTTGCACACAGAGTCATGTTTTCACATTAGTCACAAAACGAAATTTCTTTGCCAATTTGAAAGCACACTTACTGCTCTTTTTTTTGACAAGTCATAATCACTTTTACAGACTGACACATTATGAATCCACTTTTCAGATTTTTTTAAAAGCACATGTCCAAACTGCTTTTTCAGACCACCACCATGTGTAACCTGGGTGACTGCCTACATTCCAGCAAGGGCAACCAGCCTTAGTGATGCTGAATGTATTTGCATTACTGACTGAAACCTCAAACCCCACTCGCTTGTAAATACTGTGCATGATTCAACATGGTAAGCAGCTGGGTGTGTGCTAAGAGTCTGCTTCTGCACCAAAAAATGGCTCCCCCTTTCCATGTAATGCAACTGTGAAATCACCAGAGCAACACGCAATAAATCTCTGCCTATAATTCCTCTTTGCACACAGAGTCATGTTTTCACATTAGTCACAAAACGAAATTTCTTTGCCAATTTGAAAGCACACTTACTGCTCTTTTTTTTGACAAGTCATAATCACTTTTACAGACTGACACATTATGAATCCACTTTTCAGATTTTTTTAAAAGCACATGTCCAAACTGCTTTTTCAGACCACCACCATGTGTAACCTGGGTGACTGCCTACATTCCAGCAAGGGCAACCAGCCTTAGTGATGCTGAATGTATTTGCATTACTGACTGAAACCTCAAACCCCACTCGCTTGTAAATACTGTGCATGATTCAACATGGTAAGCAGCTGGGTGTGTGCTAAGAGTCTGCTTCTGCACCAAAAAATGGCTCCCCCTTTCCATGTAATGCAACTGTGAAATCACCAGAGCAACACGCAATAAATCTCTGCCTATAATTCCTCTTTGCACACAGAGTCATGTTTTCACATTAGTCACAAAACGAAATTTCTTTGCCAATTTGAAAGCACACTTACTGCTCTTTTTTTTGACAAGTGATAATCACTTTTACAGACTGACACATTATGAATCCACTTTTCAGATTTTTTTAATTGCACATGTCCAAACTGCTTTTTCAGACCACCACCATGTGTAACCTGGGTGACTGCCTACATTCCAGCAAGGGCAACCAGCCTTAGTGATGCTGAATGTATTTGCATTACTGACTGAAACCTCAAACCCCACTCGCTTGTAAATACTGTGCATGATTCAACATGGTAAGCAGCTGGGTGTGTGCTAAGAGTCTGCTTCTGCACCAAAAAATGGCTCCCCCTTTCCATGTAATGCAACTGTGAAATCACCAGAGCAACACACAATAAATCTCTGCCTATAATTCCTCTTTGCACACAGAGTCATGTTTTCACATTAGTCACAAAACGAAATTTCTTTGCCAATTTGAAAGCACACTTACTGCTCTTTTTTTTGACAAGTCATAATCACTTTTACAGACTGACACATTATGAATCCACTTTTCAGATTTTTTTAAAAGCACATGTCCAAACTGCTTTTTCAGACCGCAACCATGTGTAACCTGGGTGACTGCCTACATTCCAGCAAGGGCAACCAGCCTTAGTGATGCTGAATGTATTTGCATTACTGACTGAAACCTCAAACCCCACTCGCTTGTAAATACTGTGCATGATTCAACATGGTAAGCAGCTGGGTGTGTGCTAAGAGTCTGCTTCTGCACCAAAAAATGGCTCCCCCTTTCCATGTAATGCAACTGTGAAATCACCAGAGCAACACGCAATAAATCTCTGCCTATAATTCCTCTTTGCACACAGAGTCATGTTTTCACATTAGTCACAAAACGAAATTTCTTTGCCAATTTGAAAGCACACTTACTGCTCTTTTTTTTGACAAGTGATAATCACTTTTACAGATTGACACATTATGAATCCACTTTTCAGATTTTTTTAATTGCACATGTCCAAACTGCTTTTTCAGACCACCACCATGTGTAACCTGGGTGACTGCCTACATTCCAGCAAGGGCAACCAGCCTTAGTGATGCTGAATGTATTTGCATTACTGAGTCCAACCTCAAACCCTTAAACTATTCTTTTTTTATACCAGTACACCTTAATTTATCGTGAAAACATAGTCCATATTATTTTACATGTTCCTCACATTTAAATTTCTCCCAAAACAGAAAATGATAAACACAACTTCAACAAAAGGAATTCCATTTCTATTATTCATTTCTTAATTTACCATATACATCCCCTCTCAAACTCTAAACTCACCTTTAAAATTAGTTAGCTGTGAAAGAAATGTGGCACTCAAACAGCAGATTATCAGAGCCAGGATCTCTTTTCTTTACACCTCTCTCCTATTCTCTTTCTATTGGTTGAAAACCAACCCTTTTCCAAAAGCACCCTTCCCCCAACTTGACTTCTGCCTAGTACCCTTCCCCCAACTTGACTTCTGCCTGCTACCATAGCAACAGCTCATGGAACACTGCTGTGTGGAGTTAGGTCAGAAGTTCGCCAAACAATGTTTCAATTCCACAGAGCAAGAGTGCTTGACTTTTCAAACCTAACAGCAAATCCAAAGTACTGTTCTTTGGTAACACATTTTTCTGTACCAATACAAAACATGCTTCTATTAATTTACACATGCAGCCTAGTTTTTATTCTAGAATGGTATGAAACAGCCAATCAGTTCTTTTTTTTTATGAAAAAAATATGTATGCCTCCATTTCCAAACTGTCTTTCATTTCATTTTCCCATTCTACTGAATTACACCTCCTGAGTGCATCCAGATCTCCTTGGAAGATGTTCACAGTGTGGATTGTAGGGCACAGCTATGTTTTCTGGAGTGAAAAGTTTGCAGAGAAAACAGGTATGGTGAGAGACCTTGCTTTGCCAAATGTAGACATTAAATGGATTGGTCAGAGAGGGTTAAAGTGGCACCAATTGATGCCATTGGTGAAATCCTTTATGCAAATCCAACACCCTGACCTCATAATAGTGCACTGTGGTGGCAATGACCTAGGCACTTTGACTGGGGTAGGTCTGGAAATGCTTATGAAGGACACCTTTGCACAACTGTTTTCACTTTTCCCTAAAACTGCCTTTGTGTTTTCTAACATATGCCAAAGGCAAAAATGGAACTGGTCCAATCATTTCGGTCCGCAGATTGACAAAGCAAGAAAGCACGTCAACAAATCTGTTTCTGCTTTCCTCCGTGACTATGGTATGGGTTCCATTTACCACAACAACTTGCGTTACGACATGCAAGACATTTATAGAGGAGATGGTGTGCACTTCAATGATGAAGGGAACAGAGTCTTCCTCTTGAACCTTAGACTCTGCATCGGTACTTACTTGTAGGTACCACTAAAAAATCACTTCATAAACACAACGGCTCTTTTTAGAGCCCCCTAATATCTAAACACTTAAATCTGAATTTTATTTCTCTTTTTATTTTTTTTTTCTACCGTACGCGTACGGTAAGCTTACCGTAAGCTTACCGTACGCGTACCCCACGATTTTTAAAAAAAAATAATAAATGTTTTCTTTGAACTTTTCTGTCCTTCTTTGACCCCCTTACAAATGTTAGGGGGTCTGTAACTCTCCACCTTGCCCCCTTTTCAAGATATCACTCTTTTTTTTCTGAGTGAAACACACGAAATGGCGACCGCCGCTTCCTGGTTTCGACCGATTCGAATGTTTACTAAGATCTAACAGCCAATCAGAATCGTGCTCGCGCACGCCACCGTACGCGTACGGTAAGCGCACCGTAAGTGCACGGTAAGCTGCCACAGATATATATATTGATTAAAAGGCTATTTTCTCAGATTCTACTGAACAGATTTACACCAAACCTACAAAAGGCACTTCCTTGACCTAGGGACTACCTCTGCCAAATTTCAAGTAATTCTGTTCAGCCGTTCGGGCTGTAGCCCTGTCTAAAGGTCCTATGGAAAAATGCATGGGAAAAACGCGTTTTGGGACCCCCCTTTTATCTCAGCCCCCGCTTGACGAATCCACCCGAGACTTTCAGGGTAGGAGCGGAGCGTAGCGCCCCACCTATTTTGAAAAATACGCGAGGATTCGTCGACCGGCGCCAAAGTTATTCAAAATAGAATGTTGCGGATTTCCTATGGAAACGTGGTCCTAACTATAACTACCTACTGGCGACCGCCAGTAGGTAATATATATATATATATATATATATATATATATATATATATATATATATATATATATATATTCACTGAAAAAACCATAGGTTTCACACATGTTATAGTTAGTGGAAATTTTACTGATAAAAAACCAATGAAATTCCCCCGTTATAGTTAGTGCAGGCAACTATATATCAAGCGACCGCAATCCTCTGCTGATGCTAATACTGTATTTAGACACTTATTTGCCCATGTCTTCTTCCATACATTTTTAGCTATACATATATTACAAATATTTTTTTTTCATAAAGACACATATGTCATCAGCAGAAGATTGCGGTCGCTTGAGTTATAGTTGCCTGCACTAACTATAACGGGGGAATTTCATTGGTTTTTTATCAGTAAAATTTCCACTAACTATAACATGTGTGAAACCTATGGTTTTTTCAGTGAATTTGCAAGGTTTTTTAAATGCTAATTCCTAACTATAACGTGTGTGAAACCTATGGTTTTTTCAGTGAATTTGTACGGTTTTTTAAATGCTAAGTTACTTTACGCCATTCGTGGCGTGCGCGCCCACTTAACGCAGTTCGTTCCGTGCGCGCACGGTGCGCTTCGCGCACCGTGCGCGCACAGTGAGCAGTTAGTGCCGTGCACGCACGGTGGGCACGCGGTGCGATGACAAAGCAAGAAAGCACGTCAACAAATCTGTTTCTGCTTTCCTCCGTGACTATGGTATGGGTGCCATTTACCACAACAACTTGCGTTATGACATGCAAGACATTTATAGAGGAGATGGTGTGCACTTCAATGATGAAGGGAACAGAGTCTTCCTCTTGAACCTTAGACTCTGCATCGGTACTTACTTGTAGGTACCACTAAAAAATCATTTCATAAACACAACGGCTCTTTTTACAGCCCCCTAATATCTAAACACTTAAATCTGATTTTCATTTTTTTTTTTTTTTTTTTTTTTTCTACCGTACGCTTACCGTAAGCTTACCGTACGCGTACCCCGTGATTTTTTTTAAAATCAATAAATGTTTTTTTTGTACTTTTCTGTCCTTCTTTGACCCCCTTACAAATGTTAGGGGGTCTGTAACTCTCCTCATTGCCCCCTTTCCTTGTTTTCACTCTTTTTTTTCAGAGTGAAATACACAAAATGGCGGCCGCCGCTTCCTGGTTTCGGCCGATTCGAATGTTTACTAAGATCTAAGAGCCAATCAGAATCGCGCTCGCGCACGCCACCGTACGCTTACCGTAAGCGTACGGTAAGCGTACCGTAAGCGGGCTCAGATATATATATTGATTTAAAGGCTATTTTCTCAGAATCTACTGAACAGATTTACACCAAACCTACAAAAGGCACTTCCTTGACCTAGGGACTACCTCTGTGCCAAATTTTGAGTAATTCTGTTCAGCCGTTCGGGCTGTAGCTCGTTCTAAAGGTCCTATGGAAAAATGCATGGGAAAAACGCGTTTTGGGACCCCCCTTTTATCTCAGCCCCCGCTTGACGGATCCCCCCGAGACTTTCAGGGTAGGAGCGGAGCGTAGCGCCCCACCTATTTTGAGAAATTCGCGAGGATTCGTCGACCGGCGCCAAAGTTATTCAAAATAGAATGTTGAGGTTTTCCTATGGAAACGTGGTCCTAACTATAACTACCTACTGGCGACCGCCAGTAGGTAATATATATATATATATATATATATATATATATATATATATATATAAAAATATGCCACGGCTCTTCTTGAGCACCTCCCCAGCCCCGGCCTGTAGCCAGAAGTATATTTTTAGGGGGGCATGGCCCTCAGCTATGACCAAACATTGAAGCTGTGTTCAATCAACTTTTCACAATCCAACTTTAAATTCTATCAATTATATTGGATTTAAAGTAGAAGGGTGTAAAGTTCCAAAGTAAGCGTACTCACAACTTAGTGCAATGCAAAGCTTCTAAAAAAAAATAATAAGCTGGCCTCAGATCAGAACCCTCCCTCCCACTCTCATGTGGTAGATGTCCAGCCTCTACACTCAAAATTCTTTTGCTGGAGTATGTCCTATCAGGGATGTTCTACCTCAGGAAATCATCACACCTGGAAGGCCCAAAAGGATAAACCTTACCTCACGTAAATCTAGAAAATGTCATCTGATTCGTAAAGTGTGGAATTTCCTAATTCTGACCAAATTCTGTGGTGAAGTTTTATTTAAATTGCCACTAATTTAAGCTAACTTTACAGGAAGCTTAGAGCATATCCATCCAGAACCTTTTGGGAAATCTAGTCCTAGACAGTGTGTTTTAAAACTTTTAGGGCTACAGCAATGGTGCAAACTAAATATATATTAAATGTTATTTTACAGGTGATGTTGGGAAGCTCCCACAATGAATTTCAATATAAGGTTATGACAAATGGATAGTTAAATTATAGTTGATCCAAAGTACTAGTCAAAACTGCATGGACTTGAAGCAATCTCTGACATTGGCATACACCCCTCATACTTACAGGCAGTATGTGAGAAAGTTGTTGTACAAAAGGAGACCTTTGGTAGACGGCAACCAGCAAGACAAGTAGGCATGGTAAAGGATAGGTGATTGTGTGAGTCTGAGATGGGTCTATTTGAGGCCTGTGGCCTAGCTGAGGACACCTCTTTCATCTCTATTTAGAGGAGCCATAGATTACCAGACAGCAGCATAATTATGGAAATTCTCTACTCTTTCACATGCAGTAGCCTTTTTGCATAGAATCCTCAAGTATATGGCTAACATTTCTTAGACGAGCATGCACTTTTTTGAATGGTGAATGTAGATAGCATGCAAGCCTTAAAGTTATACTAGAAATGGAAAATATTTCCTCGCTAAAGCATCACTATCGGTGAAAGATAAAAGCCAAACTTCATGTTATGAAACAGTTAAGGGACTGACATGTTTAAATGAACACTAGAAAGCCAAATCACCTCCTTCAGAGAACCTGAATGGTAAAATATAACAACGGGGTGCCATTGTTAATCTCTTGTTAATCAATTAGGAAAAAGAAATGTGGGTCAAGTAACAATGGTTAGACCTGATTAGCATTTTAAAGACCAAGAGGCAAGGGAATTTTTTGGATTTTACACTAAGATCCCTTCTAGAAAATAAAATGCAAAAGTATGTTTTGAAATCACATTGGGCCAGGTGAACTGGTCAAAACTATTAACCTATAAATTCCACTTACAATTTCCCATCACCATTTGTCTATGTGTACCTAGCTCTCAATTTACTCCTTTAGGCTCTCTCTTACTTTCTCTATTCTGCCCAATCTCTGTCCCCACCGCCTCTCTCAGACTTTTCCCCACTATCCTGTTCTGTTTGCTATTGCATCTATCTTCCCGGTCCCGTCTCATTCTCTCTCTCTCTCTTAACTTTTCTATTTACACTCCTTTCTTTCTCTCAACCTTCTCTCCTTTCCTGGAACCTCGCCACACTATCTTCTCTTTTATCTTCTTTGTTGCTTTAATATGAATTTACCTTGAAAAATCAAAAGGCTAGAGGCATTTGGCAAAAGAGGAATAGTTGGTTTAATTAAACGTTTCGTTTGGGAAACATCCACTGAAATGGGTCTGAGGACTGTCTCAACATACATTCGTTCTGAGTGCCATTATATCCAGTCTTTGTAGCATCATAAAATAATTTAGATTCAGAGAAAGGAACGTAGGCTTAGTCATGGAGTTATAAATCAGTTCACTAGATAGCGAATGCAGGTATATCTCGACCTTGCATGGATGCAATGAGGACCAGTGGGTCAAGTATCCAGATGTTCGGCATGGGGAGCAGTTGATCACTGTGTATACTGTGTGTGCTGCGTTCTGATTGGCTGAGTGTTCCTCTGACCATATGATCTTTATTAGGGCCGATCTCGTAGGACCATTGTAGTGTTGCTGCCTATCGGTATGACTAATCTGAGTTTTTCCTGTTTGCGTGTTTGTCCAGCTAGTTACTTGCCACCCCGCCTGTGATCTCTCAATCAGTAGCCTCAGACCTAGGTCGCAAGGCCTTCTTGACCATGTATTTCTTACTCGGAGTTGATGGAGTGGTCATCTCGGCAGATTTTGATAACAATGACTCAATCTCATTTTTGAATATACACCTATTGTTGTGTAGTTGAAATCAATATTAACATTCCCTCCTCTAGTTGAATTTGCAACTACATAATTTACCCCACACTTCATGATACTCACATTGTTGTAGGCCTGATGTGTTTCAGTTTCAACTATTACTACTTCTCTAGTTATTTGCAGCCAGTTTGATGACTGTGTTTTTACAGCAGGAAACCCCCAATTGTAGGAAACCGAACAAAAACAGTACAAGAATGAGAACGGGCAGCAATAACGTACACAGTCCCGTAAACCAATGGGGAAGCCAGGTGGACCAGCCTTCATACCAGTCCTGCTTTGGGGCACCTTCCTCCTTTCCAGCTGCGGTCAGTAGTGGGAGTAGCTGCCGGGCGGTGACATGGGGATGGGTAGGGGCAGGGTGGGGGGTAGAAAACTATGGATTACGGAGGTTTACAGGTAAGTTAACATAGACATTAATAAAAATGAATTTTGTTGCGTGCACTGCATCGCATTTGGGGATGTAGTGCACGCAACGAAATTTGTTTTTATTAATTTATGTGTTTACTTACCTGTAAACCTCCGTAATCCATAGTTTACTACCCCACACCCTGCCCCTCCCCCTCCCCACGTCACCGCCCGGCAGCACCTCCCACTACCGACCGCGGCTGCTCCTTTCGCATGTCCGTTTCAATCGATGCAGTGTTTGAATGGCAAGTGTGAGTGTCCCATTATCCATGTTACTTCCTAGGATGAAAGTACAGCAGAACACACCAATCCTTGCACACACCCCTCCCTCTATTGCAGTCATCAAGTTCAACACATATCGGTGTTGAATCACCATGAGGCAGAGTTCTTTTTTGTTTGCATTAAGACCAAGCCCAGTACTGTTCATCATCTTCAGCAGCTGCCACCTAGTTATTTGAAACCAGCAGGCGTGTGCGTTCATCTGCACAGTGGAAAAAGTTACAGAACTTCCTGCATTTCCTTATTTGTCAGTAAATAGTGTGAATTATTCCGGAATGTCCTTGTACTGAGCCTAACCGAAATAATTGGCAGTTCTTTTTTTTTTTTTTTTAGCCTGATGCAATAGAGTTGCTTTCTACTGTAGGGGATGTTGGTACAACTCTGACAGATCCACTCCAGGGATGACCAGGGCAGGGGTATGTATGGTAATGAGGGAGTAAACACCTCAGCATCTGGGATGAGCTGAGCACATGCAAATTCCCCATGCTGCCAGTACAGATCCATCAATGTGGGGATGCCCCATTGCATGTCCGGTATGTGCAGTAAATACCCCACAGCTCTCATTTGTGCTGAGTTGAATCATTCCTTTGCCTCTAAAACATAAGAAATACAGTGTCTGTTTCCGTACAATCAGGAGTTGCCCCTTCCCCTCTAACCACATGTACCTATTTATATCACTGTCCCATTTTTCCTGACGGAGTTATCTACGTTAGAATTTAAACCTCCCCTACGTATCTCATTTCCCTTTTTATCATCGTGGTGGATGGCCCTAAACTAGATTGCACCAGACAGGCTAAGGGCCACCATGGGACCACAGATGGAAGCGGGAGCGGACATGTTTGTGCACTGGTGTGGTGGCTTCGCTACCTCCAAGAATCATTTTTTGGGAAAGTCTTGGGGCCAAACAGTATCCTCCGCTACGGTGCCCTGCCTGCTCATCCTATCTAGCTATTTGAATCTCTCTAGGTTTGGCATAAAGGTACAGTGCTGTGGGACTGGTCTTGTAGCGAGTTACAGTTACTACTACTCTATGGGGTTCTACTCTGTTGTACCTTGGCCCTAATCCTACATATGTAACAGTGGAGGAGGTATTTTTCTCTTTCGGGTCTACCTCTTTCGGTAAATAGAGCCTGTCTACTCCTAACAATGCCAGGGTGATGTTTGGGCTCCCATAGCGGTCATGTGCTGATACCAGGTATTGTGTAAGAGTGCACCATGTAGTGAGTGTGGTATATTGGCGTTGGGTTCAGTGTAATTGTAAGTGGGATGGGAGAGGCCCCTGTGCATGGGCTCTAGAGATGTCGGGATAGGCTTTATTTCCAGGCTACAGATGGATGCAGCCACACCCAAACTAAACAGAGAGTACAAAAAAGGTACAATCATGCCTAAGTTTTGAAACATTGCAGGGCTTGGGATGATTTTCGGAAAAGACATCTGTAGTCTTCTGCCTATTGGGGGGTTATCTTTTGCTTTGGTGAAAGTGCTAAAATAATTTGTTTGCAGATGTCTGTGAAAAACACAGTCTGTGGTCTTTGACTTGCGCACTTGGGCCTGATTGTGGATCTGAAAGTAGTTACTGCAAAGTGGTGGTCCTCCATAAAAGTGGTGTACTTGTGGCACCACTGCAGACCTGTTGGACAAGAGCTGTGGTTTATGGATTAGTTTAGGAAAACATGTATTTGTATGCATCATCATAAATCAACCTTGGGGTTTCCAGTGCCATTCCTTTTTTTCGTGTTGTGCCCTCTTTTGTTTTATCCGCAAAATTTTAGAGGGGTACCAGAAGGTGGCCCCATTTGTGGTAATTATTTAAAAAACAGTGGTGAATGCTTATTTATGGCTCACTTGGGTCTTTACTCAGAATTCATTGTCTCTCCCCCCTCACAACAGCGGGAAGGTACATTTTTGTAAGCGGGTGATCTCATATATTTAGCTGCTTGTTATGATCATTGTCAGTCTTCTAGCCTCCTACCTTCCTTAATGAACACAGAGGTAATTTTATTGATGTGGGATGTGCCTTTTGACCTATGCATTCAAAGGGTTTTGTGAAGAAGGGGCGGGCCATGCTTAGGTGCTTGTTAATGCACACACTGGACTCTGAGCTCCTGAACTTGTCCCTCTGGCTCCGGCACGCATTGTGCAGTGTGATTCTCCATAGCGGCGCCAGGTGCCCTGGTCACACACGTTTTCTAAAGACTTCTTTTGGGCAAGTGTTTGGCTTTTTTTGCAGGTCTTTTAGGCGCTTCCTTTAGTTCTCATGTGATTTGGTTATTTTCACAGAATTTTACCGGAGGGGGTCGGAGAGAGTTCCCGTGGCCCACATGTGTTTCTGCTATGACGTTGTCTGAGATTGGGCTTACTTGCTCCCCTAGACAGTGTGTACAAGGCCTTGTGTGGTGTTATCTTGGTCGCTAGGCCAAGTACGGTGGTGTGCCTATTTCTGAGTACCTAGCATGGAGCTGTGATGGATTTTTACTGACCTTCCCCTTTCCAGCACTCCCTTTTTTTTTTACTACACTCCACCCCAGATGTTTGGGCCTGTTCTCCTCGGCTATGGCCAGAGACTTCCAGCCTGGGACATGCTACCTTTGATGTTTTGGAAGGAAATAACCTGAGGAGCAGGCTTTGGGTGTTCTGGAGTACTTTGAGGAAAATGAGGAGGCAGGATGTTGCTTAATGGAGAGTCCGTTGCAAGGCCTGAACTTCATCAGATTTTTCCCGATGCGGGTACCAGACTGGGATGATCGATTGTTCGGATAATCTCCTTACTGACTGTGGTGGTTTGTGAATGGTCAGAGTTTTATGCAGGGCACCATTATACCAAGTGTGTGGGAAATCTGGCTCCCGATACTGGAACATCGCCTTGTTTTGGAAACAACAGTGGGCCTCTATTAGCCTGGAGGCAATTGCAGGTGGCGGGGACCCCATGCCATGAGGGATTTTTGGCCCTAGGCCGGAGGCCTGGGAATGGGGTCCCTTTGATCTCATAATAGGAACTCATCCTAACCGAACTCGGATGAGGGGACCTGGGTACCTGTTTTTATGTGCTAGTGGGGGGAGCCTGCCCCCATCAAACTGCACTCCCTCGGGATGTGGCCAGTTAACTCTGCCCCGGACGATCAGCAGCAGAGTGGGGCCTAGGCTCCTGCAGGCATCCAAATGATGGACTTTTGTCTGGACTCCAGAACGTATGGCAGCCCTTCCACAAACGCAAGTGAGGACTTGAAAGTCCTAATGTTGTCTTACTAGTCGTTATTCTGAAATGTTTATTGAGGTGTGCGTGAAGTGTATGTTCTGCATTGAGGGTTTGAATCTACTGCGCATTTGAGTTTTGTGTTGGTATGAAGGTGTTGCGTCTCCAGACAGTTACCTCACCCTGCTGTGGTTGCAGCCCCTATCCTTGCTGGGTTCCCTGTCTGCAGCTGCCGTGGCCACGTTGTCGGGCAACCACCTGGTCCATGTGGGGGTGGTGTGTTCGCTAACTGAATTTGTTGTGGCAGAATGTTAGGTGCATTCTGGTTGGTCTGAGCTTGATTTTGTAGATGTGGATTTGTGGAGACTGGCCTAGGCTTATCGATCTTTTCTCATAATACACCTTTAATCAGCATTGTTTGGCCATGTAGCCCATTCTACGGCAATAGAAACATTCTCTGAGGTCTGGCTCGTAGCCAGCCTGCCTGCACTCTGTCGTTAAGACTGGGTGGAAACTCTCTTGGGTTTTGAGGCAAAGTCAAAGTTCCATTCAAGACTAGTTCAATTTGCACACTTACGGCCTTTGCCATCCCCTTGAAGACAGTCTTTTTCAATTTGTGTTTGACCAGCTTAGCAGTGTCTGGTTGGTCATGCTTCTGTTTTTCCCTGTCTATTTCCTGCTTCTTTCTGTAGTAGTGCAATTTGTTGGCCTGTATTTCTCACCAGGGTTTGGTGTCTAATCCTACCATGCTGTCCAGTTCACTCTGAATTTTGGTGGGCAGCCCCTTTTTGAGAATGTTATAGAAGAATGCGGCCTGTGTCGGTCCATGGCTGTCCTGTCCCCTGTCCTCACTATTCCCTCATTCTGGCTAAAAAGTAAGTGACAGTCTCCCCTGGTTTCATGCTTTCTGCTATCAATCCTCCTACATCTGGGCGGTCAAGGAACATTTCCTTCAGGGACGTCCATATCTGGTGCCTGAAAGAATTGAACGTGACTCCATCATGTTTGGTGTTAGTTAGCGTGACTGCTGAGATGTGGGCTCTGGTGAACAGTGTGTTGGTGTGCTTCCCTGTGGGGCTGCTGAGCAGACTCTTGACATTGCCTACTGCTAGATTTATTTCCACTGTGTTTTTCTCAAAACACAAAATCCATTTCTCTGCCTTGTCCATCACTGGGGCCAGTTTATCCATGAGCCCTTCTTTATCCATCTTATCCCATGGCACATAGATGGTCCCTGTCATGCCCTTCTGTAATAATGGGCATATTTTGGCTTTGAGAGACTCCTTTGGTTTCTCCCCAACAAAGCGCTTCCGTCTTCCCAGGCAATCCTGCATGTAGGAAAAGTTCCATTTTGGATCTCAACCTCCATGCTGAATGCAGTCTGCCGTGACGACCATGTCCTCTGGCTCAAAGGAGCCCTCCTCTGGCCAGGGTCTATCACATTGACCATTTCTTTTGGTTAAATGGGCTAGCAGGTGGCAAAAAGGTTGCACCAAGACCTCACCAATTCTTCTCTAGTCATTATCTCTCTGGGGGCCAGTTTGTCTCACCAATATATTTGGGGAGCAGCGGACACCTTCGTCACTGCTCTCCTCAAGTGCGTGTAAAGGGGCCATGTTACTTGCCCTACATCTTAATTGGGTTTGAAATAGGCTACCTAGATCCCATATTTCCTGATCTGCCTCTCTCCTACCCTGGTGATCTGGTGTGGCTCAGGTTCCCAAAGAAGACCTTCCCTCTGGTTCTACTGTGGATACCTCTCCGTGTAGAGCCCTAGGCCTGGCCCCACTCTCTTCTGGTGTACTGCTCTGTTCTCTCTTGGCACTCCCACAGGAGAGCTTTCTTTCTTCCCATCCTTAAACAGACTTTTGATCACTAAGATAATCTGTTATACCAGCCCTTTTTCCCATGGCAGACTGTATCGGGTCATTTCAGATTCACACTATTGCTAGTTCGGGTATTTACCACCCTTTGCGGCAGGCACATTAAGATAAAAAAATGATCCGGCTCCTGCAAACAAAATAACAATCTCTAGAGCAGATACATTATCTTGCCAGGCTATATTTCAGAAGAGGTCAGTCTGGTCTAATGCAATGTTAATCAAGTCGTACCTGACTAGTGATAACTCTACCCAGTCACAATAGGCTAATCAAAGCACCATGCCATATTGGAATCAGGAGTTTCCTGAATGAACATTTCTTCTGAATGACTGGTAGGTTTAGGTAATGAGAACCACTTATGCATCAAGAATAGGAAATATCATGAAAGGTATTGGCTTAAGAGTAACACTACTCAATGTCCTGTACAGTTGTGCAATATCTTCACGCAGCAAATTCTTGTTTGATATACCATATGTGAAAGGTGAGAAGGGAGTTCAGCTAATACCTATGGAATTTGTAGCCTCTCAGCTGTTAGACTATACTAGAGTTGGTACTACCTTTCATATCAGCTACTCACACACAACACTGTGACATCCCACAGGGGTCCATCATTTCCCTTCTATTATTCAACATCTACCTAACCCAGTTAACTAGCCTGATTAAATCATTCAACCTCAGCTGTTACAACCATGTATATGACACCCACATTTAAAATGTGATGGTCTGGAAGACCTTTGCAACTTGATGACTGCCTTTGGGTCATAAACACATGGATAATGAATAACCATCTAAAGCCAAACACCACATAGACAGAGCTTATGCCCGGTGGACAAAAATACCAGCCTACCGCCATATGGCCTAAGAAATATAAGGCCCCTCCAACAATGTCAAGAGAAGTAAAAAAAATAGTGGTAACCATAAATTCAGACCTATATTTGATACCACGTGTTAGACATAAAACAGAATGCTTTTTACACAATAAAAACACTACATTTGATCCTCCCGTACCTTGAATAACAACAGAAACTGCAAGCCATCCTTACACTCATAGTTTTACTATGCCAACAGCCTAAACCTTGTCTCACCTGCATTCCTCATACGCAAAATACAAATTATCCAAAATACTGCTGAAAGAATTTTCTATTCCTTCACCCAAGTGAACACATAACTCCAGTCTTGCAATCACTCCACTGGCTATCCGAAGTAAGAAGGGCATTGTTCAATGTACTTGCTTTGATGACAGAGTTTCCAATGAAAAGGACCGCTTTATTTAGAAGCTAAATTCAAGCAATTCAAACAAATCAAGACATTGGACTCCAGGCTTGCACCACTTATCATCATTCCACATTACCATAAGAAATCCGTAGGTTGCACTGTTTTCTCAGTAAAAGATGCCAAGCTCTGGAGCTCATGACCAGCCAGTATTAGAAGCACCCAGAATCCTATACACTTCAGACAACAGTTGAAAACATGAATATTTCCAAGGCAACTACACCGCCTACATCCAAGCCACAGAGTCTGGAAAGAAAGACACACTCTCAAGCTCAATCTTTAGTTTACAATCTACAGACTAGAAACAACCAAATCAGCAAACTACTTTCTATAAGCAGGTAAGTTATAAAGGGCTTTTCTATGTTTTGCCAGGGTATTTTATAGTTAGGCAAGTTCATTCAAAACATTCCTGGCCCCAATATTACTTTTGCCCTAAGATCCAGAGATCAGCAGCCAAATGTATCTTAAACCTCTTATATTCAGGCATATTTGCTATGAGGGTTTTCCATCATCAGTACTGTGAAGCCAATAAACCAGCCTTCACTAAATGAACAGGCATGGAATAACTGAAGATATCTGTCACATACCGGCAGTCAATTGTAGGACTTTAATCCAGTCAAAGACTGCACAACCTAATTAGCTATACACTATGGCCACTTCTTTCATCTTCAATGACATTCAGATATGAGATGATAGTAACAATGCACATCCCAGCAGATCTCTCCACTTCTCTCTCCTTCCAACAATGCCAGTTCTAGCCAAGAACTAGACTCTAGGGGCAGATTACTAAGATTTAGCATTAGGGTGGCATCACTTTTGTGGTGCAGCCCTGACACAAAATAATTTTTGGTATTTACGAAGCTATTAAAAGCTGCTTTGCGTTGCTTTGCGTAGCTTAATAAATACAATGTTACTCAAGGCAGTGCATTGCGCTGCCTAGAGTTATCTTGAATAGGAAAGTTGTCCCTTCCTGCACAAAACAATTGTGCTCTTAATGCAGGCACCCTTGCACCATGGCGCAATGGTGCCTGTGTTGGCGAAAGGGTGCCAGCAATGTTGCAAGGCAGCACACAGTGTGCCAGCACTGGGAGACAGCAGAAATTTGCTGTATCGCTGTTAATATGGCACATTTCTGCTCCTTCCCTTTCAAACAATGCAGCACAGCATTTTGCCTTGCTGTGTTGGGTTGTGTGAAATGTAAGTAAATCTGTCTCGAAATTACTGATTTGACACCCCAATGCAGTAACCAGCTAGCAGTCTATAATCATTTAATACCATGAAGCGATCTGCAGAGCTGTTCAAAGCTGCCAGTGTACTATAAATTGCGTGTCTGTGTCTGCAACAAGCTGCGTCCCTTAGTACGATAACCGAAACTTTGGAGGCCATGACGTGTGGCATGTAATCACTTACAAATATTGTGGCCGGGTTTGCAGTCACCTGGACACAAGCATGCACAGCTTTGATGATATACTTCATTTTTTTCAGAGTGTGAACAATATTCCAATGAACAATTCAACAGTATTTAATATTATACTGTTCGCACAAAATCATCATCAAAACATAATCATTTCAATTTACATTTGAATTTAACCAACAGTTGCAAAGCATTTCAGTATTTAACAGCCAATATATTAATACTTGTAAATCTTCGCCCAATGCATTTCGGGACAAAGGGTCCCTTCGTCAGGGGAAAAACCTGTCAATAAAACACAATATCAGCTTCATATGCTCATTTGTGGTCAATACACACACTATGATGTCAATCTATGTATGTTACTATGCAGAGAGAAGCTTTTTGGATCAAAAAAATGAATACACTAATGCCCATGGACCTGAATGACGAATTTGAGATGGCATGTTTTTTATAAACCCAAAACAACAAAAGGTAAAACACATTGCACTATAAAATAAGCAACTTTAATTCAAGAAGGGCTCTCCATAAGGTAGACAATAACAGTGTAGTCTGGCGAAATTATCAAAAAGAGAAGTGTGTAAAAGATGGTTTCTAATGTATAAAATCATGGATATTAAGAATGAGTATCTAATAAGTGAGACTGTGCAAGGTAAAATTGCCTCACATACACAGATGAGAGACTGACACCAAATACACACACTCTCTCAATTGACTGAGGGGATTGACTAGTGGACTCTTTACCGTGGACTGAGTCGGGCTATATGCGAGTGAATTAATGGAATATTGATGTGTATTAAGGAATTTCCCATAATACGTATCAGGTTATCACGGGCTTTCTGATATCGCGAACATTGTTATATAGACTTGATGGTATTTAGTTAGCATATTACATACTCCAAGATGGCGCCCAAAGTCAAATTCTCGAATGTAGTCTCGCGGTACCTCAGACCCAACTACATATCCGTAATGTCGGAATTTGAAGAGTCAGAAACTTCCTTGGCATCGAGACGACACGCCGTAATACCGGAACGCCTAGGTAAGTAGGAGTGTTAGATAGCCCTGTACATAGAAATAAATGTATATCATCTCGGTAACCGGGGTCTCTGTATGTTTACAGATACGACCGGTGATCCCCAAGCACTAAACTGTCCAAGGAGGTCTGTATAATATAGTAAACAGGTACGGTTCTGCCTTAGCATGAGGCATCCAGGACTAACAATTTGCTGACTCAATCCGGTTGTCAGTATATTTACATATATATTTTCTGCATATATTTAGAACGTCTATATGTGTGACGAGTTTGGTGGTTTTGGAACGATACTGATTTAGTAGCAAGCTAATGTGAGTGAGTGAGCATTTTTTTGAGGTTCTGGTCACACTTGTGGTTTGGTGACGGCTTTTTTATGACTCTCATATCGGTGGTTGCACTAAAAAGATATATTGGGACTATTCACTATGGTTAAGAAAGGCTTCTTATACATGAGATATTGACTCTGACACACTCACATTGTGACATAGTGATGTACATAGATTGACATTATAGTTGCATGTATTGACCACAAATGAGCATATGAAGCTGATATTGTGTTTTATTGACAGGTTTTGCCCCCTGGTGAAGGGACCCTTTGTCCCAAAATGCATTGGGCGAAGATTTACAAGCATTAAAATATTGGCTGTTAAGTAGTGAAATGCTTTGTAACTGTTTGTTAAATTAAAATGTAAATTGAAATGATTATGTTTTGATGATGATTTTGTGTGAACAGTATGATATTAAATTCTGTTGAATTGTTCATTTTGATATGGTTCACTCTCTGAAAAAATTAAGTATATCATCAAAGCTGTGCATGCTTGTGTCCAGGTGACTGCAAACCCGGCCACAATATTTATGAGTCATACATGCTAGGCAGGCATAGGGCAAGCATAGCATGCAAATAGTTTTAAATTTGGTTAATTGAGATATACCCAGTTGATAAGCAGGAGTGCTAAATCTCCCCAACTCTGTGTAATCACTTACCACATAGGGTTTCAAAACAAAGACACCGCCCCTTCCAATGACACACCATCCTATGGGATGGAGCTTGCAGCCCATGTAGGTAAACGTTACAGTGCCACATGTAGGGATACTAAGCACTGTACAAATTAAATACATTATTTATTTTTTGTGCTTCACCACAATTTGCTTTGAGCCTATTAAAATATTTGTTTTAATCAGACTTCAGAATTATAAAACAAAATGTGCTTCATTTGAGCTTTTATAACTGCTGGTATATATATATTGTACAGTTCATTTGCAGGTGTTTAAGTTTTTTTTGCAAATTAGAAACAGTTTGACATCCGACAGTACTTTCTTCTGCACTCCCTATACGTAAAGTCACAGGAGTTTTGTGATTCTGTGGCATTTTCCGCATAAGTATGAGTTTGCTGCATTTTCGACATATTCTATAATCTGCTGTATAATCAGCAGATTTTAACTAAAACCAATGTTTTTTCTAATTTAAACAAATCAAAAATTACTAAAAATGCTGCAGAACCTGCTGCCTTCGCAAAAGTGTTGACTGGTCACCTTTCAGTTATTTATAGCTATATTTGGAGGTGGAACTGGTACTAATGAAGTCACAACTTTGCCCAGACATGTTTAACAAGCATTGGCATAGAACAGCCAATAGGTCTCACCTTTGGGACCCTTTAAGTGCTTAGCTAGAGCTATTGGATATGCCAATGTGTTAAGGTTAAATTGTAGAGCAGTGTGGCTGCTGTCTATCATGTTGAAAAGTTATATTAAAAAAATGTTGGTTCCTCTGATCCACTCCGGTAATGGAGTCCCTGACATTGTCCTTCTGGCTATTGCTTATGTAAATGTACACAGGTGTACAATGGCGTAAAAATTGGTGGTGCAACAGCAAAATGAAATTTAGTCTGTTGGAGCGCTCCCTTACATTGGATTGTGGCAGTTTTTGCCCTTCGGTCACTCATCCCATTCTACATCCAGTGCATATATTTTTAGTCGCCCTCATTGTTTGTTAATTTAATATATGTGTTTTGTTGAGAAAGAGATATTTATATTTTAAATGGAGTGTGTTTAAATGGAAATTGTTTTACTATTTTATTTTTTCACACTTTTGACTTTTGAAGTTTAAATAATGTATAGGGGAATGTATTTAAAAAATGTAAAACATAACAAATCTCGATCAAAGGCACAGGTAGATCATCTGTTAACTTAATGAGCTGTGGGCCCCATAAAACAAGCCTTGACAAAGGCAAACATTTTGTATTTTGGCAAGCGAAAATGTTTTTCTTGCGTCAGTAAGACACAAACAACAACTGTGGTATATGCGGACGTAAAGCTTTCCTTGCATGCAGAGAATAGTCATAGCATAGACTGCTGCAGCACTGCGGGAAACATAGGTGCAGTATTGTTTGTTACAATTACAGCCTGTATCTCTGCTTTCCATGAGCACCAGTAACATTACACAATGACATATTCATGTTTTTAGTAGACACAGGGAGATTAATCCGCAGCTCTGTTAAATACATTTAAATAATGTCCTGAGCTGCCGATTAATCTCCCTGTGTCTGCAAAAAATATGAAACTGTAATTGTGTAATGTAACTGGTGCTTGTGGGAAGCACTACAAAAAGGAAACAAAAATCCCGCAGAGCGAGCTGCTGCTAATGAGAGCAGCCTGCAGAGTGAGAGGACGTGGCTCAGAAGCCAGAGCTGCAGACATCAGAGCCGGAGATCTGTGTTTGATGCCTTGGTGTGGGTTTGATATTCTGTGAATGATTGTGGAAAAATCTATGCCCTAAAATGCACAAAAAAAGCTATTGGAGGGGTGGTGTGGGCCCACACAAGTACTATTGTGGGAGGGGTGGGGGTGGAGAGCACAGGAATAATTAAGTGAATAATTAAGCGGACAGGCAAATGAGAAGTAAACAGAAGGCTTGAGCAGGGGCAGGCAGGAAAAAATCAAGCCCAATCCCACATTAAAAGGAAGCCCAAACCAAACTATCCTACCAAAAAAGCCCAACTGACGGCAAACATTGAAAAGTACAAAAGCCTAAATAAACCAAACTAAAATACAAGCTACAGAGTGGAAGGTGCGGCAGGGGAGGTGTTAATAACGTAACTGTGGCATTAAGAGGGGATGGGAGTAAGAATGATATATATTTAAATGTAAGCAGGTAGGGAGCTGAAGTTGAGCACAGACAAACAGTAACAGAGCAGGAATCCAAGCAAAAACATTGTCCCCCAAAGAACAGATAAAGAATAATAGTGGAATGAGAAAGTACTAAGTCCCTGCTCTGTGGAAGGAACAGAAGAGAGAAAGGAGGGACAAAGAGGCAGGACTGACCACTAGCAAGCAGGGATATTTAAAGGAAATGAACATAGACAAATGAAAAGCAATGCCAAGAAGGGTGATGGACTTGAAGCCCACTGACTGATTACGATACCAAAGGGGATGATGGACGGAGCGTTTGAGCAAATCAAACACTCACCCCCAGTCGACTGATCTGGGTTTAATACATCATCATTCTTTAGCTCACTCCACCACCCCAGTTCAGACATGGCCATATGCAAATCAGACTGACCCTGTGCCTCATGGAAACAGTTCAGCCCGAACTGCCAAGCCATGTCTTCCCTGGATTGGAAACAAGCATCCTGGGACCGGTTTCGGGTTCATAACCCTCATCAGCCAGGCTATCTTGAATCCAGTGGCAAAGTGAGCAAGGATCCCACGTCTGGGCATACCCTGCCAACTTAGGGCAAACAAAGCGATACCAAAGGGGATGATGGACGGAGCGTTTGAGCAAATCAAACACTCACCCCCAGTCAACTGATCTGGGTTTAATCCATCATCATTCTTTAGCTCACTGCACCACCCCAGTTCAGACATGGCCATATGCAAATCAGACTGACCCTGTGCCTCATGGGAACAGTCCAGCCCAACTGCCAAGCCATGTCTTCCCTGGACCTGAAACAAGCATCCTGGGACCGGTTTCGGGTTCATAACCCTCAACAGCCAGGCTATCTTGAATCCAATGGCAAAGTGAGCAAGGGACCCATGTCTGGGCATACCCTGCCAACTTAGGGCGAACAAAGCGATACCAAAAGGGATGATGCCACTGGAATCGAGCTATCCTGGCTGAAGAGGGGTGAAACCCCGAAACCAGTCCTATGTTTGATTAAGTGTATGGTGTGTAATTAATTGTACATAAGGCACCATTATGTTATTGTATTAGATATTTATGATATTAGTTTTTTTTTAATTATTATGTAGCGCTACATCCCCATGTGTAAAAAAAAAAATCATAAAAAGCGATTTCACCTGAAGGCATTCTAGTACTTTACACGAGCACCAGGTACATTTGGCAAGGTCGCCTTTATATATATATTTTTACACTGGGACACATTACGTTATTTGCAGAGAATCACCAGATGCTAAGCCCACACCAGAATTGAATATAGTTGCCTAGTTTGTACGTCGGCAGCTATGGCTGTAGCACCATATTCTCTGCAGTTTAAAGTGCTGCACTTGACAGGTTTTACTATTAGATCAAATCCTGACAATGTCGACTGAGGCTTCCATCCTTCCAAGGTGGGTATATTAAGTATGATTCTGTTGTACAGTAGTATCTGTGGACCCACTAACATCATCTGGTCCAGATTCCAGACTGTCAAAGAAGAACAGAACAAGAAGTGGGAAAGGGACCAGTCTCTGGAGCCCCCTATCGTGCTTACTTCCGACCTGCTAAATTCCCCACCACTCACCATGTTTACAGCTCTAGAAATGTCTATCACAAGAGAAACACCACAAAAGCCCCCATCCTTCTTAAATAACTAATAAATGCAGGGCATTGCAATAGATTTGGCCTTTTACCACTAAGCTGCCACGCTGCCCTTGATGGTTGCCCACAACCTGAGAGCATTACACAATGAGACCCTGTCACCACTTGCCAGCTCCTGCTGTCTTTGTTGCACCCATGAGCATCTGGCACTGTCTACAAATGAGACCTCAGAGCAATGTGGAAGATGCCATCAACAAGATAGTCTAGCAGGTTAAAGCAGCTGCTGCAGACATCTTTGGTTCGAATCATCACCAGGACCACTCCGATTTTCAACCGAAGTGAGACAACATGAAACTTCCTAAACTCGAGGTCTGCACTGGAGAAACTGCAGAGGCCGGTACCTCTGAAAGTTGGAGCTGTGCGTGTGACTGACTCTTCTCCAGCGCCATTGGGCTCTCTCAGAGATGTAGCCCTGTCCCCATAACCGTAATCTGTAATTTTGGGGTGAATTACCTACTAGCCATGCATTCTTCTGAATCTCCAATACAACAAAATAGCTATTGCGTAAATACCCTTTCAGACTACTTTCAAATAGGATAGCCTAGTTAATTAAAACTATTATTTCATAACCAAATTTAAATATATCTCATACTCAACAGTGTATACTAGTAGAACGTTTTAATGTGATGTATTATGTTTAAAAATACCTAATCTCTGGGTAAGAATTTTGCGTCTATAAGTACATTTTGATATTCTGATGCAACCATAAGATGCACGTCTTTGGCCTCGAAGTTTATTGTGACAGCAGTAGGACCCCCCTAATATGTCACTAGTTTATATAGAACTTATCTGCATTTGTGTATCCTCAAGGCACTATCACCTTCTTCTCACAAGGCGTGCTGATGCATGCAAGAATGTGGCATTGGTTGGTAACACTGGAATTACTAGGTATGTAATGGGATTAAATGAACATTAGACGGAACATTATGTGGCATTATCTAGCCACAGTAACACATTGATACAGCAAGGATACAAGTGCTATGAAATCCAGAGATTGCTTGATAAAAAAAAGTGTTTACATTCAGCAAATCCAAAACAAAATGCTATTCGCCAACAAGTAATAGTTTTATCTTCTTTCAAAGCGGAAGAACTGGAACATAACTTGCACTGTCCCTTACACTTCCCCGGTTAAAATAGTTATGTGAAACACAATGTTGCAGCCTGAGGGACTGCCACCTTCCGGGGGCTGTTCTCAAATTGAAAGCAGTGGGACATGTGGTCCCCCCTGCAGTCCCAGGGACAACCACCTCCCCGAGGCAAATTCTAAGAAAAAAGGGGGGCCCCCTCCTGGAGTCATACATGGCCCAAGGGTTCCTCATTCCCCAGGGCTGGCTTCTGTTACGTCCCAGGGTGCCAACCCCCAGGACATAGCTGTTTGCTCAGAAAGCTCTTGCCAAGTCAGAGCAAACAGTCTGCTGTCAGCAAGTGGGAACTGTGTCAGGTACATACATGAGTTATGTAAGGTTGTAAGTAGTGCATTGCGGGAAGTAAGTTATAGCTAGCTCAGGTAATTATAACTTCTGAATTTTACTGGTTTTGTATGGGTGAAATCTGAGCCTAACTATAACGTCCCTGCAAACTTTGTTTTTTCAGCGAAAAAAAAAATATATATAGATAAATATGACTTTAACTTTACTACTCCTAAATGCCTTTTATGACTACCGAAAGTCGTAAAGTTAGGATTTTGTCTCAGTTTAAGTGTACTAATGTTAGGAATCCTAACTTTACAAATGCCTTTTGTGAATATCGAAAGTCGTAAAGTTAGGATTTTATCTCAGATTACTTTTGTGAATCGGGCCCGGTATATTTAGGAAATAGAAGTAAAAATAAACCTTAAACTTCACTGAAAAAACTAAAGGTTACAAGGACATTATAATTAGGTTCAGATTTTACTTGTGCAAAACCATTGAAATTCAGTAGTTATAGTTATAGCTATAACTTACACCCATACAATACAATGCTTATGACCTCCTATATTGCATCACTCATGACAGTCAGTGGCATCATATATATATACATATATATATATTCACTTAAAAAACCATAGGTTTCACACATGTTATAGTTACGTGAATATTTCACTCGTAAAAAACCAATGAAATTCCCCCGTTATAGTTAGTTCAGATAACTATAACTCGTGCGCCCGCAATCCACTGTTCATGACGTCACATATTACATCACTCATGACATGGTCAGTGGCATCACTCATGACATCACTGATGACATCATCCTTGTGATAGAGTGGCGGTCGCGCGAGTTATAGTTATCTGAACTAACTATAACGGGGGAATTTCATTGGTTTTTTACGAGTGAAATATCCACCTAACTATAACATGTGTGAAACCTATGGTTTTTTAAGTGAATTTGCAAGGTTTTTTAAATGCTAATTCCTAACTATAACGTGTGTGAAACCTATGGTTTTTTCAGTGAATTTGTACGGTTTTTTAAATGCTAATTTATTTATGTATTATTATTTTTTTTATATATTTATTTTACAATAAACTACGTATTAAAAAATTTATTATTTTTTTTGTCGTTTTTCACCGTGCACGCACGGTGCGCGCACCCCCGCGATTTAAAAAAATAATAATAAATTTATGCCTTCGGGGTCCTTCTGGGACCCCCTGACAAAGGCTAGGGGGTCAGGAACTCTCTACCCTGCCCCCTTTTCACGTTCGCCACCTTCCTTTTTCACTCTCGCACTGAAAACAAACAAAATGGCGGATGACACTTCCTGATTACGACTGATTCGAACGTTGACTAACATGTAACCACCAATCAGAATTACGCTTGCGCACGTTAGGGTGCTCGCACGGTGCTCGCACCCTGCGCGCGTATAGATATTGATATGCTTTTAAATGCTATTTTCTCAGGAAATACTGAACAGATTTACACCAGACATGCAAAAGGCACTTCCTTGACCTTATGGCTACCTCTCTGCCAAATTTCAAGTAATTCTGTTCAGCCGTTCGGGCTGTAGCTGTGTCTAAAGGTCCTATGGAAAAATGCATGGGGAAAACGCATTTTGGGACCCTCCTTTTTTCTCGGCCCCCGCTTGACGAATCACCCCGAGACTTTCAGGGTAGGAGCTGAATGGAGCGCCCCATTAGTTTTGAAAATTTCGCGAGGATTCGTCAACCGGCGCCAAAGTTATTCAAAATAGAATTTTGAGATTTCCTATGGAAACACGGTCCTAACTATAACTATCTACTGGCGACCGCCAGTAGATAATGTGTGTACATATATATATATTCTCTGAAAAAACCATAGGTTTCAGGGGCGTTATAGTTAGCTGGACTTTTCACTCGTACAAAACCATTGAAGTTCCCCCGTTATAGTTAGTTCAGCTAACTATAACTCGCGCGCCCGCAATGCACTGCTGATGACGTCACATATTACATCACTCATGACATTGTCAGTGACATCACTCATGACATCACTGATGACATCTCAAATGACATCACTAATAACATCACTGATGACATTATCCTTGTGATAGAGTGGCAGACCTCCTCTTCCCCTAATATAACCTTTGATACACACATTCCAAAATAGAAATTACAATGTTCAAAACAATGGACAGACCAATACCAGTTACAACAACCTATTCAGTAATTCTAAGATCCACATACACATCCACTCATTCACCAACAGTCCTATACAGTCACTCATACATGTACTCACTCATCATATGTACTCACACACCTATACATCCTGTTACACAACGCCACTCATCCATAGAGTTACTCACACACATAGTCACTCATGCCAATAAAGAATCAAACATTCATTTACTTGCAAATACAGTTATACACACACCACCACACTTACTTCTACAGAAACTTACACATACTTAGTCTTTTAAACAATCACTTATAGAAACACATACTTATTCATACAGGAACTCTTTCAATCTCTCACTCTCACATATACTCACTTATATACACCAATAGTCACATATACTAGTTTAAAACATATGTAGTTACTCATAAAGACACTATTGAGACAGTCTATCACTCACTAACACACCCATGCACACACTCATCCACCCATACAGTCCTGCACACATGCTGTCTTCAACATTACAAACAGTGAGTCACTCATTCATGCACCTATGCACTACGTAATACCCCCCACCGAACCATACAGACACTCAGACACTCATACTGATACTCAAAAAACCAACTAATAACCTATATAGACACTCATGTAGCTACTCACCAACCCATGCAGCCACTTATACACAAAGTGAGAGACTGATGCAGATATTTACACATTTAAACATTACTCACTAAGCCATGTATTCACTAAGATACACTTAATCAGTCAGTTATACAATCAATTTTTCAAAAACAAATCATCCATTTAGACACTTATATACCCATTTATTCTTCCATCGACCTTGAGATATACATATATAAAACATATGTAATTTTCAGAAAAACACACATTCACTGGATGATGTCATCAGTGATGTCATTTGAGATGTCATCAGTGATGTCATGAGTGATGTCACTGACCATGGCATGAGTGATGTAATATGTGACTTCATCAACAGTGCATTGGGGGTGCGCGAGTTATAGTTAGCTGAACTAACTATAACAGGGGAATTTTAATGGTTTTGTACGAGTGAAAAGTCCAGCTAACTATAACGCCCCTGAAACCTATGGTTTTTTCAGTGAATTTCTAAGGTTTTTTAAATGCTAATTCCTAACTATAACGTGCCTGAAGCCTATGGTTTTTTCAGTGAATATATATATATATATATCCAACATAAAAAGGTTACCCTTTTAGAAGAGCCGCAAACAGGTAGATATTAATTTCGTTTTATTCATGGAAGCTGCATCACGATGAAAAGGGATTCCTTTTAAAAGTTCAGGTGCCTGACGCGTTTCATGCGCTCTCGCATTTCCTCAGAGGCACATAATTGAATCACTGCGTGCAGCCTCAGGCAGTCTTTAAGTATGCAATCACCTGCCCATGTGGGCGTCGGCTCCCACTGAGCCTGCTGGTCAAGGTAGTGCCAAACTATAACTCAAGTGAGTGGCTTGCAACGAAGTGAAAGTGTCAAAAATTAAAAACCCAAGTGGGTCTGAAAAGAGACTCTAATGCCACGTCTTGCAATACCTTTCTTCCAAGAAATGATCTTCCTGCCTGAGGACGCAATGAGCACCCACTTGGGACTGTAAGGTTGGGGAACCACAAGTACCATGATGCAAGGTTGCACACGCTCATATAGGGCGGGACTTGATAGAGTATATAATGTTTCCCAACTTATGCTGATGTGTTTCCTGCTTCTGCCAGTGATCAAGGAATGTGAATTTCGAAACGCGTTTGGCTTGTATGAGGTAGCCGAGATGGAACTTTTATCCTGCTATGGTCTGCATTAAAGAGGTGATTATACTCTTCGTGTGGGTGTCTTCAATGAGGGAACTCTTGCTGTTGGATATATATATATATATATATATATATATATATATATATATATATATATATATATATTCACTGAAAAAACCATAGGTTTCACACACGTTATAGTTAGGAATTAGCATTTAAAAAACCTTGCAAATTCACTTAAAAAACCATAGGTTTCACACAAGTTATAGTTAGCTGTACATTTCACTCGTAAAAAACCAATGAAATTCCACGTTATAGTTAGATCAGGTAACTATAACTTGCGCGACCGCAATGCACTGCTGATTACGTCACATATTACATCAATTACGACATGGTCAGTGACATCACTCATGACATCAATGATGACATCTGAAATGACACATTGTGCATTGCGGTTGCGCACGTTATAGTTACCTGATCTAACTATAACGTGGAATTTCATTGGTTTTTTACGAGTGAAATGTACAGCTAACTATAACTTGTGTGAAACCTATGGTTTTTTAAGTGAATTTGCAAGGTTTTTTAAATGCTAATTCCTAACTATAACGTGTGTGAAACCTATGGTTTTTTCAGTGAATTTGTACGGTTTTTTAAATGCTAAGTTATGTATTTATTTTTAATTTTTGCGTGCACCGTGCTCGCCCTATGGGCACTCGCGCACCGAGCACCCACGTTGCGCATTTCGTACCATGCACGCCTCTCCATTTTTTACAAAATATCAATTGTTTTTTTCTCCCTTGGGGGTCGTTAGATTTATATATTAAATGTGATTTTTAATTCTATTTTTTTTTTTTTTTTACCGTACGCGGACGGTAAGCTTACCGTACGCGCACTCCGCGATTTTTTTTTAAAATTATTACATTTATTTTTCATACTTTTTGGTCCTTCCTGAACCCCCTGATGAACGCTAGGGGGTCTGCAACTCTCTTCGTTGCCCCCTTTTCATGTTATCAACCTTTGTTTTTTAGTGCGAGAGACAGAAAATGGCGGCCGATACTTTCTGATTTCGACCGATTCGTATGTTTACAGTCATGTAACCACCAATCAGAATTGAGCTCGCGCACGGCACCGTACGCGTACGGTAAGCTTACCGTAAGCGCACGGAGCGCGCTTACAGATATATATATTGATTTAAATGCTATTTTCTCAGGACCTACTGAACAGATTTACACCAGACCTGCAAAAGGCACATCCCTGACCTGAGGACTACCTCTCTGCCCAATTTCAAGTAATTCTGTTCAGCCGTTCGGGCTGTAGCTCGGACTAAAGGTCCTATGGGAAAATGCATGGGGAAAACGCGTTTTGGGACCCCCCTTTTTTCTCAGCCCCTGCTTGACGAATCCCCCCGAGACTTTCAGGGTAGGAGCGGAGCGTAGCGCCCCATTAGTTTTGAAAAATTCACGAGGATTCGTCAACCGGCGCCAAAGTTATTCCAAATAGAATGTTGCGGATTTCCTATGGAAACACGGTCCTAACTATAACTATCTACTGGCGACCGTCAGTAGATAATGTATATATATGCACATATACATATATATGATGCCACTGACTCTGTATGTATATATATATATATATAACCTCCTGGCAGTCGCCAGTAGGTAGTTATAGTTAGGACCTATTTTCCATAGGAAATCTGCAACATTCTATTTGGAATAACGTTGGCGCCGATTGATGAATTTTCGCAAACTTTTCCAAACTTTTGTCCAGCTCCGGTCCGATCCTATCCTGAAAATTTCACGGTGATTCGTCAAGCGGGGGTCGAGAAAAAAGGGGGGTCCCAAAACACGTTTTCCCCATGCATTTTCCTATAGGACCTGTTGACGCAGCTACAACCCGAACTGCTGAACGAATTACACCAAATTTGGCAGACTCATGCCTTTTGCTTAAATGGTGGAAATCCGTTCTGTAGTTCCTGAGAAAATTAGAGTTAAAAAGATAGATATATCTGGGCGGAGCCTAACCACACATCTCATCGTGAGTGTGGCTGTCAGTACTTCATCCAAGAAGTGTTGGCAGCCATCTTGGGACCAATATACATGATAGCACCTCATTAAAAAGCATTGCAGTTAATAGAAGGTTTTAGGACTTTAGTTACATTATAAATCATTTGTTGATGGTACCATACTCATTTTAGGAATTGTGGTGTGTTCTTAGGTGATTTTACCATGTGAAAAAGCCTTCTGCTGTGATATCATGAATCATGTTTGAGAGAAAACTATTTTCTCATGCTTTTCCCACAGAGGTTTGGAAGGTGATCTATAAGCTAAACTGAGAGCATTTTTTCTGTAAATTCACATTATCTTTCTCAGTCATGTGAGAATGAAGTCTGACATTCTCAGTAAAACATGTACATCCAACAAGGGCAGAGGCTTTCAGTTGATTCCTTTGTGTTCTACTGCAGCTTCCCAGAGTGTTCTAAAGAACAACTAGAGCGCTAACAGTCCTACTTATGACAAACGTATTGCACACCTGAAGCCATCTTGATTGGAATAAAGTGGTAACTCTTAAAACATTTAATTTAAAAAGGAACAACATGAGGGGGTTCATTTTGCCATAGAAAGTATGATTAGTCCTGCAGAAAGAAAAAATAGGGCACATTTTGAGTGACTTATCAAATCCTCTTCTATTTCATTAAAAAAAATGTTGACATGCAGACTGAAACACACACTTTCAATACCATCAGCAGAGTTCCCTGGTGAGCAATAGATTTACTACAGTGATCTAATAAGCAACTAGAGTGCTAACATTCTGAATTTATGGCAAATGTGTGACACATCTGAATGCCTTCTTGATGGAATCAAAGTAAAAAACTGAAAGTATTTCCTACTGAGGAGACTGTAGTAAATGAGGAAATTAGGAAACTTCATAACAAATAAGTCTCCCAAAATGGCCAACAGAGACAAAAGAACCCAAATGTAGCACAAATATCACCCAGATGTAGCCCAAGTATAGCCCAATGACAGAATGTCCCAGAGTGTTCTAAAGAACAACTAGAGAGCTAACAGTCTTACTTATGACAAAAGTATGGCACACTTGAAGCCATCTCGATTGGAATAAAGTGGTAACACTTAAAACATTTAATTTACAAAGGAACAAAATGAGGGGGTTCATTTTGCCATAGAAATGATGATTAGTGCTGCAGAAAGAAAAATTAGGGCACATTTTGACTTCTCAAATCCTCTTCTATTTCATAAAACAATTCTGAGATGCAGACTGAAACATGCACTTTGAATACCAGCAGCAGACTTCCCTGGTGAGCAGTAGCTTTTCTACAGTGATCTAATGAGCAACTAGAGTGCTAACATTCAGAATTTATGGCAAATGTGTGACACATCTGAATGCCTTCTTGATGGAACCAAAGTAAAAAACTGAAAGTATTTCCTACTGAGGAGACTGCAGTAAATGAGGAAATTAGGAAACTTCATAACAAATAAATCTCCCAAGATGGCCACCAGAGACAAAAGAGCCCAAATGTAGCCCAAATATCACCCAGATGTAGCCCAAGTATAGCCCAATGACAGAATCTCCCAGAGTATTCTAACGAACAACTAGAGCGCTAACAGTCTTACTTATGACAAAAGTATGGCACACCTGAAGCCATCTTGATTGGAATAAAGTGGTAACACTTAAAACATTTAATTTACAAAGGAACAAAATGAGGGGGTTCATTTTGCCATAGAAATTATGATTAGTGCTGCAGAAAGAAAAATTAGGGCACATTTTGACTTCTCAAATCCTCTTCTATTTCATAAAAAAATTCTGACATGCAGACTGAAACATGCACTTTGAATTCCAGCAGCAGACTTCCCTGGTGAGCAGTAGCTTTACTACAGTGATCTAATGAGCAACTAGAGTGCTAACATTCAGAATTTATGGCAAATGTGTGACACATCTGATTGCCTCCTTGATGGAACCAAAGTAAAAAACTGAAAGTATTTCCTACTGAGGAGACTGCAGTAAATGAGGAAATTAGGAAACTTCATAACAAATATATCTCCCAAGATGGCAACCAGAGACAAAAGAGCCCAAATGCAGCCCAAATATCACCCAGATGTAGCCCACATGACAGAAGTGTGCAAAACACGTATTTTTTGTGTATTTGCAGTTTTATATAGTGCAGACTTGTCAGGTATTGGAGTGCTTTACATGAGCATTGGATACATCACAGAAAATCAAATTCATTTTGGTTGTAGACATGGGGAGATTAAGTGATTTGACCAGAATCACAGAATGTTGAGCTGAAGCAGAAACTCCAACCTGGTTCCCCAGTTGCAAAGTCTGCAACTCTGGAAGTAACACCACATCCTCTCCCCTAAGTGCAACATTTAGTCAAGTGGTCAACTGGATAAAAAAACATAAAGATTTCAAATAATTTAAAAGTTCTTTGTCGCTATTTGAAAACTCAGAAAATATGTCCTCATTTTTAGTTTTTTAGAGCATTAACCATAATTTTTATGCAAATAAGACCCTCTCATATATGTAATTTCTAAAGGAAATGCTCTAGGTATTACAGTTTTGATTACATCAAGATGACGTCAGGCGTTCCACACTTTTGTAATAAATATAGAATGTTAGCAATCTAGTTGTTCATTGGGATACTGTTGAGAGGCAGAGGCCAGGGGCACGGACTCTGAAAATTGAAGGCAGGTAGGAGAGTGCAGAGGCAACAATTTGACCACACTGGGCAGGCAGGAAGGGCAGTGGCAGCACAACAGACTATGGAGGGCAGTGGAAAGGGGGGCAGGGGCAACAAACCAACAAAACAGGACTGGCAAGAGAGGCTGTGGCAATATAATAGACCATTGTGGGCAGAAGGAAGAGGCAGTGATAGTACAACCATACATGCCAACAGACCCGTTTCAGCCAGGAAACATCTAATGTTTTTAAGCTCAAATGGGCTTTATTTGATCTGTCTCCTGTCTACAATCTCCTCTTTTTCAATGTAACTCAAAGGGGAAAATCAATACCCCAGTTTTTTTTCAAAATCCTCCTCTTACCAAGTTCAAAATGTTCGCAAGTATGGTACATTGGATCATGGTTGGCAGGAGGAATTGGGGTAGGTAGGGACATGGACTCGGATAACAGAGGACAGGAGGGACATGGAGAGGTGCACCAAACTGAACCTACAGGGCAGGCATCAGGGTTTGAAGCAGCATAATACACCACACAGGGCATGCGGGACGGGAGTGCAGCACAGCAACCCATAGAAAGCAATAGGGAGGGGACAGGACCATGCACATGGACAACAGAGAACAGAGGGGAAAGCGGCAACGGTAGCTAGCTGACCATAATGGACAGACAGGAGAGAAAGCTGCAGCATAACAGACCATAAAGGGCAGGAGGGACGGATCAGGGGCATTACAATGGAACAGACAAGCCAGGAGGATGGGAATAGGGGTCTGCACATGGAAACAGAGGGCTGGGGGCAAGGGGGCAGGGCAGGAGCAGCAAGATGACCATGGAGGTCAGGCAGGATGGGCACTAGAAACAAGACACACCATGGAGAGCAACAGTGATACTATGATGGCATACACACAGACCATGGAGGGAAGGTGGGAGGGGGTCAGGGGCAGCTAGCTGTCACACAGGGAAGGTGGGAGGGGCCATGGCAGCACAGAAGACCATGCAAGGCAAGTGGGAGGGTTAGTGGCAGCACAATGACTATGATGGGCAAGAAGGAGGGTGCAGGGGCATGCACAAAGGACCATGGAGGATAGAAGGGAGGGTCAGGACCTGGGCACAGACAAGAGAGTTCAGGGGAAGGTGCCTCACAACAGACCGCATGGGGCAGGCAGGAGGAGCAGTTGCAGCACAACAAAACCAGGGAGGGCAGAAGGGTGTGGCAGTAAAATGGACCATGGAGGACAGGTGGAAGGGGATAGGGGCATGGCATGTGGACAGGCAGGGTGGAGGTGGCAGGGACAGGTTACAGTCATCTGACAATGCTAGGCAGGTGGGAGGGGAGTGGCATCTCAACAGAACACTCAGAGTAGATAGGAGTGGCAGGTCCATGGAACATGGTGGGCAAAAAAGATGGAGCAGGGGCATGCACAAAGACTTCGGAGGGCAGGGGGAAGGAGAATAGGGGCAGCAAGCTAAGCACAGAGGCTAAGCAGGAGGTCAATGATGGGCCATGGAATTGGGCAATGGAGGGCAGGAGGAGTGGACTGGTACATCATGCTAAATGGAGGGCAGTGGCAGCACATCAGACCATGCATAGCAGGAGGGAGGAGGCTAGTTCATGGATTCAGACAACAGAGGATAGGGTGGATGTGGATGGGGCAGCAAGCTAACTGTTCAGAAAAGGTGGGTATTAGGAACTTTATTGTTTTTAAAATGTGTGTCTGTGCGAAATACTTAAAATATGAACAAGTATGCAGCATAATCTCACTTTTATTCAGGAAGAAGAGGACGTTTGTGACTGTGACTCCGGGCTCCCTTGGCAGAAACACTCCCTGACCCTCCACCCCCATCTCAAAATGTAATGCCTGTGAAAATGGTAGGTGGACGCAGTGTTATATAGAACATAGTCCTGAGAGCACGATTGAAAATGAAAACTAGATATAGTATATGGTATAAACTATGCACCAAAAATTGTGATATAAGATGAACCGGGGCGTGAAATATAATATTCAATACATTGTGCGCAATGACAGATTCATTGGAGAGCGCGAGATAGCACAGGCACTAGCACGTGCTATGCGATATGCGCCTTGGAGTGTAATATGCACAGGGCAGTGTTGTGTAAGCTAACTAGTCTCTAAAGTTGTAATATAAAATATGTGCTGGGGAGTGTAACGTTGCATATGCACTGTGACAAAGAAATGGATCCCAGATTGTAATATGTATGGCATAGCGCTGTGCGTTATAACATAGACATCGAGGAAGGCACGTTAGATGGGGCAATATAACCCGTGCGAAGGCAAGTGTGGCATGACATATTCACGGGGTGGTGTTACAGTGCACATGGGCTAGAGAGTGTCATAGCATACGCACTAGCTGGTGGAATACAACACAGAGGTGTGTGGCAATCAGCGGGCACTGGTGGGTGTAACACAGCATTGGGCTCAGCCAGGAGCACGCTGTGACTCTCAAGTGAGGTTCGTCTCCTTTCCAGAGAGTAAAATAAAAAGTATTACACATCCGGCGGTGGATGTGTGTTTTATTAACCGTGAGGGGGGTTTCTTGCATAGTTTGGTCGAATTTTTGTCGAATCCCCTTTGAATGGCTTGGTGTGCGTGTGTATTAAATGTGCCCGTCAATAGCTACCCATGTTTGTATAAATAAACGACAAGGGTGTCTACTTGGAGAGTACCCACCGGCGGGGGTGCCGGTATTAGGCACGGTAGGGCGTCAGACACGTCAGAGCTTCACTAGTGGTGTAAATACATTCCACGTGGATTCATTGTATGCATAGTCGCCTTTTAATGAATATCACGCAAATCATCATGGTGATAGGTACATACGGTTTGTCCACCATGTCCTAGGTGTTTCTATAAATATATATATTTTTTAAATAATAAAAAACAAAGGCCGGCCCCGGGGGATAGGGTCCCCGGGGCCATAAGTGGCCTGAGGAGGGGGCCACATTCCAAATTAATTAAAAAATAAAAAAAATAATAGGGTGCAGGCCCTGGGGGACGGGGTCCCCAGGGCCAATAAATTAGAAAAATAAGGGGGGTCACACAGCTCTCCTTCTTAAAAAAATAAAATAAATAAAAGACCGGCATCGCGCCAGAGGCCACGCCCCCTCCTTGAAGCACTCTGCAAACGCGCCCCCTGGCCAGTTGTAAGTTGGGGAATTAATTCTCATTCAATACTGAGGGTCCCTGAGTGCCAACTAGCCCAACAGGTATCTCCAGTATGCGCCAGGGAGCTGCGTTGCAGACAGGTGTTCTGAGGCCACACCCCTTTTTACACCTCTATGCAACGCAGCTCTGTGGTGCTTACTGGAGGTACCTAGTGGGCTAGTTTGACCCTAGGGACCCTTAGGATTCAAGGGGACTTAATCTCTCAACTTAGAACGGCCACAGGGCGCGTTTACACAGTGGTGAAGGGAGGGGACGGGGCCTGAGGTGACGTGTGCAAACACGCCCTATGGCGGATTTTAAGTTGGGGAAATAATTCCCTTTCAATCCTGAGGGACCCTGGGGGCCAACTAGCCCACCAGGTGCTTCCAGTAAGCGCCACTGCTCTGCGTTGCAGAGAGGTGGTGCAGGCCGTGCCCCTTTTTACACCTCTCTGCAATGGCGCTTACTGGACGTACCTAGTGGGCTATTTTGCCCCTGGGGTCCCTCAGGATTCAAGGGGACTTAATCTCCCAACTTAAAACGGCCACAGGGCGTGTTTACACAGTGGGGAAGGGAGGGGACGGGGCCTGAAGTGACGTGTGCAAACACGCCCTATGGCACGTTTTAAGTTGGGGAAATAATTCCCCTTCAATCCTGAGGGCCCCTGGGGGCTAACTAGCCCACCAGGTGCTTCCAATAAGCGCCACTGAGCTGCGTTGCAGAGAGGTGGTCCAGGCCAAGCCACTTTTTACACCTCTGCAACGCAGCTCTGTGGCACTTACTGGAGGTACCTAGTGGGCTAGTTGGACCCTAGGGACTCTCAGGATTCAAATGAACTCAATCTCCCAACTAAAAACGGCCACAGGGTGTGTTTACACAGTGGTGAAGGGAGGGGACGGGGCCTGAGTTAACGTGTGCAAACACGCCCTGTGGCGCGTTTTAAGTTGGGGAAATAATTCCCCTTCAATCCTGAGGGACCCTGGGGGCCAACTAGCCCACCAGGTGCTTCCAGTAAGTGCCACTGTGCTGCGTTGCAGAGAGGTGGTCTAGGCAGTGCTCCTTTTTACATCTCTCTGAAACGCAGCTCTGTGGCGCTTACTGGAGGTACCTAGTGGTCTAGTTGGACCCTAGGGACCCTCAGGATTCAAGGGGGCTTAATCTCTCAACTTAAAATGGCCACAGGGCTTGATTACACAGTGGGGAAGGGAGGGGACGGGGCCTGAGGTGACGTGTGCAAACACGCCCTGTGTCGCGTTTTAAGAGGTAGTTTTAATCCCCTGCTCTATTATATACTAGGAGCTTACAGAGGAGGTCATGCTAATCACAGGGGGACCCCAACGCATAGTGTTCCCTATTGTATGTAGGTGTTTTCACTGTATTCTGAGTGTCTTTTAACATAGCACTGGCTCCAGGACTGGTTAGTTACCACCAGTATCCGTCTGAAAAAGTTGAGGGTACAGGATGATTTTGCAACAAGGCTTCTTTCTGCTCTTCTGTTTGTTCTTTCTGCACATTATGCTTCTTCCTGCACTTTTCTTCGTTTTTGAGGACTTCTGTTGCTTCTTTCTGCATTTCTTTTTTTTCTTTCTGTGCGTTTTTTCTTCTTTCTTCACATGTCCTATCTCTGTAGGCATAGTTAGAAATTAGCTTTTAAAAAAACTTTGAAATTCACTGAAAAAACCATAGGTTTCAGGCACGTTATATTTAGAAATTAGCATTTAAAAAACCTTAGAAATTCACTGAAAAATCCATAGGTTTCAGGGACGTTATAGTTAGTTGGACATTTCACTCGTACAAAACCATAGAAATTCCCCCGTTATAGTTAGTTCAGCTAACTATAACTCCCGCCCCCGCAATGCACTGCTGATGACGTCACATATTACATCATTCATGACATGGTCAGTGACATCACTGATGACATCACTGATGATATCTCAAATGACCACTGATGACATCACTGATGACATCATCCACGTGATAATACGATGCACCTCCTCACACTCTAATATAACCTTTGATACACCCATTCTCGAAACCATCGACACATCAATACCAGTTACTACATACGCACTCACTGATTCCTAGGTCTACACACACATCCACTCATTCACCCATACAATCACTCATACATACAGTCACTCATCAATACAATACTATCATATACACTCATACAACTACACCGTCCGGAAATCCTACCTCCGGGCCGGAAGTCATACCTCCAGGCTTGAATCTCCACCTCCTGGCCCGGAATCTCCGGCCCCAGTGCAGACGTAAAGTTAGTAGTCGTAAATCCATTCTGTGAATACCAAAAGTAGTAAGTGCATTCTGTGAATACCAAAAGTAGTAAGTTTAGGATTTTGTCTTAAGTTAGTTCTGTGAATCGGGCTCTTTGACCCAGTTTGACAATTTTTCACAAAACTAACACACTGAGGCATTATGAGACGAGTAGTCCATGCCGGGGTGATTAGGTAATGTGGAGACTGATATTAAGTAATCAATTGCATTAAGTGTATTTTCAAGTTCCACATTCACTCTGGCACACATTTTGCTGGTAGTATCCATTATGCTAATAGTGTTTGTTGGTGATTCATCTGTGCCAAACCCTGATATCGATGAGCATGTCTGTTAACTTAACTTATTATTGAAATAAAAATGTGAATATGTTGTTACGGACTCTGACCTGTGGTGCTTCCATGTATTGTAGGAAGTAGTTGTATTCGGGCAAGTCTCCCGTTTGCCATATTTTAAATGCAGCATGACTCATTTTTAATAGTGTTACCTTTAGGGTTAGCGTAATATGTTTTTTATTTTCATGACTTTCATTGAATACCTGTTTCTGAATATGATAAGGCAATGCTTTCTCTTTACAGTGCGCAGCGGTTCGTTTGTGCACTAGGCATTCTATGGGGACATCATGATGCACTATGCATTTTTTAAAGACAATTATATTTTCCACGTACCACATTGATAATGTAAAGTGAATGCACTTGCATGTTTATGTTATTTTCAGGGAAAGGTAATGCTCTATTATTTGCAATTTAGAAACTCTTATATGTCTATGATGGAAACTAGGTATTTAATTCGAAGTAAAATGGCGCTGATTAGATTGAGAAAGGCTGCTGTGTCAGCCGGAATGCGTCTCTCTTGTCTGCCTGGTCGGAGGAGGCTACATGCAATAAAAAAGCCTTAAACCCAGTTGCCCTTGTGTGCGCGCTCTTTTCCATGTGGAGCAGAGGTTTTGTTGGATATATATATATATATATTCACTGAGAAAACCATAGGTTTCACACACGTTATAGTTACGAATTAGCATTTAAAAAACCTTGCAAATTCACTTAAAAAACCATAGGTTTCACACATGTTATAGTTAGCTGGACATTTCACTCGTAAAAAAACAATGAAATTCCCCCGTTATAGTTACTGCAGGCAACTATAACTCACGCAACTGCAATCCTCTGCTGATGACGTCAGATATTACATCACTGATGACATATGTGTCTTTATGAAAAATAAATATTTGTAATAGCTAAAGATTAATGGAAGAAGACATGGGTAAATAAGTGTCTAAATACAGTGATGTAATATCTGACGTCATCAGCAGAGGATTGCGGTCGCGTGAGTTATAGTTGCCTGCAGTAACTATAACGGGGGAATTTCATTGTTTTTTTACGAGTGAAATGTCCAGCTAACTATAACATGTGTGAAACCTATGGTTTTTTAAGTGAATTTGTACGGTTTTTTAAATGCTAAGTTATGTATTTATTCATTTTGGGTTTTTTTCAGGTTTTTCACCGTGCGCGCACCGTGAAATTTTTTATTTTTTTTTAAATCGCGAGGTACGCGCACCCTGCGTGCATGGTGCACTTCGCGCACCATGCGCGCGCTGTGGGCGCTCGGTGCGCTTCGCGATATATATATATATTATCTACTGGCGGTCGCCAGTAGATAGTTATAGTTAGGACCATGTTTCCATAGGAAATCTCAAAATTCTATTTTGAATAACTTTGGCGCCGGTTGACGAATCTTCGCAAAATTTTCAAAACTAATGGGGCGCTCCGCTCAGCTCCTACCCTGAAAGTCTCGGGGGGATTCGTCAAGCGGGGGCCGAGAAAAAAGGGGGGTCCCAAAACACGTTTTCCCCATGCATTTTCCCATAGGACCTTTAGTCGAAGGTACAGCCCGAATGGCTGAACAGAATTACTTGAAATTTGGCAGAGAGGTAGTCCTCAGGTCAGGCATGTGCCTTTTGGATATATGGTGTCAATCTGTTCAGTAGTTCCTGAGAAAATTGCAGTTAAAAGCACATACATATCTATAGCCGCGCACTGTGCGCCCACCGTGCGCGCACCGTGCACGCACCCTAACGTGCGCGAGCGTAATTCTGATTGGTGGTTACATGTCAGTCAACATTCGAATCGGTCAAAATCAGGAAGTGTCGGCCGCCATTTTGTTTGTTTTCAGTGCGAGAGTGAAAAAGGAAGGTGGCGAACGTGAAAAGGGGGCAGGGTAGAGAGGTCCTGACCCCCTAGCCTTTGTCAGGGGGTCCCTGAAGGACCCCAAAGGCAGAAAAAAACATAAATTATTTTTTTTTTTTTAATCGTGGGGGTGCGCGCACCGTGCGCGCACGGTGAAAAACCATAAAAATAAAATAAATATATATAAAAAAAAATAATACATACATGACTTAGCATTTAAAAAACCGTACAAATTAACTGAAAAAACCATAGGTTTCACACACGTTATAGTTAGGAATTAGCATTTAAAAAACCTTGCAAATTCACTTAAAAAACCATAGGCTTCACACATGTTATAGTTAGGTGGATATTTCACTCGTAAAAAACCAATGAAATTCCCCCGTTATAGTTAGTTCAGATAACTATAACTCGCGCGACCGCCACTCTATCACAAGGATGATGTCATCAGTGATGTCATGAGTGATGCCACTGACCATGTCATGAGTGATGTAATATGTGACGTCATGAGCAGGATTGCGGGTGCGCGAGTTATAGTTATCTGAACTAACTTTAACGGGGGAATTTCATTGGTGATGTCATCAGTGATGTCATTTCAGATGTCATCAGTGATGTCACTGACCATGTCATGAATGATGTAATATGTGACATCATCAGCAGTGGATTGCGGGCGCGCGAGTTATAGTGAGTACAACTAACTATAACGGAGGAATTTCAATGGTTTTGTACGAGTGAAATGTCCAGCTAACTATAACAGCCCTGAAACCTATGGTTTTTTCAGTGAATTTCTAAGGTTTTTTAAATACTAATTCCTAACTATAACATGTCTGAAACCTATGGTTTTTGCAGTGAATTTCGAAGGTTTTTTAAATGATAATTTTTAAATGCAATAATAGTTATATGTATTTTTTTATACTGATTTTCTACAGTTTTCCAACTGTTTATTTTTACATATTTTATTTTTTAAATTACAAATATATTTTTTTAATATAAATGGAAATAAAAATGTTTTTTAAAATATTGAAACTGAAATATTGTTTATTTTGTTGAATGTATAAGTGCAGAACTATAAGTGTGTTAGTTAGTTAGGGGACTGCATTCATAGTGGATAGGGGTTTGAGGCAGTCCATGTGCTAATGCCTGGCTCACTGTATGAGAACTTGGATACTGACTGAATGATTAGAGTACTGCAAGGAGAGTGCCTGGGTGAATTTATAAGTGTTAGAATTACTTTTCAGGATCAGTACTGGGCTCAAAGATGCAGCACTGAGGTCTCTCCTGGTAACAGGTGAGTAAATCGGAATTTGTAGTACGGCTGATTTTAGAGTAATATTTTAAAGTTCCAAAACGTCACACTTAGAAGAATTTCCAAGTGAAACCAGTCAATGTTAGCCTATGGAAGGAAATTCAAGTTACTGGTAAGTACGGTTAGAATTACTTTCCAGGATCAGTACTGGGCTCAAAGATGCAGCACTGAGGTCTCTCCATGTTCACGGGAGTACTATTAAACAGGAACAGGGGTGGGAGCACACCGCTTCACCTCCCAGCAAGGTTCGCCCCTGGCATTGTGGTAAATGCAGTTTCAGTTACTTGCTTGCCTCAGGAGTGTTCGAGTGTTTCACCACAGTTGGCGCAGAGAGTGCTGATCTCTAGGCATGTGTTTCTGGTTCTTTAACCCCTTCGCTGCCAGGCCTTTCCCCCCTCCTGTGCCACGCCCTTTTTTGGCTATTTGGGGTAGTGCACGCTGAGACCCCTGTAACTTTTTGACCACATAAGGTATCCACGCCAAATTTGCGTCGTTTTCTTCCAACATCATGGGGATTCTGAAGGTACTCAGGGTTTGTGGATTCCCCTGGAGGGGTCACAGAAATGAGCCAAAATACAGCAAAATTTAGTTTTTTGGGGGAAAAATGGGAAAAACGGGTTGCAAATGAAAGCATCTGGGGTTTTCCCTGCAAATGTTATCAAAAAAGGGTTTGTGGGGCTGAAATCACCCTTTTCCCAGCTTTTAGGGAATACCAGACTTTTGTCAGAAACCCAACATTTTTTACACAGTTTTGGCATTTTTCTGGGACATAGCCTATTTTTGCTATTTTTTGTGCTTTCGACCTCCTTCCAGTTAATTGTAGAAATGGGTACAAAAGCAATAATGGATCCTGGAAAGCTATACATTTTGGAGAAGTAGACAACATTTTGAATTCAGCAAGGGGCCATTTGTGTAGAAACTAACAGTTAAATATAGGATAAATTGAAAATTTGTTGAAAAAAAAGCCTTTTGTGTCAATGTTTTCACCTATAACTTCTTCTAATTATGACAGCTCTTTGAAAGCTATATACCGTTACATCCGCTGGACATTACTGGTTGTGGGGATATATAGGACTTGTAGGTTCACCAAGAACCCGATGAACCCAGAGCCAAGAACTGAGCAGCAACTTGCAATGTTTTTTTATTATGTACCGGGTATATAGTAATTATTCTGTAAAAATGTGTACATGGAAAAATCGGTATGAAAGATACCTATGTATTTCTGAAATGGGAACAATATATAGAGTTTAGAAACAGTAGATATTTGCACATTTCCGAAATTGGGAATACTCATACTAGCATGAGAATTATCAGTCATTTTTTAGAATGACTTCTTTTTTACACAATGTCTTTCATTTGGAAGGCAGAAATGCATCGAAAGTCAATAGGTAATAACAGTTCCTTTACAAATCTGAATTACCCTAAGTCTCCCAATAAAAATGGTACCTCACTTGTATGGGTAGGTATAGTGCCCCCGACAGGAAATGGCTCATAACCCAACGTGAACACACCACATTTTCAAAATGCAAAATTACTCATTTTTAGCAAAGTGCCTAGCTGTAGTTTTTTAACTCTAGCTTTGCCGGCACCTAGGGAAACCTAGCAAACCTCTAGATTTTTGAAAACTAGACACCCAGGGGAATCCAGGATGGGGTGACTTGACTGCCTCCCATCAGGTTCTGTTACCCAGAATCCCTTGCAAACCTAAAAAATTGCCAAAAAAACACATATTCCCCACATTTCTCTGGTGGAAAGTTCTGGAATCTGCGTGGATCCACAAATTTCCACCCACCCCGCGTTCCCCAAAGTCTTCCGAGAAAAATGGTACCTCTCTTGTGTGGGTCTGCCTAGTGCCTGCGACAGGCAGCGGCGCAAAACGTAACGTGGACACACCTCAATTTCACAGCGAAAAATGACCCTTTTTTGGCAAAGTGCCTAGCTGTAGGTTTTGAACCATAGCTCTGCCGGCACATTGGGAAACCTAGCAAACCTATACATTTTTGAAAACTAGACACCCAGGGGAATCCAGGATGGGGTGACTTGACTGCCTACCACCAGGTTCTGTTACCCAGAATCCCTTGCAAACCTAAAAAATTGCCCAAATAACACGTTGGGCCCGATTCACAGAACTAACTTAAGACAAAATCCTAAACTTACTAACATTTTGGTATTCACAGAAGGCACTTACTCATTTTGGTATTCACAGAAGGCACTTACTCATTTCGGTATTCACAGAAGTTAGGAGTCCTAACTTTAGGACTCCTAAATGCCTTCTGTGAATACCGAAAGTCTTAAAATTAGGATTTTTCTCAGTTTAGTAGTAGTATAGTTAGGACTCCTAACTTTAGGACTCCTAAATGCCTTCTGTGAATACCGAAAGTCTTAAAATTAGGATTTTTCTCAATTTAGTAGTCCTAAGTTTAGGACTCCTAACTTTAGGACTCCTAAATGTCTTCTGTGAATACCGAAAGCCTTAAAATTAGGATTTTTCTCAGTTAAGTAGTAGTATAGTTAGGACTCCTAACTTTAGGACTCCTAAATTTCTTCTGTGAATACCGAAAGTCTTAAAATTAGGATTTTTCTCAATTTAGTAGTCCTAAATTTAGACTTAGGACTACTAAATTGAGAAAAATCCTAATTTTAAGACTTTCGGTATTCACAGAAGGCATTTAGGAGTCCTACAGTTAGGAGTCCTAACTATACTACTACTAAACTGAGAAAAATCCTAATTTTAAGACTTTTGGTATTCACAGAAGGCATTTAGGAGTCCTAAAGTTAGGACTCCTAACTTCTGTGAATACCGAAATGAGTAAGTGCCTTCTGTGAATACCAAAATGAGTAAGTGCCTTCTGTGAATACCAAAATGGTAGTAAGTTTAGGATTTTGTCTTAAGTTAGTTCTGTGAATCGGGCCCATATTCCCCACATTTCTCTGGTGGAAAGTTCTGGAATCTGCGTGGATCCACAAATTTCCACCCACCCCGCGTTCCCCAAAGTCTTCCGAGAAAAATGGTACCTCTCTTGTGTGGGTCTGCCTAGTGCCTGCGACAGGCAACGGCGCAAAACGTAACGTGGACACACCTCAATTTCACAGCGAAAAATGACCCTTTTTTGGCAAAGTGCCTAGCTGTAGGATTTGAACCATAGCTCTGCCGGCACCTAGGGAAACCTAGCAAACCTATACATTTTTGAAAACTAGACACCCAGGGGAATCCATGATGGGGTGACTTGACTGCCTCCCACCAGATTCTGTTACCCAGAATCCCTTGCAAACCTAATAAATTGCCAAAAAAACACATTTTCCCCACATTTCTCTGGTGTAAAGTTCTGGAATCTGCGTGGATCCACAAATTTCCACCCACCACGCGTTCCCCAAAGTCTTCCGAGAAAAATGGTACCTCACTTGTGTGGGTCGGCCTAATGCCCACGACAGGAAACGGCGCAAAACGCAACGTGGACACTCTGAAAACTAGACATCCGGGGGATTCCAGGGAGGTATGGCTTGCGTGGATCCCCCAACGTTTCCTTACCCAGAATGCCCTGCAAACCTCAAATTTTGCTGAAAAAATCACACATTTTTGTGTGGGAAAGTTGTGGCATCACCGGGCTGACACAAATTTCCTACCACCCAGCGTTCCCCCGGGTCTCCCGATAAAAACGGTGCCTCACTCGTGTGGGAGGCCCAAGTACCCGCGACAGGCAAGGGTCCAAAACGTAGTGCGCCTCAACAGGCAAGGGTCCTAAACGTAGTGCGCCTCACTACGTTTTGGACCCTTGCCCTTAAAACGCACCACAGAGCGCGTTTGCACAATGGTTAAGGAAGGGGGCGGGGCCTGAGGTGACATGTCTGCAAACATGCCCTGTGGCATGTTTTAAGTTGGGTTAATTCCTCTTCAATCCTGAGGTCCCCTCTGGGCCAACGCACCACAGGGCGTGTTTCTACACATATCACCTCAGGCCCCGCCCCCTACCTTCACCACTGTGCAAACGCGCCCCGTGGTGCGTTTTAAGTAGGGGGATTAAGTCCCTTTGAATCCTGAGGGTCCCTGGGGTCCAACTAGCCCACCAGATACCTCCAGTAAGTGCCACAAGGCTGCGTTGCAGAGAGGTGTAAAAAGGGGCATGGCCTGGTGCACCTCTCTGCAACGCAGCCCTGTGTCGTCTACTGGAGGTACCTGGTGGACTAGTAGGCCCCCAGTGACGCCCAGTATTGAAGGGGAATTAATTCCCCAATTTAAAACACTCTACAGTGCGCGTTTGCAGAGTGTGTTTGTGTTCAGAGTGTGTTCAGCTAACTATAACTCCCGCCCCCGCAATGCACTGCTGATGACGTCACATATTACATCATTCATGACATGGTCAGTGACATCACTGATGACATCACTGATGATGTCTCAAATGACCACTGATGACATCACTGATGACATCATCCACGTGATAATACGATGCACCTCCTCACACTCTAATATAACCTTTGATACACCCATTCTCGAAACCATCGACACACCAATACCAGTTACTACATACGCACTCACTGATTCCTAGGTCTACACACACATCCACTCATTCACCCATACAATCACTCATACATACAGTCACTCATCAATACAATACTATCATATACACTCATACAACTACACCGTCCGGAAATCCTACCTCCGGGCCGGAAGTCATACCTCCAGGCTTGAATCTCCACCTCCTGGCCCGGAATCTCCGGCCCCAGTGCAGACGTAAAGTTAGTAGTCGTAAATCCATTCTGTGAATACCAAAAGTGGTAAGTTTAGGATTTTGTCTTAAGTTAGTTCTGTGAATCGGGCTCTTTGACCCAGTTTGACAATTTTTCACAAAACTAACACACTGAGGCATTATGAGACGAGTAGTCCATGCCGGGGTGATTAGGTAATGTGGAGACTGATATTAAGTAATCAATTGCATTAAGTGTATTTTCAAGTTCCACATTCACTCTGGCACACATTTTGCTGGTAGTATCCATTATGCTAATAGTGTTTGTTGGTGATTCATCTGTGCCAAACCCTGATATCGATGAGCATGTCTGTTAACTTAACTTATTATTGAAATAAAAATGTCAATATGTTGTTACGGACTCTGACCTGTGATGCGTCCATGTATTGTAGGAAGTAGTTGTATTCGGGCAAGTCTCCCGTTTGCCATATTTTAAATGCAGCATGACTCATTTTTAATAGTGTTACCTTTAGGGTTAGCGTAATATGTTTTTTATTTTCATGACTTTCATTGAATACCTGTTTCTGAATATGATAAGGCAATGCTTTCTCTTTACAGTGCGCAGCGGTTCGTTTGTGCACTAGGCATTCTATGGGGACATCATGATGCACTATGCATTTTTTAAAGACAATTATATTTTCCACGTACCACATTGATAATGTAAAGTGAATGCACTTGCATGTTTATGTTATTTTCAGGGAAAGGTAATGCTCTATTATTTGCAATTTAGAAACTCTTATATGTCTATGATGGAAACTAGGTATTTAATTAGAAGTAAAATGGCGCTGATTAGATTGAGAAAGGCTGCTGTGTCAGCCGGAATGCGTCCCTCTTGTCTGCCTGGTCGGAGGAGGCTACATGCAATAAAAAAGCCTTAAACCCAGTTGCCCTTGTGTGCGCGCTCTTTTCCATGTGGAGCAGAGGTTTTGTGGATATATATATATATATATTCACTGAGAAAACCATAGGTTTCACACACGTTATAGTTCCGAATTAGCATTTAAAAAACCTTGCAAATTCACTTAAAAAACCATAGGTTTCACACATGTTATAGTTAGCTGGACATTTCACTCGTAAAAAACCAATGAAATTCCCCCGTTATAGTTACTGCAGGCAACTATAACTCACGCGACTGCAATCCTCTGCTGATGACGTCAGATATTACATCACTGATGACATATGTGTCTTTATGAAAAATAAATATTTGTAATAGCTAAAGATTAATGGAAGAAGACATGGGTAAATAAGTGTCTAAATACAGTGATCTAATATCTGACGTCATCAGCAGAGGATTGCGGTCGCGTGAGTTATAGTTGCCTGCAGTAACTATAACGGGGGAATTTCATTGTTTTTTTACGAGTGAAACGTCCAGCTAACTATAACATGTGTGAAACCTATGGTTTTTTAAGTGAATTTGTACGTTTTTTTAAATGCTAAGTTATGTATTTATTCATTTTGGGTTTTTTTCAGGTTTTTCACCGTGCGCGCACCGTGAAATTTTTTATTTTTTTTTAAATCGCGAGGTACGCGCACCCTGCGTGCATGGTGCACTTCGCGCACCATGCGCGCGCTGTGGGCGCTCGGTGCGCTTCGCGATATATATATATATTATCTACTGGCAGTCGCCAGTAGATAGTTATAGTTAGGACCATGTTTCCATAGGAAATCTCAAAATTCTATTTTGAATAACTTTGGCGCCGGTTGACGAATCTTCGCAAAAGTTTCAAAACTAATGGGGCGCTCCGCTCAGCTCCTACCCTGAAAGTCTCGGGGGGATTCGTCAAGCGGGGGCCGAGAAAAAAGGGGGGTCCCAAAACACGTTTTCCCCATGCATTTTCCCATAGGACCTTTAGTCGAAGGTACAGCCCGAACGGCTGAACAGAATTACTTGAAATTTGGCAGAGAGGTAGTCCTCAGGTCAGGCATGTGCCTTTTGGATATATGGTGTCAATCTGTTCAGTAGTTCCTGAGAAAATTGCAGTTAAAAGCACATACATATCTATAGCCGCGCACTGTGCGCCCACCGTGCGCGCACCGTGCACGCACCCTAACGTGCGCGAGCGTAATTCTGATTGGTGGTTACATGTCAGTCAACATTCGAATCGGTCGAAATCAGGAAGTGTCGGCCGCCATTTTGTTTGTTTTCAGTGCGAGAGTGAAAAAGGAAGGTGGCCAACGTGAAAAGGGGGCAGGGTCGAGAGGTCCTGACCCCCTAGCCTTTGTCAGGGGGTCCCTGAAGGACCCCAAAGGCAGAAAAAAACATGAAATTTTTTTTTTTTTAATCGCGGGGGTGCGTGCACCGTGCGCGCACGGTGAAAAACCATAAAAATAAAATAAATATATATAAAAAAAAATAATACATACATGACTTAGCATTTAAAAAACCGTACAAATTAACTGAAAAAACCATAGGTTTCACACACGTTATAGTTAGGAATTAGCATTTAAAAAACCTTGCAAATTCACTTAAAAAACCATAGGCTTCACACATGTTATAGTTAGGTGGATATTTCACTCGTAAAAAACCAATGAAATTCCCCCGTTATAGTTAGTTCAGATAACTATAACTCGCGCGACCGCCACTCTATCACAAGGATGATGTCATCAGTGATGTCATGAGTGATGCCACTGACCATGTCATGAGTGATGTAATATGTGACGTCATGAGCAGGATTGCGGGTGCGCGAGTTATAGTTATCTGAACTAACTTTAACGGGGGAATTTCATTGGTGATGTCATCAGTGATGTCATTTCAGATGTCATCAGTGATGTCACTGACCATGTCATGAATGATGTAATATGTGACATCATCAGCAGTGGATTGCGGGCGCGCGAGTTATAGTGAGTACAACTAACTATAACGGAGGAATTTCAATGGTTTTGTACGAGTGAAATGTCCAGCTAACTATAACAGCCCTGAAACCTATGGTTTTTTCAGTGAATTTCTAAGGTTTTTTAAATACTAATTCCTAACTATAACATGTCTGAAACCTATGGTTTTTGCAGTGAATTTCGAAGGTTTTTTAAATGATAATTTTTAAATGCAATAATAGTTATATGTATTTTTTTATACTGATTTTCTACAATTTTCTAACTGTTTATTTTTACATATTTTATTTTTTAAATTACAAATATATTTTTTTAATATAAATGGAAATAAAAATGTTTTTTAAAATATTGAAACTGAAATATTGTTTTTTTTGTTAAATGTATAAGTGCAGAACTATAAGTGTGTTAGTTAGTTAGGGGACTGCATTCATAGTGGATAGGGGTTTGAGGCAGTCCATGTGCTAATGCCTGGCTCACTGGAATTTCTGACATTGTACGCTCCTTTCCCTCCTGAGGCGGAAGCCGGGAGGTCTCTCATCTATTCTTGCTACAAACTAAGTTTTAACAGCTTACCTTGGGATAATTTTTCGGTCCCGTGAAATTTTATGTTTTGATTGCGGCTGGCGCGCTGTTGGCGGGCCATAACTCCTTAGCGCTTAGCAGCGCCTGGAATTCACCCCTACCCCCTCCCTCCAGCTCCAGTCCCGCTCTCGGCTGAGTATCGACGCCGAGAGCGCTGGGCGTCGAGTTTGGCGGCCATCTTGGGTTGGGATAGGTGAGTCAGGACATCGTCAGCGCTATAAAAACGGACTAGGATGTCTCCGCGCAGCGGACGCGATCAGCGGACGCGCCAGATCTGCGCCGGAGTCGTGCCAGAGTCCTGCCCGTCTGCGCCCGTCCGCGCACGATCGGGCTTAGGGCATAGGGACTCTGGCACACGCACCTGTTATACTTCAGCGGACCTCCTCGGACTGAATTCCGACAGGTATATCCTATCCCTGAGTGCAGGTGCTACACTCAAGGAACTCAACATCCTGTATAGCCCTAGTTGTAAGCACCAAAGCCTCTTAGCCCCTGTGAAGCTAGCTACCCTTAACACCAGGTCGCTGCAGAAACATCACTTAGAGATCTTTACCCTGCTACAGGATGAGACCATTGATATCCTGACACTCACTGAAACGTGGCTGAGTGATGCCTCTTCCCCGGATATCATCGCCGCCCTTCCCAGTGGGTATGACATGGTCTGGCACAATCGACCAGAGGGGACTCGGGGTGGGGGGGTAGCAACGATTTTCAAAAAACAATTTAGGGTAACAAAGATCCTAGCCGAGACAACAAATACTGTCGATCTACTGGGTATAAAAATCACTATGAATAACTCATATCTCATTATCTTAACGGTATACTGCCCACCCCAAAGCACACCTGTGTTCAATGATCTCTTCCATCCAATTATATCCGATCTTTGCACACGCTACAAAAACATTCTGGTAACTGGCGATTTTAATGTCCATTGGGATAAAAGTCATCAAGACCTATCAGCCCAGAAATTACAGACCATCATGACTACTCTCGGACTGATACAACTTGTGGAAGCTCCAACCCACATAAAAGGCCACACTTTAGATCTTGTTTGGTCTTCATCCCCAAAAGCAGTTGTCACCAGCATTTCACCTTGTCTCTGGTCAGACCATCACCTCATCTTATATGATCTACCGCAAGACATTTGCCAGGTCAAACTACCCATAAAAACTAAAAAAGTGCGCCAATGGAAAAGGGTGAATGTCGAGACTCTAACCAAAACCATGCCCAAGTATATACAGAACTCTATAGTCCCTGTTGATAGTACTGATTTAGACTCCAAGTACAATTTGATGACAACAATCCTTAGGCAAACCATTGATGAACTAGCTCCTGAAAAGGTACAAAAAATAAAAGGGGTAGAGAAAGGAGCCCCCTGGTTCACTGAAGGTCTACGCGACCAAAAGAGAAAGCTTCGCTACCTCGAAAGATGCTGGAGGAAATCTAAAAGGGCTACCGATAGGGAATTATATCGAAGGTCTTTCCAAGCATATAAAAAGCTTATTATAATAACAAAGAAGGAGTACTACGAGACGCGTATTAATAACGCTACCAATATACAGAGAGAGACCTTCCAAATACTGAAAGAGTTAAGTAAGAAAGAGGAAAAGACTGAGATCATGATTGATTGCGATACTTTTCAAGGATATTTCCTGGGAAAGGTAGCGACTATCTTGTCTGAGATCAAGAAGAACAACCCAGTCCCTTATGTCGAACAACTTCCCCTCCCAGACTCTCCTTCTTCTAACTTTACCGGCTTTCCTCACATTGACCTTAGTACTTTGAGGAAACTCGTAGCGTCTACTAAATCTGGCTCCCCTGCTGACCCCTGCCCGCCTGACACCTTTCGGATGGCAATACCGCTTCTAGAAGACCAGATCTTAGACCTTTTAAACACCTCATTAGCCACTGGACTTCTACCATCTACCTTCAAAGAGGCATGTGTCAGACCTCTGATAAAAAAACCGGGAGCCGATCCATCTAGCCTGAAGAACTATAGGCCAATTTCCCAGCTGCCATTCCTGTCAAAAGTACTGGAACAACACGTACTTAAGTCTTTGTCAGCCCTCCTGGAATCTCACCATCTTCTCCAGGAGCGGCAAGCTGGTTTTCGTGCCCACCATAGCACAGAGCTAGTGATGCTGTCGGTACTGGATGAGCTAAGATGCATGGCTGACAGTAAAAAGCCAAGCGCGCTGATATTATTAGATCTTTCAGCAGCGTTTGATACTGTCAGCCATGCACTGCTCTTGGACAGACTGGCTGGGTTCGGGATAGGGGGACAGGCTCTTAAATGGCTCACAGCCTTCTTAACAGGAAGGACGCAGAAGATCCAGTTGGCAGACCAGGTCTCAGAGGTGGGCAGTTTAGTCTGTGGGGTTCCGCAGGGGTCAGCGCTCTCGCCACTCTTATTCAACCTCTTCTTGCAACCACTGATAGAGTCACTGGCAAACATGAAGTGTAAAGTATTCAACTATGCCGACGATACTCAGCTTTTGCTGAGCATCGACAATACATCATCGGCACAATCAGTGGCTCAAGACATCCTACGCTTCACAGTGAATTGGATGTCATCTAACTTGCTGAAAATCAATCCGGATAAAACGGAAGTCCTGGTTATTTCAACTGCTGTGTCCCCCTGGAGCGACCTATACTGGCCACAGGAGCTAGGCCCTACCCCTAAACCATGCCCCAATGTCAAGAGTCTGGGGATGAAAATCGATCAAGAACTCTCAATGGCTAATCAAGTTTCTGCTGTAGTTGGCTGCTGTACTAACTTAATCAGGCAACTACGTAAACTCGCCCCCCTGCTCTCGAGGAATATGCTGCAAACCATTGTGTCAGCCACAATAGTGTCTAGAATAGACTATGGAAATGCGCTGTATCTCGGCCTTCCAAAGTATTCCATTAGCCGTCTCCAGGTCATTCTAAACGACGCAGCACGCCTGATCTTTGGAGTACCAAGGAGGACCCATGCGTCCCCCCTGCTCCATCAATTACACTGGCTGCCCATGCTACAGAGAGTGGAGTTCAAAAGCATGTGTATCTGCCACAAAGCATTACACGGACAGGCGCCAGCTTATATAAAAGAAAGGCTCGAGCTCCACGAACCTAAACGCATCTTGCGATCGTCGGGTTCTTTCTTACTGTCTCAACCACGCTTTAAGCTAACCACCAAAGGAGGCAGATCTTTCTCAGTGCAGGCTCCTATCAACTGGAATAAGCTGCCAGAGGCGCTTCGTAGAGAGCCCAATCTCCTCCGCTTTCGGAAGTCTTTGAAGACCTTACTCTTCAAGAATGCGTTTCCCGCTTCAATAATGAACAGCTAGACCTGCCATCTATATATCTTTCCCGTCTTTCGTTCTGTACTTGGTCAGTAGCGCTTTGAGACCTGTCGGTGAGTTGGCGCGATACAAAACCCAGATACAATACATACAATACAATACTGTATGAGAACTTGGATACTGACTGAATGATTAGAGTACTGCAAGGAGAGTGCCTGGGTGAATTTATAAGTGTTAGAATTACTTTTCAGGATCAGTACTGGGCTCAAAGATGCAGCACTGAGGTCTCTCCTGGTAACAGGTGAGTAAATCGGAATTTGTAGTACGGCTGATTTTAGAGTAATATTTTAAAGTTCCAAAACGTCACACTTAGAAGAATTTCCAAGTGAAACCAGTCAATGTTAGCCTATGGAAGGAAATTCAAGTTACTGGTAAGTACGGTTAAAATTACTTTCCAGGATCAGTACTGGGCTCAAAGATGCAGCACTGAGGTCTCTTCATGTTCACGGGAGTACTATTAAACAGGAACAGGGGTGGGAGCACACCGCTTCACCTCCCAGCAAGGTTCGCCCCTGGCATTGTGGTAAATGCAGTTTCAGTTACTTGCTTGCCTCAGGAGTGTTCGAGTGTTTCACCACAGTTGGCGCAGAGAGTGCTGATCTCTAGGCACGTGTTTCTGGTTCTTTAACCCCTTCGCTGCCAGGCCTTTCCCCCCTCCTGTGCCACGCCCTTTTTTGGCTATTTGGGGTAGTGCACGCTGAGACCCCTATAACTTTTTGACCACATAAGGTATCCACGCCAAATTTGCGTCGTTTTCTTCCAACATCATGGGGATTCTGAAGGTACTTAGGGTTTGTGGATTCCCCTGGAGGGGTCACAGAAATGAGCCAAAATACAGCAAAATTTAGTTTTTTGGGGGAAAAATGGGAAAAACAGGTTGCAAATGAAAGTATCTGGGTTTTTCCCTACAAATGTTATCAAAAAAGGGTTTGTGGGGCTGAAATCACCCTTTTCCCAGCTTTTAGGGAATACCAGACTTTTGTCAGAAACCCAACATTTTTTACACAGTTTTGGCATTTTTCTGGGACATAGCCTATTTTTGCTATTTTTTGTGCTTTCGACCTCCTTCCAGTTAATTGTAGAAATGGGTACAAAAGCAATAATGGATCCTGGAAAGCTATACATTTTGGAGAAGTAGACAACATTTTGAATTCAGCAAGGGGTCATTTGTGTAGAAACTAACAGTTAAATATAGGATAAATTGAAAATTTGTTGAAAAAAAAGCCTTTTGTGTCAATGTTTTCACCTATAACTTCTTCTAATTATGACAGCTCTTTGAAAGCTATATACCGTTACATCCGCTGGACATTACTGGTTGTGGGGATATATAGGACTTGTAGGTTCACCAAGAACCCGATGAACCCAGAGCCAAAAACTGAGCAGCAACTTGCAATGTTTTTTTATTATGTACCGGATATATAGTAATTATTCTGTAAAAATGTGTACATGGAAAAATCGGTATGAAAGATACCTATGTATTTCTGAAATGGGAACAATATATAGAGTTTAGAAACAGTAGATATTTGCACATTTCCGAAATTGGGAATACTCATACTAGCATGAGAATTATCAGTCATTTTTTAGAATGACTTCTTTTTTACACAATGTCTTTCATTTGGAAGGCAGAAATGCATCGAAAGTCAATAGGTAAAAACAGTTCCTTTACAAATCTGAATTACCCTAAGTCTCCCAATAAAAATGGTACCTCACTTGTATGGGTAGGTATAGTGCCCCCGACAGGAAATGGCTCATAACCCAACGTGAACACACCACATTTTCAAAATGCAAAATTACTCATTTTTAGCAAAGTGCCTAGCTGTAGTTTTTTAACTCTAGCTTTGCCGGCACCTAGGGAAACCTAGCAAACCTCTAGATTTTTGAAAACTAGACACCCAGGGGAATCCAGGATGGGGTGACTTGACTGCCTCCCATCAGGTTCTGTTACCCAGAATCCCTTGCAAACCTAAAAAATTGCCAAAAAAACACATATTCCCCATATTTCTCTGGTGGAAAGTTCTGGAATCTGCGTGGATCCACAAATTTCCACCCACCCCGCGTTCCCCAAAGTCTTCCGAGAAAAATGGTACCTCTCTTGTGTGGGTCTGCCTAGTGCCTGCGACAGGCAGCGGCGCAAAACGTAACGTGGACACACCTCAATTTCACAGCGAAAAATGACCCTTTTTTGGCAAAGTGCCCAGCTGTAGGTTTTGAACCATAGCTCTGCCGGCACATAGGGAAACCTAGCAAACCTATACATTTTTGAAAACTAGACACCCAGGGGAATCCAGGATGGGGTGACTTGACTGCCTCCCACCAGGTTCTGTTACCCAGAATCCCTTGCAAACCTAAAAAATTGCCCAAAAAACACGTTGGGCCCGATTCACAGAACTAACTTAAGACAAAATCCTAAACTTACTACCATTTTGGTATTCACAGAAGGCACTTACTCATTTTGGTATTCACAGAAGGTACTTACTCATTTCGGTATTCACAGAAGTTAGGAGTCCTAACTTTAGGACTCCTAAATGCCTTCTGTGAATACCGAAAGTCTTAAAATTAGGATTTTTCTCAGTTTAGTAGTAGTATAGTTAGGACTCCTAACTTTAGGACTCCTAAATGTCTTCTGTGAATACCGAAAGCCTTAAAATTAGGATTTTTCTCAGTTTAGTAGTAGTATAGTTAGGACTCCTAACTTTAGGACTCCTAAATTTCTTCTGTGAATACCGAAAGTCTTAAAATTAGGATTTTTCTCAATTTAGTAGTCCTAAATTTAGACTTAGGACTACTAAATTGAGAAAAATCCTAATTTTAAGACTTTCGGTATTCACAGAAGGCATTTAGGAGTCCTAAAGTTAGGAGTCCTAACTATACTACTACTAAACTGAGAAAAATCCTAATTTTAAGACTTTTGGTATTCACAGAAGGCATTTAGGAGTCCTAAAGTTAGGACTCCTAACTTCTGTGAATACCGAAATGAGTAAGTGCCTTCTGTGAATACCAAAATGAGTAAGTGCCTTCTGTGAATACCAAAATGGTAGTAAGTTTAGGATTTTGTCTTAAGTTAGTTCTGTGAATCGGGCCCATATTCCCCACATTTCTCTGGTGGAAAGTTCTGGAATCTGCGTGGATCCACAAATTTCCACCCACCCCGCGTTCCCCAAAGTCTTCCGAGAAAAATGGTACCTCTCTTGTGTGGGTCTGCCTAGTGCCTGCGACAGGCAACGGCGCAAAACGTAACGTGGACACACCTCAATTTCACAGCGAAAAATGACCCTTTTTTGGCAAAGTGCCTAGCTGTAGGATTTGAACCATAGCTCTGCCGGCACCTAGGGAAACCTAGCAAACCTATACATTTTTTAAAACTAGACACCCAGGGGAATCCATGATGGGGTGACTTGACTGCCTCCCACCAGATTCTGTTACCCAGAATCCCTTGCAAACCTAATAAATTGCCAAAAAACACATTTTCCCCACATTTCTCTGGTGTAAAGTTCTGGAATCTGCATGGATCCACAAATTTCCACCCACCACGCGTTCCCCAAAGTCTTCCGAGAAAAATGGTACCTCACTTGTGTGGGTCGGCCTAATGCCCACGACAGGAAACGGCGCAAAACGCAACGTGGACACTCTGAAAACTAGACATCCGGGGGATTCCAGGGAGGTATGGCTTGCGTGGATCCCCCAACGTTTCCTTACCCAGAATGCCCTGCAAACCTCAAATTTTGCTGAAAAAATCACACATTTTTGTGTGGGAAAGTTGTGGCATCACCGGGCTGACACAAATTTCCTACCACCCAGCGTTCCCCCGGGTCTCCCGATAAAAACGGTGCCTCACTCGTGTGGGAGGCCCAAGTACCCGCGACAGGCAAGGGTCCAAAACGTAGTGCGCCTCAACAGGCAAGGGTCCTAAACGTAGTGCGCCTCACTACGTTTTGGACCCTTGCCCTTAAAACGCACCACAGAGCGCGTTTGCACAATGGTTAAGGAAGGGGGCGGGGCCTGAGGTAACATGTCTGCAAACATGCCCTGTGGCATGTTTTAAGTTGGGTTAATTCCTCTTCAATCCTGAGGTCCCCTCTGGGCCAACGCACCACAGGGCGTGTTTGTACACATATCACCTCAGGCCCCGCCCCCTACCTTCACCACTGTGCAAACGCGCCCCGTGGCGCGTTTTAAGTAGGGGGATTAAGTCCCTTTGAATCCTGAGGGTCCCTGGGGTCCAACTAGCCCACCAGATACCTCCAGTAAGTGCCACAAGGCTGCGTTGCAGAGAGGTGTAAAAAGGGGCATGGCCTGGTGCACCTCTCTGCAACGCAGCCCTGTGTCGTCTACTGGAGGTACCTGGTGGACTAGTAGGCCCCCAGTGACGCCCAGTATTGAAGGGGAATTAATTCCCCAATTTAAAACACTCTACAGTGCGCGTTTGCAGAGTGTGTTTGTGAGGGGGCGGGCCTTGGGCCGATCGTGTCTTTTTAAAAAAAAAAATGTTTGAAAGGGGGGCTGTATGACCCCCCTTCCTTTTACTTTTTTGGGGCCCCAGGGACCCCATCCCCTGGGGCATGGCCACATTTTTAAATATTTTATGGAGGGGGACTGCGTAGCCCCCCTCCTCAGGTCACTTCAGACCCCGGGGACCCCATCCCCCCGGGCCGGCCATTGTTTTATTTTTTTATTATGGGGGCAGGGGGGCCGGTGGCCCCCCTCCTGGGCCACTTATAGCCCCGGGGACCCCATCCCCAGGGCCTGGCCACCTCGTTGGGGACCGTGGGGAGGTCCCCAATCCCCCCACGGTCCCAGCCGGCTCCCCGCCTCCTGCGGGAGCCGGCATTGCTTTTCCACATGGGGAGCAGCTAACATGCTGCTCCCCATATGGAAAAGCAATCTGCTCTACTTCATTGAAGCGAGAGCAGGTTTCCCTGCTCTCGCTTCAATGAAGGAAAGCAGTTTGCAATGGCAGGGTGGGAGCCGTGAGGCTCCTTCCCTGTCATTGCAAACAGCAGTGTCCCGGGCCTGGGCACCCCGGGACACTGCAGGAGCCAGCCCTGGGGGGTGGCGGTCACCAGGGCCATCATTGGCTCCAGGAGGGGGCCGCGTCGCCCCCTCCCACTTAATTTAAAGCCCCGGTGGTGGTGGTCCCCGGGGCTTGGGGGTCCGTAACCCCCTATGTTAAATAATTAGTGCCCCGGGGAGGTGGTGGTCCCCGGGGCATGTGGGGGGGCTCAAGGCCCCCCCACAGGTTTTATTTTTTCAAAAAAAGCCCCGGGGGTGGCGGTACCCGTGGCTGCGGGGGGGGGCAGAGCGCTCCCCCGCAGATATTATCACAAAGCCCCGGGGATGGCGGTCTCCGGGGCTAGGGGAGGCCTTTGAGCCCCCCACCCTTGTATATTAAAGCCCCGGGGTGGCGGTCTTTAGGGCTGGGGGGGCTGAGAGCCCCCCCATAATTCAGATAAGCCCCGGGGGGTGGCAGTACCCAGGGCGATCATTGGCTCCAGGAGGGGGCCGTGTCGCCCCCTCCCACTTAATTTAAAGCCCCGGTGGTGGTGGTCCCCGGGGCTTGGGGGTCCGTAACGGACCCCCTATGTTAAATAATTAGTGCCCCGGGGAGGTGGTGGTCCCCGGGGCATGTGGGGGGGGCTCAAGCCCCCCACAGGTTTTATTTTTTCAAAAAAAGCCCCGGGGGTGGCGGTACCCGTGGCTGCGGGGGGGGCAGAGCGCTCCCCCGCATATATTATCACAAAGCCCCGGGGGTGGCGGTCCCCGGGACTTGGGGAGGCCTTTGAGCCCCCCACCCTTGTATATTAAAGCCCCGGGGGTTGCGGTCCTTGGGGCTGGGGGGGCTGAGAGCCCCCCATAATTCAGATAAGCCCCGGGGGGTGGCGGTACCCAGGGCTGGGGGGCCCCTCTGGGCCCCCCAATATAATATACATATTGCCCCCGGGACTTGGCCCCCTGGGGGATAAATAAAAACAAAGCGCAGGAGTCCGCGCTTCGGTTTTTTTTTGGCAGCGGGATGCGCTTCCCGCGATTTAAAAAAAATATAATAATTTTTTTGGTCCTTGGGGGTCCTTGTGGGACCCCCTGAGCAGGCCTAGGGGGTTAGGGTGTTTTTACCCTGCCCCCTTTTTGCGTTTTTTGCATTTTTTTAACTGCTTTCTTGTGCCTTGGTTACTGAGGCACAAGGTGGCTGCCAACACTTCCTGGTTTGAAGTATTGACAGCCAATTAGCATAAAGCTCGTGCACAGGAGGATCCGTGGCCCTAGATATATATGTACTTTTAAATGTCATTTTCCCAGGAACTACTGAATGGATTTACACCATTTAAGCAAAAGGCACAAGTCTGAACTAAGGACTACCTCTTTGCCAAATTTGGTGTAATTCCATTGAGCAGTTCGGGCTGTAGCTGCGGCTAAAGGTCCTATGGGAAATTGCATGGGGAAAACATGTTTTGGGACCCCCCTTTTTTCTCGGCCCCCACTATACGAATCATCCTGGGACTCGCAAAATTTTGCGAAACGGCAAAAAATCTCCACGAACATGCGAAATTTCGCGTGCTCGTGGAGATTTTGTGCTGATTAATGCGTTACGGAATTTGACCTTCAACTTGGGCACCTGCTTTATTTAAATCTGTAAATGCTTCCTGTTGAGGTTTAATTTTTGTGACAGGAGCATCGTGCCAGAAGGAATCCTCCCCTGCATATTTATCCAAGAAGATGCCACCGTTTTGTGCAATACCTCTACTCAACTGGAGTACTTTCTATTGGCTAATCAGTAAGTGCTACCTCGTGGGTAAATGTATAGAGCTTTTCCTACACTACAGCTGCGTAAAGGGCCAGAAGAGTTTTCTCTAGCAACCATCTGTATCTGTAACTTTTGCCACCGCGCCGATGGGCGCCGGGGTCCCTCGAGTGAGCTGTCCATCATAGTGGGGAAAGGGCGGGAAGACTTTGCACACCGCTGGTGTGTGGGCTGGGGCCAAACGGCGGGGCTTCTATGCAGTTCACATGCCTCTTGTTTATAAATGGTCAGAGACCGACAAGCGCAGCAGATGAGGAGACAGAACCTCCTGGTGTCAGGAACTACATGGGGATTGTGCTCGACAAACTCATGGATGCACAGACCTCCATCAAGGATTACAGCAAATTGTTGATGGTAGATATGGGGAGAAAGCACACCTGCCTAGCCTCCACCGTGCTCAAAAATCTTTTGTGATGATTAATGCGTTACTGAATTTGACCTTCAACTCGGGGCCCTGCTTTATTTAAATCTGTAAGTGCTTCCTGTTGAGGTTTAAAATGACAGGAGCATCGTGCCAGAATGAATCCTGCCCTGCACATTTCCGTTCCGCCGCGGATCGCGGAAGTGTCATCATTCATGACATGGTCAGTGACATCACTGATGACATCACTGATGACATCTCAATGACATCACTGATGACATCATCCACATGATAATACGATGAACCTCCTCACACTCTAATATAACCCACTGTAAAATACAGACTACCATTCTCTAAACCATCGACACACCAATATCAGTTACTACATATGCACTCACTCATTCACCCATACAATCACTCATACATACAGTCACTCATCAATACAACACTATCATATACACTGATACAACTATACAGACACTCACACACCGCCACTCATCCATGGAGTTACTCACACACCTAGTCAGTCATGCAAAGAATCAATCACACTCCCATTTCCTCACCTATACAGTTATACACACAACACCTCACTTATTCAAACATATACTAACACATACTTACTCTCTTATACAATCACTGATACATGTACACACTCATCCATACAGCCACTCTCACAATCACTGACTCTCATGTATAGTCATTTATATACTCCAACTCTGACATACATTGCCTTTTACATATGTAGTTACTTGGACATGTACACTGAGACATCCAATCTGTCACAAACACACCCATACGCACACTCGCCTGCCCATACAGCTGTTTTCACATGCACTCTTGAACCCATACACCCAGTGAATCAACTACTCACACATCTATGCACAGAGTCACAAACCTCCCAGCCACCAACACACATACTCAGTCTCCAATTTTCACTCACTCGCACAAAACCATAGAAATTCCACCGTTATAGTTAGTTCAGCTAACTATAACTTTCACCCCCGCAATGCACTGCACATGACGTCACATAATACATCATTCATGGCATGGTCAGTGACATCACTGATGACATCACTGATGACATCTCAAATGACATCACTGATGACATCATCCAGTGACTGTGTGTTTCTGTAAAGTTTAAACATGTTTTATATATACCAAGCTGTATTGAAGAATCAGTGGGTGTATAAGTGTCTGGATGAAGGATTTACGAGGTGTGTGACTGATTGTTTAAGTGACTGATTAAACGTGTCTTACTGAATGCATGCATTTGTGACTAAACTGTGTGAATGTCTGTATCAGTGTGTTTGTTGTTGTGTAAGCTAGTACATGGATTAGTCAGTAGCTACATGACAGTTTATATGGGTTATTGACTGTTTGCCTGAGTATTTGTAGCGATGCCTGAGTGTGTGTGTGGGTGGGTTGGAGGTGTGTTACTCTCTGCATAGATGTGTGACTAGTTGATTCCCTGGGTGTATGGGTTCAAGACTACATGTGGAAACAGCTCTATGACTGGGTGAGTCTGTGTATGGGTGTGTTTGTGAGTTAATGGAGATCTCAGTGGTACATGTAAGTAGCTACATATGTAAAAATAACCATTTGTACATATTCTCTTGACCTCGGCTCTTCGATAATGCTGAATGAGGAGGTCTCACATTACTGATCCTTTGTGTAAGTGGAGGTAGTTGATATGATGTAGAAATGAAAAAATGAAAAAATAGAATCAAATAAGGGTTGTCGTCATCAACATTTGTCACTTATCCCAGAGATACCCAATTAGAATGACGAAAAGGAATTATATGTCAACAGATTCCCACCACCCCAATGAAGAAGAAACAGATCAAATCTGAAAACTATATGCACATTTATTTGACATATGCACTTTATTTCACGCATTGCACTTTTTTTTCGGGGATTTACTCACAAAGTAGCCTCAAATAAATATGATGTACAGGAAGACAAGACACAGCATCAAGGGATTTAACCCGTGATTGTATGCTTAAACACGTTTAACTAGAACAGAATCAATTGATTTAACAGCATTATCTGTAGGTCACGATGTACACAAACAACTCGTGGTTCGAATGTTTTGATGTTTAAATTTATCTATTTATTCATCTATATCCTCAGGAATGAATTGTATATAAAATTGAAAATAATACAATGGCGATGTGAAAATCAAACTATATTGTCATTTTGAATAAGAATGTGTTTAGTCTATCTTCCTGTTTTATTACAACAAGGCACATGGGATGAGTTCCAAATACGAGCACTAGCACTTTAAATACTGCACTGTTTCGAACCTACCATGTCATGTGATCAAGGCTCAAGCGAGCCGAAACGCGTAATGGCGACTGGTGAGGAGCAATAAATCATCGTTTCTGCACCGATTTTGGGTCCGTGTCCGTCTTTTTGGAAAGGATTTTACAAATGCACGGAAGAGTGCGATATCAATGACCGATTTGTTCCACCCGGTCATACACGGACCCCCCTTCTCGTTTTTTTGGTCGACGCTATCATTGGAGCGTCACTTCCAGGGAAACCCAGAAGCATTTCAAGATCCGAAGAGGATACAGAGCGTCTGACCCCCTGCAAGCCCGTAGAAGCCGTGAGAGACCTGTGGGAGTCGGCGGACGCCGGGTCGGAGGACTCGGGGAAAGCGGAAAGCCCAGCAGGTAGGAGCAAACCGGGAAAAGTGTGGTGTGAGAAGGTGTGCAACACGCTGCTCAGCGTTTTAGAGTAACGTAACGCGGTGAGCAACGCGAACATTTGCTGTATTTTCCTCATGTCGGGCGACGTGATAAGAGCGCGGGAGATGGCGGCAATGGAAATGTTCTCCGATACCCTCCCAACAACAAATAGAGTTCTGTAACCGAATAAAGACAATCCGCAATACAATAACACAGCAAAAGATTTGTTTAAAAAACTCGAGAAAAAAATGAAATCAGAACAAAATAAATGGTGGGAATCGAGATCGTTGCAAAGGTATATTGATGTTGAAAGGATACCGAGAGGCTTGCACATTTTAACTGCACCAAGTTATGATGAACCCAATCCTGAGCTTATGAAAGAATGGGCTGCATGCAATTTAGAATCGTCTCGCAGACTAACACACATCCTCATAAAATATGCAGATATAGACAGAGCCAAATTATTGAAAGAGATTGAGAAGATAGAAGAGGAATTGGAAAATCTCAATCATAGAGGAACAAATAAAATTACGAAGTGACATGACTGCCCGATTAAAGAATGAGGAAGACAAAATCAAAGCCCGAAAAACTTTTAAGTTTCAGAGAGATAAAAATGATTATGAGTTGGGGCAGATATTTACGTTTGCCAAACGTTATGATGCAATCAGAGAATCAAAATTTCAACATGGTGGTGGTGTTACAAAAATACCCATAGTTGCCTCAACCTCACAATCAGAAATTAGTTCTGGGGGAAGTGAATCCGACTCAGAAATGCGCAATGTAGCAGTGGCACGCCAGAAATCTATACCTTCGCCAGGAGAAGAGTTGAATTTTTTATGCGAAGAGCGACGCTAAACGCTATGACCAAGGCCGCCAAGGAATCCAGAAGTGCAAACCTCGAACGGCGGCAGAGGCGCAAGGCAAACTCAAGGAGAACAAAATCCCCACAGAAAACGAGGGAGAGGGTATTGGAAGAACAAACCACAGAGCTAGACGATAATCATAACACCATTGTCAATCTTGCCAATATCAATTTGACAACACAGGAAGAGAACATCTTGACATTAGGGCTATCGTATGCTCCACAAACTGATTTTGATTATGCTTCTGCAAGATTAGATCTTTACAAAGGGGTACGCAAATTAAAGTTGAAAAAACATTTTATAGTTAACAAACCCACCATGGAAAGAATATCGAATACAACTTCAACATCTAGCGGTATAGTGGAGCTATCGCAGTCCGATGAACCATGTTTACAAACGATGCACGATCTCTATGAAGAGAATATGGTTGAACATAGTCTGGACAATGTATCACCGACATATCCTGGATGTTCCAAAAATGGAACAGACAAACTATCAAGTCCGTTCAAACCAAAGTCTTCATTCAGTCCCATTGCAATTCGAGATGCAATCGACATCTTTCATGAGGCAGTGACAGCACAAATGAAAAACCTTAACAAAACAGTGCAACAAAAAACAAAAGGTTGGAACAAAAGCAATCAACAATACAGAAATTTGATCACAAAACTGCAAAAAAAAAGGGAAGTTTTTCGATTAATAATGAAATACAGCAAGCAACACAAGTCCCTTGATAAGATTATCCAGCAAAATTGGCCCCTGATTCACAGTGAGCCGGTGATTGGACCCCTGCTTCCGCTGTGGGTGTCCATCACCTATAGCAAGGCTCCTTCAATGAAAGACATTTTAGTAAACACTAGCGCAGAGGTTGTTGATGACAATAGCTGGATTAAAGCCAACAAAGGATTTTACAAATGCAAAACGTGTAAAGCATGTCCCCATGGAATAAATAAGAGTACATATCATACACCCTTCAGTGACAAAACATATAAAATTTCCAAGCTCATGACATGTAAAACCGAATTTGCTGTCTATGTCTTGTTGTGCCCATGTGGCCTTCAGTACATTGGCAGTACTAAATTACCGGTTCATAAACGGGTGCTACAACATTTAAGATAACACCTATCCTGTGGCACGCCACTTCAGGGAATTTCATGAATCAAACAATTCGTACCTGAAGTACTATGTGATAGATGCAGTTCCCCCTAGTAGGAGAGGCGGCGATCGTGAAAACAAACTAAGAAAACTAGAGACGCGCCATATTCTACAGTTAGATTCAAAATCTCCTGGGGGACTCAACGCCACAGAGGATTTACATACATGTCTCACATAAATATATGGAATTTGCATATCGTAAGGGAACAGTAGGATCAGCATAGAATGTTAGCCACAAATTTGATTGATTTTTAAACTTTTTTTATACATTTTTACCTTTCCACTTTTAGATAACAATTTTAAGGAAATTTCAGTATAATGGTAGTGAGTTTTTTATTAAAACATCTATAAAAATCAGGAGATTATAAATGGATTATATAAATAAATCCTTGACAGTTATATAGACCAATCGTCATAATTTTATAGGTCATACCTTTTATCATAAGTGTATAATATCTATTTAATTCATTTAATCAATTAATTAATTATATAGTTGTATACTGATTTATCTATTTATTTATTTATTTATTTATGTATTGGTAATCAATGTAGTTATACTAGGAATAACCATTTGTACATATTCTCTTGACCTCGGCTCCTCGATAATGCTGAATGAGCAGGTCTCACATTACTGATCCTTTATGTAAGTGGAGGTGGTTGATATGATGTGGAAATGAAAAAAATGAAAAAATAGAATCAAATAAGGGTTGTCGTCATCAACATTTGTCACTTATCCCAGAGATACCCAATTAGAATGACGAAAAGGAATTATATGTCAACAGATTCCCACCACCCCAATGAAGAAGAAACAGATCAAATCTGAAAACTATATGCACATTTATTTGGCCTATTTTGCACTAACACATATGCACTTTATTTCACGCATTGCACTTTTTTTCGGGGATTTACTCACAAAGTAGCCTCAAATAAATTTGATTTACAGGAAGACTAGACACAGCATCAAGGGATTTAACGTGTGATTGTATGCTTAAACACGTTTAACTAGAACAGAATAAATTGATTTAACAGCATTAACTGTAGGTCACGATGTACACAAACAACTCATGGTTCGAGTGTTTTGATGTTTAAATTTATCTATTTATTCATCAATATGCTCAGGAATGAATTGTATATAATATTGAAAATAATACAATGGCGATGAGAAAATCAAACTATATTGTCATTTTGAATAAGAATGTGTTTAGTCTGTCTTCCTGTTTTATTATACCAAGGCACATGTGATGAGTTCCAAATACGAGCACTAGCACTTTAAATACTGCACTGTTTCGAACCTACCATGTCATGTGATCAAGGCTCAAGCGAGCCGAAACGCGTAATGGCGACTGGTGAGGAGCAATAAATCATCGTTTCTGCACCGATTTTGGGTCTGTGTCCATCTTTTTGGAAAGGATTTTACAAATGCACGGAAGAGTGCGATATATATATATAATATCTATATCTATATCTATATACATATATATATATATATAGATAGATAGATAGATAGATAGATAGATAGATAGATAGATAGATAGATAGATAGATAGATAGATAGATAGATAGATACATCACTGATGACATCATCCAGTGACTGTGTGTTTCTGTAAAGTTTAAATATGTGTTATATATATATATATATATATATATATATACCAAGCTGTATTGAAGAATCAGTGGGTGTATAAGTGTCTGGATGAAGGATTTACGAGGTGTGTGACTGATTGTTTAAGTGATTGATTAAACGTGTCTTACTGAATGCATGCATTTGTGACTAAACTGTGTAAATGTCTGTATCAGTGTGTCTGTTGTTGTGTAAGCTAGTACATGGGTTAGTCAGTAGCTACATGACAGTTTATATAGGTTATTGACTGTTTGCCTGAGTATTTGTAGCGATGCCTGAGTGTGTGTGTGGGTGGGTTGGAGGTGTGTGACTCTCTGCATAGATGTGTGACTAGTTGATTCACTGGGTGTATGGGTTCAAGACTGCATGTGGAAACAGCTCTATGACTGGGTAAGTCTGTGTATGGGTGTGTTCGTGAGTCAATGGAGATCTCAGTGGTACATGTAAGTAGCTACATATGTAAAAGGCAGTTTATGTGAGTGATGGTGTATATAAATAACTATATGTAACAGTGAGTAATTCTGAAAGTGGCTGTATGGATGAGTGTGTACTTGTATCACTGATTATATAAGAGAGTAAGTACGCACTACTATCTGTATGAATTAGTGAGGTGGTGTGTGTATAACTGTATAGGTGAGTAAATGGAAGTGTGATTGATTCTTTACATGACTATCTAGGTCTGTGAGTCACTTCATGGATGAGTGGCGGTATGTGACTGTTTGAATAGGTGTATGACTGCATATGATAGTGTTGTATTGAGGAGTGACTGCATGTATAAGTGATTGTATGGGTGAATGAGTGGATGTGTGTGTAGACCTAAGAATAAGTGAGTGGTATGTAGTAACTGCTATTGGTGTCTCTATGGTTTCAAAAATGGTAGTCTGTATTTTAGAATGGGTGTATCAAAGGTTATTATTACGGTGTGAGGTGGGGCATCGGATTATCACGTGGATGATGTCATCAGTGATGTCATTTGGGATGTCATCAGTGATGTCACTGACCATGCCATGAATGATGTAATATGTGATGTCATGAGCAGTGCATTGCGGGGGCGCGAGTTATAGTTAGCTGAACTAACTATAACAGTGGGATTTCTCTGGTTTTGTATGAGTGAAATGTCCAGCTAACTATAACGCCCCTGAAACCTATGGTTTTTTCAGTGAATTTCTAAGGTTTTTTAAATGCAAATTTCTAACAATAACTTCTGTAAAACCTATGGTTTTTTCAGTGAATTTCAATGGTTTTTTAAATGCTAATTTCTAACTACAATGTCCCTATAACTTATAATGTTTTTAAGTAAATTTTAAAAAGACGTGTATACTTTTTATAGTGTAAACTAACTTAGCAGTAGTCTTTTATAACTTATAATTATGGCTCCTGGTTTTATGGTATTTATTTTTGGGGCAATATCCATATTGTTTTAAATAATTGTATCTGTATTTACCCATATATATTTTGGGTTTTGTGTAAAAATGAATCTGAAATGAGTATATTTCCACATGTATCTGTCTGATAAATATGAACTCATGCCTGAAGGACTGACTGTTTTCAGTCATATAAACACTCTCAGATGATAAAATATGCACAACCTTGATATTAAAATGTGCATGTTTTCTTTTACGAGCATATATGTTGCTGTTTAAGGCTCTTTACTAAAATTCTTTTATTGTTTTAACCCTTTTACTTTTAGAATGACAGGCCTATTGGCCTGGCAGTCATGATTGTCAGCATTTAGAATCGCTCAAAAAATAACCCAATTTCTGTTTTTATCCACATTTTAAAATAAATACAGAGAGGAAAATAAATAGTTTTCTGTCTGTATTTATCTGTAAAAATCAGTAAAAACGGAAAACAGGAAGCCCTACTTATAATTTAACAATGTTTACAACTTAATTAGAAGTAATTAACGTATAAGTGTAGTAAAAGTGTGACGCACCACCTATAATACCTGACTTCAAACAACAGTGTTCACAGTTCGATTCCCGACTCGAGCAGCATGTTAGCCCACCACTATCTCACTGTGGGCAACACCTTGCTTAATCTTCCCAACTCCCCCGAGCGCGGCATACCTTTCTGGGGGTAGCTGTACTCTTTACAAATGCTGGCATTTTTTTAATTTAACAGCATAGGGATGACAAATATTAACACATATTTTTTTTTCTTCTATTGTGAACGATATTTTTTTAATGTCTTCTATTTAGATGTTTTTAATCATGAGAATGCTAATGACACAGTTTGCCGGGTAACAGTTTATCTGTGTCCATTCTGTAATGCAGGTTCCCTTTTCTAGCGTCAGATTCTTGTTTTGTGGCAACAAAACATATTCCGGAGTTGTAAGTTGTTTGATTATGGCATAATAGATATTTATAATACGTAGCTATTTGTCAATATTTAAACATTTATATCTAGAAAAAAGTGTTATTGCATGTTTTTGCCTTTTTCCTGTAACGTCAGCAGCTTATTTTCAGAAACAGACAGATTACAGCAAACATTGCTCCTTTTCTGGCTCCTTTCAGCTTATATATTGTGACTTTCTATATTATAATATTGACACTGTACTTCACTTCAGAGGTGTCGGTGATCCGGAGGCGCAAACCCTAAAGATTTATAATTAACGTCACCAGATTCCAGTTGTTAGTCTGTTTTCTCCTAGGGATCATATACTGTCAATATGTATATTATAATGTGAACAGTCATGGTGATCTCAGAGGCGTTCATGACCCGTCGGCGCAAAGAGTAAAGATATATAAGCAATGTCACCAGCTTCCGGTTTTTAGTCTGTTCCTCCCTTTTGATCATGTACTGTAAATATGTATATTATAATTTTCACAGTCATAATGATCTCAGAGGAATTTATGACCCGTCGTAACAAAGATCAAACATTTCGAAGTCCCGGAGAAAAGAAGCCCTGAAAATATTCACCGCTCGAAAGTATTTCGTTATTGATCCTCTGTTGTATTCATAACTTTATTTTCCTTTTCTTTTTACTGAAACAATGATGTCACTCGTTATATTGTAATAGACTGTCCTATTGTTACAGAAGAGGAATTGGAGATTTGTCGGCGCCATCTGAAATACAGCTTACTAAGCTTTATAATATACTTGATCAGATATTTTTTCAGTGAGCATATTTTACAAAATTGCAGTCTAAAACAAATTGCTTTCATACATACTTTCTTACTTTAAACATTTGATAAACCCTACATTTCTGAATGTTATTCTCTAATTTCTATTTTTCTCAGTTGCGGTTTCTATTCACCTTCTCCCTATAGAATATATAAGACCAGGACTCTATATTATAATAGTACTACCCTATATATTCTTAAATGAGTACTTGATTTGTTAGCGGAACAGTGTGCGACCTCTAAGCACTACGACAGAACGTTCCCGAATTCTACAAAATACAAACTTGAAAAATGAAAATGCATACATTTCTATGTAATATGAAGTCATTTGTGATAACTTTTTTATACTTATTCTTCTGACCTCAGATGATGTAGTGCGAGAGTGTTTATTGTAGCACTTCACTTCTACTTTTAATGCTTTACAGTCAACGAACATTAAGTTTGGGAAGGTCACGCATGGAACACGTTACCCAATGAGATGTCCCTAATACTCGGCGGAGGGGGAAGGAATCGCTGACAACACTTCTACTTTCAATGGTTTACAGCCAATCAACATTAAGCTTGGGTAAGTCCTCCTTGGAACACGTCAGCCAATCAGATGTCCCTCCTACTCCGTGGAGGGGAAGTGAATGGCTGCCAACACTTCTACTTTCAATAGTTCGCAACCAATCAACATGAAGCTCTGGAAGCTCCTCCTTAGAATACGTCAGCCAATCAGATCTCCCTCCTACTCCACGGAGGAGAATGGAATACCTAGCAACACTTCTACTTTCAATTGTTCGCAACCAATTAACATTAAGCTCTGGAAGCTCCTCCATACAACATGTGAGGCAATTAGATGTCCTTGCTACTCTGCGATGGGGAAGTGAATGGCTGGAAACACTTCTACTTTCGATGGTTCGCAGCCAATGAACATTAAGCTTATTGTCAGGACACCACAGCCAATTAAGCGTTAATTTCGTTCCGCGGCGCAGATACAGAACATGCCCTCCCACATATTAATACATTTCCTGTAACAAAGTAACTCTATCTGTGATAAAAGTGAACACTGCATAATAAGCAAACATTATTACGCATTATATTAAAGGAAGGCCGCAATACGGTGCATTGTTGTTTTCCCATTATAATTTCCACAGCCTACTGCACCCCCCTCCCAACAGAAGTGAAGCCCCCGGGCTGCGGGGGCACCAGCGGGCCCCCGCTATTATTTTTTAAGAAATGCCCCTGTGATAGAGAACACTCCCTACCACATATTAATAAATTTCATGTAACAAAGTGACTCTATCCGTGATACCAGTGAACACTGCATAATAAGTAAACATTATTCCGCATTATATTAAAGGAAGGCCGCAATACGGCGCATTGTTGTTTTCCCAATATATTTTCCACATCCTACTGAACCCCACTCCCAACATAAGTGAAGCCCCGGGACTGCGGGACACCAGCGAGCCCCTGCTTTTATATTTTTAAGAAATACCCCCGGGACCTAGCCCACCCAGGGGCCTCATTAAAATAAAATGCGACCCCAGCGCGAATTGCGCCAATTTAGGCCTAGCGGGTCCGTGTGTTTCTACCCTGCCCCCTTCTCTTGTTTTATATCTTTGTTTCTCAGTTTTCTGGTGACTCGCTTCTACTGAGTCACACGATGGCTGCCAACACTTCCTGGTTTGGCGTGTTGGCAGCCAATCGCAGTGAAGCTCGTGCTTGGGACTTAGGCTCCGCCCAGATATCAAAACTTTTATTTTTCCATTTTCTCAGCAAATACTGAACGGATTTACACCATTTAAGAAATAATCGCTTTCTAAACCAAGCACTACCTTTCTGCCAAATTTGGAGTAATTCCGTTCAGTAGTTTCGTCTGTAGCCTTGCACAATGTTTCCTATGTTTTCGATTTTTTTCAATTTCTCAAAAACTACTGAACGGATTTACACCATTTAAAAAAAGGTCGCTTTCAGAACCAAGCTCTACCTTTCTGCCAAATTTGGGGTAATTCCGTTCAGCAGTTCGGGCTGTAGCTCGTCGCACAATTTCCTATGGAAATTAACATGGGGAAAACGTGTTTTGGGACCCCCCCCCTTTTTTCTCAGCCCCCGCTTGACGAATCACCCCCAAACTTTCAGGATAGGAGCTGACCTGGATAGACTTTTTTTTTTTAAAGAATTTCGCAAAGATTCGTCAAACAACGCCAAAGTTATTAGCATATCAAAAAATTATTTTCCTATGGAAACTAGGTTGTAACTATAACTACCTATTGGCGAATTAAGATCTCCAGGTATAGGATTTCCTCAGAATTCTGTCCGCTAATAACTTTGATCCCGGTTGACGATTTTTCACGAAACTTTCCAGACCTGTTGCTTTTAATACTTGGCGGAGCATGGAAAGTTTTGCGGTGATTGGCGAAGGGGGTGCATAAATAAAAGTGGTAGTCCCAAAACACATTTTTCTATCAAAGCATTTTCTAAAGACCTTTGTATCTCGCATAGCGTAAAAACAACTGAACAGATTTACATGAAATTTGGCAGGTTTAGACACTATGGTGCGCAGATACTCCCTTTGGGTATTTCAGGTAAGTAGGGTAAGTATTTATCAAGTTATAAGGCATTTTAACTTAGTGATAGCTATTGTTGTGATAGTTTCGCAAACTTTTTCAGTATTTTGGAGAACTACAGCAGTACATTTTGATTACAAGGCATTGGCTAGTGACTGACTTTAAAAATGGTTAGAGGCAGCCATGTTGTTTTTACATATACTCTACTGTGTACTGCGTTATGCCCTTAGATATAGGTAAGTATTAGGTTTGATATTTTTTGCCTACCTATTACCACTTTAGCAAAGTGGCACTATGTAGGGGAAATTAATTATAAGTTTATATCTATTTTTTTTTTGCTTAAATCCAGAGTACTGCAGTACTTTAAAATAAATAAATATGGTCAAAAATTAAAAAAAGACTTGCATTTTGCTATATTTTACAAATACAGGGTACTACAGTGTTAGAAATGGGATTTCTGGTTGGCTAGGGCTTGCGCCTAAGCCGGGCAGAAACCACCACTCTAGTCAGGGCAAGGGAGTTAAATGCTGAAGATAACCCCTGCTCACCCCCTTGGTAGCTTGGCACGAGCGGTCAGGCTTATCCCAGAGGCAATGTGTAAAGCATTTGCGCAACACACACAAACAGCAGCAACACAATAGGCCCACCACAAAAGAAACTGCACACAAGGCTATATAGAAAATAGCCTTTGTATTATCCAAAACACATTAGAATTAGAATCACACTTATACACTGTGCCAACGGGCGTGCCAACGGGCACTAGGCAATATTTAAAGGGGATTATCTACACATGACAGGGCCAATCGGGCCACTGTCAGAACCATCACAAGCACAAGTAGTGAATGTAAAACACCACCAGTAACAACTGGCACAATAATGACCTCAGCATTATATCACAATAGGCATAAAACACATTATGCACAAATTGTTATAGGCATAAACACATTAGGCATAAATAGTGCAGCGCAGTAACACTGAAAAAGTGCACAAAGCACCTTAGAGCCTTGAGCCCTGTCACCATCACAGATAAAGTGCACACAGCACCTTAGAGTAAACCATGACCCCAGGCCAACTGGCCTTCATATGGGGCCCAAATACCCTATGTCATAACTGTCAGGGCGTAGCTGCAAATACAGTGAAATCACTGCTGCGCAAATGCGCTGGGGGCGTGGGTTGTATCTCACCCCCTCCTGGAATGAACAACAATATGTCCCCGTCATTGCAGCTGCCCGCGCTCTTGTGGTGTAGCTGAGAAATGGGCAATGGATCCACTGTGCCTGTGGAGCCCCACTCCGGGACTCTGCACACAAAACGTACCCCACGTTGCAGCTGTCCGCGACGGCGGTACAGCTGAGGAAACGAAATCAAGCACTGGCACTCCTGTGCCTCTGGGGCCCAAGTCTGGGACTACTGCACAAGAATGCCCACTCTGTGCAGCTGCCCTTCAACTGGTGGGTCAGCTGGGAAAGGAAATCGGCCCCCAACAGCACCGGCATCAACCAGGTTGATCCCCACTCACCGGGGCTCTTCTTGGTCTTCTCCGGTCTCCTCAACTTCTGGGGAAAGGCCCCAACAATATGCCTCGACCGGCTCCGTCTCCTCGCGTCGGCTCTGTTCATGGAGAGAGGGGCTGCAGGAGTCAGTCAAGTGGAGCTCACAAGGCTCCGGTTCCTTACTCCGGTGTCGAAGCAACCTGGGAAGCTCTGTCCTCCTCTGGCTGGCGTTCAGGGCTCTCCCCGGTGCCTGGGAGCCCCACCCACGCTTGGGGACAAGACGCCTGACTTCCTACCGGCACTTTCTCTCTGCCGCAACTCTGCCCACAACCAGGCAGCTTTGCCTGACTTCCGGGTCGTGTTGGCAGCAGCCTGGCGGTACCACAATGCAGGGTAGGCTCCTGCTTCCTTCTTGGAACACCACAGTGCAGGGTGGGCTCCCACTTATTTCGTGGAATGCCGCAGTGCGGGGTGGGCTTCCCACTTCCTTCGTGGAATGCCACAGTGCGGGGTGGGCTCCCGCTTCCTTCGTGGAATGCCGCAGTGTGGGGTGGGCTTCGTTTCCTTTGTGGGATGCCACAGTGCGGGGTGGGTTTCCGCTTTCTTCTTGGCCATGCGGGGGGATCCCTACGTTGGAATCTCCCCCAGAGACTTCTGTAGCTGAGCGCTGCAGACCATAAACGCTCCTCTCGACCTGGAGCAGCAAAGCAGGGGCCAGAAAAATGCAGCACTCACGAGGCGCTAGACCCCCAGAGTTCAGAGGGGCAAAGCTGGGCAAAGTAACAGCAGGCAGGCCAGCACGCTGGGGCTCCTTGGACAGCAGACCCCTCCACGTCCGGGCAGCGCAGCAGGTCAATCCCCAGCGGCGATTCCTCCTAGCAGGCTGGCAGCCCCCCGGCCGTAAGTCCAAGTAAGCACAAGGAAGCAATCCCTCATGGGGTCACAGCCCCAGTACTTATACTCCCAAGTCCTTTAATCTCATAGGCAGAGAGTGTTTGTACCAAGCCAGAACCAATTCTGCCTTCTCTGGTGTGACTTCCTGGCAGGAGGTGGAGACGGCAGGGTCAGAGGCAGACCAGGTCCGTTGAGGTGCAAGGAAATCTCCTCCCCGTTCCCCAATTGCAGCCCTAGCGTATTCAGCCCTTCCTGACCCCCCTAGACTATTTGGAGCCACTTCTGCTCCACAGCCTTCTGTCATCCAAAACCCAGACAGGCAATTCAGATTCCAGCAGAGGCACATGGGATGACTGAGCAAGTGTAACGCCCTAAACGTCTCAGGATCGTTTAACAGACACGACAATGAGGACGCAACCACTTGTGAAGGGTTAGTTCTTTTAATGAAGGCAAATAAAATACAAAGAACAAACAAAAGTTATAGTCACTGTAATCCTCCAGGCTAAGTACGTTACCAGCCCACAGCACGGATGGTCCTAACCGTCCTCTGCATATACGCCGATCCCGGCGTATGCCAACAGAGGGCAGAAATGAAATGGCCGACAATGCCAATCGGTAGGCTGTGAGGGGCACGAAGAGTGTTGGGGAGAATCGAGGAGTCAGGGAAACACCCAGCCGGGGTCTCTACCTGAAGGGAGCAGCCGCTCAACCTCTTCCTCAGACTGCACCGGGACGCGGAGTCACCTCCTGGTGATGCGTCACCGATACCCCAATCACAAGCAAGAAGACTGAACCGAGAGCAGCCGCTCGATCGATCCTGTGGACTTCCGAGTCTGTAACGCGGCAAACACCTCCTGGTGTGCGTTACAGCTGGCAGTCCCTGTGTCGGGCTGGGAGTTACGACTCCAACCAGCAAAAGCGCCACTGCGCTTGGACTCAGCCGAGTCAAAAAGCGAAGCTCAATGGTTGACCGGTAGAGCTTCTGGGTCCTTCACAGGTGACGATGGGGCAAGACACGGCCCAGGGAGTAACGACTCGACCTACCTCCGTTCTTGCCTTACTGGAGCACCACTCCGGAACACTGCTCTTCACGAAGCAGGTACGTCGGTGTAAACACAATATCCGACAGCCTTGTACCTCCCGGTTCCTCCCTTTATAGGGCGTGTTTTCCTTGAGTTATGTAACAGCTCTCCTGTTTACATAAGGGCGTGTTTCCCTTGAGTTATGTAACAGCTCTCCTGTTTACATAAGGGCGTGTTTCCCTTGAGTTATGTAACAGCTCTCCTGTTTACATAAGGGCGTGTTTCCCTTGAGTTATGTAACAGCTCTCCTGTTTACATAACCTCTCAACCGCTAAGCATCCTGGGAGATGTAGTCCGTTTTCGCTGGTTACCGTTTTCCTTCCCTCGTATGACAGGAATTCTTGACAGCAAGAAAATACCTACTTTGTAAAAGTGGTATTTTCAAACACAGAATGTTAAAATCACCTTCATGAAAAGATGCATCTTTATATTCTGAGTTTAGGCATACTGATCTTTACCACGCTGCTACTCTTATATCAGGAATTACCCCTGAAACACCTATCAGGGAATCCCCAATGCATCCCTATGAGAGGGCAGACTCACAGCAGTGATAAACCAAAATGGCTGTTTGTCACTACCAGGACATGTCACGCACATAAGGTGCATGTCATACCTTTTACCTACAATGCACCCTGCCCATAGGGTTAGCTAGGGCCTACCAGGCAGAGACACACAGAATTGTTAGAACAAAAAAACAGCCACTTCTAAAAGCGTGGTTTCTAAACACACAATTCAAAAACCACCTTCACAAAAAGATGTGTTATTAAATTGTGAGTTCAGGCACGCTTAACTTTACCTCTCCATTTTACGCCTATGGGAAGATAGGCTAAAAACATATTACACAGCCTTCCCCATTCTGTCCTGAGGGCAAGATGGCCTTGCAACAGTGAAAAACTAAATGGAGAGTATTTCACCGTAAGGATATGGTACACACCTCAGTACATGTCCTGCCTTTCACAGACACTGCACCCTGCCCAGGGGGGTACCCTGGGCTTATTATAGAGGTGTCTGATGTGCATGGAAAGGGAAGGGTAAGGCCTGGCAAGTGGGTGCACTTGTCAGGACAACATGGCAGTTATCAAACTGCGCTCAGGCACTGCAGTGGCAGGCCTGAATTCTCTCTTTTGGACTACTTGTGTGGGTGGCACAATTAGTGCTGCAGGCCCACTAGCAGCATTTGCATTACCAGCCCTGGCACACATAGTGCACCTTACTAGGGACTTTACTAGTAAGGCAAACATACCAATTATGGACAACCAATTACCATAACACTTTATACAGGGAGCACTTGCACTTTGACACTGATCAGCAGTGGCAAAGTGCCAAAAGCATCTAAGTCAGCAACATAATGTCAGAAAAAGGTCTAGGAGGAAGGCAAAATGTTTAAGGAACTTTAGCCACAAAGGGCCAAGTCCAACAAACACACAGTGTATTTTATATTTTAACATATTTATTTAAATCTTCTCAAAAAAGTCTGTGGTGTCAGGAACTGTCTGGGACTATGTCAGGAACACAGTCAGGGACTTGAGCAAGGACTGGGGACTAGGTAGAAAACATACCGTGCACAGAAAGAGTAGTACAGCGCTGCCCAAGATTACACAAGTCAGAGTCAGAGGAGAAAAAGGGATCCAAAGGGGAAGCCTGTACAAGATGGTTAAGACTCAGAAAGGAAGGGCACTCACAAGGCAATTTAGCATTCAGACTAACTACACACAGGACAGACGTGCAAGACATATATATAATACAACATTAACAATAAAGGGAATGTGGGGTAAAGCACTCAGGAGCTCCACATGGTAAGACTGAAGCTCAGTAAGTTAATCACCCCAATTACTATTACAGATACTGACTGAAAGTATGAATCAATCAATCAAGAAATGTATAGAGCGCGCTACTCACCCGTGAAGGTCTCAAGGCGCTGTGGGGGAGGGGGGTCTTGAGGTGTCTCCTGAAGGTGATGTGGTCCTGGGTACGACGTAGGTGGGCGGGGAGGGAGTTCCATGTCTTGGTGGCTGGGTCTTTGGTGAGGGAGAGGATCAGCTGGGTGTCGTCGGCGTAGGTGATGATGTTGAGGTTGTGTTTGCGTACGATGGCGGCGAGGGGGCTCATGTAGACATTGAAGAGGGTTGGGCTGAGTGAGGAGCCTTGGGGTACGCCGCAGATGATTTTGGTTGCCGCGGACCGGAAGGGAGGGAGGCGGACTCTCTGGGTTCTGTCGGAGAGAAATGAGGTGATCCATTCCAGGGCCTTTCCTTGGATCCCTGCGTTGTGGAGGCGGGATCTTAGAGTTCGGTGGCAAACGGTATCGAAGGCGGCAGAGAGGTCTAGAAGGATGAGGGTGGCGGTTTCCCCGTTCTCGAGCATGGTCCTGATGTCGTCGGTGGCTGCAATGAGGGCGGTCTCGGTGCTTTGGTTGGCTCGGAAGCCTGACTTGGAAGTGTCGGGGGAGCCATTTGCCTCGAGGAAGGTGGTCAGCTGTTTGTTGACGGTCTTCTCGATGACCTTCGCTGGGAAGGGAAGAAGGGAGATGGGCCAGAAGTTCTTGAGATCCTTTGGGTCCGCTGTGGGTTTCTTCAGTAGGGCGTTGATCTCGGCATGCTTCCAGCTCTCTGGGAAGGTGGCGGACAAGAAGGAGTTGTTCATGACGTTCAGAGGTGGGGTGTGATGACAGCGTCTGCGTTGTTGAATATGTGGTGAGGGCAGGAGTCTGATGGTGAGCCGGAGTGGATGGTGTTCATTACGTGGGTGGTGTCCTCGATGCTGACGGGGGTCCAAGTGCTGAGGGTGTTGGTGGGGGGCGCTGGCTCGGTGGCTGGTAGTGGGGTCTGGGCATCGAAGCTGTCGTGTATGTCGGCGATCTTGCGGTGGAAGTAGGTGGCGAGGGAGTCGCAGAGGTCTTGCGAGGGTGGGATGTCATTGGAGTTGGCGCTGGGGTTGGAGAGTTCTTTCACAATGCTGAAGAGCTCCTTGCTGTTGTGCGCGGTGTTGTCTAGGCGTTCTTTGAAAGCGGTCCTTTTGGTGGTGGGGATCAGTTGGTGGTGTTGGTGGTGTTTGCGGGTGGCGTTCCTGAGAGCTGTGAGGTTCTCTGTTGTTTGGTCGTGGTGCCAGGTCTTCTCGAGGGTTCGGCATGATTTCTTTGTGTTCTTGAGGTTGTCAGTGAACCAGGTGGCTTTCTTGTTGCTGGGCTTGCCGGTGGGTTTTTTAGTGGTTCGAGGAGTTGGCGCAGTCACTGATCCACTATGTGAGGTTGCGTGCGGCAGGGTTGGCATCAGTTGCGTCGGTGGGTTCTGGCTCAGTGATGTGGCGATGGCTTCCCTGAATTGTGTGAGTGGTCCTGGGGATCTGTAGACGAGGGTTCCTCTGAGGGTGGTCTTGGGGTCGGTGTGGATCTGGAAGTGTAGATGTTCGGCGGAGGGGAGGGCGTCCTCTGTGTTGGTCGTGACGCTGATCGAGTTCCTGTGGATGATGGCGATTCCTCCTCCGGTTTGGTTGATGCGGTCCTTCCGGGTGATCTTGTAGCCGCCGGGATGGCTATGGCGATGTCGGGGCTGAGGAGGCGTTCATCCAGGTTTCCGTGAGGAAGGCGACATCCGGTGCAGTTGTGTCGAGGAGGTCCCAGAGTTCGATGGCGTGTTTGTGGACGGAGCGGGTGTTGAGAAGGATGCACTTGAGGTGGTTGTTGTTGCATGGTCCGGGGGGCGGTGCGGAGGCAGGTGAAGTTGCCCGTTCGGCAGGAGAAGGGTCCGTGGGTGCGCTTCGGGGTGGCTCGGTAGCAGATGGATGATCGGCCGGTGTTGAGTGCGTGGAGGGAGGCGGTGTCATAGCTCAGCCTGGTTGTATGGCTCCTGCGGGGGCCAGAGGTTATTGCACTGGGCGCCGTCCAGGCGCGGACGGGCACAGACGGGCTTGCCTTAGGCGCGCCAGTGCCGCGGACGCGCAGCGGCCTGCATTATGAGGGGTCGAGGGGGGGAGGAGCAGCTGGGAGGGAGGAGCGGGAGCGAATCGGGGCTCGGGGCGGGGCCGCAGGGGAGGCAGCGGCGGGAAACAGACGCGGGGCAGACGTGGGATGGGGGCGAGGGGAATGAGCGGCACAGACAAGGCAATACAGAATAATGGGATACAACAGTGGGTAAAACAAACCGGCACAGACAAGGCACTACAAGTTGGGAAATAAAAACAGTGGGAAAAGCAAAGAAAGATAGAAATCAAGACAGCAAAAAGAAAGACAGAACATTAGGGAGAAGAGGCACAGAGAAACAACAGGTACCACTGAAGGAGACCCGCCACTGGGCCACCAGGGATCGAACTGTCAGGCAGCAGGGCTCAGGGGCATGGCAGGAGCAGGGTGTGCTACCGTGTTGGGGGAGCGACCTTACCTGAAAACAGGGTCAAGGGGCGCCCCCTCAGTGCGCAGCGGCCTGCATTATGAGGGGTCGAGGGAGGGAGGAGCAGCTGGGAGGGGGAGCGGGAGCGAATCGGGGCCCGGGGGGAGGGGCCGCAGGGGAGGCAGCGGCGGGAAACAGAGGCGGGGCAGACACTGGGTGGGGGCGAGGGGAATGAGCGGCACAGACAAGGCAATACAGAATAATGGGATACAACAGTGTGTAAAAAATGACACAGACAAGGCACTACAAGTTAGGAAATAAAAACAGTGGGAAAAGCAAAGAAAGATAGAAATCAAGACAGCAAAAAGAAAGACAGAAAATTAGGGAGAAGAGGCACAGAGAAACAACAGGTACCACTGAAGGAGACCCACCACTGGGCCACCAGGGATCGAACCGGCAGGCAGCAGGGCTCAGGGGCACGGCAGAAGCAGGGTGTGCTACCGCGTTGGGGGAGCGACCTGGCCTGAAAACAGCGTCAAGGGCCGCTCCCTCAGCGCACAGCGGCCTGCATTATGAGGGGTCGAGGGAGGGAGGAGCAGCTGGGAGGGGGGAGCGGGAACGAATCGGGGCTCGGGGGGCAGTGCCGCAGGGGAGGCAGCGGCGGGAAACAGACGCAGGGCAGACGCGGGATGGGGGCGATGGGAATGAGCGGCACAGACAAGGCAATACAGAGTAATGGGATACAACAGTGGGTAAAAAAACGGCACAGACAAGGCAATACAAGTTGGGAAATAAAAACAGTGGGAAAAGCAAAGAAAGATAGAAATCAAGACAGCAAAAAGAAAGACAGAAAATGAGGGAGAAGAGGCACAGAGATACAACAGGTACCACTGAAGGAGACCCACCACTGGGCCACCAGTGATCGAACTGGCAGGCAGCAGGGCTCAGGGGCACGGCAGGAGCAGGGTGTGCTACTGCGTTGGGGGGAGCGACCTGGCCTGAAAACAGGGTTTTCACATATAGGATATGTATGCAAAGGCAGGGTCTGTGGAGCTTATACCTATGGTGATGTTATAACTGTAACTCAAAGACAATACTCACAGTGAACACGAAACACCACCCAAGTAGTCAGCTGTGCCCACGGATCCTGGTGATCAAACAGGAACATGCAAGGCAGTAACAGCAAAGGGGTAGAACTAAACACAAGCACAATAGACAAGGATCTAGCAAGGAGGAGTGCTTAACAGGAAAGGAAGGAAATCACAGGGGACACTTGGCAGAAAGCAGGTAGTAAACATACAAGGTAACAGAAACAAGACAGCAAACTAGAACTGGAACCAAGGAAATGGTAAGAAAGGCAGGGACTGGAAAAGAATATACAGAAGGGGAGGCTACAAGGGTGTACTAGAATAGTACTGGATCAGGAGTCAAGAAAACAAGGTAGCACTGAAGGCTGTGCTGGAGCAAGAACTAGAATTGAGCAAAAGCTCAGGAGTCAAGGTAGCACTGCAGGCAGTGCTAGTTCAGGAACATGGAATTACTAAAGCCTAAGGAGTCAAGGTAGCGCTGCAGGCAGTGCTAGTTCAAGGAAACAGGAAATAGCTACAGCTCAGGAAACATGAAGTCAAGAGAGCACTGCAAGCAGTGCAAATCAGGAACAAGAAATAGCCGAAGCCCAGGAACAGGAACAAAGACTAACTATAGCTCAGGAATCAAGGTAGCACTGCAGGGAGTGCTAGATCAGGAACAAGGGAAATTGCTGCAGCTCAAGAACAAGGAATACTAAGGCTCAGGAGTCCAGGTAGCAGTGCAGGCAGTGCAAATTCAGGAACAAGGAAAACGGCAGCAGGTCAGGAACAAGCAATAACTAAAGCTCGGGAAACACTGGAAACAAAAGGATAGCAAAAGCTCAGGGAGCACTGGAAACAAGGGTCGGTCTCACCGGTACACAGCTACAATGACCAACCCTGGGCTGAAGGGAGCTAGGGCTTAAAAGAGCTCACAGTACCCATGAGCATCAGGTGTGAGCAGGCTAGCAGCAGCGAGCCACAGGTGAACTGAATTCCTCCACCCAACCTTAGCCTGCAGAGGTGGAGACAAAGCAGTGAGCAGGGGATTATAGGTAATTGAGTTACCAGCATGAGCAGACTGGCTTCCAGAAAACCCGGCATGGATTGGGAATGGATGTATATTCCTAAATGATGTCCAAATGCCTGGAAGTCAGCATATGCATACAGGGGAGTGTTTGGAAGCATGTTAGAATACTGCAAAGCCCCACAATTCAGCCCCCTGGTGGTGGGAACGAACGCACAGGGAGTGAATCGTGACATACGGAAGTTCTCCCTAAACTGCTGCAAAAATATATGGAAAATTATAAATGCATTTCTCCCTTTAACCACTTTATTAAAGTGGTAACAGGTAGGGAACGACAATAAAACCTAATACTTACCAATACCTAAGACCCTAACCCAGAACGCAGCGAAGGACAAAATGCAGCCAAACTGTGCTGAAATGACATGGCTGCCTCTTACATTTGGAAACACAGTCATTAGACAATCATATAATACTTAATCATTCACATGTACCACGATATACTGCAAACCTGCCACAGTATTATGCTGCACCGTATATAACTATTTTAAAACATATAACTTTAACACTGTTTACTCAATTCACACATACTGACCATTTACACCTAATAAGGTTTTTTTCCTGCTATATTATATCCACATCCGTTCACATACTTGCAAGTTATGTCTATTTCAATTACCACACTTAACTCTATGCCACTCCACGCCACTCTACTCTATGCTACTCCACTCTACGCCACTCCAATCTATGCCCCTACACTCTACATCACTCCACTATATGCCACTGCACTCTATGCTAAACCACTGTGCGCCACTCCACTCTACCCTACACCACTCTACACCACTCCACTCTACACATTACACTACATGCTATTACACTTGACGCCACTCCAGTTCATGATACTCCAGTGTACTCCACTCAACTGTACGCCCCTCCATTCTATGCTACTCCACTTTGCGCAATTCCACTGTATGCCACTCTACTCTACACCACTCCCCTATAAGCCACTCCACCCCACCCCACAAGACTCCACTTTACGCCACTCCCCTGTATACCACTCCACTTTAAGCTATTCCACTTTATGCCACTCCGCTCCACTCTATGCCACTCCACTCTGCAGCAATACATTGTACAGCATTCACTGTACACTACCCCACTCTATGCGCTGCAGTAAATGCCACTCCACTGTATGCTACTCCACTGTAAGACACTGACCTCCACGCTATTCCACTGTATGTAACTCCAGTCTACCCCACTCAACTCTATGCTATTCCACTCTATGCCACTCCACGCCACTCCCCTCTAGGCCACCAGTGTACGCTATTGCACTGTATGCCATTCCACTCTACACCACTCTTGTTAGACTTGGCATCTTTTGGTGTGTTTCCCCTGACTTTCTGCTTTCTGACCTCCCGGTTTTGACTCTGTTTTTGCTGGTTTAGTGTCTCTGCGCTCTTTCGCACTGCTGTTCAGTGTTAATGTGCATGTGCTCAAGTTGTAAATTATGTTAAGGATTGGTGTTTCCATGATTGGCATATTTGATTTACTGGTGAGGCCCCAGTAAAGTGCACTGAGAGTGCAAGGGCTCGTAAATCAAATGCTACTGGTGGGCTTGCAGCACCTGTTGTGCCATCCACGGAAGTAGCCCAGAAAAGGTAACTCTGACCTGCCACCGCAGAGTCTGTGCACAGTTTGTAACTGCCATGTTGACCTGGGAAGGGCAACCACTTGCCAGGCACCAACCTTCCCTTTTTCTACATGTCAGTCACCCCTAAGGTAGACCCAAGGTACCCCTGTGGGCAGGGTGCTGTGTATGTTAAAGGTAGGACATGGACTGATGTGTGTGACATGTCCTGGTGGTGAATTACAGTGTATTTTGATTTTCACCACTGCAAGGCTGCATGTTCCCATAGGACAGAATGGGGAGTTTGTTTATAACGTCTTATAAACATAACTGGCCCTAGGAACAAGGTAGAGAAATAACGTTTAGTGTGCCTGAACTCAGAATCTAAAGATGCATCTTTTAGTAAAGATGATTTTTACATTCTGTGTTTGAAAATACCACTTTTGGAAAGTAGGTGTTTTCTTGCTTCGCCATCCTGTGTGCCTCTGCTGGGGTTGTGGAGTGGCTGCCTGGCTTTGGGATGACAGGGGCTGGAGAGGGACAGTGGCTCCAGAGAGCCTGATGGGTCAGGGCTGGGCTGAATAGACAAGGGCTGCATTCAGAGTAGTGAGAGGAGATTTCCTTGTACCTGAATGGGCCTGGTCTACCTTGCACAATGCTCTCTCCACCCCTTCCCAGAAAGCCACACCAGTGAGGAAATAACTGATTTGGGCTGGGTACAGACACTCTCTGCCTTCAGAGAACAAAGGGTTTGGTGGCATAACTATTGAGGCCCAGACCCCAGAACTTTAGACCTCTTTTGGACCAAGAAGACTTCCAAGAAGAAGAGCTGGAGAAGCTGTGAGGAGGAACTGCCACTTTGCTGTGTGCTTTGCTGTGTTGGCTTGCAGTGGTTGCTTCTGTCTTGGTCAGTGAATGGACTGGACTTGAACTTTCTGCAATCTATTTTTGTGAGTTTCTCCAAGGGCTTGTGGTAGAGCTTGCCACCTGGTCAATAAGTCTCAGGAACAGCAAAGACTTCAAGTTCTTCTGCCCTCAGCACTGGGGACTGTGTGTTTTGTGCTGCAACAGAAGACAAAGCAACCCGCTGCTGTCTACAAGGCTGCTGCTGACGCTGTTGCCGACTCCATGTCCTGAAGGCACCGCAGAAGGCACCGCCGCAATGCTGCACCACAACCCTGGTCTCACCGACGACGCCTTCTGCCACTGCCATGGAGCCACTGCTTTCATCGCAACCTATGGGAAACGCGACTCGCACAGCCTCGCTTCACGACGCCACATTGCTATCCCTGATGATGCTCCACACCGACATCGACGCCGCTGCTTGCACCATGGTTCGAGGACACCGCTTGTAAGTTACACAACGCACCGTCCTCATCCCACACCACAGCCTTGGCCTACCAACACTAGCGTCATCGACTTCAGTTCGTCAGCTGACAACAGCGCGTCAGAAGCTACGACGCCGCTGCTTGCACCATTACCTACCAGCACTGCGACGAGCATCGCATCACTTTGCACCACAGCCCTGGTCTCATCGACGCTGCTGGACGACCGTCACCGAGCCGCTGCCTGCACTGCAACCTGAGGGCACGGCATGCCGCACCGTTGCACTTTGCACTGCAGCACCCGACGCCTGCCGACGCCGGTGCTCCTGACTTCAACCACGAGGAGTTCGATCTGCAACGCATGTGACTTCAAGGGCCCGACGACTCCTGCACTGACCTCCGGAACAGACACCTGCGGACGCTATGCTTTCGGAGCTCCCTGAGAGGTCTGCGACGCCCTTCATTTCTAAAGGTACTGTTTTGCGTGTTTTCCCGGCAAAGTAGCTGGCCTGTGATGCCGTGGTCAGCCAGAACTTTGGATTTGTTGTTCACGACGCTGTGATAGCCCCAAACGGAGCTATCAACTTCAAGGAACATTATTTCAAGTTGATTTTGATAACTGAAGATTTCTAAGTACTGTTTGTTGGATTTTTATAGTTTTCGGTCTTGTCTTAAGTATATAAAATGTGGGATATTTTTCTAAACTGGTGTGGTGTCCTTTTGTAGTGTTTACACTGTATTACTGTTGGTTATGTGCAAATGCTTTACACACTGCCTCTAAGATAAGCCTGACTGCTCGTGCCAAGCTACTAAGGCGGTGAGCAGGGGTTGTTTTAGGAGTGTAATTCCCTTATCCTGAATAGAAGGGAGAGTCCCTACTTGGACAAAGGTGCAAACCCTTGCCAACTAGAGAACCCCATAACAACTCCACTTAACGCTACTCCATTCTGTGCCACTGCACTCTATCCAACACCACTCCATGTCATTCCGCTATGCTCATCTCAACAACACTATACCCCACTCAAGAAGAGTCGAAATATAATTTTTTGTGTAGTCTGTTTAGTTTGTAGGTAAAAAACATAAATAAAGTTATATTAATTTAAAGATGGTGCATAACGTATAAATTTATTGTAGAACTATAAATTAAGAATTTGTAATGTTTGTGTATTTTGTCTGGTTTGTATATAAATATAAATAAACTGCTCCTAAACATAACAAAGGTTTTTCATTATATGAACCAAATGTCGTTTTTTTTTAAGCATGATTTCGTCAGGCTGGTTTCTCAATTTTGAGGTTTGTTAATAATGAGGGGATGCCATTAAAAAAATGTACATACAATTTGATATTGGTGGCCGCATTTTTCTTCTTTTTTATTTTTGTTGCATGTTCTGTCAGTAAGCAGAATTTGAAAAAAAGAAAAAACCCATCGTACCGGCTTCTCAAAGTCGGACACTTTGGCTTTGCCAATGCTTGTTTGCCTCTGGGGCTGCTCAAGTCCTACCTTGGTGTTGGTTGTCCAGAGTGTCGCCTGGTACCCTCAGGAGCAAATCTGGTCACAAGACATGTATAAATCTAAAGGTCGTTTTAAACGTTTGCACGTTTTGTTTTATAATTTTGTTTACTTTGCTAAAATGAGGACAGAGGGATGTTTCCCCTGTTAGCTCGCTCCGGATCCCTGATCAGCACAGCCGGAGAGAGGCAGGTCGGCTGAGGTATGCGGGGCGGGACGGGTTTAGGGTTACGCACCATAGAAGTCGCCCTCCTTCCTGCTTTAAATAACCAATGTCGCGCCAGCCCACATTGAAGAATCTCCCTCCGCGTGGACTCTGGACAGCTCGCGCCTGAAGGTAAGAGCCCTCGGTTCTTCTAAATGCTTCACTGACGTTTCTCTCACTTGTGGAGTTTATGATTAAATCCAGCGTGTCAGTGGTGTGTGTGGTTTCGAACAATCCCCTGACATTAAATTGAGGCATCACGTTTGTGTTAACGCCAGTCAGAGGTATTGATGTTTGCTGTAAATATTGTAAGTTGACTAATTAAATGTATATATGATGCGTGCTGCACTGTTTTTTTTGAAGGGGAGAAACAGCCCGCACGGTATCTGTTTCATGCACATACAGAATAGGCGTTTTTTCCCTTAAAACTGTGCTTGTTCTGACGTATTCATTGGGACCACCTTTGGCCAGACACCCCCAACCCTAAATTATTTTCTCATAATGATTTCACAAAGCTTTACATACTACAAGCTGGATGAAACATTGGAAGGGACAGTGGCACTTTCCTTCCTCCCTGAAAAAGAGACTATTACTCAGTGGTACTTTCCAAAGTTGTTCACAATAAAATATGTGTTGTGAAGTACCGCGAATAATTTAAAAACATTGCAAATGAGAACAAACAAAGGGAGTTTTAAAACAATCGTGAACCTCTGTCCCGGGTTGCTTTTTCTTACAATAAATCCAGTACTGAAAGTTAAAGCGCACAGCAAAATGCCCGAGAGATTTTAGGACCCGATGGGAAACGTACGTACCCGGCCGCAACACAGACATTGGTGGCAGTTGTTGGCTTTTATTTTCTCACATTCAATGCGTCTATTGAGGTAGCGTTTACTCATCCCTCGTGAAACGTGTTTTGCTAGGCGCATTGGCCACGTGCGATTGGTTGACTGGTCGGGGACAGCTGCCGGGTGGAACGAGGAAGCTCCCGCCCACCTGTCTTCCAGAGCCTCGCTCTCCCTCGACAGCTCGCGGCACACTTGGATGGCCTGACTGTTCCTAGTCTGAAGATCAGTGGTAACGTCAGTGACATCACTGACCCTAACGTACGAAATGACCCTTTAACATCCGGTGACATCACAGGGTCGACCCCTTGTCTGACACTCCCTTCCCCCCTCAGCAGGCTCCCAGTTGCTGTGAATCAGCCAGGAAGAGGGAGTGAATAATACAATATCAAAAGAGTGCTCTTAAAGTGCTGTTTACTCTGGGCCTCAACTAATACATTTTTTTAAGTCTGCCACTAAGAAATTGTCAACAAGGGGAAATATGACATTAAATCTGTTCTGCTTAATTGGTTGCAAAATCTGCATTTTAAAATATGTTATAGGGTTAGGGCATCTGCTGCTGAGAACGTTGTGTGTCCAGTAAATCTGAGTGATAGTAATGGTAAAATAACTGTAGGTTAACACATTTGCTGGAGAAATCTGTTTTCTCTAATCCCAGTTTTAGATTAAAGTAGCATAGAGGATTCATGTTTCTCCTACAAAGTACATCATGTAACATGCACATGACATATTTTGTAATTTATGTAGGTGGTAGGTAAGTGGTTAACTGCTTTTAGCACAGAGATCCTTTTGTTATTTGCAGTTCATAAATCACAACCCTTCTAACATAGCACAGTGAGCTAGGAAGGACATGTAACTCCTCTGATATGTATCCCTCACTATCTCATGCAGGCCCACTGGCATTATGTTAATCTGCTGCCACAGCATTTTTCTCATAGTTATGGATTTGCTGCATTTGCCACATAATCCATCATCTGCTGCATAATTTGCAAATTGTTCTTTGCTCAGGCTGATCTAAAGTTACTAAAAATGCATGTTCCTATGAAGCGGAAGGCACTTGGCCAAATTTGACTTTTCACCTTTCAGTTACATATTGTTGTATTTGGGTGTTAAATTAGTTATGAGGTAAGACCTTTATCCAGACAGTGTTAAGATGTGTAAATATGACAAAAGAATGAACTGGTACTATCACAAAATGTGCCGCATTATGTTGAATAATTTGCATTTTTTTACCATATAATTTAGTAATCCCTGCTGCATGATTTAATCCTTCATTGCCGCATAATGCCAGTGGCCCTGGTCTTAAATACCACATCCTGTGCATTGGTTTACATACACAGTTTATTTCCAATGTGTAATGCTTATGTGTAATGTAAAGTGCTCTGACACCCTACATTGAGATGAGTAGCGTTATAAAAAAAATTAAAACAACTTGAGGTTTTTAAATTGACATTTGTGTAAATACTGGGACAGATCAGCACATCTAACATTTATACAGTGCATGGAAATCACTTATATATGGGCGTTGAAAAAAGTCAAAACAATGTCTCTCTTAAGTACTTGTGAAGCAATATTAAGCTGTGTGCCTTTGTTTCCCCTCCATGCGTTTGCATCTTGGTGTGAGGCTCCAGATAGCTCCCAGCCAAGATACCGAAACAAGAGGAGTCCTAATGGCCCCTTAATTCGGCCTTTGTATTTGGCCCAGCTGGAATAACAAAGCCCCCTCGCTGCCTGCATGCTGCTGATCGGAACGAACGCAGGCAACATGCAGGTGCTGGTGAATTTGTTTCAGTGTCTGAACATTCCACCGGGACAAGTTCAGCATATTTCAGTGGGCCCAACTTCTTGGCAGGGTGGACGGCATTGACTCAATGAAAATAGTGGGTGGATGCCGTCTACCTGCGTGCACCCCCGACTTGTGCCCTGAGGACAAGCATTTCCAGAAATGGGGTCAGAGCAGCCGCGGTCCGTGCAGGTAACAAACAGTGGGGCCGTGTAAGGGGGGATTTCAAGTGACGATGCAGAGGGAAAATTAATTATTTATTTAATTTCCCTCAGCATCGTCCCTCGAAATCCCCCCTTATCTGGCCCCACCACCCCACTGCTGTTACCTGCACAGACCGCGGCTGGATCAGAGCTAAGTTCATAGCCATTATATGAGGAAAAAGACGTGACAAATTGTGCAATTTAAGCACATTGGACAAATCTGCTATTATAAGAAACATATTTTTGTAGATTTGACACTGTTCCTAGGCTTCACTCATAAAATGCTCCTGACCCATTGTTGACTGAAGGTACATTTTTAGTTTACCCAATTAGAATTTGTAAAATATTCATGGGTAGGGCTGCCCACTTGTACAGGTTTCACTATATTAGGCTTTATAGCAGTGCCTAATTTGAGCTGGTAGTTGCAGGTGAGCCACTGGCACTCATTTTCAGGGTTCCACACATATTTTTCCTCACCCGACTTTGTTAAAGAACAAGAGAGAGAAAAATATAAAAGAAGACAGCAGAGAGAAAGATGGCAAAATTGTGACAAAGGAAGAAAGCGCAGATAAAAAATAACCTGTAACAGTGATATTAAATAGCGGGGAGTGCCCGGGCGTGGATGAACGTGGCACACAGTAGAATCCCGTCTAGGCAGTATTGGTATTCGACGCTCACAAAATTGCTGGGTCCATGGTCCTAAGCAAGACTTTGGGCCCTGGCATTTCATATTTTACAAATCAAGGTGCTTAAGTTACCACATATTACGTTGGGATGTGCGACTGGTAAGTCACACATTTAGGGCCATATGTATGAACACATTTTTCCATAGACACAGAATGGGTAAAACCCTTTGATACATCTGGCCCTTAATTCCCAAAATACCATTCCTTTTTTTCGGAATTAATTGTGTGCAATAAGTTGGTTATATTGCTGCCTGTAAATGCACTACCACACACATGTGCTACACTAGATCAAAATTCAATAGTTATTGTTACAATGCCACATTGAGCAGTTCCTATATAAGTAGCATATTGAACCACATCCATGCAGGAATGCACCATACTGTTACTGACAAGCTAGCAATAAAAGTTGCCGGCTAGGGAGTATTATGGGCAGAGGTGCCAGCCTCGATGGTAGAAGTCTAGCTAAAATACAGATACAAAGTTATTTGTTTAGGACGATTGGTCCAATTCCCTGTAGAGATGAAAAGAATCAAAGACAGTGGAGAGGGCTAGCATAGGAGTTCTGGTTCTCCATTTAAATACATTGCAGTGTTTAAATCATCCAGTGTGGAAGTCAGTGCTACTTTTGTGCCACAGACATACCAGAATCTGTTTTGGTAATCTGGGAAAAGGTTGCTTTTTTCGATAAATGTAGATATTTGTCTTGAAACCAATCTTTCAATCGTTTTGCTTTGAACTAATCGGTTATTGACTAGTAGTTAGAAGAAGCCTTTGTTTGAAGGCCTCTTTATTTCAGGGAGTTCTTTTGCGAAAAGACCTTTAGCCAAGGACATTTTGATACTGCTGCCTGGATTGGCTGCAAAGTCATTAATGAGGATATGCATGCATATCTGAGCAGGACATTGGCCTGCCAGTGATCATGATGGCTTACACGCTTTTGCAGCCTTGATGTGGTCCTGTGGGGTCCGGTGAGTAACTGTGGTTGCTTTCAGGATGTATTTTCTAGGAAACCGCACCGCACTGCTGGAACTGTGATCAAACAATGCAGAGGGAAGCAGGGGAAAAACCATATTTGGAGGGTTGAAAGAAATGCAGGTGCGCCAGGCACAGAGCGAGGGCAAGTGGAGAGGCCTTCGACTGTGCTGCCAAGGCACCAGGATGTCCTAAGGCACTTCAGGCACTTCAGGCACTGTGTTTAGACGTCCCTTTTTCCTGTGATTTCTTCTAGCAGGTTTGTTTTTGTGACCCTGAGGCCCATATTCAACTCGTCCTTTTCAGATCTCCTGCCTCATGATAAGTTCTCCTGACCACTCTCTACTCTCCAGGCCACAGGTCAGCATTCCAGGAAATAGGGTAGGCTTCTCTGAATCAAGGCAGGTATCAGGTCCCATGGCGTTTCTGGCCCTAGTCAGGTTATCCTGCTACCTACTCCTGGGTTGTTCTCCAGAAGGAATCGCCCATGCGGCTCATCATTTAAAGGTGGAGCAGTGGCTATTCCTGTAGGTGTGTGCTGTACAGACAAGGTAAGTTATTGGAAAGAATATCTATTTAGTTCAATGATTTCACACTGAGACACATTTGTGTCTCAGTGTGAAATCATTGATACTAAACTGATGCATATTTCATCAGTTTAGTATCTATGCAATGACTTATTTAAATGAATCCATTAAATATGTAAGAAGTGAACAAACCATAAGAGAACCCATATTAATTTAGGAAAAATATAATGTTGCATGAATATGCTGTACTAGAAAGGATACATATTCTGATAGGACACCTGTGCACTACCTAGCTCCTTGTAGTCACTGTCATCCACTTACTAAGATTTCAATGAGTATAAGGCAGAATGGGTGCAGATAGGAACTGTGCAAGATTATTGGCAATAAATGAAAACAATGTGATTTTTAATACAGCAGAGTGTTATAAAGCCACTGCACTGCTTCTGGATAATGACTAATACTCTGTAACCAGTAACATAACGTCATGCATCAGTCTAGAAAAGTTAAGGTACTTGTATAGTGCCGTGATGTGCTTTTTTTAAAGCACCGTGGTTAACGGACTTGTTTCAGAATTTCTGAGATTCAGAGTTTCACTTCTTCCGCCTGGCGGCACATCGCACCGGTCACCTGACCATATATGATCAACAGAAAAAGAGCTTTAAAAAGAACATCTAAGACAGGGGCTTTGGCACCCCTCACATGTTGCCTGCCTTGAGTACAATATTTGATTGGGCAGAAGGCATGTGCTGCAATTGAGAAACATCGCTTGTCGTACTCCTGTTGGCTCCTGAGGAGAGTTTAGTCACCTAAAAAAATGTAATGATGCAGCAGTCTGCAATGGGAAGACTCCTTTACCATGTGATAATAATATTGGCTAATATTATTCTTGAGGACATCATGACTTGCTCACAGTGTGCACTAACTGCACTGTGGCCCATTTTTTTATTGATAGGCTAATCCTATTGGTGAATAGCTTTCAATAAGGGTGTTCCCTCATTCAAAGTGGCTGTGTAATCTGCATTAATGCTGCAAATGCATCTGTGCAGGTTCTTTCTTCCCCATTTATGTTTGCACTGTAAAGAATAAGCAATTGGTTCTCCACTTCTGTCTCAGTAATCCGATGGACATGCCTGTTGTTGCAGCTTCATCATGCCTCAAGCTGAAACTTCCTGCTGCATCAATGCACTGTACCAGTTTGCTCTCCCCAACTGCAGCCACCCACAGACGTGCAGCTCTCTGGAGCCATTAGGCCAGATTCACAGTTATTGACATAGCTGGGACCACGTGGCTCAATTTGTACTATAAATGTAAACAATTATATCCATTTTAGGATTAGACAATGCTGTTTGGGTCAAATTTGCTAAAATGCCACAGACCCTTAATGGTCATTCATGAAATATTCCAGTACTTTCATGGTGCTCTAGGAAAGCTTGGCCGTTCCTAGGAGCAGGTCCTATTTTTCAAATTTCATTAAGAAATTACTTCCACTATACCAAGGTCAGCATTTTTTCATGGGTAAGCCCCTTATGCAAAGGAGTGCATTTAATATGGCAGTGCCCTAAGTTTACCATGGATACTTCAGCCATAGTCATGGTTAAGTCTAAAAATTCCCTCCGGTATACAAGGCCTTCGACACCCCTCCTAAAACAAGTACAAGGTTTCTTATGACATGAATTACCACAAATAGTTACAGCATTTTGCTATGGTTTTTCTAAGAATTACGTGAATCATGTCAGGACCTATGGCCACATGTGTTGACGCATGCTCTGTGTCCCTGTTGTTGGGTAGCGGCTTTCTGAGTTAAGTCAGCCAATGGAGGTGACTTAATAAATGCATGTCAGTTTGCCATAGGTAACACCTTCCTAAATGCTAATAATGCCCTTGTCCATAAGGCAAGAATAAACTCCAGTATGCCGGATCAGCAGCACACTTGCAATCATTACACACTTACACTCACAAGCAAACACATGCACACACACACACACACACACTCTTGCACACTCAGTTTCACACACATACTAATCTTTACTACATGTCTTGTACTCTTTTGTACATTTGTACTCTGTCGGACTCACATAAACAAACACACACACACACACACACTCACGCACACACACTCACATTCACATTAGTAAATATGCTTCTGTCGTGTTAGAAGTGCTTGCCCTGCTGCTTCTGCTACACCCATCGTGCCTTTTAGTAAAGCTTAATATCAACATATTCTCTGTACACTATTAAAAAATATTAACATATTGCCTTGTCAATGTTGTTACAAGTATGATGTGAATGAAAAGTATACTTAAAAAAAAAAGCTGTACAGGGCTTATAATTGGTTTCAATTGTGGATCAAGCATTTACAGTATTGGAAAATAACGAATCCACTTTATAACATGTAATATCACACCATCCGGATGATCTTATGATATACTTGACTTCTTTAGCAGCCATGGATTTTATTCAGTAACACTTTGCATTTTGGGATTTTCAGACCCAACTAACAATGTAAAAAAAATAATAACAGGTCCTGGAATGGACCATTGTGGTGACTGGAAAGTCAGGAGTGGATGAAGGTTTCACACGATCCTCAATCTTTGGTGCGAGTGCAGGATAAAAAATGTGCCATTGTGAGTGTAGGGTGAGCTGCATGAGTGCAATGTGAGAGGAGGAGCTATGCAAGTTCAAGATGAGAGGAGTGCGTACAGAGCGAGAGGAGTGAGTTCAGGGTCATGTGTGCAGTATAAATGCAGGGTGAGTGGTGTGCTTGTGCATGAGTACAGGGTGAGCAGAGAATGAAGGGTGAGCTTTAAGAGTAACTGGTGAGTGCATGGTAAAGGGAGTTAGCACAAGGTGAGTGGTATTTCCCTGTGTGTTTGACAAACTACTGTACCTGTGTGCAGGGAGGGTGAAAAGAGTGCCTGTGTGAGTGCAGGCTGAGAGATGTGTCTGTGTGTGCAGGATGAGAGGAGGGAGTCCATGTGAGTGGTGTGACTTCAGGGCGAGTGATGTGCCTGTTTTCGTGGTGTGAGTGCAGGTTGAATGGTGTGCCCATGCAAGTGAAGGATGAGGTGTGTGAGTGACAGGAGTGTCTATGTGATTGCATGGTGAGCGATGTGTCAGCGTAAGAGAAGGGTGAGAGAAGTGACTGCAGGGTGAGTTATGTGACCATATGAATTTGGGTATGAGTGAAAGTGCGGAGTGAGAAAAATGAATGCATGGTGAGTGATGTGTGTGTTTGAGTGGTTGCAGGGTAGGCAGTGAGAATGACAGGTGAGCAAAGTGTCACATGAGTACAGGGTGAGCAGTGTGCTTGTGTGACTGCAGGGTGAGTGCAGGGTGAACAATGTGAGTGCATGGTAAGCGATGTCAGTACAGTGTGATTGCTGTAAGTGCAGGGTGAGCGTTGTGCTCATGTAACCACAGGGTAAGTGGAGCGAAAACGGCATGAGTTCTTGGCAAGTGGCATGAGTGCAGTGTGGTTGCCATGAGTGCAGGGTGAGCGCTGTGCTCATGTGAGCACAGGGTAAGCAAAGGATGAACCAAATGAGTGCAGGGTAACAGAGTGAGTACATGGTGAGCAGTGTGATCGCTGTGAGTGCAGGTAGAGCTGTGAAAGTAAGAGGTCACAACCACTACTTGTGATATGCCTTTTCACGAAATGCATACTCCCAGTGTGGCAGTAAAAATAAAATACAAATGTAAGGAATACACATAGCGGGGACCCCAGGGGTACTGGAACCAGTAAAAAAAAGAAGCCTCATTAACCAGTTCCCAAAGGCATGTAAAGGGCCTTCAAAGACCTGTGAAAAACTCGGATGAGGTAGACCTTAGATGCCAGAGACTGGCCAGCCTAGCCCACAGTGGCTCACGATCTCCTTATGTGCACTGGGAGCTCCGGCAGCCAATTCTGAGACACCTAAGGGGTGGGAGGAGCTAAGACCCTTTTAGCCTCATGGGAGTTGCACGCTTGCATCAGATGTTTTGGAGGTAGGCTCCTTGAAATTCGTGGAGGTCAGCATTTTTAGAGGTAGCAGAAGCCTGTACAGATGTGTCTCACTGAAGTCCAGAGGAGGGATATGTTTTGTTTGTCCTGTGAGGAAGATGAATCACAGACGTTTACTATTTCAAATGATGGACTACTGACAAAGTGTGTGTGAGAGTACACGTTTACTGCCTTTTGTATGTTGTTGTTGTTTTATATTGTATTGTGCCATTCTGGTGCCGATTCCGATCCTGTAAAACCCGGGTACGAATGGTCGTACGGAGCGTTTTCTCCGTACGACTCGTACCCGGGAATTCCACTGTACAAACCAGCAAGTACGATTCGTACAGAAATACCATTTCCGTACGAATCGTAAAAAACACCGTACGGCTAAAAAATACATACAATCAGATCCTGGACAGCGCGTACGCGACGTCCGCACGGAGTCAGGCAGCATTTTACGGACCAGCAAGTACGATTCGTACCTACAGCACTCCGCACGGCTATATTTTTACGGGAGCCAAAAAGTGCCGGAAAAGCTAAGTACGCTGCGATCCACGAGGAAAAGGGGGCCCGCTACGCGACGTACACGCCATCACCCACATCGTACGTGTCATCACGTACGGTGCGTACCCCAACATTGCATATGTATGGACCGTACCCCCCCTATGTAGGGACCATACCCCCCACCCCCTGTATGTACGGACCGTACCCCCCCTATGTACAGACCGTACCCCCCACCCCCTGTATGTCCGCACCGTACTCCAGGCGTACCCCCCACCCCCGTATGTACGGACCGTACCCCAGGCGTAACCCCAACCCGCATATGTCCGCACCGTACCCCAGGCGTACCCCCCACCCGCGTATGTCCGCACCGTACCCCAGGCGTACCCAATCCTCGCGTATGTATGGACCGTACAATGCCCCAAACATCTGGAATGCCCGCCCAAAGTACCTGCGATGCAACCCTTCCTAACCCAGCTTAAAAAAAGACCTCAAAATGCACCTCCTTAATAAATATTGGTGATCTCTACAAGCAACCTGAATTTGCCCCTTACACTTCTCCGGTCCCCCCGTCCCTCCTACCTTTCTCTTCCGCCCCTCCCATTACACTCTACTGGTTCAGCTTCCCCCCTCTTTACCACTTCTCTCATCCTCGCCCACCACCACCCCTCCTACCAAATTTCCTCCCCTTTGCTTCCTCCCTGTCTCACGTCTAACTGCCTACACCTTGTTGCCCTTCATTCCTTTCCCCTTCCCATAACACCCTACAAAATCTGATCTTCCATATCCATGTTTTATTTATGTATATAGCACCCGCCCTCTCCACCTGTGTATTTGATTTTTGTAAACTCAAGCTGTTCCTAATTTGTTGATATGTTGATTCTATATGCTATTGACTGTTTTGTTTTAGACAGTGACCACCTTCTTCCCATGTAAAGCGCACTGATACCTCTGGGTCCAGCCAGCGCTATATAAAACCTCTAAATTAATAATAAATAAATACCTTGTTAAACGACAAATCAGGGGGCATATTTTTTCATGCACCTCAGGGCAGCAAGCAACCTTCCTGTGCTGCATGAAAGGGAACAGGCTGGAATGCACCGTATTAAAAATAATACAACACATTCCTCTCCTTTCCTTGCGCTGGCGCCCTTTTGGCTGCGCCAATGCAGGCACCCTTGTGCCATGATGCAAAGGTGCCTGCGTTGCAGACAGGATTATTTTTGTGCTGGAAGGTACGCCTTCCTGCACAAAAACAATCCTCTGAGGCTTTTTCCATGTGTGCTACATAACGCAACACAAATAGAAAGAGGAAACAAGCATTGGCATAGCCAATAGGTCTCGCCTTTGGGACCTTATCAGTGTTTAGCCATGCAACAGTTGATGTTGATGCACCAAGGATATTGTGCTGCATAACTAAATACTTATAAGGTCCCAAAAGCGAGACCTATTGGCTATGCCAATGCTTGTTATTTTTATGATGCAGAACCGCATGAACACTAAGCATAGGCAAAGCCAAAAGATCGGGTACCGCCATTGAAAGACGATTCCTATTGGCTTTACCAGTGCTTGTTAAATTTTTAAAAAGTTTTAAATAAGCTTTGCAAAGTACCAAGGCGCTGCACTTAAGTCCCCAAGGTCCCAGGTGTTCAAGACTCGCAAGAGTGAGAGAAAGGGTGAAAAGCTACAGATATGTTTGAACCACTGAGGTGATATCACACGTCTTGTCAGAGGATGGGATAAATGTAGGCTTCCACAGCTCACTGACCTCCTCGTCTTCAAGACACTACATAGACGCTGCGGCTGGAGCCCTGTCAACGGATGTCCGGAGTGAGTCCGTGCATCCGGGCAGTGCAGGGACGAGCTGGCAACACATGAATGAGTTACTCCAGAAATGACACTGGGCAGGCCTCCCTCAGTGCCAGCGCCAGTGTGGTATTTCCCGGGGCTCGGCTTTAGGTCGTGCCAAGAATACCTTACATGTGGATCATAAGACACCCGTTGACAGCCCTCCGCCCTCACGCGGACTCCAGGTGAGTCGGACCTGAAGCCACTCTCTGCTCTTCTGCATTCTGGGTGCTCCCAGAGGCACGTGGCAGAACCTGGGGAAGTGACAAGGGTCATGGAGCGGGCGACTATCAGTCGTGTGTGAATACATTTATACAACTCCTGACATCGGTTCTAAGCACCTCTGTAGAATAATCGACGAAGAAGGCGCAGGGCGAAGCATAGAGGCATGCCCAAGATCACACAGAGCGACACCGGGAGGCCAGAATTAACAAGCATTGGCCGCGCGATCGTAAACGCGCGGCCGCAAAAGTGAAAGTGATCGTGTTCGCGATCAAGCGCAGCGAGCGATGCGCTTAATGAGCATGAGGAGGAAAGCCTCTGCTCGTAAGCGCACGCCCACGCACATGCACTGTAGCTCTAGGCCGGCCATGGCAGCATTTTTTTAAGCCTTCACAAAAAGTCTCGCCAGACCAGGGCATGCGCTGGGTCAGGCGAGACCTAAAAAGGAGGAGAAATAAAGATATTTCACCTCATTACACCTCCTCTGTGGAGGTGTAGCATTTTGATGCGTTCACAGGTGTACCAGTGTTGGTAATTCTTGGAATGAAACAAAATCCATGGGAGGATGCATGGGAACACCCACGTTTCACTCATGGAAAGCCTCTCTGGGGCAGAGCAATGCAATGCAGCAATTTGCGCTTCGTTGTGTTCCGACTTAGGTTTTGCGTCACCCTTGTTGCCTCTTGCGTGGCGCAACGGCAACTCAAAACCTTCATGAATATGCCCCCAAAACATTCCATTCCCTGTGCAGCATAACTTTTGTTAACGTAGACAATACCAACACTTACTTACAGCGCTTGGAAATGTCAGAAATGAGACATTGAACACAATATAAAGGGAAGTTATAATTATTAAAACTTTTCCATGTTAATGTTTCCTACAGTGAAAAAGACACACTGCCAAGAAAATGCGAAATCGCAGAATCTTGGTTGTTAGGGATTTCATTAAAAGTGCAGCTACCTTGTAGATGCTTCTTTCTTCAACCACACTCTCTTTAAAAACCTCGTTACAGACTGAAAACAATGGGGTATAAAAAAAAAAGAAAATAGCGGCCAGCAAAGAACAGTGAAACACCTAGAGCTTCGGCAAGACTAGTGAACTGGCCATTGAGCTTAAGAGGCAGGCGAGAAGAGAAAAGAATGAGAGGGACAAGAAAAGGCAAAGGTGCGAGAGCTAACAGGCCTGGTCTGGATTTTGAGTCCTAACTTATAAACTTGCTGCAGTGAAAGATCAAAACAAGAATAACTGTGTTCTGTAACAAAGCTTCTAGGAGTTAAATAAAGATTGGTGGGGTGTACTCCATCCTGCCAGGGCACAGTACGTATGTACTCTGCTGCCGTGGCAGACTACAGCCCCCCATATGCAGAAATCGCGGCCACACAGGCAGAGATCTGTGTCTGCAGAAGAGCTGGCGCCACTGTGGCCCCTCTGACGTCACTCAAGCTTTGCCGTGCAGGTGCCGTGTTCAATGTGCCTGCGTGGCAATATTTTGTTTTTCGAAAACGAACTTCCATGGCAGGGGTTTGTTTTTGAAAAGCGCAAAATAAACATCCCTGACATGCTGAGGGTTTTCTCCCAGCATGTAGGGTGGTCCAAAACAGGAAAAATATACATCAGACCATCTACTGTAAATAGGGTGGATGGTCTGAGGGACTTTGACTGATGACACCTGTGGAGCCATCGGAGGCTGTGCCGGAGGGAGTCTGGATTCGATATACAGCAGGGTGACCGTGAGTGCGGTGCACCGGGTACCCCTGGATTCGATATAGAGCAGGGTGACCGTGAGTGCGGCGCACAGGGTACCCCTGGATTCGATATAGAGCAGGGTGACCGTGAGTGCGGCGCACAGGGTACCCCTGGATTCGATATAGAGCAGGGTGACCGTGAGTGCGGTGCACAGGGTACCCCTGGAGTCGATATAGAGCAGGGTGACCGTGAGTGCGGTGCACCGGGTACCCCTGGATTCGATATAGAGCTGGGTGACCGTGAGTGCGGTGCACAGGGTACCCCTGGATTCGATATAGAGCAGGGTGACCGTGAGTGCGGCGCACAGGGTACCCCTGGATTCGATATAGAGCTGGGTGACCGTGAGTGCGGTGCACAGGGTACCCCTGGATTCGATATAGAGCAGGGTGACCGTGAGTGCGGTGCACAGGGTACCCCTGGATTCGATATAGAGCAGGGTGACCGTGAGTGCGGTGCACAGGGTACCCCTGGATTCGATATAGAGCTGGGTGACCGTGAGTGCGGTGCACAGGGTACCCCTGGATTCGATATAGAGCAGGGTGACCGTGAGTGCGGCGCACAGGGTACCCCATTTCTGTAGGACTGCGCTGTCCAACTCTAAATAATGCACTTCAGATGCAATGATTCACTGTACTTTTGAGATGTAAAATAGTCTCTCATGTATTGCAATGCAAGCATTCATAGGTGTTCGATGATATGTCAAAGAGTTCATAGAATGAGGTGAGTAAGAAATGCTTCTCTGGTCGGAGCCAAAGCTCACTCTGTATATTTTAATGACTTGATAACAATTGGTCTTGCAAAAAGCTGCACTATCAAGAAATAAAAAGACTCATAAGAGAAGCTAATATTGATACGATAAAATGTAGGAAAAGTGTGAAAGATAGACTGGATGAGTAAGGGGGTCTAGAAATGAGAGGGTTAGATGCAAAGAAAGAGAACGTATGAAACCGAACAAACGGAATGAAAGGCAAAGTGAATGTTAGTGACACCCATTTGTTTAGAAATATCTCGCTTTGGTCATTTAAGTAGGCCAAAATTGCCAACGCAATACTTTTATAACAACATATTAGACAAGGCAGGGCTTTTATCTGTGCCCTGCTCTAGTAAACCCAATTCTCGGTTCAAGGGCTATAACAAAATGTAGCCGCCCAAGGTTGTTACTTAGCAGTTGGATGTGTCTGCTGCTGATGTCTCTATTTGCCCTGCATAGACAGTTGTGAATAAACATGGAAGAGAGTGGAGGGCTGGTACGAATTACATGAGTGGTGGAAAATGTGCCATGCAGATATCACTATTTGACTTTTGCATCTACAATAAATAGACAAAACACATAATTTTCTCCAAGTGACTCAGTTTTCAGAATTCCCAGCTGCTCTGAAAGTCCCTTTGAGGGCTCATCTGAAGCTTCAAGCCCAGTCAGGGCTTCAGGCGGCTGTATACATTCTCTAGAATGCCCGCCTCTCTCAGTTGCAGTGCATGTATTACAAGAAAGGGTAGTGATCTGGCAGGCCAAGTGTGAGGACCCAGAGACCTTGGTTTCCATGTGCAGTGTCGCAAAGTGCCCGGGATGTGGACCCACAGACCCGGGCAGGCCTCCACTGTTTGCCCAGGACTAGAAGCTCTGACTGGGCTCCAGGTCAGAGCCCTGGTGGGCCCAAGGATGAAAGCTCCCAGCCCTGATCTCACTTCCATGGCCCGCCGTTCCGCTTGAAGCCCAGGATGGGCTCCCTCAGGCCACCACTGCTTGTCTGGGTTCAGAACCTCTGTCTTGGTCTTAGGTGAGAGCTGCGGCTAGGCCTGGCAGTGGAAGCCTCCTGCCCTGGGCTCCATTCCATGGCCCACTGTGTCACATGGAGCCCAGGATTGTAAACCGCAGGCCCAAGGAAGCCTCCTGTGCTTGCCCAAGATTAGAAGCTCTTATCAGGCCCCAGGTCATAGCCCCGGTTGGCCCAGGGGTGGATGTCTCTACTGGGCTCAATTCCATGGTCCCCCGTGTCACCTATGACCCCTGGTTGGGACCTGCTGGCCCAGGAAGCCTCCCCAGAGTTCCCAGGATAAGAAACTCTGACTGGGCCCTTGCTCCAAGCCCTAGCTGGCCCTGGGCTTGGAGGTCTTCGACCCTGGGCTCCCTTCTCTGGCCTACTGGGTCTCTAAGTGCCCAGGACAGGGTTTCTATAGACCCTGAGATTTCTGCTGTGCTTGCTCTGGATAAGAAGCTCTGACTGGGTCACGGGTCAGACCTCTGGCTGGCCCTGGTCTGGACGGGGTGGAAGCTCCCTTCTCTGGCCCACCATGCCACAAACTGCCCGGAATAGGGACCTGCTGACCCAGATATATCTCCCTTCCTTGTCTGAGTTTAGAAGCCCTGACCCTGCCCCGGGTCAGAGCTCCATGAGGCCTGGACCTCAGTGTTCTTTTCCCCTCCAAGGCAAGGCCTAAGCCACGGGGGGCATGTCAGGGCCCAGCCAGCCCAAAGCAATCTTTGCCCCCCGCAAATGACTGAGGCAGCTGAGCCGGCACAGTAAAGACGTGCAGGAGTTCAGAATGTATTTGAGCAATAAAAATGCCATTACATTTTGTTTTTATCTTATTAATCTTGTTACTGTTCCGAAACAGGCTAAATGTCAGGCAATGTCTTCTAAAAAATGTCTTTCTATTCTTCATAGTGGAGATGTTGTTTACTTTTCTTTCTTTTACTGCAAATTGAGAGGATTTTGTAAAGTGAACTATTTGACAATCTTGCTGGGGTACCGACAGGACCAGTGGAATAGTTATCTGGTGGGAGACTAAATTATGTGGCAATGTCGACTAAATTGTGTAACAAGAAAACACAAATTATGCAGCTTACTGTGTCACATTTTGTGATAGTTTCACTTCACTATTTTGTCATTTTTACACATGTTGGCACTGTCTGGGCAAAGGTTTCACTTCATTAGTTCCAGTTCCACACAAAAAACAGCCTAAGACCAAAAAAGTTGCCATTCAACACTTTTGCAAAGTCAGCACGTGTTGCAGCATTTTTAGTAATTTTTAATCTGTTTGAAAAAAAAATGATTTTTTTAGAATCTGCAGCTTATACTGCAGATGATTTAAAATATGGAAAATGCAACACATTCATAATTATGTGGAAAATGCCACAGAATCACATAATATCAGTAGCTTTGCATGCTGGAAGTGCAAAAGAAAGTACTGTAGTATGTCAAATTTGTTTTCTAATTCACAAGAAATGTAAACATCTGTAAATGAACTATACACATATTTGAACATATACCAGCAGTTATGAAAGCACACAGAAGCCCATTTTGTTTTATTATTCTGAAGTGTGATGTTATCAAATATTTTAAATGCACCAGTTGCACCACTCAGAGCTGGGTGGTGTCCCTCCTAAAGCACAACCAATTGTGGGCGACGACGTCGCAAATCCAAAGTAAACCAAAAGTTTGAAGAAATTTGAAGATCAATATTTTATTGTTAATGGTTCATCATGGAATCAACTTCATTGTAATCATGAAATTATCCAAAGATTTGAAGTGTCAAAGATTCAGATTATTTAAAGCAGTTGTAGAATGAACCCCAATGCATTTCGAGTATTAAATTACCCTTCATCAGGAGGAGTAATCCTGAAAAAATTTAAAGGTAGGAGTGAATTGAAACGACCGTTTGATGTAAACTAATGTTAGTCAGATAGGTGCCATGAAGCTGTAAAACGCGATCGTGTGGTTAATAAACAAGGGAAGGAAAATAACCCGTTGAAACAAGGGCAAGAAGAATATCGACTGCCCGTGTCATAGGACACCAATGTGCTGCCAACTGATAAAGCCGTTTAGTTTATTCACGTATTCAAATGTCACCCGATGTTGTAATGGTTTGGAAAAGTGTAAAAGAAGATATAACACCAATAGCCCAAAATAGTTAAACTCAGTGTAAGTTTGCGTGCAAAGTAACAAGTGAGTCTGAAATTAAAGAAAGCATACCTTGATGTGAATTGAGACAGCGTTCCGCGTGCTGCGGTTAGTTTGTGAGGGTTTGCACGGCGGCCATCGACTGCTGTCGTTATAAACAGTGAGAAGTGCGTAATCACAAAAGTAACTGCGATATTTCGAAACAATGATAACAAAGTTGAAAAAGAATATGGGTGAAAAAAGTTGATTGTGGTGATGATACGACCATGTGTGTGCCTCGGTGTTAATAGGGATGGGTGTTACATGTAGATTAACGTGGCGGCCATGGGTTGTTATGGTGGCAAATACAAAACATGTTACTGTACGTGGTGCCCATATTGAGATAGGTAAATGACTGATGACAAGAAAAAAGATAATGGCACAGAATTGGAAACTGGAAGTGATGAAATGTAAGTAGAAAACGTGTATGAGAATAATACGGAAAAAAGCGAGGTAGAAGGGTGAATAAAAGATAACAAATAAGAGATAAGGTTTGAGACGTAAATGAAAAAATAAAGCCTGTTACATGAAAGAACAGTGAAACGAAAAGTTCAAGGCTGAAAGTAAAGGTTATAGAGAGGAAACTAGGATGAAAATGAAACCAAAGCACAGTGTAAAGAACAAAGAGGGTTTACATGAAACAACTAAATTCAACGCGGTCATTGAGTCCGTGAGGTACCAATGAGTTCATTTTGTAAATCCAAGCGGTTTCTCTTTGGAGTAGGAATTTCTGATTGTCTCTGCCTTCTTTAATGGGTACTATTTCGCACACCAAAAATCTTAATTGGCTAAGTTTTTGACTTTAAAATGGATATAAGAGTGGGAGTTATCACACTCCATCTAGTGACCTAACAGTGGGATTATAATTTTTGGAAGTTTGGGTGTTTTACGAGGGATTTATGCCAAAAATAACTTGGCTATCTGCTAAGGCAAAGGGTTAATACTATCTACGTTAACACTTTTCTCTTTCTCCCAACATTACGATACAACATATCGTATTGCCCCCTTTTTTTACTTATGGAAGAGGTATCAGATACGATCGACAACTCCATATTATGTATACGCCTTGGACATTGAGTAGGTTAACTCCAGTTTTTTAATCACACACAACTTTTTCAGCCCATTCCAACATGGCGCTGTCTTTCAATCACTCACATAATCACGCACGTGACGTAATCACGTGACCGTGCGACTCTACTCAATAGGAAGTACTATCGAACGACGCCGGCACTCGCACACGAGGAGTCTGGCGTGGGGTCCGATACAGAAAACGGCAGCTTGTTTGCAGGTAAGAACTGCTGTGCATTTGGGATACGCTGCGTTAGAACGCGGCGTTTAGACATTACCGTAACATGGAGACACGCCTATTAGGTCAACCCCTTAGTAAGCAAGTTCATTTCTCTCCCCCCCATAATTTTTATCTCCTACTTAGATTTGAAAGCATTACACGCAAGAAGGGTGCATATTGGTCACCCAGCGGAGCTAGAAACACTTAAAATATTCGTGAAGACACCCTATGCCAGAGGATTAATGTGGCATGGAATTATCGCCACATTACTAGAATGTATATTGAATTTGTTCTGGAGGGCACTCATATGGAGTGCAGCTTATGATTTTAGAAAAGACGAGTTACACTCTGACTGATACAAACATGCGCCTTAATTTTTTGTCTCCTAATAGACTACAAAACAGTACTACCGTTCAGGTTGGTTACTTTGGTTGTGTTTGTTTGGGTTTCAAAACTCACTGCACTCGTCTTTATTAGAGGTGTTTTACTTTTTGATGGAAGTGGTGGTTTCGTTTTCGTTTTTGATTTATTTACAGTCACTGGTTGACACCGTAAGATTCATTTCTGTCCAATCCTTCTCCATATTACTGGGTGCAAAACATATCAAACTAAATTCTATCACATACAATCTCAGTTCTCACGTATTCACTTGAATCTCTATCGCAACACAAATTATGAGAATCTCTGTCACTTTTGAAAAAAACGGAACTGTATTGTCACTTTGTCTTATGCATGCACAGGCACCGACCCTCCCCTGGTAGCACATTTGTTTTTCTTATAAAAATGACAAATGAATGCATTTATAATGTAACACAAGTTATCATATTGTCTTTCTTACCTAGCCGTGAACAAGTCGCATGTACAAAAATACTGTGGCGACGAAACACGTGTTGGCTAAAGAACGTTTTACTCACCGGAAACCTGAAGTTTGATTAAAGACAAAAAGAAAAACAACTTGACTAACTGATCCACTGTTTTTTTTGTGAATAACTCTGGGAAAGAACCTACTTGAATATTACGTGTGCTAGGGTCTCTACAATGACAGAGCTCAAGGAGGTGGCCCTAAGTATTAAATCTGGCTCCCCTACTGATCCAGCTGCACCTAGCAGAATAAGGGAGGGCATAGAACTGATACTACCCTTTGTGCAGCAACTAATGGACTTATCTTTTAAAGGTGGGGAGGTCCCTAGGACGTGGAAGCATGCGATTGTCCTACCTTTAAAGAAAAAGCCCTCGGCTAACCCTGAGTAGCTGGAAAATTTGCGGCGTCCCATCTCTCTGCTTCCCTACACCTCTAAAATCACAGAGAAGGTGGTGAATAAACAAGTAGTGGCTCACATCAATCTACACAATCTTCTACACCCTACACAATCAGGTTTTAGAGCCTCATATTCAACTGAATCAGCACTCCTTTTTGCTACAGAGTCTCTACGTGGATGGGTGGAAGCCGGTCAGACTGCTGCCATGGTCCTGTTGGACCTAAGTGCAGCCTTCGACACTGTATCCCACAAACTTCTACTTCAACGTCTCCGGGAGTGCGGATTGGCTGGAGAGGCACTAAAGTGGATGCGGTCCTTCTTACAGGACCATAGTTTCCAGGTTGCGCAGCACCCTTATGGATCTAAAACTTTGCCACTCCTTCAAGGGGTTCCACAGGGCTCTATTCTGAGCCCCACTCTTTTTAATCTCTACATCAGCCCGTTGGCATATATTATGGATACATACAAGCTCACCATGGTGTCATATGCAGATGACACCCAGCTTGTAGTGACTCTAGCAGAAGACTCTAGTGAGTCAGCTATGCAGTTTTCCTCCTGTCTCAATGATCTAGCCTCATGGATGTCTAATAACTGTCTAACAGCAAACAAATGATGGACGGAATGCTGACACTGCAAACATTCTCCCCCAGTCAAAAGATCTGGGTTAAATCTATTGTTTTTATGCCCACTACGCCACCCCAGTTTGGACCCGGCCATATGCAAATCAGTCTTGACCCTGTGCTCCATGGGAACAGTCCAGACCGAACTGCCAGGCCAGGTCCTCCCTGGACTGGGAACAGCATCCTGGGACTGGTTTCAGGGTATGTCACACCTAGTTCTCAATCTCCCTAGGCGTGCCACAGTGATGAAAGCCCTTGAATCCCTTCACTGGCTGCCAGTTGGGAAAATAATTCTCTTCAAAGCCTTGTGCTTCTGTCACCGGAGTATACAGGGGAAAGGTCCCAGCTACCTGCATGATCTCTTGACCCCCCATAACCTCACTCGGCAGTTAAGATCGACAGGAGCTCACCTGCTCAAAATACCGAAGATTAAAAGGGCAAGGATGGGAGCACGCTCATTTGGCTATCTAGCAGCCAGAAACTGGAACACATTGCCACCTCTGATGCGCGCAGAAAAATCTGAGTCCACCTTTCGTAGAGGCCTGAAATCCTGGCTTTTTACCAGCTATAGTCCTGTCTTCCATCTGACTCTCGCTGTAACTGCTTCTTAGCGCGGGAACACACCAGTTGGTGTAGCCAAGCGCTTTATAAATGACTTATTATTATTTATTATTATTATTTAGGACCTGCAGTCTTGGACTGGATTAATATCCTCCGAGTGACTGGTGGTATGTGACAGATCTCTTCAGTTATTCCATGCCTGTGCATTTAGTGATGGCTGGTTTATTGGCTGCACAGTACTGGTGATGGAGCAAATATGCCTCAATTAGATGTAAGAGGTGTAAGTTACAGTTGGCTTCTGACCACTGGATCATAGAGCATTAGTATTTTTGTGGGCTAGAAATACTATGAATGAACTTACATAGCTATATAATACCCTGGCAAAGCACTGGTCATCTTCTTAATTTACCTGCTTATTGAAAGTAGTTTGCTTGTTGGGTTCTTTACAGCCTGTGGATTGTAAGCTAAAGATTGAGCTTGAGAGTGTGAATGTCTTTCCAGCATCTGTGGCTGACATGTGGGTGGTGTAGTTGCCTTGCAAATATCCATGTTTTCAACTGTCCTCTGAAGATAACAGGCTCCAGGGAGCTTCTAATGCTGGCTGGGAGTGAGCTCCAGAGCTTGGAAGCTTGTACTGAGAAAACAGTGCATCCTACGCATTTCTTATAGCAAGTCGGAATGATGATAAGTAGTGCAAGCCTGGAGCTCAATCTCGTGATGTGTTTTAATTGCTTGAATTTAGCTTCTAGGTATAGTAGTCCTTTTTATTGGAGGCTCTTTGATCAAAGCAAAGTGCCTTGAACATTGCTTACTTGCTATAGATAGCCACTGGAGCGATTGCAAGACTGGATTCGTACTCAGTTGGGTGAAGGCAAATAAGAAGTCTTGCAGCAACATTTTGGATAAGTTGTAGTTTTGCATATAATGAATGCAGGTGCACCAAGGTATAGGCTGTTTGCATAGTCAGACTTTGAGATTATGAGTGTGCGGATAGCTTGCAGTTTCAGTTGGTATCCATGGTATGGGAGGTTGCATGGTTGTAACAGATGATGTTGAATGATTTAATCAGATTTGGATCAGGTAGCTGTTGAATACTAGAGGGGAAATGATGGACCCCTCTGGGATGCCACAGTGTTGTATGCGAGGAGCTGATATGAAAGGAAGCGCCAACACTAGTTCACTGTCACAGCTGATAGGGCAAGAAGTCAATGGGCATATTAGCCGAACTCCCTTCCCAAGTTTATTATATGGTATTTTTAGCAAAAATGTCCTGCATGAAGAGATTGCGCAACTGTACAGGACATTGAATCATGTTACTCTTAAGCCGATAACCTTCATGATATTTCCTATTCTTGATACATAGGTGGTTGTCACCACCTAAACCTACCAGTCGTTCAGAAGCAATGTCCAATCAGGAAACTCCTGATTCCAATATGGCATGGTGCTTAATTAGCCTATTGTGCTGCAACAGAGTTATCACAAGCCAGGTACGGCTTACATTTGACTAACATTGCATTAGACGACACTGGCCTCTTGTGAAATATAGCCTGGCGAGATAATGTATCTGCTCTAGAGATCATTATTTTGTGCGCAGGAGCCAGATATTTTTTGGGGTTAATTTGCCTGCTGCAAAAGTCGGAAAATACCCAAACTAGCAGTAGTGTAAATCTGAAGTGACCCAATACAGCCCGCACTGTCAAAAAGGGCTGCTATAACAGACTCTCTTTCAAAAACTGTTTTATATCTAGATAAACCTGCCAGGCTCAACATGCTGAGGATTCATCTCTTTGAACCAAATATTGAGGAAACCATGATCAGGGCATTTGAGGCTGAAAGCATTTGTATTATAATTGACCTCTCTACACATCTCCGCTGAAAATTGACGAACATTTTGTGAGTTTTGTATATTGTTATTTAGGATCTGTGTAGTATGAATCTGCTTTTTGAAATGTATTGACTCCTTTGAAATTCTGCTTTACCTTTATCTAATTTATGGTCATAGCCCATAAATTGCTTTCTACGAGGTTCTATAAAAGTAACGTACTTAATGCACAAAATTTGGTGAACATTTGGGGTAGCATTTTTAATGGGAGAAGTGTGAGAATGCTGGGTGATAGAAATTTCAATGATTTAGCCTAAGTTTGGTGTTTGCAAGGCATGCCGTGTAAGAAAAGGTAATGGAATCTGTGCAAGCTACACATCCCTGGACTACCCTAGGCACCCTGTTTTTAGAAATGTCTGGGCCTGGCAGGCTTGTCCTGGATGTCGAACGAGCCCTGACCGCAGCCCCTACAGCACCAAAATTGGTAAATATTCAAGGCAGAATCTTGATGTTTTCTTGTGTATTCGGGACCTTTGAGATCTTCTCCTTTCACTGGTGATAACTCAGTCACACAAGTGGGGTACCTTTGTTATTGGGATAAGTGTAGGAATGCTGTGTGTTGGACATTTGTGGATCCCAGCAGACTTCATTAGTGCGGTCTGCTTTTAGTTTTGTTTTGCTGTGTAACTGTGCAACTCAATAGAGTAAAACTCAGGACTTGTGGGAAGCATTTCCCTTGCATGTTGACTTTGATTTGAAGAGTACGCCAAAAGGAACAAAAAGAGAGCTAGATAGACATAGAGAAATGGTGATTGGAGACTGTATGTGGAATTTATAGGTTATCATGTTTTTGGCCAATTCAGTTGGTCCAATGTGATTTCAAAGCACACTTCTGCATTTTATTTTCTAGAAGAGATCTTAATGCAGGATCCAAAAAATCACATTGCCTGTTGGTCTTAATAAGGCCTAACCATTATTACTTGACCCACAGTTCTTTATGTGAATTGATTAGCAATTGTACCCACTTGTTATTTGTTACCACATGCTCTTGGTGAGAAGTGAGGCCACTTTCTCTTTTAATGCATACCAGCCAAGTCTACATTTGCTGTTATAGTCGCTGGAAAGGACAACCCACTTGCTTTCTAGTATACATTTAAAATGTCAGTCTCTTAACTGTTTCATAACATGAAGTTTGACTTTTATCCACACCTATAGTAATGCTAAACAATACTTTTGCCAGGAAATATTTTCCAATTATAGTACAAATGACAGGCTTTCAACATTCACCACTCAAAAAATTGCATGCTCACCCAAGCAATGTTAGCCACATACTTGACGATTCTATCGAAGAAGAAGTCTACTGTATGTGAAAGAGTGGGGAATCTCCATAATTATGCTGCTTCCTGCTAATCTACGGCTCCTCTAATTGGAGATGAAAGTGGTTTTCCTCAGTCAGGCCACAGGCCTCAAATAGACCCATCTCTGCATCAGACAATCACCAATCTTTCACCATTCCTACCTGTCTTGTTGGTAGACTTCTAACAAAGGTCTCCTTTTGTACTACACCTTTCTCACAACCTGCCAGCAACTATGAGGGTCGTTTGCCAATGTCAAAGACTGTTTCAAGTCCTAGTACTTTTGATCAAATATAATTGAACTATCCATCTTTTGTCAAAACCTTAAAGTGAAATTCATTGTGAGACCTTCTCTATGCCATTTTAATCCTATTCAGTTTTTACCATTGTTGCAACCCTAAAATGTTTAAAACACATACTGTTTGCGACTAGTTCCCCTAATTGTTCTGGATGGATATGCTCTAAACTCCCTGTAAAGTTAATTTAAATTAGTGGCAAGTTAAATTAAAACTTCACCACAGCACTTGGTCAGGATTAGAAAATTACCCACTTTATGAATCAGATGACATTTCCGAGATTTACGTGAGGTATGGTTTATCCTATTGGGCCTTCCAGGTGTGATGATTTCCTGAGGTAGAATATCCCTGATTGGACATCCTCCAGCAAAACAATTTTAAGTGTGGAGGCTGGACATCTACCACAAGGGAGTAGGAGGGAGGGCTCTGAGATGAAGCATCTTTTTTTTTTTTTTTAAAGAACTTGATAAGCTTTGCATTGTGCAAATTTGCTAGTCAATTTACTTTACAACTTTACACCCATCTACTGTAATCCCAACTAATATATAGAATTTAAAGTTGGATTGTGAAAAGTTGATTGAGTATGGTTTATTATGTAATTTACAAAAAGCCATGTATACCTTCACACAGAATCACAAGGCGTGCACCTGAATATCGAAGGCACAAAATATAAGCACAACAAATCTAAAATTCCAACAGGTAATATAGTTTTTTCTATCCCTCCCTCTGCATATATGTACCTACACAATACATATTTTTTCAAGGTATGTAGAGTTAGAAATAGTAAATCTATGCTTTCCTATATATACTTACCTTTCAATTTTCTGTGGTCGATATTCTTGTACCACAAAATTCTACGTCGATATTTAGTGATGCAACCAGTATTTTGGGAAAAAATACACCTACAGAGCACAGCTTTAATGTTTGGTCATGTCTGAGGGCCATGCACCTTAAAAATAAACTTCTGGCTACAGGCCTGCTCCAGAAGAAATCAGAATCTTTTTTAATAAAACACAGTACAACCAGATAGCCGTCCTTTGAGGTCGGGCATTTGGTCACTCCGAGCCCCGGATATCTGTATCCATGAAATGCATTCCTTCCCCAGCCATGGCTCCAAAGGTTTGTGTGCTTTTACTCCGATGACCCTCTCAGATCAGACTGAATTTAAGCATATTACTAAACTGAGGAAAATAAACTAACCCGGTTTCCCTCAATAATGTGTGGAGGGAAGAGCCTTGCGCTCAATCCCTGATTGGCAGTGCGTGCAGGAAATGTGACGTACAGAAGACTGACTCCACGTCAAGGAAAGTTGAAAAGAACTTTGAAGAGAGTTCAAGAAAGTGTGAAACTGCTGAGAGGTAAACAGGTGGGGTCCGTGCATTCCACCAAGAGGTTTCAACACTGCAGGAACCTTGTAGAGTGGATCCCCTCCATCGGACTGCCATCTTAGTGCACCCAGCCACCACAGGGTTCATTTCCTCTGTTGTGGTGTGCCGCGCCTGGCTCCAGGTCAGCTGGGAAGCCTTCAATGTGGCAGGTGGCTCTCCGGTCAGGCAGAAAGTGTTTCAGTCCCCCGGCAGCAGCTTTGCCATGTCCCTGGCAGCCACCCCAGCCTCTCTTGGGGTACGCCAGGGTGAGGAAGGGTAATGGGGCCCCCTGCTCCTCGCACAACTGTCAACTGGAGCGGACTGTGCACAGTGGGCCTGACCACATCTTGCTCCGGGGTGAGGTGGCCTATGACGGGTGACATGGTTCTGCGGTGATGTTGGCTACCCATGTGACCCATCTTGAAACATGGATCAAGGAGACTAGCATGTGGGAAAGTCAGAGGGCCAATCAAAGCCTTGTGGCACTAGGAAGATGAGGACTGGTGTGTGTTGCCTGAGGTGGGATCCCATTGTGACATTAGGGGGAGGCGCACCACCAGCCCATATCGCCTACTCTGTTGGGTTGGCGCATTAGAGTATGTGATAGGACCCGAAAAATTGTGAACTGTAGGGACAGGGTACTCAGGACCCTTTTTGTCATGTGGTCATTCTCAGCTGAGTGCCACCAGGCTCGAGGGTCGGTGTTTTGCAGCTGCCTTTCATCCCTTTCTGACGTGCTGTTGTACCAGGTCTTGCTTTCTGGTGAGCAGGCAGGGGTGTGAAGCTGGTAGTATTTACCGTTTCTGTTTCTGCCTTCTCACACCGCGAGAAAGCAGTGCGGCGACGCCCCCACGCCCCAATGGGGGAGCCGCCACTGCATCTGACCCATTTTGAAACATGGATCAAGGAGACTAGCATGTGGGAAAGTCAGAGGGCCAATCAAAGCCTTGTGGCACAATGAAGATGAGGACCGGTGTGTGTTGCCTGAGGTGGGATCCAATTGTGACATTAGGGCAGAGGTCTTCAAACTTTTGGATGCCGAGACCCCCCTGTCAACATTTTGAGGCGTAAGGACCCCCTCCTGACAAAAATGTCTAAACCTGTTGACAAAATTGCGTGGGATGAAAATGTAAATAAGGTTATGTGATGCCGCGTATTTTGGGATAGCATTGCTTCATTTTTTTTACATTTGTTACACACAGTAACACTGAGGAAAGATTTCACCCAATCAGTACCCATTTATAACCAAAATACAGCAATTATCATCAGAAAGATTTCAAGTCAACCTTTGTTAAGGGCCTTCCACTCTGCAGCAATACGTGCTGCCACATTAGAAGCTCACCTGGCCCTGACCGGGAGAAGCAGGGGTCCCTTAAAACCCTGGCGGTTTTGTGCAGAGTTAAGCCGTTTACCCATGCAGCTTTCCTCTCACCCCCTCCCTTCCATCCCTCTCTCCTCTCCTAACCCCGGATCCCTCTCTCACTTTGCAGGCCATTTTCTTTCACCCCTTTTTACAACTTCTGAATTCTCCCCATTCAACCTCTGACTTCACCTTAAATCACCTCTTGCCATTCTGTCTTTTCACTGCCCTCATCTCTAACAGTCTCTCATATTTATCTCATGGCCTCTCTGGCCCTGTCACCTCCCGTGCCCCTCAGCACTTCTCAGTCACCTCGTCTCTCCATTCAAATTTTTGTCTATTTGTATCTTACACCTCTTCAGTCTCCCCATTCCTCTTTCACATCTCCCCTTTGTTCTAACAGAAGCCCTCACCTTTGGATCACACTCACTTCTTGCATGTCCACACTTCTCTTCGGCAATTCACATTTCTCCTCATCTCTGACCTCTTCAATCAAATCCTCTCACTCCCTTGCTGTCCTCTCTCATCCTCTCATCACCAAGCATACGGGTCAGACCCGTATGCTCCTCTTGGCAGGTGCCACTCTGCTTATTGTTCCCTAATTCAAGAAGGCACGAGTTGTCTGTCTCGCTGTTTTGATGCAGGTCATGCAGTTATGGAACTTGCATCCTCCTTTGCTTCGTTCCACCAAGAATATATTATCCTTTAGGAAGATATAAAAACCTTTCTCTATGCCCTGTAGGTTACCCCATTTGGCTGGTTCTCCTTCTCCTTCTGTGTGTTTCTCATTTGCCTTGAGGCAGTAGATAGTTATTAGCCCCAGGACATCTTTTGGTAACAGTAGCACACTACAAATGTAAATAATAGGCAGAAGCAGGGGAGCCACTAGACCAGAACTTCAGAGGGGGGGGCTAACACTCCCAGTCAGAGCTGGTCCTAACGCTGGTCGCACCCGGTGCATCAGTCTTTTTTGATGCCCCACCCCCGTTTCCTCCTTCTCCATGAATTCCTTCACTGCCACTCACCAACAATGCACCACATCTATCTATAGCACCTTTCTGACAAACATTTCATTTTTTATAGCACTACTCATAGTTTACTCACACTCATTCCTGGGATCTGCATGGTACATATTCTTTGTAGCAGGCACATTAACCCTCTGCACTGTGTGGGTGACAAGAGTGCCCATGTGAGTGCACGATGAGCGATGCAACAGTGTGAGAGTAGGACAAGAGGAGTGACTGCAGGGTGAGTGAGGTGGCGTATGAATTTGGGTGCGGATGCAAGTTCAGAATGGGATGAATGAATGTATGATTACTGATGGGCTTGTTTGAGTGAGTTGCATATTGAGTAGTGAGGGGGACAGGTGAGTGAAGTGTCACATGAGTGCAGGATGAGTTGTGTACTCCTGTGACTGCAGGTTGAGGTGTAGGGTGAGCAGCACAAGTGCATTGTGAGTGCAGAGTGATCACTGTGAGTGCAAGGTGAGCGGGTGAATGGTGTGAGTGCATGGTGATCACTGTGAGTGCAGGGTAAGCGGGTGAATGGTGTGAGTGCATGGTGATCAGTGTGAGTGCATTGTGATCGCTGTGAGTGCAGGGTGAGCGTGAAAATGAAGGGCGAGAATGAGGAATGAGTTGTCTGAATGTAGGGTGCATTCCCAGACCCATGAAGTAACTCAGCATGTTATTGACGGCGGCGCAGAGTTTAAGATCTAAGTTAAACTATTGCGGCATTAATCGGGGATCGAGGGTGAAGGAAATAAATAATGTGCTGATCCTGCAACAAACTTCCAGTCCTATGGTTAGGGTTGCCAGCAGATTATTTTGATGGCCCAGTCGGTACAAAAAAAAGCAGTCACCTAAAGCGGTATTTTCAGCGCTTATCTGTGCATACTTCCAACAGCAAATATAAATAGAAAGCACTTTGAATTGTGTTCTAGGGCTGCCTCAATCATCCATGACTGATAATTAAAGAGAACAAAGACAGAAAAGTCACATAACGACTGCATACATACTTTTTTATTTCTAAGTCTATTTAGTACCAAGAGGAGATCTTTGCAGGCTCTTTAAAAAAAACACGACAGGCATTTTTCTTTTGGCAAGCCTACTTTGTATTCATTTCCATGAAATGCATTCTCACTCTACAGCAGTAGATGTAAAATACAAATGTAAGGAATAGGCTGAGTGGGGACGCAGGGGGTACTGGAACCAGCAAAAAAACCTAAGCCTCTGTAACCAGTTTGCAAAGGCATGTAAAAAAATGCAAATGGTCTTTAAAGACCTGTGAAAAACACGGGGGTGCCGGAGATAAGACTCCAGCCACTGCACAACTGAGCCCCCAGCAGCTCAAGTTCCTCTGCAGCAGCCTGGGCTGAGACACAGTACGGGGGAAGTGGGGGGGGGCTGAAGCTCTTGAACCTGGGCAGAAGTGTCACTGGGAAGGCGCGACCCCCTTTGCATCACTCCACGGCCCCCTGGGGGTCGCGCCCCACAGTTTGAAGACCCCTGCATTAGGGGGAGGCGCACCACCAGTCCATTACGCCTACTCTGTTGGATTGGAGCATTAGAGTATGTGATAGGACCTTAAAAATGGTGAACAGTAGGGACAGGGTACTCGGGACCCTTTTTGTCATGTGGTCATTCTCACCTGAGTGCCGCCAGGCTCGAGGGTCAGGGTTTTCAGGCAGTGGTGCGAAGCTGACATCCCCATGCAGGGTGGCCTACACAGGGATGGTTTAGCCAAAAGTATACTCTGATCACGGTAACTGGCTGACTTGGATTTCCTGACAAAGGCTCATTTGACTCTTCAGGCCCAACCAGGGCTCCAAGAGGTTTGTTACACTCACTCTGATGGCCCCCTTTAACTTGGTGTGCACGGATTACAAGAAAGGAAGGTAGCCTTCCTCTGGATTATTAAGGCCAAGGTATGAGGGACTCTCCCGGTCTATCTCCACAGGTGCCACCAGAGCCTGAAATGGCCCGCCTGGAGTCCCAGGGGCCTGAGACTGTGGCTGCCTTCCAGCCTGTCCGATGGACCTTTACTCCAAGCAGCACTTCCTGGAGAGCAGTCAGGGATGCAAAGCTGACATCCCCATGCAGGGCAACATGCTCAGGGGTCAGGAGGTTTAGCCAGCACTGTCCTCTAATCAATTGGACACACTTGGCTAGTTTAGGAATGGCAAAAACAAACACGGGGGAGAAAAAGGTTAAGGCTCCATGAGCTTTTCACGGGAAGGGAGGGATGCTTGTGGTCACACAGCATCAAAGCTGCACCCTCAATCTTCCACGGGTAGGCATTTAGACTCATTTAGAGGCAGAGTGAGTGTGGTCACGGCTAGGCATTTAGAGGCAGAGTGAGGATGCAGCTTTGATGACTGTGTGACCAGAAGCACCCCTCCCCTCCCGTGAAAAGCTCATGGGGCCTTATGTAGGCACCAAACATATTGTTTAAAAGAAAAATACCAACTAGGTATTGTATGTCGCAGGACAACCTATGTATTTCACCTTGATCATCATCAAGTAGACCAAATAGGTTATCTAGGAGTGGTGAAAGGGATCAATGAGTTTGGTGCTGAAGAAAAGCCTTCATCGGTCATAGCAGGCCCCGTCACGCAGCGGGGCGGGTAGAACCCGATGATAAAGCATGCCACCAAGGGACCTTTTGCTGGTTAAGGGTTATTTTAAGAAAACATTTTCACAGTTCCCTGTTTAGAACAACGAACACTGGAAGGAAAGTCTGGGTGGATTTTATTTGTTTTTGCATATAGTTTAGGAATGGACCACTTGGCCATCGTCAGCAGTTGTTTCAAGCAAAGAGCTTCCAACTCTTCTGAGCTATCCGACTTAAGGGTCTTCCGTTTGCAGAAGCCATTCAGCAGAGCAAAGGCCAAGCAGCCTGGCAACTTATGGAGTTGTCTGACCAGAGTGGATGGGGTCTGGTGGTGCAAGTTTCAGAGGCCTGGTTCCCGCACGCTTGTCCATTGCCCTTCTCCCCCAGGCGCATTTCTGCATCAGCATGGAATAACTCATCCATGGGTTGGCCCCGACTGCCCAGGCCCAGACACATCACCTCTGTGTTTTGCTCAGGCTGCGCCTTGGTCTGCCTCTCCCTTCTGTTGTCGTGGAGCAGGCTGGCTCCCGGGAATATATACCTTTACTTTGCATGCCTTACATCGCATGCCTTTACAACGCGGTCGTTACAACGACCGCGTTGTTACAACACAAACTATTACATCGCAAGTCATTTCAATGACTTGCTGTAGGGGGTGCACCCGACTTAAGAATAGTATAATTTACTATTCCTACTCCAGTTTGTGCAAAAGCAGGGAAGGTGTTGGATTGTAAATCCCACACCAGTGCGCCCCCTACAGCAAACCGTTGAAACGACTTGCGATGTGAAGGTTCGCATTGTAACAGCGCGGTTGTTGTAATGACCGCGTTGTAAAGGCATGCGTTATAAGGCATGCATTGTTATTGCTGTTTCCCACCCTGCGGGTGCCCGTGTGACTGCCCTGTGCCATCGCCCACTGCAGGCAAGAAGGGAATCTCAAAGCAGTCTCCTGAGGGGTGTAAAGATCTGTCCAAAACGGGCACAAGGCTCCTTCTCCAGCTCAGGAGGTGTGGTTGTCTGGTTGATTCTGCCAGCAGCATATGCTTGCCTCAATATTCTAGCCATGCACTTGTAAGAACACACTGCTGGTACAGTGAAATTGCAAATAGCTCATTAAATCAGTTGTGGTTTCTTTGATCACGCCATCTGTTACATTGATAACTGTGGTAATTCTAGACCTAATACATGCTGACGAGCACTGCTGACATCCCAGAATGTGTGGATTTATCCGCTCAAGACCAAACGAGGCTCCCTTGGCCACTTTGATGTCTCTGGGTAACCTTGGCCTGATCGCACATCCCTGTGACAGTAATGCTACATATCGATATCTGAACTCTTAACTTTCAATAGTACTTTATGTGCTTACCGTGGTCTCAGGGACCACTGCCTGCCCTTAAAAATGAAACAAAAGCGATTCATTTAAAATAAAAAATGCATCCTGTTTTCCTTTAAGGACGGGATGCATTTAAAACAAAAAAAAACTGCTGTTTTTAAAAACAGTCCCAGACATGGTGGTCTGCTGAGCCCAGCAGGCCACCATCCCTGGGAGGGGCTGTCATTCCCATTGGGCTCGCAAATTGCATGAGGCTCATTAATATTAATGAGCCTCGCAATTTGCGATCCCATTTGGAATCGCAAACATTGTTAAACATACTGTTGTACATTTGATTTTTCGCCTGGCAATTTCCAACTCGCAATTTGTCGCAAATTGCGAGGAGCAAAATCAAATGGTCGTACATCTGGCCCTAAATCCTTTGACAAGGATCTATTGGAGGGCAAGTCTGGTGCAGCCAGCTGTGGTAATTTCAGCTATAATAGTGTATATTAAAGTTGCAGTATTTATAAAGCTCATAGGATCAAGCTGGTGGTCTGCCATGAGACGAGCTACGGCCTCTCCTCTACCCTGCCTTTTGGCATTCCCTTGATGCTCTTGATTGAGTATTCCGGTGGTCTGAAGTGTTTATTTTGAACAAATCGGAGTGTTACTTAGCAGACCAGTTGTCTGAATACCAGCCGCGGCCCGTGGAGGGAGTTCCGTGGGGCGGAAAGGCGGGGCAGGCGAGGGGCAGCGTGGGGTGTACTAAAAACTGGAATATGGATAATTGGAGGTAAGTAAACAATTAAATAAATAAAACGAATTTCGTAGCGCGCCCTGCATCGCAAATTGCTATGCAGCGCGCGAGACGAAGTTCATTTTAGTGGATAAATGGTGCATTTTGAAGAAAATATGAGACGAAAGAAGGTTAATAAAGCAATTGCGAAAGTGCAGTTATTACATTAATAAAGGGATATCATATAACAACATGTAGATACTGCCACAAAGTTGATTTTTATAAAAAAGGGTCTAATTGGTGAACATTAAAGCACAACTAAATAAATACATTGGCTTGAAGCTATACAATATTCAGTCAGGTCTATGGGGGACAGCATGTAATATTGCAATAATTCTGGGTCTGCCACATTACCTAGGAGCTATATATTTCCAAAGCGGAAAATCATCTGCTTATAAATATTTTGTGCCAAATACAAAAATGGATGCAGAGTGGTGGAGCATTGGTGCTACAGAAAATGCAGTGCCGCCCTGATACAGTCAGCCTAGTTGCATCTCAAAAGTTGGAAACTTTGTGCCAGTATCTAATGCCCAACAATTTACATGTGCATTATTAACATGGTTTGCTTCTAACAGTATGATGATACACCAGCATACCACAGAACAGCCCATGTGACATCACAGACCGAACGTTTACTGATGCTCATTGTGACAGAAGACAGCTCACTGTGCCAATCAGCCACTCAAGCTGCCTGCTTTGCAGTTCGTGATGCAATGACAGGTGCAGGTAACCAAATATACAGGTTCCAGTTTCACACATTATTAGCATTCAGAAACTACACGTACTGCTATGAAGCCAGCAGCCACACTGCTAAAATTAGAAAAACAAAGATTGCCATTGCAGATTCTACAATTGATCATGTGTAGTAAATAACACTGCCGCGCCTGAAACCTAATTGTGGAGTTATGCTAAGGACCACTGTTGACAGTTGTTTTACAGAAGGATTACACATTTATTGAATTGTTTGTGGATGTTACAATCTCACATTGCCCCTCATGAATAATTTGGAAAGTGATGATCCTATATGCAATGTTTGAACCTTCTGGGTAGTCCACACTATTTAAAGGTGGCTCCACAATAAGAAATATCCCCTGGTGGACAGTAGTCTTAGCTTGTTCTTTAGTTTTAAGTTTAAAACGTTTTTTATTGAGACAAAACAAACCATGGGGGAGGGGGATAGGAGGCAGGATACATGGAATACAGTCAAAGAAGAAGGGATGCATCTCCAGAGGGTTGGCAATAGGTGGCGCGGTGGCTCAGGGAAGAACACAGTAACTGAACGCTAGAATTACAAGCTGTGGAGTCCCACGCGCGTATCCGACACCCCAAAGCTGAGCAAGAGCATCCCCCCCCATCAACACCTTAACAGAACACAATCCCCCCCCTCCCATCCCCCCTCCTCCCAGTAACAAAACAACAACACTCCCCCCTCCCCCCCGTCCTATGGTCCCGCATCAAAGTAGCCCTAACCAGGAAGCCCCGCTCCCCCCCCCCCTCCCCGGGGGTCCCCATCTCACATGTAAGCTAGTCCGCCGGGGTCACCGGCGGCCTCAGCCTGAGAAGTCTAAGGTACCTCGGGCAGGTGAGCTCCCGGAATTCAGTGGACAGCAGCGCTAGAAAGGGTTGCCATAGCTCTTCAAATTGGTCTATCTCCCCCGCAACCGCAAGCGACAGCTTCTCCATCCCCAGCACATGCCAGAGCCTATGCAGCCAACCGGTGATGGAGGGGACGGTGGATGTGCGCCAGTGGATCAGAATGTTCTGAACCGCAGACCCCAGCGCTATTGCAATCTGCCTACCCCTGCGGGACTTCAGTGGGTACATTAGGTCATTGGGGAGGCCCAGCAGGACATACGCCGGGAGTCGCGGCAGCTCTATCCCAAAGTGCTCATCCACCTCGTCCAAGACTTCTTTCCAGTAGGCGGTCAGCACTGGGCAATCCCATAGAATGTGTGTAAGGGTACCTTCCTGCCCGCAGCTCCGCCAGCACCCCTTGTCAGTGTGTTTATGCATTTCATACAGTCTCTCCGGGGTGTAGTACCAGTATGTGGACACCTTAGTGAATGTCTCCGTAAGGCCCGTGTGATATGCAGAGTGCCGAGCCCGATACGCAATTTTGTCCCATTCCCTGTGGCTGAGTGTCCTACCCAATTCCCTGTGCCAGCGCTCCCTCCCCGGGTTGTAGTAGTGAAACGGCGGGGGTTGTAGGTGTTTGTACAGATCAGTGATCAGTTTAGCGTCGGAGGTCCGAGTAGCCAACCACCGCTCGTACGGTGTAATTGGACGGGCAGCGGTGGCACGCACCTGAGGCTGGAGGGCCCAATGCCGAACTTGCATGTAGCGCAATCTGTCCAGCTCCGTCAGGCCGAACTCCTGGCGGAGTTGCTGAAAAGGAACCACGCCTTCCGGGCCATAGATCTGGAAGAGTGCCCTGCAGCCCGCCCGTACCCAGTGGGAGAAAACCCCCGGCTCCATCCCTGGGGAGAAGTCCGGGTTGCCCGTAATGGGCGTAAGCGGCGAAGGGAAGGTGGTGAGGCCCCGGGTCTCGCAGACCGCGTCCCACACACGCAGGGGGACCCGCGTAACAAAGGAAGCGTAAAGATTAGGGGGGCGATGCGTGCGGCGCAAGAATGGAACCTCTTGTAAGGTGCGGCCCGCCACTGCCTGGTCTTGGAAGAGCCAATGTTTGTCGGACTCCCACCTGCTCCACTCCACCAGATAGCGAAGCTGTGCCGCCTGAAAGTACTTACGGAGGTCCGGAATGCCGAGACCCCCCGCTTCCGGAGCAAGCGTGGAGAGGACCCTCTTCATGCGTGGCCTGCGGCCCTGCCAGACAAAGCGGGAGATGTCAGCCTGCATTTGTCGGATCCAGCCCACCGGGGGTTGGAGCGGAAGGGCTCGGAAAAGATATAGTATCTGGGGCAGCACCGTCATTTTGACCGCCGCGATTCGCCCCAGCCAGGACAGCAAGCCTTTGTTCCATCGGCCAAGCTCGTCCTTGATCTTCCTGCTGAGGGAGGCATAATTGGCCGTAACCATCTCCGATAATGTAGGCGCCAGCAGAATCCCCAGATACGGCACCGTGGACGAGGACCACTGCATGGGGAAGAGCCGTTGAAGATCCCTCCTGGTTTCCGCAGCCAGGGATACGTCTAATGCCATCGACTTGCTCATATTCATTTTGAAGCCGGCCACCCCCGCAAAGGCGTCCAACTCTCGGAGGCAAGCAGGCAGCGACCTCCTAGGGTCGTCCAAAGTCAGCAGGACGTCATCCGCGTAGAGACTGACGGTGTGGACGTACTGGCCCATCCGGACCCCGACAGCATCCGGATTATTACGGATCCTCTGAGCAAACGGCTCCATGTAGAGGGCAAACAGGAGCGGCGAGAGAGGGCAACCCTGCCGCGTGCCGCGCTCGATGGCGAAGCCACCAGAGCTACACCCGTTTACCCGCACCGACGCTGAAGGATGCTTATAGCAATTAAATACCATGGTGCGGAACTTATCGCCGATTCCCAGTTTTTTGAGGACCCGCTCAAGATACGGCCAGTGAACTCTGTCGAAGGCCTTCTCCGCATCAACGGACAACAACATCCGCTCCCCCGAGATCCTTGAGGCCTTCTCCAGAACATGCGTCACCCTCTTGGTGTTGTCAACCGTCTGTCTACCGGGCACAAAACCAGCCTGGTCCGCCTCCACCAGGTCGGGGAGGTGTGGACCCAGCCTGGATGCGAGAATCCCCGTGTACAACTTGAGGTCGACATTTAGGAGCGAGATGGGCCGGTACGAGCCGCAGAGGGCCCGGTCTTCGGGATTACCGCGACCGTCGCCTTCAGGAGATCCGGAGGGATGGCTCCCGGTTCGGAGAAAGAGTTAAACAGCCGCGTAAGAACAGGGGCCACGGTCGTGCAAAAAGTCTTGTAGAATAGCGACGTGTACCCGTCCGGGCCCGGGGCCTTGCCATGTTTCAGCCGCGCGATAGCCGAAACCACTTCCTCCACATGGATGTCCCGCTCCAGGTGGTCAGCCTGAGCCGGGTCCAGCACCGGGAGGGTCACCGACTCCAAATAGCTATCGGCATCCCGTGGCGAGGAGGGCTCCTCAGCATACAGCGCCTCGTAGAAGCCGCGGAAAGTCTCCGCTACCTCCGCGTCCCCGGAGACAACCCCCCCATCCGCACCCACCAGTTCTTTCACCACGCTGCGCTGTTGCGCGACCCGGAGCCGGTGTGCTAGGAGCTTGCCACATCTGTCCCCCCCAGTGTAGTAGGCATGTTTCAAGCGTAAGGCGGCGTACTCCGCCCTATCAAGATCCAGAGCGGAGAGGAGCTTCCTCGCTGCCTTCAACTGCCTCCATACTCTCGGCGCTCCCGTACGGCGGTGGACCTGCTCAAGCTCCCGGACTTGAGCTGTCAACTCATCCCTCTTCAGTTGCCGCTCCTTATTCTCGGCTGCAGAGATAGAGATGAATTCCCCCCGTAGGACGGCCTTCAGTGCCGCCCACTGTGTCGCCTGCGAAGTGTCAGTGTTGCTGTTGTGAGTGAGATAGTCCTGTATGACCTCCCCGACGCGTTGTACCACCGATTTTTTGTGTAGAAGTGTGTCCCGGAGGCGCCACGCCCCCCGAGAGGGGGAGGCCGCCGGCCACCGGAAAACGCCGGTGACTGGAGAGTGGTCAGACAGGGTCAGGACCCCGATGTCCGCCGCCGTGGCAGCGGCACGCATCCGTCCACTCACCAGGAGGTAGTCCAGCCGTGAGTAGGTGCGGTGTGCGTGCGAGAAGAAAGAGTAGTCCCTATCCGTGGGGTGCAGGGAGCGCCAGAGATCGTGCAAGTCCAGTTCCGCAATCCGGGCCTTCCCAGCCTGGGACAGTTCCCCCGTCTGCGGAAAGCGTTGCGCCGATCTGTCCATCCCAGAGTCAAAGACAATGTTGAGGTCTCCGCCCAAGATAACGTGTCGGTCTGGGGAAGCAGTGACATCCACCAGCGCGGAATCTAGGAAGCGCTCTTGATGCTCGTTTGGGCTATAAACGGAGCCAACCGTAAATGCTATGCCTCCCAGGCGCATGCGATACGCAAGGAGCCTCCCCTTCTGTTCAGCACACTTATGCAACACCTCCCCCCGAAAGGAGCTCGCTAGGAGAATGGCCACCCCCGCCGTCTTGTTCGCTGCCGAGGAAAAGAACTGGGTGGGGAACTTAGCTGAGCGCATCCTATGGCAGTCTCGGGGCAATAAGTGTGTCTCCTGCAAAAGGCAAATGTCCGCCTGCGTCCCCTCCAGCAACGACAGGATCGCTCTGCGCTTCACCGGGTTATTCAGACCCTGAACATTAAGGGTCACTACCTTTAGGCCCGGCATTCCTCGCAGGGATCGGGAGCGCCATGCAATGGGTAGGGAATCAGCGGGTGGGGCGCGCGGGGCCGCAGCGCGGGACAAGCCAAAACAAAGCGGGCGTAGACAACATCGGACGGGACCTTCCCAACCCCAAAACAACCCCCTCCCCCACCCAAAACCCAACCTCGGCAACTAGCCATCCCCAAACTCAAACACCCCATAGTCTCAGTCAAGCCCCAAAACGGGCAAGTCCGTAGAAAAGAGCAAAGTGGACGTCCAGCCACTCACCTCCCCCCGCTCCCCCCAACCCCCCCGCCCCGTGCCAAGCATGTTAAGGAGCTAAAGACATCTCCCCCCGGAGTGTGTGTTAGGCCGTCAAGGCCACGCTAGAGGAGCCGGTCGAGTCCCCGGCCGCCGCCCTCAGGGCGTCAGCCCTGTCCGCCCTAATGGTAGGGGAGTCCGGGCGCCCTGCGCTGGTCGCTGAGCGCCGCCTCGTTGACCTCCGCCGATTCCGTCCCTCCGAGGACCTCCACGACGGCGTAGCTCCCTCCTCCTCCGCTGCCGTGAGCCCCAGGACACCACAAATGTCTTGCAAGGAGCGTAGCTGGTGTAATACTCCGTTCCACCGAAAAATCAGGCGGAAGGGGTGACCCCAAGAGTACGGCGTCTCATGCTCGCGCAAAAAGTCAGTGGCAATCCTAAAGGACCTGCGTTTCTGCAGAGTGATGGCGGAGAGGTCCTGGTAAAGCGCCACCGGCCGATCCCGAAAGGTCAGGGGCTGTTTCCTGCGGGCTTCAGCCATGATACGCTCCTTTAATGGAAAGTCGGGCAGGAAGGCCAGAATGTCCGGTGGGGGTGCCGATGGCTGGCGCTGACGGCCAACCCTATGCGCCCTGTCGATGCTGATGGGAAAGTCCGCGGCCTCCCCCAGGATCTCTCGGAACAGGGCCCGCAGGTAGTCCCCCAGATCGGACCCCTCATCCGCAGTCGGCACGCCACGCACTCGGATGTTGTTCCTCCGAGATCTGTTCTCAAGGTCCTCAGAGTGGGCCTGGAGCTCCACACACTGTTCCCGGAGGCGAAGAACGTCCTGCTGGAGATGGACTATCTCCTCCGCTCGCTGGTGGCCCTCCGTCTCCGCCGCTTCCACACGCTCACCTAGGCCCTCCACTTCTCTGCGCACTTCTCGGACCTCGCTGGCCACCTCCCGCTTCAGTGTCTGGAAGTCCTCCCTGAGGGAGCTAAACAGTTCCTCCATAAAGGCCCTCGTGACAGGTGGCTCCCCTCCAGTCACATCTGCCGGAGCCCGGGAGGGCCCCGGTGAGGGCTGTGTCCTGTCCCGCAGGTGTTGGGCCCTGCCAAGCATGTCCGGCAGAGTACGGTCCCCTTTCTTCGGGCCTCCTTTTCCAGACATCGCCAGCGCCGCAGTCGGGAACCGATCCAGGCGCCCCAGGGATGCTCAGCCGCCGGCAAGCACTCGTCCCGGGTATCCCCCACAAGTGAGGTCGCTGCGTCACAGGTGACAAAATGGCGGCCTAGTCCGGTCACCGTCAGCCGCAAGAGCTAGCGTGAGACAACCAAGGGGGCCGCAGCGGAGGGGTCCCAACAGCTCATCCCTCCGGTAGTCAATCCAGCAATAGCGGGAGGTCGCCCGCAGCCAGCAGCCAGGACTCCAGCGGAGGCCGCCACCACTGCTCCTTCGGGGACAAAATGGCGGCCGGGCGGAGCAAGCCAAAACGACTAGGCCCGGCGACACCTCCGGGGCCTCCGAGGCACCCCGCAGTAAAATAAGTGCCACCACCGGCCCCCGATTGTCACGCACAGGGGGCCAGATGATCCGACCCCATCAGAGAGTCCGCCGTACCTCGGCTAGGGGTCAGGGCTTCCGCAATGCAAGGTGTCGCCATCACCAGTCCGAGTGCCGGGGCACCCGTCCCAAGCCTTCCACACCGTCGGGCCCCTTCCCGCCAGGCTCCTTCAGTCACCGTCGAGCGGCGGGCAGATCCCCTCCAGACCGCAACTTTCAGCACCAGGCCCAACCGAGGCGTCCGGACAGCTCTCCGATACGCTCCGCCCCTCGGGCTCGCCGCCGTCGTCCTGTGATCTCGGGCGAACTTTTGGGGGGGTTCCCCCGGGGCGATCCGAACCAAAACAGCACCGGTGTATGCCCCTGATGTTCCGCCACGCTCCTCTCCCGCGCTGAGCCTCAGCGGGGGGAGAGAAGCATAAGAAAAGGGCTTTAGCTTGGCCGGGCCGGAGGAGCTACGGGAGGAAGCGTCCGCTCACCCCGCCATCTTGGCCACGCCCCCGTTCTTTAGTTTTAGAGGTGTTAAATGTAAATATATGTTTATTGTATATGCTCAATGACAAAATGTTCAAATAAGAAAATGCGATTTCAGACGCAGATGACAGGATAATTAAAGGTATCCGTGTTCAAAAATATTTGTGTATCTTTTCCTCCTTACCAATTGTTTATATATTGCACTTCAGATATCCAGGTAAACGGGAGGGTTATTGATGGGTATACCCCTAACCAATAGAAGGACCACTGTTACGTCATAGTATATATTGAACTGCATGCAAAGGACCACTGTCATTCCAGAAAACATGTTATCCCACAGCAAAACCACAATTACCATGCCGGAAGTCGCATTTCCCGGGGAAGGAGCACAACTCTATCATGCCAGATGAACTAACATGGAAAGGGTACCAGATAGGTTTAATTAAATAAACTCTACCCTGGGAACACATATGGAAGCCCTCTTGAGAGGAGCCGATCAGATGTTCTTACCCTCCATCACCTCTTCACACAGCTTTTCTTTCTGATCCAAACATCAACATTCCATAGAAGAGGTCGCACAATCACTGAGATCGGGTGGCTCCCAGAACATTCTCCGCCCGAGCGCGCACACAGCAATGAATACAGGCAGCACCTCAGTAAAATCTTCACACCTAGGCAGAGGCTTAAATGCTGAGGAAATATACAGACCGCCAAAACTACGAGGCACAGTCCGGCTGTACTCTGCTCCTTTTGCCGAGAACTTCCCTTGCACGAAAGTGTCTCCCAGGCAAGTATACTACACAACTTCTACTTACATTTAACAGTAGTCTCTCAAATCTGAGCCCAAGAATTTTTGAGGACTACGGTGAGCATGGCAGACGTGTGTGGTGGACGACATTTGTAAAAAAAAAAAAAAAAAAAATTAAGCTAACATTTGAATATTTGTCCATCATATTCCTCTTCCTTAATTCCGATAGCGCAAGAGTCATGACAGTGGCAAAAATGTTATTGCATCATATAATTCAGTCAGTAGATGAATTCGTTCTTTAAATTAAATTAAAGGAAGTTTGAGTCTTGAAGTACTTCATAAACAACTGACAAACCTTGTTACACTGAGATTATGAAAATGTCACACATAAGCAATCTGAAACCTTGGCAGCTATGCCAGTTCAGCTAAAATGATGAACATTAGTCTGTGAGAATTCTGGTACCACTAAGACCAATAATCTCAGTTTATAATTTAAAAATGGGGTATTTAGGCTCACCAGAATTGATCTAGCAGTCATCGTTTCGTTGTTTGGTCTACCAGCTAAAGCTGTTTCTCGGAAGGCTAAAATCAGAAGAATATGTGTACTGCCACCGGGAGCTGAGAGAGAAAGGCTAAGTTACACGCCGACTCAGTTTTCAAATCGTTTCTGAGTTGCAGAAAACGTACACAGAAGAACAGATGCCCGTACCTGAAGAGAGATGGCTAAAGACCAGTTAACAACACGTAACCCTCCAATGGTTGACCTTTGTATCGTCTTACAGAAATTAAACAAGATCATGAGTGTTTGTCATTATGTACACAAATTCAAATTAATACACCTCGGTATATTTAAAAAGTGAGTGTTTCTTTATTAAGTATGCAGAGATTTCTCTTATTGCAAAGCAATAGCCTGAGCTTTGGCAGTTCTCGTTAACCTAAAATGAAAGTTATGCTGCACCAAGCTGGTCGTACCCGGCTCATTCTTTCAATAATAACCGTGGTTAAAACATTCTTGCGGAAGCGCGGAAACTACTCTGTTATAAAAAAACAAACACATTTAATGTTTCAATGAGGTCTGCAGTGGCGGTCGGCATGCTCAATGGATGGAAGGGGGGGTCGCGGAGGTGAATAAAACAATTAAAATAACATGTACCTGAGTGCCGGGTACCGCACCGCCTCCGCTCCTGGCCGGTCATGCTGCACTGGTGCAGCGGCAGCTGGGTCAGCGTGTTGCTGCAGGAACAGGAAGCCGCCAGCAGGCAGCTTCCCTTCCCTACGCAAACCAAACACAATGCTGCAATGGCAGCGTTGTGATTGGTAGGCCCAGCAGGACAGCGCCCCAGCCGGGACATTTTCTCTGCATAGAGAAAAAGGAAGAGTGGGAGGTCCTGCTCGAGGGCATGGGGGGGAGTGGCTTACCCACTGTTGTGGGTACTGACTGGTCAGCCCTGGAGCCGACCAAACAGTCAGTACCCACAACAGTGGGCAAGCCACTCCCCCCTTGCCCTCGAGCAAGACCGCCCACCCGCCTGCCCACAACCAGGCACTGAGGCACTTCTGCTTTCTCACAAAGCGAGAAGGCAGAAACATAAATGGTAGTATTTACTGTTTATGTTTCTGCCTTCTCGCACCGCAAGAAAGCAGTGCGGCGACGCCCCCACACCCCAATGGGGGAGCCGCCACTGCATGTGACCCATTTTGAAACATGGATCAAGGAGACTAGAATGTGGGAAAGTCAGAGGGCCAATCAAAGCCTTGTGGCACAATGAAGATGAGGACCGGTGTGTGTTGCCTGAGGTGGGATCCCATTGTGACATTAGGGGGAGGCGTACCACCAGCCCATTTCGCCTACTCTGTTGGGTTGGAGCATTAGAGTATGTGATAGGACCTGAAAAATGGTGAACAGTAGGGACAGGGTACTCGGGACCCTTTCTGTCATGTGGTCATTCTCACCTGAGTGCCGCCAGGCTCGAGGGTCGGAGTTTTCAGGCAGGGGTGCGAAGCTGACATCCCCATGCAGGGTGGCCTACACAGGGATGGTTTAGCCAAAATTATACTCTGATCACGATAACTGGCTGACCTGGAATTCCTGACAAAGGCTCATTTGACTCTTCAGACCAAACCAGGGCTCCAAGAGGTTTGTTACACTCACTCTGATGGCCCCCTATTACTTGGTGTGCATGGATTACAAGAAAGGAAGGTAGCCTTCCTCTGGATTATTAAGGCCAAGGTATGAGGGACCTCCTTCTCTTTCGGTCTTTCTCCACAGGTGCCACCAGGGCCTGAGTTGGCCCGGCCCTGAGTCCCAGGGGCCTGAGACTGTGGCTGCCTTCCAGCCTGTCCGATGGGCCTTTACTCCAAGCAGCACTTCCTGGAGAGCAGTCAGGGATGCAAAGCTGACATTCCCATGCAGGGCAACCTGCTAAGGGGTCAGGATGTTTAGCCAGCACTGTACTCTAATCAATTGGACACACTTGACTAGTTTAGGAATGGCAAAAGCAAACAGAGGGGGGGAGAAAGAGGTTAAGACCACATGAACTTTTCATGGGAGGGGAGGGGTGCTTGTGGTCACACAGCGTCAAAGCTGCACCCTCAATCTGCTCTAAATTCCTACCCGTGGCCACGGGTAGGCATTTAGAGGCAGAGTGAGTGTGGTCACGGGTAGGCATTTAAAGGCAGAGTGAGGGTGCAGCTTTGCCAACTGTGTGACCACAAGCACACCTCCCCTCCCGTGAAAAGCTCATGGGGCCTTATGTAGGCATCAAACATATTGTTTAAGAGAAAAATACCGACTAGGTATTGTATGTTGCATGACAACCTGCGTATTTCACCTTGATAGTCATCAAGTAGACCAAATTGGTTATCTAGGAGTGGTGAAAGAGATCAATGTGTTTGGTCCTGAAGAAAAGCCTTAGGGGAAGGCTTGAAACATGTAGACCAGGGAGAAAAACACCCATTATAGTGTAATTTCTTCCTCCCCCTTTTTAACAATACCAGCCACAGGAATTAATAAAGTTTAGGTTCCATGTAGGCAGGTATTTTTAACCCACAGCATTTTTCTGACCCTTCCACTCTCAGAGTAGTATATAGCAAACACCTCACAAGGTGCTCCCATGTCTTCGTCGGTCATTTATTTATTTATTTGCAAACTTTTATATAGCGCTGGCTAGACCCTGAGGTATCAGAGTGCTTTACATGAGGATCAGTGAGTTACAGGTTCCATAATTACTTAGACAAGCGTAGACATAGGAGAAAAGAAAAAAAAACATGAGATTACACAATGATGTGAGATTATTGTCACATACACACATATTATGGTGAGTGAAGAGGTAGAGGGGGAATGGTAAACGGTGGTAGGTAACGCAGGTAGGAAAACACAACGGGGAGGCGAGGAAAACGATGTCCGATGTCCGGCTGGGTAGGTGCCAGCCAAGGGGTGAACCAGAGCCAAACTCCTCTAGAGCTGCATATGACAGCTCCACCGGGCATCAGCCAAAGTTGCTCAGGCACCGCGGTAAGTATAGATAGTTTTGATGTCCGCCAAGGGGGCATCTTTAAAGTTCCATCAAGAGCACCAGTCACAGTGTTGCTGGTAAACGCCGTCGGCCTCATCCTCCAGCACGCCCCCAGGTCAAGAGTGGAGAGAGGAGAGGTGGAAGAGACAGTTCCAAAGACCGCAGATCTTCCCCATTCCCAGCAGCAGTCTCTTGTTGCGGTGCTGATGTTGTTCACAATTTTGGGGTTTGGACTGGTGTGACTTGTCTGTTCATCCCTGGCTGCTGCTCCGCCCCTCCCCACAGAGTACTTGGTTCATTTTGAACAGGCCTCAATATTGAACAGACCGGCTGCCATATTAAGGTCAGGCAAGCCGCGGTGAGTCTCTGCTTAGCAGGGGTGGGGACTGGGCCCACAGCCCTCTTCTCCGTTACCTCCCAGTGCGCAAGCTGTAGAAAATCACTTCAGCTGTCAAGCCACCTCTTCCCCCACACCGGCAACCGAAGATGGCCTGCAATCCCCCGCTGTCTCTATTTCCCGGGCTGCTCACCTCCAAATATTCACTGGGTCCCGGGCTTCCCCCCCGGATCGCTCCACCTCCGCTATGCCACCTTCATTCAGCCGGGCTGATTCTTGTACTAGCCGCAGGGTCCGGAAGGCGTGTTTATACGTTCAGGATGCTCTGATACAGTTCTCGGTTATAGCTCAGCAATCCGTGTGGGCCGCTAGTGCACCTGATGCAAAGTGGAAAGGTGCAGGCAAAGTGAAACCAGGGGCAGATCGGGCTTATTGCTGTGCCCCTAAAGTGCTGGAGTGCTTTTCACATAACTATCTGGCCGGAGACCTCTAGTAGAAAGGATCCTATGGCAGAGAGGCCACAGAGGTCACTGAGTGGAGGCTCAGCCGCACAAATAGCCAGCACGCCCCAGCAAGAAGGAGTCGGATCTCAGCCCGTATGCTCACTCATCCCAGCCGCTGGCCCCAGCTACCGCTTCGGTGCACTTCTTACATGGGACTCGGAGTGTGCCGGTGGTTCCACTGCTGCTGCGGAAAACAATTGCAGATGTGGGGGGGTATCGCGGGAGCAGCTCACTCACCTATGGCAGGCTCCGCGGCACTGGGCTCTCCACGGCTATCCAGGCCCTCTCATGCAGCGGGGCGGGAAGAACCCGATGATAAAGCATACCACCAAGAGACCTTTTGGTGGGTGAGGGTTATTTTAAGAAAATGTATCATTTTCCCAGTTCCCTGTTTAGAACAACAGCTACTTGAAGGATAGTCTGGGTGGACTTTATTTGTTTTACCAAATATTTTAGGAATGGACCTCTTGGCCATCGTCAGCTGTTGTTTCAAGCAAAGAGCTTCCAACTCTTCTGAGCTATCCAACTTAAGGGTCTACCTTTTACAGAAGCCATTCAGCAGAGCAAAGGCCAAGCAGCCTGGCAACTTGTGGAGTTGTCTGACCAGAGTGGATGGGGTCTGGCAGTGCAAGTTCCAGAGGCCGGTTGGTGGTCTGGTTCCCATGCGTTTGTCCGTTGCCCTTCTCCTCCCAGTGCATTTCCGCAGCAGATTGGAATAACTCTTCCGTGGGTTGGCCCGGGTTACCCAGACACATCACCTCTGTGTTTTTCTCAGGCTGCGCCTTGGTCTGCCTCTCCCTTCTGTTGTCATGGAACAGGCTGGCCCCTGGGAATATATCCCTTTACTTCGCATGCCCTACATTGCATGCCTTTACAATGCGGTCATTACAATGACTGCGTTGTTACAACACAAACTATTACATCACAAGTCATTTCAATGACTTGCTGTAGGGGTCGCACTGGAATTAGGAATAGTATAATTTATTATTCCTACTCCAGTTTGTTCAAAAGCAGGGAAGGTGTTGGATTGCAAATCCCACCCCAGTGCGCCCCCTACAGCAAGTCGTTGAAACAACTTGCGATGTTAAGGTTCGCGTTGTAACAGCGCAGTCGTTGTAACGACCGCGTTGTAAAGGCATGCAATGTAAGGCATGCATTGTTACGGCTGTTTCCCGCCCCGCGGGTGCCCTCGTGACTGCCCTGTGCCATAGCCCACCAAAGGCAAGAAGGGAATCTCAAAGCAGTCTCCTGAGGATCCTTCTCCAACCCAGGAGGTGTGGTTGTCTGGTTGATCCTGCCAGCAGCATATACTTGCCTCAATATTTTAGTCATGCACTTGTAAGTACACACTGCTGGTACAGTGAAATTGCAAATAGCTCATTAAATCAGTTGTGGTTCTTTGATCACTCCATCTGTTACATTGATAACTGTGGTAATTCTACACCTAATATTTGCTGACGAGCACTGCTAAATATTTGAGCCATGCACTTGTAAGAACACACTGCTGGTACTCACCCACCAAAAGGTCCCTTGGTGGCATGCTTTATCATCGGGTTCTTCCCGCCCTGCTGCGTGACGGGGCCTGCTATGACCAACAAATACGTGGGAGCACTTTGTGAGGTGTGTGCTATATCCTACTCTGAGAGTGGAAGGGTAAGCACTTTGTGAGGTGTGTGCTATATCCTACTCTAAGAGTGGAAGGGTAAAAAAAATGCTGTGGGTTAAAAATACCTGCCTACATGGAACCTAAACTTTATTCATTCCTGTGGCTGGTATTGTTAAAAAGGGAGGGGGAAATTACACTATAATGGGTGTTTTTCTCCCTGGTCTACATGTTCCAAGCCTTACCCTAAGGCTTTCCTTCGGGACCAAAATCATTGATCCCTTTCACCACTCCTAGATAACCTATTTTGTCTACTTGATGATTATCAAGGTGAAATACACAGGTTGTCATGCAACATACAATACCTGGTTGGTATTTTTCTTTTAAACAATATATTTGGTGCCTACATAAGACCCCATGAGCTTTTCACAGGAGGGGAGCGGTGCTTGTGGTCACACAGTTGTCAAAGCTGCACACTCACTCTGCCTCTAAATGCCTACCAGTGACCACACTCACTCTGCCTCTAAATGCCTCTAAATGCCTACCTGTGGCCACGGGTAGGCATTTAGAAGAAGATTGAGGGTGCAGCTTTGACAATGTGTGACCACAAGCACCCTTCCACTCCCTTGAAAAGCTCATGGGGCCTTAACCTCTCTCTCCCCCCCCCTCTGTTTGTTTTTGCCATTCCGAAACTAGACAAGTGTGTCCAATTGATTAGAGTACAGTGCTGGCTAAACCTTCTGACCCCTGAGCAGGTTGGCCTGCTTGGGGATGTCAGCTTTGCATCCCTGACTGCTCTCCAGGAAGTGCTGCTTGGAGTAAAGGCCCATCGGACAGGCTGGAAGGCAGCCACAGTCTCAGGCCCCTGGGACTCCTGGGCGGGCCTACTCAGGCCCTGGTAGCACCTGTGGTGATAGACCGGAAGAGAAGGAGGTCCCTCATAACTTGTCCTTAATAATCCAGAGGAAGGCTACAATCCTTTCTTGTAATCCGAGCACACCAAGTAAAAGGGGGCCATCAGAGTGAGTGTAACAAACCTCTTGGAGCACTGGTTGGGCCTGAAGAGTTAAATGATCCATTGTCAGGAATTCCAGGTCACCCAGTTATCGTGATCAGAGTATGATTTGGCTAAACCATCCCTGTGTAGGCCACCCTGCATGGGGATGTCAGCTTCACACCCCTGCCTGCTCACGAGAAAGCAAGACCTGGTAGAACAGCCCTTCAGAAAGGGCTGAAAGGCAGCTGCAAATCTCCGACCCTCGAGCCTGACGGCACTCAGGTGAGAATGACCACATTACCCTGTCCCTACAGTTCACCATTTTTCGGGTCCTATCACATACTCTAATGCTCCAACCCAACAGAGTAGGCGATATGGGCTCGTGGTGAGCCTCCCCCTAATGTCACAATGGAATCGCACCTCAGACAACACACACCGGTCCTCATCTTCATTGTGCCACAAGGCTTTAATTGGCCCTCTGACTTTCCCACATGCTAGTCTCCTTGATCCATGTTTCAAGATGGGTCACATGGGTAGCCAACATCCCCGCAGAACCATGTCAACCGGCGTAGGCCACCTCACCCAGGAGCAAGATGTGGTCAGGCCCACTGTGCACAGTCTGCCCCAGTTGACAGTTGTGCGAGGAGCAGGGGACCCCATTACCCTTCCTGACTCTGGTGTTCCCCAAGAGTGGCTGGGGTGGTTGCCAGGGACACGGCAAAGCTGCTGCCAGGGGACTGTAACACTCTCTGCCTGACTGGAGAGCCACCTGCCACACTGAAGGCTTCCCAGCTGACCTGGAGCCAGTCGCTGCACACCACTTCAGAGGAAGTGAACCCTGTGGAGGCTGGGTGCACTAAGATGACAATCCGATGGAGGGGATCCACTCTCCAAGGTTCCTGCAGTGTTGAAACCTCTTGGTGGAATGCACGGACCCCAACTGTTTACCTCTCAACAGTTTCACACTTTCTTGAACTCTCTTCAAAGTTCATTTCAACTTTCCTTGACGTGGAGTCAGTCTTCTGTATGTCACATTTCCTGCACGCACTGCCAATCAGGGATTGACCACAGGGCTCTTCCCTCCACACAATATGGAGGGACACCTGGTTAGTTTCTTTTCCTCAGTTTAGAAATATGCTTAAATTCAGTGGGTCGCCATGTCTGATCTAACGTCAAAGTCCGATGCCGGGGCACGATTAAGCTAAACCATTTCCCTAGGCTGCAGAATGGGAGGGTCCTCGTTTGCACATGGGGGTCACAGCAGCACAACCTATCGGAGACCGCCGGGGCCTGAATGGAACTAGCACCCTCAGGCAGGCATGGGACCTTCCTAGCCGCAGAATTGAGCACCTAAGGCGGGGCATTATTGCAGCTGTTGGACATCACCGACAGCCATGTGCAGCTCCAACTATCAATGTGTCCAGCAATTCACACTGATTCTTGTAGATAGCTGAGTTCTTCACTAACGCATGAGCAGAGTGATCCACCGTGAACAGTAACAAGCAACTTTCACAATGTTCACCCACCTCAGGTGCAGAAAAGGAGCTGCCATCCACTGCCCCGTAATTAGTCAGCCCAACACCCCATCAGGCTTCCCCTATAGAAGTCGGCCTCCACAATTTAAAGAGGATTTCCAGGTGCTTGACCCAGGAGCCCCACCCTACCAACCTGAATATGAACAAGCAAGAGGTTCCCACAACAGCAGAGACTGGCGACTTTACCACCAGCCATCCCAGACAGGGCCTACCAGTTTTGAAACCCCAGCCTGGCCACACAGGACAAGGCCACTAAGTACCTGACAATAAAGGAGGTTTGCCTCATCTGCACATCAGCCACCAGGACAGCTCCCCCCTTGCTGCTCCGCTGCCTCCCTGGTTTCTGAATTTTTACTTGGTATTGAGCTCAACCTAGTTTAACAAATCTTTTTTCAGATTTGTTCAACTTACTTAGTGCTGTACTGCCTTTGTTCTAGTTATCGCTTGGTTTTCCTGCCTCTAGTTTTACCTCAGTTTTTCCTGCTGCATCTCCTTTCCACTTCCCGCCCTTGCCGGCCCTGCCCACAACCTCGCAGCGCCCCTTCCTCCTCCCAGGACCTGTTTAATGGAGGCTGCAGCGCAGCCGTGAAACGGATGCATGAAGCAGGCATGTCCCCTGCGTGTTGTGAGTCCCTAGCTTAGGCATCACCCCCAAGTCATGCCAGTGGCCTGAGTTCACCTCTTGCCCTGTAGGAGACACACATGGATTCTTGAGCAACCATGGGAGTTTTCTCCTCTGACCCCTTGAAGCAGTTCATACAGGCTTCGAGGGGCAAGGCATCTCCACCAAAAGACACCAGGGTTCCCTCATGGACCGAGCACCTAAGTCAGGCCACCCGGGCCAGAATCTGGAGCCCAAGTGGCAGGGCTTTTAGGGTGTACCAGCCCAGGGATGTACTATAATTCGGTTCCCCCAGGTGCATGTGCTCTATCTTGGGAGAGCTGTCTCTCACACCAAGGCCCTCCCAGATGGCCCGGGACATATCCACCCAGTCCCTTACATGTCAGTTGGGTCCTCCTGGGTAGAGAAGCCCTCAACATGTCCCCACTGAGTGCCCAGGACCCATGGAGCACTTCACAGGCCAAGACACACGAGAGGAGGCCTTGCGCTGTGGTTCCACCTGAGAGGCAGCTGAGAGTTCAGGCTGTCACCGTCAGTCACTCAGGCAACTCTGCCGTTAATGATCCTTCAGCAGGTATACCTACGGGAACCTTGTTATGACTTTTACTTCCTCTATTTAGTCAATTTTGATCATCTTCCCAGCACAAGAGCAATTACCAACCCAGGAGCGGACGATCTGAGGACTTCATTGAACCATCTAATCAGTAGTAGAGAGTGGCGGAGTGTACAAAGGATAGGTACTTACTGGAAATTTGCACTTGCCCCCACAAACATCTAAGTGCATCACAGACCTGTTATTGCTTTATCTACTGTAGCTGGATGCTACTTGTCCCACTGAGAAGTTGAACACCGGTTGCTGGGGGTGACTTAGCTAGTTAGCCTGAAGGAGTCTTGTTCGCTCCCTGAATTAACAAGACAAATCACTTCACCAACTAAGGACGGCCATGCACCACCACCCACAGAATCAAGAATTAGCTATCAATCTGTCAATACTTCACTCCTCCAGACCAGGTGAGATATTCCTTGTTGAATCATATTAAGCCACAGGCTCCATTCCTGGTGGTGCCCTTCTACCAATTTCTTTAATGTTCAGCTTTGTAACCATACTTGCCCCAGAACCCAAATACGTTGGTTTCCCTGAAGCTGCTAAGTGAGTTATGGGTATAATAATTTGACAAGGATCTATTGGAGGGTATGTCTGGTGCAGCCAGCTGTGGTAATTCCAGCTACAATAGTGTATATTAAAGTTGCTGTATTTATAAAGCTCATAGTAGGATCTTGGGATCAAGCTAGTGGTCTGCCATGAGACGAGCTACGGCCTCTCCTCTCCCCTGCCTTTTGGCTTTCCCTTGATGCTCTTAATTGAGTGTTCTGGTTTTCTGAAGTGTTTATTTTGAACAAATTGGAGTGTTACTTAGAAGGCCAGTTGCCTGAATAGTTCAGCTATGAATTGTGTAGTAGGACTTTGGTTCTATTTTGTTGGTTTTTGGAATTGGTGCCATAATTAAGAGGGATGGTCTGGGGTATAAGTATTGTGCTGTTAGAGGTGAAATTCTTGGACTGGCATAGGATGAAACAAAGCAAATACCCTTTCCAAGAATGTTATCATTAATCAAGAATGAAAGTCTGATGTTCAAAGACGTACAGACACCGTTGTAGTTATGAAAATAAACTTTGAAAACATTAGAAATGAGGGGGAGGCTACAAGAGATCACACCTGACAATGAAATGTGTCCTGAAAATCACATATAGTGTAAAGAACCAAGGAGCACACCCCTCTCTGCTCCTTAACTAGGAAACAAATCCTATGGCAACATTATACACAAAGAGGTTCAGCACTATTCAACGAGCTATAACAATCAACATCAATATTCAAGAAATAGTGGACACACAAGAAAAGTGTCCAGATCCCTGATGTGGATTTTTTAAAGGATTTTCTCTTTATTATATTTTTTTCTTAAGAACAGAAGATCATAGCCGACGCGTTTCGTCTCAAGCAGAGACTTTTTCAGGGCTATCAAAAAAACATACAAATATAGTTTTAGAATGTTTTCATACATACGCTAAAACACACTCACTACATATTAAAAGAGAACACATATATATACATAAATTGATAACAAATACCTTCCATATAATGATAGAAAATATTAGTATGGTATCACTTAACACTGTAGATAGGCCTATTTACAGTAGTTCATGATGGGGACAATTGTATATTGAATTAACATGGTTCAGCTTCCATTACAATATAAAAATACACAGATTAGACTGAAAACAATAATGTTCATCAGAGAATGGTAATGGTTGATGTCATACCTTCACAAAGTATCAAGAGTGTATTCAAAAAGACGCTGTCAATTTCAACCATGTGTTAAGGAATCACAGTTTCCATAGACCTTTATATGGTGGACAATATCTTGAAACATAAATGTGTTGGCTATGAAACCATATCTATCACTGTCCAATGAACTTATATATATACTTCTATTGACTATATTTTCAATTAGACATGTGTATATCTGGACAGCATCATGACCCATGATGTATCTATTATCTATTGTCACATTCCAATTATCATGCCAAGAAGGAAATTCAAATTGACATTCACACTATATTTTCTGTAGTAAAACGGCTGGAGAATCTACAGAGGAGAGAGAGCTAGGCGTTTTCAATTAAAGTGGAATAGGCGCATGTAAAACTAGGTCCAATCTTTCATTCATAGCATCTCATTCCATTAGGGGATCGGTGTATACGGCACTAATGCCAAGCAATAGGCGTTTTCTACGCGACAAAAGTTGAGTCTCCTATACGTATTTACAAAGTTCTCGTTTTTTTTTTCTTTTTGCAATGTTGTTCAAAATCAGTGTATATTTAAATCATCGCTTGATGTCACGCTTCGCGGGTGCTAGAAAGTTTTGGATTTGAAGCCTACACTCCCAACAAGGGGCATTTTTAGATCCCCCGCCCATGGAAAAGTATAACCCCTGTTGTTAACGACCGCAGAAATTAACATGTACACGAGGCCACCATCTTAGACGACTGTGCCTCGCAATGTGTAATACGGGATACATGGATAACTTAGAGTGAAAGCATGGCTCTACTCATAACTCCATAAATATGAGAGCTATAAGAGTATATGGAATTCTAAAGGCGTAACATACATTTCGAAGCGCTCACTGTTAACAGACCAATGTCACAAATTAATTATTTAACAATATTCCGTCCCAATATAACTCACCAGCAATGGCTTGGTGGCCGGTAGCGTATGTGTTCCACAGTTTCAGATTTGAAACCGAGCTTCTAAAAGCGGGCATTTTTAAATCCCCAACCGGAAATGTGGAACACCTGTTGTGTGATAACAACAGAAGACGTCCTCAGACGTTGCGAGGTGATCTATAAGCAGGGCGGCCATCTTGAAATAGTGTTGCGGCGAATATAGAAATATTAGTGCGGACATTTCACAACTACTGGTACAGGTCACCATATCTGATTAGAAGACCACAGTATGGATGTGATAATATCCCTCAATTTTCGATAGATTTATAGATTACTCCAGTGTAAGCGAAGCAAGGACTTTATAAAATCATTGGTTCCCAAAGATGGAGTGATTACTAATGCATTAACATCACCAAAAAACGAGTAAAACAAACATACTAAAATTGTCACTTTTGCAGAGACGACATCTATTTACTGGTTCCATATGGAGGCTAGGGCCGGTACAAAAAACTGTCGACCATTTTTGAATGGTGGACAGTGTGAGCACAGCTTTGCCAAGATTAGCGATTTCTCTATTATCCCGAATATGGATTTGTCGTTTTAAATTAAAGATTGTTAATAGACGATCTATTCCAGTACAGACCTAATGATATATTTATGATGGCTCAATCTAGTGTTCAGAACGACTGTGTGAGTTATGAAATCGATTTCACCAATTGCATTCACAATATTTATATAGGTATCACACATAGAACCTAGATGTTTCTAATATTTGTAAAAAAACAATGTACTAAGCCAATTCCAAATAGACAATGAATCATCATGTATAGAATTATCACAGTCACGTTGTGCAGACTCCATATGATGAACAAATGTTCCTTCAATTGTCCGACAATATTTACTTGTCTTTGTCCCATGATGATAAAATTTGCATTCGACATTCAATAACACCTTGCTGCACAAATAATATTTACAGTTATAATTCAAAATGTCACAGTTTTTGAATAATCATATACATGATGTATTAAATGATTCATCTGATGGTAAATGAATATCGATGCATTATGATTGAAAACATTTGACTAAATCAAAAAAGAAGAAAAATATCAAACATTTCCATGAACAAATAGTCAGTGTTTCTACATAATTGCACAATGACTACAGCTGTTATATACAGCAGTCAATGCGATATGACAAAGTAGTCAGTAAATCACCTATTGAGGACTATATATATTTTTTATTTCTAGTCAACACATTCTCAGGATTATCTTAAAGAAAGTGGTGTATCTCATTATTGATATTGAGTCCAAACTTACTTGTCCTAAGGCGGCATATCCAAGATGCCTCTCGCTGTCTAAGAATCAATTCCCTGTTGCCACCTCTCTCTGGTTTCATAACATGATCAATGCCACAGAAAGTGATGTTCTTATCATGGGGATGATCGTGGTGTATGTGCATGGTGACTGGATATTTGACGTCACAGTTTTTTATAGCTCTTACATGTTCTTGAATTCGTAGTTTAAGACTGCGAATACTGCTGCCAATATATGCCTCTTTACAAGCACATACAATCATGTACACCGTGTAAGTTGTGTTGCAGTTAATGAAACAGTTTATAGAGAACTATCTTTTTTGACTGCTGCAGAATTTTTTAAGCTTGTTCTGACCAAATTTAAATATGCAGCAATTACCACATGTGTAAAAATCTAATGGTTTTTCAGGTAGCCAAGTGGAGGTAGAAATGTGAACACTTTTAACATAGCTGGGACTTAGCATGTCTTTTAATGTCCTGCTCCTCCGATAAACTACTCTAGGTTTATTGGATATTATATCGGCCGGAAGAGATTCTGACTCAAGCAAACACCAGTTCTTTCTCAGAATGTTATAGATGTGATTGCTAAACACGTTGTGTTCTGTGATAAATAAAACTTCTGAGTAATGTTTATTACCACATTGGTTTTTTTTGGCATTAGACACTAGGGCAGTGGTCTTCAAACCTTTTGATGCCCCCCACCTTCAAAACTTTCTAGGCGAGACCCCCTACTGACAAAAAAATCTAGAACCTGGTACTCCTTATCATTGACAACCATAAATGTTCTCCAGGCAACAGGTCAATCTGTGGTTGCACCTCATTAGTACCAGTTTACACCCAAATATAGCAATAAGAAACAAAAAGGTGACCAGTGCAGCTGTTACAAAGAACCTTCTACTGAACGGCAACACCTGTTGCTGCTTTTCAGTAACTTTTGAACCTTTTGAGTAAAAAAAATGCTTTTTGTTAAATCAGCAGAATATGTGGAAGAGGATGTATTATGTGGCAAATGCAGCAAATCTATAATTATGCTAAAATTGCTGCGGCTGCACAATCACATAATCCCAGTGGCCCATAGTAGAATAGCGGTAATGTATGGGCTGCAACTTTATTGCACGGCATCAGAGGAAAACCTTATTAGATTTCATGGGAAGCTGATGGCTTGGAATTTACAGCTGCATGTAACTGGAGGTAGCTGAACATCATTCATCATAATTAAAACATAAAAATTCACAATTATTAATGATGAACTGTAAGGTCCAAGTAGTATGCTTTAATTCCAGGGTACGAAGTGGTCCCTTAATCTTCCTTCATACTGTTTTTCTAAACATGTTTTTATTTTTAACATTATGAAAATAAATGCTTTTATTTTAACAAAAATTGACCCCTGCTTATATTAGCTTGTTTCTGTTGTTGACATCAGTCATGTTTTGGGGGGCCGGAGAGCCTTCAGAGTCTGAACATGGCGGCTGGGTCAAAGGTGTGGCTAAAAACAAAATATTCTGCATGTTTTTTAGGTCTTTCACTCTCAGGTAGCTACATATAAAACAACGGGCAACTTCAATGAATAATAAATACATTTTTTAAACGTTGGTTCTCATTGGGAAATGCACTAAAGTACAATATGAAGCCACTATTAGTTAATGCATTGCAAAGGTCTGTGTGAAACTAGAGAGCCACAGAATTAAATCGTGGTTAGTGCAGTGGAGAATAGTCACTTGTGTATTTTAGTGCCAAGAGGTCACAGCCTGTGACAGAAAGCACTGTGAATATTTAAGTCTTTATTTTATACTTGAATTACGCACAGTACAAGATCGACCACTACAAAATGCTAAATGTTTTACGAGAAAATGGAGCTTTCAAAATATAGGCCCTGTCTGTGCGTCACTTTTTATGACGATCTGGTTGTGCAAAGTGCAGACCCATATATACGAGGCCACGCAAAATCACTTTGCGTGGGTTTTCATGGCCTCCTAGATATGGTGTAAGGCAACGCAGCAAAGCTGATGCGTTGCCTTACACTGCGTCAGGGGGGCATTTCATGAGCATTGTGGTTGGTATTCCCACACAACACCCATGGGTTTTGACACATACCCAGATTTACAATGATCTGTAAACCTGAGGATGTGTCAAAACTGTACGCCACCCCAGGGGGTGCATAACAAGGAGAAATATCTTTATTTCTCCTCAATTGTTTCCTCTTTCTATGTGCAGCAAGCCTAGAAAGTGGAAAAAAGCCTCCATAGATTGTTTTTGTGCAGGAAGATGTGCCTTCCTGCACAAAAATAATCCTGCCAACAATGCAGACACCCTTGCACCATGGTGCAAGGGTGCCTGCGTTGGTGCTAGGCACCAAATTATGTGCCGTCAGAAAGAACAGGAATGCACGGTATCTTATAAATACGGTCCAGTTCTGCCCTTTCAAATTGGCATAGAGCAGCACAGCAAAAATACTTGCGGCGCTGCCCTACACCATTTCATTGTGAATGATGCCCATGGATTTTAGTAATACCCAGACCCTATGTAATGCATTTTTTTACATAACTGCCCCTTCAACACCTTCTCAGGGATAGGAAGCGCTATGTAAATACAATGACAATTAAAAGCAAGCACTTCACAGCTCAGTTAACTCAATGCGCTACCACTCAAAAAGCTTCAAGTTATTTGATAAATTAACTGCAACAGCACTCTCCTGTAAGGCACACACCTAAACAAACGCGCCTTTCTACCAGTGTGCTGCTGGCCAGAAAGAAATGCAAATGTGTACAACTAGTTAATCTGCAAATGTAAAGGATTTGCAGGTTAACTCGTTGTGCACATTTGCATTACTCTCAGGCCAGCAGCACACTGGCAGGAAGCAAGTTTAGCTGTCGGCCTGGCTTCAGTTTCACAGGAGATTCCCTGAATACCACTCCAGCCGAAGCATTTAACTACAGGAATTAACCATCTGAAGAGCGCGACCCCCTTCCCATGACTTCACGCCCCCCCTGGGGGTCGCGCCCCACAGATTGAAGACCTCTGCACTGGGGTCTCCTTCCTATTTGAGGACAGGGCTCTTTTCTCTGCATTGTCTAAACATGCTTTATCATAACCCCTCTTGGAGAAGTTGGTTTTGATCTGGTTGATATTCCTAGTAAAGTCTTTATCCATACTGCAGTTGCGCCCAGCGCGAACCATTTTACCATACGGTATGGCTTTGATGGTGGACTGCAGATGGGCGCTAATAGCATGTAGATAACTGTTGCACGACGTCTTCTTCCTATACATATAACTCTGTATACTAGTCCCACTAGTCCCAGAATAATCTTAAATCAAGAAACTCAATGTTGGTCTCTGAGTGTTGAATGGTCAATTTAACATTGAAGCTATTCTTATTTAGATACTGATGGTACATATTTAGATTTTCAACCGTACCATGCCATATCATAATCTCATCGTCGTTGTAACGTCCATAGAAAATTACATTGTTGCTCCACATGTGGGCCCCTGGACTCCAGACATGCTCCACCTCATACAGCCCCATAAATGCATTTTGTGTCAGAATCATCTCTGCCATATTTAACAGCATATCCGTATGTTCAAGGTGTTGTGCTCCCCGCTTGAAAAGAATGTGCTTGAGAGCTCTCATACCTTCTTGAATTTGAATACAAGTATATAAGCTTTCAACGTCCATGGACACAAAAAGTAGATTTTCATGATCCCATTTAAAGCCTTCCAATTTACATAGAAGATCAGAGCTATCCCTCAAATAGGCGGTAGATTTTTAACAATGGGTTGTAGAAAATAATCTACATATTGGGCAATGTGTTCAGTAGGCCCACCATTCCCAGAGATTATGGGCCTCCCAGGTGGAAAGGGGCCCCATTTATGGATCTTCTGTGAAATGTAAATACAAGGTGATCTGGAATGGTGGGCCTGTAAATATTTGTATTCATGGTCGGACAACAAATAGGATTCATGCCAATCCCATGGTTTTGAGTTCATGTTATTTTCTATTTGAGCAATGGGATTGGACATTAATTTCTCATAACATTGTGCATCATTTAGCTGCCTGTCAATCTCTTTCAGATAGTCATTTAGGTTCATAAGGACGATGTTGCCACCTTTTTTGGCCAGTCTAATCTGTGTGTTTTTATATTTTAATGGAAGCTGAACCATGTTAATCCATTATACAATTGTTCCCTTCATGAACTACTGTAATTAGGCCTATCTACAGTGTTAAGTGATACCATACTAATATTTTCTATCATTATATGGAAGGTATTTGTTATCAATTTATGTATATATATGTGTTCTCTTTTAATATGTAGTGAGTGTGTTTTAGTGTTTGTATGAAAACAGTTTAAAACTATATTTGTATGTTTTTTTGATAGCCCTGAAGAAGTCTCTGCTTGAGACGAAACGCGTCGGCTATGATCTTCTGTTCTTAAGAAAAAAATATAATAAAGAGAAAATCCTTTAAGAAATCCACGTCAGGGATCTGGACATTTTTCTTGTGTGTCCACTATTTCTTGAATATTGATGTTGATTGTTATAACTCGTTGAATAGAGCTGAACCTCTTTGTGTATAATGAACATAAACTTTGCTGATCAGTGATCCGGCGGTGTTATACCCATAACTCGCTAAGCAGCTTCAGGGAAACCAATGTATTTGGGTTCTGGGGCAAGTATGGTTACAAAGCTGAACATTAAAGAAATTGGTAGAAGGGCACCACCAGTAATGGAGCCTGTGGCTTAATATGATTCAACAAGGGATATCTCACCTTGCCTGGATGAGGAAAGGATTGACAGATTGATAGCTTTTTCTTGATTCTGTGGGTGGTGGTGCATGGCCGTCCTTAGTTGGTGAAGTGATTTGTCTTGTTAATTCAGATAGCGAACAAGACTCCTCCAGGCTAACTAGTTAAGTGACCCCCAGCATTCGCTGTTCAACTTCTTAGTGGTACAAGTAGCATCCAGCCACAGTAGATAAAGCAATAACAGGTCTGTGATGTACTTAGATGTTTGTCGCGGCAAGTGCATCACTGAATGGATCAGCATGTGTCTGCCCTTTGCCGACAGATGTAGTTAACCCTCTGAACCCCCTTCATGATAGGGATTGCTATTATTTCCATTAAAAAGAAATTTCCAGTAAGTACCTATCCTTTGTACACTCCGCCCCTCTCTACTACTGATTAGATGGGTTAATGAACTCCTTGGATCTGCCGCTCCAGGGTTGGCAATTGCTGTTGTGCTGGGAAGATGATCAAACTTGACTACATAGTGGAAGTAAAAGTCATAACAAGGTTCCCGTAGGTATACCTGCTGAAGGATCATTAATGGCAGAATTGCCTGAGTGACTGACGGTGACAGCCTGAACTCTCAGCTGCCTCTCAGATGGAACCACAGTGCAAGGCCTCCCCTCATGTGTCTCGGCCTGTGGAGTGCTCCATGGGCCCTGGGCACTCAGTGAGGACATGTGGAGGGCTTCTCTAACTAGGAGGACACAACTGACATGTGAGGAACTTGGTGTGAGAGACAGCTCTTCCAAGATGGAGCACATGCACCTGGGGGGAACCAAATTATAGTACCTCCCTGGGCTGGGACCCCCTAAAAGCCCTGCCACTTGGGCTCCAGATTCTGGCCCGGGCGGCCTTTCTTAGGTGCTTGGTCCATGAGGGAACCCTGGCGTCTTTTGGTGGAGATGCCTTGCCTCTCGAAGCCTGTACGAACTGCTTCAAGGGATCAGATGAGTAAACTCACATGGTTGCTCAAGAATCCATGTGTGCCTCCTACAGTGCAAGGGGGGAACTCAGGCCACTGGCATGACTTGGGGGTGATGCCTAAGCTAGGGACTCACAACATGCAGAGTACATGCCTGCTTCATGCATCCGCTTCACGGCTGCGCTGCAGCCTCCATTAAATAGGTCCTGGGAGGATGAAGGGGCGCTGCAAGGTGGTGGGCAGGGCCGGAAAGGGCAGGAGGGAGGAGCCTTGCGCTCAATCCCTGATTGGCAGTGCGTGCAGGAAATGTGATGTACACAAGACTGACTCCACGTCAAGGAAAGTTGAAAAGAACTTTGAAGAGAGTTCAAGAAAGTGTGAAACTGCTGAGAGGTAAACAGGTGGGGTCTGTGCATTCCACCAAGAGGTTTCAACACTGCAGGAACCTTGGAGAGTGGATCTCCTCCATCAGACTGCCATCTTAGTGCACCCAGCCTCCACAGGGTTCACTTCCGCTGCAGTGGTGTGCTGCGACTGGCTCCAGGTCAGCTGGGAAGCCTTCAATGCGGCAGGTGTCTCTCAGGTCAGGCAGAGAGTGTTACAGTCCCCTTGCAGCAGCTTTACCATGTCCCTGGCAAACACCCCAGCCCCTCTTGGGGTATGCCAGGGTGAGGAAGGGTAATGGGGCCCCCTGCTCCTCGCACAACTGTCAACTGGGATAGACTGTGCACAGTGGGCCTGACCACATCTTGCTCCTGGGTGATGTGGCCTACGCCGGTTGACATGGTTCTGCGGGGATGTTGGCTACCCATGTGACCCATCTTGAAACATGGATCAAGGAGACTAGCATGTGGGAAAGTCAGAGGGCCAATTAAAGCCTTGTGGCACAATGAAGATGAGGACCAGTGTGTGTTGCCTGAGGTGGGATCCCATTGTGACATTAGCGGGAGGCTCACCACGAGCCCATATCGCCTACTCTGATGGGTTGGAGCTTTAGAGTATGTGATAGGACTCTAAAAATGGCGAACTGTTTCTGGGCAGGTTGAAGCCAGAGGAATTTCTGGTGGAGGTTCATTAGCCGTCCTGATGTGCAAATCAGTCGTCTAATCTGGATCTGGTACAAAAGATCAAGCAAACTGTTTTGTAGCGGATTCCCTCTGAGGAATCACTCAGGATAGCTGGCGCTCAGACATCCAAGTTTTATTCTGTAAAGTGAATGATTAGAGATGTTAGGGCCAAAGTGATCTGAAACTCTTCTCAAACATTAAAATGGTAAGCAGTCTGTCTGGCTGGAGTGGAATCCCGACATCGAATGCGAGCACCTAGTGGGCCACTTTTGGTAAGCAGAGCTGGTGCTATGGGATGAACCACATGTTGGGTTAACGCACCTGATGGCTATGCTCCCCAGACCACAGAAAATGTGTTGGTTGATTTAGACAGAAGGATGTTTGCCACGGCAGCCAGAATCTGCTAAGGAATGTGTAACAACTCACCAAACCTGGCCAACGCTGGTGCTGAGAGCAATGTGGGATAAGGTGTAGGAGTAGGAGGGCCACAGTGGTGCACACAGAAACCTGGGGTGACGGTCCAGGTGAAGCTGCCACAGGTGCAGATCTTAGGGGTGGTAGTAAATATTGAAACAAGAACTTTGAAGGCTGAATTGGAGGGGGGTTTCATGTCAACAACAGTTGAACATGGGTCAGTCAGTCCTAAGAGATGGGCAAATGCCATTTGAAAGGGACATCAAGTGGCCTCTATTGCCTTAGGCCAATCAAAAGAGAGTTGGTGAACCCGAAGTGGCGAAGATTGGGGGCCCTCCTGGCATCCAATGCAGTTACACGGTCCTGGAGAAGCTGGCAGGAACAACAGGGAGAGTTCTCTTGTCTTTATTAAAGGGTGGGGCACCCAGGAATGCGTTCACCCCAAGAGAGTGGCACAAGTCTTGGAAAGTCCTGCTGTTCCAGTGGCATCTGGTGGGCTCTCACTGCTCCTTGAAAATCCATGGGAGGTGGTGTAAATCTCAGGCCGGGCCGTACCCATATACCCAGTAGGTCAAGGTGAAAAGCCTCTGGGATGTTGGAATGTAAAGGATATCAACAAGTCAAATTTGTAAGTTGGATTGGCTCTAAAGGCTAGGTCAGTCAGGCTGGGGTGCAATGGAGGGGGGGGGGGCTAGCAGCTGACTGTTTACTTATAACAAAGCATCGGGAAGGCCCAATTCAAGTGTTGATGCAATATGATTTCTGCCCAGTGCTCTGCATGTCCAAGTGGAGAAATTCAATGAAGGGTGGGTAAACAGCTCTTTTAAGGAAGAATAATAGGCAGAATCAGTGGGAAAAGAAAAATCTGTTGAGCTTGACTCCAAGCAATGTGAAGAGACTTGAGAGGTGTAGGATAAGTGGAAGGCCCATGGGCCACTGGTGAAATACCAGTACTCTTATTGTTTTTTCACCTGAGGCAAGGGGGCCAGCCCCATGGGACTGTCACCTCTAGCTCCAAGCACCCATCACCTACTGGGAGCAACCGGGCCTGGAGACAGTGGCAGGTGGGAGATTTTGACTGGGGTGGTATACCTGACAAATGATAATGAAGGGTTTTTATGTGGAGCTCAGGGAGGATAGAAACCTTCTATGAAGCAGAAGAACAAATGTTTGCTTGATCTCGATTTTCAATATGAATACAGACGGTGAAAGCAGGGCCTTTAAGATCCTTCTGACTTTTTGGGTTTCAAGCAGGAGGTGTCAGAAAAGTTGGGAATAACTAGCTTATGGCGGATAAGCGTTCATAGCTATGTCACTTTTGATCCTTTGATGTCTGCTCTTTCTATCATTGTAAAGCAGAATACACCAAGTGTTGGATTGTTCACCCACCTGTGTGGTGCATAGAGCTGCTTGCTTGGGGATTGGAGCATTTACAGAAGGTGCCCACCTCCATTGACCATAGTGCACTGCATGTACGTGGAGCACCAGGTGCTAAATCGTTAGTATCCATCCTGATTCTGGGTCAGGGTTTTGTAAGTAGAAGAGTGTCAACCTCTCCGCGATCAATTGAAAGTATCCTGTGCGACACGTCTTGTCTATGTGGGTGCCCATGTCCCCATGGGGACTCTCTGCCACCAGCTAGGAGGGATGGGATTCTGGACATGGAAGGCTGCCTTTACATGTGCAATGTAACGTGAGGCTCCTCCTCCTGCAATGTTTCGCCGGTTGCAGGGATGGGGGCATGATGCCTTGCAGGTCAGCAGGATGATCACATGGCCAGAGCTCAGAGGCAAGGAGCTTGCCAGTGGATCTAGGAAGGAGTCTACCGAGTGCTAGCTTTGCCATCTGCTGCCTACTAGGCATTCTGGTCACCATGTCAGCCCAAGTCATCTGGCCACTGGGCTGGTCAACCCATTGGTGGTTTCAGTCATTGGTTGACCTACCACGTGACCAACAGGCCGACCGGTGCAGCTAACTCTGACTAGTGTCTCCCACAGTCTCTGTAAGCCCCATTAATAGACAATGAAAAACAACTTCCCAGGCAGGCTCAAGGAGTAAATGGGGGTTGGCTGGGGGCTTGATCCTACTTAGCTTTCCAGGCTCTGACACCAGGAAGGTGGAAGGCACTGACCCAGGTACACCCTTCACTGATGGACTGATGACAGTCCCTACCCAGGGTATGGTGGCTGCAGACTGGGGAGAACCCCATTGATGGCCAAGCCACCAGGCAGATCCTGGGGAGGGTGGTGATGGGCTGGAGAGGAGTCTGGAGCTCCTGCAGGCTGAAGATTTCCCATTAGAGGAAGGTGAAGGCATGGCTTTTTCTTGGGTGACCCGGTCCCCAAAGGCCAGATTTCCAGGCACCTGACAGAGCCACCTTCCCTACCTGGGCCAAGTGGTGTCAAACCAGGGAGGAGTCTGGTGCAGCTGTGGGCTGCAGAGCTGTTGTAATCCCCCGTGAAAGGCAAGCTAAGCAGTGGCTTTCACCTGGGATTCCCAGTACCCATGGGCCAGGACTGTAGACACCGGGCAGGGCCACTGGCCCTACCCATGCCAGGGTGTCACTTCGTATTGAATGGCTCACGTAATCCCCCATGTGAGACCTGGTCCCAACAGGCCAGTGGGGCCAGTCAGTAGACAGAGCCTCCTACCCTGCCCAGTGTAAGATGGCACCCTACCCACAAGAATTTTCCAGGTTTCAAGACGGCCATCAGTTAGCTTGTCAGCTTTGTTTTGGTAAAAACATCACCAATGGCGTTTCATTTTCAAGCCTGGTCCAGCCAATGGATGAGTATGAGTGTGCCAACTTAGTGAACCACTTCATCAGCCCATCCTTCCTAGTCTGAAATATGCCTAGGCCTAATAGGAATTGGTGATTAGAGTGTTGTTGGTTTCCAAAAGGTAATTTAGCAGTGAGGTAAGGTCCCTGAAGCTCAGTACCACGAGGGAGACCAAATGTTTGAATCAGGGCCTGGGAAATGGTCAGAAATTCCCTATTTCCAGGGGTGATGTGGGTTGAGAGTGGTTGCAGGTGTACAGTGGTTTGCTGAGGCAAGGAAGGTAGCCTCGGGAGATTTCTATGTGAGCCAGGTAAAAACTGAGCTTGAAATGGGGGTACCACACCAGCAGTGCATCAATGGTGGTGGATTGTGCTCTGTCAGAATTGTTATGGTCACTTATAATTTTACAAATGAAGCAGTACTCTCCCTCTCTTTCTCTTTCGTCTTGGACCGGGAACCAGTGCAACAGGCTCCCTGACTGCGCATAAAATACAAGCTGGCGCGAGCGTGCAGCCCTAGTTCTCCTGAGGCTTGAGCCGGGAGAAGAGCGGATGATACACGGAAGGCATGCTGCTTTTTGCGTTATTTTGCACATCTAATAGTTTTTAATCTGTTTTAACTGTTGTAAGCACTGCAGGATCTATTTTATTGGGGCATATTATTTTAACTTTGTTAGCCGATTAGACGGGGGCATTCAGAAACACAGGTGCGAGTAATAGGAGGGGCCGCCATCTTTGTTGGAACGCAGGTCAGCGGGCTAGGCTCCCTGACTGCGCATAAAACACAAGCTGGCGCGAGCGCACCGCTGGTGCGCCGAAGGCGCGCCTAAGGCAAGCCCATCTGCGCCCGTCCGCGCCCGGCCAGCGCCAAGCACCAGGGATCCTGGTTGTTTTGGCCCAGGAACAGTGCCTGTTCATAGGTATGATAATGGAACTTTGCAAAAGCTGAGGGAGATTACTAATACAATGAATTGCCTTTGTATATTATCTAATGCCCTACCGATAACTCCTCCCGTTACTTGTCCTGGTTGTGGTTCCAGCATACCCAGGATCCTAAACCTATCCATTTCTGACAAGGAGGAGAAGAGGGGAGGGATAGTTGCTAAGGAGAGCCGATCTTTGAAATGCATCCTGGTGAATGCGAGGTTTCTAGTTAAGCACAGTCTAGAATGTGCCAGACTTATTGAGGATCATGATGTTAAGATGGCCTTCATTACAGAGACATGGACGGATCCCGCCTCAGGGCCGGATATCGTGAAGGCCACCCCTCCGGAATTTTTATGCCACACACTGGATAGGCCGATAAGGAAAGGCGGAGGTCTGGCAGTGATCTATCATCACTCGATTAAGGCAACCTTCCAGCCAATTCCTATAGACACCTGTGAGGCTTTATTTTTCAATCTTACTCTCACTCATCATCAATCCTTTAAGGGGTGTTTATTATATAGACCCCCAGGAACTAGAAATTCATTTCTACTTTCCTTGGGGATTCTATTGGAAGAGGGGGCGCTTTCTGAGGCATTTACAGTCTTGGGAGACTTCAACTTCCATCTAGAATAACTGGAGGAAACGGATACTATGACCTTGAATGATCTGATGCTGACTGCAGACCTGAGGCAGCAGGTAGTAGGTGCCACGCACAGGGGAGGGCATACCCTGGACGGGATCTTTAACAACCTACATAATCTCCATTTCCAGGGCCTTCACCCTCTGGCATGGTCTGACCACTACGCAGCCCAATTTGAGATAATAATAACGGAGCCATGTAAGAAAAGTACAGGCCTTAAGGACTGTATAAGAACAAGAGCATGGAATAATCTGGATGGAATCACCTTTAACGAGTTGTTATCCTCCTCTGCAACTCACTTGCCAGAAGAAGTAGAAAGTGCCTGCCATAGTTATACAGTCTGGCTGCAGCAGGCCTGTGATAGACTAGCTCCAAGCAAAGTCCTGCGTCCTAAGAGAACACACTCCTCCGCCCCCTGGTATTCGCAGGAGCTCAGGAACCATAAGCTTATCTGCAAGCAGATAGAACGAAACTGGAGGAGCAATTATAAGGAATCTGAGAAAAAAGCCTACAAAGCCAGCTTGCAGACCTACAAACAGGTAATCGTGGCAGCTAAGCAAAAATAATTTGCCGTACAGATTACAGAATCAAAAAATTCAGTCAAAGAACTGTTTAAGACGGTTGTTAGGCTGGCCACACCTAAGCCAGTGCTAGTCCAACCTAGCCAAGTGCTATGTGAAGATTTGGCAAAATTCTTCCTGTCTAACGTGGAAGCTATTTTTATGGTTTTTAGCAAAGTAGGCTTTAGTAACATGGACTTGATTAGTGAGATTCCTATGTAAAATGGGGCTCATTGCCCGATCTTTGACAAATTTCGGTCAGTATCTTCCCGTGACACACAAAAGATCCTTATGGAGTCTAATTCAGGATCACCATATGACCCCTGCCCCGCCAAGGTGGCTAAACAGGCCTCGGGTCCGACAGCGGATCGTCTAACAGTAATATTCAATCTAATGTTTGAATCAGGGCTTTTCCCCAGGCAATGGAAACTGGCATCTATATTGCCCCTATTAAAAAAAAAAAACCTTTCGGCTAACGATCCACACAGCTTTCGTCCAATTGCCAGACTCCCCTTACCAGCCAAATTGGTTGAGAAAATTATGAACAGACAACTTAGCCACTTCCTGGATGAGACACATGTGCTTGATCCAACTCAATATGGCTTTAGGCCGGGACACAGCACGGAGTCTGCACTTATCAAAGCCACGGAAGAGATCAGGGAAGCCATCAATCAGGGAGGTAGGGCGGCACTGATCTTGTTGGATCTGTCCGCGGCATTCGATACGGTCCACCACACGATACTGCTGAGCCGCTTAAATTCGTGTGGTGTTCGTGGAAAAGCATGGGACCTCTTAAGATCCTTTCTGGCGGACAGAAAACAAGTTGTGGCCCTGGGGGACTTCCAGTCCAAACCTTTTATATCACCTTGTGGGGTCCCTCAGGGGTCATCTCTCAGCCCAACCCTCTTTAATATTTATGTCAGGGCTCTGGCACCTGTTATAAGCGCCTTCGGTTTTGGCCTCACTTCCAATGCGGATGATACTCAAATTGTGGTATCTCTGACACCAGGTGGAGAGGTTGGGGTGGAAGGGCGTTTTCGCGAGTGCATGCTAGCAGTGGGTAGCTGGATGGCCAAGAATTGTCTTAAATTGAACTCGGACAAAACTGAGGTGTTATTGTTTGGTAATAACACGAATTTCTGGACTCCCTCCTGGTGGCCCGACTCAATGGGCTCGCTCCCAGTCCCAACCAGAAAGGTAAAGAACCTGGGCATAATACTTGATGACAGACACTAGAGCCTCAAGTGAATGCCGTAACATCAAAAACTATGTATGTCATCAGAATGTTGGGGAAAGTGCTACCCTTGTTGCCCGGGGAAAGCAGGCAAACGGTGGTCAGGGCTCTGGTGTTGACCAGACTGGACTATTGTAATGGACTCTACCTAAACGCACAACAAAGAGCGTTGAATAAACTGCAGATACTGCAGAATGTGGCAGTAAGACTGCTCACAGATTCTTCAAGATTTTCCTCAGTCTCTATTGAGAGAAAAGCTTTACATTGGCTCCCAGTCAAAAGCCGAGTACGTTTCAAGGTGTTGTCCTTGGCTTTTAAGGCTCTACACGGCATGGGCCCAGAATTTTTAAAGCTTAGACTTCAATGGTATGTCCCGGAAAGAACCCTGCGGTCTAAAGAAGCTAAGTTGGCCTTGGTGCCACGTATAAAGAAAGACCGATGGGGGGGCAAAAGCTTTGTTTACGGTGCAGCAAAGGCATGGAACGAGTTGCCTCTTTATCTCAGGACCATGACGAATCTCTGTTCATTTCGGAAGGAACTAAAGACGTGGCTTTTTTTCTCAATGAGTAAGCACCCTCTCCACTCCGCACCGGCTCAGTAAACTCAGGGGAATTAGACAGCGCCAGGACACCTCCGGGTATTTGCCGCGCTCTATAAATGTCATTAACATAACATAACATAACAATCTGAACTCTAAGGCAACAATATCTGCATTAGCAGAGAATGAGACACAGTACGTAAACATCATTATCACCCCCAAATCTTGCAGGTGGGAAGCAATAAATAATCTGCCCTAGTTTACTGAGTCATTGGTTCTGGCAGACATGGCTGCAAGACATAAAACAAGACGATATATGTGTGTGGGCCCAATAAGGATTGCATCATGGTCGCCTGTGAATTATAAACGACTCTGGAAAGTGTTATCAAAGGAGAGAAGATGAAACTTTGGATACTGGTTCACCAAAATCTCAGAGGTAGAGAAAACAACATCACCCTTTGACCCCTGAATAGCATGGCTGGGTTGATGCCCTGCCCTGCCCCGCCCTCAGCGGCTTTCTGTCTGCTGCTGAGTGACATAGGAGAAAGTTAATGAGTCTCCGGCTGACACTGCCATAATGACTTCTGAGACCAAGGGTAGAAATAGCTAGGCAAGGAATAAGACAGGGCAAACCGGTTAATGACTCAAAAATGCTCATCCCTAGTTTCAGTATCGATTTCTTAGGCTTCTCCCTGTCCACATAAGAAGTGACAAAATCAATTCACCACTGACAGGACTTTTCCGTCTATTTCATCCTTTTTTTGTAACCGTTGTTGCTTCTTCAAGTGGGGCTTGCATTTACTATCCTGAAATCAAAAGACCTCAAATTAAAGCAAACAATCACACTAGATAAAACAAAAGGAGTAGTTATCTACCAAATGGTGGGCTGCAACTGTAAGGGCAGTGAAACTGCATTTTTCTTAGGCTGTTCATTAGCCAAGACTGTTTGATTTTACTAGAATTATGTGTATAATATACTTACTTAAAGGGGGTTTCCGTCAACTTTCTTCATCCATTGGTCTGTCATTTTACTATGTATGATGTGAATTCATAAAAAAATAATTCTTCAGAACACGTTCATTCTGGTCTCAGGTTCACCAATGGTTCTTTAGTAAGCTTTGTCGAGAAAACAAATACAGCCTTTATTGTGTTTAATTTGCGGCAATTGTAATACTTCTTTATCTATCTCTTTCATTCTCTCTTTACTTATTTTTTCTCTCTTTCTTTTGTCTCTCTCTTCATTTCTTTTTCCTTCTTACTTGCCATCTTTCATTCCTTTTTTCCATTTTCTTTCTTTCTTTTCTTTTCTTCTTTCTTTCCTTCTTTCTCACCGAAATATCTTTCTTTCTTTCTTTCCTTCCTTTTAACTTTCCTTCCTTTCTTTTCCTTCTATCCATCTGTCTTCTTTACCTCCCTTTCGTCTTTTTTCTTTTTCTTTCTTTCGTTCTTTCTTTCTTTCTTTCTTTCTTTCTTTCTTTCTTTCTTTCTTTCTTTCTTTCTTTCTTTCTTTCTTTCTTTCTTTCTTTCTTTCTTTCAGAATTATATTTATGATATAGTTACTTATTGGGGCTATCAGCCGCTCTTCATCCTTACATCTGTGGTTATGTCATTCACATTTTTCTTCTACCCACTCAAGCATGCATCAAGGGGCAGTGCATCAGCCCACTTAAGCCATTGGTTGACTTCAGTATGAGTTACGGCATGCTGGCACAAAACCGGTACAGGGAATGCTTGTTTCCGGGCCAGGAAGGACCTGGTTTGGCAGTTCGGCCTGAACTGTTCCCATGAGGTACAGGGTCAAGACTGATTTGCATATGGCTGGGTCTAAACTGTGGTGGCATGGTGAGCAAAAGAACTGTGGTAAATAATTTAATTACCGGGACTTAATTTGATGCGGAAAATCTATAATAATAGCTCAGTAAAATAAGAGGCAGAATCCGTGGTATTAGAGGTTCGGAACGGGCTTTATTCCAAAATCGATTCGAATCGATGGACTCCATATTCCATCACCACGAAGGTTCAGGAAGTGAAGAACCAACTTTATTGACAAGTAATCATTTTTATACAATAGGCATTACAGTGAAACAGATGCAGGAGGCGTAACAGTTGATAATAAAGATAAGAACATACATGCGTAACTAAAATAGGTGTAACTGGGCGTAACTTAAAGAACGTCATTGGATATGATGTCATAAATGGGTGGTTCCACGGAAGAATTTCGCAATGTCAGCAGAAATACTTGGCAGAGATGCGCGCGCAGCAGCATGACGTGTGATTGACGAGCAACTAGGGGGTGAAAGGGACTTGACATTTAGCTCTACATGTGGAGACAGAAGTCTGGGGTTATGTCAACCTAATCCCAAATCATATCTAACATCCTATGTTTAAAGAACTGTGTTATCCAAAAAGAAAGGTCTCTTAGGATAGAATCTTATTCTATACTGACTATACTGACTGTTAGTGCGTGTACAAGCGTCTAAGTGTCTACACTAGATGCGAGGGTAGAAAATCTTCCATAGTAACAGGGCTATGAATTACTTGCATAAAGACAGAGAAGCCGGGCCTTTTGCTCGGTAGCTAAAAGAATGTTTACTTAAACTACTAGACAGGAATGCATTGGGTGAAGAGCGGAGCAGAGCAGATAATCTTGAAGGTGAAACGCAGTTTTTGGCAAGCAGACAGGTCGAGTCAGGCACCGTTAGCCGCACAGGGAGTAGGACAAAGTTCATGGATACAGATGCGAGCTCAGACTGGAGCTTTCAGAGGCAGAAGGCAGAAAAGGCTTGATGGCAGAATCAGGGCCTACTCGCCTGGACTGTAAGAAATGTGGGAAGTGAACCATATAAAGCCGGTGGCCTTTCATACTTAGGAATAGAGTATCCGGCCCATTCATGGCGGGTCTGAAAGAGGACATGTTGACGGTGGACGCACATGTGTTTGCGTCTTCATAACTGGAACTGGAGGAAACATACATGTACTTATGATCTATACATGAAACCGTTGGGGTCCAAGATAGGGGACATAACTGATCATAAAAATCCATATTTCCACATTCCCTCCTTGTCCCCTACTTGCCCTTAAGAGATATCAATCTTCATCAATCCGTTGATTTGTTCATATAACATCATTTGTTCTTCTTTCTTCTTCCGGAATCTTGAATGAAAACTTGGATGTGGGATACACGAGGTGGCACATAGACCACAAATCGCTGGTCCACATTGTAGGCATAAGCAGCAACTGAATAGTATGAGAAGGCCAATACCTAGGAAGGATAGGACCCTCCATCCAAAGGTAGATAATACACTCCAAAACCAACCGGACCAAGTCCAGGTGCCTGGATTCTGGTGTATCTGGCTTACAATCTTATGAAGGCGAGTTATGGCTTTATATACAGATGGCGAATTTTCTGGTATGAAAATGCAACAATTTGATCCGATGACCCTACAAGCTCCGCCCCTATCGGCCAGAATGACGTCAAGGACAAGACGATTTTGAAGCACAACAATCCGCATAGCGGACTGTTCTTCTGTTAAATTGCCTAAGGCGGAAATAGTTTCGTTTACTACTGCTTCAAGGGTTCTGGTTAATCTACGTATCAGCTTACTATTAGTGACTGTACCTATATAAGGAAAGAAACCTTTATTGAAATCTGTGTATTTCTCCCATGCTGTTTCAGTATAATCGACTATTGGGAGATCTCTCTGTTCTCTATTGTGTACTAAATGAGTATTTCTATGATAATCAGGAGGAGCTAGGAAAACAGGTGGCAAAAGAAATCCGATGTAACAGGTACCATCCCAATCTAGAGGCAGACGTATATATGCAGTCTGACCACATACAAAGTAGGAATGTCGAGAAGCTCTAAATGTAGACTTGCCTTGATCACTGAATTCTATTACAGTGATGCATTTACTATGGCCCATGTGTATGGAGCCATTCTTTCTTATACACAGTTCACCTTTAACTGGAAATACTGACATAGCGGGCAAAATTGGTGCAGCTTCGGATTCGACATTCAGGATCATGAGATTAAGCGTGAAATTACCTAATCCATATACTTCATTTTCTAGATCAGTTCCTGTTCTTTTGGGAAGTCCCTCCTTGTTAGGGTAACAGGCTTTAAGCAAGACTAAGTTCAGGTTTCCCCAAACCCAGTTGTCTTGATAAACTGCGGAATTCGAATCTAGGGAATTAATTAAACTAAACCATGCTCCACAGGAGCCATTGTGTGTGAACGGATATGGAAAGAGAGGCAAAATTCCATTATAGTTCTGATAGGGAGGGAGTCGGCCACATATCCAACAATTTGTAGCATTGCTAGCCTGATGGGAATGATGTAACATACTAATAAAAGTGTTATTGCGCAGCGCAAATCTATATGACAACTCATGCGGGGGAAATTCACTAAAAGAATGTTCAGCAGTAACATTATAAACATGTTTAGAAATAGGATAATATATGTGCAACAATATACTTGCAGCTATTATTAAAAGACATAAGAAAAACAAAATTAATAACGTCACTGTACAATGACTACGCAGTGATTTACAGTACGCATGTTTTTTCAACTGGATTTGATTATCTCCTTCTCTATTCCGGTCCAGAGGATACATGTCAGAGACAAATTCAACCGATTCACCTTGGAGAGGACTTAAACAATCAAATTGTCTGACTTATTGGACCGTAGTTTTAGTCTATATTGTTCTGAGTTTGTTTGTTCAACCAAAGGAAGCTTTGAGTCTGTCTTTGAGGAAATACAGGGTTTAGTCTCTATATCGGATGGTAGTCCATGAAATTTCTTGATATGACTTGAATGTATCCAGCCTTTTCGACCTTCGATCTTCACGGCTGTCCTCGTGGTTAACAGTACGAGTTGAGGCGATTTCCACCTAGGATCCAGCTGAGACTTCCGATCAAAATTCCGCACTAACACCAGGTCACCAGGAACCACGTCATGGGGTTTCACCTCGGTGTTGTCGGGAAAGGCTGCAGCTACCTGTGAACGACAAGATTGTAGTGCAGACATCAAGGAAGCCAGGTAATCTGTCAGCATATTACAGTCAACGTCAGTTATTTTACGAGGTATAGGCGTCCCCCACATATTTGGTGGTCTACCGAAGATCACCTCATAAGGGGATAGCCCTGTTCGAGAGTGCGCTACCATTCTCATGTAAAAGAGTGCAACTGGTAAGGCTACTACCCAGTCGACACCTTTCTCTCTACATATTTTGGACAATCTAATTTTCAGAGTTTGATTATGTCGTTCCACGAGACCTGCTGCCTCGGGGTGTCGGACACAGTGAAATCTCCATTGATAACCTAACAAAAGTGAAACGTATTTCATTAGTTCGGATGAGAACGGCTGGCCGTTATCTGAGTAGACAGCACGTGGTAAACCGTACCGTGGGAAGAATTCTCGAACTAACTGTTTGGCAGTAGTCGGGGCAGTGTAATCTGAAACCGGGTATGCCTCTGTCCAACGGGAAAGAGCACAAACAACTACAAGAACGTATTTGAATCCTCGACATCGTTCCATCTGGATATAATCCATCTGGAGGACTTCAAAAGGGTGATCAGGAGGATGAAATCCACCCTGTTCTACGGGAATGCTTTTACCTGGGTTAAACTGACAACAGATCATACAGGTACGGACTTTTTGTTTAGCTGCTGCTCGTAAATGTTTGTTGAACCAAATGTGTTGAATGCTGTCTAGCATAGCTTTTTCTCCTAAGTGGGCAGGACTATGTATTGTATTTATGATAACTTGGACCATTGAGTCGGGAAGAAACCATATAGATTTTTCCTTCGTCATCCATCCCTGATCAGTTTGGATCCCTCCTAATTCAGTCCATTTCTTTATTTCTTCTGGTGTAGCATGTGTCTGTATGTCAATTACGTCAAGAGCGGGATCCTTAACCATCATGCAATGTGTTGGTGTCGGAACTATTGTCTTTGTCATGTCAGATGTGTGAGTTTGAGCAGTCTGTTTAGCTGTTTTGTCAGCTAGATCATTGCCTTGGGAAATGATATCAGTAACTTTCGTATGAGCTTTACATTTCATAATTGATATTGCAGCGGGTAGATGTATTGCATCTAATAGGGCATGAATGAGGGGTCCGTGCTGAATGTGGGCACCGTGAGAAGTTAAATAACCTCTCTCTCGCCACAGCACGCCGAAGTCATGGACGACTCCGAATGCATAACGTGAATCTGTGTATACGTTGACTTTCTTATTTGTGGCTTGAATACAGGCTTGTGTCAGAGCGATGAGCTCTGCTGCTTGAGCTGACAAGGTATTAATACGATTTGTTTCAATGACTTCAGTGTCTGTTGTGACTGCATACGCGGCCACTAGCTCTCCTGTACTTGTTCTCATACATGAACCATCTACATACAACGTCAGGTCTGAATCTGTCAATGGGACGTCTGTCAAGTCTTGTCTGGGTTTCGTCGTGATAGTAATAACTTCAATACAATCATGTGCTAATGGGTCTGTTCCGTTTACTGGCAAAAGAGTGGCAGGATTCAATGTACTACAACGTCTGATTTCTATGTGTGGCTGAAACAATGTTAATTCGTAACCGGTGAGTCTCGCTATAGTCAAGTGTTGTGTTTGTGTGCGGTTCAAGAGAACCTCTACTGCGTGTGGTACTTGTACTGTCAATGGATGTCCTAACACTATGGCATCGCTTTGTCTGATTGCTAAAGCTGTCGCTGCCACTGACTTCAGGCACGCAGGCAGAGCCTGAGCTACGGGATCTAATGTACTAGAAAAATAAGCACATGGTTTGTGTGATCCTGCTTGTTCCTGTGTGAGTACTGACAAAGCAGTACCTTCGCGTTCTGTAACAAAGAGCGTAAACTGTTTGCTGTAACATGGTGTTGCTAGGACAGGTGCTTGACATAAAGCTTTCTTTAAACTTTCAAAGGCGTGTGTATGTTCCTGAGTCCAAGGGAGGACAGTCGATGTGGCTGCCTCCTGTGTTGTCAACTGAATGAGTGGTTTTGCTAGAAATGCATACTGAGGGATCCACTGCCTACAATATGAAGTGAGGCCTATAAAAGCCCGCACCTCCTTTTGTGTCTTGGGTACTGACATGTTATCAATTAACTGTATGCGGTCGGGTGTAAGCTGCCTTCCCTCCTTGGACAGCGAGTGACCAAGGTAAACAACTCGCTGGACACAGAATTGCAGCTTAGAAGGGGACACCTTGTGCCCCTTTTCGGCCAAAAAATGTAAAACCGTCAGTGAGGCTTTTTCACATTCAGGTTCGCTTCGGGCGGTGATCAGCAGATCATCGACATATTGAAGCAGGGCAGTGTTGACTGGCATGTGGATACTGTCAAGTTCTCGTTTCAGTGCTTGGCTATAGATGCTGGGGCTTTCTGTGAATCCTTGAGGTGCGCGTGTGAATTTAAAGCTTCGTCCATTTAAACTAAATCCGAACAAGTATTGGCTTTCCGGATCTATTGGGACGCTGAAAAAGGCATTCTTGAGATCAATTACAGTAAAGAATGTTGCTTCGGAATCAATGGCTGTCAGTAATGAAGAAATGTCTGGAACTACGGGGTATTGTGGTACAATACATTTATTTAATTCGCGCAGATCAATAACCAATCGATATACTGACGGGGCTTTTGGATCAGTTCGTTTAAGAATCGGGATTATCGGGGAATTACATACATTGGAGTCGGTTTCCACAACCACTCCTTGGCCAATAAGCTCGTCAATGATTTGCAGTAAAGCCACTACAGCATCTGGGGGTAACTTGTATTGTCGCATTCGTGGTAGTACCACTCCTGCCTTTAGTGTGACTCGATATGGTGTAATGTTCATGCAACCAACATCTGTAGGGCCTTGTGCCCATAAATGTGTGGGTAAAGTCTGCAGTCGGGGATCCATGTCTCGGGACACATAGTGCCCTTTGAAATCACGTAAAAACAATCTTACTCCTTCCGGAGAACAACATATTATAGCTCCTAGAGCTTTCAATGTTTTGATACCTAACAGGTTTTCTGGACATGATTTAGTAAGCAATAAATCTGTAGTTCGTGTCAAAGGACCAATCGTAAGGGGAAGAGGCTGTGATACTTCGTTAATGATAGGTTTTCCTGAAAACCCAAGGGAAATATTCTGTGAGCCTGAGAGGGGTGCCCCTGGAACTTCACTACGTTTTATTGTTGTTCGGCTTGCCCCTGTATCAAGTAAAAATTTTCTATCTTGGCCTAATAGTTCACTGTGTACATAAGGTCCTTCTTGATCTACAGGGACCTCGATAAGGGGTAAGCCAACTTCCCTCTCTAGGCTGTTTCATGAGTATCGTTGATAATCAGGATAATCATACTGTGCAGTCTGGTACATCTGTCGTGTCGTTGTTGGTGTAGCAGCAATAGGCTGCGGTGGTGGAGCTGGCATAGACTGTTGCGGAGCTGGCATGGCCTGTGCATGCTGCGGAGCTCCTTGTTGGTTCTGATCCTGTCTAAGTGGCCGTGGTCTTTCTTTAGTATTACCTATGGCGATATTATGTTTTAAAACTGGACAATCGTGTACATAATGGCCTGGCTGTTTACAATAGTTGCATGTCCCTTTTACAGGACCTGTTGAAACACTGGACTGTGTCATACCCTTTTTATGACCGTCAGCTGGAACTGTCTGGGAAACTAGCATTTTCATTTTCGTGTCTTTCATGCGTCTTTGTTCATGTTCTTGTTCCTCTCTAATTCTATTGTGATGGTACTGTAGCATTTGTAACATTTGTGACGGAGAGTTACCTTGCCAGGTACTCTCGAATTTCAATACTCTATTCTTAACTTGGGGCAGGGCATTTTCAACTAATTTTGTCACAAACAGATGTGGATAAGATTCGCTACTTGCTTTTATTCCACTATTTATACCAAAACATTTTTCGAATCGGGCATAGAAATCACTAGTGTCTTCATCTTGCTTTTGTTTACAGGCTGAAATTGCACCCCAGTCTTCCTTTTTCGTAGTTAATAAACGTGGCAATACCTGTACTAGTAAACCTGGTAGTATTTTGGTCTTTTCCCCAAGCCCTGAACCTGGACCTCGAGCTTTTTCTTCGTTTTCTAATGCTGTCCAATCTATCTTCTGGTCTCCCACCTCCCAGTCCTTTTCCTTGAGTTTTTCGTAAATGCCCGCAGGCATTAATACCTTCAATATCGTCATAATGTCTGGATAGGTATACTCTCCCATGAGCAACATGTCTTTAATTTCACAGTGGAAACCCGCTGGGTCTTTGTCATGACTGGGTACCACTTTCTTCATTTCTAATAGTTCTATTTTAGATATGGGTGTGTATACAAACACACGTTTAAACTGATTGTCATCACCTTTTATCGGGTGCACTTCGCGTAAGGGATTCTGTCTATCCATATAGTACGTCGTTCTTTCCTTGATGGGCAGTGAGACATGTTCGGGGCATACAAAAAGAATATACTGCTTTCTGGATTCTAGTATTTCTCTAATTAACTCAGTACCTGAACCTCTCCATTTATTTGTGAGTAATTCAGTCAATATATTAGGTAATGGACCAGGATCGGAGTGTTGGCTTTTATATAATATAAGGAGTTGTTGAACCATATAGATACCAGCTAAACGTTGTTCATCTGGGGTGAGGTTCAAAAACGTGTGTGCTAGTGTATCATCACTATATTTTCCGGGACTGTCAACCCAATGAACGGCTGACCTGGCTAATTCTTGTTCGTCCATAGAATCAAGTATATGATAACCCCTTCGTTCTCGGAGCAATTTGTCAGCGGCTTGGAACGAATGTTCGGGGGACCTTATATTTATTATTGGGTTTTGGAAGTTTCTGTTATTATCTGGACGTATCGGACGTATCGGATCAGTAAAGCATCTAGTATTATTACAATATTTCCCTCTACCTACATAGGCCATAGTTTCTAACTGTCCTGTGGGCAGTTCTAATTCTTCCTCCTCCTCGGTTTGTTCAGGCTCGTCTACTGCTAATCTTTCTTCGTGTATTCGTTCTACTTCTTTGCGGATCTTGCGGCACATAGCTACTATACATGATCGTTTATCATGTCTCCCCTCTGATATATTCCGACTCCAGGTGGTAAGAATTTGCATTTCTTCCGGATTTACCCCTGGTCGGTCTTGATTTCTGATCACACAATTTATGAGGAAACGTAACAGTTCCCCCTGTATCTCCACTTTCTGGTACTCCAAGGCTCTATTAATACTTTCGGAATCTCGTCCTGACTGGACAAAGTGATATATATTTTCTAAATGTGTAGTCATTCCTGGTAGCCTCCCTAAATATATTGCAGCTCGTCGGATACGTAATGATGCCAGCAGCATTTCGTCCCCTTTTCCGGGCACCGGGTCATATCTACAATCTATTAGAAGTTCCTTAAGCGCGTCGGGAGTTACTAGTTTGGGCGTACGTTGGTGGGCTAATTCTTGAAAGGAAAGTTTATTTACTCTGGGTGGCGTGGAAAAAATGTTTGTTGTACCTCCTGTAGCACCACCTGGGGTGCTGGATGTGAAAGGATTCGTTGAACGTGATATGGCAACCATAGATGTGGGTACAGCTGTAGAAACAGATGTGCTTGCCGGAACTTGTGTCGGAGTTTGTTGTTGCGGAGGTACAGACAGAGGAGGGTCTTGGCGTTGAACCCCCTCGGCAGGCGGTCTATGTGGCGCAGCACTAGCATACTCGGGAGCTGCGTCGTCTAAATAAGAGGAAAGAAAAACATCTTCTGCGGTTCTGGGATGCCCTTTGGGATGTACTTTTATCGGGAACAATGGGGGTGGCAAGTCTTTTGGTATCTCCGGAGTAGCCTTAGGTAACCCTTCGGCCAAAAGAGGATACATACCATTCATAAGGGCATTTCGTTGTCTGTCTACTTGTTATGATTTTACTCGAGTACCTTCTTCAATTAATAGATTTTCTCGAACTTTATTTGAATTCTCCTTACTCTTCTCTTCCTGTCTACGTGCTTTTTCTGTACGTCTATACGATTCGTTACGCCATAATTCAATGGCATCTTTCTGTGATTGTCTAGCTTTCTTTTTCCGTAATTCTTCCTCTACTTTCACGATGCAATCTGCATCCCAGGTCCCAGCTGCGGGCCACCTCTGACTTTCTGGTAATTCCTTGGTGTAGTCTACCCATAAATCCAGAAATAATATGGCGTCTAGGCCATGTTTATGATACATGAAGTACCCTGGAGTGTCCCTAGGAGGAATGGGAACAGCTTCTTCGAGTACCCCTTTTCTAGTTTTTATCTGTCTTAATTTCGAAAAGAGCGGCATTTTTGAGAACTGATCTGATCTGATACCTAATTCTGAACACGTTTAATACAACAAAACACAATAATGAACAGTCATTCACACCACAATATGCAGAACGTATTTAAAACATTTTAACATTTAACATTTAATGAACAGCAATGATGGTCATTTGACGAACTAGTCACTAAACATGATACTCGGCACTAACTAGGTAATTCTGGATTATATACTAGACATACTTGATATACTGCTAAACAGTACAGATACACTGCTGAAACAGTGCAGACCGGATTTGTGTACCCAAACCCGTCTTGACCGGCACAACCTATGTGCACGTCAGAACGCCTCCCCGACAATGGTACTCACCGGGTAGCTCGGAACGGAAGGCCTCGGAACTGAACTGAACTGGACTCGGACCGGACTCGACTCGAAACTTCGGAACTTCGGAACTTCGGAACTTCGGAACCTGGTGGGCCTCTGTATACCTCGGATCTTGCTCTCTCAGCTAGGCTCTGGTCGGGATACTTCGCACTTCTCACCGCCTCGTCTGGGTGTTGATCGCAGCCTCAGTTACCCCCGCTCGGCAGGAGGGAGATACAGGAAATCCTGTGGGTACGCGTTGTTGTCCGTCCAGCTGTGACAGGAGACCAGGCCTGCAACGCACCTCCGGCGCGTGAGATGAGAAAGTGTCCCTATTCGGGCGCCATTTATGTGGTAAATAATTTAATTACCGGGACTTAATTTGATGCGGAAAATCTATAATAATAGCTCAGTAAAATAAGAGGCAGAATCCGTGGTATTAGAGGTTCGGAACGGGCTTTATTCCAAAATCGATTCGAATCGATGGACTCCATATTCCATCACCACGAAGGTTCAGGAAGTGAAGAACCAACTTTATTGACAAGTAATCATTTTTATACAATAGGCATTACAGTGAAACAGATGCAGGAGGCGTAACAGTTGATAATAAAGATAAGAACATACATGCGTAACTAAAATAGGTGTAACTGGGCGTAACTTAAAGAACGTCATTGGATATGATGTCATAAATGGGTGGTTCCACGGAAGAATTTCGCAATGTCAGCAGAAATACTTGGCAGAGATGCGCGCGCAGCAGCATGACGTGTGATTGACGAGCAACTAGGGGGTGAAAGGGACTTGACATTTAGCTCTACATGTGGAGACAGAAGTCTGGGGTTATGTCAACCTAATCCCAAATCATATCTAACATCCTATGTTTAAAGAACTGTGTTATCCAAAAAGAAAGGTCTCTTAGGATAGAATCTTATTCTATACTGACTATACTGACTGTTAGTGCGTGTACAAGCGTCTAAGTGTCTACACTAGATGCGAGGGTAGAAAATCTTCCATAGTAACAGGGCTAAGAATTACTTGCATAAAGACAGAGAAGCCGGGCCTTTTGCTCGGTAGCTGAAAGAATGTTTACTTAAACTACTAGACAGGAATGCATTGGGTGAAGAGCGGAGCAGAGCAGATAATCTTGAAGGTGAAACGCAGTTTTTGGCAAGCAGACGGGTCGAGTCAGGCACCGTTAGCCGCACAGGGAGTAGGACAAAGTTCATGGATACAGATGCGAGCTCAGACTGGAGCTTTCAGAGGCAGAAGGCAGAAAAGGCTTGATGGCAGAATCAAGGCCTACTCGCCTGGACTGTAAGAAATGTGGGAAGTGAACCATATAAAGCCGGTGGCCTTTCATACTTAGGAATAGAGTATCCGGCCCATTCATGGCGGGTCTGAAAGAGGACATGTTGACGGTGGACGCACATGTGTTTGCGTCTTCATAACTGGAACTGGAGGAAACATACATGTACTTATGATCTATACATGAAACCGTTGGGGTCCAAGATAGGGGACATAACTGATCATAAAAATCCATATTTCCACAGAACAATGGATTTCAACAAGATTTATTGACTGGGGGTGATTGTTTGATTTTCTCTGCAATCCATCCATCATCTGTGTGTCTTTTGCCCTTTCACAAGAAGCACACCACACACAAAGAAATTCCCTTCAGTGTCAGCGAGTACTATGGTAAATTGTGTTATTTTGAGACCCAAAAATCATTTTTGCTTGTAGCCAATATATTTTTTCAGAAGCCTGGCAGCTTCCTGAAGAAGAATGTTTTCCAAAATCTATGTAAAAACTAGAATTGCCAAAAGGGTGCTGGTGAATGCCAGACCTATTGGCTTTGCTAATGCCAATTTCTATTTCTGATTAAAATACACATCTTTTTGACCTATACAATCCTCATCTCTCCTCAAATTGCATTGAAACATTGCTCTTCCCTCCTCCTTGCCTCCAGCCCTCTGAAAGTGACACCACTAGATCACAAGACTGGACAGAGGAGCTAAAACGTCCTTGGAGACATGCCAATAACACTTCATGAAGGGGGTGCGAGCTACAAGGGCCCACAGCAGAGTTGGGGGAAACAGAGTGATGGATCCTTCTCAAGAAGTTACCCATATGGCGTTTGTCACTTCATGTGTATTTCTACCTGCTTCCAGTGGGCTTAAGATATTTCAAATGGAGTACTAGATGCTTCCTATTGGGTGCTGCCTAGATACCGTTCAAACACTGCTTTCACATTTTCACAGAAGCTGTGAAATTGACTCCTGGAAAAAGTGGAAAGAGCTGACGAGATTAGAACATTGAGCGAGAGTACCGAGGGAAAGAGAGGTCAGGGAGCAGATGTTGAGAGTAGAGTGATGGATAGGACTAGAGTGTGTTTGAAGGTGCTGGGTGAGACAGCATAGAGGAGAGACTGAAAGAAACTTGCTCCACAAATTAAACATTCACCCCAGTCACAGATCTGGATTTAATCCTCCATAATATTTTTGCTCACCACACCACCCCAGTTTGGACCTAGTCATATTATATCAGTCTTGACCGTGCTCTCCATGGGAACAGGTGGCATTGCAAGCACGGGACCCACATCTTGGCATACCCTTCTCATTTAGGGTGACAAGAGCAAAAAGAACAGATGATAGATGGAATGCTGTGACTGCGGTGAATTTTTGATGTGTTCAGAATTTCATCCTTCATCTGTTCTTTTTGCATTTGTTGCGCTACGTGGGAAGGGTATGCCCAGACGTGGGTACCGTGCTCAATGTGCTACCAAATTCAAGCTAGCCTGGCAGATAACCTGTCCCTGGGAGGACCTGGACTGACAGTTTGGGCTGGACTCTTCCCATAGCAGGGTCAAGACTGATTTGCATATGGCTGGGTTCAAACTGGAATGGTGTGGCGAGCAAAAAAAAATGGATTTAATTCAGATCTGTGACTGGAGGTGAATGTTTGATTTGATCACCATTCTGTCCATCATCTGTTCTTTTTGAATGAAGGAAAGAGAGCAGATATTTCAGACCGAAGCAAGTGGGGGCTAAACAGGATTAGAGAGATGACAGACAGCAAAGGGGCACTGATGATTGATAGATCTCAGAGAACATTTGATGAAGAAAGAGATGCTAGAGATAAAGAGGCAGTGGAGATAGCAGAGAGTAGAGGTGAAAGCGTGGACAAAAGTCATCAGCGATGAAGACTGAATGTGGGATTTTGATGCGTTCGCGGTGTCACCTCTCTTATTCAATGTTCATCAGCCAGTATTTTTCATCACCAGGGCCTGAAATATCATTGACATGCTGAGGGCACACACTTTGATCTGGATTTAAATTGCCGAAAGGGCAATTTCACCTACCTTAAACAAGGTCTTGAAAAGTGGCCATTTGAATTAAAAGAAGCCTCAAACTAAATGGGCCAAAAAAGGAGTGCTTTTGATGGGTTTAAGCCCCAGGTTCCAGTATATCAATAATCTCCTTCAGCTCCCTGATTTATTTGAGACCCCGACATCCTTCATTATTAAAGCTAAAAAGTAGAGGGGTGGGCTATATGTGATACAGAATTGAACTTGGCGCTCACATCACCTCTATTGTCCATTCAGCTTTCCTCAGCCTTCGGCAACTGAAAGAGACTTTGATTTATGTCCAAAACACTCACACATCATAGAAAGCTGTGTGGTAATTCAAAACTTGAATATGGTAATGCTTTAGTGATTGGGCTGCTAAAAATCAAATGGAAAGATTGAACCACATATAGATCATGGTGGCAGAACTTGCTCTGAAACTAGGGAAATATGAACGAAGATGAACAGGCCTGGCTTCTGTGAAGTGGCTAGCAATCCCAAAACTCTTCTTCAAGGTGACTTGCCCTGATGTCAAGGGTATTAAGGGAACAGCATCAATGTTTTAATACGTGGGACACTGCCAATAGACACCCTCATTTCCAATACCTCCGGTCAAGCAGCTTACATTCTCTCCACAGTTGGAGAACTAAACGTCGGTGTACTGGAGAAAGCTGATTCTCGGAAGATGGCCCATTGCTCTGGAATTCCCTGACCCCAGATATCTATGATAAAAAACACTCTGCTTTCAGTTAGGAAAGATTTAGGGAACAAAATCGCCTTTTTCAGTAACTAACATCACATTTAGCTTTATTGCAGCTTCCTTCGTCCATGGGGTTCTGTACACGTGGCACTTGCATATGATTATTTATTTAGGGATCCTTGTACCTAGAGACAATTAATTTTGAAGTATGAGGCTAACAAATAAATAAGGAAAAAAAGAAAACAAAAAAAATACATCGAAGTGTAAAGGGTGAAGACGGGGAGACAAAGGGGATACAGAGGGAAGAGAGAAAATTAGAGATACCCTGTAGCCCAGGACGAGGAGAGAAGAAGGTACCATTTCCCGCTGAAAGGCAATATTTCTCTCCATGTGTTCCCATACCTGGTGTGTTACGCAGTTTGGTGCTTACTTTCACTCCATGTTAAAGAACAGTAGATGTTTCAGCATCCAGGCTAATGTGCTGCATAGCTAAATACATATAAGGTCCCAATGCTTGTTTTGGTTGGGATATTAAAATACTGGTCATGCCAGTCAGAAAACCGGCCGGCCAGGTGGAGACCCCACGATGGTTTGAACTGGCAGGGCTGGATGGATATTCATGCTGTTTGAATGCACTCTCGGGGCTGGCTGTTTCAGATTAGGAATTGGGCTACTAAAGGGAACTGGTCAGGGCCCTGTTAGTTCTGATGGCTGTTAATTGGGCTAGAATGGACTGGGCAGGACCACATTGGTTTTGGTGCATGTGAATGGTTCCAGAACAACTTTGAACAGGCTTAGCTGGCTCTGATGGATGTAAATGGGGTTAGGTGCAGTGAACAGGGATAGATCTGCTGAATGTCTATAGGGATTAAACACACCAAGAGGGGCTGGCAGTTCTGATACTGCTAATGGAGTTTGGACGGATTAGATTGGGGTCAGGCTATTTCTTATGGGTGTGAAGGAGGTCAGAATGGACGGTGTAGCCAGGATCGTGCTTCTCATTGCAGAGTCGGTGGCAGTTTCTGCTACCTAGCTCTCTATATGGACTTCAGTGCTCGGTTTTCCTGATCAGAAAGTGCCACTTGAAGTGTCACACATTAGATGGTAGAATGTCATTCACAGGTATCCTGAAACCATGGAAATGTCCCACATAACAAATCTGAAAACGTGGCTGGTATGACATCGATTCTTTACAAAAGTACAATCAGTATTCCAAGATAGAGAGTGTGAACCGTGGGTCATCCCCTTCAGCCACTGTCTTTCCAGTGTTTTCCATGCTTAGCCATTGCTCAAATGTTCCATCCGATAAGCCCAAAACATTTTTTGCATGGTCACATTGTCCCACCGTCCCATCTCTGTTTCCATTAGTTTTTAAAGAAGAAGGTTCAAGTTTTTTGTTAGACCACAGATATCATATGGTTAGTGAATCATAGCCTGCCATAAAGACACAGTGCTATCACTTGATCACTAGTCCTCTCTTATTTGCTCTTCTTTGCTGTCATGATATCATATTGTTGGACGTATTGCTTTGTACGCTATGCACATAGGCTCGACTAAAGATGCAACACAAATACTTTCTCTTTAACCCCTCCGCTGTGACAGTGACAGTGACAGGAACCACTCCGTCACAAGCCACGGGTGAGCTGTGCTCATGACGGAGTGGTTCCGTCACGTCTCCGCCCACTGCACTAATCGCCCGCACAGGCGGGGAATTAGCGCCGCGTGGGCAGAGCGGCCGCCAACGGCCGCAGCATGAAGGAACCACTCCGTCATGAGCACACGGCGCCCGTGGCTCATGACGGAGTGGTTCCGTCATGAGCAGGCAAGGGGTTAATACTACTGCATCTGTTCACCATTTTTAGGTCGAGCCTTGAGAGCGCATGCGCTGTCTCTTGATCTGTTGTATATACTACTGGGCTGACAGAACGCCCATTGGCTTTTAATTGGTGACTATGATTCTCCTTTCAAAAGGCTTGGCTGCAATTGGTCACTATCCTTTCTTCGTCCCTCCTTATCTTCCTTTGTTTCCTCCCAGCAGCAGCGCCTAACTTCGGCTATCCTCCCCGTTTTGTCTTGATCCTTTGTTTTCAGAGATATGTTTTTAGGTCTCGCGAGCCAAAGGCTCGAAGAGACATTTTGTATGTGGGATTTTCAAAGTGCTACCCACAGTTTTGGCTGGCCTAAACCTTGAGTGCACGATCACATGCATGTGCACAGCTGCTCCCACTCCCCCCTCCCTTCTCTATAACTTTCTTTCACTTTAGCCGCTTTGACCCTTGCATTCCCCCCTCCCTTCTCACCCAGCCCTTTGATGCTCTGCTCGATTACTTTCACTTTCGCCGCTACAAACTTTTCAAGCCTTTTACCGCCTTTGATTTTCTTTTATTTTGCTGAGCCTTGATTCATACGGCTTGTTCCGATTTCAAGGGAAGTCTTACCCATCTTCAACTAACAGCATGCAGCCAAGCGTGAAGGATTGTCGCTTGTACTTTCATTTCATATCATCTACAGCGCGTGTCCTCTAACGCATGTAAATAAATGTAAAGGCACGATCTAACAAACGGTAAGGATAATCGCTTGTGCTTCCATTCAACTTTGTCTTCAGCACGTGTGTTTGTCAGCGCGCAGCAGATTTTCATGTTTCCTCGCTCATGACTATACATCGACGCTTGCATCATGTTTCTCCATCTCTCCCTTCCTCCTATGTTGTCCTTAGTTAACTTTACATCACTCTCTGCTCCTTTGCCACACACTCATTTGTCCTCAGTGTATCGCCTTCACGCTTTGCTTCCACTGATAGCATAACATAACATAGTATAGCATAACAAAACAAAGCATAACATAACAAAACATAACAAAACATAGCATAGCATCACAAAACATAGCATAGCATAACAAAACAAAGCCTAGCATAGCAAAACACAACAAAACATAGCATAGCATAACAAAAAATAGTATAGCATAAAAACACAACAAAAAATAGCATAGCATAACAAAAAATATCAAAACAAAACATAGCATAGCATAACAAAGCATAGCATAACAAAACAAAGCATAGCATAGCATAACAAAACATAGCATAGCATAACAAAACATAGCATAGCATAAGAAAAAATAGCACAGCATTACAAAACTCAACAACACATAGCATAACAAAACATAGCAAAACAAAGCAAAGCATTGCATACCAAAACACAACAAAACGTAGCATAGCATAACAAAACATAGCATATCATAACAAAACATAGCATAGCATAGCAAAGCAAAACATAGCATAACAAAAAACAAACATAGCATAGCATCACAAAACATAGAATAACAAAACATAGCATAACAAAACAAAGCATAGCATAACAAAACACAACACAACAGCATAGCATAAAACATAGCATAGCATAACACAACATAGCATAGCATAACAAAATATGGCATAACAAAACATAGCATAACATAACAAAACACAACAAAACGTAGCATGACTAAACACAGACACAGGGCAAAATGCAAAGTACTGTGGTGGGGGAGGGAGGGGAGCGCGCACAAGCCCAAAGAACGTGCAAGCCCGCTCCATTCATCAGCTTTTGGATGTTAAAAAATCCACAGTAGTTTAAGACACCATAACATAGCATAACATAACAAAACATAGCCTAGCCTAACATAAAATAACAGCATAACAGAACATAGCCTAACATAACAAAACATACCATTACATAACATAATAAAACATAGCCTAGCGTTGCATACCATTGCATAGCATACCATAACTTAACAAAACATAACATAACATAACAAAACATAGCCTCGCCTAACATAACATAACATAACAGATCATAACATAGCATAATAAAACATAACATAGTATAGCATAACATAACATAGTATAGCATAACAAAACAAAGCATAGCATAACAAAACATAACAAAACATAGCATAGCATCACAAAACATAGCATAGCATAACAAAACAAAGCCTAGCATAGCAAAACACAACCATTGCATAGCATACCATAACTTAACAAAACATAACATAACATAAAAAAACATAGCCTCGCCTAACATAACATAACAAATCATAACATAGCATAACAAAACATAACATAGTATAGCATAACATAACATAGTATAGAATAACATAACATAGTATAGCATAACAAACTATAACAAAACATAGCATAGCATCACAAAACATAGCACAGCATAACAAAACAAAGCCTAGCATAGCAAAACTGAACCATTGCATAGCATACCATAACTTAACAAAACATAACATAACATAAAAAAACATAGCCTCGCCTAACATAACATAACATAACAAATCATAACATAGCGTAACAAAACATAACATAGTATAGCATAACATAACATAGTATAGCATAACATAACATAGTATAGCATAACAAAACATAACAAAACATAGCATAGCATCACAAAACATAGCATAGCATAACAAAACAAAGCCTAGCATAGCAAAACACAACAAAACATAGCATAGCAACACAGTATAGCATAAAAAAACACAACAAAATATAGCATAACATAACAAAAGTATCAAAACAAAACATAGCATAGCATAACAGAGCATAGCATAACAAAACAAAGCATAGCATAACAAAACATAGCATAACAAAATACAACAAAACATAGCATAGCAAAACTAAACAAAACATAGCATAGCATAAAACATAGCATAACAAAACAAAACATAGCATAACAACGCATAGCAAAACATAACATAGCATAGCAAAACAAAACATAGCATAACAAAACAAAGCATAGCATAACAAAACACAACAAAACAGCATAGCATAACAAAACATAGCATAGCATAACAAAGCACAACATAGCATAGCATAACAAAATATAGCATAACAAAACATAACATAACAAAACAAAACGTAGCATAACTAAACACAAAATAGCATAGCATAACAAAACACAACAAAACAGCATAGCATAACAAAAAATGGCATAACAAAACAATGCATAGCATAGCATAACAAAGCATAGCATAACAAAACATAACATAGCATAACAAAACATAGCATAGCATAACAAAAAGCAACAAAACACAACAAAACATAGCATAGCATAACTAAACAAAACACAGCATACCATTAAAAACATAGAATAGCATAGCATATCAAAACAAAACATAGCATAACAAAGCATAACATAGCATAACAAAACATAGCATAGCATAACAAAGCATAGCATAGCAAAACACAACAAAGCATAGCATAACACAACACAACAAATCACAACATAGCATAACAAAACATAGCATAGCAAAACAAAACATAGCATAACAAAACAAAGCATAGTATGACAAAACACAACAAAACATAGCATAGCATCGCAAAACATAGCATAGCATAACAAAACAAAGCATAGCATAGCAAAACACAACAAAACATAGCATAGCAGAACAAAACACAACAAAACATGGCATAGCATAACAAAACACAACAAAACATAGCATAGCATAGCTAAACAAACATAGCTTAGCATAAAAAACATAGAATAGCATAGCATATCAAAACAAAACATAGCATAAAAAAGCATAGCATAGCATAGCATAACAAAACATAGCATAGCATAGCAAAACACAACAAAACATAGCATAGCATAAGACAACACAACAAATCACAGCATAGCATAACAAAGCATAGCATAACAAAACATAGCATAGCAAAACAAAACATAGCATAACAAAACAAAGCATAGCATAACAAAAAACAACAAAACATAGCATAGCATCGCAAAACATAGCATAGCATAACAAAGCATAGCATAGCAAAACATAGCATAGCAGAACAAAACACAACAAAACATAGCATAGCATAGCATAACAAAACACAACAAAACATAGCATAGCATAACTAAACAAAACATAGCATAGCATAAAAAACATGGAATAGCATAGCATATCAAAACAAAACATAGCATAAAAAAGCATAGCATAGTATAACAAAACATAGCATAGCATAACAAAACATAGCATAGCATAGCAAAACACAACACAACATAGCATAGCTTAACACAACACAACAAATCACAGCATAGCATAACAAAGCATAGCATAACAAAAGACAACAAAACAGCATAGCAAAACAAAACATAGTATAACAAAACAAAGCATAGTATAACAAAACACAACAAAACATAGCATAGCATCACAAAACATAGCATAGCATAACAAAACACAACATAGCATAGCATAACCAAAAAATAACATAACAAAACAAAACATAGCATAACAAAGCATAGCATAACAAAACACAACAAAACGTAGCATAGCATAACTAAACAAAACATAGCATAGCATAACAAAACATAGCATAACGATGCACAGCATAACAAAACATAGCATAACAAAACATAGCATAACAAAACACAACAAAACATAGCATAGCATAACAAAACATAGCATAGCATAACAAAGCATAGCTAAACAAAACATAGCATAACAAAACATAGCATAACAAAACACAACAAAACATAGCATAGCATAACAGAACATAACAAAACATAGCAAAGCATAGCATAGCAAAACAAAACATAGCATAACAAAGCATAGCATAACAAAACACAACAAAACATAGCATAGTATAACAGAACATAACAAGACATAGCAAAGCATAGCATAGCAAAACAAAACATAGCATAACAAAGCATAGCATAACAAAACATAGCATAGCATAACAAAACATAGCATAGCCTAACAAAACATAGCATAGCCTAACAAAACATAGCATAGCCTAACAAAACAACACATAGCATAGCAAAACACAACAAAACATAGCATAACAAAACAAAACATAGCATAACAAAACATAGCATAGCATAACAAAACAAAGCATAGCATAACAAAACATAGCATAGCATACACAAAACATAGCATAGCATAACAAAACATAGCATAGCATAGCATAACATAACATAAGAAAACATAGCATTAAGTTTGATAAACTCATAGTAGCGGGCTAGCTAGCTTTAACGGGCAGTGAGTGTAAGCAACTCCGTAAACCCAGAAGCAGTCACTCGGTCACCTTTGCTCTTGTATTGCAGTGGCTTCGTTTATTAAACAGTGCCCATATTTATACTGTTAGCACTTTACTTGTGCAAATTTCAGGGCTCACAAAACTTTGATGAATCGAAATTCACAACAGAGGCTGTCAAGTTCGTGCTATATAGAACCCTCAGGATAAATAAAAAACATTGCCATTTACAATGTGAATAGCTCCAACAAACACAATACCTTTTTCAAAGTACAAAACATTGCCATTTACAATACCAATAGCTCCAGCTCCAACAAATGTGAGATCTATTGCATTTCCAATGCTTGTTTATTGTTCCGTTGTAGTGTTAGCAGTAAACGTTTTGAAGGGAACACGCACCCTGGGCATAAACTCAAGAGGGGGCCAAGAGCCCCAAGAGCTCACATTACAGAGTGCTGAATGTAGCATCCCGATCACAAATTGACAAGCTCATTGCGTGCTCCAAGATTGCGTGATAAACATGTATGTACTTCCATTCAGGTGGAATCCTGGAGCGCGTAATGAGCCTGTGAATTGTTTGTGACCGGGAGGCTGCATTCCTCACTCTGTAACGTGAGCTCTTGGGTCTCTCAGCAAGGTTTCGCAGACACAGAGGCATGTTTGTGTACCAATGTAAACACAAACAAGTATCTGTAATGCAATGGGTTTCGCACCTTTGCGAGTTTGAGCTTTTGGCATTGTACATGACAATGCCTTTTATGTATTTTTTGGATTTTAAAGCATAAATAAAACACATTGTCATTTACAATTTCAATAGCTTGCACTCTCGCAAATGCGAGTCCTATTGCATTCCAAATGCTTGTTATATGATATTTTTGAATTCCCTTTTACAGACGTTCACTTTAATTTGAAAATGTATCTTCTTTTTTGTGCAAAATGTATTTATTCGCAAAAATGAGACATTGTCCACATGCAGCATCAGAGCAGCAGCCAGTGTAATTGGTGTACATTTAAAAAAGCCATACACCACAACACAAAAGGGTAAGAAGTACAAATATTTCAACAATCCCCAATGCCATTGCAATAAGAAGGAGAGGAAAATGGGAAGAGTTCTGGCGGAAAGAAAATGGGGGGAGGTGGGTGATAAGGAAGAGGGAACATTTGACAGACAAGGGGAGAAAACCCAGTCAAATGATGACCAGACTTTCCCCACAATGCCATAAGAAGGAATTCGAACAATGGTACCATGACCAACAAAAGGGCTAAGAGTGCAAGCCTGTGAAATTTGGTGAGACACTTCAGTCCTGTGGGGATAGTGTGCTGTCACCAATGTCAGAAAATGCATACTTCAGCTGCCACAAGCGAGGTGGCTATCAACCAGTGGGTGTGAGAATCTATACCAGGCTTTTCAGTCATATCATGGAGAAGCGCTGAATGAGATGTGTGATGGTGGTAATGGGTTGTGAAGACCTCGGCCGGTCCACACTGCCGTCCGATAATGCTGCAGGACCACATATCATGATATAGGTAAAAGCACTGGTCAGGAGGCAGTAAATCTGCCCTATGCAGATTCTGCAGTGACCTGGACCAGTCGAACAGGAACTTCAGCTACAATTCCCTCAGGACCCCATCTTGATCAAAAAGCAGGGTCGCGTTGTCCAGTGTAACCTAGCTATACATGTTATGCGATAGACCAGAGTGCAGGATTTTAATCATAACCCCGTTGAGATCTGAGACAACTCCCCTGATTTTTCTCCAGAGCCAGAGATGATGTATGAGAGAGAAGGGGAATACCCCCAGTAGAGCACCAGGTACACCTCGAAGGCAGTGAACCAATTGTCAGAACTTCCATTGGTCTGTGACCGAGAGACCAAATTCATCCCTTAGCATATTGAAGGATTTTAAGACAGCTTACTGAAGCATCATATTAACACTTTGCATCCCGTAGATATAACTAGACATAGTAAAATGGTTTGTCACCTACACATAGCGGCGAATTATACTACAGTAGCTTCCCAGCGTGGAGAGAGTGGGACAGGAGTTTGAACTTGTGTGCAAAGCACCAGGCCAGAATGATTGCATGAAAAATCGGGTTTCGCTTTACAGTGTGATGGCCAGGCGACATACTTCAAGACAGATATTAGGTACAGCTCAGAGTATGATGTTCACTGCCAACCCACATAGGGGCATATTTGGGTTCAATGAAATGCAGGAATGCTTGTGAGAGGTGTTATGCTAGGCTGTACGCGTAGTATCTGCCCAATGCCTACATGCACAGAGCATTTCAAATGAACGATCCAATGCCCCCCTCAATCCCTAAAAGGGGAGAGCAAGATATCCGAAGCGGCAACATCCCCAGCACAAAATTATATCAAGAAGTCACTGTAATTTTGACTGTTTTCAGCATTCCCCACAGTAAAAGTTTCAGGTGGTCCCACTTGAGGAAGTCACGCTTTGTTCTTGCTGTCAACGGTGAGAGCCTATCCTCCATCCAGTCTTATATATGACTCCCTGGCAGGAGATCTGGATCTATATTCCAATATTAATGAGCTAAGATCTGCTAAAGAAGGCTCAATGGACCTCACAAATTCTCCCCAGTCTGGGTTTCCTTTGGATCCAGCTCATATAGCTGTATTATTGAAGGGAGGCAAAATTATAATTTCTGCCTTGACGACTATCTTTAACATCTCTCTGGAAACTGGACTAGTTCCAGACCCTTGGAAACATGTGGTCATTAGCTCGTTGCTAAAAAAGTCCACACTTGCCTCGTATAAGATTGAGAACTATAGACCAATATAATTGCTCCCAGGCATTAGCAAGATTATAGAGAAAGTGGTAATTGGCTTTTTGACTGAGTTCCTGGAGACGCACAACCTCCTGCCCCAGACTCAAACGGGTTTTCAGCCCAGGAACAGTACAGAGACAGCCCTTTTATCTGCCTCAGAGGATCTTAAACAAGCATTGGCATAGCCAATAGGTCTCGTCTTTGGGACCTTATACGTATTTAGTTATGCAGCACATTATCCTTACTGCAACAACATTAACTGTTGCATGGTTAAACACTAATAAGGTCCCAAAGGCGAGACCTATTGGCTATGCCAATGCTTGGTGTTTGGAGTAGTGTGGATGTATGTGGTGTAGTGGAATTATGTTGCCTGTATTTCTTTAATAAAGAAGCATTGACACTAAGGGGCCGATTCCGATCCGGGTCGGAAAGCACTCTGACCGAGCCGGATCCAGAGTGTTTTCCGACCGAGCCGGAGTCCTGCAGTCCGACCGAGCGAGTACGATACAGCCGTATGCTGCCGGACTCGGTTCGGTCGGACTCCCATAGAAGTCAATGGGAGCCGGTCGTACGATGTGTACATGAGCTTTCATTGACTGAATGGGTACGTCGCGGACAAGTGTGCCCCCTACAGTGGGTACGCGTCGGTGCCATCCACACCGTACATGCATGTGTTGGGGAGAACCATGGGTCTCCCCCTGTGTCTGAGTCGTAGGGCTGCGGGTGACAGGGGGTGCGACACAGACCCCCAAAGGCAACCACCCGGACGATTTGCGAGCTGGACATTCCGTCTCGCACAGGCTGTCCGACGCGTGCATCGTACTGGCTCGGTCGTGAATCGCATCCATTGCACGCCAGGGTTAGCTTACGACCGAGACGTACGGAGCGGTTCGGACCCGGAAACGACTCGGTCGGTGAATTTCATGTAGCTCGCATCGTACTTGCTCGCTCGTACAGCTGTACGAGTCGGCCGTAAAACACGCGTACGGCAGGTAGTTTTTCCAGCCGGATCACGTTCGGTGCCCTTCCGACCCGGATCGGAATCGGCCCCTAAGATGGAAGTTCGATGGATGAGAGGAGAGACAAGGTGATGGATGGATGGATAGGGGGACGACGTTGGATGTATGTATGAATGATTTTTTAGCCACTTGCAAGTGTACAGGGGGGTGTTGAATTGTCAGGTAAACAAGCTGCAGGAAACCAATGGCTAAATTGCTGGAACAATTTCTTCCAATGGAAAATTACATCTATAAAAACATGCCCATGTAATGCACACAGGAGGCGCAGCTAATGCTGTCATCCAGTGAAGCCGTCCAAGTGGAATGTCACTCTGAACAACAGCAAAAATCAGGGCAACAAAACATTAAATGTATTTTTTAAACCAAAAATAAATACCTACCTTGAGGAGATAAATATTGATAAAAATGTACATTCGCTGTCAGAACTGATAACAGAAGCAGAAATCCCTGTTACGGTACATGTCCTAACGCAGGAAGCACACTCTGAAGTGCTAAAAAAAACCAGCATGACCCACAATCCTTATTAAAGAGCGAGAAAGATGTTCTGTATATGGTATCAGACTACAATAATCTGCGGTATCACAAGCAGATTCCAACATTTCCAGTCTGAGGTAGACAGTACAAATAAAGTCCCTCTCTGTAACTGCAACATATTAGATATTTTGAATAAAAGTGTGCTGCCATTCTGCCTAGTTTTACAAGCGAAATGTTGAATTAGTAGACTTCAGCACAGAGACACTGCAATATGCTAACACGCCTCAGGAATGTATACTGCTACTAATAATGCCAATTTGCTGTTAAATAGCGGTTATAGCACAACAACAAAATGACACTCACCCCGTGGTACTCACAGTTGCACTTTGGAATGGCTGACAACCCCCTGAGATTATGCATCACCCATCACTCCTGCTCATGATTTGGCTGGACTGCTGCCTTACAATATTTCCATTGTTTACGGCATTAGCACGCAGCAAATAGTGTCTTCTGATTGGGTCAACCAACATAAAGAGCAGTACCGATGAAGAAGGACAACTGGACAAAGTGACGGGACTAAGGGCTTTAGAAATTGAAGATATTCTGTGAGCTTAAAAAAATACTTATGAGTGTATGATTAGTTATTTAAGGAAGTACATCCAATTTTGTAATGCATGCAAATATGAAAAGCACGGTGTTAGAAGGGCGCCCTCCGGGAGCCCGATGGTGTCGGACTGACCACCCGAGAGCCACCGTTCCGTAGGCGAGTAGCCGAGCGCCGCTGAGAAACCTCCTGGGCGAGGTCCTTCTCCTATGATCGTATCAGCCAAGCAACCCCACCACCACAAAGGGACACCGCCAGGGTATTTATTCTTATAAGATTTTATCGGTTATCAGGGCAGGTTTCTGTGGCAATATTTACAGGTGGATCGAGGGATCCAAGAGAGTCTCAAAGTCTGGTTGGGATGGGGTAGCGGGACAGTCTCAGTCTTAGCCTGGTACTGGACACCCTGCGCCTAGCTCTCAATCCTCGAGCCGGGGGAATCCGGGAACCGGGACGTCGTCCGCACGGTTCGGGGGATTGATGCGGTGAGGTCGAGCCGCGACGAGGTCAGCAGGGCTCCGATGGTTTACTTCTGCGAGGTCGAGCCGCGACGAGGTCAGCAGGGCTCCGATGGTTTACTTCTGCGAGGTTGAGCCGTGACGAGGTCAGCAGGGCTTCGATGTTCCGGGAGGATCTTCTTCTCAGCAAAGGGGGGAGCCGCGACGCAGTCAGCAGGGCTCAGAGGTCCAAGTTCCAAGTAGTGAGTCTTTCTCCGTAGGGTCAGCCGCGATCCGATCAGCAGGGCTCTTGACTCCAGGATACAACTGCTGTCTTGGCTTGAGGTTGCCCCAGATATAGGTCTGGAGCCCTTTGATGTCCGGACCCTTGCGCCTGGGGGGCGGAGGGGCCGGGATAGGAGAGGCCAGACACCCAGCGGGAGAGGCGCCAGCGCCCAGGAGGGCCCGAGGGCGATTGAAGCCAGGCGTTGAGGGACGGTTGGGGGTCCCATCGAAACTCCCCTCCTCCGGGATCGGTGGAGTGGCCACTTGGTACCCCCTGGCCGGATCTTGGTGCCTCGCTGGGGCCGAGGCCGGGGCGAGCCGTGTCGCGTAGGCTGGTGCGGGTAGCAAAGTACAATCCGGAGGGACCCCGAAGGGTGGGGGCTGCCCCTGTCGGGTCGGGTAGGAGGGTTCGGGACCACGCCACGAGGCCAGGTCCAACAGGCGTCCCCCCCAGCGGAAGGCAGGGAGAGTCACCCATCGTCTTGGGGGTTCTCCTTGCCGAGGCGGAAGAAGCGGGACAGGCCGTCGGCGTTGGCGTGGTCGTTGCCGGGCCGATGATCTACGGTGAAGTCCATCCCCTGCAGAGAGATAGACCATCGCAACAACTACGGGTTCTCGCCTCTCATCTGCATCAACCACCGCAAGGGTTGGTGGTCGGTTTGGACCCGAAAGTGGGTGCCAAAGAGGTAGGGCCGGAGCTTCTTGAGGGCCCACACCACGGCGAAGGCCTCTCGTTCGATGGTGCTCCATCTTTGCTCCCTGGGCAGCAGGCGCCGGCTGATGAAGGCCACCGGCTGGTCAACCCCCTCAGCGTTCACCTGGGACAAGACGGCCCCGATTCCGTACTCCGAGGCATCCGTCTGCACCACAAACTCCTTGCTGTAGTCGGGGGCCTGCAGCACGGGAGCGGTACACATTGCTGTCTTGAGGGTCTCGAAGGCCGCCTGACAGCGGGGCGTCCAGTGCACTTTCTTGGGCTGCTTCTTTGACGTGAGCTCCGTGAGGGGGCCCACAATGCTCCCATAGTTCTGAATGAACCGCCGGTAATAACCCGTGAGTCCCAGGAAGGCCCTCACAGCTGTTTGGGTGGCTGGGGGCTCCCAGGCCACGATGGCATCGATCTTTGGCTGGAGGGGAGCCACATGGCCGCTCCCCACTTGATGTCCCAGATAGGTTACTGACCCTTGGCCTATCTGACACTTGCTGGCTTTTACGGTAAGTCCGGCCCTTTGGAGGGCGGTCAGGACCTCCCCGAAGTGCCTCAGGTGGCCCAGTGGCTGCTGAACACCGCAATATCATCCAGGTAGGCGGCGCTGAACGCTTCTAGGCCGGCCAGTACCTTATTTACCAGCCTCTGGAAGGTCGCCGGGGCATTTTTCATGCCGAAGGGCATCACGCAGAAGTGGTAGTGGCCATTGGGGGTGGAGAAAGCGGAACGCTCCTGGGCGCCGGGGGTGAGCCCGATCTGCCAGTATCCGGCGGTGAGGTCGAAGGTGCTAAGGTAGCGGGCTGCTCCTAGGCGGTCGATCAGTTCATCTGCCCGAGGAATGGGATGGGCATCGGTTTTGGTGACGGCATTCAATCCCCGATAGTCCACACAAAACCGGAGCTCCGGGGTGGTGCCGGGGGCGGCAGCTTTCGGCACCAGGACCACCGGGCTGGCCCAGGGGCTGTCGGAGGGCTCGATGACCCCCAGGGCCAACATCTTGGTGACCTCGGCGTTGATGCAGGCCCGCACTCGCTCGGGGACCCGGTAGGCTCGGTGTCGCACGGGGGGGCTGTCCCCGGTGTCGAAGTCGTGGACGCACCATCGGGTGACTCCGGGAGTGAGGGAGAAGAGAGCAGCGAAGCGATGCAGCAGTTTTTGACAATCTCGGCGCTGATCGGGAGTCAGGGTAGCAGAGAGGATTACTCCTTCCACGGAGCCGTCCTTTTCGGAGGTTTTCAGGAGGTCGGGTAGGGGTTCGGAGTCGTCCTCCGCCCCATCGTCCGTAGCCATCAACAGACTAAGTTCGGTTTGGGCAAAGTGGGGTTTGAGCCTGTTGGCGTGGAGGACCCGGAGAGGGTTCCTGGGGGATTCCAGGTCGACCAGGTAGGTGACGGGGCTCTTCTTCTCGACCACCTTGAAGGGCCCGGTCCACTTGTCTTGGAGGGCACAGGGGTCGACGGGCGACATGACCCAGACCTGCTGGCCGGGCTCGAATTCGATGGAGGAGGCGTTCTGGTCATACCAGCGTTTCATCTCCTCCTGGCTGGCCTCGAGGTTGGCTTCGGCCAGTTCCCTGAATTTCCGTGTTTGGTTTCGCAGGGTCAGGAGGTACCGGTAGACGTCAGGGGGAGCATCTTGGATGGTGGTCTCCCAGCCTTCCTTGACCAGGCTGAGCGGGCCTCGGACAGGGTGTCCGTACAGGAGTTCGAAGGGGCTGAACCCCAGAGACTTTTGCGGGACCTCCCGATAGGCAAACAGGAGGCAGGGCAGCAGGACGTCCCACTTGCGTCTCAGGGGCTCCTCCAGGCCTTTGATCATCCCTTTCAATGTCCGGTTAAACCGTTCGACTAGACCGTTCCCCTGGGGGTGGTACGGGGTGGTGAATTTGTAGGTGACCCCACACTGTTGCCACAGGGACTGCATATACTTCGAGATAAAGTTGGTGCCTCGGTCGCTCACCACCTCCCGGGGGAAGCCTACTCGGGAGAAGATTCCCATCAAGGCCCAGCCCACCACAGGGGCCGTCACTGTTCGGAGAGGGATGGCCTCGGGGTATCGGGTGGCATGGTCGACCAGGACGAGGATGAAGCGATGCCCCTGGGAGGTTCGGGGGTCCAGGGGCCCCTCGATGTCGATCCCCACCCGCTCGAACGGGGTGTTGACTACTGGAAAGGGCTGGAGAGGGGCTTTGACCCTTCCCCCGCTCTTCCCACTGGCTTGGCAGGTCGGACAGGTCCGGCAATGATTGTCCACGTCTTTCCGCATGCGGGGCCAGTAGAAGTGGGTCACCAGGTGGCTGTATGTTTTGTCCTGCCCCAGGTGCCCGGCGAGGGGCACATCATGCGCCAGATTGAGGAGGAAGTCCCGGAATCTGAGGGGGACCACCAGCACGCGGCTGGCCCCCAATTCTGTGGTCTTCTGTTCGCTGTAGAGGAGGTCATTGTCCCAATAGACCCAGTGGGTCCCCGCCTGGTCTCCGGCGGCCTGGGCGGCTGCTTGCTGTCGGGTCCCTTCGAGGGAGGGGCAGGTTTTTTGTTCTTGGCGGAACTGCTCCCTTGTGGGGCCACCTTCTTGGCGCCATTGGGCGAGTTCGGGGAGGTCGCCGAGCGCGGCGACCTCGTCCAGGGCGAGTTCGGGCGGCCCGGCCTCGGTGTCGGCTTCTTCTTCGACGGAGGGGGCTGGTGGTTCGGGCCATTCCGGCTCTTCGGGGGGAGCCTCGACGCTCGGTTGGATGGCCCGGGCGGTCGTGGTTGCGCAGACCCACTCGGGCAGTCCCAGCATCCCCAGATGCTCTCGGCGCTCGACATGTGCCCAGGGGGAACTTTCCAGGTCGTTCCCGAGGAGGCAGTCCACGGGGGCGTCGTCGCGGACGGTGACCTTCAGCGTGCCCGACACTCCCCCCCACTTGAAGGGGATCCAGGCCATCTGGCACAAGCTCTCAGTGTTGTCTGCCGACCGGACGGGGCACAGTACATTAGGCAAGATCTGTTCGGGGGTCACCAAGTGGCAGCGGACGGCTGTCACGCTGGCTCCGGTGTCTCGGAGGGCCTCGGCCCGGCGTCCATTAATGGTGACCCACTGTTGGTACTTCTGGGTGTTGCTCGGGATGGGCGCCCGGGGTACCATCTCCCGGCTTCCCAGGCAGACTAATGTCATGGCGGCGGGTTCCCACTCGGTTGGTCCAGCGTCATAGTTCTCTTCCTCTTCTCCCCCTTCCCCCAGGGCAGCGGCCGCCAACTGGCGGGGGGGGTGGCCCGGTGGTCCCCGCCCATCGGTTCACGGGGCAGGTGGGGTCACTGGCATAGTGCCCTGGTTGTTGGCAGTTGTAGCACGTCACCGTTGGTCGAGGCCCTGGTCGGGCTGGGGGGCCCCTCTTCGGGCGAGGGACAGGACGTGCGGTTTGAGGGCGGTCCCCGGGGAGGGCTCCGGGGTGGCCCCGCTGGAAAGTCTCTGTTTCTGTTCGATCCCCCTCCTCCGCCCCGCTGGCGGTGGGGCCCCGCGGTGTTCCGCTGGTACTCCCCCATCGAGTTCCGAGGGACCCGGGTGTTCACCTATCGATCGGCCTCGGCGGCGAGCTTCCGCGGCTCGGTCAGCTTGCTGTCGAGGAGGTGCTGTCTCAGCTCGATGTAGCAGTTGTTGGAGAGGTGCTCCCATACAATGAGGTCGAACAGCTGTTCGTAGGAGGTGACTTTGCTGCCCTTGATCCACCCTTCCAGGGCTCTGCTGAAAAAGTCTACGTATTCCACCCAGGTGGTACCGGGGAGCTTCTTGCAGTCCCGGAAGCGTTGGCGGTACATCTCTGGGGTGAGCCCATAGCGGGTGAGCAGGGACTCTTTCATATGGTCATAGGAGGTCATCACTGCGTCTGGGAGCTGTAGCAGGGTGTCTCGGCCTTCGCTGAGGAACCGTCCCCATAGGCCGGCACCCCAATGTTTCCGGGGTACCCGATGGGCGGTCATAGCTACTTCGTAGGCCTTGAACCATTGTTGGATGTCGTCGTTCTTGTAGTACTCTTTGACGACATCCTTGGGGATGTGTACTTTCGCCTCGACTGGTGTGGGGGTGTCTCGGTTTCCGGGGGTGCCGGTCCCTCCATTTCTGGACTTGATTTCAAGTTCTTTAAGGCCCCGCTCATGCTCGAGGGTTAGCCTCCTCTCTTCCAGTTCTCGGTGCCGCTTTTTCTCCTCTATCTCTTCTTGCAGCCGCAGTTGTTCTAAGGCCAGTTTCTTTTCGGCTAGCAGGAGTTCGCCGTCCAGGCGGAGTCGGGCGAGCTCTAACTCGTGGGTCCTGACCCTCTCCCGTTCTCGTATCTCTTCCGGGGAGAGGCCGGTCTCTATGCTGGTTGTCCTCCCCTCTGCCGGGGCTGCGGTTGGTTGCCGGTGTACGTTTGGCACCGGGTTTTCTTCGGTTTGGGGGGAGGCCGCTTCGGACTCTACCCAGGTCTTTAGGGCTTTTTGCAGGTCCTCTTTTGTGTTTAATCTGGTGGTTGCAATGCCTTTGTCTTTACAAAACTGTTTTAGTTCCTTATGGGTATACTCCTCCAACCGTTCTTGTCGGAACTCCGCGGTTGGGGTGGTCTGTTGGTCGTTCATGGTTACCCTGTGTCTAGGTAGGTAGTGGGTGAGTTACTCGCTGTACGATCTGCGTCGGGCTCGGATCGCACCGCTGGCCACCAATGTTAGATGGGCGCCCTCCGGGAGCCCGATGGTGTCGGACTGACCACCCCGAGAGCCACCGTTCCGTAGGCGAGTAGCCGAGCGCCGCTGAGAAGCCTCCTGGGCGAGGTCCTTCTCCTATGATCGTATCAGCCAAGCAACCCCACCACCACAAAGGGACACCGCCAGGGTATTTATTCTTATAAGATTTTATCGGTTATCAAGGCAGGTTTCTGTGGCAATATTTACAGGTGGATCGAGGGATCCAAGAGAGTCTCAAAGTCTGGTTGGGATGGGGTAGCGGGACAGTCTCAGTCTTAGCCTGGTACTGGACATCCTGCGCCTAGCTCTCAATCCTCGAGCCGGGGGGTTCCGGGAACCGGGACGTCGTCCGCACGGTTCGGGGGATTGTTGCGGTGAGGTCGAGCCGCGACGAGGTCAGCAGGGCTCCGATGGTTTACTTCTGCGAGGTCGAGCCGCGACGAGGTCAGCAGGGCTCCGATGGTTTACTTCTGCGAGGTCGAGCCGCGACGAGGTCAGCAGGGCTCCGATGTTCCGGGAGGATCTTCTTCTCGGCAAAGGGGGGAGCCGCGACGCAGTCAGCAGGGCTCAGATGTCCAAGTTCCAAGTAGTGAGTCTTTCTCCGTAGGGTCAGCCGCGATCCGATCAGCAGGGCTCTTGACTCCAGGATACAACTGCTGTCCTGGCTTGAGGTTGCCCCAGATATAGGTCTGGAGCCCTTTGATGTCCGGACCCTTGCGCCTGGGGGGCGGAGGGGCCGGGATAGGAGAGGCCAGACACCCAGCGGGAGAGGCGCCAGCGCCCAGGAGGGCCGGAGGGCGATTGAAGCCAGGCGTTGAGGGACGGTTGGGGGTCCCATCGAAACTCCCCTCCTCCGGGATCGGTGGAGTGGCCACTTGGTACCCTCTGGCCGGATCTTGGTGCCTCGATGTCGGGGCTTCGCTGGGGCCGAGGCCGGGGCGAGCCGTGTCGCGTAGGCTGGTGCGGGTAGCAAAGTACAATCCGGAGGGACCCCGAAGGGTGGGGGCTGCCCCCGTCGGGTCGGGTAGGAGGGTTTGTGACCACGCCACGAGGCCAGGTCCAACACACGGCTCCCTTGGTATAGAGAGCATCGCTGCTTCTGCAACATAACAAACTTAAAGTAGCATCTCCAGCAGCTCTGTCTGAAGCAGTCATTACTAGGCAGCAGAGCACCCCCGCCCCCTCACACACAACGCACTTGCAGCATGGTAGTTTTCAGCAGTGCTTGGGTTAAAAGAAGCCTGCCCATCGGCTGGGAAAAAGAGTTTTAATAAACATTTAAAGGCTGTGTTCAAATCTTAACAGACGACCCAGCACCTCTGTCTCAGGAATGGATCACATGAGCAGATAGATGCCGGTGGGAGGATGGGCAACCTCACACGAGCTCTACGTTTTTTTTAAAATCCACGCTGGGAGGAAACAAAAATTGTAAACAGTAGTGCTTGAGAAAAACACTATTGGCCACAGAAGTGCCGATGACCAGCTGTGAGATCACCAAGCACCAGAGCACCCCGCCCCCTCACACACATCGCATCTGAACCAAAACGAAAATCAAAGGAGTGCGAGAGATGCTCCAGCAACTCTGCATGATGCAAATGGATCACGTGAGCCAATTGATGGGGGAGGGGAGCAAGGATAGGGAACTTCATGCGAGCTTTGCAGGTTTTTATTTTAAGAAAATTTGCGCCCGGACTCGTAGGAAATCTGAAATATAGACATTAGTGTCCGTGAAAAGCACTGTAGGCCACAGAATTGCGGATGAGCAGCTGTGGGGTAATGAGAGAGTGCACCTGCACACACAGAGCAGCACAGCACCCCAGCCCACTCACACACTTCACGCTCGCAGCGTGGTGGTTCTCAGTAGTGCTAGTGTTATGAGAGAAGTCTGCCAGCCCTGTGCTTCTCTTGCAGAGTCTGAAGAGCGAGCAAACTGTGCTGAGCCGGATCGCGAAGTGCGTGAAGGCGGGACACATCTCTGGGCTGGGTGAGTACTGAGAGAAAGTTCCTGAAGCGGCGTGAGAGGGAGCAAGGGGGTGGGGAGACATGGAAAGTTCTGCCGGAGAGAGATGACAGGAATGAGACTGCTAGAAGCAAAATAGGGTGGAGAGACTGAGGAGTAACGTAGAAGGAGAGAGGCGGAGACTGCAAGTGGATAAGAGAAGGATAGAAAGATAAGGGACAGTTAGCACCAAGGTGGAGATGAAGGTGAGAGAGGGGAAGGAAGCGGATGCCTCGAAGGGCGGTGGGGTCAGGGTGACGAGAAAGGAGCATAGTATTACAAACAAGCGCGCGAGCTGAAGGAAAAAAAAAGACAAGGAGAGGAGGAAGCAGCAGGGGGAGGGGAGAGAGGATGGGGTCTGCGCGTGTTTCATCTGCAGGAGCGAGCAGGGGCACCATATGTTTGCAAGTTAATTACAAACATATGGTGTCAAAGCTCGCTTCCGCAAGGGAATCGCCAAACGTGCATGCGTTGCCATTGAAAGCAATGCAATGCGTGCACGTTTTTGGCTGAAAAGGCGAAGCGATTTCTAAAGGTCTTTTTCCTATGCCGCGCATGCATGCTGCGTAGGCGAGACCTAAAAACAAATTAGACTAGGGAGGGACAGCCTCGTTCATTCTTCTGGATTTGAGCGTAGCTTTCAACACTGTCTCCCATGTAATCCTCTGACATAGATTGGCGTCAGCAGGTATTGCTGGGTGTGCATTAAGGTGGCTGTCCTTGTTTCTGGACAATAGAAACGTCTAGGTTAGGGAAAGGCCTTGTCTGTTGGAGGTTCATCGGCTCAGATGAGGAGTGCCTCAGGGCTCGTCACTAAGCCCCACTCTTTTTAATGTCTATGTTCACCCTTTAGCCGACATTATTGGTTCAGCAAGACTTACCATGGTGTTGTACACTGACGACACACAAATCGTTGTCTCCCTATCACCCAATACCAACCTTACATCGGAGACTCTGTCCATCTGCCTGGAGAATGTGAACAACTGGATGATAACTAGTTGCCTTAAATCGAATGGCGAAAAGACAGAGATTATGGTTGTTGGAAACAATCCAGCACTGTGAGACGACATTCTCTGGCATACGTGCCTGTGTGACTGCCATTCCCCAAAACAAAAGTAAAGAGCTTGGGGGTACTAATGGATAAAGATCTGACAATGGCTGCCAGGGCAAAGAAAGTGGCAGGGACATGTTCTGATCTCCTGAGAGCCCTTTGAAAGACAGTTAAATGGCTCCCTAAGGATACCCAGAGAGTAGTTGTATAAGGTCTTGTACTTACATGCTTAGACTACAGTAGCTCTCTCTACCTAGGCAGCCCTGCCTATGTGATTAGGAATCTGCAATTTATCCAAAATGATGCAGCCCAAATATTGCTGGGTCTATTAAAAACACTCGGGCATATTTAAAAGGGGATATCGCCACCAAAACATCAATTTAAGTGACGTTCTGGTGGCAATTTCCCCTTCTCCCTATTTACAAAGTGGCGCTAACGTGGCTTATTGCCACCTTGTAAATAAGGCCCCCTTTCACTTCACTTCGCTTCACTTAGCGTGAAGGGGCGTGCAATGTGTGTTGTAGTGGGCGTTCCGCCTCAAAACCCATTGTTTTTTGACTCTGCCCCTTATTTACAAGGATGGGGCAGTGCCAAAAACTAAGGCCAGGTAAAACCTGGACTTAGGGTGGCGATAGGAGGAGAAATTATGAATTTTTCCTCATATTTTGCTCTTTCTATGTGTGCTGCATTCTGCAGCATACATAGAAACAGCAAATGGCCTTTAAAGATTATTTATGTGAAGAAAGGTGTTCCTGCATGCACATAAACAATTGCCCCTGCAGCACAGGCACCTTACAACATGGCGCAAGGGTGCCTGCGCTGGCGCTGGGCAGCTTTTTTAGTGCCAGCGCTAGGGGAAACTCAGGGGTGTGCGTATTTTTGTAAATACGGTGCATCCCTGCGTTTAAAAAATGTTGGAGTGCGGCATTACCAATTTTGACGAAACATCGTTCTCCGACATTTTATTGTAATATTCCCCACAGTGTGCTCAACTGGCTCTGGCAAGCCTTCACTGGCTGCCAGTGAGAAAAATAATTACATTTAAGGTCTTATGCGTTGCACACAAGGTAAAATATATGCACTTGGCTCGCACATCCTTAGTCACCTTGTCACACCATACAATAATGTGAGAGAGCTAAGATCTAACAATCATTCTCTCTTGGCAATCCCCAGAATTAAAAGAGCGAGAGGCGGAGGCTGATGTTTAGTTATCTAGTGTCTAACCTCTGGAACTCCCTGCCTAGTCACCTTAGATCCAACAGCAATTTGTTGAGTTTCAGGAAGCAACTGAAGCTGCACCTCTTCCTTTAAGCATTGTATTTGATTCTCATGAGCCTGTCTCTGGGTAGCTATGCGCTCTACAAGTCCCTGTAAGATAAAATAGCATAATATCATGACAGTCAAACCTCTAGTAATGGGGACGCCCAGATATGTCAGCAACTTAGAGACCCACCTCATATTTTAGGCCTTTATATACACGCACCAGTGGTCACCCTGGACTTCTGGAGTGCCTCACATTTAGTCCATTTGATTGTAAAGCAGGGGGAATGGGTAAATCTGTCAATAATGGACATTATCACTGGAATGGAGGATTTTGGGTGGGACAGGAGAAGAAGGATGGCATCAGCATACAACAGGGTCTTGATCTCGTTATCTAAGAAGACTTCCACTGATGAGCGATGGATGGCCATGGGCAGGGGCTCAGGGGCCAACAGGAACAGGAGTGGCGACAGCGGTCAACCCTGACATGTGCCTTTAGGAATAGCAAATGGATTTGAGAGAAAATCACAGAAGTTGACATCTGCATTTGGTGAATCATAAAGAAGCCGGACCTTGCCAATGAAGTAATTACTAAGGGCGGGCAGTAAACTCTCCTTCTCCAGCGAAGTTTGCGGAGATTTAGTAACTCCGCACTGCATTTGTAGTGCAAAGTTTTCTAAAACTCAGCCTACGCAGCGGAGCGGAGTTCACCCGTGCAGGCCGAGACTTACCTGCCACCCAGATCAGTGTCTCCTCTGTCCTGTTCCTGCTGCCATGCCTGGCTCCACTACTTCCGCTGCTCTGGGAAAATTTCAGGAAGAACTGCAGTGCCTATAGGTCAGGCATGCCTTCACGCAGTACGCCGTGCAGTCCTTCCTGACATTCTCCCGGAGCAGCGGAAGTAGCGGACTCAGGTCCAGCAGCAGGAGCAGGACAAAGGAGGAGACACAGATCTGGAAGGAAGTAAGTCTGACTCTTTAGTTCTTAATCTTTCTATACTTAGACTATGTGGGAGGGGAAAGGGGGCTAGGACTTTAGCAGGAGGGGGGTGGTGGGGCCAAGGTTTTAGCGAGAAGGGGCAGGGGGCCAGTTCTTTAGCGGTGTGGTGTGGGGGTGCCTTACAGGGGGGTACACTGCCAGCCATAGAACTCTGCAGAATTTCACTGAGTTTTCTAGTAACTCCGTGAAATTCCACAAAGTACCAATACGCGAGGTCCGCCCACCCCTAGTAATTACAAGACCGATCACTCAAAAGAGATATGGCCATTCTTCATGGGCAAACAACTTCTCTGCGTCCTCTGAGAGGGTATTCTTCGTATACCAGAGCAGGTGCACTAAATCCTCTGATGGTTGTGTGAGCCCACTTGAGATTTATGAACAAGCTGTTGCATCACCTCGTGTAGCCGGGATGTGAGAATTTTGCCCATTATCCTCAGGTCGACACTAAGCAGTGAAATAGGACGGTGCCTAGTACAGTCCAAGGAGTCCTTGTTCCCCTTAAGGAGGAGAGCAATAGTAGCTGTATTGGAGATTGCCCCTAAGGAAGCAGCCTCATTGGTATTTCATAATGTTTTAGTCAGAGGAGGCACCAGTAACGGTTTAGCAACCTTCTAAAATCGCCCCAGAAGGCTATCTTCCCTAGGCGATTTACAAGTCAGTAAGGCTGAGATAGACTCCTCCACCTCCTCTTCTGTGCCTTCACCCTCAAGACACTTGGGACCCTCCATGTTGGGAGTGAGAGCATGGAGGGGTGCTAGAAAAGCATAAGTTTGCTCCTGTATGGAGTGAAGTTTCAAGGTTTAATGAGAGGAGTAAACCGAGGTGAATCAGCAGTAATAACCTAGGGGTGGGTCAACAATGCGCTGTGATGGTTGCAAATTGGTGAAATGGACATTTGCGCCTCAAGTTGGTATAATTGGACATCCAGCAGGCGGCTCACATTCTCCCCATGCTCACACCTCTGCCATTATAGTTCTGCCAGAGCTTTTTTCAGCTGCTGTCAGAAAATATGAGTTGAATCAAGATTTGGACACCTCTAGGGCCATCAAGAGTGCCAGCGTGGGAGACATCACGTTTTGGTCCGGAGATCATGTACCCCCCCTCCAGAATCCGAATGCTCACCTGGACTGTGCATTTGCTGCAGTGGAATCTTGCATTATGATGCCTTGTAAGGTCTCCTTCCTGGCTGCCCTCAGGGTCCTACTGGATCTCACCAACCACTCATAATCTGCGAGATGGAAACTCATGAAGTCTGAATTGTTTAATCTGATTGGGTTGCCTATAAGCCAATGCCTGCATCCTCCATCTAATCGGTGGGGGAGATACCAATCCCATAGCCAAACCCAACCCCATAGGAGACCAGCTTCCAGGATATTGCATTTTCCACATTTGCCACATCCGGGAGCACCTGCCCCTGAAGAAGAAAGCAATCAGTGGGTGATTGCATCCCATATGGGCAAGAGAAGAACGTGGGGTGAAGCAGGCACCACACATTCAGAAGGGTTTGATCCTCCAAAAAGATCGTACAGGAGGGCTCTGTCAGCTCAATAGTGGCAGTCAGGGCAACTAGAACAGCCCAAAATGAGGTCAGGAGGCAGGTTGCAATCTCCCCCTAAAAGTGGAGGTATAAATTCGAAAGTGGGCAATGAAGTGGTTCTTGTCAGTGTAAGGGGTGCAAATGAAATGAAGAATCACTAATTTGGCAAAACCCCATCTGCCTTCCTCATCCATCACGGTCTTGAGAAACTTACAGGGGAGTTTGTGGATAATAAGGATGGCCACCCCCCATTTCTGGGAGGAGCTATGGAAAGGATTCAAGCCACACACAAGTTTCAAGATGTCAGGCTGCTTGGCACCGTACAGGCTTCAGTGAACAAAGCAGGCTGTCAGGCGGTGGCCTGTATCACCGTCCAGGCTGGTGAGTAAGGAGGACATCTCAGGCCGATGAGGAGAGAAGCGGGTTGGCAATCAGGTGGTATGGAGGCCCGCTCGGCCAGCAAGTCTAACAGCCAAAATGGCAGGTGGCATGCCAGAGACGAGCACCGCCAACACCAAAGAACCAATGCTTCAGCTCTCCACGAGTGTGACAGAGCTCCTCTCTACCTGGGCAGTACGGGACATAAGAGAATAAAAAATACAGGCTTCCTTCAGCCCCGGGACACAACAGAAAGACATAAATGGCCTGCTCTGCAGCAGAGCTTCAGCAAGGAGTGGCCATCGTGGTCAGCCTGTAGCTCAATCAATCATTCAGGGGTTGGTAAAGCACACCTACTCACCTGTGAGGGTCTCAAGGTGCTGGAAGGGTAAGGGGGGTGGCTTCTTTGATGCAGGTGTCATTTGAAAAGCCAGGTCTTGAGGTCCTTCCTGAACTAGGGCAGTGTGGGAGATTGCCGGATGTGGACGTGGAGGGTGATCCAGGCTTTGGCTGAGAGGTAAAAGAAGGACTTTCCTCCTGTTCTAGTCTTGCTGATATATGGGACGGTGGCCAGAGAGAGCTTGGTTGATCGGGCTGTCTTTGGAAGGAGAGGCAGCTGTTCAGGTATACTGGTCCGGTGTTGTGAAGGGCCTTGTATGCTTGCATGAGGAGTTCGAAGGTGATTCTTCTTTCGAATGGAAGCCAGTGGAAGTCGCCGAGGTGATGTGGCTGTGAGGATCAGTCTGGCTGCAGTGTTCTGGACAGTCTGGAGTTTGCAAAAGAGTTTCTTCTTGATTCTCACATAGAGAGTGTTGCCGTAGTCCAGTCTGTTGCTGATGAGTACGTGCGTGACAGTTTTTCTGGTTTCGGTTGGGATCCATCTGAAAGTCTTTCGAAGCATGCAGCGGGTGTTGAAGCAGGGTGAGGAGACGGTGTGGATCTGGTGTTTTATTGTAAGCGAGGAGTCTAGTATGATGCCAAGGTTTTGTGTGTGGTCCGTCGCGGTTGGGGGATGTCTGAGGGCAGAGTGCCACCAGGAGCCGTTCCATGCAGAGAGGGTGGTACCAAGGATGAGGACTTCCATCTTTTCTCAGTTAAGTTTCAGGCAGCTGTTCTTCATCCAGTAGGTGACGGCTTTCATCGCTTCCTGGAAGTTATGTCCGGTGATGTTGGGTCCATTGGTGAGGTAGAGGATCAGCTGGGTGACGTTGTCATAGGAGATGATGTTGAACGCGTGGTTGATTGATATTTGTGAGGGGGCAATGTTGACGTTGAATAGGCTGGGGCTGAGGCAAGAGCCCTGGGGCTTTCCACAGTTGGTCTCTGTCGGTTCCGAGAGGTAGGGAGGAAGTCTGACCCACTGAGTTTTGTCGGGGAGGAAGGAAGGGGTCCAGTCGAGGGGCTGGTGGCTATGGTGTGGTGGGAGACGGTGTTGAATGCAGCCGACAGGTCCAGGAGGATGAGGGCTGCCGATTCACCTTGGTTGAGGAGGAGCTCTGCCTCCGCCTCCAGTGCGGAGATATGCCCTGAGTGTGGAACCTCAACCCAAGAGCGGAACCTCAGCAGTCGAAAAGATACTACTCCTAACTTAGCTTTGTGAATACCAAAAAGTAATAAACTTTGACTTTTTGGTCTTACTTTATCATTATGAATTGAGCCCTCACTTTCCCAATCACTTAGTTACCTAGTCACATACTGACAATCATTTGATACAACAGTGTGGTTTCCAGGCTCTCTAAGTGCTTGCTTGAATATCAAACCTAATACTTTATAAACATGAAACTGACAAGATTTACTGTAGATAACACCTCCTAGGACTGATGCCATGATCAATCCTGAGCCCCATTGAAGGTAAGGTTACGCATGGTGACAGTTGCAAAGCAAGAGTGCCACGGCCCTAAGTCAAGCGAGGAAAATGGGCTGCTGGGCTTTCTGGTGGAAAGTAAAAAACTGTCATAACCAGGTAACACTAGACTCCTTAGAACCCTGGGCCCTCATGCCACTGTACCTGCTACACCACTGATATCTATGCCCTTGTGTGAAGATAAAGAATGCTCAGAGTATGTCTTTCATTGCACATTGCGATCTGTGCTCAATGTAAGATGTTTTTCCTGTTTGTTTTTTTAGGTGTAATGGCTAGCAAGGATGCTGGGACAGTTACCAATGGCGATACCATACCTGCTCATCCCCTCATGGAAAAGGAGGAGGCTGAAGAGGGCAAGCCAGAGATAATGGAGCGAGGACACTGGAACAACAAGCTGGAATTTGTATTGTCTGTGGCCGGGGAAATAATTGGATTGGGCAATGTCTGGAGATTTCCTTATCTCTGTTACAAAAATGGAGGCGGTAAGAACAGGGCACTGCTCTGAATTTTACGCAAATACAGTATAGAAACTTAAATTACAGCCCACCCATTACTACTGAATTTTAGGTACTAGATCTAAAGGACAGAAGAATGCAGTCAAATGTGCTATGGTGATGGAGGGCTGATGTTGTATGGGCTTTTCCAAAGTAAGTCTGGAGTTTTGGATGAATATGGCTTGAAACAAAATGGATGGTCACTGATGATCAAATATATGAAGTTTTATGGTTCAAATCTATTTTATTCATTTAACCAATGACACATGTGCCCACCTACTTCCAATGGGCGGTGAGGCACCACAGTATTTGGGAAGAATTAAGGTGGGGTAGGGAGGGTCAGTGTGAATTGGTCTCAGTAATGATTGAGTGGGCTTGGAATGGTAAGAAGGTAGTCCAAACAGAGGGGACGTGTGATAGAGATCAGGGTGTGTACAATATTCCCACTACCACGAATAAAGTAATCTCACAGTTACACGCACATGCATACATCAGTAAATATTTAACTAATAGAAGACACATCTATGAATATGGGGAAGCTATCGGCCGCTCTTTAGCTTTGAGATTAAAAATGAAGTCCACCTCTCGGGTGATTTCAAGAATTCAGGATCAAGATGGGGTGATTCGGGAAGCCCCCTCGGAGATTCTACAAGTATTTCATCAATTTTATTCGGAATTGTATACTCAGCAATCACATTCTACCATGGCTCAGATCCCTGATTGTGCAGTGTTAAAACAGCTAAATAACATTGAAGCTGATATTTTAGATAGCCCCTTTACTATGGAGGAATTAATGGAGGCTGTTAGTCAAATACCTAATGGGAAGGCTGCCGGCCCTGACTTTATTCCGGGGGAGGTTTATAAATGCTTTTTTGAATCACTGAAGAATGTATTGTTATCAACATTTAGGATGGCACAAAAGGGAATAGCACCCGCTACCTGGAACGACGCTTCTATTATTGTTTTTAGTAAAAAAGGGAAACCGCCTGAATTACCAGGATCATATCGTCCAATATCTTTACTTAATTGTGACAGCAAACTATATTCTAAAATGTTGGCCAATCGTATGTCTAAGGTTATATCATCATTAGTTACTATAAATCAGCATGGCTTTATACCCAAAAGAGGAACGGTCTCTCATATCAATAAAGTTATTACTTTATTTGACTATGCTGACGTGAAAAAAAAGGATTTGGCTCTGATTCTTTTAGATGCTGAGAAAGCTTTTGATCGTGTGGAATGGGTCTATCTGTGGGAGGTGATGAAACGGATGGGTTTTGGCAGTGCTTTTTTAAAGGCAATTCAGGTGTTATACAGTGCACCAATTGCCAGAATCTCAGCAATGGGCTTAAAGTCAGAGGAAATTAAAATTACTAGAGGAACAAGGCAAGGGTGTCCTTGCTCCCCTTTATTGTTTGCCTTATATATCCATCCCTTCATCATAAGCCTACAGAATTCTTTATGTATCAAACCCTTTCCAGTTGCTGATACTCTATTTACTGTATTCGCATATGCGGATGATATAGCCATAGTAACTACTGATCCCAGGGAGGCAATAGTGGAGATTGAATTATTGGCCAAAGATTATGGAAGTATGTCAGGATACAAATTAAACGCGGAAAAAACCCAAATTCTTTGTACAAAGAATATACAATTTAATGATTGTCGGGTTACTAATGAAGTAACCTATTTGGGTATTCTAATTAAAATCCAAATGCAAGAAATTGTAGAGAGAAATTGGGAAGTGAGCATAGCCCAGATTAAACAGTCATTAGATAAATGGAGCAGACTTCAATTATCCATCATTGGAAGGGGGAATATAATTAAGATGAATATTTTAGCTAAAATACTATATCTATTTCGCAGTATACCCCTGGAATTTCCACTTAAACATATACAGTATTTACAAAATATCTGTGGGAAGTTTGTTTGGGCCCCCGGTAAACCGCGTAGATCCATGAAATGGCTTACATTGCCGGAAGAAAGAGGAGGACGCGGTATACCTGATTTTCTTTTTTATTATTATATTTGCTTTTTACAAAAAATGGGATATATATTGACAGGGGAATCGCCAAAGAATGAGGCGGATAGCCCATCTATTTTCTTTTTACTTTTAGGAGCACAAGCAAAAGGATGCCTATTAAAAGAACTAGAGGGCAATTATTACAAACATACACGATTCAAGACTCTTGCCTCAGCATTTAAAGTGTGGAGAAATGTTAAGAGATTAATGAAATTCGGTAAAATTACATATTATACTCCTTTTGAAGCCTATAAACTACTCCCCTCGGTGTTCTGGGATGATATCGCTAAGATATGGCTTAAAAAAGGGATTTCAAGAATTGGGGATTTATATCATAAAAATGCTATATTCGTAACATATGCAGAATTATCAGATAAATTTCGGCTTTCACCCGCGTTCTTTTTTAAATATCTCCAAGTCCGGGATTTTTGTTTAAAAAATCATATTGAGGCACTTCCTAATGACTTAATTGAGGGAATTCGGCTCCAGAAAAGGATTGGTCCATTATATGTGATCTTAAATGATTACAAAAATGATGACATGCAAAAATACAACCAGTACTGGACTATACAATTGGCAGACCCTCAAATAGATATAGGGGAATCGCTATGTCTTGCTAAGAAAATTTGTTTGGCAGCCAATTTAAAAGCCCAAGTCTATAAAACTATTTTTAGGTTATACTACACTCCTAAACGTATGGCGACTTGGGGCGAAAAATATGATGGTAAATGTTTTCGTTGTGGAGAACAAGAGGCAGACATGGTGCATATCTTCTATAAGTGTACAAAACTGATGCATTTTATTGCTGAGATTGAAAAATTTATTTCATTGGTACTTGGTTGTCCGGTAAAGATCTCTCCATCACTGATGATATTAGGAAGATGTCAATGTGTATATAGTCATCAGGTCTTAAAAGAACACTCGTATTTTCTTTTTCTTGCAATGACTGTTGCTCGGCTATGTATTGCAACAGAGTGGTTATCACCTGAGGCTCCTACGTTTGAATTTTGGAGAGCTAAGTTGTATCGTATGTATGAAACTGAAATGCATTTATATGCCCTAAAAGGGATCAGGAAGAAACGTTTAGGTATTCTAATTTGGGGAGCCCTTATGAATTTTTTGTCTGACGATATGGGTATATTGTAGTATATGTGATTTTTTTTTTTTTTTTCTATGCTCTTTTTCTCTATTTTTATGCCGCACTTTGCTACATTAATTTATGTATGTATATATTTGTGAATCCGCTTTGGAAACAATAAAAAAAAAAAAAAAAACATGCATACATCATACGCTAGGGCCCATTTCACTAACATACGCTCAAATACTCTACCACCAATAAACCTGTGGAAGGAAACACTCCTAAACACCCTGCATCTATACCGAGGTCGATAAGACCTGGTTTTTGTGACTGTCCCTAAGCATAATCTATACAATATATACAACAATAATCAATAACGCAAACCCAATAATTGACAAGAAAGAATATCCAACACCATGTTTAAAATTATATTGTTTTATCTAAAATTAGTCAAAGAAAATCAATTAGAGTAAATCATTTCTCATAGTTACCTATTCTAGCTAAATGTCAGAACGGGTCAGGACAAGTCTCTCGGTAAATGTCTCTCAAGACGAAGTCCCTTCAGCATCAATCCTCAGCAACGCAGATTCCGTACGCGGCAAAGGCAAAATGGCAAGTGGCAAAGACCCTCTCTAGGCTAACATCTTATAGTTTCTAAACAATAGAAAGATACATTGGGAACATAGAAAAAACTATAATGTCCGCCGGACTTGCTGAGCAGAGCGAGAAGGAAAGGATGTAACATCGCTACATTTGAGAATCTCCGCTCAGGAAAAGTACACATAATGAAAACTACGGAACAGGAACCAAGAAAATAAAACATGTATCATATTAATCCTGCTTCTCCTCGGCTATCGAGCCACAGTTCAGAGCTTCTCGCTAAGGCTCCTTTGTTTCCCAAGGCTGCCAAGGACACCTTCATTTCACTTGGAGACTTCCCAAAAACTGCTGCTGTCCTCATGGAAAGTTTTTCAAGCAAGGACCATGGTCAGTTAGCTTCAGGACCATTTCCAGCAGGGGTCTCCCTCGTCACAGTTTTCATATTTAAATCACAGCCAGGCTCACAATTCGGCCATCTTTTCTTAGGCCAACATAGGCCTCAATAGACCATCTTAATTAAAAGAGACAAAACAACGTTACCACAGCATAGTGATTAAACAGTGTTAACCCCACTAATACCCTTATGTGTATGCATTTATCTAGCACTTGCAACATAGAAAAGCATTAATTCAGAAAGCGTTTTGTGCTCAAAAATAAACAGCACATAGCAACGTTTAAACATGAAAACATGCACGTTATTTTTTAAAACAGCACATTTATGCACACCCACATGTAACTCTCTCTTGTTAGGACAAACGGATTGATTAATATAAACGCACTTGCACAAGACAAATAATTAATTATTAATTATTAATAAATTAATACAACGAATAGACATGCCAGAGCTTCAAAAGCCCCAGAATTTTCAAACTGAAAACTCTGCTCCAGCAATCCCCCCTTTGGTGATTTTATCACCAAATAAACCCCAAAAAAAAATTAGTGAAAATTTAGTCCCTATTTTAGGAGAAATCGGAAATGTCTTTTCCCCTTTACACAACATTAGTCCCTATTTTAGGAGAAATCGGAAATGTCTTTTCCCCTTTACACAACATTAGACACCAGTCACTCTTTCATCATCCCTTTTTGTCTCTAAGTAAACACTCTCCCTCAATTCTTCTAGTTCAATTTCTTGAGGTTCTCTTTTCAACTTCTTGTTTTTCTTTTCATTATTCAATTTCTTCCTCCCTCCCCTGTTTTTACAACACACACACACCAATCTTATTATTAATAAAGCAACAATTATACAAGTTAAGGGAAACAAAATTCTACCTATAATAGTACTACCTATTTTTGCAATAAAATCCTTAACAGCTATCATTTTATTAGCTATTTTAGTCCATAAACTCTCAGTTTCAAGTGGTACTAATTCTTCATGCAAATCAGTAATATTTTTGATATAGACCTTCAGGTCTTTGCTTTCGTCTGGAATGTAAGTGCAACAATGTTGAACTTTCAGCATTCCACAGACTCCACCCTCCTTGGCCAATAGAATATCAAGGGCAAGTCGATTTTGCATAGACATGGCACATACGGCACTTAATTCCGTATTCACCAAAAGAAACCCTCCAGCGGTATTTGTCGATAAGCGATCAACCACTGTGGACAGTTTCCGAATTCCATAAGCATTCAAAGAAATTCCCACTGCTGGAATCAAAACCCCAAAAATATCACCCACTATTTCAGACCAAGTTTCTCTCTTAAAACGCATTAGTAAGTTAATATGTTCTACATCTGTTATTTTATCTATATGGAAAATCTTTGGAAAAACTAGGCCCACATAACATGTGCCATACCAATGGTCAGGCAACTTGTAATAAGCCTTATTCCCACAAACATACTATACTCCTGGAAAAATTGTATCTTCTCCACCTCTGAAACCCCAACCTGTTGCAATGAAGTATGTATCATGGCACTCACTAGTCCCGACAAAATATGTATCATATTGGGATTTCCTTCTTGTAATACAAAGTTTACCCTTCTGTGGTGCATCTAGAGCTAAAGTTGGACTAGCCCCATTCTTCAACTCTTTTCCCATCTCAATGTCCCAAATTGTCTCACTCACTTTATATTTTCCTGCTTTCTCATGCATGTTCAATCTCCTTTCTTCTACCATATCCAGGAAAGCTTTCTCCTCTCCTTTCAAACTACAAGTTAAATTATTCTTAAAAATGTAATCTAATGTTAATCCTTTTTCTTCAATAAAAATCTCACCAAAAGTGTTAGCTTCTTTAGCTGGATTCAGCTCTTTGTTCATTGGCAAGTGCCCAAAAATACTATCTCTGTTAGACATCTTGTAATCTACCTTCCCTAACAAATAAAAAACACTACTTAAAATACTACAGGAAATACCATATGTAGCTGGTAAATGATGATAAGTAACACCCTCTGAAACGGATGCAGGTAATTGCATACAGACGTAGCAATCCCTTACTTCCATTGTCTTCACATATTCATATAACAGTTTCGAAAAAACATTACTAGAAAAGTTATTAATTGACCTATCTTTGTGTATGTAAGTATTACTAATTCTAATTGGAACTACTTTTTGTGAATTCTTCTCTACATTTGTCACATTCTCTGTATGCATCTCAAACTCTACTTTAAAAGTAACTAATAAAACTAAAACACCCCATAGAAGCATTAATAATCCAGTACAGCAGCAGCACATCCTACACCACCTTTTAAAGAAGGCACATCTATTTCTATTATCCTCTATGTTAGCCATTTTAGTTTAGCCTCTACTACTCCACTACTGTTTGAACTTTTCCAATTCTTCAGCAATTCTTCAGCTTTCAGTTTATCCAAATGATCTCTTCGTTCACTTAATCCAAGTGAATCCTTCCTTTATTCAGTTTGGATACTTGTCATTCTTCACTTCAATTTCTTCAACATCAAATTGTATTAGATCTCCAACATCAAAATCCTCAGTACTCGACTCTTCTCCAATGTCAGTCAAGAGTACTTTCAGAATTTCACCAGTATCTTCCTCAACCACTTCTCTCAAGATCTCTTCCGGATTATCTCGAGTCACTGCTTCTTCTTTTCCTCCTTCAGACAGTGCCACATAAGACCATTCCGGCGATCTGTACTTTTGGTTGGGTCTTCTTACTCTTTTTATTTCTACTGGTTCGTTTGACTCCTTTGATTTTTCTCCTTCAGCTTTTGAACTTTGACTCGAAACTTCATTCACTTGTTCAGCTTTCGATGTATTTGCTCTTATTATTTTGTATCTCAGTCTCTTAACTCAGTTGTTAGGCCAACGATCTCCTCTTAACACCTTTTTCGGCTTTATTTCTTTATTACTTCTTTCTCCAATCCAAGTTCTCTTTCTCAGAACTCGACCCTCTGTTTGTTCATCCTCATCATCTGTTTCAAGTGCCTCTTGTTTCCGCTTTCCAGCAGCTCTCTTCTTTTCCACAGATTTTTTCACCACTGTTTGAGACTTCCCTACTCCTGTCCCTCCTCGGATCTCCGACACGCAATCTTCTTGCTGTCTACTTGTCCCTTCACCTGGCTCATCAAGAATGTTCCCTACACCTCCTCGGGGGTCTTCCGCAATCTGTCCCTTTCTATCTTCTTCTGACCCTACTTCTTCAAGTATAATCTCAAGTGGTTCTTCAATCTCCTCCTCTTCTGATTCAGGAGTAGTCTCTGTGTGATTTCTCTTTTCTTTTCTTTTTCCTTCACTGCTGTTTGAAACTTCAGGCTCTTTTACAGAATTCGATCTCTTCTCTGATACTCGCAGTGGTTCATTCGAAGCTTTTCCTACTTCTTTCCCCACTGATTCTGTATCTTCATCATCGCTGGAATCTGACTCTTCAAAATACTCTTTACCAGTCCCTTCTTTTGGGTTTGGAACTCTCAGAGTATGACTTGCATGTACCCAGTGCTTCACTCCAGCACACTTCACTGCAGTCGTCGTAGTCAGAATAACTTGTCTCGGCCTTCCCCACCTTGGAATCAAGCAATTTCTTCTTCTGTGAACTTTTATCCTCACCCAGTCTCCTGGACTCAGATCATGGGCTTGCTTCTTCTCAAGTGTGGTAGCTTCTTCTCCAACCTGGTGAAACACAGAATGAACTGCGTCAGCCAGGCCTTTACAGTAATCCAAAATCATGTCATCAGTTATTGTCACCAATTTATTGACAGGCACGAATGCATGGCGCATTGCACGTCCCATGATTATCTCGTGCGGACTCAAACCAGTAGTTCTATCTGGAGTAGATCTCATAGTCATCAGAACTAGAGGTAACACATCTGGCCATTTCATGCCAGTGGCTAAGCACATTTTTCCAATCCTATTCTTGATTGTGCCATTAATCTGCTCAACCACACCAGAAGCCTCTGGTCTGTATGCACAATGTAGCTGCTGCTGTATTTTCAATGCTTCACAAATCAAAGCCATGAGCTCATTTTGAAAATGTCCACCTCTATCAGACTCAACTGTTACTGGAAACCCGTACCTAGGAATCAACTCCCTTAACAGTAACTTTGCCACTGTTAATCCATCATTTCTTCTAGTCGGGTAAGCTTCCACCCACCTTGAAAACAAACAGACTACAACTAGAACATACCTCAGTCTGTTTACTTGGGGCATCTCAATGAAATCAATCTGCATTCTTGTAAAAGGACCTCCTTCTCTGCCTATTGTCCCCAGACTCACCACTGTCTTTTTCCCAGTGTTAAATTGCTGACAAACTAAACACCTCTGACAGATGCTTTCTGCAATTGTCCTGAACTTTGCATTGTACCAGGTTTGCTTGAACGACCTAACCATCGCGTCCCTCCCCAAATGTCCCTGGCCATGATACATCCTTGCCATTGACGACAAGATGGAGTTGGGCATCACTGGTCTGCCATCTCTGTAGACCCAAACATGGTCTGTTTCTCTTGGAGCACATCCTGCCTTAATCCAATCTTTTTTCTCTTCCTCTCCTGCCTCATCTTGCAACTGTTTCACTTCATCCCAGGTCTCTAAGACATTAGTAAACATCACAGAGAGTAAAGACATTTCCCCTTCTCTGTCCCTGTTGATGGACTGATTTGTTTTGGCACAATATTGTGCAACATCGTTCGCATAACGGTTTCCGACCGTTATAAAATCCTCCCCTAGTCCATGGGCAGCACATTTTACAACTGCTAACTCCTTAGGCAGCTGTATCGCCTCAAGCAATTTACCAATCATTTCAGCATTCTTTATCGGAGTTCCACTTGATGTCAAGAAACCTCTTTGTAGCCAAAGTTGGCCAAAATCATGCACCACTCCAAATCCATACTGACTATCAGTCAATACAGTCGTCCTCAAATCTTTCCCAATTTCGCAAGCTTTTGTCAATGCTATCAATTCAGCAACTTGCGCAGATTTCACTCCTTTCAATGGTGATGCTTCCATGACCTCTGAAACTTTGCATACCGCATATGCTGCACATAGCACACCATCATCATTTCTCAGGCATGATCCATCCACAAACAACACATGATCACTCTCATTCAAGGGTAGATCCCTTATGTCTGGTCTTGGTTTTGTACAGTACTCAAGCACATCCAAACAATCATGATCATCTTCCATCTTCACACCCACATTTTCAATATCTGGTAAAAGTGTCGCTGGATTCACATTTACACATCTCTCAAGAGTCACATTTGATGCTCCCAGAATCACTTTTTCATATTTAGTCAATCGACTATGTGACATGTACTGAGTCCTGCTTCTTGTCAAAAGAATTGCCACATTGTGAGGTATGAATACCCTTACAGGATATCCCATTATGATTCCCTCACTCTGTTCCAGACTCCTGCATGTTGCAGCCACAGATTTCAGACAACCTGGTAAACCCACAGCTACAGGGTCAAGTGTCGATGAGAAGTACGCAATAGGCCTTCTCAGTAATCCATGCTTCTGAATTAACACTGAAAGTGCACATCCATTTCTTTCACTGCAGTACAGCTCAAATTCTTTTTCATAGTCAGGCATACCCAAAGCTGGAGCCTCACACATTTTACTTTTGAGCTCTTCAAATGCTGCCATTTGTTCTGCATCTAGATCCAATGGATCCGTCATTTCACTTTTTGTCAGTTTAATCAGTGGCTTTGCTATCAAGGAAAAATTAATTATCCACTGACGACAATAACCCACCATACCCAGGAACATTCTCACTTCTCTCTGGGTTTTTGGAGCTTTCATTTCTCTGATTATTCTGATCCTGTCAGTAGTCACTTTTCTCAGACCCTTTTCAATATTGTGTCCAAGATAATGCACCTCTTTCTTGCAAAACTGTAATTTGGCTGGAGATACCTTTAACCCTCCATCTGCCAGATGATTCAGTAAAGCTATGGTATCTACTTCACAAGCTTCACGTGTCTTTGATGCCACCAATAGGTCATCAATGTATTGCACTAGCACTGAACTCTCGGGCATGATCAAACTTTCCAACGATTTCTTCAATAACTGATTGAATATCGAAGGACTCTCCGTATACCCCTGTGGGATTCGACACCATGCTAAGATACGCTGGCCAAACCTAAATGCAAAAATCGGCTGGCTATCATGATGCAATGGAATTGAAAAGAACGCATGACACAAATCAATCACTGTATACCACTCAGCATCATGTGGAATTTGATACAGAATCACTGATGGATTTTGCACAATAGGACAACATGCCACCACAATTTGATTAACTTTTCTCAAATCCTGTACGATCCTAAATTTCCCATTGGGCTTTTTTAGTCCCATTATCGGTGAATTACACGGACTACTCAGTATTTCTCTCAGGACTCCTTGCTGAATCATTTTCTCAATTATAGGAGTTATCCCTTCAATTATTTCTGGTGTCATTTTGTATTGAGGAATGTTAGGATATGTAATACCCTCTTTTACTGCAATTTTCACTGGATCTACATTATTCATCAATCCCACATCCTCTCCAGTAAAATCCCAAACTGTCCTTTTCACTGTGTCTCTCAGCTCTTGAGGCAAATCCTCCGGATTAAACACAGCAAATGCACCAATTAACTCACTTTCTCTATGTTCTAGAGTCACTCGGTACAAAACATCTTCATCTGGTGTCTCAAAGGCTATTCCATCCGGTGTACAAAAAATTGTGCAGTTCCTTTTGCACAACAAGTCCCTACCCAATAGGTTCACTGGACTCGTGTCACAGACAATGAATCTGTGCATGTCTGAAAATTTCCCTATCTGTACTCTTACAGGTTCAGTAAGAAGTGTTTTGATTTGTGTATTGGCTACACCAACTACTTGGATTGCTTCATCCGAGAGAGGAAGATTTCTAACATCTGTTGACCTGACAGTTGATCTTGTCGCACCTGTGTCTACCAAAAAAGTAACACTCTCCTCATTTATTTTCCCATCCACAAATGGTCCTGCCTGGTCTATTTCTAGAGTTGCACCAAGTATGCACTCTTCTTCCTCTCCTCGGCACCGTCAATAATCACCCTCAGACTCACTCCCTTCACTCTTTAACAAGTACTGCTGTACTTTGTTAGAACGTCTTGGTTTGTTTACCTGCTCATCATTGTAGAATCCTGAATCCTGATTATACTTTTGTAACCCTCTATTCTGCGGCAAGGGCGGTTTTGGCTCTTGACTCTGCTGTCTCACAACTTTCTGTTGTTGCTGCTGTTGATTATTTCCTTCGTTCTGCACCTGTTGATTTAAGGATTTGTTTTCATTACTTACTAATGGTGGATTAGGACACTCCGATCTCCAATGCCCCAATTGGCCACAGTTGTGACAAGGAAACTTTTTCTTCGCTTCCTCAAGACTTCCTTTTCCTTTTCCTGCATATCTAGGTCTATTCCCTGCATTATTTCCTGGATTATTTGCTTGTTCCACTAACTGTGCTTCCTGTTTCTCCGCAACTTTCACTTGTGCCCACATTGCTTTCTCTTTCAGCTTTCTTTGTTTTGCTTCAATTTCATCACTGAAGTATTTTGCATGCCTCAGGATCTCATCTACTTTCTTACTCTGCCAATCCACTGTGTGCTCACGAATTCTCTCACCAATTTCAGGTCTAAGGCCATATCCAAATCTGTATACAAAATGACTCAAATCTTTGTCACCCAGGTGTTCATCTCCACTGAATTGTTTAAATGCCAGTATCAGCCTCTCGTAAAAAGCATGAACTGATTCTTTCGCTTCCTGTTGTGTTCGATCTATCTTTACCCAGTCTGTCTCTTTTGCAGGTACTTTACTCTTCAGGTATACCATCACCTGATCATACTTCCTCATTACCTCTGGATCTGGTGCCCCTGTTCTTGGGTCTCTTGGATATTCCTCAGTAGGCCAACTCACAACTATTTTACACTCAGTCCACAAGTCTGCTGGAACAATTATATCAAACAGACTATTCAGGTCAACCCACAGCACTTTTGACAATTTCACAAATCTATCTACCTGCCTATACCACTCGACGGGCTTTTCTCTCAATCGAGGGAAATCATTCGTAAATGATAAAATATCCTGTCTAGTCCATGGAACATGTACATATCCTCCTCCAGGTATTTCTCTCATAGGATAATTATCCACTGATTTCTCCTTTTCTCTCACTGGAAATGCTGAATAAGTTGTTCTATCTTCAGCCTCATCTCTTTTCTTGTACCACCTATCCTTCCACTTTTCTACATCACCCCATCTTCGCAATAATGCTACCATTTCCTTAATCTGTCCTGTTCTACCAGTAGCATTCAAATTTTCAATGTCTTTTTCTGTAAAATCCATCCTGTAAGTTCTTTGTAAAGCTTTCACTTTATCAATGTCAACTCCCTGTTCATTTGCTATTGCTCTTAGCCTGTCATGTGTATTTCTTGCTCTCCAGGTAACACTTTTGCACATAAACATTAGTTCACCATCACGATGACTCTTCAGAATCTCCGTTGGAACTGTTCCTGTGACAAGCTCTTCTAGTTCTACACGTAACTTAGCTACATCAATTACTTGTGAATCTTTATCCTTTTTTTGTAGAACCTTCATCCAATCATTCAAATCATCAACTGTTATTTCAGCAGTTTTTCTCACTGGAACCACTCTCTTTTGCGGTTCTAAAATTGGCATCCCTGAACAACTAGCTTCACTAGCATCCAATATTTCACTACATGTGTCATGTCTTGATTGTCTCAGGTCTCTTCTTTCTGCTCTTTTGCCTGAATCTCCTGAAGGACCAGCTGAATTTGTCAGATTATTCCCAACATATGGAATCACCAGTCCATTCTCACCTGTCCTCTGTTTGTCAAACACAGGCATAACTGGACCTATTGTTACAGGCACTGTAACAGCTTCTAGATTCTTCGTTAACTCCCTAATCTTCTCTGTCAACTCTGTTGTAGTTCTGGCTAATTGTCTGGCATTCTCATCAAGGTAATGATCACTCCTTACCTCAGGCGTCTCATTTTCTGTCTCATTAACACAAACTGTATCTCTTATCGGAGAAACAACTGGTGTACTTTTGTCCGGTTCTGGTCTATATGGAGGTGGTCTTTTGTAAATCATGTCATTCAAGACCTCATCCTCATACTCATTAACTCCATATTTTCTTATTTCTGACTCAGGAACCCTTTCTGCTCCTCCTTCAACTGTTCTCATCGGATATAATCCCTCTGACATACTAACATCTCGCCACCATTTCATTTGATCATGATGAGTCTCACGATCATGTCTCCTCCCAAACATATACCTATAATACCCTCCAGATCTTTGTTTTTCTCTCTCATGTACTTCTTCTTCCCATTCCACTAAAGCCTCGAACTGTGTAGGTCTCGGTTTCGGGTCAAGACATAGCATCTTTTCCCGTAAATTTCTCAACACGGCCAGATTAAATGAACCATGTTCTGGAAATGCTAGAACACCATCTTCTTTAGTATACCTAACCCAATTCTCCAACCATATACAGGTATGAAACCCATGTCTTGCAGCCATAAAGGATGCAGGTGTTTTCGGTGGAGGTAACAACTCACCCTCTCTTGTTTTAACATTTTTATCCTTGCTAAACCACTTTTTAATTTTACCAAAAAATGTCTCCTTCTTTTTCTCTTCTTGGTAATACATTTTAGCGTTTACAAAGAACTCTCTACTCCTTCCGTATTATAAATATACAATACGAATTTTCAACCAATTGCAGCGCGACTCACACTAACGCACCAATCCTGGAACGTTTACGTCACTAAATAGCCCTTCCAATCCTTGCGCAGCTCACACTAACGCACCAATCCTAGCGCAAGCACTATTATGATCTACCATCCAATCAGAGCGCGGTCTTTCTGACGTCAACAGTCGCTGACTGCAGCTTCTGCTCTGTCTTCTGTCACTCGTCTACCCCTCCTTTACAAAATCTTTTCAGTAGACTTCGTGTCAAAATTTCTACAAAATCTATTAGTTACAACATAAAAACATCTCCATTGTCTGCTTCGCTAACCACAGAATAGTAAAAGAGAGTCTATTTCATAAGAAACCTTTCATTGACACAGTAGCACTTCTACTACTCTGCCCTACTAACATACATTCATTAACTGTTTCCTCTAGGACTTGTCCAAAGAGTCTTACAATCAACTAAATGTACAAACATTCACGCACATTCATACAAAGGAAATATAGTACATACACACAGAATCCTGCTTCCCGAGAACAGACAATCTGCTCCACTACAGAATTATAACACACATTAACTAAGCAAGCTTTCTTTGCCCAGTTCTTCAAATAAGCTCAGAGAATACCTATTACTCCTCCCGCGATAAGCTTTAACGGAAATCCTTACGGATCCCTGGGACTTAAGACCAGAGTTTCACAGATAACCTTCACTATCATACACACTCCTTATATACCAGAAATATCTAATAGTAACATACGACGATGTCACTAATTCCGAACCCAGACAATGTGACGCGCAACTTCAATTGTCACACGTTATTCCCCAATTCCGTCTTTCCCGAGAGCAGCATATACTTCCCTCTGCCCTACTACGGAACTGCCACAGCTTCCAAGTTCCAGAAGCACTACATATAACTCAACATTACGACTCCAACATATAGTATTAGTACATATACCAACATGAACCAATAATCAATAATCAATAAAAACAATCTTATCTAATCAAGACAATCATCAAAAACCATCCTCTGCTACCAGGAAATTGAAAGAGATCAGGGTGTGTACAATATTCCCACTACCACGAATAAAGTAATCTCACAGTTACACGCACATGCATACATCATACGCTAGGGCCCATTTCACTAACATACGCTCAAATACTCTACCACCAATAAACCTGTGGAAGGAAACACTCCTAAACACCCTGCATCTATACCGAGGTCGATAAGACCTGGTTTTTGTGACTGTCCCTAAGCATAATCTATACAATATATACAACAATAATCAATAACGCAAACCCAATAATTGACAAGAAAGAATATCCAACACCATGTTTAAAATTATATTGTTTTATCTAAAATTAGTCAAAGAAAATCAATTAGAGTAAATCATTTCTCATAGTTACCTATTCTAGCTAAATGTCAGAACGGGTCAGGACAAGTCTCTCGGTAAATGTCTCTCAAGACGAAGTCCCTTCAGCATCAATCCTCAGCAACGCAGATTCGGTACGCGGCAAAGGCTAAATGGCAAGTGGCAAAGACTCTCTCTAGGCTAACATCTTATAGTTTCTAAACAATAGAAAGATACATTGGGAACATAGAAAAAACTATAATGTCCGCCGGACTTGCTGAGCAGAGCGAGAAGGAAAGGATGTAACATCGCTACATTTGAGAATCTCCGCTCAGGAAAAGTACACATAATGAAAACTACGGAACAGGAACCAAGAAAATAAAACATGTATCATATTAATCCTGCTTCTCCTCGGCTATCGAGCCACAGTTCAGAGCTTCTCTCTAAGGCTCCTTTGTTTCCCAAGGCTGCCAAGGACACCTTCATTTCACTTGGAGACTTCCCAAAAACTGCTGCTGTCCTCATGGAAAGTTTTTCAAGCAAGGACCATGGTCAGTTAGCTTCAGGACCATTTCCAGCAGGGGTCTCCCTCGTCACAGTTTTCATATTTAAATCACAGCCAGGCTCACAATTCGGCCATCTTTTCTTAGGCCAACATAGGCCTCAATAGACCATCTTAATTAAAAGAGACAAAACAACGTTACCACAGCATAGTGATTAAACAGTGTTAACCCCACTAATACCCTTATGTGTATGCATTTATCTAGCACTTGCAACATAGAAAAGCATTAATTCAGAAAGCGTTTTGTGCTCAAAAATAAACAGCACATAGCAACGTTTAAACATGAAAACATGCACGTTATTTTTTAAAACAGCACATTTATGCACACCCACGTGTAACTCTCTCTTGTTAGGACAAACGGATTGATTAATATAAACGCACTTGCACAAGACAAATAATTAATTATTAATTATTAATAAATTAATACAACGAATAGACATGCCAGAGCTTCAAAAGCCCCAGAATTTTCAAACTGAAAACTCTGCTCCAGCACGTGCTCTCCACCACACAACTAACATCCTTGTTTAATGTTCATGGCCGTAAGGTTGGGATGGCAGGTTCAGTTCTGTCCTTCCTTATTTTGGTGGTCTTTCATGTCTTGGCCTCCAAAGGTCTAAGGACTTGGGGGCATATTTACAACAGAATGGAGAAGCGTGGCGTTAAGCAAACATTGCTAACGCCATGCTTCTCCATTCTGAAAACGCAGAGATGTGCCGTATTCACAAGAATGCAGTGCACCCCTGCGTTTCCCATAGCGCTGGTGCTGAATTCAGCTGCCTAGTGCCAACACAGGCACCCATGCACCATAGTGCAAGGGTATCTGTGTTGGGGGAAATGATTGTTTATGTGCAGGAAGATCTCCCTTCCTGCACATAAACAATCATTCATGGCATTTTGAAACTTCTATGTGTGCTGCTTGATGCAGCACACATAAAAATTGCAAAAACGTCATTTTTATTTTGTTTGTTTATGTGCAGGAAGGGTCACCTTCCTGCACAAAAACAATCAATGACAATTTGATGTTGCTCTGTGTGCTGCACAAGCCAGCAAACATGGAAACAGCAAAAATGAGGACAAATAAAACATTTCTCTTCTTTTCACCTGTTTAAAACCAGGTTTTCCCTGGTCTCAATATTGGCACTGCCTCCTATTTATGCCACCCTTGTAAATAGGGGGCAGCATCAAAATCAATTGGTTTTGCTTTGGAACGCCCACTGCACCACCCATTGCCCTCCCCTTTCACGCTAAGTACAGAATTTACAAGGCAACGTTAAGCCATAAGGCAAAGCCCCTATCTGCAACACAACGTCACTTTTAGTGAATTTGTGTTGGGATAGGGGCTTGTAAATATGCCTAATGGATGTATTTCAAGCAGCTGAGTCTGTGAAAGTCTTTCGACAGGAATCGGATGCCTGGACCCCACATTTTATCGAATTGTGGCAGTTTGTTTTCGAATAAGGCATGAGTTTTTTCATTACAATAATGTCCCACAGTTTGTGCACAGTCGCGGCTGGCACGGATCTGGGGTGATGGGCGGGTGGGTGAGAGGGGTCTAAAAAAGAAAAATTATCTTACTGCTGCAAAACAGTGGGGCGAGCCGCCACTGTTTGTGCAGCCATTCAGCATGGCCTTGTGCTGAGTCAGTGCCCTGAAGCGTAGAGAGTCCATCCATTTAGTTTGGACTATCTTTTCACTCTTTCTACTAGGTAGAAAACAGAAAGCTTTCTTAAAATAACCCTCACCCACCAGTGTTTCCCTTGGCGGCATGCTTCATCATAGGGTTCTTCCCGTACTGGATAGGGCGTGCTGCAACGCATACATTTGTGGAAACACTTTGATCCTATACTATGAAGAATTAGGAGGTATAAGAGTGGGAGGGTCTTATCTAATGAGAAAAAGGTTAAGAATACCTGGCTAAGTCGGGAAATGATTTATTCTTACCTCTAGCTGGTATGGTTGGAATGGGGAAGGTGAAAGACATACGGTTATGTGCATTTCTTTCATAGGTCTACATGTATCAAACCCTACGCCAAGGTCAGGACCACCTAATGATGATAATAAAACGCTTTCTCTTTTCATTTAGCATTTTTTTTATTTTTCTGCCTTCACTACTGCTTCACAAGCTTCTTGGAACTATGTTTTCTGCATGTACTATTTACAATGGGACAATCGCTATCTGCTTCACGTATGGTTTTGCCAATTTCGCATCAATCTTCGGTGCCTTACTCCTCTTAGGAGGCTTCCCTCCTATTTTTTCAATTATATTCTTACTTTTTTTTTCTCTTTCTTTATTTTGTAATTTTTTAGACTTCTAAATTGTTGGGTTTTGTGGTGTTATTCATGCTATAGACTGATGTACATGTTACAGGTGTCGCCTGCTTCTGTCCTTCTAACCTTTCAAGACAATGATTGGAAAGAACAAATGCATCTTTGAGCATAGAGGAGCGCCTCGGACTGGAAAAACATTTATTCATCTTGATTTGCTTTATTTTACTGTATATGATCAACTTAACTGTATGAACTTTCTTTGTGTGCTTCGGTACATTTCTGCTGTTTAACCGAAGGATTTGGTTTGAAGCTATTTGTTTGGTTCACAAAGCACTTTGCAGTGATTGTATTAATCCTCTTTCTCAGAAACCTAGAAGATACGAACCTAGCCAGTACTTATGGCTAGAGAAGGCTTCTCTACCACAAGTTCCCAGATTTTGGTGTCCCATCCTTGGTGGCAGAGCATTTTTTGCATCTGTGACTAGATCAAGGAAAATTATCCCAGCCACCTTGTGTGCAGAAACAGTGCTAGAAGTGTTCCTGAAAACCTTAAAGACTTGGCTCTTTCCCACCTGTTTGTACTATTTGGGAAGACCTGTATGTAGCAGGATTTCCTTTTTGTTGATCATCATATCTTAAAAGGCTGTATGCACCAAGATACCCTTCAGTCACAGCTGCGCTATATAAATACTAAACATAAAAAACCTTGCCAGGTCGTAGAATGTGTTTAAGGTAATTGGTGTCTACTTAAGGATCCACAGATTCCAATATACTGGACTAGCTATGGGTTATTGGCTTGGTGTTGTGTTTAGTAAGTTATTAGTTATTGTGGAGTGGTATATTCGTTTATTGAGTGGGGTGCATTGTGAAGCGTGGTAAGGTCAATTCTGAACTATGTGGGGCCATTGTAGTCTGAAATTAGGTCCTCAGAGAAAATACTAATAGCTATGAGATTTCATGGATTCATGTCAAAGGGAACAAAGCCTGCCCCAGATCCAAAGCACTAGAACTCAGGCCTGTGCAAAATGCCATATCATTCTTTCCTGTGCCCAAATACTTTGTAGTTTGTCTTTTTAGAGGATGAGAGTGGTATGTTAGCTTCACAGGGTGCTTTACAGAATTTAAATGAGAACTAGAGATGGCTCCACTCTGCAACCATGTGTTTCCTATAAATCCTTATGTCATTAATAATAAGTTGATTTTTATAGCGCCTAGTAACTCTCAAAAGAGTGTCCCCACACTAGGATTGTCCAACAACCTACACCCAATCCAAATAACAGAACCTTGAACCAACCTAAAAAATGCAAATCTAATCGCTCATAACCAGGCCTTAAGGCAGCTGGAATCACCAGGTCTTAAGCTTTATACAGAAGGTTGCTTTTGAGGATTCCAACCTAAGATGGATGGATGAGCTGTTCCACAACATGACAGTGCAAAAACCAAAAGAACAGCCACCCATCCAAGCTTTTTTTATGGAGGGGGTGGAAATCAACTCGGCTCCTGATGATTTAAGACTACGATTGGAAAAGCATGGTTTCACCATTGAGGATAAAAACTGAGGGCCCTGTCATTAAAGATTCTGTGCCACAGACACATTGCTTTGAAATAGATTCTCTTGCTTAGTTGAAGCCAATGCAACTTTACCAGGGCCGGGCCCAAGGGAGCACATTTAGGTAAGTTCAACAGTAACCGTGCAACCGCGTTCTGAACTCTCTGTAAGTTTTTTAAGTCCCCCCTGAGTGGCCCCGATATAAAGAATAATGTCACCAGAGTCTTGTCTATTGTTGTTGTCCTGGCGGCCAATGGGAGAAGATCCACGATCTTTTTCATAGTTGTTTTTAGTGTATTGAAGTATTTCCCTGCAACATAACCTATCTGGTTATCGATATTCAGCTTGGGGTCAAACCAGACTCCTAGGTTCTTTACTTTTTGTTTGGGGACTGGAACAGCACCTAGTCCATCCGCCCACCAAGCTAAAGACCATACAGATGGAGCTTTACCCACAATGAGGACCTCCGTTTTATTGGCATTAAGCCTGAGGCAGCTCCTCACCATCCACTCTGCCAACTCCACCAGGCACAACCTAAATTGTATAGCCGCACCCTTCGTTTCCTAGGAAAGAAATACAATCAGTTGTGTATTGGTGGCATTAGACACAATTGAAACATTGAGTCACTCAATGATCTCTGCAGGGGGTGCATGTATAGATGGAATAGGGTAGGTAGAGCCCAGCGGCACCCCCTGACACCGAGTCAACATTTCAGAGGAAAGAGGTCTTTGATTAACTTGGAAGGTGCAGTTTTGGAGGAAGAAGGCTAGCACCTCAGACCCAAGCCTGTGATTCCACCACAGCCGTTCTAGAAGAAGGCCGTGGGATATGGTGTTGAAGGCTGCGCTGAGGTCCAACATTATGAAAGCTGGAGTCTGTCCCCTGTCTGCACAGATTCTGCTACTTTCGCAAAATAAGGCAGCAGCGAGATCAGTCTCAGATTTTCAGGCAGTGCTGGGTCTAAGGTGGGCCCTTGAAGAAGGGGAACAACAGTGGCGTGCTTCGCTGATAGTTGACATGTGTTAAAAGATTGGATCTGAGCCTGAGGTAGGACTCAGAGAGCACTACATTTAAAAGGGATAGTGGGGCTTTAGCAGACACTGCACATTTATTCCATTCATTGCAATATAATCATTTATCCTTTCCAACTTTGCACATTCATTGATATACTATGATCAAGAATGTGTGTCATTATTTCCATGCTTTGGTACTGGGATAGGCACTACTTCCACCACACAAGTTAAATATTTATTTGTGGGCGATAACTCATGCTTCTCAGCATAATCATTCTAGAAGTAAAGCTTGCCAACATCAAAACCTAAGAATTGGAGTACATCACACACAGGGTGAACCACTGCAGAAGAGAAGGCTAAATTCTTCATTATTTTCAATCAGCCTGATAACTAATGCTGATGACTTAAAACATATGATAAAACCCCTTTCTGAGTTCTAGTTCTCCATGCCTGCCACTAACCTATCTCCGCAAATGTCTTCGGCTGCAAAACAGCTTCAAGTGATTTTCTGATGACGCTATAGTTTATTATCTTTCGTTTGAAACATCCACGCACCATCTTTTATCAGGACTCCTACTAAAAGGGTGCTCTAACTTTAACAATTCTTCTTGAGGAACTTGGACACTCATGTCAAATCTTCCAGCTTCTCTTTTTCACCCCATGCATTTCATGTTTACCAGACTGGTACCTTTCAGGGTCCTTTCATCTTGCTAGAAGTCCAAATCCTGAACTGTTTTAGTAATAATAATAATAACAATACTTTATTCTGTATAAAAAAATACCATAAAAGTACAGATCAAATACATCATAATATAAAAACAAAACAATCAACAGCTTAAAATAATACATATTCGATCCTTCCATGAGTGGGAACCCCTTATCACATGAAATTCATATTAAAGACCAATGAGAGGCTAACATCGCGGGCCACAAAGGTACATATAAAAAACATCAAAATTAAGAGAGGAACATAATAATTTGACAGCTTAGAAGTGATATATATTCGCTCCCATCACAATTTGTTCATCTGGTACCTCTTGTGTTTCTGAGTCTGATGGCTGCCCTTAAAAAGTTTGTAGTGCAGAACGGGGTCAGTGTGTCTGTAGACAATTTTAAAAATAACAGGTCCACCTTTGCATGTTTAAATCTAGAAGTCTTTAGAATACTTTTTAAAAAAACCTCCTAGGTAGTGAATAAAAAGGGCATAATAAAACAAAGTGAAGGGTATCCTGAGGAGACCGATGGTCGCAGCCACACGGACCCTTCAACTCTATGGACGTTGTGTATCCTGCCGGATCAGCTAGTATGTGGTGCAATAGATTAAGCCTAAACCGTGTCATTATAAATCTATCATGGGCATTATGAAAATAAGATAAATAAGGCTCGATACCCAAACATGATTTAGTCAGGAGGTGTTCTCTAACTGACTGTTTAACCAGTTCCCTATCTTCCCTGCATGATATAACATGCTTCTGGAACCGGGCTTGCACCAAGGTCTTGTCATGCACTGACATTTTAGTGGGGTTATCAAAAAGATCTGCGCATCCTATGGCTTCTAAAGTCTCCTTTACATACTTAAGCCATGGGATGTTCAGCCCCCGGTCGCGGGCAAGGCAGTCTGTTATAATCTGCTTACTAAATGAGGCCTCTGTATTTGCCCATATTTTGGCCCAACAGGTTAGGGGTTTGGCTTTCAGCCTATCTCCAACATAACTGACACCCAGTTCTTCGTGAATGATGTGGGACGGTGTGCTCTGAGGCACTTTCAGTAGGCGCCGAAGGTACTTGTTTTCCTCGGTCTGCAGATGCTGCGTGTCAATAAAACCCCATACCTCGCTTCCATAAAGAATTTTGGCACAACATTTAGAGCTATATAATCTCAGTATTTGCTCTGGGGACCAACGGCCCAACCTTCGTGCAAAGTTCATGATCGACCCAGAGTAGCTCACTAATGTGCGGCATTTCTCTTCTACAAGGGCCTTAAAATTAAGACGACTGTCAAATAGTATCCCCAAATAAGAAAAGGAGTGCACCTTTCCCAGGTGATGGGAACCAATCGAGTAAACATAGTTTTTACTCGTTTTTTTCCCTACTTCTATGATGTATGACTTAGTTAAATTAGGGGACAGATCTAGGTTCTCCATAAAGGAAACAAAGCCGTCTATCAAACCCTCGAGCCCTTTGGATGTCAGCGCGACGAGAACCACGTCGTCCGCATAAAGCAGGACGGGGATCCCTCTTAAGCCAATCTGCGGGGTATCAACCATTAAAGTGCTAAGTGCCTGATCCAAGCCATTTATGTATAGGGTTAACAAAAATGGGGCCAGAATATATCCCTGTCTCACCCCACTTGAACATGGAAAAGGGTCGGTGGAACTTCCCTCCTGATTGTATCTGACACTGGCAGTGGTGTTCTGGTGCAATACCTTTAGAATATTAATAAGTCCACACCAAGACCTCCCATAATTGCCCATAATTTCCTACGGTTGACTCTGTCAAAAGCCGCCGTCTAGTCCATGAGAGCCAAGTACACAGTTTCTTGGCTGGCAATGGTGTACTTGGCTACCAGTAAATAAAGGTTAAGACATTGATCGGTGGTTGACTTTCCCGGCCTAAAGCCATATTTGGTGTCAGTGATAATCTGTCGATCCTCCGCCCAGTCCATTAACCGGCTGAGGATAGCCCTTCCTAGAACTTGCGCTGACACATCAATTAGGGAAATGGGCCGGTAGCAAAGTGGGCTGTCCTTATTGCCTTTTTTGAAAATGGGAACGATTATGGCTGTGGACCAAGATGGTGGCATACCTGTGTCTACTGCTGCATTAATGACTCTGGTCAGGATTGGTGCCCAAAGATCTACCTGGCACAAGAAAATATCAGGAGGAATCCCATCAGGGCCCGGTGCCTTGTTTTAGTAGCTTTTCACTGTGTTATCAGTAATAAATCTCTTTCAGGAGCTATTCCTCTAACCATTGGATCTACTAACACCTGTCTCCTACATTTTTGCTACTTTTAAGTCATTGGCTTTGAATTAATTATTTGTCCCTGTTAATTTTTTTGTTTACATTTGTTTATTGCTTTTCACATTTCATATAGTACACATCCGTTCAGGAGTTACATTACTGTGCAGGGGTTCCTTGCCCTTCTTCCGTTTTTCTTTTGTTTTTCACATCAATAGGCATTCCGAGTGGTCGTACATATAAATATGTATCCCAAAAACTATTTTTGTTCTTTTTTTTTTATAACAGCTTGCGACATAACATTAATGCAACAGGGTGTATAATACATTTCTCTCCTCTCATGTAGAGAACTTAAGGTCTTTAAAATGGGGCATCGTTCCGAACTGTCCTTGCCTTACTATTTATTGTTGGTCTGCACACTTGTGCATTGAACATAGCTGTGCTGCAGGTCTCTGCCAAACTACTCACTACCTTATGAATGTTTATTCTGCGTCATGTTGTTGGACTTAGATGTATGTAAACGGGGGGGGGCTCATAATCCTGTCACTCAGCGCATGGTACTGTGTCTTTGTCTTATGTGTTCGCTCACCACGCGTACTTCGTCTGAGACTTCGTGTGTCAGTCCATCGTTTACTCAGACATAGCATCCGAGTCCTCTTAGGCACTTTGCCATAGGACCTGAAAGTCCGACAGGATTGTGTCCCACTCCACCGCTATGAGTTGCTTCCTAATGCCTATCGCATCCTCTCGCCGCAGTGCTATACTCTCAGCCTGTGCCCAGCATGGCAGCAATTGGTACTAGGATTTCATTGGGGGGGCCTCCGGAGATTTCCACTGCCTTGTAAGTAGGCACTTGGCCACTATTAGCCCTATGTCAATGTAGCGGGATGTCACTTTGTGCTTTCTAGACCTCTTGTATAATTCCAGGATACACACCTCCCATGACCAGCTAAGCGTACGCACTGTGCACTGTGCCAAACTTCTGGTGACCGCCTTCCAATATGAGTGTATGGATGTGAAGGACCATAGTTCATGGAGTAAGTCCCCTCCTGGCTCAACACAGTGAGGGAAACCGGCATTGGTGCGTTTGAAGTATTTATTTATTTTGGCTGGGGTCAAGTATGCCCTATGCACTATGTCATATTGTATAAGCCAGAAACTGGCATTATGAGGGGTGTGGGTGGGGCCTCTAAGGTTATCATCCCATTCTTGGTCAGTGCTGGGGTGCTGCAAGTCCGCCGATTCCAGCCGTGGTGCTGTGTGTATTCGTAAGGACTCTGCAAACCATCTGACCAAGTGACGGCCTGCACCTAGTTCATGCAGATATTGGACAGTCAGATGTGTGGCCGGCTCCTGAGCAACCTCGCCCCATGCCTCTCGCAGCACGCGCACCTCCGCCGCGTGCAGCAAAAACTGACCTCAAGGAAGGCCCGTGTCCTCTGCTAGGGTTCCTTACGGCACGAGCTGCCCGTCGCTATATAGGTCCCCCAATGTTAGGATACCTGCTTCCTCCCACTGGGGTAGCTCCGTGCTGGTGACTGGTCGGTGCCTCCTAGGCGTGCCAAGAATGGGGAGAGCTGAGGAACATGGCGGCGGGCTGACATCGGTCTCGGGAGCTCCAGGGGCAGTACAGCACTTGCCTCCTGATGACGGCAATATAGAATCGAGCTAAACACAGAAAATTTACCCGGTAAGAATTTGGTATTTTTTGAGTTCTTGCGGGTTATTGGGGCTGAGATATCTCCTTTTCTTTCCCTTTTTTTGGTGTCGATGGAGATTGTGGCGTCCGAGGCATCCGAGTCTGCGGGTGGCAGCGGTGGACGCTAGGACCGGGAGCCACGGATGGGTCGGGAGGTGGAGCCAGCGGCTGAGCCTACGGCGTATGACGGACTCAGAGATCGTCGAGCCAGGCTCTGGATTCGGGCTTGGATGGCGGTGGCTAGAGTTAGTTTTCGGGGATCTGTTGGCAGAGGTACTCTACAGCGTCTGGCGGTCACCTCGTTCTTTCAGTGCCTCCCCGCATCCTGCCCAGATTCGGTAAGGTGGTTGCCGGCAGGGAGCGAGTGGGATTGTATGGATTCAGACTTCACTCTTTCCGATCCAGCTGTCTCCCTGAGGGGCAGGGGTGGGAAAGTAGTAACCACCCAAGGACTTTGGGAAAAGGCTGATACCCCTGCCCAGCGGTCTTCAGTCGGGAGGAGTAGAAGCAGAGTGGGAGTACTCGTACAGGGCTCTCAGAGGGGGGTATCTTTCCACATTAAAAACAGATATCAGCTGCGGTCGCAGTCAGAACTCAAAACTAAGGGCATTCTGAAGCTCACAGAGGGTTTGGGAGGGGTGGCCCCAACAACCCCACGCAAAAGGAAAGCTGCGAAATCTGGCGATACTAAAAAATTGAAAGGACCCAAGGTTATTCGCCCTTCTCAAAAAAACTACTCCATCACTTAAGGCTTACTTTAAGATAATGGAGCAGGCTGTAGGGTCCACGGAGTCAATTTCGGCCCCACAATGCAGTGCCCCCCCCAATTTCACTCGAGAATCGTTTTTTGCCCCTTATGAAGATCCCAAACCCAGAGAGGGGTATCAGTGTTGTCACTGTGGACGGCTCTGTGAACTTACTAGTGACTTCTTCTGTTGACATCCCTCTTCTTTTGGGTTCCCCTGGCAGCTCTAGTACTATTACTGGTACTACTGATACCATCATTGTCCCTTCTCCTCCTACATCTACCCTACCGGCTCTACAAGCCCTACAGGTCTTACAGGCACAGGTACCTATTGAAGTTAGTCCTCCAGACTCGTTAGTCCTAAAGGTAGCCCACAAGGACACCGTAGCACAGGCATAAAGTGGTGAAAAAATTGACAGTGGCGGGCTAGGCTTTTTGCTTCAGGCATTAAGGGGGGATTTGTTGACCAAATTCGAGATATCTGAAGTAAATCAGAAAGGGATTCACAAAAAAGTGTGAAGCCCTTGAGTCAAAATTAGATGATATCTGTGCAAGTACCGAGTCGCTTGAACTTGAGGTTAAATCACTATCAGAATCGGTTCAGGGGAATTTAAAAGATATAGACACCTTAAAAGCCCAAATTCGATCATTACAGATGGATACGGAGAGGCTAGAAATGCAAACCCGTAGAACCAACCTTAGGATCCTCAAGATACCAGAGGGGGCAGAGAAGGAGGACATTAAGAGGTTCGTATGTAACCTGTTGAGGGAGGGGGTGTTGAAAGACCGACTAGACATTGACCTAGAGGCAGAGATTCAGAGAGTGCACAGGGATCCTTTCAAGTTGCACCCTGATAGGAAAGCCTCCAGAAAATTTTTAGTCAACTTTCAGTCCTATACAGTAAAAGAGTTGATTTTTGGGAGGTCCCTAGCGGGGTCGGCACTGCACCATCAGGCTGGGCCCTACCAAATTTGTTCGGACATAGGTGGGAGAACAGTGCAAAGGCAGTGGGAGTTGGGTTCCAGAATGCCTGAATTGTGGAGTTTGGGGGCACAGGTCAAAATGAAGTTTCCCGCATTGCTGAAAGTAATGTGGAAAAACAAGATGCACAACTTCAGTTCACCTGGGGGCATATGTATCAAACGATTTTGTATTTGCTAACGCTGCGATTCGCAAAAAAACAGCGTTTGCGAATACAAAATCGCAAAACGCGATGTATGAGCCATTTTCACATCGCATTATTGAGGAATTGCTAATTTTGCGATTCCTTAATTTTGCGTAAGCATTTAAGGAAACGCAAATTGCGATTCCTTAATTGCTATGTAACAAACACCCAAGTTGTGCCATTTCTCCTTAAGAAATCGCAAATTACCACCAACTTCAAGTTGGTGGTAATTTGCGATTTCTTTGAAAAATGCACTTTTTGGCATTTTTCAAAGTGCCATGTGGCGCACATACATGTCCTTAGGGCATGTATGTGCGCCATATGTGCACACATGCTTATTTCAGGGGTGCATCACCCTTGCACCCTTGAAATTATTCTTAATTTGCGATTCTCTAATTGCGAATCGCAAATTGAGAATTACTTCCCATTGATTCCTATGGGCCTCCTGGCCCATAGGAATGAATGGGAAGGTATTCCTTAATTGCGATTTCGCAATTTGCTAATCGCAATTAAGGAATAACAAGAAATTGCAAAATATTTGCGAATTTTTAAATACATCCCATTTTGCGATTCTCAAATAAAGATTCTCAAAAAATCGCTATTTGAGAATCGCAATAACGGATTTTGATACATATGCCCCCTGAAGATGTAGATACCCTTCTGTCTCAGATGAGGGGGTAGCCAGAAGTTTAATGGTTACGTTATGTACTGAAGCCAGTACAGAAGCTAGTGTTAGCACCAATTAGGGGTGAAAGATGGTGCCTAGATGAAACTTAGCCAAAATATTTTTAAAAAAGAAGGGGAAGAGGGGAAAAAAATAATAATAATAAGGAGGGAGTAAAAAAAAACAAAGAGAGGAAAAGGGGAAGAGGGGGTTATGTCTGTGTATTCTAGATATTTGGATAACCTTGTACACTATGGTTAACGGGTAAAACTGGATATTAATAGAAATTTGATTTTTGGTGTTGCTTTTTCTTTTTTGTATTTTTAACAAGATGTTGTGCTGCCCCAGGGAGGAGTCCCAATAGGCGGTTCCAACGCCAGGTATTGAAGGTGGGTTCCTCGGGGGTGGGCAAGGGTGGGTTGCACAGGGAGGTGGGGGCAAGGGGGGTGAAAATGAAACATTTGTCCTCATACAAACAAAAGAAGGTTTTGTTAGCTCTGGATGGGTAGCTTTATGGGTAGATTATGAGTAGGTCATTTGAGATTAAACTCCTCTCCTGGAACGTGAATGGCCTCAGGGGGAGAAGGAAGTTATCTCGGGTGTGTGAGTTCCTAAAAAATAATGAGGCCCATATCTATTTGTTGCAGGAAACTCACTTAGAAGCCCCGGAATGTAAACAGGGTTTTAGTTAGCTCAGCTGGGTCCAGGAGGTGATATGCTCCAAACAAAGAGGTTGCACAAGAGGGGTAGCAATAATTATAAGAGCTAATATGGGGATTAAGGTGGAGAAATGGGATACTGACCAGTCTGGAAGATGGCTGTTTATTATGGGCCTAACTAGGACAACTCTGGTCCTCTTCGAAATCTTGAGGCCAGCCTGTTATACACATCTGCCCCAGTTATACTCGGCGGGGATTTTAATTTAGTGTTTGATAGGCAATTAGATTGGACTTCTAAAGTAAAATATAATGTTCCAACTAGAACATTTTTCATACTTAAGAATGTCATTAAAGAGTTTAATTTGCTCGACATCTGGAGATTAAATAACGGTAATGCCAGAGAATTTTCTTTCTGTAGTAAAAAATACAAACAATATTCAAGGATAGATCACTTCTTGGTAGATCAGAGTATGCTTTCAGATCTTAAGTCCATTAGTTATATTCCGGCGATTATATCTGACCACTCTGCCATTGAGTTGGTGCTTAATTTTAGGCTTAAAAGGTGGGAGAGGAGGTGGACTCTCGACTGGACTTTGTTACTGGACGAGAGCGTGAAGGTGGAGCTAGATGGTAAAATAGGAGACTTTTTTAGTTTTAATATAGGTTCCACTTGTGACCAGATAGTTTGGGAGACCCTGAAAGCTTATTTGAGGGGGCTTCTGAGCTCTCTCATGACTCACAAAAGAAAATCCGTTAAAAAAATAGAAATAGATGGCCTCAAGAAGATTAAGGAAAAGGAGACAGAGTTAATAATAATAATAATAATCTTTATTCGGTTTTGACATTATAAAACCATAAAAGATATCATGACAAACAGGTGTTCGCAATAAAATTTGTTAAGAAAAATATGTTTGGAAAAACAGTTAAAAAAAAAACATGTAAAAAGTTAGGTAAAAAATGATTTCACTATTTTACAAGTTTTTTCTGTGCCTCATAATACACTTTAAAAAATTCAATACATGATACACTGTATATTCAGAGTCCAAAGTTTGAAGAGCCAGCATAGCTGGACGACATTGTCTATAGCCCCATTTCTTTAATAAAGGAAATAACCAAATTTTTCGATGGGGATGAAAGAATTTGCAAAACAGTAGTGTATGCAGGTTAGACTGTTGTGAAAGATCGTCACATGGACATGGTTCCATCTGGGTTTTCCAGTTGTTTTTTTCCGGGAATGTAACTAGTCTGAAAAAAAGATTCATTCTGAACCTTGTTAGGAGCATCTTTTCATAAGTTGTAAGCTCCATGGTCAAATATAGCTGGATCTTCAGAGACTGCTGTGTGATTATTGCATGAGTGGCTGATTTTTTCGCGATCACTGTTGTCAGTCTAAGGGATTCCAGGTGACTCAAAGCTGCTAGTTTCAATTCCCTTTTGGATATTTCCTTCACTTTTTCCGGCATTTGATAGTATTTTTCTAGGCCCAAATTGCAGAAAAAGTCTCTTACGTAGGAGAGCCAGGCTATTTTGTGAGCATGGTCCAGATCCATAGTGTCGCGTAAGATGGTTTTAGTCAGACTATTTTTTTCTGATACCCATACTCGCCTCCAGAGCAAAATAGGTTGGATTTTTATTAAGTCTTCGATATGTGGGATTCCAAGTTCTATGTGTGAGGCATAGATGGAAGTGCCTCTTGGAGTTGATAAAAGGAACCTCATGAAGATGTTCTCCTCTTTTTGGACGGGGCCGGTGGGTACATGTCCCCAGAGCCCTGCGCCATATAGAGCAGTGGCTTGACATTTTGCAACATAGATCTGTAACAATTCTACCGATGGTCTTTTGCCCAGTTTGTTGGAGAATTTCATCAATGCCATAATTGCTCGTTTAAAAAGATGTCTCCTGGCCTCAACTGCCGCTTTCCAATTCAGGGCGTCGTCGATCATAATGCCTAGGTAAGGGTACTGTGAGGTCTTTTCGATTCTTTGTTCCTTTAAGAAGATGGGCTTTGTTGTTTTTCTTGACCCGCCAACTACCATAACAAAAGTTTTTTTAACATTTATATGGAGGTCCAGGGCACCCATGAAGTCTGCATATTTTGATAGAGATTTCTGCAGTTCAATGGGGGTACGTGCTAGGATAACTGCATCGTCCGCATAGAGCAGAGCGGGGATCGGGCGACCTTTTGCTCTTGGAAGGTCTCTCCCTCCTCTCAGCATAGATTTTTCTAGGCCGTTGGTGTACAGAGAGAAGAGGAAGGGGGCAAGAACGCAGCCTTGTCTCACACCCCGCTCTACCCTAAAGGGCGATGTCAGTTCTCCTTGTGTCCCATACCTCACTCTCGCCGTGGCTTCACTGTATAGCTCTCTCAGAAAGTCCAAGAGCGGGGGATCTACCCCCATTTCTCTCAACAGTGACCAGAGCCTTGCGTGCGAGACGCAGTCGAATGCGGAGGACAGGTCCACATAAACCATATAGATGGAACCAGGTTTTGCATGGGTATATTTTGAAATTAACAGGCTTAGATTTAGGGCTTGTTCGACGGTTCCAAAGCCCTCCCTGAACCCGAACTGTAAGTCTGATAGAATGTTTTTGTCTTCTACCCATTGCTGTAGCTTTTCGAGAAGGACTCTGCCAACCAGTTTGCCCACAGAGTCAAGGAGCGAAATTGGTCTGTAACACTTAGGGTCTTGTCGGTCCCCCTTCTTAAAGATTGGGACCATGATAGAGGATGACCATGACTCTAACAGCCCAAGTTTCATTGTTGCAAGGCAAACTCTGGTGAGAATTGGTACCCAGAGATCTGGAAGGTGTTTAAATAGATCTACTGGGACCCCATCAGGACCTGGAGCTTTCCCGCTCTTACTTAATGATAGGGCCGTATCAATGTCCTGAAGCTCTACCTCCATTAAGATTGGATATGCAACTGGGTTGATAATGGAATGGTGTTCTTTGCTCGTAGATGTCAGTTTGAAGATTTTTGAAAAATGATTTACCCACACATCCTCTTCAATGGCCACATCTATTTTTGGGCCATTGTTTTCCATTAACAGAGGGGATTTGACTATTTTCCAGAATGCCTGGCTGTTTTTCTGGAATGCACTTTTGTGCAAAGCCTTCCACAAAGATTGTTTCAATTCTTTTTTTCTGATTTTTCTGGCGATGTTATATTCCCGTCGAAGAGATTGGATATTGGTAATATCTCTGAGTGGATTTCCGAGAGCTTTTTTCAGCTTGGTATGTGCCTTGGTACAATCTTGGTTGAACCAGCCTGTAGAGCTTATGGTGTTTCGTTTAGGTGTTTTGGTTAGTAGCTTTCTCACTTGCTCTATTATTATCTTGTAGTTTTCGACGATTTCATGCATCCCTGCATGTGGATCGAGGCAGATCAAGATGTTATTGTAAGTGGATTCTACTAACTGTTTTGTAATGGTATTGGGGTCCAGTTTTTCCCATTTTATGGTAAATCCGTTTTTTTTCCCCAATTCAATCCTGTTCTGTGTTAAGGATTTTGCTATATTTACCATATGTGTTCTTAGGTGGTTTGTTTGAAAATTTATTTTCAAAGCGGAATGATCGCTCAAGGTGTTTTCCAGGATTTTAAAGTTGTTAATTTGTTCTTTGAGGCATTCAGTTGCTATTATGTAGTCAACGGTGGTGTTGTAGCCCCTTCCTCTGTAGGTAGGTTCCATTTTGTTGTTTGATTGATGCATGGGATTTATAATTTGCAAATCCAGTTCGGAAAATAATTTATTCATGGCTAATCGCACGCTTGAGTGAATAAAGTGGGGTAAAGGGTTCTCGAATTCATCCACTATTCCACAAATATCATTTTTGGTGCAGGGATGTAGGTTAAAATCACCACCCCAAATTATGTTAGCATATTCATTGATTTGGTTGGGATGCCTATGTTCATTTATTTTTCCTTGTATTTGGGAAAGAACAATCAAAAAGTTGTCATCCGTTAGATTATTGTAGATGTTAATTAGTATTACGGAGAGCTTTTTCCCTATTTTGAGCGTAAGGAGCTGAAAGTTTGAAAGAAGGTCTATCTTGGAAATCTTCAGGTCAGAGATTGTGTTTGCTAGATAAATGGCCAATCCCCCTTTAGGTCTACCTGAAGTACTAGGGAGGGCAGGCGATGTAAATGTTTTGTATCCCTCGAAATGTATAGGTGTAGTTGACCAGGTTTCTTGTAAGCAGATGATTTGTGTCTCCTTCAAAAAATCTGTGCAGAGCCGTCCTCTATTTTGTTTCGGAGACCCGCCACATTCCAAAAGATCACAGAAAGCTGTGAAAAGGTACAATCTGGGACGATAGCTTCTGTTTGTACAGCCGCTATAATAGGGATAGATGGTGCCGGGGTTATTTGTGAGGACTCCGAGGAATTAGTCGTTAGTCAATCGACCATTTCCAGACCGCTGAAGCGATTCGTGGTCGGAATGCCTAACCAGTTTTGCCCCTTGATGGTATCTCTGTAGTTAAGTCCATGTAATTGGTGGGGCGGTCTCTCCCACTGCTCCCAATTTCTGGGTCTATTTTGTGGGCCCATAGTCTGCCATGGGGCTTCTCTTTGCTGGAGATTCTGATTTACAGACCACCAGGAGTTGAGAGGGTCACAATGTCGTAGCGGTAGATTTGGGCCGATGAACTCTAATTCCCAGGGCTGTGGAATGGGTTTCCGCCAGATATTATCGGTGTCGTGTAAGATGTTATTGTTACTAGGTCTTTTTGGGTAAAAGTAAGACAACGATCTTATAGTGATCACCCCTGTGGTGTTACTATGTTCCCAGGAGCAGATGTACTCGGCTATTGTGGGGTCCTCAAATGTAATTACGACACAGTCTCCCCGAATAGTTTTTTTTCTGTGGCCCACCCACGAGGTCCTAGTGACTGAAACTATTCTTGCTTTCCAAGGTGGGGGAACCGGACGATTTGTATTCAACCAATACTGGACCTTGTTTTTCAATGACCAGTTTGGTTCGGTCCCCTCACCTGTAATCTCCGGGACCCCTGTCATGACTACCACATATGGACACGCCTCAGGTGGCATGTTTAGGTTGGGTCTTTGTTCAGTGGTCCCTTTCAGGGGTCCTTTGATTTTTAATGGCTGCGTATTTGTTGTAGCTGGATTTTTGGGGGCAGATATACTAATGCTTGGCGTTTTTGGCGATGACAAAACCTGGGGATTATTTTGTGTGGGAATATTCAAGGGTTTGGGAATTGGGTTTTGTGGATTACGGATGTTTGGTACTATTGGGGGTATTAGTGAAGATTGTTTTTTGGGGTGTGGAAGGGATAGAGTTGCAGATTGATTAAGTGTCGAAGGAGCAGTCGTGGGATTTAAAGCTGGTTTTGGAAGGGTTTGAGAGGATATAAATTTGATAGAGCCAGAGATCTTTATTAATTGGCTCTCGATGTTGGTCAGTCTGCTTTCTAATGGACGAATATAGGAATTTAAGAGGGAAGCTATTTGTTTAGTTAGTTTCGATAAGTCTCTTTCTTTGCCTTGATGGGGTGGAGTTAGGGAATCTGGCGTAGTAATATCTTGGAGGGCATGTGGTGGCTGGTGAATTTCTATCACGTTTTTATTTAAGGAGACAGAATCATGAGGCAATTCGAATGAATCTGTATCTCCGACCAAAGTTGGATGATCGGTTGGCTTGGTTTTTCCAGGTTGGTTTAAGTTTTTCCTAACGGTTCTTTTCTTTATAGCCCCCTCCCTCCTCCCTCTCTTTTGCCTTACTTCTTCGGGGGTTGGATCGAGAAAAATGTTTGGGGTTTTTTCTAGATCACTTTCTGCAAGGGATATACTAAGTTGAGAAGCTGATAGGTCTACAGTGTTAGGGAGGCTAGGTCTGTTTGCAGCTGTATCCCTTTGAGGTATCCGAGGCTGTGTGACCGGAGATCTCACATTTGCCAATGGACCCATTGAGGATCGGCGCGCCATTGCAAGTTCTGTTGAGACCCTCCCCTCAATTAAACTTAAACTTTGGTCTATGAATGTATTGGCTTTTGCGAGAAAGTCATCCATTGGGCCTAGCAATTTCTCTCCTATACCGTTTTTTTTTGATTTTTTATGCTTGCTAGATCTCGTATTCATTTTTGCCGGGATTAGAACAAGGGGTGTTTTCTGAGACAGCTATAGAATTAGCAGAAGCAAGACACGGAAGTAGTAAGTACCTGCAATGTGATGCTCTCGATAACAAGGATTTGGAGGATGGGCCGGGCCGGGCTCTCACGTTCTCGAACGGCCTCAAACGGCCCGCTCTTTGCCCGGTCTTCGCCCCGGGCTGCGACCCGCGCGCGTCCCGCGTTACGCGGTCCGGAGCGCGCTCTTTGAAGGATGGTAAATTGTGGGGGCGTGGCGGTGTGAGGGGGGGCGGCTCACGCGGGAAGAGGACCAGCTGGAGCAGTTGGATGCTGGTCCTCGCAGTCCCGGGGCCTGCGCCTCTCCCTCCTCTGCTGTTGCTCAGCTGATTCCGGCGTCCCAGCGGCTCCCAGGGCACAGAATGGGTGGTTGAAGCTACTCCTGTAGCGTGATGGTGTCAGTTCAAGCAGAACACACTATTGCGAGTGGCACCCGCGAAGCGGGTGCCGCGAGTTGTTGAAGGATTTTGGCTGGGGGCGTGGCGGTGTGAGGGGGCGCGGCTCACGCGGGAAGAGGACCAGCTGGAGCAGTTGGATGCTGGTCCTCGCAGTCCCGGGGCCTGCGCCTCTCCCTCCTCTGCTGTTGCTCAGCTGATTCCGGCGTCCCAGCGGCTCCCAGGGCACAGAATGGGTGGTTGAAGCTACTCCTGTAGCGTGATGGTGTCAGTTCAAGCAGAACACACTATTGCGAGTGGCACCCGCGAAGCGGGTGCCGCGAGTTGTTGAAGGATTTTGGCTGGGGGCGTGGCGGTGTGAGGGGGCGCGGCTCACGCGGGAAGAGGACCAGCTGGAGCAGTTGGATGCTGGTCCTCGCAGTCCCGGGGCCTGCGCCTCTCCCTCCTCTGCTGTTGCTCAGCTGATTCCGGCGTCCCAGCGGCTCCCAGGGCACAGAATGGGTGGTTGAAGCTACTCCTGTAGCGTGATGGTGTCAGTTCAAGCAGAACACACTATTGCGAGTGGCCAACAGAGTTGCAACAAGCAGCCCTGGCCTTCAGGGATCTCATGCCTTAGTTGGAGAGGGAACTGGTGATTTTACAGGCAGACTTTCAGACCAGAATTGACAAGATCATGAAGGATAGATGGGAAGCCAGCAAATGAAAAATTTTGCCTATGGTGAAAAATGTGGCTCCCTGCTGGCATGGAAATCAAGAACAGAAAGGGTAAGAAACCATATTAAGAGCCTGGTACAAAGTGGGCCAGGTGCCCTGTTACAGGAGGATGACAAAATTAGAGAGGAGGCAAGATCCTTTATGCATGATCTATATCAAGAGGACATCATATATAGACCAGATGAAGTTAAGACATGGTTAAATCTGAAGGATCTTCCTCAACTGTCTGAACCTGACAGGCTGTATTTAGCTACTAGTATTTCTGAGGGGGAAATCAGAGAACAACTTAAAAAAATGAGTAGGGGGAAAGCTGCTGGCCCCGATGGGTTATCAATTGAAGTTTATCTTGGTCTCTCAGATAGGGTAATGCCGGTATTAAAATCCCTTTTTAATAAAATATATTTACAAGGTGAGGGCATCCCTCAGTCATGGTCCGAAGCGACAGTATCATTGATTCCTAAACGGGGAACAACCTTTACAACGCAACTTTTACAACGCACTACACTTACAACGCAATTTTTACAACGCAACATCCACTACAACGCATTCCATTACATCGCATGACACTACAACGCATTTTTAAAAACTACCTTTACAACGCATTCCATTACATCGCATACTACCTTTACAACGCATACCATTACAACGCATAATATTACATTGCATTTAAGGTAAGTATTGGATAGTATAGGGGTAAAACCCCTACACTATCCAACACTTACCCTACTGTTGCACCCCCTGGAGTTAGAATAGTAATTTTTACCCCTACACTATCCAACACTTACCCTACTGTTGCACCCCCTGGAGTTAGAATAGTAATTTTTACCCCTATACTATCCAACACTTACCCTACTGTTGCACCCCCTGGAGTTAGAATAGTAATTTTTACCCCTACACTATCCAACACTTACCCTACTATTGCACCCCCTGGAGTTAGAATAGTAATTTTTACCCCTACACTATCCAACACTTACCCTACTGTTGCACCCCCTGGAGTTAGAATAGTAATTTTTACCCCTATACTATCCAACACTTACCCTACTGTTGCACCCCCTGGAGTTAGAATAGTAATTTTTACCCCTACACTATCCAACACTTACCCTACTGTTGCACCCCCTGGAGTTAGAATACTAATTTTTACCCCTATACTATCCAACACTTACCCTACTGTTGCACCCCCTGGAGTTAGAATAGTAATTTTTACCCCTATACTATCCAACACTTACCCTACTGTTGCACCCCCTGGAGTTAGAATAGTAATTTTTACCCCTATACTATCCAACACTTACCCTACTGTTGCACCCCCTGGAGTGAGAATAGTAATTTTTACCCCTATACTATCCAACACTTACCTTAAATGCAATGTAATATTATGCGTTGTAATGGTATGCGTTGTAAAGGTAGTATGCGATGTAATGGAATGCGTTGTAAAGGTAGTTTTTAAAAATGCGTTGTAGTGTCATGCGATGTAATGGAATGCGTTGTAGTGGATGTTGCGTTGTAAAAATTGCGTTGTAAGTGCATGCGTTGTAAAAGTATGCGTTGTAACGTCATACATCCTTCCTAAACAGAATAAGGATCCCCAAAAAATTGAAACATACAGACCGATCTCGTTGCTAAATTCGGATCTTAAGATCATCTCCGGGATATTGGCTACTAGAATGGCTAAAATTATTAAAACCATCATACACCCTGATCAGAGGGGGTTTATACCTGGAAGACAGCTCAATGAGCTCACCTTTCAAGCTATTGGGGCAATAGATGTTGCAATGGAAAAAAAGCTGCCACTCACTATTGTCGCAATCGACGCCGCTAAGGCTTTTGATCAGGTGAACTGGTGTTATCTTTGGGAGACCAGGAATAAGTTTGGTTTTCCAACTAATTTTGTTGAGGCTGTCAAATCTCTTTATTTGAACCCCGAGCAAAAGTTTTAGTTAACGGTGGGTAACTGAATGGTTTAGCATTTCAAGAGGTACTAGGCAGGGCTGACCCCTGTCACCCTTATTATTCAATTTATATATTGAATCTTTTGTATGTGCACTTAGAGCAGATCCCAGTATTAGGTCTTTTAGAATTGCAGATTTGGATCTTAAGATCGCCCTATATGCTGACGATCTTCTTATGTATACCTCCAATCATGTTGAAGCAATACCTCGGTTGTTCGAACTGGCTGAGGAATTCGGTAACATTTCTGGCTATAAAATCAATAGAGAAAAAAAACGAAATAATGGGATGGAATTGTGCGAATACAATACAGGGGGCAAAGGGGCAGATGAGAAACCTGGGGATTCATCTAGCCCAGAAGCTGACAGATACACCAAAGATCAGTTGGGAGAAGGTTTCTAAGGAGGTTGGCAAGTTACTACTGAGATGGGCGAATCTGCCATTGAATATATATGGGTGAGTTAACCTCGTAAAAATGATAATTTTGCCCAAAATAACCTTTTTGTTTAACACAATCCCACTACCTTTTAGTACTAAGGATCTCGCTACTCTCCAAGGTAAAATCGGTTTCTTCATCTGGGCTACAAAAACCCCTAGAATAGCATGGAAAAAACTTAGGAGAGGGTTAAGGTTAGGGGGACTGGCCCTACCCGATCTACTTTCCTACTGACACGCTTTCCATTTTAAGAATTTTAGAATTTTGGCTAACAAATTAGATTCATCCTTGTTGCGCCTCTTATTTCAGGCAATGCTACATGATGTGCCACAGGGACAGGAGTTTTTCTTTATAAATTTGGTGATTCCAAATTTTACAAAAAAGTCCGGCTTAAGACCTTTTCGGCTGCACTTAATAACTGGGGGTATATCAGGAGAGTCTTGAGAATACCGTATTACATAGCACAGGCTCCAATTTGGGACTCCCCTGGCACTCCAGAATGTCTCCAGGACCAACTGTGTCAGCCGCTTAAATTAGCATGTATTGCTTTGTGGGGTGATCTCCGTAAGGACTCACAACTTATTAGCTGGGCGTCTCTTTTCAACTTGACTAACGGAACATTAACGAGATTTAAGTTCTAACAGTTATCCGCATGGTGGGCAAAACAGTCGTGGGGCAACGAGGATGCTAGTACGATCATTGATTTTGTCTCCAGAGCGGGCCCATGGAAACGTGAGGTCTCGTTCTGGTATGGGGCCCTTGTTGGCTCAGAAGACCGCCTGGACTTTGAACTGGGGAAACTCTGGGGCCGTGTTTTCTCAGGTGACTGGGAGGGGATACGGAAAATCTGGTGTGCCTCCTTTATTATGTTACAGACAGTGATTAAACCAGCGACCCTCAGGAGGAATCATCTGTATACCGCCTATAGAGTGTACTGGACTCCTGGGAAACTGTCTAAGGTGACTGCGAGGATATATCACTGTCCCAGATGTAAGTACCCAGCCACAGACGATAAACACATGTTTGCGGATTGCCCGAAGATTGGTTCTTACTGGACTGAGGTATGTGGTTTCCTGGAGGATGTGCTGCTGAAGCGGATCGAAGTAAGCCCAAGATTAATCTTTCTTGGTCTCTTGCCGGATTATTGTATGAGTGCTCTTGTTTCGAAATTTGTATTTTATGTAATAGTTATTGCCAGAAGGGAAATCTGCAGAGTATGGAAATCTGAGACTCCACCTTCATTCGCAGATTGTCTTAAGAATATTATCATGATTAGCCAATCGGATATGGCCTGCGATAAATCAAGTGTCAATAAGATCTGGGCGGCTCTAGAGACCTGGAGGGAGAAGTAAGATCGGTCCTATGATTATGCCAGAGGATTGTTGTCCGGTCCTCCCTAGTAACATATGGTTGGTCAGACGCGGTGAACGGGAGTGGGACCAGGAGACAGCCTTACCTCTGGGTGAACTCTATCTGCCCGTCACAGGCCATCCACTAGGGCGGTCATCGAATATGTCTGTGTGGAAGGCACAGAGGGATCCCATGTAGAGTTTATTTGCTTCTGGTGGCATGTATGAGGAGAAAAAAAAAAAGAATGGGGAGAGCCGGCTCTAACGGGGTCACATGGTGTGTGATTCGCAGACTGCAATGGAAGCAGTAATGGGCCACCTCCACCAGTAGTTGGGCAGGCGGCCTTCCCCTTTTCGTAGGGTGGAAGAACGCCACCACCTGTGGATGAGTGAGCTCTGGGGCACAAGTTGCTGAGTACTCCAGCTGGCGCGCTTGGAGCCATCTGGCCACCCACTGGAGCTGCGCTGCTAGATAGTACTGCTCCAAGTGAGGTAGCCACAGGCCCCCTCTAGCTGATGAAGGGGACATTTTGACTAGCGCCACCCTGCTACGCAACCCACCCCAGATGAATTATAGGGCATCCAGCTCTAAGCTTTTGAACAGCGTTGGCTTGAGGCACAGGGCCACATTTACAAAGTGATACGCAGTCGGGGGAGTACCACCATCTTAAGTAGCGCAATCCTACCCATGACCGTCAAGGGGAGAGTGCCACAGAAAGTCTTCTGCATGTGTATTGAAGTAATGGCTCGTATCAGATTGCCTTCAAGAAGGGCAGCAGCCTCTCTATTGGTGAGTGTTCCCAGATATCAGAATGCCAACTCCTGCCAATGGATTGGCTTGTCACTGAGGGACAATTGGGGGTTCAGCGTGGTCTCCGAAAAAGGGTACAGGCATGATTTGTCCCAGTTAACGCAGAGCCCTGAGACGTTACCAAATTCCAGTAGGATTATCTCCATCAAAGCACAAGATGATCTGACATCTTTGAGATAAATAAGCAGGTCGTCCGCATACAATGAGACTCAAAGTATGCCATCGCCCAAGGGGATCCCCCACTCCTCTTGCTCTTTGCGCAGTGACTCAGCCAGCGGCTCGATGGCCAGTGCAAATAATAGTGGTGAGAGCGGACAGCCCTGCCGCATACTCCACTCAATTGGGATCTGAACTGATATGTGTGGGCCAGTTTTAACTCTAGCTACTGGCTGGGTGTAGAGAAGCTGTACAAGGCTGAGGAACTCTTCCCCCAAATCACGGAGTGCAGCATACAGGTACCCCCACTCCAAGGTGTCGAATGCCTTTTCTAGATCTGACACAAGGCCTCTGGACCAATCCCAGTTCACCCTAGCATAGTGAGCCACTCTAAAGAACCGAGGTTTTAGGACGTGCTGCGAGCCGGCATCAACCCATTTTGGTCCATGTGAACCAGCTTCGGAATCAGCGGGGTCAGCCTACTCACCAGCAGCTTGGCCAAGATCCTATAATCAGTATCCTGTTCGGCAGCGACACTAGCAGTGACTCACACAGCATACTCGGTAGGGTCCCCAACTCCAGCGCGCCACTATACATGGAAAGAAGCTGCAGTGTCAGTGCTTGCTGATATGCCTTATAATATTCAGCCCGGAAGCCGTCGGGTCCTGGAGCCTTACCAGTGGCCAACGAGAGTATCAACTCCTGCACTTCCGGCACCGTGATCGGCTCATTCAATTCCCTATGCTGGTCGGTGGTGATTCACGGCATTTCTGTAGTCCAGCTCCTCAGCGGTCGAGTGATGTACTGATTTATGTACCTTGGTGTAATGAGACACAAATTCCTTGTGCACTTCGTATTGTTTGGTGAGTATTTGACCAGTGTCCGACTGCAAGCACAGTATAGGTGTCTGCGTGTGTTCCTGAAAGATCACACGTACGAGCAGCCAGCCAGCCCTATAAGCTGTGGCATGTGTGCGCTCTGCATGTGAGGTGTAATTTAGGCATCGCAATCTCTCCAGTACCTCCATGTGTTTCTGTCTCTGCGCATCTAGTGCCCGTTGCATGTCCCCACCGCTGGCCAATTCAGCCTCTAGTCTAGTGACGGTGCGCTTGATGCAACTTATTTTGCCATCAAGCATGTTTTCTAATGGACCAGCTTAAGCCCAGACATCGCCCTCTGATCACAGCCTTACCCACATCCCATAGCATACCCGTGTCCATGACGGAGCAAGTGTTATCATCAAAATATCGCCTCGTTTATTGCCTGCCTGAAGGAGGTCTTCCAGTGCCAGGGGCTACAGTCTCCAGAGATGGGTGGTGGGTCCCTCGTCATCCCTCTGCAACTGTAGCGTATGGGGGCTGTGGTCCGAATACGTTTTACCAATGTAATCTGCTGCGGCATACTGTGTCAGCACCTGCTGGGATGTAACAAAGTGGTCAATACGGACATGCAGACCATGCGTGTGAAAATAGAAGGAGTAAAGGCGCCCCTGCGGCTTAAGTGCCCTCCAGACATTAGACAGCCCCCAGCGGCGCAGCCACTCACCCAGTCCTCGAGCATTAGACGCTGCATTAGTGTGTATCAGTGGAGAGAAGGACCTGTCGATGGAGGTGTCTAGAACCGTGTTAAAATATCCGCCGAGCAGCCATTGCACATCGCTCCAGCACAATAGTATGTCAGACAGCATAGCCCGGAACATGCTTTGGTTAGTGTTTGGGGCATAAATGGAGCCTAACACTAAGTGTTTCCTGTTCAGCCTCCCTTTAGACAGGCGTACCTGCCATAGGTGTCAATCTCGGTCTCTTCTGGTGTACAGAGTGTCCTGGGCCTGATCCAGATTAGAGCCCCCCTGCCGTATGAGGAATAGCCTGTGGGCAGCACCTCCCCTTTCCATCGCTGCTGCAGTCTGCAGATCTCAGTTTGCACTATGTGCGTCTCTTGTAAGAACGCTATGTGAGTTTTGTGACGTTTAAGGTACGCATAGATGTTGTATCGGCGAGACGGTGTATACAGCCTCCGGACATTCCAGGTTATTACCTTGGTGTGTGGCATACTGCAAGAGATGAGTGTTGCACTGTGCGTGCCCAACCAGTCAGCGCTGGGGATAGACAGCTGTGCCTAGCTTAGTCAGGGAGCTCGTATTGCAGGCATAAATGGTGAAAGTTCATTTGAACGATGCTTCGCGGAGTTGGCGAGAGAGGGAGATGTGTGGGAGAGAACTTGAGTAGAGCAGAGGGACTACAGGTATCTGCCCAAACACTGAACAATGCCATGCGGCAACTGTTGGCTATGCACGCCCATTCAAACATGCCGGGGGGAGTATTGGTGTGCAGGTAGCAGAGAGCATAACATTGCTGTGGGCCCGTTTGACTTGAGTGAACGCGCGTGGTGTGTCAAACTTGCATGGTGCACCGGGTGCCCAGTAGACAGCATGCATGTGGAGAGAGATCTGGCGTGACCTACCGCACCTTGCCACTATTGTCCATAGGGTACCATGTGAAGTGTCTGACAGACCTGAGTTGCTGGGCGTTTAGTCTTCTCGTAATTGCATACAGATTTGGGCATCAAATACATTATATATTTACATTAAATCATCCGCAGTCTGTGGCATCACCACAGGGAGTAACTGCGAGCCTGCTCCAGCGGGCCACATGGCCAGCGAGCTGCCGCCACTCAGCGAGCGTTCCGAAGAAGTATCAGAGTCTCTACTAAGCTGTCTGCTTCTCATGTTATGCAATGCTGTAAGGAAGCCTTGTCTCTCTTGGAACACTTGTTCTGGATTGGGGGCTGTCCTCAGCTGTCTTGGCGAGCCCACTGTCTGTGACCTGTGCCTTCGGCGACGGTTTCTGTGTCCCCTTGTGTTTGACTCCCCTACTGCTCCCCTCTGACTTGGCGAGGTATGGTGACCACTGGATTCAAGCCAGTCCCATGCATCTGCTGCATCATTGAAGAGGTGAGTGGACCCATCTGCAACCACTCTGAGTCGAGCCGGGAATATGAGGGAGTATTTTATGTCGAGTTCGTGCAACCACCTTTTGACAGGTAGGAAAGTGCTGCTCCGCTTCTGCACACCTGCGGCGTAGTCCTGGAAGAAGTGGACCTGAGAATTGTCAACCATGATGGATTCCAAGCGCCTGGTTTCGTGGAGTACAGCGTCTCTTTCTTTGAAGTTCAACAGGCGGACTAGGAATGGGCGAGGTCTTGCCCCAGGTGACGGCCAGCCCGATGGCACTCTGTGTGCACGTTCCACTGCAAAGTAAGGGGAGAGTGACTCAGTAGGCAGTAGGGATTTCATCCAGGATTCCATGTAGGAAACCGCATCGCGGCCCTCCGCATCTTCCAGCAGCCCCACAACACTGACATTGTTGCGGCAGGAGCTGCCCTCTGCATCGTCTACTTTGTGTTCCAGGGACTGCAGCCATGCATTTAGTTCCTGCACATCAACGGTCAGCACCTTAGTGATCCGCAGTTTCTGCCACCAGTTCTTCTACCTTCGCTGCCAGCTTCTTGTGGTCCGCATACAGTAGAGTGAAGTCCGATGTGACCTTGTCTATATGGCTTTCTAGGGACGCTCTGGTTTGTACCAGGGTCTCACCAATGCCTGCCACCGCTTGGAGCACCAAGTCTATTTTTGTTTCCAGTGTGGACTGCCCTGAGCCATTCGCCGCATCAATCTGGGCTGGCTGCATGAGGCCTGGGGCTGGCTGAGGGTTTGTGGCTCCCACACCCGTCCCTGCCCATGTCACGCTTCAGGTGATGTGCGGCCGTTCAGTAAAGGTGTGGCTGGGTTCCTCGTGTGTGGTTTGTGTGGGCCCTGTGAGCAAAGGGGGGCTCCCCACACACCCCACTCACTACCTAGGTCTGAAAGTTCAGGTGGGTGTTTGTCGCTCGTGGTGCGGGCAGTCCTGGCTATATATTATTCACCCCAACGGCCCCAGTTCTCATCGGTTGGGCTCAGTAGTGTTTAAGGTTCAGTGAAACTCCAGCCGTGCGTCCTTTTCCATTTGTGTCCCTGTATAGGCCCCGGCGCATCTATAAGTCTCCTCTGCGAGCCCAACACGTGCTAATAGGTCGTCCAGGGGGGCGCCACGTGAGGCGAGATCGGTTGTGGGTTCTGCTAGGCCGGGTCAGCATGCCACCCAGCTCATGTATAGGAGCCCTCTAATCCCGCTGCGTTGACCAGGAATCAGGCCCACAGTTCCACTCAGCCCTCATCTGTTCACTGTCCTACCTTCCGCGGAATGGGGCCCACATGGGCAGGCACAGCCCCCAGCTAGCTGGTACTGCGATCACGCTTTCTCAGTAGGGTGCTCCTCAGTTCACGCCAATTGTCCCTCGTCGCGCCTCTCTTGCCAGCCAGGACAATTCAACCGAATTGGCTAACATCCCCACAATCCGTCGCACAGCTTCGCTTCTCACTCGTGTTGGTGGGTCTGGGTCATCCAGCTCCGGTGCGCATAGTCAGCTCCCAGTACAGGCCGCGGACCAGGGCCTTTGCACAATGCAGATCCTCCTTTTCCGGGGCACCAGCATTGTTTTAGGTTACTCTTCGGGCTCGCAGGCCGGGTCAATCAAGTCGCAGGTGACCGTCTCCGCACCACAGTTCGGACTCGGCTTCAGGAGGGGTTTCACCGCCGCAGCCCAGGCCTAGGCCGTCGCTATACCAATTACATCCAAAGGGAGAGAAAACCACGGGCATCATTTGTCTCTGTTCTTAGCAATCTTTAGATCATCAACTATCACGTACGGTTCCCCTGGTGTTCAGTATCATAAATGCATGACTTTGCCCTGAATGGTTGCCAGTCACTAGGTTTCATGCTACTCTCTCATCCGTTCTTTGCTCTAATCAGTAGGTTGTATATTGGAAAATCTCTGTCAATACTATAGTCTCACATAAATATTGAGGTCTAAATGTCATTTACAAACATATCGCTCAATTGGGTGTACATTTTCCATGATTAAATCCAATGCCGCACTAATTTTATAAATAATATTCAATGCATAATATTTTTCTCAGATGATATTTAGTCCACAATATTCTGGAATCACACTATATATTTGTTTGCTTATTTAAAATGTTGGGCTTGGTATAGACTTTTGAATAGTCTGCAAACAAATACTCCTTACCTACCTGATGATCTGCGTTGCCAGATATAAAAGCATTATAGACTCTCATTCTCTGATTGTCAACCTCCTTAGCCCAGAGGAAAATCAGCTTCTAAGTACTCTGCCCTGTCTGCATAGGCCAGTTTACTCCAATACAGGTGTTGACACAGGCTATCGGAACCAAAAATGATCATGGGGCAAAATATTGTGTAAAGAATATCGAGGCGGAAAATATCATGAAGATAGGCTTCTATAGATAAGTGAAGTTGTACTATATAGAGCTCCAAATACACGTACTTTGATAATATATGTATCTTCAAGGTATGTAGATGTTGCGTTAAGAGTAGTAAATCTATACTTACCTATTTGCTGTTACCTTTTCGAAATGTTGGTCCTTGATATTTTTGACACAATATTCCGTACACACAATATATTTAGTTCCGATATTCTATGAGTGATCTCCTAATACCTGTTCTCACAAGGCTTCTTAGCCATTTTCTTATTCAATACTTTTAGCCCAGTTTTCAAGGTGTCGCCTCTGCCTACCGTGGCTTTGTTAAAGAAAGACTCTCTTGGCCCTAACATAGAGCCAATTTAAAGAAAGAAAGTAACATGCCGTCCATCAAAAACAGGCAGAGGTCCCGTCCGCACATTCTGCTCTGTTTTGGTGGCAGACTTTGGTGTTCCCTGTAGGAGTGCAGCCATCAGCTGAATCTCCAGAAACATTCATTTGATGACCTTGATGTCAGTTGAGAGTGCATTTGAGAGATAGGCTTTTCTGTTTTCAGTTTCTATTTTTGGTCAATTCCGGTGGGGTTTTACCAGTGTTTCCCAGTGATTTCGATACCTTAAAAAAACAGTGGTTATCAGTGGTTACACATTTTTAGGCCTTTAAAAACAACATGAAACAGTGTTTTTACAATGTTTATGGAATGTTTTGCTTTTAATATTTGCTTGCTTTCTGCACTGATAGTGCATGGTATATAGACAGTGTACGTACAGTGTATGTGAGATCCAAATACATTTTTATAAATCAAACTTATTGTAGTACACCATCCAATACTTCTTTAGTGAGTCTTTGGCCATACATGCTTGCTCTTTCATTCCCATTTAAACTTTCATCTGTTAAAAGGCCCTCTCTACATTGGCACCTGAGACGGGCAACGTCAAAACAGCCAGTACACAATTTGCTAACTCTGGCCACTGATATAGCTTTCCATGCCAATACTGGGGCACCTAAAGATTGGGATAGTCTGGGACAGGTTCTGCAACAAATGCATTATACTGGGCACTTATGCCCTCAGAGTTATTGAAGTGGTAAAAAATGAAGTACTACTTTTCAAAGTCCAGAGAAAATCCCCCTTTACAGAATGTATCTAGAACTTGTGCAGATTACCAAAATGAGGCTTAATTGACTTCAAATGCCATGCTTGGTGAAGGGACATTTCTATGCATCGTTGCAAGCCATTTCTCATACATTGTCAAATAAAATGTCCTGAATTGTTCCACGACATTTCTTTTCTTACCAAGTGGCAAGCATTCTAACATGGAACATGTTGCAGTGCTCAAGTCACTAAAAGTGTCCAGCCTACTTTCATGGAGAGGTTTCACATCTACACCAATTACGCTGAATACTTAGTGGACAAGGGTGTTTCCAAACTCTAGTTTTTGATAATGTCCACTACAACAGTCATGTTTTCCTGTAAACATCTAAGAATGCAGAAGAGTGTACTTTTTTCACATCACTATCAATATGCTACTGAAGAACCTCACATTTCTTGCCTTTAGCATCATTAACTAAGCATAAATTCTGTAAACGGTCGCCACATGGATAATATAGCATTCACGGCCTTTGTGACTCAGAACCACTGGGTAAATGACGCAGTTGGACTGGCTCTTTCTTTGATGCCACACAAAGCACAAGATGAGAAATATTTGCGTTTTCATTCCAAAGTAGAATAAAACAGTGCACAAGAAAGAACAACAAAGTCAATAGCATTCTTCATTACCTCTGAAGATTGTAAAGATGCTTTCAGCATACCATCTAGCAAGTAGCAAGTATCTCTTACCGGGAAGCACTTCAGCTCAGGTATCAAATTTGACAGGTCATTACACAAACTTTTCATATGCATAGCTAAATCACTGCAAATACAGACAATATCACTTCAATCTTTGATGAACTTGGTGAGAACATTTTGCAGCAGCATTCCAAGTGACACTGCGTTCCATGTTTTCCAAAGGTCTGATGTCGTGTTTTCACCACCATCCCAGATGCTTGGTGATAGAACTCTTTTCACATATGCCTGTTACTACACCTTGCATTGAATGTTTAAAGCCTGGGGTGTTTGGCAGTTCACCTACTATCAAAACTGACTAGCTAGAAAAGGGGGCTGATGTATCAAAGGATTTCATCCATTCTCTGCCTGTGGGTAAATGTGATAGTACATATTTGGAAAGATTCTTATGAAACCAGCCATTTTACCTACCAGTGAAAAAATCAAATGTAACCAAAATATCAAATATAATTTGAGATTTTCTGATGCTCTATATTTTATAAAATAATTAAATAAGACCTAAAACATGCTTCTAGCCCCTGCATCTTTAGACCAAATACCACAAAACTGAAAAAAAGCAAAAGAAATAAGAAACAATATTTTAGTCACATCCCTAAACAACAAAACATAAAGCAGATTAATGTTAGCCGTCTTTCTTGCTGCTACCTTGTATTACAAAGTTACATTGTATTGGCACCTTCAGGAAGAAATAAAAATTACTCTTTCACTCTGTTTTTACTTTCTTTGAATGGCGATTAGTTTGTGGTTGTACAGGTTTTTATCAGCGTTGATACATTTACACTGGAGAAGGCACTTTCTCTTTCAGTGGGGTTTTATCAGTTATTATATGTTTAAACCTAAAACAGGATAGACTAATAATAGGCCTCCATTATATAACAGGCTGTCTGATGGCATTTCCACCTATTTATTTTCTGAGCGAGGCTGACAATGGCTGACTCTGGTAGAAATTAGAGACAATGCCTCTGAGGCATTGGAATGCAAGGTCCAGCACATCAAGAACATTTTGAATCTATGTCTAGGAAAGGTACTCCTACTTTGTGGGCACATTTTCTAAACCCACATTCAGTATGTGCTTATGAAGAGAGAATGCAGCAAAAAGAGGAATCATTCATGTGGGAGGGACTGAAAGCAGCAATGGGATGAGTTACACTAGGGTAAGAGTGGCTAAAGGCTACAAAAAGGTTTAATTCCGGGGGGCAGTGCGAGCACTGAAGTTGGCAATGAATTGGATCAGGGTGGTTTGATAGGAGAAAGGGGTCCAAAGCAGTGGGCATAGGTGGAGTTGCCACCCACCACTCTCATCTCATTTGTATCTGTAGTATCACCCATCATGCAGAACCTACAGTGATGAATAATAACCCGGCAGCACTGGTGGAAAGTCTAAATTTAGTGGTCTACCTAACACTGGTATGGCAGAGGTAGTAGCTCCACCAAACTGATAATATATATTAAATTAGGTTAGTTGATCAGTGATCTTGATCTCATGGCTCCCTGCCAGCCTGGCCCCAATGTTGGGTCTCATGCTGGAGACAGTGATTTTCTAACTGCTGTATGATGTTTGACACATAAAGGAATGCCTTTTGTTGGTGTTTCTTCGTGGATCTCTCAGACGGCTTCGACTTGATTGAAACCGAAATGCTGGTAGAACACCTGGAAGTACCTACAACAATTAATAGCGGGCACAGTGATGGCATGTTTACCGCTTTCTTTGTGTTCTCAAACTGTTTTTTGGGGTTGCAGAGTCAATTTTATTTTTGCTCTACAGTGTCTTGCAGTAGACATGCTTGCTACCTCTACTTTCTTTTTTTAAGTTCATGAAACTTTATTAAACATAATACAAATGAGATAAATTATTAACATTCATTCATGTATGATTTGAATCATTTGATAACATTCTGCAAATGAACTATAACTTCATTTTAAACAGAAAACATAAGAAACCTATTCAAACATAATGTAAATCATTGTCATTTATATTTTTAGGAGATAGTTCAAATAAATCCCCTGTTCAAAAAATAATATGTAATGGATTAAATGTGTTGGTGAAATTATTCTAAAGATTGTTCTAAAGAATTATAACAAACATTTTCAGATAAGGCAGATAATTCTGTGCATAAAATGAAGATGTTTTTAAAAACCTCATTTGAGGATCCATATTAACCCTTTCGATGCGCATGACGGAGCGGTTCCGTCATGTGCGTCGGTTGCGCTGTGCGCATGACGGAACCGCTCCGTCATGGCCCCGCCCGCGCACAGAACCTTCAGCACAGCGCGGAAATCCGCGCCGAAGGGGTTAATGTTTTGATATACAACAATTTTTATTTTGAGATTCAAAGCAATGAGGTGTCATAACAAGTCTCTATTCAACGCTAAATATACGGCAGTAGCATATGCTAGGTCTGTCATTAAAACACACATTGCTCTACCCCGCTTTAAAACTAATATTGGTGTTTTTGTTTTTGCTTTCTATTGTGATCTGCTCAATGGCAATTTCTAGTAAAAAAATCCCTTAAATGCATTACTATGTACAAACCGAATCCAAACCTCTGATAATGCTTCGAACAAAATATTAGTATACTTCAATTGTATATTTACCTTAAATATCTTGTCGATTTTATCCTACACTAGATTACAAAATTCAAGAACATTAGTACAGAGAAAAACTATATGTCAGCTCACTATTGAGATGATTATATAACCAAGTGATAGATTTCACATTTTTATACATTGTATCTACAATAATTGCTGTTATTAGTGAATGATAGAGGGTGAGTAGTATTTGCAGATCTTATTGACTTAAATACTTTATCCATATTTTATTCCACAACTCAATTGGCTAGCTAATTTGTAAATCCTTTTCCCAGCACAATTGAACTTCAGATGTTGCTCTGCAAGTAGTACTGAAATGTAAAAATTGATACATTCAGTTAGTCAGTCATAAAACGTCATTTGATTTTGACAAATCATAAAAGCATATTTGATATACACCAGTAGGTTACAACAACAATAAAACTTTAGAAGGATTGGCAGCCAAGGCCATTTGCAAATTCCTTGAAAAAAATCACTGTAAGTAATAAAAGATATAAAAGTACAAAGTGTGTTTTTACAGAAATGAAAAACACAACAGCACATTAGTCAATATCAACATCAAATCTCAGGACATCAATTAGCCATAGTGTTTCCTAATAGAAAGAGCCCCCCCTTATAAAGTTGAGATCAGCATAACAAATTTCATGTGTTTCCAGTGAGTATAAAAGTTTAGAGCCATCTTGATAAGAATTTGGTCTATACACTATCAATAAAGGAAGTAAAAATGTGGTTCTTACAGAGTGAGAAAGGGCACAGAAAAATAAAAAGTGTACTGTAGATTGACTTGACATATTATCGCAAGGGCATAGGGGGATGTTTTGGAACCATCTACCTTGTGAAGGAAATGTCACTAAAAAGTGCACAGTGTTGAGGCGGAATCTAGGCAAATAAAATCTATACTTGGACTTCGAAACAAGCCACAAATATAATTGCATTACTGGAGTAAGGGGGATATCAATTGACTCATTCACAAGCAATAGCCTGTGGGTTGATCTCTGATAATTGGCCAGTGCCCTTTCCCAAAAAGCTTCCTTAGTTTGGGCTTTAGCTAAAGGCGGAATGTGGGTTGGGTCATGGGAAAAAATCAATAAGGCCCAAATCACTAAAAACAAGTTTGACATATCCTATCCATGGAATCTTCTCAAAATTGTGTGCAGACTGGCAATCAATTGAAATTTGCCTAAAAAATCCAAGTTCAGCTGTGGACCATAGTTTAACACATAGTTGTAAGGGAGGAAGACCTATACAATACTCTAGGTGGCAATTGAGGTACATTTTGCTCTACAATATTATAATTTCCCTAACAGGCTTCTGGCCAAGATTAAATGCGAACCAGAAAAGAACTTTCACTGGATTGACTTGGATTCCATTTTAATTGATTATTAAAAAGGTCCCATAAACAGCAAAAACTTTTGACTTTGTCTACCAGGATTCCTAGAAAATGAAAAGTTTTTGGTTTTGTTGATTTTGGGTGCAAACCATTATGTATAATTTTTCAAGGTTTACTTTCAAATCCAACAAGGACATAAATTCAGCAAAAGGATCAAAGACTTTCTGTAGACTATTTGCTGTCCTCGCTAGGAGGACAGTGTTGTCTGCATAGAGAAGGTACGAGATGGAATAATTGCCAACCCTAGGGTAGTCTAGCTTCTTTTGCAGCAAAAAAGCCTCCAATCCATTTATATATAGTAGAAATAGAAAGGGGTACAGGATGCATCCCTGATGAAAGCCCTCAACTGAGATCAAAGGGTCAGTACTATCCCCATCGGGACCATACTGAATTTTCACTGTGGTGCTTCGGTGTAATCTCTGAAGGAGAGTGAGAAGGAGCTCCTCCATCCCCATGTCCCACATCATACTCCAGAGTTTATCAAGGTTTACAGTGTTGAAAACACACAACAAGTCCATGAAGGCCAAATGTAATGAGCACTTCATGGACTTTGTGTACTTACGGGTCATTAGTGCTAAATTCAGGCACTGCTCAACTTTGGCATACCCTTCCTAAAGCTATATTGGGTCCTTGAGAGTTTGTTACTTTCACTAGCCCACACTTCCAATCGGGCTAAGAGCACCCTACCAGAACCTTGACCGTGGCATCCATCAAGGAAATTGGCCTGTAACACACCGGGTCATTTCTGTCCCCTTCTTTAAAGATAGGGACCACATTGGGTTCTTTCCATGAAGCAAGAAGTGGTCCAAGAATAGCAGCCCTAAAAATATTGGTACGAATTGGGGCCAAAAGGCAGGGTTGTTTTTGATACATTTTAAAGACCATGGTGAAAAGGGCTCATTTACACTAGTGCCTCTTCGTCTGCCATAAAACCTCTAATTTCAGACGATGATTTTGATCAGTGCAATGGAAAGGTGGAAAACCAAAAATGTGTTTTCCCATCACTGTTGCCCTGCTGAAAGGGAGATTTGACCACATCAAACCATAACTGATATAGCACATTGGTTACTATTGGTTGTCCGGATTAATTTTAAATTGGTATATTTTGTTTACAGAACCAATCAATCAATCAATCTACTTGTAAATCGCGCTACTTACCCATGAGGATCTCAAGGCGCTGAGGGGGGGGGGGGGGTGGAGGTGGTGCTACTTCTCGAAGAGTCAGGTCTTGAGGAGTCTTCTGAAGGTGAGTAGGTCTTGGGTCTGCCGCAGGAGGGTAGGCAGGGTGTTCCAGGTCTTGGCGGCAAGGAAGGAGAAGGCTCTGCTGCCGGAGGTCGCTCGTTGGATGCGACGGACAGCGGCAAGGGCGAGGCTGGCAGAGCGGAGTTGGCGGGCGGGGGTGTAGAAGCTGAGTCTGCTGTTAAGGTAGGCTGGTCCGGTGTTGTGGAGTGCTTTGTGTGCGTGGGTGAGGAGTCTGAAGGTGATCCTTTTGTCAACGGGGAGCCAGTGTAGGTCTCTCAGGTGGGGGTGATGTGGCTGTGGCGAGGGATGTTGAGGATCAGACGTGCAGAGGCGTTTTGGATGTGTTGCAGTCGTCATAGGTGTTTGGCTGAGATTCCTGCATAGAGTACGTTGCCGTAGTCCAGTCTGCTGCTGACGAGGGCCTGTGTCACTATTCTTCTTGTTTCGGTAGGGATCCACTTGTAGATCCTGCGGAGCATGCGGAGGGTGTTGTAGCAGGAGGAGGAGACGGCGTTGACCTGCTTCGACATGGAGAGGGAGGAGTCGAGGATGATTCCTAGGTTGTGTGCGTGGTCAGTGGGTGTTGGTGCTGCTCCCAGCGTTGTTGGCCACTAGGAGTCGTCCCAGGCTGATGAGGATCTCCGTCTTGTCTGAGTTCAGCTTCAGTCGGCTGCTCCTCATCCATTCAGCGACGGCCTTCATACCCTTGTGGAGGTTGGTTTTGGCGGTGTGCGGGTCTTTGGTGAGGGAGAGGATGAGCTGGGTGTCATTGGCATAGGAGATGATTTTGAGGTCGTGCTAGCGGGCCACTTGTGAGAGGGGGGCCATGTAGACGTTGAACAGTGTCGGGCTGAGGGAAGAGCCCTGGGGTACACCGCAGATGATGTCGGTGGCTTCAGAACGGAAAGGTGGGAGGCGGACGCTCTGGGTTCTGCCGGTGAGGAAGGACGTGGTCCAGTTGAGGGCCTTCTCTTGGATTCCGGCTTCTTGGAGGCATATCTTTAGTGTGTGGTGGCAGACCATGTCGAAGGCGGCTGACAGGTCCAGGAGGATGAGGGCTGATGTTTCGCTGTTGTCTAGTTGGCGCCTGATGTCTGTGGCAGCGATGAGGGCTGTCTCGGTGCTGTGGTTTCTTCTGAATCCGGACTAGGACGGGTCTAAGATGTTGTTGTCCTCGAGGTGGCGGGTCAGTTGTATGTTGACGATTTTCTCGATGACCTTCGCCGGGAACGGGAGCAGGGAGATGGGCCGGAAGTTCTTGAGGTCCTTGGGGTCCGCCTTGGTCTTCTTGAGAAGGGTGTTGATCTCAGCGTGTGTAGGAGAGTGGAATCTGACTAATGGTTGCCCCCAACTTTTTGCCTGGTATTTGAGTGGTTTTTGACTAGTCTGGCTGGGATCCTGCTATCCAGGACCCCAGCCTATCTGCTTTCTCCCTAAAACTGATGTGAGTACTCTAGGTACAAACCTAATTGGATGCTGGGCATGCCCTACCAGTCCCTTGTAGATGGTACCTTAGGTACCCAGGGCATGGGTCCCTCAGTAGGCCTACCAGGGCTGCAGCACTTATTGTGCCACCCTGGGACAGCCATACAACCTGACACCACCAGACCACTACTGTAGTCTGGGTAAGGTGGTGCTAGCACCCCTTACAGGGATATAGGTACCCTATATCCCACCCCATTACAACACATGTACTCTCATAGGTCACCCCTATAGCAGGCCTTGCTAATCCTACAGGGCAGGGTGCTGAGGTATGTGTGAGGGGGGACCCCTACACGAGTAGGGCCTCTCTGCAACCTTCGTAAAATCGTTACGGGGTTGTTTGTAGTGTAGCCATACCATATACTCTTAACCGCATTATAAGTCTATCGCGATACCGCGATAACTCGAGAATGGCTACACAGAACCATATCGTGTTTGGTGTCAAACATGTAGGAATCATACCCCCAGTCCAGCCATGGGCATGAGGGTACGATTCCCCCCTGCTAGAGGGTCGATATGGGAAAAGCGGTAGAATTTAGACACCAATTTAAAAGTGCACAAATTTCACAAAATGGCTACTGCCTGCCACCTACACGACCCTGGCTGGCTGTTGCTGGGGAAAACCCCAGCCTCGCCAGCTGGACAATAGGGCTCCTGTGGCAGGGAGGTGCTAGCATCTCCCCAGACAGGATAATGTGGATTGGAACAGGGTGGGTGCACCAAATGTCCTTTCAGAGTTGCACGTAGGCAGAGGCAGAGACCTAATTCTGCATACACCGCTTGGAACCGGTTCAGGGCATCCTGCCCCTCGCCCAGGCGGGAAACAAACAAAGGGGAGAGGGTGTAGCCACCCTTTCCCGTCTCACCACTCATTGGTGGACACTACTCTGGACACTCCCCTAATCTTGGGGATAAAGGTGAATAACGTGGCCCCAGAGCCTCAGATTACTCTTGAACTTTACAGTCTTGACCTTCGACTTGCTGCTGCCCAGCTGATGGAAGAAATCTCCCTTGGGATAAAGGAGTTATCCCCTTGCTAGGCAGGCACCTGAAACACTGCAAGTGACCCGTTTGGAACCTCGCTGCTCCTACGGACTTCGACGACATCCAGCACCCTTGAGGTGGGTTTCCAGCGCATCCTAGAGGCCAGTGAGTGTGCTCAACGAGTTTGGGCACCGTGGACCGCGTGGGTGCCGAGATCCCCAATACCCCAGGACACCGGACACCTCTTGCGTAGCACACAACCCTGACCAGTGGGGAAGTTGTGCTTTGGCCCGTTTTTGAGCCAATCACTCTACAGCAATTGTGCCAAAGACCAGCGCCCTAGCCACCTCAGGTGGCCCGTGGGTGCCCTTTTATGCACGCCAAATTGCCGCCTCCCGCAGTCCCGTGTCTCTCAACTTGTGGGCCCTAGCGGAGGTCTATTCCTACAATCAAGAGTTCCCCTGGTTGCTCCAGGCCTGTTCTACAGTCTCTCCAAAGGAGACCTCTCCCAGACCTCGTGGGTCTGCACTGTAGCCGATTTGTTTATTCTTCGTGGGTTGCGGTTGCCAAGGCTTAGTGGATCCAATCCGGACACTAACACCGCAGTAACCCTCATCCAATGTGGGACAGTTGCCCTCCCAAAGCTGGCCTTCCTTGAAGCCTCTTGGAGCCCGTGGCTGCAGATCCAAGCTACACCACTTTGCACCTGAAGCACCCGACATCGAAGGGCTCTTTGCTTTGAGCCTCCTGGTCACTTTGCCGTGACCCAGGCTCTGTTCCCTCTGCTTTCCGGTTCTTCTCTACAATCTTCACATCTCTGATCTTCACGGCATCATCGACGCTTTTGGCTAGCAGCACTTTTGAACATTTTCCTATAGAAAATCAGCCCGCGACCCGACACCAGAATCGACCTATGCACCCGGCTTCCCTGGGGCAGGTAACAGTGGTACCTCGGTACTCTCGTGGTAGTGGGCTCCTCAAAAGCTTAAGTCTAAAGTTTTAACTTTGTACTCCTGCTAGAAGTGACTTTAATCTGTGTAATTTCAACCGCGACATTCTCCATAGACTATAATAGAGATCCCGATAGCAGCTATTTCCACTGCACGCGCCTCCCGTGGGTCCCCTTCCTCATAACCTGGGGTGGATTCTTAAGGGGCCAGCGATCCTAAATGCCCTAGGCATTGTCTGTAGAATTGTCGTGGTTCTTATACCACTTTTTTGATATATGGTTTGGTCCCCCCCCTGGGGCCCATTGATTCCTGTGCTATTTATTGTGTTTATAAATGCTTGTTTGAATTGTAACTTTGCCACTAGCCTCATAAAGAGACTGTGGGATTCTGTCTAGAATAAATACATATATTTTATATATATACCTGTGTGGGCTACTCTTTCATTTGGTTATTCAAGAGGTTATTATGGTAAAACAATAAGCTTAACACTCCTTCAAGACTTAGCCTGAAGGCTGCTCTCCACAGCTACCACTAGGATAGCTTTCTTTAAAGGTTGTCTTAAACCTATCATCAATAAGAGTCGAATTGGACTGGTGCAAGGTGTCCCTATAACTAGGAGACAGCATATGCCAGGCCAACTTCTCACAGCGTGCTTCCAGCTTTCCGGGAATGTAGATGTCTCGAAGGAGATGTTGATGACTTTCTGTAGTTGGGGTGCGATGGCTGCGTCTGCTTATACGTGGTGTGGGCAGGGGTCTGATGGTGATCCTGAGTGGATGGAGTTCATGACCTTGCGTGTCTCGTCGTCTGTAACGTTGGTCCAGGAGGTCAGGCCGTTGATGCGGATGGTGTTCGTCGGGTGGGTGCGACCTGTCATTGTTGGGGCAGTCGGGGTGTTGAAGCTGTCGTGGATGTCCATGATTTTGCGGTGGAAGAAGGTGGCTAATGCGTCGCACAGTTCTTGTTAGGGCGGGATGTCGTTGGCGTTGGCGCTGGGTTTGGAGAGTTCCTTCAAGATGCTGTTGTGTGCGTTGTTGTCTAGGCGGGCTTTGAAGGAAGATCTCTTGGCGAGTCTGATGAGGTGGTGATATCTGCGGGTGGCGTCCTTGTGGGCTGTGTGGCTGACTGGTGTTTGTTCGTGGAGCCATTTCTTCTCCAGTTTTCGGCATGCTCATTTGGAGGTCTGGAGCTCTTCGGTGAACCAGGTGGCTTTTTTGCTGGTGTGGCTGTTGGAGGGTTTCTTGAGCGGGGCGAGGGTGTTGGTGCAGTCGTTGATCCACTGTCTGAGATTGCGGGCAGCGACGTCTGGGTCGGTGTGGTCGGTGGATGGGTTCTGGGCGAGGGTGGTGGTCGGCTCGTCCTCTGTAACTTTGCTCCAGCAGCGGCGGGGCAGCTGTTGGGTGCGGTGGTGCGTGGTGGCCTTGTTGAAGGTGAAATGGACGCAGCGGTGGTCGGTCCAGTGGAGTTCGGTGGCGTGGTCGGAGGAGAACAGTTATTGCAGGCGTCACACCTTACCTAGCATAAACATTATCTTCTTCTAGTGAATCCAGAAGTGCTGGAGTAAAGCTATGTATTATTCCGTGATCCTTTTTAGGTCTCGCCTGACCCAGCGCATGCGCTGGTCTGGCGAGACTTATTGAGAGGGCTCCAAAAAGTGCTACCAGGCCAGCCTAAGCTACAGTGCATGTGCGCGGGTGCTCGTGCCGCGCTTGACCACGATTACTTCCTCTTTCGCAGCCGCTTTGATGTTTGATCGCAATCTACTCTCTTTCTTGTGAGTTGCTCTCCCCTTACACTTGCTCTCCGAGTTGCTTCCCCCACCTAATCCCCTTCCCATTTGGCATGTTTTTTAAAGTGATTTAGTTAAACCATCCCTACGTCCTATCCCTTGCTGGTGCCACTGAATGGCTGACTCTCCCCGTCCCGTCCACTGTTTTTCCCGGGATATCGCAAGCACCTCAACTCACAATCCCCCTTCTCCCAGCTCCTTTATTGCTCCACACTTCAACCACAATTACGGCAACCTGGCCCTACTTCATTTAAATGGAACCCGATCGCATCTCTTAAATTGCCCCCCCACCCCCCATCACCACTTGTAAATCTGTCATCATGCTTATAAGCTTAAAAACAAGCATTGGCATAGCCATTAGGCCTCACTTTTGGGACCTTCTAAGTGTTTAGTCATGCAACAGTTGCATAACTAAATACTTATAAGGTCCCAAAAGCTAGACCTATTGGCTATGCCAATGCTTGTTTCAACTGCCAGCACTATAACAAATATTTTTTTAGACAGAATGCCTTTCTATTACTAACTTATGTGAGAGCCATACATTTCCTTTTAGGAAAAGTTAAGCTTTTATAACTATTGTCTACTCTCTCTGATAAATTTTCCTTAATTAATAATGAAATCATATTTTGTATTATATTGATGATGCGTAGTATTGATTGCATTTGTCCTATTGATGTATTGTTTGCCCTCGTACAGTAATCTGATGTGTTTTACACCTATGCGCTTAAAATAAAATCTAGATTAAATTAATACAGTATGAATATTATCTGGTCTTTGTTGATCTCAAGAGCGCATTTGACCTGGTACCTAGAGATGTTTTGTGGAGGGTTTTGAGTGAGCTAGGACTTCCCCTTTACCTTTTAGACATACTGAGAAGGTTACATAATGGAAACTACGCCCAAATTAGATATGGAAAAAACAGGGAACTGACACAGCCCATCCCTGTAAATAGGGGAGTAAGACAGGGATGTGTGCTCGCCCCAACCTTGTTCTGTATTTATATAAACGGACTGGTAGGTGCGCTGAGAGCTTGCAAGGATATAGATACTCCTAAAATAGCGCAAAAGCAAATTCCGGCCATTATGTTTGCAGACGATACCATACTCCTCTCTAAGTCTCCCATGGGTATTCAGAGAATCATAGATGAGTTCTGTGAGTTCGGCAGGTCTACGGGATTGGAGGTCAATATTCAAAAAACAAAATTCATGGTCTTTAACCCCAGTAAATCAATACGTCCCAATCCATGTATGAATGGTATTCCCCCGGAGCGGGTATCCGTATTTGACTACTTGGGCTTGACACTCACTGAAAATATGACCTGGGGTCCCCAAATAGATAAGTCAAATCTCAAACTGACTCAGACCACAGGCAGCATGGCTAAGTTCTTTAGAAAGTCATTCCACAAACCAGTGAGCCCGGTTATGGAGATCTACAAAATCCAAGTTAGGAGTGCTACCCTTTATGGAGCTGAACTCTGGGGGCATTCTAACCTTAGGCCCATGGTTAATACCGAGAATAAATTTCTCAGACAACTACTCGGGTTACCGATAAGTTCCCCTTTGATTCCACTGCGTATGGACCCAGGGGTGAGATCCATCGCTGAGGAAATTGGCTGCAGGCCTTTACTCTTTTGGCGGCGCCTCTGGGTGACACCGGAACTGGCAGAGTACAGATCAGAGCTCTTAGAAATTCTGAGACTCCCAGGTTCCGGAAAGCTGTCATGTCTTATACATGTTAGGGATGACACAGCATGTTTGAGAACCTCACGTAAACATCTAAGTTCTAGTTAATGGGGTGAAAAAATCGAAAAAATTCATGCAGAATCTGCCCATGGTTCTCTCACGTCACACTTTCGGGACGTAAAGGACATATACAAGTTGGAGCCATGCCCGACGAAGTTCGTCCTGCATTAGGCAGGAAACTCTATGTGCAGTTTCGGCATGGTTGTTTCCCCTTGCGTGCATTTACCCACAAATGGTCTAGTGGCAATCTAGTTGGGTGCCCAGCTTGTAACATGTGCGAAGAGACCGAACTTCATGTCTTCTTTTTTTGCCAGGGATACCACTCAATAAGACACAGATGGCTGGTACAGTTATGTAAAAATCTAGGCACAACTCATTGTATGGAAACATTCAGACTTTTAAAATACAACACTGAACCCCATATTGTCTATGCGGTCTCACGCTTCTTAACTTCTATGCGGTGGGCAAGGATGAATTTTCTCAATGAACAAAGTTAAGGACTGGAAATGTGATTGACCTCCTCATTATTTTTAATCTTAAGTAATATTTCAAAAATTAACTGTTTTAATCTTTTTAACTGTTTTAACTTGTTTTGTATACACCTGTGTCTGTTCTTTTATGGTTATTAACCAAAATAAAGAAATATTGATGATGATGAATATTATCTCATTATTATATTGGGTGTGTAATCATGACATATGTTAGCTGTTATGTCCTACAAAGTAATTATCCCTCACAGGTGTCGCTAGGAAAAAGGCCGAACACAGCTTGTTTCAGAACTTTCAAAGACGATCTTCCCAAAATATCAACTTAAGGACAAAATCATGCCTATGCTAATCTAGCAAACACACACGTCAGGAGGTATGTGAACTAGGGCACACATTTCCACAACATAGGCAACTCCCATTTGGAGTTGGACACAATGTTGAAAGTGAAACAGAAAGGTCTGGTAGTGTTGGTGATACTAAGCGACATTAGAATATTTACGGCATACCACACCGGGCGTAGGTGGGTACAGGTAGGATTCATCACCGGAAGGTACATATGTTGGATAGTAATAATAAGGGCACAAATAGTAGTCAAACTGTCACAGAGTGTCCTGTCTCCCTCTGTGTCTATTGTTGCCAATGTCTTTGGGACTTAGTGGGATTACACTATGCAGCTTCTCTAATGTAAAGGCTGTTTTGAGCCACAAGCTTTGCTTTTCTCCAAAGCCATAATACAAGGAATATCTCCTCCAATGCTAAACATAGTCATTCTGATGTGAGTATAGGTCTAGAGAAATAATAGACATATTGCCTGAAAAACTAACAATAGGTTTCCTGTTAAGGCTCCTGCTCTTTAGACATAATAGAAGGATGATCTCCTGCAATGCTAAACAAAGATCTTCTACTGTGCTCGGCAGGACCAGTGTGAGAAACTGGATGGTTGATACAGTGCTGTTGATTGGGATTGGGAAGAGGCAGCAGGTCTACATACAACACTGCTGTTCTGCCCTCCAACGTAAAGGAATTAAAGAAAAAATATACATGCATATATAGTGAAACAAATCTTGGATACATGTGCATTTCCTCCTTACAAATATGTCAGCCAAGCATCCCTCATGCCATTGTTGTCCTCCTGTGCTGAGCAAGTGACCCATGTTGACAGTGTTGTGAAACTGCATTACTGCTCCACTTCTGAGTAGTATTTGTGATGTTACAGGCAGAGGCTGTCTTTGGTCATCCAGGACAAGTAATCCTCCATTGATTATCATGTGCAGAGCAAGAGACTGCCCTCTGAAAAGTCCCTGATTTTGCAGATCATCTTGGCACTTAAATTGTTGTTTAAGCACCCAAATGTCCCGCTTGATGGTGAATCTGTTTCCTGTTTGCCATCTTTTGCTTTGTTGTACGGTTCCTACGAATTTAGTAGGACTGTGTATTAGATCAACAAAACTTCATAATACACAGACTGACTTCTTATATCATCAATAAATGTTGGTTCAGCTAGCTCACAGTGCTGTATCTAAACTCCTAAACCTCCAGAGTTATCTATTCTGTCGGCAACCTCGAACATGACCTCTCTTATTCCCAAGGAATTTGTGGAAACAGTAAACCTTTAGTTTCTCACTTTTGAATGCCCCAAACTTTAGAAAGAGAAGAGACAATAATGCATTTTCAAATGTTTATTGAAAAGATCGATTTCTTATAAGTAAAACATAAACTGCGATAATTAGACAGATGAGACACATCATTGTTATAAGCATTAATGGGGTGGTAAAAAACACAAACAATTTAACAATGTTAATTGTTCCTAATGTTACTCCTATATATCACTAACACCTCTATTCTAGCGAGAGCATGATGCGGGTAACCTTCTGCCAGACGCAGTTGGAATGATCAAACCCCATACGTTGGTGTAATGTCTCAGGTAGCCGACCACAGTACATTAACACATGCACTCCATCTCTGTGTGAAAGCCTTCACACATCTCTGCTTGCATTGCTATCTTCCTTCTAAGAATGAATTCTCCCAGCCTGTAGAGCTCCCTCTCATTCACACCTCACTGCAGCATTCATGATAACTCCGGTGTGAAGTGTGGCACACCAAATACAATATGGACGCAATTTAAATGATAAAACGGCCTTATTAGAGATGCAAGAAACTGTCTTTACATTGTCTGGGGAAAAGAAGTTGTTTCCTACGGCACATAATAAAGCAGGAGCATTGCGGTCTAGTATGTGTGTCCCTAGAACTAACAGTGCAGACTACAGAACAACGTCTACCAAAAATCTCTTCCTCTCTATTTAGAGTCAGGTAAAGGAATCAATCAATCAACCAATCAGGATTTATAAAGCTCAGCTAATTACCCAATAGGGTATCCAGGCCCTTGCAGGCCCCTAAGGCTTATACAAACAGCCAGGTCTTGAGGGCCATTCGGAATTTCGGAAGTGAGATGATGGTCCAGAGGTGCGTGGTGAGGCTGTTCCATGTCTTTGCTGCGATGTGGAAGAAGGAGCGTTATTCCACTTTTGCTTTGGTAGATGCGGGGAGTATGGGCAAGTGAAAGGGAGGTAGAGTGTAGTCTTCTTGATAGTTAGTGGAAGTTCAGACAGTGGTTAATGTAGGCGGCTCCTTGGTTGTGTAGAGCCTTGTGTGCGTGGGACAGCAGCTTGAATTGGCATCTCTTCTGTATGGGGAGCCAGTGGAGTTTCCTGATGTGGGGTGTGATGTGAGTTCGCCGGGGAAGGCCAAGGATGAGTCAGGCTGCGGCGTTCTGCATGGTCTGAAGTTTCTGTAGAAGGTGTGCGTCGATTCCTATGTGGAGGGCATTGCTGTAGTCCAGTTGGCTGTTGATAAGGGCTTGTCACACAGTGCGTCTCGTGTTTAGAAGTAGCTACTTGAAGATCTTACATAGCATGCGCAGAGTGTGGAAGAAAGCGGAAGAGATGGCCTTGAACTGTGATTTCATGGTGAGCTTGTTGTCAGAAACCGTCACTTCGGTTCACAGCTGCCTTAAAAACTGATAGGCTAGCTAGTAGGAAAGCTGAGCGTAAATGGAGAAGTTCCAAAAGTACAGAGGACAGGCAGTCTTATAAACATATTCACAGGCGTTATCTAGATCATATGGTAAGAGCGAAAAAAACTTACATAGGTGATAGAATAAATAAAGCCTCTAACTCCCACAAAGAACTCTATAAAGTATTAAAGGACACCAGTGCCACATCCTGCCAGCTCAAACATCCTGCCTTACAGGACTGGGTAGACATGTTGTCCACTTTCTTTGTGGAAATAATTGACACTATTTACAGCCTTTTCCCTAACCAGCTTTGCGAAATATGCATTGTCGGTCTGACTGTGATCATGCATCCTCTTCAATGTTTTAACTAAATTCATTGAATTCACACAAGAGGATGTAAGTACTGCCTTTGCTAAGATCAAATCTGGCTCTCCTGCCAATTCAGTCTCCCCTCACATTTTGCCCATTATCGGACCAGCTCTTTTTATAGGCCTCACTGATCTCTTCAACTTATCTTTACGTCACTCTACAGTTCCCACAAACTGGAAAACGGCTATGGTCAAACCTATCTTAAAAAAGCCCACTCTGGACCCCAAGGAACCGAACAGCTACAGGCCCATTTCCCTTCTCCCTTTTTTTGGAAAAGTTCTGGAGTTACTAATTAACAGACAACTCTCAGCCTTCCTAGAGTGTAATAAACTGCTGGACTTTTCTGGATTCAGAGCGGCTCACAGTACGGAAACAACATTGATAGAGGTAGTTGACAACATCAGACTTGCTTTGGACTCCGGCCCGTCAGCCATGCTCGTCCAACTCGACCTATCAGCCGCCTTTAACACCATCTCCCACGGAACACTTGTGAATCATCTGTAGGAGATGGAGTCAGGGACATGGCCTTGAATTGGCTTAGCAGCTATTTGGCTGACCGGTCCTCCAGGATACATATGTGTTCCTTTGCCTCTCGCAGTCATGTGATAGACCAGGGACTTCCTCAGGGTTGCATCTTGAGTCCCACGCTTTTTAATCTACATGTGGCACCCCCTAGCCAGATTGATTAGATCGCATGGTTTTGATACTTTGTCGTATGCTGACAACATGCAATTACTGATCACTATTGGCCCTTACATTACAGTCACCAAACACCGCTTTATGAACTGCATGACCAACATTAACATCTGGATGCAAAATAATCACCAGCAACTTAATGCCAATAAAATGGAGAATATTCTTGCTGGGAAAGCACAAACACTGTGGTCCAAAGACTGGTGGCCCCCCAGTCTTGATCCTTGTCCATCTCCCAAATCAGTAGTCCGTAACCTAGGGGTGCTGATTGATAACAACCTTTCCATGGCAGATCATGTTAATCATGTGTCGAGAGTCTGCTATGGACTGATGCGTAGCCTTCGCAAGATCTTTCAGTGGATACCAGTTGAAACCAGTATGCCGCTGGTCCAGGGACTCATCATTAGTCGGCTTGATTATGGAAATGCCCTGATGGCCTCTATCAATGAAGAGCTGCTCACCAAACTCCAGGTGTTACAAAATACAGCCGCTAGGCTTAAACTAAACCTACCTTCTCAGACACCGTCAGCACCAAGTTTGAGAGCTCTCCATTGGTTGCCCATCAGGAAACGCATCCATTTCAAGATCATTTGCCTGGTCCATATGACTATCCATGTGACCGACCATGTTACATTGCTAAAAAACTCATCTGGTACCAAATAGCCAGAACACTAAGGTCCTCCAGCAAGTATCTTCTCACCCCTCTTAAAGATCCGTACCGCCAGGACCGGAGGTAGATCTTTCTCATATCTTGCCCCCTTTCTATGGAACTCTCTTTCACTACAGTTACGCATGGAAACCAATCATAGACTATTTTGTAAAGCTCTAAAAACCTGACTGTTCTAATTTGTTCTTCCTTCACTGGCACTCTTTTTGCCTTTCTTTCCCTTCACGCTTCTCAGGGTTTAGGCAAGCACTTTGAAACCCCCGGGTGATATGTACCCTCAACAAAATTCTATGACTATGACTAAGCTGAGGAAATATTTAACCCGGTGGCCAATCAGGTCACAATGCTAGCTGGTTCACCCTATTGAGGACAAAATTACCGTAAAACATTTTCCCTACAAGCGTCCACCATGTAATGGCAGCTATGACTGGGAATATACAGAATGGCCCCATGCTCATCGAGAAAACTATGTAAAAGTTGCTGTCCTTGTGTTGGATCCCTTTATAAAAAACAGATTTCCACTAGGTGGGAATGTCTAAAAGGGTCAGGCAGTTCCCATGAAGTTGGAATAGATGGTGACCTCCATGCCCTTGGTGGACAGGCAGACATCAGTCAGGGTCTAAATGACCTCATTAGTATTTGTGCTCATGAAATGCAACACATTTCCTTTGCAATACAAACTCAATGGACAATTCTGCACACAGGAAAGAGAAGTTCCTCTCTCCCAAGGGGATGGTTTTATCCTCTTAATCAAATAGGCAGCTTATCCTAGTACCAAACTAGTACTATATGATAACATTTCCCTCCATGTTTAACTTCACTAGGAGCTTCTTATGTTTTTTGTAGTTTGTGCCTGTTTTGCTGTATTAGTCCATTGTAATTCTGAATGGAACACATTTTTGACATCTGATGTGTTTGTTTTTGGCTTTCAGCACCTGCTATCCACTGTACTAACAAATACAACAATCTCTGGAGAGCCAGTAGGGCTATGTCAGAAGCCTCTGGATCACTCTGTTTTGTGATAAATGAATCAGTGTCATAACTTGGACTGTGCTTGAGTCCATGCACAGGTTTTCCGGGGTTGCAGTGTACTTTATTTTTTTTAAATTTCTTGGTTGGTCCCTAGAAAGGGTAATATTCTACCCTTGTAAGGTTAATATGTTACCTGCCGTACAATCTTGTCTGTCCCTAATGAATTTGCGTTGTTTCATATTTAAAAAGAAATCTTTTTTTTGTTTTTTTATCTTTCACTCAAGCATTCATTAAAGTTCATAATTGTCTCCTGTTGGTTGGCTTCAGGCAATTCCTTTTCCAAGTAAGCTATCTGAGGATAGTCTCTCTATCACTCCAATTATTTTTCACAAAAATATCAAGTATCCCTATGAAGGAGGCTGTTCAATGTACTGACCACTCTTCCAAAATGTAGGCTTGGATTTTTCATATGAAACATTGTAACAAATGTGAGTGCTCTGGTCACTTAGTCTACCGCATTGTGCTTATGTAGGGAGGTTTCCTCCCACCGCTTACTAAACTATTTCTCATGTAACTTTTCAAGTTGATACAATATGAGTTTTAAATTGATATTAGTATCAGTTGGATGAGCAATAGTTACATTGCTGCTGACAATCATTGTAAATATCAAAGCAGATGCCTCCTTTCATTTAATGTCACTAAATGCCATCATCTAATGGTTGATAACAATCCCTACACAAAGAAATTGGAAAATGTTTCTGAAAATAGTAACTGCCCCTGCTGTTATCATGAGGTACATATATTAATTTCCTTATCCTGAGTGAGACTATGTGCCAAACACTCTCAGGACTTCCGACTCGGCTATCTCTGATGCTCTACAAGTTTGGTCGGCTTCGCTGCTGTCTCTACTCTCGCGGGATCCACTAGGATGTATAGATACTCCTTCATCAGCCATGTTGCGTGTCAGCCAGACTGATCAATTCCAATTCCTTCTCCAAATGCAATGTCCATATTTATATGACTTTGATAACTGCCATCAGTACCACTTTTCTCTATAGCAGTGGGATTTATACCTGCTTGTCTGCCAGCAACTCTACATAACTCATATCACAGGCCACTGACGTCCTCGCTGGGTGGGTGTCTGGCATCTTTTTCAGTGTTGGTAACAGTGAGAAAAAGCAAGATGGGAAATTCATAGAAATAGAAAAAACAAAAAAAACTCATATCGTTATTTGAATGGCTAAACTACATATGATAATTGAAGATTTTTATATCAAGTAAGGAAGGACATTGGAAAGTCCTGCAGAAGGATGTGACTGTTGAGTCCACTGGATACCTGCATTCATTTGTAGGCTCCTACCTAAAGGTCAATATATCAGATAAGTCTAAGGAAGGTATTCAGACCTCAGCAGGCATCTCATAAGCTAGTTTAGAAGAGGGCATGCCCTCCAGTTCTGTTTCCATATTTTGAGCTACTTGCGTGCCTAGCAGATCTCAATGGCTACCATGTATGTGCAGTCCAGTGGTGGTTTTTGGCAGTAGAGCCTCTGAGGATTGAAACACATGACATTCCCTCATCTATAATAGGGTTAGAGAAGCCTTGAGTTTGGGGCATGAGGTGTGTGCCATTTTTAAAAGGATGCCCCACATTCGCCAAACTCATATTACCCTTCAAAATCTCTGATATAGCTCCCATGAGCCTTTGTAAGTGGCCTGTACTGGATGGCAGCAAACTTTCAGTTCTTCACTACTGGAAGATTACTTTTGGTGAGAGCCTGCCAAATGTGTTTAAAATGAATCTTCACTAGGTTTCATTACAGGCAAATAATAGTTAACAAATGAACTTCAGTCTTGTGTTTATTGCCTGCCTGGACATCTTGTCCTCTACAATTAATCAAGGAAGGCTGAACTGGAGCCAAGTACGCTTCTTCGGTGGCTGCACACAGTCAGGGTGCTGAAATCTATCTTCAGAAAGCAGCCAACGTGGTTTAGTTCTTACCAAAGGGTTTAACTTCAACATCACGTTCCTCTGTCCCAAAGCATTCCTTGTAATGCTGATCTGCCTTCTTACTGAGTCATGATTTTTGAGCAAAGAAGGTTGGGAGTGTTTGTGCTTACATGTAGTTGTTCATGCATTAAACTAGTTCCTGTATTTGGGACCGGACCTCCAGTAACCTTTCTCTCACACAAGCTGGAATCATTAGTTGAAGGTCAGCTGTTGATGATGGCCCTACTGGCAGTTGCAGGATGACTCCCTCCCGGTGGATGTAGCTCATTACATTTGTTACTGTTTTTCCTCGAATGCAGTTTATGATTTGTTTAACTGGCAACAAGCGGACATTGTACTTGTCCTCTGACAATTTTCCCCAGGACTGCGACTACTGGGTGAGATCTGTGTCTGTGTCCTTTCGTCCCACACTCACTGACCATGGAAGAAAATCACCCAAAAATGTATTTTGGCTTCATTGTGCTTGTCGCCATTACAACTCGAGCACAGCCAATCCAAGCAAGCGCACCCAGAGCTTTCCCTTTCTCACAATTCCTATGCACGTTATATCACATGCTTGATCTAACGATTTTTTGGGATGATTACTTGCATGGAAACTAATGTTTCTCGACGAGAAGCGAGAATTCAACAATCTTAACCTGCACTGCAGTGTGCCTCATCGTAGTGTTTCAGTTACATCTACTTTCATGTCTTCAATTACATTTGAGTAATGTAGGAAAGTGGAATATTATGCGGTAAGGCTTTGTGGCCTTACCTTGGAATATTATCACATTACCCCTAAGATGGTCCTTGGATTCACAATAATAAATTCTTAGCTCAGTCCTGGAAGAGTTGCAAAGAACAGTCAGGCTTTACTAGAGGAACATTTGTTAAGCATTTCAGAGTACCAACATGGAATATAAGTACTTGACGCGACTAGAGAGAAATCCGACACCAATTTATAAAAAAAGAGTGTATTTTTATCTTAATTTAGACACCAAAACAAACAGGATTTCATATATTTAACCAGAGTTAAAGATTTTTTAAGGAAGATTAAATCAGCGCAGTAAAATATATAGAGAAAATAGCATTGCTATAAAGGCAAAATCCACTAGACACAATCGGTCACTTGCAGGTCGTGTTACTTGGGACCCTTATGGAGGTAACATCATGCGGGCCCCAGGACCAAGCCACAACAGTCAGATCAATGTTATCTAGTGCATGGAGCCCGGTTGCAGAGTTGTTCTGGCTGTCATTTGTGCTGAATGGGAGCTTAGGGTGGTGCTGTTTTTAGTGCATACATTGTGATGCAAGAAACAAAACGCAAAAGCACAACAGGTACATAGCTGCTGACTTCAGATGATGGTTGGAGGATGTTCTCTGTAGCTGCAGCGTTAAGTATGGGGATCGTTTACCAGACTGGTGACCAACAAGCCTTCGCAGTGATAAGCACAACAAAAAGCTTTGGGAACTTTATTGGATCTGGGGGAGAAAAGTGGTAGCCTGAGACTTAGGGGCAGGCAAGACTATAACTTCCACAATGCACTAGACCACCTGAATTTGGGCAGTCCCTCAGAGGGTCCGATGGCCAGTGATGCTTTAGATCCAGGGAGCGTTTTTACCTTCAGTGCCACTAGTCTAGGGGAGACTGAGGGTGATTCTGACTTCCACAAGGTTGCCTTTCTTTTGGAGTGTTGCTTTTTGCCAAGGACAAGGGTCATTCACTAAGTTCCACGTCTGTTGCCTCAGGGACAAAGTGTCCCTCTTTTGCTTTGTACTGGTGGGCAAAGTCCTGTTGTTGGTGTCACGGGTCTCCGTTTGGTCCTCCCTTGAAGTAAGTTCTTCAGATCTGAGGTTCTGTTTTCATGGGGAGTCCCTTAAATCTTAGATATAGGGGAGTTAAGGGCGTGGGAGCTAGTAGCCAATGGGTAGCTAATCCCTGCAGCTAGTCCCCCCCCATTAGGTGACCACATATGGTCGTGTAGGTCCCCTTTTCCACTCAGAACCCACTATTTCTGCCTTTCTAAAGATGGCAGAATCCAATTTTATGTGTACAGACCAGGCACCTCACCCGATAGGTGTGGACAGCCTACCTAGGGGTATACACCTCCTGCACAGCTAATTTCCCATCTTGTCCAGGTGCAAGACTGCCTAGAGCAAGATGAAGGCTGTTTCTTCCTCAAGGGGACAGCTCAGATGCATATCACAGGTGGTGTGGACTTTGCCGTCTAGTGCTCTGATGTGCCAATTCAGTAGCCATCTGGGTAGGAGGGGGCTGTGACCTCCTTCCTGCCCAGCCTTTGTCTTTGACTCTTGGGAGTGATCACACTTCCTGGCAGGAGGTCAGAATCTTGTCTTGGCTGCACCAGGCATGGGAAATCAAGGGCTGGTCAGCCAGAATACAGTAACGCTGGGGGCAATCAGGGGGTAACCTCTAAGGCACCCTCTGGGATCATGGCATGTCACCCAGGTCACAAGAATTGTATAAGGGGTAGTAAGGCACAAAGTTGAATACCAAACATGACATATTTTAGTGGTACCATCATGAAGCTGCCAATCTCGAGGATACCTGGTTGGCAGCCCAGGTTATCCTATGGACCACTAACATATATAGTGGTTTCCAATGGGTAACACCACTCCAGAGACATAAAGGCTTGCACCTACATGTCCACACTTTAAATATAATGCATCGTGCCTCCTGGACTGGGAAGGCCTTCCTTACATACATTAAAGGAAGTGTACATGCAACTACATGTCCACACTTTAAATAAAATGCATCCTGCCTCCTGGACAGGGAAGACCTTCCTTACATACATTAAAGGAAGTGTATGTATTTATTGAGGAGGGGGTGAGTCAAGATGCCATTTTGTATTTTAGTTAAGAGGGAGTGTGAGTAATGATAATCTGTTTTGCACTATTAAGACTAACCCTGGGCGTAGTTTGCGAAGTAGCGCTACGTGTAGCTACCCGAAGTGCACTTCGCACTACGTGAGCTACGCGTAGATTCGCAAACTGCGTAGTGCACTGTGCAAGATTCTGTATGCACTGATTGCACAGTGCCGGATGCTTGTCCGCACTGTGCAATCAGTGCAAACTGCATCTTGCACAGTGCAAGCGGTCGTTTTCTGCCGCTCGAGTAGATTTCTACTCTAGCGGCAGCTTTCTCAATGCGGACTGGTAGTTTTTTCATCGCAAGCGGTCGCGAGCATACGTGACCACTCGCAATGAGAAACCTGACCTCCCCACGTTGAGAAGCTCGCAGGGAGGTTTATTTTCCACGCTTGCGATCGGCAACTTGATGTTGCCGATCGCGAACGAGGAAAAGGTATCGCCGGTATGTCATTTTGCGTGCTCGTGGTCGCCAACTTGACGTTGAGGACCGCGAGCAAGCAAAAAATGACCGCTGCACTACGCTACGCTATGCGTGTTTGCACTGTGCTACGTGCAATTCGCGTAGTGCGAAGTAGCGCAAACTTCGCAAACTACGCGAGCGTAGCGTAGTGCTTTGCCCAGGCTTAATTAAGACAGACAGAGAAAGTTTGAGGGTATTGGCTCATTCTGGTGCCTTATATATTCTTATTGGGAGAGTATATTTAGCCAAATTTCCTAAGCATGTTCTCAACCTATCCGGTGTTAAACTAGTAGCATATAGAAACAAACCTATAGAGCTGACACATTTCATTGAAGCTTGTTTGGAGTTTCAAGGAGTTGTAGTTCCTTCCTAGGTTTATTTTGCCAAAGATGTATCTTGACTTTTAGAGAGATTTGTTCACATGATTAACCCCCAACCACCCTGATCCAGTTTTGGGAATAGTCTGTGATGAATGTCGTGTGAGAAACGCATTTTGAAGCAGAATTTCCTTTAGCATTTAATAATAAGTTAGGTTTATGGCAGGGGTTCATGCACAAGATCATATTGAAAGTTAGGAAAATGCCAAGGCCAACAAGTTCTGGAGCATTCCAGTCATCATGAGAGAGCCTTTGAGCCAAGAGTTACAGAGATTGTGTAATGAGGAAATTATCGAAGAGATACAGGCATCTCAGTGGTTGACTCCAGTGATCCTGGCCAAGAAGAGCAATGGTGAACTGGGTCTGGATGTGGATTTGTGTGGTATTGGTGCCATATGGGTTGGCAGACACCTCTTGCCCAACATAGGTGAGATGCTGGCAACCATTAATGGAGCTAGAGTATTTCCCACTCTTGGCTTGTGGCCAGTGCATCAACAAATACTGTTACATCCCAGTTCTAGACCTTTGACATCCTTTGTCCCTACCAAGGGTGCCTACAGCTACAAGCATATGCCATGTGGATTGCCTTCTGTATACGCTGTTTTCCGGTGGGCCATGAACCATTTGTTTAAAGATGTGCCACATGTCTCTTATTTTCTGGTCAGTATTCTTTTGTTTGGTGAGAATGTGGAAGTACACAATCAAGCTTTAAGAACTGTACTGAAAATTTTACAATAAAGTTGGTTAACTATTAAAAAAGAGAACTACAAGATTAGGGTTAGAGGTGTAAATTATTTGGAACACTGGCTTGATGAAAGAGGTATTTCTCCCAAAACTAGATACAGCTATAGAGAATACACCTTCCCCCGCGAGCATGGATCAGTTATGAAAATTTTCGGATTTAGCTGAACATTATTTACATTTTATTCCCATCATTGCTGATAAGAGCAAGTGTATACAGAAACACACGTTAAAGAATGTATTTAGTGAGATTAGTGTGAAAGAGAATTTGGTGAACTAAAAACAAAAAAAATCTGCACTGGCACTCAAACCATTTGACACCAAGGCCATAACTATCATTAATACTAATGCCAGTAGTATGGGACTAGGAGTGTTAATGTTGCAAAATCACGACGGAAAATATGTCACTATTGGTTATGGCTCTAAACCTCTGAGAGATGCAGAGAAGATTTATTCCACCATTGAGAAAGAGGGATTGGCATGTTGATGGGGTTTGAACCATTTTAGGAAATATGCTTGGTAAACAGAATTTAAAATCAGAATGGACCATTTACCTTTGGCGGATGTTTTTCTACTGAGGGAGCTGAAAGGGTGTCTGCTAGGATAATGTGTTGGGTCATGAGAATGTTGAAGTATAATTATCAATTGTCATTAAGTAGGCCTTCATTATGTTTATGACATGTTAATGATGTTAATGAGATGTATTGAGCGCAGAAATACACGGAGGTGTCTTGGCGCTATGAACGCAGTAAGCCCAGCCAGGCGTCTAGTTCTGGTTTTTAGCCCTTTTCTGAAGATTTTGAGGGAGCATGCACTTTTGAGCTCGAGTGGCAGCATATTCCAGAGTTTTACGGTCCCATAGGAGAAACTCTGACCGCCCAACCTGCTGACCGTACTCTCGGCACTTTCAAGAGTCTAGCACCTGTAGAGCGTAGATGTCTGGACGGTTCATTCCAGACAAAGAGATTTCTGAGAAAAGAAGGAACTATGTTGTTCAGTGCCTTGTATGCTAGACATAGAGACTTGAATTTAATTTGTTGTGCCACCGGGAGCCAGTGGAGTCTGCGGATCTCCGTGGTTACTGATACGTACTTAGGGATGTTTGCCAACAGCCGAGTACATTATATGTATACTATTTTCATCTCTTGTACATTGTTTTAAGATAAGGATTATTCAATTATCCTCATTAATGAGTCTAACAAAATATCTGCATGTGACTAATAAAGTTACACACTGGCCTTTATTCTTTAACCTTTTCCTGTCACTGTGAATGACCTTTGTATTAACAATATGCTCAGTACTCAATAAGATTGCACAAATGAACTGCTCTCTGGTTCTTTAAATAGGGATTAGTTCTTCTATTTTTGTCGGACTTATTGGTTCCCTGCCCTGATATTTCTATGCTTTACCTATTTCACTCCTTGGGTATGAGTATATGACAGCGCTTCTGTTTCTGTGCAGGCGTATGGGGCGGCGGCTCCTATTTTAATACATGAGAGCACTGTTCCCGTTTTTTAGGCAACTCCACACACACTCACTGGCAAATTTGTGTTGCACTCTCAGTTTTTATTCAGGCAACAACATTTTCCATGACAAACCCACAACCCTACGCGTTTCAGTCTGTCCACAGACCTTGTTCACTGGTGGTTGTAGTGCATTCATTTTGTGCAGATATAAACAGTGACATTAGTGAAAAAAAAGTGTTTGTGAAAATAAAATAATTTTCTGTGACTTTACATTAATGTTCACCCATCAATTTAATATTGAATCGAAAAGGAACTATCAACATTCTGGTCCTGAAATAAACTGCATATCCGCCTATTTTGCTTTTGATTATACAGCCAAACCCTCCAGTGGATAGATATGCTAATAACCTCATTTGTGAATTGCAGTACAGTTCCAATTGGTTTTTCAATTTACAGTACATGCCCCCTAGTGGGCTATGCTTCAAATCTGTTAAAACCTCTGACAGAATATTTTTATCATCTATTTCTTGGGTGAACATTTATGACTAGTTTGTGGTTTGTGTTTAAAATCCATACATTGGTCAATCAAGAGAGATTAAGCTAATACAACCTATTTCAGACATAGACAGCTAATGCGGTTTTGCTAAATGTCATAATTCCATCTATATGATGTTAAAAAAGAGAGTCAAGGTGATTGATTGATTTACACCCTTTAGGTGTGAGTACATCTCCTCGTTTTTATTTAGACCAAAAGTCCTAAAAGACAGTATGTGACGCGATTCCTTCTGTCTCAAAGTCCTTTCTTGATTGCCACCTCTCACATGGCTATCAACCATCTCCACAGCATAGAATTTTAGTTTTTTCCAGTCACCCTCATGGCATTTTTCCATGTGTTCAGCAACAGCATAACTCCAATCCCTGTTTGTTGTTGTCCTCACATGCTCCAGAATGCGCTTTTTCAGTTCGCACACCGTGCTCCCTACATATCTGAGTTTGCAGGGACACTCAATTATATAAATTACATATTGACTTTTACAATTGATAAGTTGGTTGATTTTCCACTTTTTTTGGTTTGCCATTAGGATCTCCTTCATATTTTGCGCAATCTGACATACTTTGCAAGTAGAACACTTGTAAAATCCCCTTTTGTCCAACCATGTCTTCTGTTTTTTTATTTCAAAGTGACTGTGAACTAGTTTATCTTTCTGGTTTTTCTCTCTCCTATAAGTAATTTTTGAATGGTTTCCCACAACTTTTGCAATAGTGGGGTCTAAGCACAAAATGTCCCAATTTATTTGTAAGATTTTTTTCAATTTGTTTTGATTCCGTTGAAAAACTTTGTGATTAGACTTTCTTCATTATCCTGCTGTGGCATTTTGTTTTTTATTACATCAGTTCTTCTAGACAAGATGTTAAGATGTATTTATTGTATTTCTTTTTCTGAATCTAAGCATCAATTGTTTACTCTGTTTTTGCCATTCGTGGTCCTCCAAGCATATCCGTCGTATCCTCAATAGCTCTCCATATGGAATGTTTTTAATCAACATGGCTTGATGAAAACTTTCCGCATGTAATGTTGCATTACTTGCTGTTGTTTTGCGTTATAATGTTGTATGCACCTTGTTTTCCGTAATATAGATCTCAGTGTCCAGGAATACTACTCTGCTATCACTTATGTTATACGTAAAATGCAGGTTGGTGTTGGTGATGTTGAGGATGTTAAAATATAGCTTACATTCTTCTTCAGAGCCGTCCCCTATAATGAGAAGATCATCTATAAATCTCAACCATGATATTATCTTCTCCACATGTTGATCATTGTTCGAATTTTTCGAATTCCATGCCACCTTTTGATCCCATCGTTGCTCCACCCTACAGCAAATAGATTTCTTCTCCAAACATAAAAACATTTTGGGTTAGACACAACTCAATCATTTCCATTACCATTGCATTGTGGTTGGCAAAATGGATGTTCCGTTCTTTCAAGAAATACTCACATGCTGCCATACCAGTTGTATTTTGGATGTCTGTATATAACGAGATCACGTCCATTGTGATTAATTTGTATGTTGGTTACCAAGTGATTTCTTGTACAATTCTTAACCAATCACTCGTGTCTCGTAAATATGATGTTAATCCCTTTACGAATGGCAACAGATAACCATCTACATATATACATGAATAAACACTGGATTTAATTGGTGTGCCGCTTTCCTTGACGTCTGTCTGAAACAGGATATATATATTTATACATAATTTTCAGTATGTCGGTCTCATTTTGCTTCCTGTCCTGCCATTACTACATTTTGCCCCTTCCATTGTATTAATGCATGAAAGTGTTTATAGTTTCACGCATGCACATTGTAACACAGTTTGACTGAAATTATTGTATAATTTTTGCTCAGTTGGGCATTTCTTAAAAATTGAGAATATTATTTAGATTGGGCCCCAACATATGACTTAATTAATACGTCACATGTATTTTTTTGTGGTGATGACGTCTCTTGCAGCACCCCTTTTTTGTCATTACTTTTAATTTTAATTACATTTACAAAAAATCTGTATAACAAGCTCTTGGAGTAATTCAGTACATGCTTATATTCCAACAGAGGTACATGCTTTAATTGACTGGGTGTGCCCTTGCATGCGCAGTCTTTCCTCATACTTTACAGAGAGCACTGTTTTAAACGCTGCTCAGCACACGTCTCTACTGAATAGCTCGGAGAGACACTGGATTGATGAGCTGACCGATTGACCAGGTAATAGATTCTGCCACAGCGGTGGCTGCTATACGTAGCGGTCTGTGCTATCTGTTGTAGCAATCTGCGTTGTTTACAACTGAATTCACCTTTCCTCTTCCATTATCCTTCATGCGATTAAATGTCAGGAGGAGATTCTCATAAATTTGCTATTAGAACCCCCATGCGCCAGCCTGATTGTTGTACCAATGATATTGTAGTACTTTGGTGAGTTCCTTAACTTTATGGATAACGGTGTCCACTGTCTTAGTTAATTGGTCCGGCCATTTTGACTTTCTTCTGTTGCTGGGACCATGGAAATCTTGTTTGATTCTGAGGTTTTCCCATTCTTTCCTTACTTTGATTAAAACATTTAAATTATGCTTATTTTCGTTTCATAAATCTCTTTATATTGGGGATGCACTCATTTATAATGTGACTCATTACACACCTTTCTGGTTTTGTCTTTGAGCACCTTCATGTTCATAAAATAATTTAGCTTGTATAAATGCTGGTCATGTTTTCCATTGCTATTCTTACACAGGTATTTAAATATGCATACCACTTGGATTTTTTGGTGTTGTGTTATGCTCAATTAAATCGGCTGTATTTTTTGTTTTGGTACCCCTACAATTCCAATTGTTTTTTCATTACAGACTGATTTTGATGGTTGCTCTCAACATTTGTTTTTTGCCTTGATGATGATCTAATGAACTAATAAGGTCAAAATGCCGTCAACACTGTCAAAACATTCATTTGGCGCATTAGGAGGAACCATACACTGTATTTTGTTCCTGTCACTTGATGGACCATTTCTTGTATTACTTTTTCCCTCTGCCATTGTCTTTTCTTTGAACTGTAATTTGTATTTTTATGTTTGTGTGTAACTTTGTGAGCACAAACTGTATATTGTATATTTTGACTATTTATGTTCTATATGAATACTTTGCAATGACAAATTATGTTTTACAATAATTGCTGTTGGTACCTTATTATTCGTTTTCCTTTATTTGTATTGAATGACTGAGTTACAGTATCTTTTCTTAGCTTTTTTTGTGTTTTTCGTTTAAATTATTTCCCTGCTCCATTATTGTTGTAACAACTGAATTACAAGCAGTCAGCCAAAATGTTTGCCTGTCCAGGTTGCCAATGAGAGATGATACAGTGGTGAAGGAGGAAAAAGAAGACTTGATTGTGGCTAGTGTCACAGAAGGTAGAATTTTGTCTGAAGAATAGGAATGTGTTATGAGAAATGAGGAGGTATTATAAGAGGTAAAAAAAGTATCTGTTGGAGAGTTGGCCTGCAAGGGGTAGAGCTTCCAATGCTCCAGAGTCTTTCAGTCACATGAGTGTAGACTTGTCTGTCATTGAAGAAGTCATGTTGAAAGGAGATTTAGTGACGGTGCCGTTGGGGCTAAAAGAGAGCATTTTGAAACTTGCTCATGAGGACCACATTGGTATGAGTCCCAACAATCGGCATATCAGGATATAATATTGGTGGTCTGGTCTAGACCGTGAGGTGGAACATAGCATTAGGGAGTGTGTGGCATGTGCATGGAGTGACAAGTTACAGAAAACGGTGACGTATGTGATTTCTGATAAGTCTTATGACCCGTATTTGGAAAATGGCCTCCAATAACCTCCCTCACATGAAAGTTGGAAATCATTGGCTGAAGGTCAGCTGTTGACGATGATCCTTATTAAACAGTGACTTGTTCTGTCCTGAAGTAGTCAGCATGGCACAGTTTGTGCCAAGCGAACAACTAAATCATTGTCCCTAACAGTAGAGTGTAAACAAAGGAAATCGAGGCATGCAGCCAGTACAGCTTATTGTTTGCAAGGCAACATATTAATGCATAGCAATTCAGCATTAAAATAATGAATAACAAATATTCACTAAATAGATAAGTATATAAATGAACACATTTATGTGTCACATTTACTGCACAGTTGTTAACCACTGTAACCATAGTGCATAAGAGACTGAGTTCAATTTTTAACTACTGTAAAATAATATGGTGTGCACAGTTAGTGTGAGTTTCCTGAATCTGCTGTCACTGGCATCTTAGGGCCTCATTTACGAGGCCCGAGCGGCACTTTTGCACTGCCCAAGTGTCACTTTTTTTACACTCCGGTTGTGAGGTTACGAGGTAGTTAGACATGACAAACGACATAGGAGAGGTGGTATTTTAGCAATAATACATCAAAGCTCTATAAAAAATCCCAGCCTCTCCTTCAGAATAAATTCAGAGGCTTTGCTTTTTTTGCGCTAAAAAATCAAAATACCTGCTACACCTTTAACGGACTACTTATTTAACGCCCCTCAGATCCAAGGGAGAATTTCATACAGTCCCTTTTGGACCTTATGGAAACCTCTATTGATTATTCCACATTAACCATTTTAGGAAACAGTAATCTCAGCACTTGCCATTTAGAAAATCAATTATTGTAATGCATTCAATCAATCAATCAATCAATCAAGGATTTGTTAAGCATGACTACTCACCCGTGAGGGACTCAAGGCGCTAGAGGTGGGGGGGTTGCAGGATTCGTTCCATCAAGGAGGGGGTATGTCGAAGAGCCAGGTTTTGATGTTCTTTGCGAAGATGTGGAGCAATGTTGTCTGTCTGAGGTGGACCATAAGGGCGTTCCAGGCTTTTGCTGCGAGGAAGGAGAAGGAGCAACCTCCCGATCTGGTCTTTCTAGTGCTGGGGACCACGGCGTAGGAGAGTTGGGCTGACCGTGGGGTCCTTTGGGGTGCGTGGAAATTTAGTCGGCTGTTCAGGTATGCTGGCCCGGTGCAGTGGAGGGTCTTGTGTGCGTGGGTGAGTAACTTGAAGGTGATTCCCGCCTCGACAGGGAGCCAGTAGGTGCTGGGAGATGTGGCAGTGTTTTGGTAGGTTGGGGACCAGTCTTGCGGCGGCGTTCTGGATGTTCTGTAGCTTGCGGGTGAGGTTCTTGTTTATTCCAGCGTAGAGTGCGTGGCCGTAGTCGAGTCTGCTGGTAACCAGGGCGTGGGTGCCGATCTTTCTGTGTTCAAGGAGGATCCATTTGAAGGTCTTACAAAGGAGGCGGAGGGTGTGGAAGCAGGAGGACAAGACGGAGTTGATCTGGCGGTCTATTTTGAGCTCGGAGTCCAGGATGATTCCTATGTTGCGTGCGGATTGGGGGGTTCCGAGGGCGGGGGGCCACCAGGTGTCACTCCAGGCATCGGGGTTTGAGCCCATGATGAGTACTTCCGTCTTGTTGGTGTTTAGTTTTAGGCAGCTGTTTTTCATCCATTCTGCGACAGCTACCATGCCTTCTCAAAAGTTGTGTCTGGTGGTGTTGGGTTCGTTGGATAGAGAGAGGATGAGTTGGGTGTTGTCTGCGTACAACACAATGTTCAGTCCGTAGGTCCTGACTATAGGGGCGAGTGGGACCATGTAGACGTTGAAGAGTGTCGGGCTGAGGGAGGATCCCTGAGGTACTCTGCAAGTGGTTGGTGTAGGGTCCGAGAGGAAAGGGGAAAGTCTGACCCGCTGCGTTCTGTCGGAGATGAAGGAGCGGATCCATTCGAGGGCCTTGCTCCGGATTCCTGCGTCGTGGAGTCTGCATATTAGGGTGCGGTGGGAGACGGTGTTGAACGCCGCTGAGAGGTCGAGGAGGATGAGGGCTACTGTTTCTCCTTTGTCCAGTAGGGTGCGGATGTTGTCTGTTGCAGCGAGGAGGGCGGTTTCCGTACTGTGGTTCTTTCTGAAGCCGGATTGCGAGGGGTCGAGGATGTTGTGCTCTTCGATGAAAGTGGCGATTTGACTGTTGATGGCTTTCTCAATGACTTTTGCTGTGAACGGGAGCAGTGAGATAGGCCTGTAGTTTTTGAGGTCTGTGGGGTCCGCCAAGGGTTTCTTCAGTAGGGGGTTGACCTCTGCGTGTTTCCAGTCATCAGGGAACGATGCGGTTGCCAGGGAGCAGTTGATGATGTGGTGGAGCATGGAGGTGTTGGTGTCGACGGCTGTGTTAAAGAGTTGGTGGTGGGCGTTGGTGGCAGTTCTGAAGTTGTTGTGGGCTTCTGTGGATTTGGTGTTACTCCAGGTCTTTTTGAGGTGGTGGCAAGTGCGTCTGGACATGCGAAGTTCGGTGGTGAACCAACTGGCTTTCTTGGCACGGGTGTTGTTGTTTTTCTTGAGGGGGGCTATGGTGTTGGCGCTGTCCGAGATCCATCTATGCAGGGTGCGAGCTGATTGTTGGGGTGGAATTGTTGAGTGAGCAGGCGAGCTGGTCGTCGGTGATTTTGGTCCAGTTTCTTCGTGGGGTCAGGTGCTGGTGTCTGTGAATGGTGGGTGTTCTGAAGGTGAAGTGGACGCATCGATGGTCTGTCCATGGGAGTTTGGTGGTGTGTCTGAAGGTGATGGAGTTTCCTTTCGTGAAGAGGGGGTCGAGGGTGTGTCCTGCTGAGTGCGTGGGTTCAGATCTAGCGGAGTCCAATGTTGTGGAGGTTGCCCAGGAGGGATGTGGTGTTGGGGTCCAATCGGTTGTCAAGGTGAAAGTTGAGGTCTCGCATTAGTGTGTAGTTGGTGGATGCGATAGCCTGCTGGGAGATGATGTCCATGATGGAGTTGACAAAAGGTCTGCGGGGACCATGGGTCGGTAGATGAGGGTTCCTCGGAGGGTGGCGGTGGAGCTGGTCAGGATCTTGAAGTGAAAGTGTTCCATCAGGTCTGTGGGCTCGACGGGGAGTGTGCTCAGGCGTAGGTTGGATTTGTGGACGATGGCAATTCCTCCTCCCGGGCGGGTGGGACGGTCTTTCCTGGCGACCTTGTATCCTTGGGTAATGGCGATGCCGATGTCTGGCCCGAGGTGGTGTAGGTCCAGGTTTCGGTGAAGAACGCTTCGTCCGGGGTGGTACTGTCGAGGAGGTCCCAGATTTTGGTGGCGTGTTTGTGGAGGGATCGGACGTTGAGGAGGATGCAGTTCAGGGTCTTTTGTCCGGTTGTGTTCTTGTGGACTGGTTGTTCTTGATCCGTGCTCTCGGCGGTGCTGCAAGTGTACCAGTGACAGCTGAAGGGTCCGTGAGTGTCGGCTGGTGATGCCAGCTTGCAATTGTTGTAGCGGCTTGGGTTGAGTGTGTGGATTGTCACTGGGTCATAGCGTTGGCGGGTGGAGGTCCAAGGTTTCTGACGCTGGTCGCGGACGGGCACAGACAGGCTTGCCTCAGGCACGTCTTTGGCGCACCTCCGCTGCGCGGCCATTATGTAGGGGAGGGGAGGCGGGAGCGGGGGCTGTGTCGGGGGGAGGGGCAGCAGGGACAGCAGCGGCTGGAAGAGTATGGAAAAGGAGAAAACTTACCCAATTGAAATTAAAGAAGTAAAATTGCAGAAAGAAAAATTAAAGAAAAAAAGGGGAAACCAGGTGCCAAAACGAGTTACGTGGTGGAAGTCCTGAGGGAAAAAAAAACAAGTGAGTAGTGTGTGAGGGGGACAAAAGGCGGGCAGGTGACTGAATCGCCTGTGTGTCTGCGGCGGGCTGCTGGCGCGAACCCTGGAGAAGGGAGGGCTCTGCAGCTGGGCGATGCAATGATGGAGCAGAGCTGCTGGGGAGAGTGCTGACCTGGACTGGAGGTCCAATGCATTATTGCTAGGAGCTCAATCTCGAGTCCAGAATAAACTTCAGACTCTCCAGAATGCAGCTGCTAGGGTTTTATTAAATCTTCCCAAATTATATTCAGTGCCCAAATCTATCACAGACCTTCATTGGCTCCCTATCAGGGCACGCATTAAATTTAAAGCACTATGCTAGGCCCATAAGGGATTGTATCTAGATTGTCCATTCTTTCTTCAAGACATCATTAAATGGTACTCTCCCATGAGACCTTTAATGTCAAGTACAGCCAAAAAAGTACAAGAGCTGAGAATAGGAAGAGCAAGAGGTGTAGGATTTTCTGTATACTAGCGCCAAGACACCTCTTGGTATTAGCGCGCTCTAGCAAACCTTTATAACATAAGAAGCATATTTACAAGGCCACGCAAAGCCACTTTACGTGTCTTTTCATGGCCTTGTAAATATGTGCTCCTTTCTCGCTGAATCCTACGTTTCCATGGCTGTTGCTGTGGGTGTTCAGACGCAACACCCATGGAATCTGAAACATTCCCAGATTTACAAGGAATCATAATCCTGGGAATGCACCACATTCTAACGCCACACCAGGGGTGGCTTAGGGAGCTGCAACAAGGCGAAATTCCTTCCTCTTTTTATGTGTGCTGCATTCTTCAGCACACATAGAAAGAGGAAAACATCTGTCATGATTGTTTTTGTGCAGGAAGGTGCTCCTTCACTCCTACAATGTGGGCGCCTTTGCACCATAGTGCAAAGGTGTCTGAGATGGCGCCTGGCAGCCCATTGTGCGCCAGCGCAGGGGCAAAATGACAGGACTGCGCCGTATCTCATAGATACTGCACATTCCTGCCCTTATCTTTTGACGCAGGGTAGCGCAGCAAGATTCCCTGCGGCACAACCCTGTGGACAAAACCTTGTAAATGAGGCCCTTAGCCTTTAGTTTTTAATTTGCCTTGTAGGTTATTATATTTAGGATAGATCAAAGTATCATAGCTCAAATACATCTGAAGAGTGATTCATTAACTTTAGGTAATGTTGATTCAGCATGACCCCATCCCTTCAGAAAATACGAATCAGGGCTATTCAGATCTCAGTGTTAGCAGTAAAATGTGTGCAAATGTGTTAGGCCAGACATACTTGGGGTGGTATGCCGCAAATCTTTGCCTACACCTATCCTGTTTTGCTAAATTTGGTTTTATTGGCTTTAGCAGTCTGTGCACTTTGCCACTGTAAACTAGTGCTAAAGTGTTTGTGCCCTTTGCCTAAAATATGATTAAATTAGCTTACTCCTGATTGACACTTTTAATTTATCTGTATGTTCCTAGTATATGGTATGACATGTACCCAGGGCCTGTAAATTAATTGCTACTAGTGGGCCTGCAACCCTTATTGTGCTACACAGCCAAGTAGCACTTTAAAACATGTCTCAGGTCTGACATGGCAGCCTGTAGTACAGTTATAAACTTGCATTTCGACCTGGCAAAATAAACCTTTTTCCAGTTCTAAATGTCCCTTTTTAATATATATAAGTCACCGCTAAGGTAGGCCCTAAACAGCTCATAGGACAGGGTACATTGTACTTAAAAAGTTGGACATGTACTTTTGGTGCAAGCCCTAATACAGAAAAACTCACAAATTTGTTTTTGACTACTGTGAGTCCTACCTCTCCCATAGTATAACATCGAGTTACCCTATTACATTTAATGCATGATAACTTTTGTTTAGGTACAGGTAGAAATGTCATGTTTGGTGTCTAGAAAATTGTGACACACCTGAATGGGCAGTGTCCTTTACCCTGACAAAGGATTGCATAAGCCCCTGTAGTGCGTCTGGAGCCAGGGTTGGGAAGGGAGGGTCTCGGTTTACTTCAAAGTTCCTCTTTGAAGCCACCTCTACTTCAAAGGCACAACTGGGTATAATTATTGAGTCTTTGACCCCACCAAATCAGACACTACTGGACCTGTGAAGAACTCAGCCAGGAAGAAGCTACTGTACTTCTAAAAGGAATTCCACTCTGCTGGACTGCTGCTCTGTAAGAACCACTTTTCTGATCCCCTCTGCTCTGCTCTGCTGCCCTTCTATCTGCTACCCTGCTGAGGAAGGACTGGACCCATCTCACTTGAACCCAGTGTGACTCAATCAATCAATCAATCAATATGCATTTATAGAGTGCAAGAGCTCCCTTGTCGGAGGTGTCCCAGCGCTAGTGCAGACTGAGAAAAGCAGAGTCTTTAAGGTCTTCCTGAACTCTAGTTCTGACTTGATCAGTCGCATATAGGGGGCCTAGGCGTTCCAGAGTTTGGCTGCCGTGATCGAGAAAGACCTGCCCCCTTGACGTTCTTTGACATGTCATGGCACACGTAGCAGACACGAGTGCCTCGATCTCAATATGAGATCATGATAATACAGGCTAAGCTTCTGCTTAAGATAGCAGGGGCCTAAGGGGCATATGTATCAAATACCGTTATTGCGATTCTCAAATAGAGATTTTTTGAGAGTCACTATTTGAGAATCGCAAAACGGGATGTAATAAAAAAATTCGCAAATATTTTACGATTCCTTGGCATTCCTTAATTGTGATTAGCAAATTGTGAATCACAATTAAGGAATACCTTCCCATTCATTCCTATGGGCTAGGAGGCCCATAGGAATGATGGGAAGACATTCTCAATTTGCGATTCGCAAATATAGAATCGCAAATTGAGAATGCAATTTCAAAGGTGCCAGTGTCTCAAAAGGACACCCTGTTGCACCCCTGAAATATGTATGTGTGCACATATGGCACACATACATGCCCTGTGTGCCACACGGCACTTTGAAAAATGCAAAAAAGTGAATTTTTCAAAGAAATCACAAATTACCACCAACTTGAAGTTGGTGGTAATTTGTGATTCCTTAAGGCCAAATCGCACTTTTTCTGTGCTTCATACATTGCATTTAAGGAATCACAATTTGCGATTCCTTAAATGCAATCGCAAAATAGAGAATCGCTAATTATGCGATTCTCTAATTTGCGATGCCCTTTTGGGATGATACATCCCAAGAGGCCTTTTCCCGTTCGCAACCCGTTTGCGAACGGGAAAAGGGCTTGATACAAATGCCCCTAAGCCTCTTATGGCTCTGAAAGTCAGAGTCAAGGCCTTGAACTCAATCCTTTTGCTCACCGGGATCCAATGTAACCGTCTTAAATGAGGGGAAATATGCTTTCGAAAGGGCACCCTATAGATCAGCCTTGCTGCCGCATTCTGAACAATCTGAAGTCTGTGGACCAGATAAGCTGGGAGCCCAATATAAAGACTGTTAACATAGTCCAGCTGGGAGGTAACCAGGGCATTTATGATGATCTTATGGCTCTCCACGGGCAGATATCGTAAGACTTTCCTCAATGATTGGAACTTCCAGAACATGTGGCCGAGACCTGTCAGATGTGGGTTGTAAAAGAGAGATGAGTGTCAAACCTGATACCCAAATTTCTCGCGGACTCGCCAGGCATTGGTGGGGGGGTTCAATTTCTCTGTTGTGTGGTTGGTAGGTTCATTGTCGACATTGCTAAGTTAGCATGTGCTTCGCTGCCATGAGGCTGCTCTTGTGCACGTTACTACATGCATTTATTTTGCAAGACTTTGTTTGTGCCTTTCACATGAGAACTGTCTGCTTTTCACGTTCTCTGTTGTTCTCTGGGGTTTAGTCTGCACATGATGTACAATGCCCCTTGTTATTCTGTTCTGGTCAGTCCCTCGCAACTAGACATAACACAACACACAGCTGCACTACTGAAACTCGCATGCTTTAATATTGCAGAACTGAATGTTGTTAGACACTTGGAGAGAGACCTTTCCAGAGAGAAGAGCTGTGCTGGTCTTGAGATGTAAACCTTTCCTCTAGGCCTTGAGGTATGGGATCTGCTGACAAAGCCCAGAGGTCTTCTTTATTATAATAAGCTCTTTCTTATCACGGGGAGGGTAGTTAGGTTCTGTTGTCCTTTTTCTACTGTCTTTATAAAATGACATCCCCGTTTGTATTCTTTAGAATGGTAACAATGCTAACGATATTGTGTTTATGCATTTTGCAGATGGTAATGGCACGTGTACAGCACCATAGAGCACTTTAGTTAAAATAAACATTTTAAACTATACTGAGACTCTGATTATTCTTATTGTGGACAAGTATGAGTGAGTGAGCGAAAGAGTTGTCTTGCTACTGCGATTCTTGAGAGAGTCGGGAGTGTTGTGCTCTGGGTTGTCTACTCATTGGTAGCTTCGTTATTATGTCAGAGAACGAATGAGACACTATAGCAAGTCGTTTTTTGGAATTTTGGGCACTAAGTTGATAGGTTGTTACACCACTATACAACAAGGTCCTGGTTTCCTGCGCATAGTCCTGTATATGTGCAGATTCCCTGCAACATGGCGCCGCCAACATTTGGTCTGGTTCTTATCTGTGAGACGCTTGAGTAGTGCTTGCGCTTGTCCACAATGCCCTCACTTCTGTTTCCGGAGACGGTCTTGAAGGTGAATCCTCCTATATTATATGCTTTTATAGGTTTTACAAGCTTGAATTTTAAAAGGTATTTTCATTTACTTGTTGTACTCACTATCGTGCTGCCATGCGTAAGTTGCTATTCAGTATTTCTTGGTCATGGCGGCAGTAGCTATTCCGCCGCCTAATAGGGCTGCAATCAAAGACTTTTGACTCCACATGGAGTCCCTGATGCTGGAGTTGCGCTCATTTTTTGTAGTTGAGGCAAATGCAGCTTATCCTTTTGAGGTATTTTATTCTTGGGTCACATTTCGGGCAGTTGACGGAGCGGACAATCTGTTTCCCGAATATACTGCCACGGCTCATCCTCTACGCTATCGACCTTACATGTCTCTTGAAGTTCCGCTCACAGCTTGGCAACACCAAATCTGTTTCAATGGTGCCCTTCCTCACCCACTAACACTGGTCTGATTGGGCCCCTTATCGATTGATGGGGCCACATGGCCCATTTTGACTGAATTTACTCCACACCCGCATTATGCGACTACTGCTACACTTGCAGAGCTTCACGTGTTGCATACCTCGTTGATACGCGTACATAGGGCTGTTGTTCACTTTGTCACATGCAATTTCCAGGCAAGTCAGCCTGGGGCTGCTGTGCAGCAGGCGGCGCCTGGAGCGGTGAGCATCAGCCCCATTATGATTAATTCTGTAATGGGCAAGCATCCCCTAAATAAGGACGAGTTTCCTTATTGGCTTGCTGAAAAGTTTAGGCAACTCGAGGCAGTCTTTCCCAAAACTGCACCTGTGGAAAACACACAGGATTTTGACAGTGAGCTTACCTAAAGACCTGGTTCCTGATTTAACTGACTGTACTACTTGGGGTAAAGTGTTTGCCGCAGTATATTCAATGTGCTTCAGCACCCCTTTCATGACCGTAATCCGTGATTGAGCGTGTTCAAGATGCGCACTCAGCCGAAGCGGCTTTGGATGTGACTGGTGGGGGTGTTTGACGTGGTGGTTGATATGATCCTTGCTAATGTTAAGGGGGATACCGTGAGCTTTCAGGTGGGTAACCACATGGAAACCGTGGCTGACGTAGACAAGCCACGAGAATTGCCGAAGATTATTGCAAAAGCTTACAAATCTATAGGGAGCAATAGTCTGGGGGGTTGAACCCTTTTCTCAGGTGCAGGCGTAGCCCCAAGCACTGAAAACACAATCTGATAAGGATGGAAAACCATTCTTTTCTAAGAAGAATTGGAAAAATCAAAAAAAAAAGGGGCAGCAGCAACAGAAGCAGGGGTCGTGTGCTGGTTCACTGATCCCTGAGACTTCTGAACGTACTTATGCTTTGCGTGATCGCTAAACTTAAGTCGCCCGATAGATTTCCAGTCCCTGACCAACGCTCTCCTCGTTCTTTACAGGGCACATCGGGCTCACAACTCAGTGCTGGGGACCGTCAAGGTCGTGGCAAAGGGCCATCGACACAACAGGGATGGGATCAACCTCGACAGTTTGATGTTAAAGCCAAACAAGAGGAGCTGCCTCGGTTTCGCCCACCATTTCAAAAGAAGAAGGTAGCCGCTTTGACAGTGAGTTATGCCTCAGACGGAGAGAACCCAACTACTAGATTGGACTTGTGGAATGACTCTGCTCGAAAGCGCAGCGGAAGTTACCATAGTGCTGGAGGCACTGCGTCCTTGTCTGGAGGCGACAGCAACTGAAACTTTCATTAATGTAGAAAAAGCAGACACGCAAATTGCCCCTCTGATAGACTGTATAACATAGTTTTCGAAATTGAAGGTGACATAGAGCGTGTCATCACAGGACTTTTTTGGGAAATTCTAACCTCTTCCTACGACATCTTGTTGGCGGAGGCAGATTGGCCCCCACTATTCATTCTAGTCTCCGCTAGAGGGGAGGAAGTGATACTTCTGAGTTTTTGCGTTACGTCCATGAGGAACATGTGAAAGCTTTTGCATCTGAGTGGGCTTTGGCCCTTGAACCGGCAGTGTAGCCTAACCAAGTGGGCTGGGAAAAAGATTCTCTGGCACATGAGATTCCATTATGGTCTATGCCACAGCCTCAACCCCAATATCCCATCCGGCGGAAGGCTAAAGCCTCCATTTATGATATTCTCACTCAGTTGGAGTATCAAGGTGTGATTGAGACACACCTGATGAATAATCCTTTTTTTACAGAATCCAAACCCGATGGGTCGGAACGCATTGTGTTAGATTACCGACATTTGAATTCTCATTGTCGTACATTTGCGGTACAGAATACCCACAGCTCTGCACTTGTAGACAGTCTTGTTTGTAAAAAATATAAAACAACACTTGATATTTCCAATGGCTTCTATAGTCATAATCTGACTCCTGAATGCAATCAATAGTCAGCACTTACGGCCGGTGGAAAACAAACGCTGCACGTGTTGTCTCTTTGTTAGACAGCATTGACCTTGATGCATACTCGTACGTTGATGATATTCAACTTTGCCAAATCACACATCGCTTACTATGCACTGCTCTTTTTGGGCCACAAGCTCAACAATGAAAGTAGGGGCTTGGCCCCCCACTTTTTGGAGAAATGTGCAAGATTGCAGTCTCCATCTACACTGAAGAAACTCCAGTCTTTTTAAATTTTGTGAGGACTTACATTCCCGATTATGCCCAGCGTATCAAGTCGCTATATGCTTTGATACAACCTACATTTTCATCAGCCAGCTGGCTTCTGGAACATTCAGCAATACTGTAATGCTTGCAGTCTGATCTACTTGAATCTAAGTACTTGTTGACGCGTGATGATCAGACAAACCTGATGATACGAATCGTGCCAGGCACAGTGGGTTTCACTTACTTGACATACAATGAAGGTGACACAGTACCTATTGCATACAAATCACATTTGTACACTTCAGCCGAAATGCGGTTTTTGAATGTTAAAAAAGTTTTGACAGCAGTGCAGATGGGGGTCCTGATGGAGAGCTCTGGCACAGGGTAAAAACATTATGATGGTCACGCCTTGCCCTGCTTTAGAAGCAGTGACTAAGGTAAGTGTTCCAAACTCTAAAGCATTACATCCCCGTTGGATACAATGGGCTACTTCTCTGACGTCTCCTGATGTCACGTTTATCTTTGATCCCGCTCTTCAGACACAGGAGTTCTTGCAATATGAACATGTTCATCCTCCTCCTCTGTCTTTACTTCCTTTAGAGGACTATAAATGTATTATTTACACCGATGGCTCGGCGCAACTGGCCACCGGCTCTAAACAGGCTTATTCAGCAGCTTGTGCTATTGTGGCTGGTACAATGGTAAATGGTGAATTCAGGTCTAACATAGTGCATACTCAGGCGTTAGGAGACTGTACCGTCCAACTGGCAGAACTGCACGCTCTGGTTCTTGCTCTTGAGTTTGCAGATCCAAATGTGAATACTTTAATTGTGTGTGATTCTTACTACTGTGTTCAGTCTTTCAATGACAACTTGTTCTTTTGGTCTCAAAATTATTGTCGAGATTCTAAAGGCAGCACGATAAAGCATAAACAGCTTTGGGTTCGGTGGCGGAACCTAAAACACGTCTCCCACTCACACAGGTTATCCATACTCTTGGCCATCAGCATGTGGGAGCACATGCTGTTGGTAATTCTTTGGCTGATGAAGCAGCCAAATCTGCACTAGCCGCGTGTTCCGTTGACGCCGTTACAAGGTCCATGACTAAGATTGCTAATGAGATTTTGGCAGCTACGGCTGCTACTTCGGAGGGCACTAATTACCCTCAGGGTTTTCCTTCAAAGTATTCTTAACAGTTAATTCCCGAACAAGTTCCTTTTGCAAGAATACCGGACGTTGGGGATCGGCTGATTCCCAACGTGGACCACAGGCACTCTTTGATCAAAGCCGCACACGAAGGCATGGCTTCTGCCCATGCCGGGGTATCTGCGACAGATTCTTCATTGCAGCAACGTTACTGGTGTTTTGGTTTATATAAACAGACCCGTAATTATGTACTTTCTTGTGACATCTGTCAGCAAATCAAGCCTTCTACAGTAACACGTCCACCACAAACGCTGTTATGCATTTGTAATCAGCCTGTTGGTTGTGTGTATCTTGATCACTGTGGTCCATTTTCTTCTGATACTATATTTAAATATATTTTAGTTACAGTTGATTCGTGCACTAGATTCCTGTGTGTTTGGCCACAACGCAGTGCTGACGCTCGAAATGTCATCAAGGTTTCACCTTTCATTCAGACCAAGGTCCGGCGTTCGCCTCTAAGGCGTACAAGGACGCGTTGAAGTCTTTGGGGGTGCTGGTGCAGTTTCCTCTCCATATAGGCCTCAGGGCAATTCAATTGTGGAACAAATGAACCGTAACTTAAAGCAGTCTTTGACAGCTAGAGTCTTAGGTACTGGCAGGAACTGGCTGGCCCATTTGGATGGAGTTTAAAGTGCACTTAATAATCTCCCTAGAAGATCTCTGTGGGGGCGGACCCATACGAAAGGCTCTTTGGCATTAAAATGTTTGTGCCAGACCTTGATGGTCTAGACGTTGACGTAGATAATCATTCAACTATGTTACAGTACCTACAAGAGACCCGTGACAATCTTGCAACTGACTATTTACCCTATTCCACTGATGCTGCCCTGCTGATTCCGGTTGCCGGCTGGCTTCTGAAAGTTGGTGACCTGGTCAGAGAAAAGATGGAGAACAAAAAAGAATTTGGTCCCTCTTATCGTGCACCAGTTCTAGTCCTTGGCTTGAAGGGTACTCATACAGTATTATACCACCGCTGCCTGGTCGCAAAGACAACAGATACATCTCAGTGGACAATGTCAAGCTACAACGTCTGGCCAATTCTGAATAGTGTCACGCCTGCTGATTCGTGCCCCACAATTTCTAGGCGTCACAGGGTAGCCTCAGCTTTGAATACTCCACACGACATAGTCATCAAGATGGATCCTATTGTTAACCATTTGCCTACCCTGTCTGCTTCCTCAGGCAACAATGTAGTTGAATATGCTTATCCTACGAGGGAGTCTTTGCAGGAATTGCCAGAAAGTTCTTTACATCATGCCAGCTTTTCTTATGACTCGTCCTTCACTTCATCAATTGGCCCTACCAAATTATGTATTTTTGTCTCCTAGTTCAAAAAGACTTACTTAGTCCCTCCATGGACCAACATCTGGTTGGTACTCATCCTAATTTTTCTCTTCATGTCAATTGGTTTCGGAACAATTTTCTTCTTACTCATCAATGGTCATTACTTACCAGAACGCTCTACTGTGAACTTGGTTGATGGTATTCTGGCCCCTCATCCATCGTCCGATATAATGAAACGTGATCAGACTCTTGGTAACATTTCAGCGTTCCCAGTCGCAGATGGCATCGTTTGGGATAAAGTAGCTTTCGAAGTCCATGGCCCGACTGAGGTGCTCAACGTGCCATTCATATTTTGTGTCTCCATGGGAGATGTGGTGACACAGGACATACGGTCAGATGATTGGGATGTGCATAGAAAATACAATCCTTGTTTTCGGATTTGAAGTATTATGCTGCTTTTAATGCTGAAGATTTGTATTTAAATTCTGCCAATTATGCTGATTTATTCTGTTATCAACATTATGGGCATCATTTCCTACATAAGACAAATTCATTAAGACCTATTTTTAATTACACTCAATGGGAACATTGCCCTACACCGGTGAAGGGAAGATCGAAAACCCTTAGAAATAAATTCACATACTTCACCGATTGTGATAGGTCAATACCTGAGTCCTATTATTTTAAATGACACGTTTCTTCAAGGCCCAAGGTTATGCTGAGCCATACAAAATTAATTTATTCCAATTCTTTCTGAAATGATCTGTCTGTACAGGACTATGATCACTGGAAGGCCACCATTGATTAGAAGTCTATTTGGGGTCCTAAGAACTGGCAGGTGCGGGGCACTGAAGCCTCACATCGTGACTGCCTCATCCCAACACAAATATTATTTTTGAATGATACAGTGTACCAAACAACTTGTTTTGGTTTAGCAACTGCAAAAAAATTGAACGCCCCTGCCATTCCCTCTTTAGCTGAATATAACAATTTGCCCGCGTACACAAATTTTACCATTGACGTATTACAAGCCTTATTTTAAAATAACACTTTTAATGTCTCTGATGTGGATCCTTCTGGGTGGCTAGTATGGCAAACGAATTTGAATGCTTGCCAACTGCGTTTTTATAATACAACACCTGGTTATACACAGGATAGACCCGATCCATGTTTTTTAAACACACAATCGGTTACCACCTATTCGGTTGGAAAATTATATCAACAGTGGTTGTAGCACTCTACACTATCCTCCGTTAAACAACACTTATCGCTTTTGTACGGTGACATCGATTTGGCTGACTTAGTACTGGGACCCAGGGTACGTAGAACAAAGAGATTCATTTATGCAGCTTACAATGAAATATGGAAACTTTCACAAATTGAAGCAGCTTTCCGCTTGCATCAAATTGACCAAGAAAATTTAGAGAAGGTCCTTGCTGTTGTTGACAATAGTATCAACACATCTACCAAAAGAATCCGCAAAGATCGTAATAAAAACCTACCAAAAATTGTATATTCCACAATTTTTTAGAGTCCTGTGCTAGAAAAAGACATTTGTTTTTCTAGTGTCCCCTCACTCACCTAGGGTTTCCCCTGGGTGACATGCTTCATCATAGGGGTCCTCCCAGGCGTCTACTGTCTGGGGCGTGCTACAACTTAGCGAAATACGTAGGAGCACTTTTTTTGTTTAAACTATGTGTAGTGATGGGCTGTGTGGAGTGAAAAGTGAAAAAATTGAATAAAAATTACCTAGATAGTGAGCCCTAACTTTATTCTGCTCCTATCTGGTAAATATATAATAAAAATGGGGCTAGTAACAGAGCACAGTAACCATTATGTGAAGCTGTCCCTATTTACTTGGTCGATATGTTTCGTGGTTACCCCAACCACTTCCTCAGGACTACACAAGGACCAGCCCTGCGTGTACCACTCCATGCATTAAAAAACACTCAATTGATTTTATACTTATTGTAACGTATTTGGTTTGTTACATACATACGATTCCCTTGCACCAAGAATTTCTTAGTTGTATAGGGTCGATGTTTCTGTATAAAAATATAATGACACACATGAATTAGTTACACACCCTAGTCTACTAAGTAGCGTGGATAAGGGACCAAAACAACTTTTCAAACTTTGCGGTGTCATAAATCTTGTATATCAATACAAATCAAGTGCATGTATTTAAAGTGCTCAAGTGACTATAGTGAAACACATAGACATATACATAAATATATACATAACATGAACATACGATAGGTTGCGTTGATAAAAACCTACTTTTTTGGAGGTGTTATTCTACTCCATGGTGTTGCTGGGGCAGGGAGGCTTAAGAAATCTAGATTTAGGAAGTTTTAGATGTTATAAGTACGAAAACTGCTCGTTAGCGCATTGGGAATTCTTAGTTAAAAAGCGAGACAAATCCGAAAGAATTTGTCATGGTGGTTATTTGCTATATGAAAACTTACTTGTCTATCAAGGACCTCCAGCCTATTAGCTCCCAGGGACACCGCATATTACTGGTACGCTATCAAAACTCCGTTTAAATATCCACGTGAGCGGGAAACGGAGCTTGGGAAGGGTTCACAGGTGTGTGCACTCGAGTGATATCGTGCGCCATCTTGGAATGGTGATTTAGTCCAAACAATGTATTTAACCGCCATGTCTGTATGAGGGGTTCTCAAATAACAACGTTTGCGGCTTGTGATTTTAAATGTAATATAAATTCGTAACAACAAATATTAACTAATAAATGTTGTCCGGAAGCGTAAAACTAGATGGGGGGTTATGGTGCACTCGAGTGATATCGTGCGCCATCTTGGAAAGGTGTATTAATCCAAAAGAATGCATTTTTCAGCCATGTCTACATGAGTAGTTTTTAAATGCCAACGTTTGCGGCTTTTGTTTTTACATGTAATTTACACTCGTAACAACAAACAAAAATAGTAAATGTTGTCCGGAAACGTAAAAATAAATAGTATCAACACACCTGGCCTGAGGTCTGCTCTTCCCCAGCAGCTCAGCTGTGCTGTTCTCTGCCTCTAATCCCACCAGGCAGGGTTCGAGACTCACTTGTGCCCAGTGCTACGCTCCGCCCTCGCTGGTATTGCCATTGTCATCCTCTCTCTGTGCCATTATTGACTTTTACATTCCTTCTGTTGGTTTCTGCTGTGCCATAGTGTTGGTTTTTTTTGTGATTCACTTTCTGCTGTTCTGCTTTCCTGCATTGTGCCCCAGCATATTCCATTCCCATTTGTGTACTGCGTTTTTATTTTTCCCCTTTGTGCTCCGTTGGCCTTTGGTTTCCCCCCTCGTTTCCCACCTAATCCTCAGCCCCCGACCGCCCACGCCTCCCAGCTGCTTGTCCCGCCCCCCTCCCCTACAAATGGCGGCTGCTGCAGGGAGCGCGAGCAAGACCCCAGACTCTTGCCTGAGGTCTGCTCTTCCCCAACAGCTCTGCTGTGCTGTGCTCTGCCTCTGATCCCACCAGGCAGAGTTCGAGACCCGCTTGTGCCCGGTGCTACGCTCCGCCCTAGGTGGTATTGCCATTTTCGTCCTCTCTCTGTGCCATTATTGTCTTTTACATTCCTTCTGTTGGTTTCTGCTGTGTCATAGTGTTTTTTTTCTTTGTGATTCACGTTCTGCTGTTCTGCTCTCCTGCATTGCACCCCTGCACATTCCATTCCCATTTGTGTACCGCGTTTTTATTTTACCGCTCTGTGCTCCATTGGCCTTTGGCTTCCCCCCAATTTCCCGCCTAATCCTGAGCCCCGACCGCCCCCACTCCCGCCTCTCAGCTGCTTGTTCCGCCCCCTCCCCTACAAATGGCGGCCGCTGTGCGGTCGTGCTGCTGGCACGCTGAAGGCATGCCTAAGGCAAGCCCGTCTGCGCACGTCCGTGACCCAACCGCGACTAGCACCAGGAACCCTGAATCTCCAACTATCCATCGCTACGACACAAACACCCTCCTAACACTCAACCCCAGAAGACACACAGAATGCCAGCAGGCCTCACCGAACACGACCCATGGCCAGTTCTCCTGCCTCTGCTGTGGCCGGACCTTCACCACCACCACCACCCTGACCGACAACACCACCAACACCAGCACCGACGACACCCTCGACTACATACTCCTCAAAGTGTGCTCCGTACACAAACACGCCATAGAAATTTGGAACCTATTCGACTCTCTCTCGCCCGATGTCGCCTTCTTCACAGAGACCTGGACCAACGCCACCTCCGCCCCCCACATCAACACCGCCATTCCGGACGGCTACAGGATCCAGAAGAAGGACCGCCCCAACCACCAGGGAGGAGGCCTCGCCAGAGTCCACAAAAGCACCTTCTGCCTCACCACCGCCAGCAAAACCTTCCCATTCGCCAAACACCTGCATTTCCGGATCAAGACAGCCCTTAGATCACACTCTGCTGGACACTCATCTACAGACCCCCCGGCCCCCGGATGCCCTTCACCATCGCCATCATCGACTTCATCGCACCCCACGCCACATCAACAAACTACATACTCATTAGAGACCTCAACTTCCACCTCGACAACCCCAGCGACCTCAACGCCACCATCCTTCGCAACAACCTTGCCAGCATTGGACTCACCCAACTCACCCAACTCGCCAAGATGCCACGGCATAAGTGCACTTTATAAATGTTTCAGTCAGTCAGTCAGTCAGTCAACATATCAACACACAGGTCAGGGCACACCCTGGACCCCATCTTCACTGCAGGAAACAACGTCCACTTCAATCACACAACGCAACCACCTTGAACTGACCACCACTGCATCCACTTCACCATCGATAAACCCAAAGCACCTAAACCAGCCCCATGCCTGCCTCAAAAGAACTGGAGCAAGGTCACCGATGAGCAACTGAACTCCACCCTCTCCCGAGACAACCACACCCGGGCATTCAACGCAAACACGGCAGCCAGAGAACTCCACACGTGGATCTCCAACTGCACAGACAAGATCATTCATTGAAGAGCATGCCATCCTCGACCCGTCTCAATCCGGTTTCCGAGCCAACCACAGCACCGAGACTGCCCTACTTGCCTCCACAGATGACATCCGCACCTGCCTGGACAAGAGCCACTCCGCTGCCCTCATCCTCCTCGACCTGTCTGCAGCCTTCGAAACCGTCTCTCATCGCACACTAATCACCAGACTACACAACGCCGGCATACAAGGAACTGCCCTAGACTGGATCTGCTCCTTCCTCACCGGAAGAAGCCAAAGGATCAGACTACCGCCCTTCCTCTCCACCCCCACTGATATCGCCTACAGAGTCCCCCAGGGGTCATCTCTGAGCCCGACCCTCTTCAACATCTACATGGCCCCCCTCGCAGACATCATCCGACAACACGGCCTCAACATCGTATCCTACGCTGACAACACCCAACTCATCCTCTCCCTCACCAAAGACCCCACCACCGCAAAACTCAACTTCCAGAGAGGAATGCAAGAAGTGGCAGTCTGGATGACCAACAGCTGCCTAAAACTCAACGCAGAGAAGACAGAGGTCCTCGTCCTGGGAACCACCCCTTCAGCATGGGACAACACCTGGTGGCCCACTGCCCTCAGAACCCCACCTATCCCCTCAGACCACACCAAGGAGCTCGGCATTGTACTCTATTCTTCACTAACTATGAACCGGCAAGTCGATGCCGTCATCTCCAGCTGCTTCAACACCTTCTGCATCCTCTGAAAGACCTTAAAATGGATCCCCCTGAATCAAGAAAAACAGTCACCCACGCACTCATCACCAGCAGACCTGACTATGGCAATGCACTCTACACCGGCATCAACAAATCCCTACTCCGCAAACTGCAAACAATACAGAACACTGCGGCCAGACTCATCCTTGGCATACCCTGGCACGAACACATCAGCCAACACCTGCGGCGACACCACTGGCTCCCCGTGGAAAAGCCAGTCACCTTCAAAAACGTCACTCATGCCTACAAATGCCTGCAAAACAACGGACCCAAATACCTCAACCACAGAATAAACTTCCACGTACCCAAAAGAAACGTGTGATCATCCAACCTCGCACTGGCGGAAACCCCGTGCATCCACAGAGCCAGAGCAGGAGGTAGATCGTTCTCCCACATCGCAGCCAAGACCTGGAATGAACTACCGGCAGCCACAAGACCCGCCCCCTCACTGGACACCTTCAGGAAGACCCTCAAGGCTTGGCTCTTCGTCTGAATGGAGCAGCATACCCCCCCAGCTCTTTGAGACCCTCACCGGTGAGTAGAGTGCTTACAATTCCCTGATTGATTGAACACACATTTATATCATAGATAATATTGTTTCTTCTGTTATTGATATTGTACAAGAGGATGTATCTGTGTTATACCATGATCGAAATCAATTACGTTCAGTGATGCAATTCACATGGACTTTACAGACTTAAAAAATGGGAAAAGTCCCATGGGATTATTTAAATGCTTCTGCTTTGTTTTTGCCATTCAATCTGCCTGAAAGACAACAGTTTATGTCCATGAAAGATGCTATATAAACTCTTTTACACCTTGAAAGTTAGGCCCTTTGTCTTTCTCTCTTGCGGAAACTGACTCTGCTGCATGGTTAATTCATGGGGTTATATCTCTACCCTTCCCATTAATTCTGTTCACCTCTTGTATGAAACATTACCAGCTTTGCAGCTTTGAACCCCAGGGTAGCGCGTTTCTGCATGAGTTGTAGTCTTTACCCTTCACGTACAGATGTCTAAGGGAGGGTAAGGAAATATACCTGACAGGGGAGGACTGTGACAGGTAGGTCATTCCCTTGTTTGTAAAATCATAAAGTTTTTACAGGGCTTGTAAAGTGTCAGCTCCTAACCTTGCTTGTGTTTTAAAAGGTAATCCAGTCTGCAATAACTCCTGCCTTTACCCTGCTTACTAACGGTAGTTATCTTATTTTAAATAACGAGGACTACTGCAGTTTACTGGCTAGAATCCCGTAACTTGCTGTAAAAACTTGCTTTTTCCTCCCCCCCCCCCGTGGGAAGCTAGATAGCTCAATATAGCCTTCCATTTCGACTTTGAAAATAGATTTCAACAAATTGAGCAGGCTCAAAGCGCTTTTATTCCAACAAGAAGTCCCTCTCACTCTGGCATGCGAGCCCATCGATTTGCAGGTGGCTCGAACATCGAGCGAGATTTAGTCCCTTCTGAATACTAACCTCCCACAACATTTTGGGGGGCTTATACACCACATATTCAATGCGTCTGATACACATGGCCTTGCACATTTTTTTAAACCTGTTCTAGCCTTGTGACTTCTTTTCAGACAATATTTGGAGTAATACCAGCCTTCATTCATTCTATCTTTTCCGGCGTCTTTGGTGGATTCCCGTAATTACTGGCATTAGCTGCTGGAATCCTGCTTCTGCTGTGCCTGCTGCGCAATGGCTGCTCTGCTTGTAGTACTGCACAGACCAGGCCGGCTGCAATTGTTCCGTGACCGTATGCATAGATGCTTTGGTGCATTACCACTGGCAATGCTCAGCGTGGCTTATGGTTTGTCCTTCCGCTTTGCCTACTTCACTTGCATGCAACCAGTTTCCTCTTGTTTACGATGTCCATTCACATGGGCGTTGGATTTATGCCTCTCTAATACGTCATGTTCAGACCTGGATTTCGACCAGTTGATGGGTCTCTTAATGGACCATGAGCAGGACTGTTCTGGGATCGGCCATATGTCGCGTGTGGCTGCACTTGGAGTCTTGGCTTAATGGGATATCTGTGAGGCTGCACAGAATTTCCTGCATCAAAGTTACATCGAATATCACGCAAGTTATCCGGCGATGCTCAAGGAGGCGCCCAACTGTGAGGAGCACGCTTGTTCACTCAGCTTGCTGAATTGGATGGCATCCCTTTTTTATGGGGTGTTGCAATTTTTTGCTCATACACTCTGACTGATTAACTTTGCTCATGCGCCAACAGCATCTTTCACGTTCTTATGCATCAAAAGCATTTCTTCGATTTTTTTCCCAAATGGTTTTTCTTTTTTTTTTTAACAAAAGGAAGCGCTTTTGGACTCTGCTCGCCTTTTGAACTCTGTTTTGGTCCTATGTCTATATACAATGGACTTACCAGGGGGAGGGTGTTTGGTTGGTAGGTTCATTGTCGACATTGCTAAGTTAGCATGAACTTCGCTGCCATGAGGCTGCTTTGCGCACGTTACTACATGCATTTATTTTGCAAGACTTTGTTTGTGCCTTTCACATGAGAACTGTCTACTTTTCGCGTTCTCTGCTGTTCTCTGGGGTTTAGTCTGCACACGATGCACAAGGTCGATAAACAATTACCTCTTGTTATTCTGGTCTGGTCAGTCCCTCGCACCTAGACATAACACGACACACAGCTGCACTACGGAAACTCGCGTGCTTTAATATTGCAGAACTGCATGTTGTTAGACACTTGGAGAGAGACCTTTCCAGAGAGAAAAGCTGTGCTGGTATTGAGATGTAAACCTTTCATCTAGGCCTTGAGGTATGGGGTCTGCTGACAAAGCCCAGATGTCTTCTTTATTATAATGAACTCTTTCTTATCACAAGGAGGGTGGTTAGGTTCTGTAGTCCTTTTTCCACTGTCTTCATAAAATGACATCCCCGTTTGTATTCTGTGGAATGGTAACAATGCTAACGATATTGTGTTTATGCATTTTGCTGCTGGTAATGGCACGTGTACTGCACCATAGAGCACGTTAGTTAAAATAAACATTTTAAACTATACTGTGACTCTCATTACTCTTATTGTGGACAATTATGAGTGAGTGAGCGAAAGAGTTGTCTTGCTACCGCGATTCCTGAGAGAGTCGGGAGTGTTGTGTTCTGGGTTGTATAATCATTGGTAGCTTCGTTATTATGTCGGAGAACGGATGAGACACTATAGCTAGTCGGTTTTGGGGATTGTGGGCACTAAGGTGGTAGGTTAGTACACCCCTTACACACTGAGGTCCTGGTTTCCTTCTCATACTTCTGTATATGTGCAGAATCCCTGCAACACCTCCGCCTTTGGATTGTGGTGGTGAGCTCTGGTTAAAGAACAAGACCTCAGTCTTATCCTCATTCAATTTCAAGCAAATCCCATAGATCCATATGGAAATCTGCTTCATACCTTCTTTGAATTTATTGAATGGCGCCAGGAAGTGCTCTTTGAAGGAGAAAACCAGCTGCGTGTTGTCTGCGTCAGAGACTACTTTCACACCCCAGGATGAAATAATAGTGGCTAAAGGGGCCAGATAAAGGTTAAAAAGCAGCGGGCTCAAAGCTGAGCCTTGCGGCACTCCACACACCAATGTTTTTGGTGAGGACAAGAAATGTTGTAAATAGACCTGTTGGGAGCGGTCTTCCAGAAAGGACCGAAGCCATGATATGAATTTTGGCCTAAACTAGGTACCAATGAACAATGTCTGAATCTGGCTTTGACAATCTCCAAATACACTAAAGCCAAGTGCTCCCCTATGTACTTAGCTTTTTTGGATTTATCCGCTACCTTTGATTCAGTAAGCAGAACCAATCTTTGGCTAATGTTGCTGGAACAAGGCATGAACCCCCTCTGGTTAATTTTTTCATACTGTCTGCACTCGGATCTCTCTGCATGGATCCTTCTAACTTCACTTGGGGAGCTTTCTTCAGAATTTCCCTTAAAGAGTGGGGTGAGGCAGGGTTTAAAATCCCAAGCAGTGTGGAGCTTCATGTACTTTGGGATGAATGTTCTCTGAATGACTAATTTCAACAATTCTTGCAGCACTGTATATATCTTGTTCACATTTAGCACTTTTTTTGAACTTTTTGCATGATATCACTTGCGCCATTGGAACAAATTGTATGTTCATTAACTTTGACAGCCTTCTAATGTCAGCTCAACACCATAAAATGTAAAAAATATATGGATCTATCATTAAATACAAACTTTGTTTGATTTTTTTTGTGAGTTTTTCGTTTTGTGACTCATTTGGTCTTCATTTTATTGATTATTGCTGAAAAGTTTTGAGTATTGTTGTTTTATTAGTTATTATTCAGTATACCAGGAATCAACTCTGTACCTGACAGAGCCACGTTCTCCACATTCTTGTACACCCAGGTTCTGAGGGGCACTGGGCCACCCCATTATACTAAATGTACAGAACGTGGTGGCAAGGCTCCTGCTCAAACTCCCTAGCCATGTATTTGTAAGAGAATCCCTCAAACACCTTCATTGGCTGCCAACTGCAGCAAGAGTCAAGTTCAAATCCCTATGCATTGCTCAGAGGGCAGTAAATAATAAAGGCCTGGAAAAACTCAGAAATTTGATATCTGCTCACGCCCCCACCAGACTATTAAGGTCCTCCCATCTACAGCTCCTTCGTACAACCAGAATCAAAAGATCAAGATGGGGAGGAAGATCCTTTGCACACATGATCCCGAAACTGTGGAAAGAACTCCATCATGACCTAAGAGCATTTCAAAATGAAAATGCCTTCAGGAAAAAACTTAAGACCTGGTTGTGTTCTTTAATCCACTAATGCGCTCCATTCTTACTACAGCACTCATCATTAGCGTGGGGAAGCCCTAGGGTAGCCATGCTCTCTAAAATCAAATCAAATCAAATCACAGCTTGAAAGTCTGCTGCACGTCCCCACAGTCCAAGGACATGTCCAAGGACATGTTGGCTTCCCCCCATGTGCTAAAGTCTCAGGGACATCGAAGACAGCTTCTTTTTACCTGCAGCAGCACCTGAACTTTATTTGTTGCAAGTCTTGCCCTGTCTTTGTCTGTTGCAAGTCTTGCCCTGCCAAGAGGTGCCAATCCAGTCCTGGACCTTTGGAAGTGGGTATCAAGTGCTGCAACTACCAGAATCCATGTGTCACCATCAATGTGCCGCTTGGAACTGGCGCATCTCTCATGACAAGGATGTATCGCGGCCGCTGCAGGAACCGAGGACATCGCTTCGACGTCAGCGTGACACATCATCTACTTTTCTGACGATCCCCGACTTTGCGCAGCTCGGAACCCACACATCGCCTTCAGCTGTAAGCTCGATGATGATGCATCACCCCTTTTGCTGCTCGTATCTCGGCTCTGCCGATGATGTAACAAGGTACTTTTCAGTGGGCCAAGGCTGGTCCCTGTGTCTGACCTGCGCTCCATCGCGGTCAGCCTGAACTTTTGGATTGACCCTGGTCAAGCGCGACCAGTAATGCCCAGTTGACACTTTCAGCTTTTAAGCACTATATTTTCATTTATTCTTTAAAAATTCATGACTCCGGTTATACTTATTGAATTTTTGTTGTATCGGTCTTGTTTTGTTCATGAAAAATATTGGCTATTTTTAAAAACTGGTGTGGAGTCTTTGTGTGGTGTTTTTACTGTGTTACTGTTTGAAGTGTTGCACAAATACTTTACAGATTGACTGTTAAGCTAAGCTTGACTTTTCCGTGCCAAGCTACCAGAAGGTGAGCACAGGATATTGTATGGTGTGTATCTTACTTACCCTGACTGGGATTGTGCTTCCTCCTTGGACAGACTGCATACCTCTGCCAGCCAGAAACCCAATTTCTAGCAAATCCCCTCCAGATTGTGCAGAATATCAGCATCAGTCACTTTGAAATTAGAAGTCAGAAACACAATGAGTATGTATACATGCTGCATCAAAATGTACCTCTCCTCTTTTGTCATTGATATCTAGAAAACTGAGTCCAGTATTGTATCCTTAACTTATTTCCTCCCACTTGCATATTTCCATATATTTAGGCTCACGTCTTTCGTCAGGTGAAGAGCCAGGAGAGTCATATTTAGTTTAGTCAATATTCCCATCTTATGCAAGTTTACATACTGTGACTCAGGGTGCCATAGCCTGGATTATAAATCAAACTGTTGGCCCCTGATTGACTTTAGAATCCCCACCTGCTTGGATACACACACACTTTTAATGTAGCATTTGAAATCCTCCCTGAGAGTGCAAGAGCTAAGAACAAATTCCTCATTAAATTGAAAGCATTGCATGATCGTATTTTTAACCTTAGACTTCTGGGGAACATCGCCTAGAGCAACAATTCAGAAGAGATCATTTAGACCCTGACTGATGGTCTGCCAGTCCATCCTTTTTAGATATCTCTGCCTGCCTGGCAGGGATCACTGTGCTAGAAGGGAACTGTGATGGTTCCCCTCACAGCACTACTGGTTTGCGAAGCAGGTGCCATGTTTAGAACACCTGCTCAGCAAATGTTTTGTTTAGAGAAAACAAACTCCCATAGCAGGAGTTTAATTTCTCCAAACAAAGTACGAATGGCTCCGACACATATGAAATGTTCTCCCTGCACATAGGGGTCATAGTTTTATGTGTTCCCTGCCTGTGTCCCCCATGCCTGCCACAGTAGATATGGGCAGTGAAAATGAATAACAGTTGTTATGCCCAATAGGGCAGAATGACTGTTACTGTTACCTGGTGGTTCTTTAACAGAAATGCTGTCAGTTCAGAGATTTCCATTGATGGAGCCAGCTGAGGCTTTGCAGGTGTAAATACAAACTACCCAGGACTCTAAACAGAGCAGGGAACCATGAGTTTGGTAAACAGGAGCAACTATTCTGCCAGGCTCTAATTTAGGCCCAGACTATCTACAAATTGGGGTCCCAGGGAAAATACTGATCTCACCCACCCATCACACACAATTCTGACCAGTAAACAAACATTGTAAGACCTTGTGGTAAGAACCATGGAATAAAATATCTTTTCTCTGCTAAATGGGTTTCAGCGGAGTATACATTTGTCAATCCATTCTGTTTGGTAATCTGCAGTATTTTCCTGGCTGCACCTGATAGGGTCCTATTAGTCATACTGGTTTTGTCCAACGAGGAGTTGAAATTGCCTCCCTTAAAGGCGTGGAAGGGTGTACATGTGTGACTTCTGTCATCAACTCATCAAAAAACTGGTTACTGTCCACATTGAGGCCATATATGTTTATGAAAGTAAGCTGTTTGCCACATAGGCCCATATGTAGTATGAGAAAATTACTCTCTACATTTAATTCAGTAGCTATATGTCAAAAAGCAAGTGCTCCCGAAACAGGATCCTGCTAGAATATGTGTTATATGAAGCAAAATACCTATACATCCCCATTTGCAGGCAAAGTGTACATTAGTGTTAGTTGAGAGGTGCGTCTCTTGGAGTAGTGCAATATTGATATGTTGCTGTTGAGATAGAAAAGTAGATTTCTGGCTGAATGAATGTTGTCCAGGCCGCAGACATTCTGTGTTATGAACTGAATAAGCAATGTGCCCTGTGTGTCAGCTATAGATAATATATCTAAAGGAAGACATTATTAGTAAAAGGAACCTTTAGGAGAACGAGCTCCCAGGGATACTACACTGAACAAAAAAAATTCAACACCTTCACTTACTGACACAATCCTTACCCTCAGTAGAGTACCCCCCTAAACAGCAATACACTGAAACAGATAATGCAATCTTGAACTCATTTTCTCAGCAGTGCCTAAAGGATCTCACAAATGTGTTACATTTCACATGCTACCGCCCCTCACCATGATGTGAAGAGGATCAAGGAGAGCCATGGGCTCCAGATATCCTGAGACAATCCCCAGTCCCATCTACACGGAAAAAATTGCATAAATAACAAAAGCAGCTGTCATTAAAATGAACAGTGTCATGATAGACTATACAAATGGTCATTCTTTGAAGATCATCTAACAATAAAACACAACTCAAATAATCAGAATATAGGCAGGTAAGGACTGCAAGAAAAACCTAGCAACCTATCTCTACTGTAAGAATGTCCCCCAATACCTCTGCTCATTGGAGGCTGTTGGCAATAAGATACATAGGTTAGAGCGTGGCCCCTATCCTCCACAGCAGTACATGAAGTTACTCTAAGAAGAAGCACTCATCATCATGGATACTTACTTAGAACAGTAGTCTAATATAAAAGCATGAGTTCTACCACAATATTGGGTTCTTACTATTGACATACAAGAATACTGGCTGGAGAACACTGACTACCTCTTTATTTTTAAGGCACGTATACATATGTAAATATCGATTTACTACTCTTAGCTCCATATATCTACATACCTTGAATATATATCTGCAACTTAACAACCATAGCTCCTCTTAGCCAATTTCTTTTTAATAACCCCTTATAAACCTCCATAAAATAAGGTCTACTTTGTAAACTCTTCAACATTCAACAACCCCTCAATATTGCCCCCAATGAATGTTGAATTATTGATCTGAAAATGTTGCTCGAGCTGGCCACCAGGCCGGAATGCAGCTTGCTGAACCACTATCCATGCACTGTTACAATCAGAACCACGGGAAGCTAAGTTCACAACTATGGGCCCGATTACGATGCCGCCCGGACAAGCGTCTGACCGGCACCGTTGCTGTAAATGGACCAGCCGACTGCAAAATTAGGATCCGACTGCAGGGGAGGTGGTTGGAAATATGCCTCTTTGCAGTGAGGTTTGTTCTGTGGCCCGGAAAAAGGCAGTAGCACGAATCCCAATGCCAAAGGGCATGTTTTTAAACATCCCTGCACCAAGTGGCAGGCACCATGCAGTGCCTGCCAAACAATGCAGGGATGTTTAGGGGGGAACCACAGCTGCCCCCCAGGGCGTAGAGTGGAAGGCCATAAGGGGTAGGGGCCCCAAAACAGCCTTTCTGCTAGCCTTTTCAAGTCAGAAGAACTGACATGAAATGGCAGGCGGAAAGGTGGATCGTAATCCCCATGGTGGTGCCTGAGAAGGCACTGCCATTGTGGGGAATGCGATCCATCGAAAGCTGTTGGTCGGTCGCTTGAGCAATGCGTCTGACAAACCGCATCGTAATGCAGCAGCATGGCAGCGGACATAGATGTTGGTGGGACCAACAGCACGTTGGTCACGGTCCCACCGACATGGTAATGAGGCCCTATGTCATGTAGATCAGCAAAGGGTAAAAGTTCAGCTCAACTGACATGCAAAGTTCTGAATTAATAGGGCAACACATTCCAGGCTCAGGAGAGAGTTATAGGCAGAGAACATGATGGCAACAGCATGTCGTGCCACGTTGCACGACAAGCTGTATCTGCCAGCATATGCAGGCCTGGCACCCCATTAAAAGAGCAGCAATAGAATATCATGAGGCTTTATCCACTTCATGATGCTCCCCCATTCTGTGATGTCATGTCATGCCATGCTTTGCCATCTAAAAAGGATCTGCTGTATGCTTTGTCAACTGATTATGATCCCAGGGCAGGCAGTCCAAGCTGTACCTTCTCTGCTGCTGTGTGAATTGGGCTGCTGCATCTCCCAACATGAGGGTGTGGCCAGCCTCACCTTCTGAGGGGTCGATTTCTTGTCGAAAATGGGCCTCTCTTAAAGGGTTACTCCAAACTTTTTGCCTTCCTCCTCCTATCTTTCTGATCATCATTTTGTTGGCCTTAGGTCTCTGAGCACTTTATCACTGCTGGCCAGTGCTAAAGTGCATGTGCTCCTCCCCTAAACATGGTAACATTGGTGCATACCTAATTGTCATATTTAGGTTACTTATATGACCCTTGTAAAGTGGTATACCATATGCTCAAGGCCTATAACCTAAATGCTACTAGTGAGCCTGCACTACTGATTCACCCACACAAGTACCCCTTCCAAACCTGTCTCAGGCCTGCAATTGCATGGCCTGTGGGTGCAGTATACTGCCACTGTGACTTGACATTTAAAACCACTTGACAAGCCTTAAATTCCCTTTTATTGCACATATGTTACCCCTAAGGTAGGCCCTAGGTAGCCTTTAAGGGTTGGGTGCTGTATAAATAAAAGGTAGATATGTACTTTTAAGTTTTACATATCCTGGTGGTGGCAAATAGCTAAATGTGTTTTTCACTACTGTGAGGCCAACTCCTCTCATAGGCTAACATTGGAAATTCCTTTTAAACTGTAATTCCTAATTAGAAAGGAGTAGCTGCACCATGTTTCATATCTTTGGAATGGTAATGATATATCTTCTTTATTCATAATGTTTCATTTAACATTACTGTTTTGGAAATGTCACTTTTAGAAAGTGGACATTTCTCTGCTATTACTGACCTGGGTGCCTTGCAGCCTGTCTCCAATACACGTGTGGGGTGGGTGACTGCTACACGTTGTGCATTCCCTCTAGATAGTCACAGACACAGGAAGGGTAAATGTGTCTGAGTACTCATCTGCATTCATTTGCATTCTGATAGCTCCTCCGGGCAAGAAGCGAGGGGGAGTTGACACACCTGAATAGGCAGTGTCCTCTTTCCCACACAAAGGGCTGTTTACCCCCTACTGATAGTCTGGAGCCATGGCTGGGGAGAAAGGGGGGACTGGGCACTTCAGGTGCCCACTTTGAAGTCACCCCCCTACCACTTCAAAGACACAACTGGGTAGAAGTACTGGGGCTCTGGCCCAAGCAAGACAGTACACTACTAGACCTATGAAGAACTATTTCAGGAGTATGTTGTGCTACAAGGTTTGCCACTCTGATTGACTGCTGCTCAAGAAGAACTGTTTTTCTGCTTTGCTGTGCTGTCCTGCTGTCTGCTTATCTCTGCCCTGCTGAGAACAAGCACTAGACCCATCTCGCTTAAACCCAGAGTGGCTCTAAGGGCTGTCTGGCTTGCCCCCTATTCTGAGTCTCAAGGCCATCAAAGACTTCCTACAACTCTGCAACAAAACCTGGACTCTGCCATCTGTGAGGCCTGCCAAGTGGTGCCAATCCAGTTATAGGTCCATGAAAGTGAGCTTCTGCGGTGCCTGCATCATAAAGGGGTTCGTCAACAAAGCCTTCATTGCCTGCATGGATCAGAACTGACACATTAAGTCTTCGACATTGCCGCTTTCTCCATCCAAGGTACTTTTTCAGCAGGGGCTGCCCTCCTTCACAGTCATCCTGAACTTTGGATTTACCTCGGTCCAGGCGACCTCAAGTAACCCCTGTTAGAACTGGGGGTCTCTAGTTGGGGGTGGCATAGCCATGGTGATAAAATCCTGCTTCCCGGCTGAATGGAAAGCTCTTGATTTACCAGCGTGTGAGAGCACTTCTTTTAAGGTAGCTTTCAGTCATCAGTTTACACTTAGTGGTATGCTTATCTACCGCCTGCCAGGGAATGACACTGTCTTCAAGGCCGCTCTTACTGACGTGGTCAGCTTTTTAGCTCCGAGATGTGCCAATTTTAACATCGTAGGTGACCTCAATATCCATTTTGATCAGAGGTCATCAGCACCTATTAATACCTTGCTAGCGGACCTTGAAGCCATGCAAATGATCCAACTAGTTACCTCCCCTACCCACATAGGAGGTCATATCCGTGACCCCTTCTTTACCACACTGGAGCGGGTTAGGGTTTCTGACCCGATGGTGGTAGGCTGGACTGACCATCTGCTGGTTAAAGTTTCATGCCCTATAGATGACCCACAATTTAAACCTGTGGATAGACTGATCCTTAAAAGAAATTGGCACAAGCTCAAACTGGAGGAGTTTTATAAGATCTTGGAGGCGCAGCCCCTGGGCAATCTGCTGAATGTGGAACAAGGATACGAGCAGTTTTGTAACTGGGTCCTAGCGGCCCTTGACTCTCTTATACCGATGCGCTGGTCGAAATGCCATGCTAAAGTTCCCAGCCCATGGTATAATGATACTCTTGCCGAGCTTAAGAGAACGTGCCGGCAAGCTGAGAGGGCGTGGCGGAAATCCTTTGATCCCACCCTGAAATCTTCGTATTTTGCCCAGCTTAAGATCTATCACAGGGCAATCTGTCAAACTCGGGCCGCATACTATGCTTTCGAGTTTCAGAATAGCCCCAACCCGTCTAAATTAATTTTTAAGGTTCTTAAATGGGGAAACGGGCCACCTCGGTGGAAATCTGCACGGACTCTCACTGTGAAAGTTTGGCATCCTTTTTCGTGGAGAAAGTGCAGGCGATCTACCGAGGATTTACGCCATCTGTGCCCGGTGCTGAGCAAACTGGTGTGATAGCTATGGCTCACGAAACCCTGTCCTCCCTGCCAGTAATGTCTGACGAGGTTTTCGATACTCTGAGCCTCAAAATTAAATCCGGTTCTCCATTAGATCCGCTAAAGCCAGAGCTATTCAGACTTCTTCCTCCCTTATGTCGTGAGCCTTTACTGGATTTGATCAATCTATCGCTCACATCGGGCGTGGTCCCGTCTTACTGGAAGCAGGCAGTGGTCAGCCCTATCTTAAAGAAGCCTAACCTTGACCCCCTATTGCCAGAAAACTATCATCCCATCTCCCTCCTGCCCTGGACCGCCAAGGTTACTGAGGCACACGTGAACTCCATCTTGTCTGCCCACCTTTCTCGTAATAACATTCTTGACCAGAGCCAGAATGGTTTTCGTGCACAACACAGCACCGAAACTGCACTGCTCTTTATGACCGAGCACTTGCGAACGGTGCTGGATGCTGGGCAGACAGCGGCGCTCCTCCTGTTAGATCTGAGCGCCACGTTTGACACGGTGTCTCACGACATCCTGATCCGGTGCTTGGAGGGAGTGGGAATTGAGGGGACTGCTCTCCAATGGTTTCGCTCTTTCCTTTCGGACCGGTTTTTTTAAAGTGGCTATTCCACCTTGTCAGTCCTCTTTCCATCCACTGGGGCTGGGGGTTCCGCAGGGCTCTGCGTTGAGCCCCACTCTATTTAATCTATATGTGAAACCGCTGGCTGCAGTCGTCAGACAATGTGGCCTTACTATGACATCGTATGCTGACGACACGCAGCTGGCGGTGACACTCAGCGGTGCCCCCGAGGTGAACGCTCCCAGATTTCGTGCAGGACTCATAGCCGTGGCAAATTGGATGCGTACTAACTGTTTGCAGTTAAATGCCAAAAAGACCGAGGTCCTGATTTTAGGAAAGCAGGCGGAGCTTTGGGGAGACCATTGGTGGCCTCCAGAATTGGGGGTGACTCCCATCCCAGCTGCCGAAGTTAAGAACTTGGGGGTTTGGCTGGATCCTACACTCTCTTTTACCAGCCACACGAAGAAGGTTGCAGCTACCTGTTATGGTATTCTGCGAGGGCTGAGACCGGTCCTCAAATTCTTCGACCCCCCTACTCGGCAACTGGTGGTCCAAGCCTCCATTCTTTCTCGGCTGGACTATGGGAGTGCGCTGCTGCTCGGAGTGAATCAGGCGGAGGCTACTAGATTGCAAAGGGTGCAGAATGCCGCGGCGCGTGCCATCGTTGGGCTCCCTAGACAGTGCTCTGTCTCTGCAGTTTTGACCTCTCTTCACTGGCTGCCGGTTAGACAGAGAATTAAATTTAAGGCTCTTTGCCTGACGTTTAAAATCTTGAAGCTTTCCTCTCCTTCAGCCCTCGCTAAGCTTGTCTCCTCCTATGTTCCTACGCGGTCTCTTAGATCGGAATCTCTCCATCTGGCGGTCAATACACGGTTTAGACTGAGTAGGATGGGAGGTCGCTCTTTTCGAGTATTAGCAGCAGGATTATGGAATTCTCTCCCTGTCCATATTCGAGCCCTGAATAGCCTTACTTCCTTTAGGCGTGCCATAAAAAAATTTTTGGTTCCAACCGCTGACTGATTCCCTCCTTTTCCCTTATTAGCATCGATCTGTTGTGTTGTGGTACCTGATCAGGCGCCGGGACGCCCCTTGGCTGGGGCAGCTGCGCGCCTTATAAAAACGATTAACATAACATAACATAACTGTTCTCCTTTGGCAGAGGTTCCTCTTGATCATGAAGTAGTTTCAATCCTTTTTCAGTCGCGATTTCAGTCTTGAGTTCAGGGGTTTCAGCTCTTACATTTATATCCCTAAATGCCTTTGCAGTCTTTGTGTTCAGGGGGCTCTGCCACCGGTCCAAACCAGACCTAGGTGTCTTCCTGCCAGTGCACACCTTCTTCCTGTGATAGTGAGGGTCTGGGTCCTAGACAATCCGCAGGGGGTGTAGCCATTCTTTTGTGGCAGCAGCACAGCCCTCTTCACTTCAAAGGGGCTACTCCTCCCAACACACCAAATGCAAGCCAGCCTGTGCTGTCTCACGTATTCCTCCCTGGTGTCAGGACACCTCCAAGACCCTGTCACATCCAAACCGAGACAGTCAATACACAACCAGGCAGAGGCACACAGGATAGTCAGGACAAGAAACCAGCTACTTCTAAAAGTGGGGTTTCTAAACACATAATTTAAAAAACATCTTCACAGAAAGATGTGTTATTAAATTTTGAATTCAGGCACACTAAACTCCATCTCGCCATCTTATGCCCATGGGAAGATATCCATAGGACACAGCATTCCCCATTCTGCCCTATGGGCAAGAGGGCCTTGCAACAGTGAAAAACAAATTTGGCAGTATTTCACTGTCATGACATGGTACACACCTCAGTACATGTCCTACCTTTCACATACACTGCACCCTGCCCAGGGGGGTTCCTTGGGCCTACTATAGGGGTGTCTGATGTGCATAAAAAGGGAAGGGTAAGGCCTGACAAGTGGGTGCACGTGTCAGGACAACAAGGCAGTTAACAAACTGCGCGCAGGCACTGCAAGTGGCCGGCCTGAGATCTCTTTTTAGGGCTACTTATGTGGGTGGCACAATTAGTGATACAGACCCACTAGTAGCATTTGCATTACCAGCCCTGGCACACATAGTGCACTTTACTAGGGACTTTACTATTAGGACAAACATACCAATTACGGACAACTAATTACCATAACACTTTATACAGGGAGCACTTGCACTTTGACACTGAACAGCAGTGGCAAAGTGCCCAAAGCAACTAAGCCAGCAAAACGAAATCCATCACAGCATCAAAAATAGAGGAGGTAGAGGCAAAAAGTCTGGGGTAACCACGCCAAGAAATGCCAGGTCTAACAACCCCTTAAACGCTATTTGCGTCTAAGCCCTACATTTTGATTTACTCTTTAAAAATTCATAACTCTAGGTCTACTCCTTGAATTTTTGACATTTTGGTCTTGTTTTACTCATAACAATAAAATCTATTTTGCTAACCCAATGTGGAGAATTGTTGTGGTGTTTTCATTGTGTTACTGTGTGATGGTTTTGCACAAATATTTTACTCATTGCCTCTTGAGATAAGTCTGCTAGCTCTATGCCAAGCTAGCAGGGGGTGAGCATAGGATATCTTTTAGTGTGTATCTAGCTTACCCTTACTAGAGTGGTAGTTCCTGCTTGGACGGGGTGCATACTTTGACAACCAGAATCACCATTTCTAACAATGTCTCTGCGAGGAGGCACAACATTGGGGTTACGGGAAAGGATGGGCATTGTTTCCAGGGGAGCACTCGGATGCCAGGAGGATGTTTGGATGCGCTGAGCTTTAACAGCACAGAGGCGACAGGTTACTGATGGAGAGTCTGGTTTCAGGGACAAAAGCTCATTTATCTGAAAAGAGGTTGTTTTCAATTAAATTCTAATTTCCTTGAAAACGAGTACCTCTGCACTAAATGTCTCAATAGTTGTGTGTCACGCACTGTGTGGAGTCGCTGACATTCCTTACTAGGCCCACAGATGCATGCACTGTTACACACGTACTGTTAAAATACCCATTGAATAATGCACTCTTGCTATTTGTGTCAACTATTATAGCAGCACTGTTAGAATCCGGGTTCTCTGGTTGGCACAGGTAGGTACTTGTGACAAGCAGGGAACCTTTCCTCTAGTCAGGGTAAGGGGTTACACTCCTAAAATAACCCCTGCTCACCCTCTAGGTAGCTTGGCGCGAGCAGACAAGGCTTATCTCTGAGCGTTATAGGTTAAGCATTTGTGAACACATACAGTAACCAAGTGACAACACTACAAATGGACACCACACAGGTATTTATCTTAAAAATAAGGAATCTTTATATAGGATTATCACAAGACCATTAAACGATTAAAAATACATAATATGGTTGCTTAGTTGGTAGAAGATTGCTTAGTTTCTCTAAAGTTCTTAAATGCGACACTTTAAGTCAATGTACCTTAGATGCGACACGCAGGGCAACGAAAGTGTTGCAGCGATGCAGATGCGTTGAAGTTCTTGGTGCAAAAGAAATAAAGACGGGATCTTCCAGATGCGTTACGCTTCTCCGATGTTGCGAGAAGGCTTGACTCGATGCGTCAGCTACAGCGGCGTCACCCTTGACGAGATGCGACGACAGCGGCCTTGGCAGCAACACTCTCCTCCGATGTTGCAAGACGCTTCCGCTCGATGCGATGCTGCAGTGGCGACACCCCTTCTGCGAGATGCGACGACAGCGGCTCCGACGGTGGCACGCTTCTCCGTGGATGCGAGGCGCTTTTCTGGATGCGGTGCAATGCGACAACTATGATGGCTGCGATGGCGACACGCTTCCTCTTCGATGCGAGACTCTCCTCTCGATGCGGTGCAATGCGACAGCTACCATGGCAACACGCTTCTTCGGCGTTGCGAGACACTTCCGGATGATGCGAGACGCTTCCGCTCGATGCAATGCTACAGCGGCGACACTCTCTGCGAGATGCGACGGCAACAGCTCCGACGGTGGCACGCTTCTCTTCCTTGAGTCGCGCTTCCAGCTCCTTGCGACACGCATTCCCTCAGAAGGCCCAACAACAGCAGCAGGCACTTCCAAAAGACTTTGGGGAGCTGGGGATGAGGTCCACTGGTCCTGGGACTTGTTCAGGGGGCAAGCTCAGTTTTAGCCCTTGGAGATCTTTAAGCACAAGATGAAATAAAAGTCTTTGTAGTCTTTTCTCCTCTCCTTCAGCAGCAAGGCAACCACTGCAGGCCAATCCCCCAGGTCAGGGACAGTTACTCCTCCTACAGCTTTCCCAGTTCCTTCTCTTCTGGCAGAGGTTCTTCTTGTTTCAGCAGGATATGATATAATTTCTTGGGAGCAGGGCTCCTTCTTTTATACAGCAATTCTTTTGTTCTTTGTCGCCAGGGGGCCTGGGCCTGGCTCAGTCCAGTTTTGGAGCACTTTGTTGTGGTGACTATGCTCTTTCCTTTCAGCAGCAGGGCAGAGACATCAGCCGCTCCACAGGGGGCGGAGCCGACATTGTGGTGGCAGAGCACAGGTCTATTCAGAGTCAAGGTCTACTCCTACCACCCATCCTGGTGCAATCTCTCTACCCACCACCTGGCAGCCAGCCTGTCTCCTGGAATTCCCCAGCCCTGCTCCTCACTGTAACTAGGCAGAACACACACACACAGCAGAGGCGGACTGAAATGGCCAGGTCAGTAAATACTAACTTTCTAAAAGTAGTATTTACAAACACAGGATATTAAAATAAACTTTATTAAAAGAAGGATTTTATTATTCTGAGTTCAGGCATACTAAACTTGACTTTTTACCATGCTCTCTGAGTCCACTGGGATTACAGCGTGTAGTAATTCCAGCAGCCCATTCTGGCCTATGGAGAGCAGGTAACCTTCAATAGTGAAAAACGAAAATGGCTGTAATTCACTATTAGGACATGCCATACACATCAGGGCTTGTCCTACCTTAGGCTTACAATGCACCCTTCCCTTGGGCCTACCATAGGGGTGACTAATATGAAGTTAAGGAAAGGTTTAGGGACTGGTAAGTGTGTGCACTTACCCAGTCAGCATGACAGTACCAGACTGCACGCAGGTTCTGCAATGGCAGACCTTAGATACCTTTTACCAGGCCGCTTCTGTGGGTGGCACAACCAGTGCTGCAAGCCCACCAGCAGCATTTGTATTTACAAGCCCTGGGCACTCCTGGTGCACTTTACCGGGGTCTGACAGTAAACCAAATAAACCAATCATGGAATCCAACCAACATATACATTTTAAATAGGGAGCACTTGCACTGGTTGGCAGTGGCACAGTGCTCTGAGCGGCCAACACCATAACAACACATGAGGCACAGCGACAAAAAGTGGAAGGGAGACTCACGCCAAGGTGCCAGGTCTAACAAGCACTAACAAGAACACACAGCTGAAATAAACCGAGCCTATTGGCTTTGCCAATAATCGTTTCCATTTCCAGCAGTGCTTGTATTACAACGATTTCCTGAATTATTTTGGTTCTGGCAAATGTGGTTTAAGGTCTTGCAATCATCGTGCATGCAAAGACAGAGATACGTTTGTGTACCGTTATGTGACATTGGAGGTAAAGGCAAGCATGCCCCTTTCTTCTGGAGGTATGTAATAGTGGTAATTGTTTCCGAACGAGCCCACAGCACGTCATACTAGCCAGCAACAACTTAAAACGTGAGCATTTGTCCAGACTCCTTTTAGTCTGGCGCTGCACAGAACCTCCTATTCTTTGACACTCCCCGGTACAAGGCCTCATGACTGAACTCTCATGGCCGCCCGCGTGCTCCGAGAACTGCAGCAATCCTCTTTCACTGAGCCCAGATTAAGGGGCCTGGAGCCTGTTTGCGAAGGTTTCCCACAGAGGCATGTTTATATTTTTAGTTTGTTTTGGGTGCAAGCAAAGAAATCACAGTATGGAACAGCCACAACTAGAGAAAGGCCCTGCCGGTGACTGATGTCACAATATATCTCAGAACCCTGTTTGAACCCTTTAAATCCGCACCTCTGAGGCTTGCTACAAAAGTCTATTAAAATGTATCAAAATGCAAAGGCCTTTCTGCCTTTGCGCCGTCAGCACCCTACAAGCAAGAACTGCAAAGCAGCCGACCTGACACAGGGCATTTTGCTCTGCCCTGGTAGAAAGATGAGTCTCATAATACCTGTTTAAAACCCTTGTTGTGGTAAATAAACTGATTCTTAATTCCTCACCTGAATAATTGGCGTCGGAGTGGAATCTTTGCGTACCCCAGAGTACCCTTTGCTCCACTAGACAGTTTCTGTTGGAACCCCCAAAACCTAAAAAGTTTGATTTAGCGATAGATCCTTCTCGGTGGAAGCAGCCAAGGAATGGAACAAGTTCCATTTGAGGTACACTCAGATCCTCTACTTTTTGCTATCAAAAAAGTCGAAAACTTTCTTTTTTAATCAATTAATGTGCTTTATTTGTTTTAAAGCAACTGTGATTCTGTTATAAGTATCCACAGTGCCATGAAGCCTCAACATAGATAAATATTACAAACATAACATAACAGAAGGCTCCAATTTTCAAACAATGTAAATTATATGAGGTGATTTGGGGCCTTAGGTATTATCGGTTTGAATTACATATTGCAGGCTATACACATAATATCAGAACTGCCCACGTTTAGACCTGTTAGCCTTAGGATGGACTTCCCCCAGCCTTGTGCCTGCTTACCTCTTCTTTTTGCTAATTTCTTTTGCTGGGCCTTAGGACTCGGCGTTCTTTGCCACTGCTGACCAGTGCTGAAGCGCACGTGCTTCTCCCCTAAACAGGGTTGCATTGCTATATCCACAAGTGGGATATTTCATTTATCTGTAAGTCCCCAGAAGAGTGCACTACCTGTGCCTGTAAATGAAATGCTACTAGAGGGCCTGCAGCACTGATTGTTCCACCCACACAAGTAGCCCTTTAAACACTGCAGATCCTCTATGTGTAATTATTCTGCCATGTAGATTTGGCATGTAAAAACCCTTGCCAAGCCTTTAACTCCCCTTTTTAGGTCTCGCCTACGCAGCGCGCATGCACTGCATAGGCAAAAAGACCTATAGCGATTGCTTCGGCTTTTCAGCCAAAAATGTGCATGCGTTCCATTGCCTTCAATGGCAACGCGTGCACGTCTGGAGATTCACTTGCGGGAGCGAGCGGCTGGTGCCATATGTTATCATTTATCGTGGTGGCAGCCGCTCGTTCCCGCAAGTGAATCGCGCAGGCCCCCTCCCCCTGCTGCCGCGCGTGGCGCGCGCGCTTGTGCTTCGTGCACCACGAGCCTTCAGAAACAGTAAAAGCTTCCAATTCCCAAAGCTTAGGCCAATGCATAATTGACCCTGGGGCCACAAATTCAATTGCTGAGGCAACTGCACAACACCCCCATGGTGCAGGCCTCCAGCACCTGCACCAGAAATGGCTCCAGCTCAGCCTCAGTCACGCAGAGAGGATTGGTGAGGAAGGCTTTGTGAGCGGCACCTGGGGCCCTTCATAATTCCTCCTCGCAAGGCTGCTCCAGCAGCAAGAAGACCCAGGCCCCGAACATCAATCAGAAACAAGCAGTAGGTGACCAGCATCAAGCAATAGAGCAGGCTAGGGTTGGGGGCTCTTGGTAACGCACTTCTCTATGCACTGGGATAGTACCCCATGTGATCCCCCCCCCACGGTGCCAACTTTTCAAAGCTGAGCAACAGGTATGAGTCTAATATTGCAGCAAACATTAGAGGGATTTGGGTATTCTACATATTACTCAGCGCTTGACTATTTAACAGGCGTATTTGTAGATCAGCTACGGTTCGCTTGTAAACACTTGAGTAATTTAAACACCACTACCTCCAATCCGAAAGAGGCCGATTAAAGTGTCCTTCCTCCTGAGGTCAGTATATTGAGCGTAGTTACGTTGTCTTACACCAAAATCCATTATTTATAGAAATGCTGAAGTGCTATTTAAAAAATATGTTTTTATGATTATATGACTGGATGCCTCTACAGCTTGCATTCTTTTTTGAAACCCCAGTGACGGAAATATCCTCAGTTCCCTATCAATTCATTCTCCCTAAGGCAGCTGTTAGGTGAGTGGGAATGCATGTGGGTCCATTGTGCCTGCATCTTCATTGCTATATTTTGCTAGCGAGAAAGTGTCACTCATAGTTGTTAAATGTCACTCATATTTACACAGAAATTATGAAAATGTCACACATAAGCAATCAAACCTTGGCAGCTATGCAGCCTTTACCATCAAATAAACTTTAAATACTCCCTAGGCAGTGTCAAGATTTGATTGATAAAGTCTCAGTCCAATGGCTAGAGGAGGCCGGTCAAAAAGTCCACTTTAAACATGCCCGAAGGAACATGGCTGTAGGACATTATTTTGAATTATTTATTATGCTATACCAACTTTTGGTGTTCGTATTGTCTTATTTGCATAATTATACTTAAAAACAAATGTGATGTGCTTCCTTTACTAAGTGTGGTTGTCAGATAAGAAGGTTGATACCAGTGGGTACTGATCAGATTCATAATGCAATCACAATAAATGCTCATCTCAAAGTGCTCTGTAAAAAGGGGACATCATAATTATCACATATAGTAGGTCACCCATAAAATAACACATTTAATTAGAATTTGAAAAAATTAAGCTTCATTCTTTAGACACGACGATGGCAAAAAAAATCTTTAACACCATACCGCAAAGCTAGCTATGCAGCCTTAGTCCATTCCTGTCTAATACACGCAGGATGTTGCAATGAATGCCACACGCTCTATTCAAACTAAACATGACAATGTCTGTGCTCGCTACATGCAAGGTAGGACATGCATTTGCAATGCAATAGGTCTCGCAGTTGCACAAGTTAAAGCTATTGGCATTGTAAATGGCAATGTCTTTTATTTCTGTTTTTAAAACGAAAACAAATATAAAAGGCATTGTTATTTGCAATGTCAATAGCTCAAACTCGCGTAAATGCGAGACCTATTGCATTGCAAATGCTTGTTTAAAACATGTCACCCCTAAGGTAGGCCTGAGGTAGCCCATAGGGCAGGGTGCTGTATAAGTAAAAGGGACAACATGTGCTATTAAGTTTTGCATGTCCTGGTAGTGAAAAACACCTAAATTCAGACTAGGCAACATCTGTAAATACTCAATATCAGATTGTTTGAGACAGACGGAGAGAATGGGGTTTGACTTTGCAGCACAGGTGGTGCACACAGTCCCTGATTCAATCCCTAATGCGCAAAGCGAGCTGGGCGGGGTAGTGAGAATTTGTGAGGGTGTGGATCATTGAGTGCAGAAATAGGAGCAATAATATTGGAGCAACATGTGCAAAGAAGAAAAATAGGATAATATATGAGGAAGGAAGTTGCAAAGGGTGAGATGTGGTGCAATGTAAATAAAAAACATCATGAATTACAGCAGAATAAATGCTGCCATCAGTACAACCGCCTTCCCAAAACCATACAAAGGCAGCGAACAACACCTTCTTAAAGAAACCTTCAGCTGATCCGACCTAACTTACCAATTAGCGACCTATATCCCTCCTTCCCTACCCAGCTAAATTCCTGGCAAGAGCCTCCAACAAGCACCTCTCTGACCACCTCATCAAACACCAGCTTCTCAACACCAGACAATCCGGATGCAGACCCAACCACAGCATGAAAACTGCCCTTGGGCAGCAATGGATGACACTTAGATTATCAACAGGGGGTTAACAGCAGTCCTCATCCTTCAGCAGCCTTGGACACCATCTCCTACTCCTTGCTCTAATGGAAGCAGGCATCTAGGGACTTGCCGTCAATAATGTATCTGCTCCTTTTTACCCGAAGAATCCAAACGAGCAACTTGCCTCTCTATGCCTCTGAAGAAAAAGATCTTATTTGTGGAGTCCCATGGGACTCCTCCGTCAGCCCAACACTCTTCAACATCTATATAACCCTGCTGGCTGACCTCATATGAGCTCACAACATAAACATCCTCCCTTACACCAACAACACACAACTGATACTGTCCTTCTCAGACAAAATACCCAATACCAGGAAAATGTGCACCACATGCATGACAGTTTTTTAAAGGATGTAGAGCAAACTAAGGGGCACATTGCAGAATTGACCCTTTTGTGAATGGAAAAAGGCCTTTTCTGATGCATGTACCTTTTTCCATTCACAATATAGGTAATTTGCTTTTTTGCGATTACCTAAATTGCAAATGCATTTAGGGAATCTCAATTTGTGTATCCCTATTTGCTAATGCATGTAGCCTTTCCTAAATGCGAACTGTGCATTTAGGAAATGTTAATTACCATCAACTTCAAGTTGATGGTAATTTGTGCATGCTTTGAAAAATTCACAAGAATACATTATTCGAAGTGCCATGTGGCGATACATGCCCTTAGGGCATGTGTGAGCTGCACATGTGCACACTTACCTTTTTTTGGGGGGGTGCTTCAGAAGGACCTTAGGCCCCCGGGCACCCTTGGCTTTGCATTCGTAATTTGCGATTACCAATTTGGTAATCGCAATTTGCAAATGCATTACCATTCATTCCTGTGGGCCTGTAGGCCAACAGGAATGAATGGAGTCACATTAGCTAAAAGTGATTCACAATTTCCGAATCGCTATTAGCTAATGTTAAGGAATCGCAATTCTAATTGCGATTCCTACATGCATAGGCATTTGCGATTACCAAATAGCGATCCCTTAAAAATCGCTAGTTTGGTAATGGAAAGTTCAGATGTTGATGCATGTGCCCCTTTTTCTGGTAACTGATATTGTGCTGGAATGTGTCTGCAAACGAATAATACCCCATGGCACACCTTGCAAAATAGTGTCGGTACCAATGGGGGCGTAAGCGTTGGTACGTGAGTCCATGGGACCACCGCCTGCTCCACCAGATGTTTTGATATTTTCCCAAATAGGCAACACAAGTTCGGAATGCAAATGCAGAGATGGTGGCTTGCTGTTCCTTGCAAGCCACCATTTCTGTAGCACAGGGATTCTCAAATAGCAACCTGCATAATTAAAATTAATTAGGCATGCTGTTCTGCAACCCCTGTGACTTGTATTTTAGTACATCTGGCCCCTTTACTTGAATTCATGTAAACAAAAGACTAGACAAAAGGAAACAGTCCGAGCCATCGGGGAAAAATTAGCAAATGAATGGGAAGAAAGATAATAAATGAAATGGATTGTGTAATAGTGGCAGAGGTGCATTGGCTTTGGCAGTGAAGCTCTGGGATTCATCCGTGGTTCTTTCTGCTCTTTAAATAAGGTTTACATGTGGTGTCTTGTTGCCAACATTCAAAGATTGAAAGTTACACCCAAGAAATTTGAACCATTCCATAATTCATTTTCCAGGTGCCTTCTTCATCCCGTACCTCATCTTCCTCTTCACATGTGGGATCCCAGTGTTCTTCCTCGAAATCTCTTTGGGACAGTACACAAGCCAAGGAGGTGTCACCTGCTGGAGACGGCTCTGTCCAATCTTTGAAGGTGAGCTATATTGTACTTCCTTATTTCTACAGAGGACTGCAGAAAATGAAACACTGATGCAAATGTAATACATACACTTTTACTTATGAATATCCTCAGATATAAAACACAGTGCTGTTTTGCTGCTGCTGCTGGGGTGAGAGAATACATCCTCCAGCAGCTACAGAGGTCTTTGCAGCCAGGAGGAGGGAACTTTAACCTGCCCTGCGCTTATCAGTGGCCTGTATGGCCCGTAGCGCGGAATGTGCTTGGGTCAAACCCGGGCGAAAACTGGGCCTAGAGCGGGCCCGTCTGTGCCCATCAGAGGCTGGACTGTGCCCCCCAATTGTTTTTACTTCTGGAAGGTACATTGTTTTTCTTTTACTATTTTGAGACTTTTTCCATATATAACTTTAGTTCGTCAAGTCATTTTCACATAGAGAAATGGGTAAAAGAAGATGATTGGTGTCCCGTCGCCCCAAATCCGTCCTATAAAACTATCTTGAGTGATTGGAAAGAGCAATGGGGGTTAATAGTACTGAGAGCACAAGAAGAGAAAACTTTCTCTGAACTCTGGCTCAGCTTTACCCACAGTGGGGAATACATTCCCTCCTGCATCACCTCTGGGCTCATTGTTTTATTCCCTCTCTCAGGTTTCAGGCATTTTTCCCTCACATTCCTTCCCTTAGATATCAGTAGCTCCTCAAAAGCCATCAAAAACAAAAGGGCCAAATGGGGTACTTAACCCATCATGACAGAGGCTAATATTGAAACCTCACCCTCAGGGTCCCTGCTTCATTTAACCTACCATCTTCTTCCTCAGCTAACGTGGTGTCCGCCTCAACATTTAATGCTTTCAATGTCGAGCGTGTCATGAAGGATTATTTCATTCAATTCAAGGAGTTGTTGTAGTCAGAACTTTCTTCTTTGTGACACTGTTTTCATGTAATTGAGTCTCAGCTTCTATCCCTATTGAAACTGAGACCCTCACATCTAGGGGCCATCAATGAGGCATCTGCAGTTACCCACTCCCCTTATGAATCCCAGTCCATCCCCAATGGTGTTAGTACTCAGGAGGAGCAGAGGTGGGCCCTATCGTCTAGTAACCCTCCCAACCCTGCTTCACATGTGCCTGGACTCATGCTGTTTTCCTGGCCTTCACCGGCTCTCTCCCAGAGAGAAGGCACCCATCTCAAGGGAGACAGACTGCCCGGGAAATCCAGAGAGGGTTGGACAAGGGGCTAGGGGGCCCACTCTGAATCCCAGCCGTACTCATACTCATCTTCCCCCTGCAGCTTGCCCTTATGTAGCGATTTTAACTGGAGTACCCCCTCTACAGAAAGATAGTCCCAGAGAGAGCTTTATAACATGGTTTTGGACGTTCTCGCCCCCACACGGACTTCTCGTTTTCTTTTGTGGAGGAAATCATACTAACTCAAGGGATTGGATGGACTGGCCGTGGACCGATTGAATTTCAAAGGGACTGTGTTATTGTACATTTCAGATCCCGTTTTTGGTTTAGAGGTTGCTAGAGGAGCAACAGAGTTTCTAGGAACTCAATCACCCTTGTGCCACTTGGCTTCTTCTACAGACCTCGACCTCTCCTTTCCTCAGCCCAGAATTTGCAGTTACCTAACTCCTAGAAAACAGTACCTAAAAGTACCTATCCTACCTTTAGAGGGTATGGACGGGCCTCTGTCAAAGATTACACATTTGTTACTGAGGACCTCCTCCTGTAGTTTTCAGAGGGCATGATTATAGAGACCCAGTGGGGGGATCATATTGCACTCAGCAATGTAGGGCACTTCCTGGTGCGAAAGAGTTAACCCCTGGCATATCTATAGAATTACTCATTTCACCAGTACTGTCTGCGACGCCACTGCTGCTCGAGTCAGACTCATGTTGAGTATTCTTCTGGACTGCAGCCGTGCTGCCTGGGTGACGTCACGGCTGGCTCCTACCATCTATCAGGCCAAGAGCTCGCTGACCGACAGTAAGTCTCACTCAACTAAGTTCTTCCAAATTGAGCGCGTCATCATTCAGCCTGCAAAGTGAGTTACAGCCGCGTTGAACTCTGCATAATTCATTGCACTGCCGTCACTAGTCTGTCTGCAGTCTGCACAATTGCATAATAAACGTTCAGTGCTAAAACACTTTAACAGAAGAGATCGGCTGCCTCCGGTCCTCTCCTCGCATGTCAACCTGACCTGGCCCAGTGTTGTCGCAGCTGTAGAGGTGTAGTGTATGTGTGCTAGTGCACTACTGTTGTCATGGGGTATAGGTGGAGGTCCATGGTTAGACAATGTCAAGTGGCACCATTTAGGCTGATGAGCTAGTCGCCATTTCCCAGCCTAGCCCAAGGTGTAGGCTGCCAGTCACTGCCATTGCCAACCCAAGCCCTCTGTTCCACTGTTCATGTCCAAAGCAGGTTTTGATTTGTTAGACCCGTGAAGAACCCAGCGCGGTGTCTCCTAATTATTCCAATATGTATATGAGGTCACTCTCCAGCACCTCTCACTGGATCACACCGCTGGACCCTTGCACCATGCAGTTCAGGTCACGTCCCACAGAGTCACCCAATTGAGAGTTACCTGTGCCAGCCCGCCTCTGTGGAGGGTTCCGCTTGCCCCCAGTACTAATTGACTCCTGCAGAGGGCACAGCTCTAATTTACATGTCCCCCGCTTGGCCGCAGCTTACCTACCATATGTTGCCTCCCGTGGTGCTGAGAGAAGGTCCGGATTGAAGCAGGCCATGCGGTCTCTTCTTGAGTGGGTGCTCTTATGCGGCTGCCAGTCCCTCCTCAGGTCCCATTCTTCATGTTCCTCTGGCCTCAGTACCTCTCCCAGCATCTGCAGAGCCCCAGGCTCATCAGCTCGTGTTCAGCTCCAATCAGGGGGGCCTGTGGTTTCCTAGCCTCCAAATCTTCATCCCTCAGGTGCACTATGGTTCAAAACTTGCCAGTTTGTGTTTTGTTCATCTTTCGCAGTTATATGCTGCGTCTTTGCAGTTCCTTGTGTGTCTCTACAGGGCAGATGTGGTCAAATATTAAGGGTGCAGAGGCAGAGTCTCCCTAATTTGTGTATGCCGTGTTTGTCTGTTAGCCACTTCCCCCCCTTAGCTTCTAAAGGATAACAATGCTGCAGTGTCATGTTGGCGCACATCTTTTACCTAATAATTTACTTTTAGGGGAGTACATGTCATCATTCAGCCCTGTTACTGTAAGCAAAGGAACAGCTGAGCTCTGATTTGCAGTCACTGCCTGCAGTCTGCGCAAAGTTGAGTTCAGCTTCAGAGAGGCAGGCTCAGGCTCCATGCAGGGGCCTCTCTCACATCCTAGTGCCCTTCTATTTCTGGCACTTTGCAGCAGTTGTAAGATCTTCTTAGAGTTTCTCGTTGCTCAGATGGGCGTAATTTCTTGTATTTATAGGTTTCCCTCATCTTCATTGCTTGATTTTGCTCATGACAACGTGTTACTCATAGATGTTGAAATGTCACTCATAATTACACAGAAATTATGAAAATGTCACACATAGCAATCTAAAACCTTGGCAGCTATGCTGCGTCACTTGTGTCAGACATTCGGTCAGACTGCATGGTTTTTGGAGCCGATGCCAGGGCCTGAGGCAGTTAATCTGAATCGGATTCAATATTACATTACTGAAGTGCCGGCAGCAGCTGAGCTAGTCCTGGTTGCTTGCCTAAACAAAAAAGCACAGGTGCACCACAAATGTACTCAGACACGAGAGAGAAACAGATCTTCAGATTCGTGTCCACGTGTATTCTTCAAATATCCTCTTTATTTTGATAATGTTTACAAACACGATCAGGGTAATCACAACACAGCCGAAACGTTTCATCCTTTACAAAAAGACTTCTTCAGGGCTGTTTTAACAAAACATATATATAAACATAAGTATATACAAAAGCAATATATACAAATAAGGACAAGTTTGACAGGAATATAAAGTTTAAAAAACAATCAGAGAGCAATTGGTTCTGTATGCCGTAATTAAATACAACACTTATTCTCTGCTAGTGTTTAAGCCTAAATGACAATCCATCTGTTGTTGTTGCTGTTACAAGAATGTAAAGACAGAGTTCACATAATTCAATGGCAAGAATGGTAATGTCATGCAATCAAACATTCATAGCATTAGAAATCTATTTGGCCTATGCAGGATAGAACCAACCAGTTATGAACAAGGTGAAAAAGAGCTTGTAGATAAATAGATAATGGTCCCAAGGGATAAGGCAGAAGTAATATATACATATGTCAGATAAAAAAGTGAAGAAGAAGGCCATAAAGTTGTGTGAGGAAATGAATCACCAAAGAGTACCAAGCGTTAGGAGCAAGGGTGAAGGATTTTATCCAACGGTGCAAGATGTCAGAGGCAAGAGTGAAGGAAACCTTATTACCAATGTGTGTTTAAGCTGCCTCTACAATATACCCACCGTAATAAATCCGTCTAGTTGTTAGAGTAACTTCAAAACCGGCCTAGTATAATATACTTCAAAATGATACAGATATATAGGGAGAAAAGTCAAAGAATAAAAAGTAAAAATATGTTTATTTATTTATTTTTATTTTAAAGGTTTTCTATAGCGCTGGCTAGACCCAGAGGTATCAGAGCGCTTTACAGGAATGTGAGGAGATACAGTATACAAGAACACATGATAATATTAAACATTGCACAAAAATTCCATATAGCCAAGAGAGCATGAAAAAAATAATAAGAATGTTATTTACAAGAGAAATCCAGTTAGTTAACTTGGGAATTTCAAACTAAGTTTAGGGTAGGCGGGAGAGGGTGAGAGAGAAGGATTGAGAGGGAGACAGGGAGAATAGGGAAATAGGGGGTTAGAGAATCAGTGGGAGGTTTTGCGTGTGGTAAGAGGTCATATGTGAATACAGAGAACAGGGAGGGTGGTTGGGTAGGGAAAGAGTAGCGAGTGGGAGGGGGGCTTGGAAGGAGAGGGTGGGGTGGATAGACTTTGAGGGGAATTGGCGGGGACCCTGATGGGGGTGCAGAGCATGAGAACAGAATCAGAGGTAGTAAAATTATGGATCTCAGTAATTGTGGAGGAGGTATGTTTTGAGTTCTTTTTTTAAATTGGATTGGGAGGGGTTGCAGCGTAGGTCTTTAGGCAGAGAATTCCAGATGGTGGGAGCGTTTCCTGAGGAGGAGCGAACTTGTGTCCGTTTCTTCTTTAACAGGGGGGGGGGGGATAAGAATAAGGGCGTTGGTGTTCCTCGTTGGTCAGGCGCAGCCTGCTTTGTGCAGTTTGTCAGAGAGGTAGCGTTGAGTATTTTGGTGAAGGGCTTTGTGTGCGATACAAGCAATCTTATAGGAGGATCTGCCTTCGATGGGGAGCCATTTGAGGGTTCTCAAGGCGGGGGAGATGGGGTCGAAACGTTTGTATCCAGAGATGAGTCTAGTAGCTAGGTTGAGCACCGATTTGAGTGGAGTAAGGTGAATTTTTGGAGTCCCGCCGAGGATAGCGTTACCATAGTCAATCCTCGACAAGACCAGTGATTGGACAATGGTTTTAAAGTCTTCAGCCGGGATGAAGGGTTTAATTTTCTTGAGATGACAGAGAGTGAAGATAGCTCCTTTTGATGATGACTTTATATGTGGGTTGAGGGCAAGGCTATTATCAATGGTGATGCCAAGAGATTTAACTGAGTTAGAAGTGGTGAGAGAGCAGTTAAGAGCATTAAGATCGGAGATCCAGTCTTGTATGGGGAGTGGGTTGTTTTTAGGCGAGAAGAGAATGATTACCGGTTTTTTAGGGTTGATTTTGAGATGGTTGTGGTGGAACCAGGATTGTATCTTGGACAGAGTGTCATTAAGGTGGAGGATATCAGAGTGGGATTTGATCTTATAGTAAAGTTGCGTGTTGTCGGCATAGAGGTGGTAATTGATTCCTGCATGTTTGAGGATTAGGGTGAGGGGTTCCATGAAGAGGTTAAAGAGAGCAGGAGAGAGAATGGCGCCTTAGGGGACACTGAGAGAGATTGGGGTAGGGTTGGAGAGGCAGTTCTCAATTTTGATTTGTTGGGTTCTGTATTTGAGAAAAGAGGAAAACCAGTTGAGGACAAGGCCACTGAGTCCAAAGCGGATTTTGAGGGTGTTAAGTAAGGCAGTGTGGTTGACAGTATCAAAGGCAGCGGACAGGTCCAGGAGAATGAGAAGACATGACTCACCTTTGTCAAGTGAGTGATGTATGTTGTCAACTATGTTGAGCATGGCAGATTCTGTGCTGCATCCTTTTCTGAATCCAGATTGCATTCAGTCAAAGAGGTCAAAAGTGTTGATGTGATTATCTAATTGTAACAGGGCGCATTTTTCAAGGGCTTTGGAGAGAAGAGGGAGGTTGTAGATGGGGCGGAGGTTGTTTAGGTCGTTGGGATCTGCCTTGGGATTTTTGGGTAAGGGTGTGATTTGCCCCAGTTGGAGGGAGGCAGGAACACACCCTGAGGCCAGGGAGGAGTTAATAATGGTGGTCCAGAAAGGGGCAATGATATGTTTAAGGTCTTGGACAAGGTTAGGGGGCATATGGTCTTTGGTGTGAGAGGATGGTTTCAGCTTAGCGATGATGTTATAGACTTCATGTTCAGTCACAGGAATAAAGATCTGCCAGGAGGCGTTTTTTTTAAGTTGCTGGGGGAGAGAAGGGTTGGGTTCCGAATGGAGGGGAGCGGATGGGAGATGGGCAGGAACAGGGGGATGATTTGGATGGGGCGGAGACACTGGGGTAAAGTTGGGAGAAGGTAGAGGGTGAGGAGGGAGACGGTTTAAGATGAAGGATTTGTCAATTTTGGTGATTTTATCAGAGAAGAATTTAGCAATATTTTCACATTTCTCCTTAGTGGCAGTTAGCTTTTGGGGGGCAGAGGATGTTTGGTTTTGGACGATGCTGAAAAGTTCTCTAGGTCTATTTTTGAGGATGTGTTTCTTGTAATTGGACCTAGCAGAACGGAGGAGGGCTAGATGAGATGGGGACGGTTGTTGCCTCCATGTTCTTTCAGATTGTCTAAGAGAGCGCCTTTCGTTGTTGAGATCAATGTTGTACCAGGATTTGGAGGGAATGTTTTTTGGGGTTTTAAGTTTGTGGGGGGCCAATTAGTCTAGGACCTCTGTAACTGAATTATTATAATGTTTGGTGAGGGCATTAGCATTTTGGGAGGGGGGGCTAGCAAGAATTGAGTTTTGATTTTCAGTTCTAGTTCACCGGGGGGGATAAGGTGAAAGTTTCTGGTCAGTTTCTTGAGTTTGGAGCTTTTGGCGTGTGTGGGGAGGGTCATGGTGTTGATCGAGAAGAGGTTGAGGTGATGGTCGGACCAGTCGATAGGGATGATGTTGGTAAGGGAGTCCAAATCATCATTAGTGATGATGGCATCGAGAGTGGCCCCTTTGGCGTGGGTTGGAGAGTGACAGATTTGTTTGAGGTCATTGATCTCAAGGAGATTTGAGAGGAGGTGGATTGCAGGGTCTTTGCTGTCATTCCAGTGGAGGTTGAAGTCACCAAGGAAGAGATTTTTTGATTTGGAGAGTGACGATTGGGAGAGGAGGTCGGAAAGTTCCTCAGCGAAGGGAAGGGATTTGCCTGGAGGATGGTAAATGTTATGTAGTCGAATAGGGGGGGCGCCCTGGATTTTAGGTTCAGCTCCATTCCCTATGTAAGTGCGAGGAGACGGGAATGGAAGGGCACGGTCCTTATACTTACTTGGCTCGCGTATAAGCATCGCCGTGTCTACCAAGTAAGGTGTATTTAGGATGATAATAAAATCTCTCATGGGTGAAACAGTCTTTAGTCCCGGGTTAAGTAGAGATGAAAGAGGAATGGATTCACGCAGAATACCAACACCGGCTTGAATGAGAAAAGTAAGAATGATAATTAATAATATGTGGCCCCACATTAGCCAATATGTATTGAAAACAGCTGAAGTGTGCATCACCAAAGCGCTTTATGCTGCCATTCTATGCTGGGTATGTATCTCCATATAGTAAGGCTCAAGAGTCACATAAGACGAGGTGGCTGGCAGCTGTAGCCCACCCAGCACCTCAGTGATATGTTATATTAGGACAAGAGTAACCAAAAGCATGCAATGGTGAGCCTATCATCTTGATCAAATGTACAAACCCCTTATCTAGAGGTTTAGGCTGCATGATGAGGCCCATAACAAATGAAGCGGTAATAGCCATAGGGTACAGAATAATAGATTTGAGGAAAAGTAAGCAAAGCATGGACAAAATGCCCGGAAAGGCTATGCAGATTTCTACGTTCATTAATGATAGTCCCGTTATGTCAATAGCGCAAACACATAGGCGTAAGCAATCAAGACTAACATACTCAATTTGGCAATTGGAGAATTCATATTTTGCAGATGTGAATCTATGAATGGCACTAAGAAACCTGTCAAGCAGTTAGAGCCATGAGGTCATGTTACATATTAAAACCTTCAAATAGCATCATGGCAGCGTCCAAAAGACCAACGGATCGCGATACAAATATGAAAAACTAGAAACAAAATATACTAGTGGCATTCAGCATATTCTAAGTCTGTACAAGTGCCGATCCCAAAGCTCGCTTGGGTAGAGAACACAGTCCATAGTTTTTTTACGAAGATACACAAGAGATATTTAAATACAATATCATGGTCACCAACTAAGCAAACAACTAAACAGAATCATTGCATGGGAGTGCAAACCGGCAATGTCCGTATCGCCATCAACACAAAGGGGGCCATAAATCACGTCAGTTTCCCTTACCCGGATCCGTTGATGTACGCGTGTCTCGTCGATGGATTCAGAATGAATGAGGCCAATGTAGAGGAAGCGGTTTAATATACCCCTGTCCATCACAGAAAGTTAGAACAGCTGCGCGAATGCTAGCAGGTAACAACTTTCGGTGTTACAGAAACAGCAATAAACGTATGGCGGCCATCTTATAATGGTGTAGTAGGACCATCCCGTGATGTCAAGGTACTTAAAAGCGGCGAAAAAAGTAAGAAGAGGGGGCCAGGAGTCACAAGCCCTCCCTTAAAGTCCTAGAATCTGTTGAAACCGAATAGTAATATTAACACAAACATTTCCGAGACATATTGGACCACAAAAATAAAAAACATAAACTTTAACAGCATCAAGACTATGCATAATTTTTTGAAAACAAAATGGTCCCCACTGAGAATCCTGACATAAGGCTATTACAATGGTTTACAAACACATAAGCTGTTAAGGTGTTATGACTGAAGTAAATTCTCATATGCTACTATCTAGATTTTGCTTAAAGATCTTTGTTCATAGATGAATTAGGGAGCAATTATGACAGATACTTTTGGCAAAATATAATAAATAAAGAATGCGGTGGGCTTAGTGTGATGGGAAGGAAGTGGGGATGAGACAAAAGTGGAGTTGTGAGTTTAGGTGGCAGGGGCTGAAGAACGAAGGCAGCAGTGGCTGGGTGATAGCTCAGCATTAGTACATGTGAAAATAAATAGATTAATTTTCACTGGTGGAACAAAGCAGATTGAGGCACATTTTAATTGGAAAAATGTCATGTAATAAGGAGTGGTGAAAATGGTCTGAAAGAGCAGTAAATTACCAATAAAAATGGGAGTAGTAGAACTCGATTTGTGCTCACTTCAATGTTTGCCCAGAATGCATAGACATTCATACTGGCAGGAAGGGCACACAATACAACTTTGCTTTCTAAACTTTGCTTGAAAATGCACTATTTGCCCACTCTTTTTTCAAAAGTTTCTTGGGGGGGGGGGGGAACCCCCTTTAGGTTGTTAGGGCTCACTCGCTACGCCCGCTCACCGTGGTACACTCCAACTGAAATTTTACGCCTCACCACTTTCAAATGTCACCAGCCACCACTGGATGCCTCCACTAATCTCCTCTTAAACTTTAATATATCTGGTTCAGATTGAGACAAGCACTTCAGGCCCACTTGTTATGCAGTGGAGGACAAGCCCCAGTAAGCTTTGTTCTGCGTTCGTTTGTGTAATTCCCCTGCATTGATTACCTCCTTATCAGAGTTGGAGGAAGCCATTAGGCAAAGCCCAGGTGATGTAGCCCCCAGACCTGATGGGGTACCTATGGACCTTCTCTAATGTGACCTCCTCTAATGTGACATTGAGTTTTGGGGTACCTTGCTCAATAATTTATTCATGTAGCATGATCCAACATTCCTGTGAGCTTTCTATCTCTTTATGAAAGGGGATTGTAACTTGCTCAAATGTTATTGTTGAATTTCCCTAATTCAAAGCACTATAAAAACTTTAGGAAGGGTGATCTTCACCCATCTGAGACCTTGGGCCATCCAAAATCATAGTCTGCCCCCCCCCCCCATCAATATGTTTTTTGTCCTGGGCTAGGTACAGTGGAACAGTGTCTGATTCTGCATCTGATCCTGTACAAGTATAGCATTGCCGGACACTTCCCACTTTAACTTCCCTTTATGGATCTAACTACTGCTTTTGATCGTGTAAGCAGGACAACACTTTGGTTGATCTGGTTTCACATAGGGGTAGATGTTTCGACATAATTTACATAAGAATTTAGTAGTGAAAGTGCGCTATGGCGCAGCAGTAGAAACCTCTGACTTCTTCCCCCTTTCGAGTGGTGTGCGTCAGGGATGTATTTTGGCACCTTTATTGTTTGTTCTGTATATCAACCACTTGAGTTTTCACCTGGCTGAAGCTACGAGTGATGTTCCAATTATTGCGAACAACCCTGTTCCAGCATTATTATACTCCGATGATGCCATTTTAATTGATAGAGTGCTGAGGGCCTTGCTCTTTGTAGTGTAGTCTTTTGTTTCTCTTTAGGGCAGCTTGGATTTGTCAAGTATCTTTGGGAAGTCCCATGTTATGGTGTGTGGTCTCTGGAAATGGCACCTGACGTCCTTGCTAGTGGAAGGCCATTCCCTGAGCTGCGTGAGAAATATTTGTTACCTCGCTTGATCTTCGATTCTTCAGGCTCTTGGCAGCCACAGGGCAAGACTTCCCATCTGCAACTAACTAGGGTTGCTGGAGCTATACTTAATCTCCCTCAGATTGTGCAAAGAGTACCATTTTACCATACAGTAAACTATACAACATGCAGGATGTACCGTTGCTTTTTACGGTGCGAGGGTTCGGGAATCAAAATACCTCCTCTTTGTTGGTTGAAGGAAATCGTATCTGCAGAAGTCTTTCAAACCTTCCTCCCCCTAGTTCCCATCTCCTTTTCCATTCAGAGTGGAACCAAACCTTCATATCTGATAGGATGAGTTTGGCTCCACTCTTATTGTTTTGTAAATCTTCTTTATTATGATATTCAAACATACCATTGAATTGACAGCAAATATGACAGTACACATTATTAAGACACAGTACAACAGTGGACTGACTCCACTGGCTTTTGGACACTCACTGTGCCCCAATGTCCCCGGCAAGCTATGGTTATTCAGCCACGTAATAGACTTTTTTCTTCGACAGCTCAGCTGGGTGAACTCAGTCAAGAAGTGAACATAAAATTTCTCTATAGTCATTCCACTTCCCCCAAATGTTGGTCCATTTATTTGGGCAGCCCCTGCTTTTGTACACAACCCTTTCGGCCAGCATACACCAATCCATATTTGCTTTCCATTCCACCAGAATCGGAGTGGACACTGCCCTCCACATCCGAGTTTGACCGACATAAAGCCCAGCGTCACCGAAATGCGATCTTTGCTGCTCAGGTCTGTTTTGTCCTAAATATTTAATAGGCACCACTTTGCTGATTTTACTATACCCCCCTACACATATTCATAATACAGGTTGTCACCACCCCCCAATAATTCTGGAGCACCGGGCAGTCCCACAACATATGAAAAAATGTGCCCTCCCGACCACATTCTCTGGGGCACATCGCCAAATCATCCCTTCCCATTTTGACCATTGTTGTACAAGCATAGTAGGACCTGTGTAAAACCTTTAGTTGTATAAGTTATAAACAGGAGCATATAGCTAACTCTCTAGGGGATGCAACTGCCTTCTGCCATTCTTTATCATCTAGAGTGCCCAGATCAGACACACAGCCCTCCCAAAGTCGATTTAAGAGTTCAGGGAAGTTATTTAAAAATTTTCAATAAGTTAATGAGATTGCCTTTTTCTCCATGCAGTCGTCAAGCAGCCTGTCTTCCAATGGGGAGGATTGAGGAAGCTCCTCTCCCCTTGGTATCGCTGTGCATAGGGCATAACTAATCTGGAGATAGCAATATGTCTCCGAGTGTGCTAATTGGCAATCCCTTTGTAAGTCTGCAAAGGATATCACTTCCCCATGTGCCAACAGATCTGCCATTCTTGACAGGCCTATAAGGTCCCATTTGTTAAAACTCTGTTGTCTGCCCAGTGTGCCCAGTTTCGCTGTGTCCCATAGCGGGGTAACACAGGTGATCCAACCCCGCCATCCCAGTGCCTCCAGTGCTGGGTGCCTTATTTGAAGCGTGACGTATGTCGTAGTTGGGAAAACAGTGAAGTGCCTCCCCCCGTAGATCGCTGTAAGGTAGCCCCCAGGTTGAATATTGCGCAGGCCCTCTCTATAGGCAGGTTCATCTTGAGGAAGGTGAACCCAATGATTGACTGCTTTAAGTTGGGCTGCCCAGTAGTATTTTTGAAGGGCTGGGAGTGCTATTCCACCAACTTACAAGCCTCTCATTTGTTTCGGGAGGGATATTCTGGGGGCACCTCCATCCCGGTTGGCTCCACTTTTTCTCTGGTTCAGCGTGTAGTCTAAAGCAGAGGCAAGTTTTAACAGGGAGGTAATTTTATACTGTCTAAATTCTGACAAGGGTCTTTCCTTCCCCTGGCTGCATGCCATTGGCTGTCTGTACAATCAATTATTTTTCTCCGCATTGGAACATTTGCTGGCATCTATTTTACAGTTATTGGGTAAATTTGTGGGAAGCTCTGATTGTATTTTGGAATCAGTCACTAAATGTCTTACTTTTAAAGCTCCCGGAAAAGGTTCATGACTTAGTTCCTAAGGTAGGAGTGCAGGGGCCTGAGTCGGGCAGTGACCATCTAGCTGGAAATGTTAATTCAGTTCAAAATAAAGCTGTGACTATCCTTAAAAATGAGCCATCTTTAGTACCCACACTTCCCGTATCTAACTGTGTAAGGAATTCTGACCTCGAAATTGATGAAGAAAGTGTTGATGTTATTGTTCCAAAAGCTGAAAAAGAGCTATTCCCAATTTTTGTGCCTGAAATGAAGGGGATAGGGGGGGAAGAAAAAGAAAAAATTGGAAAACAAAGAAAGAACAAAGGAAAAAAGAGGAAACCAATCTGCAGATACAGGAAGAAAAGGCAGAGACAAATAATTTTTGAGGATTCCCAAGTCCCTGATACCAACGATCCTAACACTGGAGAACCTGAGAATGGGTCCCTGAGTCTGGAAGCGACCACTCATACTTTCGATAATTTGAATCCCTCTGCATTAGGCATTAAAATTTCTTCCAATTGTTCAATCTCTCCCGTGGGAGGCCTCCCATTAGATGTAGGAGGATTGACGATTCCTCTCACCGTAGCAGAGATGACCAGGTCAGTCCCAATTGTATCTGTGGCTCTTAATCCTTCTGCTCCTACTTTTCATGCCGCAGGTGATGGTGTTATATGGCCCCATCATCTACCTAAAAGAGTACCAGAAGTTTTTGTAGATACATTGACTGTGGACTTTCTATCGTTATTCGATTCTGATCTGTCCTTAAATAGAGCATGGTTACTTAAGTATTTCAAAGACATAGAGAGTCTAAAGTTAATCCAATCTAACGATATTGATTTAGTCTCTATATTAGGAACAGTTGCCGCGCCCTATCTCAGGGTAAAGTTCTATTCTAAACTTATAGTAAATCTTATATTGCAACAGGCTGAGAACTTCCAGTGTAGGGGAATTGATGTATTACCTGTCTTGTCTTCTCGAAGAGATAGTTCCCCTCAAAATAGACTCTCTCAGCAGGGCACTGGCCAAGATGGTCCCCCTCCCTCATTTGATGATTTAAAGATTTGGGTTTCGAAAAGCACACGTTTGGTGATGCATGTAATGCCTGCCCCGTTAATTCAGAACACCCTCCCAATAGAAGATATCCAGCTGTGGAATTGGCTGCCCGGTGCTTTTCTAGTAAATCCATAGACAACCCCAAACTTTTCCGACATCTTTAGCAGTGATTTAAAAGTTCTCTCTTGGAATGCTGCCGGGATAAATAATAGTCCCGAGAAATTACAGTATTTGTTCTCTTTGAACGCTAGTGTGATTTGCATCCAAGAGACCTGGTGTGCTAGTAGACTGTGTGTAGGGAGAGATTATTTTGTCCTTGAGGCATTGGCCTCTCCTTCGAAGAAAGGGCATGCAAAAGGGGGAATTGCTTGCCTTTTGTCTAATAGATTTAAGTGGAACTTCACCCATTATGTCGACCCAAGCAACCTCTTTCAGGCGGTGACCCTTTGTAATTTAATCAGTAGGGGAAACAATAATCCTTTGGTAATAATAAACGCATACATCCCCCCGGACGAATGTTTTAATATTCTATTGAAGCAAGTTTTTTCGTACATTAAACAGATTAAAGAGTTAGAACCTCCCCCCTATGTGTTGTTAGTAGGTGATTTTAATTGTAACGTTTCTAACTCTAGCATAGAGCTATTTAGAAACAAATTTAAAGAAGAAGCCTATCTTATTCCTCAATCTCTCTTCCCTAATAAAATTAAAACTAATAAGAGAGGGAAGCTTTTGCTAGAAGAACTTTCAGTGGCGGAGGGGTTAATAGTGAACGGTAGGCTTCCCTCTGATGTCCCTGCAAAATATACTCATAGATCCTCCCAAAGTGAGTCAATTCTGGACTATGTAATCACCGACTATTGTATTTTCTCCTTAGTGAAGGATCTGGTGGTCTCTCCGACCTTATTTAGTGATCACAATGTGATTTCTTTAAACCTTACATTACAACCTCCTAATTCCGATTCATGGTCCCTTAACAGTGATGTAGTCAAATTTCATAAGGACTCTGGAAGATGCTTTTGGAATTTTAAAGCCAAGAAGGGCTTGTAGTGTATTCTAGGTAAAACAATTCTAGAGTTGAAGGATTGGCAGGGTTCTGAAATAATTCACTTTGAGAATTTTATGAAGGAGGTCATCCACATTGCCAAAAGGTCTAGCTCTTCCGTAAAAAAGATTTATGTTCCTAGACCGATTACCCTCCTAAATAAGGAAATAAATAAATTAGTGCGGGAGCAATTTTTACGTAGATCTATTGAAACAAATAATAAAATATACTTGTTAAAAAGAAGGAGAAGCAGAATTAGGAAGAAACTTAAAAAAGAAAAAGAAGATTCACTCTGGATAAGTCTACGGGAGGCCGCAGTTTATGGCAAAGTTAGACAATTCTGGTCACTTATTGGGGAGGGTTGTGGAGTAAGAGTTAGCCCCCTCCCTATTCCCATTGCTGAATTGTCTTGGGTCACTTTCATTTCCAACCTGTATGCTAGGAACGGCCTAAGGGTAGAATGTAAGGGGACTACTAAAGAAGATGAGTTTTTTATTGATGCCCCTTCGGAGAAATCCATTGAAATGGCCATTAAGGATATGCGTTCCTCCGGTGCAATGGGGCCTGATAAACTTCCCATATCGGTATTGAAGCAGGATCCTGTCTCATGGAGCAAGATTCTTTTTCCATTATTTAGATCTTGCTTCATTAGTAAAACTGTGCCCTCTTCTTGGATGGGGAGCATATTGGTTCCATTATTCAAGAAGGGCGATAGGGATAAGCCAATGAATTATCGCCAGATAGCCCTTCTTGATGCCATTGGAAAAGTCTTTTCCAAATGTCTCCTTTCGCTAATTACTGATTGGGTTGATGCGAATCAGATATTACCCCTTGAACAAACCGGCTTCCGTAAGGGGCATGGCACACTGGATAACCTCACAGCCCTTCAGGTTATTTCGGACAAATATATAAGAGTTCGGGGAGGAGGAGTGTATGCGGCTTTCATTGATTTCTCCACAGCATTCGACAAAGTTGATCGTCCCTTGCTGTGGAGAAAGCTATCTGACTTGGGCATGCCCCCTCTTCTATTAGATCTGGTGCGGTCTTTACACACGAACACTTGGTGCCGAGTGTTACAAGGTAGAGAAAGGGGTTTATCGCGGGTTATTCCCTCCATTAATGGATTAAAACAGGGTTGTCTATTGGCCCCATTACTTTTCTCCCTGTATATTGCTGATCTTCCAGCTTCGCTCTCATCTTGTGTTGGCATAGCCCCGGTAGTGGGGGGATCTTCTATTTCCTGCCTCTTATATGCAGACGACATCCTTATCCTAGGTTTAACACCTAAGGGATTAGCTAATCGTCTGCGGGCCTTACATCTTTTTGCAGAGAACCATTACATGAGGATATATGCCACAAAAAGCAAAATTATGTGCATTACAGGGAAGAAAAAATCTAAATCAGAAAATGTTGGTTGGTCAGTTGGTGGTCAGAAATTGGAGGTGGTTAAGACATATACCTTCTTAGGAAAAATAATTTCGGCCAACCTGAGTGAGAAGCCTCATATTGATAATAATTCCCGTAAAGCCCTGTCCCAAGGCAAAAGTCTTAGTGCCCTTTATTCCGCCACAGGGCGAAGACACTTTGCGTGTTTACTGGAGGTTTATAGGGCAAAAATTCCATCAACCCTCCTGTATGGAATGGAACTGGTTGACTAAAAGCACTGGGGTTTTCTACAGACGGTAGAAGGAAAATTATTAAGGTCTATAACTTCTCTTAACCCCGCCTGTTCTGTGGCTGCCTGTAGACTTGAATTCGGTCTCCGTAGCAGTTGGGCGCAGGGTCTGTCTGCTCTAGTACGATGGGTTGCCAGCCTGGCTAGAGGAGAAACGGGGACTTTGAGATCCCTTCTCAAGGGGGAATTGCTGGGTAGCTTAAGAGAGCACTTCCAAATTGTTAAGAATTTTAGAAAGGCTGTGGCACTCCTTGAATTGGAAGAGAGCACCCTTTTTACTATTTCTCCTTCCCAGCTAAAATCACTTTTGAAACAGGCTTCTTGGGCTCTTTGTTTCACGTTGGACAAGAAGCCCATGCTAGTAAAGAGGGGAGGTGATCTCCTTGTTAACACATACTCAATGAAGCTTGTTCAACCCTATGTCACCTGGAACCTTCCACATGGTGTTCGGAGATTTTGGTTCCTTTTAAGGCAGGACTTGCTGCCCTTAAATACTCTTTTAGCAAAATGGCATGGGTCCTCTCCCACATGTAACCTTTGTAATATGTCTGTTCAGGATCGTTCTCATGTACTGTTTATATGTCCTGCATTGTGTCCACTTCGTTTGAAGTGGTTAAGATCAATATGCTTGCAATTGGGTATCCTCAATGTGAATTCTTTTATGCAGGCCTTATATACTCCTCCAAATGAAATGTTTTGCTTCAATGTTTTTAACTTTTTTAAAGGTTTTTTAGCTATTTATTGATGAAATTTGGAGGTATGTGTTGCTGATTATCTTGTGCAGTTGAAAATGTTGTAGCTGTCAATTTTACTTTGAGAATGTGTATTTGTATTTGTGTATTTTGTTTTTATGTGGACCTCTTCGGAGTGCCAAAACATAATAAATAAACTTGAACTTGAAAACTTGAATTATTTTTCTCCGTTTTCTTTAACTTGTTTTAAAATCTTTGCCGCTGCAGGAGTGTAAGGATGCATTGCTTTGGCTGCAGTTTTTAGACGGTTCAGATGTGTGTTACAGTGTTTGCTCCTTTTTTCAAATCATCCGTTAGGATCAGGAAATTGATGGAAGGATGAATATAGCCCTTAAATGGACGTCTGGTTTTGGATTTTATCTTTTTATCAATTTTATGGTAGGATATGTGCATGTTTCTTTTTCCATGAGGACCTAAGGATTTCAGGGCTTTGTGTCTTGCGGTCTATTGCATTGGCTTCTGCTTTGCTTGTTTGTTTTACAAATGTATCATTGTGCGCTATGTACATTAGTGATGACACAACATTTTCTTGAATGTTGTTTGATGTCTCAAAATCCACTTGTTTGAGAGTACATTTTTTATTTCTTTTATGGTTTCTACCACACCAAATAAAGATTGTTTTGAACTTTATACTCACTAAATGTTACATGTAATACAAATGTTATTGGTACTTTGCCAAGGGGATTTGAATTTCAGTTTGATGAACAGGTGTCCACTCTTGGCCCTGGTATCTGTTCATGTAATACAAAAGTATGAATGCAATGGTAATCCTCACAATCACCATAGCATATAGTTACCGTAGTTTTACAGAGTAAGGTAAGAATTCTCTCTAAATACACAAATGGCATACATTTACATGAGTTGCAGGCCTATGAAGGGATTATTTTATTTTTAAACTATAAATAATGAGTGAAGCAACTTGGCGAATGGAAATTAAAGAACCTATGCAGAGATAGGGGGCAGATTGGAAAGATTCGTACAGAATATGTGGTAGTCAGTACTATTAGCAGGTGGCATGTCGGGAAGTACCAACCGTGTACTCTGGATGCAACAGGAGTGATGCACTCTTCCAGCCTTCACCTCAGCCAGTAGTGACCTCACACAATCTAAAATGTAAAACAAATAGTGCATGAGGGGAAGGGGGTTGGGATAAGAGAGAAAACAGAGACACTAGATCTCACTCTCAGACTTGTCACTGCACTGAGCACAGACATCTGCAGATTGAAATTAATTTCTAAAACCAGAAAAGGAAGCTTTTAGTAATCTGTCATAAACAACCCACATTCTTTAGCAGACAAAGTGAAAGGATATACCTTATCAACAACTCTGTGTAACCAACGAATATGTCTTTGTATGAAGTGATCTTTCCTGAAATTGAAATACATGATATAAGTAGCTCATGAAATGCTTACAGAACTCCCGTTCTGTAGAGAAGGTAACTACCTTTACAGTCATACACGTGTGCCTCCTGAGATGGATTGAGTTTCTGATTAGCCAATAGAAAAGTAATTAAACAAGTGTAACTCCGTAATTTCGAATCTTGGAAACTCATCTCCTAACAAACGTCACTTGTACATTACTGCACCCTATATAAACATAACATTAATAAGGGTGCAGTGACAAAGGAATCCTTTCTTTTTCTTTCACAATATAATTAAAGTTCAGAAGACTGTACTTATTTTTTAAAGTGTTTGATTATCAATTCTCCTTCAAAGAACAGTTCAAGGTTTGTTTCAAGGAACAGAATACTTCTCAAATATTGATACCTTCACAGCACACTTATTCAGGGAGCCATGGGTCCGGCAGGGGTCGTTGGGCCACAGCTGTTTGTGGTAATTTATCTCCACTTTCCTGGGGTATGGGAAGATGCGGGATACACTGGCTCAGCACTCAATAATACACTCATTAGCACGGTAACAAGATTTTCCAGACAAGCGCTTCTTTTTTTAATAAAAGACAAGTACTTTATTCCACAGTAAAGCACAATACTGCACATGCACAAAGTCTAAAATGCTTCAAGATGGGGCCAGCGATAGAAATCTCTCCTCCCTTCTACTCTAATGGTCTGGGGCTTGGTGGTGTGGTCTCTAGCACAAGTGCAATGGTCTCACTCTCTGAAGGCACAGTGTCTTGGGATGGCCAAATTGTTTCTAAACAGTCTCTCCTGGCAGCAGACGGCCATTGTAGCCACTGTAGGCTTTCTGCTTGCAGGCAGATTTACCAGAGTTGTGCTGGGTCACAGTTATTGCATATGGCAGAACCGCTCAGGCTTAATAGCAGTGGTAGGAGTGGCTGGCTTTTCGTAGTGACCTCTTCTGGGATTCAGTACTCCTTGGCGGTAGAATGGCCTTGCGGTCTCGGTGGGCCTGGTTCTTTCACTCTCGAGAGTCACACTCATAGTCATGCTGGGGCCTCCTGGGGCTGCTATGATCTCAGATTCCTCACCTCAAGGTGTGGAACTCAGGCAGTGATGTCACAATTCGATGGTGCTGTATGGGACACAGTTGAAAAATACTGAAGAGGCTCTTGGACCTTCAGCACCACAGTTGCCAGGCAATGTTTTGGCATGAGTGCCTCGAGGCAACAGCCTCATGCTTCTAAGTATTGTAGTCTGTTTGACACACTTGGTTGAGGACTGTGATGTTCTAGCCACTCAGACAGGATAGTAGTAGTATCCTGGATTGGACCTCGCAAGTTTGCAGGCTTCTTCTTTGGAGCAGCAGGGCCTGCATGGACGCAAGTTTAGGGTACTGCAGTCGTGTTGACCTTGATCTTGAGCACACAACGGATGTCAAGGAGCAATGTTGATTCCGGCTTCAATGGGGCAAGCTAATTGAGCTAATTCAAGTGCCAGAGTTGCGATAATGAAGATGACAACAGTGACCACCCAGGCACTCTTCTTGAATGCTGCTGTTCTTCTGAGGTGGTTAGGGTCTGGCTTGCTGTTAGACTCTGCATCCTAAGCGTGGTTTCCAAAGACTTTTTGCCTTTTGACCTCCTGTTTTTCTGACTTTATTTTTGCTGGCTTTAGGATTCTGAGTTAAAGAAACAAGGAGACCCTAGGAGTCAGACGGGACCGAGGTTAGGTACATTTTTGTAAGGAACAGTGGTCCCATTCAAACAGAATAAAGTGACATACCGCAATTAGTACAATGAAAAATTGGGTTTTATGTTTAAAGACAATGCAAAAAATAATAGTAAATTACAATGAAATAGTAAAGGAAACATTTTTTTACAGTGAGTGAGTTGGTGGCAGGGTAAAGGGAAATCAGCCGATTTCCGGTACCCAGGCAAGTGATTAAAAGGTGACTTTTTGGTGCACGAAGGTAAGTATTAACAAAAAGTCAGTAAAGCATTTCATACTCCAACATTTCAGATAATAATACAACGGAGTTTAGAAATGGTTGTCGACGACGTTTCGATCCCTGTGCGAATAATGGGATCTCTTCAGGACAGGAGGATTTTAAGATTACCTGGGGGTGTTCCGAGGTCGAGGCGTGTAAAACGCGGATAACCAATTGAACCTGGGCCATGTCAAGTCCGGGATGGGCTTCCCGATGTCCAGTTCCCATTTATCCTTCAGCGCACTCAAAGGGGCTAGGTGTTCCATCGCCATTCTCTGATAGAGGCATGTAATGGCCTTGACCGTGCCCGCCGCCATGACCACATACTGACAGCCGGCAGCCGTCTGCGGTTCAGAGAGTCCCGTGTTCCAGTGCTTTTGTAGGGCTGCCACCAGGGCCGCGTGGAGTAGATAGTCTCCCCTCGGGATCCCGAAGGAATCCTGCAGTTCCTGGAATGGCTGGAGCACTCCATTGAGGTACAGGTCCCCCACCATCTGTATCCCTAGGTCTTCCCACTGAGCCAGCCCCGACCAGTCCCCGCCGTGGGGGAGGGCCGTGCACATACCCAATGGGATCTCCGGGGCGTAGGGGTGAACAGTGCCGACCCTCCGCAAGCTGCGGTTCCAACACAACCGGAGCGTTCGCTCCTCAAGCGTCAGCTGCGACAGCTCTAGTCGCTGCTGGAAGACAATAAAAGAAAGGACATGCCGTGGGATTACCCTGCCCTGCGGGTCTTCGGGACCTCTAAACTCCCTTGCCACCGCCTGCGTTAGCCATTGCAGCTGGTCCGCCAAGTAGTACCACTCGAAGTCGGGCACAGCAAGCCCTCCCTCTGCTCTGGGCCGTCGTAGTGTGGCCAGCGCCACCCGCCGTCTGCCAAATCCCCAGATAAAGCCCGTGATCATGGCTGTGAGCCTGCGGAAGAACGACACCGGCACCCAAATAGGGAGCGTACGGAAAAAATACAACAGTCGCGGGAGCGCCACCATCTTTAGTTGTGCTACCCTCCCAGCTACCGAAAGAGGCAGGGTGCACCAGAATCTAATACTGCCCGCTAGACCTCTAATCGCCCTCCCTACATTCCCCTCCAACAGATCTTGCTGGGTGCGGTAGATATGCACTCCCAGGTACGGCAGACAGCGAGCTTATGATAAATCCCCCAGTTGACAGATTCACATAGCTTGCATATAGAGGATGAACTCTAAATACATTATAGGAAACTATAACATGCTGGTAGGGTCTTGGTTGGGTTGGGCCCATGAACGCAGATGAGCATTCATACACTATTGGCTCAAATGCAGATATCACTCGGATGTTGTCTGGTAGCTAGGTAGGTGGTAGGGGAGAGGAAAGTGGAAGAGTTTATTGGTAAGGAGGGAGGGTGAGATTTTGTGTTGTTCACTGATGTTGCTAATCTTGTTTCTAATTAGGAGTGGGCATAGCTGGCGTAATTCTCTCTAGCATAATTACTCATAATTAACACAAAATTACTTGTAGGAGAATAATTAAGCATTAAGCTCTATTGTCTTAGTGCAAAATGCACCCTCATGTCCAAAATGGGACTGAGGATGCATTTTGCACTAAGAAAATTGCACTCAATGCTACAGGACACAAACAGCAGTAGCCAGCAGCCATTTGCTCTCTCAGTTAATTTTTAGGGTACTCCTGTTACTTTATTACTCAAGGTGACATAATCATGTAATGTCACAAGAGTAATGCGCAATTACTGAAATTACTCTGAATACTTTGATGTAATAAAAATTTCATCCAGGTCTGTTTCTGATGCCGTGCTTATTATAATCCATCTAATGCTGATGATGCTACATGCAACATGATTTTTTTGTGGTCTGATATTTGACAACACCCTAAGAAATCGTAAACCTGGAAATGAGTCTGAATGCTACGCCTCGTCAAGGGAGGTGCAGGGAGATGCAACGAGGAGAAATGAATTAATTTCTCCTAGTTTATTTCCCCTTTCTATTTGTGCTTTATTCTGCAGCACACATAGAATGAGAAAATCACCTCTGGTGATTGTCTATGTACTGGAAGGTGTCGCTTCCTGCACATAAACAATCATTTAGAAAAATGACATTTTGCAAGTTCTTAGTGTGCTAATGCAGCTCAGATAGAAGTTGAAAAACACCATTTCAGATTGTTTATGTTCAGGAAGGGAAACCTTCCTGCACATAAACAATCATCCCCGTGATGCAGGCATCCTTGCACAATGGTACAAGGGTGCCTGCGTCGGTGCATGGCAGCTCATTGTCTGCCAGCGCAGAGGAAAGCACAGGTCAAAAAATATGTTGCATCCTTGTGCTTTGAAAGTGCCGCAGCATGGCGCAGCCAAAGGGCTTGCGGTGTCACGCTGCCGCACTTTCTTGTAAATGAGGCCCCAGATACTTAACTGCCCCCAACTTGACAACGAGCCCATAGGCTCTCAGAATGAGGTGAGCATCAGTCTTAATGATTGCGTTGAGGCCACTGTAGTCTACACAAAACCTCATCTCAGGTTTGCCTCCTTTGGGTTGGGTTTAGGCACCAGAACCACTGGGCTGGCCATTGGACTACTGGAGAGCTCATTCACCCTCAGCTCCAACATCTCGCAACCTCAGCCTTGATGCTAGCCTTGACCTGGTCAGCCAACTTGTAATTCTTCCTTTTGTCAGACAAGCTGTTACCGGTGTCCATATCATGGGTACAACATGTTGCTAATTAGAGCTGGAGTCAGAAAAACAGTCCAGAAAACAGCTCCAGCAGGTGATACCACTTCCTTTGTTGCTGGTCTTTCAGTGTGGGGAGAGAACAACTTTTTCCACAGTTCCATCTTGGACATGAGTAGATAGGAGATCTGAGAGAGAGTTGCTCATAGTGGAGGTTGAGCCTGCTTACATGGATCACCCTGTGAGGGTCCCTGCGTGTACTCAAGTATACCAAATAGTCAACTTCCCCCTTCTTTTCTAAGATATGGTAGGGCCCAGTCCACTTTTTCTGTAAGGACCTGAGTGCTACATGCTCTAGACCCACGCCAACTATCCTGGTTGGTATTCTAGAATGGAGGGCATTTAGTCATATCAATTTTGCTTGACAAGTGCCTATCTGGCCACCAAGTTCCTGTTTGCCTTCTTCATGTACTCGTGCAAAAAGAACAATTGATGGACAGAATGTTGAACAATGTCAAGCATTCACTCCAGTACAGAGATCTGGGCTTAAATCTATCGTTCTTTTGCTCCCCATGCCATTCCATATTAATCCCAGCCATATGTAAATCAGGCTTGAACCTGCTCCCTGTGGGAACAGGCCAGCCCAAACTGCCAGGCCAGATCCTTGCTGGACCGGAAACAAGCATCCTGGGACCGGTTTCGGGGTTTGACCCGTCATCAGCCAGGCTAGCTTGACTCCAGTGGCATGGAGAGCACAGGACCTATGGCATACCCATCCCACTTGCGGTGACAAATGCAAAAAGAACAATTGATGGACAGAAAATTGAACAATGTCAAACATTCAACCCAGTACAGAGATCTGTGCCTAAATCCATCGTTTTGTTGCTCCCCATGCCATTCCAGGTTATTCCCAGCCATATGCAAATCAGTCTTGAACCTGCTCCCTATGCGAACAGTCCAGCCCAAACTGCCAGGCCATGTCCTCCCTGGACCGGAAACAAGCATCCTGGGACCGGTTTCAGAGTTTCACCCCTCATCAGTCAGGCTAGCTAGACTTTAGTGGCATGGAGAGCACGGGACCCACGTCTGGGCTTACCCTTCCTACTTGGGGTGACAAATGCAAAAAGAACAATTGATGGGCAGAATGTTGAACAATGTCAAGCATTCACCCCTATACAGAGACCTGGGCTTAAATTCATCATTTTTTTGTTCCTCATTCTATTCCATTCCAGTTTAATCCCAACCATATGCAAATCAGTCTTGAAACTGCTCCCTATGAATGGTTGATTCATTCAGCATTCCGTTCATCATTTGTTGCCGCAGCACATTTTGCCCTAAGTGGGATGGGTATGCCCAGACGTGGGTCCCTTGCTCACTGTGAAACTGGATTCAAGATAGCCTGGCTGATTAGGGGTGTTACCCTGAAACTGGTCCGAGGATGCTTCCTTCTGGTCCAGGGAGGACCCGGCTTGGCAGTTCAGGCTAAATTGTTCCCATGAGGGAAGTTGTCAGACCAGGTCAAGGCTAGCATCAAGACTGATTTGCATAAGGCTGGGTCCAAACTGTGGTAACATAGTGAGCAAAAGTACAATGGATTTAACACAGCTCTCTTGACTGGGGGTGAATGTTTGATTCATTCAGCATTCCGTTCATCATTTGCTGACGCAGCATTCTTTGTGTACTCAGCCATTCTGGAGCAAAGGCCAAGTACATAGTCCACTATGTCCTGCTTAGGTTTATTAAGGGGTCTCTCCCACCTATTCTTAATCAAGCTGAGTGGACCCCTCACAGAATGTCCAAAGGGTCTGATGCCAACTCCTTTTTGAGGGACCTCCCTGTAGGGGATCGAGGCATGGGAGGAGAATGTGCCATTGCCTCCCAAGTTTTTGAGACAAACCAACCATCATGCTTTTTATGGTTTTGTTGAACCTCTCACCTAAAGCATTGCCTGGGTATGATAAGGGGTGGTGAACTTGTAAGTCACACCACATTCATCCCACATTGCCTTCAGATAGGCGGACATGAAATTCATGCCCTGTCTGAGATAACTTCCTCAGGGTACCCAACCCAGGAGAAGATTCCAAGGAGGGCTCTAGCTATTGCACGGGCAGTGACTCTCAAAAGTGGGAATGCCTCAGGATACCTAGTGACATGGTTCATTACTACTAGGATGAACCTATTCCCTGAAGCTGTGTGTGGGTCTAGGGGACCAAACATGTATATCCCCAACCTCTCAAAGGTGGTTCCCACCACTGATAGGGTTATCAGGGGAATCTTTGGCTTGCCACTGGCTTGGCAGGTCACCCAAGAGCAACAAAACTCCTTGATCTTCTCAGACATCTGGGGCAGTAGAAGTAGTTGACCAGCCTTTCCCATGTCTTGGTGTACCCCAGGTGCTCAGTCAAGGGGATATCATAGGCTAGGTTAAGTCTCCTTGATGTTCTGATTTGGTGTCCCTTGGCTAACTGTACAGGAGCTCCTCCTCCCAGTATACCTTATAGGTACCACTGATATCCCCTTGTGCCTGCTTGACAATCAACTGTTCAAGGTCTTCTTGAGTGGAACAAGTCCTTTGCCCATTGCTCAGGTCCTTCCTAGTGAGACCCCCTGCTCCTTGTAGTTCTGCCAGGTCTGGCATGTTTCACCTGATTGTCTTTAATGCAACCATTCAGCGCCTTACCTGAGGTGTCAATGAAGCCCACCCATGTTTAGGTAGTGTTTTTCTGAAGGGATCTAAGCTTTTGCCTATACTTTTCAGGAATTAACCTAAAATGTTCAACAAGGGCTGCCTTTATGTGGGTGTAGGATTCAATTACCTCCTCCTCTAGTGTGAGTAGCCTAATGAAAGGGCCATTTCGAGTCATTCTGAAACTTTTCTGGAGACACACTCCAATGGGTCTTTTAAACAGCATGAAAGTGTGAAGGGGAGAAAATCATCTTGTACACAGTCAATTTAGAAACACCTCTTCCGGATACTTAATAACCAGGGGACAATTAAGAGAGGTTAGTTAAGTTTATTACAAAGCCAAAAATAATTGAACATAAACACATCTCAATACAAGGGTATAGAAGTACAAAGGAAACAGCATAAAGCTAAATCTACGCACCCAATTCGGAAAGTGCTACATGAACAAATCTATTGGCTCTAGAAGAAGGAAACAGGCAATCAACAAGCGAGAGTCCAAATTTCCCTGCACCAAGGGCTGGTGAACGAAGAGCATTTAAATCTGCCCCTACTCTAATGTATAGTGACATCCCTTTGTTAATGAGTAAGCAGCCGTGGTCCCCGCAGGTAACAGAGGTGGGGTGGTGGGGCCGGGTTGGGGGGAATTTCGATGGATGATGCCAAGGGAAAATTGAATAAATAAATAAATTTCCCTCTACATCAGCCCTCGAAATCCCCCCCACGCGACCCCACCGGTGTTACCTGCACGGACCGCGGCTGTGAGTAAGGATTTCAGATTAAGAGGAAAAGGTGTCAGTCACAATCGCAAAAGGAAGAGCTTATCATGAGATATTCCCTGTCCAAAGGCAAGGAAGATGTGGGCACTATCCCTTTATTCAGCTACCAGTTATTCACTGGTCGAATTCCCATAGTGCATCTCTCGCACGTAATCCACATTGTGTACAACCATGAGTGTACTTTTCCACGGTGTTCTCTATTTGCATCCCTTGCAACAATTCTTCTATGGTTACCATGCCGTCTCCCGTTTAAATCAACTTCTTTCCTTTATCGCCTCCAAACCATACGATTGTAATTTCTTCTCTCCTTGCTAAACCGCTAAAACAAAGACATTACTTTGCCTAAAACAATGCTTTTCTACCTGCGTTGCAAAACATGAGAAAGAACAACTTCCACAGTGCACATGAAATTAAATATAGTCATCCTCAAGCGAAAGTTGTCAGGGGTTGCAATTCAGGCTTCCAGCTTTAGCTAACATAAGAACGCATCATTTAAACATCACGAGTTGCATAACTACATTTCATTTCAACTGACAGATTTTGCAAATTATAAATGTATTATTAGTATTAAACACATCTAATACATGAGCAGTGTCAAACTTCACAAATCAGTTACTTAATGTTAGTGTTACGGCCAGTTACATTTAATTCCTATGTTAACTCTTCATACTACCTTTTCAATAAACTGAAATATATTGTGTAGATACTTTAATGCAGTTCACAATTCTAACACTCACAGTTACACAAGACAAGATTAAAAGCGGGTTCACTCTACACATGATTTTGAAGCACCTCTTCAAACGAGCGAAATGCAAATACTGAATTTTTACTCCATCAGTAACTCCCACAGAAGTGTTCCCCAGTGTTGTGTACCCACCATCCTCATCTTAAGATCTCTCTCATATAAGGCCAGCCACTTGTCAATGTCATCCTCTGGGTCACATCTAGCGTCACTTTCTTTCCTTGAAATGATGTTGAACTCCTTGCACATGTTGATGGCAGCCAAGCGAAGATAGGTGTGGTCCATCGCAGAAACAAGTTTGTTAAAGAAAAAGGTTGGTGGTGCTGGTCGTTCATGCGTTAGCCTGCCATTTAATTATCTAAAGCCTAAGCGCCCGATTACGATGTTGGGCGTTAATCCTCCGACCAGCGGTCGAGGCTTTCCGCCTGACATGGTAGGTTTAAAGGCCGCCCGCCGTACTAGGATGGCGGCGGTCAAAGTTTAAACCTCCAGGGGAATCCGACGTGGTTCCGATGGGTCAGTCTGAAAGGCAGCATAATCCCTTAGGGACTGCGTTTACGCCGTCAGGATTATGATGTCGGTTTCCGACAGCCATTCCATGTTGGCCTTTCTGAAATGGACAGACTGTTGGAAAGTGACATTGGGGGCCCCTAGCAGGGGCCCCTTGCCCCTTGCCCCCTGAACCTCTGCATACTGCCCTGGGGGGCACCAATAGCACCACCCTCAACATCCCTGCACTGTGTAGCAGGCACCGTAAGGCTGGGATGTCTACAAATTTTGATTTTTCAATGCGAGCTTGTGCTGCAGGCGTTTTAAGCCTGCCGCAAAGCACCTATTGAAATATTAAAGTTTGTGACTGCACAATGTGCGGTCGCATCCTGGGATTTCACATCGCCGACCCATTGTTGGGCGGTTCCTTGCTGCAATTTTGTCGGGCGGCTGCAAGTCCGCCTGATATCGTAATCAGGGCCAAATTTGTGAAAAAAGGTGTAGCAGGTTTTTTCCAATCGATATCTACTTTTCTTCAGTAAGTTGGGAATCCGGAATCTTATAAAGAAAGTATGGTGTTTCTTCCTGAGAAGGTAACTTTGATTTGAGTGCAAGGTTTGCAGAGAAGTCTCCAGTTATCAGTAGCTCTGCCAGTTAGTAAATTTCAATGAGGCTCTCTAGTTCTTCAGGAGTGGAGTAGAGACTTATCTTTTTATTTGCAAACTTGAGCAGAAAATATCAGTTTATGCTGAATATTTGCATTTTGTTGTTGTTGCTTGTAACCAGGCATTAACAGCATCATCAAGGGCAAAGGGAGCCCCCCTGCTTTTTTCAATGCAAGAGTAGTGTCTTTCAGGCTCAGCAAATGGCAGCCTGACAGACTGTTCGGGTCAGGCAGCCAGGCACTGTACATGAGCCAAACTTTGCTAGGCTGAAGGTTTCATAGCCCTGAGAGTGTTACATCCTCAGCCTGGCCAAGCACCATGTGCTCCTTCCCTTCAAGGCGAGGGGGTGCGTCACTGATAAACTTGGACCAGAGTGCTTCAGTTTTCAACCATGAAGTACCCAGGGCTGACTGTCAATCTGTAACCACTGATCAGAGAATGAGGCGGGGTCAGCAACTCTAACTGACCATATCACACTCTCTGACCACTGAGGTAAGATTCTCATCTCATTGGCTGATCCATGGCAGTTGGCAGGGAATGCTCAGACGTGGGTCCCTTGCTCACTTTGCCACTGGATTCAAGATAGCCTGGCTGATGAGGGTTATGAACCCGAAACCGGTTCCAGGATGCTTGTTTCCAGTCCATGGAAGACATGGCTTGGCAGTACGGGCTGGACTGTTCCCATGACGCACAGGGTCAGACTGATTTGCATATGGCAATGTCTGAACTGGGGTGGCGGAGTAAGCTAAAGAATGATGATGGATTAAACCCAGATCAGTTGACTGGGGGTGAGTGCTTGCAATGTTCAACACTATGTCCATCATCCCATTTGGATTTGCTTTGATCCATGGCATGGTCAGCAAGTGAGAGGAAGCGTTGAGATCCTCTTGTTTTCCCAGTCCAAGATTCCAGCTCCTCCCGTTTCTTTCTACTTTCCCTTCCTCTGGACCTGCAGTCACTGCCACACCTGGATAAGTACCTTTTTTTAATGTTTGGGTGCATGTATGAGTGTATGTGAATGGGTGTGTGCATATGCTTGTGAATAGTAGGTGCATGTGCCTGTGATTGGATGGGTGTGAGTAAGTGTGGATGTGGATGGGTGAATGTGAGTATGTGTGTGCACGTGTAGCCCGCCTCACCACTCGGCCACATTACGGGCAACCACTGCTTGTAGCTGTGAGGTTTTTACCTTTATTTTGTTTACTTCCATTTCTAGGGTGTTGTTAACAAGTATTAACACGATATTATCTTTGAGATTATGATTATTTAGTAACTCATGGTTAGGATAATTGTAAATGATTTGTGGTTAGTAGATTAAATCAATATCAGATCAACCTGGATTTTAAGGCTAGTTTTTTGTGTAGGAAAGTGCCCTTTCTACATGGTTACCGCCCCCCACTTTTTGCCTGATATCTGATGCACTTGGACTGAGTGTGCACTGGGTCCCTGCCAATCAGGTTCCCAGTGCCTGTGTTCTTTCCCAAAACTGTACATTTGTTTCCACAATTGGCACACTTCTGGCTCACCTTTAAGTCCCATGTAAAAGGTACCAGAAGTACCAAGGGCCTTGTGACCAGAGAGTGTCTCTAAGGACTGCAGCGTATATTGTCACCCTCAGAGACCCCTCACAGAACACATACACACTGCTATTGCAGACTGTGTGTTTTGGTGCAGACAAAACTTCAGAGTCGAAATGGCACACATCCCTGTGTGCCATGCCCACTAACCACTGCATGTGGCATACGTAAGTCACCTTTCTAGCAGACCTAACAGCCCTAAAGCAAGGTGCACTAACCCACAGGTGAGGGCACAGCTCCATGAGCAATGTATCCCTACAGTGTCTGTGCCTTTCACAGACATTGTAAGTGCAGAGGAGCCATATTGAGCACATGGGCTGGGAATTTTTCATTACGAATTCCACAGCTCCATGATGGCTTTACTGAATGCTAAGGAGTTTGGTATCAAACTTCTTAGCATAATAAACCCACACTGATGCCAGTGTTGGGTGTATTACAAAATGCACTCAGAGCGCATCTTTGAGATGCCCCCCTAAAAATGACCAACTCCCTTGTGTCCAGCTAACTGGTCTGCACCAGCCTGCCACACACAGACATGTTTCTGACCCTCTGATGTGGGAGCCCTTGTGCTCTCGTGGGACAGAGACAAAGCCTGCTTGGGGTGTAGGTGCTTCACACCTACCCCCAAGCAGGAACAGCATTCAGGGCAGTGAGCCTCAAAGGCTTCCAGTCCTTTGATATGCTAGCAAGGGTCTCTCCAGCTAGTGGAGATACCTGCCCCTTGACCAAGCACCAATTTTGGCAGCAAGGACGGCTGGAAAATTAGTAGTCAGGAGAGGTCTGTCCCCTCTCTACCAGGGCCGCCCCTAAGGTGCCCTGGACCGGGGTAACCCCCTCCTGAAGAAATCCTGCATCTTGAATGGAAGGATTCTACCCAATCAGATTAGGGGGATGCCCCCTCCCTAAAGAGAGGGCACATTCTAAGAGTGTAGTCACTCTAAAGGCAAGTAGCCCATTGGCCACCATCTGCCAGTACCTGTAAAAATTCAGTATTTAGGGGCACCCATCAACCTTGATCCTCAGATTCCTGCGACCTGAAAAGAAAAGGACGAAGAAGACACCATGCAGCAAAGCTAGAAGACAGCGACTGACTTGGCCCCAACCCTACCGACCTGTCTCCAGCTTGAAGAGCCTGTGATGGAGAGGGAGAAACCTTGATACAAGTCATTTTTGCACTAGCGCTTCAGCTAACAACATCGTGGGTGCTTTGCTATTGGTGTTTTATCTAAAAAACGTTTTTATGCTTGCTACATTGTTGCTGCTATTTTTGTCATTTTAAATTGAATTGTACTCTGACTCCCCGGTCCACCGCAGCGTTAGGCTGATTGATGTGGAGGGAGTACAGAGCGCGTTCACTTCCTGGTGGTGCCATTATAGGGCGGCCATCTTAGGGGGTTGACGCTCCAGTCTCCTCTGAGCCTTGATTATTTAAGTTCCCAGCACCTGTGCGCTCGAGAAACCTTGATACGAGTCATTTTTGCACTAGAGCTTCAGCTAACAACATCGTGGGTGCTTTGCTATTGGTGTTTTATCTAAAAAACGTTTTTATGCTTGCTACATTGTTGCTGCTATTTTTGTCATTTTAAATTGAATTGTACTCTGACTCCCCGGTCCACCGCAGCGTTAGGCTGATTGATGTGGAGGGAGTACAGAGCGCGTTCACTTCCTGGTGGTGCCATTATAGGGCGGCCATCTTAGGGGGTTGACGCTCCAGTCTCCTCTGAGCCTTGATTATTTAAGTTCCCAGCACCTGTGCGCTCGAGAAACCTTGATATAAGTCATTTTTGCACTAGCGCTTCAGCTAACAACATCGTGGGTGCTTTGCTATTGGTGTTTTATCTAAAAAACGTTTTTATGCTTGCTACATTGTTGCTGCTATTTTTGTCATTTTAAATTGAATTGTACTCTGACTCCCCGGTCCACCGCAGCGTTAGGCTGATTGATGTGGAGGGAGTACAGAGCGCGTTCACTTCCTGGTGGTGCCATTATAGGGTGGCCATCTTAGGGGGTTGACGCTCCAGTCTCCTCTGAGCTTTGATTATTTAAGTTCCCAGCACCTGTGCGCTCGAGAAACCTTGATACGAGTCATTTTTGCACTAGAGCTTCAGCTAACAACATCGTGGGTGCTTTGCTATTGGTGTTTTATCTAAAAAACGTTTTTGTGCTTGCTACATAGTTGCTGCTATTTTTGTCATTTTAAATTGAATTGTACTCTGACTCCCCGGTCCACCGCAGCGTTAGGCTGATTGATGTGGAGGGAGTACAGAGCGCGTTCACTTCCTGGTGGTGCCATTATAGGGCGGCCATCTTAGGGGGTTGACGCTCCAGTCTCCTCTGAGCCTTGATTATTTAAGTTCCCAGCACCTGTGCGCTCGAGAAACCTTGATACGAGTCATTTTTGCACTAGCGCTTCAGCTAACAACATCGTGGGTGCTTTGCTATTGGTGTTTTATCTAAAAAACGTTTTTATGCTTGCTACATTGTTGCTGCTATTTTTGTCATTTTAAATTGAATTGTACTCTGACTCCCCGGTCCACCGCAGCGTTAGGCTGATTGATGTGGAGGGAGTACAGAGCGCGTTCACTTCCTGGTGGTGCCATTATAGGGCGGCCATCTTAGGGGGTTGACGCTCCAGTCTCCTCTGAGCCTTGATTATTTAAGTTCCCAGCACCTGTGCGCTCGAGAAACCTTGATACGAGTCATTTTTGCACTAGAGCTTCAGCTAACAACATCGTGGGTGCTTTGCTATTGGTGTTTTATCTAAAAAACGTTTTTATGCTTGCTACATTGTTGCTGCTATTTTTGTCATTTTAAATTGAATTGTACTCTGACTCCCCGGTCCACCGCAGCGTTAGGCTGATTGATGTGGAGGGAGTACAGAGCGCGTTCACTTCCTGGTGGTGCCATTATAGGGCGGCCATCTTAGGGGTTGACGCTCCAGTCTCCTCTGAGCCTAATCTATTTAATCCACTGTTGCACCGCGCAGCGGCACGCGCAGCGGGAGCGCCATAGACGCGCCGAAGAGGCGCCAAAGAGAAGCCAGTCTGCGCCAGTCCGCGACCGGTCGCTCCAGCTCCAGTCCCCATCCCCAGTTCCGCAGACATGGTAGGCAACCGTGTTATTTACAGTGCTCCTTTGCTGCATGCACTTCGTTCTACTACTAAAGCTGCCTGCCTACATTCGGTCTTGCCTATAAACCGTAAGGCCCGCTGCAAAACCTGTGACTGGAGTGTTTCACCTCCAGACTCAGGGAATCATTCCTTTACGCGCAAATGGAAGATGTGTCTCCTCAATTGCCGATCCCTGCCAAAACATCATATTGAACTAGCTATGTTGATAGAAGATCTTAAACCTGATGCCCTTTTTTTAACGGAGACTTGGCTTCAGCTAGATATCGATCCTACAATTGTATGGGCCACCCCCCAAGGCTATACCTGTAAACGTTTGGATCGTAAGACAGGTAGAGGGGGAGGACTGGCCATTATTTACAGGGACAATTTTAGATGTCGTGTCACCCCATCCTCTACGCCAGCCTGTGAGACTTTACACTTTACTCTTGAATTCTCCCCCTTAAACACTTTTTCTGGTATGTTAGTCTATCGACCACCTGGCGCCCTCAGCAATTTTATCACCAATATAACGGACACAGTTGCCGACTTAGTGTTGTCTTCAGCAAATTTTACTCTGCTAGGAGACCTGAACCTGCATTTGGATGTCCCACTTGACGCAGATGCCAATAGCCTTCGATCTAATCTGCAGGCTATGGACCTGCTACAGAAAGGCTTTCAACCGACGCATATCAGGGGCCATCTTCTAGATCACATTTACAGTAATCTAGAGAGCCTAACCGTGGAGACACCTATACCACTACCCTGGACCGATCACTTTTTGGTACCTTTTTCTTGGTCTACCGGCAGCTTTTCTATGTCACACTCCCACAATAAGCGCTGGGGAAGAAAATGGGCTTCACTTCCACTTGCTAAATGGAAACTAGCTCTCATTGATCAGCCAGCCCCGGAGGTGACTAACCCCGACACAGCCACTGTCAATTTTGACAATTGGATCTCCAGCACCCTCGATCTAGTCCTTCCAAAGGAATCTTTGCATCTAATAAATAGACCCAAAGTTGCTCCCTGGTACTCGCCTGCTCTCAGGTCTAGGAAACAACTCTGTCGCAAACTAGAGAGAGCCTGGAGACAAGAATATTCTCAATCTAAAAAAGTGGAGTACCGAGCTGCTATAAAGCTCTACAAAAGTGAAATTAAATCTGCCCAAGCTCAGTTTTATGAATCAAAAATGTGTTTAGCTGCCAATTCTCCTAAGGAAATTTTTAAAATTGCTAAATCCTTAATCACTCCCCCTCCCCCTGAGCGTCAGTCACTTGACGGCGCAAAAACCCGTTGCAATAACTTAGCAATTTTCTTCTCCCAGAAGATTTCAACTATCTATTCCTCTTTCTCCATAGCTGGTGGGAACTTGGAGCCTACCACCACAATGGACCCCGACACGAGGACTTCTTGCCTGTTGGACAAATTCCCCCTTCTAGACTCCTCCTTATTGGATGGAATAATCCCTAAAGTCACCTCGGGTTCCCCTAACGACCCAGCACCTCCTCAGACTCTTATCAAAGTAATCGACGTCATCCGTCCTGCCATCCTGGATGTCCTCAATGCTTCCATTGCTTCGAATTCTGTCCCAGTCCAATGGAAGTGTGCGATGGTTAGGGCACTTCTGAAAAACCCCACCTTAGATCAGAACAATTTGGCCAACTTTCGCCCTATCTCCATACTTCCTTGGATGACCAAACTTCTTGAGAGACACATTAATAACATCTTAGTGGACTATTTAGAATCTAATAGCCTACTATGTGTCTCTCAGACGGGTTTCCGCCCTCAGCATGGAACTGAAACTGCCCTTATAGCAGTAACAGAAGAGACTAGAGCGGTGCTGGACCAGGGAGGAAAAGCAGCCATCATACTACTCGACCTCAGTGCCGCGTTCGACACTGTCAACCATGCCATCCTATTACATCGTTTGAAAGGCATGGGTGTGTCGGGCGCGCCCCTGGAATGGCTGACTTCCTTCCTGGATGAGCGTTTTTTTTTCAGGTGTTCGAGGGTGAGACGATCTCGGCCAAGCAACCACTCAGTTGTGGGGTTCCGCAGGGTTCGTCCCTGAGCCCCACTCTTTTTAATGTTTATATGCAACCTCTAGCAAATATAGTTCAGCCCTTTGGTGTGCGTATCGTCACCTACGCAGACGACACCCAACTGGTGGTCTCTTTGGACCACTCGGAGGGGTCATCTAACACCCTGGGTCTGTGTCTAGAGGCTGTTGCTGAGTGGATGCATGCGTCTTGTCTTAAACTTAACGGGGAGAAGACGGAGATCATGTTATTAGGTAATTCCTTACCGAACACTTTGGCCTCTATTTGGCCTACATGCCTTGGCACTCCTCCCCTCCCTAAGCCCCAGATAAAGAGCCTTGGAATCTGGCTTGACAGGGCGCTTGATTTCTCGGTCCAAGCCACCAAGACTGCCTCAACTTGTGCTGGGTTAATGAAAATGCTCCGCAAGGTCCTTCCTCTGCTCCCTTTCCAGGCGAGGAGAGTCATGGTTCAGGCCCTGATTCTCTCTCGCCTGGATTACGGGAACGCCTTATATTTGGGCGCCCCTGTAGCGGTGACCAAAAGGCTCCAAGTCACCCAAAACTGTGCCGCCCGGCTATTGTTTAATATTCCTCGTTGGCAATCAGCTAAGAAAGCCCTTAAGGAGCTTCATTGGCTCCCAATGACTGCCAGAGCTCAGTTTAAGGCGATGTGCATAGTGCACAAATCTTTTCATCGAACAGGCCCTGCCATCTTGTTCCCCTTTGTAGTGCCTTACGTCCCTTCCAGAGCCCTTCGTTCCGGCTCACTGCACTTAGCAACTCCAACAAAGGTTATCAAAGCCCGTTGGGGCGGTCGCTCTTTCTCACACTCTGCCGCCAAACTATGGAATTCCCTTCCTGTGAGTATTAGACAGATCAACAATAGGATGGCATTCAGGAAAGTCCTAAAAACCCATTTGTTTGCGAAAGCGTGCTAATGTACCTTGGAGCTCGTCATAGTAATTGCTGAAGCGCGACGAGGCCTCCGGGTAGTTACGCGCTATATAAATATAATTTTTCATTTCATTTCATTTCATGATGACAACACCTGTCCTCTGGTCAGCGACCTCCAAGAACCCTAAGAAGACTTCCACATTTTGTCAAAGACCTGAGCTCCTGAGGACAGCGGCCCTGCCCAGAAAATCCCCATCTTAAAGGACTCTGGATTCAGGCAGATCTGCAACCCCAGCCCACTCTGCACCTGACGCCCACTGCCTGAGTCTGAGTGGCTTACCTGTCCAGTGACATCTCCCCAGTGATTCAGACCTGGACTGCATCAGTGGCTGACCTCTCCTGGCCCCACGAAGTCGCCATCAGCCTCAACACAGAGGGTCCCCCTGACTGCAACCTGCTCCGGTAGCAAATATTCAACACCATAAGGCACCCCATCCTCAGCCTGCCAACCTTGGGGAGTCCAGCCACTGGTGTGCAGGCCCTGCCCTGCAAGCCAACTTACTTGTCCAGTCGGTGGTCTGCTTTTTAAACCTCCTGGTCTGAGCCTGCAGCCTCTTGGTGCAACAAGATCCTCCGTTTGTTTGCATTGGGCGCCTGATGCTGATTTGCACCCTGCACCCGTCCGCCCCTGTTCCGCTGTTGGTGTAGCTTTGGTGATGTCTTGCACCCTGGAACCACGGGTACCTACCTGCAACCAGCACCTCTGGTGGGTGCCCCCAGTCTCCATTGACTAACATTGGGCCTAGTGACCTCTGCACCAGGCCACCCCTGTGCCGCTGGTGGTGCAGTACATACCTTAAACTGAACCTTGTCCAGAGTTGGTTCAAACCCCTGAAGACTGGAAGAGTAAGTCATGAACTTGCCCGTTAATGCATATACCTATTTTCCTCCCATGGGATTGCATTGCATCTTATCCTATTGCATTCTACTGCCAATCTTTTTCAACTGCTAAGTTGCTACTATTTACATTGACAATACAAATGTACTTCTATTACTGTAAAGCATAATTACTGCCTTGCAAAACAATTCCTACTGCATTTTGAAAAGTATTACTACTCTTAAAAATGTTACGTACCTGCAACTGAGTTCCTCTTGGTTCTAAAATAAAATTATAAAGTAATAACTTTTTATACAAAACAATTAATTGCTCTTGGATTCAGTCTTTGAGTGTGTGTAATTATTTCTTGCCTGGGTGTGTACAAAAAAATCTTAACACTGCCCTCTGATAAGCCTGACTGATCGACCACACTAAGACAAATAGAGCTTTAAGTATTATCTACTTAAGCCTCTGTAAACCTCTGGGGATCCAATGGACTCTGTGCACACTATACCTTACATTGGTAATTTATTTATTTGTGCATGATTAATTAAAATCTTTACAAATCGGGTAAACACATTGTAAAGGAAAATTAAAAAGTAGAAGGATCAGTTAGCAAAGAAAAAAAATCGGGTAAACACATTGTAAAGGAAAATTAAAAAGTAGAAGGATCAGTTAGCAAAGAAAAAAAGTTTAAAAGTTCTCTCTGTCCCGTGGATTTACCAGGGTGATTCAAGTTGTGGTTTGCCGTTATCAAAATCAACAGTCCATAGGCCCTCATATATCTGACCCCAGCAAGTTCCAAAAATTTTACAACCTGACAGTTTAGTTTTGTTTTGCTGGGGTTGAAACAAAGTTTAACTGCCTGTCTGCATGTCCGGATTCCGTGAGTTTTAAAGGAGTCTCGCAGAAATTTGCATCTCAGGTCTTTCAAGTTGGGGCAAATGCACAACGTGTGGACAATGTTTCCTTTCCGGCTTTGCACAGGCGGCATTGTGGTTGAAAATGTTTCCTTATCCAAGGTGGTAAGTGAGGAAGTACGGGGATTACACCCAAACACAGTTTTAGAAATTTTTCTTTCTTTCTTAGGTTCATGCCAACATTAAGGTATGCCTGTGGTTGCGTTGTTCCATAATCGTTAAGGATTATCCAGCCGTGCGCTTTTTTTGTCAAGGCCTCCTTGTCTTCGACTATGGAGATAAGTCTTACTACTTTTTTGGCTGTTGTTTTAAACGTCACGTGGTCTGTCGGGCTACCCCACAAGTCGGACAGGCCCAGCACTTCAAGAGAGTCAATTAGGTATTTCCTCGCTGGTGATTTTTGGTGCCGGAGAGTCTCTTCCCAGATGTTGTAGTCGGCATTGCGTATCTTATGCCAGGCAACGACGTATGCACACCGTCTTTCTAGAGTTTGTTTCATGATGCCAAATTCTAGTCGTATTTGTGCGGAGGAAACGTGTTTTGGCAGGTTAAAGATGAGCCTGTAGGAGTTCGATATAACTATGTCCAAGAGGGTGGCATCTTTCCCTTGAAGGGGTTCGCTCCCGTAGGTGAGTGTTGGTTGCAATTTTACACAAAGTACTTGGAGGAGCGGATAAAAGGTCAGATCTGGGAGTTTTGTCTTTAAAGATTTTAAGGCAAGGGAGGTTGCCATTCCCTTGCCTCGCAGAGAGTCCAGCTGAGGTTTGAAGGAGATCTTTGAGTCCAATATTACACCCAAGTATTTATAGGTTGTTACATTTTCCATTCGTTCTCCATTTATGTGCCAATTGTTTTCCCTTTTCTTTTTGTAATTTACTGCCATTATTTTAGATTTGTCGAAGTTTATTTGCAGAGCGAGAAAGAGTGAGTGGTGTTTAGCAGGTGCTGACGACCTATGGGCGTCTGGCTGATAAGCACCAGGTCGTCTGCATACAGCAGGTTGGATATTGTGGTCTTCCCTAGCTTTGGTGCGTGGCAAGAACTTTTGTCTAGTTCGCCAGGTAGATCGGCTAGGAAGAGATTGAATAGCGTTGGAGCTAGGACACAGCCCTGTTTGAGGCCCTTTGTTGTTTTTATAGGTTTTGAAAGTTGTGTGCTTGGACCTAGTTTAATTTTAATCCAGGTGTTAGAATGAAGTGCTATCAGTATATTTAAGAGGTGAGCTGGTATACCCCATTTGACCAGTTTTTGCCATAGCATGTTACGATCTACATGATCGAACGCAGCAGTGTAATCGATGAAAGAAAGATATAAAGATTTATTATTTTCTCTTGCTGTATCCATCAATAGGGTCAGGGCCATGATGTTTGTGATTGTTCCTTGACCCCGACAGAATCCAGTTTGAGTGATCGGTATCACTGAATTATCTGTGGCCCATGAGGTTAATTCCTCCAGTATGTTCCCTGCAAAATATTTTGCTTCTACGTCAATTAAGGCGATCAGACGATAGTTTTTTGGGTCTTTTTTGTTTGAGTGTTTGTAGATTGGGCTAATTATTGATCCGTGCCATGACTCGGGTAGTATCTGAGTTGTTTTTACATAGTTGAATAAAGGTGTTAGTGCGACGCTCCAAAACTCTACATCGTTTTTGTACAACATTGGTGGTATGCCGTTGGGTCCAGGAGCTCCTGTTGGTCTTCCTTTCGCTATTTGTCTTTTGATATTGTCTGGCCCAATGGTCAATTCATGTGGGTCCGAATCTGTAGGGATGTCTAGGTCGATCTTTGACTCGTTCGTTCTCGTTGAGGAGGGTACTACGTTTGTTGTTTTTTTCTCTTTGGGCACCAGCGACCGTATGATAATTGCGTGATCTTTCCATCGTGTCGTCCGTACTCAAGCTTTTTGGCGCTTCCTCTTTGGTGGCGTCCTCACTATTAAAATGCCTAGCTAGATGGTTTGTCCATTCTTCCTCTGTGATGTTTGAGTCTATACCAGGATGGTCTGGATTTTTTATTTCCTTAATCATTCGCCAGAATTTAGAGCTGTTTTTTGATTCCCTCCGTAGAATAACTTTGCCCATAATTGATCGTTTTTATTTTTCTGTTTCTCCCATTTCTTCTGTTTTAGTGATTTTTTGGCTTCCCTCAAGGTTTTCTGCAGTTCTTTGTTGTCTGGATCTTTCCGTATCTTTCTCAGTGTGTGGTTTATTATTCGTTTTTGGATCTTCATTGCCAGACAGAGTGATGTTTTATTTGGGTTCTCCTTTACGTGGGAAAGCTTCGTTGACGATCCTGCACACTATACCTTACATTGGTATAGTGTATACAGAGCCAGTTTCCTACATTCCGGCAATCTGAGTTTTTGTTGAAGATCATTTTAAGATTTTCCACTTTATTTGGAATAAATTTGTCAAAACGGTTGAAAAGTTCACGTTTACAACGAATGTGGGAGTTTTGTGAATGATCATATCTGTACTTGGTTTGTCGTTGAACGTTTGGGTTTTTTGGCTTGGGCACTGATTCTATTGGTAATCTAAATGCTGCCAAGTCTTGTTTTCTTACCCTTTTGCAGCCCATATATCAGCAGCCCAGGTCGTGTAGGTAAGTTGCCTACCTGTAATTGTGTTGGGCATATATTCAAAATATACTTATTAAATCCTTTGTGTTTATGTTTGAAAACTCTGGGAATTATTTCAGTAATTCCAAAGTATATAAGAAAGATGCTACTTGAAGAACATTATGATGTCAAACAGTACGTATTTACCATTGACACAAGCCATTTAGAAGATCGAGAACTATTGGTGATATGAGGTCAATATTTTATGTATTCACTTGGGCATGAATAAATATTCACATTTCAACCTGGTATTGGTAACTCGGTGGGTCACTGGGTCACTGTTACCATGCAGGTGAATTCCTGTTGCTGCCCATCGAGTTGACGAACATTATTGAGGTTGTTTCTGCTCTGTTATGAACATGATTTTCTCTCTCTTTCAGGAATTGGATATGCCTGTCAGGTGATTGTCACGCTGCTGAATTTTTATTACATAATTGTTCTTGCCTGGGCCTTTTTCTACCTCTTCAGTTCATTCACCACAGACCTCCCCTGGGCCAGCTGTGGTCATGAGTGGAACACAGGTAAATATTTTTCTCTGTCGCTTTTTCATCTTGACTCCTACTTCTTGTGCCTTCCAGACCCCTTTCACTGCACCCAGTTATTGGAACTTGCTGATGGGTAAGAGGGGCTCAGACGACATTACCCAGAAAAGGGGAACTCTGATAACTGATCAAACAGGGGATACCAATGACCTGATGCAGGCAGGGTGACATCTGGGAACCAGTGTTCATGTGTGGCAATGGGGCATGGAAGGGTAGATGGATGCGAAGGCTGATGCACTGGAGACAGGCGATTTGTCCAGCTACAATGCCATTAAAGACTCGATGGAGAAGGGGCATAGAACAACCTACTGGGTGGTGTGGCATCAAAGTACTCAACGGGAGGGGGATTTTGTAGGGGAAACAAGCATTGAGTGCCTGATGATGATGTAGGTAGAGAGGCATTAAGGGTTGAACTCAAGATCTCGACAAGAAAAGTAGCTGGGAGGATCTTTTGGGGAAGTGGGCATGTGTCTCTTGATCGGTCCAAGGGATAAAACAAGACCTCATGAGAAGAGTGGCTCGTTAGGTCCTGATGTGCCCTATACATACACCCTGTAGGAAGCACTAGTGATCTCATTGGTGATGGTATCATTGATTATGTATTTTCATGCCGTCTGTAATAGCATGGGTTTTATCATGAGCGCTGCATGTTATTGGTGCCTTGCCAACCATAATTGCTGAAGTGCAGTTCTCAGTGATTTTAGATTATGACCAAAACAGTTTCCATGAAATCTGTGTAATGGGGGTTAGCATGCACTTTTAATAGAAAACCAAAACGTCCATTCTTGGATTTTGTAATTGTATACTTTATCCTTTTTCTACAGTACCCAAAATAAATAGCATGGCACGTGCTATTAAGCAGAGTATGGTTTTTAGCACCACCCTCTGCCCAGCACCCATGCTTGCAAGACTTGCATGATGTGACTTGAGACCATGTCTTTCAGATATTTAATAATAAAGGCTATAGCCAAGGCCATTACTTGTGTCGAAGATCAATATGACAGTACCTCCAATGCATAACTTGTTTCTCCACCCACTGTAGCCGCAGGCGCATGACCTGCATCTTAGGGGCATACTCCATGGGATGTGTCCTTGTTCCCGCTTGCAGTGGGATATTTTTGCACCCCGCTCCAGTGTCCCCAGTGAAATGTTTGCAAAATAGTATCCACACACTTTTTTTAGGAAAGATTGGATTGCTAATGTGAATCGTCTGGTATCCAACCATATTTTGAGCTCAGATTCAAATACTGACTCCTCCTTGAATAGATGTTCCTCAAAATATGGAGAAAAGCTACAAAGACAAGCATTTCTACATTCACGTACAGTAACAGAGTGGAAACACTACCAAAGGAGTACACAGCAGTTAAGAAAAATAGCCAATATTTTTCTGAATAAAACAAGACCAAAACAACAAAAATCCAACATACATAAGTACAGGTACCACTTTTAAAAGGTAAAATAAGTTTAGTCTATAGAAATCTTTAGATGTGTTTCTTTTAGCACAAAATACTTTAAATGCATCAAAATTCAAAGATTAAACAGGCGCAGTGGAGGTGAGGCACTGGAAAAGCAAAGCGATGTGTTGGTTCCTTACTCCCAGGGGAGGTGATGTGTCGGTTCCTTACTGTCAGGGGAGGTGAAGCGTTGGTTCCTTACTACTAGGGAGGGCAGGTGATGCGTTGGTTCTACACTGTCAGGGGAGGTGATGCAAAGTTTCCTTACTGGAAGGGAAGGTGGTGTGTTGATCTACGGACTAACAGCCTCGGTTACTTTCTGCTGGACGATGTCAATGAAGAGACTGTGTTGAGGGATGATGCGTCGAAAATCCAGACGCGCTTTGTTGATTTCACAGCTGCAAGCTGATGATGTGTAAATTCTTCAGTGGTGAAGCAGGGGATGCATCAGAGTCGGAGCGGACACAGTGCTCGGGGTTCAGGCTGCAGTGATTTTTCAGCCACAAAGCAGGCCATGCATCGATTTGTTAGAAGCACGGCGGTACTGCATCAAGAAAATGGGTGCTGAGAGTTGACACATGGATCTTCGCTTTAGATCTCTAGATTCTACTTCCAAGGGCCCACAAACTGGATTTGGCACCACTTGGCAAATCATGGCTCTCAGCAGAAGAGCCTAGGCACTGGTAGGTGAAGTCTTTGATGGCCTTGGATTTCCTAACAGGAAGCAAGCACACACAAGCCCTTGGAGAATCTTAGAAGCTGGATATAGAAAGCAAAGTCCAGTCCTTTCACTCCTGGGACAGATGCAGCAAGCAGCAGGCAGGCACAACAATCAAACAGTGTGGCAGTGCCTCCTACAGCACCCAGCTCTTCTTCCTGGCTGAATGTTCTTTAGTCCAGAAGTGTTCTGATTTTGGGGTGTCAGAGGTCCAATACTTATACCCCGTTCTGCCTTTGAAGTAGGCAAACTTCAAAGGAAAGTGTTTGCAGATCACACAACCCTGCTTTCCATGACAGGGCTCCAGACACACTACAGGGGGGTGGAGACAGCTTTGTGGAAGGACAGACACAGCCCTGTGCTGGTGTCAGTGACAACTCCTCCCACCAATCTAGCTCAGGAAGGTCCATCAACCTGGTGATGGCCCATCAGGATATGCCAGGCACACCTCAGCCCCCTTTGTGTAATTGTCTAGAGTGAATTCACAATAGCCCAAATGTCATCCTAACCAAGACGTGGATTCTACAGACAAACAGGGGCACAAAATGAGTGAGCAAGAAAATGCCCACTTTCTAAAAGTGGCATTTTCAAACTTCAAAAATCAACTTTACCAAAATATGTACTTTTAAATTGTTAGTTCATAGACCCCAAACTTGAAATCTCTATCAGCTCCCAATGGGAAATTACACTTAAAAGATATTTCAAGGCAATTCGAATGTTACCCTATAGGAGAGATAGTCCTTGCAATAGCGAAAAACGAAATGAGCAGTATTTCACTATTAAGAAATGCAAACACACCAGCGCATCTCCTATCTTTTAAATACACTGCACCCTGCTCCTGGGGCTTCCTTGGGCCTCCCTTCAGGGTGACACATGAAGCAAAAGGGAATGTTTGCGCCTGGCAAGTGGGTTCACTTGCCAAGTCGAATGGCAGTTTAAAACTGGACAAACAGACACTGAAGTGACGGGTCTGATGCATGTTTGCAAGACTACTCATGTAGGTAACACAATCAGTGCTGCAGGCGCACCAGTAGCCTTTGATTTACAGGCCCGGGGCACACCTGGTGAACTTTACTAGGGACTTGCTAGTAATTCAAATATGCCAGTCATGGATAAACTAATCACCAATATAATTTAGAGAGAGAGCATGTGCACTTTAGCACTGGTTAGCAGTGGTAAAGTGCCAGGAGTCCTTAGGCCAACAAACGCAGGTCAGAAAAAAATAGAAAATGTTTGGGGATAATACTGTAAAAAGCGCCAGGTTCAACATGTCTCTATCAGGAAGGCATAAAATTTGGATGTATTCCCAGGATTACTCCTCTTGGCAAATCTGTGAATGCGCCAAAAAGCATAGGTAGATTGTGGAAAACACCCATTCTCTACCCATGTAACATCTTCCTGGCACAGAGTAATGCAAGGCAGACACTTGCACTGCTTTGCGTTACTCCTGATTTTCTTTGCCATGCTGGGCTATGCAAGGTAGCTTTGCGTGGGTTGGTAAATCTGACTTAAGGATTGTGTTGCCCTTACATCGCCTTGTGTGGCACAAGGGCAGTGCAATCCATTGATTAATCCTGCCCTAAATGTTGTTTGGGTCCATTTTGGCTGTAATAACTTTAGAAGTGCAGTTTGTGATTAACAATGGGCTTACTCTCTTGTGAGTGGGTTTTTGTCACTCCATAAACCTGTCCAGACACCTCTCATAACCTTCCTTACTCCTCCGTAATCTTCTCCCGTTTAGTAGTATATTTTCCACATTTTCCAGCCACTCTTCCTGTCGCTCACATTTCCTACAAAAATGTAAGCATGTGTTTGCGGACAATCTCTTAAACCAGGGCGGAGAACGCCATATAGAAACTATAGGGAAGGCAGATGGCTTCACACATAGATTTGTTAACAGCATTTTGTAGTACGCGAGTAATGTTATTGTAGTACCACCAAACATACTACAAAGAGCAGCAGTTTGTGATTATATCCCAAGGTCTAGATAAAAGCAAACTGCATGTGGGAAATGACTTTTTTACTTAAAATGCTAATTTACATCTTTTAAAATACAAATGTCCTTTACTTTAAGCTGCATATTTACCACTGGTCTTTTCCTACTTCACACGGTTTATTTTACTGCAGACAATTATATATTCTGCAATACAGTTGCAAAGGTCGCCTTCCACATGTATTCGCTTGATCAAACTAGACTTTGATGGAAGGTAGTCACAAGTTGTACACAAAAACGCAAATACATAATCCACTGTAAGTAGTTTTAGCTATTCATCGTGTTAAAGGCTTGGCGACAAACTTGTGAATTCTTTCAGGGATCAATGAAAGCAATGTTTGACCTACAATACTGCAATGTTTAAAATTAAGATTTTTGTCTTAAAGGGGACAGACCGACTAGATCTACCATTTTCTGTAGTGTAGATTACTTTTGTTAACAGGGCTTGCTATAAGTTTGCTGGAGTGTAAACATTTTAAATCTACAGTAGTTGGAGTTTAGAGATGTGCATATAAGTTTCCCATATTGTGGGACGGATGTTACTTTAGTAGTAGCACTCTTCTTGTACTGTCTACATTTCGTTATGCATAGTAGCTGGCGTACCTATAGAGACGAAAACTCGAATATTGTGATTTCATTAGCAAAAGCAGGCCCAAAAAAGCGGTATTCCACCATGGACACTGTACAGCGCAAGAGAGGAGTGGTTTTCTGTACTGGAAAAGACGCAGCCAAGTTGTGGAGAGTTCTAACTTGTTTCTTTATGTAGTGTATCACTTTATAATGCACTTCTGCCATTTTAAGCACTGTAAATATCCATCATTACCCATTTTGATGGTATTCAATTCACTAACCTTGGGGGGACCGAAGTGCTACTGGTTGAGATGTACTTTTTTCAGTGTGGCACCCTCCTCTGCCCTAACAGCCGGTAAAGTCCATAGGCATGACGCCCATAGAACAGTTCCTAATAATACGTTATCCCATGTCCAGCATCCTAGCAGTGCAGCTAAGCATGGCCTGGTTCCGGGTGAATGATTCCTAAAATAAAGATGAACCCTGCACAATATCTGAATGTAGAGTCACTGAAGGAGACAAACTCTTCATCTCCACTACTGACCGCGAAAAATACACATCCGGGAAGTCTCAGTTTCAACGTGTCCGAAAATCAGTCATGTGTCTGGATTGGACAGCTATCCTTTTATACCTTCTTCACTGTAGTGTAGCGCTCTAGTGTTCCTGCTGCGTCACGGCAGGGAACGCTGGGAGCGCTAGCGGCTATGTTGGCCAAATGGATGATGATAGCCGGAGGGAAGCGCAAGTTGTTCCCGGCGCTCCCGTAGGTGAATAAATATCATACTTGACAGCAATAACGTTGTCCGTCTCTCTATGACCCCAAGCCTTACTACAAATTGGCGACGAGGCTTTGGGAGGCGGACACGTTTACATTGGGTCCCGCGACACCGCCCACCAGCACACGCGGACCGCGAGAGAACAGGCACCACGGGGGCGCGGCAGAGGATCGGCAGCAGTGCCCCACCCCTCGAGAGCAGCGCGACGGTAGCGCTGTGCAGTAGAAGGCATTGGGGGCCGGGAAGAGGCATTGCACTCACCCAAAACGATGTAGAAAGCACCAAAGCACAGTGAATGAGACAGCGCCCCACAGAGGCAGAATCCACCACCTGAAAGCACAGGGATGAGCACAGGTGCAAGCCACAGAGAGTCAGGATAGGAGGGAGGTCTCACACAGTTGTCCTTATACTCCAACCACTGGACTTAGCGTCCCAGCCACCAGTGTCCACTACCCAGGGGCACCACAGCGCCCAACCCTACAGGGAATCACCACGGGAGGACCAGGGCAGGGGGGGTGTCGCAGGACATCCACCACGAGGGTACAGGGAGCACTGCGACAGGCATCTGCTACTCAGCACCACCGGAACGTCCCAGGGTGGTTAGAAGGGGACATACGCACCACGCACAGTACCACACGTCTCAGCACCGGAAGGAGCGGAGCGCTAACAGAGAAGAGAGGCACTGGTGCACCAGGGACAGGCCAAGGGGGGAGAGGATCTGGCGTCTCCGGTGAGGGCTACAGGCTCACGGTAGATTAGTGCACCAGGGAGCCCACCGCCCAGGATGGACGAGGAGCCACTGAGACGGCAAGCGGCCATGTGTGCCCAAACTTTCTCCCTCACGAATCCGGTTCCCTTCTTATCGAAACCTGGAGAACCGGCCATGAGATGGGAAGACTGGAAGGAGTACTTTCTGAACTACCTGTCAGCGCTGGAGGATGAAGGGGATGGGGTCTTTCCGAGCAAGCGGAAGAAGAAGATCCTGCTCCACAATTTAGGCCCAGAAAGCATCAGGGTGTACATGAACCTAGTGAAAAAGACAAGGCCCGCAGATGACGACGATGTATTCCAACATGCCATAGAAGACCTGGATAGCCACTATCAACCAGTAGTGTGCACGACGATCGATCAATTAAACTTCTTCCAACGGAAACAGAATGCGGGAGAATCAGTAGATGATTACGTAGCGGGGTTGAAGAAGTTGGCGATCACATGTAAGTTCGGGGGACTCCACGATGACCTCATAAGAGACCAAATCATCATGCACACGGTGAATACATCCATACAAGAGAAGTTGTGGGTGAGTGGCGATGCACCACTCTAGGAGATTGTGGCGATGGTCAAAAAAGCGGAACTGTCGAAGAGGTGTGCGGAGGCCGCTAAAAAGGATAGTGCGAACAGAGCCACAGTAAGTAAGGTGACAGAAGCCAGCACCCAGGATTGGAGGCAGCCAACACAAGGAGGACCAAAACAAACCCAGAAACACACCATGAGAACGGCCACGAACCAAAGACCCCAAGGAGAGGACAAGAAAAGTTGCTACAGGTGTGGAAACTGGACACATGCAGCAAATGACAAACGGTGTCCAGCCTTCAGAGCAAAATTCTTATACTGTGAAATGATGGGGCACTTCGAAAAAGTGTGTAGGCGCAAACCCCGGAAGACAACAGTCAAATATGTAGCACAAGACTCGGAGATGGAAGAAGGAGGACGCGAAGAAGACGAAGACAGTGTACTCTGCATTGACGACCAGGTCTTAGGCATAGACTGTGTCAGGACACGAAAACCGTTGTGTGAGTTATCCATAGGGGGAGTTCAAGTCTCCATGGTTGCCGATTCGGGATCCCCGTACACCATCATACAACGCAGCATTTGGGACAGAGACTTTGCGAAAATCATAGACACGCACCTCCATCCTCCGGACATACATCCGGTCACCTTCACAGGAGAGCCCATCCCCATGGTGGGGTATTGTCACCTACAGTTTGAATTCAAAGGGCGCACAGCGGATGGAAAACTATACGTAGCGGAGAAGGGACCCTCGGTGCTTGGGTGGGTGGATCAAGGAGAGCTGGGGATCCAATCAACCCAGGAGGCATCACACAAGTGTTGATGACAGATCATCCACGAACGGAGGAAATCCACAAGTGGAAGACAAGTTTCCCAACGGTCTTTGGAGGCAATATCGGCAAGTTGACAAAGTTCACGCACAAAATCTGCCTTAAAGAGGGCGCCCAGCCAGTGAGCCACAAAGTACAAAATATACCATTCAACTGTAGGGAGGCAGTGCAACAAGAATTGCAGCGCCTGGAGGACAACGGAGTGATTGAATCCATAGAGAGGGCGGAATGTTTGGCTCCCTTGGTCGTAGCCCGGAAGCCTAATGGGAAGGTCCGCCTATGTATAGACTTCAGGGAGCTCAACAAAAACATAATAATTGACAAGTTCCCGCTACCCGGGATAAATGAAATGTTAGCCCTCATAAAAGGCGTCAAATGGTTTTCCACCATAGATTTGACCTCAGCATACCACCAAATTGCACTACACCCGACATGCAAGAAACTAACCTCATTCATCACGCCGTTTGGGTGCTATCGGTTCCGACGCATGCCTTTCGGTCTAGCCTCCGCGGCAGCGGTGTTCCAAAAATTAATGCATAGACTCTTTAAAGGCACGGAAGGAGTACAGTATTTCCAAGACGATATCCTGGTCATGGGGAAAACCAAAATGCACCATGACGCCAAGCTAGACACAGTCCTGCACATTCTGGCTCGGAATGGACTCACAGCGGAATGGGACAAGTGCAAGTTTGGAGATACATCTGTCACATACCTGGGTCACGAGATTAGTGATAAAGGAGTCACACCCAAACAAGCTAATTGCACAGCAATAAGGGACGCTCCCACGCCAAAAAGCAAGGATGATGTCCGTTCCTTCCTGGGAATGGCGTAATTTTATAGCAAATTTGTACCACACTTTGCCACAAAAACAACATGCGACAACTACTGAAGGAGAGGACTGCTTTCACATGGTCAGAAGCGTCCCAAGAAGAATTCCAACAAATCAAGGAGGACATCTGTGACACAGTACCTCTACATGGCTTCGACCAACAAGCTCTGTCTATCCTCACTACAGACGCAAGTGATAGGGGGTTAGGAGCAGTCCTGATGCAACGGTCGGAGAAGGGTGAAATGTCGACAGTCAGTTTTGCGTCTCGCACCTTGAGCCCTAGCGAAGAAAAGTTCAGCGTAATAGAAAAGGAGATGCTAGCGGCGATATGGGCAATGGAACGTTTTCTCCAATTCCTTTGGAGATCCAGGTTCCTACTTCGGACGGATCACAAGCCCTTAGTGAAGGTGCTTACATCCAGTGGGCATGCGAGTGCCACACCTCGCATAGCGAAAATGACGCTGAAGATGCTGGACTACTTATACGATGTAGAATACATCCCGGGCTCTAAGAACAAGGTAGCGGATTACCTCAGTCGAGCTGTGGCAATGGAGGATGCTCCGACACCAACGGGCGAGGATGAATACACCATAGCTTTTGCGGATGACCAGGAAGCGGTCATAAGCGCACAAGAGTGGAGAGAGGCATACGACAACGACGCAAGCCTCACCACACTCAAACGGTTCATAATTGAGGGATGGCCGGAGAAGAAACATATAGGGACAGAACACCGAAAATTCTACGAAGTTCGAAAGGAATTGCAAGTTGGGGACAACAGCATATTTATACTGCGAGGGGACAAAGTGGTTCCACCCAGTCAATTGGTGAAGCGATTGCTCGCAATATTACACGAAGGGCATCTGGGCATAGTAAAAACCAAGCAGAGAGCTAAACAGGCGTATTGGTGGCCGGCTCTAGACAGCCAAGTGGAGAAGTATGTCAGGGATTGTGTCTCGTGCAGCAATGCAGACAAGACGCAGACCACACTACGGCCACCACTGGGAAAGTTTGCCAATCCAGTAAACCCATTGGAAGAGTTATCCGTGGACATTCTTGGTCCCATTTTGGATGACCAGAGCGTACCCAAATACGCAATTGTGCTAGTAGACAGATATTCAAAGTGTCCGGAAGTAGAGGTGTGTGAAAATGTAGACACTGAGATGGTACTGTCATTCCTAACGGCCACGTTCCTGAGAGAAGGGATCCCAAGAGTCATAACCTGTGACAATGGACCTCAATTTACATCAGATAAATGGAATGTGTACATGGAGAGGAATGGAATACAGGTCAAGCACACTCCAGTATATCATCCGGCCGGGAACGGCCTAGCAGAAAGATTTAACCGGGTTATCATGGGGTCGGTACAAGCAGCGATCAATGCGGGAAAGAACTGGGAAGCTGAACTCAAAAGTACAGTATTGGCGTACCGGATCACCCCCACCAAGACAGGGTATAGTCCATTCCAAATACTGAGAGGTCGTGATCCCTTCACAAGAGACAACGTAGCATGGAAGCGAAGAACTATGCAGAGTAAATGGTCCCCAGCAGTGGTACGTAGCAATTTGGAGAGGGCGCAAAAGATCTACACAGACCACTACAACAGGCGACGCAACGTCCAGGAACCAGCACTGGAAAAGGGAGAATGGGTCAGAGTGAAGTTGGCCCAGCTGAGATGGAAAGGTGATAGCAAGTATAGCACACCGTTGCAAGTACAAGAAGTCTACCCGAGATCAGCCCGTTTAAGCGATGGGAAAATATGGTCCTTGGACAGGATGGCAAGGTGCAATAGGTGTTGGAACAGGTTGGGAGACATGCAACCTGAAAGAGAAGAGGAGGAGAACCTAGAGAGGGAAGAAACTGCCACAGAAGTGGAAGCAACCAATAGTGACCCGAGGAGCACCAACATGGAGGAGAACATCATCCCTAGCACACAGAAGAATGCGGCGGAAAATGATGTAAGGGCGAAAGGTGAGGCTCAAGGGGAGAGCGCTATGGAAAAAGAAAGCCAACCACAAGTGACACAAAACCATGCCGCATCCAGTAGTGGCAGAGACACTAGGGCATGCACGCCAGTGAAACACACCCGAGCGGGCAGGACAGTGGTACTGCCTAAAAGGTATCGAGAGTACGACATAAAGACGTAATCACCCACTGCAAGAAATTTTAGTAGACACTGTGTTAGGTTGTTATTGTTTGCTGCAGTGTCGATAAAGGAGGGAGATATGTAGTGTAGCGCTATAGTGTTCCTGCCGCATCACGGCAGGGAACGCTGGGAGCGTTCCCTGCCCTGGGATGGGTGATGATAGCCGGAGGGAAGCACAAGTTGTTCCCGGCGCTCCCGTTGGTGAATAAATATTATACTTGCCAGCAATAACGTTGTCCGTCTCTCTATGACCCCAAGCCTTACTATATTCACCTGAAGGTTTTTGGCAAAGGGTTCAGGATTCTGGATTTCTGAGGGTCAGTGGCCATTGAATATGTGGTTGCTTGCCTGATGGCATCAGTTTCTCATGCCTGATGACACATGACGATGTCAGTGCATCATCGCGTTTGACGGCGTTTCACGCTGTCGTAGCTGTCACGCTGACAGAGTTTGATGCTGCATCCAGCTTGCGAGAGTGCAGGCGTGACTGCAGTACTTGCGTTTGTTGATTACATCTAGATCTTCTGCGGCGCAACAGAGGTATTTCGCTTTGCTTGTTACCCACCACTACAGAAATTCAAGGAACTCAATTTAGCGAGTTGCCATCTTTTCGGTGACACACACACCGTAATTTAAAGAAAGAATATTTAAAATATATACTGTTAGTGCCATTGGTTCAGTGACGCACACCGTCACAGCGGATGTATAGGCATTTTATTCAGCATGTTAACATCTTTTTGGTGACATGCACACTGTAATTTCAAGATTTTAAAATTGTGGATTATAAACACCACCGACTACTATATCACTAGCAGGTTTTTGTGATTTTGGGTGGCGTGCTCTTCCTGTGCAGTTATTTTGGCATTTCCATTTATATAATACATTTTGCATGTTCAACACAAGGTAAAGCTGAAAGTATATACTGTACACTTTTTGTGTAGTGTTTCACACAAAGGTTAATTAAGTATAACAGGCTTACAGTTGCCATCATGCAGCAAAATATAGTTCCCTCCAATGGCATTTGTTCCAAGTCCTGAACATGCTGGTATTGATTGGGAACAATGGAAGGAGGGTTTTGAAACTTAGATGGAAGCTATAGATGGCAATGATTTTACATACACGAAAAAGGATGCATTGTTAAGACACTGTTTGGGTACAGAAGGGAGGAAGATTTAAAACATTTACGTAGGCAAGTAGTGTTGGACAAAGGTGATGTAGAAGATTAATTCGCCTATCCAATCAAGATGCATGATGCTAGATTTAAACCTCATAAAAATGTTAGTTTAGAGAGGCAAAAATTCTATAGAAGGCATAAGTTACTGGACTTCAGGACTTTAGTGAATGTGTTCATTCTCCCCTGTCTTTGTGGTTTTGGTTCTTTATCCTTTGCCATCTGGTGCTACTTCCCTGCACTGTTGGAGGCGGGGATTTAAGCTGGTTTAGTAATGGTCTGGTGTTGAGTGTGCTGAGGTTCTTTTGGTGTATATTACTGGAGTGGGCCCAGGTACTTCCTCGTGTGGTGAACTTGCCAGATGCCTCTCCGCTTGGGGTGTCGTGGACTGGTTTCGGCTTCGGGCTACCCAGATGTGTCAGGGCACCAGTGCCGAGCGTGAGGTTGCAATCCTGGCCAGGGGCTAAGGTTCAGGTGGGACTCCTGTCTTGGGTCTCCAGAAATGCTCTGCGCCTTCACGACGCATGCTGGTCCAATCGCAACCCACCAGAAGGTCTGGGTTTATCGCCAACTCCCCTCAGTCCGGCCATCGGTGTCAGGTGTGGCGCCGGGGTCTCTACGCGCCCTCTTGGCTCTGGCTTCCTGGGGGTAGGGGGATTTAGTGGGAGGAGAAATCTTCTCCAATATCCGTCTCACCCAGTCTGTGGCCCCCTTGACCCCTCACGAACTATAGGCGGCACGTTGTCAAGGCCACTCCCCGTGCAGGTAGGAGGGAGGGAACCCTAGTGCAGCCTCAGTAAAGTAGTTCCTCCGGGAGGGGAGTGGGCTGCCCCCCCAGTCCATGAGTCTCTGCCGGGTGACAGGCTCCCGCGGGGCCCACTCGCTGCCGCCAGCGACGCAAACCACCAGAGACACGGGCACAGCCGATCCATCTCCCGGCCCACTCTCACCTCATTCAGCAGGGTCAAGGCCGCCTCCTTCGCCAATCCACAGCAGGTCTTCCAGAGCGGCCCGAGCCTGCTGCCTTCCTTCTCTCCAAGGTGGGTGAAGCAAATTCCTGGGCACTCGTGGATCGCCGTGGTGCAGCTGCACTTGGTCTCCGGCCGTCGAGTTGGAGGGCCTCTCCTCCCACTGTGCTCCACCTTCAATGTTTCAGGCTCCAGGTGTGGGTCACAGCCTCTCCAGAGCGTCCATCTATCGCCTGCGTGGGTAGGCTGGGGACGCCCTCATTGGTGTCGGGTCTGCTCTCCGCGGTCTGGCGCGCCTCGCCGACTCCATAAATGTCTATCTCTTGCCCGTCTCCTGCATCACTGGAGTCCTGCCCGGCGGCCCAATGCCAGTGCTGTGAGCACCCCAGTATCCGTGGATTCCACGTGGGGGTGGGGAAGGGGGGGTCCCTCAGACGTCTCCTCCCTGGTCCCTCCGCTCACTTGGGGTTAAGATCTGCCTGCAGTTTCCTGGTAGTGTTCCTCTGGTTGCTCAGGCCTGCGTCACGTCGCCATTTTGCCTCTGACGTCATCGCTCTCTTTCGCCGCTTCATCCCCTCGTTCTCGACCAAAACAGTTTCAGTTGGGTATTCCTCGTTTGGACATGGTCAGGATCGTGTGTAAAACTGAGAATTTTGTCAGGATTAGCTGTGGGCCATCGGAGCTGCGGTCGGACACGTCTACTCTGCCATGTTGTTGGCCACGGCCCCCCATGTAATGCAATCTTATGTGGTCTTAGCATGTCGTTGCTGACCCATTCAAAATCATTCCTCTTAGATATTAGACAAGTGATACATGAGTTTCTTTAAGAATGCTTAGATTCAACCCATTTTTCTACTTGAATTTCACTGAATGAACATCACTGTCTTGCCATTCCTATTCTGCACTATATATTCTTTAATTATGTGAAAAGAAGTCATAAAATAAACGCATAGCAATCAAGGATCTGCCCTAAAAGGATATTTAAACTAAAAAAAGCCATGACACTGTCCAATATGTCGCAGCACCTAGGAACAAATTAACTGAATGCACTCTTTTATAACCTACACCAGGACAGCGACCTTAAATCTAATGTGAAGCATCACAAAACTCAACATTAATCCCCAGTTAGACTTTCTTGGGCACATAGAAGATTCTGACAAAGGCTCAGAGTTTATACTGAGCAGCCATATTGCAAGTTCAGCTGACCTCTCTATCCTATGGTTCTGGATACCTTTGGCCCTAGTGGTAGCAGCAGTGCTTAATTTGTTATAAAATAAGTGCCACGGTATTGCCCAGAAGGTCACTGCTGCTTGCACTACCAACTGGACTTGCCATCGCTGCCAAATGCCAATACGTCTACTAAACGGCACACTCTTACACATGTAAATGACCAAACCAGACCACGCAAAGCTATGAAAATGGCCTAGACACACTAGAGTAATGTTCTTTTAAATGCATATTTATTTGTTAAACGGATGTGGTCTGCATAAAAATAAACAGACATTGCCATCATAAGGTGGACTGCCATAAATAAGTGTCCCCTGCTAAGACATAAGTGCTGAGGCAGAGCACCTGCAAACACTGGCTCAAGTAAAGCACAGTGCAGCAGAGAGAACACCAGCCATTGTGAGTGTCTTCTCCTGCTCAATGGAAGTGCCTTTTTCACCACCCTGCCAAAATATGGTTGACTTTGTGAAGCATGCAAAGTAACTGTAGATCATCCATCCAACATGTCTTTATTCCCGGGCAGCGCATATAGAAGAATATAATATTAGATATGTAATGCTGTAATGAGAATGTAATCACAAAAACAAAATGGAATCTTTATGAGATATTGGAGAGTGATAAAAAAGAGAATTCTTGTAAATTAAAAATACCTTCTCCAGAGTCCAGGAAAGACAGACAGGCAAACGAACACCATGGCATGAAAAGCATTGGCAGAGTCAGTAGGTCTGGCCTAGGCAAGCTGGTGCATTGGCTACATTTTTGTATCATATGCCTCAGAATTAAAAAGAAATAAAAACATGATACCACCTAAATGTAGTGGTTTTATCCTTGGCATAAAAAATATAAAATAAAAAATTCTACACATAATTTTAATAGGAAAGTTAAGGTTCTGTCTTGCTGTTGAGCCAGTGGCAAAAGTGGGTAAACCTATTGACCTATTCTGTATGTTGTGATGGGCAGAAGCAAAATGTGAATGACAGCTGAAAAGACCAAGGAAAGAAGAGGGCAGGCCCAAATTACCTAACGATATCCATATATATGTCTATTTAGTATTAAGAAGTTTTTATTTTGATTACATGAGGCTAGCGTAACAGCTACAGGTGTCTCTTGGCCAGACCTAATATCTGACCAATGGAATAAAAGCTGCATAGTAAAGTATAGTATTTCTAATCTATTTATTCTCTTTATTTTGTTGTCAATTTCTCCTGAGGTCCGACTCTAAAAGTGAAGATTTTGCCTCTCACTGAACTGTATTCTTAGTTATATATACAGGGCGTTTGGAATATATTAGTTGCTGTTTCAGTCACAGTTTGTTTTCTTGAGGGGGCATGTGTTAGGTGGAGGGTAGGGGTGAAAAGAATGATAAATATGGATCTAGGTTTGCAATTATTTAATTTAAGCAGTAAGGAAGGTAGAACAGAATGTTAGTCTGGCTTGAGGGGAGCTTCAATCATCAGCGATGGCCTTTCCCTTTTATAAGATCATGGCAAGAGAAAGGAGCAATGAAAATGGGTATTTGTGTACTCTCTCTGTGTGTGATAGGTCATTTTCTCTTTGAAATGCCTGCACTAAGGAGGTGGGAGTTTATATAGGTAATACTCCTTTTCCTTTAAAGAATAAAACATCAGTGTGAGTAGTTCCCTGAAAGTAATGTCCTTTAATGCAAATGGGCTCATTAACGTTACGAAACTTCGGGCAATAGAAAGCTGGATTTTATCTGAGAACCCTGCAGTGATTTTGATCCAGGAGACTCATATCCTGGCTGGTAAACTGTCAGGATTCTCGATGTTCAAAAACTCGGAAACATATAGAGGGTTTTCTTTAGACCAAGCCACTCATCGCAGCACGGCTATTTTTTTGTCAAAATGAGCAGGTGGAGAAGTGGTTAACAGCGCCAGCAATACTGAGGGCTAGGTGAGTTGTTTGATAGAGTCAAAACCTTTTACATTTTCTAGCTTTTATGCCCCAGTGGAAGACAATATTACTCCATATGTAAATTTATTTCAGTCACTTATGCAAAAGCCGGGGGGATTATCGACGGGGATTTCAATTTGTTGCAGGATTTAAGAGTGGATAAAAAACAAATCCTTGAGAATCATTAGAAACTTCAAGGATATTCTCGCTCTAACTGAACCCTTGAGGGCAGCGTGCCCTACAGAAATTGCATATAACTGGTTTTCGGGGAGGTTTCGTAACTCCTCTCGTATCGATTTTTATTTTCATTTCTCAAGTTCTTGTTTATAAGACTCAAACCACTATGCCTAACGGGTTTTCCGATCATGCGATGATTAGCCTTGAGCTCGAAGTGACCAAATACCCGCTGGGCCCTAGACGATGGGTGTTAAAAAAACAATATCTGCAGGAGGAAGGGTGAGTACAATTTCTTAAAGATGAGATTAGGGAATTCTTGACGATTAATGATAAGACCGCACCAGAGGATATTGTTTGGGACTCCATGAAGGCATTTAACAGTGGGAGAATAATAAGCAAGGATGCAGAGGATAGCCCCAAATCCAAAAAACTAATTCAGATTTTAGAACAAAAGGTACAACAGAGCTATGCAGGTTTCTGAAGAAACAAAAAGCGTTCAACACTGCCAGAAAGGCAATAAGTAAAACATACTATGCTAAATGTGCCGCACTTAGCCAGATTCATTCACAAATAGTTTATGAAGAAAGTAACTTCACTGGCAAATATTTAGCATGGCAGGCATGGGAACAAGCAGCCAAGAATCAGATGAATGCCCTGAAATGTCCAATCACTAGATTAATAAGTAGGGAATCAGAGAAGGTAGGAGAAATCATGTTAAATCATTATAGACAGATGAATTCACAGAATCAGTCAATTGATACTCTCTCTCTAGAAAGATTTTTTGTAAATTGTGATAACCCAACCTTAACTAGAGAAGAGGGAGCCTATATGTCTCGACTCTTCTCTAGGGAGGAATTGATAGAGGTCATTACAAAACTTTTTTCTGATGTTTTAGCCAATCTTTTATCTCTAGCGAATAGAATGTTACAGGGAGGTAACATACCATCTTCTTTTTTTAAGGGGAATGTGGTAAGCTTTCTGAAGAAAGACAAGTGGCTGAAGATCCTCACTCATACTGCCCTATCACATTGTTAAACAGAGATTATAAAATAGTTACAAAGCTACTTGCAAATAGATTCAATTTAACAGCCGCAGGATTGATCCATTTAGACCAGAACGTCTTTTTAGCAGGTAGGCAGCTAGGAACAAACACTCACTATTTAGTGGAAGTGCTGGAATACTTTGCTGTGAATAAGATAGAAGCCTTGGTGTTTCTGCTAAATGCTTAAAAAGCTTTTGACCGCGTGGTCTGGGTAACTTTATTTAATATCTTGACCAGATTTAGTATTCTATCCCGGATCATGAGGCTTATATATAATATGCATTGTAAAGCTGAAGCAGGTATAATCGATAGTTCAGTTGAAGTGGGGCAAATAAAGGTATTGCGGGGCACAAGACAGGGGTGTCCATTATCCCCTATATTATTTGCCTTCTTCATTGAGCCACTAGCTAAAGCAATCCGAGCAAATTAAAGTATCCAGTCTCCACTCCCACAAATGGATAAGATAAAATTATATGCTGACGACATCATGTTAATTAGAGATAGTCGGAAGGAGAAGCAAGAAAATCTTTTTGAGATTTTTGCTCAATATGAGTCACTGGGAGAGTATAAAATCAATAAGAGGAAGACAGAAATAATTCTCTGTGGCTGCACTTCCGATGTTCTACTTTCAGATTTGGCTGTTTGCGTTATTTCCCAACCAAAGCGCTATTTGGGAATAAGGTTTTCATCTAAGATCGAGGAGTTGTATGACCTTAATTTCGCTCCCTTCTCACAAAGGTACAAAATGTATTCTCTAGATGGATTGCTCTTCCTTTGACTATCCTAGGGAGAGTCTCCCTAATCAAAATGTCAGTCCTCCCTTATTTAATTTTTTATTCTCTGCCCCCCCTTGCGTGTTAACTACCGTGTTTTATTCAAAGCTGTGGAGTCCATGTTCTCATCTTTTATTTGGCAAACAAAAATCACCCAGAATTGTGCTATGCACTTTATATGAATCACTGCTATGCCTATTTTGCACAATTTATCTCTAGGTTCAATACAAAGATACTCCATTTTATTTTAAATAAATAGCTTTATGCAGTTGATTTTTAAAGAGCTTAATATCCGGGTCGTACTAAAGACAACTAAGCTGCCTAAAAGAGTATGGTATAAGAGCTTGATGTGGCTCTTTTGGAAAAGTGGAGATCTCTATAGGAGATACTCCATTCCCCAGATTAATGCGCCGACTCCCTTGGCTGTTGTGGATTTAGGTCCAGGGGAAGCTTTCACCCGAAATTGTTAAAAAGTGGTGTATAGCAGGATATTGGAAGATAACTGACTTCCTTATGGGAGACTGATGGAAAAACATAGGGGAAGTAAGACAGTGTATACAGGATGACTGCCTCCTCTCTGGCTCATTTCGAATACTCAATAAAGTTCTGCTGGATTTGAATTTAGGCCAGATACTTATGAGCAGAGAGGTGGCGTCTGCTCTAAGCGAGGATAGGGTTTCAAAAAGGCCAGGGGAACGGAAAAGAATGCTTTTAGCATATAAATGCCTTGATTTCACCCAAAAAGCAATAAAGGAAATGGGACAAATACGAAGGCCTTGGAATGACAAATGAGATGTGGAAGGAAGTCAATATATTACATTCTAGTCCGTTAAGAGGAGCCAATTGGAGTTGGATGCTTTTTTTCTCTAAACGGCTTCTATAGAGAACCCCAACATTTTTAACATATATTAACCCTGCCCTCCCAGGAAATTGTCCCCGGTGTATAAGGCATTCCCTGGCAAACTGGACACATGCAATCAGCCACTGTTCATCTATTTAGGGATTTTGGATGGAAATATTTCAGTACCTTGTGAGTGTATGAAGGGTTAATCTTCCTCCAACTATTGGCTGAGAGTCCTGGGTTATGACCCAGCATTGGGCGTGTCCAATAGGTGATTAAAATTAGTATATATTGCAACAGCTGTAGCTCGATCTATTTTACTTCAAAATTGGCGAACTCAGATAATTCCCTCAATGAAGGGTTGACTACAAAAAATTAGATGAGTCAGAGATAGAGAACAGTTATATGCAATACGAACTGGGGGAGTTAGGAAGTTTGAAAAACTCTGGGGACAATAATTCAACTCTGAAGATAAAGGAGTTGTATGAAATGGACCGATTAAATTGCCCTAGGTCTCCTTCCTTATCCTATTGTAGGCACTTTATAAGCTATTCTCCCTCTTTTTATCTGGTTTCAAGTCAACTACATTTAGATATTTAGAGTTTTTATAGTATGTTTTGCTATGATGAAATTCTATCACTGTAAGATGTTATACCCTGTGTATTTATTTTATTTATATAATATGAAATCATATTTGTATTGAAGACTCCTATGTGTAATTTATGATGAATATTTATTCCAATTTATACCTATGATACTGCAATACCTTGATCCTAATTTTAAAAAAAAACAAATAACCCAGTTTGTTCTCCAATTAACTAGGGATGTTCTTTGAAGTTGAAAATTTACACATATGGTTTTTACTGTTAGTATTTCATATCTACTTGCAGAAAATTGTGTGGAGCTACAAAGAAACAGTTCTTCCTTAAATACAACGGCAAACAGCACATCGCCAGTCATAGAGTTTTGGGAGTAAGTGGTCTACCATATTTTTATGTTGACATTTACTTCATGTTTAACTTTCTGCAGGTATACGATACATTGATTAGTTAAAAATACGGCCATATCACATTGTTGCACAGGTATTAGGTGTTATTCAGGTCACAGCTTGACACAGTTACAGTACAAATGAACATAATGTGTAAAACCTATGTGCAGGTGCCCAAAATATTACTTTGGCTGCCGAGCACTTTGCCAGGGCCGGTTTTGGTTCCCAGTCCGGCCCTGCTTTTCATCCCGCTTGTTTTTTCTCTCTTCCTAACCCCGCTCCTCCTTCGATCCCTACCCCACTTAGCATATATTTCCCCCAGCTGCTCCCCCTTGATGTTCTTTTTACTTTTTGGGAAACTGTGCTAGTGCCATACTCTTCAAATATAATTTGACGCTTTCAAGATTGCTATTTGTGAGTGCGCAAGTGGAGGTCACCTAAAAATGGGTTTATATTATTTTAACAAACTCCTTCAATAATTACTGCTGCAGATCTGCACGCCTCCACCATGGATACCTTTCAATGGGTTTGTTAAGATATAACAAATGCCTACAGAGGTGGCTGCTATTGATCCATGTGCTTTCGCCATGGGTATGTAACCCAAAACAGCATTGGCCACGCCAATAGGTTGCACTGCCAATACTTAATGGCCTCTGCCAGTGCTTGCTTGAAATATGTTACTAAAAGAGTCCTGGTCCCCTAAATTAGGTGCTGTGGAGCCTACCAACTACCACCAGTACAAGTGTTTTAAAAAAAATATTTTATGAATTTTAATATACTTTTAAAAGATTGAGCCTCACTTACAAAGCAGCAGATAAGGCCCACCGGATTTCCTTATGATAAATTAGTACCAGTACCGGAGCGGAGCCTGGCTGCTGACAAAGATGGGCGTCTGATTCTGTAGCTCCATTGCACTGGAAGGAACCAGGGAGAAAGTACTGGTAACGGCAGCCCTCAGTCATCAGGGCAGCTGGTAAAACATCCTCCCAGGTGAAGACTACCAAAAACTTGCCCTGGGGGTGCTGTTCGTACCTCATGAAGGTCCAGCGGCGATGTGGAGTCACCGGCCTCGTTGTCACAAGGCGCCTGACCTGCGCCATTTTCTAGTCAGGCCTCACGAGCAGTGAGAAGTGTTTTAATTTCTGTGGACAGCAGCTTTCAACCACTCGCAGCATCTGTAAGTCCTCTGCAGGGCTGTAGGTGCCAGCAGTGCATTTGTTATTTTATAATTGAAGTCACCTGGCAATTGCAATGACAGCTACACAAAAGAAACCAGCATTTAAGCATAGTGGCCTGCTTATTAAGTTCCAGCAGTAACAAACTTACGGAACCTGATCTATGCTGAAGGACACAGACCTTATAAGTATATGGGCAGCTGCTAGTAACTCCTTAAAATCCTGCAGGGCTAGAGTTGCGGGTGTTTTTACTGTTTATCGTGGTCTCTCCTGACAGCTTAAAGCAGGATTAGAAATACAATGTAACAGCCTATATATGGCACGGTACAATTCCTCTGGGGGCCGTGTCACTTTTTCAGTCTGTGAACCAAAGGCATAGGGAACATTTAATGAGAAGGTAATACTTTAATATACGAACTAACTCTAATGGTGTGCAGTTACGAAATTATATATTGTGTTTGCACAGAGGACATTTTGGGAACAGAGGACGCATCGATACTTTATGAGATGATAGCTCCAGCATGTCCTTATTAACATTGAAGTGTGTATTTCCTAGGAGGGCAAGTCACCGGAAGCTAGCTGACCTGAAATCTCTATGCGGCAAAATGTACATCTGACAGCACATCAATTGAAACATACTACAGATCACATCTTCTAAAAGGAAACACCTGTGTTTCAGATACATGCTCTCATGAACTTGCATATCAGGAGGTCTGTTGTACTAAAAACAAACAAAGCATGCCTGATGCCAAATAAAGCATGTGTTTCAACCTCTGAACTAAAATACAGCACAAAATCCAAATAAATATATCACAGCGGCTACAAAAATTACATACGTTACAGCAAATCACCAATTGTAGTATAGTGCCACCGCAACAATTGATCTTCCCTGAAATCTGAGTGGAAGCCCTGGAATTGGGTCCCTGCATCCGGAGCCTGCCTCTATTACATGACATTGAAAACCTCCCAAGAGGTGGGCAAGGATTCCTTGCTTTTTTTGGCAATTGCTGGCCATTATACATTAGTGCATGATCTGCTCCTTTCCAGAGGTCTGAGGTACTGGTGATAAACCGTAGACCCTTAGTCTACCACTAATCTGCGTCCTGGTTTTCACCGCCAAAGAGATCTGCAATAAATTGATAATCCTGATGCCCCCCGGTGACTAGGAGGAGATACAGATTGTCCCCACTTGAGGTCACAGGCTGCTCCAGTATTGCTTTCTCGCTGGATATTGACTGTTGCCGGCCCAGAATGGCATCCGGGAAATCAACGAGGCAGCTGCTCATCACAGAGGTGGTTTCCCAGACTAAGTCTTCATCCTCTTCGCAAAGTCCTTTGGAGACCACAATGGATCAGATCCTTAGAGAGGTAACTTTGGTGGATCATGGACTGGAGGCGATGGGTGCGAAAATGATGGACCGAGAGAAAGTCAATTTGTGCTGAGTCTCTGGTTTCCAAGACAAGGTTGAGGTGCGCTAAACCACCGCTTATCCTCACTTGAATCCAGGGTTGAGCTCCTACCAGGCAGGGACCTGGAACTTTGCACCATGTGCAAAACATTTGTCGACCTTGTGCATCGAAGCTGTAGTGATAATGTATGTTTCTTTGGTATCCCTGAAAATGCAGAAGCTGCGGCGGTTAGAGGCTTTCTTAGCGATTTCCTACCCTTTTTGGGATCACCTTCTCACCTCCACTTAAGATGTAAAGAGCACATAGTATAAGACAACGGCAAACCTCTGCCTCACCTGGTCTGAGACCTATTATTGCCTTACTTCCTTGAACAAGAGCAGGTGCATCAGATACTGACAGAGGCAAGGGCTCACAGACCCTACGACTTTGATGGTCACAAGATACAGATTTCAGCAGACTTTTCTAAAGAGACGAGCGATTGGAGATCAATGCCCTCTTGATCTTCCTGCTGTGGAGAAGGACATTGAAACATATACTCAAGAGCCCCAGTATAAGAACAAAAATCAAGCCATGCAGCGTGACAAGGAGAAGATATTAAAAGCAGTGACAGACCACACTCAGGAAAGGGGGTGCAACAAATTTTGCTCACCACTTAAACCGAGCCTGCCTGCATTTTGACGACTGATGTACTGAACGTAAATGTCGATCCTTCAGAATTCCCCCGGCCTGCACACTTCATATTGGATACTGATGGGGCTGCTTTTTCTCCCTGGTTGACTTTGTTTATTGTAGTTGATTATTAATGTAGTTCATTGTCATATGTCTACGTTTGCCTGCAGGTGGTTTGGCAAAACTAATATCCACTTCCTCTCTTCATCCGCAGAATACCCTGCTATGTTACACTCCGTTTGATACTTGTAGGTTACACACAGATCTTAAACACTGCCAATACTTTGAACCCTTTGTAGGGTCTGTTTCCCTGCCTAATTTCCTTATGACCACTGACCACCAGGGCCTCCCAGATACGATGATCCCTCATGTGTAGACCTGCCAACTACAGTTGATAGGACAATCAGTGCAGTGTGCTTGTTCGTAGGGGTGTTTTTTTTTGGTTCGAATACCGTTGTGTTAATTTGTGAATTGTTATTTTCTTCCTTCTTTTTTTTCCTGCCTACTCGTTTCTTGTTTTCTCATTTTCTTTTCTCTTCTTCTTCTCTTCTGTTTTCCCAATCTCCTCCCCCCCGAAAAACTGCCAGTGAGACCTGTCTAACTTCCATGCCTGCCCAGTATCATTCTTGACCTTTAGACTCACCCTTAGGTTTTTGCGAACTTCATGTCCATGCGCATGCCCTGGCATATTTTTTCCTATAACATCAATGGTCTAATGCATTATTTCAAATGCAAAAAGTGCTCTCCTATCTCAATTCCAAGCACTCTGATATAGCTCTCCTTCAGGAGATGCATCTCACCGTGGCAGAGGCTGAAAACTACAGTATAATTGGGTGGGCAAAGAGATACGCGGTTGCTGTCCTTCACAAGCGACAGATGACCTAGAAACGTAGTGTAGCCATGAGGATTCAGAAAACACTGCCTCATGTTGTGCTTAAAACCTGGTTTGATCCAGAGAGTCACTATGTATTCATCAAGCTAAAGCTCAACAGGAAGGCATTATGTATAGGTTCAGTGTATGCGCCCATGGGTTTTAAGCGCGCCTTCCTTCTTCAAGTCATCCTTGTGTTGACGGAAATAGATACAGCGAATATCCTGATAGGCGGGGATTGGAATCTGGCCTGGGATATCATCCTAGACCACACTGGTCTGATTGATGTATGCAATAATTTGGACAGAGCCCTCTTAGGAGATCTTGGGGCTGATCATGGCCTTCACGACACATGGTGTCTCTTACATCTAACCGACCGGGAATACACAGATTTGTCCCCAGTTTTAATGGACCACAATCATGGCTGGATTTTTTCTTGATGTACCTTCGTTGAGAGACTTCAATATTGGAGAAAGCACTCTGACCACTCCCTTATTACCCTGCAGATTGATATCGACCTGCCACTGCCAATTTGTAAGCCATGGCGTCTTAATCTGTACTGCTACAACCACTCAGTATGTTAAAACCAGCTTAAAATCCACATGCATACTTACTGGGAGAACACTGATGTTCGGTTGACTCTGCTTTGACATTATGGGCGGCTGCGTAGGTGACCATCAGGGGGCAGCTGATGAGGGACACAGCCCTATCCAATAGGCAGAGGGAGGAGTGTCAGAAGACACTGGAGGTGGATATAGTCCACCTCACGCATGCTTGCACGACGCACCCTTCTGCTGTTGCCAGGCGCAACCTTGAGTAGTCGCTATGTACTTCAATACTCTTTTTATCTCCAAAGCCAAGTATGCGCAACAGAGGTTGAAAGGCTAGCAATACGAAGAGGAAGAGAAGGTGGGACGGCTACTGGCGGCGCAGCTCAGGCATAGAGAGGTGGGCATGGCCATTCCTGCTGTCATCACTGACTCAGGGGTGTTAGTCACCAAGTAGCAGACACATTCACATCCGACTATAGGGACCTTTACTCCCAGGAAATTGTCCATGGATCAGCGCAGATCAACACCTTTTTAGATGGCATTCACTTACTGTGCCTTTCAGAGGAAGGTGGGCAACTGCTTCAGGACGCAATCACTAAAGAGGAGATTTAGCAGGCCAACTCTGATCTACGGGATGAGGCAGGATGCTGCAGCAGAAGACAGTTCCAGGAGCTCGAATACCCCTTTGGCGAAGGGCTGCTGAAAAGGATTTGCTGCTGCGGAGATGAACATAACCGGAACGGCCGCGAAGTCAGGCAGACCGGCGTTGCACAATGAACAGGATGGTCTAGGTCTTTCTGTTCTCTGAAGTTTTTAGCCAAAAATGTTCTACCACCTTGTGGAAAGGCAATTTGTTTGGTACTCCCACCACGGCCATGTTATAGAAGCCACGGCCATTTTAAAATACGAAATTCATTCTTGCTCTCTGCATTGGAAGGCCAATTGATTTATAACTATTGGCTAAATCAGTGGACTGAAGACATCTTTCCTGAGAATTAGATTTTTCTCTTAATTATCCAACCAAGGGGTCAGATATTTCTGAAGATCCACCCTTGTCCTGAAGATGGTCTTATTGATTTGACACAATGGAAAATGAAACATTGACGCCTAACCCATTCTTCTTTCTTCAGTTATTGTTAATTGATTTGTCTTGAGTTCTGAATCCTTTGCATAGGACAGACTCATTGTTTGTTTGAATGAAGATGGGCAGTTATACATTGATAACCAGGATATCTATGTATGTTTGATATATATGTTTTCTGTTGTCAATGTATGTCATTATTTTATTGTTGTTATTTCTGCTATTTCAGTTGTTGAAATATAAAATAATGATATTTTATGATACACCCGACTGTTGCGATTGATTTACTTATTGACTTTTTTGAATTGCTTTGAGTTATTCCATTGGGTGTCATTAGATGTCACCATACCTAAAATAAAGTTACTCCGAATTATATTTCTTGAATTAATCCCTTATAGGCACCTTTACCTCTGAACTTTATAAAAGAAACATTTCCCAAAATGTAATTTAAAATCAGATTTTACAAACTAAAGAGGATTTTTATTACAATTTCATAGACATCAAACATGAAACGCTTACCTGGTCCCAATCAACATTTAGCACTTATTATATGTAAAAAGACAATCCAAAGTTATGGGACACATAGGCCTCACAGTAGTGAAAAATAATTTGGATTTTATTACTACCAGGACATGTAAGACTGAAAAGTACATGTCCAACCATTTGAATATAGGCACCCTATGCGATGGGCTACTTAGGGTCAACCTTAGGGGTAACTTATATGCAATATAAGTGGAGTTTAAGCCTTGGGCAAGGAGGATATATTATCAAGTCGAATTGACAGTTAACAATTGCATTCAGGCTTTAATGGCTGGCCTGGGACATGTTTTAAAGTGCTACTTGTGGGGGGGGGGACACAATAAGTGCTGCAGGCCCACTTGCAGCATTTAATTTACAGGCCGTGGGTAGGTGGTATACCACTCTTCAAGGGACACATACGTAAATTAAATATGCCAATCATGTGTAAATCTATTAAAGCATGTTTAGGGGAGTGCGCACAAGCACTTTTGCACTGATTGACAGTGGTAAAGTGCACAGAGCCCTAGTGCCACCAATAATGAATTTCAGCACAAAATGCAGGTAAGTAAGCATACACGTTTGGGGAAAGACCCCCCTAAGGTTGACAGGTCTAACAGGAAAGTTTTAAGAAGCTTTCTGAATTCAGTCAGATTTGGCTCCACCTCCTGTACAGAGGAGTGCATTCAGTTCTTTGCTTCTGCAACTGAAAAAGCTCTGTTTCCATATAAAAGCACTTTTATTTGGGGTTTGTATTAGATACTGCTGGCTAGAGCACAGACCGGGAGTACGTACCAACTGCATACGATTGCCTGAAATACTGGGCTGCTAGCATCGACTCCCTTGTGGACGATTGCCATAGTTGTGGAGGTAATACTGCATTTAATAGGAAGTAGCTGCACAGATCTCAGTACCGGAGTGATATGTTCATGCCTATATAGCCAACAAATCCTGTGGCAGCTATTCTTTGGACTACATAAAGACAGTATAGTAGTTTGGCCAATGTGGCAAGATACATGACATTGTTGTAGTTAAGACCTGATTGGAGGATGGAGTTTTCTGTTATAGGGGCCAATTCCGATCTGGGTCGGAAAGCACTCCGACCGAGTCGGATCCGGAGTGTTTTCCGACCGAGCCTGACCCCTTCAGTCCGACCGAGCGAGTACGATGCGGCCGTATGCTGTCGGATTCAGTTCGGTCGGACTCCCATAGAAGTCAATGGGAGCCGGTCATACGACGCGTACAAGCGCTCCCATTGACTGAATGGGTACGTCTCGAACAAGTGCGCCCCCTACAGTGAGTACGTGTTGGCGCCACCCGCGCCGTACATGCCTGTGTTGGGGAGACCCACAGGTCTCCCCCTGTGTCCGAGTCGTAGGGCTGCGGGTGTCAGGGGGTCCGACGCTGACCCCCGAAGTCCGACTCTGGGAGATTTTGCGAGCCGGACACTCCGGCTCGCACAGGTTGTCTGACGCGTGCATCGGTTGTAAATCTCATCCATTGCACGCCACGGTTAGCTTCCGACCGAGACGTACGGAGCAGTTCGGAGCCGGAAACGACTCAGTCGGTGAATCTCATGTAGCTCGCATCGTACTTGCTCGCTCGTACAGCTGTACGAGCCGGCCGGAAAACACACGTACGGCTCGTAGTTTTTCCAGCCGGATCGCGTTCGGTGCCCTTCCGACCCGGATTGGAATCGACCCCATAGTGTGCCACGGAGGTGCAATGAATGGAACAATTTTTATCAGGGTTTTCATTTGAAAAACGCACATGCTGGAATCTTTGGAGACCAAAGTTTGGTGTCATTATAGATCCCCAGTTTACCCTAACTTACCTTGTGTAGGGGGAATGCACACTCCCCCTACAAAAACTCCTTTTCTGCGGGCATGAAGGCGGTGGCTAATTGGATGTCTTCCAACTTCCTGCAATGCAATGTCAGTAAGACGGAACTAATGCTGTTTGGAGAAGCCAAACTATTGTGGACCCCTGATTGGTGGCCCCCCGATTTGGGAGTAGCCCCAGAACCCAAACAGGTTGTGAAGAGTTTAGGGATTCGGATGGATCAAGACTTGTCATTTGGACAGCATGCTAACCATACTGCTGGAATTTGTTTCCATACGATTGGCCTGCTACGCAGAGTCTTTCCCTTACTACCGAACTCTTTCAGACGAACTCTGGTCCAGACATTGGTTCTGAGTCGAATTGACTACTGCAATGGCCTGTTGCTTTTTGCCAACGAAAAGGTGCTGGCCAAGCTTCAGGTCATTCAAAACACCGCGGCTCGTCTTGTCCTTAATGTTCCTCCAAGAACTGCGTCCAAACCTCTTCTGGAGAAACTGCACTGGCTCTCCATTCGCCAGAGATCTAAGTTCAAGTTATGCTGCTTGATCCATAAATGTTTAAATGGACAAGGACCTATTTATCTTCAGAACAAATTTGTTCCTTATGTTCCAAGTCGTTCACTTAGGTCCAGTAACTGTCTTCTTCTGGTGATTCCCCGTGCAAAGAAATCTAGACACGGTGGTAAAGCGTTATCTATCGTAGGCCCTACCCTATGGAATAGACTTCCTCTTCATCTGAGACAGTGCAAAGAACATCTCACTTTCAGGAAACTCCTGAAGACTGTGTTGTTCAGAAACGAGATCTAGCTCCTATTATTCCTCTGTTTCTACCGGCTCCAGAAAGCGCAGAGATACTCCAGTTGGAGTCGATTCTAGCGCTATACAAACCCACAAATAAAATAAATAAATGCAGCATATGGGTCAGTGACAAACAGCTGGCAAGAGAGGAAAGGTTTTCTGACTCTCCTTCAGCTAAGTCTCATTTTCTATAACTGAAAATCAACTGGGTGTCATCTTTATAAATGCAGAACATTTCCCCTTCCATATGAATGAGTTTAGAAAACTCTTGAGGAACACCAAAGCTTGATTTCCGTTGCTGAGAAGTAAAAGGAAAAATTTAGACTATCTTAAATCTGTCCTCTAAAAGTGACTTTAGCCATTCCAAAACATTGCCATAAAGACCCGCCACTGTCAGCTAATCAAGATGGAATGATTGATGGGGTCGAAGGGTTTCAATGATGGAAAGAAGCCAGTGCTAAAAGCTGGGAGAGTATGTATTTACATTGGAAAGACACAAAACACACATTTTAATTGGGTACAACAGAGATCCCATGAGTGATTCCAGATGCCAGAGTCTATTTATACTTTCAGATAGAACTGTGTGTCATCAGCATTGTGATGGATGGCATCATGCCTCTCACCCAAGACACCCCATATATCCCCATGTAAAGACTGAAAATGATGGAAGACTATTTCAGCCTTTGAGACATCCCCCTGATATAAGAAAGGGATGTCTTCTAATGATGAACTCCATGCTCTTCTTGTGTTAATAAAATATATTTATTTGGAAGGTAAATGGGACACATCTGGTACACACTAAGGGGCACAGAAAGCAACTGCCAAGGAATGCCATAGCACAAACATACCTCACATATTGCTGCATGTCACCGCAGTCCATGCCTCACCAGTGGTTCAGTGATATTACCTACAGTGATATTACTACACCTTTCCCCTTTTTTTAAACAGAATGTCAAAATATACATTACATAAAAGAATACAGTCAACATAAACTTAGACTAATAAAACATTAATTATAACACCCATTACCCTTTATGGGGAAAAGAATAAAATAAAACAAATAAAGAGAATCACACATAAGGATCCTCTGATGTGACATAATCATGTAGTTTTCCATGCCTGAAACAAACTCAAGTACTTTTCCTGTTTGTCACAAGGGGGCATATCATCAACGATCAGCGATACATATCGCAGAGCGCGCTTAACGCGCTTTTGTTTAACGCCGGCTATCACCGGATTTGATTGCCGAGGTATGTTATTTACAACGCTTATCTCCACAGCGTTGAAAAATCCGGCGATAGCGGCGAAATGCAGGTTTATCGCTGTGAATCCAGCAATAAACCTGCATCGATAGGGGAATCCTTAGTGATAGGGAGATGTGGATTTAGCCGTACAATCCACCTCCCATGTAAAAGATAGTGAAGTCAGGATTTTCACAGCCGTAAAAGACCTGCGATAGCCGCGGTTAGCGCGGGTTTTAACCTCTTCAGTGCCCATGACGAGATAGTCTCGTCATGGAGCACGGTCGCGCTGTGCCCATGACGAGACTATCTCGTCATGAACCCCACCCACTAATACAACGCCCGGCACAGGAGGGGGAAAGGGCGTGGCACAGAAGGGGTTAATATAGCTCTATGTGTCCTGGGCGGGCTTGTAAATACCGCGAAGGACAGATAGCGATATCTTTAATGTTGTTTTGCTAGGGAACGCCTACTTTGCATCTCATTAGAGATGCGATGCAAGGCGTAAGGAAAACCGGTGATAAAACAAGGAAACACGCGCTAGCGTGTCCTTGCTAATACTGCGATGCCATTATCGCCGCTTTTCGGCCGAAAACGGCTGCTAAAGCGGCAATAATAGGCTTGATAATATGCCCCAACGTTCTCGCTGTCATCTGGATTCATGACCCCATGATACTCTCTAGATTCAAATCTGGTCATACCTCTGAATGGTACACTAGGATCTAGTGCTCCATCAACTCCCATTGGATAACTTTATAGCATTTTTGTGTATCTCACTTTACATTTTGACAGAACTTTTCGTACTAAGCTGGGATTTTTAATCTTCACACAATAACCAATTTTCAATCTGGACTTTTCACTAGTGCTTGTGGTCTCAGTTTTCCCTTTATTTAGATAATTTGAATTTTTGTTTGCTGTTTCCGACACCTATTTCAAATTACACCCCTCATGGAATAATTTAACCATCCAAAATGGACATGACTCTGTAGAGTATTTCCTCCTCCTCATGAGTTCAAAAGGGCTTTTAGAAGTGGCCACATGTGCTGTTGTTCAGTACGACCACACTAAATCCGTCACAGCTTAATCCACACACACATTGCTCCTATGTGCTGCCTAAATACAGTCCAGGAACACTCTGTTAAAATGCTCTACTCTGCCATTACTTTGTGGAATTCTGGTGTGTTTAATTCCGTATAAATAATTTTTCAAGACAATTAATGACACTTTTGGTAGTGGGAAAACTAATAGGTTTTACTTCAACCCACCTAGACAAATGATCCACTGTAACCAGAAAATATTTCATATTATGAGGTAGTATGTGAAATGGTCCTAGAAAATCAATCCCCAACATTTGCCTTGCTTTACTTGGTGAGGGAACAAAAGATTCAACTACCCCTTTAGTAACTAGTGCTTTATCACTGGTATTGCATCTTGCACACCTTTTCACATAATCATCAATTTCACCATCCATTCTTGGCCACTAAAAATAATTTCTCATCTTTCTTTTGGTAATGCTTGAACCTAAGCGTCTGGTATGAGCTGTAGAAACTATTCTTTGTCGAAAACATTCAGGTGGAATTAACTTGTTTCCCGGTACTTCTTTTCCACCTTTAATGGATAGCTCTTCTGACACCTTCCAGAACATCTGCCGATCCGCTGACACATTTTGTTCCTTGGGCCATCCCTTCGTAATCAAAGACATTACTTCTTTCAGAATGTTGTATTTGTTTACTGCTCCTACCCATTCCTTTTCCACAATACACATGTTGTTATCAGTAATACAAGCAACAAAACTGTCCTCAATTTTCATTTCCCAGTCTTGTTCTTCATCATCTTCAGCAGGTGATTGAGACAGACAGTTTGCCCTAAAGTTCGTTCCTCCTGGAACATACTCTATTATAAATGTGTACTTCAAACGTTTGGCAGACAATCTTGCTATATGAGCTGTTGTACATTTCACTTTCTTTCCTGACAAAATGTCAACCAATGGCCGGTGATCAATTTTTAACGCAAATTTCTGCCCCACAATTATTGCTTTTATTTTTCTGCACTCCACACACATGCAAGTAGTTCTTTTTCAATAGCAGAATATTAATGCTCCATGGGACACAATGTCCATGACGCAAAACCTATAGTATTGTCACCATTGCCTTCATTTTGCGATAATACAGCCCCTCAGCCACATTCACAAGCGTCCACCATTGCAACTGTCTTCCTCACTTCTACACATGGGCGCACAGCTGGCGCTTTCATGATATCCTTTTTATATTCTGAAATGAAGCTTCACATTCATTAGACCACTCAAATGCAGCTCTTTTGTTTTTTAAAGTGCTCCAAAACTTTCAAAATTCTTTGCAAAGTCTTTCAAACACTTTGCCATAGAATTCACACATGCCTAAGAAGGACATATGCTGTTCTCCATTCATTGGAGCTGGAGCTTCTACAATGCTCCTAAACAAACCAGGCCTGGATTTGACACCCTGTTCTGAAATAATGTGCCCTAAATATTCTATTTCCCTACTCTTGAAAATAATATATATATATATTTTTTAGAGTTTTATATAGTGCAAACTAGACCCATGACATCGGGTATCAGAGCGCATTACTTGAGCACCAGTTTCGTTATAGATGAACACATTCTTTTTTTTTTTTAGCTGTGTGGATTTTAAGTGATTTGCCCAGAATCACAGGATGTTGACCATCGTTGCTGAGACTCAAACCCAGTTCAAGGTCCAAGGTTGACCACTCTAGCCATAAGGCTACATCCTCTACCCATTTGTCCTTCATTAATGTTACCGCCTTTTCTAGGATGCTGAAAACCTCATTTGGAACCTGATCGTGTTCTACTTCCTTCTTGGAAAAAATGAGAATGTCATTATGAAACACTACTACATGAGGGTTGACCTACAATATTTCTGACAGTAATCGTCAGTAATCTTTGAAAAATGTCTGCTGATGAAGCTAACCCGAAAGGTAATCTGTAAAATTTAAAAACTCCATCAGGAATAACGAATGCTGTACGGTGATGTCACTGAACATCCAATTCTACCTGATGATAGACAGCTTTAAAGTCTAATTTAGTAAACCAGCTAGAACTATAGAACAAAGCCACAGTGTTTCTTTTACCTTCTTAATGATGCCCTTTTTCACATAAATTGATGGATATTTACAAGTTAGTAATCTTTCTTGGATTTTTCTACTATGACACCTAGCAACCAATTGGTCCCTTATTACTGTGAGGTAAAATTTTCAAACTCACACTATGCAGCCAAAGCTTTTAATGCTGTAATGAAAGAACATACTTTCATTACAGTATTAAAAATATAGAACTATGTACACAATGGTCTTAGTGAAATATTTGTCTAACTGAGCTAATGGTATTTCAAACTCATCTGGATCTTCGCCTTTTGGAGGTTCGTATGCAGGTAAGTGATCAAAAACATTTTGACCCATCAACAACCAAATAATAATACATCAAGCTTTGTATTCTTTCAGGTCTGAACCTCTATCAATAGCTCCTAAGTATGCACTGAAAGACCTTACCCACAATTTTCATTCTAGTGGTGAGTCACCAGTCTCCTGAAGAAAAGGTGCAGGAGGAGAAACATTTTGCATGTTGAACGCTTGTTACTAAATCAAAAATGCTAAAAGCTATGAAACACAACTTACATACAAAACTGTATATTTTTTACTAAACCTTAAAACACAAAAATCAAGGTTAACTTAAATGCCCATGTTCATGAAATATCTAAACCAATACTTTTTTTACTGTGGAAACCACTGAGAATATAAAACAAATTTGGGGAAATAATGATCTGTACTGAAGATTTGAAGTGCGCAAATCACTAAAAACACACAAGCCAAATATGCACGGTTGTAAATACCTGCAAAAATCAATATGGCTAGTACACACAAACAACAAGGAATATTGGCCCACATGCATCAAAGCAAAAACCGGTCGCAAACGGGCAGATTCTCAGAATCTGCCCCTTTGCGACCGGTATTTTTGCATTTGGGATGCATCATCCCAAATGCAAAAATCGCAATTTAAGTAATCTCTAAATTGCGATTACTTAAATTGCGATTGCATTTAAAGAATCTCAAATTGAGATTCCTTAAATGCAATGCATTAAAGTAAAAATATTAGCGATTTTGCTAATATGGGGAGCAAATTACCATGAAGTTGAACTTCATGGTAATTTGCTAAAACTTTGAAAAATGCACTAAAGTGCATTTTTCAAAGTTCCATTTCACACATACACATGCCCTTGGGGCATGTGTGTGTGCAAGATGTACTCATATGCAGATTTCAGGGGTGCAACAGGGTGTCCTTTTGACACCCTGGCACCCTTGAAATTGCATGAGCAATTTGCGATTCTCTAATTGAGAATCGCAAATTGAGAAAGTCTTCCCATTCATTCCTATGGGCCTCTAGGCCCATAGGAATAAATGGGGAGGTATTCCTTAATTGCGACTCGCAATTTGCGAGTAGCAATTAAGGAATGTTTAGAAATCGCTATTTTGTAAGCGATTTCTACATGCATAGCCTTTTGCTATTCCTTATTAGCGAATCCTTATTTTTCGCTAATAAGGAATCGCAAATTGCATTGTTGATGCATGTGCCAGATTGACCACAGCCAAACGGTTATGTGACGATACAACGCATGCCATTACCCCGTATGCCATTGCAATTTAAAAATGTACCCCGACTTGCTGTCGGGGAGCGCTGGAAGTTGGAATAGTTTAATTTTCTATTCCAACTCCAGTGTGTGCAACAGTGGGGAAGGTGTTGGAGTTAAATCCGACACCTTATACCCCCCTGAAACAAACCTTTTGCGTTGCAACGGTATGCAGGCTAATGGGATGCGTTGTAACAGTTTGTTTCCCCAGTCAAACAGTCATGAAGAACAGTGTGCTAATCAATGTAGATATATTCGTGAAGAAAACACTGTAAAATCAGCACAGAATAGGGTGCTAATCACTGTGCAGATCAGACAAAGCTTCAGATCAGCCAACGTTGACTAGTCTGAAACAATAGTCGGTAAGGCTCGTGAAACAGCGTGTGAACACTGCTGTAAAATGCGATGTTATATAAGTGTTTAGGCCACTGACAATTTAATAATTCGCCAGACTGATGTTCTGCTCCAACATTTTAAAGTGTGTAAATCACTGAAAACGAAGCTTGGGGTGCTTCTTTTGACTTGGCAGATACTGTAATTACTGCCAAAGGTACGATGCTCATAAGTGCACCAATAGCTGTTGACACTTCTTTTAATGTACAACTGATGATCTGCACCAAAGTGTGCAAATCCCTGCAACAATGCTTGGCGTACCTCTTTTAGATAGCCAGACTGTAAATACTGTCACAACCCAATATTTGCAAGCGTTTCAATCGCTGTTGACGCTTATTTTAAGTTGAAGAAAGCTATGCTAAGACTGACCGGTAGATGGCGCTGTCTCCTTAACAATTGAATCAAAGACAGTCTCTAATCTTCAAAAGAAAAACAAGCATTTGCAATGCAATTGGTCTCGAATTTGTTTGAGTCAGAGCTATTGGCGTTGGAAATGACAATATCTTTTACACATGTTATATATGTATATATATATTCACTTAAAAAAACCATAGGTTTCACACATGTTATAGTTAGCTGGACATTTCACTCGTAAAAAACCAATGAAATTCCCCCGTTATAGTTAGTGCAGGCAACTATAACTCACGCGACCGCAATCCTCTGCTGATGACGTCAGATATTACATCACTGTATTTAGACACTTATTTAACCATGTCTTCTTCCATTAATCTTTAGCTATACATATATTCCAAATATTTATTTTTCATAAAGACACATATGTCATCAGTGATGTAATATCTGACGTCATCAGCAGAGGATTGCGGTCGCGTGAGTTATAGTTGCCTGCACTAACTATAACTGGGGAATTTCATTGGTTTTTTACGAGTGAAATGTCCAGCTAACTATAACATGTGTGAAACCTATGGTTTTTTAAGTAAATTTGCAAGGTTTTTTAAATGCTAATTCGTAACTATAACGTGTGTGAAACCTATGGTTTTGTCAGTGAATTAGTACGGTTTTTTAAATGCTAAGTTATGTATTTATTATTATTTTTTTTTTTCAGGTTTTTCACCGTGCGCGCACCGTGCGCTTCACGCACCGTGTGCGCGCTGTGGGCGCTCGGTGCGCTTTGCGCACCGAGCACCCACAGTTCGCAGTGCGTGCCGTGCGCGTGCCGTGCGCGTGCCGTGCGCGTGCCGTGCGCGCGCGGTGCGCGCACCTCGCAATTTAAAAAAAAAAAAAAATGTTTTTTTCTCCCTTGGGGGTCCTTCTGTGACCCCCTGACCAAGGCTAGGGGGTCAGGAACTGTCCACTCTGCCCCCTTTTCACGTTCTCCACCTTTTTTTTTCACCCCCTCAGACTGCGAGAGACAAAATGGCGGCCGACACTTCCTGGTTTCGACCGATTCGAATGTTTACCGACATCTAACAACCAATCAGAATTGCGCTCGCGCACGGCATGGTGCGCGCACAGTGCGCGCACGGTGCGCGCGTATAGATATTGATATGCTTTTAAATGCTATTTTCTCAGGAAATACTGAACAGATTTACACCAGACCTGCAAAAGGCACTTCCTTGACCTTATGACTACCTCTCTGCCAAATTTCACGTAATTCTGTTCAGCCGTTCGGGCTGTAGCTGCGACTAAAGGTCCTATGGAAAAATGCATGGGGAAAACGCGTTTTGGGACCCTCCCTTTTTCTCGGCCCCCGCTTGACGAATCACCCCGAGACTTTCAGGGTAGGAGCTGAACGGAGCGCCCCATTTGTTTTTAAAATTTCGCGAGGATTCGTCAACCGGCGCCAAAGTTATTCAAAATAGAATTTTGAGATTTCCTATGGAAACCAGGTTGTAACTAAAACTATCTACTGGCGACCGCCAGTAGATAATACATATATATATAAATATATATATATATATATATACACACACACATATATACATATACACACATATACATATCAGGCGGGCAACTAGAGCCAAATTTCGGGGGGGGGCTGAAAAAGATTTTGGGGGGGGCTGAAAAAGATTTCGGGGGGGGGGCTAAGTCTTTCAGCCATAGGCAGAGTGGCTGTAAGAAGGGGTGAAAACGCAACAACAGCCTCATTAACGAATAAATGGTCTTTTAAAGACCTGTGAAGTACTCGGGTGCGGCTGCAATTAAACGGACGCCAGCCCGCGAGGCTGTCTCAGCCGGGCTGACACACATGACGGGGGGGCTGAAGCCCGGTGAGCCCAATGGGTGTTGCGCGCCTGATACATATATATATATTTCTCTCGCATTCAACCCGGAAGTCCGGAGCTTCTATTGCGGCGGTCCTGGATGGGTTCCGGTAACCCTAATATCTCACACACTTCTCTCCGATCTCGAAAAGAATGTCCAGGACACCCAGGGATGCTTTTATCGATTTACTAGGCAAGATCGCACCTCACCAACGCTTTTCGCCTTGCGGCTTTCTCCCGGTATGGTTTTTTGACCTTCCATACTGCCAAATTTACATACAGTGCCACCGACAGTGAGGAAGGACAGTATTACATGCATACTCTTTTCACCCTCTTTCATTACCGCCATCTTTAAACATTTCATGTTTGGCTAATTCATGATTCACTTAAATTTAAGCACATATTAATTCATTTTAGAACTCATCGTATATACATCATAAATTCAATAATATAATTATTTCTTTTATGTGCACGAGTTCCAAAAATCAGCAAAAAGCTCTTTCCTAATTTCATTTGTGGATATGCATTCAATATAGCATCGCGGTACAATACATATTGTTTATAAACACAATCACGAGAATATTTACAGCCAGCGTGTTAAACTTTATAGCAGTTGCGATCATATATAGAAGATCCTACCCAAGTGGGCATACAACCAAATTCTTCACATTCCGTTAGATCAATACACCACCAATACAGTCAAGCCCTAGTGGGCATTTCTGAAATTTATTAGTAACTTGTAATATAACATGACAAGCAACACAATTTCATATTACCTGTGAGGTATACAGGCAGGAAATACATTCCTGTATTGGCTGTACTTAGTTCATATCTGTCACTTACTAACTACTATTTATTATTCAACTGTAAAATAAATGAGGTACTTCCTGTCAGTTAGCCCACCGACTAGCCTTATCTCTGGTCTACTTGTCCAACAAGTCAGTCTTTTGCTGGGTTTTCAAGTTTTTCTTTTTTTTTTAAATAGGGGAGGTAAAGTTTATATTTGTTTCCATTTATATTATATTATGTCGTTATCAATAGTGCAGCAAGTGCAATGACACCGGTGACAACGGGTATGTGGTGCCTATTTTATCTTATTTATTTGTCCAACTTAAGGGTTGCTTCCCTGAATTTAGGTCTATGGTGTCCTTGCTACTGTTACAACTGCCAAGACCATTATCGAATATATCTTCATGTCCAGCAGTGTCTTATGAAAGAAAACCATTGATTTTGCACATCAATAAAGGAACAAACTCTACTGTGATAGCAAATAGAACAATATGCAGCTGATAACTCTCTGCAAGCATGCTGTGAACACTTTAATACAAGTCACGTTTACAACCGGCTGTCCTGGACATTTTGTAACATTGACTTATTGATTATCAACAGGATGATATCTGCAAAAAAAGCTCATTATTGTGACAGGATAAGATGATGAGCAGATTTCGATTTTGAAAATAAAAAAAACGGGACATGCCACAAACATAGATGAAGAACTGCGACCCGGGCACAGAAGTATTTAAATGAAAGCTTTCTGCAGCAAGGAAAACACACGACACAAGCACATGGCCCAGCACCTACGAGACCTCCACTGGCTCCCCATCTAGAAGAGAGTAACCTTCAAGCTATTCACCCACGCCTACAAATCCCTCCACAACATCGGACCCAAATACCTCAACGGGAAGAGTCTCCTTCCACATACCCAAAAGGAACCTCCGCTCCGTGGACCTCGCCCTGGCAGAGACCCCACGCATCCGCAGAACCAGAGCAGAGGGAAGAGCCTTCTCCTACGTCGCAGCTAAGACCTGGAACGAGCTCCCAGTCAACATCACACGCTCTCCCACCTTGCACACCTTCTGGAAGAGCCTCAAGACCTGGCTCTTGGACTTGTGCGGAGCGGAACTCCCCTAGCACCTTGAGACCCTCACGGGTGAGTAGTGCGCTTTATAAACCCCCTGATTGATTGATTGAATGTAAGAGGAGCTTGAACTGTTTCATGCATCACTGTGTGTGATTTTCTGTGTTGCTGCCACTACGTCTTCGGGTGGGCTGGAAGTGAACTCTGTGCTATGAATCCAACATGACAATCAACGGATGCAATGACTTTACAATAATCACTTAATGCGCTTTACGCTGTGGCTACTAAAGATGTTTGGTAACTCCCTGCACTTGTGTGTCCACCTCGTAAAAATATCCCTGGAACACCTAATCCAGCTACAGAGAGAGGGGAGGGACAGAAGGAAGGGGGGCTGCACGAATGGCAGACAGGGGGTGGGAAGGGACCCATGTGGCTGCAGAGGATCACATATAGGGGATGGAAGGAGCAACATACACTATCAAAGTCAACACGAGCAGCAAGGGCACTCACCCACGCAGCTCCTGTCAGACCTCCTGGCTGTAAAATAAAAGGTCTGCATAGTCACACAGATGCACCACAAGGACTCACTGCGTGATCACTCGTGTACTCCGAAAGCACTTTTGAAACTCAGAAGAGTGAGTGCAGGCATCGACTGCAGATTACAAGAGCCAGTCCAGGGTGCACCTTTGTGACCATGCGCTTTATACCTCGAGGCCGATGCTCATCAGGTCTCGCCTAACCCAGCGCATGCGCTGGTCTGGCGAGACTTATTGAGAGGGCTCCAAAAAGTGCTACCAGGCCAGCCTAGCTCTACAGTGCAGGTGCGCGGGCGCGCGCGCTGCGCTTGACCGCAATTACTTTCACTTTCGCGGCCGCACGGCCGCTTTGATGTTTGATCGTGATCGCAATCGCGATCACTTTCGCGGCCACACGGACGCTTTGCATAGCCAATAGGTCTCGCTTTTGGGACCTTATAAGTATTTAGTTATGCAACTGTTGCATAGCTAAACACTTATAAGGTCCCAAAGGCGAGACCTATTGGCTATGCCAATGCTTGTTTTTGTCGTGAAATTCGTCCAAGGTACAGTGTGACAGCCCCGCTGCGGCTCACGCACCTGCTTGGTTCGTACAGTGTGTTCCTTCTTAGGTTAGTAGATAAAACTGTAAGTGATTGTAGGTCAGAGATGAAGCAGATCCTTTTCTTGTCTTTGTATGAAGCCGGACTGCAGAATTTCTCTCTCACCACCACCTCGCGCCCCATTGAGCCCCCTTCCCTTTCTTCAAAGCACCCATTCCACTGGACTCATTCCCGTCCAGCAAAGGACACCCGTGGCCTGATAGCTGAGAGAGTGTATAGAGGCGTATGTTGATTTATTTTATTTTAGTTGGGGAGGGTGTTATGGATCTTGGTACAGCCTTGTTGTTTCCTTGATTAGAAAACTCACACCACACTCAGAAAATGTAATTTGCGACACATCAATTGCGTTTATTTTTACAACTTGGATGGTGGCTTAGGAGAGGTTTTACATCTGAAGAACAGATGTTTCTTCCCAAGCGTGACCTGGCTCCATAGGGAAGGCCCTGCCGTTCCCAACTGAGCAAAAACTCCCACCGAGGAACTGCCTTTGAAAAGCAGCTGTTTGCCCCAAGCCTTTCCTGCCATTATTGCTTTCAAGAACCATTAACCAAAAACAGATGTTTTGTCACAACTTGATTCCACTGAGAGGTATTATGTGTGCCGTATGAATGCTTACTAGCATCACTACCTCCAATATGCAGTATTTATGCAGATGCTCAGAGTGTAATATGCTATTTAGTAAAATTGTTGATAAAGTTGGGGACCATGACTCAGGCGGATCATGATGACCCTTCCCTCCCTCACCAGTGATAACACATTGTATATTGCTCTCTGCTCATCTGTATGTATGGTTTATGCCATGGTGCTCTGTTGTGTTTGTAAACAAAGGTATTTACCAGAACATTCTTTATCTAGGGTTCACGAAGTACCTTCTCAGGTGACTCCAGATAGTGCAGAACTCAGCTGCAAGACTTCCACTTCATTCCCCCAAGTTTCATCCCACATCCAGCCTCCTCCACAACCTGTACGGGCTCCCAGTCGACCGCCATGTTCAGTTCAAGGCGCTGTGCTATGTGCACAAATCTCTTTCAAACTCCGCCCATCATACCTGAGAACTTTGGTGTGGCCAGAGACACCTTGCCGATTCTTACGCTCAAGTAATCTGAATCTCGCTGTAGCTCTTGGAGTTAGGAGATCCAGGCAAGGAGGCCTAGCCTCTTTCTTTTTAGGCCCAAAGTTGTGGAACGCTCTGCCCTCTGCCCTGAGAGCTTGCCGCTCGCGTTCAGTCTTCCGCAAGAAGCTAAAGCCTGGGTGTTTTAAACTCTGGCATCGGGAGCAGTCCCTCCTGCGTTTATGGGTAGCTATACATTGGCAAAGGGCTGGGAAACCCTTGGCTGGGTAGCCATGCGCTGTACACATTTGAATGAATATAATAATAATGATAAAAATAATAATAAATAGCCAGGAAACAGGATGTTAAACTCACACATTGGCATACAATCATACAAATTAGGCATCGTAACTAGTAGTAGAGTTTTCCTCTAGCATGTCTTAGTAATAAGCATTGTCTGAGACAATAAACAGTGTTTTTTCTTGATAATTGTGCTGTACTTTGGTAATAACATGAAATATGACATTTGCGCTGCAGCGATAAATCTATGAATGCACATTTATTGGTACACCTGATAGAAATAACATAAGTTAACGAGGCTGGTTTATTATCACTAGCCTGGTATATCTTGGACCTGAATGTCTCTGCAGGGTCACCCTAAACCTTTTGCCTTCTCTCCAGTTTTGCTGAACCTGATTTTGTTAGATTTTAGGACTCTGTGCACTTTACCAATGTGAACCACTGCCAAAGTGCTTGTTCTTTCTCCTTCACACATGGTAAACTTGGACTACACCTTATTTGCACATTTATTTTATTTGTAAGTTCCTCTGGTAAAGAGCTAGTGCATGTATCCAGGGCCTGTAAATTGAAGGCTACTAGTGGGGCTGCAGCACTCATTGTGTCACCCAATATCATAGCCTTGTAAAACATGCCTACAGTCCTGTCACTGCAGCCTGTGTGTGTGGTTTTCTACATTGCAAACGAAATGTATGCCAGGGCTAAACCTTCCATTTTGATACTTAAGCTACCCCTTAGGTAGGCCCTAAAATCTCATAGGGCAGGGTGCATGGTATTTAAAAAGTAGGACATGTGAGTTTACGTTTTACATGCCCTGGTAGTGAAAGATTTGTAAAGTAATTTTTCACGAATGCAAGGCCTATCTCTTCCATTGACTAACACTGGGTTACCGTGTTACATTTAATAAGTGATAACTTTCGATTGAGAGCAGATAGGGACATGCTGATTGGAGTCGAATGAATTGTAATTGGGGCGGAGCTGTGCCTTTCTCCACTTACATTTCAAAGGGCTTGCTTTCAGCACACTCAAATGAGCCTGACACCCACCTTTTGTCACTCCATAAGTTTTGGAGCCTTGATAGGGGAAGGGAAGAACTGTCTAGAACCAGTTGTCGGAGTAGGACAAGGTGTTCTCCTACAACCTAGGCTGGCACCAAGTCTGAATATAGGGCCTCTTGAGCCACACTTCAGTACACTACTGGACCTGTGGACATTACAGAAGAAGGACTGCCTTAGCCCTCAGAGGACTGCCCTGCTCCTTGAGGCCTGCCTTGCTTTCTGAAAAGAAAGACTGGACATGCTCCCTTCATCTTAGACTAGCCTCATTGACTCCAAGGGGCCGATTCACAGAACTAACTTAAGACAAAATCCTAAACTTACTACTTTTGGTATTCACAGAAGTTAGGATTTTGTCTTAAGTTGGTCTTAAGACAAACTTAAGACAGACTTAAGACAGACTTAAGTTAGGATTTTGTCTTAAGTTTGTCTTAAGTTTGTCTTAAGTCTGTCTTAAGTCTGTCTTAAGTTTGTCTTAAGTCTGTCTTAAGTCTGTCTTAAGTCTGTCTTAAGTTTGTCACAAGACAAACTTAAGACAAAATCCTAACTTCTGTGAATACCAAAAGTAGTAAGTTTACGATTTTGTCTTAAGTTAGTTCTGTGAATCGGGCCCAATGAGTCCTCTTCTGAGCTACAGAAATACAACAAGCTCCAGAGTCCCCCCCACCACTGCCCATCTGACCTGATGCAATTGGACCTGCCTGGACCCGCTACTGGTCCTGCCTGAGCCCTGCTGGCCCGTGCTAGAGTATGTCCCTGATTATCAAGAGGCGCCTCTCCAAGTCCTCTACCCATGGCTGGCATCAGAGTGCACTCCTCTTCAAGAAAAGAAGAAATCCTAAGGTTTTGGGTTCTTAACAACCCTGAACTGGACCGTTCATGCCAAGACTGCCACCTGTGATGAATGCCAATGTGAAGCTCCGGTGAACCTGACTCTTTGCGCTACAGCGACTGCCAGCGACAACAGTCACTGCAAGATCTGCACCTTATGCTACAAATTGTCAGCCTGCAGTGAACACCAAGCGAAACTCCAGCAATGAGTATATGCAATGCTCAACCGACTCTTCACGCTAAGGCGATGACAAATCTCTCTGCCCGGCGTGCTCTTCAAACGTTAGCAAAGACCATTCACAATGCTCTTCCTGCTCATCGTGGTCTCCTGCAAAGCGAACTGGATTTGTTGCACCAGACTTTGAGAAAATAACTTTTTCGGCAGTACTTATCTGATCCCCATATACGGTCTGCATTCCATTGCGTGTGGCCTGAACTTGGGACTTTCCTTCGGCCTGGCAAGACCAGATGACCGCTAGTGGGGCTTTCTACTTTTAGGCACTGTATATACCTAAAACTTTGAAATGGAATATCTACGATCCTACTGATTGTATTTTTGTCATTTTGGTCTCATATTGTTTATTAAAATGTAATATTTTTCTTAATCGGTTTGGAATTTTTCTAGTGTTTTGTTTTCACTTTATTACTGTTTGTGTGCTGGATACATATTTTGTACTTTGCCTATAAGTTAAGCCTGACTGCTGTGAACCAAGCTATCAGAAGGTTAAGCACAAGTTAATTTAGGGACTTTTGGGGTTCACCCTAACAAGGATTGTGTGTGTTGCCAGAGTGGGGCATCCACCCCCTCAACCAACAACTTAATTTCTTATATTATACATTCAAATATGTATTTCGTTCTCATGCATCCTCCTGAGTTATTCATGTGCACTGTACTTAATACTCATACTACATACTACGTCCTACAGACGACCCCCTTGATTCAGTACTCCCCAAATGTGTCACTGAAAGCCTAGAGCACAATTCATCTTACTTGTATGCCCCACCATTGCCCTGACACATGTCCTCCGCTCAAAGTTGTCACTGTTGTCTCTGATGGCCTACTAGACTGGGGCACTAGCTTGAAAGCTGCTGTCACTTTAAGAATGGACTCAGAAGCAGACAAGCACCAGTGTGCCTCATTGTGTTAGCTCAGTGGGATTACTTCTAGATGCCTGCGGGAATTTAGAGCCTAAAATCATGGAATGCACAGACCTCAATATATCAGTGAAAAGAATCAAGCTTCCCGCTACTCATTTATTGCAGCCACATCTTCCTTGTCAACCTGGCCACCCATGCATATACACACAGGGACAATCATTTAGTATTTGTGGCATTAAATTTGATGTATTATAGTATATAGACGTAAGGAGTCCCAGCAGCCTGAAGTCCTGGTCTGGTCTCCCGCTCTGTGTTTCACAAACGGTATCGCTGAGAGCGATAAGACAGTGTCACTTCCGGCCAGCTTAGAAATACCTAGGGGCAGATCTATATCGGAGATGCGCCACTTTTACGCCGCCGTTGCGTCACTTTTGTGACGCAGCGGCGGTGTAAACCCTGCGCCACGTTGCGCCATATTTACATCGTGACGCATCTATGGAGATGCGTCACGGTGTAAAGCCCTGCGCCACGTAAAACCTGCGTCAGGTTTCACGCGGGCGTGTCGACAGAGGGGGGGCGTTCCGTCGCAGGAACGCCCCTGAAAAGTGACTCAGTCAAATCTATAAGATTTGACTGAGTCACTTTCCCAACGCTGATGCGCCAAAACCCTGCGCCTGCTTGAAGCAGGCGTAAGGCTTGACGCACCATGTTAGGGATAGGGTAGGTTGGAGCAGTGCTGGAGTTGCGTCGCGCTTGCGACGCAACTGAAGCACTGCGCCAACCTTACGCCATCGGATGCGTCACGCATCTGTTTATTCCTGCGCCATGATGCGCCGCATTGTAAATGCGGCGCATCATGTGTGGCGCAAGGGTAAACTTGCGTGACGCATCATTCCTGGCGCATCCTTGCTGATTTGCAGGGATGCGCCAGGCAACATAAATCTGCCCCCTAGTGCTTAATTTGACCCCATGTGGCACTTAATAGTCTGCCACGTGGTGGCACTGCTCATCTAATTTAGAGATGAGCAGAACAAGGCGTGTTTCTAAATACAATATGCATTAAAAAATTATTAATACATGCCCCCCAGCCATTCCTTTAGGTTTGGGGACCTGAAATAATCTGAACTGTCACACTTGCAGGCGAGAGATATGGTTAGTAGTTGTTTTGGCAGTGATGACAGGGGCGATGGGTGGTGCAAGATACAGAGGCCTCCTGGCCAGGGCCCTGGCACTTATTATTTTACGAATGAAGCAGTGGAAACACCTGTGCATGCACAAGAGACCAGCTGGGAGCACAGTAAGGGTTTGAGTTGCTGCAGACTGAGCAATGAATGCCCGAGATAGCCAAAGAAACGCCTTCTCCCCATCAGAGCAAACACTGAGAGTTTGCACCTGGATTGGGGAGAGCACAGCACCGAAAGATAGTGGCAGTCTTTCACTCTCAATCCTTGCAACATTTCTCTGCCACTGGTAAATAATATGATACCGAATGCTGCTCAAATATAGGTGTAGGTGACAAACATAAGGTTATTTCATACTTCACACTCTTTCATACTTCACAGGGACCAGCTTCTGACTTTTCAGAGTGAGAAAGAATAGCATTGAGAGAGGAATATACACAGTGGGCAGAGAATTTCTGGGAGGTCACGGATCCCTAAAATGCATCTTCACACACCCTCATGTAGCTCACTAACTCTGTGCCACTTACTAGGTGGTGCACAATTAGTACACCTGGCGAGAACCTCTTTCTCCCCATAGTAGACTTATGCAAAGAGCTGTTTGTAACTATATCACAACACACAGAGCAGTGTACAGCAATATTTGTGCACTGATATTAGACATATTCCTACTCATTGAGGTAGTCCATATGCCTCATTCATGTGGAATGTTTGTCAGGGGACTCCTTACCAGGTTCCACCAAGGGCAAAGGCATCCCATGATTTGCATAGGGCCACATCCTCTTCAAATTCTCGAATGCCCCTATGACATTTCACTGAAATGACATGTGGCTACTCAGTGTGTATCACATAAGCAGCAGCACAACACAAGGATCAACAGCCTTGGGAATGGGAAGAGCAGTTGAAAATTCTTATTGAAACCCCAGGCCACTTCCTTAATCCAGGATTATGTGATATAAATTGTTGTTGTCTGGAAGTCCAACTCTTGGATAGTAACAGACCGAATCTTACAATTCTACTATTATTGAAACCCATTCCTACGTGCTTTGAAATTGTTCACATAAGCATCGGCTTCTCCTAGAGTTTGCATCTAATATATGAATAATTGATATAACATAGATACAGCTGTTTGTCCGAGGACCTGTCTCTGCTCCATGATAGCCTCTTTCGCCCATCGTGGAAAATACTACTGCAAATAACTATTTCCCTGGTGGTTGACCCTATTCCATGAAAGCTTAATGGTCCCTACTATGATTAAACACTGTTACATAGGAACTGTTTTCAAGACACAGCAGATTGCTGAGAGTGGCCACACTTCATGAAAGCCCCCTGCAAACCGTGTGTTGTGGTCATAATAATAATAGTTAGGGCTCCCGGATCTATTGTATTTTAATTTTTAACATTTCCCTCTGTATTTATCCATATTTATTTTTTGGCCATCTGATTCATATTTATCCATATTTATTTTATGTTTTGTGAACATATGAGGTGATAGCTCGTATATTGCAGCATTTATTTAACAGATAAACATGTACACATACTTTGATGCCTATCGGGTTTTAGCACATTACACAGCCCAAAATAATAAACACACATGAAAAAATAGCAAAATTGTATAAATATATGTTGAGAAATGCAGTAATTTAAGCAAATCTTATTCAGCTTTGTAACTCCCTATGCTGCAAATAAGTATCCGAAAACAGGGAGCCCTAATAATAGCTAATGGCATTATAGCTCAACAGAGAGAATGCAGAAGTCTCTGGAAAGTCATGTCCTCAAGGCCAGCGAGCAGGAAATGTCTGAAGCATCACAAGTGTTGAAGAAGTGTGCTGTGCACAGGGCCGGCTTTAGCACTGGTGGCGCCCATTGCGACAATGTTTTTTGGCGCCCCCCCCCAATGACCACCTCCACAACAAATTCCCTCACTACCACCACCCCTTAACAGTCTCCATAACCACTCTCACTCAGATGCATTTAATTTGTTTTGTAGTGTCACTCATAAAAGTGAATGGTGTCAGAGCACTTTACGTTTCACACCCAGTACTCAAGCATATGTGTGTAAATCAATGTATGGGAAACGTTTCATAAGACAGAGTGGTAGGATTTGTATGCCATCCATTCTGGTAGGCAGTAAAGTTTAGGGGGGCTTGGTCTGGAGAAGCACAAACTCAGGTTGGGGATTATCTTTGGGCGGAAGCCGGGAGAATGCGTAACTTTGTCTTTTAAACATTTTAGAACTGTGATAACGTGTTTTTATCACCTCCCCTCCTACCTGCACTCCTGGGCTTCTCTTGAACAGCGCTCCTCGCTGCTACGACCCCTCACCCCCAGACGCCATTCTCGAGCGCGAGGCGCGCCACAGACACGCCCACTCTGTTGGCCACGCCCCTTTCAACCCCCCGCCTCACGACCATAAAGATGTGTCTTTGTAGGAAGCGCAGCGGACGAGCGCAGCGGGCGCGACGATTGCGCGCCGAAGGCGCGCCTAAGGCAAGCCCGTCTGCGCCCGTCCGCGACCGGCCGGGACTAGGGGCCTTACACTCTGCCCCACTTATCACCTATAGCCCGGACCTACTTCGCAGCTACCAGGGCCCCTGGCCCATCACGATCAGTACCAGCTCTCGCATCTCTGCTCTTGGCATAGCCTCCCTCTCTCCCCTCCCTCACCCTCCTCCTATTCTGGACACCCTGCCTACGACCTGTAGGCCTGCTCCTCCACCAATCCTTAAAACCATTACAGCTTTCTACCTCAACACCCGTTCTGCTGTTGCCCACTCGCATGAGCTCTCGGTTTTGCTGGACTTACAGGCCCCAGACCTCCTCTTCTTAACCGAGACCTGGTTCTGCGATGACTCCCTCCCTGCACTCCTATCCACCCTTCCAGCCTCCTACTACGCACTCAGGGCTGACCGCCCTTCGGGCAGAGCCGGGGGCGGCGTGGCAGTTATCGCACGCACCGATTTCCCTTTTCAAATTCTCCCTCTACCTAACATTGCTACCACCGAATTCCTGGTGATTCGCACAGTATCCACCTCCCCTCCTCTCACCTGTTTCCTTACTTATCGTCCTCCTCAGTCCCCCCTGCAGTTTCTCCCAGATTTTTTGGAGGTCTTGGCCACCATTGCAATCAACAACTCCTCCATCCTGCTCCTCGGCGACTTTAACTTCTGGCCTTCCGATCCTGCCGAATGTCTGTCATCTAAGGATTTTTCCGAAACCCTCCTCTCCCTTAACTTCACTCCCCATGTTCACTCTCCCACTCACATCAAGGGTCACCAGCTTGACCAAATCTGGTCCCTGAACTGCCCTGTGGAATCCTTATCTATCTCCCCTTGCACCTGGTCCGACCATCATCTGATTTCATTTCTCCTTCCTATCCTTCCCCCAGCTATACCCCCCCGACCCAAAAACACCTGGGTCCGATCATGGGGCCGGGTCAATCTTGAGAATCTCTCCTCTCTCCTTGCTGATTCTCTCCCGCCTCTTCAGGGCCTCACCACCGTCTCCCAGGCTGACGCTATAGACCAGTGGCTCTCCCGCAGCTGCGACTCCGTTGCCCCGCTCAAGCGCATCACCTCTAAACGCGACAAAGACGCCAACCGGTGGTTTAACCAAGAGCTTAAAGCCACCAAACTTATAGTTCGCCGCGCAGAGCGGGCTTGGAGGAGAAACTACTGCCCCACCTTGAAACTGGAATATATCAATATCCTTAACCAGTACAAAAAAAGCATCCTGGAGGCCAAAACAGCTTATTTCTCCTCCAAAATCCTAGCAGCGGAGAACCAGTCTAAGGAGATCTTCTCCATCGTTCACAACCTGGCATTCTCGGACAGAACTACGCTTAATCCTGCCCCGTCAAATGATCTCTGTCTTTCTCTTAATAATTATTTCATCCAGAAAATTATCACCATTAAGGCCAACATCCCCCCACCTCCCCCTTCTTTTGTGGATCCCCAATGTCCCCCTCCCAAAGGCAAACTAATCACCTTTCCCCCCATCACCCGGGAAAACTTGACTACATTGGTGCCTCTGATCAAATCTGGCTCCCCTCTTGATCCCTGTCCTGCCCATATCCTCCGCCACATCTTTGTTTCCTGTCCAGATCCCCCCCTTCACCTCCTCAATTGCTCCCTCGCGCAAGGCATAGTTCCTAGCCCATTGAAGTCTGCGGTAATTGTGCCCATCTTGAAAAAACCTGGGGCAGATCCTTCTGTCCCTGCCAATTTCCGCCCCATCTCCCTCCTGCCATTTCTAGCTAAGGTGCTTGAGCGCCACGTCACCTACGCTCTGAGCTCCTTTGTGGAGAAACATGGAGCCCTTGCCCCCCGCCAAGCTGGTTTCCGCCCCGCACACTCCACGGAGTCCGTGGTCATGTCGGTCCTCGACACCCTCAGGGAGGGTATGGACACCAACCGTCACCAGGCCCTTGTGCTCCTCGACCTCTCAGCCGCCTTTGATACGGTGGACCACAACATCCTTCTTTCCCGTGTCAGGGCGGCGGGGATCGAGGGGTCTGCCTTGGTCTGGTTGTCCTCCTTCCTGAGCGACCGCACCCAGGCGGTTCGCCTGGGTGACTTTACAGCGGACTTCCGGAAAGTCCAGTGCGGGGTTCCTCAAGGTTCATCTCTCTCCCCTCTTTTGTTTAATCTATATATCGCCCCTCTTATCTTCTCTCTCCAACAGATGGAGGTCGCCGTATTTAACTATGCGGATGACCTCCAGCTGGTCTTTGATCTCTCCTCTCCTTTTGCTGTCCTCAACTTTCAAACTGTCATGCTTTACATCAGGGACTGGATGGGCCACAATCACCTCAAACTTAACCCAGACAAAACCGAGTTGGTTTTGACGGGCGGCTCATCCAGCCCCTGGTCCCCCCTTTGCTGGCCTCCCTCTCTCGGTTCTCCTCCTGTCCCCTCCTCCTCTGTTAAAACACTAGGCATCAAGCTCAATTCCCAACTCACCCTCCACTCCCAGGTTAGCTCTGTGGTATCTTCCTCTTTCCTTTCACTGCGTACTATCCGCAAGGTGTCCCGCTTCTTTACTTTTTCCGCTCTCAAACTTATTATTCTGGCCATGGTGGTGTCCCGCCTGGACTACGGGAACGCTCTGTATGCCGGTATTCCTGCATACAGTTTGCGCCGCCTACAACAGATCCAAAACCAGGCGGCCCGCCTAGCCTTCAACCTTTCCAAATTCCATCACTCCACCCCACTCCTGAAATCTCTCCACTGGCTCCCAGTGCGGGCTAGAATTCAATTCAAACTCGCATCCATCACTTTCCTGGCCCGATTGGACCTGGCACCTGCCTTCATCTCCTCTGAGATTGTTCCCTATGTCCCCTCTAGGGACCTACGTTCTTCTTCTCAGTCTCTCCTCATCATCCCTCGCTTCCGGAGAAAGAAGTGGGGCGGCTCCAAATTTGCCATTCTAGCACCAATCCTTTGGAATTCCCTTCCCCTTCATCTCCGTGCCATCACCCTCTATCCCCAATTCCGTAAAAGTCTTAAAACCTACCTATTCACTAAATCGTATGAATAAATGCCCATCCCTCTCTCCCTGCTCTTAACCCTCAGTCCCCTCTAGCTACAGCGCCAAGAAACCGCCGGTATACGTGCGCTTTATAAGTGCTTTTAAACTCAAACTCAAACTCAAACTATTTGGAATTGATTTCTACCCAAATCAACCCTTTGTACAACATTAGGATATTGAAAGTCTGTGGAAAAGATCAATACGCTTTAATCTATACTTGAAGTCTGCATTTCAGTTATTTGATGTCAGTTAATAGCTCACTGTTTAGGTCTCGCTGAGCCCAGCGCATGCGCTGGCTCGGAGAGACATTTTGTATGTGAGTTTTCAAAGTGCTGCTGGCTGGCCTAGCGCTTGCGTTCACGCGACCGTGCACGCGCAAACCGCTAGCCTTCAGCAGCACTTTGAAAATTCGTGCGTCATCGCGATCACTTTCGCTTTCAGAGCGATCGCGATGACGCACGCTTTCAGTGCTTGTTTACACTTGTGCGCAGTTCCCATCCTGATGGGCACCTTAGATCCAGGCCCCTTTTCCATGCTATGTGGAGCGGCCCTGGTTTTTATGTTAACTCCCATGTTATTGAAGCATCGATAAGGAGCTGCTACGGCATTAGTTACTCGGCTTCCGTTTATAAATCCATCAGTATGCCAACACCCTACCCTGTCTGCCGTGCGTGAGAAGATGGGCATCCCTCCTTCACCCCCGCAGCCCCTCAGATTGCTATCCAGGACTGAAAATTACCCCCTTCTCATACTTTGGGTGTCACTAACCCAGTGGTTCCATTCCGCACCTCGCCTATGCTTCTCTTCTGTCTGCTCTGCAATCCTGGTTGCCTAGTGTAGTACTACTTCGTTGCATGCCTGTCAGGGAAGCCTTTAAGTGTTATTTCAGGTTACTCTTAACTTCCAGCCTCACATTATTAAACTGTATTTTCATCATCCGGTTATTTCTGTTGGAAAAAAAACTGAAAGCGCCTCTTGCAGCTTCAGATGTCCTTGTACAGCTGTTATTTCTTGACTAGCCACCCCTTTCCTTACCCTGTTGAAGATGGTTTTCAATGGGTGACCATTTTGATTTAGGGATCTCAGAAATTAAAACACACTATCCCCATGTTTCATATGTACACTGGCTCCCTGGGCACTTGTATATCGACTTAAAATTAAGCAACACAATTTAAAATGCTCTTGGTCTGAATGAACCTTCTTACATGGGGGGATTGGCTCCTGGTTTCTGGTCGGTTCTTGGTGACACCACCAAGGACATTTAAATGATTGGAATCCTCAGATTAAATATTCTGTTAATCTTTTCTGAACAGCAGGAACTTGAATGTTGAATGAAATTCCCCCACGTGTCTTCTTCCCTCACTTTTAGCTTTAGGATGATCAGTGAAACGCGCATACCACTGGCATGCCAATCCTTCTGCTGGTATTGTTTTTTAGCTGTGACCTTGAATCCCGCCATCAAAGCATCTCCTCGCTGTGGTACGAGGGATAGTAGCATGCCACTTTTTTTATGAACTGACTCGGGTTGTTTGGGGAACTTTTTCGTACCTTTTGGGCACTTTTTCTGGCGGCTGTTTTTCTTTATTTCTACTTTTCACAGCATGTGTTATGTGAGTGTTTTATTTTTTTGTTTTTTCCTCTTCATCATTTTTCTGTAACTGATTTGCGTTTATTCCCTTAACACGACTCCTTTATTTTTAATCACTGCATTTTTAGTTTTTGCATATATTGCCTCCGTGGGACCCATTTACATCTGGGAGTTGAAGTTTTGTGCTTTCTTCATTTTTGTTTTTTTTAAATGGCAAACAACTCTGAGAATATAATGGGACAGGCAAGATGTGGTTTAAAAAGGAATTGGAAGGCAGGTTTAATCCACCACGAGAAGCTGGCCTGTTGAATGACAGGCTCCACAACTTATTTTTGACTAAAACAAACTTTGCTTGTTCTGGTGGCGCTGCCTAGTTCTTCATCCCATCACTTGTTGAATTCTAGCCATGCCATCAGTCACAAACGGGGCTTTGATGCATCTCTCTCCTCACCTAGTACCCTAAACACCCAAACTATTCTAGCCATGCCATCAATCGCAAGCAGGGCTTTAATGCATCTCTTCTCACCTAGTACCCAAAACACCCAAACTATTCTAGCCATGCCATCAATCGCAAGCAGGGCTCTAATGCATCTCTCTTCTCACCTAGTACCCAAAACACCCAAACTATTCTAGCCATGCCATCAATCGCAAGCAGGGCTCTAATGCATCTCTCTTCTCACCTAGTACCCAAAACACCCAAACTATTCTAGCCATGCCATCAATCGCAAGCAGGGCTCTAATGCATCTCTCTTCTCACCTAGTACCCAAAACACCCAAACTATTCTAGCCATGCCATCAATCGCAAGCAAGGCTCTAATGCATCTCTCTTCTCACCTAGTACCCACAACACCCAAACTGTCACCCTCTAGCCAAACTATTTGCTAACATCTCTTTTATAATCCTATAACCTCACACTAATCACTGACATGTGGTGCTTCTCTTGTAGGTAAACGCTCTTAACAGCATATATGAAGTTGTCATAAGAGACAGACACTTTTGTTAGGAATGGTTCAGGCAAAAGGTGGGTGTCCCTTCATGGCACCTTCAAGGCTTAGGAAATTAGCACTGTTGGTGAAATACAATCAGAGCTGTCTGCTCGTTGCTGTGCCCTGGTTTGAACCCACATAAAACAAACATTGGCATAGCCAATAGGTCTCGCCTTTGGGACCTCATAAGTGTTTAGCCATGCAACAGTTGCATAACTAAATACTTATAAGGTCCCAAAAGCGAGACCTATTGGCTATGCCAATGCTTGTTTTTATTAGTATTTTAACTTATAAACTACAAGTAACAAAACGAAGCCTCTGACGAAAGCAGTAACCCCCTGACCTTGTTCACTTTGCGATTTGCATGATACACATTCTTTGCAGCAGGCATGTTAACCCTCTGCACTACCCTATGATGAATCAACACATCCCCCCGTCAAAACTTCCACTGGACAAAACTTCCTTCTCTCTCCAGTAAGAACATCAATCACCGGAGTAGGCTTGATATTTTAATTGTTGGCAGAAAATTGCTGAAGGTCAGGAACTCTGCAGTGGGTGCTTTTAAAAACAATATAAACTAGCAAACAGGTGCCCCCATGCAAAGTCAGCACCCGGTGCCGTGGCACCGGTCGCTCCGCCCTGGAGCCGGCCCTGGCTGTGCACATAACTATCTAGTAGGTTGCTTGTCATATTGAGAGTGATGGTGAAATGCAAAACCATGGAAAAGCCGAACCATTGCAGTGCAACATTCCAAGGTGTGTAAATTCTCGTGTAAGGGTTCCAAGAGCAGGAACAGATATTGCACTTAAAGTTACTTGGCTGAATTCGGACCCCAACTGGGGCACTCATCTGAAGAATCTCAGCAGGTCAATTAATCCATTCTTAATTTAATGTTTATTTAACTTCAATATTTTGTCAAATGTCAATATAACTTTTTTTTAAAGTGTTTTGGGTAGTTCATCAGTAATTCTATATGTACACATTGAAGGTGTTGACCACCATCTTCACTAATTATGCATGTTTAAGTTCATCACAAAAGGATCTAAACTAACCCAGATGGAGAGTAAATTAACATTTCAATGGAAGATAATTAGGTCATTGAAACAGAATGAAGATATGATATATTCCAATTATGCTTTTCATCACCCCTTCTTGTACTCAATAGAAGGCAAGTCCTCCATTTATCTGATGGCATAGAGAATATTGGCACCCTACAGTGGAAGCTGGCCTTATGCCTCCTCCTGGCCTGGATCATCTGTTACTTCTGCATTTGGAAAGGAGTCAGATCCACCGGAAAGGTAAGACCGCAGCATCCATTTAGACAAAGGCACTGTGTTTGGGATTGTACTGGAAACCAACAAATAACGCACATATTACTACATCAGCAATGAAATTGTTTTTAGACTGTCCCTTCTAGAATGGTTGATACAGAGGCAAAGTATGGCTGATTTATTGGATTTAGAAGAAACTAATTCTCTATATACACTTAGGGCTTAATTACGAGTCTGGCGGTCCATGGACAACGAGATTTATGATAGTGCTGCGGTGGCGGTCTCCCAACTGCCCTATTACAATAAGGGCGGTCGGAACGCCATTGCACCGCCGCAGCTGCCAGGGAACTGATGTTCCCTGGCAGTGTTGTGGCAGTCAAGGAGGCAGTAATATGCGGTCCCGCCAACCATATTACAAGTTTCTGCTCCACCATAGTTTTCATGGTGGTGAAATCCCCTTGAAAACCTGTGTGGAGAGGAAACAAAGGGGGCCCTACAGGGCCCCCTTGTGCCTCTTTGCCATGTGGATTCACACAGGGGGCACAATATGTGCCCCCATGTGTGCATGCATACCAATTCCTGCACGCCATGGACTTTCCAATTCATGCGGTGCAGGAACTGTTCCTGACGTTCCCATTTTGGTGTCTATTTTCAGGGCACCACCATGGGAACATCAAAACAAAAGCCTGCCAGACACAAGTTACAGTTTTGGCAGTGCGGCCACGGGGCAGACACAGCACCACACCACCAAAGTTGTAATCAAGCCCTTAGTAAATATATATCTTATAAAGAAGCAGTTGTTCGAGAAAGAGCTATAGTGCTAAGATAGCTAAGTAGACTTATGCGAAGAGCTGTTTGTAACTATGTTGCAACACATAGAATACACATTGGAGAAGAATTCAACACAGTGCAGATCAAGATATGTGTACTGGTATTAGAAATATTCCTTCTCATTGAGGTAGTGCTTATGTCCTATTCAATGCTATGTTTGTCAAGGTGCGATTTACCAGGTGTGGGCTGCATTCAACTGCCTTTTTCACTGTTTCATTTAACTTAAGGGTCACAACCTTGCAATGTTATCTCTCATGCACCGAGTACTGTGCAGGCACGGTGAGGTGTTGGCAAACCTTTACAAATTCTATCCGTACGCTGACATGCACATTGGACTATCATATTTTGCTTTATGTCTCCAGTCTCACTGAACGGACTTTCACCAAACCAAGAACTGAACCAAATGACGCAAGGGCAGCAGTGTCAAATAATTATGGTCTCGATTTAATTACATTTTTCAGGGTTTTAGTGTTACATTAAAAGAAAAAAATCAAATTTTATAACTTTTGGACTATATGACGGATCTGCATGAAAGATGACCCCAGAATATTTTCCACAGCTTTGTAGATTCGTCAAAGCGGTGCATAGTTATTAAATATCAAACAAATCTCATTGCCTATTCAGTAAGGTTATTGCCTGATTCATAACCGGTCACTTTATGTACAGGATAAATCACAGGTAACCGTGTGATATAATCCTATGGTCTTCAATCGCTATCAAGAGTTTCTAGTGACAACAGAAACTATGAGGCAAGGTGTTTTTAAAAGTCGCTAGTGTCCTGCGATAGCTGTAGTGGAACTGCATATAAGACAAGTTACCCGAAAGTTTATTGAAAACAGAAAGATAAACACTCAATTATACGTTTTGGCTGTAGTAAAACTAAAAGTGTTCAATCCAGCAGTTTTTAAAAAAAGTGAATTAAAGATTTATTATGAGTTAATCAAATCTGTCACCATTACAAACAGAATACAAAAAGCCAAAAAGACCGGGATTCTGATTATAGAAAAGAAAAGAAGATAGTTAATTATAGATCCTTTTCACTGTTAAAATTACTTTAATATTTTAGAAACTACATCTAAGTATTTGAAATATTTGCCTGTCAAAATCTTCAAGGAGACACTCAGGCCGTCAGTTTTCCTCTAGGCATGTTGAAAGAAGCATTATCGGTCAGCTTTTGTGTTATAATGGAGCTGCAGTTTGCTCTTGGATGCGGATTAACTTCCTGTTTCAAGGGTTGCATGAAGTTGATAAAATGTCAGAGAGCCTATCTACGAAAAAAATAATTGTACAAAAAAAGTTAAAAATAAATTAATTGAAGGTGTTTTTGAACAGGGATATACGGAAGAAGCAGTAACATCAGAAATAGTAATATTTAATTTTTGGAAAAAATAAAACGGTGTGAAAGTACCTAAACAATATTATTTTTTTAGCTTCCATGTAAGTAGGGGCGGCTGTATTTACAATGTAGGAAAATGATTGGAGCATTTCTTTGAAAAGTCTTTGACTGTTTTTGACCCTGGAGAATAGGGCCTGCTAGCTTCAGTCTCATGGACCTCAGTCAGTGTCAAATGCTGCAATAAGTCTGCAAACTCCAAACCAGAACTAAGGCACATGCGCTTATATTGGGGTGTCGGAAGCATGAGTGCCGCTCTACAGCAGGGAAATCGTGCAGTCTTGGGTTCAAAGTCAATTGATGACGTATATGAGGCAGAATGAGACAAGACCAAGATTGTCGGCGTTTTGTAGTAGCCATGTTTTTTCGTGGAATGCAATCGCAATGCAAAGAAGGTTTTTTGTGTTGTCGTGGGTCATTGGTCTTTATCGGTCTCTACCTGTATATACCATATCAGGGCACTCAACCCAGTCCCAAAAAGGTGGGGGATGGTGAATCAGCATTTGTTTCAACAGAATTTGAGATCTCAAGTAGACTTGTTGTAGGTTTCTTGTCGGCAGGGCTATCCAGATTCAGAAGTGGGCACAACACAGATGTTTTGCAAAAGAGGTATTCATTTATTAACCTTCCTGCTTTCTCAAATTTGCTTGAAAATGCGCCATTTGTCCACTCTCTTTTCAAAATTTTCTTGGGGGGAGAACCCCCCCAAACCCCTCTTAGACTCGCTACGGTGCAGTATGACAATCATTTTACGCCACACCACTTTCAAATGTCACCAGCCACCACTGCTAGTTGAATGAAGGCATGAGTTGTTGAGTTAAGCAGCCTCCCTAGAGATATCTAGAGAATACATTGGGCAGCATTCAATCAATCAATGGCATTTCCAAGTAAAGTTTCAAGACTATAGATAAAACCAGGGAGAAAGTTTGAGCTGATTGCTTCTAGCGTAGGAGACTGTGGATAAGATGAAATTGAGAGCTACCACTTGTTAGAAATGGGGGTCTCTAGTTGGCAATTGTTTGTACCTTTGTCCAAATGGGGACCCTTGCTTCTAGTCAGGGAAAGGGGGATACACTCGTAAAATAACCCCTGCTCACTCCTTGGTAGCTTGGCATGAGCAGACAGGCTTATCTCAGAAGCAGTGTGTGGAGCACTTGTGAACACATACAGTAATACAGTGAAAACACTACAAAGGGACACCACACCAATTTAGAAAAATAAGTAATCTTTATCTAAACAAGACCAAACAACACAAATCCACAATACAGTATTAAAAATAAGACTTTCAAAGGGTAGAGATAGTTCAGTTCAATGCAAGTTGTAAATGCAACACTTTTCCAACAAAGTACCTTAGATGCGTCTCACAAAACAAACAAAAGGGGTATCTGGGAAGGTGATGCGTCAGTTCCTTTCTTCGGGGGAGGTGATGCATCGGTTCCTTACTGCAGCACAGGGGAGGTGATGCACGGTTCCTTACCGGAGAGGAGGGGGTGTGTCGTTTTTTTACTGTGTTCCGATTACGTGGGACAAGATGGCGCCTCGATGTGATGCGTCGATCTGGTGCCATGCGACAAAATGGCGGCTCGATGCAATGCCACGGTCCGGTATGATGCGTGCACGCTTGCAGCCGCACGGCAGGTACTGCGACGGTCTTCTCGGCGATGCGTCGGGACCCGGTGTGGATGCAGCGTGCTTCTTCCTGGTTGCTCGGCAAGGTGTCTGAACCAAGTGTGGATGCGGCACGTTTCTTCCCTGTGATTCGGTGATGCGCCGGGAATCGGTGCGGATGCGACACGCTTCTTCTTGTTACGTCGATCTCCCAGCTCCCAGCAAGAAACAGTCTCTAGAGGTTATAAACAGCAGCAGGCACCTCTTTGCAGGTTAGAAATCCTAGCAAGGAAATTCAGGGGAGCTGGTGGTGAAGTCTTTGTGTCCCTGAGACTTCAGACAGGAGGCAAGCTCAGTTTCAAGCCCTTGGAGATCTTTTTCTTAAAGCAGGTGACAAAGCAAACATCAAAGTCCTTCTTCTCCTTCCCTTGGCAGCAAGCAGCCACTGCAGGCCAACCCCAGACAGCAAACAGCCCAGGGGCAGTATTCCTCCTCAGCTTATCTGGCTCTTCTCCTTGGCAAAGGTTTCCTCTTGATTTCCCAGAAGTGATCTAAAAGTCTGGGGTCTGGGTCCCCCTTTTAATACACACAAATTATTTTTTCTCTGAAGGCAGAGAGTGTCTGTCCCAGCCAAAACCAGTTCTATCCTCACTTGTGTAGCTTCCTGGCAGGAGGTGGAGACAGCATTGTTGAAGGCAGACCAGGTCCATTCAGGTGAAAGGAAATCTCCTCCCCTACTCTAAATGCAACCCTGGACCCATTCAGCCCAGCCCTGACTCATCAGACTTATGGAGCCACAGCCCACTCCCAGCTCCTGTCACTCACAAGCCAGACATGCAATACACAAACCTAGGAGAGGCATACTGGATGGTTAGGCAAGAAAATACCCACTTTCTAAAAGTGGTATTTTCAAACACCGAATGTAAAAATCCCCCTAACCAAAAGATGCACGTTAACATTTTGAGTTCAGGCATACTAAACCTTATTTTCCTAAATTGTTCCTAGGGCCAGTTATGTTTAGAAGATGTTATAAACTAACGTCCCATTCTGGCCTATGGGGACAGATAGCCTTGCAATAGTGAAAAACAAAATTGGCAGTATTTCACTATCAGGACATGCCTCACACATCAGGGCATGTCCTACCTTTCACGTACAATGCACACTGCCCATAGGGGTACCTTGGATCTGCATGAAAGATGACCCCAGAATATTTTCCACAGCTTTGTAAATTCGTCAAAGCGGTGCATAGTTATTAAATATCAAACAAATCTCATTGCCTATTCAGTAAGGTTATTGCCTGATTCATAACCGGTCACTTTATGTACAGGATAAATCACAGGTAACCGTGTGATATAATCCTATGGCCTTCAATCGCTATCAAGAGTTTCTAGTGACAACAGAAACTATGAGGCAAGGTGTTTTTAGAAGTCGCTAGTGTCCTGCAATAGCTGTAGTGGAACTGCATATAAGACAAGTTACCCGAAAACCGTAAAAAGTTTATTGAAAACAGAAAGATAAACACTTAATTATACGTTTTGGCTGTAGTAAAACTAAAAGTGTTCAATCCAGCAGTTTTTTAAAAAAGTGAATTAAAGATTTATTATGAGTTAATCAAATCTGTCACCATTACAAACAGAATACAAAAAGCCAAAAAGACCGGGATTCTGATTATAGAAAAGAAAAGAAGATAGTTAATTATAGATCCTTTTCACTGTTAAAATTACTTTAATATTTTAGAAACTACATCTAAGTATTTGAAATATTTGCCTGTCAAAATCTTCAAGGAGACACTCAGGCCGTCAGTTTTCCTCTAGGCATGTTGAAAGAAGCATTATCGGTCAGCTTTTGTGTTATAATGGAGCTGCAGTTTGCTCTTGGATGCGGATTAACTTCCTGTTTCAAGGGTTGCATGAAGTTGATAAAATGTCAGAGAGCCTATCTACGAAAAAAATAATTGTACAAAAAAAGTTAAACATAGATTAATTGAAGGTGTTTTTGAACAGGGATATACGGAAGAAGCAGTAACATCAGAAATAGTAATATTTAATTTTTGGAAAAAATAAAACGGTGTGAAAGTACCTAAACAATATTATTTTTTTAGCTTCCATGTAAGTAGGGGCGGCTGTATTTACAATGTAGGAAAATGATAGGAGCATTTCTTTGAAAAGTTTTTGACTGTTTTTGACCCTGGAGAATAGGGCCTGCTAGCTTCAGTCTCATGGACCTCAGTCAGTGTCAAATGCTGCAATAAGTCTGCAAACTCCAAACCAGAACTAAGGCACATGCGCTTATATTGGGGTGTCGGAAGCATGAGTGCCGCTCAACAGCAGGGAAATCGTGCAGTCTTGGGTTCAAAGTCAATTGATGACGTATATGAGGCAGGATGAGACAAGACCAAGATTGTCGGCGTTTTGTAGTAGCCATGTTTTTTTGTGGAATGCAATCGCAATGCAAAGAAGGTTTTTTGTGTTGTCGTGGGTCATTGGTCTTTATCGATCTCTACCTGTATATACCATATCAGGGCGCTCAACCCAGTCCCAAAAAGGTGGGGGATGGTGAATCAGCATTTGTTTCAACAGAATTTGAGATCTCAAGTAGACTTGTTGTAGGTTTCTTGTCGGCAGGGCTATCCAGATTCAGAAGTGGGCACAACACAGATGTTTTGCAAAAGAGGTATTCATTTATTAACCTTCCTGCTTTCTCAAATTTGCTTGAAAATGCACCATTGGTCCACTCTCTTTTCAAAATTTTCTTGGGGGGAGAACCCCCCCAAACCCCTCTTAGACTCGCTACGGTGCAGTATGACAATCATTTTACGCCACACCACTTTCAAATGTCACCAGCCACCACTGCTAGTTGAATGAAGGCATGAGTTGTTGAGTTAAGCAGCCTCCCTAGAGATATCTAGAGAATACATTGGGCAGCATTCAATCAATCAATGGCATTTCCAGGTAAAGTTTCAAGACTATAGATAAAACCAGGGAGAAAGTTTGAGCTGATTGCTTCTAGCGTAGGAGACTGTGGATAAGATGAAATTGAGAGCTACCACTTGTTAGAAATGGGGGTCTCTAGTTGGCAATTGTTTGTACCTTTGTCCAAATGGGGACCCTTGCTTCTAGTCAGGGAAAGGGGGATACACTCGTAAAATAACCCCTGCTCACTCCTTGGTAGCTTGGCACGAGCAGACAGGCTTATCTCAGAAGCAGTGTGTGGAGCACTTGTGAACACATACAGTAATACAGTGAAAACACTACAAAGGGACACCACACCAATTTAGAAAAATAAGTAATCTTTATCTAAACAAGACCAAACACAAATCCACAATACAGTATTAAAAATAAGACTTTCAAAGGGTAGAGATAGTTCAGTTCAATGCAAGTTGTAAATGCAACACTTTTCCAACAAAGTACCTTAGATGCGTCTCACAAAACAAACAAAAGGGGTAGCTGGGAAGGTGATGCGTCAGTTCCTTTCTTCGGGGGAGGTGATGCATCGGTTCCTTACTGCAGCACAGGGGAGGTGATGCACGGTTCCTTACCGGAGAGGAGGGGGTGTGTCGTTTTTTTACTGTGTTCCGATTACGTGGGACAAGATGGCGCCTCGATGTGATGCGACGATCTGGTGCCATGCGACAAAATGGCGGCTCGATGCGATGGTCCGGTATGATGCGTGCACGCTTGCAGCCGCACGGCAGGTACTGCGACGGTCTTCTCGGCGATGCGTCGGGACCCGGTGTGGATGCAGCGTGCTTCTTCCTGGTTGCTCGGCAAGGTGTCGGAACCAAGTGTGGATGCGGCACGTTTCTTCCCTGTGATTCGGTGATGCGCTGGGAATCGGTGCGGATGCGACACACTTCTTCTTGTTACGTCGATCTCCCAGCTCCCAGCAAGAAACAGTCTCTAGAGGTTATAAACAGCAGCAGGCACCTCTTTGCAGGTTAGAAATCCTAGCAAGGAAATTCAGGGGAGCTGGTGGTGAAGTCTTTGTGTCCCTGAGACTTCAGACAGGAGGCAAGCTCAGTTTCAAGCCCTTGGAGATCTTTTTCTTAAAGCAGGTGACAAAGCAAACATCAAAGTCCTTCTTCTCCTTCCCTTGGCAGCAAGCAGCCACTGCAGGCCAACCCCAGACAGCAAACAGCCCAGGGGCAGTATTCCTCCTCAGCTTATCTGGCTCTTCTCCTTGGCAAAGGTTTCCTCTTGATTTCCCAGAAGTGATCTAAAAGTCTGGGGTCTGGGTCCCCCTTTTAATACACACAAATTATTTTTTCTCTGAAGGCAGAGAGTGTCTGTCCCAGCCAAAACCAGTTCTATCCTCACTTGTGTAGCTTCCTGGCAGGAGGTGGAGACAGCATTGTTGAAGGCAGACCAGGTCCATTCAGGTGAAAGGAAATCTCCTCCCCTACTCTAAATGCAACCCTGGACCCATTCAGCCCAGCCCTGACTCATCAGACTTATGGAGCCACAGCCCACTCCCAGCTCCTGTCACTCACAAGCCAGACATGCAATACACAAACCTAGGAGAGGCATACTGGATGGTTAGGCAAGAAAATACCCACTTTCTAAAAGTGGTATTTTCAAACACCGAATGTAAAAATCCCCCTAACCAAAAGATGCACGTTAACATTTTGAGTTCAGGCATACTAAACCTTATTTTCCTAAATTGTTCCTAGGGCCAGTTATGTTTAGAAGATGTTATAAACTAACGGCCCATTCTGGCCTATGGGGACAGATAGCCTTGCAATAGTGAAAAACAAAATTGGCAGTATTTCACTATCAGGACATGCCTCACACATCAGGGCATGTCCTACCTTTCACGTACAATGCACACTGTACATAGGGGTACCTTGGGCCTACCTTAGGGGTGACTAACGTGTAGAAAAGGGAAGGTTTAGGGACTGGCAAGTATGTTCACATGCCAAGTCTACATGGTAGTCCCAGACTGCACCCAGGCTCTGCAAAGGCAGGCATGAGTCACATTTTACAGGCTGCTTCTGTGGGTGGCACAATCAGTGCTGCAAGCCCACCAGCAGCATTTGATTTACAGGCCCTGGGTACACATGGTGCACTGCACTAGGGTCTGACAAGTAAATCAAATAACCAATCATGGAGTCACTAATCCATAACAACAATCTACACAGGGAGCACTTGCACTTTGGCACTGAACTGCAGTGGCAAAGTGTCCAAAAGCATCTTGACCAGCAAAAACATAGCAAAAATATAGGAGGCAACAGCAAACAATGGAAGGGAGACCCCGGCAAATGGTGCCAGGTCTAACACCACTTTATTGTTCAGACTTGTCAAATGAGTGAAGTGGGAATATCCCCTTTTCATTGAAATTTAATACTAAAAGATTATAACTGAAAGATCTTTGAATTAACACAGAGCTTAAAGACTGAGATGGGCATTTCTTGCACCCAGGGTTGAAGACTACTACTTTCGTTTTTTGAAGAGTAACAACCCGTTTATTGTGAGTCCTTTAGTCTTCCGATACCTACACTGAACATTGAAGCCCACTCTTGTGCAGTACAATAGAATGATAGCATCAGCGTTCTACAGTACACCTGTGCTATGAACTCGAAGCTTGGGAGGAAATATTTAGGCACCTTGGAATGCTTTTCCGAGGTAAGCAGCATGTAAGTGCTAAAAAACATCCCTGCTATAATCAATGATTCATATGCATCGGATATTCAAGAGTGCTGGCACTGTTGAACTTGAATCCAAGTTCCCCAGTTCGTACTCTTAATTATACTGAGTAGCTTACAGGAAATACCCACTTTGATAGTTTAGAGTACTAGAAGTAGTTATCTGATTCAAATGCTGCTTGTTAATTGATGAAACAGGTGTAAAGAGGAGCCACTCATATTATTTTTTTGCCACTATTAATCAAATACGCCAATATTATAATGTTATCTTAAGTGTCACAACCTACTTGTGCTCCTTCTGTCCAGTATTCCAGCCCGTTAAAAAGCAAATGTGCATAGGTCTTAGCCTCTGCATCCTAAGTGATGTGAGCCTGTCATGTTTGGCAATGAGGGACCTCCTTTATTTAGAATTGCACGTAGAGTGGACTCCTTCCTCAAATCATATTGCATGCTGTTAATGAACAATGGCACCAACCAATCTGCTCAGTTTGTCTGATGTAATCTTCATGTTTTCTGCTTATGTAGCCCCTAATTATTTCATATAATCCATATTCATTTATTTGAGGGCACATTTCTTATCTCGAAAGGAATGTTGTATTGCATGTATACCATATAACATTATTTTATTCAAGTTTGGTAGTTCAACAATGATTCTTATACGCATACACATTATTTATAATACCTTTTGATATAAGTGAAGGTGCAACAAGAATATGTTAATTCTTGAATTTGACATAATTCAATCTGTGACCTGCCCTTTTCTAAATAATGATAAAAGTGTATTTTAGCTGGGTACAATCAGGTAGAAGGCAGAGAGTAAATCTTTGACTTCCAAGACAAGTTCAAGCAAGCAGAAGCTGTAAACACTGTTCCTGAAGGCCATTGGCTGGCATTACAGAGCCAGCCAAGTCTCTTCCTTTTGCTGGGATGCCATAGCTTCTGTGCAGAGACAGACAAAGCCCTTGTTCATCAAGTATAACACTTCTGTTTTTCAGATGATGTATGCAGGTGAGAGGCTACCTTAGAAACTTGCACAAGCCCTTTGTGCGCTACTACAGCTTAGCTAGACTCCATCTTTTCTTGCAAAAGAATTCTGAATTTTGCATCATTTCTACTGTATTGCAATTCTTATTACTATACTGTTTATGAATTATTTTTAGTGCCACTTGTGACAAAATGCTCCTTTTTGCATGGTCACCCCTGTGTTTTGCTGAATTGTGTTTCTAGTTTTTATATTCTTTACACTTGAAAACAGCTATGCATATGCTCTGACCTCTAAAACATGTAGCAATTGACTAATCCCTAATTGGCATATTTAACTCTAGTATAAGGCCACACTATATGGTGAAGATACTGCAAACATTGCATGGAAAGTTCAATGTTACCTATAGAAGTCAGCCCTTATTGTGCCATCCGCTAGTGCAAAGCAGGGATGCATAGCTGCAGGTCTACCTTGGTAACCTAACTGCTGCAGTTTAAACCTGCAGTCCGACCTATCAAAACAACCCAATTTGACAGGGAGAAATAAAATTTAAGGTTACCATGTCCCTACAGTGACAGGGTCCCAAATGTTCTTTTCACGTGTTAAGTCTTTTGTTGTCCAATGAGCAAAACTGGAAAAGACATACAAATATATATTCTGCTATCTCTGGTTTGGGACCAGCTAGGAAAATAGTTCAATCACTATTTTTAATAGTTGTTAAAAATCCAATTCAATGGTGAAATTAGATGTTTAATAAATATTTAGGGAACATAACGTTTAGAAAATAACCTGTTCTCTACCAGAAGCTCCTGGACACTAATTTGCGCTAGCCTGACAACAGTTGCTGATCCGGAACTTGACCTCAATGACGTGTGAAAACTGCTCCTCGAAAAAAAAATGGCTTGGGTGAGCAGAGGTGTTTTTCTTCACTTTGCAGGAAGACTAGTTGGGTTGGACCCAGTAACTACATTAACTTCTAAAGGGCCTGTCACAAGTAAATGTAAGGTGAGACCAGGAGAAGGAACACCATTGTTTCCCCAGCAAGGCTAGCTCTAAAGCCAGTGAACAGAGAGCTACCCCGACAACCAGTTTTAAATGACCACAAAGAAGGGGTTACTAATTTTTCTGGGTGCACTTCTTGGCGGGCACAAAGGCCATGCACAGGGGAGAATGCTTACCCCATCTTGGAGTAAGCTGCACTGTGGGATTGTAAGCAATAGGGCAAACAGGAACTGCTGAAAAAATGGATATGGTTGCCCCATAGAACTTTGACCCTATTGTTTTGCGAGGAGCCAACCATAAATGTGGCACCCCAAGACACCATCCTCAGAACACTTTCAAGACCCCTGGAAGAACAGAAGACGACTGCACCTGCTGTTTGAGACCTGCCAGGAGACGCAAATGGATGGAACTTATCCTACTTGCACTAAGGACAAGACATTTAATCCAAGGGTTAATTGGCTGACCTCCTGTGTGGCTACAAGGACTCAAAAAGCTTCAAAAGGCCTTTTTCCTTCAGTGACCAGCAAGTAGTTGCAACTGAAAAAAGACAGGGCCCTGCTGCTGCCCTATGCTGGACCTAATCTTGACCTCTACGTGTTGTCCCTGAGGCCTGAAAGGACTTATTCTGAAATCTCAGATATATTTGGACTTAAAACAAAATTGGACATCCAGCAACTAAGAGGACTGGAAGCAATCACCTGTGTCAATCTGGCTATGACACAACCTCTCTCAGTAAGAAAATCATGTTGGTCCTGCTTGGAACTTGTCGGCAGCCACAAACCTATTTCAACGGGCCCTCAATGAGAAGGTGTCTAGCCCATGGGATGCAGTGTTGTATACAGCTTGCACACTTGCTCCATTGGAGGATTCCGACCTTTTAAGAAGAGGTTAAGTCCAAAGATAGAAGTCTTGACTGGTTGAAGGCGCCAAAAGTATTCGGTTGACAAGAGGATTTCCTTGTGTGCAAAATGTGACTTTTTGACTCAGATCTTTACTCTGCAAAACCAATGGTTTCAGTGGAACCTCACTCAACACCTATTCAACTTATAAGGAACATTGCTGGATACAGCCCATTGCCTTTGCCCTGTTGGTGCATTTTGACTTTCATTTCTGAGACTGATTTATAATGTAAGATTTTTGACGGGGATGAACCTGCTTGGTGTATCTGACCCGTACTCCAATACGGTTGTACTTAAATTGTCAACGTCCCTAAGGGCATCTAACATGAGGACCACAGTCAATGGTGGGGTAAAAGAGGGAGGCAGAAGACTCTCCAAAGGGCCACAATAAATAGGTTGGGAGAGCAAGAGCCGAAATAATCTCAGCTTGAAGACTTGGAGCAGGGTGAGCAGTGCGTCCTGGATTACTGAGGTTTCCCAAACAAATTTTTACCCCGTTCCATATCTCGCGAGAATGATGGCTATTTTTGCGTGGTTGGCCAAAAACACATTGCCCATTCCATAACTCACCACTTATTATTCTCACCCAAAGAAAGTACAGTCGGCTCTTCTTGGCATCATAGTTGGGCTTTCCTGTGTCCTGGTTTCCGCATCCAGACTTCTTTCTGGCCGGCAACTCAACAGCAACGTGTAGGAAAGAAAATAAATTCCATCAACTAGAAGAAACTGCTCTACAACCAACTAGGAAATGCACATATGCAACAAACAATGAGCATACTTACTGCCAGTAGACTTTGGTCCTGGAGACGATGTCTCCTTGCACAGGAATAGAACCTGAGAACAGACAATAATTGAACCTTTCGAGAACTAAAACCATGCAAGCCAAGAATGTGTTACAGACAGTGTAAATAAAAAATATTCTTGTTTTTGAATAATGCTTGGGGAAAAACTTTGCAACCCAAAAGGATGACCCCAAGGGACAAGTTTTGAGTTGATTGTTTGAGAACTTTGAGAGACGGTTGTTGTGAACTTCTAAAGAGAGACACAGTATTATATTTTGTTGAGTGCCAGTGAGCATAGACACATACAATCATTATTAACCTAATGTAATGTTTTTAGAGGTGCAAGTGCAACCCAAATCAGACACCCAAGAGTGCAAGCAGCTATCCTCCATTATTTTCGTTCCTTCACACATATAGCTGGGCCATTAACAGCAACCTGAGCAGGCACAGACTACACAGCACCAGGGACTGTAGGGGCACAACAAAGTACAAGCAGGACTGGCAAGTTCTCGGACAACTGCAACTGAAGCCATTTCTCTCTCTTCTCTTCTCATCCCATTACCCTTTCCCCTATTCGGCTTGGCCTGCCTTCAAGTGACCATGTGGTATTGAGGTGGCTATATAATGACAGGGCAATTGCGAGCCATCCTCTGTGAACATGTCTTGTTTCCACCTGATCTCATACACACCAGGTTATATGTTAAGCTCTTGACAATGTTCCTAGGTCTTGGTTGCCTGAGAACAGTAATTACTGATTGGTGCTTCACTGGTTTTTGGTGGTTGGTGCTTAATATTCAAAAAATCATATCTACCGTTACAACATTGGTTTTTTGTCATTTTGGTGTCATTTTCTTTATTACATTTTACTATATGTTTATAAACTTCAGTGGGCTTTTTATTATATTGTTGTATTTTTGACTTTTTAACTGTTTTGGTACTTGTAAATGTTTTACACAGTTAAGCCTGTCTGCTCTGTGCCATAGCTATCAGGGGTTGAGCTCATGTTTAAATTATTGAAACCTTTGTTTGGACCAAATAGGTTAGTGACTATTACTTGTAGTGGATTATCCACTTTACTTTATAATTCACTTTCTCACACCACTGTTTTGTTCATTTTTTTAGTTACAACCATACACATTTCTTTGCACTAGGATAGGATGTTGATTTAAAAAATGGGACAGGGAGCTCAAGAAACTGAGGCCTGAATCAAGAGAGTGCTGACTGCAGCTTTGTGAAACTTCAAAGGTATGCAAATGCTACATTTAGGTGCAAAGTACAAAAAAAAACATTGTAATTGTGGATATAATATATTTGAGTATATATTCATATAAAAATGAAAAAAGATTGCGTACGTTGAGAGTTCTGGCATGCCAGATATATTGGCTTTGGCAATGTATGTTAAAAAAAATCTGAACCTATTGGTTTTTCCATTAGCTGTTTTGCTCCTTTTCACTGGTAATAGAATAATGCTGGTCTCTAAAGCTCTGGCAGCAGCAATAGAAGTTAGACACAGTCATAAAAATAATACTCAGCTGTGTTGTCTCAGTATCACTGCATCCTGGAGGCAAGAACAGTTGCTCATTGTGTGTCCTACACATTTGGACCCAAGCTGATGATTTTTTGTTAGTAGAGCAAACACTTAATTAGCTTTTATTTCCTACAGTTGTTGCTAAAAAGGCTGTTAGCACATGTCTGTCACTTGGAGTGGCTGGCAGATTCCTGTTATTATGTACCCCTATCTAGGCCTAAGTAGCTAAACAACCTTTCACCTACATTTGCCCTACCTTGCTCCGCATAATGGTTCTAGCACTGACCTTTTACCCTTTTATGTGCTGAATAAATGTTGATCGCTTTCCTTGAAACTAGCCTCATTTGTTATGCATGAGGATTCTTAGAAAAGTCCCCTGCACATGACGTACATAACAAGATTAACATACTCTGTATAAAAGTCATGGCCATCTTCATCCTTGGGCAAAATAACTACTTTGCATAGTTGCAGATATTGATTTAGGCTCATTCACATAATCATACTCACAGCATATTGATTGTGTTAGGAACCCGAGGCTATCTTTACGATATAAAAGAACCATACTTCACTTGATAGAAGGAGAAGATGCTTCTACGCTGACTCTGAGGTCCCTGCACGCAGAAGCTCCAGCACGCAGTGGTCTGACATCCCTTGCACGGTGTTTAACGTGTGACCAAGTTGGGGTCCTTCATTCTCTCCCATCAGGTAATGGGGTTGGCTCTTTCCTAGCAGGTTCTTGGCTTTACACCTACATACATGCTGGCTGCACTTAGGGAGGGTCTGCATCTTAGGAGTACGCTTGATTACTGTCATGTTTATATGCCTGCATGTATTTACTGTTTTAGCACCATGCCAGAATTCTACCTTGTATTTACTCCGTTGGTGCTTATAATCTTTTACATTTTTCTTCTGTGTAATGATTGTCGCAGCAAACTACAATATACTAGAACGACGCTAGTTCAATAAATGCTTCTTGAAAACGTCCCCATCATTTATTCTGTGTATCGCTCTGAGACTATTTGAGTACAGTTGACGGAGCAAAAGGTACTGTACTGTTTCCACGATCCCTGAAGAATCAAGGGTTGTCATGTTCGATAGTTACCAGAAACTGTTCGCTCCTTGGTAAGGTTGGGTGGCTTATGGTGGCACTGTGAGCTAGCTGGTGTAAAGGCTAACATATCCCTTTGAGGCTGTCCGGAATCAGTCTAGACACCAGTCCCTTATTTTATGTTGTCTAAGTGTGCAGATCCTATGTATTTTTGGGAACTACCTGACATGGCGCCCACAGTTGGTTTGGTTCTTATTTAATGGTCAAATCTCAGTAGTTCAGACGTGCTTTCTCAGATACCCCTACTCACATTTATCCAGAAACGTCTGGAGTGGGATGGGCAAAATAAGCTGCAGCTGAGTAGGTATATCCTATGTATTGGCTGTGGGTCAGTTCAAGCTTAAAGGATTTATTTATTTATTTGTTTATTTTATTTATTTGCAGAGTTTTATATAGCGGTAGCTAGACCCAGTGGTATCAGAGCGCTTTACATGAAAACAGTTGTACAAATTTACATCATGTACCTTATGGAAAATTGGTTTAACCAAGGGCGTAGACTTTTATTCACATTGTCACATAGCATCGGTGAGGAATGTTAACCATAGTTAAGGCATACGTTATTGTTATGAGAATACAGTAAGATCAACCAAGGACAGTTATAAAACATACAGAACGAAAGATCAGCAAAACAATTGTGTAAGCAATAAAACAGTTGCCTCCACCTATTACAGCACAACACTTCAGAATGCACTTGTAAGATCCGTCCAGCCATTATTGCTCTGAGAATACAGTATGTAAGATCAGCAAAACAGCTCCAAGATTGCAAGCAATAAAACATTTGGCAACACGCCGGAATGCAAAAGTGCCAGCAGGCCCCTTTTCCAAGGATTATAGTTCCCCACATTGTGCAAAACCTTATCTCTCTTCCTTACAACTTCCTTCCACAATTTCTGTCCAAGAAGGTGTTTCAAATGCAGTTGAAGATGAGCTTGAAGGTACTCTAAATATTATAGAAAATTGCAGACATGCAGGTACTTTGAAATTAGTGGAATATGGCCTCCCAGCAAATGGGTGGTAGTGTTACTTTCGTGATTGAGGCGCACAAGGCATTTAGAATAGAGGTATTCTATTCTTGGGTTAGAATCCTGCCCACAGATGCATGCACAAAGTTGTTTCACATTTACATTGAAGGAGAGATACCTGAAGAATACTCCATATGTGGATGTAGAAGTCCCATTAACCTACCAAGAGCATATTAATTGGTTTAAAGGCGCCCTATCTTACACTACTGAAAATGTGAAACCTGGCCGGTCCGAGCTGCTCACACATCACATGCAGAGATTGATACATTGTAAACAGCATAATTACGTACACTGTACAGAGACATAGTAAAACTGTACAGACACCTTACACAGTTCGTAATGCGAACACTTGCAATTCAACCTACAAGGGTCACTCAAGCTGGCCAGTCTCAAGTGACTACGTCAAAAATCCACCCACTGAACTCCATTATGGGAAGAATGCCCACTGAATGTGAGCAAATGCTGTTCTGGATAGCACAGAAAGTAGCACAGCTTGAAGCAGTATTTCCCCATATGGTCCCGCTGGAAAAACACAGAGTACTAACAATTTGCTTGTCAATGGGATAGCTCCTCCGATAGAGGATTGTATCACTTGGGGTACAGTTTTCACTGCTGTTGATAACAGAAAACATGGTACACCCTCATTAGCTGTTATACCACAAGTATTTAAACAAATACAGAATGAATACGGGGCAGAACTTGCCCTGGACTTAGTGATATCAACAATTATGTTAGGTAACATAAAAAGGGAGGCAGCTGCGGTGGCTATACACCAACACGTGAGGGAAGTTACTCGTGCACAACAGGAGCAAGAACTACCTAAGATTATCAAAGAAACCTATGCTTCGCTGGGTAGAGATAATTTGGGAGCTAGACCTGGGAAACCACAAAAAGCGAGTAATCTTGAAAAGGACCAAACAGAGAGACGGGTCAGAGCTTTTAACCGTCCAGCACCAAATGTCACTACTTGTGAGAGCCTATTACAACTACACTATTTCTCGCTGCATCTGGTCTAGGATGTGACCCACATGCATCCTAAAAAGTGGTTACAGACCACCACTTATCCAAAGCAGACAGAATGACCCTGCACCCGAGAGAAGTCAGTGCACTCTAATATTGATGTCCTATTGCACCATATTTAAGCACGAATGAAGTAATCCAGGGCAGACAAGATTAGCCCTACACATCAAAAAACATGTATCTTCTAGTATAAATGTTCTAGCACATCATATTTTTGAAAAATTAGAACAGTGTATTGAATAAATAGCTTCCCAGATGAAAATAAAACAGATGGTTGTGTTACTTGATTGGAGTAAATTTCTTTAATTGAAAAGCAGTTAATCCTTAAAAAAGCACCACACAATTGCTTTCCAATTGCTTGCCAACGCGTTTCATCCCTCACGAGACTTCTTCAGGGCTTCATCATGGTCTTTAACTCTTTGAGGTGCGCGAAATAGGTCATGGTGATTATTATTATTATAAGGCAGCGAAGGCGATACAATATATTAGTGTTTCGATTCACGTAATAACATTTTTTTTTTTTTGGCTGAGTTTTATATAGCGCGAACTTGACTCGAATCCAATCAGGTGTCAGAGCACTTTACATAGCACCAGTTACGTTACATGAGGACACACAATATTGTTCCAATATGCGTCACTAGGCGTACGGGACGGTTAATCAATGCCAATTATTAAGATTCTGTAGTATTTTAAAATCAGTAATTTGGCAACAAATGCCACATTACCGATGTAATATCTGTTTACGTTAAGACCTTGTCCGCGAAATAGTAGCATACGTGTAATCTGTAACCCCTTGGCTTTTCCGTAGGTAGTGGGCAACAGTGCTGCCCTCCGCAGAAATACGGCCGTCCGGTTCCCTCCAGGTGGTGACGAGCAAAAAAAACACAGAGTACTAACAATTTGCTTGTCAATGGGATAGCTCCTCCGATAGAGGATTGTATCACTTGGTGTACAGTTTTCGCTGCTGTTGATAACAGAAAACATGGTACACCCTCATTAGCTGTTATACCACAAGTATTGAAACAAATACAGAATGAATACGGGGCGAACTTGCCCTGGACTTAGTGATATCAACAATTATGTTAGGGAACACAAAAGGGGTGACAGCTGCGGTGGCTATACACCAACATGTGAGGGAAGTTACTTGAGCACAACAGGAGCAAGAACTACCTAAGATTATCAAAGAAACCTATGCTTCGCTGGGTAGAGATAATTTGGGAGCTAGACCTGGGAAACCACAAAAAGCAAGTAATCCTGAAAAGGATAACTCAAAGCAAGCACAGGATTCTTCTAAAAAGAAATGGGATAACAAATAATCAAAAATAATAGGCAGAATGCATCACAATCACAGGGTGGTTCTCCTCAACAGAAGCCCACTGGTAGAAAATACAATCTTAGAATCCATGACAATATAAAAAAAACCTGACAGGTATCAGGATACTGATGCACGCTTCACTCATTCCTTTCAGGGTTCACCAAGAAACTTGGAGAGGGAAGGACGGTCAGAACACAGATCAGAAGAGCGAGTCATGCCAAGAGACACACATAGCTATTCAGATTACATTATCAAACAAGATAAACCCAAAACGAAACCTCAATTTAAAAATAAGAAACACAGGGTACTGAGAACTCTACTACTGAACGGGAAATGGGCTCTGACAATGATAGACAGTGCAACAGAAGTAACAATAGTTAGCCAGAACCTGATGGAATTTCTGGTAGCAGCAGCGTTGAATGAACTTATCACTGTGGACTTGCAATGGTAAGTGTCCCACATTGTTGACACAAAATTATGCTCCAAATGGATGGGGACATACTGAGAAAAGTGAAAGGTCTCTTTTGGAGAACCTGACCTTTGGATATGATATCCTTTTGGCTGCACAAACATTGGCCGCCTGAGTTTGTTATGGAGTGCCTGAAGGGGGAAGATGCAATTTTGCCAGATTTCTCCGATCTCGTTCATGAGACACTAAAACATTCATCATACTCGCAGGAGTGGGCGTTAGTGCTAGCTCCCGCACTTTACCGCAATCATGTAGGGTGGGATACTGAGTCACCTCACCATAAAATCCCATTAAAATCTACTCCTCAGAGGCAGTACCCAATAAAACATGACACAAAGAAACAGGTCAGGGAGATTTTTATCAACTTGAATACCAAGGTGTGATGGAGAATTGCACTACTTCCATGAATAATTCTTTGTTTCCCGTAATGAAACCCAACAATTCATACTGTCTAGTTTTAGACTACAGGCATTTGAATACATGGCAAACACAAGGAGATGATGGACGGAGCGCTGAAACTTTTCTGACACTTACCCCCAGTCCCAGATCTGGGTTGAATCCATCATCATTCTTTAGCTCACTTCACCACCTCAGTTCAGACCCAGGTATATGCAAATCAGTTTTGACCCTGTGGCTCATGGGAACACTTTAGCCTGAACTGCCAAGCCAGGTCATGAATACATGCACACAAACATACACACAAACATTGTCAGTACAAAATGCACATAGTGCTGCATTAATGAAGAACATTGTGCAGAGGAAATAGAAAACAGCAGTAGAAATCTCAAATGGATTCTTCAGCCAAAATATAGCATCTGGAAGCAGATGTGTGACAGCATTCAGAGGAACAGAGTTACTTCAAAATTGTGATGAGGATGCATTATCCTATGTAGATAACATTTATCTGATGAAAGATGAGTTATTGGAACACTTGAACAGGGTGAACAACATAATACTAGGGTTCGCCACTGTGGGCTACAAATTTAACTTTAAAAAATCAAAAGTTGTCCACCTCAAAGTCCCATTTTTAGGATGTGAGCTATCAAGTAAAGGGAAAAGGCTGGCAGCAAATCTTTTTTTTTTTTAAATGTGCCCAACTCCAACCTTCAAAGACTCTGAAAAGCTTACAGTCCATTTTAGGATTCCTAAATTTTGGCAGAACATACATTTTGGAATAGGCAGAAAGGGTTAAACCTTACTATGACCTAATTAGACCTGAATTTTCAGTTTGACATTGGACACAGGACCACACAGAAATTCTCAGTTCCGTACAAGCTGACATGAAAGCTTCCAAAAAATTACACACATGTGTAAATACAACTAATTTGGTGATCCGTGTAGTCGCAGGTCAATCAGGGTACACTCACCACACCTTCAATGAAGGCAAAATGGTACCCATGGGATACAAATAAGATTTGCACTCAAACGCTGAAATGCGTTTTGCATCCACAGAAAAGATACTGACAGCAGTACAAACTGCTCTAGTGAGAGAAAGAGCACTAGCACAGGAGAAACGCATAATTGTCATGACTCCAGTACCAACCTTAGAGGCTGTTACCAAAGCAAGCGTTCCAAATGCAAAAGCACTGCATATACGATGAATACAATGGGCTAATTCTCTCACTGCAACAGATGTAGACTACAAATTAGATTCTGCATTAAAAACACAAGCATGCCTGCAGTATGAACAAGAATATCTTCCCCTTAATCAAATAATGCTTCTAGATCAGTATGAACACAGCAATAACACTGACGGATCAGCCCAGCCTGCTGTAGAAGTAAACAGCAATACAACGCAGCATGTGCGATTGTGAAGGGTTGTATACGGGACGGCAAGTTCACCGACGCAGTCTCTAAGAGATTGCATGGCACAGCTTGCAGAACTAAAAGCCCTGGTACTGGCACAAAAAAATACGGATCGCGAATTCCCCACACTCATTGTGTGTGATTTGTTTTACTGTGTCCAGTCATACATTAAATATCTTCATTATTGGGGTCAGAATGAGTTCAGAGATTCAACAGGTTGCACAATAAAGCACAAATTGCTTTGGGAACAAGTGGCAGAGCTGAAAAAAGGCTTGCCACAGGCTCATGTAATTCACACATTTAGTCATCAGCATGTTGGCGTGCACGTGAAAGGGAATTTACTGGCTGATGAAGCCAAGGCGACTTCTGCCGCTGATGTAATCACTCGTTCTAGCACGAGGATAGACAAACAAATAATGATAGCTGTGAACGCTACACGCAACAGCTCAGCCTTGTCCAAAAGGATTTTCACTCAAGTTCTCCTACAAGATAGATGTGCAAAACATTCCATGTGCTCAAATTCAAGGAGAGGGGAATAGAGTAATATCAAACATGGATCGCACATTAGGATTAATTCTAGCTGCACATGAGGGCCTGGGTTCAGCACACGCAGGTATTGCTGCAACTATTTCAATACTGAAGGAGCGTTATTGGTGGTCAGGTCTTACTAAACAGACCAAGGGTTATGTCCTTGAGTGTGACATCTGTCAGCAGATGACAGGTTCCAGTGTAGCATGTCCACCACACACACCATAATGATATCGGATAGCCCTCTCGCATGTGTCTATTTGGACCACTGCGGGCCCTTACAATCTGATGGGGTTTACAAGTATATCTTAGTGGCAGTGGATTCATGCTCTAGATTCCTGTGGTTTTGGTCTCAGTGCTCGGCTGATGCCTGAACTTTTAAAGGATTTGTGAGTCTTCATAGGGACATATACAGCTCACGAACTTACAAAGAAGCCATGGGAAGTTTGGGCGTAGCATTGCGGTACTCCTCCCCATATCATCCCGAAGTAGATTTCATTGTGGAGAGGAAGAACCGGGACTTAAAGCAATCCTTAACAGGTAGGGTATTAGGCTTGGGTGGCAGTTGGGTCAATCACCGATATGAGGTCTAGAGGGCACTGAACAACATACCAAGAAGTTCCCTGTGGGAGTACTCCATATGAAGTCCTGTTTGGGATAAGAATGTGGGTACCTGATTTCGACTGTGGCAGCACAGTGGTGGCTGAAAAACCATTTGACATCAATGATCCCTTGGCTTTTTTACAGGAACTCAATGAATTCCGGGAACTACATAACAACATCCAAGTGGAGAAGTGAAAGATATTCTGGCAAGACCTGCCTGGGTTCTGTAGATCGGGGACCTGGTCAGGGAAAAGATTTAATTTGGGCCAACTCGGACCTGTACCTGTCCTAGCTGTTGAAGAAACAAGAACAGTACTTCTTCTGCCCCTTACCGGCAAAAAAGAAAAGAGATTTGTCTCAATGTATCTGATCAAACCACACTATGTGACCAATACTTAATAGTAGACCGCGTGGGCTCCTGGGTAGCACCAAATTTCCTCTCGCTACCATACAGGAAGTTCAGATGGAAAGATTAATTACGTTTGAAGCTTCTACTTAACGAAGTGAAGGAGTTACCAGCAACGGAACCCAATTTGTACCTGATGAAATTGAGCAACATCAATCAACAAATGAAACGCAGATCTTAATTCAGCCTAACACCGATATCTATGTGAATATGTCTCAAACGGCATCTGCCAGTTCAAACCTGCTGAGCTACTAAAGATAGATCAAACTGCATCTGGCTACTACATCGATTTTGACATTTTCTCAATGGATCCAAGTGAACATGGGTTACCGCCACTGCCTGTTTCTCCCAAACAATAAATTTGTAATTTCTACCTTTGGCTGAAAAAGATTTACTTTTTTCCCCTGGCTACAGTTCTGGATTGCTATTGGTCCTCTGTTCCTAGTGCTTTGGATTTATATAGCGACTGTCTATTTCTTGCTCCTGAATGGACATTATCTCCCAGAATGCTCTGCAGTACAACACGTGAACTTGGTCCTGAAACCGCATGCATCACACCGTGAGCAGATAGAACAGTCCTTAATGAACATTACAGCAGTCCCAGGTCCTGAAGGAATAGTTTGGGACAGAGTTTCTTATCATGTGTATGGTTCTACTGAATTATTAAGAATACCACACATTCAAAATTTAACTTAGTGATATCATCACATTTACTACTTTCTCTGATGATTGGAACATTAAATCTGTGCATACTATGCTATCTGATGTAGAACAATCTGCTGCATTTTTAAGTGATGAATTGTATGATGATACATTTAATTTTGACACCATGGGCCCGATTCACAGAACTAACTTAAGACAAAATCCTAAACTTACTACTTTCGGTATTCACAGAAGTTAGGATTTTGTCTTAAGTTTGTCTTAAGACAAATTTAAGACAGACTTAAGACAGACTTAAGACAAACTTAAGACAGACTTAAGACAGACTTAAGACAGACTTAAGACAGACTTAAGACAGACTTAAGACAGACTTAAGTTAGGATTTTGTCTTAAGTCTGTCTTAAGTTTGTCTTAAGTTTGTCTTAAGTCTGTCTTAGGTTTGTCTTAAGTCTGTCTTAAGTCTGTCTTAAGTTTGTCTTAAGACAAACTTAAGACAAAATTCTAACTTCTGTGAATACCAAAAGTAGTAAGTTTAGGATTTTGTCTTAAGTTAGTTCTGTGAATAGGCCCCCCTGTTTTGTTACCAACACCATGGTTACCGTTTTTGGCACAAAGCAAGTATCCCACGTAATGTTTTTACTTGCCATCAATGGGAACATTGCCCAACAACGCCAAAAGGTAGTTCAACCAAATTTGTAAAGAAGTGTGCTTATTTGTCTGGGTTTAACATTTTAGAGCTGACCTCTTATTACTGTAAGCTTGTACCAACACCTGCAAAGAAAAATATGCTCACTAAGCTGATATACTCTGCTCCCTTTATTGCCCAGCTGTCTTTACAGGGTTTTGGCCTTTGGAGGGATACTATAGACACAAAATCTGTCTGGGGGACTAAAGAATGGCAAGTTCAGGGAACTCAGGCCTTATTTAGAGCATCCCTCATAACACATCAAATGATGTTTCTGAACGACATAGTGCAACAGACTTCCTGTCATGGATTAGAGAGATATCCAGTACTTGAACATACCTCGGATTCCCTCACTTATACACTTTGAGGGTTGGCAAAAATTACACACAGCACAGTGAGGATACACTAGATGCTATGCTACACAATCACTGTCAGCACAGTCAGCAGTCACTGACCCTGAGACGCTGCAAGCTGCGTTGCGCAAACACTCGCTCTCTAGCTACCTGGATTTTTACCTCACATTGCTGCTACTTCTGGTTTTAATTTCTAATTTTAACCCCATATTGCTGCTATTTCTGGTTTTAATCTTAATGTGATAACGTGTTGGATTGTGTTTTTGCACTGTGTTGCACTACGCAGGACACTTACCTGTCTCTCCCTGGCCCCGGTCCGACGCGGCAAGTGCCGTTGCGCGGAGGGCCTCTGGGAGCTGATTTCTGCACCACTTCCAGCATCACTTCCTGCTGGTGAGCGCTCTAGTTCTTCAGGCGCCCAGCACCATTAAAAGCCTCTCTAATGCGCACGCGCAGCGGACACAGCAGTCACTGACCCTGAGACGCTGCAAGCTGCGTTGCGCAAACATTCGCTCTCTAGCTACCTGGCTTTTTACCTCACATTGCTGCTACTTCTGGTTTTAATTTCTAATTTTAACCTCATATTGCTGCTATTTCTGGTTTTAATCTTAATGTGATAACGTGTTGGATTGTGTTTTTGCACTGTTTTGCACTACGCAGGACACTTACCTGTCTCTCCCTGGCCCCGGTCCGACGCGGCAAGTGCCGTTGCGCGAAGGGCCTCTGGGAGCTGATTTCTGCACCACTTCCGGCATCACGTCCTGCTGGAGAGTGCTCTAGTTCTTCAGGCACCCAGCACCATTAAAAGCCACTCTAATGCGCACGCGCAGCGGACGAGCGCAGCGGGCGCGACGGCGGCGCGCCGAAGGCGCGCCAAAGGCAAGCGCGTCTGCGCCCGTCCGCGCCTGTACCGGGCCCAGGGCCATTCCCCCTGGCCCTGAACACGCTGAACATACAATCTTTAGGTATTCTGCTCTGGATCTATATAAATTACGCCCCTCATCTATCAAGGGCTGTACTCGCATGAGCCTAGAAAGCACGGATAGGCCATTGAAGGCGTGCCCACTCTGCACATACACCCCCACCCTACAACTCAATCACCAAAGTAGTGCATCATGCTTCACTACTCCACCTAACAGAAATATTAGCGCCGCCCTGATCAATGCGCGTTCCCTTGTTAAACATAAATATGATATAATAGATCTTATAACTGTCCATAAACTTGATATTCTTTTCATTACGGAAACCTGGACAGATCCTTCTTCAGGACCGGATCTTGTAGAGGCCACTCCAGAGGGCTATACCGCCTTAAGGCAGGATAGAGTAAATAAAAAAGGTGGTGGACTAGCTATGATCTTCCATAACAAACTCTCAGCAAAAGTCACATCTATCCCCTTACCTACCTGTGAGGCTCTACACTTTTCCATTCAGTTAACCGCATCACAAACCTTCAAGGGTATCTTACTCTATCGCCCACCAGGACCCAGAACAGAATTTCTCCGTACACTAAATACGCTGCTAGAACCCTCTGCAGCCGAATCCACCTTCACAGTCCTAGGTGATTTCAACTTTCATCTGGAGAATCATCTAGATAGTCAGACTAAAAACTTACTCAATGACATGGAAGCAACAGGTCTATTCCAGCAAGTCCAAACTGCCACGCATCAAGACGGCCACATTTTGGATGGCCTTTTCTCTAATTCTCAGGCCATCCGCGTACAGTATATTCTCCCATTAGCATGGTCTGATCACCATGCAATTCTCTTTGAAATTCTGATTAGAGCTAAGCACTTACCTAAAGCCTTATCCATTAAATTGGGCCCACGGAGAGCCTGGAGGGACTTAGAGCCACAGCTCTTAAAAAACCGTCTATCCTCTACTCAACCTATAGTTTCCTCTGATCCCAATATAGCGTCAGTAACTTACACTAAATGGCTTAACGACGCGCTTGATCGGCTGGTGCCTATCAAGAACATCTCGAAAAATCGGAATGTCCCATCAGCCCCATGGTTTTTGGAAGTCCTTAGACAAGAAAAAAAACTATGTAGGAACTACGAAAGAAAATGGCGCAGATCCTACAACCAGCAGGACAAACTAGTCTATAAAACCGAGCTCACCAAATATAAACAACTAATTATTCAGGAAAAAAGTAGATACTATACCACGCAGATTGAAGCTGCACAAGACTCGAATAAACACCTATTCCAAGTAGTTGCAAAACTATCTGGGCAAACATCTGCTAACAGTGTTATCCCCACTCAGCCACTTTGTGACTCCTTAGCAATTTTTTTTGTCGATAAAGTGAACAACATCTACACCAAATTTACACCAACATCTAATACTAAGGCTCAATCAACGAAAAAGTACCCCCTTGATCACTCCCTTATGGAATTTGAAAACACTACCACTGATCAGATTGCTAATATAATGTCGGGAATCAAATCAGGCTCTGCCAATGATCCTTGTCCACCGGCGGTACTCATGCCGGTATTGAATCAAGTGGCCCCAGTCCTGTCTACCATCTATAACACCATGTTCACTTCAGGCATATATCCCACTATATGGAAAAAAACTATAATAAAACCCTTATTAAAAAAAGCCAACCTCGACTCTAGTGAAACCAAGAACTATAGACCAATAGCCAGCCTGCCTTTCCCGGCAAAAATTATTGAAAAAGTTATGAATTTCCAAATTTCTAAATACATTGAAGATCACCAACTACTAGATACCACTCAGTTTGGATTCCGGAAAGGTCACGGGACTGAGACCACACTCATTAAGGCAACCGAGGACATTAGAGTTATTCTGGATCAGGGAGGCACAGCAGTTCTTGTGCTGCTGGATCTCTCAGCAGCCTTCGACACGGTCAATCATGCCATACTTATCGACCGTGTCGCAGAACTAGGCATCGGGGGTAAAGCCCAGGACTTGCTTGCCTCCTTTCTTACTAACCGTACCCAGACGGTCAACCTTGGTACCTTCCAGTCCTCTCAACTGAGACTTCCCTGTGGTGTTCCGCAGGGCTCGACTTTGAGCCCTACCCTTTTTAATGTGTATGTGGCAGACTTGGCTAGAATCATTAGGAGCCATGGGCTGGACCTTACATCATATGCCGAAGATACGCAGTTGGTGCTGGCCATACACAATGACGGTAAAGAAGCAGCCGAAAAATTCCAACGAGGCCTACTGGCCATCAGTGACTGGATGACCACTAATTGCCTCAAATTGAATTCTGAAAAGACAGAAGTCATGATCTTTGGCAAGCTAGCTCCAGCTTGGTCCTCCACCTGGTGGCCTCTGTCTTTGGGCCCTCCACCCCCCCCAGTCACCAAGGTAAGGAACTTAGGAGTCATATTTGATTACAGACTAACTCTCCTTCCTCATGCCAATTCTGTGGTTTCGGCTGCTTTCTACAAATTACGGATGATAAAGAAAATTCTTCCATTTCTTCCCCTGACTTCAGGAAAAACTCTTGTCAGTACTCTAATTATGTCAACCATCGACTATTGCAACGGGCTTCTTTTGAATGCCCCAAATAAGGTCATTCACAAGTTGCAAACTATCCAGAATGCAGCTGCCAGGATGCTCTCAGGAACCCCTAAATATAAGTCAATATCTCAGGTGATCCGAAAATATCACTGGCTCCCTGTGAAGAACCGTATTATGTTTAAGGCCTTATGTATTGCGTACAAAACATCGCGCAACATAGGACCTCAATTTCTGATTAATGACTTGGCAGCCTATATTCCATTCCGGGCGCTTTGCTCATCCACAGCATCTCTGCTTACAGTGCCCCGCACCAAAACAGCCAAACGCTTTATTATCGCAGCTGCTAGACTTTGGAACTCGCTTCCACTACATATCAGAACCTCTCAGTCATTACTCTCGTTCAGAAGAATGACCAAAACGTGGCTATTCGCACAATAAGTCTTTTGGTATAGGTTTCATGCTGCCGTCCTTAGCGCCGAGACATCCATGGGTATTTGAGCGCTCTATAAATCTCATAAAAATAAACATAAACAAACATAAACAATGGTTCGTACAGTTCGTCTGACCTCAATTGGAAGAGATGATTGGTTTGGACTATCAACACAAATAGGTGGTAGTCAAGATTCAGGGGTACCACCGAAGGTTTTAGTATCCATAGGCCTGACCAGCGCTATTTTCAATCAGAACACTTGATGTTGGTGATATGTTACAGTGTTTGAAATTTATGCCTAGAGTGGCTAAAGACCTCAACACTGTCCCAAGTGAAACAACACTTATCCCTTCTTTCAGAAGGGACGAATCTTAGGGATTTTTTGTTAGGTCTCCAGAAGCTACTCTAGAAGCATTTCTTTTTATGCTATTTACAATGAGCTATGGAAAATCTCTCAACAGGAGACTGCTGAGAGAATATGTGAGACTGATAGGTTGACCTAGAAAAGGCTTGTCAGCAGTCGACAAGGGTATGACCACACTTTCATCTAGAATGTATTCAGTGGGCTTAGATGTAATGGAACAGGTATTGGCTATTCTTCAACATGGACAATCTCAATTGCGATCCATTCGATTTGTAAGCTGGACGCTACATCATTGTCTCCTGGCCATGTGCCCTGGCTTTACATCAATAGCACAACTCTTTTCTCTGTACACAATCTAACAGAAATACTGATGGTTATGGCATGCAGAAATGCAAAATATACCATGTTGCACATTGAAAAATTAGACCAATTAACTTTCAGCGTGGATGAGTCACTTTCCACAGAATGGTTAATCCATGGCTATGTTACACTGCCAGTCACGACATTCCAATTTCAATACTGTCTACAGTATCACCAAGTAGGCAGCTATGAAGTACTGGGAGATGGAGTACTGGGAATTACCATACAGATTTAGATGCAGGAATGGAGACACTAAGGTTTTTCTCAGCGATTCAAACTGTGAAAGTGCCTTAAATTGTTCCCTAGTTTGCACAGACATCTCGCCTCACAGAACTTGTAATGCTTCAGTTGCTAACTTGTCATGTCACTTGAAGGGTTCCCCAGCTGCCGTGATTCATCCGGTGTACTGGATAGAGACTTTTGATCTCCAGGTTGCAAGGTCTTCATATGAGATACAGGCACTAGTCTGTATGAACTTCCCACTCCATTTTGGGGAGATGGTTCATCGTATCATTAAAATGTCTGATACGAGGGGTATCATGCACCCATTTAAAAGCATAGGTTCTGCACTATTAAGCACCTTTCAGACAATATTCGATGTCATTCCATCATTTATACACTTCATATTGGGAAGTGTTTTTGGAGGGCTACCACTGGTCCTACTACTGGTTTTAATTTTTCTGCTACGCAATGGACGGCCCAGTTTATCTACAGATGGAAAAGGCACTGCTGGTACGACGTTGCCGTAAATGCATGGTACTCCATTTGGGCACACTTCGACTTCCGGAGCTAAGGGAGCATTGGTTCCGATCTTTCAGACCAGTCTGGGTTGACTGCATCTTTCCTGTGCTCTGCTGCCTATTCTGCGGATACGAATGCATGTCAGACATATGTCTGACTCTTCCATTGGTTGAGCCACCGGACATAGGTGTACGACTGAACCCCTTAAAGGCCCACATGTATCAGTGTCCTCAGCTTATTTCCATGTTGATGACAGCATTCTTAGAACCCCCACGGGATGCTTCAGCTCCCTTCGGAACAGACAATAGCTCTTCAACAGGTTCACTGGTATTGAGTGTATCCTCAGCAGCTGCTGTGGGAACTGAAGAAAATCACCTTTGCCTGCATATATTTACTGTTTTAGCACCATGGTAGAATTCTTACCTTTCATTTACTCTACTGGAGCTTGTAATCTTTTATATTTGCTTCTGGCTAATGATTGTCCCAGCAAACATGTTTTACACTAGAAAGACACTGGTTCATTAAATGCTGATTGAAAATATCTCCATCATTTATTCCGTGTATTGCTCTGAGACTATGTGAGTATAATTGAGCGAAAGGTACTGTACTGTTTCCATGATCCCTGAAGGATCAAGGGTTGTCATGTTCGATACTTGCAAGAAACTATTCGCTCCTTGGTAAGGTTAGGGGGCTTATGGTGGTGCTGTGAGCTAGCTGGTCTAAAAGCTAACATATCCTTTGGAGGTGTACAGAATCAGTCTATACACCAGTCCCTTAGTTAATGTTATCAAAACACAGAGATCTATGTATTTTTAGGAACTACATGACATTGTGTCTTTCGGCTCTCACTGCACCCTTTTTTTCCTACTCCCAACTAAATCTTTGGTGTCTACGTCTTTTCTAATCAATACCTTTGGCCAACATAGCATTATGCACTCTGCCTGCACCATGTCAGGACACTTATTCCCATACATTGTCTTACCAGGCTCACTCAGAGAGAGAGACACAGCAGGAGGGTGCCTGCTCATACCTGATCCCCACATGCAACATTTCCGCTCCTTGTCTTGTTAAAGATGGACATAGACACTAGCTATAAATCTATACTGGCATTAATATAATGCAGTGGAAATGCTAGAAGGTGAATATATTTTTGCATTGATTGGTAATTGTGTGTGTTGGGTTGTTTGGATGTTTGAGTGGGTGAATGTGAAAATAAGTAAAAGATTAGATTGACACAAGAAAAATCCCATACCGTTTATAAAAATAGAGAATGACACCTAAAGTCATTCAATCCAAACAGTAGAGCCAGAGTTATGAAACTTTTAGTTTTTAGTGAAATGTAGTGCCTAAAAGATCAAAGAGCCAACCGTGGGTATCCGGTCACAGTCACATGACACCAGGTCAAAGTCAAAATTTAAGGCTGACCATGATGGACTGAGGGTTAGATACAAGGAGTGGATTGGGCAAGGTCTCAGCTTACCTTTGGACTTTGAAAATGTTCTGAAGAAAAGTCTTGAAGAGAGTAGAGTTCCGTTGGGCAAGACAGCAGGCTGTGTCCAAGGAGGAGTTGACATCACTGGAGAGCTGCTGGACAAAGCCTTGGTGAAGCCATTGATAATGGCGGGAAAAAAGCTCAAAGTAGGAAAGGCTGGAGTTCCAGGTCAACAAGGTTGTCTTGTCGAGCCCGGTGAAGATTTTTACCTTCAGAGTTAAACAACTTTTTGAAATGAAAAATCTCCAGCGGGACGAAGCTGCAGGCTATACCTAAAGATGGTTCCACAAGGCCGGATGCTTTTGCGGGGAGGGCCCATTGAGCAGGATTTTCTGCTGCGGAGAAGAACATAGTGAGAGCTAACTCAAAGTCAGGCTGGCGGTAGATGCACCATGGTCGTATCAGCTGACAGCCAAGTCCCAGTCTATTGTCGGTTATTCAGGAAGCTTTTGTAGAAACATTTTCTAAGACCCAGCTTTTGGAGAAAAAACCACCAACACCACTACCAAGACTCTAGAACCTGATGGGGCACCCTTGGAGGTTAGGACACACTCCAGCAGAGGCCAGGAGCAGGGTTCAAGGTGTTAGGAGCTTGTAATGCCCTTGTAGCTCACACAAGAGGCCAGCCAAATTGCCCTTGGGGTCACGTTAGGTGGCACTGGGTTCAAGCAGATGGTCTAGTTCTCCTTCATGCAGCAAGGCAGTTCTTCAAAAAGCAGGGCAGTCCTCTTGAAGCAGCAGGGCTGTCCTTTGGTAGCAGGACACTTCAGTCCTGTACTACTTCAGAGAGGATAATCTTAAAAAATAGGAAGTGCCTCGCGGAAGCAACCACCAGAAGCCTGCTGGCTAATGCTTACCAACTGGCTCATTTCATCATCATTGGCACTTTCCTGTACAAGCAGGAAAAACATATATAGTACAAATCTATCTATCTATCTATCTATCTATCTATCTATCTATCTATCTATCTATCTATCTATCTATCTATCTATCTATCTATCTATCTATCTATCTATCTATCTATCTATCTATCTATCTATCTATCTATCTATCTATCTATCTATCTATCTATCTATCTCTATATCTATCTATCTATCTATCTATCTATCTATCTATCTATCTATCTATCTATACTCACATTGATTGACATGTATATTTTTAAGAGTGTTTCCCTCTCTATAGTTTGGTTTGTCCCTTCACACTGTATGCTGTTAATCATACACCCCTTTCACTGAATGACCGCGTACAACCAGAGCTTGTACAAGTACTGGAGGAGTGGCTGGAAAATAGAAATATTTATGACTAAATGGGAGGGATATACGGAGGAGTAAAGAGTGTTAGGGAAGGACTAGAGAGGGGTTTAGGAAGGGACAGGCACTCACTCTCAAAAGAGTAAGTCCATTTCTATTCACCAACTTCACTTCAGTAGTTACTACAGCCAAAAAAGACCTACAACTGTAGTAAATGTACTCCAGCTTAGAGCTGGAGTAAATCCATCACCACACATAACTAATCACTGGCACTGCAACACCTTCACATAGAAAATAATAGAGGTAGGGACTTAAGATAGAATCTCTTAGGATATAATATTAAAATAAATTACATGTGTTTACCTTTTTAAAAATATATACAAACTTAGTTCAATGATAAAAAAATAACAACTAAATATGGAATCTTTTTCATACTATTCCTATTACCTTTTTAATTTAAAAATACATTAATTAATTTATTAAAACAATAAGAAGGAATTAGAATTAGTTCTATACATAACTTTCACTAACTTTTAATACATAATAAATAAATATAAAAAATACTTTTGCTGAATGTTTAAAATCAATCTTAAAAAAGAATTGTAATTTAATATACTTAAATTAATTAAATATTTAATGCAAAATTTAGTTAATAGTGGGGTAGTTTAAAAAACAATCCTACTTTAAATAAATATATAATGTTAATTTACATTAACATTTAAGTAAAAAATGATTTTTTTAACCTTCAATAAACATTTTATCAGTTCCTATTCTTTACAATTGAGAGTGAGCCGCCCCGGTGTATAGAGATCTCCCCAAGTGTGCAGAATGTTAAATAGGATTGTAAAAACACTACTAGTAGTAACTTTACAGTTGTATATGATGTTTTTACTAATTCCACCCGCCCCTATTTCACGGGGTGGGACATCTAAGTTTGTACTTTTAAGTAACTTTACATTTATAAATGGTGAATTACCAAAAGTAACAAAGTATAGCCAAAAGTAGTACATTTGCTCAAAAGTGTAAGAGTAAACTTACACTTGTAGTTTTAATCACTTGTACGTTTACCATTGTTCATGGCCCACTCAAACTCCCCATTTTTCTCTTTCAAAAAACAAAGGCGTAACATATTCTAATGCTCATGTAAGGCACTCTTACGCACTTGGGTCAGGTTCGCGCTATAAAAAAATGCAAAATAAAATAAAAATCTGGTGACTGAGTTGCACATGGAATCAATCTCCGCCTGATCAAATGATAAGATCCTAGGCAATTACTTTATTTCACTGGGCCAGTTTTCCTTGACCATCACATGTTAAAGCAATTGAAATATATCAGCTCATCACGTGCGCTGTACAAATTACAAATAGGGTGCTCATGAGACCTGCCTCTTGGTTGGCTCATTGCATTATTGTCAGCGCTCTGGGAGAGCTGCATGAATGTGAATATTTGTAATTTCAGGTTTAGGAATCATCAGCTGTACTAAATTGAAATGCTTCCACAAATCACAGAAACGCTGGTGAATTTTGAAGGGTGTTTATGATATTCTCCGTCAAAGGCACTGAAAGTTAAAGCTGGTCGGACCTTCAATACTAGCCCAAACTTAGCAGGTATAGAATCAAAAAGGGGGAAGCCAGGTGATTGCAACAAAAGTATGCATTCTGGTGCCTAGAAATAAGTGCCCGTGGGGTGCACTGCCTCAAATTAACCACTCATGTTGTTGCCAGTGAAATGCTTCAAAACAAATTTGTATTTTGAGGAAGCTACCTTTTTCATTGCATTTTCTCTTCTTAATTATATAGAAATGATTTAGGATGATACAAAATGATGTCAGAATGTCAAGCTAGACATTGCTTGTTGTATTTGCAGCTGGTTTGTATTAGGTGATCGGATGATGGCCAATGATCGGAAAAGTACAGTTTGAAGTCACACAATCAAATATATAAATTAAATGATTCGGGCAAAAGTAAAATTCTGCAGTTTCAAAATTCAGTGACTTAAAATGGTATTCGTTTCCAAAGTGAACTAAGGATAGCTTAATCAATTAACAGAAATAGTTCAAACAAAGACATCAGTGGTCAGGAGGTAACCTGACTCAGATCTAAAGGCGCATTTTCTTAAGATTCAGCTAAATGAATACAGATAAAAAACACAAAGCGAACACCTCTAATGCAAAAATGCAAGGTAGTCATCAGTCTATGCGATATATCATGACATTACAATGAGTGTTGTGAGGAGTTCAAGTAGAAAAACAATGAAAATATAAACCACAGAGATAAATTGTTGATCTGATTTTTCTATATTTGGTTGCATATACATACAATAAATTCAGTTTAATTGTGTCAAACATCTATTTACTTATACTAATCAATAAATGAAGGCAGTAAGTCTGCCAACAAGTTATCACAGTTGAAGGCTCAAAATGGCCAAAACAAATATGATACACTGAAGTAACCAGTAGCCATCATAGCACTGAAGTAGCCAACTTGTGTTTCGTGAAATCTTGTCTCCGCTTCTTCAGAGCTAGAGAAACAGGCATATGCATTAGGTCTCGCATTTGCGAGAGTTTGAGCTGTTGGCATTGTAAATAATAATATCTTTTATTTATGTCTTGGTATTCAATTCAGATAAATAAAAGGCAATGTCATTTGTTAGAGTCGGGGATCTCTGGTTGGCGCAAGGTTGCCCTTGTGTCAAGCAGGAACCCTCTCCTCCACGTCAGGGCGCAGGATAACCCCTCGCGAATGACCCTTGCTCACCCTCTAGGTGCGTGGCGTGAGCAGCCAAGGCGATTCCTCAGGCGTTGTTGGTTAAGCACTTACAATCATACACACAGTAAATACATCAATCCCCCCAGAAACGGACACCAGACTTGGATATATATCAAAATACGATTCTTTATGTAAAAATAAGGTATATATATCTCAGCAGACTTATCACAAGACCAATAACGTTTTCGCTATGCCACCAGGTTATACAGCAGGCAAATGTTCTTGGTTCGTAGTTTCAAATGGATAGTTTGTAGTCTCTTTACTTGTAGCTCCAGTACTCACAGAGATCGGCTCCTGCGAACGGGGAAATAAGGCGTTGCGGGCCCCGAGCCCGATACTGGACTTCTTCCGTGATTAGGAGAGTCGGCACAGGTCGGTGCGACTCTCAGCTTGGGACGTGTTCTTGGGTCCTCAATCAGCAGGTGTGGGCAAGTAGGCAGGCGCGGCCCGCGACCCTTTAGCACGGCGGTGCAGGAGGGTCTCCACAGCGGGGGCGGCGCGGCCTGAGGTGTCCGGGGATAGCGAAGCGGGGTCGCAGGGCACGGTCAGTGCAGCTGGATGACCCGGCGTAGATCACAGTCGTCGGACGGCTTCCGGCAGGAGGGGTGATAGCGCGTTCAGCGCACTCCAATGGCAGGCGGTGACAGGGATGCAGGCGGCCTGGCCCGGGAACAGAGAGCGGCTCGGGACGGAGCGGGGCTTCTCACGGGTTGGAGGCAGGCGAGCTTCTGAGTGTCACGGCCCTAGGAGGGGCGATGAGGGGCGCAGTCTCTTTTCCAGCGGGATGCACACACGGCTCGAATTGGAGGACGAGCAAGAAGCACAGAGAACCCACTGGTCCTGGGGTTCAGTTCAGGGGGCAAGCTCAGATCAAGCCCTTGGAGAATGTTCAAGCACAAAGTAGCAAAGTCTTTTCAGTAAGTCTCTTCCTCTCCTTTCTCAGCAAGGCAAGCAGCAGGCCAGCTCCTCCAGCGTCTTCTTCTCCTTCTAGTCGGGCAGAGGTTCTTTGTGGTAAACAGGATTCTGATTTCTTAGGAGCCAGGCTCCTACTTTTATACCATGATTCTTTTGTTCTTTAGCGCCAGGGGGCCTAGGCCTGGCTCAGTCCAGTTCTGGAGCACTTTGTTATGGTGACTCTGCTCTTTCCTTTCAGCAGCAGGGCAGAGACATCAGCCGCCCCACAGGGGGTGGCGCCGGCTTTGTGGTGGCAGAGCACAGGTCTATTCAAGAGTCAAGGTGTACTCCTCCCACCCATCCAGGTGTAATCTCTCTACCCACCACCTGGCAGCCAACCTGTCTCTGGGGATTCCCCAACCCTGCTCCTTACTGTTGCCAGGCAGAACACATACACACAGCAGAGGCGGACTGAGATGGTCAGGTCAGTAAATACTAACTTTCTAAAAGTAGTATTTACAAACCCAGGATATTAAAATAAACTTGACTACAAGAAGTATTTTATTATTCTGAGTTCAGGCATACTAAACTTGACACTTCTACCATGCTCTCTGAGTCCACTGGGGTCACAGCGTTGGCGTGATCCCGGCAGCCCATTCTGGCCTATGGAGAGCAGGTAGCCTTCAATAGTGAAGAACGGAAATGGCTGTAATTCACTACTAAGACATGCCACACACATCAGGGCATGTCCTACCTTATGCCTACAATGCACCCTGCCCTTGGGCCTACCAGAGGGGTGGCTAATATGTAGGTAAGGGAAGGTTTAGGGACTGGCAAGTGGGGGCACTTGCGCAGTCAGCGCGACGGTCCCGGACCGCGCACAGGGTCTGCGGTGGCAGACCCTAGACACATTTTACAGGGCCGCTTTCTGTGGGTGGCGCAACCAGCGCTGCAAGCCCACCAGCAGCATTGGCATTCACAAGCCCTGGCACCCCTGGTGCACTTTACTGGGGACTGACAGTGAATCCAATAAACCAATCATGAACATCAATTACAGGTACACTTTACTTAGGGAGCACTTGCACTGCGGCACGGATTAGCCGTGGCGCAGTGCCCTGAGCGGACAACACCAGCAAAACAGTCGAGGCACACCATCAAAAAGTGGAAGGGAAACTCACGCCAAGGTGCCAGGTCTAACACGTGTCCCCTCCAGCTGAAATGTGGGGAGAACTACCCTTGCCCAGGGGGTTCCTCGTCACTAAGGCGGAAATACCTGGACAGACCGTCAGCGTTGGCGTGATCTGTACCAGGACGGTGTTCCACCGTAAAGTCCATACCCTGTAGGGAGATGGACCACCTCAACAGCTTCGGGTTTTCACCCCTCATTTGCATCAACCATCTGAGGGGCCTGTGGTCCGTCTGAACCCGGAAGTGAGACCCAAACAAGTAGGGTCTTAGCTTCTTCAGCGCCCAGACCACAGCAAATGCTTCTCGCTCAATTGCACTCCACCTACTTTCCCGTGGAAGTAACCTCCTACTGATGAAGGCTACGGGTTGGTCCCAGCCCTCCTCAGTCATCTGTGAAAGAACAGCCCCTACACCATGCTCTGAAGCGTCTGTCTGTACTAGGAATTCCTTGGAGAAGTCAGGGGCCAAGAGCACGGGCGCCGTGCACATGGCAGTCTTCAGGGTGTCGAAAGCTTTCTGACAGGTGTCAGTCCAAATCACGTTCCTGGGCTGCTTCTTGGAAGTCAGCTCTGTCAAGGGGGCAACGATCGTTCCATAGCCCTTGACAAACCTCCTGTAGTACCCAGTGAGCCCCAGGAAGGCCCTCACTGCGGTCTGCGTCTTGGGGGGTTCCCAAGCCAGGATGGTCTCAATTTTGGGTTGCAAGGGTGCCACCATGCCACTCCCCACTTGGTGTCCCAAGTACACCACGGAACCCTGCCCGATCTGGCACTTGCTTGCCTTGATCGTGAGGCCTGCTCGGCGCAGAGCCATCAACACTTCCCAGAGGTGGCGCAGGTGTTCGGGCCAGGTGGCACTGAACACTGCGATGTCATCCAGGTAGGCGGCACTGAACGCATCCAGCCCAACCAGTACCTGGTTGACCAACCTCTGAAAGGTGGCAGGGGCATTCTTCATTCCAAATGGCATGACTCGGAACTGGAAGTGCCCATCTGGAGTAGAGAATGCTGACCTCTCTTTGGCCCCATCGGTCAAGGCGATCTGCCAGTACCCAGACGTTAAATCAAACGTGCTGAGGAACCGGGCAGCCCCCAGCCGATCAATGAGCTCATCAGCTCTGGGGATGGGGTGCGCGTCAGTCTTCGTGACTGAATTGAGTCCTCTGTAGTCCACACAGAACCGGAGTTCAGGTGTGGCTCCCGGCGCAGCAGCCTTTGGGACCAAGACCACGGGGCTGGACCAAGGACTGCTGGAGGACTCAACCACCCCTAGCGCAAGCATTTTGGAGACCTCCTCCTTAATGCAAGCTCTGACCCTGTCAGTTACCCTGTAAGCCTTGTGCTTTACAGGTAAGCTGTCTCCTGTGTCCACATCATGGACGCACCAATCTGTGACACCAGGAACCAGGGAGAATCGGTCGGAAAACTGTCCCAGCAAGTGGCGGCAATCTTCCTGTTGTTCGGGCGTCAGGGTGGGTGAGAGGTTAACTCCATCGACTGACCCATCTTTCTCAGAGGCCACTAAGAGGTCAGGAAGAGGCTCGGTCTCCTCTTCCATTCCATCATCAGTGGCCAGCAGCATGCCCACTTCGGTCCTCTCTAAGTGGGGCTTAAGGCGGTTAACATGTAGGACCCTCAAAGGGTTCCTGGGAGTCTGCAGGTCCACCAAGTAGGTGATAGGACTTTTGCGCTCCACAACCTCAAATGGACCTGTCCACTTATCCTGAAGTGCACACGGCTCCACTGGGGCCAAGACCCACACCTTTTGTCCAGGTTGAAGCTCTACCAGAGTGGCATTCCGGTCGTACCACCGCTTCATCTCCTCCTGGCTGGCTTCCAGATTTGCCTCAGCAAGTTGCCTGAAACGCCGAGTCTGGTTTCGGAAGGCCAGCATGTAACTATATACATTCTGGGGAGGTTTCCTGGGAGATTGCTCCCAGCCTTCCTTTACCAAACTCAGAGGTCCTCTTACCGGGTGACCATACAGAAGCTCAAAGGGGCTGAACCCTAGAGACTTCTGCGGCACCTCTCGGTAAGCGAAGAGCAGGCATGGCAAGAGGACGTCCCACTTACGCCTCATTGGACCGTCCAGGCCCATGATCATGCCTTTGAGGGTTCGGTTGAATCTCTCAACCAACCCATTTCCTTGGGGGTGGTAAGGAGTGGTGAACTTGTAAGTTACCCCACACTCCTTCCACAGGGATTTCATATATGTGGATATGAAATTGGTCCCCCTGTCGCTCACCACCTCTAGAGGGAATCCCACTCGGGAGAAAATTCCCATCAGTGCCCGTCCCACCACGGGGGCCGTCACTGTCCTCAGAGGGATGGCTTCAGGGTACCGGGTGGCATGGTCCACCAAGACCAGGATGAACCTGTTGCCCAGCGCTGTCTTGGGGTCCAGAGGCCCCACAATATCAATACCCACTCGTTGGAATGGCGTACCGACCACAGGGAAAGGTTGCAGAGGAGCCTTGTGCTTCCCTCCGCTCTTACCACTTGCCTGGCAAGTCTGACAGGTTCTGCAGTAGGAATCTGAATTCTTGTGCATTTGGGGCCAGTAAAAGTGGGTGACAAGCCTGTCATAGGTCTTGTCCATCCCCAAATGTCCTGCTAAAGGCACATCATGAGCCAGCCCCAGTAGGAAGGTTCTGAACTTCTGGGGTACCACCAGCACACGGGCTGACCCAGGTTCAGCAGCCTTAGGCTCGGAATACAGGAGGTCACTCTCCCAGTACACGTAGTGTGTTTTGGCCTGAACACCATTGGCCTGGTCTGCAGCCTGTTGCCGCATACCCACGAGAGAAGGGCATTCTTTCTGCTCCCTGCAGAATTCCTCCCTGGAGGGACCTCCTTCTTGCTGCCAATGGGTCAGCTCAGGCAGATCTCCCAGTTCGGCAATCTGTTCCCCGGTAGGCTCCAGAGCATCCCCCTCAGGGTCTACTTCCTCCCGGGCCGTGGGAACTTCGGGGGCCGGTTTCCCGCGCCTCCTGCGCCTTCTCCCTAAGGCCGGTTCCTGGACCTCTCCCTCAGGCTCCAGGACCCTCTCAACACCCCTACTGGCTGCCATGGACCGGGTGGTCACGCACGCCCAGTCGGGTAGACCCACCATCCTCAGATGCGTGGTCTTCTCCACCTTTTCCCAAGGGGAACTCTCCAGGTCGTTCCCTAGCAGACAGTCTACAGGCATGTCAGTTCTCACAGCGACTTGTAGAGTACCAGAGACCTCCCCCCACTCAAAGGGAACTTGAGCCATTGGACAACGACTCTCTACGTTGTCAGCATTGACAACCCTACAGTAGGCATTGGGTACAATTTGCTCTTGAGACACCAGGTGTTGCCTCACCGAGGTCACGCTGGCTCCTGTATCTCTAAGAGCCTCAACCTTCTTTCCATTGATGGTCACCACTTGCCCATATTTCTTAGTGTTAGAGGGCAGGTAGGTTACAGGGACCATCTCACTGTCTCCTAGCGAGACTAGGGTCATCTGCCCGGGACCCCCACCCTCCTGGACTGCTACCTCCTCCCCAAAGTTAACACTAGCTACTTGCCGGGGTGGAGCACCAGTGGGTGCGGTCTTACCAAACAGGCGACACTTAGGATCAGAGGCAATGTGACCCGGGTCACCACACTTATAACAATTGAAGGGCCCCTTTGGAACAGGTCTACCTGTCGGGGCCCCGTTCTGCTGCGGGGGTGGGGGAGGCTGAGAACCCTTCTGCTGGTTCCCTTGGGAATTACTTTGGGGGCCTTTTTGGAACCCCTTCTGTTTACCCTTGTCCCCCCCACTCTTCTGCTGGGGACCCTGCCCACCTTTGGCGGAGTCTCCCACTTGACCCTTGTGGACCCTGGTGCTGAGCCAGCGGTCCGCCTCCTCAGCAAGCTTCCTCGGGTTGGACAGCTTGCTATCTATCAGGTGCTGGCGTAGCTCAGGAAAACATTGACTGGACAAGTGCTCCCATGCAATTAAATCAAGTAGCCCTTGATAATCATTCACTTTGCTACCCTTCACCCAACCATCCAGCGCTCTGCAGAAAAAGGTCACATACTCCACATACGTACTCTCAGGGATCTTCTTGGCCTCCCTGAACCTCTGTCTATATAGCTCAGGAGTTAACCCATACCTGGTCATTAAAGCTTCCTTCATATGGGGGTATGAGGTCTGGACTTCTAAGGGCAAATCTAACAGTGTGTCCCGCCCTTCCGCAAGGAACCTTCCCCACAACCCCGCTCCCCAGTCTTTCTCAGGGACCCGGTGTGAGGACATGGCCACCTCGTAGGCTCTAAACCACTGCCCTATGTCATCCTTTCTAAAATACTCCTTTACTACATCTTTGGGGATGTACACCTTGGACTCTACCTGCGCTGGTGGAGTGCTGCCACCAGAAGGAGCGGTGTCCAAACTTTTCGCCTTCAGCTCCAACTCCTTCAATCTGATATCATGATCCATTTGGCGTTGTTGTGCCTCCAGGGCCAACTTCTGCTTTTCCATTTCCATTTGTCCGGCCAACTTTGCCATCTCCATTGCATGCGCCCTGTCTGCTGCCCTGTCTGCCAGCTCCTCTGGCGACCGGACTCTGCTGGGCTCCTCAAGGTTGTCGGGTGGAACGATGTCCCCCGCATTCCGTAGGTCTCGTGACTCCTTCCAGGCTCTCAACGCCTTGGTGTACTGGGGCTTCCTCTTGCATCCAGCATGGGGGACTCTGAATTTTACACTGTAGCCTTTCAATTGCTCCATCGTGTAGCCTTCCAGTCTCTCCCAATCCACCTCATCTATTCCAGAAATCACAGAGAGTGCTCTTCCAGCGGAGTGCGAGCCAGGCATGGTTGCAGTAATGGCAGATGTCTCAACAAAGTTCAACAATTACAAACCTGTGGCTGCGTTATTTGGTCTGCTCTCACTATCTGGCGATTAATAATTCACTGTATGCAAATTACAAGTGCAAATCCGAAATCCCAACCGCTGCCAACAATGTTAGAGTCGGGGATCTCTGGTTGGCGCAAGGTTGCCCTTGTGTCAAGCAGGAACCCTCTCCTCCACGTCAGGGCGCAGGATAACCCCTCGCGAATGACCCTTGCTCACCCTCTAGGTGCGTGGCGTGAGCAGCCAAGGCGATTCCTCAGGCGTTGTTGGTTAAGCACTTACAATCATACACACAGTAAATACATCAATCCCCCCAGAAACGGACACCAGACTTGGATATATATCAAAATACGATTCTTTATGTAAAAATAAGGTATATATATCTCAGCAGACTTATCACAAGACCAATAACGTTTTCGCTATGCCACCAGGTTATACAGCAGGCAAATGTTCTTGGTTCGTAGTTTCAAATGGATAGTTTGTAGTCTCTTTACTTGTAGCTCCAGTACTCACAGAGATCGGCTCCTGCGAACGGGGAAATAAGGCGTTGCGGGCCCCGAGCCCGATACTGGACTTCTTCCGTGATTAGGAGAGTCGGCACAGGTCGGTGCGACTCTCAGCTTGGGACGTGTTCTTAGGTCCTCAATCAGCAGGTGTGGGCAAGTAGGCAGGCGCGGCCCGCGACCCTTTAGCACGGCGGTGCAGGAGGGTCTCCACAGCGGGGGCGGCGCGGCCTGAGGTGTCCGGGGATAGCGAAGCGGGGTCGCAGGGCACGGTCAGTGCAGCTGGATGACCCGGCGTAGATCACAGTCGTCGGACGGCTTCCGGCAGGAGGGGTGATAGCGCGTTCAGCGCACTCCAATGGCAGGCGGTGACAGGGATGCAGGCGGCCTGGCCCGGGAACAGAGAGCGGCTCGGGACGGAGCGGGGCTTCTCACGGGTTGGAGGCAGGCGAGCTTCTGAGTGTCACGGCCCTAGGAGGGGCGATGAGGGGCGCAGTCTCTTTTCCAGCGGGATGCACACACGGCTCGAATTGGAGGACGAGCAAGAAGCACAGAGAACCCACTGGTCCTGGGGTTCAGTTCAGGGGGCAAGCTCAGATCAAGCCCTTGGAGAATGTTCAAGCACAAAGTAGCAAAGTCTTTTCAGTAAGTCTCTTCCTCTCCTTTCTCAGCAAGGCAAGCAGCAGGCCAGCTCCTCCAGCGTCTTCTTCTCCTTCTAGTCGGGCAGAGGTTCTTTGTGGTAAACAGGATTCTGATTTCTTAGGAGCCAGGCTCCTACTTTTATACCATGATTCTTTTGTTCTTTAGCGCCAGGGGGCCTAGGCCTGGCTCAGTCCAGTTCTGGAGCACTTTGTTATGGTGACTCTGCTCTTTCCTTTCAGCAGCAGGGCAGAGACATCAGCCGCCCCACAGGGGGTGGCGCCGGCTTTGTGGTGGCAGAGCACAGGTCTATTCAAGAGTCAAGGTGTACTCCTCCCACCCATCCAGGTGTAATCTCTCTACCCACCACCTGGCAGCCAACCTGTCTCTGGGGATTCCCCAACCCTGCTCCTTACTGTTGCCAGGCAGAACACATACACACAGCAGAGGCGGACTGAGATGGTCAGGTCAGTAAATACTAACTTTCTAAAAGTAGTATTTACAAACCCAGGATATTAAAATAAACTTGACTACAAGAAGTATTTTATTATTCTGAGTTCAGGCATACTAAACTTGACACTTCTACCATGCTCTCTGAGTCCACTGGGGTCACAGCGTTGGCGTGATCCCGGCAGCCCATTCTGGCCTATGGAGAGCAGGTAGCCTTCAATAGTGAAGAACGGAAATGGCTGTAATTCACTACTAAGACATGCCACACACATCAGGGCATGTCCTACCTTATGCCTACAATGCACCCTGCCCTTGGGCCTACCAGAGGGGTGGCTAATATGTAGGTAAGGGAAGGTTTAGGGACTGGCAAGTGGGGGCACTTGCGCAGTCAGCGCGACGGTCCCGGACCGCGCACAGGGTCTGCGGTGGCAGACCCTAGACACATTTTACAGGGCCGCTTTCTGTGGGTGGCGCAACCAGCGCTGCAAGCCCACCAGCAGCATTGGCATTCACAAGCCCTGGCACCCCTGGTGCACTTTACTGGGGACTGACAGTGAATCCAATAAACCAATCATGAACATCAATTACAGGTACACTTTACTTAGGGAGCACTTGCACTGCGGCACGGATTAGCCGTGGCGCAGTGCCCTGAGCGGACAACACCAGCAAAACAGTCGAGGCACACCATCAAAAAGTGGAAGGGAAACTCACGCCAAGGTGCCAGGTCTAACATCATTTATAATGCCAATAGCTTAAACTCTCACAAATGCGAGACCTATTGCATTACAAATGCTTGTCCTAATCTATTTGGCGTTCCTCTTTCCTTTTGCTCACGGGTTCTATCCCCTCCATTCAAGGGTTCCACAACTTCTTTCTCACCCACACAGTTACCCTCTACTCAATTCCATGAATGGGTGTGGCACTAACCGTCCTAAAACTTGCATTTCTTGGTGTGATTATGTACAGATTTGCTACATTAAAGTGTAAATTACACCAACTGGCCAACTGAATACCTTGCCCTCTCAGGCTCCCTTTCCTCTTCTTACAACTGTCTACTTTACTCAGTCCATGCCCATTCAATTTTTATGATCTTGTGTGTAGTCAATTCGTGCGTGCTATTTACCAGGGACCTGCATATAGACCGACCGAAAGCACACAGGTAGGTCCCGGGCAGTGCGGCTAAAAACATTCGCTGGAGATGCCGAGTGTTCGCCATGGTAGTAGACTGGAGCAAGGGGCTCAGAAACGTAATCTCTTTGCCAACAGGACAGCCAATTTACCATGCTGGGAGTTGGCAACGGAGCAGACGTGTTGGGTTACATCAGTCTATGGAACGTGTACACGCTCTAGGGGCTTCTCAACAGCCCCTGAGAGAGAGAGGACTCAAACAGAATCACTGTGGAAAGGAACTCCTTCAGTAATAACTGTTGCCAGTTAGAACATAGGGCCAGCAGTGTATTGTACGATATGGCATTTAAATTGAAAAGTCACACTGTGAAACACATTATACTAGCTGAACTCTTCTCAGTTTTTTCCCTTTTAGTTTGCGCCAATCCACCACACACAAGATGGTGGAGATAGCCGGGTGCTATATTTGAGGCCATCACAGTCAACATCACTGTCCCGCACTGTTGACGTTGGATCATACAAGCGAGCGGGAAAAACAAATAACATATTTCTTTAATTAAGTCAGTGCCCCTACGTGGGCATCTGTGCAGCGGGGAAGGAATGGAGAGTATTTAAAAGTTATAGTGTGATGCCCATGAAGGGGGTGCCGTGCGGAGTTTCTAAAACATGATGGAGTGGCAAAGAGTTTGACAAGCTGCCGCTGTAAATAAATTAAAACTAAATAAATAAAAGTAGCATGGTGAACCGCAAATTAAACAAGAAATTCAAATGAAAAGTCTGGTAGGAAGTGGACGCCATTAATAAAGATGGCATCCTGTGAATGCTGTATACATTAATTAAGTAAATAGTTCTCAGAACTGCTAATAAAAGCTCCTGAGTTAGGACACATGTAAAAGGGCCAGTCCTGCTGGAAGGTAACAACAGAAGACAGAGAGATACTAAGAAGGGACCAATAAGCCTATCAACAAATCAGAAGCCAACATTTACAAATGACAATGACACAATCCAATGAAAAATATGGGCAGAGAGTGGGTAGAGTTTCGTTTATACCTGAATACAGCATGCCTCGCAGAAGAGCGCATGCGCTGCTGAGGCTCGACCTAAAAACAAGAGGAAACAAAAGAGTGGGAAAAAGAGCTGTAAATCACAAAAATCTAAAGTTAAAATCAAAAAGTAGAGTAGCAGCAAATAACAAGGTGTAGAGAGAATTATTAACCACCATTCGGTGTTATAATTGACACAAGTGAGCATGCACTGTACACCATAAACAAATTCCAGAAGTGAAAATTCGTAAAGGAAATTACAAATGAGGCAAAAGAAAAAGGATAATAGGTTCAAGCTTACCAAATTCCACAGTAAAGAATTAAATAAAGCGAAAAATACACACTGCCAAACCAGTCAGGTCCTGTACAGTAAACGACATTCAAAAATGCGTAATATCCAAATACTGCATGAAAATCCTCAACCTGATAAAAGAAATTGACAAAGACCCGGTAGTTAGTCGATGATAACCACAAGTCGTCTCGAATTCCACATTCCTGTTTCAATATTACATTTTAATTGAAAATCTAAGCTGCCATAGAAGTGTCCCATTTTACATAGTACATCAACACATTTACAAGTAGTCTATCCATATATCACAAACTCTATATTTATAGAAAGACAGTACTAGTTAAGTTCACGACTCCCTCCTTACCAGATTTTTCAGATTTGTGCAGGGAAACCAGCATAATCCATAATGTGGAAAAACAAGTGAAGGCAACTAGAAATATAACTACAACGAAAATAAATACAGTAAATCAGAAGAAGTGGCCCTCTCGTGTTCAATGATCGTTATCGTACTAAGTGCAAAAACGAAAACATAAAACTTCCATCTGAGGTGATATTATCACGATAGCAAAATAACTGTGCATGATAGAGAAAATGAAAAAAGAATATATAAGTAAAACTGATTCAATATCTAACCTCAATGACGGCTAAACCAAGCAGTCATGAAACAAAAAAGCCCATTCCTATAAAATTCCCAGTAAGACAGCGCGTTCTCACATAAACCTCCTTCACGGACAAGCAATGGTACGCGGGACCTAAGAGACAACTCAAAACATAACTACAACGAAAATGAATGTAAGGAAGATTCAGTAGACCAGCAGAAGAGATCCTCCCTTATTTAACAATCATTATCCCACTGAGAGCAATAAAGATACATTTACCTGCATTTTAAGGTGAAGATTTTACCATAGCAAAATAGCTGTGCATGGCAGGGAAGGAAGAGAAAAGAAACTTAAGCAACGCTAACTATGTATCCAGGAATAATTGAAACGAAAGCACACAATCGTAAAGCTAGCCTAGCCCCGTGCGGTCTAGCTCACAGTGAAACAGCACGTTCCCGCATAAACCTCCTTCATGAACAACCCAAGGTGTGTAGGTACTAGAAGGCGGGTTAAATAGTCCATACAATCTCTAGTTAATCCCGCCACCTGGCATTGGGACACGGTATTTGTCTGGCTGAGTTAAAAACTCCAGCAATCCACATCGCATATCTCATGAAAACCCGTCCCGGAGCGGATACACAAGTGAACACAACCTTCCAATGAATCCATCAAAGGAATTCTTTGTGTGCTTTACGATTGTTTGGTTTAGGTTCAATTATGGCTTGATACCTTTCTATTGTTGTTTATATTTCCTTTCCCTTCCTTCCCTGCCATGTTAAGGCTCCTTTTGTGTCCTGTGCTTGACAGTACTACACTGGTCATTAGGATCACCAGAGCAGACGCAAGTCTTTCTTAGGAGCCCGCTGTCGGGCCTTCCGAACACCAAGGCTGCCCAGTCTTGATCCACAGCATCCCTCTTTCTTCCACCACACAAAAACCGCCTGTTTCTGTCTGTCTGCACTCCTTCTAGTGGCTCCATGGATATGCAGAGGCCTTGTGCTGAGCGCCTCTCCTTGTCCCTCAAGAGAGGTGCTCCCCTGATCACAGTGGCCCATGTTCAATCCCCGTATTAAACTGATCTAGAAACTCCTCACAAATACTATTTTGGTAGACCTGATTTTTGGAAATTGGTGTATTTTAGTTGTAGGTGTTTTTCTTGAATTGTTCATTTCTCTGAGCCCTCACTCTTGATATGCTGTTTTTTTTCTGCCAGGTTGTATATATCACTGCGACATTTCCTTACTTCATGCTGATTGTTCTTTTAATCAGAGGTGTCACCCTGCCTGGCGCAATGCAAGGGATCCAGTTCTACCTGTATCCAGACTTGAGCCGACTCAAGGACCCTCAGGTAAGGAAAGGGCTTACTTTGTGCAACTGGTGCATGTTCTGGTATTCAGATTTGTGCATAAACTCCTGTGCCTATGTTTGCTTCCACTGATGTGTCTTTAGTCTAAGAAATAATCAAAAGTCACACAGCTTCTAACCCAGGAGAGGTACAACTTTTTATCTTGGGATGAAGATTTGCATTAACTTCAATCTACTTCAGTAGAATCAACGGTTGTACTGCAAATGGTGCAGATGATGCAGTGGCACCGGGCCCCAGAGGGGAATCAAGCCTGCCTGCTCAGCACTGATGCAGTTGTTATCCAGACTACTCTCTATTTTTCCATAGGCACCTGCATGGGGGTTTATTGCTTCCCAGGTGGTGTGGGTGGCAGATAGTGAAATAAGGTGCAGTAAGTGCAAACATTAAAGTATAAATTAAATTGACAGACTGGCATAGGGTCTGTTCCAAAAGAAAACCCCCCAAAATACTCTAGCTGGCTATGCACCAAACTAAAGCAGCTTTTATAATATTTCAGAGTTCAGAAGCAACACACATTTAATGATATGAAATTACATCACAGTGTTGGACTAGCAAGGTTGCAAACACATACACCAATCATTTGTATGGTACACAGGATACTTCTAGGGACACCTACTTCCTTATGCCTTTCATTAATTAGGTTATGCATATCTAATTAAGGAAGCAAATTGAAATTTCATGCTACACAGCAGTACAATTAATTGCTCAGTTAAGGAATGACATAATCTGGACAAGGGTAGGCAGCCTTGGAAGTTTACCAAATAAATGCCTATCCTGAGCATTGCTTCCTTGAGATAACACAAACATCACATTTTATGTTTGAACAGACATCAAAACTAGGCTTCATTTTCAATAAATGTTTCTGAAATTGAAAAACACGCAAGCAAAGAGAGAGAGAATGTCTCAGTCACATAAAATAAATGTGCACTATTATTCTGCAAATATGAGTATCTGTCAATGCAGGAAGATTGTGGCTAATTTGTGCTAACCGAAACACGTTTAAATTAGGCATTATTTTTCAACATGTAAACAAATGCCTAGGGATGCCACTCAGATGGGGTATTGGGCACAGATTGACCTAAGTTATCAAAGGAGATGTGACGGCTGCTTGAGCTGGACTGTGCTGATAGATATTATTACATTTGCCTATATTGGTGGAGCACAATTGGAGGCAAAGTTTTGAGTGAGTAGGCACTGATGTACAGTAGGAATGTCAACTTTGATCGAAACGTATGCGCTTAGAGGGTTCCAGAACACAGGTGTGTTCCGAAAGCGTCAGCTCTGAATTCACAGGATTGCTAGATTAATTGTAATTACCCAACAACCCCCGCCCGCCCCCCCCCCCCCCCCCATCCGCCCCCTTATGTTATAAATCTTGGAAACATAAAGTCTCATTTGGATATGCATTGCTTCCAAATCCAGCACATATATTAACCACTAGTCTTTTTGTGCATTAATTCCTGCCATGTGTCCAGCAAGTGGATGCACTCATTAGACCCTTTGGTGTGTGTGTGAACCAGAATCGCTCAGATCAAATCCACCTTGTGCTCTGAACTTCCATTTTTTGTGAGCATTGAGTGGTTTGTCTGCAGACAAGGACCTCAGTACTGAGCCACAAAGAAAAGTGTAGAATAGCCTTTATCCTAAACATTTCTTAACAGTGAGACTGATATCAACCAAGGCCAGAAGTTTAATATACACTTTTTTTTATTTTTGCCTATACTTTACCATGCAGAGATCTCTGCCTGACTGCAGAGGCTGCATATGGTAAAGAATAAAGACAACTGTTGGTCTCTAGCATGTTGCTGCAATGCGAGCTCATATCTGAGCAGCTTTAACAGCTCGGGCAGCTTGAAGTGCTCAGCCTGTGCAGTGACCGTTCCTGCTAGGGGAAGTGGTCAAGCAGGCTGGCTGCCATTTACGGCATTCTAGTCAATGAAGGGGCATGCTGGGCTGCTTTTGGGCAGTGCAGGCCAGGCATTTAGTTGATACCACCCCGAGTACAGATCCCCACACATCTACATTGAGAAAGCTATGGCAGCTCCTACTCCTCTGAAATTCCAAGTCCAACAATGCAGTTGCACACGATGAGTACGACAACATACTCCTAGCACTGAATAGCACCTTTTGGCAGCTTCCGAAGAGTCTATGAGCCTGAGTTGCCTATACTAAAAAACCCTCCACTATCATTCACTGCTGAAATGAAAGCCCACTAACTACTGCCATGGTTGCACATTTCCAAAATAGGGCACCTCTACAGAGCAAGCTCATGCTATGCGCTGGATCATTGATTTTTCTATTAGTTTAGTATTCAATTATGATATGGGTTCTCAGCATAATAGCAGGGTAGACCTCATATAGTCAGCCGGTAGTGAGCCCGCGAGTGGATGTCTTCATCTAAGATGAGTTTGTCTGAGCGTGCATGTTCCCCAGATGTAGGGCTGACTGACTGACTGACTGACAGATATACTTGTAAAGCTCGCAATTGCTGAGGCGTCTTGGTGCTGAGGTGAGTAGATACCGTTGCACAGGCTCGCCAATCTAAGAGCTTAGGGGAAAAACCAGGTCTTTAGCAGTTTCCTAAAAAGAGTCCTATTCGGTTGTAGTCTGATCATGGTCGGGAGAGAATTCCACAATTTGGCTGCTCGGTGGGAGAAGCTCTTGCCACCCCATCAGACTTTTTTTATCTTAGGGTCCAGCAGCAGTCCTGTGTTGGCTGACCTGAGACTGTGTTGCGGCGAGTACCAGGAAAATAAATATTGAATGTCCATAGCTCCCCCTCCATATAGGGCCTTGTGAACAAGACAAAGGGTTATGAAATCAGTTCACTGCCGAACTGGGAGCCAAAGAAGCTGTTTGATACCGGCAGACGTGGGGGGATGTTTAGGGAGATCAAGCAGCAAGTGAGCTGCCGCATTCTGTAAGGACTGCAGTTTGGCAATCTGGCCTTTATCTTTTCTCAGGTATAAGGCTTTGCCATAGTCGTTTCTTGAAAGGACAAGAGCTCCAACAACTGTTTTCCTAAGGGTTAGTGGGGTAAACGCCAGGATTTTGTGCAGAACTTTCAAAGTAAAGAAACAGGCAGCAGATACCGGATTGATCTGTTTTGCAAACTTTAATTTGTTGTCTAACATGAATCCGAGGTTCCTGGCCTTAGCCACAGGAACAGGACAATTCCCATCCTCGGAGAGCCACCATAATTGGCTCCATACAGAAGGTCTCTGCCCAAATTCGATGACCTCAGTCTTTTCAGTATTGAGTTTTAGAAAGTTTGAGTTCATCCAGGCGATGACTGCATTTAGACAGTTATGGAAACTGACAACTGTGATGTCCACCCTTTGCATGACCGATACGACTATCTGGGTATCGTCAGCATATGAGAACAAAGTGAGACCATGATCTTTGATTAATCTTGCCAGAGGGGTGACATATAAGTTAAACAGCGTCGGTGACAAAGCTGACGCCTCTGGGACTCCACACAGGATGCAGAGTTTTCCTGAATTTAGGCCATCCCAGTGGATCAACTGTTCCCTAGATGCCAAAAAGGATGTTAGTAGTCGGGTTAGGGCTGTGGTGTATTGTTGTCTTGTGGCCTTAATTATGCTCTATAATGTTCTAAAAAAATCCCTGTGTCATACTGTGGGGTGCATGAGGTCACTATATTCCTCAGTGGCCATACAGCTGTAGGCCATGCCCTTTAGCCATGCTGCTTCTTTGGGAACCACAGGGGCATCCAGCTTACTGCCACTTAGCCAACAACAAGGCCATCAATGTGAAATGCCATATTGATTTGGGAAGATCCATACTTAGTCCCAGAAGGGCAATTTCAGGTGTGGGATTTGGTGGCATCCCTGTCAAGGTAGCAAAACACATTTCCCCAGTATAGGGTTAATGTTGAGCCATTCCAAGCAATGCATAAGAAGGCAGAAGTGATTGCTTTGCATTTTTTGCATCAAACTATGCCTCCACGTGTGTATCAAACAATGCATTCAGGCATGTTATGTAAGTGGTGAAAACATGTGTAGTGGACTCTTTTGCGTCGGTATGTGAAGGGAACATCCTTCACCTGAGTGTTGTAATATTGCCAAGCCATGCCCGGGATTGCTCTACCCAATTTGTTTTCCCATTCTCTTTTGGCAGCATAAGTCTGTGGTGCCTTGGCATTTGTCACTTTTGGATGAGTTTTCTGAGCACCTTCAGCTCAATAGGGACCTTGTGAAAGTCAGAGATTGTGGCTCTAGCTGTGTGTCACAGCCTATGGTACAGTAACCCAGCCAGGAGATTATTTCCCCCCTCTCCTAAAAATGTTTGCAATGTTATAAACTCACCGTCTGGGAAAGATCCCCTAGCACCTCTGTTCACAATTTGTTAGGAAAAGTGGCTGACAAGCACTCCAACAATGGAGCTAAAAGGGGACTATTGTCTACTGGCAAGAGTGGGGCATATACCAAGTCTTTTCCTAGTTGATCCTCAATGGCCCACCAAACTCGGGACATAATAGATATGACATCCACTTTCTCCTGTCCACGATGCGATTTGTGGCTATTGTTGGTGTTTAATGAGTCAACGAAAACCAGGGTTATTTCTGCTTTGACATTCGTTAGTCTGGCAGAATCATGTTACCAATGTTGTCCATTATGAGCCTGTGCCACAAAATAAGAGAGGTAGGGGTCTGGCACTGCCAGACCACCTCTGTCCAAGAGCTGTGTTAGAGTTGCCCAGCACATACGTGGCTGTTTTTCACCCCAAATCAGTCTGATAAGTGCTTGCTGTAGTTGGCAGAAGAATACTTTAGACAAGAGTATTGAGACGTTTCAAAAAAAGCATACATTTTGGTAAAAGCATGATTTTAATTATGGAGATCATCCTCAGCAAGGACATGGGTAGTTGTAACCATCTAGCTTCTCAAGATTTGAGTGAGTCCAGTGCCACCCTGTAATTTTGCCTGGCCTTCTCTCCCATGTCTTTTGTAACATGCAACCCCAGATGTTTTACTCCATCTTCCTTCCAGCATGAGGGATAGTCCCCCTGCCACAGATTAGCACACATCCTGTCAATGGGAATATTTCCAATCTCTTATGATCAGATTGCTGTTTTTTTCCAGGTATTATGGAAATTAAATTGTCATCTGTATATAGCGAAAATAACACGTGGCCAACCCTCACCCGCATTTCCCTGTGGGAGTGAAATTCTCGCATACAACACACCTGTGTTCTCATGGCTACCTAAAAGTGAACTGTCAAGGTTCAGTTCACTCGTACTCTAGCAATAGGATTTGTGTAGAGTAAGTCAATCGGTTTAAAAATGTGTTCCCTAGTCCCAGACCTCTTGCATACAGTTCCACTCCAATGAATCAAATGCTTTCTGAGCATCGAATATAAACTTGACCGCCCGCAGGTCAGAGTTGATTCTATGCAAGAGGGCCAGCACTGTGTGCAGGTTTAGCACCATAGACCTCTGAGTTATAAAACCTGCTTGTCAGTCAGTACAAGTTGCTACATTAGTGGCTACAGACTCTGTGCTAGAATCTTAGTGAAGATTGTATTGTTGATTTTTAAGAGTGACAGCGGTTGATAGGAAGAGCAGAGCTGAGGGTCTTGACCCAGTTTCGAAAGGACCATTATAGCCGCTTCTAGCATTGATTGTAACAATTTGCCCTGCTCTTTTGCCTCGGCAAACACCGTCAGCAGCCTTGGTGCAAGCAGATTTGCAAATTCTTTGTAGAATTCATATAGAATGCCGTCGCAAACCCGCTGCCTTACCACTAGCCAGAGCTGTGATTGTTCGTTTAATATCTTCTAATGTTTTCGGAAAATTAAGTAACTCCAGAAGGACTCGATCTACTCACCCCAAAGCCACTCTGTCAGGACACATAGCATATTTCAAGTTGGATGTATTGTGGTGCAAGAATTACCAGACCTCTGACAAAATCGCTTACCTGAATGCGCTGAAGGAGTACCACAGACAAATGAGAGCCACTCAGGTCCTATTTATTGCGCAAAAGATTGAAGGGGCAAAAAAGTTGTCACATGAGATTTTTAGAATTGGGCAGTCCCTCGCCTCCGTGGAGCAATGCTCTGCTGCCACGATTCCCATGACTAATAATTGCAATAAGATCGCACACTTTTCTGTCAAAATTGCTAACATATATGCTTTCTTTCTAGAAAAGGCCAAAAATTACCAGTTTCCCACTCTGGGCCTTCCTCCATCTATCCCCCCAAATGGCCTGACCAGTATAGATACTGTATCAGTGGCTGAGACCCATGCTCTCTGTACCAAAGTTAAATCAGGGTCTGCACGTGACTCCGCTCCTCACGCAATGCTGGAACGGGGCATAGGGGTGATCTCAATCTATCCTTCACAACTGGGTGCTTACCATCAGACTGGAAACATGTGATGGTGATCCCTTTGTTAAAATAGCCCACGTTGGATCCCTCAAAACCTGAAAATCTCAGGCCAATATCTCTGCTACCTTTTTTCACAAAAGTGACAGAAAGACACATACACCAGCAATTAATAAAGTTTGTGGAGGAGAAGGAACTTCTATATGAGACCCAGTCTGAATTCAGACCCCTCTTCAGCACTGAATCTACTCCTCTTTTTGCCTCTGAAACCCTCCGCTTTACTGCTGATGAGGGCAAGTGGCTTAGTACTGCTGGACCTGAGTTTGGCCTTCGATACCATGTCCCGTGGTCTACTACTGAGTCGGTTATGAAGCCAGGGCATCAGGGGAAGTGCTTTTGACTGGCTCACTGACTTTCTTCACAGTTGTACCTTTGAGGTATTACAGAAACCCTGTTCCTCTGTACCCTCTCCCTCCAGCATGGAGTGACACAGGGATCAGTGCTAAGCCCGACCCAGTTCAATCTCTACATGCACCCATTGGCGTATGTGATTGAGCGGCACAGTATCAGGATGGAGTCTTACGCTGAAGGATACTCAGCTGATCCTTACTTTGACACAGAATAATAGCAGCACTGCAGACAACTTTCAAAACTGCTTGTGAGACTTGACTAAATGGATGGATCCCAGCTGCCTACGACTTAATGCAGCGAAACCAGAGGTCCTAGTGGTAGGGAAACAACCCTCAATCTGCTGCTGCGCATGGTGGCCTAAAGTGTTGGGCCTCATTCCAGTCCCTAAATCAAAAGTAAATAATCTTGGCTGCTGGTTTAATTCTAGCCTCTCTTTTGATAGCCAGATCTCAGCTACAGTTGGTACGTGTTTCGGAGTCCTAAAAATGCTCCGAATAATTCTGGGGCTCCTTCCAGATGCAACTGAGATGACTGTTGTCCAAGCGCTATGGGTATCTCAACTGGTATACTGTAACTTGCTCTATCTAGGGGTCTTGAAAGATAGACTGAGAAAGCTCAAAAGAGTTGAAAATGCTGCTGCCCTTGTGCTCTTGTACATTCCGAGATTCTCACCTCTGGGCACTGCCTGCACTTGCTCAACTTCACTGGCTTCCCATCAAGGGTAGAATATCCTGAAAAGCACTCTGTTTCTGTCATAAAATACTGAACCAGAAGGGAAACCACTACCTCTTCCCTCTGATCAGACCATATCTTCCCAAAAGACATCTCACATCCTCAGGCACTGCTTTGACAGTAATCCCTCAGATCAATAGAATTAATCTTGGTGGCAGCTCCGTCAGACTTCTGGCTGCTAAACTAGTGAACATCTTGCTTCTGTATCTCAGAATGGAGACTTCCAAGATTCTATAATGGAAAAAATGGACAACCTGGTTCTTCAGGCAAAACTGTCAGTAGGTCTCAGGAAGGGTTCTTGAGGCTTCTGCGAGGAATCTTAGTGTGGAGACATTTTGATTGGAGTAACCAGGCGCTTTACAAACTTGTAACATAACATAACTTCTAACATTGTGCTCTGGAAGAATACAGACGTGCATAATAATCATGCAAGATCCCAGAAATATCATTTGTAGACGTTTTCATGGCTCTGTCAGGGTCTCGTAATCCAGCTATAAAAGTATGCAATATTTGTGTATTCAACACCCAAGTTATTGTTCTTCCTGGGTGAGCCCTATCACCATATGTACGAGCTTTAGCTGCTTTCCTCAATACAGTACCTCAAAGGGAGAGGTGTGGCGCAGCCGCCAGTGTGGCTGACTCAGGAGCAAGGGGCTCAAGGTTTGATTCACGGCACTGACGGCAGCTTAGCCCAGCACCCTGTGACTCTAGGCAATAGCTCACTTAATATCCCTGACCGCCCCCAGCGCCTTGAGACCCTTAGGGGAGATTAGTTAGCGCTTTACAAATATCGGGTTAGTGTGCGGTGTCCTGAAATTCTTCCAGGGTTTCCTGCAAGCAACCTAGTAGGTATGGGTCAAGAGTACTATCATATTCAGACTGCACTCTTGTAATTTCGAATTACAGCATGTCCACTCTGGTCATGAGGGATTTGTGGATGCCAAACCCTTTGTAAATATAAATTCCACAGATATATGCCTTGAAGGCATTCGATTGTACTCCCACTATGGAGTACAATGGGACAGAGCCCTTGTTACATCTGAAATAGTCAATGATGTCGTCCCTGACTTCTGCACAATTTGCTTCCCCACATTTGCCCTGTCTTTTTATCAAAATGAACTTGGACTGTTTGTGTTATGCTTTCCCCAGGTTTATGTAGTAATCTGGATAGGAGCACTGTACCACCCACTCGACCTTCTGTCTGGGCACCAAAAGCCGCCTTCTGGTTGGTCTGCCTATCATCAGAACCACAGTAGTTACAGAGGCCAGCCACTACGTTAAAGCACCAGCCAAACCCCACCTCTCAGCTGCTAACGCAAACAGCCTTCAGTATTTATTTAGTGAATGTGTTAGTCAGGTCCGCTGGAACCCCCGTAAACAGTACTTTGAGGTAATTGTCCCACTTTCTCACCACTCCCTCCAACAGAGGCCTGTCCCGACATCACACCTGTGTTGGCAATCAAGTGGATTTCCTGCCTTGTGTCAGTAGGTAGCAGCTAGGAGAGCTGTCCATGGTCGGTGGGGCGTTAGAGCTTCCATCACTCCATCTCAAGTGACAGTTACATCATTAGGATTCCCCACTCAACGTGCAGCACCTGTAACCCAGACAGGAATGAGTAGAGAGCACAGGGCAGACCATGTGCAGGACTGCAACCCGTCCCGACCCTGTTGCCCGCGGGGGCAATCAAATTACATTTCTGTTCAGTATCAACAAGTAGAAGTGAAGATAACTGCCTGCTTGCGAGGGCCACCATCACTCCATCCAGGTGCCAGCCCCATCATCAGAATTGCATCTTAGAGTGCAGCGGCTGTAGCCCAGCCGCAATATGAATACAACACACAGGCCAGGCTGTTGCACAACCACACCTTGGGCCCTGATAGGCAGCAGCCCACTCCGTGTCACAGCTGTGCCATCGTCAAATGCCCCTTTGAACGAGAAAACGGGCAGGGCAGATCTCTGTCCCAACAGCCCCATGGGCCGCGGCCACAACACATCTCAACTACCGTCATTGGCTGTGCCTGCTTCAGCACTCACCCGGGGCTCTGGGTCTCCACCGGGGGTCAATGCCATTTGCTGGTCACCAGGGCAGCTTCTCATAATTCCACTTTTTATGATTACACCTTACGGTTTTGGACAGATACTAGTTCTCAAGTGCACTGCTGACCAGAACTCTGTTCTCTCACCCTTAAGCGTGTCTGATTGGCCTAAACCAATGGAAATAACCATACGAGATGTTTTGCAAATCGCTATCACTAATGTACAAAGCGTTTATTGAGCTCCTATTCCCTAAATAGCGATTTATAGTGGGTTGCAACTAGTCCTTCTCCAATCACATCAGTGGTGAGGGGGAGGTAACGCCACCGTACATCCTTCCTGGGACGAAGAGAAGCATGAACATTTTGGAATAGGTGGAGGGCTATAATGTTATTTTGCATAAAATATTTTAGGTCATGTCATGTTTATTCTGATTCAAACTGTAGTTTGTTCGTGTTCATGTATTATTCAGTATAATTTTATTAATGGGCACACAACTTAGTCTTACATTACTTTACAGCAGGTGTGCCCACCTTGTGTTAATGTTTGTGAACTTCAGTATTGAAGTCCACATAACAGTTTGTCACAGGCTGAAGATGGAATTTCTCTGAAAAGTCCTTAAGTGACATCTCTGACATAGTGATCAAACAAGAAATACCTCCCCCACCATAGATTAACTATCACTTTCTTGTGCCTTCAGAAGTCATATTTATTAACTCTGGGCTTAAATTACTTTTTTGGGTTTCTATTTTTTCTATTCATCTAATGTTCTCCTTATTAGTGTTTTCAACATGCTCCCTATTAACATTTCCAAAGACATTGTAGACACATAAGACAGTATTTACAGAATACAGACATGACAAATCTTCTTGTTAACTTAGTGCATAACATAGATCAAACTATTAAATGTGACATTCCACAACATACACGATTGACAAATTACAGTAAATAACAAAAGAAAGTGAAGAACAGAAAATCTTTGTCCTACAAGATACTTATACATCAAAGGGGATCAAATCTGACTAAGTCCTCGCTTTCAAGAGACTTTTCAGGTCCTAAAGGAGTCAGAGTTCTAGTCAAGCCTCGATGTCTAAGCTTGTTTACTCAAGTCCAGACTTTGCACTGTTCTGTGCAATCATTCACGTGTATGGGTGCTCTTGGCCTCCAAAGCGCAATAGCCGACGCGTTTCAACCTACAGCAGGGGACCTGTCTACTGACGTGAACAGAAGACTGTGCGGAGACTTTGCGAGCCCGAGAGATCGCCTGGATGCGAGAGAATATGCACCAGCCGAAAGCGACCATGATTAGGGAACCTTGAAGAACACAAGATTGAAACAATGATTTTTTGGTTACCGACTCTGGGACCCTTTTGGCTCAGACCAACACTAAAAAGCGGAAAGCTGTGATGTCCTACTCGAATAAATCAATACTGCCCTGATGAATACCTTCACCCAAATTTAACATCGGTCCCCTGCTGAAGGTTTGCAATGGAAATATAGTTGTGTAAGCAATATTTAAGCCAATAAATTATGTCAGGCAATATTTTTGTTATTAATATTCTGATATACTGCTACTGGGCTTACAGTGCTTTTGTGCTTAAATCCCTCAAAGAATACTTCATGCATCTGTATGATGTTATGAAGGCGAGCATGACCATTCAGAAGTTGTTTCAGTTATGGAACAACAGGCGGAAAGTTGACCTGATATGCCATATGGTTGTCCGGCTTTATAGGGGGCTTCACATTGGAGGCTCAGCAAAATATTTGGGTGGCACGGATACATGAGTGTTTCTTTTGCTTTTCCTGCCATTTCAGGAAATAGTGCTGTTTCGTACAGAATCAGAGGAGGAGCTGACCAAGAAGGCATGCTTTTTCTTTTCAGAGTAAATGGAAACATGAATTCTCAAAACATAATTTTTCTGATTTGTAATCAAAAAGGAGTCATTCACTCCGTAAAACAAATGACATGTCTTGCAAATATGCTTGCAGCACAGCACACAAGAATAGATTACCTACATCTTCTTCAAACAAAAGCTGACATGACTGTCAAATTCTTCCACTGCCATTTGTCCCAATGTAAGGGACTGGATACCTTTGCCTGCTCAAGAGTTTTTGGTCCTAGTCACTTCCAGTACCATGGGCACCATACATTTCTGGGGGTACTCTATAGAATTGGTTTCTGTGTTTCCTGAATTCAGTGTGGCTCTCACACTTTGGCTTAGGTCTCTATGAAGAAGCTAGGCTCATAGTCAGGAGATTTGGGAATTGATTCGAAGGAGTGCTATTTGTCTGGTTCATCACAGTAAGGGGCATTTTCGGATAGCTTTGATAATATTTGTAGTACCCAAAATATTGAGATAGTTCAGGTTATTAATGGCTAGAAAAGAGGGACTGTATAGATTCCAAATGTAAAATCTGAAGTAGGAATCTGATGGAGGATGAGGCTTCAGGATTTCCTTTCATCAATGGCCTACAATGATGTTACAATGAAGTCTTCAGCAGATGTTTTTCCAGTTTGCTGTGTGTGACTGTCATTAACAGTTCATGGTACTGCCCTTCGGCATAAAGTTTGCACGCACAGAATTTACCAAACTGCTTTCTCCTCTAGAGCATCTTCTGCATAAATAGGGAATAAAGCTGCATCCATATTTAGACGGCAGGTTGATTCACATACCATCAATTCATCAAGCTGTGGCTGAAACTCAGTGAATATGTGCAGTTTTGATGCCTCATGGAGTTCTGCTCAATCTCTTGAAGCCTCATCTGAAGTCCTCACAATTTCTTGAATTCATTTGAGTGGCCTTGCAGACAGAGGAAGGTATTTCTCCCAGAGTGAAAGAGGCTCGAACTGCAGTCTTGGTTGAAGGCAGAATCTCACAAAGCAATTGAGGGAGCTTTTACATGTTCAGGGTCCCCTGGTATATACTGTGTTCCTGGTATCATGGGCTTAGTCTACCATAAACGTTTATTGCATTTGGCCTCCCTTATCTCTTTGGAATCATCTGATTTGTTGGCTGGACATGGACCATGTCTCCAGAGGGATAAAACTTGACCCAGCAGTTCCATATGTGATTACAATAGACGATAATCCATCCATTTGGAGGGGGTGTTATGTTTATGGAGGCACAAGGGAAGTGGACAGAGATTAAAAGTCAGACGGCACTCTATTGAAGAACGTTCCAGACAATCCAGAAAGGGCTGGTATGATTTTCACATCTATTGTTGGGTCGTCAAGTGTTGGGTTGAGTAGATAATATTGTTAAGAAGACTTCCAGAAACAGGTAGAGTGGCACAGAGTGCAGAATTCTGGCCTAGGCAGCAGACAGATTTTTCAGTAGGCCGAAACCTGCATTTCCACTTTAACAGAAGTACCTCTGAGGAGAGTCGAAAATCAGCAGATGGATCACCCGAGTAGAGCCTTCCCTCAACCAAGAATGTTTGTTAGTCCAGAGAGGCATTTTTTGGGCTATTTGTGAGAGGTCGAAAAAAGCCCAAGATGGATCTTCTGTAACCACAAACAGTTGTTTGGTGGAGACATTTTGTGCCCAGTTTTCTGATCCCCTGGCATGAGGGGTGGATGCATTGATCTCCCCTGTTTTATGGGACATCTTCATGCCATGCGTACTTCCTGACAATATTTCTTACACAAGATTCAGGGGATACGTTGGAGATAATTTTAGTCCTGCCTTGCTGGGTTCACAGAGAATAGTTTCCCATGTTGGTGTCCATTGCAGTTAAATCCTTCAAGCTTCCTCGTGTTGTCTATTCAGCAGCTATTCTGCTTCATGTTGGTTTGGAGGTTGAAAACTTTAGAGATTAGGCAGTTGGACCTTTCTAAAGCTTTGCCTTTGGTACTTGCAGTCCAGAAATGTAGACACATATCTCCCAGGTGTTCATAAATTCCCTACTGAGTTTCTTTGCAATATGAGTGCCTGGCCAATGGAGTACAGCCCTTGACTTGTCCTCCTAAAATTCTCTACTTCCTTCTGGAAGGCTTCCATAAGGACATGGGGTGGCTACTGTATGATTTTAAGCTTTCACTATTGAGAGGTTTCCTGCTCTTAAATCCATTACTCATAAGTATAAAAGAAGTAACGAGGCACATATGATTTTATGCCCAACTGAAGTGTGCAAACACAGCAATTTGTGATTATAACATTCACATTAGAAAATATATTGTGCACTGGAGTCCTCCAAGACAAGCAATGTACTGCGGATATAGTGGTAGATAAGCAGGAGTAGATTTCCAACTTTTTAACAAAGGTATGATCTAAAAGAACACCTACATTTTTTAAAATTCAGCTTGCATCTTTTATTTAAAGACAATGCCATATAGTCCACCCATTTCAGTTAAATACTCATTTTGGGCCTGCTACCTATATTTTAGTGTACCTGAGACCTACATTACACCCAAAAATAGGTATGTTCTGCATCCATAGACTCCATATACTGTACTCATCAATAGATTTAGTACTCAAAGGCCCCTATTTAATGTTTGGTGGGCATCTCGCCATATTTAGAAACTTCCAAATGCTTTGCAGTGTTCACTATCCCTTCAGAATTTCATGTTCTCAAAGTCTTTTGTTTGTATGAGTTTTCTACTAGGATGTGGGGTCATTTTTCTTTTTTTGGTTTAGGGCCCTTAGGATTTTACTGGCAGACCAGAAAAGGAATAAAAGGATGTCAGAATTTCTGTGGTTCCTGGACAACAGCCCAATGTCCATGGGGCAATCGGCCTAATGTTTCTGTTTGAAGCTATTGCTATTTATGCGCCGGCATAAATATGACGGTTATCCTGACTCTGAATAGAGCTGGGGAACCAACATTTTTGCAGATAGAATGGTCTGCCCCTTTGTGATGGAGTGCACTCTCTCCCAAACCCTAAATTAGGTTGAAGGTTTTGCAGCACTGGAATAAAATTACTCTGCTCCATGGAGAAATGTCTGTTTATACAAATACAGTGCTTCTGATGCAGATGCAGATGGGCTGCACAACAGTTGGGCCCAACAAACTACTTCATCTGAACTCCAAGCTACTTGAATTTTCATGCTGTTCTAGTGAAAGGAAGATGGTGGATTGAAACGCCTGCTCCTCCTGTACCTCTGAAATCTCCAGACACCAGCCATTCTGCAGCAAACGAGGAACACTAATCTTGGGAGGAAAGGTCACAGAGATGAGCTGCTGACCTCTGCTGAAATGAGACGTTAGCAGAGCCTACTGAAACTACTTACGGACGCTCTCTGGTACACGTGGTAAAATTTAAACCTGGGCGTAGTTTGCGAAGTAGCGCTACGCGTAGCTACGCGAAGTGCACTTCGCACTACGCGAGCTACGCGTAGCTTCGCAAACTGCGTAGTGCACTGTGCAAGATGCTGTTTACACTGATTACACAGTGCCGGATGCTTGGCCGCACTGTGCAATTAGTGCAAACTGCATCTTGCACAGTGCAAGCGGTCGTTTTCTGCCGCTCGAGTAGATTTCTACTTGAGCGGCAGCTTTCTCAACGCGGACTGGTAGCTTCTCATCGCGAGCGGTTGTAAGCATACGCGACCACTTGCAATGAGAAACCTGACCTCCCCGCGTTGAGAAGCTCGCCGGGAGGTTTATTTTCCATGCTCGCGATCGGCAACTTGATGTTGCTGATCGCGAACGAGGAAAAAGTCTCGCCGGGATATTATTCTGCTTGCTTGCAGTCGCCAACTTGACGTTGAGGACTGCAAGCAAGCAAAAAATGACCGCTGCACTACGCTACGCTCCGCGTGTTTGCACTGAGCTACGTGCAATTCGCGTAGTGCAAAGTAGCACAAACTTCGCAAACTATGCGAGCGTAGCGTAGTGCTTTGCCCAGGCTTAGTAAAATTACAGATCGAACGACTGCGAGCGGAGTGGGATAAATGATGTTGCAGAGAAAAGTCATTGTTGATTTTATCACTGTAGACCCCGGTAGCCCTCGATACTGATTCTGCCAAACTGAACCAGATAACCAGATAAGTGCTTAATTCACTGCCTTTTCTGTTTCTCACATACTTGTGCCTGCTACATTGTGAACCTGTGAGACTGTTGTGACCCCCTGCATCCCGTACAATTGACTATCTGCCGATTTATTTTTCTTTTACTCCCTGCATACTGAGCCTGCTGCATTCCTGAGCTTGCTATCAACTACTTTAGTATATCAGGCACTACTGAATCTGCTAGGGTTTCTTTTTCTTTCAGCTGCTCTGCGCGGCGATGCTACAGCTATGTGGCAAATGACGATGACCCAGAAGTATTAGATATATTATCTTTAAAATAGATGGATTGGGGTGTGGAAGTGGTTATAATGGGTGACTTTAATTGTGTGCTTGGTTATAACATTGATTCTACTAAGCATACTTTGATTCCTCGTAAGCCTAGAACCAGGGCATCAATCAAGGACTTCATTCGGCTACATGGGATTATCGGTGCCTGGTTATACTTTTTATTCATGTCCACACAAGCAGTACTCTAGGATAGATATGGTCTTTGCCCAGAGGTCCCTAGTGGATGGTGTGGAAATAGATGTATGTCACAGGATTGCTTCAGATCCTAACCCAAATCTGTTCTCATTCGCCCCAGCTGAAACTAAGGATAATCTTCCCAAGTTTATATTCCCTTTTCACCTGTTGTCTAATGATAATTATAGAAAATATATTTCAGGGCTACTCAGGGAGTTCTTATTGGTCAATATGGGTACAACGTCACCTGCAGTAATCTGGAATACATTGAATACATTGAAGGCTTATATCAGTGGTGTAATCCTCCTGGTACGTAATTCCTGAGCGCTGTTCAGAGGCCCAGCCCCCTATCTATACTACTCTGCAAACGCAACTACTACGTTATAGTTAGAAATGAGCATTAAAAAAACGTTAGAAATTAACTGAAAATACATAGGTTTCAGGGACGTTATAGTTAGGAATTAGCTTTTAAAAAACCTTTGAAATTCACTGAAAAACCATAGGTTTCAGGGATGTTATAGTTAGTTGGACATTTCACTCATACAAAACCAGAGAAATGTGGCCGTTATAGTTAGTTGAGCTATCTATAACTCTCGCCCCTGCAATGTACTGCTGGTGACATCCACATATTATATCACTCATGACATGGTCAGTGACATCACTGATGAAATCACTGATGACATCTCAAATGACATCACTGATGACATCATCCAGTGACAGAGTGTTTCTAAAAAAAGTTTAAATATGTTTTATATAGATATTTGCCAAGGTGTATTGAAGAATGAGTGGGTGTATGAGTGTCTGTATGGATAATTTAATAGGTGCATGACTGACTGTATAAGTGAGTGATTAAATGTGTCTTACTAATACATGGGTGACTGACTAATGTATATGAATGTCTGTATCAGTCTGTCAGTTGGTGTGTAAGTGGCTGCTTGGGTTGGTGATTAGCTACATGAATGTCTATATCGGTTTTTGTTTGGTTGTACCTTAATGGGTGCATGTATGAGTGACTGGATGGGGGAGTAGATGTGTGTAGACATAGGAATCAGTGAGTGGGTATGTAGTAATTGGTATTGGTGTGTCTATGGTTTTGAGAAGGGCAGTCTTTATTTTATTGTGGGTGTATCAAAGGTTTTATTAGGGTATGAGGAGGTGCAACAGATTATCACAGGGATGATGTCATTAGTGATGTAATGAGTGGTGTAATTTGAGATGCCAACAGTGATGTCACTGACCATGTCATGAGTGATGTAATATGTGATGTCATCAGCAGTGCGTTGCGGGGAGCAAGTTATAGTTAGCTCCACTAACTATAACGGCCGAATTATACTGGTATTGTACGAGCCTGAAACCTGTGTTTTTTTCAGTGAATTTCTAAGGTTTTTTAAATGCTAATTTCTAACTTTAACGTCCCTGAAACATATGGTTTTTTCAGTGAATATATATATATATGTAAATAACCTTTTCGTGTTTCTGTCAGATCTTATTGTGGACGGGTACAAGAGCGTGAGCAACAGGGTTTGTCTTGCAACCGTGATTCCTGAGAGAGTCGGGAGTGTTGTGTTCTTGGGTTTCTAATCACTTGTTCCTCTGTGAGTGAGTAGGAGGGCAAGTGAGACACTATAGCTAGTTGGCCTCGGGCTCATAGGTACTAAGGTGGTAGGATAACTCAGTCCCTGCCTACTGATGTCACATGATCTCCAGCATAGTCCTGTGATCCCGCAGAGTCCACGCAACCAATCAGTATAATTAAAGTACATCATAAAATAAATTAAACATAATGTTATTATAGATCAACAGATGGTACCTTCAACTGATTTAATAAAGGTACAGGACCTGTTGGAGGAGTTCCCCCATTGGACCAAACTTCCTGAAAAAAGATCTTGAATCATCCTAAATCTGGCTCACCAATAGATCCAGCTCCACCTACCATTTTAAATAAGATTAGTAAGACCATCTCTTCAATCATATTAGACCTGATTAATGCCTCTCTTCTCACAGGAACTGTGCCTCCACTGTGTTAACAGGCGATGGTCAAGGCTCTGTTAAAAAAAACTAATCTGGACCCAGAAGACTGGGCAAACTACTGACCCATATCTTTGCTGCCAGGTATAAGTAAAAAGGCTGAGAAGCATGTGAACTCATCCCTCTCAGGATTCCTGGAAAATAACATCCCGCTTCATCCCTCACAGACAGGTTTCAGATCACAACAGGGTACAGAGACCGCACTCCTGTCGGTAGTGGAGGAAACAAGAAAAATCCTTGACGGTGGAGGCTGCGCTGCAATTATTTTGATAGACCTGAGCGCAGCCTTCAACACAGTCAACCACGCTCTCTTGATTAGTAGACTCAAAGATGTCGGAGTGACAGGAACGGCACTAAAATGGTTACAGTCTTTTGTAGAAAACAGAGTCTTCTCAGTCTTTGATGATGAAATCCAGTCCAAACAAGTGCCCCTCATATGTGGAGTTCCTCAGGGATCTGCATTAAGTCCCACCTTATTTAATGACTACATGAGCTCCCTGGCGCATATAGTCATTCCGTTTAGGGTGCAGATTGTTACTTATGCGGACGACACTCAGTTAGTCGTTTCCCTGAATAAAAATGACAACTCTGGACCGGCCCTAACCTCCTGCCTAGAAAAAGTGTCCAGATGGATGAACACTTCATATTTGAAACTTAATGGGACAAAAACTGAGATTATGCTTCTTGGCAACACTGCTCCCCTCAATTTTGATTCCTTTTGGCCTAACTCTTTGGGCCCTCCCGAAAAAGCACATAAAAAGCATACTCTAACCTAGATTTTAAGGAACAAGCTCGGAAAGTAGTAGCCACCTGTTATGGCCTTCTGAGGATGATCAGGAAAATTCATCCCTTATTACCTTTCTTGGCCAGAAGGCTGCTAGTACAAGCACTGATCCTGTCACGACTTGATTATGCTAACGCTCTATACCTCGGAGCCCCACTTTCTACAACCAAAATACTACAGAAAGTTCAAAATTGTGCAGCCCGGTTGCTCCTGAATGTCCCGAAATGGCTCTCAGCCAAACCTGCTCTGGCCTCTCTGCATTGGCTTCCAATCCAGGAGAGGATTCAGTTTAATTCTATGTGCATTGCACATAAAGCACTTTCCGGAAAGGGATCCCCGATGATTCAGGCGATGATCCATCCCTACCAGCCCAAAAGAGCTTTAAGATCAGAAAGTAAACACTTTATGACAGTTCCAAAAACTAAACGAATGAGAAGTGGAGGTCGCCTTTTTTCATATAACTTTTACAAAACTTGGAATCACATCCCCCTCCACATTCGTTCACAACTAAACCACATGAACTTCCGTAATCAGATAACAACCTTCCTTTTCCCCTGATATGTCTTGAATTGGGTATCTGCGTAACCTTCAGCGCTGGGATGCCTTCGGGTAACCAGGCGCTCTACAAGTGCTACCTCATTCATTTATTCATTGACACAAATTAAAGTTGAATTCAACCCCAATGGGCATACTCCAACTTGCTCTGGCAACATATGCCTGATTACAAAAGTAACAAAAAAGTCTATTTGCAATGAAAACACAAATTCTGTATTTCAAGTGGAATTGAGTTGAGCCACAGTGAGCATATACCTGGCAGTAATGCAAATCCATACTATGATAATAATTCGTGCAAGATTGTAAACATTCTTGTTTAGGAGCCACGGAAATATACCCTATTAATGTAATGGCATCCTATTGCGGGATCCGGCCCAAGTGGGCTTACTCTTGCTACAAACCTAGTAATGAGGGCCATAATACATCGCAACCCATTGCAGTAGTACACTCATGCCCAATTGAGCTAGCAATAAAGAACATGATTTATCAACAAACCAATACATTAATGTAATGTGATCGGACCATAATGGACTAATTCCACATATCGCCTCAGATATATTAAAACCTCTGGTCTAATCAACAGATATTGCAATCCATTGCAATTGTTTAGTCATGCCTAAGAGGGCTAGCAATAAAGAACATGATTTATCTACAAACCAATTTAATAAACGTAATGTGATCGTGCCATAATGTGCTAATTCCATAGATCGCCTCTGATATATTGAAACCTCTAGTTTAATCAGTATGGGCCAATATGCTCAGGAGCACATAAGGTAAATGACATCACAATGCCTGCTGACAGAGCAAACAGCCAGGCTGAAAGGCACGTGAAGGAGCACAATTACAGCTGCAGTTTATACAAGAACAGCTGTAACTTGCTTGTTTTTCTATTGATATATTTCTCTGAAACGAAAAAGGGAACAGTATTAAAGAGCTATATATGCCCAAAGAACGTCCACGCTTTGAGAAGCTGGCTTGGTATATAGTGTTCACTTATGTAATTCGGCACCTTGCACCAATCCAGACAACTCTTACGGTGATTTTAGTGGTGTTAGACAACCTTAGAAAGCTCTATAAGTGGTAGCTGTGGAGAGCAGCCTTCAGAGTGTAGAGCAGCTTGTTTTACCAGAATACAATCTTTTGAGTATAGATTAAATGAAAAAGAACCACACATTTAGGGCTAGATTTATGACACTTTTTTGTCGCCACAAACGGGAGATCCTCCCTTTTGCAACCATAAGAAAAGGGTAATGGCATGTACAAATGCTATTTTGCGAGTCACTGACTTGCAAAATAGCATTTGCAACTCTCTCTATTTGGAAGGAGCGTCCCTTCCTAATAGCGAGTCACCATACCATGTTCTTTTGTTTTGCGACCGCTCACAGTTTACCACCTTCTTCAAGTAGGTGGTAAACCACTCACAAACAGGAAGGGGTCCCCTGGGGACCCCTTCCCCTATTTGAGTATATGTGAAAATATGTTTTGAGAGCAGGCAGTAGTCCTTGGGACCACTGCCTTCCCTTAAAGAAATGAAACTGAAAAGTTTAATTTTTCTTTTTTAAATGCATCCTGCTTTCCTTCAGGGAAAGCAGGCTGCATTTTTTTAAAAAACCTGCTTTAGTAAAAAAGCTGTCACAGACATGGTAGTCTGCTGACCCCAGCAGGCCACCATCCCTGTGAGTGCTAGCCATTCCTAATGGGGTAGCAAATTGCGCCTGCCTCATTAATATTAATGAGGCATGCAATTTGCTACCCCATTAGGAATCGCAAACAGTATCTGAGACACTGCTGTGCATCACAATGTGTGAGTCGCAAATCTAACGCAATTGGCGAGTCGCAAATTGTGTGGTCGTACATCTGGCCCTTAGATATCTCCTAGCTGGAGTTATATACAATATGCACAATACTTTGCAATAGAAATAGGTAAGTAGCACAGTAAACACAGTGGTCAGCAGGGGGGGCCAAACCATATACCAAAATAGTGGTATGCGAACTCCATGGAGGTCAAGTGCAGTATGGGAACACAACTGCGTTCTCCGTACAAATCAACGGGTAAGTTGCGGCTGCAATTTTAAAGAATTTCTTTTCTAAGCAATGGGTGGATGGTGCAAAGGGGTCAGGACCCAATGTTATGGTTAGCCCATGCCTCCCAAGTGGCTACACCCAAGAGCCACTGATTTGGAATAAACGATTTAGGCCTAGAGAGTGGTCTGTGCCTAATAATCAGTAGTAATAGTTCAGATAAAAATTCCTAAAGTCCAAAAGTCCTTTTTAAAGCACAATGTGCCATTTTAATTCTTATGCCAGAAGTGCATTCAAACACAAAAGAACAGCCGACACGTGTTTCGCCCATGTGGCCAACATGCAGAGGGCTTTTTCAAGGCGGACATTAACAGTGAAAACATAATGTTAAGTGAAACAAAAACAAAAAACACTGGCCATTGGTTTGTTATCATGTGAATAGGAAAAAGTGAGCGGGGATAGATGCAGACAATGGAAACATCAAGGAAAGGTTTTATTCAAGAGGGCAATAGTGAGGGACAATAGTAGAAAAAGAGTAAGAGAGAAGAACAAGTGTAAATGGAAAATTAAAATAAGAAATCAAAATGCAGTTCAACAGAAAACAAATCAGTGATATTGCCCTAAATCAATGGGTTAATTTTATTTAGCATGTTGTGTAATCTATTAACATCCAGTCAAGTGGTTTGCCCTGATCGTAATCACAATTGAGGTCAGTCACAGCCTCTCTTTTTGATCGACATATGTTACCTCATTTTGAAAATTACATTTAGAGAGAATACATTATCTGAACCCAAAAACATGTTTACGCTTGCTGCTCTTCTGACAATAATACCGGTGCCAAGGTTAACATTTATTAAGAGAGCTGGTCTCTGACACTCTGACACTTTATCTCACTTCCAACTTTCTCCATAGATCAGATAACCTCATCAAGATTTCCTGGTAAGTGTGGTTTTACCCCCAAAACTCTTGTTTATTCTTTTTTGTTTAATCTTTTTGCCTCTCTGTTTTATAGTGTCTTTTTTTGTGTAAGAACTCGTCTCAGTACTTTTCAACAAAACCAACGAACGAACGCTCAGTGTAAAACACCCTCTAAACCTCTGGGCCTTTCCGAATTTGCTATCTCTATATTTATATGTAATAAAATAAAGTGCCCTAGAAGAATTCCAATGTTTTTAAAATTTGATGTCTCTCTCAATGCAATTTTCAAAATGAGGTAACATATATCAATCACAAAGATGCAGTAGACTGGAAGGCCCAAATAAAGTCCAGCGAAGTCCAGAGTACCCAGACGGTAGAAGTGCAGTGGTGTCTGATCTGACACTTATCCCATGACAAATCTAGGGAACTACACCCAGGTAAGCCCTTAAGTACCCTATGGAAAGGGTTGGAAAGATTCAGGGGAGCCTCCCAGGGGACAGGGGGGAGGTTACTCCGATGTCCTTTGTCCAGTCTTGCGTGGGAGCCATCGGCTCCCAGACTGGGTTGAACTGGCCTATGCACAGGGACACCAAATTTGCCTATCATGCAGACTTTCTGGTGCTGGCAAGCGCACCCACCCGGTCCGAATACACTAAATCCTGTCTGGGAGGTGGTCACACCTCCCTGTGACAGGATGCCTATTATTCTGCATTCCACTGCTCGAGCTTGGCTCAGCAACAGGAGGGCAGAATCGGCAGTAGTCATGTTGTGCTGTCCAGGTCTAGAAGACCCGGACAGCACAACCCCCACACCATTTACGGTGTGGGGGTATGATTCCAACATGTTTGATACCAAACACGACAGGGTTCGTTACAGCCAGTTTCGAGATGATCATCACGTAATGATGCAGTGCCCCTCTATATGTTATATGGTCGTCTCACCTACAACCCAGGAGAATGGACTCTGAAGGCTTTAGGGGTGTCCTGCTCATGCAAGGGCACCCTCATACATAGAACCAAGCACCCTGCCTTCAGGATTGAAAAGGTCTGCTGTAGTGGTAACTTATAGGTTTTAAGTGCAGTGACCTTAGATATAGGTCAACCTTTATCTTTCTTAAGAGGTGTAAGCATTAACTTACACAGGCTGAGGTGGCATGCCATCTAGAGATAGTTTCAATGGTCTCCCATAGGTGACATAATACATGATTTAGCCTATGGGGAACCTCTGGGGTACCTATGCCCTGAGTGCCTTAGTACCATGTACTAGGGACTTATAAGGGTACCCCGGTATCCAGTCTGGGATGTACCTAAGTACTTACCATAACCATTTAGGGGAAAAAGCATAGAGACTGGGGTTCTGATTAGCAGGATACTAGTCAGACCAGTCAGAAACAGCATTACATCAAGCAGAAAGTGGGGGTAACCATAGAAGCAGATCCTACTTTCCTACACACGCTAGAAATCATTTCCGGACAGACAAAATCTCTGTATGTTAATGCATTATCGTAACCATAGTATTTTTAATCTGCTATAAATTAAATTGATTCTTATATTTTTTTCCAAATAATAACTCCTTTTTGGTGGCTTTCATTTCTCAGTACAGATTCTGCTTTTTTTTCCACTTGTTCACAATGAACATTAAGGAGTAAGACACCTAGGGCCTGATTCACAAAATGACTTATAACTTGTAAAGTTACCAATGTGGAATCCCTTCACTCAGGGTGGAGCCTACGCACTGAGCACTGCAGTATGGAGATTCTGCCACGATTGCGGAGACTCCGCACTTTTAACTTCATGAATCGTAAGTCCCAAGTATTCAAGAGGTTTATAGGAAACCGTGATTTGTATGGAATAACAATACCCTGTGCCATAATTTAAAAGATGCTTTATCACATACTTGTTCACTGAAAAAGCAAAAGATAAAGTGAAGAAGGTGAAGATGTGGTGAGCGTTGGTTATACCATCTCAAGGTATGTCCACAGGACATGGAAATGTACCTAAAAGTTACAGTTAAAGCACAGCAATTATTAGGAATTAACACTCCAAAAAAACACTGAAATTCACAAGGCTGGGACAGTGCCTTATGGTTGGGTCACATATTCACACTAAAAAGGTTTTTATTATATTCCTAAGGATTTTGGCACCAGTCGAAGAATCTGCATGAAACTTTATGAAATCCTCCACTTTATGGTCTTTGTGGCATGTTTTATGCTGATCTGTCATTTAGGGGCCTAAATAACGATGTTTCCAAAACCTGACCTTTTGACTCCCAAACACACAGCTAAATGGAGTGATGCAAAACTTAGTAGGAAAACAGATCCTTAGATCAGGAAGAACATTTGTCTGGTTTGTTCATGGAATAATTTAAAATGCCATGCTACTGGGTGTTTCTGATCTTTGTTCACATTTGCACAAATGTGTTTGAGTACCTCCATTTCATTAATTTCCAAATGTATGAATTGTAATTCAGAATATACTGCATATTGCATAGAATGTCATTGACAGGGAAGATGTATACACTATATTCCCTGTAAAAAGGGATACTCAAAACTGTTCAAAATATTCTTGGTATCTAAGAAGTATGTGTCTAACTCTGTGGGCATTGCCCCTTCACAGTGGCTTTATGTCTCACTGGCACTGTCTTAACCTTCCGCTGATGCTCCAGAGCACTTACTCCTATACAACAATTCCACAGATCCAGAATGGACTGGTCCCTGTTTGGTGCAAAACTAATGGCACATTGAAGGTGATAGAGATACTTTGGTGATTGGGCTTCTACTGTTGGTTGAGCACCGGCTGGGGCTTAATCGGTACTCAATCACTGATTTTCCCTGCTCTGAAATAGGTGGGGAACCATGGGACCGTACCACCAATTCTTTTCTTCAGAGCCATTCCCTAAATTACCACCCCATGTGTACGCTATGCAATGGGTAGTATTCCACCAATCCATGAAGGATCAATGACTTAATAAAACCCATCTTCAGTTCAAGCCTAAAATCTGCAGGTGTTTGGGCAGAGGCTCAAGCAATTGATCTATTTCACTTAGCCTAGCAATATATACTTTAGCGATGCAAGGTGGAGACCTCCAACTATACATTCCTGTGTTTTATACCACTAATCTTGCACTTCTATGTGCACTGCTTTGTGCAATAACCACAACGTATAATGCGTTTATGCTCGCTGTTTGGTGAAATACTCTTGAGCGTGCATTGCTGAGTACAATAACTCCGAGTGAACACTGCAGTGCAAAAATATGTTGGATTGCAACCAAAGAGCAACGTGACAGAAAATCCCGTTTTGATTCCTGTACTTATATGAATCAGCAATGCCAGAGGAACATTGATGACAACCACAGCTGCTGTACATGATGTCAATTGTGACAGTGCATAATGTTTTAAAGACACAGGTGCCAGGGCCCTGGTCAGGAGGCCACTGCAGCTTGCACTACCCATTACCCCTGGCAGCGCTGCCAATGACAGTACCAACACAACTACTAACCATAACACTCCTGCAAGAATGACAAAGGAAACTATTCCAGTCACCCAACATTATAAGAATTGCTTGGCCGCCAGGTATTAGTCTTTTTTAATATATATTGAATTAATAAATGACTGTTGTTGGGCTAATTTCTAAATTAGACAGACAATGCCACCATGTAGCAGACTGTCATAAGTGCTGGGGTTGACAATTAAGTGCTGGTGCTGAGCACCCAAAACCACTGTCTCAAATTAAGCACTGAACCACGAACACTTGACCTCTGAGCTCACAGTTGACCTGAGAGAAATATTGAGCTACGAACATATCCTCAATAGTTTGGGTGGGAGAATTGATAAGATTGGCATAAATATCCTGGGTGCAATCTATCAGGTTGCCTTGAGAAACCCATTAACTTGAAATTACACCACAGAGGTTAGAGATAGGTTCAGAGAGCTGTAAGAGACCAAAGTGTCATTCCATCAGACTAGTGACAGTGAAACCCAGAATTTTTCAATTGCTAACAGCAAAGCATGTGTGTGCTAATTTTCCATGAAGAATATCTCCCAATTTAATATCCAACACTGCTCTACTTTATCTACCTATTTATTTACCATGGGCACATTATGGTGCTGGTAGGACCGCCACATGCAGGACATCGGTGGCGATCCTACCGATAGAGAGCCCTCCAAGCTGACGCCACATTATGATACAGGTGGTCGGACCCTTGACTGTCAGGAGATGGACTGCCGCCTCCGACAGGATCTACTGATTGTGATGGGCCAGCAGTCGGAATCGTTATCCCGAATGGAGGCTGTGCCTGCTCAGGCAATGCCGTCAGGATCACATATCCCTTTCCGACTGGCTGTTCATAGCACACCCAGCGCCATGGAAAGGCAGCCAAAAGGGACGTTACGCACCCTCCCCACATGTGCTGCCTCTTTTTTCCGTGCCACTGCATAAGCCTACAAAGCAGTCTAATCAAAGTATGGAGGGTGGGACGCCAACTCCTTGTTGGGCTGTGTCAATACCGCTGCCCTGGCGGTCCGACGCTCATTTGACCTCCATATAAGGAGCACCTTAGTTATTTTTTAAGAACACCTTTTTGTGATCATGACCATGAATTAATTTAAAGCTTAGAAATTAAGGCACTATAAATATATGTAGAAGTTGGTTATGGTAGTATGAAACCAGTAAGCCTGATATTTGATTTCTTGGTTTCTTCTCTCACATGCAGGTATGGATGGATGCTGGAACACAAATCTTTTTCTCATATGCAATATGCTTGGGCTGTCTTACAGCTTTGGGAAGTTACAATAAGTACAACAATAACTGTTACAAGTAAGTAAACCACAAGAATTGTTTCTTAGCCAGTCATTTAGCAGTGATTTTGCACTAAATGAAAATGAAAAAATGCACTAACTCCCATCATAACACAAGGACTGTCTCTGAGATAGGACCACTGGATTTATGGGAGTATGTGGCTGATGTGTTTTCCAAATAATTATAGAGTTGGCACACTTGCCATGTAACACAACCACTGTGTTTAATATCGCAAAGTATCAAATTTAGAAAACATGCACCACACATTGTTCTGAACAGTGGCAGAGTGTTTGCAAATGTTAACTGGTGACCTTGAGTTGCTGATTCATGTATTCTGGTGTTCAACTGGTACCAATGAAGTGAAACATTTGCTCAGAGTATGAATTTGCTCTAGAAAGACAAAAAAAGAGAAGGACTATACCTACACTTTATTGGGCCCAAATCACATACTGCACTTTGTAGTAGTACTACTCACATACTACAAAATGCTTATCAACAAACCTATGTTCACAGACCTCCACCTCCGCCTTGCCTAGCTTTCCTATGTAGAGATCTCTGAGCAGGTTGCAGAGGTCTCCCCACAAGTAGGTATAGTAGTGGAAGGAACCTTGGGGAATGTCTGGAAACCAGGTAATACTACTAGATTGGAGGACATTAGGGAGGGGTAAATAGGGTTTTACATAGAGACATTCGGATAGAAACCCCCACCCACAAAAGATTAAGCATTTGCAATTCACAAACGTTTTTTAAAATGGATTGTTGTTGCTTTTTACATATTGTATGATTTTAAACAATCAAACTATAAAAATTAATTGAATTGAATTGATATTCACAAACTGTATTTCTAAAGTTACAACAAAGAAAAAGGAGAGAACACAGTTGCAAATGTACTCCAGACTACGCTTGGAGTAAGGACAATACCACACTTGGCCACTCTAAGGTAATGCAACATACTTCCATAGAAAATGAATCTAGGCAAGGACTTGAAATCGCACCCCATAGCAAATAATGTAAAATAAAATAAATGTTTGCACATTTTAAACTACACATGTATATATTCCTTAAGTGTTGAAAGCTATAATAAATTAAAAATTATTTTCAGATAAATAAAATAATATTTAAATTTATGTTTCAAAATAAATAAATAACATTTAAAAATCATAAAATTAATTTAAAATAATTAAACAAATGTGGTTTAATACAATGTTCTAAATAATAATTAAATATAAAGTTAATAGTGAGTGTGTTTTTTGTTCATTCATTTTTAATAGTAATACAAAATAACTTGGGGTGGAGCCTGCTAGAGCAGAATTTATGAATGCAAAGTTACTACTACCAACTTTTCACACATAGGTGGAGTTTTCCATCACTGGGTTTGAAATCCCTCTAAAGTACATACAGGGAAAAATAACAAAGTATAAATATTATTTAAAAAGTAAAAAATATTTGAATATAAAATAAAAATGGAAAATAAAGGTGAACATGAAAATAATTCTTTAATAATTAATTCTTTAAAAACTATTAAAATATGTCAATGCTTATTATTTTTTCACGGATTGATAATTATTATTCTTTTTTACCTTATATTTTCCCATGAGGAGATGTCCATCATAGTTGTTGAGATCTCAACTAATGTGTGAAACGTGATTAGTTACTACTGTCTTAGTTGTCTCTACCCCTTGATTTAATTCGGTGGAGATATGTAAGTCTGCACTCAGTTGTAAAGATAAACTCAGAAATGTTGAATAGTAAAATAGTGACGGCTTATACTGAGGTACAGGAGTATATTTTCACATGAGTAAATCAAAAGATGGAATTCTACCTTTGTGAATAGGGCTCTAGCATTTTAAAATACGTAGCACATCCTATATTTATAAAAGCAAATCAAATCCTAACCGTAGACGCATCCTAAACTATCGCCATAACCCAAACCCTGACTAGTTATCAGAATCTCACATTACCTGACTATGCCTTCCTAAATATCTTCCATAATTGAATTATCCTAACGGAGTTATTGATAAAAAATCTACACCAGATGGCATGAAATTCTTGTAAAACAATACTTATAGCTCAATATTTATGTCAATCAATGTTTTTGTATAAAATATTCTGACATACAGTCAACCCAGACCTAAAACTAATACCTTCCCAGAGCCTAACCCCTACCCAGAAACTGTCACTGAAACAAACTCTGACCCTGAAGCTAACTATAGTTCAAACCTTTACTTAATATTTTCCTTAATAATTTCACTGGTTCTTCTCTTAACCAGCCTTTGTCCAGCTTGGCTTGAAACCACACTCAACAATAGCCTTATAACAAAAATAATAGTTTTTACCACATTGAAAAAATATAAATGAAATACATTCCGATGGTGATACCATAATACACCTAAGTCTTTGTGCAAATAGACAGTTCTCATGCTTCTGTTTCCCAAGAAGCACACATTTTCGAAATTTCTCTTATTTTCCTGAACCCTTCATGCTGTCCTAAATACCCACCTCCCATGTCCTCTATTCTTTTCAATGCTTTTCTCAGTCAGAGGGCACCAGTCTCTGTACCTCCTTTAACATTAGCTGGCTTCTAAGGTGATTGGGACTGCTTGGAAGTGAAGCAAAAGGAAGTTTGAATAAAGCCCCTATGCACTAAATGTCACTTCATCTTGGGTTTAGAAAATCCTTGCTTTAAGAATACTGTGAAACAAAGACCATAATGGCAAGGTGATCTTTAACAAGATTCAAAAAGGCACACTATTTAAATAATTCTACTCAAACTTTCACAATCAAGATGCCAACACACAGATGTATTAGAGAGAGTTCCTGTCGAAACTAGACCCCCCCAAAATAGCAAATGAACAAACACAACATTAGTGGTGCCAACTTCAGAGAAGTTAGAAAAGCTATAAAAGAGTTAGAACCAAGAGAAGCCCGAGGAATTCAACAAAAGGTTTGCAAGCCACTTAATTCTTTTGCTGACACAACTAATCTAAAAATAGATTAAATGCAACATCCCTAATACAATGAATGAAGCTGATTTGATTTTCATCCTGAAATAAGGAAAGATGTGGCCCTCTGCTCCCCTTGCTTATCTATTGCCTTATTATTAAAAATAGGCAACAAGCTACAGTCGCGGCCGGCATGGCTCACAGGTGGGGGGGGGGGGGTGCGGGTGCGGGGTCGCGCTGGGTGGGGCTACAGGGGAATGGTTGCAAGGGAAAGGGGGACACACATGGAGGGGGGGGGTTAAATATTAAATAAAAAACGTACCTACTTTCCCAAGTCCCCAGTCTTTGGTCTGCTCCAGCTTTCCTGCCTCCACAGTAACAGGAAGCAGGCAGCCTCCCTCCCCTCCCCTAAGCCAATCACAGTGCTACAATGGCAGCTTTGTAATTAGTTGGGATGCCAACCACACAGGCGTCTATTGGGAGGCCACTTTCTCTATTTAGGCTGCATGCAGCTTACATGGAGAAAAGAGAGAGTGCGCATGACTGGTTTGGTTGGCCCCAGAGGGCCAACCAAACAGTCAGGACCCGCAACATTTGGCAAGCCACTCCTCCCCTGTCCTCGAGCAGACCCACCCCACCCGCCAGCCCCCAACAAAACCCTTCTGCTCTCTTAGAGTGCTAGAAGCAGAAACATAAAATGCTATTTGTAATACCATTTTATGTTTCTGCTTCCACACTGCGAGAAAGCTGTGGGGCGATGCTCCTCCGCCCACATGGAGGAGCCGCCCCTAACAAGCTATATATGAAAATACTAGCAACCAGATTAGCCGCAATCTTCTCAGACATCATATGCGCAGAATAGTCAGAATTTATGTGCGAGCGGCAAATATTCAACAGCATTAGAAGGACTGTACATCTCATACAAGAGGCAAATAAAGAGGATCCCGCAGGCTCTGTTGGTGCTGAAGGATGAGAAACCAGTTGACATGATCAGCTGGAAATTCCTTCTAAAATCTAATTAGAAAATGTGGCCAAGGTGAAGTATGCCCATGTATAGTGATGTCTCCATATATACAGTCAATGAAGCCGACAATTGCGAGAGCGATCAGGCAGTGATATCTGATGTCTCTACTGGTCTTTGCAATTGCCACCAAACCATTTGTACACACCATGCGCAACTGGATTTTGGAGGGACAATATGCAAGATCTTGCTGACTGCGGATGGTGGTGCCACGCTAATCCTAACAGACCCTCTAGCCTTGATCACAGTTTTGAAGTGATATTGAGCTGCATCCAGCTAGAAAGTTAAGACAGACAAAGCATAGTTACTCCTAATACAAATAAGTGAGGAGGTAGGGAGCAGGCTATAAGAAAACACACAAATTAGATTAAAAACACACTCCTTAAAATATCTTCACGGACATCACACTAAGACTTTAAAGCTAATATTCCCCTTTTATTAGAGGGAATTCAATTGTCTGCACAGTACAATTCATGGATAAGGAGGATTAATGCGATCAAATAGTAGTGATCTCCAAGCTAAAGCATTTTTTTCCAGTAACCGACAATACTAATACACTTAAACACTCTAGAAAAGTTACAAAAAGGCCTCCTGAAATTTATCTGATGGAGAAACCAGCAAGAGTCTCTAATATGATGTTAAAGCAAGCTATTTAAAAGGGAGTATTAAGTTTCCCATCCGTCAAAATATATTACAGGACAGCATAGGTACTAATGTTTGGGGTATGGACTCAGATGTTCATGTAAACACTGAGGGACAGATTTACAAGAAACTGACTCATCTGTACAGGTGCGTCAGTTTTCCAGCGGCTCCATAGGAAACCCTTGCGCCATCATGGATGCACCGTATTTACAATACAGTGCACCATGGCGCAAGGATTGACAGATGCGTCAGAAATTCTGAAGCATCTGTTGACCCAAAAGTGATGCATTGCTGGAGTTGCTCATGAAAGTGTCGCAATGGCGGGGCAAAAGTGTCTCAAGGGGCTTGTAAATCTGCCCCTGAGTACACATGGATAGAGCAGTAGCAGGGAGAACACTATGGGATATCTTATGGCTACAAATACATGAGACCACAAAGATTGTATTGCAGTAAGATTGATTTCACTCATCATCTAACAACTTTTCCATCATTATTTACACCAAATCCATATTAATGAGCACTTCAGTCTGGCATAGGAAATACATACACAGCTTAGCAAGAGGGAAACTTCTAATAGACCTAGATGAAAACAGGTGAATAAAATCATTCAAAACTACAAGAAGACATGTGGAGTAAGTAAAATTCAAGTATTAGATACCAACAACTAGGATACTAGGCACCATATCCTTATATCAAGAAAACAATCACCAGAGAACTAATAAGTTGGAACAATGGATGACATCAAGAGGGCAGTGCTGGGCCAACTTTAGCATTTTTAAGAGTAGGCAGTTCTCTGTGGGACGACGGCTTGCTGTTAAAAAGTGTTGGCATCCACATTCACAAAGGGGAAGGGGTACCTTTGGGACCCCTTCTCGTTTGCAAATGGGTTACCACCTCCTGCACAGAGTTGGTAAAATATGAATGTTTTGTGACTGCATCCGATCGTAAAAATTAATATATGCCCCTGCGCCTCGCTAATAGGAAGGGACGCCCTTGACACTCCCGTTCCTAATACGAACTCGCAAACCTCATTTTGTGAGTCCGTAATAGGTTACTAACTTGCAAAATAGGTTTAGTACATGCCAAAAGCTGTTTTAGAGTTCCCAAATGGCCTGATTCTCCATTTGCAACCACTAAAAACAGTTGTACATTTGGCCCTTAGTGTCCAAGGATGTCTATGTGACAAATGTTTTGTATTTGAAGGGTACTCATCAGGTTTTGAACTTTAAGCGTACCCTTCCAGTATAAAATTCTATGCTTTGATAAGGTTTATCATGTTACCACTTTGTATGTGTGTTGAACAATTACACCTGCTTTGAGGAGGTGTAATATTCTGACCCAAATCCCTTTCTACCAGTAATAATAGATAGGGATTAGCACCCAAATCCAGGAGTGGTTGCATGGAAACGTCAGTGTACCTATGCACTACCTAGGCTAGGTCCTTGACACAATGTGTAGTGAACACCCTACATAAGAAAGAGAAGGTAAATACATTCATTTGATTGGGCAGGGGGCAGCATTTTACTTCTTTTCTGCTCTCTCTTCAACCACCGATCTGCCCTTACATTCCATTCCTTATTTAAAAAAAAGTTTTATGGGAGTTTTATATAGCGCGAACTTGACCCGAAGGAATCGGGTATCAGAGCACTTTACATAGCACCAGTTGCATTACATGAGGACACATTGATTTTTGTTAGGCACGGGGAACTCGAACCGAATTCCGCAGATCTTGTGACACCTTAAAAGTTGGAAAACAGGGCAACGGAATGGCTAAGTGGGCACATGACCAAGGATGAGAGGCCTCTTTTGTCAACATGGCATTCTGTATTATACACTAAACGGAGACGGTCCACTTTAGAGAGTGACTAATTTGTAAAAATTGTGTCAAAACATCACAGAGATTGTTTAAAAGAACCCTCACACACCAACCTGGTTGGTGTCATGCTTCATCATTGGGTTCCCAGTTAGGTAGCCGAATGTTACCCAACTGTGCTGAGACACCTGATTACAGTAGAGCGGGTTTTGGTTTGTTTTATGTGTGATGAAGTAGTGAAAGTGGTGAATATTAAAAATACCTATGGGAAACTCACTTTATGATACTTTATTCCCAGTGGCCCATGATATGCTTATAAAATGCAGTGGATAATCTAAAAGAACAATACATTTGCATCTGGATTATCCTTAGGTCAGTTCGACATGTTTCAGCTCGTTTGAAAAAAATGTTGGAGCTTTCTTCAGGACCTATTAAATAAGTGAATAATGTGCAAGAGTGAAGAAGTGAGTGGGAAAAATAAACCACGTGTGTAGCGCAAATATACACACTCGCTAAGGTGTGCTTACCACGCGAAGTTCAACTGACCTTTGAGATTCAGCGATAGTAAAAAAATATATATCCTGTAGGGAGAAAAAATGAACATAACGATACAACATGTAACATAGAAAACATGATGTGTAAATTACAGTTTTATCCCCTTGGTTATTCCCCCTGTGGTGATATTCACAGCCAGTGTCACTCAAACGTGTAACATCATTTATTAAAACATTCACAACTGTTATTGGAATCATTGCATGCTCGTAAAGCTGGTGAACATGCTGGCGGAGTGCGCAGGTCATGACTACATGCGCATCAATAGACCTCTGTCGTGGTGAGAACAGGCAACATGTGTGCGCTTGGTTGACCCACGTTTGCTAATAACAAACAAGGCAGGTGAGGGATTGCAAAACAACACTCGTATTCTAAGCGCATTTAAATACTGCCCCCAATAATGCGTGAGACTGAAAACGCTGTGATATATGGCGATCGGTCAGCACAAGACAGAAATAGTAAGCTACTGTATGTAATTACGTAATTTCACGAGAATTCCATGCCAATCGTATCCAGGGCGGGAAGAGCTCCTATTAGGTACTCTATGAGAAGAGGTTTTTAAAAAAGAAAGGAAGGAAAAATGAAGCGTGGATGAAAATCAAGTCAGGGCAAGGAAGAGAAGTTGTAACAGCGTTAACCACTTATCAATAGTAAAACATGGAACGTTCTTACTTTTATCTCGGAGCTCCTCTGCTGATCAACCTGTTTCGGTGGCCAATATGCCCTATGTTCTTATCTTTACCTACATTCGCTCCAGCTCTGGCATCACAACTGTCGCTTGATGTCATGCTACCCACAATATCATGCTGTAACAATACCTATGGAAGGGCACAGAAAAGAGCACGATGTGGCGACGGCCATATCAACACCACTGCACAAAACCATCATACATTGAACAACTGCCTCTCTATACCGACATATGCAGCTGTTCCATTATCATTCCAGCCATTATGCTCATAATAATAGAGTACAACACCTATTGCCAACATACTGAGCCTAATTTACCACAATGGCTGATTTGACACTAATTCTTTTTATTTTTGACTTTTCACATTTCGACATATTAATTAAACCAATTAATATTCGGTCTTAATCTACAGGACCCATACATTCAGTGGTCCATGTCCTGCTTCTAATAATAAAATTAACCGTGAAGCGTTGTCCATTCTCATCAGCTTCACTTTTTCAACCATAGTCCTCCAATTCTCCTTTTGGAGTTTTCTTCTGCAGTTACTGCTTCAAATTGACACTAACCATATTATCAGTGCAGCCATATTCATCCATTCGGTAAAACTTTACTTGAAAGACTTCCCTGTTCAGTGATCGTAATTTGCAATGTGGAGCATCTAATGTTTAGCCCTTTTCGAGACACATCAGCCGTGAAGCGTTACCTATCTGTTCCGCTTTGCGGTTTCTAAACACAGTCTTCGAATTCAACTTTGAGAAAATTCCACGTCTAGCGCGCATAAGAGAGCATGTCGCATTAGCGGTCTAGTTGTTTCGAGGCACGTGTGCATCCTCACTTCACTCACTTCCGGTGGCACATGCACGCGGCGCGTTTCACCTCATGTTCGCGCTGCAGTGCTCTAGTGTGCAGGTGTTCTCAATCTCCTCTCCCGGCCCCCACCCAACTTAGTGAATATATACCTATGCATCGGGCACAATGGCGTTCATCACTATCAAGTGGACGCTGAAACAGGTTGATCAGCGGAGGAGCTCTGAGGCAAAAGTAAGAACGTTCCATGTTTTACTATTGATAAGTGGTTAACGCTGTTACTACTTCTCTTCCTTGCCCTGACTTGATTTTCTTCCACGCTTAATTTTTCCTTCCTTTCTTTTAAAAACCTCTTTTCATAGAGTACCTAATAGGAGCTCTTCCCGCCCTGGATACGATTGACATGGAATTCTCATGAAATTACGTAATTACATACAGTAGCTTACTATTTCTGTCTTATGCTGACCGATCGCCATTTATTACAGCGTTTTCAGTCTCACGCATTATTGGGGGCAGTATTTAAACGTGCTTTGAGTGTTGTTTTGCAATCCCTCACCCGCCTTGTTTATTATTAGCAAAAGTGGGTCAACCAAGCGCACACATGTTGCCTGCTCTCACCTCGACAGTGGTCTATTGATGCCGCATGTAGTCATGACCTGTGCACTCCGCCAACATGTTCACCAGCTTTACGAGCATGCAATGATTCTAATAACAGTTGTGAATGTTTTAATGAATGTTGTTACACGTTTGAGTGACACTGGCTGTGAATATCACCACAGGGGGAATAACCAAGGGGATAAAACTGTAATTTACACATCATATTTTCTATGTTACATGTTGTATTGCTTGTCCATTTTTTCTCCCTACAGGATATATTTTTTTTTTACTATAGCTGAATCTCAAAGGTCAGTTGAACTGCGCGTGGTAAGTTCACCTTAGCGAGTGTGTATATTTGCGCTACACACATGGTTTATTTTTACCACTCACTTCTTCACTCTTGCACATTATTCACTTATTTAATAGGTCCTGAAGAAAGCTCCAACATTTTTTTCAACCGAGCTGAAACATGTCGACCTGACCTAAGGATAATCCAGACACAAATTTATTGTTCTTTTAGATTATCCACTGCATTTCTTAAGCATACCATGGGCCACAGGGAATAAAGTATCATATAGTGAGTTTCCCATAGGTATTTTTAATAATCACCACTTTCACTACGTCATCACACATAAAACAAACCAAAACCTGCTCCACTGTAATCAGGTATCGCAGCACAGTTGGATAGCATTCGGCTACCCAACTGAACCCAATGATGAAGCATGACACCAACCAGGTTGGTGTGTGAGGGTTCTTTTAAACAACCCCTGTGATGTTTTGACACCATTTTTACAAATTAGTCACTCTCTAAAGTGAACCGTCTCCGTTGATTTTGTGATTACTACATTGGGACAAGGACAGGCCGTGCAAAAATAGTCCTATCTCTCTTGATTGTTTTTTGAAGGATCCTGTATTATACTACATGGAAAAACGCTGCCAGGAAACAACATATCCGCCACATTTAATACATACATCTGTCGCTAGAGTGCATTGGATTTGTTAAAAATGATAGAAATCTAAGGGGAAATGAGAGTAAGGGAGGTGGGTACAGAGTTGGTGGCATGCTCTGATATGTCACTAAGCATGACAACTTCAATAAAAAGTGTTTGAAAAAAATATATACTTGCATTAGCCTTGCTTCTTCCCTTAACCTCCTACCCTTAGTTTTACTAGGAAAAATATAGATGTCAGTTTCTTAAACTCTATTTCTCTAATGTCTCCCTTATTCGAATTGGCAACGGTGATACCAAGCTTTACTTTCTAACTCATCCTTTTTTCTCTCTCTTAGGGATTCAATTGCTCTCTGTTTCCTGAACAGTGGAACCAGTTTTGTAGCCGGTTTTGCCATATTTTCCATTTTAGGATATATGGCACAAGAGCAGGGTGTGCCCATTTCCGAAGTGGCAGATTCAGGTGAGTGAAGGGATTGCATCAGTAATATGAGCATTGCTATCAAGGTGAGAAAGGAAGAGTGCTGAGTGTAGCATCACCTATTGCAAAACGGCTCAGATTTGTTTGAATAGTGGCCACATCCTATTAAGGTTATTTATTTTCCCCAAGGTGATTCAGTTTGTTTTCTATAAATATTAAAACGCATTATCAGCAGCTTTGCTATTGCCGCTACACTGCGTCACAGAGCAAGTCCAGTTGTGGTTCAAAGCTAATGTATGCTTCCGTCTAAATCACCATTTTTTCTTTAACGCTTTTAACCTGTTTTGATGAATATTTCAGAAGATTTTTTAAAAGGTAGCTACAGTTTAAAATAAGGAGCTAGGGATGACAAGGCGAACCATGAAACGTAGCCGTACACTTAAGCGATGTTTGGAAAAACATGCTTACAAGTTTGAGTAAAATGAAAAAAAAACAGGAGTCAACAAGACCATGACAGATGGGTAAAATCCAGCTACCTCTTTCATGAGGCTAAAATGTGTGAGGGGTCATTTATATTTCTTTAAGAGGCTTTATGGCCTAGTAATTTTTTCTCATCAGTGTCTCCAGGGAAGAGACACAATTGATTTGAATATAAGACGTCTTCTTGAAAGGCTCAAAGAGCAAAAAAAAACCAATTCATGGGATATATAGGTTTGACTAAACCACGTAGTTTGCTGATGGGGACTATTTTACAAAAAATAGCCTGTGTTTATCAAGCTTAATACTGCTAGCCGTGTCTAAAGAAAGGGTTGCCATTAAAGTGAAAGTGCAGAATGGGGCGCTTTAAAAAAAAAAAAACATTTGTTTATGAAGAGTAATGCGGTGAGCTGCTTCTAAAGAAAGAGGCGCGGCTGTCATTAAATTGCAAGCGTGTTTTGGTGTGCTTTAAAACAGAAAAGAAGACTTTGCTTGTTACAGTAAATACAGACGTGGCAAGGCGTGCCACGCTGGGTAACAAAAATAAAAGAGGTTGGGGGAGAGCATGTCCTGCCTGCAATGGGAGGCCGAAGGCTGGAGAAAGTCATTCAAGAAAATAGTGCTTGGAGTTTGTAATCAAAACTACAGAGAAACAACACATGTAAAAGGGGGTGTCCCCATGGGAGGTTACAAGAAGTGCAAAGGCGGTACTATGGAGGGATTAAAAAGCCTATTGACCAATGACAAGCCACCATTTACAAAGGACAGTGACTGGAGCCAATTTTAAAAGATGGACGTAAAGTGGGCAGAGCTTCATGCCCATATCCTGAATTGGTTTTGCGAGTGTATCCTTCAAGACAAATGCGAAAGCATGGTCGTCATTCTTAGAATGGATTTCCTGTGAAGACAAAACTGTTCCACAATGGCGCCACATACCATGATGCGTACATGAGTGTGCACATGAGCATCATGACGTATGTATCATGATACATGATGGCCATTTTTAATATACTGTACTAACATGTTGGACTGTCATTTTAGAACTGTAATTTAAAATGTTGAATAAAGATAATAAAGTTGAATAAAGAAAATTGATGTGTGTGGAGAGTGCAAAAGAGTAAGCAAGGAACCTGGCAGCCAGGTCCCCATTGAAATAATAATGATAAATTAAACCACATCCCACGAGATTGAAAGCAGAAAAAGGCATGATGAGGAATGCCTTAAGGATGCGGTGGAGGTTGTGAAAAAAAGCACGCAAGCAAATGGTGTAGAGAATAAAAAGTAAAATGGGTAGAGAGCAAGGAAACACATGAACACCAATGGAGTGCCCAAAAGCAAATACAGAAAAGAACCCTCAGGTACACCATTCAGTCAGAACACTGTGAGTTTGAAATTATCTTGGGTGGGACTAATACAAGAATAGAGAGCAAAGCCATCAAATTAATTGCAGACAACTGAGACAGACAGCAAAGCCATCCAGCCATGATCAAGGGGCTGATCGAAAGCCCACTTTTTTTTAAAATTCTTTTTATTAAACATAGTGAATCAATAGCACATTATACAATCAAGATGAATAAGTACAATATGGTATGGACAATCAGTTTTCCCATCAGGTACAATACAGCAATTTATCTCTGTTTACATTCATGGGGAGGGAGGCTCTTCTGGAAGATCACAGATTGGGGGGGTACAAATATTCCCTCTGTAGTCATTCCATGCGTTCCAGACTTGGGACCACTTTTTGGGGCAGCCTCGAGCAACGTAGACCGTCTTTTCCCTAAACATATACCAATCTAGGTCTTTCTTCCACGCTGCTATGGTAGGTGTGTATGTAGCTCCCCATAGCTGTGCAATATTTCTCTTTGCTAACCCACAATGTGTAGCACAGAACCCTGCCCTATCAGGCACTTGCTGGTCCTGATAGTCAGGCCAACCTGTTGCAGAGCCTAAAGAACTTCCTGGAGGTGAAACAGGAAGTCCTCCCAGCTACTATGGTAGACATCTATGTCATCCAGGTAAGCATTACTGAAGGCCTCCATCCTTCCAGGAACTGATTCACCAACAGCTGCAAGGTGGCAGGGGCATTCTTGTGTCCAAAGGGCAATACCTTTAATTTAAAGTGGCTCTCAGGTGTGGAGAATGCTGATTTCTCTTTTGCCCGCTTAGTTAGGACAATCTGTTAGTATACTGAAGTGACGTCAAAAGTACTCAGGAACTGGGCAGCCTCTAAACAGTCTACTAGCTCATCAGCTTGGAGCATAGGGTGTGCATCAGTTTTAGTGGCTGAGTTGAGCCCCCTGTAGTTGACACAAAAGCAGATTTCTGGGGTGGTGCCCAGTGGAGTGGCCCTGGGAACTAGCACTAGGGAACAGAGCCAACACACAAAACATGCATGGAAGAATATTGTATGTGTGTGCAACCTCAAACTACTATTTGTGTGTGGTATAAATCTTTAAAAACACTTCCTAAAGCTGTTCTGCTTAAAATGGTCTAAACAGGGTATGCGGGCACCATAAATTAAAGAGGTATGCATTGTGCTTCTTCGCAACTAATTTTTAATGTTTTCTGTGCTTGTAGGAAGATGTTCTCCGCCCTTCATGTGGACCCATAGGATGTTTTTTTGAGATGTGTACCACACACAAATATTAGATATGAGATTGCACGCACATACAATATTCTTTCACACATGTTTTGGGTATTGGTTCCGTTCCCTGTTATAGGAAAATGCTGATGAGGAAAGAGTGAGCGATTTGGCGAGAATCTGCCAATCGCTTGTAGATGGTTGCACTGCTTTAGGCTTTTCCTACCTTTTTATTCCTCGTATATGTAGGATTCACCATGATGCACTGGACCTGTCCTATTTCTAATATTCTTTCTTTTAAATACACATAATGGGATGGTTCATAGGTATGCACTAGAACCTGCTCCGCTTGAAAGTGAGTAGTGGGGGCCTAAAAATCGCTGGGCCCGATTTACAAAAGTAAACCGAGACAAAATCCTAACTTTACGACTTTCGGTATTCACAGTAGGGATTGAGGAGTACTAAAGTTAGGATTTTGTCTCAGTCAATCTTTAAGTTTTGGTCCTAAGTTAAACTTAAGACAACCTTAAGTTTAACTGAGACAAAATCCTAGTCGTAAAGTTATGATTTTGTCTTAGTTAAACTTACGTTTATCTAAAGTTTAACTTATGACCAAAACTTAAGATTTACTGAGACAAAATCCTAATTTTAGTACTCCTAAATGCCTTCTGTGGATGGCACCCATGATGCCTTTCTTTCCCTTTAATGATCCTCTTTGCTGAACAAAGAAATCCGGTGAGCCTTAAGATTTTTTGCTGTTTTTCCACTAGCTTGGCAGATGGGATATGTCCTGCAAAATGTATCTGTGGATGTCTTCATCCGGGGCCAATAAAAGTGGGAGACAAGCCTCACAAAGTTCATATCCTACCTAAGATGTCCTCCCAGGGGTATCTCATGAGTTAGCCCAGTAGGAAGCCCTGTAACACTGGGTGAACACTAGCACACGTGTTGCCCCTTCTATAAGTGCCTTAGGCTCACTGTAAAGGAGGCTATTCTTTCCGTAAACAAGGTGATATCCAGAGGTGTCACCAGATGCCGGGGCTTATGCCTTCCACTTTATGCCCTATAGGGTTGGGCTGTCCTTGTGCGCCTTTCAGAACTCCTCCCTGGAGGGCCTATCCTCAGCTTGCCATCCAGCAGGCTGAGGCAGTTCTCCTAGGGAGACAATATTTTCCCTAGTAGGCCCTGGGGCGACCTCCTCTTGCACCCCATCTACCTGTACCATGGAAGTTTCAGGAGCTGTTTCCCATATCCCTTTGGCCATTCTTCCAGCTCTGGGCTTCCTTGACTCGCCTCCTGTGCACCATAGACTTTGTGGTCATGAAGACCCCGTCAGGTGACCCCATCATTTCCAAATGTGACCTGAGCTCCACTTCCTTCCAAGCAGTGTGCTCCAAGTTATTCCCTAACAAGCAACTTGCAGGCATGGTGAGGCTCACAGCTCATTTAAGGGAACCTGAGACCCTACTCCCATTAAAAGGGAGCCAGAGCCATTTGGTAGTGTCTCTCATGGTTGTCTGCTACTACAACCTGGTGGCAAGTATTGGGTATCACCTGCTCTGAGGACACCAGATGACACTTTACCGTAGATGTGCTGGGTGCTGTGTCTCTCAGGTCCTCTACCTTCTGCTGATTGATGGTGAACCATTGCCTATACTTGGAAGTATTTGAAGGCATAGGGGCATTGGGCACCCTCTCACTATCACCCAGGGACACTAGGGTAAGCATGGCTGAAACCCCAATACTAGCTGTGGACATCTCCTCCCAAGCACTACACTTGCAACCCAGGGGTACCCCACACCAGTTGGGGGCTGTGTCCTCTTGGGGCACCCTGAATTTCCCTTGGTATGCCCAAACTGGTAACACTCCTAGTACTTAGTGGCAAACCTACCTGTGTTCTTGTATAAACCCATTTTTATTTTGATCAGACTAGGGCTGAGTCCCTTTCCCCAGCAAACTATTTGTGGGACCTTAAGAGAACTCCTTATTATGTTTATTTCCCCCCTTTTTCTTCTGGTGGGAATCCTGACCACCCTTTTGGGAATCCCTCAAAGATACCTTCTTCTGTACCCTGGTGCTGATCCAGCGGTCCTCCTCCTTAACAAGTTCCCTGGGGTCAGAGAACTTACTATCCACTAGGTGCTGCTGGCACAGCTCTGTAAAAGTAAGACTGAACATGTGCTCCCTTGTGATCAAATTGTGCAGCTCTTTGTAATCACTCACATCACTGCCTTTCACCCAACCATCCAGTGCCCTGCAAATGTGGTCACACATTCTAAGCAGTACTACTAGGGCAACTTCTTGCTGTCCCTAAACTTTTGCCTATACTTTTCAAGGTTGGGCCCATATTTCAGGGTGAGAGTGTCCTTCATGAGGAGATACTTCATACTGTCCCCTTAACCTTGGACATACCTCCCTTCAATGGCAATATAGCTCCAGAGGCTGACCCCCAATCCTCCTCAGGGACTCAGTGCATCTCCAGAGCAACCTCATTGGCATCAAACCATTTATCTATGTCATCCCCTACAACAAATTTAGGCACTAGATCTTTGGGGATGTAAACCCTCCTTTCTCCAGTGGACCCTGGGGTATTGCTGCCACCATCGCTACTGGACTCTGAGTCTGTCCGGCTTTCGGCTTCAGCTCCTTCATGCTTATATAATGCTCCTGCAGTAGTTTCCTGTCAGCCACGGCCCTTGTACCTGCAGCCTTTTGCTTTGCCAAGGCTCTCCTAGACTCAGTTTTCTCCATGCCATGGTTCTCTCAGCATTTCTCTACTCTGCAACCAGTTTCATCTTCAGACTTTTTGCCTTTTTTTCCTTGGCTACTCTGGGGACAGCCCACAGCTCTCTGCAGCCTACCAAAAGGGGCACCATTTTGGTAGGCAAGGGGCCCTACTCCTGTGGAAGTTGCAGCTCAAAGTCTGCAGCCAGAACCTCCTCTTCCTCTAAAACCACTACCTCCTCCTCATGGTTGTCATCCTCTGGCACCTCTGGGAGCTGCACCCTTTTGTTCTCCTCACGGAGGGCTTGCTGAAGGTCAAGCTTTGTGTCCTTTTCCCCCACATTCAGCCCCCTTTCCTCGCAGAGCTGCAGCTCAGCCTTACTGGGGTTATCAACATTAAGCAGCACCTTCTCCATTGTAGAAAAAAGGAGGTAGGGAACTTACATTTATAAAAAGGAGTAAGATAGCTAATGAGAAACTACTGAGAATTGAAAAAGAGGTCAACTCTAGTGTGACACCCATCACTCTCAGGCACTACACAAAAACAAGTACTGTATCCCACCACTGAACACCATGTGAGAAATTGGGTTGCTAGTTGAGGGTGGTGTTAACCCTGCTAAAGCAACACCCACAATCCCTCTCAGGTGTACCACAAAAACTCACTAAATTAACTTGTGCTTAACTCTCTGGTAGCTTGGCACAAAAGCAGACAGGCTTAACTTAGAGGCAATGTGTAAAGTGTCTATGCAGCATACAAGCAATAATAAAAAGAAAACCCAACACAAGAAAAATCCCAAACTAATCTAGAAATAGTAAAACATAATACAATATTTGACACCAAAACCGACAAAAATATAATTAGTAGAACCGGAGACATGGAATTTTAAAGGTTCATCAGAAATCAAGCGCTAAGAACAAAAAGCACCAACCGCGAAAATCTGGTCACGGTAGACTGGGTCGAAGTCACAGGTTCAGATTGACTGCGATGAAGCACAGATTGAATTTAAAACTGATTTGAGTCCACTGATGATGTACCTTGGGGCCTGGGCATCGATATGTGAAGTCCTTGCGTCGAGAAGCGTTGGCTGGCGTTGAGGAGTTATTGATGAGGAGCTACAATGTGAGGTTGAGATGCATCGCACAGCAGCAGAGCTGATGAGTTGCCAATGGACCTTGTTATGCTGGGTCCTTCCTCATCTTCGAGGCAACCCCTGGGGCTGCGAAGACTTGCGCTGTGATGTGTCAACACAAAAGATGGGATGTGTTGCGCTGGGCCGGTGTCTGTGTTGAGCTGCGTCAAAGGAGCCACTAGGGCTTGTGAGGACCTGTGCTGCAATGCATCATTGTTGAGGATGAGATGCATCAAGCAAACCTGGTGCAAGTGGTGAGATGCATCGTGCTGCACCGAGATGCGTAGAGTTGCTTCAACGTCGAAAAAGCCTGTTACATCCCTGTGCACGGGGGCAAGTTGACTGACCCTTAGAGATTTCCTGGAGTCCTGGGTCCAGACAGCCAGGCTGGCTTCAGCAGGGCAGCTCAAAGCAGCAGAAGAGTCCTGGTGCATCAACAGCAGAACATGTTTTAAGGAGCTACTTAAGTGGGTGGCACAGTAAGTGCTGCAGGCCGATTAGAAACATTTAATTTACAGGCCCTAAGTATGTGGTATACCACTTTACTAGGGACTTGTAAGTAAACTAAATATGCCAATCAGGTGTAAGACAGTTTTACCATGTTTAAAGGAGAGAGCACAAGCACTTTAGCACTGTTCAGCTGTGGTAAAGTGCTACTAAAATGAGATTTATCAAAATGGGAGGATGAAGTTCAAAGTTTGAAGGGAATACCACCCTAAAGCTGAATGGTCTAACAACCTGCCTGCAGTAGTGCACTGTAGGTCCTGGAGTACAACTACGGTCTGTGACAGTAGATGGTCCACAATCAGTATAGCATCAGTATCTCTCTCCACTATATCTGCCTTTGCCGTTTGTGGGCCTTGTTTCAGAGTGAAAAATTCTCTTTGTTTCTCAGCTGCTTTGTTTTGGGGTCCTTACAAGTGTGGACCTCAGGTTCAAGATCTCAATCTCTGCCCAACAGCAGCACAGGTGCCCAACCTACTTGAGCCTCTGCATTTCTTCCAGTGTCATCTTGCCTCCTGGTCCAGGAACCACATTCACAGTCCACAGGTTGAGCGATTAGAGCAATCAGTTCCTCAGCTCACCCTCTGGATGTGCTTCAAAAATTTGCCACTGCACTGACAAATTGGGATGTGGGAAAAGCCTTTCAGTGAGAAGCATTTGAAGTAAATAATCCTAAGTATCTAAAGCCATAGGCTTTAACTGATCTAATGTTATACAGGAGCAGGATATTTTTCACCTGCATGTTATTAGGCCCATATGTAGCTTTAGGAGACTTCAAAATTTGCGACTGGAAATCAAAACTAATAAATTATCTATTATTCCTGGCCCTCATATAATCTACATTGGCAGAATCAAATGTCTAGCCCCAGTCAGTGGTACAAAAACCCAGAAGGAAAGGCTGGTAACATTGGGATTTTGAGGAAGGTTTTTGGTCAGCCTTGCCCAGGGCCTTGGACTGTTTGTTCTATGTATTCTCTGGGATCCACCAACAAGTATAAACTAATTTTGTTAAGCTTAGCTTAGTAAGGTCCAATAAGAAAGAGTTCAGTGTGCAATTTGAGTCTGAATTAAATTCCCTTCGTGACTTTGCAAACTAGTGACCAGTGGATGCTGCGAAAACCAATAACAGTATTTTCAAAGGTAATGATGTAATAGCCTCATATATAAGTGAAAAGAACGGAGAGGGAGAGGAGAAAGGACTTTACTGTGCACCTTCAGGACTAACAGTTGCTGGTGAAGATCGGTGGCTTAAACAGATTTGAGGCATGAAGGTGCAGGGAAAACAGTGAAACTCTTGCAAAATTATTTTGAATTCCGTTTGATTCCCAATCTTTGAAACATTTACGTCTGCACTTGTAACAAAATGGTCAGTCAGTACATGTCTGTACTGTAACATGGTAAATTATCACATTTTATGAATAATAAGCAAGTGAAGTGGCAGGGTGTTGTTTTAAAGAAGCTTGTAGAATTAAACTGGTGCCTCAAGGTAGAAATAAGCTTGTTTTATACCTTAATTTAGCTGTATGGAAATTATATCCAAATTAGAGCAAATTTCAATCCATCATAAAACTCACATTTCCAATGGCAATTTTCCAAAATCATAATTAAATGCAAAGTATTGCATTGTAAAAGGTTAGCCTTAAGCATAAGATAAGGCAGGCTTTTGTTTCTTTACAATACTTAGGGGCTGGGTATGATGGCGGAGGGACCGCCAGCCGTGCGGTGGCTGGCCCTCCGCCATCTTGACATCGATTTCTCCCTGCCATATCAGGATGGGGGGGAAATCAGCCGGCGACCGTGCGGGCGCAAAGACCGCCTGCCACTCTTCCGCCAGAGGCTATTGCCCCGATTGCCTGGCGGACGGTCCACAATGCGTAAAATGGTGGCAGTGGCACCGTCCGCCAACTTACAATGTGGGCTACAGTCAGCCTTTCCATGGTGGTGCAACCGCCATGGAAAAGCTGTCTGGAATTGGTTTTGGGGGCCCGTTGCAGGCCCCCCTTGGTTTGGGGGGAGGTAGTTGTGCACTGGGGGGTACCCATGATACCCCCCGATATTTCCATCCACCCGTTGCAATGTTAAATTGCTGAATGCGACCGCCACCGTGGCAGTCGCATTGTAATTAGGGGTGGGGGACAGCTGCCTTACAGGTAGGCAGTCCCGATCCCCGCTACGATCGTAATCGGCTCCTTAGTTTTTTTGCAAACTTGAGGAATCCTTAGTTGTCTAAAATCACCACTTACTAAATTAAAAATAGCGTTATGCAACGGAGACAGTGTGTTGTGCCTCTAAGTTGGTAGTGCATTAGTGTGCTGAGGAAGGGGTTGCCAACTTTCTTAGACAAAATTACCGCGCATTTGGTTACGTTTCGCTATTGTGGAACAACAGCCAGGTAGGTGAAAAAGAATTTGTGTAAACTTGTCAGAATTCTACTTTAACATAGCAATTATCCTTCTGTTTGCTCGTATAATAACTGAATCTATTTAGACTGTTCTCAAATACTTGTAAATTGATTTCTTAATGATTTTCCTGTTTTAGGCTTATGTCTCAGAAGAGAAAAAAATACCGTCTTTCTCTGCTTTCTCAATATTTTTTATGTTCAAATATCTTTATTGTTTATTTGAAAATAGAAGTACATTTATAATAAAGTGAAAATACAATAGGTCAGAATCATGTATATAATAAGTTAGTACCGAAGCATTTAAAAAGAGAGAGAATACATAACCAAGAGCCAAATGGCTGGGATAATAAGAGAGACAAAAATATCATTATATTAAAAAAGTGAAAAATAAATAATATGACAGATGATATATATTATTAAATCATCAAATATTGACATATATCCCAGAAATATGGAACAGGTAAATCCAAAAAAGAACAAAGGGATATTAGAGAAAGACAGAAAGATAGAGAAGAAAGAAATAAAATAGGTGAGAAGGGAAATTTGCTTCATTGACAAAAAAATGAGTTAAGAAATGGAATCAAAAGCATATTGAGCCACCAACCCCTGAGAGGATACGTTCATGTAATTATCCAAGGATGCCAAACATTACTAGAAATGGAAGTCGAGTAATGTTTCCCACCAACAAAGGTATGAGCTCCACAAAGATATAAGACCCTTTCCCACCAGGTATGATAAGACAGGAGATTAAAAGATTTCCATTATGTTAGTATAATTTAACAGCAATGGATGAAAGTAAGTCTAAAACCACCAGATCCGTATTGTCAAGGGGCAAAGGAATAACTGCAGCCCATAGACCTAGTAAAATCATAGGCAAAGAAAGTTTTATAGATGTGTTAAAAATTAATGATAAGTGTTTCTGTATTTGGCCACAGAAGTAATCTAGTAACGTACATTCAAAGAACATATGTGGATGGATGCCTGGTGCTAGATTACAGATCCAATAAAGATCACTATCGCGTAGTTTCAGTTTATGTAAACGAGCAGGGGTCCAATGTAAAAGATTTAGTGTAAAGAATGTGGATTGGATAAGTGAAGGAGCAATTTTGTTACATATGGATAATTTCCCAATCAGATGCCAAGTATCTTGTGAAATATGTTTAAAAATGTCATCTGCAAAATGATGAGACCATTTAACATAAGTGATTGTAGACTGTGATGATTCCAGTAAGAACCAAAGAGCGCCTTGAGATGCTAGGAAGGAAACCTGATATAGATTCCAATCCGTAAGATTACAGCCACCCAAATCAGAAGTTTTCCTGAGGTATTTGGAAGCAATTCTAGCTCTCGTATCGCTCTATAAAAATTTTGAAGAGATTGAATCAAGCTCATGGAAGAAGGCAGAAGAAAGCTGTATAGGTAACATGGAGGATAAAAAACCAGATCCCTAAATATTTGATATGAGTCGATTGCCATTTGAAATCTGAATTACCCATTTGAGAAGGAAAACACAATGCGTTTAGGGGGAACAATTCCGTCTTTTCTTTGTTAAGAGTGTATCCAGAGATGAGTGAAAAATCACTAATGATGTTAGAGATAATGGGGATCACTGGTGCAATATCCTCTGAAAAATAAGGACGTCATCAGCGTACGCGGCGTTTTAAGCCTGTATGAACCAAATTGAAACCCTGTAATACCTTGGTTCAGATTAGGCCTGGGCGAAAATTTCGTTCCGTTCGCGGATATTGCGATAATTTGACATTTTCGCGTTCCGCGGAAAGCGCGAAAATGTCAAAATTTCCGCATTCCGCAGCTTGGCGATAATTTGTTTCTTGCTCGCGCTGTAAAATAATACATTCTCGCGCGATCGCCTTACCTGAATCCCTGCGTTCGCCGACAAGTTTTCTTGATCTGGTCGCGTTCTCCATGAGATGTTGTATTGTTTTTAGCCATTTGCGCTGTCTCGCGACAGTTCGCGCCCGCAGTGACGTCATGCGTCGCGCGATCACGTCTTTCTTCTCGCGATCATGCACCGCGAGACAACTGAAAACAAGATGGCCGCGCCCGCGAGCAACCACATGGGTAAGTTGGCGAGCCATAACCATGCAGAAAATCTCGCGAACATGCGAGAAAAAAACTTCTGCATCTTCGCGATATTTCCGCGTGTTTGCGATAATTTTTAACATTTTCGTGATAATTTGCGAAAGTGGATTTCGCAAATTCCGCCCACCCCTAGTTCAGATTAAGTAGACGAAGAAGTGGATCTATAGATAGGAGAAAAAGAAGGGGGTGAAAGAGGGCACCCTTGTCTAGTGCTCTGACGAAGGTTAAATAAGGAAGACGTAGTGCCATTAATTCTGATATTAGCTTTTAGTTGCGCATAAAGAGACATGGCCATATTAGTAAAGGAATCGCCAAGGTTATGGGATTCTAATACTGCTTGTAAAAAAGGCCAAGAGACTTTATCAGAAGCCTTTTCGGCGTCAACGGCAATCGCCGCCGATGGCAATAAGGAAAGTTTTGCTTTTTCCTGTATATGACAAATGGTCCGAATATTGTCTCTGGCAAGTCTCTCTTTAACGAAACCTGTTTGGGAGTAATGGGTGAGATTTGGAATATGACCCTCTAAACGTTTAGCTGAGACCATGGCAAAGATTTTAGCTTCCATATTTAATAATGAAATTGGGCGATAATTTTTAGGATCAGAATGATCATTACCCTCCTTTAGTATAACTACAATAGTAGGCCTGGGCGTAGTTCGCGAAGTAGCACTTCGCGAAGCTACGCAAAGTGAAGTTCGCACTACGTGAGCTACGCGTAGCACTTTGCGAACTGCATAGTACCTTGTTCGCACTGTGCCAGATGTCGTTTTCAATGATTGCACAGTGCGGACAAGCAACCGGCACTGTGCAATCATAGAAAATGGCATCTTGCACAGTGCGAGCTGTAGTTTTCTGCTGCTCGAGTAGATTTTTACTCGAGCTTCAGCTTTCTCAACGCGAACTGGTAGTTTCTAATCGCGAGCGGTCGCGAGCATACGCGACCGCTCGCAATGAGAAACCTGACCTCCTCGCGTTGGGAATCTCGCCGGGAGGTTTATTTTCCATGCTCGCGATCGCCAACTTGAAGTTGCTGATCGCGAACAAGGAAAAAGTCTCGCCGGGATGTCATTTTGCTTGCTCGCGGTCGCCAACTTGACGTTGAGGACCGCGAGCAAGCAAAAAATGACCGCAGCACTACGCAACACTACACTACGCGTGTTCGCACTCTGCTACGTGCAGTTCGCGTAGTGCGAAGTAGCGCGAACTTCGCAAACTACGTGAGCGTAACGTAGTGCTTTGCCCAGGCTTATACAATAGTAGCCTCAGCAGCCGAACCAGAAACCTTACCAGAAAGAACATAATTATAAAAAATTCTCTTAAGATATTTGATTATTGAAGGAGTAAAAGTTTTATAAAAGGCATTAGGAAATCCATTTCCCTGCGTGAGTCGCCTTAATAGCCTGAATGATCTCCTCAATATGAATTGGTTTTCCCAGTTCAATCATGTCAGTATGGGAAATAGTATTAGTAGGAATCGACTGAAGAAACATTTGACAGGTAGTCTTGGTAGATTGATTCTTAGGTGTGTATAATGTTTAATAAAATTCTTGAAAGACTCCAAGAATTTCATGGGTTTGGTAATTTCTTCGACCCATTTTTATCAGTTATATGAGTGGTATTGATATTCGTGTTTTGATATTTTAGCATGGCGGCCAAGAGCTTTCCAGCTCTATTCCGTAACAATAAATGACCGGATTTTTGTGCATGTATACCAATATAAACTCTTTTAGTGACTATGGAGTTAAGAGTATTTAAAATTTTGTATATCCTGCAGGAGTGATTTCTCATTTTAATGTCTAAATAGTTCCTCTTTGCGTTTAATATCATCCCCCATTGATTGAAGGGATTTTCTAATGTCACTGTTTCATTTGGCCATTTTTTTAATAATATGACCCCGTATGGTACATTTAAATGCGTCCCACAAAACTATTGGGGAGTTCACTGAAGATTCATTATCCTTGAAGAAGTTATCAATTTCCTCATTAAGTTCTTCAACTTCATCCTTATCTTCCAAAATGTCTGTATTGAGATGCCAGTTACGAGGGCCTCTTGTATCTGTGAGATTAAGAATAGTTAAAGAAACCACTGCATGATCATAAAAAACGATTCGATGAATCATGACATTGATAGTATGTTTTAAAATAGAGGCATCTACCAAAAGCTAATCAATGCGAGAAAAGCTAGAATGTGGAAAGGAGATAAACGTGAAATCACTTCCCGTAGGATTATGCAATCTCCATGTATCAACAAGATGATGAGACAAGCACATATAAAGTAAGTGTTTATGCGCCCTAGGGGGTCAAAATTCTAAAGCAGAGTGTCTATCCAAAATAGGATCAAGGGGAGGAAAAAAGTGGGTCATCAATATTTGGGGCATATAAATTCATACTATATAAATCTTCCAAACCGTTAGTCAAATGAGTAAGTAGCCATCTACCACTGGTATCATGCTCAGCTGTAACAATAGACAAACCAGAGCTTTTGGAAATAAGAGTAACAATCTCATTCTTCTTTCCAGAGGCCTTGGAACAAGTAACATCAAGAACCCAATCTTTCCTCATAATAAGAGCCTCTTTAAAGGCTATCTTAGTTCCTTGAAGTAGAACCACATCACCAGATAAACGTTTGCAATAATCTAAAATGTTGGTCCTCTTAAAAGGGTGATTCAACCCCCTAACATTAAGTGAAACTACATTTAAGCCCAACATAGATATGTATGGAACAACAAGAGTGAATGCATCTGATAAAGAGGTAAAAGGGAGGCCAATAAATAATTGAAAACTAAAGGAAATGTATCATATATACCAAAATAAATTAAGTAGATGTCCCAGAATTAGAGTCAAAAGAAAGGAAGGGTGTGAAGACTTGAAGGAAGGATAGAAAGAGCAAGAGAACTCCAGGAAAAAACGGAGCATTAAAAAAGTGTAACCCCACCAGGGGGAAACAATGTGGAGGAGCAACAGCAGAGGCCATCAACAATGGTGTAGACAGCTCAATGATCAATATGTCGCTGAGAGACAAAACAGGTATAATATTTCAGGTGTAATTGCTCTATTGCCTATATCCCATTAATAAGAATACATATTGCAAATTCAATAAATATAATATACTTGAACATTGAAGAAGACATATCATTTCATAAATAAATAATTATATTAGCAGATAAATATCCATCTAAGGTATTATAAATATCAATCTGAGGTATTATAAATATTAATCTAAGGTATTATAAACCGGTCTATAAAATGTATCTAAATAAGATGCAAAGAGGATAGTCTCAGAATACAGAATATAGAATATATAGCCAACTGTAAATTGATGAAATAAAAAGTCAGGAACAATCTCATACAATTAGAGCCCTTGGTTGATAAAAATTAAATAGAGTATCTGATATTAGATGCAATTCATAAGCAAACCATCGTAACTATAAACACATGGAGCTTCAGGATAAATATACAAGAAAAAAAGAAAAAAGGTTACAGCGAAAATTGAATAGATACGTTTAAATTAATGCATATAATAACATGAATACGCTAAATATTCTAACATTCCAACAGTGAACAATATTATTGATAAATAGTATATACACATACATAAATTATCACCAACTCAGAGCAACAAGAAGAGGTAAGAAATCAAATAAAAAATAGAATAAGTGGATCAAATAGAAAAACAAAGAAAATGTAGAATAAAACGAAGAAAAGAAAATAGAATATAGTAAATAGAAAATAAGATACTTACTTTTATCATGAGACTAAAGAGAGAGTAAGTTAATGATGGATCCAAGAATAAATAGAAATATACGATTGTACAGACTTATAGAAAAGTATTCTCCAATAAGCAAAATACAAAACAAAAAAGTGCATAGTTCTGGTGTCTAAAGAGATACTTATTATATATATCATAAATGACCACTGTAAAGTTGTGGAACAAAAATGCCATGAACCAAACCAATTCAGCAAGAACAAAAATTATAGAAGAATTAGATTAAATGCCTACTATAAAGTGTCATTTCACCTATGAGATTTAATTACTATAACATATGGCAACTGTGCAAATATCATAATATTGGTGACAAATGACGCCATCAATTAATATATCTATGTAAAAAGATTACAGCCTAAAAGGACCACTGAAAAAAAGGAACGACAGAATAAGGAGTAAAGTAGAAATTGGAATAGGCAAAATAAAAAAGGTTCAAATATCTACTAATAGCAAAAGAATAGGAGAGAGAAAAATAGAAATGAGTAAGAGAATAGATATACATTAACAGTAGTAAAATTTTAACAATATACCTGCAAAGAGCCATAAAAATTAGGTTGACCAACCTTGTACATACCATGCAAGGGATGTAAACCCAATTAACACTAAAAAAACAGCACAGAAAATTGCATTATCCTGTAAAAAGGAGAATCAATTAATAGAGAATATCTAATCTAGGATGAGCGAAACCTCAGTGTGTAATCACCAACTGCAGAATGAGCTTAAAAAATAGCAACATCCACAAAGATTGTCGCAAAGTATAAAAAAGCAGAGAGCCAGCGTATGTATTAGATAAATGAAAAGCATTAGGCACAGACATGTCAATACATACAAATCATGAAGGGTAAGAAGTACCAGGAAGAGAGTCTAAGTCCATCTGTGAATCAAATTGATCTGAAAGTTCATAAAAAATCTGTGGCCGACCTTAGAAAGTTATTCGCAATTTTGAGGGACCAGCAAAGGAAAATGGAATATTCATATCAGTGAGTCTCTTGCGTAAATTCAGGAAGCCTTTGTGACAAATTACAGTATCTCTGGAAAAGCCTTGTGAAATTGATATTCTGTGACCTTCCCATTGTATTATTTTAATCTTACTAATTTGTGCCAGAATTTGATCAGTATGTTGGTGGCGCAAAGGTTTAAAGAATAAAGGTCTTGGAGAAGACATTGTTAGAGGTTCAAAAGTTGGGACTCTGTGAGCACATTCTATCTCAAAGTCCTGTGGAACGAGATATTCAGAACATTTGGGATCAAAGTAAGTAAGAAGTCAATCACTGAAGGAGCAGACTTCTTGCAATCTTCCAGTAATCCAAAAATACATAGATTACCTCTGCGATTCCGATCTTCCTGCTCAGTTAGGTCCCTTCATAATGAAACCATGGAACGCTCAAAACTTTGGATGTGCTTTACTTGTTTGTTTGTAAAGTCTTCCACACAACTTATTCACATTGTGGCATTGGAAACATGTAATGAAAGATTTTTGAGGTTGTTTCGAATTGCCGCCACCTCTACCTGAAGCAGATCTGTATCTGTTTTGGTACTCTGTGCTATGTCATGAAGAGTATAGAGTTTGCGTAATATAGTTTCTAAGGTTGAGGCTGAGTCAGTTTTACCCTTAGCTGGTAAGTCCGGGGTAGTTGAGGTCTGTTTAGATCATTTCAGGTTCCCTTTAGAATCTCTGTCCTTAGTGGTAACACCCATACCTTCTGCCATTGGAGAAGATCTCAATAATCACAAGTAAATTATTTGATGTGTGGAGAAATTACGCTTGAACAAATGTGCCCACAGTAATGTAGGAATTATTCAGTAAATGCGAGGTGTTAATGCCAGACAGAAAGAAGGCCTACACATCTGTAGAATATGTGATAATCATCAAGCACTGAGAAAAAAACTCCTTACTATTAAAATAGAGTCTGTCATACAGTGAGAGAACTGACAGCGTCTGTCAATTTGTAGCATTCAGTGATGAATGAGCCCCGCACATCCAACATTAAAAGGGATAAGTTCCAAAAGCAGTGGATTGATCTTCAAAGTTAAAGTACACAGGACGTTTGAAATGTGAGGGAATTAAAAGATGATTCCAGCACTTAGTCACTGCGACACAATAATAACAGCAGATACCAGACAAAATACTGCTCATGTGGTAATCCACCACCAATGAATAACATCCAAACACTATTATTAGGGCTAGTATTTAGGAAATATATCCCTGAAAATAGATTTTGTCAGCGACCGCCATTTTGTAAATTCTAATGACGTGATAGAAAAAGTATCCCTCACCACAATGTGGAAATTCCAGGCCCTGACGTGAAAAGCTTTAAAGTTGGCATGCATGATACCTCATGCTCAGCAGAGAGAATAAGCCTGGACTAGAAGCACTCAAGCAGGTTCAATTTCCTGCACGCCGTGCCGTGGCAAAACTTCTTTAGCAGGCGTAATTTCAGAGCCCAAACGCAGTGAAAAAATCTTTGAGTGAAACCACAAACGGAGACGCAGACCGAATAACTTCTAAGTTGTCCCCAAGGCTCACGAGCTGTTCCGCCGCTTGTCGCTGCTCAAAGGTGATCAAAAATCATGTCAGCTTCAGCGTCTGCACCGGTGATACCGGGGAGCTCAGGAAACTGCGGCCATTTTTGTTGTGCGCTAACCCACGCCCCTGCTATCTACAACATTTTAATGGCCTGGTATTAAAAATACAGGACAGCCCTGTTAAAGTCCAGCCAGGTAGCAGCCCTTGTGAGGCTGGCACGTTTTCCTAGATTTAATGTAGGCTCACCTTCATGATAGAAAGAAGATTGAATGGTTTTGGGAGGCCTGTTGTATACCTGAAGGTGATTGCACCCTGAAAGCAGATTTCTGATATTACTCAGCAGCGCAAAAACCGTACGTTAATTGGCTCATTTCTTTTGATCCTCCTATCTGAAGGAGATAGTACAAGAAGCAGAGATTGGTTTGGGAGCAATTTTAGAATGCTCTTTGGTTCACCTAGTCATTAAAGCTCCCAGGTGTCAAGCATCTTTTGGGATGTGGTGATTAAGGAGAGTCTCCTACTTAGCTAAAGCAATAGGTCCCAAGTACTGGAGGCACTGTCATTCAATGATGGAGAGGGGACAGAGATCACATACCTTAAGACACACTACAGGCATCTATTCAACAAGGACAGTAAAGAGAGGAGGGTAAAGCGCTGCAAATTTGAAGATCAGTTTAAACAAGCATTGGTATAGCCAATAGGTCTCAGCTTTGGGACCTATACAGAGATCACATACCTTAAGACACACTACAGGCATCTATTCAACAAGGACAGTAAAGAGAGGAGGGTAAAGCGCTGCAAATTTGAAGATCAGTTTAAACAAGCATTGGTATAGCCAATAGGTCTCAGCTTTGGGACCTTATAAGCAGCCGCGGCCCGGGCAGGTGAGAGCGGTGGGGCTGGGTTGGGGGGGGCGAATCGACAGACGACCACGTGGGAAAATTAAATAAATAATTAATTTTCCCTTGTAGTCGTCTGATGAAGTCACCCTCCACTCAGCTCCCCCGACCCACCCCTCTTACCTGTCACCGCTGCTTATAAGTGCCTAGCTATGCAGCACATCATCCCCACTTGCATGCCCATACACTCTCAACATCTTGGAAAAATCATACAAGTTTTTTCTTTTTTTAAAGTCGAAACGAGAAATGTTAAAAGGTTTAACTTTTGCCTATTCTTAGTTGACATTTCTTGTTTACTTCTATCCTTCACACCCCTCCGCTGCACATCGTAAAAGAAGCTCCCACCCTAATAAACTGAAGCATATTGTTAACATGCTACACTTTCTTTTGGCGACTGTAATCAAATGTTACAGGCTGAAAAGTGCAGTCTGAATAGACATTACGTGACCTTAAATTAGAGAAAAACATAAAGGGACACGTTAAATAACAAAAAAACCACATACTTATCTTAGAACGGCCGGCCGGCCGGCCGGCTGCCGCCTCCCCTGTGTTCTCTTCCTTCTTCCTTTCTGCAGTCCAGCCGGCAGCAAGAAGCGCCCGGCACAGAGGCTCCCCTGAGCCAATCTCAACGCTGAAATTCAACGTTGTGATTGGTCAGAGCACCATTTATTGGCACTCAGACTGGAATATGAAGCCTGTGCATGTTCCTCACCAGGCTGCTCAATGCAGCCTGGTGGGGAACATGACAAGTGTGCATGAAACAGTTCCTGCACACTTTGGGAGTGCAAACCACTCCTCTTCTGCTCTGGCCAGCCCCACCCACCCCACACAGGCCACTGACTGCATGCAATCGAAAAAATAAAATGACAATAACAATTTGTTATTGTCATTATAGTTTTCCTTTTGGTGCAGTGAGGCAACGCTCCTCCACCTTAGCAGAGGAGCCGCCACTGTTGTTTGTTGTCAGCAAGGTATTTAAATTACTAGGATTCTGAAGACTTTGGCTTACACTTGTATGTTTTAATTTGGGTGCAGATGTTCACATAGTTTTCCAAAAAAGTGTTGAAGTTGTTTAGAAGGTAGTGCTTTGACAGGGTTTGAGATGTTGAACTCATCTCAAACCCTGTCAAAGCACTACCTTCTAAACAACTTCAACACTTTTTTGGAAAACTATGTGCATTAGGTTGTCTATGGAGAAGTCTGAAAAATGTGAAGGTTTGAGCTTGTCTTTTGTGTTGACCTTGGTGTGTTGGTAGGATACTGAGCAGGAAGATAGGGATGGGAAGTGGTCTGTCCAGTCCAGGGGTATGGGTGGTTTAAATTGGATTGTTGCTGATGATGAGAAGACAATGTCCAATAGATGGCCTTTGGAGTGTATTGGTGATGTTACATGCTGTACCACCCTGGTTGTGTGATAGAGTTGAAGGCAGTGTCTCTTGTTGTTTTCAAGCTTGTGTTGTTTGCGAGGTGAAGTCACTCATGAGGTTGGTGTGGGCAAGTCGGCTAGAGAAGGCAGTAAGGAGATCTGAGAATCCATGAATAAGGTTCTTGTTCTTTCTGAGGGCGGCCTGTAGATGAGATGGAAGGTGGTGGCCTGAGTTGCAGATAGTGGGAAATGTCATGTCAGCAGCTTCATAGCGCTGATGTCTCTTACTTGCCTACGGTGCAGGAACAAGAGGACTTATGGATAGCATTGAGGCATCCTCCCTTTCAATGGATGTGGTCCACACAATGGATGCTGTAGCTTGAGAAAGAAGGACATCCACATAGAACAAATAAGACAGCTCTACTTATCACTGTCAACAAATAAAAATCTTCCAACGGGGTACACTGACATTTTTTTCACAAAAGACCTGGATGCATTTGGCTTCAGTCTGAGGTTTAGCTCATGGATCCTTATTAGCTACAGGGATCCATGTGTCAGGGTTAACATCAATGGAGACTTTACAGTTTTATTTTGTATTAAAAGAGGAATAGTACTGGGATGTTTCCTCTCACCCCGTCTTTTTTGCCCTATATATGAAACCTCTAGCAAACAGAGTGAGATTCAGCAAAGAGATCAAGGTGGTAAGAATAGGGCAGTACTTGCACAGAATCTGCATGTATGTTGCCAATATGCTGGTGGCCCTTAGTGGTTCAGTTCCCTTGCTGCCACCCCTCCTGGAGGAGTTGAACGGGTTCGTCAAAGCTTTAAAAAAAATCTGAGATTGTCAACCTTTCTACTCCTGCAGGTCAGAGGGATATTTTGTGGAGGAAGTTTCTCCTGAAATGGGCGGAAAGAACATTAACTCCTTAGGGGTTAAAATAGCCCATTCCCTCGAAAAGACCCTGCAAAAAGCTGCAACAAATGTATGCACATCCTACAGAGAAACTTTCATGCCTGCCACATTGGTCGGTTGTTTTTGGGTGGGCAGAATCACGGTCTTCAGAATTACAACATTATCCAGATTTCTCTGCTTTGCTCAGGCCCTGGCCTTGCAATCCCCAAAGGACGTGCTAAAGCAAATTCAAAACTACTTAATACATGTTTGTGGGTGGAAAAACACACCTAGGCTAGCAAAGAATGTTATGTTCCACCTAACGAAGCAGGGAGGACTGAGCATGTTGCACATACTGAATTATCGGTATGATGCCCAACTTCGTTATATGGTTGTATGGAGTAGAGTAGAAGGTCAGAAACATTGATGTTTTACAGATCAACAAATTGCTGAAGACCAAATTTGGATAGCACCATAACTGCCTAATAACATAGAGCTACCATTCTTCAGTTTCAAGGGCCATAATGATGTCCTAGGATATGGTGATGCTGATTCTTAAACCATGATAAGCCATAGCCAAAGGATTGAGGTATCTCAGAATTAGACATTGAGTAACACACAAATCATGTAAAGCACAAACAAGCACCCCACTAACACTATTTGCAAAATGACTGGTTACTAAGGCAGATTTCAAATGTGTATTGACAGAGATATATGTCTCACACAAAATCCCTAACAAGGTAAGACCCCAGGATGTGGAGATGTGATTCAGAATCAGGCATACTTCTGACGGACAAAGACGTTCACTATAGGTTAAGAGCAAGCATGACTATTGGAACGAACAAAGCAACTCTAAGATATCAACATATTGGTATAACTCCCATAAAAGGGTTTCTGTGGGGGACAAATTAGGGAGCAGGAAATGTTGGAGGAAATGAGATGGGTCCGGATCCCTCTTACACTGCGCAAAACTTGAACAATATTGGTACAAAGTACTGGATCACATAGAATGCAAAGTTTAAATCAAAATCAATAGACCCCCTGCTCTACATAATATTAGGCATAGCAGAGAAACTCCCCTACCCGTGAGAACTCCGAGGGTGCTGTTGATCATGCTGCTACTATGAGCAGCTAAACAAGTGCTCCTAGCATACTGGGGCACAGGTCAATTCCTAATCATAGGTCATGATTACACTGAATTTGGTATCTGATAGGTTTGGAGTAGATGCTTAAGAGAAATTGGGTGCTTTTGAATTGCTGTGGAAGCCTTGCTTGTCACTGCTTACAATAGAATTCAAAGAAACAACCTGTCCCAAGTCCCTGTGGGTGCCATGCATCACAGCTTCATCTTAGCATGATATACACCTTAGGCTTAAGGGGTGATTGATAAAAGAGAGGAGTAAATGACAGATTTGAAAATTGCATAAACTGTAAGGATTATTGTTGAGAATTGGACTTCTTCAGCAATACTAAGGCTTGATCTATGGCAGGGGTGGCGTTCTGGGGGGTGGATATGCAGGGATATTCGTATTTGTTCAGTGTTTCTTTCAGTCTCTCCAGCTAGAGGTTGTAGGCAAGCATATGTTCACACACAAGAAAAGAATTGCTCCATAATTTAAGTTGTTTCCCCAACAGCATTTGGTTGTAGTCGATAGTAAGTGTATTTTAATAATAATACAATAATAAAACAGAATTGATATAACAATTAAGTATCTCAAACCTATGTCCTTTAGGAATGGTGTGAAATATTTAAGACTACAACTATCAGGTGACCACCTAATATGTAAAAGGACCCTCACCCACTCTATTAGTAGCATGCTGCACCAGCGGGTCTCATCCTGATATTTTAAATACCATGATTGGTTCAAGCTCAGTGATGGGAGCACTTTCATAATGCGTGGCTGTAGGGGTTTCAAAACATGCTTAAAAATATCAAAAGGCTACCCCAATATCCCTATATTTTGGGTGCCCCTGGTACGGTTAAAAATAGGAGGAAGTAAAAAGCCACAGATTTTATTTACTCAAGCCTTCTCCTTGTCAACATGTTTCAGCTATATGATTGTCAGCCCCTAGTGGTCCACGGCTGTCATATGGATTCATTTTTAATCCCTAACAATCAGTCGTACTAGTCCTTTCCCCAGCAGCCTAAGTATGACATAAGGTAAGCTTGCTGGCTTATGTAGCTGGTATGGTTCACACAAATTGTAATCCCTGTAGGTAGGAGAGAGAAACAATCTTTAATAATGCATTCACATCACCAAATATGCACAGTCAAGCAAGCAATGCAACATGTGACACAATTTTTAAAATCATCACATGTAGTATGCATATTAATAGATGGGCACCTTACACATACATTACTACATTTTACATCAACACTGTTATGCTCCCCTTGTACTGCCTGGTAAACCAAGGAAAATAAAATATAACGGACAACATATGAACACAAATGGCAGGCGAGTAAATATGTGGAGCACACTGCACTGCAAGCCAAAGTGAGAGCATTCTTGTCACACTTGTGTTGGCTTTCACCCTAAGCCTTTAATGTTTAGGCCACAGAGGAGTAGGGAGGGGGAATGCCACTATACTCAGACACTCTAAGTAAATAATAGATAATGTCAAGTCTATGAAGGCTCAGCATAGTAATTTTAACTTAAATTGAGTGGACATTCTTGTTTGCTGTAATTGCAATTTGTGGCAGTTTCTTTGTCAAGGGTGTAATGCTGAAAAACACCCAAATATTATTTCTATAGGTAAAATTGTTTGCGCAAACCCGTGCCAGATGCTTACGGGCTATCAAACAGATCTAATAATAACTTGGAACCAATTCAAGAGACAGAGGTAATATTTCGTTTTTTTTGCGGCAAAGCAGTGTCACTGACATTTTCTCCTGCGAGGGCTTCCACGTTCTTGCTGAAATCTTCTGAATTATTGGATGTGAGACCCCACCCTTCTTGAGTTTCGAATCTCTCTCTTGTGCACAAGGCAACGTGCCTGGAAGGTCATTTGATACCTGCCAAGGACGTCATATACAGGGCAAAGAACGGCACCTGCATTGGACCCACATTCCGCAATGATCGGGCAGTGTAATGTCTACCTTGAACTGATTGTGGTTTCCCCATCGGGCATAATGCCCCAAACAACAGAAGGTCAGTATTTTTATTTTTTTAAAGCACAACAGCTCCTCAGCATCGGCCTGTGCCGGGTGGGAAGATGTTGGCCGATGAGGACGAGGGAAGATTAATTATTTATTTTATTTTCGCTAGTGGTCGTCTGTCGAGTTCCACCCTCAACCCGGCCCGACTTCTCTTACCTGCACGGTCGGCTGCTGCAGCTCATACTGGTTGGTGTGCCCACCAGGAAAGGGCCATGGATATCTCGGGGCAGATTTACAAGCCCCTTGCGCCACTTTTGCGTCACTTTTAATATGGGAAAAGTGACGCAAAAGTGGCGCATGGGGCTTGTAAATCTGCCCCCTCGTGTTTAAAGCCTATCATCCTGACTCACAATCTCTGACCCTCCTACACACACATGCACACACGTGCATACACATGAGACTGCTGCACGATATGTTTTCTGTGCATGCACAGAAAAATGCTTGGAAAGTGTACTTTCTTTTGAAGACATGAAAACACAAGTAATTGTAATTGCATTCATATAGCAATTACTACAGCTGAAAAGGAATAGAGGTGCTGCACGCCGGGCACCACGCTGGTCCGAACTCAAGTTTAGTGGCTAATTCAGTGTTATTCATTATTGTTGGTTATAGAGATTAGTCTTTTGGACTTAAGCAAACTTTTCTATGCATTCACTCCAGTTTCTTTGTGTGTTCGTGTGTGTGATGTAGTGCCTCAAAGCCCAGGCACTACAAAAGAACCTCAATCAAGGTACGTGGTGCGGCCTAATCAATGAGCACACGGAGCCAGAGGTTATGGTTGCAATGGCCACTGCGCACACTCGTCCAGTGACGTAAGTGGCGCAGTAGGCGTTTTTATTAACGGACACCCAAGTGACCAGGACTATATTAAGCGGTCCAGTCACAGTGGGGATACACCAGGGAATACCCCCATGAGAACATGTAAGTGGGGGGGCAACAACACAGTCGCAGCGGTTACATCACCACAGAGACATAACATTCCTCCTAAAAACAAAAATGAATCTAATGACAGTCCAAGGATCTCTGTTGCAACTTGTCATTCCCCCTGGTGGACATGCTTAACAATCAAATCCAGAAATAAAAGAACAGTCCTACGTGAAATAGTCTCTTAGCTTCTTAGTCGGCTCAGGATTACGTCGGAGCTGGTACTGGGAACTTCCCCGCCCACCGGACTCAACTCCGCCATCCTCGCTCGATGGTGGGGGCACGGATTCTTCTGAGCTCTCGGGCATTCCATCATTCCCCACTACCTCCGACTCACTGTCCACTGGGGATTGAGTGTCCATCCCAGTCGGTTGAGGCGACGCTCCCTTCAAGCTCTCCACTGTTCCAGGGATGACGGGTGTTTGTGTCTCCCCTCCCAGATACGATGCAGGAGTCTCTGCAAGATGGCACTCCTTGAAGTGGGATATGTTCCGTGTCACAACTTCTCCACCCCTCCGATCCACTACTCGTGTACCTCGTACTCTAATGACAGTCCAGGGGCGCTTTTCATACGGAAGATGGAATTTGTTCTTCGTTGAACGGTTCTTGAGCAACACCTTATCTTCATTCTGCAAATGCACCAGATGAGCGCCACAGCGCTGACTGAACTGCTTGTGCCTCCTGTGCCTTTGCTCATCAATCCGGTGATCATCGGGGCTTTTCGGGCACCATTGGGGATTATAAGGGATTGAGTCGTGACCACCCGGCCCATTGACAGATGTCCGGGAGCCAGCCCAGTGGTGGTGTGTGGAGTTTGGCGTTAATTTCTCAGGAACGTGAAGAGGGCTAGCTTCAGGGACTGGTGGAGTTCATGGGCTATACGGATGACCTTGTTCAAGGTCCGCATAAACCTCTCTACCTCCCCGTTGGCTTGTGGCCAGCGAGGGGTAATCCTCCTATGTCTGATACCCAGCGAGGCTAAGTAGGTTGCAACCTCCTTATTTTGAAATGGTCAGTTTTGAGTTCTTTAAAAATGCCATGCGTTGCTATCACCTTTTCTAATTTCGATATTATCTCAGCGGCACTTAGGGTGTTCATGATCTCAATCTCAGGATATTTGGAGTAATCGTCAATGGCCTCGAAAGTGTGTCTCCCATCCGGCAGACTTCCGAAGTCGAGACTGATGTTCAGCCAGGGATGAGAGGGTCTGGGTTCTGTTATCACAGGAGCAGGTTTGGGGCTTCCCCCCAGTTGTTTGACACCACTGACATTCCTGGACAGCAGCCTCTACGAGCTCATCTGTCAAGGGGAACCACACCTTGGTTCTCAGTCGCGACTTGGTCTTGACCATCCCTTGATGTCAGTCAAAGAGGAAGGAATTACCAGCCAGTGTCCTCTCATGAGACAGCCGGTATTGTCTTCAGCCAATTCTTCACGTATGTGATATAAACTCTCCAGTACTCTACGGGCTTCTTCAGTCAGTATCTTCCATTATTCTCTGGCTTTTTGCCAGTTGCCATGTCTCACCACCTGTTTGACTCTTTGCAAGCACTCATCCTTATCAGTTTCTCTCTGTAGATCGGCCATGGAGAGAGGAATGGGACAGGATCTCTCTGTGACATAGTCCTCTGTGTCTGCGGCGTCCTCTTCCTCCTGCGCAGTTGCACTCCTCGGATGGCGTGACAGGTAATTCTCAGGGTGGCGGCTCCCTGGCTGATATTCAATTCAGCAGTTATAGTTCTGCAGCTGCAGCATCCACTTTTCTATCCTTGGTGGTTGTTTCGTGGACGTGCCCGAGAACAGAGGCAGAGGCAGACGAGGTTTGTGGTCAGTGGCTACTACAAATGGTTTGCCGTAGAAATAAAGATGGAAGTGGCGACATCCCCAGTGGATCGCAATAGCCTCCTTCTTGATTTGAGAGTACCGCTGCTCTGTGTCAGTGAGGGAGCGGCTGGCGAAGGCCACCGGGGCCCAGTCTTCCTCCACGGTGTGGCGCCGCATTAGTACAGCGCCCAGTCCCTTTGGACCCGTGTCAACGGCAACCAGTATGAGCTTTTGGGGGTCAAAGAATGCTAAGGTTGTGCGCGCAGACAGGGCATCTTTAATGTCTTGGAACACCTTTGCTTGTGATTCTCCCCATGTCCAGGGGACCGAGTCCTTGGTGAGATCCCTCAATGGCTGAGTGAGAGTTGTCAGGTCTCTGATAATGCACCCGCAGTAATTTACCATGCCCAAAAAACTGTGGACTTCCGTGACTTTGGCTGGTGCCGGTGCATCCTTGATGTCTCTGACCTTGTCAGGGTCCGGGTTTACCCCCTCAGCCCAGAAGGTATAACCGAAGAATTGTATTTTACTTTTGAGAAATTGGCATTTTTCTCTGTGCAGCGTCAGTCCTGCATCTTTGATTCTCTGGAGTACTTGCACCAGGCAGGAGTGGTGCTCAGGGATGGACTTGGCATGCACCATGATATCATCACTCACATTGATTTTTTTGTTGTTGATTTTTTCTTTTTGTAATAAAGTTTTAAATAGCGCGAACAAGATCCCGAGGGATATCAGAGCATTTTACACAAAGATGACAGGGGGAAATAATAAACCAGTAACGATATCAAGTGACAGTCCTAAACAGTTGTAGGCCCAAAAATTACAAACAAATGGTACACAATGGGTAATAGAATCAACAGGTAAATAACAGAATGCTACTGTGGCAAAACATACAACCGAAAACACAGGTTGGAAAAAAAAAAAGTGGTAAGGTCAATGCAACTCATGTTGGTGCACTAGTTGAGGGATCAGTGGTTACGACCAAATGCACCTAACCTGAATTAAGGTAAGAATTTGTTCAATAGGAATCTTTTTGCTTCAAGTTTGAAAGCAGTTAGTGAGGAGATTCTGCGCAAATCAGGAGGAAGAGAGTTCCAGATCTTTGGGGCAGCCCCTGAGAAGGCTCAACAACAAGTTCTCTTTTTGTTCATGATACGTCGTTTCAGGAGGAAATTGTTAGCACTTCTTGAGGCTCTCTCGCCACAAGATAATTCAAGCTTTTGCGCTAGGTACCTGGGGGTGTTGGCATGCAGGGCTTTGTGCACTAGGACAACAATCTTTAACTGAATTCGAGCCTCATAGGGCAACCATTTAGGACTGGGGAAATGTGCTCATTTTGTTTGGTACCAGTAAATAGTCTGGTCGCAACGTTCAGTGCTGACCTTAGTGGAGCCAGGGTGTATTTGGGAAGTCCACAGAGCGTAGCGCTGCCATAATCTAGCCTTGGCAGGTTCAGTGCTTAGACCGCATGTTTGAAGTCATTTTGAGGAAGGAAGGGCTTGATGTTTCTTAGAGTCCTCATCAAATGATTAACTCCCCTACATACGTTGCTAATATGACTTTTCATATTCAGGTGCTTGTCCAAGGTGATTCCGAGAGATTTAGCCGAGTCTATGATGAGAGGGGTACAATTGAAAGCCGTGAGGTGAGTCAACCAAAGGTCAAGCTTGAGGGGGTGGTTCGGAGGAGAGAAGAGGAGGAATTCAGTTTTAGAGGTGTTGAGCAGGAGGTGGTTCTCAGTTAACCAATTTTGAGTAGACGTTAGGGTAGAGTTGAGTGAAATGATGTTATCCAGGGATGAGATTTTCAGGTACAGTTGTGTGTCGTCCGCGTACATATGGAAGGGAATGTTCATGTCATTTAGAGCATTGGCAAGAGGTTCCAAAAACAGGTTGAAGAGGATAGGAGAGAGGGCGGACCCTTGGGGGACACCCGTGAGTACTGGAGAGGACTGGGAGAGGGAGTGGTTTACCTTAACTCCTTGTGTTCTGTCGTGGAGGAAGCAGGCAAACCATTGTAAAACTAGTCCCGAGAATCCCATCCTGTTCTTCAGAGTGGAAAGGAGGTTGTCGTGATTAACCATGTCGAATGCGGAGGAAAGATCAAGGAGGCAGGAGTCATTTTGGTGAAGCATTTTTAGGATATCGTCCAAAACGTGCGTGAGTGCCGATTTTGTGCTGTGCCCCTTCCAAAAGTCTAATTGATGCTGGTAAAGCATTGGAAATTCTCCATGTGAGCACAAAGTTGAGATTGTACGCATTTTTCTAGTAGTTTGGCTAGAGTGGGGATGTTAGATATGGGACGGAAATTATTTTGGTCAGATTTATCTGCGGTTGTTTCTTTTAGTATGGGTGATACCTGCGCTGCTTTTAGACAGTCAGGAATCGTGCCTTGTGATAGAGAAGCGTTTACAATCCTTGTCCAGGTAGGGATGAGAATGTTCTTGATCTCTTTGAAGATGGTCGGGGCAGTGGGTCACTGAAGTGGTTGGAAGGATTGATGTTCAGAAGAATCTTGTTTATGTCATTTTCACTGAAAGGAGTAAAGGTGCTCCATGAGGCATTGTTCTTAATGATCAGGCTTGTGTATTTGGGGTTTTCTAAGAGAACAAGAGGTGGTGCAGACCCTGAAACTGGCAGCAGAGCCTTCTTGGAGGCAAGTTCACTAGAGATGAGTCTTGATTTCTCAATGAAAAAAGCTGAAAATTCATCGCCAGACAGTGGGCTGACATCGGAGACAAAGTTATTTGAACAAACAATTGACTGTTGTTTGATCAATTCAAAGAGTTTCTTGGGGTGATTTGCGGCTTGATCAAGTTGCTGTCTGAAGTAATCTGCCTTAGCACTCTTGATTTGCTTGTTGTAAATACTCCTGACCTCTCTAAGGAATTTTAGTTGTTCCAGGGAGGGATTTGACCTCCAGGCTCGTTCAGCTACCCTAAGGTTGCATCGTTACATGTTTAAATTGTCGTTGTACCATGGTTTGGATTTTTTTGTTGAAGTATTTTTTAGTTGAAGTGGTGCAATGTCATCCAAGATGTTAGAGATGGCCGAGTTGTAGGCGTCGGTGAGTCGTTGGATCTTGTTCGATTCAGCTTGAGAGGAGAGGGCAGATAATTCGTCTGGGTTTATTGATCTGAAATCCCTTTTCCAGATCTTAGCTTTCATTGGATGAGCCTTCCTCATTGATACCTCCATGTTAATATAGAAGAGAATGCAATGGTGGTCTGAGCAATCACAAGGGGTAATGGATTCCAGTGTGATGGACGGCCCTTTTGAGATAATCAGATCTAAAGTTTCACCTTTGTTGTGAGTAGGTTGGTCACAATGCTGCGTCAGTTCATGATTATTCAAAAAGCCTTTTAGGCAAGTTACAGCTTGGTCATTAGGGTTGGACCAGTGGAGATTGAAATCTCCAAGAAAGATTTGGGACATGGCTGAGTCGACATTAGTCTAGATGATCTCCAATAGTTGTTCAATGAAGGGTAGGTTGTCTCCCGGAGGGTGATAAAAGGTGTGAAGTTTGCAGACCGGTCGGTGGTTACTTGAGATGATGAGACAGAGATATTCACAGGAAGATGGCGAAGAGGATTCCATGTGGGAAATCGAGAGTGTGTTCCTGAGAATGCAGGCTAGGCCACCTCCAAGCTTCCTGGCTCTGTCTAGCCTAATTATGTCATGAGTAGGAGGAACAAGCAGGTCTAAAATAGGAGTGGAGGATTTAGCCAGGATTCAGTAAGGATGATAATGTCTAGATCATTGTGTTGAATTAGGTCAAAGATGTCGGAGGCGTGCTTGTTAGCTGACCTGCAATTGAGTAGTACACATTTCAGATTAGGTGGATTTGTGGAGGAAGGAGTCTGGGTGACTTTCCCTCTTGTGAGGTTGTCTTTATTGATGAATCTAAGATTATGCGGAGGTTCTCTGTGCAAGTTATCATGGATGGTTTGTATTTGCTTCGGCGGGGTCAAGTTGGAGTTGGACCTAGTCGATTAAGAGTTGTGAAGGTCCTTAAGATCATTGAGCGCCAAGGTCTCAGATCTTCTTGACCGGGAGGGCGCGTTAGCTAAGGAAATGGTTTGGGAGACGGCGGGGGCTAACTACCTTCCCAATCATTCACTATCGCTAGTGGAGGGTCTAGGCAGATTTGCAGAGGTGAGGATGGAACTGATCACGGGGAAAAAGTCCTTTGAGAGGACTTTCAGGTCATGTAGTTCGGTAGTGAGAAGGTGCAGCTGCAGATAAATATCATCAAGGCGCGCACCTAAGTCTGAAAGAGGATGTGTTGAGAGAGTAAGCGGGTGGGGGGGAGTCTCCGTGTAAACCTGTGTACGATAAGGTGGAGGATAGTTGTTCCTGGGTAGGGAGTTGCTCATGTGTAACTAGCGGGGTACCATGAGTCTTGGGTATCAAAGATGTAGCTTTAGTGAGGGTGGAATGACCATATCTCTGAGGGTCAGGAGCAATTCCGACCGGAGACCAATCACCCGCGTGGTGTGTGGCGAGGGAAGGGGGATGGGGGTAGAATGTTCAATCGTTGAGGGCAAAGATACACGGTCGAATGGGGATCTCTCCGCCCGCGGAACAGAAGGACTTGAACTAGCTGACTGAGGGTCGAGGGGACTCGAGATGTCCCTCAATTCCTGGGGCAGTGAAAATAGGGAACAGGGTGGGCTCTCCCCGTTAGGAACAGAAAGAGCCGGACTAGCAGGTTGAGCGCCTAGATAATCCGAGATGTTTATCACCTGCTGGGTCGAGGGACTAGAAGGGTCGCGCACCTCTACCTGGGACTGAACCGCTCTGTGATCATCATGCCACAAGGAATTATTCAGATGGAGCGAGGGTCTCTGCTGAACGGTGGGGGGAGGACTGGTGCTGACCAGATTGCTGGAAGAATGAGAGTGGGTGTCTATGGGGTTCGCCAAAACCGCAAGCTTGAGTGACGGGAAGATAGTAGCTATCTTAATCAGATTGGCATTGGAAGCTTGTATAAGGATTATACCCTTGTTATAGAGGGTGATGGAGGGATTGGCTTTGAGCGTGGGTGAGGGCGCTGTAGTCAGTTTGAGACCATGAGGTGTTTTTCTGGTACATGATATTCGAAGCATGGAGTTGAGGACTTTTTGCCAACATGCTCTTTTTCTGGTGTAGAAAATAAGGTCATTAACTCTGCCATTGTTTGCGCAATAATAGACGTCCGAGATTAAGGTTTCGGGCCTATACCTTAGTAAGTGATGCTTGTGATTTTTGGCAGCGTTTTTTTAAAGGTTAGGTGGGTAGTTGATGATGAAGGCGTTAATTCTTGAGGGGTCAGGACTTAAATCCATTTTAATAGTGTGGCTATTGCCCGATGGTATGAACTTCTCTGTAGGACAAGGATGGAGTTAAGAGGAGAGAGAGCTCCTTGACTAGGAGGCTAGGATATCCGTAGGGCAAGGGTGGTGTAGAGAGAACTTCCCATTCATTCGTTGCCATTGCCAACCATTTACAGCAAGCAAAAGTATGACTGCAGTCCCTGCAGGAGCCTCTACTATCCTCAGTTTCCTATGAACATGGACAGTTTGGATGGAACTAGATGATATGGAATGGTTAAACAATAAGGAAGATAGGAAATCCTTGAACCAATTGTACACACCAACCCGACTTTCATTGAGAATAATAATAAAAAAAAAAAATTGTAGCTGGACCGAGCAATTCCAAGATGGCTGCCTCCTTGTTGAACCTGTCACAGAATGCAACGGTAGTCCCTTGTTGATTATAAAAGGCAGTCGTCTTTCAATTTCTCTTGCTTGATGTTGCCCTTCTTGTGGGGACAAGAGACCAGGCAGAAAGGAGGAGCAGCTCTGTTGCTCAAAATGGCCAGGCAATGTAGTTGCTGTACCAATGTGCAGACAGACCAAACTGTAAAGATAAACAAATTGACTCTTCAATAAACAATCAGCATTTTTCATTTCCGCCCAGCCGCAAGCCCCGTCTGGTCCGACCTCCCTCAGCCGGGCTGAAGCTCACATTGTTATGCTCTCAATCATGTCATGTTGTGTTGTCACAGTAACCCTCCCTTAGAACACAGGGTGTCCTCACAGATAGGCAGGGGATTTGAACGGTCGCTCCCAAAGTGGAGGGCCACACATCAGCACTCACTGACCAACCCCGCTGATCGCTGCCTTATAGTTCAAGGATCAGCACTAGTGGGAGGGGCGCGATCGATCGACCCCAGTGTGTGCCTGGAGAGGCGGCAGTTACACTGGGATTATGTCACCCGCTGGGTGTCACAACCACCATCCAAAAAATAAATAAATTACTAAAAAAATCATAGCATGAGCACTGCACCAAGGTGGCAGATTGTTACAGGCAGTAGGCACGGGAATCCAGGATGGAGAGCAGACTGCCGCACGGGGAGGGGGACTTACCACCGCTTCAGATTTCTGGATGATCCAAAACACGCAGCGGAGAAATCCCGGCCTCCCCCTACTGTCCGCCGTAGTCGCGGTGCAGCGCTCACACAAAGGAAAGGAGGCATCCGCCAGGATTCAGACAGGTACGAAGCATCGGCATCACACAAGATCGAGGCATCCGACTCAGACCGGATCGAGACATCCGGTGCAATCGTCCAGTTGCCCACACATCTGACCAAAGCCCCAAGTGAGGTGAGAGGGGTCCGTGACCCAAAGTCGAAGCGGAGGGTCCACAAATGCTGTGAGATGACTTCGGGGGGGGGGGGCAGCCGGATGAAGAGTGGCTGGGTTGAACAGGGATATCCACCGATTTGGTGATCCCTAACCCAGGAGCTCAGTGGAGGAGCTCTCGTCCGAAGGCCATCTTTTACCAGTGTCCAGGAATGTCCATGATCAGCTCATGAATAACATTCTGGAACACCTCCTCCGTGCTTGATATTCCGAAGCGTAGGCGGGTGTACCTGCGAAGACCTACATGAGTAGAGAAGGTCGCAATATTTCTTGACGCTTGATCAAGGACTAGTTGGTGGTATCCTGACCGCAGGTTAAGCTTCGAGAACCAGCAGGCCCCGGCCATCTCTCCGAGCAAGTCGTCAATGATCGGGGTGATGTGTCGCTCTCTCTTGATGGCTGCATTAGGCAATCTCATGTCGACGCATATCCTCACGGCTCCTGGCTGCTTCAGTTTTCGGGCTACCACAATCGGAGAGACCCACGGCGTGAGACCAGACACCTTCTCAATTATGCCTGCCTGTTCCAGCTTTAGCAGTTCTTGGTCTACCAACGGCCGCAGATGGAAAGCCATCCGTCGGTGTCGCAGGGCTACCGTTTGTACAGTCTTGTCAATATGAAGATGTATCTCCTTTCCTTTGTATTTTCCGATGCCCTCAAAGACTGAAGCAAATTCCTCGAGTATGTGTTGGATTGACTCCTGATGGATCCCAAATGCAAACGACACGATGCTAAGATCCTCTGCCGCTCGGCATCCCAGGAGCATGCCTTAACTATTCTTAGTGACGTACTCCATGGTGTTGACTGACTTGGCTTCATGGGTGATGGTGGCCTTAAACTTCCCTTTCATCTCCAGAGGCTTGTCCTGTCCATACGCAAAGACTGTGATTTTTGTGGGTTGTAGAGTGAGTGCCGGGCACATGGCTCTGTAGAGAGCAGCGGCCATTATGATAATGGTGGCTCCAGTGTGCACGACGGCCGTGACATCTTGTGTTCCTACTTGAATACGACACTGGGGCAGACGCCGGCTCTTGTTCAACGCAGCTCCAACCAAATGTACCTTATGAACCACCTTTTCTTCCTCTACGTCCTCGTCCATGTCACTCGACTCACCACCTCCCTCGGGTACCGTATTGACTGCTTGCTTGGTCTTCCGGTATTGTTTGGAACGACAAACCTTCTCAAAGTGGTTGAATCATCCGCAGCCTGAGCATTTCTTGCCTTTTGCTGGACACTCTGCTGCTTTGTGAGGTGGAACGCCGCAGTATCCGCAATATTGTTGACCACCTTGGGGGCCACTGGTGAACTTTTCTTGATACGACGGTCCTCCAGCTTTGTCGTGACCACATTTACTGGCTCCGCTTTGACAGGTGACTGCAGCGCCGCTTCCATGTGCGCCGCCCGGGCTTTGGACAGCTCTTTCATGTGTCCCAGGGTCAGGATGTCCGCCAATGTCTAGCCCGACTCTTCCAGTATTCTTTCATAAAGCTTTGCCAAGGCACACCCCTGTATGATTTGGCCTCTGATCTCCTCCATCTCATCTCTAAACCCACACGTGGACACCAGGAGCTTGAGCCTACCATGGAATGTGACGAGGGATTCGTCCGGTAGTTGTCTGGCTTGACGAAAAATTAAGCGCTCGTAGTTCTGGTTAGCCATGGGTTCAAAATGGCCTGTGAGCGCATTGATGAGGGTAATGTGAGTCTTGGGTGTCGCCTCTACGAGAGTCTTCGTGATACGGTGGATGTCCTTCCCTCCTAAGTGAAGTAACATGGCCCTCTTTTGGTCTTTGTGTACCTTTGTTGCTTCAAAGAATATAGTAAGGCGTTCTACCCATTCTTTCCACTGGGATTCCTGGGCAGAAGGGGCTCCCTCTACTACGAATGGCTCAATTGGGGGAATTGTGGACATGAGTGTTCTTCCTGACCGCCGTATGAAGCAGTGACGTGGCGCTGTATCATGTACCACTGTCCTTTCCTTAATGAGGGGTGGATAGGACTCGAGAAGATTTTGCCACCAGCACAGGTACTGCTACAGTCCACATGCCAATGACTCCCCCCCTGCACTTGCAGACAGATAATGCTGGCTGCCTCCACCAAGTGCAAAAACAACAGTTGATGGACAGAATGCAGAACAATGTCATACATTCACCCCAGTACAGAGATCTGGGCCTAAATCCATCGTTTTTTTTTTTTTTTGCTCACCATGCCATTCCAGTTTGAACCCAGTCATATGTAAATCAGTCTTGACCTTGTGCCACATGGGAACAGTCCAGCCAGAACGGCCAAGCCAGGGCCTCCCTGGACTGGAAACAAGCATCTTAGGACCGGTTTCGGGGTTTCACCCCTCTTCAGCCAGGATAGCTTGATTCCAGTGGCATGGAGAGCACAGGACTCACGTCTGAGCATACCCGTCCCACTCGGAGTGACAAATGCAAAAACAACAGTTGATGAACAGAATGCAGAACAATGTCATACATTCACCCCAGTACAGAGATCTGGGCCTAAATCCATCGTTTTTTTGCTCGCCATTCCAGTTTGAACCCAGCCATTGCCTCCACCAAGTGCCACCAGCGCTGAGGCCCACAATGAAAGATAACTGGATGCCTCCCTGCAGCACTTCCAGGCACTATTTAAATGGGCCCTGTTGGTAGAGTGTGCTTGCACTGACCAGTACTGTTGTCAATTATGCACCGTAGCAACGTGACTGGTTAAGCCGATCGCCTGCCTCCTTCCTGCAGTACTCGCAGTCACCACTGGGGCCACTGGGTGAGCCCCACACACAGCAGTGCAGACGCAGGCCGATTCGGCCGTCCCGCTATGAGCGAGATGCCACTGCCCATGCACGCAGCTCTCGATGCCGCGCAGGCCCGGGGCTCAAACGCAGCATCAGCGGGGACACAGGGTTCAGGAAGTCCACCACAGCACGCAGAGCACAGCGCACACCCCAGCGACAGAGAGGCGGCACACCTGACCTGCGTGGAGCAGAGTTCTCCCGCAACGGGACACAGCAGATGACAGCAGGCAGATGCAGGTGCACGAGCACCGCGGGCCGCCTCCGACCTCACGTGGCCGCCACCGAGCAGGAATGCGAGGGGAATACACCCGCCCTCGTCGCCAGTGTGATGTAGTTCCTCGAAGCCCAGGCACTTCAAAAGAACCTCAATGAAGGTACATGGTGCGGCCTAATCAATGAGCACACGGAGCCAGAGGTTATGGTTGCAATGGCCACTGCGCACACACATCCAGTGACGTTGGTGGCACGGTAGGCATTTTCATTAACGGACACTCACATGACCAGGACCATACCAAGCGGTCCAGTCACAGTGGGGAGAACATGTAAGTGGGGGGCACCAACACAGTCGCAGCGGTTATATCACCGCAGTGACATAACAGTGTGATCATTAGCGGGGGAGAGGTAGTGACTTAATGCAGATGATTAGTGGGGTTAATAGCGCTAGAGGAGACTAGTTAGTGCTATGTTTCAGTGGCAGTATTTACAAGTAAGGAAATGTTGTGATGTTTAAAACATGTTGTGGGCAATTTACACAAATACATTACTAAAGAGTAAGGCAAACATGCATGTGACTCAGAGAAGGTCATGCTCAGAGAGAGCAGGCATGTGAAGTATGGAAGGAAAGGAGAGGGACATTTGCAAAATAAAAGAAATGGCGACAATCAAGTTTTGAGTAACAGCCAGTTTCCACGGTGAATTTTCGAAGTACAGGTGATGTTTTTCTGAGGTTGAATGCAATCTAATGAAGCAAGACTGTAGAAAGAAACATTATTTACATGTAGATAGTGCTACAGTAGGTACTTTTGATAGGCATCCTGACCCTTCAGTGCACTTAAACACCCTGCAGCACATGATGCAATGAAATGTGATGCAATGCTCTCTTTATTCATTTAAAAAAAAAAAAGTTTTATTTAGCCATTAGTAATATACATAGCACAGAAAGGAGAGCGGTAAAAAAATAAGTACAGTTAATAATAATCAACAAGGAAGTATTTACCAAGACCAATCAAGAAGAGTTACAGATATATACAAACAATCAATACCAATAACAATTGAGTGATTAAATAATTAGTTAATCCCACTGAAGACTTGACCAGACCCTCCCAAATTTAATCCTTGACCGTAAACCCCTAGCTTTAGGTAATGCCAATTCCATTTCATAGACCCCCCTCAATAATAACCAAAAATCAGTAATCTTCAGACTAAGTATGTCAATCCATACCCTGGCAATACACAGCCGAGCACAAACAATAATGATTAGAACTAAAGATTTTGATAAATTGCCCGGATCTGCGACTGCCCCCAATAGAACTTCTTTCTCGGTTAGTTGAATCTTCTTGCCAGCTAGCCTACTCAACACACAGGCAACCTCATACCAGAACATGACTAGCCATGGATACGTAAAGAACATTTGTCGAAGATCCGAAGCGTATTCATTAAAACTTAGGGTAGTATGACTCTGAGGAATCGTGGGAGCTAGCCCATTTAGAAATGACCTTAGGGGTGTAGTACAGCATAAACATATGGCGATGTTGTTGCAACTTTAAATTGATTAAAGTAACCGCAATGTTGATTAAAGCCATTGAGTCAGAAACTTCTTCCGTAGTGACATCAGTTGCAAAAATACAATTTAGTTTAGCTGTAATCTGTATTACGTCATCTTCCGATTCAGATATACAACTCTGATAGGCTTTCCCTATAAAACCTCGCCCTGAGGTCTTAAAGATAACCCTTAATACCTTGGATGTATGAGGGAGGGCTAGCAGGCCTTGATTTGCAGGTATTTAAAAAATGAATTATGGGATAACCCAAATTCGTCTTTTAGTGAGGAAAATTACCTAAAGCCGTGTTCATAGTAAAGCTGCCCTAACCATGTTATACTACAGTGTAGCCACGTTCTCCCCACTGAGTACTGCAAAAACTTTGCAAATATCTTGCCAAATACGGAAGATGTGTCTGATTATCTTGAAATGGACTCTCTTTAAATAGTTCGGGTCTGACATGTGATGTAGTAGAAAACCCGGATTTAGGACGTAGGCCAGCTGATATGCAGACCACATTTTACCAGCGTAGGGTCCCAAAAGTAAGCTCTGAATACGATTAAGAAAGGCTGCCCAAAAGTAAGTTCTAAAATCAGGAAGTTTAAACCCACCTTGCTCATATGTCAGCTTAATATAACGGAGAGATCTCCTCGCTCTACAATAGCCCCAAATAAAACTTCCAATTACACTATCAAGCCGCTTAAAAAAAGACATCGGAACTCTTAAAGGAAAAGTACGAAACAAGTAAAGAAATGTTGGCAAAATGTTCATTTTAACTATATTGCATCTCCCAATAATAGTCAATGGTAGCTTATACCACCTACGCAGATCGGCAGAAATTTTTTAAGCAATGGTTCATAATTCAAAACCATAAAGTCCTCAGTGCAGCTGCTGAGACACACACCAAGGTAAGTAGCTGAATTAGTAATACCTAACAAAGGTGGGGCTGATACTGGTACGTAGTTTAAGGTTGACTGCGTCTTATTTAAATTGAGCTTGTAACCAGAAAAGGATCTGAAATGTTGTGCCTCATGAGTTAACACTGCTATAGCTTCCTCTGGCCCTGTAGTGAATACCGCGATGTCGTCTGCGTAAGCAGTGACTTTTAAAATGATGCCGTTAAAGGACACTGGCGAAAAAGAGAAATTATTGAGCAGAAGCCTAATGAACGGCTCAATGTAAAGGGCAAATAATAAAGGGGATAGCGGGCACCCCTGCTGCGTGCCCCGCTGAATACTAACAACGCTAGATGCAAGACCGTTGAGTTTGATAACAGCGGTTGGATTATGATAAAGTCTCTGTACCACCGAGACAAACCTCCGACCAAGACCTAAAGAGAGCATAGTACACCATAGAAACCTCCAGGCTACTCGGTCGAAGGCCTTCTCGGCATCTAGCATCAACATCCCAATCTGTTGATCTAAATGACTAGCAACATCAAATGCTGCAATAGCTGTATCTACATGTGCTGCCGAGTCCCTACCTAGAACAAAACCATGTTGTTCTTCTGAGACTACTATATGGATTAATGGGGCTAGGCGGGAAGCAAGAAGCTTTGAAAAAATGTTCGCGTCCGCATTGATTAACGATATTGGTCTGTATGAACCCATTTCTTCCACTGATTTGCCCTTTTTGGGAAAGACAACGATATTAGTTCTGTTCCACGATGGGGGCGCATCCCCTCCCTGCAGTATCTCATTAACCAACTCAAGGAGTACTGGAGTCAATACATCCCTGAATATTTTATAAAACTCCAGCGGGATTGTGTCCTCACCAAACGCTTTGCCACAGGGCAAAGCCCCAATTGCTGAGTTTAATTCCTCAAGGTCAGCATTGCTTTCCAACCCCAAAGTTTGAGACACATCCAGAGCAGGTAGTACGCTCTCTTGTGAATAGTCTGTAGCCATTTGTTGGTTAAAGCTTATTGACTCCTCATACAGATTGGCATAAAAAATCCTAAATTGCTCAACAATGTCTTGGGGTTTCATATAAGTTACACCATCCACACCATTGATTTTCTTAACATACAACTTAGCCCTCTGGTCAGCATTGATTTTCTTAACATACAACTTAGCCCTCTGGTCAGCAAGTTGGTAAGCCAATATCCATCCTACCCGCTCTCCGTACTCATACTGTTTAATTCAAGACTTAAGAAAATTATTAGCAACTTTGTCCTTCAACCTTCTGCTGAGCTTTGCTCTTACATCAATAATTTGTGCATATATATGCTGTTCACCAGTATCCTTCAAAGAGATTGCTTGAGCATGCTGCTGTTCTAACTCAATATACAGCCTGTGTTCATTTCCGAGCTGGCTACTATTAAGTCGATTTTGCTTAACAATATACTGAAAGGTGGCCCCTCTCACACATTCTTTTAAACAATCCCAGACCATTGCGAGAGATGTAGTATGAAGATTGTTTACTAAATATTCCCTCAAAACTTTTTGCATGAAGATTACAAAGTCAGAGTTGCTTAAAAGGTGCCTAGGAAATGAAAATTCTCTAGCTTGCTTTTCTCTAGACACCCCAAGGTGTGAAGTGAGCATAACAGGGTTGTGGTCCGAAGTTACCTTGGAACATACCACCATAGAAGCATTGGTCAACAAAGCATAATTAGCAAAAATCATGTTGATTCTGGAATACTGTTTGTGGGGATAAGAAAAGAAAGTAAACCCCGGTGTTGTAGGAAACAGTATCCTCCAAGCATCTCCCAGCTGATGAATATGTAGCAAATCACGTATAGCTGCCCTTACCTGAACCATTCTAGCTCTGACAGACGTATTTGTAGTATCGATTTTTTTGTCTAAGATGCAGTTAAAATCTCCCATTACTATGAGGTCCCCAGCCCAGTTCAACAATTCAGAGTTTAAATAAGAAATAACCTCAAGGCAGTCAATATTGGGACCATAGACCATGCATACTGTCACCTTTCGTCCAAGAATTAAAAGCTGAGCAATTGCCCATTTACCCCTAGAGTCCGCATGTATACGTAAGACCGAAATGTTAGAGTATTTATCCTTCAATAAAGCGACCCCACGAATAGATGCCGTCTGTGACGTGCACACAATCAAGTCAAAACCAAGCTGTTTAAAATAAGTTCTATCTTTATAAGCCAAGTGGGTTTCAGCAAGCCCAACTATTTGAGGCTTAAATCCTTTAAGCTCTTCAGCTACTAATCGCCTTTTACTGGCCAGGTTCAGCCCACGAACGTTCCAACTCATAAATTTAACACTTAACATTAAGCACATTTTGTATTACCGACTCAACTCCATTCATAACAATAGAAGCAATTTCATCCCCGGGCCTATCCTCCATATTATATTTGTCTCTGTCCTGTGCTATTTTACCTACTTTAACTACGACGTGGCTATTTAACCCCCCTTACCCCAACACCCACCCCACTGCCTCCCATCCCCCCACCCCATTTCTTGGAAAAGGAATCACCCCCCTTGAAGGCTGTCCTGTCCTGACAGCAAGTGAAGGACGCCATGACCCCCCCTAGAGACCCCCACCGAACCCCCACACCACCATTCCACCCCCTCCATACCCGGCCCGACGAACAAGGAAACAAAAACAAAACAAATCCCCTCTGGGGAAAGTAATACCCACTAAAATATACCAAGGAGGTAAAAAAAGCCAAAACTTCAATATAAAACAAAGGGAGGACCAATACCATTAAGTCTCATATGCCAGTTTCTGGCAGCTAACCCCCGGGTTAAGCCAAAATAGTGTACAAGTCAGACATTGGGGGCGAATTTCCAATTAGCCAGTGCTTTTTTTGCCTCCTGCTCGTTAACAAAAAAAATGTACGGCCATCCTTAATAATTTTTAACCGAGCAGGCTCCTGCAAAAAAACCTGTGAGCAAACAGTCTTAAACGAATCCATCAGTTGACGAAGCTGCCATCGCTGGTCCATAGTTGATTTACATAAATCGGACCTCACAAAAATTGACATAGAATCTACTTTAACAGGAGCCGTCGGCCGTGCCTTAAAAAAATAGCCTAACGGAGCAGAAAATTACCCAGAAATACCAGAATGGGCCTAGCAAAGTTTGTTTTAGATTGAGTACTTGGAGGAAGAAATAGTGGCAGACGATGCACTCTTTGGACTTGAGTGTCCATGTCCCAATCTTCTAAGTCGGGAAAGGCCTTCTGTAACAAGTTGACAACAAATGCTCGAGGGTCGGAGCCTTCCCTTCCCTCCGGAACCCCAAAAATCCTCAGAATATGGTGCTGCTGTTGATTTTCAAGATCATCAATTTTATGCTGCATCAGGACCATCTGTGACTCATGTGAAGTGACCAACTTGACAGTATGAGTGTTGACCTCCTCCACGGCTGCCACCCGATGTTGAAGATCAGAGACCTCAGTTGTTAAGTGGGATACCTTGGCAGTGACCTCAGACAGGGCTTGTTTGATCTCAGTACTGTCCACCCTTGCCTGTTGGTAGTAAGCTTGCGCTTCAGCTCTCTGGTCGTTAAGTGCCTGCATAATTCTGGAAAGTGATGACTCATCGCCTTCTCCTTAGTTCTGCTCGGCGTTACACCTTGATCCAGCAACTTCAGTAACCAGTGTTATGGGGGGGATGGCAAAGGCATGAGCACTGCAGGTTGATTACTAACTACAACTGGTGGTGGAGAGAGTATGGGAGTGTTAGCTGAAGTATTAACCACAGGGTCTGGACCATCCGTAGCACCCGTAAATACATGGGTTGGATAGCCTAGAGACAATTGATCTCACTTCGCCCTTTGACAATACCCATTTCCTTAGCGGGATTACCCCCAAGCCCACCTTAATAGAACTTGATGCCCCCTTCAATCCTCCCAATGCCTCCGAGACATGAGCCTTCGTGCCGATACCACTTCCATGGCCCCTGCCACCTTTTCCAGTCCAGCCCGGTTTAGAGCCTTTTCCCTTCAGGGTTCTCCCCCCCTCATTGACTGCAGCGTTCAAAACTTCAGCCATTTGGGCGGGAGGAATAGCTGTCCCTGAGCAACAGGGCACTGTAGCCTTCCCTGAACGTAGCAGCTTTAAAATAGGCTTCCCCACCTGAGGTTCAATTAAGCAGTCAGACGCTGTATTACTTGTCGGGGCTCTCCTGGCCACTGTAACGCCATTAACAGATGCATCAGCTTCTGAAACTTTCTGACATTCCAAGAAGTCCACTGCCTCTGTGAGACCCCCACCTTCAACCTCGGGGGTATTTCCCCTTATACTACACGCATCCCCAGTACTGCTGCTAATGCTGCTATTAACAATATCCTGACCTGATGAAAGTTGGTTATTAGGGGAGTCTGGACTGCCATTTTCATCACCTATTTGGCTGCTACCATTCTCGTCCATGCCAACCTCCTGCAGACTGATGTTTAAGTGCACCGGAGGGCCTTCATTGATCAACCCCCTAGATTGAAAAGTGCAGTCTGAAGTAAGAGGTACAGCAACATCAGAGTCACTACCGGCACTAGATACAGGGGGCAGAAGTTCATCAGGGACCAAGTCCACCAAGCTCACCCCACCAGAATAAGCACCCAATGCAGAGCCACTAACACAGTCTTCCGTACCCCCCCCAGCCCTCATTGACTGCAGCGTTCAAAACTTCAGCCATTTGGGCGGGAGGAATAGCTGTCCCTGAGCAACAGGGCACTGTAGCCTTCCCTGAACGTAGCAGCTTTAAAATAGGCTTCCCCACCTGAGGTTCAATTAAGCAGTCAGACGCTGTATTACTTGTCGGGGCTCTCCTGGCCACTGTAACGCCATTAACAGATGCATCAGCTTCTGAAACTTTCTGACATTCCAAGAAGTCCACTGCCTCTGTGAGACCCCCACCTTCAACCTGGGCCTCAGCCCGCCCCCTGCGAGTCGTCCGTGAAGGGGCCATCAGCTTTACCTTAGTCCAGAATGCGTTTTCCTGCACCTGATTGTCGATGACTTCAATCTCACCAGTGATACAGCAGCTAGAGTCCACAAGAGGGCCCCCAGAAGAGTGTTGTTTCAGCAGCAGGAGCCGCGACGGCGTTTGCAGAGCTGCTCAGCCTGTGAACCACCTCACTATGCGGCCACCGTAAACCGCACAGCTGACTCGAGTGATCCGGCACATCCGACGCTTCCAAGCGCAGGAGAGGAGGCGAGTACGGGCGAGTGCAGATGAACACTACCACAGCAACAGGTAATTTTAACCCCCCTTCGTCTTCCTCCGTTCGTCACTCTTCAGCTCCTTTCATTCCGTTAATTTTGTATTTAATTCACACTGCCGTCCAGAGTGCGAATTTCACTATACCACTTTCCCCAGTCTAATACCGGGATGGTGGGGGGGGGCATTTCGGTGAGCCGATGGAGACCTCGGGAGAGGGCTGTGGGACGTGCTGTGGTGTAGCGGTCTAGCGTTGTGTGCACCCGCCCCGTGACGTCACAGGATGTCCGGAGGCGGCCATTTTAGGGAGAGTTCGAGCGCGTCTTTCAAACGGTGCGCTGCTCCAGACGGCGCTCCTGTGTACGGAATAAACTCGTTACACCACCACCACGTGTGCGAGTAGTTATTGGGGGGCCGAGGGCATGAGAAACTACGATATTACAATGGCGACGAGTTGGTGACCGGGGGAGCGACCTCGCACACCACCCGGACCCGAACCATCCACCACGACGGCCTATCGGCAGCCCCTACCCCATCCACAGGAGCGCGGCAGTGCTGCAGAGTCAGCGTACTCTGGCGTCGAGGCAGTAAGGCCACGGGGGGCACTGGCACACGTCCGGCGGGAGAGAAGTCACGCCGAGCAGCGGCCCACGCCGGAGGTAACACGGGGAGGTGCCCACTAACCAGGAGAGAGAGCGGAATGCATCCTGGAGGGTGCCGGCGGTGATCCTGGAGTTGGGGGCGGTCCAAGCACGACGGACAACGGCGGCAGTGGGGGCAGCGCTGAGGAAGAGACCGTGAGCGCGCCCACACCCAGGGGAGGCAGAGCCAGCAACGGGAGGAAGATGTCCGCCCAGATGAGCTCCCTCACGAACCCAGTACCGTTCCTAGCGAAGCCTGGCGTGCCTGAGATGCCATGGGAAGACTGGAAGATGTATTTTGTAAACTACCTGGAAGCGTTGGAGGAGGAGAGCGACACGCCATTCACAAGCTCACGGAGGAAAAAGATCCTCCTACACAACCTGGGCCCAGCGGGACAACGAGTATACCAGGACTTAGTGAAGGCAGACAGACAGGCGACGGACGTCGACGTGTTTCAACACGCGCTAGAGGATCTTGACGCTCACTATCGGCCGGTAGTGTGTACAGCGATAGACAGATACAACTTCTATCACCGGAAACAAGGCAAGTGCGAAACTGTCGACGAATATGTAGCAGCATTACAAAAACTAGCGCTGACATGCAAGTTCGGTAACCTCCAGGAAGATCTGATACGAGACCAGATCATTATGCACACCGTGAACACGAGCATCCAGGAGAAACTATGGACCAACGGTGACGCGCCGCCGAAGACGGTCATAGCGCTAGTAAAGAAAGCAGAACTTTCAAGAAGGTGCGGGGAAGCGGCCAAACGCGATAGTACCCCAGGACAGACCGTGTGCAAAGTAGAAGACCGCAGGACGACGGACTACAAGCAGCCGGGGGGGCCACAGAGCACCCGAACAAACAGAAGATTCAACCCGAAGACGCAAAGAATGCAGGGGCAGAGACAGAGCAACAAGATGGCCTGCTACAGGTGCGGCAGCGATAACCACGCAGCCAGTGACAAACGATGCCCGGCGTTTGGCGCCAAATGCCTATATTGCGGACTAATAGGGCATTATGAAAAAGTGTGCAGGAGGAAATCCCAAAGGCAGGAAGTGAAGCTAGTAGCTCCGGGAACGTGTGCAGTAGACGACGACGGAGAAGAGTCGGAAGAAGATGAAATCCTGATGGTGGAAGAGCAAGTTTTGGGAATAGTGGCCGCGACGGACCGCAAGCCTCGGTGCGACATGAAGATAGGAGGAATAGAAACCACCATGGTGGCCGACTCAGGATCGCCCTACACCATTGTGCAGAGGAAGGTATGGGAGGAAAACTTTGCACCGCACGGGACATATCACCTGAGGCCCACGGATATCCATCCCGTAACCTTCACGGGGGAACCGATACCCATGGTAGGGTACTGCCCACTCACCTTCGAGTTCAGAGGACGCACATGCGAGGGAAAACTGTATGTAGCGGAGAAGGGGCCGTCGGTCTTAGGTTGGAGAGACCAAGGAGTGTTGGGCATAAAATTGAACCCAGGAGGATACACGCAGGTCCTCATGACGGACGAGGGTCCGGACCCAGAAGGAAGGCGTTGGAAAGAAGAGTTCCCCGAAGTTTTCAAAGACTCCATTGGCCGTATGGCGAAGTTTACACACAAGATCCAGCTCAAAGCAGGGGCGCAACCGGTGTCCCACAAGGTGCGCAACATCCCTTTCCGCATGCAAAGTGCAGTGCAGGAAGAGCTACAAAGGTTGGAGGATAATGGCATTATCGAGGCGATAGACAACGCAGAATGGCTGGCTCCCTTAGTGGTGGCGCAGAAACCCAACGGCAAGGTGAGGCTGTGTGTCGACCTGAGAGAACTAAATAAGAACATCGTCGTCGACAAGTTCCCACTGCCTCGGATCAACGAAATGCTAGCAAAGACCCACGGAGCGCAGTGGTTCTCCACGGTGGACCTCACCTCCGCATACCATCAGATTGCCCTGCATAAGTCGTGTGACCACCTGACGTCATTCATAACACCCTTCGGATGCTACAAGTTCCTGAGAATGCCGTTTGGACTTGCGTCCGCAGCAGCGGTCTTCCAGAAGTTGATGCACAAGCTATTCCACAGGAAGACAGGCATCCAATACTTTCAAGATGATATCTTGGTGATGGGAGCCACCCGAGAAGAACACGATGGAAGGCTAGCAGATGTTCTAGCGGTGCTGAAGCAGAATGGGCTGACAGCCCAGTGGGACAAATGCAAATTCGGCTTGACCGCCGTCACGTACCTGGGCCACGAAATAAGCAGGCACGGCATAGAGCCCAAATCGTCGAACGTCACAGCCATAAGGGAGGCGCCTACACCATCGAGCAAAGAATAGGTACGGACCTTCCTGGGCATGGCGGAGTTTTATAGCAAGTTCGTTCCCCACTTCGCCTCAAAAACACACTGCATGAGGGCACTGCTCAAGAACAAGTCCGCATTCACATGGGAGAGGGAACATCAGCGAGAGTTTGAAGAAACGAAGAAGCACATCAGCGAGGCGATAACGATCCGTGGATACGATCCAGAAGCGCCCACAATGCTTACTACGGACGCCAGTGATCAAGGACTGGGAGCAGTCCTGACGCAAAGGATGCCTGATGGGGCGAAGCGACGATCAGTTTCGCATCAAGGGCGCTAGCGCCGAACGAAAGCAAGTTCAGCGTCATTGAGAAGGAGATGCTGGCAGCAGTGTGGGCAATGGAGAGGTTCCGGCAGTTCCTGTGGGGCGGACGTTTCCTGTTGCGAACAGATCACAAGCTGTTAGTAAAAGTCCTTACGTCGGTGGGGCATGAACACGCCACCCCGCGGATAGCGAAGATGACACTCAGGCTATTGGACTACGTCTACGACGTGGAATACTTACCGGGCAACCGCAACAGAGTAGCGGACTTCCTCAGCAGAGCAGCAGCCAAGGAAACAGCGGAAACTCAAGAGGAAGGCGGTTGGGAAGACTATGCAGTTGCATTTACGGGCGACTATGAAAGAGCGATAAGCGCCCAAGAATGGGAAGAAGAGTACGGCAAGGATGATCAGTTGAAGGCCGTCAAGGCGTACGTGACAAATGGATGGCCGGAGAAGAGATTGTTGAGTGAGGAGCTCAAACAGTTTTGGGAAATGAAGGAGGAACTGTCCCTGGGAGACGACCCCGGATTCTTATTGAGGGGCAACAAAGTGGTCCCTCCAAGTTCCTTGAGGCAACGCATACTATCACTCACCCATGAAGGACATTTGGGTATCGTAAAGACCAAAGGAAGAGTCAAAGAGGACTACTGGTGGCCGGGGATGGACCTAGCGATAGAACGATATGTACGAGGGTGCGAGCACTGCAGCAATGCAGACAAGACTCAACGGATGCTAAGACCGCCGCTGGGCAAGTTTGAGTGTCCGGACAATCCCTGGGAGGAGATCTCCATAGATGTCCTAGGACCCATCACAGATGCGAACAATATTCAGAAGTACATCACAGTAGTGATAGACCGATATTCCAAATGGCCAGAGGCCCATGTGGCAGACAACGCAGAGACGGAAACGATCCTTGAGTTCCTCACGGACATTTTCATAAGGGAAGGGATACCCAAAGGGATCCTGAGTGACAATGGTCCCCAGTTCACCTCCAGCAAATGGGAGACATTCATGGACCGGAACGGGGTCACCGTCAGACACACGCCCATCTATCACCCAGCTGGGAATGGTGCGGCGGAGAGGTTCAACCGTGTGATCATGGGTTCCATCCAGGCAGCGATCAGTCAAGGAAAGGACTGGGAAAAGGAGTTGAAGAGGCTGATGTGGGCGTATCGCATTACTCCCACGTCCACAGGGTACAGTCCCTTCAGAGTACTTAGGGGACGAGAACCGTTCACGAAAGACAACGTGGCCTGGAAACGTCTCACCGTCCAGAGCCATTGGTCCCCAGCGGTGGTACGGAAGAATTGGGAGAAGGCGCAGGCGGTGTACACGGCACATTATGACAGGACACACAACACGAAGGAGGTGACCCTGGAAAAAGGGGAGTGGGTGAGAGTCAGGCTACCCACCCTGAAAAAGAAAGGCGACAGTAAGTTCACGCCGCCCTTCCAAGTGGTGGAACCGTACTCCCGATCGGCGCTACTCAGTGATGGCAAGGTATGGCCACAGGACCGCATGGCGAGATGCGTGCCGACAGGAGATAACCAAGCGGCGGAAGCGACACCGGCAGAGACGCCTCACAGGGAGATGAATTGCGCAGAGGAGAGAGAGAATACGCCCAGAGATCTAGGAAGGAGTCCCCAGGCAGAGAGGCGACAGAGAGTCGGCGAGGAAAAAAAAGAGCAGGGAAACGGAGCCCGAGAGGACTGGGGAGATGGCGAAAAGGGACAGGCCAGCGGGGAAGGTAGTGAGGAGACAGGTGACCTAAGGAGTGTGCCCGCCACTCCAAAAACAGGTGAACCCGGCAGGTGGACGAGACGGGGAAGGAGGATCGCACTGCCCCGGAAGTTTGGAGAATATTGCATGGACACCAAGTAAGACTGTGCATGTATAAGGGAGTTGTGTTGTGAAGTGTTGATAAAGGGGGAGATGTGGTGTAGCGGTCTAGCGTTGTGCGCACCCGCCCCGTGACGTCACAGGATGTCCGGAGGCGGCCATTTTAGGGAGAGTTTGAGCGCGTCTTTCAAACGGTGCGCTGCTCCAGACGGCGCTCCTGTGTACGGAATAAACTCGTTACACCACCACCACGTGTGCGAGTAGTTATTGGGGGGCCGAGGGCATGAGAAACTACGATATTACACGTGCTTCAGAGGAGGAATCAATCCGCCAATGCTTTCTTTATTCATAAATGTTTTAGCAGTGTGATGCTTCACAAAGTAGTTTTGAATCATACACTGTTTTGTCTCAATACTAACAGTCTGTTTAATGCTATACTGGCTGCCACTGTTTCAGCAAGTATAGCTGATGAGCTCAAAGTGTAACGTAAAGACTTGATGTATACATAGGGAAATATTGAAAGCCTTAGGCTGTGTTCAAAGCAAGCAGTAACCTTAAGATATTAGCAAAGTGAGAAAATAAATGTGTAACAAATGCAAACATCAAAAACACGGAGTTTATGCAAATGCAGAAGAAGTTTAATGATCTTCCATTCTGACTCACCGTATTAATCAGAGGCGGCTGGCAGTAAGCGGGTGGGTGAGGGGGAGGTTAAGAAAAACTAAAAATAACGTATCAGTTTGTCTCCGGCCGCCAGCCGCCGCTCCTTTGTCCTCTGCTCTTCCTTGCTCACAGCAGCACACAGGGTCCCAGCCAATCTCCTAGCCAATCACAACGCTGCTGTCATCAGCATGACAGGAGCGTCATGATTGGTCTGAGCACCGTAGTTCGGCGCTAAGATGGGGACTGGGAGTCTGTGCATGTTCTCCACCAAGGCTGTGCAACACAGCCAGGTGCTGGGCAACATGCTAAGAGCCCATGCCTGTTTGGCTGGCCCAAGACGGCTGGCCAAACCGTCATATGCACTTAGGCGCACCATCCACTCCTCTCCCTGAAACAAGCCCAGCCCGCTCTAACCTGGCTCCAGGCCATTATCCTAAAAATAAAATGATAATAAAGTTCTTTTATTATCATTTTATGTTCACCGTGCACTGCTTATAGTGCAGTGCAGCGACGCTCCTCGCCTTAGTGGAGGAGCCACAGCTGGTATTAATTACAAGTTTTGAAAGTGCCCATTTGGGTGTCTATGATTTGAAGTTGCACAAGATGGAGAAAAAGACTAGCTTCCCCAAACAATGGAAGGGTATTGCCTATATGCCTGAGGTTGGAGAGTAGCTATCCAGACACTGGGGTGATGGGGATGGCTCCCTTTAGAAATTCAATTAGCAAACGGCTGCTGATTAGACTTTCTAAAGTATTCCCTTTTGGTAGATGATAGGGGGTGAGGGCTGGAACTGCAGATTCTGGTGTGCAAGGTGAAGGGCACAATCATTTTCTCCTGCAAGGATTACCACGTTCTTGCTGAAATCTTCTGAATTATTGGATATGAGACCCCACCCTTCTTGAGTTTTGAATCTCTCTCTCTCTTGTGCACTAGACAACGTTCCTGGAAGCTTGTTTGATGCCTGCCAAGGACATCATATACAGGGCAAAGAACGGCACCCACATTCCGCAATGATCGGGCAGTGTAATTTCTTCCTTGAACTGATTGTGGTTTCCCCATCGGGGATCATGCCCCAAACATCAGATGGTCAGTAGTTTTTTTTTTAAAGCATAACAGCTCCTCAGCTTCGGCCTGTGCCGGGTGGGGAGATTTCACCAGACGACAATGAGGGAAAATTAATTATTTATTTAATTATGGTGGTCGTCTGTCGAATTCCCCCATCAACCCGGCCCGACTTCTCTTACCTGCACGGGCCGCAGCTGCAGCTCATACTGGTTGGTGTGCCCACCAGGAAAGGGCCATGGATATCTCGTGTTTAAAGCCTATCATCCTGACTCTCAATCTCTGACCCTCCTACACACACATGCACACAGGTACATACACATGAAGAATGCTTCTGCTGTTTCCTCTTGCACTTTTACTGTTTTATAGATACTGCTGCACGTGATATGTTTTCCGTGCATGCACAGAAAAATGCTTGGAAAGTGTACTTTCTTTCGAAGAATTGAAAAACATGTAATTGTAATTGCATTTATATAGCACTTAGTACCCCTGAATAGGTCTAGAGGTGCTGCACACCGGGCATCATGCTGGTCTGGAACTCATGTTTAGTGGCTTATTCAGTGTTATTCATTATTGTTGGTTGTAGAGATTAGTCTTGTGGACTTAAGCAAACTATTCTATGCATTCACTCCAGTTTCTTTGTGTGTTCGTGTGATCATTAGCGGGGGAGAGGTAGTGATTTAATGCAGATGATTAGTGGGTTTATTAGCGCTAGAGGAGACTAGGTAGTGCTATGTTTCAGTGGCAATATTTACAAGGAAGGACATGTTGTGATGTTTAAAACATGTTTTGGGCAATTTACAGAAATACATTACTAAAGAGTAAGGCAAACATGCATGTGACTCAGAGAAGGTCATGCTCAGAGAGAGCAGGCATGTGAAGTATGGAAGGAAAGGAGAGGGACATTTGCAAAATAAAAGAAAAGGCGACAATCAAGTTTTGAGTAACAGCCAGTTTCCACGGTGAATTTTCGAAGTACAGGTGATGTTTTCCTGAGGTAGAATGCAATCTAATGATGCAAGACTGTAGAAAGAAACATTATTTACATGTAGATAGTGCTACAGTAGGTACTTTTGGTAGGCATCCTGACCCTTCAGTGCACTTAAACACCCTGCAGCACATGATGCAATGAAACGTAATGCAATGCTCTCTTTATTCATAAATGTTTTAGCAGTGTGATGCTTCACAAAGTAGTTTTGAACCATACACTGTTTTGCCTCAAGAGGAACAGTCTGTTTAATGCTATACTGGCTGCCACTCTTTCAGCAAGTATAGCTGATGAGCTCAAAGTGTAACGTAAAGACTTGGTGTATACATAGGGAAATATTGAAAGCCTTAGGCTGTGTTCAAAGCAAGCAGTAACCTTAAGATATTAGCAAAGTGAGAAAATGAATGTATAACAAATGCAAACATCAAAAACACGGAGTTTATGCAAATGCAGAAGAAGTTTAATGATCTTGAAGTTTGACTCAAGGTATTAATCAGAGGCGGCTGGCAGTAGGCGGGTGGGTGGGGGGAGGTTAGAAAAAAAAAAGTCTTATTAGTTTATCTCGAGCCGCCAGCCGCCGCTTCTTTGTCCTCTGCTCTTCCTTGCTCACAGCAGCACACAGGCTCTCAGACTCTCCTAGCCAATCACAACGCTGCTGTCATCAGCATGAGAGCAGTGTCATGATTGGTCTGAGCACCGTAGTTTGGCGCTCAGACGGGGACTAGGAGTCTGTGCATGTTCTCCACCAAGGCTGTGCCAACACAGCTAGGTGGAGAACATGCTAAGAGCCCATGACTGTTTGGCTGGCCCAAGATGGCTGGCCAAACCGCCATATGCACTTAGGCGCACCATCCACTCCTCCCTCTAAAACAAGCCGAGCCCGCCCTAACCTGGCTCCAGGTCATTATTCTAAAAATAAAATGACAATAAAGTTCTTGTATTAACATTTTATGTTCACTGTGCACGGCTTATAGTGCAGTGCAGCGACGCTCCTTGCCTTAACGGAAGAGACGCAGCTGGTATTAATTACAAGTTTAGAAAGGGCCCATTTGGGTGTCTATGATTTGCAATTGCACACGATGGAGACAAAGACTAGCTTCCCCAAACAGTGGAAGGGTATTGCCCATATGTCTGAGGTTGGAGAGTAGCTATCCAGACACTGGGGTGATGGGGATGGCTCCCTTTAGAAATTCAATTAGCAAACGGCTGCTGATTAGACTTTCTAAAGCACTGCCTTTTGGTAGATGACAGTGGGTGAGGGCGGGAACTGCAGATTCTGTTGTGCAAGGTGAAGGGGACTCTGTAGGTGGCGACCAGCCTTTTTCTTTGAAAACACTTTCTTTTGGGCTGATCACAAAGAAGTGCAGAATGTCCACACTTCTTTGTCCCTCTATTGTGTGTGCTTTAGGCCGGCGCATACCCTGCCAGGAGGCGCATCACTACACAAATGCTGTGTCTGGAAAGCTGCCTGGAATATATGAATCCACAAACAGCAAAGTCATAATACTGGACCTTTCTTTGGAGCCCCATGATTAGGAAAGATCACAAGTACTAAAAACAAGGAACACAAACATTGAAAATTTTTCAAAATGGGTTTGTTGTGTTTGAAAACTTTGTAATCTTTCTAGCAGCCAATCTGTTTAACACATGCTAGTGGGATGGACCAGGGGATTGAACACTGCCTGTTGAGCTCTGAGTACAAACTGCATGCCAGAGGTCCGTATCCCACTGGACACACTCTCCTGTTCATACTTCCAAGGATGATGTGCTAACTGTTAGTGAATTATGGAAAGTTAACTGAGCAAGCATGCTCTACATAACACCACCGTGAATGCTTGGGCATTAATAAATGTGCTGCACATGTTTAGGCAGCTATTCGCGGTCTAGGTTTCTTCTATAATTTTATCTGCTCCACTATCATGATAACTCTAGGTGCATTAAGGATGTGAACACTTCAACAATTGCCCTATTGCATCAAATAAAAATGATGGTGACAAGCAGATGGACAAATGCACAACTGGAAGGTAGCAAAAAGAAATGCCAGCATGCTAGAGCACGGGCTATGTCAGAGATATTTAAACAAGACATTCTTAAAAACAGAAGGAAGAACACATACCACAAAACAGGGCACATTTCATATACACTGGCAAATATAAAAGGAGAAAGCCATGCTGTCTCTTGGTCGTTGTAGTGAAGCTCTTCCACAACAGCGGGGAAGCCTCCCACACAATGACAAGCACTTACATTTCGAGGGGTACCAGTGAGGGTGTCTGAGCAAGACCATGCCTGCTTATTTAATGATTCCTCTGACGCCTTGCCCGACGTCGGGTAGTAGGCACGCTAGAACGAGATTACATCATTCGTGTGTCATACAGCACACTACATTCCTCCCCAAATTTGTTTTGCTGTAAACACTAATTTTAATCAGAATTTATGCAGTCCACAATGCTGCCTGTTAAATCTAACCCCTTTTGGTGATTAATAGCACATAAAGTCTCTCAGTCTGATGGATGGCTGGATGTGTGGTATCAAGTGATAATGGTGTCCTCTGGACACAGCACCTTCACCACTCAGTCTTTGAGTTAGGCTGACTGGCTCTAGGCACTTGACAATCTCCGAAGGTGAGGGTCCTAGACCAGCAGGCCTTCTCCTTGTTCAACATCCTCCATGTCACTGACTTCACTCTCATCCAGAATAGTCGGCTGAGATACGTTTTCATCGATGCTCCAGTCAACTCTCCATTTTCGATCACATTGTCATTTCCATGTTTCATAGTCATCATAACCCCCCACACTTGGGTCACCAGAAAATGGTATCTTTCGAAGGAAAGATGAAACTTCCACCCAATTGCCCTCTTACAAAGGAGCGCACAGTCTTCTACAGCATTGTTTGATTGACGTACCCATCAGGCGCGATTCTCCCACGTATTGTCCATTGTTAGAAATCGGGGGTTTCTAGTTGGCAGAGATGTGTACCCTGCCCATGTATGGACCCTAATTCTAGTCAGGTTAATGGAGTCCCACAGCTAAGATGACCCCTGCTCACTCCCCTTGGTAGCTTGGCACGAGCAGTCAGGCTTATCTCAGAGGCAATGTGCAAAGTATTTGTACACACATACACACACAGTAACCCAGTGAAAATATTACAAATGAGTCCACACCAGTTTAGAAAAATAGCAAATAATTATTTGATTAAATTAAGACCAGAACGACAAAAATCCAACATACACAAGTCAAAATATAACTTTTAAAAGATAAAGCAAGTTTAGTCCATAGAAATCTATGAATGAATTCATTTTAGCACAAAGTTCCTTTGATGTGTCAAAAATCAAAGACCGTGCAAGGTGCAGGTGGAATTGGGTCCAGGAAAAGCAAAGCAATGCGTAAGTTCCTTACTACACAGAGGAGGTGATGCGATGGGTCAGTACTGGCAGGGGAGGTGATGCGTCAGCTCCTTACTGGCAGGTGAGGTGCTGCGTCGGTTTCTGGACACGTGGCCTTGGTTCTTTACTGCGGTGCGGTGTCGCTGAAAGAATCGGCATCAAGGGTTGATGCAACAAAAATCCAGATCTATGCGGCAATGCAGGCACTGCCTCAATTCGATTTCATAGCCACAAAGCAGGTGCTGTGTCACTTACTTAGCCGTGAAGCAGGTGCTGCGTCGGGTGCCAAGGACGTCGGTGACACAGGGCTCGGGACCATGCTGCAGCAATTTTTCTGCGTGCTATAATGTCACACTGGGGCCTGCAGTGAAAGCGATGGTCAGTGCGCCAAATCGTGCAGTGATGCGTCAAGAAAACAGGCGCTGGAAGCCAATGCATGGATTTACTCTTTAAGATCACCAGGTTACACTTTGAAGGACCCAGGAACTGGATTTGGCACACTTGGGAAGTCAGGACTCTCTGCAGAATAGCCCAGGCACTGGCAGGTGAAGACTTTGATGGCCCTGAGGCTTCTTTATGGAGGCATGCACTCACAAGTCCTCGGAGAACCTTGGAAGCAGGATGTAGAAAGCAGAAACCAGTCATTTCACTATCAGGACAAAAGCAGCAAACCAGCCAAACAAAGCAACAGGCAGAGTGGCAGTCCCACCTACCTCATTCAGCTCTTCTTCCTGGTGAAATATTCTCAGGCCAGAAGTGTTCTGAAGTAGAGGTGTCACAGCTCCAGCACTACTTATACCAGTTTCTGCCTTTGAAGTAGCCAAACTTCAAACGAAAATCTCTGTAGTGTACATGACCCTGCCATTCCCTGGCCTGGCTCGAGACACACTACAGGGGTGTGGGGACAGCTTTGTGTGAGGACAGGCACGGCCCTATTCAGGTGTCAGTGGCAACTTCTCCCACCACTCTATCTCAAGAAGATCCATCAGGCTGGTGATGCAGGTGACACCTCAGCTCCCTTTGTGTGACTGTCCAGATTGAATGCACAAACAATCCAAATGTCACCCTCCCTCAGACGTGGATTCCACCGGCAGTCAGAGGCACAGAATGGATAAGCAAGAAAATGCCACCCACTTCTAAAAGTGGCATTTTCAAACACACAATTTAAAAACCAACTTCTCTAACAGATGTATTTTTAAATTGTGAGTTCCGGGTCCCCACACACCAAATCTCTATTTCTTCCTAATTGGAAATTACACTTATAAGAAGTTACAAGGCAGCTCCTATGGGAGAGATAGTCCTTTCAATAGTGAAAAACGAAATTTGCAGACTTCCGGACATATAAAACACACCAGTACATGTCCTACCTTTCAAATACACTGCACCGTGTCCATGGGCCTACTTTAGGTGGGCCTTACATGTAGTAAAAGAGAAGGTTTGTGCCTGGCAGGGGGTTGCACTTGCCCGGTCGACATGGCAGTTTAAAACTGCCCTCACAGACACTGCAGTGGCAGGTCTGGGACATGTTTGCATGGCTACTCCTGTGGGTGGCACAGTCAGTGCTGCAGGTCCACTAGTAGCATTTGATTTGCAGGCCCTGGGCACACCTGGTGCACTTGACTAGGGGCTTATTAGTAAATAACATATGCCAATCAAGGATATATCAATCACCATTACAATTTAAACAGAGAGCATATGCATTTTAGCACTGGTGAGTAGAGGTAAAGTGTCCAAAGTCCTAAAACCAACAAAAACAGGTCAGAAAAATCAGGAGGAAAATGGTGAAAAGTTTGGGGTAACCCTGCAAAAAGGGACAGGCCCAACATCCATGTATTGTTTTGTGCTCCGGCTAACTGACTGGTACTTACATCAAGAGGAGTGGTTGACCATGATTGGGCTTGGGGGATAACATCTTGTATGGCCCCTCCAAACAGGACATTGGCCTGAGACTGCTGGGTGATATTGAGTGGTGTTATCCTGTAGGTACCTAGGAACCTATGCATGGATTCTTCGAAATCATCATCGTATTCAATGCCTATTCTGATGGTTTTGTTTAGTGTCTTTGCAATTCTTTAAACTTCTCCATTTGCCTGAGGCCATCTAGGCATTATTTTCTGATGGAGAATCACTAGAGTTTCTAAGTTTGGCTTGTCAGGGTTCCAAACTTTGCACGTATTTTGCCTAGGCATCATCTTGTGTGCTCAAAGTTGATACTTACCATTAACTCCACTTGCAGGAAACTTGAACTATGTATTTGTTATGACCAGCATTTGATGCTCATTAAGTAGTGACTCAAAGTTTGCGCTGCTTTTGTGCCATGGGTTGGTGCTTGGTTAAGCTGTGATGACAGGAGCAAGTCTGTCAAATGCACTGTTCACTTTACTCCATTTGCACCAGGCCACACTCTGATCCATGTAGAAGTCAACAGCCGGAAACCACAACTTTCCTTGCAGTAGTGTGGAATGTGGAATCAAAATGCGAGGGAGGTTGGGGGGAGGTTGTAGAGGGCAGTTGAGGATCTGGTTGGCAGCTCCCTCTTAGAGATCAAAAAGATGAATGAAGAAGATGTTGAAAACCCACATGTGTCAGCGTTGTTTCACTGGTGACAAGTGGTGCGGAGTCGCCAAGAGGAGAGCGACCTATTCAGGGCCAGCAGCTGTCTTGAGAACCATGGTGGTGTCTGGGTCCAAGGTGTGACCCATGCCCAGTTGAAGATACTCAGACCTGTGAGCAGTCAGCGTGAACAGACACCCTGCTGAGGCCTGGCTGGTTGTGTCAGTGGCCCAGCTCCAGGGACTTCATTGACGTTTGCACGCATGTGCTTGAGGTATTTTAGCAACATCAGGAGGCTTTGCGGCCTGCTTCCGGTGCTGTGTCGGCTGTCATCCTTCACGTCCTGTCTCTAGGTAACCCGGAGCTATTGTAATTTTAATCAAGCGCTGACAGGCATAGCTTGCAGAAAAAAAGCCTGTCATATGCTGCAGCGCATTATAGCTATGCGCTGACAGGCACAGCTTGCAGAGTAGAAGCCTGTCTTGTACAACAACCCATTTTTCTGCATTTTACTGGTAGTTCAAGCAATTGGGTGCTTATAAAGACACCACTGACAAGCACAGCCTAAAAAAAAGAAAAAGCAGTCTGTGGTCCCATTGAGTATAAGAGCTGTCAGGCACCACATAAACATGTATATTACTGTATATTACTGCATTTTATATGCAAGCCATCAGCAATTTATAAGTATTCAAAAGGCATCCTGTGGTGACAATGGTGGCTACTTTTATTATTTTATTTATTAGTGTTGTGTCCAGTGGGAGAAAGAAATTATTCTGTCGCAGTGGTTCATGGAAGGCTAGATAGCACCTTTCAGTTCCTGGGGACACTTGGTCAGCCTGTAATACTATGGGAGGACTGGAAGAAGGGATTTCAAGCATATGTGGAGGCCATTGGAGGGGATACATCTATATGTAACATCGCGTAAGTTGGCCAAGATGAAGCATTGCTTAGAGGCTAAAGGTCGTTGAATTCTAAAACACGTACCGCTTTTACCAGAAGAATATGAGGATGATTCTGATAATGAAAATTATGAAGTGGCATTAAAAAATTGGATATAAATTATGAACAAAACTAAATTTGGTGGTAGAAAGGTTCACATTTCTGCAACGATCCCAAATGCCTGGGCAATCTATAGACAATTATTTGGCTAATCTGCGTATATTGACATTAACATATAGCTACAAGGGCTTTGTAGATGAGGTGCTGTGTGATCAATTAGTGCAGAAGATTTGTGACAAGCGGTCACAGGAGAAGTTACTGAACACAGAAGATTTGACATTAGCAATAGCGATGGAGATAGCTAAGAGGGCGGAAAATACGGAAGAAGGTATCAAGGAACTGGCATCAGGTGTTGCAGGAAAAGTGGAATTTGTTCAGGAAAAGTCGTCTAATATTGTCAAAAACAAGAAAAAACGGGTTCTATGAGGGGTAGTTGGGTGGATCAGAGAGGTTACACATGCTTCAAGTGCAGATTAAGGGGGGCATATTGTTCCTGATCCTAACTGCACTGCTGTGGGACAGGTGTGAAGGAGATGCAATGCGAAGGGATATTTTGCCAGAATGTGGAAAGGGAAGGGGGGCTTTCCAGGGATGATGGTTGCTGTTCCCATGGTGGGGGAAGAAAGCCAGCAATACCTGGAATAAGAGAAATTAACTTTACAGATTAGCGACGTGGTAGTGGTAGCTAAGTCTGTTCACACTTATTGTACTATTAAAGTAAATTGAATAGCGGTGCCTACCATAGCAGATTCTAGCGTGTGTTATACCCTGATTGGAAAAGTGTCCACATCACAAGTTATTTGAACCAGATTTTTAACTGGTAGCATTTGGAAATAAGCCCATAGAGTTGTTGGGCTATCTTGAGGGGGTGTTAGAATTCCAAGGTGTGAAGGCACATTCCAAGGTGTACATTGCCAAGGATGGGTTGTGCTTACTGGGGTGGCCTCAACAAAGAGACTTATCAATTAGGCTGGATCCCAACCATCCTGAGTAGGTTCTGGGGGCGCAGTCAGGAGTGAGAAGGGTGTTTGACATGAAGTGGCGTGAGAAATTCCCTTAGGTATTCAAGAGTGAGTTGGGGTAGCTTAAAGGTTTTACTCACAAAATCTAATTGAAAAAAGGTGTGAGTCCAAAGGTGCATAAAGCTCATACTGTGGCATTGATGGTGAGGGAGCCTTTGAAAAAAGATATACAGAAGTTTTGTGAGACTGGAATCGTCGAGGAAATTAAGGCCTCAGAGTGGTTGGCCACAGTCGTTTTAGCCAAGAAACCGAAAGGAGAATTGAGGATTTGTGTTGACCTGAGAGACTTGAATAAGGCCATTTGGGTAGACAGACATCCTCTGCCTAACATTTGGCAGATGCTGGCGATGATCAAGTGTGCAAGGGTGTTTTCGACTGTGGATCTGTTGTCAGCCTATCACCAGATAGCGTTGCATCTAGATTCAAGGCATCTCATGTCTTCTGTCACTCCTAAAGGGGCGTATAGGTTCAAGCACATGCCATTTGGGCTGGCTTTGGCTTCAGTGATTTTTCCGAGGGCAATGCACCAGTTATTTAGGGGGCTGGGCCATGTGACATATTTCCAGGATGAAATATTGAATTTTGCGGAGGATGTGACTAAACATGATCAAGTCTTGTCCAATGTTCTGAGTATTTTGCAACGTGGATGGTTAGCCATGAAGCTGGAGACGTGTAAGATTGGGTTCAATGGAGTAGAGTATCTGGGTCATTGGCTGGACGAAAAGGTGTGTCTCCTAAGTTGCAGTTGGTAAAGCCCATTGAGAAAGCCCCTTCAACTGTGGACAAGGACCGGTTAAGATCCTTTTTGCGGTTGCTGGAGTATTACTCATGGTTTATTCCTAAGTTTGTGGACAAGACTTGAGCATGCAGGGATTGATGGTAAAAAGTCCTAAGTTTGTTTGGTGTCCTAATTGTGAGTGTGAATTCAAACAGCTTAAAAAATAAATCGCCTCGCCCCTGCCCTCAAACCCTTTGATACTCATAACAGGAGCATAGTGTGCACGGATGCCAGTGCTCTGGGGTTGGGGTCTGCACTTACACAACAGAGACAAGGAAAATAAGTGACCATCGCTTATGCTTCAAGACCGTTAAGAGATGCTGAACGCATGCATTTTACTATTGAGAAAGATGCACTGGCATGTTGGTCATTTTAAGAAGTTTGTCTGGGGTACAGAATTTGTAATTTGCACTGATCACTGCCCCCTGGTGGATGTATTTACCAACAAAGTGACCAGTCTGGCTTCACCTATGATTCTGCGGAGGGTGCTGAGAATTATGGAATTCACGTATACAATAGAATCTATACCTGGGAGGAAAAATGTTGTGGCTGATTGTTTGTCCGGGTTGCCGGTGGAAGGTGCAAATAGTGAAGAAATTGATTGTGGTGATTTGGTGATCAGTGCTTTCGTGGTCACGGAGGGTCATGTTGAGCATGAGGAGTGGCTGCAGGCTGTAAAGAAGGATGTTGCATGTTTTGCATCGTTCCAGAATGTTAACAATGGAGTTGTCTTTGGAGGGGGTATTTTGTTGAGAGGGAAGTTGTTGGATGTTACAAGGGTATTGTATTCTAGTATTTTGAGTTTGGCACATGAAGGTCATGTGGGCATGAGTGTTTCTAAGCATAAGATCAGAGCAGAATAGTGGTGCTCAGGACTGGACAAAGATGTGGAAAGGATGGTTAGAGAATGTTTGGCGTGTGCATGGAGCAATACGTCTCAGAAGATTGTGACTTATCCACCTGTGGAAGTGAAAAAATGGATACTCCATGGAAAAAAATAGGTTTGGACATTTCTGGGCCACACAATGTCCTGGGTTCTTTTCCAGTGTATGCTTTTGATATAGTTGATTGTTATTTGAGATGGCCTGAGGTGGAATTTATGAATCGGGTAACTACCCAGGATGTAATTAAGGGTTTAGGAAAATTGTGAGAAAGAGAGGGTGTTCTTGAGATTATCATAACCAATAATGATGTACAATTTGTATTTCATGCTATGAAGGAATTTTTACGGTTATATGGTGTGGAGCACATCAGGTCATTTGTATATTATCCACAAAGTAATGGCCTGGTGAAAAGGTAGAATAGGATGTTAAAGGAGGGTATTCAGTTGGCTATAAATCAGGGTGAACAATGGGGACTTGCAGTGCAGAAGCTGGTGTGGGCTTATCATACTATGCCCAATAGTGTCACAGGGAAGGTACTGTTTGAGGACATGAGGGTAAGAAAGTCTAGAGCATTGTTGGACAAGGGTGTATCGAAAGAAAAAAAAATGAAGAGTTACCTGTGGATTCCCAGGGTGAAGTCCTGGGACGGCTGGTGATTGGTGATTTGGTGTGAGTTAGGAAAGGCTGGAAGGAAAGTAAGGGTTTTTCAAGGTTTTCCAAACCTCTGCAGATTAGGAAGGTGAACCGTTACACTGTCCTGTTAAGTAATAGGAATGTGTGGAACTTCAAGAATGTGGTGAAGATACCTGATTGTCTGTTGGGTGGTGTGACGGCTGAGAGGGGTGTGGATTTTGTACGAGGATATGGCAGTAAGCGAACTTATGGTGTACCACACCAGGTGATAGTGAGGCAGGAGAGGGTGCATTGTCGGCCCAAGTGATTTGAGGAATTCATCATGGATCATTGAGGACCTGAATATTGTCTTATACACAACCCTGAAATATGTGATGTTATCTGATTTCTGTATGTAGGTGCATTGTCAGCCATTTCTTTTGTGACTTTCTTTGAATAAGGAATAAGTTAAACGTACAAAAAAGATATTGGTTTTAAACTTTGGAGAGCACGTTTACCTTGAGTAATTAAGTTGATTCTTGTGTTTTGTACATATATGTATGTATTAATATTTGTTGTGTATTTAATAGTTGTGGTGGAGCTTTTATTTCTCTCCCATGTTAACTTATTTGTTCAAATATAAGGAGGAAGCATTCCGTGATTCCATGAAATGTGGAATCGGAATGCGAGGGAGGTTGGGCGGTTGTAGAGAGCGGTTGAAGAGCTTCCTGGCAGCTCCTTCTTAGAGATCAAAGAGACGAATAAGCAAGACGTTAAAAACACACCTGTGTCAGCATTGTTTCACAATGCTTTTGGTTTGGTGGCACAATGATGTTTGGTATGGGCTAGTTTGACAATCTGTTGTTGTTGAAGGGATGACGGGCCGAGTCCCCATTAGAAGATTGCCCTTTCCCCTGCTGCTTAATTCATCACGCATGTGCCACAGCACCTCCAGCTCTCAGTTGCTCTTTTCTTTGCTGCTGCCTATGTCATTTAGGTAGTATTTCTGCTGGTTTGGATGTGCTGCTGTGTATGTTCATTGGAGACAAGGGTCATTCCATGTGGCTCCTTCAATGTCAGACAGCATGATGGTGCAAGAACAGTTCACAAGGGCCTCCCACTCTACATATTCATCATGTCTGGCATTACCATTTTGGTCACCTGCTCAGGAATCGTGGGGTGCCTGTAGAGATTCTCAGCTGGGCTGGTGCATCCTGGCTTGTATAGAGGGCAAATATATATTTTTGCATTTGGAGCATCCCCGTTTGGCACCGCCCATGCAAATAGAGGAATTAATGGTGTGTGGTCGGTCATGGCCTTAAATGTTTGCCCATTGAGATATAAGCAAAAATGAGTGCATCTCCATTTCATCACTAGTGCCTCTATTTCAGTGTGGATGTATTGCCATACTGTGCCTACAAGAGATATGCACATGTAATGACAAACTTTAGATCTCCCCTGGACCAAGGAATGTACCGTCACTTTCCCAGGGAGAGAATATTAGTTCCAAACTTATGGAATATAAGATATACACATCACTTCCTAAGGTGGGCAAACTTTCAACACTCCCCCAAAGGAAAGGCAAGAAAACAATATATATACAGACTTTGCACATCACCTGCCAGGAGTAGCACAACTTCCTATAACACAATTACCTGCTAGAAGAGAGTTCACCCATCCTTCTACAACAGAATACTTGGCCAAGAAGAGTCCACACCTCCTGCTACAAGGAAAAGATGAATTGGTATATCTGGGATGTATTTATTAGTAAATAGCATCACACAGTAAGCCAAATGCACCTATCATAGCAGACTCTAACATATCAATAGTATGATTGAAACACAATCAAGGCAAATATATATGTAGAAATATATATGTATGGATATAAGAATCAGAAAATAAGAAGCAAAGGAGAGAATCAGTAAAGAATCAAGAGACAGTTAGTAGCAGAGACACCTCACCTAATGCTCCATCATTTCACCCCACTTTGCTCAAGGGGAGTCCATTGCTTGAACCGGGCGAAAGCTCAAAGGTGACACCAGCCTCTACTCTTCCATGACAGCACGTCTGGTCCACGGATGAACTTCCACCAGGCCAGTGTCGGCTCCCCTTTTTAATACACGTTCAAAACACAGCGAAGCTACTAGCAAGCCCCGCCCCCTAGTTCTCATGAGAGCCTGTACCAGCCTGCTCCAAGGTCACAGCAATGGTTGATCAAGCCCTTGCTATGACTACAAGACAGACCATGTACATTCCTCTGATAAGAACCAGTTCTCTCTAGTCAGTAAAGACAGGAGGAAAGCAAAACATGCTCTCTTCTTCGTGCAGGCACAGAAAGTTAGTTAAGCCATGCACACAAAGGCCCAAAGCAAGATGGAATCAGAAAAGCAAGGATGACATGAAACCATGTCAAAGGAGCACCTATAATTCTCATCCACACAACTTACAAGCACCACTGTGCACACAGAAAAGTTTGAAGCAAGGTAGAGTCAGAAGGCAGAATGACATTAGACCACGTCAAAGCCAATAGGTCAAAGTCATAATTCACCTAACCCAAATAACATTATACACTTAATCCCTCAGTATACAACATTGAGCACATGTGTGCACCACCACCCACAACACTGCACCTCAACATCCCATACCTTCTATTCTTGGAAAGACTATTCCACTAAAAGGCAGAAGAAAAGCAGGCATATGCAAACCCATCCTACATTAAGGCTAAGGTAACATAACACACTTAAGTCAGTACAGAATGGTGGTGGTTGAGGGTCATCATAGGGTGTCAGACCACAAAAGTGGCTGATTCACTACAGCACGTAAGCACAAAAGATTTCCAACGGACATGTCTGGTGCATTGAATCAAGACAGCCTCCAGCCTGACATGGCTGGCGATGATGATACACTCTTGTTGTGTCTTGCAGGAGGGCATCTTTCATCTCTTTGAAGGATTTTTCTTGCTTCTCCCATTGCCAGGGCGTTAAAGCTTTAGTGAGTTCTCAGAGCGGCCCTGCAAGTGTGGCTAGGTTAGGAATGAACCTTCAACAGCACATCGCAAGAATCGAAAAGCTTCTAACTTTTCTGCAAGATTAAAGGGCTGCAGCAACCCTTTTGCTGCGTCAACGCGTATGCTTTAACCTGAAAAAATGTATCCATAGGATTGTACTTCCTTCTGTAGAAACCGACAATTCAATTTATTAAGAGTAAGTCCCATGTTGCTAATCCTCTGGAGAGCCACTACAAGTCATTCCTGATGAGCCATGATGGTTGGGGCGTAGATCAGGATGTCATCGTTGACATTTGTGACACCTTTGAAAAAGCTGCAAATGAGTTGTCAAAGTTCAGGCAGCGGTATCATCAGAGATCCACAAGGTTGAAAAATGAAGCCATGTAGTGACAGTCTTCTTTAGGTTCTAATTGATGGTAGCAGGATTTAAATTAAATTATTCATGAGGTCATCTATCGTTGGGGTTGTATGACGCTCTCTTTTAATTGTCTTATTGGGAAGGCACACGTCAATGCAGATTCAGATGTGGTGTGGCTGTTTGGGCCATTGGTGAAACCTACGGAGTGGGACCTGCAACTTTCTCAACGACTCCAGAGCACTCAAGCTTTTGCATCTCCCCCTTACCCCCAGGACAGAGGTGAAACAGGGTCTGTCAGTGCCTGAGAGCAACAGGCTTTATTGTTGAATCAATGTGAAGAGACACAGGAGGCACTCAAAGTTTTCTCAACCCTGTAAAGTGACGTTGAAATTTCAGGAGTGCTTCCTCTACACTGACGTTCGAGGAGTAGGGGGGTGAATCTTGACACAATTGGGTAATAGTTTGGGTCTGATCAGCCTTGTTTCAAACTGCCTTTTGATGATTGCCTTAACTGAGGCACCTGTGTTTATGAGGGAAATTATGGTTGACCAGAGCATGAAGATTCGACATGTTGGTAATGCTCATTTGGCATGTTTCATGTCTTCACCAGTATAGGAGACGAAGAAGATTTCTTTATCATCCTCTTAGAGTTCACCATCTATTAGGGATGCTACAAAAGTAAGTACAAAATAAGTAGCCTCTGTGATTGCCCATGTACCTTGACGTCGCTCTGCACCTTTGCCGCACAGTGCATTTGGGAGGTGCCCGCCACTGCAGACTCTAGCCAAGTGATTGACAGTTGGAGCATGTTTTGCCCTTTGCTGGGCAATCTTGAATCAGGTGGGGTGAGAGCCCACACTATTCACAGAGTTTCTTTGTGATATGTCTGTGGGGTTTGGACCCAGTGGTGCCTGTGGAGCCCTTTCGACAGCCAAGATGGTCCCAGTCTTGTGAGTTGTGCTTCACATGCCTCAGGATTGTTTGGGAGTGTACTGAATGTGAGTTCAATTTGCTCAGGTAATTTTTTGGGCAGTTTATGCTACCTGACTTGCATGAGGATTCCTTCTAAGAGCATGCTAGCTTTCCGGAAAATGTGGCTTTTGAGGATAGCCAATCTGCACCCTTGTATCAGTTGCACCCTCACTTCTTTATGGGGGTCATCATTAGTACACGTACTCGCTAATTTGAACAATCTGGCCTAGTAGACATTAATTGACGCTCCTTCACATTGATGGGCCTAACGGAGTTTGAAATGTTCGAAATCAGGATTCATTTATAATTCTACATTGGTAAAGCACCGACTTATCACCTCTAACGGTATCCAGGCGCTGGGGGTCCGTCAAGGAGACTAACTGGCACGTGCATCAAGCTAGGATTTTGCGAGTCCTTAATCGCGAATATTAAGGATTCGCAATTAAGGACTCGCAAAATCCTATGCAAGTACTCGCAAAATCCTATGCATGTAGGAATCGCTATAATAAAAGCGATTCCTACACATTCCTTATTTGCGACTCGCAAATTGTGAGTCGCAAATAAGGAATAGCTTCCCATTCATTCCTATGGGCTTGCAGGCCCATAGGAATGAATGGGAAATTGCAAGCGCAATTTCAGGGTGCACGGGTGTCAAAAGGACACCCTGTTGCACCCCTGGAATTGACCTGTGCACATATGTTGTGCGCACATACATGCCCTAAGGGCATGTATGTGCGCAACATGAAACTTTGAAAAATGCACAAAAGTGCTTTTTTCAAAGGTTTTGCAAATTACCATAAAGTTCAACTTCATGGTAATTTGCGCACCCTATTACCGAAATCGCTAATTTTTTTACTTTAATACATTGCATTTAAGGAATCTAAATTTGGGATTCCTTAAATGCAATCGCAATTCAAGTAATAGCAATTTAGAGATTACTTAAATTGCGATTTTTGCATTTGGGAAGATGCATCCCAAATGCAAAAATACCGGTGGCAAAGGGGCAGATTCTGAGAATCTGCCCGTTTGCGACCTGCTTTTCTTTTGATGCATTTGCCTGTGAGTGAACTGTTGTCCAGAGTTACATGACGCTGAGCTGAGCTGCCGCCGGGGATCGAACCATGAGCCCTGCACTTCGCAGTCGGATGCTCTGGCCGCTGCACCACACCTTTGTGGGTCGAAATAGGTTTTAAGTGCTCTGCCTGTGCCATTGTAGCCAGCATCTCCACCAGTGTTGGGTCGATAACTGAGGAGCTTAAATATTTCTTCCCCAGCATAGTGCAGTAATAGAGACTTCTTAGTTTATGTGTTCACTTGCTTTGAAGTCATTATCAAGCACAGCAACCTACATTTGCCATCGATGTGCTGCTGTGGCTGGATGGCTACGTTCACTGACGGTGGCATGGGGTTGGCTACCTCAGTCACAATGTGATGTTGTGGCCGATTTCACAGACATCCCCGGGGTCTTTGCGCTAGTGACTTATGCTTGTGGAGTCTGGGAATCAGGGCATGTCCCATCTTGGTTCATTGTGCCAGAGTAGAGTGCAGTTGTTGGGACAGCACCTATAAGCCACATACTCAGCCTAGCAGCCCACACTCACCATCAGTGCGCCACTGTGGCTGACTCACTACGTTTGCTGACGGGTGACGGGGCTGGCTGCCTCCCATGTGATGTTGTGGACGATTCCACAGAGGTAAACCTAGGGTTTGTGCACCAGCAACTTGCAATTGTGGAGTCTGGAAATAAGGGCATGGCCTGTCTTGGTTCACTGTGATAGGGTCAAGTGCAGTTGTCACTCTGTGTCGCAGTGGAAGGGACAGCACCCAAGTACGACATGGTGATGGTGCATAGTACACTGATGCAATTGCTTGATTTATCTCCCCAGCCTAAGATGACATTGTTTGCAGATCCACAGGTCTCACATGGTCTCTGGCTAATGGAGGAGGTAACACCAGGGCCTCGGTATTGATTATGAGGTCGTGTGGGGCAACGCTTACTGCTCTCTTGTGGATGAACACTGTTGTTGCCTGTTCTGCTCATGCAGTGTGTCATGCAGGGGTTCGATGGCATCTGGCACAGGCAGGTGTGTGAGCCATATACTGCTGTAGAGGTGGGCAAAATTCTGAGCGCTCCATGTGATGTTTACAGCCGGTAGCCTGCCATGCGCGCTCTGGCCATGTGGACACTGGTGAGAAGTAATTCCAAAGTTAGCCCATGGGGAGAGCAGACAGTGAATGGAGGCATATTGGGTGTGTTAGCCCTGTTGCCAATGGAGAGAAGCTTCTCCAATAACAGGGGTGTGGCCACCAAAATAGATACAAGCACTCAGGGTATGAGGAGTAATCGCAAACTTGCATGCTTTTTTCATGATTCCCCTGACACCTCACCTGGTGTCAGGATATAGGTATGCATGAAATGATGACAGGACTCATGTGTCACATGACACACTACAGCCACCCACCTATTTTCTGTATTCTATTAAGATTCATCATACGCATTAGGCAGCTTATTAACCATTCTTGACTTCTTAATGGTAATTACACATCATATGTTCACACACTTAAAACATAAGTGCGGCTGGTTCAATGGTGTGTTTGCTTGTAGTAGTTCAACAATCTCCATTATACTGTGATCAGACCCACACTCAAAGACTCCGTACCTTTAAACCTGGAAAAAGTGATTAGAGCAAACGTGAGGGAAGAAGTGCGGAGCAGGTGGGATAAACTCAGTGTGTGGGAGAATGTTTGGGTCTTGCAGAGGTAGTTCCTCTTCTTGAATACAGGGGCACGCACAGCATGTGCACGCACATGTATGCACACATGCATTCACAGGAGCATTCTCGGGTAATTTATTCCATCCTAACCTTTGACTCCACATCTTAAAGTTTTTGCTACTAATTATGTTTTTTTAAATGCAAAACATTTTTTGATAAACGATATTAGTATGATTATAGAAACTGCTATGATTTTGGCAAATAATTCAAACTTCACACATCCACATATTGGGCCAGATTCTCAAAGCCTTATTCCTGTAGTAGGTGTGGCTTACACTTGCAAATTCTGGAGTAAATTGGGAGTAGTCTCAGAGTTGGTCACAGTCACTCACTGGACTTTCTTTGTGAATTTAGCATTGAAACCAAAGTAAAGACATAATTTCAACAAACATTGGCAAAGGCAATAGGTTGTCCCTATGCAACATCTATTGGCTTTCTAACTGTTTATCTACATGTTGCACATCAGTTAAGCTGCTTTGTAGTAAGGCTTAAAGCAAACTAAAAAGTGCTTTGATGCATTTAATGCTCCTGAGAAAAAGTCTACCCCTGCATGTTTTTCTTTTTACAAATCCAGCGCTTCTGTGGGCATGTTTTTGGCATGAATATAAAATGCCCGTTCTTTTCTTTTCATGCCTTTGCTTCATATTCCGTGTCAGTATATTCAAAGACACCCTTAAAGTGGATGGAAGGGGCTACACATTGGCCTCAGATGGAACACAATTAGCTTGTATTTTTAGGTCGAGCCTAGAGTCAGCGCACATGCGCTGCTCTGTGAGACATGCTGAATTCCTTCTGTGGAGATTGAACATGCCCATCACACTCCCACTGCATTTCGTTGGTTGATTGGTCTGCCTTCACAAATTCCATAGTATTTGCTGGTGAATAGTGTACATTTGTACCTTCTTTTGGCTGTTTTGTTCCCACCCTGGCTACTAGACCTGCTAAGTGGATCCTTTCACTATGGCCATAAGATTTGTTTGAGTGCACTACTTTTTCTTTAATTTCTCACCTGCCTCTCTCCAACACTTGGCGCTGCTTGCAGTTCAGTTAATCTCCCCGTACCTGCCTCCAACACCACCTCCCGCCCCTTGCAGCTTGTTATTTCCTTATGCAGAGGCCAGCGAGTCAAATGGAGCGGGTGAATTGTGTGTTAGGTGGTGAGCGTAGGGCAACAGGGGTTGTGGGTGCAACGTCCCTGCCCAAGGCTTGATACCAGGCAGGGTACCTGGGTTGTAACCAAGGATATGTGCCTGTCCTCAACTGCCACACCGCCCCCCATGATATCCATACAGCCACATGGTAATTAAATGTACCTCTTCTGAGTAGGCCTTGCGCGAGCCACACATTAGGCACCGATGTTATCAACGGTCAGAGGTGCTATTGGAAGGCGGGCTTTCAAAATCGTGTCTAACTCAGAACATAGAATGCCCCTCCCCTCCTACCCTATGATGCATCATCTGCTGACCATGGACCAGGCGGGGTCTTAGGCGCAGATGTCAAAAAGGTCAGAGTTCGAGTGGGAGGTGTGCACTCAAAATCGTGCCCGACTCAAAACCCGAACTGGCCTTTCCATCCTACTTTTGATGCACCATTGGAGGAGATTGAGTCTGTCTGCAGGTGTTCTCTTATGGGGTGGAAGTTAAAGTCAGCCTTTGTTTTGGCTGTGAGTCCAAGTGTTTTGCAGAATGCAATGTATAGCACCTGGTGCGCGAGTGTGAATTCATTGGGCCCAGACGGGTAGATAAAGGGCGCTTGGTGCCCGTCCCCTTTACTTTTACGCTACCTCACGCTGCAACCGGACTTCTAAAAGGATGAGTCTTATTGCCACCTGCCCTAGTTTGCTATTACTTGCTGCTGTCAAGTAGGTCTACACGCAACACCCCCAATGCTGTCCATATGTCATAGGCATCCGTCAAAACTATCTGCCCGTTTGTCCTGAATCTACCACAGGCGGTTAAAATTAATAATTAAAACTCCCTTGCTGCGTATAGAGCCAAAGAATGCGTTTCAAAAACAAGGGGGCCCCACACGTTTGTGACCTGGGGTAAGTAATTAGTTCAGAAAGACAATGGCCTGGTGAGGTCAAGGATCCTCCGGTAGCAAGGCTACAATTGTTAAGTTTAAGAATAATTCAATTACATTTATTGATATATTGAACCCAGTCGGATCCAGTTCTGAAATGTATGCAAGGACACAGAAGAATAGAGGAAGGCATCACATTTTATTTAACATCATAAAATGGAGTAGCTTCCGTTTCTGTCATTTTTCCATTTCAAGAGTATACATTATATACAGTGCTCACACATACATAAGTGAGGGTGCGTGAAGTGAAGTGTTTAGTGACAATAAAAACTTTGCATCGCATTGAAAAAACAGATCAAAAGAACCCAGATGGTTTAGACAGTTTGAGGGAACTTTGAAATTGTAGTCGACGGCGTTTCGATCTTAGTAATTCAAGATCATCATCAGGACAATGTAAAGTGCGAGCACGTAAGATCTAAAATAGGGGAAAGTAGTAAACTAGTTCTGTGTCCTAAAAACAAGATTTAATAAACACTGGCGTTGTAGTGATTAAGTAGTCTGGTGCAATAAAGGCGCGTAAGCGTTAATCCTAATGGCCAAGTTAATGAAGCATCGGAGCAGTTAATGTGATGCTACATCGATCGAAAATAGTTCAAGGCGGGACATTCCTATTAATATGGTGCTGGAAAGGTGAGGTTGTAATAAATTAATTGGGCCTTGTATAAGTTGTATTGTGCGCAATTCTGATAGCGGGGGATTAGGACTTGCTGTGCTTGTGAAGTGCATCTGGTGAAATGAGGCGTGGAGTTGGAGATCTCGCGCCATGCATGAAAATTAGTTAGAACCGTTAGTGCTAGGAACCAAGGAGCGAAGTATCTAACCAGAAATTGTGATGCTATGGCGATTCTAATTCAAGGCGGATCAATTAATTCTATACGGCGCCGGTGAAGTGACGATTAAAATTGAATGAAGGCGTGCAAGGTGAGATGTCACGCCATGCATGATGATTAATAGGGGAGGCAATCCGTGGTAGCGGCAAGGCCAGGGGGACTTACTACATGAATATTAGCAAGGGTAAGGTCCGAAGAGCCAGACTTAGTTGGCCGAGGGATCCTGAACGGGAGATAAGGGCCCGTGTTGACGAAGGGACACGTAGGAAGAGTCAACAGTCCCGGTGAGGCTGGAGATGAGAAAAAACGGGGATGAATAGGTTGAAGGAACCGCATGCGGGCGGCGTGAGCCCAGGAGTCAAACTTACTTGGAAGAGTGATTATTCCGGAGTGATCAAATCACGGAGTGAGATGCGCTGGCAGCAGTCCGTAGCGTGTGGCGTGTGTAACCGCGGAACATGCTGATGAAGTCTAGGATTGGATTCGCGCATGCGTGGGCCATAAGTATGGTACAGAAGCCTTGTAGCCTAAACGGAGTAAAACGGCGGCCATGTTGGATGAGGGAATTCTACACGCGCATGAAGGCGCAAGGGATTAACTGTAGTTATGTGAGGCTAACAAGAGAAGATATTACTATCTGAATTAAAAAGAGTGAATAGTCATAGCGATGTGAATACACAGATGGCCGCTTATACACAGAATGCTGTTATAGTGTTAATTCATAATTGAAGGGTTAAAATAAAACAGAGTTACATGAACGTCATAGTGGATGGTACGGTGAGCATGAGAACTAGAGGATCTAGTGTCATGCGCAAAGAGTCAGTATCAGCATAGAGACTTGTAGCTTACAGAATCATATTACACTCATCAATAGTATTAAGGCCATGTTCGATTGAGCGACAATTAAACATCCATTTGCATTCCAGTCTGTTTAGAATGAGGTTCGGGTTGCCACCTCTGTTGTTAGGATGAAGCATGTCAATCACTAGCCATTTGATATCATGTTCAGTATGTCCTTTTTCAATGTAGTGGTCCACCAAAGGGGCTGTTGTAACTCGGCAGCGTATTCTGCTCCTGTGTTGTCCAATTCTGGCTTTGATTTTCTGCGTTGTCTGGCCTATGTACTTCAGGTTACATGGACATTGGATGCAGTAAATTACATTTGTGGAATTACAGTTGGAGAAAAAATTCAGATCATGCATGTTAGTGTCGTACTGAAATACTTTGGTGTTAGTTGTGAAAGGGCATGCAGCACAGTTACCACATTTAAACTGGCCTATAACAGGAGGCAATCCAAAGAAAGACTGAATTCTATTGTTTTGGGATGTGGGTCTTGGGGCCCTAACTAGATGATCCTTGATGTTGTGGCCCCTCCTAAAGGAAAAAAGGGGGGCTTCTTTAGTGATGTTTATGGATGTCAAAAGTGGCCAATGTTTTTTGACTACTTTGGTTATGTTGTTTTTAGCGGGGCAAAAGGTGGTTACACAGGTGATTCGTGATAGGACTTTCTTAGGTTTGGGTTCCAGGAGTGTTTCCCTGTGGGAGTACCAAGCTCTTTTCATAGATCTTTTGACTAAGCGTCTAGGGTAACCTCTGTTGAGTAGTTTATCACACAGGATATTGGCTTCTTTAAAATAGTCATCTTTGAGTTTGCAATTCCTTCTCATTCGTAGGAATTGTCCAAAGGGAAGTCCATCTCTAAGTGCTCTGGGATGTGCACTTCTATAATGTAGTAGGGTGTTACGTTCGGTAGTCTTTCTGTAAAGGGTGGTGTATAAGGTACCTTCTGAATGAATAACAGTGACATCTAGGTAATTTATAGAGTGGTTACTGGAGTCATGTGTAAACTTGAGGTCCGGCTGGCAGTTGTTAAGCCAGAGGCAGAACTCATCGAGTTCTAAGTTGGAGCCATGCCAGATCATAAACACGTCGTCGATGTAGCGATGCCAGCTTTTAATTCTGTTACGGTGTGGGTTGAGTTCATTTAGGATGAATACCCTCTCTATTTCATCGATGTACAGTATGGCAAAATTCGGGGCGAAAATTGCACCCATAGAAGTACCCTTCCTTTGTTTATAGTATTTCTCATTGAACAGAAAATAGTTTTCAGAGAGAGCTATTTCGAGAAGGGAAATAATGAATTCAGTCGGTACCTTATGTGGACGTGGTCTGTTGTTGAGATGTTTTTCACTGACTTCTTTGCCTTTGTCTTGTGGGATGTTAGTGTAAAGTGACTCGATGTCCAAGGTGACCAAAAGTTCACAAGAAGGGTCAAAGGTCTCTTTTTCGACTATGTTGATAAAGTGTGTTGTGTCCTTAACATAGGCAATCATGTTTGTAACTATGTCTTGAATAAAGAAATTGACATATTTCCCTAGGGGTTCCAAAATGGAATCACGTCCCGAGAGGATTGGCCTGCCTGGAGGATTAATGGAATCTTTGTGTACCTTTGGCAGTGTGTAAAGTACTGGAGTTCTAGGGTTTTTGTTATTCAGGAATTGAAACTCATTATGACTGATGTAGCCTGCCTCTTCTGCGGCCTTGGTTGATGTTCGTATTAGATCTTTTATGCCACTGAGAGGGTTATTATTCAATGGTTCATAGTGTGTATTGTTGTTTAGCTGCCGCATAACTTCTTTGTCATAATTGGACTTGTCTTGGACCACAATCCCGCCACCCTTGTCACATGGTTTGATGACAATGTTTTCTGCATTTTTTAGGTGGAGAAGGCTTTTTTTCTCTTCCATGCTTATATTGTATGGGACAAATTTGGGTTGACTTCTTAGTTTTTCCAAATCTTTCAAAACAAGATGCTCGAATGATAAAACCGCAGGTGGTAATGCTCCCGTAGGTGGATTGAAGGTGGATTTAGGTCGTAGGCCCGTAGTGTCCCAATTAGGGGAAGTATCTCTATTAAGAAAAAAGGCCTGTAGTCTAATTCTTCTAAAGAATTGGAAAATTTCGGTCTGTATCTTAAACCAGTCAGTTTTTTCAGTTAGTACATAAGAGAGTCCCTTACTGAGGAGGGAGATTTCAGTAGTGGCTAGCTGATGGCTGGAGAGGTTAAAGATTGGAATTTCTTCAATGGGTTGTCTAAGAGGAATATCCTCATTGAAGGGCTCGGTTAATACTGGTAACCCCATTGGTAGAATTTCCGTCGTGTCTGACGTTCCCCTGGTTGGAAATGGTATCTCTGTTTGTTCCTCCCTCTCTCTGGTTGGAAGTGTTGGCCCCTCCTTCAAAAAGTCGGAGTATTGGGGGCTGAACTCGGTCCTACACTTTGTCAGAGTCTGCAGAAGAGTCAGAAAAAGTGACTGGTTGTTTATTTTTGAATCTACCCCAGGTACCCGCCTGTTGTCTTTGTGGGAATTGGGGCTGAGTAAAATAGTCCTCCCTGAGGTATGGGTATGTTTTCTCTTTGCTATAATTTTTGATATCTTTTGTCACTTTGGTTGCTTTCTTGTGGTGTTCAAATTTGTGAAAATCAGAGATAGTTTTGTCTAATTTTTCGGACTGATTTAGCGTCAGCTAGGCTGTCTAGTTCCAAGATAGCTTTCTCAAGGAGTAATATTTCTTCAAGTTCTTTTTTGCTTTGTTCAAGCGCGGTGTCTATACCAAGGACCATCCAATGACGTGAGCATGTTGTCCCTATGTGTGCAAAACCGTTTTTGAATTTGGGGTCTGAAGATGGCTGGGGTGTTACGCACCTGTAGACCTAGGGGAATAATATCGGCTTTAAGATACTCTGTGAGCATGCGCGCATGTAGTTCTGTTCTAATATGCTTTTTTTTAAGGTTTTCTAGTTTTGTTATTTTATCTGTAGCAGCATCAGTCGGTGCCGTTTATCACACAGGAGCCAATATCCTGTGTGATAAACTACTCAACAGAGGTTACCCTAGACGCTTAGTCAAAAGATCTATGAAAAGAGCTTGGTACTCCCACAGGGAAACACTCCTGGAACCCAAACCTAAGAAAGTCCTATCACTGATGACCTGTGTAACCACCTTTTGCCCCGCTACCAACAACATAACCAAAGTAGTCAAAACACATTGGCCACTTTTGACATCCATAAACATCACTAAAGAAGCCCCCCTTTTTTCCTTTAGGAGGGGCCACAACATCAAGGATCATCTAGTTAGGGCCCAAAGACCCACATGCCAAAACAATAGAATTCAGTCTTTCTTTGGATTGCCTCCTGTTATAGGCCATTTTAAATGTAGTAACTGTGCTGCATGCCCTTTCACAACTAACACCAAAGTATTTCAATACGACACTAACATGCATGATCTGAATTTTTTCTCCAACTGTAATTCCACAAATGTAATTTACTGCATCCAATGTCCATGTAACCTGAAGTACATAGGCCAGACAATGCAGAAAATCAAAGCCAGAATTGGACAACACAGGAGCAGAATACGCTGCCGAGTTACAACAGCCCCTTTGGTGGACCACTACATTGAAAAAGGACATACTGAACATGATATCAAATGGCTAGTGATTGACATACTTCATTCTAACAACAGAGGTGGCAACCCGAACCTCATTCTAAACAGACTGGAATGCAAATGGATGTTTAATTGTCGCTCAATCGAACATGGCCTTAATACTATTGATGAGTGGAATATGATTCTGTAAGCTACAAGTCTCTATGCTGATACTGACTCTTTGCGCGTGACACTAGATCCTCTAGTTCTCATGCTCACCGTACCATTCACTATGACGTTCATGTAACTGTGTTTTATTTTAACCCTTCAATTATGAATTAACACTATAACAGCAGTCTGTGTATAAGCGGCCATCTGTGTATTCACATCGCTATGACTTGTCTCTCTTTTTAATTCAGATAGTAATTCCTTCTCTTGTTAGCCTCACATAACTACAGTTAATCCCTTGCACCTTCATGCGCGTGTAGAATTCCCTCATCCAACATGGCTGCCGTTTTACTCCGTTTAGGCTACAAGGCTTCTGTACCATACTTATGGTCCACGCATGCGCGAATCCAATCCTAGGCTTCATCAGCATGCTCCGCGGTTACACATGCCACACGCTACGGACTGCTGCCAGCGGGTCTCACTCCGTGATTTGATCACTCCGGAATAATCACTCTTCCAAGTAAGTTTGACTCCGGGGTTCATGCCGCCCGCATGCGGTTCCTTCAACCTATTAATCCCCGTTTTTTCTCGTCTCCAGCATCACCGGGACTGTTGACTCTTCGTACGTGTCCCTTCGTCAACACGAGCCCTTATCTCCCGTTCAGGATCCCTCGGCCAACTAAGTCTGGCTCTTCGGACCTTACCCTTGCTAATATTCACATAGTAAGTCCACCTGGCTTTGCCGCTACCATGGATTGCCTCCCCTATTAATCATCATGCATGGCGTGACATCTCACCTTGCACGCCTTCATTCAATTTTAATCAACACTTCACCGGCGCCGTATAGAATTAATTGTTCCACCTTGAATTAGAATCGCCATAGCATCACAATTTCTGGTTAGATACTTCGCTCCCTTGGTTCCTAGCACTAACAGTTCTAACTAATTTTCATGCATGGCGCGAGATCTCCAACTGCACGCCTCATTTCACCAGGTGCACTTCACAAGCACAGCAAGTCCTAATCGCCCGCTATCAGAATTGCGCACAATACAACTTATACAAGGCCCAATTAATTTATTACAACCTCACCTTTCCAGCGCCATATTAATAGGAATGTCCCGCCTTGAACTATTTTCGATCGATGTAGCATCACATTAACTACTCTGATGCTTCATTAACTTGGCCATTAGGATTAACGCTTACGTGCCTTTATTGAGCCAGACTACTTAATCACTACAACGCCAGTGTTTATTAAATCTTGTTTTTAGGACACAGAACTAATTTACTACTTTCCCCTATTTTAGATCTTACGTGCTCACACTTTACATTGTCCTGATGATGATCTTAAATTACTAAGATCGAAACGCCGTCGACTACAATTTCAAAGTTTCCTCAAACTGTCTAAACCATCTGGGTTCTTTTGATCTGTTTTTTCAATGCGATGCAAAGTTTTTATTGTCACTAAACAGTTCACTTCACGCACCCTCACATATGTATGTGTGAGCACTGTATATAATGTATACTCTTGAAATGCAAAAATGACAGAAACGGAAGCTACTCCATTTTATGATGTTAAATAAAATGTGATGCCTTCCTCTATTCTTCTGTGTCCTTGCATACATTTCTGAACTGGATCCGACTGGGTTCAACATATCAATGAATGTAATTGAATTATTCTTAAACTTAACAATTGTAGCCTTGCTACCTGAGGATCCTTGACCTCACCAGACCATTGTCTTTCTGAACTATAGAGCCAAACAAGACAGTTCTAGTGCTCCATACATTTGATAATTATCCCAACAGTTTTGCAGAAATAAATAATCGATGTGAAGTAAGTGGTGCAAGAAAGCTCATGCGGTCACGTGTATTTAAAAAATAAAAAAACATACTGCCAAATGCCAACTATTTAAATGTGAACTTCGCTTCTCCCAGTGGCCACGCCTTATTAACCCACTTGGGGAGAAATGAGGTGACAAACAGTGAGGCTACCTTTAATCACTCATCAGCAATATGGAGGCAAGGCAAGAGTTGGGCTTCATATAAGGTTGATGAACAATTTAAACAAATAGGTCAAAGCTTAGGCACATTTGTGACTTTTGAAGTAATTTTTATGTTTGCATTTAACTTTGTCTTTGGTACTTTCTTAAGGAGCATTTGAAAAAAGCTTGTTTGATATGTTTTTGTTGTACAGTGGAAAAGACTGCATTTACAGTGTTGAAGGTTCCACTCTCCTTTGTCTAGTTAAAGGCTTGCGCGATTGCCACAGGGTTCAAAGTTTGACGATCGCTAGTGGCGGTCATTGCGTGGACAGTGTCTGAAGTGGAGCGATGTGGTTTCTTTTGCGTTGTGACTGGGATCACAGGTGCAGTGAGGGCGGAGGCTTGCAGTGTTTGGTTGGCCACATGCTGGTTGAAGGTTGCTGGGAGTGTTGTTATAACAGCAAAGATACATGTGATCTCGAAATCAACTGTACCCTCGTTTCCTATCTAGGCTGTAATATTGGTTGTGACGCAGGCAACTGAGCACCCGCTCATCTGACGAACCGCAATTCTCACCACCGAAGAGATGTTACCTGAAGTTGACGATTGTGATGGTTAGGCTGAGGCTCCCACATCCGGGCTAGGCCTCCTTATTTGGTGCATAGGCAAGGGTTTCACAAGCGTAATTTCTTCCCACACTATGCGGCAATTTTGACAACCATGGAGATTCTAGTGTTGCACAGATGTTGGCGTCTCAGCTGGGTGGGCTCCCGTACTGTATTGGTGAGCTTGTGGTATAAGTGTGCACCTCAAGCACTGCAGGACATGCATTTTAATTTCCATAAATGTACACAGACTTGTATGTAGGCCCACTTGTTTACAAACATAATTACAATTTGTCAATAATTTAATGTATTAGTCTTCAAACCACTCCTAAGAACTCAAATACCATGTTTACTTGTCTGCTGCCAAATCTACTGCCAGACACATATTCACTGCCACACAGTCCATTTCAGTAATGTGCGATAATGTGCTGCATGGCTAAACACTTATAAGGTCACAATGCAATACCAATTACATTGCAGATGCTTGTTCAATATGCAGGGAACAACCAATCGGAAAGGGAGAGCAAGAAGCGGTTAAATGTATTCCTTAAAAAGCAAAATGTATTTGATTACAAACTGGCGATCCTAACTTTAAAAAACGTAGCAATTTTGGAAGGTTCAATAATTAAGTATTAATGCGGAGCCTAGGCGTATGACAGCAGTTTATTGCATCCACATGTCCAACATGCTATACATATTTCACATAGAGCACTGTACAGTCAGTCCATCAATCAATCAATCAATCAATCAGGGGGCTTGTATAGCGCGCTACTCACCCGTGAGGGTCTCAAGGCGCTGGGGGAGGGGGGCGGCTCCGGAATCAGTTGATGAGCCAGGTCTTGAGGTCTTTCCTAAATGTGTGCAGGGTCGAGGAGCGTCTGATGTTCACAGGGAGCTCGTTCCATGTCTTGGCTGCGATGTAGGAGAAAGCTCTCCCGCCGGTTCTGTGTCTGCGGATGCGGGGGGCCTCTGCCATAGCGAGGTCGGCGGAGCGGAGGTTCCTCTTGGGTACGTGGAAGGATAGTCTCTCGTTGAGGTATTTGGGTCCGATGTTGTGTAGGGATTTGTAGGTGTAGGTGAGGAATTTGAAGGTGACCCTCTTCTCGACAGGGAGCCAGTGGAGGCCTCGTAGGTGTTGGGTCATGTGCTCATGACGCGGTGTCCCAAAGGTGAGTCTGACTGCGGCGTTCTGGATGGTCTGGAGTCTACGCAGGAGGGTTTTGTTGATTCCGGCATAGAGGGCGTTGCCGTAGTCTAGTCTACTGGTGATGAGTGCGTGGGTGACGGTCCTTCTGCAGTCGGGGGGATCCACTTGAAAGCCTTACGCAGGATGCGAAGGCAGTTGAAGCTGGTGGAGGCAACGGCATTCATCTGGCGGTTCATGGAGAGGGAGGAGTCGAGGATGATACCGAGGCTCCTAGTGTGGTCTGTAGGCCTGGGTGGGCTCCCGAGGGCGGAGGGCCACCAGGTGTTGTCCCAGGTGGAGGTGCAGGGACAGAGGATGAGGACCTTGGTCTTCTCTGAGTTTAGCTTCAGGCAGCTGTGCTTCATCCAGGCTGTCACATTCTTCATGCCTTCCTGGAAACAGAGTCTGGTGTCTTCGGGATTCTTCATGAACGAGAGGATGAGCTGGGTGTCGTCGGCGTAGGATACGATGCTGAGCCCATTCTGCCTGACGATGGCGGCAAGGGGGGCCATGTAGATGTTGAAGAGCATGGGGCTGAGTGAAGATTCCTGGGGTACTCTGCAGTTGATTTCCGTTGGTTCGGAGAGGAAGGGGGAGGGGAGTCGGATTCTCCGGGTTCTGCCGGAGAGGAAGGATTGGATCCAGCCGAGTGCGGCTCCTTGAATTCCTGCGTTGTGTAGTCTGGATGCTAGAGTGTGATGTGAAATGGTGTCGAAGGCTGCGGAGAGGTCTAGAAGGATGAGGGCCGCGGAGTGCCCCTGGTCGAGTAGCATGCGGATGTCGTCAGTGGCGGCGAGGAGAGCGGTCTCGGTGCTGTGGTTGCTGCGGAATCCAGACTGGGAGAAGTCCAGGATGGAGTTCTCTTCTATAAAGGCGGTCAGCTGGGTGTTTACGAGTCTCTCGGTGACTTTGGCCTCAAATGGGAGGAGGGAGATGGGCCGGTAGTTTTTCAGGTCCGTAGGGTCGACTGATGATTTCTTGAGGAGGGGTTGATGATGTGTCCCAGTTTGGGTGCAATGGCGGCCCTGTGGAAGATGTGTGGTGGGCAGGGGTCTGGAGGGGCTCCTGAGTGGGTTCTTTTCATGTTAGCTGTGATGCATTAGATGGTCGCGGGTTCCCAGGACGTGATGGTCGGCTTATCAGCAGTGGTCGGAAGGGGGATGGTGTTCGTCATTGCTTTGTGAAAGTTGTCGTAGAGGGATTTTATCTTCAGGTGGAAGTAGGAGCTGAGCTTGTCGTAGAGTTCCTGGGAAGGTGTGACTGACGTCCGTGGCTTAGCAGGCGGGTTTTGCGAGCTGCTGGATGACGCTGAACAATTCCTTGGAGTTGGTCGCGTTGGCCTGGACTTTGTCTCTTATGAAGGTCCGTTTGGTCTCCCTTATGTGCTGGTGGTATTCCTTCAGGGTGCTCTTGTGGTCGTCCTGTGCTTCCATGGTTTTAAGGTTTCGCCGGGTTTTCTCTGGTCGTCTGCATGAAGCGCCTGGCTTCTTGAAGTTCTAGGGTGAACCAGGCGGCTTTCGGCGGGCATTGTTTGGCGGGGTGGCGGAGGGGTGCGAGCTTGTTGGTGCAGCAGGTGATCCAGCGGTGGAGTTCCTTGGTTCCGGAGTTGGTGTCGGTTGTGGTGCTGGGGGGGTCCTGAAGGAGGGTGGTGTTTAGGAGTTCCTCTGTGACTTTACTCCAGTTCCTTTGTGGTGTGCGTAGGGTGGGCTTGGGTGCGGTGGTGGTGTTGAAGGTGAAGTGGATGCAGTGGTGGTTGGTCCAGGGGGGCTGGGTGGTGTGGCGGAAGTGGATGTTGGTTCCTCCCGTAAAGATGGGGTCGAGGGTGTGGCCTGCTCTGTGGGTGGGTGTGTTGACGAGCTGCTTCAATCCTAGGTTGGTGAGGTTGTCGAGGAGAGCAGTGGAGTCAGGCTCGTTGCCGTGGTCGAGGTGTAAGTTTAGGTCACCGAGTAGGATGTAGTCAGTGGAGGTGATGGTGTGGGGTGCGGCGAGCTTGACAATGAACCGGTGGTCTGTAGATGAGGATGCCGTGTAGCGTGGTCCTGGGGCTCATCTGGATCTGGAAGTGGAGGTGTTCAATGTTGGAGTGAGGGTCACTCATGCTGGATGTGGAGAGGCGGAGGGGGGTCTTGTGTGCGATGGCGAGTCCATCTCCTGGGCAGTCCTTTATCTGGATCTTGTAGCCGTCAGGGATGGCGGTGGCGAGTTCGGGACCGGAGGAGTCGTTGGTCCAGGTTTCCGCAAAGAAGGCGATGTCGGGCGTGAGGCTGTCGAGTAGTTCCCAGATCTCAATGGCATGTTGTTGCAGGGAGCGTACATTGAGCAGGATGCAGGTCAGGGTTTTGGCAGTGTGTACGACAGGCGTTTCTACAGCGGTTGTGGGGGCTCTGTCAATGGTGAAGGATTTGCGGCAGGGTCTGCATGAGAACTACCTGTAGTGATCACGCTGCAGACAGTTTAGATGTAGCAGATAGATTTAATGTCTGTCTGTCTCCACAGCCTCCAGGAAACAACTGAACAACCTGCACATTCAAAGTATAACATTCCATCACCATGGCACTGACATCACAGTGACCATGGAGAAGCATATGCAGGTAGTACAATAATCAATATACATATGGAAGATTACTACAACATCTCCCTTCTCTCGAGAAATCATAAACCAAAAGGAAACATAAAACATGTGGAAATAATAACTTAACAAAACTAAAACACAAAAACAAAAACCATAAAAAACATAACCCACACAACCCCATAGTTCAAAACACACAAAAATGAAACACATACCCTACTACTTTTCCACCTAAACTAACACTAGAGATCTAGACGATTGGGTGGAACACTGATCCTAATGCTTCTTCGTGGAGGAACGTATTTCATAACCGACGACTCCTCCCCCACTTGTGGTTGAGCCAGACTCAGATCATCTGATCCTAAACCCAACCGTGTTACTACTTTCATTGGAACCTTATAAACTCTAGAAAGATTCCACCAATTTTTCCCATTCACTCTAATGGCAAAACGTGACACTGCGTCCACTTTAACTGGTGAACCAAACTTGGATAGACCTTTGGGAGTATGCAAAGGGGATTTAATCCTAACCCAATCCCCTATCTTAATCCTAGGATTAACACAAACTTCAGGATCCCTTCCAGATTCAACAACAGAACCACGTACACCAGATTCAAGAACAGAACCACGTACACTTCCCTTGTTGCCCCCACTTCCACAATTCTTGGAAAACACCTCCCATTTTTTCATCCAAGCCGGACACATATAAAAAGAAGCCTCCCTCCCTCGTAATAAGGAGAAGGGACTAGATCCAGTTGAAGGGTTGGGAGTCGTTCGATGAGCCCACAACATGCTCTGTACAGCCTCCATAATGTCCACCTTACCCGATACAGCCCATTGAATACATTCCACCAACACTCTGTTATTGCGTTCAATGAACCCATTGGCTTGAGGATGATATAAAGCCACACGTCGATGGATAATACCTGACTGAGACAAAAAATCAGACATCTCCTTTGATGTAAATTGTACCCCATTGTCAGAAATTATTTCCTTAGGAAATCCTTCTCTACCAAAAAGAGCCTGAAGAAACTTAATAACTTCTCTGGAATTTGGATCCGACATAAAGTGCACATCCCACCATTTGCTGAAATAATCAGCTACCACCAAGGCATACTTATATTTATTTGGCAAAATGGTGAAAGGACCAACAAAATCTATGGCCAATCTTAGCCAAGGACCCTCAGGCCTGTCAATATGTTGTACCGGCGGTGATGCCACTTTTATCACTTTGTCACTAGTACAACACGTCAAACACGTTTCTACAACATCCTTTATTTGTTGATCCATGGAAGGCCACCAATAAACCGCCCTGATCCTTCTTTTGGTGTAGGTCTGACCCAAATGTCCTTCATGGCCATACTCAACTATACGATTCCTGACAGACAACGGGGGAACAAACTTGTCTCCCCGCATAATCATACCACCTTCTTCTACTGAAAGTTCATCAGCAACTTTTGCAAATGGATGAAGATCAGACTCTAGGTGTTTTTCCTTAGGCCACCCAGACACTATAAGTTCTTTTACTCTCTTGAGAAGACTATCAGACTCCATCCCCCGAAACCAATCATTTTCAGAAAAAGTACCAATACAACAAGCATCAACAGCTGCGATGATACACTCATCCATTACGTCTAAATCATATTCATCATTTTTCAAAGGTAAAGGTGATCTCGACAAATAGTCAGCCCTTGTGTTCTTGCCACCTGAAATATGTGCAACACGAAAGTTATACTGCAACAATTTCGCACTCAACCTAGCAATCCTAGGTGTGTGATCTTTCACTACTTTTCCTTCCAATATCGGAATCAATGGTTTATGGTCCGTTAGTAGTCTAAACGTTTTCCCCCATATAAAACACTTAAAACGTTCGACCGCCCAGCAACACGCCAACAATTCACGCTCAATGACTGAATAATTATTTTCACTTGGTCTCAAAGCCCTGGACGCAAACCCCACAGTGAACTCCTTCCCTTCTTTGACCTGAGATATCATCCCTCCCAAGCCATCAAGACTAGCATCCACCGATACCGTACATTGCAACAACGGATCAAAAGGGGTAAGAATTTGACAAGTGGCTAATTCTTTTTTTACTCGTTCGAACTCAATCTGACACTCAGCACTCCAACAAAAAACAGTCTTTTTCTTCAATAGTTCTCTCATGTTGGCCGTCTTCCCTGCAAAGTTTGAAATAAACTTGGCATAGAACTCACACATCCCCAAAAACGAAAATACCTGATCTCTAGATCCAGGACAAGGTGCATTTGATATTGCGTCAATCAAACCCTCTCTAGGTACTATACCCTCGCCTGAAATACGATGACCCAAATATTCTACTGATTGCACTCCAAACGTACATTTGAGCTTATTCGCTACTATCCCTTTGGGTTCTAACCGCTTTAAAACCCTACACACATTCTCATCATGTTCAACTTTGTCTTTGCCAGCCACCAAAATATCATCCTGAAACACTACTGTGTTTGGAACACCATCCAAAACTTTCTCCATAACCCGTTGAAAAACGGCCGCCGCCGAAGCCAACCCAAAAGGCATCCTTCGGAACTGAAAAGTACCAACTGGAGATACAAAAGCAGTTAGATGTTTGGAGTTATGATCTAGTTCGATTTGGTGATAAGCTGACGCTAAGTCTATCTTGGAAAACCACTTAGCTCCAGCAAACTTAGAGAGAATATCATCAATGCGCGGTAGAGGATGAGAATCCACCCAAATCTCTCTATTGAGGCTGCGCAGATCAATGCAGACCCTGAGACTGCCATTTTTCTTCCTGGCTACAACCAAAGGACTCAACCACAAAGACGACTCAATAGGTTCAATAACCCCATTTTCGCACATCCTTTTGAGCTCGAGAGACAGGTCATCTCTGATGCTAAACGGGACATTGCGTAACCTATGCTTCACAGGTAAGGCACCATCTTTCACTTTAATTGCATGCCTGAATCCTGTGATGCATCCTAACTTATCACTGAAGACTTTTGGGAACATACCCAACCAAGGACCCAAACCCAGATCTTTAGGCTCATCATGCACAATAGAAACTTGCTCGAGAGTCCCTGGTCTGAGCGTCATTCTGAACAACCCCTGATGGTACCACCCCAGAATGTTCAGCCCTTTTTTGGCTACATAGACCTTCCCTTGAATGCATTTGTCCTTGAAAACCAACGAAGCCTCAAAAAACCCTTTCAAGTCAATACGTCTACCCTCATACGAGACGGGGCTTCTATCCGGTGGATTCAGAGGCTTATCTCCCCAAACTTCCTCGAAAAGTTCCTCAGTTATCATAGTCATTCTTGCCCCTGAATCAACCAGCAATTTTAGACACTTTCCATCAACCAAAATATCAACCACTGGATCAACACAATCTTCCAAATTATCCTTCACAACCACCACAAAATCTGTTAAGGAACTGATGACCTCCTCACAAGCATCCTGTCTCGTACCTTCTGCATAAACTGCGTTTACATTCCCACGAGAAATACACATCTTTGCAAAATGACCTGGTTTCCCACATTTGCGACACATAGCATTCTTGGCTGGACATACCCGTGCATCAGGAAAATGCGACGGGAAACCACACTTATTACACACGTTCCTCGCATAAGTGTTTTTTTTTCCTAATTTGCTTGAAAATTATTTATTCTGAGGAAATCTAAGACCTCTCTGATCATAACTGACTCTGCTCTTATCGGTACTCTCTTTGGAATCTTTTGATCCTTTGTCTTCATTGACTTCTTTTACTACACTGACAGTACTTTTCTCAGGTTTAAGTTCATTAGAAGATTTCTCAGACAATTCTATACTCTTCACAATACTAATTGTCTCTTCTAGAGAAGGGTTCTTTAGTGTGAGTAGTTTCTGTTGTACTTTTTTTTCACGACAATGAACTACAATTTGATCACGTATAAGCTGTGAACAAAAATGTTCAAATTCACACTCAGACGCTAGAATGCGTAGAGCTGCTACATAAGAAACGATACTCTCTCCACTTCCTTGTACCCTGGTAAAAAACTTATGTCTGGATACAACTAAACTGCTTTCTACGTCAAACTGTATTTCTAACATTTTTAAAGCTTGATCGTATTCATTCAAAACCTCTTCACCTACTACTGCAGGTATCGGGGGTAAGTGTTCAAGTACAGCTTGACCTTCAAATCCTAAATTGTGTTCCAGAATAAATCTCTTCCTCTCAGCACTAAATCTCGATCCCCCAATTGCCCCAAGATACTTTTCAAAAGCTCTGTGCCAAATTTTCCACTTAACCGGAGGATCTCCTGGAAGCTGTAAGAAAGGAGGAGGAGCTTGTACATTTTGCATATTGCCTTATTCAAAACACACAAATATACTATATTGAATTTGAAACTCTAAAACCAATACACTGTATAGCTAGAACAGGCTATATATGACGATCCAAAACATTCATCCCCTTTTTTTTTTTAAGTTATAAGATCGCTTGCACAAATAAAAGAATGTAGGATAATGTCAGGATTCAACACATTATTCTAGCGTGACTCTCCCTATTGACACATTGTTTTCTAAAGAAAAACGTTAAAAAATTGTCCAACTACTTGCTCCCGATTCTGCACAAAAATGTCAAAACACAATAAAGTAAAAAATAAAAATAAATAAATAACGATGTTTAGACACTTTCCAACTTGTCCTGGCACATTGAACTGACTTCGGTTGCAGTCTAGTAGAAAACGAGTTCCTCAGGGGTGGTGACACTTGACGTTTGACATAGCAAAAATACGGAAAATGTTGATGTGTACTTAACTCCACAACGAACTACAGTTACACTTCCTCATGTAGTGACACTAGACGCTCAACACAACGAAGGATACGGCAGGTCCCTCTAAATCGGTGACACTTGACACTCGACGAGTAGTCGACACACAAAGGATACAGCAGGTCTCTCTCAGTCGGTAATGCTTGGCGCTTGACACTCGACAAAGAGACAAATAGTCAACACACAAAGGATACAGCAGGTCTCTCTCGGTCGGTAACGCTTGACGCTTGACACTCGACGAAGAGTTGCCCTCGCTCCCTCGCGCATGCGCCGTCTGGGAACACTACTTGCGTTCGTCAGGCACCACTGAATCTTGACCTACGTTCCAGCACGTCACCCTCCGCTGACTCCTAGCGTACGTTCTGATACGTCATCATTCCTCCCTGGACAGCAGCGAAACAGCGTCGATGAACAGGAAGAAATCCACTCCCAGGAACCAAACCGTAAAGAAAACAGGACTCACGCAGGACTGCCCGGAGCCTCTAGATGACCGCTACCACAGATGAAAGGACGATTCTTCGGGAAACGAAGAAAGAGGTAACGCGACCACTTCTTTTTTTCAAAGTTCTCCGTTTGTATTGAATTACAGAGAGTCCATTCGACTTCAAAATACTGGCAACCTTGTCGCTTGACACAACATCGTCGTCACTCTTGTCACGGACCTCTTTTGTGTTTTCAGAGTCCTAATATACTTAGATGAAGATGACTTCAGAGAACACGAGAACACGAAGTTAGAAACTGCTAACTTCACTAGGTAGACCCTAGTACGCGTGGGTGAAGACAGATGACTAAACTCGTCGCCAATTTTGTAGTGATCACGCTGCAGACAGTTTAGATGTAGCAGATAGATTTAATGTCTGTCTGTCTCCACAGCCTCCAGGAAACAACTGAACAACCTGCACATTCAAAGTATAACATTCCATCACCATGGCACTGGCATCACAGTGACCATGGAGAAGCACATGCAGGTAGTACAATAATCAACATACATATGGAAGATTACTACACTACCCGTGTGTATTGATAGGTGAAGCTGTCGTGCAGTTGGCATGCCTTCCGGGGTTGAGTGCGTGGAGGGTGGTAGGGTCGTAGCGGTGAGGCCTCTGCGAACCAGGGGTCCTGGCGCTGGCCGCGGTTGGGTCGTGGACGGGCGCAGACGGTCTTGCCTTAGGCGTGCCTCTGGCACGCCAGCGGCGCGACCGTGAAGCAGCCACCATTTTGTAGGGGAGGGGGAGAGGGGAGTAGCTGGGAGGCGGGAGCAGAGCAGTCAGGGGGAGGGGTTACGGGTGGACGTGGAACGTTGGAGAAATGGCGGGCGGGAAGAGTGGGAGAGGGCAGACTGAGGCAGATCAATGTGAGAGAATCAAGGAGTAAAATAGTGACAAGGTGAGGAAATTAATGCAACAGGCAAGTAATGCTGTAAAAATGAACAACAGTGAGGCGGGTGGAGAGGAGAAAATTGAACACAGTGAGGCAGGTAAAAGCGGGTGAAAAATAAAACACAGTGAGGCAGGTGACAGCAGGAGAAAATAAAACAACAGTGAGGCAGAGAAATAGGTAAACAGTGGAGAATAATGCAGCAAATTAACAAAACAGTGTGACTGAGACCAGTGTGACTGAAACTGTACATATCTCCTGAGTATGTGTGAGTGTGTTTACATTAAAATTCCAATCCAGTGGCGAATAAAAAACTTGTCCTCACTGAAACATACACCACCGACAACCACCAATCTTACTTTGTTTGATGACATCTAGTTCAGTTGCTAACACCTATTGTGACAACATTTTTTTAGGTTGCTCCTTTGAATGAAAATAGTAACGTCCTTCAAAGGGCGGTGCATTTTTGCACATCTGATCGCCTTTGGCTTGCTTCTTCACCTTGCTTTCCTGAAGAACTGTGGCATAGTGAAAAAATAGAACACTTTAAAGCAGATTTCTTCAACGAGTAGCTCGTTAGCTACCAGTATCTCTCCGGCTACCTATAAATAGATCTCTGTGCAGCCCAGACCACTAGAATAGAAGCTTTTGAATGGTTGCATTACCCACATAGGCACATTACTAAATTTACAACGCATTTTTTAAATTAATGCTGGACTCCATGCCTGATGCACTGAGGTGATCACTACTGGCAATCTTGCAAATTGTGACTACTATTGTAATCTTGCCTGATGTGGGTTCACTATTCTAACTCTAATAATATTAGTACCTCAGTATGCTTTTCTTTGAACATAAGTAGCTCTTATTACTAAAAAGGTTGGATACCCCTGCTTTAAAGTGCATTTCTAAAACGCATACTTTAAAAAAAAACATTTCATGAAAGAGTACGGTTCTCGTCATAAAACACTCACACTGTTTCCAATGGAACACCGCACTGAGCATCAGATCGGGAAGAGCTATTGAACACAACCAGAAGGATGAGAGATTTCTCACTGAGTGAGGAATTGATGATGAAATATTGCAGAGTGTAACTGGATGTTCTGTTTTAGTAACTCAATTACATTAACCATATGATGCAATACTTCGGATACTGCTGTCGTGAAGTAAGGAATGTCCCTTCCCACGCTGAACTCGGGGCTCTACATTTAAAGTCAATTCTTGCCCAGGACCAGCAGGAAGACATGCTGTAATGCGATCCAATAAAAGCGGCGCTACTCACAGCTGCAGTGCCCAGGAAGGGCTAAGATCAGAAGTTAAACAAGCATTTGCAATGAAATAGGTCTCGTATTTGCAAGACTTAGAGCTATTGGCGTTGTAAATGACAATGTATTTTACCTATGTATTTTGGGTTACAGTACAGTGGTCTTAGGGACCTTTTATGTGTTTAGTGATGCAGTATCTTCTCCTGGCTGCTGTGCCGCCAGGGATTAAATAGCTATACAATTTCTATACAGTGGGTCATTCATTCTCATTCAGGAATACATGCTTGCCCCGTCTAAATCTTTAGATTAATTTGCAATATCAAAAATTGCCTATTGTCATCAACTAAGCACAGATTCGCTTCAGTGTTTTGTCAACTTCATGCTGCATGGAAGGCACAGACATACCCAGTTGGAGCAATAAGCCTTTGTTTGATTTGTCAGAACGGGATTATTTTGGTCCTGATTAAGTGGGCAGATAAAACAAAATATGGTCACTTTAATGTGATGCCTCTCAACGCTACCACCCACTCAGGTTTGCGTAATACTAAGCATGAGCAAATGATAGCCAATACGACACTTTGCCAATGCTTGTTTTATTGCACCAATTAAAAAAAAAATATTATGCAAATATGAATGCAGAGATGGATGTCTGCCACCTGTCAGAAGCCTCCATCCCTTCATTAACCAGATTCACAAACAGAATACTAGGCTTATTAATAATAACAGGCAGAGGTTCAGTGAATCCTTCCGAATGGTGTTTTAGTTCTGTTTCACATGTGTACATCCCAGAGCAGTGTATACAAAATCTCAGGTGGCATCTTGCTGCACTTTTTGTAACATGTGAGTAGTACATTAGGCCCTTAGTTGCATGCATGCAGGTTTGTATGGATATTTGTATGCACATTCGTCAAACATCCCAAAGTTGAAAGGGACAGGCCAACTTTGAAATCATGTTACCGCATGAGAGGAAATGATGCCAACATACGGTTGAAGTTGTAAAACTCCTAATAGAGGTTGGACTGCCAGAGCCCCAGAACACAAGCAGAAAAGTCTCCCTGAAAGGATTCTAAGGCTCAGTTTGTGTGACTGTGTGATATCGGCTCTTTGCCGTATGAAGAAAGTTGATACTTTGTGATACAGGGTGTCTATATGGGAGCTGACACCCCTAGATCCCTAAAACACTTTTTCCTAGAGGCAGTTAACTTCCATCTGTTTCATGCTACTTGTTGCCAGATTCTACAGTAGCTGTTTGTCCATGCAGTGTGTGTGGACCGGCAGCACCCTACATGCCCTCTTAAAAATACTCCTGCTGACCGAAATCCTTGAAAGAAAAGTGTTTCGCTGACAGACTTCCGAGTTCCAAGCTGCACGAGCAAGAGAAGAGATGACCACTGCCGTTCTGAAATAGCCACATAAATAAACAGTGTCCGCAGTAGTGCTTTTATTATGCGCTGTCTTGGGTGTTAGAGACACTGGGCTACTCTGAGAAGGGAGTTGTGTGGGAGAATGGATGTCTCTGGGCCACGACCCTGTATTAGCAACTCGTTTCAAGAAGAGGTATGCCCCTGACAGCGCATAAAGCTCAAGGGCATCTTGTTGCCTTTTTTTCCAGAAATCAGTTGCACGTCAGACAATGGAAGACCTGAGGTAAGAAAACAAGAACAAACAATGCAAGGACAGTGGGCCTGGAGAGCCGAGGTCAGAACCCACCTCCCTCTAGCATGAAGCACAGGAGCACCAGTAACAAGGAGGAATGGGAAACAAGACTTCAACAAGCCCAATCCCCTTTAAAAGATAGCCCAAAACAAAATAAATATCCTACCAAAATGAAGCTCAACTGATGTGGACATGAAAAGTGCAAAAAGGCAAAATAAATACAGTCAACTGAGTGGTAGGCATGGTGCGGCAGGCAGCACTCATACAACTGTGGCATTAAGAGGAGGTGGGCAGGAGAAATCCTATGTTTACATGTAAGCAGCAATGGCGCCGAAACTGAACACAGGCAAACAGTAACAGACCAGGAAACCAATAAAACAATAGTTCCCCAAAGAACACATGAAGAACCGTCACGGAATGAGACACTACTTAGTCCCTGCTGTATGGTATGAACAGAAGGGGAAAAGGAAGGACAAAGAGGTAGGACTGACTACTAGCAAGCAAGGATTTTTGAAGGACACTGAAACAAACAAGTCAAAAGAAGGGGGATGGCTTTATGCTCACAAAAGACGTTAGAAGAGGTCTCCAAGGCTTGACCTAGAAAGGAGTAGCTGTACTGCAGTGGAAGGACACTGGCCACTGGAAGCCGTACTTGGTAAAGGCTCGACAGACAAAGATGTGAAGACTGGAAGACAGGAGGAAGACGAATGTGAGGATGAGGCTCTGAAGAATAGGAAGCAAGGAAACAAGAGTGACATTGGATCTACATGGGAGCCAAGCCAATCGTAAGTAAACTGACATGAGAGTCACATGGGAGCCAGCTAACAGTAAGTAAAGGTAAGTATTTTTTTTTAAATACACATGATTTCACAAGCTCAGCACAGGCACTGTGCGGGTGAAATCTACAAATGGGTATTCATTTCAGGTAAGTAAATCGGTGTATAACAGATGGGCAACATCAGTCTGCATGCTGCCTTATCAGTGTGCTCATTTTGCGCCTTTATGCAAGTGTTAGGAACAAAGGCACCAAAATGGGATGTATCCATTAGAAGCATTTCCTACGAATTTAACTCCATATATCATTAGCCTTACAATGTGTTCTAGTGGTGCTAACTACATCAAGGCACTACAATTGGATTTGTGTGCCACTAGTATTTTTTCTAATGCACACCAAGAAAAACTGAGTTTTTGCTGTGTGTTCACTTTTTATTTAGGATACAATAATAAGGTTTATTTGCTTACTTTTTAGAGGACTTAATATGTTTACAGATTACCAGACTACACTTGTTTGGGCCTTTATTAGTGTCAGATTTGATTTTCGGACCATCAGAATGTCATAGACGGATCCTACTCCAGCTTGGTCACCAACATATTTCTGTGACCAAGTGCAGGCCGTCAGAGGTCAGCTGTCGAACTGTCCACCCAGTTTAGAGTGGGAGGCAAGATAGTTTTTTTTTTACTGTATGTCACCGCCAGAGGTACAGCAAAAATAAGAAATTTATCCCCACACCATGGGAGAAAACTCCCATTGTGTAGGGTTATTAGTTTTACTTTTTCAAAAAAACCTCGTGTTTTAGGAGTTTATTTTTGAAAAAAGTAAAGCTATGTAAAAGTTTGACAGTTGGCCATCATTTTTGACGGAGCTGCCTGTTTGACTTATATTACATTCAGAGGAACAGCTGTGACAGCGGTTCCTGTCAGTTTTGAGAGATGTCAAGGGAGGGCAAGACAGACAAGGAGGACATTCCTGTATCCTCCAAACTCATAATCAGTCTCTTAGAATTTAGGGGATGGAATACTCCTGTGCACATGTGAAGGATATCCCATCTGCTGTATTATCAGTGCCATATGATATAATGCAGTTGTACTATGGTGGGCCGGATAGCCCTCATGTTTGTGACGTAGTATTTCATCTGCCAATCTCAAAAGCAGGCACTTTGTCTCCACCAAGTGGAGAGCACAACATTATCTTATTTGATTGCATAAGTGATTTGTATTTGCAGCATTGACAGGGTGTCATTTGTGTATTACGTATGCTCATCTTAACAATGAGAAAGATCATTTTGCTTAGGCTATTTGCTACAGTGCTCTCCTCCTGGTTAATGCTGTTTTTATTGTAGGTCCTGGCCTGGCATTCATTGCTTATCCACGCGCTGTCTCCATGATGCCTTTCTCACAACTTTGGGCCTGTTTCTTTTTCCTGATGATTATTCTCCTAGGATTGGACAGCCAGGTGAGTTCTCTCCACCAATGAAATAATTAATTAGGATTTTATTTCCACATCCAGACACATGCACATCAGGTCTAGACACAATGTTTTCTTCAGACAAAATTTTGAGATGGAATTAAGAATGATAGAGTCCCTGCAGCACCCAGAGCCACAAAGCACAGTTATTGTTTTTTCTGTGTGGTAATAAAACCATGATTTGAGTACTATCACTCTAAAAGTGGTTCCAGCACCACTGCAGACAAGAATACCTAAACAAAATACTCATGGAGCAGTTGCAACGGTAAGATGGTATGCTGTGTCTCGAAGGAAAAAATCACAAAAAGCACAAAGAATTAAAAACATCTGCCAGTGCATCATGCCTATTGATGCAGAGGCACGCATGATTCACACCCATGTGCACATGCTGCAGCCATCTTGGAATGGTGACCATGATGGCAGACATTTACGCACACATATATAGTTGTGTTACATGCATGGGCATACGTCATGACACTTGGTCATGCATGTGTCATGATGAACTGGTGGCCATTTTGCCTTTTTTTTGTACTTTATCTTTCCAATATGGCTGATGGGCATATTGGAATGGTTAATGTTTAAAAAAAAATTCTCAGTGTCAATGCAAAGAAGCATTGGCAAAACCAATAAGTCGAATCTCACCTGCAGCACCTCCAAAATAAAGATGCTGGAGTTCAGAAGATGAATGAGTAACAAAGAGGCCTTTGAATTTAGTTTTTTTATCATGTCACATTTTCAGTGCATTCAAAGACAGAACTCAAATGTCAGGCTATGTTTTCTGAGAAAATGCTGTTTATTCGTTTATCATTGATTTTAGGGTTGACTTTTATTTCTCTGAATGCAAAGTATGAGGTTTTTGTACAGTTTACACACAACAAAATGTAAATACATGTAAATTAATTGAATAAATGTTTCAGAATATATCAGCAGTTAGGAAAGCACAAATGAAGCACATTTTTAGTTGTGAAGTGTGATGGGAACAAAGATTTTATAAGGATCAAAAGAAATCAAGACTCTTGGTGATACAAAAAAGATAAATAGTTGACAAAACCTATTTTCTACATATTATCATTTGTGCACTTTATAGTTTTATCGGTAAAACTGTAAGGGCCTGATTCACAAAGATAAACTTCCACTTTTAGGTAAGTTTATGAATTTTTGCAATTTACAAAAGAATTTTACGAGTAGTATCTTTATGATTACAGAGTCTCCGCACTCGTGGTGGAGACTCATCACATCAAAAGATAGGCAGTTGTAAAGCTACTACTCTTACAATTCCTTTGTGAATTGCAAAAAATTGAAAAATTATTTTAAAAAGTGTCTTCAGGCCCCATGTGTGCAAACTTAGAGGCCATTTCAATGGAAAATGCATTGTCTTTGAATGACAGTGCACTGCTACACCATACTTTAGAAATATATTTTCAACAGTGTTCTACAAAATGCACCATGAGCTGCATACTATACCCATACTACTTTCCTGCAGAATGGGCGCTGCTCATTTGCTACACTTTTTCTTTATGTGACAGTTGCATTTGGCACAATCCTTATGACTTCAGTGATTTAACATTGATGGCAGCAACACCACTCTGAAAACTGTTCCAGCACCACTGCACACTAGTTTCTAAATTTCTCATGTCAATAATAATAGTAATACTAGTTGAACAATGAGGGATGGATATGTGTTTGTTGCTTTTGTTTTAAACAGCTAAAATTAATTTAATGTCTATTCACAACACAATATATATAATGTACTATGCATATGTACATTACTACGTGGAATTATACTTGTAACAGCCATTTATGTAGTACTTCACATAAGGATCATTTTTTTGGGTACAGAAGGTTGAGCTATGGATGCCGCTGGCAATTTCTCACGTCCCACATTCAGGATACGTAAGATGCACTTTTGACCCCCTACTAAAGTCTTTGAACTATGTGAAGATTTATTGGGCTTGTGGTGTGGACCTCAGCCACTAGCTATGCCCCAGAAACATTGTCCTCGAAATAGACCTTTTGTGTTCACATCAGGCCTCTCTACCAGGGAACAAGGTGAGGGAAAAGCCTGTAATCCCATCACTGCAACCAATGTGTTAAACTGAATTCTGCTTGCAAGACAGGGCAACCTGAGTAATGTGAGCAAAGAACCAGACAGACAGATGTACGGGGAGGGGGGAGGAGGAGCTGGGACTGTTGTGAACATACTTTTAAGGAGTATATTTAATAAAATAAGAGTATGAAAATCAAGCAAAACCTCTGAAAACTATAAATAGACATTTTGTTTAGACAAGCTACTTCCACATCACAAAGTAGAAAAATAGTCATTGGGAAACAAATGTACACTAACCACTGACCATGGTTTGTCAAAGGGATGCTTTCCCTTATGTCTACACAAAAATGTTTATTCTCCAGGAAGCTACTGTTTGTGTAACAATAATGGAATCAGAGTCGAAAGACAGCAAGTGCCAAATGTAACCAGCAAAGCCCTGACTCCTTAGCTGTCCCCGTCACACGTGCGGCACTAGAAGCAATCCCTTCTTTATTGAGAACAGACAGTGGGTATTCTGCCACATCATCTGCCCCACCAGGGAAACATCGTTTACAATACACGCGTTACAACGCGTGTCATTACAACTAATGTTTTACAACGCGAAATCCATTACAACGCATCCCCCAAAGTAACGCCCCAGCGGAGTTAGAATAGTAATTGCGTTGTAATGGATTATGCTTTGTAATGACATACGTTGTAACGACATGAGTTGTAATGGATTTTGTGTCATATTCGCCCCACCATTCCTGCTAAATTGGTTGGTTTGTAAATAACTGATAAGTCACAAACAAAAGCCTTTTCTTCTCCGCTTTGATGATGAGATTTGAAAGGCGACATACACCTCTCAATGCCAGTATAACATTATGTTCAGGAGGGTCATGATACTGTTGGAGTATTTGTGCAATTTATATTTTTGTACATTATTAACAACATGCAGAACATGGATTCCCTTTCGAATTTACATGTGCGCACTGACATTGTGTTGACTGATCAATTAGGTCTCAACACCATCTTGTTCAAAATGGATGTCTCCTCCTACAGGTTCACTGTTCATTATTTCTGCTTCATGCAGTCAAGCAGAGTCACGCTTGTTTATTTACATTGACTTTGCGCTTTCTATTCTCGATGAAAACCTTCCAACATTTGTTTCACTTTACCAAGGCCCTTCTGCTAGCTCACTGTTCTGCATGCATTCACAATAAGTTACTGTTGTTCTTGAAAGTGGCTTGTTCTGATATCTCCAGAAGACAGTAATATAGAGGAGGAAGAATCAATAGTCATGTAGTGGGATAGTGCTTATATGTCAAGGCAATGGGACGTTTCAGACAAATGTGCTCTGATTTGCTGAGAGTATAATGCTGTTGCTCGAGAAATTACAATGCGGAAATTACCACTCAGTGTATTTACCACATAAATGTTTACCACGCATATACCTTTACCACGCATGCATTTACCACGCATATAAGGTAAGAATAAATGTTTGTGTCTGTGTATATATATATATGTATATTGTTTAAAATATATGTATATATATATATATATAATATAATATAATCAACAAAAGAAACCTCTGCTCCACTTTGGAAAAGAGCACGCACACAAGGGCTATATGGGTTAAGGCATTATATTAGATAAGCCTCCTCAGACCCAGCAAAAGAGACATGTTTCAGCTGACACAGCAGCCTTCCTCAGTCTAGTGTGCGCCATTTTGGAATCTGCCTTTATACATTTTAAAATCATAGACATAGAAAAAAGTTCATGGCATCAAAACTTTAAATATCACATTAAGTAATCTTAAGAACAGTGAATAAATATTACGCATTACATTGATTCTGTGTACCTGATGGCTGTAGTTAACGTTAACTGTAAAATGCCTAGTGCATTAAGAAATGTTTAAAAAATAAATAAAGTGCATAGTGCAAATACCAAAACAATACAGTACTTTTTATAATTTGTGTATCAACGCTGACACTCTAAAGTAAATGCCTTTCATGTTGTTATGAACCTGGTAATCAACCATAATCACCATAGGCCATTATGTAAAAAATATTCGCACTGGTTGCATGGTTTAAAAATGTCTAGCCATCGGGCTGCTCAAAACTGCAATTTCAGGGTGAATGCTATGTTTCGATAACATTACACTACTATTGAAAGCTCCATCAGGTAGCACTCATAAAATCTTGGCAGGCTCAATATGAAAAACAAATGTGTAAATCTGTTCAGTAGTTGCTGAGAAATTCAAAAAATAAAAATATCGATATCTAAGCACCGAGGAGTATTTGTGAGCTTCACTCTGATTGTCTGCCAGCACTCTAAACCAGAATGTGTTGGCAGTCATCTTGTGACTCGGTAACCGAGTCACAAGAAAAAGGTAAAACAAAGATAAAAACAAGAAAAGGGGGCAGAGTAGAAACACCATGACCCCCCTAGCCCTCCTCAGGGGGACCCACAAGGACCCACAGGCACCAAAAAAACATTTTTTTTAATAGGCCGAATTCGCGCTGGGTGTGTGAATCCGGCCAAAAAAATAAGAAAAGCGCTTCATTCTCTTTAAGTCCCCGGGTGGGCCAGGTTTTGGGGGCAATGCCTAACTTATTAGCGGGGGTCTGTGGGGCTCCCGCAGCCCAGGGGACCGCCACCTCCCCAGGGCTTAGTTGATTATATGCGGGGGCATGCGGGCCCCCCGCAGCCCCGGGGACTGCCACCTCCCCAGGGCTTGAATAATAAATGCATTAGGGGGTCCCAACCCCCCCATGGTGGCCAGGGGACCGCCACCTTCCCGGGGCTTTATTAAAATTGAGGCGGGTGCCTGGCAGACCCCCCAAGCCCCGGGGACCACCACTTCCCTGGGGCTTCTTTGATTAATGAGGGGGGCCTCGTGGGCCCCCCAATCCCCGGGGACCACCACCGCCCCAGGGCTTCTTTCATTAATGAGGGGGGCGAGCCCCCCCAAGTCCCGGGGACCATCATCTCCCGGGGCTTTGCACTCGAAAGAAGGGGGGCTACGCGGCCCCCCTCCTGGAGCCCTCGATGGCCCTGGGGACTGCCACCCCCAGGGCCGGCTCCTGCAATGTCCTAGGGTGCCCACCCCCGGGACATTGCCGTTTGCAATTACAGGGTGGGAGCCATGCGGCTCCCGCCCTGTCATTTCAAACACTGCTTTCCTTCTTGGAAGCCAGAGCAGGAAACCTGCTTTTGCTTCCAAGAAGCAAATCAGTTTTGCTTTTGGGCAAGGGGAGCTGGATGTTAGCAGCTCCCTTTGCCCAAAAGCAATGCCGGCTCCCGCAGGAGGCAGGAAGTCAGCAGTGACCTTGGGGGCATTGGGGCTCCCCCTTTGGTCCCCAACGTATGGCCAGGCCCCAGGGGATGGGGTCCCCAGGGCCAGAAGTGGCCTGGGAGGGGGGCCTTGTGCACCCTCTAAAATAAAAAATAAAGGATGGCCAGGTCCCTGGGATGGGACCCCGGGGCAATAATTTGCCTGAGGAGGGGGTCCACGCGACCCCATTCCTGTTAATAATAATATATATATTTTTTTTAAACAAGACCATGCCCCAGGGGATGGGTTCCCCAGGGCCCACAAAAATTAAGAGACGGGGTGCCACACAGACCCCTTCCAGCAAAAAAGAGATAAGCAGTATCTCCAAGATGCCCCACCCCCTCCCTGTACCACTCTGCAAATGGGACTCCTGGTCAGTTCTAAGTTGGTGGATTAAGTCCCCGTGAATCCTGAGGGTCCCTGGGGGCCAACTAGCCCACCAGGTACCTCCAGTAAGCCCCACACAGTGGTATTGCTGAGAGTTGGTCCGAGGCCACACCCCTTTTTACACGCACCTCTTGGCACATTGCTAGTTGGGCGAAGAGGTCATCTTGTGTCCTGAGGACCTCAGGACTATCGTGGACTTCATCTACTGGGCAGCTGTCCTCCTGTAAGTCCTATGCAGCAGAATTCCTAAGCACTGGTCAGAGGCCCATCCCCCTTTCTCCACCACTCTACAAATGCGACTACTAGTTAAAGGAACATTTGCAATTTAATAGGTTTCACATTTGCGAGAGTTACAGCTATTGGCGTTGTACATGTACAAGTTTTTTACTAATGTTTTTTGGAGTGGAGTGGATGTACGTTGTGTGTAGTGGAATTATGTGGTATGTTGTGCAGTGAAATTATGTAGATAGAAAGTATGTGGTATTTAGTGTCTAGGAATTATTTAGAGTGGGATTATGTGTTAAGGAGAGTAATTTTGTGGTATGGTAGCCTGTGTTGTGAAGTGGTAACCTCAGGTTTAGTCTTCCTTGTTTCCAAAGAAGCTCAACTATAAACTCAGTGAGACAAAAAAAGAAGGAGTCACTGAGGAACACGTGTGGACCTACTCGGAGGTATGAGCAGCGCCACTGGAATTATGTGACTGTTTGGCTGCACCAACTTTCGCAAATTTATACATTTTTTGCATTAGCCACATAATCATCATCAGCATCATCTGCTCCCTAATCTACAGATTTGAACAAAAAAAGCCTTGTTTCCAGCTTAAACGGCTCAAATGTAACAAAAAATGCAACGAAAAGGGTTTCAGCGTGGTGGAAGGCCCTTTGCAAACCTAGAACGGTCACCTGTTACTTATTGCAAAATGTGGGTGTTAAATTGGCAGTAATGGTGTGCAAGCCACTCTTGCTTCTTTCTGCACCTCTCTTGCATCTTTCTGTACCTCTCTTGCTTCTTTCTGCACCTCACCTGCCCCTTTCTGCACTTCTCTTGCTTCTTTATACACCTCTGTTGTTTCTTTCAGCAATTCTCTTGCCTCTTTCTGCACTTGTCTTCCTTCTTTCTGTACCCCTCCTGCCTCTTTCTGTACTTATCTTGCCACTTTGTGCACCTCTCCTACCTCTTTCTGCACCCCTCTTGCCTCTTTTTGCTCCTCAGTTGGTTCTTTCTGCACTGCACTTGCTTCTTTCTGCACCTCACTTGCCTCTTTCTGCACTTCTGCTGCTTCTTTCTACACCTCTGTTGCTTCTTTCAGCAATTCTCTTGCCTCTTTCTACACTTCTCTTGCTTGTTTCTGTACCTCTCTTGCGTCTTTCTGCACCTCTGTTGCCTTTTCTGCACTTCGCTTGCGTCTTTATGCCACTCTTTTGCCTCTTTCGGCACCTCTGTTGCTTCTTTCTGCACTTCTCTTTCCTCTTTCTACACCTCTGACGTAGAGGTGGTTTTAATCCCCTTGCCCTATTATGTACTAGGGCTTTACAGGGGAGTTCATGCCAATAACAGGGATACCCCAACCCATAGTGTACCCTAGTGTATGTAGCTGCTTTCACTGTATTCTAAGTGTCTTTCAGGATAGCACTGGTTCCGGCCCTGGTTAGTCAGTCAGTTACCACTAGTACCAGTCAGCAAAAGGTTGGGGGCACAGGATGACTTTGCAACAAGGCCTCTTTCTGCACCTCTGTTGGTTCTTTCTGCATATCTCTTGCTTCTTTCTGTACCATTCTTGGTCTTTCTGGACTTCTGTTGCCTCTTTCTGCATTTCTCTTGCTTCTTTCTGCACTTTTTTCCCTCTTTCTGCACATGTCCTACCTCTGTAGGAATAGTTAGAAATGAGCATTTAAAAAACCTTTGAAATTCAGTGAAAAAAACCATAGGTTTCAGGGGAGTTATAGTTAGGAATTAACATTTAAAAAACCTTAGAAATTCACTGAAAAAAATATAGGTTTCTGGGACATTATACTTAGAAATTACTATTTAAAAAACCTTTGAAATTCACTGAAAAAACCATAGGTTTCAGGGACGTTATAGTTAAAAATGATCATTTAAAAAACCTTTGAAATTCACTGAAAAAAATAGGTTTCAGAGACGTTATAGTTAGAAATTAGCATTTAAAAAACCTTAGAAATTTACTGAAAACCACAAGTTTTAGGTACGTTATAGTTAGTTGGACATTTCACTCGTAGAAAACCAGCTGTTATAGTTAGTTGAGCTAACTATAACTCGCGCCCCCACAATGCACTGCTGATGACGTCACATATTACATAATTCATGAAATGGTCAGTAAGTTCACTGATGACATCACTGATGACATCTCAAATGACATCACTGCTGACATCATCCATGTGATAATCGGATGCACCTCCTCATACCCTAATATAACCTTTGATACACCCACTCTAAAATACAGACTACCATTTTCGAAACCATAGACACACCAATACCAGTTACTACATACTACATGCAGTCACTCATCAATACAGACACTCAAACACCGCCACTCACCCATAGTTACTTACACAGCTGGATAGTCATGCAAAGAATCAATCACACTCCAGTTAACTCACCTATTCAGTTATACACACACACCTCACTTATTCATACAGATACTAACACATACTTACTCTCTTATTCAAACACTGATACAAGCACACACTCATCCATACAGCCATTCTCACAATCACTCACTCTCACATATAGTCATTTATATACTCCAACAGTCACATATACTACCTTTCACATATGTAGTTGCTCACACATGTACCACTGAGACATCAATTTACTCACCAAGACACCCAAACACACTCAACTACCCATAAAGCCCTTCACACATGCAGACGTGAACCCAAACACCAAGTGAATCACCCACTCACACATCTATGCACAGAGTCACACCCCCGCCCACCCACACAGACACTCAGGCACCCATACAGAAAGTCAGACAACCAATCAATAACCCATATAGACACTCATGTTGCTACTCACAACCCATGCAGCCTCTTACACACCAACTAACAGACTGATACAGACATTCACACAGTTTAGTCGCTAACCCATGCATTCAGTGAGACACGTTTAATCACTCATTTATACAGTCAGTCACGCACCTACTAAATCATCCATTCAGACACTCTTACACCCACTCATTCTTCAATACACCATAGCACTTACAGAAATACACAGTCACTGGATGATGTCAACAGAGCTGTCATTTGAGATGCCATCAGTGATGTCATCAGTGATGTTACTGACTATGTCATGAATCATGCAGTATGTGACGTCATCAGCAGTGAATTGCGGGGGGCGCGAGTTATAGTTAGCTCAACTAACTGTAACAGGCGAATTTCTTTGGTTCTCTGAGTAAAATGTCCAACTGACCATAACATCCCTGAAACCTGTGTTTTTTCCAGTGAATTTCTAAGGTTTTTTAAATGCTAATTTCTAACTATAACGGCCCTGAAACATATGTTTTTTTTCAGTGAATGTATAGATATATATATATACATATATCTATATATATATATAGATATATGTATATATATATCAGTAGCATACCTGCCCTTCTTCTTGCAAAAGCTGGCACCGTCAGCAGGGAATCCGAAAAGGTATTTATTGTTTGGCAGAAACTGACATGAGACGACACGTTTCGGTGGTCACTACCATCTTGTTCACATAGTGCGGACGCCATTTTTTAGCACTTAAGTACTACTTGGGACTACTCAACTAAGAGAAAACACTGAATACATAGTAGACAGTAATTGCTGTGTGCAGCACATATACTTCAAACTATGTTCAGAAAGAAAATATTTAATTCAGCTACTCGCTGTGTAACAAATATAATAAAACAAAAACTCATAGAGAATGAAACAAAGTATCATAGAGTGCAAAGTGTAATAATTAATCACATGGCATTCACGAAAACACATTTCATTGTAATTTACCTGTGACCGCAATGCAATAATATATTTATAAATTGTAATGCGTTTCACAACATCTATAAAATGTTGCATTGTCACCAATAACAGCAAAACGTGTTACCTTGAATTGTCATCATACAAGGTGCCAATCTCACTCTGCCTCTCTCAGATTCCAAGAGAGCTAAGCATGGGGCATGTCTGATGGGCCTGCATGTATTTGCCTATAACAACCAAAACGTTACCATTGCTAAGACCAACATGGTTTTTCCGCCTATTATGGCCCTGAGGCCTCACATATATGTTTGCAAATTTGTTTGCAATATTATTACCCTCTCTTTTTCAAATTGGGCTATCACTTCTGTGTTTGGGTGAAGGTGTATTTCTTTTTGTAGTGTCACAATCAGAGCCAGGATTTTTTCTCGATCACTCAGGGCACATTTTATCAAAATCTGCAACATTCTTTTGGAAGATTGTGAACTGTTCTCTGCCCATTACTTTAACATCTCTTTGTCTGAATTCAAATAGGTCGGTGCAATAAGTATGCGTAATCCCCTGGGGACCTTTCCCACCTCCACATACTTTGTAAGCTATTTGTGTTCCCACCATTTGGTGATTTCAGTTCGCCTTAATTTCTCCAGTTCTCGAAGTTTTCTGCGGAGGCTTGCTTCTGGCGTCTGGTGCCTCATTGTTGCCTTACTGAGACTGTCATTCACAGTCATTACGATTCGTCAAACATCTGGTCTGCGGCTTCCTTCCGCTCTCTCAGCCACTCTGATGTCATTTCTGCCTAATCGGAAAATTCCTTCAGATTCCACTGCTGTGAGACGTACACAGCTGTCTCTCCCTAAACAAAGCCACTGCATTCAGACTGCCGATTCCTCTTACCTGCACTCTGGGTGCCCTCTGGCTCTACGGTTGCTGGTTCTGACTATGGCAGCCCCTTGGATGCGCTTTCAATCGGCTTGACAGGGGGGCTCTGCACTTGTAGTTTCCCTATGAAATCCAAGCTGCTGGTGAGTGCGGTGTACCGGACCGAGGGCGTGACGGTGGGACGAGCCAGCACACTCGTTAATCCATCAGTAGCATTCCTGCCCTTCTCGCAAAAGCAGGCACCGGCAACAAGAAATCCGAAAAGGTATTTATTGTTTAGCAGACACTGACATGGGACGACGCGTTTCGATGGTCACTACCACCTGGTTTCCATAGTGCGGCTGCCATTCTTTTAGCACTTAAGTACTACTTGGGACTACTCAACCAAGCGTAAACACTGAAAACATACTAGACAGTAACTGTTGTGTGCAGCACATATACTTAAACTATGTACAGAAAGTAAATAATTCATTCAGCTACTCGCTGTGTAATAAATATAATAAAACAAAAACTCATTGATAATGAAACAAAGTATCATATATTGCAGAGTGTAACAATTGATCACATTCCATTCCCGCCACCACATTTCATTGTAAATCCAATGTGATGGCAATGCAATGCAATAATATATTTATAAATGGTAATGCGTTTCACAACATCTATAAAATGTTGCATTGTTACAAGTAACAGTAAAACGTGTTACCTTGTATTCTCATCATACAAGGTGCCAATCTCACAATTTAAATTTTTAAGTTTAGGGTGGGGTAGGGTTTTTGGTTTAGGGTTGGGTAGGGGTTTAGGGTTGGGTAGGGGTATGGAGTATAGGGTGGTAAAGGTCTTTTAGGGTTTAGGGGTGGTAGGGGTAGAGGGTGGTAAATATATTTTGAGTGTTCAGTGGTGGATAAGGGTATTGAGTGGTAAATGTATTTAAGGGTTTAGGGATGAGTAGCAGTATAGGGTGATAAGGGCGTTTTTAGGGTTTAGGGGGCGAGAGTATTTAGTGGGAAAGGAATTTTTAGCATTTAGTGGTGGGTAGGGTATTGGGTTGTAAAGGTATTTTTAGGGTTTAGGGGTGGGTAGGGTATTGGGTGGTAAGGGAGTATTTAAGGATTTAGGGGTGGGAGAGAGTTTTGGGTGGTTAAGGATGTGTTTAAGATTTTGGGGTGGGTAAGGGTATTGGGTGGTAAGGGTATTTAAAGGGTTTAGAGGTGAGTAGGGGTATTAAGTGGTAAGGGTGTTTTTTAGATTTAAGGGTGGGTAAGGGTACCTGGGTGGTAAGGGTAATACATAAAAAGCAATTTGGGGGATCTACTCCCCAAAAATATATATATATATATTCCACAATTGTAGCCCCACAGAGATCCGTATCCACGAAGAATGGAAGCCACGCAAATCCAATGTAAGGCACAGTTATTTTATTTTATTTAGAGCCGAGTTTCACCAATCTGACGCGTTTCGGGCATCCGCCCTTGCTCACAGATAGTCAGTTAGTAAAAATGAAGTCCATTAAGTACCCAAAGGTTTACAATTGGTTGCATTTTTTTCCTTTTTCTCAGCACCATGTGACATTCAAAAAGTGATGACATACTACTCAGTTTGAAATCTGCATAGTCTGTTTTCCAAACATTTTTACAAAACCCCAAGTGTTTATGTTTTGTATATTGGTTAAAATCCAAGAACCATAAAACATGAGCTAAATGCATGACTTTAAGTATATATAAACCAAAATATTGAAGCAAGTATATATTTACATAATTTTTCGCATATAATGCTAATATCCTACTCAATGTGTTTAAGACCGTTGTTATATTAGTATCCATATCGGATTAACTGTGCAAATAACGCAATAAAGTGCAAAAATTGTTATTTGTGCAAAAATAGCAAACACTTAAAACATATATATAAATATCGCAGATTAAAATTCATTAATCCAGTTCAATTGTAAATATATATGCTAAAATAAAGTGCAAAAGTTCAATGTGTAAATTACGCAATAATGTAAACACACAGAGAAAAAATGTGCAAATTCTGCAATTTTTTAGATATGGAAACCTGTCTTTAGACATCACATTGAAGCCTCATTATTCTACTGCATAAAATGCAATTGTAATGTCACGCAAAATTTGTATTTGACGCTTTAACATTAATAATAATATTTATAAAGCTCTCTAAACAAAACACTCGAGATGAATTGACTATTAGTTCAGAATCAGAGTCTAAACAGGCAAATCAATGAGTCTATGTCAATAAATGAAGTGAAAAAAATGTGTATCCCTGAATTATATATCCAACAAAAACAGGGAAAAATTAGAATAAAAAAAGGGGAAAATGGGATATTAAAACGTAGAAATTCTTATAGATATTAGTGAAAGCGAAAGTGACATAACACTCTACCAAGATCTAATCATTAATAATGTACGTTTCTGTATCAAAGAAATACATGCAGGTCATCCGTCATGTTTAGCCCATTGGGGAATCTGCTACCTAATTCTAGAATGAATTCAGATTCTAGTCTTCTTAGCATCTTATCCCGGTCTCCACCTCTTCTGGCTTTTGGAACCGAGGCGATAACAAAATAATTGAGGCATTGCAAATTGTTGTTGTGGCAGGTCTTAAAATGCCTCGCCACCGGATATGATGCATCATTGTTTACGATAGCACGCAAGCGCTGAAGAATTCTGACATGCACTGGCTGTCGGGTACTCCCAACATATCTGAGATCACAAGTGCATGTTAGCACATAGATAGCAAATTCAGTTTTGCAGGTAAAAGACCCACGTATATCCAACAGATCTGGGCTAAACGGTGTACGGTATTGGGTGGTGTTCTTCCCAAATTTACACGCTCTGCATGTGGAGCAGCGTTTAAATCCCGGCCGGGATTTTAACCACTCCTCCTGCTTTCTTAACTCAGGAAAGTCATGGCAGACATGAGTTCTCGAGGAGGGTCCCTTACGATAAGTTATCGTTGGACCATCCGGTAGTCTAGGTTTTAAGACTAAATCCGTTTTAAGTACAGGCCAACGCTTCTGGACAATTGATCTAATTTGTCTTGCCTGTTTACTGTAGGCTATGATTAGTCTAGGGGATTTGTCCGTATTGGTAGAATCACTGTCTAAAGATGTATTAGATGTAGACAAAAATAGTGATTCCCGAGTTCTAGCTTCTGTTTTAAGAACTGCCTGTTTCAAGACCGATTTGCTATATCCCCTCTGTCTGAATCTCTCCAGAGCTTCCATAGTACAGATTTTCAGATCCCTGTCTGTACTACATATCCGTTTAAGCCTCAGTAGTTCTCCAAACGGAATGTTGTCAACTACATGTCTAGGATGTGCACTGCTGGCATGAAGGATGTTATTTCCAGCAGTGCTTTTCCGGTAAAGTTTGGTGGCCAAGTGATTATCATGTATAAACACTTTAACATCTAGAAACTCTGCTTCACAATTATTGATAGAAGAAGTGAATTTTAGATTCTCCTGATTGTTGTTGAGGGAATTGCTGAAATTAGTTGCACTTTCATGATCCCCCCGCCAAAAAATAAAAACATCGTCTATAAAACGAATCCAAAGCACCACATGTTCATTGTAGATGTCACTGTGCGTTCGCCTGAGGACCTGCTCCTCCCACCAGCCTACGTGTAAACACGCATAGCTAGGGGAGAAGCATGCCCCCATTGCAACGCCCCGTTTCTGAATGTAAACATCACTACCAAATAAAAAGAAGTTGTTATTGAGACACCAACTAGTAAGTTCTAACAATAATTTGTTATGATTATAACAATTTATGGGTCTTTTGCCAAGGAAAAACTCTAAAGCTCTGAGCCCAGATGCATGTTCAATACTAGTGTAGAGCGATTCGATGTCTAAGGTGATAAATAGCTCCATGAGGTATTCTTAATTTTCCTGATAAAGTCCCCAGTGTCTCTAATATAGGTAGGTAGGCCTTTCACTAAATCTTGCAGGAAGTAGTCGATATATTCTGTCACATGTTCCGCTACTCCTGCAATCGCTGAAATAATTGGGCGGCCTGGAACTGGAACAACTTGTTTGTGGATTTTGGGTAAAAGATAAAATTTGGGTAATACAGGGTGCTCAACGTGTAAAAATTCATATTCCTGTTTTGAAATCATGCCTTCCCTTTTCCATTTGTTTAATAGCTTTTTTAGTACCTCCTTGGCTTCATTAAAGTTATTAATGGTAGTCTTAGAGTAGCATGATGGATTATTCAACTGTTTCATTGCTTCCTCAATATATGCTCTTTGAGGCCAAATCACCACGTTTCCTCCTTTGTCCGCGGTGGTAACAATGATCCTATGATCTTTACCCAATTTTTTAGTCAGCAGTAAATAATCTTTCTCATGTTGACTTTTATATCTTTTCCTATGTTTTATTTTGTGGTACAATTTTTTGAGATCCTCCACCACTACATCTTGGAAAACGTCAATTGAGTCCCTTGGCATAGTAGGGATGAATTTTGATTTCGATTTGAATGGGCTGATGTTTGCTCCCACCTGCTCAATTGAAGCCATTCTGAGTTCCTCCTGTGTGGATGCCATGTCCTCATCATTCATGTCATTGGTCGCCAATTGGTGCAGCGCCAAAAAAGTTTTGGTGTCTCTAGCTGGTAAGGTTAAAGGGTTCACTATAACAGCAGTATTGATGGATGGATCCTTTTCGTTCAGGCCCTCCTTGATACTGAAGAACTTTTTTATTTTTAACTTTCTGATGTACAAATAGATATCAATTCTCGTTTTTGTGTAGTTGAAATCCGAAACCGGACAGTATGTCAGTCCAAGACTCAAAAGTTGTTTCTCGGCTTCGCTCAGGGTGATTGTAGATACATTTATAATTGCATTGTTATCTAGTGTTTTTTTCGCCAATATTGCTTTTTTTGTTTTTTGGGCGATTTTGTGTTTTTTCCGGCGTTCACCCCTCCTTTTGTTGCATCTTGCTCTTTTTGCTGTTGTTAACCCTTTTGTGGTGGTTTGGTCCGAGGTCGTAGTGTGTGGAGCCTGTCCGACACTAAAAAATCCACCTCTTCACCTAAATCAAGAATAATTGTATTGGGGTCCCATGTGCTGCAGCCTTCTTCATCCGATGAAGGCCCACTCGTTAGTGATTCATTGTCACTTGGCTCCTGATTCGCATTGCCCTCTTTATTTGCTATTGCAGAAGTAGACGCTGCTGTCAAACTAATTTGTTTTGTTGATTTTGCCTGCTGTGCTTGTTGCGCAAATTTCGTTCTTTTAGCGCTATCGAATTTTCGGGCAAAAGTGTAAATTCGACCCTGGGCATAGTCCTCCTTATCCCGGGCGAATTTATATACTTTGCGCGCCTTCATTTTTTCTTCCTGCTTAGCAAGTCTCTCATTTATTTCTTTTCGCGTTTTAGTAATCATATCATTGAGCTCAAATGTTGCCAGTAAATCATTGATATTTATATATATATATATATGTATATATATATATATATATATGTATATATTACCTACTGGCGGTCGCCAGTAGGTAGTTATAGTTAGGACCCTGTTTCCATAGGAAAACCGCAACATTCTATATGGAATAACTTTGGCGCCGGTCGACGAATCCTCGCGAAATTTTCAAAATAGGTGGGACGCTACGCTCTGCTCCTACCCTGAAAGTCTCGGGGGGATTCGTCAAGCGGGGGCTGAGAAAAAAGGGGGGTCCCAAAACGCGTTTTTCCCATGCATTTTTCCATAGGACCTTTAGACACAGCTACAGCCCGAACGGCTGAACAGAGTTACTTGAAATTTGGCAGAGAGGTAGTCCTCAGGTCAAGGAAGTGCCTTTTGTAGGTCTGGTGTAAATCTGTTCAGTAGTTCCTGAGAAAATAGCATTTAAATCAATATATATATCTGAGCCAGCTTACGGTGCGCTTACCGTGCGCTTACAGAAAAATTAAAAGATTACCTTTCACAACGAAGCGCATAATATGTCCTCCATGTGCGCACGGAACGAACTGCGTTAAGTTGGCGCGCACGCCACGAATGGCGTAAAGTAACTTAGCATTTAAAAAAACGTACAAATTCACTGAAAAAACCATAGGTTTCACACACGTTATAGTTAGGAATTAGCATTTAAAAAACCTTGCAAATTCAGTGAAAAAACCATAGGTTTCACACATGTTATAGTTAGCTGGACATTTTACTGATAAAAAACCATTGAAATTCCCCCGTTATAGTTAGTGCAGGCAACTATAACTCACGCGACCGCAATCCTCTGCTGATGACATATGTGTCTTTATGAAAAAAAAATATTTGTAATATATGTATAGCTAAAATTTAATGGAAGAAGACATGGGCAAATAAGTGTCTAAATACAGTATTAGCATCAGCAGAGGATTGCGGTCGCGTGAGTTATAGTTGCCTGCACTAACTATAACGGGGGAATTTCAATGGTTTTTTATCAGTAAAATGTCCAGCTAACTATAACATGTGTGAAACCTATGGTTTTTTCACTGATATATATATATATATATATGATTGTATGTATGTATGTATATATATATATATATATATATATATATATATATATATATATATATAGGGTCTCTAGTTGGCAGGGGTAGGTTACCCTAGTCCAAGTAGGGACCACAGGTTCCAACAAGGTAGATCCAAAAGCACCCAGGACCACCCTCTGTAGCTTGGTGCAGAGCAGATAGGCTAAACTCAGGAGGCAATGTATAAAGTATTTGTGTAACACCCACCCACCACAACACAGTGAGACACCACAAATAGACACTCCATCAGTTGTTTATAAAAATATGAAATCTTTACCTATATTTCAGGCAGGATCACATCAATAGAAATTCCACATATATCTTATTTGCAATATCTGCTCTCAATGTTCTGTAGTGATCTTGCAAGTTCTGTGAGACTGTGGCAAGCTGTATGGGCACTAGTTCAGTTTCAGGGCTTATCTGGCAAAGAACAAGCACATGGTCTGTGTTCCTCCTAATCCCCAGATAAGGATCTCTAGCACGGGGTCACTTAGCACTAGTGTGCTTTTAAATGCATTCCGGCCACCAAAGACAGTTAATAGGCCCTGGTACCACAAGGGGTTAGGCTCCCAGCGTTAATGTTCCCCCGCCGTGCTTATAGCCAGAATGCAGTCACAAAAAAGCCAGACTGACACTTCTAGAATTAGCCTCGCTGTGCTTACAGCAAGAATGCGGGCGATGTCAATGTCAACATGCCCCCGTCATGTTTATAGTGAGGGCGCGGCCAATGCTAGTGTCCATATGCCCCCGCTGTGCCTACAGCACGAATGCGGCTGAAAATGAAAGTCAGGCTAGCAATGCTAACTTGGTTCCGCTGTTCTCTGTGCGCTGGCCCCGGTCTACGCCTCACAGATAGCAACCCGCCCCCAGGCAACACCACCCACTCCACGGTCCAGGGTTGCAACCCAGTGTTGTCGGGGGTGCTGATCTCCTGGCACCTCGGTTCTCTCCCCGACCTGGCACAGACGGCAGATGGACACAGAAAAGGGTAGGGACTCCTCGTGCTTCCCAGCCTCGGTGCGGTTTCCTGCATGGTGCTCCCTCGTTGCTAGGCAACTCCTGGCGCTGGCACCAATCCCAGCGCGGTTCCCCTCTGACGTCAGCAGTGGAATCCACGCGGTGCTCCCGAGGCTCCCGGGCCGGCGGCGCTGATCCCGGCTAAACAGCGCATCGCTTCACAGCGCTTGCAGGACACAGCGCAGTTGGGTGCCCGGGCCGACAGTGGTGATTTTGATTAAACAGCGTTTCTCCTCCACAGCACTTGCAGGACAGAGTTCAGTTGGGTGCCTGGGAGGGCAGCTGTGATTTTGATTAAAAAGCGCTTCTCCTCCACAGCGCTTGCAGGGCAGAGTGCGGTTGGGTGCCCGGGCCGGCAGCGGTGATTTTGATTAAACATCGCTTCTCCTTCCCAGCACTTGACAGTGCATTCAAGGTCCCGGGCGGTGGCGGTGACTTCTGAGGTGATAGAAATAATGTTACACACCCTGCGCTGCAGAGGCAGTTTGTAGAGAAAATTAAACGTGGTAGTCTTTATGAATCCCCCCACCAGGCAGGGGAACAGTCAGCAGCAGATTGTGGAGACACTCTGGGGATGTTGCTTCAGTCTCCCTGGTAGGACAAGATCAACAGGCAGCAGGGCAGCTTGACAGGTTGGGGCAGCAGTTCCTGGGAGCAGTCAGCCTCAGCAGTGCATCAATCCTCCAGTCTTCACACGCAGAGATTCTTCCTGGTCCAGTAGTGTAACAAGGATGTGTGGCCAGGACCCTCTCTTTTATACCCTGGTGCCTAGTCACTAGAAGGGGGCAGAAGCTTCTGGAAGGGTCTAGGGGGTTCTGGAGTATACCCTGCCTTCCCTGACCTGGCTCCTGGCTGTCTACAGTGACAAAGGCAGGGTCGTTAAGCCCATTGTGGGACTGCCAGGCCCAGCCTATTAATGTGTAAAGGTGTGAATCACCACTCCCTCCTCACAGCCCAGGAAGGCTGTCAGCATGCAGATGGGAGGGGGGAGTCTGCAGTGCACAAGCTAAGTGCAGGCAGGAAAATGTCCACTTTCTAAAAGTGGGATTTCTAAACCATACCAAACACGACATACTTCATATGTCCCATTCAGAAGTTATCCCATAGGGGGGTTCCCACTGTTAGCCTATGGAGGGTAGGCCTCACTGCGGTGGCAGGGGCTTGTGGCAGGTATGCCAGTATCACCATGTTTTTAGGGGAGAGCACCTGCACCTTAGCACTGTTTAGCAGTGGTAAGGTGCACAGAGTCCTGAGTCCAACAAAAATGTGTGGTCAAGTGAGAGGCAGAAAGGGCAAAAATGTAGGGGGAGACCGCCCTAAGGCTGACAGGTCCAACACGTGTCCCCCCATCTGAAAGTGGGGAGAACTACCCAACCTCTAGGGAGTTCCTGTCACTAAGGCGGAAGAACCTAGAAAGACCGTCAGCATTGTCGTGGTCTACTCCGGGTCAGTGTTCCACCCTGAAGTCCATACCCTGTAGAGAAATGGACCACCTCAACAATTTAAGATTCTCGTCCCTCATTTGCATGAGCCACCTGAGGGGCCAGTGGTCGGTCTGAATCGGGAAGTGGGAGCCAAACAAGTAGGGCCTCAGCTTCTTCAGAGCCCAGACTACCGTGAAAGCTTCTCTCTCTATCGCACTCCACCGCTGTTCCCGGGGGAGTAGCCTCCTGGAGCTGAAGGCCACCGGTTGGTCCAGGCCCTCCTCATTGAGTTGTGAAAGTACTGCTCCTATGCCATAATCTGAGGTGTCTGTTTGGACAATGAATTCTTTGGAGAAGTCAGGGGCCCTGAGCACAGGAGATGTGCACATGACCTGCTTTAGGGAGTCAAAGGCTTTCTGGCAAGCCTCGGTCCAGATCACTTTTCGAGGTTGTTGCTTGGAGGTTAGCTCAGTAAAGGGGGCTACAATGATGCCATAGCCCTTGAAAAATCTGCGGTAGTATCCTGTGAGGCCCAGGAAAGTACTGACCTCGGTCTGTGTTTTGGGGGGCTCCCAGGCCAGGATGGTTTCTATCTTGGCCTGGAGGGGCTGCACCTTACCCCCGCCCATCAAGTGTCCTCAGTACACTTTCAACCCCTGCCCTATCTGGCATTTGCTAGCCTTGATAGTCAGGCTTGCCTGCTGCAGGGCCTGAAGCACTTCTCGGAGGTGACACAGATGGTCTTCCCAGCTGCTACTGAGGACAGCTATGTCATCCAGATAGGCAGCGGAGAAGGCCTCTAAACCGGAGAGTACCCGGTTCACCAGCCGCTGGAAGGTGGCAGGAGCATTTTTTAGTCCAATGGGCATTACCCTAAACTGGTAGTGGCCCTCTGGGGTGGAAAAGGCGGACCTCTCCTTAGCTCCATCCGTTAGGGTGATCTGCCAGTACCCTGACGTGAGGTCAAAGGTACTCGGGTATCGGACAGCCTCCAGCCGATCAATGAGCTCATCCGCCCTAGGGATGGGATGAGCATCAGTCTTGGTCGCAGAGTTCAGCCCTCTGTTATCCACACAGAACCTACGTTCGGATGTGGTGCCCGGTGGGGCAGCTTTTGGTACCAGGACCACCGGACTGGACCAAGGGCTGTTGGAGGGCTCTATCACCCCCAACTGTTGGAGGGCTCTATCAACCCCAACTCCAGCATCTTATTGACTTCACTCTGGATGCTGGCCTTCACCTTATCTGACAGCCTGTAAGACTTGGTCTTGACAGCAAAGAGGTCAGGGAGAGGCTCACTTTCCTCTTCCTCGGCCCCATCAAGTCATCATCAGTAAGGTGAGCTCAGACCCCTCATGGTGGGGTTTGAGGCGGTTGGCATGTAACACCCTGTGGGTTGCCTGGGGGTCTTAAGGTCCACCACGTAAGTGGCCTTACCCTTCTTCTCAAGTATCTCAAAGAGGCCAGTACTGCGGTGCTAGAGGGCACTGATCTCTCCAGGCTCTATGACCCACACCTTCTGTCCACGCTCTAACTCCACAGGGTGAGAATTCTGGTCGTACCATTCCTTCATTACCGCCTGGCTGGCCTCTAAGTTGTCAGAAGATTGCTTCCACAACTTAGCCATTTGGCTGCGGAAGGCTGGCATATAGCTTACTACATCTTGGGAAAACCTCCTAGGAGTCTACTCCCACTCATCCTTTACTAAGCTGAGAGGTTCCCTCACAGGGTCCCGGGCGGCGGCGGTGACTTCTGAGGTGATAGAAATAATGTTACACACCCAGCGCTGCAGAGGCAGTTTGTAGAGAACATTAAACGTGGTAGTCTTTATGAATCCCCCCACCAGGCAGGGAAACAGTCAGCAACAGATTGTGGAGACACCCTGGGGATGTTGCTTCAGTCTCCCTGGTAGGGCAAGATCAGCGGGCAGCAGGGCAGCTTGGCAGGTTGGAGCAGCAGTTCCTGGGAGCAGTCACCTTCAGCAGTGCAGCAATCCTCCTGGCGCAGCAGTCTTCACTCCAGCAGATATTCTACCTGGTCCAGTAGTGTAACAAGGATGTGTGGCCAGGACCATCCCTTTTATACCCTGGTGCCTAGTCACTAGAAGGGGGCAGAAGCTTCTGGAAGGGTCTAGGGGGTTCTGTGGTGTTCCCTGCCTTCCCTGACCTGGCTTCTGGCTGTCTACAGTGACAAAGGCAGGGTCGTTAAGCCCATTGTGGGGCAGCCGGGCCTAGCCTATTCATGTGTAACGGTGTGAATCACCACTCCCTCCTCACAGCCCAGCAAGGCTATCAGCATCCAGATGGGAGGGGGGAGTCTGCAGTGCACAAACTAAGTGCAGGCAGGAAAATGTCCAGTTTCTAAAAGTGGGATTTCTGAAGCAGAAGTGCCCAAACCCCATATATCACTAGAGAGGGTTCCCCGCTATGATTCCAACCATACCAAGCACGACATACTTCCTATGTCCCATTCAGAAGTTATCCCATAGGGGGATTCCCAATGTTAGCCTATGGAGGGGTAGGCCTCACTGCGGTAGCAGGGGCTTGTGGCAGGTATGCCAGTGTCACCATGTTTTTAGGGGAGAGCACCTGTACCTTAGCACTGTTTAGCAGTGGTAAGGTGCCCAGAGTCCTAAGTCCAACAAAAATGTGCGGTCGAGTGGGAGGCAGAAAGGGCAAAAATGTAGGGGGAGACCGCCCTAAAGCTGACAGGTCCAACACATACATACATACATACACATATATATATATATCTCCAATCCCTTGGGTGCGTCGTCTCGTTAGACCTCCCAAGCACGGCCCAAATTACATCTCAAATCCCTTGTAGAACAAGGATGACGATGCCATGTCTTTCACCAAACAATGATTTATTTGTCAGTTGTTGTTGTTGGACGCGTTTCGCCTGCAAAGCAGGCTTGCTCACCAACAAAGTGATAAAGTTTTCAACGATTTTTAAACACACCCCATTGGGTGTCACATGTGAACTACAAAACAATAAATACTGAAGACAGACTGGTAGTTTCTTGTGTCTTAAGACTGTTCAACATTGTTTGGTTTTACGTTTTGATTCTCTATTCGTAAGACGGCGCAACACCCATAAAATTACCTTTGCTATTAAAATTAGTAACATTTCACCTTAATGGGATCAATCAAAATTAATAGCAGAATTTCAAAATTCATTGTAAACGCTTACAACCGTTTAAAACCAAACACCGTATCCTGCCCCAGTGGGCTATTTGTCACAAATATATATTATAATGTTTATAAACCTTATCACTTTGTTGGTGAGCAAGCCTGCTGTGAAGGCTGAACGCGTCTGACAACAACAACCGACAAATAAATCATTGTTTGGTGAAAGACATGGCCTTGTCATCCTTGTTCTACAAGGGATTGGGGATGTAATTTGGACCGTGCTTGGGAGGTCTAACGAGACGACGAGCCCTCTGGTTTGGAGCAGTGGCGGGTTATACTCAAGTACTAGAGTGTTTATCTGGCAACTGCCGCCCCCCCTTATCGCATATCCAGGAGAGCGGGACCGCACCTGGAATTTTCTGAAGCTACTCAGCAACTGTCCTGTGGTACGAGGCTTAATCCGGAGTCGGAGGACCCACGGAAGACGCCAAAGACACCCATGTAAGAAGGCATTTGAAAACGGCGAAGGGAAGAGGGAAAGCCGGTACATACAAGTGTTAAATCTACAACACACTACTATTGTGGATACTAGCGGTTTTTTCACCGTAGATTTATCTACAGGAATTGTGGAGTATTGATTATGTCGGCTGCAGAGATCAGAGAGAGGGCGGATGCGGCCTTATCTATTTTTAATGATAATGTGGTCACGAATAAGAAAATAACTGGAACATCGATTAGTACAAAAATGTCAGATGTCATAGAGCGCCTGAAAAGTTTAGAAAAACTGAAGCGCACCGATTTGTCAAAGTGGTGGAAATCTAAGTCCCTGAAATGATTCTTGGATTTCAGAGACGCCAACATATGAAGACCCTAATCCAAATATGCTCAGAGACTGGGCAGACAACAATCAGGAGTCTTAAAGTAGAATGCTACAAATCCTGGTGAAATATGCAGATATCGATCGCCCCACAATACTTGAGGAAATAGATAAAATAGTCTCAATGCTGGATAAAGAAACAGATTAAGAGGCCACAATGAAGTTTAAAACAGAAAAGAAAGAGTGTCTGGCTAAATTAGAGGAGTCGATCAAGGAAAGAAAATCACAAAAATTCTTGCGTGATAAAATCCACTACGATCGTGGCCAGATCTTTACATTTGCCAAGAAATTCGAGAACCTCTGGAGACAAAAAATGAGTGGACTTGGAAAACCAATACATGATCAACCCTCAGAGCTGAGTAGTATCCAAAGGTCTGAGTTGGACATTGACCTTGAGCAAGACTCTAGTAGTTTAGCAGGAGCCCCTGTGCCATCTGTTATTGACAAATTCGTTTTTTACGAGAAGAGTGAAGATTCAATCTTTGCCCAAGAATGCCAGTAACAAACGCAAAACCTACAAGAGGAAGAGGCAGAGGAGCAAAGGGCGCAAAGGTGCAAAGCAATTCAGGTGCCGCATAGAGATCAAAAGGAAAGCAAACCAAGAATTGAATGGATGCAATAAGGCCCGATCATTAACTTAACAAATGTCACATTAATTGAAAATGAAATGAACATTGTACAACTGGGACTGCCATTTTGTCCTAAAACAGACTTGGACTATGTAAAAACAAGAACTGATATTTTCAAGTTTATAAGAACTTTAAAATTAATAAAATATTTTGCAACAAACCAAAAGCTGAAAGAAGTATCTGTGCCGAACACCATTGCGGTTCAACAAGAGAATCTTGTGGTAAATGACATGAATTTAATATTAGACCTTAGACAATTGGAGGAAGAAGTGGAAAATAGCAGTCCACATGAATCTATTGAGATACAATTGATCACTGAGCAAGTAACACGAATGGTGGAAGCACAAGGACTAGAGATTTTTAGCGATGCGCCTACTAATTTCCGAACACCGTCCAGGTTTACTCCAATGACTGCAAAAGACTCTGTTGATACATACAGTGAACTTGTGGTCAATGAATTGAAGAGGCTTCATAAAAACATCAATGAAAAGAAGACAATCCTGTCGCAAAGAGGCAAAGATTACTATGCCTTGGTAGACAAACTTGCATCTAACAATGATTGTATTGTACGTAATGCAGACAAGGGTGGCAACGTTGTTTTATGGGGGAGGCAGCAATATCTATGTGAAGCCTACAAACAATTGAACAATTGCCTTAATTATGTAAAGGTTGAAACAGAAATAATGATTAACAGCCACTGAGTATAACATGCAATTACAAGAGTGACACAGTCAATGTTTGATCAGCCATGAGAAGCATTTGTTCTTGAAAATAACCAGTCCAGTTACCCCACTGATGTAACTAATACCTAAAGTGCACAAAGATCCTGTGAATCCTCCAGGGTGTAAAGTAACAGTCCCTTGACTAAATCAACACATAAACAATCATATACCACAATTTTTAATTATACGTTTGCGCATTACAATCTTTCTGCATTTATTACTTAAAAAACAAACATGATGTTACATTAAAAACATATCACATAAAAATCCCTCAATTGGGCTCTTCTAAATAAATCCACAGAATCACAAAACAACTTAATTGTTACACAAATAATAATAACACGCCGTTGTGGCCAGCATAACGGAGAAAACGACATACAAGACACTACACTTTGTCATAAATTGCACATCAAATTGGTCCCCTCATCCGAATAAACAGATTGTGATATATCTAGTCCACTTCTATCTCCAACTCTGTATCAGTCCCTTTGATTCTGCTCTCAAATGCGTTGACGCGTTTCGATGGGCTTTCTTTATATTACCATCTTTCTCAAGACTAATAATGGACGTTTTCTCAATTAAATTGTCCGTTTCGATTGATCCTTGATATCTACTCTCCCAACCTCGTTCAGTTTTTATTGAGGTCCTCAACTCTCCTTGCTGATTATAGTTTGGACAGTATTTAAAATTTCCATAAGTCACTTCAATCTTGTCATTGTATTAGTGCTTCAACGGCGTCTTGGCAAGACGCCGTTGAAGCACTTCCTTGTTGACGCCGTGTACTTCACGCTGAAAGGTGGCGCGATAAGTGGGGAGGATCATTACGGACCTCCATTCCCCCATTTTTTTAGATAATTGAAAATTGAGCGAACAACGCTTTCACCAAGGGGGCCGCACTAATACAACGACAAGATTGAAGTGGTTATACTCAAGTACTGGAGTATATATATATATATATATATATATATATATATATATATATATATATATATATATATATATATATATATATATATATATATATATCCAACTGGCAGTTGCCAGTAGGTAGCTATAGTTAGGACCTATTTTCCATAGGAAATCGGTAACATTCTATTTGGAATAACATTGGCGCCGATTGAAGAATCTTCGCAAAATTTTCCAAACTTTTGGCCAGGTCCGCTCCTATCCTGAAAACTTCACGGTGATTCGTCAAGTGGGGGCCGAGAAAAAAGGGGGGTCCCAAAACACGTTTTCCCCATGCATTTTCCCATAGGACCTGTTGACGCAGCTACAGCCCGAACTGCTGAACGGAATTACTCCAAATTTGGCAAAGAGGTAGTCCTCAGTTCAGACTCGTGCCTTTTGCTTAAATGGTGTAAATCCGTTCAGTAGTTCCTGAAAAAATTAGAGTTAAAAAGATAGATATATCTGGGCGGAGCCTAACCACACATCTCATCGTGAGATCTGATTGGCTGTCAGTACTTCATCCAAGGAGTGTTGGCAGCCATCTTGGGACCAATATACATGATAGCACCTCATTAAAAAGCATTGCAGTTAATAGAAGGTTTTAAGACTTTAGTTACATTATAAATCATTTGTTGATGGTACCATACTCATTTTAGGAATTGTGGTGTGTTCTAAGGTGATTTGTGAAAAAGCCTTCTGCTGTGATATCATGAATCATGTTTGAGAGAAAACTATTTTCTCATGCTTTTCCCACAGAGGTTTGGAAGGTGATCTATAAGCTAAACTGAGGGCATATTTTCTGTAAATTCACATTATCTTTCACAGTCATGTGAGAATGAAGTCTGACATTCTCAGTAAAACATGTACATCCAACAAGGGCAGAGACTGTCAGTTGATTCCTTTGTGTTCTACTGCAGCTTCCCAGAGTGTTCTAAAGAACAACTAGAGAGCTAACAGTCTTACTTATGACAAACGTATTGGACACCTGAAGCCATCTTGATTGGAAGAAAGTGGTAACTCTTAAAACATTTAATTTAAAAAGGAACAAAATGGGGGGGGGGGGGTCATTTTGCCATAGAAAGTATGATTAGTGCTGCAGAAAGAAAAATTAGGGCACATTTTGAGTGACTTCTCAAATCCTCTTCTATTTCAGTAAACAATTCTGACATGCAGACTGAAACATGCACTTTCAATACCAGCAGCAGACTTCCCTGGTGAGCAGTAGCTTTACTACAGTGATCTAATAAGCAACTAGAGTGCTAACATTCTGAATTTATGGCAAATGTGTGACACATCTGAATGCCTTCTTGATGGAATCAAAGTAAAAAACTGAAAGTATTTCCTACTGAGGAGACTGCAGTAAATGGGGAAATTAGGAAACTTCATAACAAATAAATCTCCCAAGATGGCCACCAGAGTCAAAAGAGCCCAAATGTAGCCCAAATATCACCCAGATGTAGCCCAAGTATAGCCCAATGACAGAATGTCCCAGAGTGTCCTAACGAACAACTAGAGCGCTAACAGTCTTACTTATGACAAAAGTATGACACACCTGAAGCCATCTTGATTGGAATAAAGTGGTAACACTTAAAACATTTAATTTACAAAGGAGCAAAATGAGGTGGTTAATTTTGCCATAGAAATTATGATTAGTGCTGCAGAAAGAAAAATGAGGGCACATTTTGACTTCTAAAATCCTCTTCTATTTCATAAAAAAATTCTGAAATGCAGACTGAAACATGCACTTTGAATACCAGCAGCAGACTTCCCTGGTGAGCAGTAGCTTTACTACAGTGATCTAATGAGCAACTAGAGTGCTAACATTCAGAATTTATGGCAAATGTGTGACACATCTGAATGCCTTCTTGATGGAACCAAAATAAAAAACTGAACGTATTTCCTACTTAGGAGACTGCAGTAAATGAGGAAATTAGGAAACTTCATAACAAATAAATCTCCCAAGATGGCCACCAGAGACAAAAGAGCCCAAATGTAGCCCAAATATCACCCAGATGGAGCCCAATTATAGCCCAATGACAGAATGTCCCAGAGTGTTCTTAGGAACAACTAGAGCGCTTACTGTCTTACTTATGACAAAAGTATGGCACACCTGAAGCCATCTTGATTGGAGTAAACTGGTAACACTTAAAACATTTAATTTAAAAAGGAACACAATGAGGGGGTTCATTTTGCCATAGAAATTATGATTAGTGCCGAAGAAAGAAAAATTAGGGCACATTTTGAGTGACTTCTCAAATCCTCTTCTATTTCATTAAAGAATTCTGATATGCAGACTGAAACATGCACTTTTAATACCAGCAGCAGACTTCCGTGGTGAGCAGTAGCTTTACTACAGTGATCTAATGAGCAACTCGAGTGCTAACATTCAAAATTTATGGCAAATGTGTGACATATCTGAATACCTTCTTGATGGAATCAAAGTAAAAAACTGAAAGCATTTCCTACTGAGGAGACTGCAGTAAATGAGGAAATTAGGAATCTTCATAACAAATAAATCTCCCAAGATGGCCACCAGAGACAAAAGAGCCCAAATGCAGCACAAATATCACCCAGATGTAGCCCACATGTAGCCCAATGACAGAAGTGTGCAAAACACTTATTTTTTGTGTATTTGCAGATTTATATAATGCAGACTTGTCAGGTATTGGAGTGCTTTACATGAGCATTGGTTACATCACACAAGATCAAATTCATTTTGATTGTAGACATGGGGAGATTAAGTGATTTGACCAGAATCACAGAATGTTGAGCTGAAGCAGAAACTCCAACCTGGTTCCCCAGTTGCAAAGTCTGCAGCTCTGGAAGTAACATCACATCCTCTCCCCTAGGTGCAACATTTAATCAAGTGGTCAACTGGATAAAAAAACATAAAGATTACAAATGATTTAAAAGTTCTTTGTCGCTATTTGAAAACTCAGAAAATGTGTCCCCATTTTAGTTTTTTAGAGCACTAACCATAATTTTGATGCAAATAAGACCCTCTCATATATGTAATTTCTAAAGGAAATGCTCTAGGTATTACAGTTTTGATTACATCAAGATGACGTCAGGCGTTCCACTCTTTTGTACTACATATAGAATGTTAGCAATCTAGTTGTTCTTTGGGATACTGTTGAGAGGCAGAGGCCAGGGGCACGGACTCTGAAAATTGAAGGCAGGTAGGAGAGTGCAGAGGCAACAATTTGACCACACTGGGCAGGCAGGAAGGGCAGTGGCAGCACAACAGACTATGGAGGGCAGTGGAAAGGGGGGCAGGGGCAACAAACCAACAATACTGGACTGACAAGAGAGGCTGTGGCAATATAATAGACCATTGAGGGCAGAAGGAAGAGGCAAGGGTAGTACAACCATACATGCCAACAGACCCGTTTCAGCCAGGAAACGTCCAATGTTTTTAAGCTCAAATGGGCTTTATTTGATCTGTCTCCTGTCTACAATCTCCTCTTTTTCAATGTAACTCAAAGGGGAAAATTAATACCCCAGTTTTTTTTCAAAATCTCCCTCTTACTAAGTTCAAAATGTTCGCAAGTATGGTACATTGGATCATGGTAGGCAGGAGGAATTGGGGTAGGGACATGGACTCGGATAACAGAGGACAGGAGGGACATGGAGAGGTGCACCAAACTGACCCTACAGGGCAGGCATCAGGGTTTGCAGCAGCACAATACACCACACAGGGCATGCGGGACGGGAGTGCAGCAGAACAATCCAAAGAAAGCAATAGCGAGGGGACAGGACCATGCACATGGACAACAGAGAACAGAGGGGAAAGAGGCAATGGTAGCTAGCTGACCATAATGGACAGACAGGAGAGAAAGCTGCAGCATAACAGACCATAAAGGGCAGGAGGGACGGATCAGGGGCATTACAGTGGAACAGACAAGCCAGGAGGGAGGTAATAGGGGTCTGCACATGGAAACAGAGGGCTGGGGGCAAGGGGGCAAGGGGGCAGGGCAGGAGCAGCAAGATGACCATGGAGGTCAGGCAGGATGGGCACTCGAAACAAGACACACCATGGAGAGCAACATTGAGACTATGATGGCATACACACAGACCATGGAGGGAAGGTGGGAGGGGGTCAGGGGCAGCTAGCTGACCACACAAGGAAGGTGGGAGGGGCCATGGCAGCACAGAAGACCATGCATGGCAAGCAGGAGGGTTAGTGGCAGCACAATGGCTATGATGGGCAAGAAGGAGGGTGCAGGGGCATGCACAAAGGACCATGGAGTATATCAGGGAGGGTCAGGACCTGGGCACAGACAAGAGAGTTCAGGGGAAGGGGCCTCACAACAGACTGCGCGGGCAGGCAGGAGGAGCAGTTGCAGCACAACAGACCAAAGAGGGCAGAAGGGTGTGGCAGTAAAATGGACCATGTAGAACAGGAGGAAGGGGATAGGGGCATGGCATGTGGACAGGCAGGGTGGAGGTGGCAGGGACAGGTTACAGTCATCTGACAATGCTAGGCAGGTGGCAGGGGAGTGGCAGCTCAACAGAACACTCAGAGTAGATAGGAGTGGCAGGTCCATGGAACATGGTGGGCAAAAAGGATGGAGCAGGGGCATGCACAAAGACATCGGAGGGCAGGGGGAAGGAGAATAGGGGCAGCAAGCTAAGCACAGAGGCTAAGCGAGAGGTCAATGATTGGCCATAGAATTGGGCAATGGAGGGCAGGAGGAGTGGACTTGTACATCATGCTAAATGGAGGGCAGTGGCAGCACATCAGACCATGCATGGCAGGAGGGAGGAGGCTAGTCCATGGATTCAGACAACAGAGGATAGGGAGGAGGTGGATGGGGCAGCAAGCTAACTGTTTAGAGAAGGTGGGTATTAGGAACTTTATTGTTTTTAAAACGTGTGTCTGTGCAAACTACTTAAAATATGAACAAGTATGCAGCATAATCTCACTTTTATTCAGGAAGAAGAGGACGTTTGTGACTGTGACTCCGGGCTCACTTGGCAGAAACACCCCCTGACCCTCCACCCCCCATCGCAAAATGTAATGCCCGTGAAAAGGGTAGGTGGACGCAGTGTTATATGGAACATAGTCCTGAGAGCACGATTGAAAATGAAAACTAGATATAGTATATGGTATAAACTATGCAACAAAAAGTGTGATATAAGATGAACCGGGGCATGAAATATAATATGCAATACATTGTGCGCAATGACAGATTCATTGGAGAGCGCGAGATAGCACAGGCACTAGCGCGTGCTATGCGATATGCGCCTTGGAGTGTAATATGCACAGGGCAGTGTTGTGTAACCTAACTAGTCTCTAAAGTTGTAATATAAAATATGTGCTGGGGAGTGTAACGTTGCATATGCACTGTGACAAAGATATGGATCCCAGATTCTAATATGTATGGCATAGCGCTGTGCGTTATAACATAGGCATCGAGGAAGGCACGTTAGATGGGGCAATATAACCCGTGCGAAGGCAAGTGTGGCATGACATATTCACGGGGTGGTGTTACAGTGCACATGGGCTAGAGAGTGTCATAGCATACGCACTAGCTGGTGGAATACAACACAGAGGTGTGTGGCACTCTGCGGGCACTGGTGGGTGTAACACAGCATTGGGCTCAGCCAGGAGCACGCTGTGACTCTCAAGTGAGGTTCGTCTCCTTTCCAGAGAGTAAAATAAAAAGTATTACACATCCGGCGGTGGATGTGTGTTTTATTAACCGTGAGGGGGGTTTCTTGCATAGTTTGGTCGAATTTTTGTCGAATCCCCTTTGAATGGCTTGGTGTGCGTGTGTATTAAATGTGCCCGTCAATAGCTATCCATGTTTGTATAAATAAACAACAAGGGTGTCTACTTGGAGAGTACCCACCTTTTTACACCTCTCTGCAATGGCGCTTACTGGACGTACCTAGTGGGCTATTTTGCCCCTAGGGACCCTCAGGATTCAAGGGGACTTAATCTCCCAACTTAAAAAACGGCCACAGGGTGTGTTTACACAGTGGGGAAGGCAGGGGACGGGGCCTGAGGTGACGTGTGCAAATACGCCCTATGGCGCGTTTTAAGTTGGGGAAATAATTCCCCTTCGATCCTGAGGGCCCCTGGGGGCTAACTAGCCCACCAGGTGCTTCCAGTAAGCGCCACTGAGCTGCATTGAAGAGAGGTCGTCCAGGCCGTGCTACTTTTTACACCTCTCTGCAACGCAGCTCTGTGGCGCTTACTGGAGGTACCTAGTGGGCTAGTGGGACCCTAGGGACCCTCAGGATTCAAATGAACTTAATCTCCCAACTAAAAACGGCCACAGGGCATGTTTACACAGTGGTGAAGGGAGGGGACGGGGCCTGAGTTAACGTGTGCAAACAAGCCCTGTGGCGTGTTTTAAGTTGGGGAAATAATTCCCCTTCAATCCTGAGGGACCCTGGGCGCCAACTAGCCCACCAGGTGCTTCCAGTAAGCGCCACTGCGCTGCGTTGCAGAGAGGTTTGTCGAGGCCAAGCCCCTTTTTACATCTCTCTGCAACGCAGCTCTGTGGCGCTTACTGGAGGTACCTAGTGGTCTAGTTGGACCCTAGGGACCCTCAGGATTCAAGGGGACTTAATCTCCCAGCTTAAAATGGACACAGGGCGTGTTTACACAGTGGGAAAGGGAGGGGACGGAGCCTGAGGTGACGTGTGCAAACACGCCCTGTGTCGCGTTTTAAGAGGTACTTTTAATCCCCTGCCCTATTATATACTAGGGGCTTACAGAGGAGGTCATGCTAATCACAGGGGGACCCCAACGCATAGTGTTCCCTAGTGTACGTAGGTGTTTTTACTGTATTCTGAGTGTCTTTTAACATAGCACTGGCTCTAGGACTGGTTAGGCAGACTCAGTTACCACCAGTATCCGTCTGAAAAAGTTGCGGGTTCATGATGATTTTGCAACAAGGCTTCTTTCTGCTCTTCTGTTTGTTCTTTCTGCACATTATCCTTCTTCCTGCACTTTCTTCATTTTTGAGGACTTCTGTTGCTTCTTTCTGCATTTCTTTTTTTCTTTCTGTGCGTTTTTTTCTTCTTTCTTCACATGTCCTATCTCTGTAGGCATAGTTAGAAATTAGCATTTAAAAAACCTTTGAAATTCACTGAAAAAAACATAGGTTTCAGGCACGTTATAGTTAGGAATTAGCATTTAAAAAAACCTTAGAAATTCACTGAAAAAACCATAGGTTTCAGGGGCGTTATAGTTAGCTGGACTTTTCACTCATACAAAACCATTGAAATTCCCCCGTTATAGTTAGTTCAGCTAACTATAACTTGCGCGCCCGCAATGCACTGCTGATGACGTCACATATTACATCACTCATGACCTGGTCAGTGACATCGCTCATGACATCACTGATGACATCTCAAATGACATCACTGATGACGTCATTGATGACATCATCCTTGTGATAGAGTGGCAGACCTCCTCTCCCCCTAATATAACCTTTGATACACACATTCAAAAATAGAAACTAACATTTTCAAAACAATGGACCTACCAATACCAGTTACAACAACCTATTCAGTAATTCTAAGATCCACATACACATTCACTCATTCACCAACAGTCCTATACAGTCACTCATACATGTACTCACTCATCATATGTACTCATACACCTATACATCCTGTTACACAACGCCACTCATCCATAGAGTTACTCACACACATAGTCACTCATGCTAATAAAGAATCAAACATCCATTTACTTGCACATACAGTTATACACACACCACCACACTTACTTCTACAGAAACTTACACATACTTAGTCTTTTAAACAATCACTTATAGAAACACATACTTATTCATCCAGGAACTCTTTCAATCTCTCACTCTCACATATACTCACTTATATACACCAATAGTCACATATACTAGTTTAAAACATATGTAGTTACTCATAAAGACACTATTGAGACAGTCATTCACTCACTAACACACCCATGCACACACTCATCCACCCATACAGTCCTGCACACATGCTGTCTTCAACACATACAAACAGTGAGTCACTCATTCATGTACCTATGCACTATGTAATACCCCCACCGAACCATGCAGACACTCAGACATTCATACTGATACTCAAATAACCAACTAATAACCTATATAGACACTCATGTAGCTACTCACCAACCCATGCAGCCACTTATACACAAAGTGAGAGACTGATACAGATATTTACATATTTAAACATTACTCACTAAGCCATGTATTCACTAAGATCAGCCCTGGGCGTAGAGGGAGTAATGAGGCTACATGAAGCATTACGGAGTGGGGGCAAATCTGCACCCACCCACACACCGCGTAGCCCTACTATGTGCCACCCACATCCCTCCCGCCCTCATTTTACAATTACTTATAAACAATACATAAAGAAAATTACTTACCTGAGCTGCCGCGTCCCGGGGCTCCATCTTGCTGCTTCCTGGATAGCTTCTTCTTCACGAATGCGCATGTGCGGGCGCCCGCGCATGCGCATTTGTGAGGAAGAAGCTATCCAGGAAACAGCAAGATGGAGCCCCGGGACGCGGCAGCTCAGGTAAGTAATTTTCTTTATGTAATGTTTGTAAGTAATTGTAAAATGAGGGCGGGAGGGAGGCGGGCGGCGGTCAACTCTGCTCCGCCGCGGGGTGTGCGTAGTCTGCCCCTGCTACGCCTACTTTGCGAAGCGCGAAGTGGGCAGTACTACGCACACTCCGCGGGCGGAGCGGAGCACTGTGCCCACCCTTAACTAAGATACACTTAATCAGTCAGTTATACAATCAATTTTTCAAAAACAAATCATCCATTTAGACACTTATATACTCATTTATTCTTCCATCGACCTTGAGATATACATATATAAAACATATGTAATTTTCAGAAAAACACACATTCACTGGATGATGTCATCAGTGATGTCATCAGTGATGTCATTTGAGATGTCATCAGTGATGTCATGAGTGATGTCATTGACCATGTCATGAGTGATGTAATATGTGATGTCATCAGCAGTGCATTGCGGGCGCGCGAATTATAGTTAGCTGAACTAACTATAACGGAGGAATTTCAATGGTTTTGTACGAGTGAAAAGTCCAGCTAACTATAACGCCCCTGAAACCTATGGTTTTTTTCAGTGAATATATATATATATATATATCTTTTTTTTTTGGGTGGAGATGCCCCAAACCCCTCTTTTATATATATATATATATGTATCACTTACCTTAAATATACTTACCTTAAATGGACTTACTATGTGTGATAAAGGCATTTGTCAGGTAAAAATGTGTGTGGTAAAAAATGTGTGGTAAAGGCATGCATGGTATTTGTCAGCATTGTAGTGTCATACAACCCATTTGCTCTTACCATGATGATTTTGCAGAAATTTATGATTTCCAATGCAAGAAAACTATATATAAATTACAGGTTTTGCATCTTATTCTATATTGCACTATTTACTGGGAGCCTTCATGGGAATGATTTCATGCACCCCCATTTAAAATGTCTGTACCACACCTTTGGAATTTCTGTAATAAATCTTTAGAAATGGTATTCCTGCTGTAGAACTTAAGTATTGAGTCTGTCTGTACTTAATTAATTGTATTTTAACATGCTGTAAGGTGCCTTTTCTCAGGGACACATTGCATCATGAAATTGAGGTTTAACACTGTCTCTGATTCAACCACCCTTAGGGGTGGATGTATAATATGAGTTAATATTTTGGGATGTACAATTTCCAGGATTCCCCGTGCACACAGTACTCAGTAAATAGGTCACCATATGCATGCCCTTTTTAGGTCTAGCCTGGGCAGCTCTGCGAGGCATGCTGTATTATAGTATTAAAGTGAAGACCCGCCCACTTTCTGCCCATATTTTTCATTGACTTGTGACATTGTCCTTCGTAAATGCTCAATCAATCAATCAATCAATCAGGGAATTATAAGCGCGCTACTCACCCATGAGGGTCTCAAGGTGCTGAGGGGGGGAGGGGTCCGCAGATCTGTTTAGCCGAAGAGCCAGGTCTTGAGGGTCTTCCTGAAGGTGTTCAGGGAGGGGGTGAGTCTGATGTCTACCGGTAGCTCGTTCCAGGTCTTGGCTGCAATGTGAGAGAAGGATCTTCCACCTGCTCTGTCTCTGTGGATGCACGGGGTTTCGGCCAGTGCGAGATTGGAAGATCGGAGGTTTCCTTTGGGTACTTGAAAGTTGATTCTGTCGTTGAGGTATTTGGGTCCGTTGTTGTGTAGGCATTTGTAGGCGTGAGTGAGGATTTCGAAAGTGACTCTTTTCTCCAAGGGTAGCCAGTGGAGACTTCATAGGTGTTGACTGATGTGTTCTTGTCGGGGGATGCTGAGGACGAGTCTGGCGGCGGTGTTTTGTATTGTTTGGAGTTTGCAGAGTAGGGACTTGTTGATGCTGGCGTAGAGTGCGTTTCCATAGTCCAGTCTGCTGGTGATGAGTGCGTGGGTGACTGTCTTCCTTGACTCCTGGGGGGGATCCACTTGAAGGTCTTGCGGAGGATGCGGAGGGTGTTGAAGCAGCTGGAGGTGACGGCGTTGACCTGTCGGTTCATGGTGAGTGATGAGTCGAGTACGATGCCGAGGTTCTTGATGTGGTCTGAGGGGGTAGGTGGGCTTCCGAGGACAGTCGGCCACCAGGTGCTGTCCCATGCAGAAGGGGTGGTACCGAGGACAAGGACTTCTGTCTTCTCGGCGTTGAGCATCAGGCAGCTGTTGGTCATCCAGACTGCGTCATCTTGCATCCATCTTTTAGATGTTGAAGAGGGTGGGGCTCAGGGATGAACCCTGTGGGACACCGCAGGTGATATTCGTGGGGTCGGAGAGGAAGGGTGGGAGTCTGATCCTTTGGCTTCTTCCGGTGAGGAATGATCGGATCCAGCCCAGGGCTGTTCCTTGTATGCCGGCGTCATGTAGTCTGGCGACTTGTGTGCGGTGGGAGGCGGTGTCGAAGGCCGCTGATAGGTCGAGTAGGATGAGGGCTGCGGAGTGGCCTTGGTCCAGGAGGGTGCGGATGTCTTTTGATTCGTTAATAGGCGTGTTAGTCCTTCTTTAGTACCGACTTGTTTTAATTTGTAACCTCATATGAGGACTGGCCCTTTTACTCCTGTTGTTACATGGTATGTTTATTTTAGTCTGTAAGCACTATTTTCTTTATTGAGTTTCTGGTCCCGCAGGCGCTACGTGCAGCGTGCCATGCGTGATTTCACTTTCAAAGCAGCCCAGGACAATTGCGGCTACTGCTTTGAAATGAAATATTTCTTGCATTCATGAGAGTTTGAGCTATTGCCATTATAAAAATAAACATATCAGTGCAGGGGTCCCACAGGGCTCTAGTCTTAGCCCTGTACTCTTCAATCTATATATGGTTCCCCTGATTGAGCTCATTTCCTCCTATCAGATCAGCACAATATCATACGCTGATGATACTCAGCTCATTCTGGTGCTGGACAGAGAGCTGCCTAGAGCTGAAGAGCACCTTAAAAACTGCCTCACTGCCACTTTCGAGTGGATGAAGTGCAACCATCTCAAATGCAATTCGGGGAAAACAGAAATCTTGCCTTTCGGCCCACATAATTTGTTTTCACCCAAACAATGGTGGCCTGAAGACGCTGAAGCCCCCCCAAATACCATCTCCTCTGCCCGTAACCTAGGCATCAATTTCGATGATGCTTTATCATTTAAGCAACAAGCAGTGGCCGTGGCAGGCAACTGCTTTCACATCATCAGAACCTTCAGAAATTTTTTTGACCTCCTTCCCCTTCCAGCAAGGAAAACGGTAGCGGTTGCACTTATAACATCTAGACTGGACTATTGTAACAGCTTGTATGCAGGAGCAAATAAATCTGTGCTCCACCGACTACAAATGGTCCAGCATGCAACCGCCTGTCTGGTCCTTGGCTGGCCTAGAAAGTCATCGGCCTCGGCAGCCCTCAACATCCTCCACTGGTTACCAATACATAAGCGTATCCTATTCAAAATCCTGGTCATCACCTTTAGAGCCTTTCACTCACAAGGACCCAGGTATTTGTCGACCGGCTTTAGGCGTTATCACCCTGCCCGCAACCTAAGGTCCTCTAATCAAAACCTCCTAGTGACCCCTAAATTCAGGCTCTCCAGTAAGGGTGGGAAATCCCTTGCTGTAATCGGTTCCAGGGCGTGGAACAAACTGCCACCTCAGCTTCGGCAAATTTCAACAGAAAAACTCTTCAGGAAAGCCCTGAAAACTTGGGTTTTTTCCCTTACAGACACTGCATACAAAGCCCTAGTATAGCATGCACAGGAGCCCTCGAACAACATCAGTTAGCCAACATGTTCCATCTTTGTTGACACCTAGCGCCAAGATGCTCCTTGGAGTGATAGCTGCGCTTTACAAATGTACTTTCCATTCCATTCCATAAATGACAATAGATTAAACTCTCTCAAATGCAAGAACTGTTGCTCCTTACGGCGCTTTCACATTAATATCAACCATGCCCCTTTCTTTACATGCAGCTCGTCTTAAGAAAGGGGCGAGGCCGCTATTAAAGTGAAGCAGCAGCATGGACAAGCGAAGTCTGTGCAGGTAACAGCGGTGGGGCGGCAGGGAAGGGTAAGGTGGGATTTCGAGGGACGGTATCGAGTGAAAATGTATTTTTTATTTAATTTTCCCTCTGCATCGTCCCTCGAAATCCTCCATTACCCGGCCCCACCGCTGTTACCTGCACAGACCGCGGCTGAGCATGGGGCACTTTTACAAAAAAATAAAGAATTTGTTTGTCAACTTTTTATAAAATCGCCCCATACGGCATTTTCACTTTAATGGCGGCCACGCTCCTTTCTACAGATGCGACTCGTCTAAAGAAAGGGGCGTGGCCGACATTAATGTGAAAGCGCGGCATTGGGCGCTTTTACAAAACTTGCATTTGCAATGCAATAGGTCTCGCATTTGCGGGAGTTTAAGCTATTGGCATTGTCATTTACAATGCATGCCAATAGCTCAAACTCTCGTAAATGCAAGACCTATTGCATTTCAAATGCTTGTTCTGCATTGTGTACAGGAGTGTCTGCATGTGACAGTAGTTCTCCCTGCTATAGTGAGGACCCTGAGGCAGTGGAAAATTGAGGGGGACTTTATGTAGTCCAATTTCAATGGCAGACAGTAGTGTTTTGGAACTGCTCATGTGGTGATGGATGCATTTCACTTCACCTCAATAGGAATCATGGGCAATTATGGAGTAATAATAATAATAATAATCCACATTTGTAAAGCGCGAACAATCACCCGTTAGGGTCTCTAGGCGCTGGGGGCCGTTGGGAAGATTAAGCAAGCTATTGCCCAGAGTCACATGGTGCTGGGCTAATCTGCCGCCGGTGCCGGGGATTTAACCATGATCCCCAGATTCCGGAGTCAGTCGCCCTGGCTGCGGCACCACACCTCTCCCACAGCAAGCACCAGGAACGCCATATTCCTTTCCATGTGATGATAGCATTTAATAGCAATAGGAACCATAGCTTTCATGTAGTGGGTTACACTTGAGTGGAAACAGCCGTTTCTTTGAAGTAAGTCCTATGTTGTGCTAGCATTTCGCCACAATAGCAACTATGGGCTTTCATGCAAGTGGGGTCAAGCTCCAGGTGAAGCAGCTGTTTGTTGTAGTTTATTTTTGTGAATTAACCACAAACTTCCAAAGCAAGTTCAGACACGTTGAGACTTTGTATCAATCAAGGAACATTGTGTTTGCTTTTCAGGCTAGCGCATTCATAAAACATAATGCTTCACCACGTTCAGATGTACACAAACCAGGCAGATGGTAACATGCTGATGACAATGACACCAGTTTCCTACATCCTACTCCTGCTCTCATTGACACTGTTACTGTCATTCACAGGTTGATTGCAAGCTCAAACATTTGTTTCCATCTTTTAATGACAGACTTGTCCTCATCACTGGCATCTGTCACTCTGTATAGCACAGATTCATCCTCTGCTTCAGAAGCACCTCTTTCTGGCAACTCAAAATATAAATGAAATATGGGAAGCTTTACTTTTCACCTGGTGGTCTCTCTTCAATAACTCTCTTGTAAGGCTGTGCGAAGTTGTAAAGTCTGACGCCTGACAGCTTTCCACATTTGTTTTCCAAGTCACCAGTTTTACTATGTTCAAAGCTGCACAGTATCAACCAGAAAAGTTGAAAAGGGGGCACTCCACCACAATGAGAAAGGCTCGGAGTGGCACTGCTCACCACTTCTCTTGCAGGGCAACACTCATTCATCTTTTCCTGATCACGGAGGTCCAGGGGTGGGATTTCTAGAAGCAGGTCAAGGAGATAATGTGGTCAAACAGCTACCAATACTGCCACCTAATGCTAGGGGTAGCCATACATTCTAGCATGCTGATGCTCTATCTAATTTAAAGTATGTTTCCCCCCTACTGTCCTATCACACACCTGATCCCCATGTACACATAATGGCTGCAAACCTCTCTCAAGAGTCTTGAGAGAAATTGCTCTGTTGTATTTGAAGAAAACCCCTGTCCCTGCTAACTTTGTTGCTGATCCAATAATGTGTTTGCCTGCTAATATGTAGTTTAACTTTGGTGTAGGGGTATTTAATATACAATGAACATGAGCTGTACAAGGGGATGCTAATAACGCTATTACATGTTTCAATATGTGTTCCAGCTGCACCCATTAGAACAAGCAATCATTCAGCTTTTCTTGGGGCGGAGAAGAATTAGCATGTATCATCATTACATAATGTGAACATATACAATCCTCTTATGAGTTTCCTACCATACATATCAGAATTATAAATATCGTGATAAAAACCTCTAGCATAGGATTTATACCTGAATAATTCTACAGTCATATGAGTGCAGTTATGCATAGCCATTGAGCACTATGAGTGCAAGTATGCAGGTATCAGTGGATTTACACTAGCTAGATATGCCTTTTAACTTCTAAGCAGGCGTAAATCTATTTGTTTTCCAGCATAAACATGTGTTCAATCCCAAAAATGCCTTCATGAAATGGACCTTTTGAATTTTGTGTTGGTTCATTTATGAGACTTCATACTGGGGGGGCTCTTCTCTTGGGCATGGATTGTGTACCATCCTGAGAGTATGAGTGCTCCTATTTTGGTAGATGGCTTTGTGGTCTGATGATTATCTGGTCATCTTCATCAATAATGCTTAGTGTAGAAATTAGCATGTCAGGCCTTCCTGTCCATGATGTTCTGTCTTGCTGTCATTCCAATATACAAATGAGGGTGTCGCAACCCTGTCATGATTCATGGGTACTTCCAATGCCTTTCTAGCTCTTGGTTGGGATTTCCTGGTGTATTTTAGAGTTAGAATATTATATACATTTTTACAAATTTGCCTAATGCAATTACATGGTCTAAACCTTATGATATGAATTTCTTGAGTTTGTCAAAATTCTTTCTTTAAAGCAAATGTGTCTACTATAGAGACAACTGACACTTTTTACAAGTAAAGAAACTCCAGTATTGCAATAGATATTTGCACGAACAGAGAAAATGAACTTAATATATACCCTGCATTTATTTTGTGTTTTTACACTTGTGCCATACAATTACTGCCATGATTGTACTTCAAACCATTTGTATGTGTAAAATGTAGCTCTACTGTTCACAAAAGCAGTATGTGTAGGTGTGAATAACATCACTGCACTAAAGGCTAAGCAGAAGGTGTGAAGTGGGAGTGTTAGGTAAATAAATATTTGCAGTGGGACAATGAAAGGTAAATTAAGTGAAATACATTCAAAACCGTTTGAAGTTAAACAAAACGTCTTTGCTGCTATTCATAAAGCCTGGGGTGTGGTACAGTCAAACATAACTTTCTCTCGAATGAGAAGATTACCATATGTTTTTAATGGGAAGACATTTGTAAGTTAATAGAATATGAGCAGTTTACTGATTCCTTAATTGAAGGATGGACTGGAAGTAAAAATTACCCAAGGAAATATTTTAATACCAGTCCCATGCTGAATCAAATAGGCGGTCTTGACCCTTCCTAGAGGAGTTTGAAGAGGTTCTCCTCTCTGAAATATTTTTTTTAAATGGAAAAGAAAATTCAGCATCGTTTTCCATTAAGGCAAGTTTCTTAGCTTCTTTGGGGGCGCTAGGTGGCGCGCGAGCGGAATGGCCATCCTTGTGTGAGGCTCCCGCTGTCCGGCAGAAATATCCTTCATTAATCCTTTTAAATAGGGCCAACGTGCGGTGTAACCCTGATGAATTGCCTGCTGGTATCACCAGGCTTTCATGGATAAAGTTTCAAAGGCGAGTTTGCTCCGACTATGACAGTTGGCGGGCTTGTAGAGGGGCCCGTGCAGCGAGTGGAGAGCGGACCTTGAGGTTTGCGGCGGTGGCGACTATGAGAGGGCGCGGCTTCCCTCGTGGTGTCTAGGCCGCGGCGGCAGCTTCAAGCAGCAACTCTCCGGGTGAGTGTGGCCTGAGCCTCGGAGCCTATTACCATCGGCACAATATTGGCGCACCTCCTACTAGGCGAATATCTGCGGCTGACTTGCCTGAGCCTGGGCGCGGGTGAGAGGGGCGCGTCGCACGGGTGGCGGTTCGGCCATAGGCGATGGCGCCATTGCTCGCGTTTCCCATTCCACCTCTAATGCTGCTGCATTCACGGCTGCTGCTCCTGGCCCTGCGCTGTACTCACTCCGGGGGCATGGGGCTGCTTCGGGGAGTAGAGGAGACGCGTGTGGCGCTGGTACCCTCCGGGCTTGAGAGGACTGGCGATTCTGCCCTGCACCCCTGGGCGCGAAGTTCTTATAGTGGGAGCGAGCAAGGGAGGACGACTGGAGGCCTTGCTCAGTGGCGCGCTGCTGGACTGATGGTCGGATTTAAGCGGACAGTGATGTGGCGGCTGTTACACTGTCCAGCGCGTGTGGGCTTACTGCAGTGAGATGCAAATGCCGGCTGGAGGTTCGGCGAGATTGCGGGGGAGGCCGCCCAGATGACAGGTCGTTCGTCAGTGGCGCCATTACTCTACAGCGCCAGACGTGTTCAGAATATATCTCCAACATCTGATACATGACACGCCACATATATAGTAAACAAGTGCATAGAGTGGACTTTCACTGAGCTCCCCTGTGGTGTCTCTAGGGGTGCTGAGGTCCTCGACAGGTGTTGTGGGGGTTGGGGCCCCCTGGGGTGGCTGTAGGGGGTTGCCATTTGCAGACACCTGCGTTGCTGAATCTCCCTGTCGGCCATGCTGGACATGCTGCCTAGGTGGGTCGATCGACCGCTGATAGGGAGGATCTGAATCTGCTGCTGCGTAGGGGGCGGAGAGTCTTTTGCCCCACTGGTCGGGGGGGACTGGACTTGTGGCCCTCCGACGGGTGGAGTGGTGAGTGATATACCTGTGCTGGGGCTATCTGAGGTGGCTTCTACGGACCTGATATTGGGGGACACCGGATGCCTGTTGTTACCTCCTGGTGCTTCGGGGCATATTGGACCGTACTGCTGGGAAACGGTTGTCGCCCCCTTTTCTCTCCTATTACCCCAGATGGCCTACTGAATACACTAGTTCTATACTAGGTTCACCGATCATCTTCCTAATCTGCTTTGGTACTTTGGACGCTGGTATTTCTGGTGGATAGGTGCGCAGTGGGGAAGCCTGACGCCAGGCAACCCCGGATCAATTTCGAGACCCAAAAAACTACACGTTCTCAGCAGCCTGAATTGGTAATGGATGCTGGGTCTGTGCCCATTGGGGAGGACTCTGGTACCGGGGGGGAGATGAAAGAGCTTATGCAGGAGGTCCGGCAGGGCTTAGCCACTCTTGCGGACAAAATGGACTCCATGAATTCCCGAATGGACAATATAGTGCACAAGCTGGACCAGCATGGCGAGCGTATTACTGAAACGGAGCGTAAAATATCCGATACCGAGGATGTCACGACGCAACTCCAAAGCACTGTCAACCAAATGGGCAAACTCCTAAAAATAATAGCAGCTAAAAACGAGGAGATAGAAGCGAGGAGTCGCCGGAATAACATTCGCGTACCAGAAACCAGTGGACCTGTTTACGGTGGGGACATATGTGTAGGAGTATGGGGACCTTGCAGATGAGCCTTGCCGCTGTGTTCTGTACTGTCTGAAGCCTTGTGATCAGGTACCCTGGAATCCCCAAATAGAGATAGTTGTCATAGTAAAGATGGGATGTCACTAGGGCATGAACTATGATTCTGCTGCTTTCTTCCGGCAGGAAGCCTAGAGATTTTCTGATAGATCTCATTTTACCAAAGCAAGCTCATGAAATTTGCCTGACTTATGCAGCGAGGGCCAGGTCCTTCTCCCATCTGACACCAAGGTTTTTTATACATCTTTAGGGGGGTGGAGCTCAGCTCCCCGGGCCACCAGAGGCATGGTGGTGGAGGTGATGCTTGATTGAAAAATAAGACCTCCGTCTTATCAGCATTCAATTTCAGGCAGTTGTCATTCATCCATCCTGCAATGTCTGTCAGGCAGTCTTTAAAAGAGGCAAAAGCCTCCGGGATTGTTCTTCGAAAGAGAACATCAGCTGGGTGTCATCCGCGTAAGAGACCACCTTGACCCCTCTCTTAGAAATGAGGGCAGCCAGCGGAGCCAGGTAGATATTGAAGAGCAACAGGCTTATGAGGTAAACGGGCAGAGAAAAACTTCCTGGCCAAGGTCCTTAAGGTCGGAAGGAATCCACCCACTGTACTCCTATATATTTTAGTCTTTCCAGCAAAATTGCATGTGACACTGTCAAATGCTGCGGAAAGATATAATAACACTAGCATGGCTGACGAGCCACCATCCATTGACATTGAAACTGAGTCAGGTACTTCTATCAACACATACTGCCTTTTGTGAATACTAAAGCCACATTTTACATAGACATATAGTATGAGGTACACTCATAGCAGCATTCATATGGCACACGTCTAAAATTGAATCAGAGTGTGATTAAAGTGTGACCAGTCTGGACAAAAGCAACTAAATCTATTAAATCTCTAATGGAAAACAGACTGCACGCATGTCAGAGGTGGTGAAGATGCATTTGTCAACAAAAATTGACGTTATCTCTTGTGATTAATGCAGTGTATACATTAAGTTCAATTTCTCGGCTTGTGTAGATGCCTATTGCAATACCAGAGCTTTTTAGCATGTAAAAGGCTATATTAAAACCATTTGCTTAAAGGAAAGAATCTTGAAAACTCAATAAATATTAACCGTGGGCGTAGTTTGCGTAGTAGCGCTACGCGTAGCTACGCGAAGTGCACTTCCCACTACGCGAGATACGCGTTGCGCTACGCGAACTGCGTAGTGCGCTGTTCGGTATGATTGCACAGTGCCAGATGCTTGTCCACACTGTGCAATCATTGAAAACGGCATCTCGCACAGTGCGAGCTATCGTTTTCTGCCGCTCGAGTAGATTTTTACTCGAGCGGCACCTTTCTCAACGCGGACTGGTAGTTTCTCATTGCAAGCGGTCGCGAGCATACGCGACCACTCGCAATGAGACACCTGACCTCCCCGCTTTGAGAATCTCGCCGGGAGGTTTATTTTCCCCGCTCGCAATTGCCAACTTGATGTTGCTGATCGCGAACGAGGAAAGAGTCTCGATGGGATGTCATTTTGCTCGCTCACGGTCGCCAACTTGACGTTGAGGACCACGGCGAGCAAAAGATGCCTACTACGCTACACGTTTTTGCACTGTGCTACGTGCAATTTGCGTAGCGCGAAGTAGCACAAACTACGCAAACTACACGAGGGTAGCGTAGTTGGCTGGCCAGGGTTAATAAATATCGCAGTTTTATATAGCGCAAACTCAACCCAAAGGTATTGGAGTCCTTTACATCAGCACCATTTACATTACACAATGGTACATTCACTTTTGTTTTTTTTAGGCATGGGGGATTAAGTGATTTGACAAGAATCACAGGATGTTGAGTTGACATCAATACTTAAACCTGGTTCCCCATTTCCAAAGTCACATCTTGGTTTACAGTATAACATTCTATAATACAAATTTTTCATAATTTGTATCATATTCTTACTATAAATGTACCGAGAAATGTCAACTAGGAGGAAGGAAGGCATGGGAAATACCCATGACTTAAGATATGATTGTAGAGCACAGCAAAAAAATTGCCAATATTGATGTATATTCATTCAGACTTTCATTCAAAGATCACATAAACTAACAGCTATGATCTGAAATCATCTTTTTTTATTCTCTTTACTCTTTAAATTTCGTTTTGTATTGGTATGTGCAACATCCATTTTTAGATACATTGAAATCACACCAAGAAACAAAATATTAAATGCCATAATACATTTTCAATACACAAAAACATCCCATTACAGAGGAATAACATATACCACATATATAGCTCAGGTTCTGTATAGGGTTTACAATCACAAACATATCAGCAACCAATACCTCTGACTAATGTCTCACTCGGTTGTATTTTAAATGTTTTAAGAGGCAGTGACCAAATGGCGACCCTACTGTGCTCACTCTAGTTATTTTGACAAAAAAAGGGGGTTGATTTGTGAGCAAACGTGGTGCTGCATCAACCTGAACACCAATTTGGCCAATAAATAAGCTGGTGATGCGTTTCAAACCCAATTAAATTTCTTGCAGGGTTCTCCTCAGGGCACAGCACACTTGGAGAGCTAAGATTTGAAGAAAAGAGAAGAATACTGAATTTTAGAAATTGATCTCTATTTTCATTCATTCTCACTACACTCCTACAAAAACACAGCCCACTTTCTTTACCTCTGTCTTTTGTGTGTGTATCCTTGCTTTTATAGCCACAGTTTACAGTCCAATGATATTTGCCAACCGTGGCACCACTCTGAAACCAATAAAATGTCAGAAAAAGCGTTTTTAAGCTGGTGTGTCATGTAACATTAAGTAGAAGTATAAAATATCTCTGTGTTATTGTTGGAGAGCTTACTTTTGGAGAGAAAATAAGTCACCTAACTCGCCTCTCATCCATGCGGAAAAATCATCAATGTTTTGTGATCTGAGGAAAAATGAAAAAACGCTTTTGGTAGTTACTCAGCCTGCTACTCGTTATGTTTAAAAAAATGACTGTGCCTTATTCTATAACAATTTGCATGAAACCAAATTCATTTGGCAAACAGGGCTCATGTGTGTGAATCTCAAGTGTTTGTGGTCCAATCCTGCCTGAATTGAAAGGTGGCAATGAGCAGTGCGTAATTGTACTGTTGTGTATTTTATTACTGCCACTGTGCTCATACCCTAAGGCAAACATGCTATTCCGTGTAGCAACTTCGTTTTAAGGAACAATTTCACAGTGTCTTTGAAAATGATGCCCCACGTGTTAGCCGTGCGGTCAGGGCCGGACTGTGAACCTAAACGCCGGTGGTATCCGGCGTTTAGGTCCAATTTTGAGAACCATCGGGCTCCGTTTAGATCAGACACGATGTCGTCCATGGTAGGTGTGATATGCCTCTCGCGTTTGATGGCCTTGTTTGGGAGGCGCATATCAATGCACAGCCGGATCTTCCCGGGCTGACGCGGTTTCTCGGCGATTACCATGGGCGATACCCACGGTGTGGGCCCTGTGACCTTCTCGATGACTCCCTGTTCTTCTAGCCTCTGGAGTTCTTCCTCGACTAGCGGGCGTAGGTGGAACGGTATCTGCCGGTGTTGGAGAGCTGTTGGTGTTATTGAGGGGTCAATGTGGAGTCGTATTGGCGGCCTTTTGATCCTCCCCATCCCTGAGAATAGGCCTTTGAATGTCTCCAGCAGGTCTTCGACTTGTTTGTCCTGGACTTTCCTGAGGAACGCAATCAGTCCTAGATCCTCCGCAGCGTGCCCGCTGAGTAGGGTGTCTACTTCCTGGTCAATGAAGTGGATGTCGACGACAATTTCTGACTTTTCTGACCGCACTGCCACCGTCATCTTGCCTTTCAGCGGTAGCGGCGTGTCGCTCCCATACGCGTAAATCCTGGCCTTGGATTGTCCGAGCTCAGGTTTTGGTCTGAGACGGTTATATTGTTGTATGCCCATCACTGTGACGGATGCACCTGTGTCAATCACTGCGTTGACTTCAGACCCAGCGATTAGTATGTCGCAGCGAGGCTGCGGGCGCCTGGTACTCTTGAGGGCTTTGGTGAACGACACTAGGTATGTTTCCCCTTCATCGTCAGAGTCTGTATCTGAGTCTTGGAAGACCTTGGCTCTCTTGCGTCCTGATTTTGGCTGTGACGACAGTGACGTGTGCGATAGTTGCCGCACCATCTTCCTCAGCGGTCCGTCCCGCCTGTTCCCACTTTTCTGCGTCTTCCTCCGACAGACAGATGCAAAATGGTTCTCAATGCCACAGTTCGTGCACGTCTTCCCTCTCGCTGGGCATGCCTGGGGGGGTGATCTTCATACCCGCAGTAGCCACACAGCCTGGTGTGGGCCGGTGGACGCCAGTCACGGGGTTGCTGTGGTCTTTCTCTTGCTCGCACCGCATCCGCTTTCTCCGTTTTCACTTCCGCGCTCTTGTCTGTCCCTTTCACCAGGGCCTGGTCCATTTCTTCCGCTCTCGCCGCGGAAAGGTCATGTGTCCTGGCCAGGACGAGGATATCATTCATCGGGATATTGGGTTGACGGAGTATTAATCCTCTCAGTGTCTTGCTCCGGATTCCCAGTATGAGCTGTGCCCTGATCTCTTCTTTGGCCCTGTCTCCTACGAGGTGAGTGTCTGCGAGAGCCCTTAGTCTCGTGTGGAAGGCATCCACCGACTCACCTTCGCGCTGCTTGGCTTGGCGGAGCTTGAAGTGCTCATAGTCAGGATTGACTTGGGGGTCAAAGTGCACGTTCAGAGCCGCCACCGCCGCTCCATAGTCGTCTGGGGTCCCCGTGTTCGGCAGATGTTTGAAAAGGAGATATACTTCTTCACCTGCGTAATGTAGGAGAAGGGACCTCTTCACCGCCCCATCCGTCTCCCTGGATCCGATGAAATAGTTGTCCAGCCTGCCCAGTCGTGGGGTCAGCGGCTTTGCAGAATGGGGGTAGCACCCCTGAAGAGGGGTGATGAGGCAGGCCCTTTGCTGGTCCGGCCTGGTCATCGTCGCTCATGGTGGCGCAGAAACCATGTGTCTGCTGCGGCTTTAGATGCGCCCTGTGTGCCACTGGTCCTCAGGGCAACTTTGCAGGTCACTGTACCCCACTCCGCTGTCAGGTGACTCTACCTGCAGGGTGCTCTGCACGGTGGCCAATGGCAGGGGTCTTCAGGAATGGTAGCGTGGGCCTCCCTGCTCCTGGAGCTGGTTTATGTGCTGCTCAGGTGTTGTTCTGCACGTTCTGCACAAAGGAGGGGCAGGGGCCCACCCTCGTCGCCAGTGTTCCGTTTTGACCAGCGGGGGGGCCGGGGGTCGCGCGGCGCAATTTCCCGCTAGTGCGCAGCCCTGAAATAATGAGCCGACTTGTTTTATCGTTGGCCGCGAACTGCCCGCGTTTGCCCGCCCCTTAATTTTTATACAGACGCGCTCACGTCCGTCGACGTGAGCGCAGGATACGCAACTCTCACCGTGCTCTACAGAGTTACTTGAACAGCCTGTTAAGGTCCGTCAGGGTTTGGTGTCCATATTGCCCAAATTGCGAGTGGTGGCCTGTACTGGCCGAACTGTTTAAATCCCGATTTAACATTTTCAACTTATGGGTCCTAAAGCTTTATTTGAATGTGGAAACTTTATTAAATTGCAGCTTAAACCAAAGTTACCTATTCATTCACATTGCTAGTATGCTCGACCAAATCAAGAGGTTTTTTAACGAAAGAAAACCCAGAACTGTATTAAGGAATTAAGGTTTTGACGATGGCTATTTCTTCCCTCCAACTCCTGATCTTTACAACCGAATCGGCGATACTCAATCAGGATGTTTTGAGAAAGTCTAAGACTGGGAGCTACCAAAATTAGTAATTAGATCCACTTCGATTTGTACTCGTAAGACTCAGAATGTTTTTCCTTTCGTTCTTGATAGGCCACACTTGCGTGAAGTTCCGGTACTTTCTGAAAAAACATTCCATATGTTTCAGCTCCACCTGACTTGTGGGTAATGTAGTTCTGGTAAAAATGCTGTTTATCAAAGAACATAAAAATCGTTCAGAAGCGAGTGCAAAAAATCGCTAAGTATACTGTGTAAGTCGTAATAGCGTGCACCATTGCCATGGCTGCTTGAATCATTGGTTCTATATACGGATATGCACACAATGCATTTTGACTCATGTACAAGCACATGATGCCTGAGTCACCAAGCATGGAAATTAATGATTAGGAATGAGCTTGACAGATATTAATCTTGCAAAAAGATAAGTGCATGCTTTAATATTGTAAAATTGTATGATAAGGCACCGTAATCCATTATATGTTGAGGATCAACAAAGTCATTATTGTGTGTGTCAGATCCGTCAAATGAAAATACCACTTTGAAGAACCTTCTGACTTGGTCTCCTAGTTGTTGCACATTATCTCTCAACAGAGATGAGTGGCAGTCACAAATTTTGTAATTCAGAAAGTTCATTAAGGCCATTGATTGCAGTATTAAACTTTATGATAAGGAACGCTTCCCGATGGCTCAATTTCCGATCCAAATCTCCACCTCTGTCATTTTGTTCAATTGATGAAATCACTGTCCACTTCAATTCAGCCTCTGTGTGTTTACTTTCCATCCAGTGGTTGACCAGAGGTGCTGTAACAATCTGTTTGCGAATTCTCGATTTGTGTTGGGAGATACGTTGTCGTATTTGTTGATTGGTTTTCCCAGTATAAAGTTTATTACATGGGCAAATAATCCCGTACACAACATTTCTTGTTTTGCAATTTGTAAATGATTTGTGTTCCCATTTTTTTTACTTAAATAAAAACAGATTTCCTTCTATCGTCTGGTTGCGGCAGACACAGTGCTGCACTTATGATGTCCTTGAATTGGAGGTAAGTTTAAATACTGGCGCATATCCGTTTCGGGCAATGGCTTTGAGAGGGCTGCACAAACTATTTGATTGCCCACACTTTTCTCCTTTTTAAATGCAAAGAGTGGTTTCTTAAAGGAATCATCCCAGTTAGTGATCAAATGCGAATTTCGGTTGATGATTTCTTTAAAATGATTGTGACACCTGTTGGAACAACAGCAGGACAGCATACCATGAACCTACTGTAATCATCACTGATGAAGAATACCAGGTAAGTGATAGACCATGATTTCACCTACAAACAAAATAGGAGAACACATACTCTCAGGATGCAACACAATTCATGCACAAGAGAAGAGACCCCAATTAGGAAGCCTCATAAATGAACCAACACAGTATTCAAAGGCAGTTAACATGCTTTTGTGCTTGAAAGTAGATTTATGCATGCTTCATATTAAAAAAAAGCATATCTAGCCAGTGTAAATCCACTGAAACCTGCATGATTGTACTTTAGGACTGTGCATAGTTGCAGTCTGTGACTATTGATAAATAAGGCTCCCGGTTTTCCGTTTAAACTGACTTTTACATATAAATATTGTCTGTAAGTCTGTATTTAAAAATATAAACAGAAAAATGCTAGTAAATGTGGTAACTGAGAGATTTTTTGTAGCTACAATAACGTAGCATGTTTACATTTGTGGATTGGTCAGTCAGAATTCAGGTGCTTCGGACTGTAGCTTTTTGGATACAAAAAAGAAAGAAACTCTTTTGCTGGAAATGTTGTCTTTGTCTGACATTTTTCTCTTGCATAGTGCAGCCCCGGGATGGTGAAAAAAACTGTTCAAAGCATGTAAAAATAAGTAAATCAAGGCACAGTGGACGCAATGTGGCCAGATTGTATTTATTTACACTCGAACACATTGGCACCTCTTTACAGAGTTTGCCAGTTAAGCGCTACTTTTGTTTTCCTGTCATTCTTTGAACAGTGATGAAGTGAACCATTCCTGGAGGTGCCTTAACAAAGGCAGACGGTAAGGGGCCATCAGGCCACCTTTTGTTGTAGTATCCTGGCGGGGGCTACGGACTGGGGAGGAGATGCACCCCTAAAAGCAATGGAGGGAAAACAAATGCACACAGTTTATCACTTTTCAGGCACTTGAAAGAGGCATGCTCTTCAGTCTCTGTATAAAAGAGATAGGTATGCACTGTAGGAATGTTAGATGTGCTGGTCTGTCCCAGTATTTACACAAATAACAATTTAAATACCTTTATTTTGCTTTATTTCTTTTATAGTGTTATAGCGCTACTCATCCCAAAGCAGGGTGTTAGAGCGCTTTATATCACAGTTACCAGTTATACGACAATAAACCATATGTGTGTAAATCAGTGTGGAGGATGTGTTAATTAAGACAGTGGGGTTACAAGGTGTAGGAGCCACACGTCGTTCATAGCTCACTGTGCTATATTAAAGGATTAAATGTATGAACTGCAAGTACCAAAAGGACCTCTTTGTTCAAAGCAATAATCCATTTACCCATCTACATAAATGTATCTAAACCTGTAACAACCAAGTGCCCATTGTCTATTTAAATAAATATGAAAAATTACTAGCTACAGTGTCATTGTTTTGCTTGCAACAAAAATAAATGTGGATAAATACAGATAAAATGACAAAAAAAGAAATATGGATAAATACAGATGGAAATGTTAAAAAACGACATACCATAAAACCGGGAGGCCTATTTATAAATAAGTAAGTTTAAATCCCATGTAAATTGTAGGAAGTAGACATTCCAAAGACTTTGTTAGCGTCATGAGCTTGCAAATACTTAAAAACTCATGGATTTGTGCGCATTCACAGACTCTTCTCTAACCCTTTCCCACATGGAAACAGACATGTGTTCGGGCAAAGAGAAGAAAGCTAGAAAATCTACCGGATGTGACCTCTACAATCTTGGAGTTACACAACAGTGCGGTCCAATTCTGCAACCCCTAAATTGAATCAGACTGTGATTAAAGAGTCACCAGAAAAAAAATCCCTAAATCTATTAAATCTCTAATGGAAGACAGACTGCACCTAATAATATCAGAGGTGGTGAAGAAGCATTTGTCAACAAAAAAAAGACGTTATCTCTTGTTATTACCAACACATTATGATGATACATGGCCACTCATTTCAGCGAACACTGCAATTGAGCAAAGAAAAAAACTCACACCCTGCACTAATTTCTGGAACTTCTGAATCGCATTTTAACACATATACTGTGTGAACAGCAAACGCTTAAGTGAGGCCCAGTGCATGTTTATCAGAACCACTCATCCTGAAACACCAGTAAAATGATTTAGATGTGAAAACAACAACTTAGTATTCAACCATGTACAATGTAAAGATTTCATTTATTTGAATAAAACAGTGAGCAGTGGACAAAAAACAGACACCAATAATGCTAACGAGTTATGTTACGTATATTTGTTTAGTGCACATCTCACCTGGGAGGGTATCCTGGAGCTGAAGCTGGAGATGTGTGGACCGAGCCTGGGTCAAAGCTCGGTGAGGAGTCAGGCATTCAGGGCCAGATGTATCAAAAAGCATTTTGCGATTCTCAAATAACGATTTTTACCAAATCGCTATTTGGGAATCCTGAAATGTGATGTAACATAACAGACTTGATATAGCGATTCACTAATTGCGTTTTCTTAAAAAGCGCAAACTCATTTAGGGAATAGCTATTTGTTATTGCCATTCCATTCGTTCCTATGGCCCATAAGTGTGAATGGTCCTGCATTACCTAAACTACGATTACGTAATTGGTAATCGCAAATTTGGTGATGCAAAGGCAAGGGTGCCCGGGGCTCTAAGGTCTCCCTAAAGCGCCCCTGGAAAAAGGTGCACATATAAGGCACACACATACAATATGTGCGTTACATGACACTTTGAAAAATGCAGTTTTGTGCATTTTTCAAAGTTTGCACAGGTTTACCATCAACTTGAAGTGGATGGTTATAGCGTTTCCTAAATGCAAAGTTCACATTACAAAAGGCTTCTTACATGTGCATTAGGGATTTGCTACTTGTGATTCCTTATTTGCAATTTAGGTAATCGCTAAACATTGCGATTACCTAAATTGCGATTGCTAAAGCCTTTCATACATAAGGAAAGCCTATTTTGCATTTGCAAACAGGTGAATTTTACGATTTGCACTGTTTGTGAACGCAAAATAGTTTCATACATCTGGTCCTCAGTTTCTTGCAGAATTCAAAAACTGAGGAGGTAGCTCTGATGTGCGGGGGCAGGTTATTCAAGGCTTTAGGAGTGAGGTAGGAGAAGGAACGGCTGCCAGATCAGGTTCTACGTATGCAGTGTGTATGTGTTAGTAGGAGTCTGGTGGCCTTGTGGAAGTTCATGCGATTGTTGAGCTGTGTGGGGCCTATTTTGTGTAAGGCTTTGTATGTGTGCATGAGGAGTTTGAAGAGAGCTCTTTTGTGGATTGAAAGCCAGTGGTACACTTTGAGGTGTCTGGTGATGTTAGTGCGGGGTGGGAAGTTGAAGGGGGGGGCCTGGCTGCTGGGTTCTGTATGGGCTGGAGTATTGTGGTCAGATGAGCATTGATTCGAACATAAAGCTTGTTGTCCAAGTCCATCTTGCTGGTGATGATGGCTTGAATGATGGTTGGCGTGTGTGGATGGGGAGCCATTTGAAGATCTTCTTGAGTATATGAAGTGTGTCGAAGCAGGAGACAGAGACTGCATCCACTTGGCCTATCATGGTGGGTTTGTTGTTGATTACTATTCTGAGGTTCTTTGACTGGGTTGCTGGGAGGGGAGTGGGTCTGAGTTTGGCATGCCCCAAGTGGAGTCCCAGAGCAAGGTCTTGGCATATAGTTCCTACAAATCTATATAGGATCTGCGTGTTTTAGACAACATAAAACCAAGAAATTGATTTCCAGACTTGTTCCACACACCCCCACAGGATATGTTCGCCTGTAGACCAGCTAGATCACAGTGGCACTATGAGCCCCTCTTACCAAGGAGCGAATAGTGTCTGACAACTATCGAACATGACAACCCTGACCCCTCAGGGATCGGGGAAACAGTACAGTATTTTTCACTCAGTCACTTCTGCTCACTTTGTCTCAGAGAGAGACACAGAATAAACGGTGGGGACGGTTTCAATAAGTATCTATTGAACCAGCTTCATTCAAGTATAAAATACATGTGCTGCAAAAAACATAAGGCAGAAACAGATATAGACAATAACAAGCGCCAACAGAGTAAATGAAAGGTAGAATATATGCAGGCATATAGATACATGGCAGTAATCATGAGTACTCCTAAGATGCAAATAATAACTAGATGTACCTAAGTGTACCTAGCATGTATGTAGGTGTAAAGCCATGAATCTCTCTAGGAAAGAGCCAACCCCATTACCTGATGTGAGAGAGTGAAGAACCCCATCTTGGTCTTGAGTTGGACACCCCCTGAGGGATGTCAGACCACTGCGTGCTGGAGTGTCTGCATGTCAGCATGGAAGCTTTTTCTCCTCTGGCTTGCCCAGCAAGGATGTGTTACATATATACTCAAAAGGTACCCTCAGGGTTCTACCTAGATGTGTCATGATACTGTCGGCATGTCAGCCAAGTATGATGATAGTCGTGACCCTAATATAGAGTTATTATGCAGAATATGGTAATCCTGCTGTGACACTGAGAATCTTCATGCATAATAAAATAGGCTAGTTTTTCGGAGAAAACCCCACAAAATGTATTCAGCACCTAACTGGGTAAAAGATCAGCGCTAGAACCGTTATGTAGAGCAAGGTAGGACAAATGTAGGTAAATGGTTGTGCAACTACCTAGGCCTATCTTGTGGTACATTGGGGATCATAACACCCACTCCTCATCTGACTGGACGACAAATTAATAAATGCTAAAATATGCCTGGTAAAAAGCATAAAACCATAACTAAAATAGGATTATAAAAACAACTAAAAAACATGGTAAAAAAGTGGTGGAAAAGTTAAAATGCTCTATAAGTCCTCTAAATAGTCAATGCACAGTTAGACCAACTGAGCATGCTGAAAGACATAGTGCTCAGTGAGAGTAATAGGAATAATAAAAAATATATATTTTCGAATTCCAATTTAGGGTGTTTTCGGCAAATGCCAAATTATAGACCGCACACGGAGAGCCAAATATTTATGTGTCCTGTGCAGGAGACACAACATCACTGCTGCTTGCCTATGCAGACGACGGTCGCTGTAACACGTCTTGGATCAGGTCAATGGAGAAAAGGTGATCTCCGTTTCCTGCAGCTGCTGCTGAGGAAGGACTTGATGCTGTAAGCCAAATACTGTGCTGGTGTCCTTTCCAACAGAGGCTGAAGCATCCCGTGGTGGCTCTAAGAATGCTGACATCAGAATTGGAATACGCTGAGGACACTGCACTACCTGGGCCTTGAAGGGGTCCAGCAGTACATCCGCGTCTGGAGGCGCAACCGATGGAACTGTTAAACAGATTCCAATACACATTCGTATCTGCAGAATAGGCAGCGGAGTACAGGCAATACGCAGTCAACCGTGACTGATCTGAATGATAGAACCCAATTCTCGCTTAGCTCCCGAAGTCGAGGTCTGCCCAGATGGAGTACCATGCGTTCATGGCACTGTCGCTCCAAGAGCGCCTTTTCCATTTCCTTGGAGTTGGGGATGTCCATTGCGTAGCAGGAAAATTAAAACCAGAATACCCACTACAAGTAGTAGGACCAGCGGAAGCCCTCCAAAAACGCTTCCCAACATGGAGTGTATTAATGATGGAATTTCTCTGAAGATCATCTGAAAGGTGCTAAATAGCCCAGAACCTCTGTACTTAAATAAGTATACTATCCCACTCGTATCAGACATGTTAAAGATACAATGTACTATTTCCCCAAAATGGAGCAGGAAGTTAGTTCGGACTAGTGCCTGTATCTCAGCTGAAGACCTTGTAACCTGGAGATCAAAAGTCTTTCAAGCTGAGGTTAAGGCCACCCCTTCTGTAAAAGTATGGCTTTTAGTCTGGTATGAGAATCAAACCGTAGAAGGTAAACATTCGCCTCCCTGACTGAGTAGGTCGGTGGAAACAATACTTGCATACAACATCTAACCCTGGAACTCAATGTAACCAGATAGGCGATGCCTAGTAGGATCGCACAACAACCTAGATCATTCAACATCAAATAACTCTCATTCAAGAGCAGTGTGAACACCAGATGAATCACGGCAGCTGGGGATCCTTTGAAGTGACATGATAAGTTTGCAACCAAATGATTACAGGCTTCGTGAAGCATACTATCCTGACAACTTAGAGACCCACTTAACGAATTCTTGCAGTCTGTACCACTGAGAAAGATTTCAGTGTCCCCATTTCTGCATCTAAATCTGTACAGTAATTCCCAAGATTCATGGATGTATTACCTAACCACCACTTCATACCTGCCTACTTGGTGGTCCTGTAGACAATTTTGAAATTGGAATGTTGTCACTAGCAAAGTTATTTGGCCATGGATTAACCATTCCGTGGAAGGTGACTCAGCCTCGGTGAAAGGTAATTGGTCCAATTTTTTAATGTGCAGCATTGTTTACTTTGCATCTCTTTGTGCCATTGTTGTCTTCATTTCTGTTAGATTATAAGCAGAAAACAGAGACGTACTGTTGCTATATCAGCAGGGCACATAACCAGAGCACAATAATTGTAGCGTCCAGCTTAGTAATAGAATGGATCGTAACTGCGATTGCCCATGTTGAAGAATGGACAGATCCATTGCAGAAGAGACAATCTTGCCCAGTTAATAAATCCTGGCTATTAGTGTAGTCATGCCATTGTCGACCAATGCCAAAGCCTTTTCTAGGTTAACCCTGTCAATTTCAATCAATCTCTCTGCAGCTTCCTGTTGAGAGATTATTTATACTTTGTTGTAAATAGACTATAAAAAGCGTTTATGACTTGGTTTCAGGGGACCTTTCAAAAAAGCCCTTAGATCCATGTCACCTGAAAGTAAGGACAAGTGTTGTTTCACTTGGGACAGTGTTGAGGTTCTCAGCCATTCTAGGCATAACTTTTCAACACTGCAGGATGTCACCACCCCTGTATGTTCTCGTTGTACACAGCGTTGGTCAGGCCTATGGATACAAATCCCTTCGGTGGTACCCCTAAATCTTGACCGACACCTATTTGTGATAGGCCAAACCAACCATCCCCTCCAATTAGGGTCTGAAGAATTGTATGAACCCTCATGTATAATGTCATCCTCCCTATGTTCTGTATAGTTTTGGTATCCTTCAAAGTGCGAAAGCTTGGGAATCCGAGGTGTGTTCAAGTCCTTGATCTTGGCTAGTCCAAGACAGGAAGTCTGTTGCACTGTGTTGTTCAGGAAGATAATTTGCTGTGGTAAGAGGCAAGCTCTAAATAATGCCTCAGTTCCCTTAACTTGCCAATCTTTAGTCCCCAGACAGATTTTATGTCTATGGTGACACTCCAAATGTCAAAACATTGTAAAGACAGCTGGGAAATAAAGAAAGCAGAGTATATCTGTTTTATATTAGTGGGCATATTTGTCTTTGAAGGTGTAGGTACAACCTTATCATAATATTATGTCGGGTCTGAAACATAAAACCCAGAAAAATAAGCAAACTCTTGTGCAAAGGTTTGTGAACTACCTTTTAGTGGTATTGGGCATTATTCCCATTGATGGTAAGTAAAAACATTACATGGGATACTTGTTTTGGGCAAGAAGTTATGACCATAATGTTGGTAACAATACGGTATCAAAATCAGATGTATCATCATACAATTCATTTTAAGAGAATACAGTAGATTGTTCTAAATCGGACAGCATACTATTCAGTGTTTCAGAGTCCCAATCATCACAGAATGTACTGGAGGTGATGATATCATTCAAAGACATTTTAAATATGTATGGCATTTTTAAAAGTTCAGTGGGACCAAATACATCAAATGAAATCCTATCCCAAGGTATTCTTTCAGGAATCGGGACAGCTATAATATTCACAAAGGACAGGTCTCTTCGTTCGCGATGAGATGATGTATGTGGTTTCAGGACCAAGTTCACATGTTGTACTAAGGAGCATTCTGGGAGATAATGTCCATTCAGGAGCAGGAAAAAGACAGTCACTACACCTGTCCAAAGTACTAGGAAAAGTAGACCAATTGTCATCCAGAGCTGTAGCCAGGGAGAAACAAAGTAAGTCTTTTTCAGCCAAAGATAGAGTTTAAATATTTTTTCTTTAAGGGGAACTGAAGCTGGGGGTGACTCAGGTTCACTAGAATCCCAAGAAAAGGTGTCAAAATCAATGAAGCCAGACGCTGTTCGATCTATATTTAGTAGCTTAGCAGGTTTTGTTGAACTGGCATATGACTCATTGCGAGACATATTCACATAGATTTCGGCATTAGGTCAGAATGCGATCTGTATTTCATTTGTATTTTGTTGTTGATCAATTTCAACTAGTATGAATTCCATTACATTGTTGGCAACTCCATTACATCATAGAGTAGAATCTGCAATCATTATTAGTCTTTCTGTCTGAACTTCCTTTATGGTAGCCAGAGGGGATTGACGGCTACCCAGGAGCCCACATGGCCGGCTAGTCAGTTTCGGCCACACAGTGAGGTTTGATCAGATCAAAGGAGACAAATCTCTTATCTTTCTTTCTGGGAATAGGTGGAAGAACTACTGTTCTTGTTTCTTCGACAGCCAGGACAGGTGTAGGCACTCTGTAAAACTGCCAAAAGATCATTGAGGTTAAATGCTTTTTCATCCACCACTGTGCTGCCACAATCGAGGTCAGGTGTCCACATTCTTGTCCCCCATAGGACCTCATATGGAGTACGGCCTCCTAAGGAACTTCTTGGCATGTTATTAAGTGCCCTCTGGACCCCATACAGGTAATTGACCCAACTGCCACCCAAGCCTAATACCCTTGCTGCTAATGATTGCTTTAAGTCCCGGAGTTTCCTCTCCAAACTCAAATTTCCCTGGGGATGAAACAGAGAGGAGTACTGCAATGCAACACCCAAACTTCCCATGGCTCCTTTGTAAGCCCAAGAGTGTACACGGTCAGAATGTAATGTGCCAATTACGCATGTCCCTATGAAGACTTGCAAATCCTTTATAACAGTTCTGGCGGCAGCCAAGCGCTGAGGTCAAACCCGTAGGAATCTAGAGCAAGAATCTACTGCCACCAAGATGTATGATAGTGGTGACCTGTATACAGAGTTATTATGCAGAAGATGTTAATCCTGCTGTGATACTGAGAATCCTCATGCATAATAAGTTAGGCTAGTTTTTCGAAGAGAGAACCACACATTTATTCAGCACCTGACTGGGTAAAAAGTCAGTGCCAGACCTTTATGTAGAGCAAGGTAGGACAAATGTAGGTAAAAGGTCGTGTCACTGCCTAGACCTATATTGGGGTACATTGGGGATCATAACAGTGTCTTTGCTGAACATTACTACTTCTGTCTTGTCTGTGGTGATCTGGAGACAGTTATTTTTCATCGATCTAGCGACTTCAGTCATGCAGGCAGATAAATTGGTCCGGTAGATTAGTGTCTTGTTGGTGAGGGGGAGTATGAGCTGAGTGTCGTCAGCATGGGATATGATGTTGATTCCATGGGGACAGATGATGCTGGCAAGGTGTGTCATGTAAGCATTAAACAGAGTGGGGCTGAGTAAGAATTCTTGGGGAACTCTGCAGATTAGGTTAACAAAGTCGAGTTGAAGGGGACCAGGCTCACCAAACTGATGCAGCTTCTCTGGAAGGAGCAAATCCAGTGAAGTGTGTAATCGTGGATGCTGGGTTGGTGCTTTCATTGGATAAGGTTAGGGTGAAAGACAGTGTCAAAGGCTGCAGAAATTGTTGATGAGGTGGTTGTGAGTGAGGTGGGTGGCTAGGTTTTTGTTTATCATCTTTCTCATGACTTTTAGCAGGAAGATAGGCTAGTAGTTGGCTAGTATCTTCAGATCTTCTGAGAGTTTCTCTTGGAGCTGATATAAGGCAAAATGGTAATACTTGGGACTGTTAGTGTTGTCCCTGGTTACAAAATGACATATATTTTTGAATGTTTAAGAGTTTTGGAACATGAGGTTATGTGTCATGTTAAGAGATTCAGAGATGTAAGGAAGTTGTGATGTTTCATGATGGGGGAATGTTCTACACAGACATTTCAAATGTTTGATGTGCAATGATGAATGAACTCAATTCAAGTCCAAAAAGTCCTGAATCATCCTGAGACCTTCTGCACCAAAAAGGGTATTGAGTATTAATTTATGTTCCTTTCCTTCTGTGCGAACAGTTCCTGAATCCCTTCCAATAATGCTTTCCGACACATGAGACAATGAAAGAATGGCTTCTGCCCAAACAATTTTGAAGGTGTGGCAATCTGAATCCAATATCCATCACTTATGATTTCTAGGACAAATTGGCCTTTATTGACAACTCCCAAACTTCTAAAACATTTCTTAGGTGTTCCAGTTGCCCAAACTGGAATCCAAAGCAAAGATCTTTGAAGGAAGAGTTTGATGGAGTCATTACCTTTCTATCCTTTGCTGATTTAAGATCTATTCATGGGCCAACAACGTTGTCCCTGAAAACAGCAAGTGCATCTATATTGCTTTTTGGAGTGCATCAACAGTCCAAGCACATATCTGTTTATATCTTCTGACTGCATTTGAGGAACCTGAAGCTCCTGCAGCTGCACAGTGGGATTGTTCAATTATTGACAATTTTGAAATGAAGTCCATTTTTTGCTGAATCTGCTCTGTGTTTAGCTGGAGATCTTTCAAGTGTGATCAAATTGTGCAATAATTTCCGCAAGTGTTTGTTCCGGTTGAAATGTTAGATGATGAGAATAAGCCTGTCTTATTGCTGCCTCCTGATTCTTATCCACACTTCTGCTGGGGAAGCATTTCTGAAATTATAACTCTTGAGATGATACTCTGCCATCTGGGAGTCAGATTTCACTACAGAATTGACTACTTGCATTGAACTTTAGAAATGATTGACTTTTCACCCCCTTCCAATCATGTGATTCCCACATCTACATATATAGAGCGAGTCTATGGTTCCTTTTCTTGGTACTGTACAAGAAATCCTCTGTCTCTCTACTACTTTGTTTCAGGGATGAGTAAATTATTTCTCAAGGCTCCATTACTTCTGAAAATTTAGCACCACAAACAAAACAATCCCTATTTATCGTCTACCTTATTATTGTTGTATTGTCCGGGGTCAATCTGGACACTGGAAGTCCTTGTCTGAATATAAAAAAGGGGCCTCCACAGCTTGTTGAGTCATTCATTAAATTGACCACAATAAAAATACTGCATCTGTATCTTGCTCTTCATCAGCAGCAGAAACAGTGGAAGGCTGTCTCCCTGTAGCATGGGGCTTCTTTGCCTCTTTTTTGGCTGCTTCTTTACTGAGTTGTAGCAGATTCCAGCACTTGCTTTCTCCCACCTGGCACCAGTCCTTGGTCTACTCTACTGCCAGGAAAACACCTATATTCTTGTGGTACCTCTGACCTCTTGGAAGAGCATAGGTGGGGTGCACAGACTGTTTAAAACTACATGGAATTTGAGGAACTATTCTTATATTTCTCTGTTATGTTTTTACAGTGCCATTTGGATCACATATACTGATGGTGCCACAAGAAAAGATTTCTTGCTAACTGTATGGCAAATTTATTTTTAATTGTTTTGTTACACATTCAACACAGCAGAGTAACTTATAATGTTGGTCCTGAGGAATGCCTTGAACCTCATAGTCATGATTGGCAGAAATATGTTGACCACAAGATTGGGTAATTTCAATATCCCTATTTCACTACGCTTTTTACTTCTATCCACTGGGGGCACCAGAATATTGTTTTCCGCCTACAAGGACATGGTTTTAATGGCACTTTTTTCTTAGCACTCTGCCCCTCACTCTGTCCATCTAGAAACTAGGACTTGAGGTGAGATAGGACACCCCTGCTTCTTTCCTACAGGAGAGTTGTAGCCCACACTGGGTAATTGCGGTCCCAGAGTACGGAGGGGACCCTATTATGAATCATGTCACCCTATGGTGAGTGAGATTTCTCGTCCAAACACTAGTAGTTCCTTTTCCCCTTTTTTCCTTTTTTCTCTGTATTTCTTCACCCCTGTACATAGTGTGACTTTATACATTTAGTTGTAGTTGGATGAATTACCCTCCTCTTAGACCTTCCTCATGTGAGAAAATGTATTTGTGGGGTGTCACACCCCAAACATTCCCCTGAAGCTACCCCCCTGCTGAGGCTCTACATCTGCCTTCCCTACTATAGTTCATTTCTGAGTAGGCTTTATCCATTTAGGTTTTATTAATTTGCAGGTCTTGTTGAGATTTTGATCAGTCCTGATAATCTTAATGGTCTCATGAGATTGGGCAAATAATCCCACTTTTTTGAGAGTTGAGCAACAAAGAGTAGATAGGAACTCATTCTGAGTGTGCCAGCATCTTGCATGGTATTCCTCCACCACAAAGTTACAGACACTTGCGGATTTGGTAACTCGAAGGGGGGGGGGGATTACCAAGTATTACAAAGTGTACATTGAGGTCACCCTCTGAAATGGGGAATTTCCAGGTGTAAGAAATTGAATGATTAGTTGAGAGCAGAGGGAGCACCACTCAGGTAAGAACCACAGCTCTTGTCATGGTAAAACACAAAACTCACTAAATTCGCCTGTGCTTATACCTCTGATAACTTAGCACAAAAGCAATCAGGCTTAAATTAGAGTCAATGTGTAAAGTATTTGTGCAGCACCAAAACAGCAATCAACTGAAAACACAGCACAATAAATATTCCAAACCAATTTAGAAAAATAGTATACATTTTAGTAAATAAATTAATACCACAACGACAAAAATCCATTCAGTGGAACCAGAAGTATTCCATGTAAATTTTTTAGGCACCAACTGACGGTATCTGGAAAAAGTCACAAGTTCAGGCTGGCTACGATGGAGTGCAGACCGAGCACTTTGTGAGGCTTTGCGTCACTTGACGTTGATTCTGATGAGCCTATCAGCTGTGCAGTGAAGCTTTGTGGTGCTTTGCATCATCCGGTGTTGGTTCCACTGAAGCTCACCCCTGTGCAGCAAGGCTATGAGGTGAGGCTTAGAAGGGCTTCATGTCACTTTGTGTCGGATTTAATGGAACCTTTGGTTAGTCAAGGAGTAGTTCTCTCTGATGCCAGCCTGGGATCCAGAACCTGGGATGCACCTCTCGTGTGTCAGGTATTTACCCAGCAGCATCAAAGTGCACATTCGAAAGCTTTATAGAAGGCCAAAGAGTCTCATCCCTAACTCTACGGGCAGGTGGAAACAGTACTTGCATACAACAGGACACAACCGCAGAAACTGCCACTAGATAGGCTATAGCCAGTTTCAGCCTACAGCAGCCCTGATCGTTCAACATCAAATAGCTACCATTGCAAAGTTATCTAAATGCCGGGTGATTCACAGCAGCAGGAGAATCCTACAGAAAACACAACAAGTTTGCCTTAGATGCATTACATGCACCATGGGTCTAAACCTCCCTGCTAACTAAAGAATGTCCCCAGGTACTCTCACAGTCAGTCCTGCTAAGAAAACCTCAGTCTCGCCATTCCGACAGCGGTATGTGAAAGGTGAGATCCATGTCTTGTGTACATACCCCTCTCCTAACGCTTCATATCGGCCCACTTGATGGTGCTTCAAGCAGTATAGGAAGTGAAAAGTCGAAATTGACAGAGAAATAAAGAAGTGTCTGTACAGTTCCATGATGGATCTAAGTTGCGACAGCCAATGTTTTAAAGAAGATATGCCACTTTGAATGATGTCTATCATACATGACACAATGTTACCTAGAGTATATCCTAATGGGCAAGGTAGTCATACCATTATCAACTACTGCCGGAGCCCTCTTTAAATTTGCCCTATCAATTTCATGCAGTCTCTCAGCAGCTTCCTGCTGCAAATCCATCCACACTTCTTTATACATTGCATACAGAAAGCACTTTTGATGTGGTTTTTGAGGACCTAGTAAAAAGTCCTGTAGTCCTATCTCATGAGAAAAAAGGGGCAAGTGTTTCACCTGAGATAATACTGACTATCTTAGCCAATCTAGGTCCAACTTCCTAACACTGTATGCTGTTACCACCCACAAGTGTTGTGTCTGCACATAACGTGGGTCGGGTCTACTAATCCTGAACTCTTTCATTAGTTCCTGACGTCCACACTAACCATCCCTTGTGATTGGTATGTGAAGATTTGTATGTGCCATTGCAAAATTTATTGTCTAATTTTTCCTCCGTTTATGCCAATGCTAGATCCGTGCAGCTAATATTAGTATTTAGGGCCCGATTCCGATCTCGCTCGGAAGGGCTCCTGACGGCATCTGCCAGTAGCAAGTCCGAGTCACGAGTGCAATTTCCGACCGACTCGTCCCGCCGTACGAGCGAGCGAGTACAATGTGAATATTGCCTCCTGCTCCAAGCAACTCGTACCTGTCAACGAAGCCCCCCGGACGACTACAACATGGCAGACTCGTGCAGCGCAATGGGCCCAAGTATGTTGCGCGCGTCGATCAGCCAGACAGACTCGGAGGCTCTGACTCAAAAAAGCTTCAGGTAGCCGACTTTAGGGGACCGTAGCGGCCCCCCTTCACCCGTAGCTCTACAACTCGGTCACCTACACATGCATGTATGGTACAGGGGGCACCCTTTTCCGCAAATTACTTTTTTCTCAATGGAAGCCTATGTACGCAATGTACAACAGGCTCCCATTGACTTCAGTAGGGCTCAGAGCAACCCAAGTATGTCAGCTCATACTCGCATCGTACTCGGGCGCTCGGAGCCCAGGAGCACGAGTCATTCGGAAAGCTCTACGGGACCGAGTTGGCCGTAGGGCTTTCCGAGCGAGATCGCAATCGGGCCCTTAGTTGGAAAACCTTTCGGTCAATGGGTGCCATTGCGTGCCTCTATGACAGCTGTCATGATTTCTCCATCAATCCTCGTACTAGACCAAGTAATTGCCGCAACTGCAGCAGTTTGCACTGTTGTTTTGTGACTTTGTCAGCTATGGAAATCCCTACAACGTATATTCCTACATGTATTATGTACCCTTTAGAACTTCTGAATCTATTCTAGCTCCAATAGTGTTAGGAACTCATTGTAAAATTGCACATAATAATACGAATCACACACAATAAGTATGGGGAATATGGGATCCATATTCTCGAGATTTCTGTTCAGCCAGTTGTGCTGCTCAGTCCTCAAGTGACTGCGTGTAGCTTTATTCAGGGTGGAATTCTCCATCCTGCATACAACTCTTAACTGGTGTGCATGCGACAGAGATTTGGTGCTTGGACCCTACAGCAGGCTGAGCAGAACCATCAGTATAATGATGTAATCATACTGATCTAGAGGCATTGCTTCATTCCTTCATTGGACAGAGGATATTTGAGTTAATATTGCAGATATGTTTGTGTTTGTAATGTAGAGTTAAATATGTAATCTACATTGTTGCTTTTAGTGAGTTGGCCCATTGAATGCATCTCGTATTCATGGCTTTTGCGTTTGGAATGCTCGCCTGTGGTTGGAACTGGAGTCACGACAATAATTTGTTTCCCTGAGCCGTTGATCTTTCTCTCACTACAGCAGTCTGTTCCGCTATCAGGAGTTTTTCTGTTGGTTCAAAAAGCATCTTTACCTATGAATATAGATGTGATTCATATGCAATAGGTACTGTGTCTCCTTCGTTAAATGTGGCATTAGTGTACCCTGATGAACCCACAGTTTTACAGATCACCAGGTTTGTGTTATTAACAAGTGTTTTGAAGCTAGCATGTCAGCTTGCACAGAACATAGTATTTGTGTGTGTTCAGTTGTCCAATACGAACTTGAAAAGTCTGGATGAATCAAGTCGTAGAATGGTGTTATCCATTCTGGATAGTCTGGAATGTATGTTCTGCCAAAATTTAGGAAATACAATATTGATTGAAGTTTTTTAATGTGTTTGGTGGTTGTAACAGCGCACACTTTTCTAAGAAATGTGACGCCAGGCATCTGACTTCACTTGACAGCTCCTATTCCGAAAACAGGACACAGCGATAGGCAATTTCTGATTTCTCTAAATTAAATTTGTAGTCCGTGTGAGCAAATCCCAACTACTGTGTGTAGTTGTTAGGAGGTTCAGCTATTGTGTATGCTTGAAAAAGTCTTGAGTTTGTATTTACTGCTGGGAATGTGACCCATGAGTAGAATACATCTGTCCTGTATGCTTCGTGGGCCTCAACCATGAAGGTTACAGCTCCACCCGCGAAGGGCAGTCTGTGTCGCTGTAACATTTGTGTAAGAGAATGTCTGCAATTTACTGTTACGTCAGAAAGGGTACCACTATGGGGTTATCCTTTGAACGGTTCAAGCTTGAACAACCTACAGCCAATATATAGGGCTTCATTACTCAGTTGAAGAGGATATTTCCATGACACCACAGATGTCTCCAGTTAGTTGGTAATCAGGGGCTTTTGGGTACACAATAAAACTACTGGACAATCCATTAAATAAGAACCTGTTGTAGGAAATACAAAATATGAACACACTGTCGAAAATATAAAACCCAAAAATATAGCGCAACAGCATACCCGAGCAAAAAACACACAGCTGATCATGGTTAACAACCAGATTAGGCCCAAATCTTGCAATAACATGAGAAAGGTAAAAACTTCACTTGTGGACACAATGGGATAATTTACTATAAAGGGTTTTCAGTTAAATTCGGACTCGGGCTTAGCTAGCATAAAAATAGGGCACATCCAACATAGATCCATTGACAAGGTCTGAGAATAAATTTTTGAAGGGCATCATGTCACTTCCGCAGAGTACCCTAATGATACCACTGTTGCTTGACCTAGTTTGCCAACCCATCAATGATCTGGCAAAACTCCGGCCGATGCTTCTATGGGCTAGACTGTGACGAGTCCCAGAACTTGCTAAGTATGCGTAGGGCCTAGCGGAAGTAATGTTATTGGTGGGATGGCAAAAAATAAAATGGCTTAAAGATGTTAAACATCTCCTTGGTAAGCTAGGTCTTGGCGAAGCCTGGGATAGCCGGTCCTCTCCCCCGAAAGCGACTATAAAGACCCACTACTGGAATTGGGTTACCAATAGGGTTAGTACTGTCCCAACTCTTGGCAGGCTAACGGAAGAGTTCCTAAGACATAAGGATGTTCCATTTCGGGAACTCTACCTAGATCTGGTATGGAAATCTTATGATAGGGCCTTATATTTTAGGAGTAGGGTAGGGTCTCTTCCAGTGCGCGCCTTAACTGCCCATTGGAAGCCCCCGTCCCAGACAACTCCTTTTTGCCCCTTTTGCCAAACTAGTGTAGAGACTGTACCGCAAATTTTGTTTGTCTCGCCGGCCTATGTGCGCCCAAGGCAAGCGTGGCTTAAACCTATATGTCGGTGTATGGGCACTAGGCACACAAGTGAGGCACTCCGTATTCTAATATCGGACACCCGACCATTGAATGATTGTGGTCTTTCAAAATTTTTATCGTGGACATGGTCCATTAGAGTCAAAAGGCTAGCATCTAATGTTTAATTTGCTTTTTAATTGAAGGATTAACCTCAAATCTTAAAGTTTTAACTCTGTTTTTATTCTCCTTGATATTTAAAGTTTTCTAAAGGAAAAAGAAAGAAAATTTTAAAAACTTTTGGAAAAAATGTTTGGAACTAATGGTTAATTTAAATTTGTCTTTGTATAAATGTCTTTTTGTATTAATGTGATGCTTTTATGATTTGATTTATCGAAAAATAAAGCCTTTGAACGAACGAAAATATTTATGGTCTTAGCAGCACACATGATCCCCTGCATGCACCTTGTGCAAAAAGAGTATAACCTGATTAAACAATGGGTGCAGGAAATCTGATTAGCCTAGCGCACACAGAGGTCTTAGGCACACAATGATACCAGCAAACACTCCACTGAAATTGCATTTGCCACAAAGACACAAGCATTCTCAAGTAGAAGAATGCTTTGTTTGTTAAGTATTGTCTAAAATGCAATAAAGAATGTGTAAAGGATTAGGATAGAGTTTGGGGTTATGGGGTCACAAGTCTTTGAGGGTTTTTTCCATCTTCAATCCGTTCTTTGTCGTGCCAGTCAGTAAAGAACTGTCTTTGCATTGTCAAGAGGAGTCTGTGTCTTTTTTGATTGTGATGGTTTCAAGTCACCCTGAAACAGTTGGCGAGCCACCCAAGAGATCCCTTTTTGCCCCTACCTGACTGATGGCACCGGCAGAGAGCACTACACACTTTTTTGAGATATGCAGACACAGTGTTCAACTGAAGTTCTGCCCGTGCATAGGGGTCAGGGACGTTCCTGGGACTGCCATCTTTATATGGTGAGGAAAGAGGGGACTACGGTGCCTGTTTGTTTATTAACATGTTTTTCTTGGCAATGCTAAATGCAGATGTAAATATAAGGTTATAAGAGATATAAGGGTACCACATGTGAGTTTGTGTATTGAGTGCATGTGCTGCTTAATAAGTTAAGGCTTCTACATAACTGGTTAACCTTTGATTCCCAGTGACGAGCTGGAAGTGGTCAGTTTGGGTAATTTGAAACTGGAAGGCACTAATAAGTGTTCCATTTGACACCCAAGGACAGTTGAAAAACTGCTTTGCTAAACTATACCTCCAGATTCAATCTGAACACTCAAATTACTGCTCAGGACCTAATTTCCAGAACCTCACTCCGTGGTCTTAAAGATGCATGGTTTGAAAGGAATCTCCTCTCGGGCGCAGAGAGAAGTGGCCAGGGGTTGCGTGTTGTATTTACCAAAAAGTAGACTAGAGATGTGATTATCACCGTAGAGTAGAAGTTTTTATATTTTATGACTGATGATGAGTGTATGTGTTTATAAATGAAACATGGCCACAGTATGATGTTGTCATCTAATATCACATAATATGCAAATTGTTATTTAAATGTCCATTGTATAACCAAAAAGTTTATATTGTAATGTGGCTTACATAATTGGGTGATCTAACTTCCCCATTACCTGTGGGTAAGTGTCATCAGGTAACACGTCTGGTGCAGAGCTGGACTTCATCCCTCGCAGAGCTAGACAGGAATCAGGTGGGCTGGAATTCCGGTATCGGGCGACCTCTCAGTGCCAGCGAAATGCTCCTCTAACTAAACAATGGAGTGATGTTGTTTATATATAAACATCATCCATGTTGATATGCCGAAGTCTCAGTCAGCCTGTCATTATTTATTCTACCCTAACAAAGCTGTCAAAAATAACAACAACATTTTGCACAGTAAGCTTTAGATTTTGCACAGAATATTCAAGGTTTTGATAATGTGCCTATGAAGATTTGCAAATCTGCTCTCGGAGCAGGTCAGGGGAGGAGTGGTTTGCCCACTCCTAAGTGCACAGTGACTGTTTGGTCGCCCTCTCGGGCCGCCCAAACCAGTCTTGCACACTTTTCCGATTCTCCATGCAGGCACAATGCTGCACTGCTGCATTGTGATTGGTCAGAGGAGCCTGGGTGCTTATCAATCACAACGCAGCATTGTGCTTGGTCAGTGGGGCCTGCTTCCTGTTCCTCAAGTTCCAAGAGGAGAGGGGGAGCAGAGACACAGGACCTGGCGCAAAGGTAAGTTTCTTTTTTTCAAATGTGTGACCCCTGCTTAACCCCCCACCTGAGCGACCCGCCCGTACCGCCATCCGTGAGCCATGCCTGCCGCCACTCCATTGAAGAAATGCTTTAACAACTGTACTGAACTTATCTATTCTCAGTTCGTCTGTGTGGAGAGCATGGTTACTGCGATGGTCGACATGTACCCCAATACCTTTCGGAAGAAGAATCGCAGGGAACTGCTTATCCTGTTTCTCTCCATCTTCTCATACCTGATTGGTCTTGTCATGCTCACTGAGGTAAGATACTGGTGGGGTGTGCAGGGCGATCTAGTCCTGATTCTCCCAATATTGTTGTTCACAAATCATGCCAAGGGGTTAAATAAAAGTAAAACAGCACCTTTTATGCCTTGCAAGAGCATTACTCAAATCCAAACACTAGAAATACCCCGAATTTCCTGAAGATGGCAAGCAAATAGAATGATAAAGTCAAGAAGTTAAAGGTGTTTTATAAATTTACCATTTTTAAGAAAGATAACAATTCAGGTTTCTCATGCAGCATATGTTCCCCTTGCCTTATGCAATGTACCAATATCAGTGCTGAGTACACTGGAATTAGGAACGACTACTAAAGAGAACGACTACATTTTTGGCAGAATTCTTGTTTAAACTGGTCATTTCTTTTTCACTGTCAATTTGCTTTCCTGGTATGTTTTCTGATTTTTAGATGAGATTTCCCACATATTCCAGAAAAAAAACATGACTCCCAAGTCACAGTGGTTTACAGAGGATCGCACAAAAGCAAAATTGCCCTTTTGCAATGTTTTGCCAGATGTAAAATATCTGGAGTCACAGGATGCACATTTGCAGGGATTCATTTCCAGCTCGGCCACCATTATCATCCCCCTCAGAGTCATTATAACATAAAGTGGATCGTTAAAGGGTCCTTTCTACTGATTTAATTTAAAGGAAGTAAACCTATTTTATAGAGCTAACACAGTGCAGCTGTGCCCATGCTTCTTCCACTATGAAGGTTAAGAGCTCAAGCAGAGAAGGCTCAGGGTTAGACTTTGTGTGCCCTGCACATGCAAGAACTCTGAAGATACATTTGGGTATGCGGGATTGCACTTTTGCATTTCATCTCTGTAATAAATAAAGGGGGTGATTCATGTTTTAGCAACATCCCATCTTCCTGCATCAATGCACAGCCATTAAAATGCTTATCATGGGCCAGAAGTTGCTGATGGCATTTCAATCCTGCAATATGTTCTTTAATTCAGCCCACTGTTTTTAGCTCATTGAGGTCCTCATTTATGAAGGCCTGCAAAAATTTGACTCCGCTGTTGCATCACTTTCTGTGCTGCTGCGACCGCACAAATAATGCGCCACATTGTGCCATATTTACAAAGTGACGCGTCTAAGCAGGCGCGTCACTATGTAAACCCCTGCGATACATTATACCTGTGTCAGGTATAATGTATGCAGGTTGGGTGTTCCCCCCCAAATAAAGGGTCGTAGAAATGGCGCAGTGAAATCTATAAGATTTCCCTGTTACACTTCTACGACACTACTGCGTCAATATCTTATGCCTGCCTCACAGCAGGCGTAAGACTGACACAGGCCCTTTCACATGGGGCTAGCCGCATGTGAAAGGAAACATTGCTGGAGTTGCATCTGTTTTCAGACACACCCCAGAAATGCGTCACTTTTGGACCTACAGATATATCAGAAATACTGACGTATCTGTGACTCTTTTGCGACATGGAGTGCCGTACATTAAAAATGGCGCATCGCAAGGCGGGCGCAGTGAAAACTGTTGCATCTCTGTTTTCACGCAGCAATGCGACAGTTTTCATAAATGAGGCCCTATGAAATTAAAGACAGCCCGATAAAAACAGCGAGAGAAGAGAATTAAGGGTCACTTGAGAAATAATGTAACTGCGTATCTGAGCAAAATGCCGTCTCACTTCTATTATGTTCTATTAATCACTTGAGAAATACACTCTGGAATAAATGGGGGAGAGGGTCTGCTGAAGTGTGTACTTTCAAGTTCTTAATGTGCCTTCATCAGGTTGATATTTTTCCAACAGCATTAACTGGGAGTCATGTTTATATAATTCACATTATCTTAATTGAAGTAAGCAAGTAACCAGCTCTAAAAGAAGACTTCCAATCTGTAGGGAGAACTTTATCTTCATTGGCTGAAACTAATTTCTGGTAGTGTTTCTTCTTTTATCCTAAATGTTGCCTCCCACCCTATCCATCTCCTCCCAGGACTTTTAGAATGCTCAGGGAGCTGCATCATCATGAAACATCACCAAACGCCTTGACACCAATCGACCTGCACCCTAATCACATCACAATTTTGGCTTGTGGTCCTCTTTTATTTTTTCAACAGCCTTCTAATAGCTGTAAAGGAGCTAGCGGAAGGACACGGAGTGGAAAGCACAGCTAGAATACTGGTGACTTTCTGATCCTGAAGCTGTCCATGAGACCTATTAGGCCAGAGGTATCAGATGAAGTGCCAGAAACTCCAAAGGGAAAACTAGGCGTAGTGGCTGCTTGGCCTGCCTACCCCTATTTGACATTCATGAGCTTCACATATATGTCTTGCCATTTACATCTCGGCCCCACCGGGAAATGCCCTGTGTAGCTTCAGGGTAGGTGGATAGGTGCTCTTGCAGTACTGCTCCATTAATTGGATACTTGTCAGCTGCCCCAGGTTGATGGTAAGAATGTGATGAAAGGGAAGGACTGGGAACAAGGGGGTTCATCAGCCTGCGCAATTAGTCAGCAGTCTGCGCCCAGACACAAGCCAGATATGGGCAGAAATTCATAGGTAGGAAAACTGTTTAGTAATTGTTAGATAAACCTAGGGGCAGATTTACAAGGCCCTTGCGCCACTTTTGCGTCACTATTAACATGGGAAAAGTGACGCAAAAGTGGCGCAAAGGGCTTGTAAATCTGCCCCCTTGTCGTTAGGCATCACATTTTCGTGGTGCTTTTACTAGTGCTGTGTGAAGTTGTGAAGCATGACAGCTTGAAATTTTGATTTTTTTTTAAAGTTCATCTTTGCCTAATACAGAGCTGACTAAGCTTTTTTGTGTCAAAATAAAAATAAAAGCTTCAAGAAAAGGTATTTTGCTACTGCTGCTGCACAGCACTGGGATATACCACATGACTTCCATTCTGTTTACCTTCGACAGCTGCGAAACAAGACAGTCTGAAGCATGATGTCCTCTCCTTGTCCACTGCACAGATGAACAAATTTAACTATTTAAAATCTGGAGCAATTAATGAAATTCTTTGATTTTGCAAGCTCTGGGTTAAAGTTTTGCTACTCCAGCATAATCTTGCATAATTGCTATATTTAAATTGAACAAAAATCCCTAGTATATGGTGTACAAAGTGTATTCAGGGCCCGGAAGTTAAGTGTAGCTAGCAGCTATTGTGCAACTGTTATAAAGTTATTTTTTTCACCCTGTTCACCCTCATTTATTGCAGAATGATACTGATAGTAACTGACTCTGATTGGACCCTGGGCTCCACTAACCAGGCCTGTATGTAAAACGGTATATAGGAAGGTGGAATCTGACTACATGGTTGCCCCCACTTATTTCCCGGTGTTTTGCTGGTTTTCGACTTAGTTTGGCTGGGATCCTGCTATTCAGGACCCCAGCCTATCTGCTTTCTCCCTTAACTTGATCACCAGTACTTTAGGTACACTCCAGATTGGATTATGGGGTACCCTTATAAGTCCCTAGTATATGGTATACCATATACCCAGGGCATAGGTACCCCAGAGGCCTACCTTGGGCTGCAGCATGTATTATGCCACCCCTGGGCAGCCTTCCAAAATGACACCACAGGACTGCTACTGCAGCGTGAGTAAGGTGGTGCATGCACCCCTTACTGAGATATAGGTTCACTATATCTCACCCTATCACTGCACATATAAACCTATCAGTCACCCCTATGGAAGGCCTCATCAATCCTGAAGGCAGGGTGTTTGGTTTTATGTGAGAGGGTGCCCATGCATGAGCAGAGCCCCTCTGCAGCCTTCAGAATCTATTCTCAAGGTTTGTCTCTGATGCAGCCTGACCATATACTCTTAAGTGCATTATAACCTCACGGTAAATAATAACTTTGGGATGGCTGCACGGAAACATGTTATGTTTGGTGTCAAACACCTTGGAATCATACCCCCACACGAGTAACTGATGTGGGAGTATGATACCACCCTTCTAGAGGGGGAGACATGACAGCACCGGTATACCCGGTACCAGCTTACAGAGCCCTGGCATCACAAAATGGATGCTGCCAGCCACAGACACAAGTCTGGCCTCCTGCTGCTGACCGAAACACTGGCAGGGGAGGCCTGGACAATAGGTTTCCTGTCACAGTGAGGTGTTATCTCCTCCCAGCTTTAGTGGATTAGGGCTGGGTGAGAGCACTCCAAGAGTGCTTTGAAGTCTGCACTGGGGGCAGATGTGTTGTCCTTGTGCATAGTCCAGCTCAAACCCTGTTCTGGCGTGAAACTGGACAAAGGAAATGGGTGATGCCACCCCTCTTTCCAAACCCTCCCATAGGTGGGTCCCTTGAGTTAGTCCAACTCCTTCCTTGGGTATAAAGAAGGAACCCCTGTCTACAGAACTTTAGATAACCCCCGGACGAAACTCTGAAACTGAATCCTCGAACTCCAACGATCTACATGACGCTAGATGACTGAAGAATCTCCCTTGGAGTAAAGGAGTTACTCCACTGCTTGGCAGGCACCAAAGACGCAACAGTCCGGTTTGCATCTCCGAAGCTCCTGAGGACTACGAAGAATTTTGCAACAAAGGAGATGGGTACCCGTTGTCTCTGTGGTCGATCTGTGCACTCAGCAACTCTGAGGCCTGTATCCCTCGTGGAGACAGTGCATTCCGAACCACTGGACACCGCGACGATTTGCGGAAGCATCAGCTTTGAGGCGACCTCTGCAGCTGAGCTTTGGGTTAATTTTAGCCCTCACCCTGAGAAGCATTTGCACCGAAGATTGCCCGCCTACACTCCACGAGTGTTCTGTGAGCTGGCCCTTTGTGTTTTCTCTCGAGGTCCCTTCGCGATCCCTGGTCCATTGACTGGTGGGTCTCTGTGAAGGCAACTCTAACTTTAATTGGGCTTCCCTGGTTGCTCCAGACGTGCTCTGACTCTCCATTGCTTGGGGAGTCCCCAGGACCTTGCTGGTCCGCACCGAAGCATCTTTCCTCTTCCTGCGTGGGTTGCTGTTGCCAAGGCTTGTTGTGTCCAATCCGGGCACCGACATTGCAGCACTCGACATACTTCGTGGGACAGCTTGAATCCAGCTCCTGGTTGTCGTCGACACCTCCTGATCCTTGTGGCTGAAGAGTCAAGCTTCCCTTCCTCACACCTAAAAGTACCCAACATCGGTGGGCATTTGTCTTTTGTGCCCCTGGTAATTGGCAAGTGACCCAGACTCTGTCCCCTCTGCTTTCAGGTTCTTCACATCTTCAATCCAGGTGTGGATCTCTATGGACACTTCTTCTCTTCCCGGCAGCAGCACTTTTCAGCATCTTGCCATTGAAATCGACGAAGACGCCCAACACCATTTGACACCTATGCAACCGGCTTTCCTGGGTGAGGTAACACAAGTACTCCTGTGCTCCCATGGGTGTTGGCCATAGAACCATCTAAGTCCAAAAGGGTTTGTTCCTAGTCCACTCCTAAGTGTCCTTAATCTTTAAAATTCCCCAACCACGACTTTCCCCATAGAAGCTAAAGGAGCTCGCGGCTGTGTTCTCACACTGCACACATTTGTCACTACCTTGGGTGGTTCCTTAGGGTCCCAGCGATTCTACAGGCTCTAGACCTTGTGTCTAGTCAAGTCTTGGTTCGTATACCACTTTCTTAATATATGGTTTGGTTCGCCCCTAGGGCCTATCATATATTGTGCTAATTTACTGTGATATTTTTTTTTTTTTATTTTTTTTTTTTTTGAAAAAGTTTTTATTGAGCAACAATTCGGTCACAAGTATGGGCCTACAACCACCCGGGCCGGCCGCTAGGTACATAAGGAAATACACACATATCAAAGTTGCAATCCGTCCCCAGGGCACTGCCCCGCAGTGGCTCAAGATAGTTCTCGAAGAACAGCAAGCGTCAGTCCAACAGTAACAGAAACAAAAGAAAAACAATAAAAACAAAAGGCGAGTTACGAGGGATACCAGTGCGGTTCAGGCTCCCCCCGGGAAACTCCAGTCAGAACATTTGAGCAATCCGCTAAAGAGAGGAGTACCGGGAGGCCGGGGACGGAGGGGGGGGGGGAAAGGGGGGTCAAGGAGGATGAACGTCCCTATGTAGTTGTTACAAAAAGCGCCAGGAACCGTCGAGGGTCAGGGGGACATGGCGATATCAGTGTCTACCAGGGGGGGCGTACAGATGCCTCCGCGATACGCATTCCATTGGCCCCAAATTCTACCCCATGCCCCCGGCTTGCCACGGGCCACATACACTGTCTTCTCCCGAAACATACACCAGTCCATATTCTCCTTCCATACTGACACGGTGGGCGGCCGTTGAGCGCCCCAAAGTTGCGCTATATCCCTCTTGGCAATCATGTTCCCTAGGGCCGCCCACCGAGTCTGAGCCGCGTTGTAGTCATTGGGCTCCCACACATTCAGGACACAGCGACGCACCTCCGGCAGCAGTACAACCCCGGTGACCTGTCCCATAACCGTATGGACCCGGCGCCAATAGTCCGCCACCTCGCGACACTCCCAAAGGATATGAAGAAAGGTGGCGCTGAGCCCGCAGCCTCGTTTACAGAGCCCGTCGTCGGAAAATCCCATCGCGACCAAGCGCGGACCCGTAACATACACCCGGTGGAGAATCTTGAGCTGTACCAACCGGAGACGAGCCGGAATGGCAACCTCCTTGGGGGACGACAGTGCAGACTGCCAGTCTTCGTCGTCCAATTCGACCCCATCCCCAGTCCAAGCCCCCCGAAGGCGCACCAGGAGATCCGCCCGGTGATTGATCAATTTTTTATAAATTAAAGAAATAGTACTATCAGGGACATGTCCGTCAAGTACGCGGTCCTCGAGGGGCGAGGAAACAGGGATCTTGGTCCCCTCCCCGAAGACCGAGAGCAGGGCGTGTCGAACCTGGGCGTAGCGGAAGAACTCCCTGTCGGTCAGCTCGTATTCGGCCTGGAGCACCGCGAAAGTCTTGACCGCGCCCTTGTGCCACAGGTCTCCCACTTTGCTGATACCAATCGTGTCCCACTGGTCAAACCCCTTGGTGGTCCACAAGCTGCCCAGGCGGTCGGAGGCAAACAAGGGAGTAGCACATGTCATTCGCTCACTCCAGCCCATGGCCGCAGTGGCAGCCCTCCAGGTCCGCACAGCAATCTTAGTAGGACCCGTAAGGGTCCGGTCAGCCAGGCGGGAATAAAGTGCCCTGTTGTAGTTCCCGCCGGGAAGCAGGAACTTGTCCATCTCATACGCCGGATTCAAGCCGGGCGCATACGTGGCGTGGTTAATGGCAGATAGCTGCGAGGCCCAATAGTACCTGCGAATGTCAGGAAGCGCGATGCCCCCGTCATACCAGGGGAGAGTGAGCTTGGCAAGAGCAATACGCGCCCGGCCGTTCCACACCAGTCTCCTCTGCAGGCTCTCCACCTCCCGAAAGTAGGCCACTGGGATAACGTCAAAGGAGTTCTGGAGTGCATAGAGGAACCTGGGAAGGGACATCATTTTAAACAGCGCGGCCCGACCCAGCGGGGACAGGGGCAGCCTGCACCACCGGGCCGTGTCCTCCCGCAGCCGCCGAAGTGGACGCAGAAGATTCTGCTCGTAGCGAGCCACCGGGTCCAGCGAAACGTATATCCCCAGGTACTTAAAGCCGCTCAGAGATATTTGAATCGGGAGCCGAGGCGGCAGGAGAGGAGGACCACCAGCGATGGGATAAACGCAGGATTTAGACCAATTGATCGTGAGACCCGAATTGTTCCCAAAGGAGGTCAGAACGTCAAAGAGGACGTCGAGTGACTGCCGCGGTGAGGTGAGGTACAGGAGAATGTCGTCCGCATACAGCGAGACCCGATCTTCAAAGCCCGGGCCCCACCGGATCCCTCTAAGCGAGGGCTCCCAACGGAGCCAGGCAGCGAGTGGCTCCAGGGCGAGAGCAAAAAGCAACGGGGACAACGGGCACCCCTGCCTCGTGCCCCTGCCGAGGGCAAAGGGCCGAGAGACCCGCCCATTCACCACCACTTGAGCCATGGGTCCCGTGTAAAGGAGCCTCACCCAGCCAATAAATCCCTCCCCAAAGCCGAATTTATCCAAGACGGCCCAGAGGAATGGCCACTCAATAGTGTCAAATGCCATCGTGGCATCCAAAGAGACCAGCACGGCCGGCGCGGTGAGGAGCTCCGCCCTGGCGAGGACCCCGTGCAGACGCCGCAAGTTAAGAGCGGTGTTGCGGTGCGGGATGAAGCCGCATTGGTCCGGAGGAATAAGGTCGCACACGACACTCAACAATCGATTGGCCAGGACTTTCGCCAGGATTTTAGGCTCTGCATTGAGCAGTGAAATAGGCCGGTAAGAGGTACAGCGGTCACGCGGCTTGCCCTCCTTGGGGAGAACGACTATAGTGGCCAGGCGCTGGTCGGCCGGAAGGGAACCCGCCGCAAGAGAGTCGCGGAACATGCGGCCGAGGAAGGGCGCAAGCTTATCAGGACGCAATTTGTATAGTTCAATGGGCAGACCGTTAGGACCCATAGCCTTGCCCGAGCGAAGGGAACGAATCGCGGTCGCTATTTCATCCGACGATAAGGGGGCGTCCAGCCGCTCCCGGTCCTCAACGGACAGGCCGGGCAGAGCAATATCTCTCAATAGGAGGCGAGAGTCATCTTCGTCCCTGTCAGTCACCGGGGAGTACACCGCCCGGAGGTGGTCAGCGAAGCATTCCACAATCTCATCCGGTTCAGTCACACACCCACCATCCGCAGCACGCAACTCGGGGACCACGCGATTCACTCTCTCCTTTTTGTCCAGCCACGCAATCAACTTTCCCGCCTTGTCCCCCGCGTCATACAATCGGCCCTGCTGCTCCCTATACATAGTTTGGGCCGCGTCAGTGACCAGGGACCTATATTCGAACTGTTTCAGGCTAAGGGCATGTAGCCCGTCCGGAGTAATATTCGCCTCCAAGGCCGACTCCAGCCCCGAGACGTCAGTCTCCAGCTTCACCACCGCCTCGCTCCTAACCTTCTTGGCCACCACTATCTGGGCGAGGGCGTGTCCGCGTATAACAGTTTTAAAGGCTTCCCAAAGGGACAACGCAGACGACACCGACCCCTCGTTTTCACTGAAGTATTGGTCCATGGCCTTAACCAGGCTGTCACGGGTCACAGGGTCCCGCAGGTACCAGGGGTTAATGGGAGCTATCCGCCCTGCGGACCGCGGCCCGGTGTCAAAGAGAAGCCACAGCGGAGAATGGTCGGAGATACCACGCGCCAGGTGTCTGACCTCTCGAATCCGACCAGTCTGCGCCGCTGGCATAAGGAAGTAGTCTAACCTGGAGAGACTCCCATGCGCCCCCGAATGAAAAGTGAACTGGCACTGGGTCGGATGCAGTAGTCTCCAACTATCCACCAAGCCGAAGGTCTCCAACATCCCACCCAGCCATGACTGGGCAGCGGGGAGGGTCCTCGGTGGGTGACGATCCAGTTCACCCGAAACCACAGAATTAAAGTCCCCGCCCATGAGCAGGAGGCCGTCCGGGAGGTCAAGCAGCATTCGACCCAAATCAGCAAAGGTGGAGTTCTGGAGGCCCGGGGGGACGTAGACTGAAACCAGGGTAAGGGGCTGCCCCTCCCACCTCCCAATCAGACACACATAGCGCCCTCTGTCATCCGAGACTATCCTCGTGATCTCCACCGGAAGGGAGGTTCGCAGGAGAATGCCCACCCCCCTGGAGCCAGTTGTGAAACCAGAATGGGCTACGAGGCGGTATCCCCCTCTGTGCATCGCATGGCAGACATTGCCGACCAAATGCGTCTCCTGGAGAAACACCACATCAGGAGTCAAACGGCGCAAATATTGCAGTACAACACCCCGCTTAATACGGTCCCCCAACCCATTGACGTTCCACGACATAAGCCTCAACCCGTCTCCCCCCATCCCCTCCAATAGAGCAAGAAGCCCCCAGCCCGCAGCACCGCTCCCAAATATGGATAAAAATCAATTCCTCGCCCTGTAAACAAAAAACACACAACTAAACAACCCCTCTTCCCCCCCAACCCCACCCCAAGTCCACCGCCCCCCACCCTGCACCCCTGCGGGCCTAAGACCCCCCCCAACTTGCAGTGTGCCTGTCGCCCCGCTAACCCCATTCTACAAAAAGACCCCGGAGGAGGAAAGGGACCCGAACCCGCCCGCACCCCTCACAGTCCTGGTAAAACACAGTATGCAAAAGAAGTAAGACCCAACTGTACAGTGCAAAAACGCAAAAGCAAGGACCAAAGGTCAGTCTAAGGGGACCCGTCACCTGCGGTGCCCCCAGAGGGCCCGGGCCGGCCACCCCCGTCCGGCAGCGAGTCCAGCCAGTCACTTGCGGCCACAGGAGTGTCAAAAAAGACTGTCCGCTCTCCATGCTCCACTCGAAGTTTCGCCGGGTAGAGCATCAAATACTTCAGGCCTAGCTCGCGGAGACGGCGCTTCACCCCCTGGAATCCCATCCGCTGTTTCTGGACCAGTTGCGTGAAGTCCGGGTAAAAGTTGACGATCGAGTTCTCGTAGCGGACCGGGCCACGGGTCCGTGAAGCCTGCAGAATAGCATCGCGGTCCCTGTAGTGGAACAGTTTAGCCACGATAGGCCTCGGGGGGGCCCCCGGCCGCGGCCGGCCGCCAGGAACCCGATGGGCCCGCTCCACAGCGAAGAATTTACTTAGGCCAACCGGGGACAGCTGCTGCAGGATAAGTTCCTCGACCACGAGGTCCACCGGGCGGCTGTCGGAGGACTCCGGTACCCCAATGATACGGATATTGTTGCGTCGGGCCCGTCCCTCGAAGTCCTCAAGCCGCCGGGCCATGTGGTCGTTGACCACTCTAATGTCCCCAAGCGCGGCCCGCAGATCCGACACCTCCGCACCCAAGGTGGAGGTCCGTGTATCAAGGGCCTGGACCTTCTCGTTGGTTTTAGAGAGGTCGGCCCGAATCAGGGTGACGTCGATCGCGACAGTGTCGATCTTACGGGCCAGGGCCTCATATTGCGTCGCGATAGTTTCCCTGATGCCCTCGATGGCGCCCATAATGTCCTGTAGGGAAGGTTCCGCAGCGACGGTCGTGCCTCCCCCCGCAGCATCCGGGGAGAGGCCAGCAGCGCCAGGGGACCCCCTGCCCTGGGTATAGCGGTCCATGTTGTTGCTCTGGACCGCTCCCCCGCGTAGTGAGGCCTTGGTCTTGCGCCCCTCCGGTCCCCCTTTGCCCGCCATGTGAGCGCCGTCACTCACTGGGACCTCCGATCAAGGGGTGCACGGGTGCCAGAGAAAGGATCACAAACTGTCGGTGTAGGGGTCGGAGGCGTCAGACCCGTCCGTAGCAGATGGAAGCAAACCTCGGACAGAGGCCCAAGAGGCACCCCGCCACCTTGAGCACGCACGCCAGCTGATCTCCTGAAGGCCAAAATCGAAACCGAAAGTGCTGAATCGGTGACTGGCACCGCGCTGAGGCCGCTGTTGTTCAATTGCAGCCCGGCCCCACGGGTCACCTCCACCCCGGCCTCCTCCGTCGGGTGGGTCCCAAAAGTTCCGGCGACGATAACTCAGGATTCCCAGGTCCGATTAGAATTTTGGAAAGAGATATATAGTCAGCTGGTCTTCTTCTCTCAGATTCCATACACCAACTCAGGATAGTCTCAGGATTTATTCCGAGGAGCAGAAAGGGTCCGGGGAGCCCTGTGCTCACGCGACCATCTTGGATGCGCGCTAGGCTCCTCCTCCCCTACTGTGATATTTTAATTGTAATATATGTGCTTTGACCTCTAGCCTCATAAAGAGACTAGCAGGGTGTGTTTACTATAAATACGTATATTTTATATATATACCTGGTGTGGCTCTCCTTTAATTTGGTCATTCAAGAGATTATAGACAGGTAAAACAAGCTGCTTTACATTCCTCTAAGACTTAGCCTGAAGGTTGCTCTCCATAGCTACCACTATGATAGCTTTCAAATAAGGTTGTCGCTAACCTATCATCAATAAGGGGTTGTTTGGACTTTTGCAAGATGCCCACTATAACTAGTGGACAGCATGTACCAGGCCAACTTCTCACACGGTACATATAATAGGGTACACTTACAATTGGCAATGTCAGATCTTATAAGTACATAGTAGATAATAGGGCCAGGGGGTGCAATTTACCTATAAGTCCCTAAAAATATAATGAGGCATGGAGGTTTAGAGGGCCAACTTTAAGCAGGGGGCTTATAAAATATGTTTTATATGCCCTAGTGAGTGAAAAACTGCCTATGTCATTTCCCCCATTTTAGATACTTAGCTCCATAGGTTAACATTGTAATATTTTATTTAGTTATAAATATTGCTAGGAAAGGTGTAAATATCATTCAATGACTTAAAATATTGGTATTGATAAATCCAACAACTTGCTACTGTTAAATTTATTTTAACTAGTACAGAAAATAAGTTATGGAACTTCCTCTTCTATAAGCCAAAATCCAGCTTTCTGGTGGTCTCTGCTGATTGGTGAGCCTTATCAGGCTTAGTCAGGCTGCTTTGATTAGGTGATAGGTGGCCTGGCAGGAGCAGAGTTTATCGGATGGAGAGAGCTCTGCAGCTAGAAAGGATGGGTTCTGCAGATGGGGCTGTGTAAATCAAACTGAGCTCAAAAAGAGAGCAGACCAGTAAGGAATGCCAGGCAAACCTTTCCCCACATCCTGTGCTCCAGCCAGATGGCAGATTTAGAACAGGAATTTGCAGACATCATGGGGAGGAAAACTAATGGAAATGAGCTACACAGTGGGTTGGTTTAGCTAGCTCTTACTCCACTGGAGATAAATCAGCCATCTTGAATTTTTGAAGTGCAGTGCTTTGTAGGACAAGAAGATGCCAGCCACACTTTTGGTGAAAGTTGTCATGCTATTGGGTGGCACTCAACATCTCATAGGTGGCTCCTGCTTGTCATCATAGAACACTAACAAAATATTTGAGCTGCATAGTCTTTCAAATCTGCTGCCTGAAATTACAAGGAAAAGAAGGAATGCCCTGTGGAATCTGAATTTGCACCCAAACGTTTGCTCAATTTGATGCTACAGCCATGGGGACTGCTCCTTGCTTCGAAAATGATTAAGAAGTGGACTGACTGCAAGGTTAGCAGAGCCCACCTGTATCATCTCCACCAAAAGTCCCCATCCTGTAGTTCGTCCAGTGGACTTTTAAGGATTTGGTCGGGTGCTTTGTGGGAAATGCAGTCCAGATCTTCCATAGAACACCTAGGTGATTTTAGTCCTTTGGATACCTTCAGAAAGCACCTCTTGAAGTTTGGAGAACTTTTGGGGAAAAGCTCCATAAGGTGACCGACCCGACCTCGAGAGGGAAGCTGACAGCCTTCAACCTCAATCTGGTCAGAATTTTAGGTTCGTCCCGCTGAATGCTCCGGACTTCCGGGATTTGACTAGGGCCTCGCATAAAATCAGTCTAGCAAACACTCTCTGAAACTGGCCTGCTTTGGAGGGTCGAATGCCGTTGGAAGAAAAAGCTCCAGAAAAGTTTCTAAGTGTGACGGTAAAATATTGGCATGGGGACGCCTCTTAGCTTATCCGACCAGGGCTTCATTGCCGTCAGCCTGAAACGTAGCTTTTTCCCAGTCAAGCACGACCAGATGCCCCAGAGTGGCGCTATAGGTTTCTAAGCAATATAAATTGGTTACTCTTGAAAAAGCTCATATTTCCAGTTCTCTACATTGGATTTATGTCATTTAAGTGTCTATTTGTTCATAAAACTAATTCCTATTTTATGAATTAGTATGGGAGTTTTATTGTGTGTTGTGTCTTACTTCTTTGATGTATTGGTGTTTTTAAATGCTTTGCACTCCTGTCTCTTAAGTTAGGTCTGGCTGCTCGTTGTCAGCTACCTAGGGTTGAGCAAGAGAATATTTTACTGAGACCTTTACTGGACCCTACTCGTGGTAGGTGCATGCTTACTCCTAACATTCCAAGAGCCACCAACTATATGGCCTGAGGCCTACTCAGTGTATCCTGATTGTTGCAGTGTGAACATGTGCTGCAGATCGGCGCATATAAAATCTCCCTGCTTCCACAGACAGAGTAAACCTACAGTCACACGCACAAACACACATCATACGCTAGGGCCCATCACACTAAATTCACACTATTACTCTATCCACACTGAATATAGGAGAACCAATCTGCATCTACAATGAGGTCAATGCGACCTGAATGATATTGCCTCGAGTCATGATTTTAAACATAGGAAATACATTTGAAACTCAATAAATGACAAGAAATAAACACCCGACACTGATATTCAATCAATGCTTATTTATCTAAATTAATTCAAAATGGAAATTAATCATTAACGAATTTGTCATTCTCATAGTTACCTATTCTAGCTAAAAGTCAGGACAGGTCTCTCAGTAAAGTCTCTCGAGCTGCCGTCCTCAGCATGGGTAACATCCAAACGCGATGATCACCAGGAAAGAATGAATGGACGAACGAACCTAGACCCTCTCTAGTCTAACATTTTTATAGGTTATGTTGCAAACGAAAGTAACAAACAAAAATTAGATATCCGTTGAGCCGCTGAGCAGAGCGAACAGGAAAGGAAGTCTCTCGGTTACATTTAGAAAATCTCCGCTCAGGAAAAATCACAAAAATAAAAAGACGGAAGAAGGAAACTCGAGTTTGCAAATGTTACTTTCATAAATGTTCTTCCTTGATAACTTAGCAGAGTCACCGCAATCGGACAATGTTCATTGTACTTTTATCCTTGTCCAAGGCCAGCTGGAATCACGCCCGGAGCTGCCATCCTCACGGAAGATTTTCTAACCAGGCAAAAGCTACGGTCAGGTGACTCTCGACCATATTCAGCAAGGCCTTCCATCAAAATTCACTCACTCGAGCGTAGGCTGTAAAAGGCAGCCATCTTGTTTTAGGCCAAAACGAACCATCTTAATTAAAAGAAACACAAAACAACGTTACCACAGCATAATGATAGAACAGTGTTAACTCCCACTAATACCCTTATGTGTATGTAATTATCTAGCCTCTTGCAACACAATAAAGCATTAATACACGTTATTTCAAAAGCGTTTTGTGCTCCAAACAAATAGCACTTTGCAACATTCATTTAATTAAAACTGCACATTATTATTAAGCAACATATATGCATTCCCACGTGTAGTTTTCTCTCATTAGTAGTGTTGGTAAGTCCGACTTCAACAAAACAAACTATGAATTAGTGATTTTAAAATTAATAATTTTAGTTAAACCATATAAACGAAACTGGAGCTTAAAACACGATAAATTTTCAACAGAAAACTCTGCTCCAGCAATCCCCCCTTTGGTGATATCTTATCACCACAAAAAACCAAAAAAAACCAACCCAAAAAAAACAAATTTAAGTCCCAATTTTAGGAGAAATCGGAAATGTCTTTTTCAACGCAACATTAAACACCAGACTCCCTCACATCATCCCTCTTTGTCTCCAAGTAAACACTCTCCCTCAATTCTTCTAATTCTATTTCTTGTGGATCTCTCCTTAATCTCTTTTGTTTCTTTTTCTGCCTTTTCCCTAATTAATCTCTTTTTCCCTCCCCTGTTTTTACAACACAAACACCCCAATCTTAGTAACAATAAAGCAACAATTACACATGTCAAAGGAAACAATATTTTACCAATAAAGGTACTACCTATCTTAGCAATAAAACTCTTAACAGCAACTATCTTATTAGCTATTTTAGTCCAAACACTTTCAGCTTCCAGTGGTACTAATTCTTCATGCAAATCAGTAATATTTTTGATATAGACCTTTAGGTCTTTGCTTTCGTCAGGAATGTAAGTGCAACAATGTTGAACTTGGGAGGAGCCTAGCGCTTGACCAAGATGGCCGCGTGAGCCTTGAGCTCCCGCTACCCTCGCGCCCTCCGGCAATCATCCTCTCCTAAATCCTGGTTTTCATGCACGGAATCCTGCAGATGAGTCACAGCTGGGGCGATTGACGTTGTCCGGGCCGAGATCGCCCACCGGGGACCGAAGTTGTGCATGGCGGAAGATTGCGGCCTACCTCCGAAGGATGCCAGGGGCTTGCGTTGGCAGGATGCCCGGCCACTAATTGAACAACAGCGGCCTAGGGAGGTGTGAACTGACGGACCGATGCCGCTGCACTTTCACTTTCGCTTTCTCGCCTCTTTGTTTGCGCTGGGTTGGGAGCGCTTCATGCAGATCCGCTGTTGTCTGGAAGACCTCCACTCGGTCCTGACTGGCTGCTGAAGTCCGAGTTGACCCTGTTTCCTCTAGCTGAGTGAGGGACGTCTATTTGCGACTGCCCGTCCTGCGGTTCGGGATGTCGACCAAATCGGAGGCAGACAGGTCGAAGTCCAAGACTACCAGGCGGGGAGGCTATACCCAATCCAATAATATGGATCGTTATGCCCAGCAGAAAGGGTCACCTGGTGGATCGGGACAGTCGCTGGAGGCACAGAAGGCCGATTCGCCCCCAGCCTCGGAGTTATCATTGCAGGATATCAAGGGGGCGATGCAAACATCGATTGGGCGACAGTTTGAGGCCCTGGCGCACAAGGTGGACACAATCTTGGTGGATGTCAACTTGATTCGCGCCGACCTGGGCAAAACCAATGAGCGGGTCAAGTCCCTGGACCTCAAGACTACTGGCCTTGCGGACGATGTCTCGGAACTCCAGGCTGAGGTTCGTAAGTTACGAACCGCGAATGACCTCTCCGCCCGCCGGCTTGAAGACTTTGAAGGTCGGGCCCGGCGCAACAATGTGCGCCTTATTGGGGTCCCGGAAACCTCAGAGGAGCACTCCGTGGACTTACTTGTCGAGGACTTGGTGGTGAATCATCTTGCGCCTAAGGGCCTCGGCAGGTTTTTTGCGGTGGAGCGGGCTCACCGAGTGCCTGGCGGACGGCCTAAGGTGGGAGCCCCCCCTGCGGCCGATTGTAGCCCGGATCTTTAATTTCCGGGATCGAGACGCTATCCTGCAAGCATCGAGGGTGACAGGCCCGGTGCCTTTTCAGAATGCCTCCGTGAGCTTCTATCCTGACTTCACCCAGATGGTGCAGAAACAGAGGCAAAGTTTTTTGGTGGTAAAGCGGCGGCTTCGGGAGATGGACCTGAAGTATGCCATGCTTTTCCCCGCCAGGCTACGTGTGGTATATGATGATCGGACTTTCTTCTTCGAATCACCGGACGTGGCAGGGGACTGGTTGGATGCGCTCCCGCGGCGACAGCCTGGCCGGGACAGCGTGGATGGAGCGGAAGGAGACCGAGATGGCCAGAAGTGATACCGTCGGCTGTTTTTTTGACTCAGCTCCGGACAGTAACTCGCACCTTACTGCAGTAATGGGAGGGCGGCGGGGGGAAGATAGAAGCTCTTTCTTCCCTTGGGGTACTTTTCGTAGATTTGTTTTTTGATGGGGCGACAGGCACACTGCAAGTTGGGGGGGCTTAGTAAGCTGACGCAGGGGTGCAGGGAGGGGGGATTCGGGATGTGGGGGTTGTTGTTGGGGGTTGTTTTCTTTTCTTGCAAGGCGTAGCAATGGTTGTCAGTATTGTCCGATCGTGGTTCTCTGGGGGGGGGTGGGGGCCTCTTTGTGTTCAGGGATGGGGGATCGGGGCTTAAACATAATTAGCTGGAATGTTAATGGCTTAGGGGATCGTATTAAACGGGGGATCGTCTTGCAATTCTTGAAACGGACCTCGCCAGATGTGGTCCTCCTGCAGGAGACCCACCTTATAGGGAATATGTGTTATGCACTTAACAGAAAGGGTTACAAATTCATTGCTCACTCGGGATTCTCCACGGGCTCCAGGGGTGCGGGCATACTCGTCAGAGCTTCCCTACCATTTGAGGTTGACTCCACCATTGCTGACGACAGGGGGCGCTTTGTGGCTGTGGCGGGGAGGTGGGAGGGTAGAACGTTGGTATTGGTTTCTGTTTATGTCCCTCCTGCCCTGCAGGCCTCCACGTTTGCTGATCTGGGCAAGGCCTTGTTGGAACTCCCCGAAGGACTGCTAGTGGTGGGAGGAGACTTCAATGCGGTTGGTTCTGGAACGCTCGATAGGCACCCGCCCAGAGACACCGGGGGTGCTCAGAAGTGGCTTCCCGACTTTATAGATACTTTTGGTCTGGTAGATTGTTGGAGGCTACGGCACCCCACTCAGAGACAATATACCTTCCATTCCGGGGCCCACGGGAGTCTCTCTCGGATTGATTACTTGCTCACTCTGGCTGCCCACGCCTCTTTGGTGTCTGAGGCTAGGCACATGGCACGGGGCATATCTGATCACTCACCGGTGTGGGCCCGTCTTGATAGTGGCCGGGTGGGGGGGGGCAGGGTGGCTCCCATTAACCCCTGGTATTTTCGTGACCCCAAGATGCGCAGTGCGTTGCTGAAGACAGTTGACCACTATTTTCAAGAAAATCAGGGTTCAGTTGAATCAGCGGTGTCCTTATGGGAGGCTTTTAAGACGGTATTGAGAGGGGAGGCCCTGTCCTTGGTAGTGGCCGCCAAGCGGCGGAGAGACGCTGAGGTGACACAAGTAGAGGGCGAGATAGCTGCTTTAGAAGTGGCCTTGGGAGAGGATGTTGCACCGGCCACACTGCATAATTTGAGCTTGAAGCAATTGGAATATAGGGACCTGGTGACTAACGCTGCCAAGACCCTCAATAGAGAGCAGCAGGGTCGATTGTACGATGTTGGTGATAAGGCCGGGAAATTGCTGGCGTGGTTGGATAAAAAAGAGCGTGTTAATCGTGTGGTGCCGGAGTTGTCGACGGATGGGGGAGAGGTTGTCACTGATCCCGACGGTATAGTTCAATGTTTCTCGGACTATTTTCGTACGGTATACACCTCGGTCTCGGACAGGCCCACTGAGGACTCGTGTGACCTTCTGCGAGACATCACTCTGCCCTGCCTTTCTGCCATTGATAGGGATGACCTCGATGGGGATATAACGGTAGATGAAGTGGCGTGTGCTATCCGAGCGTTGGGCTCCGGTAAGGCTTCGGGCCCAAATGGTCTGCCCATTGAGCTGTACAAGCTCCATCCTGATAAGTTGGCTCCTCACCTGCGCGCCATGTACGTGGAGGCGCGGGTGAATGGGTTTCTTCCGCTCGATCAACGGCTGGCGACGATCGTGGTAATACACAAAGACGGTAAGCCCCGGGACAAGTGTGGCTCCTATCGGCCGATATCACTTCTCAACGCCGAGCCGAAAATCCTCGCTAAGATCCTTGCTAACCACTTGGTCCGGGTGCTTGGCGACTTGATCCACCCGGATCAGTCGGGCTTTATCCCGCACCGTAACACTGCACTGAATCTTAGACGCCTTCATGGAGTGATTGCTAGGGCGGGCACGATACGAGAGCCGGCTATCGTGGCGTCCCTCGATGCCACGATGGCCTTCGATACGGTGGAGTGGGCATACCTATGGGCTGTGCTAGCTAAGTTCGGCTTTGGGCCTGGATTTGTAGGCTGGGTGAGGTTGCTCTATGAGGGGCCTCTTGCTAGCGTCGTGGTGAACGGGCGGGCGTCGACACCGTTCGAGCTCGGGAGAGGCACCCGGCAGGGCTGTCCCCTGTCGCCGTTGTTGTTCGCCCTTGCCCTTGAGCCGTTGACGGCGTTGATACGATGGCACCCGGATATACGTGGGCTTCGTTGGTCGCCTGACCACGAGCACCGTATTTCACTCTACGCCGACGATATTCTGCTATACCTCGCCTCGCCTAAGAAATCTCTGATAGTGGTTTGTGACGTCTTGACTTCTTTTGGTAGGAACTCTGGTCTTGTCATCAATTGGGGGAAGTCCTACTTGTATGTCCTGTGTGGGGATGTCCCGCCTGTCCCGCGCAACTGCTCGATCCAGATAGCACGGCAGGGCTTTTTGTATTTGGGGATCTATATTTCCACCGACCCCATTTTACGATACGAGAAGAACTTGCTCCCTCCCTTGGCACGTCTGCGACGGGACGTGGCGGGCTGGCGGCGGTTGCCGCTTTCCCCCCTTGGCCGTGCCGCCCTGTTTAATATGATGTCTCTTCCCCGTTTCCTCTATGCCCTGCAGAATACCCTTGACTTGGTCCCGGCCAGTTATTTCCGTGAGGTCGAAAGCCACCAGCGCGCGCTATTGTGGGAAGGGCGTCCGCGCATAGCGATTGCTAAGTTGACGCTTCCGTGGTACGACGGTGGTATCGCACTTCCAGACATTCGACGTTATTACTGGGCCACCCAGTTGAGCGCGATTAACCATGGTGTGTATGGTCCGGCGCTGAGCCCTGGCTTCGCCATGGACCGCTGGTTGCTGCGTGGGGGCAATTACCACAGAGCGTTGTACTCAAAGTCGTCCGACTTAACCCTTACGGGGCCCACCAGGGTGGCCGTGCGTATATGGAAGGTGGCGACGGATTCACTGGGCTGGAAGGGTAAGCTTACCCTTGCCACCCCTCTGTTTGACTCCGATATTCTGGGAAAGCTTTGGCATACAAAAGGGTTTGCGAAGTGGGACCTGATCGGTATATCCAGGGTTGGAGACCTTTTGGTTAAGGGTAGGATAAAGTCATTCGAGGAGCTGCAGAAGGAATATGAGCTAGGGAACTCGGAGTTCTTCCGCTACGCCCAAGTGCGCCACGCCTTGCGGTCAGTCCTGGTAGAAGGTGAGAAGGTGCCTGAGTCCTCCCCGTTGGAGGACCGGATCCTGGACGGCCATATGCCAGAGAGTACGATCTCGCTCATTTATAAGAAACTTATTAATGTTCGGGCGGATCTTCTTCTAGGGTTGCGCGAACAATGGATCAGGGATGGCCTTGAACTGGACGACGAGGATTGGCAGTATGCAGTTTCTTCTCCCAAAGAGGTCGCGATCCCCCCGCGCCTGCGGCTGGTGCAGCTTAAAATACTCCATAGGGTCTACGTGACGGGGCCTAGGCTGGTTCATATGGGCTTCTCTGAGGAGGGCTTATGTAAGAGAGGCTGTGGTATGGTGGGCACCTTCCTACATATTATTAAGAATGCGGTGTGATCATGGAGTTTTGGAGGCTAGTACACGAGGTGATGGGGGAGGTGACGGGCATCGTCATGCAGCCTGAAGCGCGGTGCTGTCTCCTGAATGTTTGGGGTCCTACTGACCACGACGCGGCACAGACCCAATGGGTGACCCTAGGGAATATGGTAGCCAAGCGCGACATCGCACGTCTGTGGGGCTCTAATAGGCCACCTACCTTGACAGCGTGGATGGAAAACATGGATTGGAGCATGTTTAGGGAGAAGACAGTGTATTGTGCTCGAGGGCGCCCTCGGAAATGGCACTCTGTATGGGGGCGATGGAACCAGTACAGAGGGGGCATATGCCTGCCCCCAGACCCGGACCCGCCCGAGGAGCAGCTCTCCCCTTAGCCCCCTTTTTCCGGCTTAGACCTCTTTGCTGAATGTGTTTGTCCTCTTGAGTCCCTGAATTCCCCTCCTTTCCCTTACTATAAATCTGTGTCTGTTGGACGAAGCGGGGCTCGCTCCCCCTGATGGGAACCCTTTTGGTGCCTATGGTGCTTACCGCCTTGCTTGTGTTTTGGTTTGGATTTGTGTTTCTTTAAAACGGAACCTTTGCTTATCCTGTCAGTGAAATGTGGACACCCGTATGTGTTGTGTTTCTAAAGCTGCCATACCTCCGGGTTGTCGGCTGAATAGCTGTGTCTCTGATTTGCAAAATAAAGGGTTTGGGAAAAAAAAAAAAACCAATGTTGAACTTTCAGCATTCCACAAACTCCACCCTCCTTGGCCAATAAAATATCAAGGGCAAGTCGATTTTGCATAGACATGACACGTACGGCAATCATCTCCGTATTCACCAAAAGAAACCCTCCAGCGGTACTTGTCGATAAGCGATCCACCACTGTTGACAGTTTCCGAATCCCATATGCATTTAAAGAAATTCCCACTGCTGGAATTAAAGCACCAAAAATATCACCCACTATTTCTGACCAAGTTTCTCTCTTAAAACGTGTTAGTAGATTAATGTGTTCTACATCTTCTATCCTATCTATATGAAAAATCTTTGGAAAAACCAGGCCCACATAACACGTGCCATACCAATGGTCAGGCAACTTGTAATAAGCCTTGTTCCCACAAACAAAATACACTCCTGGGAAAACTGGATCTTCTCCACCTTTAAAACCCCATCCTGTTGCAATGAAGTATGTATCATGACACTCACTAGTCCCAACAAAATATGTATCATATTGAGACCTCTTTCTGGTAATGCATAGTTTACCCTTCTGTGGTGCATCTAAAGCTAAAGTTGGACTAGCTCCATTCTTCAACTCCTTTCCCATTTCAATGTCCCAAATTGTCTCACTCACTTTATATTTCCCTGCCTTCTCATGCATGCTCATTCTCCTTTCCTCTACCATATTCAGGAAAGCCTTCTCCTCTTCTTTCAAACTGCAAGTTAAATTGTTCTTAAAAATGTAATCTAATGTTAATTCTTCTTTCTCAATAAAAATCTCACCAAAAATGTTAGCTTCTTTAGCTGGATTCAGCTTTTGGTTCATAGGCAATTGCCCAAAAATACTATCTTTGTTAGACATCTCATAATCTATTTTCCCTAACAAAAAAAAAACACTACTCAACACACTACATGAAATTCCATATGTAGCTGGTAAATGGTGATAAGTAACACCCTCTGAAACGGATGCAGGTAATTGCACGCAGACGTAGCAATCCCTAACTTCCATTGTCTTTACGTATTCGTATAACAACTTTGAAAAAACATTGCTAGAAAAATCATTAATTGACCTATCTTTATGTATGTAAATGTTACTAATTCTAGTTGGAACTACTTTTTGTGAACTTTTCTCTACATTAGTCACATTCTCAGTATGTATTCCAAAAGTATCTATTGTAACTCTAAAAGTAACTAGTAAAGCTAGTACACCCCATAATAGCATTAATAATCCAGTACAGCAGCAGCACATTCTACACCATCTTTTTAAGAAGTCACATCTACTTTGATTATTCTCTGTGTTAGCCATTTTACTACTTTGGCAGTGTCTTTTGACTTAGCCTCTTCTACTCCACTACTGAGACTTAGAACACTAGATTATTTCAAACAGCTAATTTCAGATTTTCTCTTTTCACTTCTCCAAGTGACTCCTTTAGTTCACTCAGTTTGGATTCTCTTCACTTTTCACTTCTTCTTCAGCAACATCAAATTGTATCAGATCATCAACAACATCCTGTGCATCTGACTCTTCTCCAATGTCAGTCAAGATTACTTTCAGGATTCCAACAGTTTTCTCCTCAACCACTTTACGTATAGTCCCCTCTGGATTTCCTTGACTTTCTGCCTCCTCACCTTCAGACAGTGCCACATACGTCCATTCCGGTGACCTATACTTCTGGTTAGGTTTTCTGATTCTCTTGATTTCCTCTGGTTCTTTTGTGACCTTTTGTTTTTCACCTTTTGCTTGATTCTGACTCGACACCTCGTTCACCTGTTCAGCTTTCGATGAGTTTACTCGTGTCAGTCTATATCTCAGCCTCTTTATCCTATTGTTAGGCCAAAGATCTCCTCTTACAACTCTCTTCGGTCTCACTTTTTTATTATTCCTTTCTCCAATCCAAGTTCTCTTTCTCAGAACTCGACCCTCTGATTTCTCACTTTCATTCTCATCTGACTCCGTCTCATTTGCCTCTTGTTCTTCAACAATTTTCTTTCGCTCCACAGTCTTTTCCACCACTGATTGAGATTTCCCTATTTCTGTCCCTCCTCGGGTCTCCGACACGCAATCTTCTTGCTGTTTACTTGTCCCTTCACCTAGCTCATCAGGAATGTTCCCTACACCTCCTCGGGGGTCTTCCGCAATCTGTCCCTCTCTATCTTCTTCTGACCCTGGTTCTTCAGGTATAATCTCAAGTGGAATTTCAACCTCTTCATCTGATTCAAGAGTAGTTTCTGTGGAATTTCTCTTTTCTCTTCTGTTTTCTCCACTGTTTGTTAGAACTTCAGGCACTCTTACAGAATCTGATCTTTCCCCTGAAACTCTCAATGTCTCTCCTGAAGCCTCTCCTGGAAAGAAAGAATCACCTGACTCTCTTTCTCCTTCAGCTCTTTCAGGATTCTTCCTTCTTTTCACAGGCTCAGTTTCTTCCTCATCACTCGAATCTGACTCGTCAAAATACTCCTTACCAGTCCCTTCTTTTGGATTTGGAACTCTTAGAGTATGACTCGCATGCACCCAGTTTTTCACACCGGCACACTTCACTGCAGTTGTCGTAGTCAAAATGACTTGTCTTGGCCTTCCCCACCTTGGAACCAAGCAATTTCTTCTTCTGTGCACCTTAATCCTCACCCAGTCCCCTGGACTCAGATCATGGGCTTGCTTCTTCTCAAGTGTGGTAGTGTCTCCTCCAACCTGGTGAAACACAGAATGAACTGCGTCAGCCAGGCCTTTACAGTAATCCAAAATCATGTCATCAGTTATTGTCATCAACTTGTTGACAGGCACAAATGCATGTCTCATCGCACGTCCCATTAAGATTTCGTGCGGACTCAAACCTGTGGTTCTATCTGGAGTAGACCTAATGGTCATCAGCACTAGAGGCAAGACATCAGGCCATTTCATTCCAGTGGCTAAAGACATCTTACCAATTCGGTTTTTTATTGTGCCGTTCATCTGCTCAACGACACCAGAAGCCTCTGGTCTGTATGCACAATGTAGCTTCTGCTGTATGCTCAATGCTTCACAAATTAAACCCATGAGCTCATTATAGAAGTGTCCACCTCTATCAGACTCAATTGTCACTGGGAACCCATACCTAGGAATCAGCTCTCTTAACAGTAACTTTGCAACTGTTATTCCATCATTTCTCCTAGTCGGATAGGCCTCCACCCATCTTGAGAACAAACAGACTACCACTAGAACATACCTCAATTTGTTCACTTGGGGCATTTCAATGAAATCTATTTGCATTCTGGTAAAAGGACCTCCTTCTCTGCCTATTGTTCCCAAACTCACCACTGTCTTTTTCCCAGCATTGAACTGTTGGCAAATCAAACATCTCTGACAGATGCTCTCTGCAATCAAGCTGAACTTTGCATTGTACCAAGTCTGTTTAAAAGACCTGATCATCGCATCCCTTCCCAAATGTCCCTGACCATGATACATTCTTGCCATTGTCGACAGCATTGAGTTTGGCATGACTGGTCTACCATCTCTATAGATCCAAACATGTCGGTAAGGAGTTGGGCTGTGATACCGACACTGACACTGCTTCTAAGCGGCGTGTAGAAGCTCCAGAAGCCGTGGGAGGCGAGGAGGAAGGGGTCGAGGTCGGCAAGGAGTCGGGCTGTGATACCGACATAGACACTGCTTCTAAGCAATTAGAGAAACAAAATAACTCGCAGATGTTAGACGCTCTCTTGTTAGTAGAGGCAGGGTTATACAATAAGCATTTGAAGGGCACTGAGGCAAGCCGGGGCAGCACGCAGAGTCTAACGGAGCAGCATGGGCTACACTTGGATCTGGACTTGAGTAGAACTAATAAAAGCATAGATAGAAGTATGAGGGGAGGCTCACCTGAGTTTTTTTCGGTCAACGAGGGCTCGGATTCATCAAATCCGAGCGAGGTGGAATCAGAGGAAGAGGGGAGCCGAACTGAACGTACTTCTGACTCAGATATTAGCAACGGATCTAGCGAATTAGTCACAAAAAAGAAAAAAAGTACTATGGGAGTAAAAAGAAGAAGCGGAAGAGGTTCAAGAAGTAGTATGACTAAAAAATGATCATGGGACTACTCCGCTACTTCAGAGACCTACAAAGAAAGTGAGCAGGAAGGAGGGGATAAGGAGGGGAGGCGGAATAACCAAAATGTAACCCTCGAAATGCTCTTTGGGACCTTGAAACAGATGCAGAAGGAGGCAAGAATGGAGAGCAGAAGGGCGAAAAGAGACACAAAAAAACTGCAAGCATCACTAAGGAAAGTAAGTAGAAAACAGGAAGAGGTTGAAGAAAGAGTCTTACAAGTGGAGGAAAGGACAAGCAGGGTTGAAGACGAAGTGACAGATTGGCAGACTTTTAAAACGGATCAAGAGAAGGTGGTTGAAGATCTTCAGTGGAAGCTAGAAAGTTTTGAAAATCGCCAAAGAAGGAATAATGTGAGACTTTTGGGCCTGGAGGAGGGGAAAGAGGGGCAGGATCCCAGAGGTTACGTGGTTAAGATTTTGGAAGAGGCCTTTCCTGACTCAAAATGGCAATGGGATGTGGAAGTGCAAAGAGCACATAGGTACCCACTGTTCAAAAAGAAAAATCGGGGAGGGCAGGGTAAGGAACTCCCAAGAGCAATGTTGGTATTTTTGGGTAATTTTCTAGCAAGACAGGAGATAATCGATAAAGCTAGACCTGACTCAAGAATTACAGTTGATGGAAATACTTTTTTTTCAAGGCCAGACTTCTGCCACGTTGCCGTGGAAAGAAGGTAGAAATTAAGACAGATGATTGGGCCTTTCCAAAAGCAAGGGGCAGAAGCATATCTCTTGTTTCCGTCTAGGTTGAAAGTTATCATGAAAGGTTATACCAAAATGTTTACATCCGAGATAAGAGCAGCAGAATATCTAGCAGAAATCTCCGAAGTTAATAAAGGGAAGGAGAGTAGAGCTAGAACCAGAACCCCATCGCAGTCTCCCCGGAGAACTGCACCAAAAACTCCGTAAGATGGTTAGATGGTAATGCCAAATAGCCTATTTGGCAATACCAGACAGAGGGGTAAACAGGATGGGAGAGAGTAGCGACGCTGAAGAGTACGGTTGGCTACACATAGGCCAGGATTGGCCTATTTGCCTGTAGTGAGGGGGGGGGGGGCTCCCAAGGGGTGGGGGGTAAAGGGGGGAGGGGGGAGGGTGGGGGGGGGAGACATACATGCTGGTTTTGGGCACACTTTTGGTGTAGAAGAAAGAGGTAAAAAAGACTTAAAAAAAGATGCAGGGATCAAGGTACACAAACAAACTAAAGGAGGGGAGAAATTGTTCTGGAAAGCTCAAAGTATAAAGATAATTACTAAATCTTGATGGTTAAATCGGGAAAGCGGAACAGGGAAGGCTATGAAATTTAAATGTCGTGTAGAATAGTATCAATAAACATTTGTGGACTCAATGAGATCAATAAGAGGTTAAAAGCTGCGTCACTGCTAAAATCTTTTAAACCGGACTTAGTGTGCCTTCAGGAAACACACATCGAGGGCACTAAGGTCTACTTACTTGATCAATTAGGTTTTAATGTACTTGCAAAAACTAATCAGAACACCAAGATAAGAGGGGTGGCGATACTGGGCAGGAAACAGGATACAATAGTTAAGAGAAAGCTGGAGGATAAATGGGGAAGATGGGTTATAGTAGAGTTATTGTTTAGGGGGGAAACCTTTACGCTTGTTTCAGTCTACGGCTCTACTGGAGATGACCCAGCCGTTCCTCAATTCCTAGATGCAGAACTTGCTCAGTGGCCTGAGCCTGTTATATTATGCGGCGACCTGAATATTCATGATTCAGATAGTAGTTTTTTGGACCCTAACAGGAAGTATGCGGGGAGGAAAAAAAGAACATATAGGGCTCTAGCAGATTTAGCAAGGAATAACTCTCTAGAGGATCCTTGGGTACATTGCCATCCGAATCTCGACGGGAGTACTTTCTTTTCAGCGCCCCATCAGATCTTAGTCAGGCTGGATTATTTTTTAATTACAAGAGGGCTGATAGATGGTGCAAGGATAGTAAGAGAACCAAGGATCATATCAGATCATAGCCCGTTAGTGTTAGACGTAAACATTGGGCAAAGGAGAAATAAGGAGCCGACGCAATGGACATTTGACAGAGCACTCCTTCAGGATCATGAATATAGGGAAAGAATGGCTGAATGGATTAAGGAGTTTTGGGTAATTAATAGAGGTACTGCGTCACCAGGGAGTGTGTGGGACGCTTTTAAAGCTGGAATACGAGGAGAGACCCTTAGCTATGTTATTAGAACGCAAAGAAGAGAAAGGGAGGAACTAGAAAGAAACAATGAATTAATTAGAGAGGCAGAGGAGGAACTCATGATGGCTATACATGCGCATACACCAGCTGAGCAGACATTGTTAAAATTAGTCGCTCTCAAAGCAGTGGTCATGGAAGAGATGGCAAAAAAGACGGTGGAGAAATATTTAGCCAACAAAGAAAAGGCGTATGAACTTAGCGAAAGAGTGGGTCATATATTAGCGGTGCGAGCTAGACAAAGAGATGGTATGGCTAATATTAAGGAGATCAAAAATGATCAAGGAATTAAAGTTAAGGGTGTAGAACAGATTAGAGAGGTTTTTAGGCAGTTTTATATGGAATTGTATCGGGCAGATGGGCATGGAAGAGAGGAGGACATGAGGGCTTATCTGAGGGATATTGAGCCATCAAATTTGGAGGAGTCAGACAAAATAGAGCTGGAAGAGAAACTCAAGGTGGATGAACTTGTTGAAGCGCTGAGGGAACTCCCATCGGGGAAGGCTGCTGGCCCGGACCAGATTCCAGTTGAATTTTATAAGGTCTTCCAGACCTCTTTGCTAGCAGACATGTTTAATATAATGGTGTCAGCGCAACTGGGTGAAACTGTTCCATGTTCCTGGGGTGGCGCAGACATCATTGTTATCCCAAAAAAAGGTAAACCGCCAGATGTCCCAGGCTCCTATCGACCCATCACCTAAATGAACGCCGATGTCAAGGTGTTTTCAAAAATATTGGCAAAAAGATTATCCAAGATAATTGAATCTTTAGTTACACCCTCTCAGCATGGATTTATTCCAGGGAAAGGAACAACCCACCACACCAGGCAGGTAATCACGGCACTTGATGTAGCAGACATCCTGGAGGATCCAATGGCAGCGGTGTTTCTTGACGCTGAAAAGGCTTTTGATAGGGTCTCATGGGGTTATCTATGGGATGCTCTAAGGTGGCACGGTATAGGACCAGGGTTTATAAAGGCTCTGCAGACGCTATACATAGCGCCGACGGCCAGGATAAGAGTCAATAGAGGTTACTCAGCTGCAGTTAACATCCAGAGAGGAACAAGGCAGGGGTGTCCCTCTTCTCCCCTACTGTTTGCTCTGTATCTTGATCCCTATATTCGTAAATTGGAAACGAATCAACAAATACTTCCATTAGTACTAAACGGTTGTAGACTTAAATCACTAGCCTATGCGGACGATGTTGCCATCCTGACTCCAGACCCTGTAGCCGCCATCAGGGCAATTGAATCAGAAGCTGAGAGGTTTGGTCAGTTCTCTGGATATAGTTTGAACACAACTAAAACACAGATAGTCAAAAATCAGTGGGTAACGTGTAATGATGTAAGAGTGACAAATACGGCAACCTATCTAGGGGTGCAAATGACGGCAGAAGTAAGTAAAATTGTGGAAAAAAATATGGATCCCTTGATAACTCAAATGAAAAAAGACTTAGAAAGAATGAACAATTTACATCTGTCGCTAGTTGGTTGCACAAATACTATCAAAATGATGATTTTACCCAAATTTTTGTATGTATTCAGGGCTGTACCATTGTTGATTGAAGCCAGCTGATTTAATTGCATAGAGGCTATATGTAATAGGTTTATATGGGCCCAAGGTAAAACCCGGAGAGCTTATAGGTACATGACACTCCCTAGAGAAAAAGGGGGATGGGGGGCACCAGATTTTCGCTTCTATTATATGGCCTCTGTGCTGCAATACATTCAAGGTCTTATCGGTGGAAGCCCTGATGATGTTAGAATGCAGAAAATGTCTACAGATGTGTATGCTGTCGCCTTAGGGGTAAATGCTGAGAACTGCTTTCTGAAGTGCATTGATTATAGCTATTTCAAGAGGACTAAGTTTAAAACTGTTAAAGCGGCAGTTACGACGTGGAATGCATTTTTGAAGAGGGTAAAACTTGGGAGGTATAACAGATATGTCTCATTAAGTAACAACAGGTCACTCCCTAAGGAAATTTTTGGAGATCATACTATGGCAGAGTGGGCACTAAAGGGGGTTATGCAAATTGGAGATTTATATACGCAAGATGGCTTTATGCAATTTTCAGAGTTGAGAGTAAAATATGGCTTAGATAATAGGGGATTTTTCAAATACCTACAGGTTAGAAGTTTCCTTGATAATAAAGTTGGGGGCCCGGCAGGTTTTAATAAAATGGAAATAATGGAGAAAATAAAACTGTTGGGGGATTGTACCATCAAGTCTTTTTATGCAGCATTGGTGAAAGACAAGCAGGATGATTTAGTTAAATTTAGTAAAAAATGGGAAGATAAACTGGGTATTGATACTAGGCTTTTTTATGATTCATTGAATTTTGGATCTACGATATTATGTGCTGCCCCGCTGCAGTCGCAGCATTATAAAACATTGTACTCTTTGTACTTTACTCCTGCAAAGATTGCAAAATGGGGAGGGAATCAAGGAATCAATTGTCCCAGATGTAATGAGCTGGAAGCAGATAGCGTACACATCTTTGCTACATGTCCACAACTAAGAACTCTGATTAGGGAAATTGAGGGGTTTTTGGCGAACTCACTGGATATTGAGATATCTCTTACACCAGTTGGGATTATGCTAGGGGTGAGCGACGACGAGCAGACTCAATATGCTGAATTCCTTTTTGTAGTAATGGCTGTCTATAGACTAACAATAGCTAGGGCATGGCGAGATAAAAGCCCTCCGAAAATGCAATGTTGGCTAGCAAATACCCTATATGCATATAATATAGAGGAAAACATTTTTGCACGAAAGGGGAGGAGTGGAAGACGTTTGGGGAAAAGAATTTGGGAGCCATTATGTAAATGGAAAGAGAGACAAAGAAGGAATAGCTAGGGGGAGGGGTAGGTTGTTGCCTGTACTTTGATGTCGAGTTTCTTAATGATAGCTGATTTCTATAAAGGTGTACACTGTGATCGGTCAGATTTATTGTATAATTTAGTATTTAAGGCTTGTGATATGGGTAATGCTCATAATCCATTGTTGTAATGAAGAAAAATAAAAAATCTCACAAATAAAAAAAAAAAAAAAAAAAAAAGATCCAAACATGATCTGTCTCTCTTGGGGCACAACCTGCCTTGATCCAATCTTTCATTTCCTCATCTCCTGCCTCATCCTGCAACTGTTTCACTTCATCCCACGTTTCTAGGACATTAGTAAACATCACAGAACAAAAAGACATTTCCCTCTCTCGTGCCTTATTAATCGATTGATTTGTTTTCGCACAATATTGCGCTATGTCATTTGCAAATCTATTACCAAGAGTAACAAAATCATCTCCTTGTCCATGAGCAGCACACTTCACAACTGCTAGTTCTTTAGGCAGCTGTATCGCCTCAAGTAACTTTCCAATCACCTCAGCATTCTTTATTGGAGTCCCACTCGACGTCAAGAAACCTCTCTGTAGCCAAAGCTGGCCAAAGTCATGAACGACTCCAAATCCGTACTGACTATCAGTCATCACAGTCACTCTCAGATTTTTCCCAATTTTGCAAGCTTTTGTCAATGCCACCAATTCAGCCACTTGAGCAGATCTCACTCCTTTCAAAGGCGAAGCTTCCATCACTTCTGAAACCTTGCACACTGCATATGCTGCACTAAGCACACCATCATCTGTCCTCAAACATGATCCATCCACAAACAACACATGATCACTCTCAGGCAATGGTAAATCTCTTATGTCTGGTCTTGGTTTTGTGCAGTAATCAAGCACATCCAAACAATCATGATCAACATCATCTCCCACATTCACATTCTCAGCATCTGGTAGAAGTGTTGCTGGATTCACATTCACACATCTCTCAAGAGTCACATTTGATGCTCCCAGAATGATTTTCTCATATTTAGTCAACCGACTATGTGACATGTACTGAGTTCTGCTTCTTGTCAAAAGAATTGCCACATCATGAGGTACGAATACCCTTACAGGATATCCCATAATTATACCCTCACTCTGTTCCAGCTGTAGCAGCTACTGCTTTCAGACAACCTGGCAAACCCACAGCTACGGGGTCAAGTGTCGATGAGAAGTATGCAATCGGCCTTCTCAGTTGTCCATGCTTCTGAATTAACACTGAAAGTGCACACCCATTTCTCTCACTGCAGTACAACTCAAACTCTTTCTCATAGTCTGGCATTCCCAAAGCAGGGGCTTCACACATTCTGCTCTTTAGTTCTTCAAATGCTGCCATTTGTTCCCCATCCAGTTCCAATGGGTCTCTCACTTCACTTTTTGTCAACCTAATCAGTGGCTTTGCTATCAGCGAGAAATTACTTATCCACTGACGACAATAACCCACCATCCCCAGAAACATCCTCACTTCTCTCTGGGTCATTGGGGCTCTCATTCCTCTGATAATTTTGATTCTGTCATCGGTCACCTTTCTCAGACCCTTCTCAATATTATGTCCAAGATAATGCACCTCTTTCTTGCAAAACTGCAATTTAGCTGGAGATACCTTTAACCCTCCATCTGCCAGATGATTCAGTAAAGCTATGGTATCTACCTCACAAGCTTCACGTGTCTTCGATGCCACAAGTAAGTCATCGATATACTGCACTAGTACTGAACTTTCAGGCATGATCAAACTTTCCAATGATTTTTTCAATAACTGATTGAATATTGAAGGACTCTCTGTATACCCCTGTGGGATACGACACCATGCTAAAATACGCTGGCCAAACCGGAATGCAAAAATCGGCTGGCTGTCATGATGCAATGGAATTGAAAAGAAAGCATGACACAAATCAATCACTGTATACCACTCAGCATCGTGAGGAATCTGATACAAAATCACTGAAGGATTTGGCACAATGGGACAACATGCCACCACAATTTTGTTAACTTTTCTCAAATCCTGTACAATCCTGAACTTCCCATTAGGTTTCTTCAGCCCCATTATTGGTGAATTACACGGGCTACTCAGTATTTCTCTCAGAACACCCTGTTGAATCATTTTGTCAATTATAGGTGTTATTCCCTCAATTATTTCTGGTGTCAATCTATACTGAGGAATATTAGGATAAACAATCCCCTCTTTCACTGAAATCTTTACTGGATCTACATTATTCATCAATCCCACATCTTCTCCAGTAAAATCCCAAACTGCTGTTTTCACTGTGTGTCTCAACTCTTGAGGCAAATCATCTGGATTAAACACAGCATATGTACCAACAATCTCACTCTCTCTATTGTCTAGAGTCATCCGGTACAAAACATCCTCATCTGGTGTCTCAAAAGCTATTCCATCCGGAGTACAGAAAATTGTACAATTCATCTTGCACAATAGATCCCTACCTAGCAAGTTCACTGGACTAGTATCACAGACAACAAATCTGTGCATGTCTGAAAATTTCCCTATCCTTACTCTTACTGGTTCGGTAAGACAAGTCTTAATCTGTGTATTGGCTACACCAACTACTTGGATTGCTTCGTCCGAGAGAGGAAGATTACTAATATCTGCTGACCTGACAGTTGATCTTGTCGCTCCTGTGTCTACCAAAAAAGTAACACTCTCCCCATTTATTTTCCCATCTACAAATGGTCCTGCCTGGTCTATTTCTAGAGTTGCACCAAGTATGCACTCTTCCTCCTCTCTTCGGCACCGTCAATAGTCCCCTTCAGACTCACTCCCCTCATTCTTTAACCAGTACTGTTGTACCAGATTAGAACGTCTCGGTTTGTTTACCTGCTCATCAGTGTAGAATCCTGAGTCCTGGTTATACTTTTGGGACCCTCTATTCTGCGGCAAGGGCGGTTTTGGCTCTTGACTCTGCTGTCTGACAACCTTCCGTTGTTGCTGCTGTTGATTACACCCCTCGTTCTGCACCTGTTGATTTAAGGGTTTATTTTCATTACTCACTAATGGTGGATTGGTACACTCGGATCTCCAATGCCCCAATTGTCCACAGTTGTGACAAGGGAACTTCTTCTTGGCCTCCTCTAAATTCCCTTTTCCCTTTCCCGCATATCTGGGTCTATTTCCTGGATTATTTGGACTATTTGCCTGCTCCATCAACTGTGCTTCTTGTCTCTCAGCAACTTTCACCTGTGCCCACATTGCCTTTTCTTTCAGCTTCCTCTGTTTAGCTTCAATCTCATCACTGAAGTACTTTGAATGTCTCAAGATTTCATCAATCTTTTTACTCTGCCAATCCACTGTATGCTCACGTATCTTTTCACTTATCTCAGGTCTCAGGCCATATACAAATCTGTATACAAAATGACTCAAATCCTTGTCACCCAGGTGTTCATCTCCACTAAACTGTTTGAAAGCCAGTATCAGCCTTTCGTAAAAAGCATGAACTGATTCTTTTGTTTCTTGATGTGTTCGATCTATCTTAACCCAGTCTGTCTCTTTTGGGGGTACTTTATTTTTCAGGAACACAATAACCTGATCATACTTTCTCATAACCTCTGGATCTGGTGCTCCTGTTTTCTGATCTCTAGGATACTCCTTTGCAGGCCAACCTACAACTATTTTACACTCAGCCCACAAATCTGCCGGAACAATTATATCAAACAGACTATTCAGGTCAATCCACAGCACTTTTGACAATTTCACAAACCTGTCTACCTGCCTATACCACTCGACGGGCTTTTCTCTCAGTCGAGGGAAATCATTTGTGAATGATAAAATATCCTGTCTAGTCCATGGGACATGTACATATCCACCTCCAGGAATCTCTCTCATAGGATAAGCATCCACTGTTTTCTCTTTTTCTCTCACAGGAAAAGCTGAATAAGCCCTGTCCACTGAATCTTCCCTTTTCTTGTACCACCTATCCTTCCACTTTTCTACATCACCCCATTTTCGCAATAAGTCAATCATTTCCTTAATCTTCCCTGTTCTACCAGCACCATTTAGATTTTCAATATCTTTGTCTGTAAAATCCATCCTGTAGGACCTCTGTAACACCTTCACTTTATCCATGTCAACTCCTTGTTCATTCGCTATTGCTCTTAACCTGTCATGTGTACTCTTAGCCCTCCAGGTGATGTTTTTGCACATAAATAACAACTCCCCATCATGATGATTTTTGAGTATATCTGTAGGAATTGTCCCTGCAATAAGCTCCTCTAACTCCATGCGCAACCTGGCCACATCAATTGCTTGCGAATCTTTATCCTTCTTTTGAAGAACCTTCAACCAATCATTCAAATCCTCAGCTGTTATTTCAGTAGACCTTTTCACTGCACCCACTTGTTCTGTCACCCTCTGTGGTTCCAGAATTGTTCCTCCCAAACAACCAGTATTCAATCCTGAATTAGGCTGTACATCTAATCCTCCACTATAGGCGTCATGTCTCAATTGACTCAAATTATTTCCTCCTGTTCTCATTCCTGATTCCTCCAAAGAACACGTACCCACCAAACCATTTCCAACATAGGGAACTGTCAAACCATTTTCACCCATTCTTTGTTTATCAAAAATAGGCACAACCGGACCTATAGTTACAGGCACTGTAACTGCTTCAAGATTTTTCGTTAGCTCCCTAATTTTCTCAGTCAGCTCAGTTGTGGTTCTGGCTAATTCTCTTGTTTTCTCGTCACCAACTCGATGCTCTCTCTCTCGCTCTCTCTCTCTTTCCCTTTCCGCGAAAGAGCTACCACTTTTCAAATCAGGTGGTGTCACAACCTCAGTTTTAATAATCCGCAAAGTATCTCTTACAGGAGTAGCAGCTGACATACTCTCTTCTGGTTCCGGTCTATATGGAGGTGGTCTCTTGTAAATCATATCATCCAAGACCTCATCCTCGTAATCATTAGCTCCATACCTTCTCACTTCTGCATCAGGCACCTTTTCTGCACCTTTCCTTCCTTCCGCTTCTTCAACTGTCCTCATAGGATATAATCCCTCTGACATACTAGCATCTCGCCATCTCCTCATTCGATCATGATGAGTTTCACGATCATATTTTCTCCCAAAAAAGTATCTATAATTACTTCCACTCCTCTGCTTTTCTCGCTCATGCACCTCATCTTCCCATTCCACCAATGCCTCAAACTGTGTCGGCCTTGGTCTAGGCTCTAGACGCATCATTTTCTCCCGTAAATTTCTCAACACGGCCAAATTAAATGAACCATGTTCCGGGAATGCTAAGACACCATCTTCCTTAGTATACCTAACCCAGTTGTCCAACCATATACAGGCATGATACCCATATTTTGCAACCATGAAGGATGCAGGAGTTTTCGTCGGAGGTAGCAATTCACCCTCTCTGGTTATTACATTTTTATCCTTGTCGAACCACCTTTTTATTTTACCGAACAAGGATTTTTTCTTCTTTTCCTCCGGTTGGTAATACATTTTAACGTTTACCAATATTCTCTAGTCTCTTCCGTAACTGTACGATCTTTTGTCCAATAACAGCGCAACTCACACCAACGCACCAATCCTGGAGCGTCTACGTCACTCTGTACTTCTTCCAATCCCTGCGCGGCTCACACTAACGCACCAATCCTAGCGCAAGCACTGTTCTGATTCACTACCCAATCAGAGCGCGGTCTGTATGACGTCAGCAGTCGCTGCAGTCGCTTCTGCTCCTGTCTCCTGTCACTTGTCTACCCCTCCTTTACAAAGCCTTCTCAGTAGACTTCGTTTCAGATTCTACAAAATCTATTAGTTACAACATATAAACATCTCCATCGGCGCATATAAAATCTCCCTGCTTCCACGGACAGAGTAAACCTACAGTCACACGCAGAAACACACATCATACGCTAGGGCCCATCACACTAAATTCACACTATTACTCTATCCACACTGAATATAGGAGAACCAATCTGCATCTACAATGAGGTCAATGCGACCTGAATGATATTGCCTCGAGTCATGATTTTAAACATAGGAAATACATTTGAAACTCAATATGACAAGAAATAAACACCGACACTGATATTCAATCAATGCTTATTTATCTAAATTAATTCAAAATGGAAATTAATCATTAACGAATTTGTCATTCTCATAGTTACCTGTTCTAGCTAAAAGTCAGGACAGGTCTCTCAGTAAAGTCTCTCGAGCTGCCGTCCTCAGCATGGGTAACATCCAAACGCGATGATCACCAGGAAAGAATGAATGGACGAACGAACCTAGACCCTCTCTAGTCTAACATTTTTATAGGTTATGTTGCAAACGAAAGTAACAAACAAAAATTAGATATCCGTTGAGCCGCTGAGCAGAGCGAACAGGAAAGGAAGTCTCTCGGTTACATTTAGAAAATCTCCGCTCAGGAAAAATCACAAAAATAAAAAGACGGAAGAAGGAAACTCGAGTTTGCAAATGTTACTTTCGTAAATGTTCTTCCTTGATAACTTAGCAGAGTCACCGCAATCGGACAATGTTCATTGTACTTTTATCCTTGTCCAAGGCCAGCTGGAATCACGCCCGGAGCTGCCATCCTCACGGAAGATTTTCTAACCAGGCAAACGCTACGGTCAGGTGACTCTCGACCATATTCAGCAAGGCCTTCCATCAAAATTCACTCACTCGAGCGCAGGCTGTAAAAGGCAGCCATCTTGTTTTAGGCCAAAACGAACCATCTTAATTAAAAGAAACACAAAACAACGTTACCACAGCATAATGATAGAACAGTGTTAACTCCCACTAATACCCTTATGTGTATGTAATTATCTAGCCTCTAGCAACACAATAAAGCATTAATACACGTTATTTCAAAAGCGTTTTGTGCTCCAAACAAATAGCACTTTGCAACATTCATTTAATTAAAACAGCACATTATTATTAAGCAACATATATGCATTCCCATGTGTAGTTTTCTCTCATTTGTAGTGTTGGTAAGTCCGACTTCAACAAAACAAACTATGAATTAGTGATTTTAAAATTAATAATTTTAGTTAAACCATATAAACGAAACTGGAGCTTAAAACACGATAAATTTTCAACAGAAAACTCTGCTCCAGCACATGCACTACGAGCTGTCAAAGAATACCCTTCTTAACAGGTAAATCCTCTGTTTGAAATACAATGTAATCCTTGTAATCCAAAAGATGCTGCGCGTGGTATTTAAAAGTACAACATGTAGAAAATGAATGTGACCATGCCCCTACAGTGACAATGAGCTAAACGCTATTTTCACTGTGGCAGGCTTAGCTTTCCTAAGTAGAAAATTACTAGAGTGCATATTACTGTATTTGGGTAAAGAGGCCCGCAAAAAAAACTAATTAAACAACTATTTTTAATAAAAGGGGGGATGGGAGCACACTGCCTCACCTCCCAGCACAGTTCGCCCCTTAGCATTGTGGTAAATGCAGTTCACAGTGATTTCTTACTTGAATTTTAGCTGTAGCTGTAGTGGTTCACCAAAGTTGGTGCAGGTTAGTGCTGTGAATCTAATAGTTAATAGTTAATACAATCCAATTCAATGGCAAAGTCAGATTTTTAATACATTTTAAGGAAAAATAACTTTTAGAAAGTTAATTTTTACCTGCCTGACCCGTCCGAAAGATAATTAACATAAGCCTCTTCCAGGTCCCAGTCAGTTATTAGCCCTGAATACGTGTGAAAAAGGTGTTAAACACCTCCCAGGAGCAAGCAATAGGATGGCCTCAATGGGCAGAGATGACTTGACTGATCACCGAATACGCAGGATGGTATGTTATGTTAAGGGGATTTTTATAGCGCACGACTCACCCGGGGACATCTTGGCGCTTACTTAGTGATAAAGCTGATGGAGGAAGTCAGAGTCGGAGTGATACAAAGACCAAACTGAAAGGCTTTTAATTGTTTTCTGAAGATGCTATAGGAGTTACACTCGCGCAGGGCAAGGGGCTGTGGGTGTTCTTGACAGCACAGTATTGAATCAACCTCAACCTGGTCAGAATTTTAGGTTCGTCCCGCTGAATGCTACGGACTTCCAGGATTTGACTAGGGCCTCGCATAAATTCAGTCTAGCAAACACTCTCTGAAACTGGCCTGCTTTGGAGGGTTGAATGCCGTTGGAAGAAAAAGCTCCAGAAAAGTTTCTAAGTGTGACGGTAAAATATTGGCATGGGGACGCCTCTTAGCTTATCCGACCAGGGCTCCATTGCCGTCAGCCTGAAACGTAGCTTTGTCCCAGTCAAGCACGACCAGATGCCCCAGAGTGGCGCTATAGGTTTTTAAGCAATATAAATTGGTTAATCTTGAAAAAGCTCATATTTCCAGTTCTCTACATTGGATTTATGTCATTTAAGTGTCTATTTGTTCATAAAACGAATTCCTATTTTATGAATTAGTATGGGAGTTTTATTGTGTGTTGTGTCTTACTTCTTTGATGTATTGGTGTTTTTAAATGCTTTGCACTCCTGTCTCTTAAGTTAGGTCTGGCTGCTCCTTGTCAGCTACCTAGGGTTGAGCAAGAGAATATTTTACTGAGACCTTTACTGGACCCTACTCGTGGTAGGTGCATGCTTACTCCTAACATTCCAAGAGCCACCAACTATATGGCCTGAGGCCTACTCAGTGTATCCTGATTGTTGCAGTGTGAACATGCACTACGAGCTGTCAAAGAAAACCCTTCTTAACAGGTAAATCCTCTGTTTGAAATACAATGTAATCCTTGTAATCCAAAAGATGCTGCGCATGGTATTTAAAAGTACAACATGTAGAAAATGAATGTGACCATGCCCCTATAGTGACAATGAGCTAAACGCTAGTTTCACTGTGGCAGGCTTAGCTTTCCTAAGTAGAAAATTACTAGAGTGCAAATTACTGTATTTGGGTAAAGAGGCCCGCAAAAAAAACCAATTAAACAACTAGTTTTAATAAAAGGGGGGTTGGGAGCACACTGCCTCACCTCCCAGCACAGTTCGCCCCTTAGCATTGTGGTAAATGCAGTTCACAGTGATTTCTTACTTGAATTTTAGCTGTAGCTGTAGTGGTTCACCAAAGTTGGTGCAGGTTAGTGCTGTGAATCTAAGTTAATAGTTAATACAATCCAATTCAATGGCAAAGTCAGATTTTTAATACATTTTAAGGAAAAATAACTTTTAGAAAGTTAATTTTTACCTGCCTGACCCGTCCGAAAAATAATTAACATAAGCCTCTTCCAGGTCCCAGTCAGTTATTAGCCCTGAATACGTGTGAAAAAGGTGATAAACACCTCCCAGGAACAAGCAATAGGATGGCCTCAATGGGCAGAGATGACTTGACTGATCACCGAATACGCAGGATGGTATGTTATGTTAAGGGGATGTTTATAGCGCACGACTCACCCGGGGACATCTCGGCGCTTACTTAGTGATAAAGCTGATGAGGAAGTCAGAGTCGGAGTGATACAAAGACCAAACAGAAAGGCTTTTAATTGTTTTCTGAAGATGCTATAGGAGTTACACTCGCGCAGGGCAAGGGGCTGTGGGTGTTCTTGACAGCACAGTATTGAATCATGCTTGACTAGTCCTCTAAATTCACATATAAAACTTGAGGCAAACTTGTGGATCCCCTGCCTGGTTGTTGAAGCTGCTTTTGTCCCACAAGACGTCTGTCACGGATGTTACATATAACATTGGGGGCACACTTGAATGGGAGAGAACAGGATGTCAAATTTAATGAGTTTGAAGACTTTTGGCATCTTCAAAATGCTGATAACTGGCATTTTGGGCTTGTTTGCAGTAAGGCAATAAGGAACTGCTGCGAAAATTGGTAGGGGTACCCCAGATAACTTCTATCCCCTGGCTAAGATCATGTCGAGGAGCTATTCTCACCCACTAGCTCATTCAAGGCTTAAATGTGGTATCTCCAAGCACACACATCAGAACACTTTCTGGGCCTGCGGAAGGTCAAAAGACAACGGGTCCTGTTTGGGACCTGAGAGGAGCCCTAAAGGTCTAGATCTGTTCCCTCTTGAACCCAGGACAAACAAGTGGACTGCAAAAATCAGTTTGCTGACCGCATATGTGGCTATAGGGAGACAACACAAGGCAAGAGGCCTTTTCCTGGAAGTACCCGGCTGACCAATGCCAACTGGACTTGGACTGGGCCCTGCTGTTGGCCTCTGCTTGATACGCTGTGAGTCTCTTTAAGTGCCTCCTGAGAGGTCATGAGGACTTTTGATGTGTACTCATGTGGTGGATTGGGACTTAAAATACAAGGGGGGTGAATTATATGTATACATACTACCAACATGAAGGTCCGCCTACCTGATTTAAAAGTGGGCTGCCCTTCAATTAGGCAACCCTGTCTCTGCCGTGGCCAAACTTCTCCAATGGCCTTGGGAAGTAGGGGTCATTAGGTAAAAGGCTACATGTCCACCCGCCCAGTTTAGATGGTAAAACCTGGTGGTAAAGAACATTAAAAATATTATAATGCTTCCCGTGCCATGATAGAAGACTCCCATGGCAAAGGGAGCATATATTTTATTCTTTACAAAAAGAAAATCCTGTTTTGGGAAAAAAGAATTACTGTGTGCTATAGGGCCGCATCCTTCTGAGTAATACATATTGCCAGGCGCGACTATCACTGCATTTCCTGGCAATGTTTTTATAAATGACCACCTGCTTGGTGGTCAGTTATAAAGTAGGCAGGTGTCCTCCCCACCATGGGGACGGAATAATTTATTCCGTCCCCATGGTGGAACGGTAGGCCATTGGCCAAGAAATAAATCACCCTCTACGTCAGAACCTAGTTGCTGTGTCCGGCCCATTCTCCATTGTGTCTAAAACACCCTACACGAGAAGGGAATAAATGTCACCTGACTGATGCAAAAATGAGCGCAGTGCGTCTCTGGATGAAACTCACAAAATAATTTCCCAAATGAGGAACAAGAGATTTGCAGCTGAACCTACAATAACACAAAATTGACAGAGTATCAGAGGTAATTTCTAGAGGTTTATTTTGTTCAAGGTAAAAAAATATATATATTTTCAGTTATTTTTAAATGTATTGTAGAACAAATCAGTTTAGAATGACATACATAATCTTTCTTAGAGTGAAACGCAATAGACATAAATGCAACACAGAGATAACCTCCACCACAAGTTAATCTGAACAAAGACATTAAAAACATCAAAGACATATCAAACTCCACAACACAACTAACACATATCAATCATACGTTCAGTCATACCCTTACATCTAACAAACATTCAAAACAAACCAGTAAAAATAACTGTTCAGGAGAGGAACCACAGAACTGTTGCTAGTGGTGACAACTGCAGAACAATATTGAGAAATCAACTGTTGAACAGAACTAGAGAAATAATTTTAAACCATGTAATACACTGAGAGTCTTTATATAGATTCTGTTGATTATAAAGCATTCGTATGAACATTATCTTTAATTGTACAACATTTTCCTCATGTGCTTAAATGAAAAAGAGGTAAGTTAAAGCTTTTAAAGTGTGTCAAACTCTTCTTATTCAGTCAATGCACCACTGAGTAACTCCTGTCACTAGGTGTGCCGACGCGCGTTTCGGCGTCAGGCTTCCATGTAGCCACCTCGTTCTTCAGGGCGCAGAACTGATGGGATAACAGAACCACAAGGATGATGGGGTTGTGGAGGTGTTGCATAGACGAAGATCAAGACACCATTCTAAAAAAAGAAATGGGAAACAAAGGATGATGGCAATCTCATTCCTCAAACCAATTCATGAACGGACAGATAAAACATTACCAATAGTTATCTCCAGTGCTTAGTCCAAACCTCGAGCAAGAGGTAGGAATATACAAAGAGGAAAAGTGAAAGATTGGAATATTCCACAATGTGCAACGTAAAAGGCTCAGACTTAACAGTAACCGTGGAGAGACCGAAAAAAAGTGATACCGGATGTGCAAGAATGAAGGGTGCAATCCAGACAGATTCAGTCACAAAAGCCAAAAAAGTGATATCAGGGATGAAAGGAGTGTGTGAAGAAAGAAAAACCAAAGTAATGGGTGCAGTTTACGGGAAAAAGGAGCCAACCAAGGTGCTACAAGAGTATCAGTAGCAGCAGATAATGAGGATCCAGGAAGTGGAGATAAATCACTGGAATATATCTGGCAAGCAACAATAAAAGAAAAAAACGATTCAGATTAAAAGGAAGAAAGATATTGAGGCGACAGGAACAGAGGATAAAGAGCAACTAACTTACAGAATATGAACCAAGTCTGCTCAAAGGTGCACTTATAGAAAATGAATTAAACATAAGCGGCACAGCCTAACCAACTTAAGTAGCGAAATGGAAGTCTGGATGCATCAGAGCATGGCATCCTAGGTGTATAGTTAGAAGGAGGCAAGCAAAAAAGTGTCATACCATAGAAAAAGCTAGACACACAGGTAGGCCAGAAGAAACCAAAAGAGGCCTTAGTGCTTACGCACATAGAAAACCAACATATCAGGAAGCAAGACTCTAAACAACATGCGGTGAATCAAATAAGAAGAGAAAATGTCAACCAGAAACAAGAATTTGCAATGCAATTAGTCTCGCATTTACGCGAGTTTGAGCTATTGACATTGCAAATAACTAGCACCCTTATGCATCAAGCCAAAATCCAGTCGGTAAAATACCGATTCCTTATTAGCTCCCGGTATTAAGTAAAAAATACCCAATCCCAATGCATCAACCCAAAAGCAGAAATCGGTATTTAAGGAATCCTTAAATAGCGATTCTTTAAATAGGGATTCCTTAAATACCGATTCCTTAAATAGCTCTTGCATTTAAGGAATCCCAAAGTGAGATTCCTTAAATGCAATGCATCAAAGTTAAAAAATTAGCGATTTCGCTAATAAGGGGAGCAAATTACCATGAAGATGAACTGCATGGTAATTTGCAAAAACTTTGAAAAATGCACTTTTGTGCATTTTTCAAAGTGTCATGTTGCGCACACACATGCCCTTAGAGCATGTGTGTGTGCAACATATGTGCACATATCATTTTCAGTGGTGCAACAGGGTGTCCTTTTGACACCCTGGCACCCTTGAAAGTGCTCCAGCTATTAGCGATTCGGTAATACCGAATCGCTAATACAGAATGGCTTTACATTCATTCCTATGGGCCTCCAAGCCCATAGGAATGAATGGGTAGGTATTCCTTATTACCGATTCGGTATTACCGATTCGGTAATAAGGAATGTTAAGGAATCGCTATTTGAATAGCGATTCCTACATGCATAGCCTTTTGCTATTCCTTATTAGCGATTCCTTATTTTTCGCTAATAAGGAATCGCAAATGCTAATGTTGATGCATATGCCCCAATGTCTTTTATTTTTGTTTTCGTTTTAAAAACATAAATAAAAGGCATTGTCATTTACAATGCCAATAGCTTTAACTCGTGTAACTGCGAGAGCTATTGCATTGCAAATGCTTGTTAAGGGAGGAGGGCAGTGACAAGGAGGGACTAAGACAAAGACGCGGGGAACTATCACTACACCCCCTCCCCTCCCACCAACTATAAACAACAGATGCCCAGGATGCCTGGGTTATCACAGGAGGTGGGGAGGTATCTTTTCATTTACCCCCCGCCAAGTTTCCACTACACATACCCAGGCTGTCTAGGTTATCAGAGGGGCGGCGCACCCCCACACACACAGTTTACCCTACTCCACTCTCGCAGGAGCCAGTTCCGTGCATTGTCACCACAACAATAAACCTGGAAAGTGAGACCACGCCCGTCCCTGCTGCACTGGTGTGTGCAGGCTCCGGTGCATGAGTTCAGGGTGTGCGCTGTACAACAATTAACTTGCTTCTTAGTTCAATGATGATATTGTCGTCACTCAGGGCGGGAGGAGGGGTATGAATTTTTCTAAGTTTATGTTTGGTGAAAGTGAAACTTTTCCGCTTTTTAAAGAAGAAATTTCTTTAAAGAGAACTATTGTAGTTAATCTTGATCTTTCTTGGATGACTTACACATCAAAATAGTTTCAGTGCTCGGGTGCTAAGAGCAAGCCAGACTTTTGGCTCATCTGTGACTTCAGAGGCCGGCCCCTGGCTCGGGTCGGCCCAGCTCTGGCTTGACTCTCTGTATTAATTTGTTGGCTCACCCATTTCTAGCTGTTGTACTAGAACAACCGGAACCAGGGCTTACGTACAAAACTGTAACAGTACAACCTCAGATGTGAAGAGATCTAGTGGAGTTAGTAGTGTAAACAATCTACAACCTTTGTAGGCCAGTGTACAAGAATGGAGAGAAAAACCAATGTGACCGGCTGAGAAAGGACATCCCTGTTTTTTGCCAGTAGTTACATCACTGTACGTGAACACCCAAAAAGTGCTCACTTAAACAAGAGCCCGATCGTAACCTTCTTGCTAATGAGCACACACAGTAACCGTGTGCCAGCCGCGTGTATAAATCAGGCACTTAGCGGTGGCCGTAGGCACTTTGCAGCAGACGGGCAGATGACTTAATAAGGAACTGCTCTAAATGAGTCGTTGTTAAATGCTACTTTTGTTCCTGCGCATTACATGATAGCTAAAAAACGAGATCGGAGGCAATTTATGTCCACCCTTTCCTGCTTTCCTATAGTCCCATTATGGCATCACACCCCACTATTACCACAACAGAGTATGCATGCATAAATAAATACACAACACAACATTTGTTTGGGAAAATATTGCTGCAGGTTTACTCCATACAAAAGTATGCAATATGGTGGGTTATCTTACGGGCGATCCAAGGGCAGGCAGCTGTACCAACCTATGCTGCCCTGCCCCCTGATGAGCCAAGCACTGTGGAGAAACCAATCAGCGCTACCCTTATGGAGGGTGATCCCCTTACTGGATCACGTGACACATTGGTCCCTTATCACTCACGTCCCTTTCAGGGCGGATCTTAGCAAGGCAAACCCCCGGTTGTTCAGACCCACAACCGCACAAAGGACTAACGGGGCACCGACGTAGTTGTTCCAGGACCCTCCACACGAGGTTCCTGTGATTTGGCTCTGGCACTCCTATTGTGCTCTTGCAGAGGTAACCTTTCTGGACCCATATACTTCCAGATAGCCCTGTAACTCCGCCACAGCTCTGGAGGCGGCCACCATCGCCTAAAGAGCCCCCCTACCAAAACAGTTCCTTTCTCACTGCAACCTGCAACTTCACGGGCCATCTTCATGTCCAGTAGGAACAGATCCAAGCCCACCTGTGCCAAGTGCACTCCAACTTTGTAAAATAACCTTTGGTGTTTGCCCGGCATGGCTCATGCTTGATGAAGCCAAAGCCCCTTGCTCTGCGAATTTGCGCATGGAGCGGTTTATGGTTCTCTGGGAAAGGACCAGTGTCTCGCATGCCCTGCAAGGATGTGATGGCCTCCCAGGATGGGGCTCTACTCTTAAACATCGCTATCTTCTTTCAAGCTGAAGTGGCTCCCACCTCCTGAACCCTGTAGTTGCAGCTCTCTAGCCTTATGTGCCCCCTATCACCTGGTTCAATGGAACCGCAGCCCACTCGTTTATAGGACTGCTTCCACAACCAGCCTATATACTTGGCTATGTGGACGGGGCATTTCGTGCATCACTGAAGCGACCCATAGCCCGACCTGGGAGCAGAGTGCATCTCTTGGTTGAGGTTGAACCGACATGTGCACAGACCTCTATAATAATCCATAGCGAACAAGACTGTTTTCCGCCTAGCGCACACTATTGCAGTCACAACAACAATTTGGAGAGAACTTACGCCTACTCCCAGACTTGCTTGACTAATGCTCTATCACAGATGCCAACGTCCCTGCTAACCAGCTGAGATCCCTGATGCTCTATAGGTCTTGCCCCCACTCTATTTATGCAGTTTCCTGCAATGTACCCTTCTGCCCTTGTATGGACGGGAAAATACCTACGACATTGCACAACTCACTGAAATCGCATTCTCAGGCAGTTCGGTAGGGGAGAGGGGTCCTTAGGATTGGCTCTGATACATTGCCTGGCCTCCCAGCCCGCAAGCACCCTCGTCTGGCAGCAGCCTATCTGCTGTGTTGCCCATGCAGTATCCGCACCCTGGCGCAAGCCGTCCCGTTCTATACCTCTGCTAACAGACTACCTTCAGTGAGGCAAGGGTGAACGGTTGTATGTTGTGCGTCTGGCCATAAGAACCTTGGTTTGCTTTAGCAGGGATCAAATTGCTGCATCTGTCACCCCCACAATAGTGGCATGTGCAGTTCTATTGCCTTCTACACTTCAGGGTGGGACTAACATACCCCACGAGACCACAGAATCGTGTGTGTCTTCCAATGATTATTAGGATCCGAGGTTCCCGGTGTCAGTTGGTGACTATCCAACTGGTGTGGATGGGTTGTTAACCATGCCTGGCAATACGTACTACCTTAGACAAACCTCTCCTGACCTGCATCTATGTCCTTCTTACACATATTTACTGATTTATGCCACCTGGCACCCTGCTAGTTGGTGATACGGAACCTCCTACCCAGCATAAGCTGAAAATCCTGCGTTGCCATTCCGCCACCTGTGTATCTTGGGTCACACTCCTGTGTCACCTAACCTTGGTTCTAGAGTGCACTTAATCTGCACCGTTTGCCAGGTGATTGCACAGCCTTCTTTGATTGCTAGACCCTGGTGAACACATTAATGGTGTTGAATCTGGTTTGAAACAATATATGCATTGTGCCCTCTATTTGAGACAACTCCCCCCTTCGTGGAGTGATGGCTACACAGGTGCCTGCACAAGTCACCCAACGGACAAGTTGGCCCTGACTACCTTGTGTTCTGGTGACAGATTCGGAAAGAGCCTTGCCTTCAATTGCTGCCCCCTGGGAAACGCACAATGCCCGTGTTCGGTCTGAGACCCGGTGATGCCCTCATGTAGCCTCGAACCCCTGTTCAAACAAGAGTGCCAACTCCAACTAATTAAACCCACACCTAGACAATGGGTGGGGTCTAGCTATCCCCAAACTTCTGCTGTTGTAACCCACGGTCACACGTCCTGTTTAGTTCAATGTAATAATTAATGGCACTGACAACCACACTGGCCTACTACTGGGCTGTGTAAATGCGGCCCAGGGTGATCTTACACAATCTGCTTGGTGTGGATGGGTGCAACTTTACCCAGCTGAAGTGCAATCCCTTTGACAATTACTCCTGACAAGATGTGCCAATGCAGGTAGAAGAAAGTTATCCGGCCCGCCTTACTTCCTGTCCCCGTTATCTGAGTAAATTAGTGCCAGAAGCATGCTTGGACTGGTAGCTGATACGGTTACTTACGCCTGCAAAAACGCTCAGCTCAGCCCGCTAGAAAATTGTTTCCATTGGAAAGCGGTGCAAAACAGACCTCCAAGCATTTAAGGCGGTACCTCGGAGTAGGGCTCTAATTCCCCGATGCCCTTTGGATAGGGTACCACATCTGTCTGTAAGCCGCTCAGTGCTACTGATGCCTGGCGCTTCCTGACCCACACCCACCTCTCCCTGATACAATCCGCTCATGGCTGGGACTCAACGGTGCGGCGAAAGACGGAGACCTACTAGCCTGACCTTAGCTCTTCACCAGGCTCCCAAACCAGAGCCTTCCACAAACCTAGTGGCCTAAAACATTCACCCTGTGGGGCGGCTGCGAATGGACTGCAAACAACTCCTAGGCATTCTCTACCAACAATGTAAATAGCGTTTCTGGTTGGTTAGGGTATGCACCTAAGCCTGGCTGAACCCGCCTCTCTAGTCAGGAGAAGAAAGTACACACTTAAGCTGACACCTGCCCACCCCGTAGGTGGTTAGGCAGAGATACCAGCTTATCCTAGAGGCAAATGTAATGTGCCAACCGCACGCCCACAGTCACACACTATGCACCTTACAGAAGAGACTCTATACCAGGTTATTTTAATTACCCATTGTATCGGCCATCCAAGAGAAACTTACTTCCATCTGCCCCTATTACCCTGTTCTATCAACCTCATCATGACATCACAGGGATTACCTAACTCATTGGGTTAATCGGACCACCATCATACAGCTCAGTTAACACAACCCTGTAGCTGCAGCTAGGAACTATAAATAGCATAACACCTTATGCATCCACTCAATCAGCAGTGTATCCCACTAACACTTGTAGAAGGGCGCATATCATAAGTACCTCATGTCCAACTGAGGCATCACATATCTCATATAACGCACGGACACACAGACCCTTCTGCGATTAGAATTACCACCTTGTGTGCCTAGCAGCGCCCGGATGCATCACGCAGACCAGCCAGTAGAAATGCCGGTGATGACCGAGGTAAAGCCCAAAACAAACAAGTGTCACTGACACTAAGTCAGTCACTAATACAGTAGCTAGCCAATGTGCCGGTTGAAAAAGACTAAGGTTTCACTCCTCCGGTCCGAAGCCCTGCACACGTTGATTTCATTGGTCAGTTTCCAATAGTCTCTGAGCCCTCGGTCGACCGTTCTGGTCATCAACCACATCCACACACCCCATGTATAGCAGCCTGCGGCGCAGGACAAGCCTCACGGCCAGGCATAAAAGCTGCATTAAAACACCCTGCGCTGCTGCTCCAAACCACTCCAGTCACACCACAGAGATCGTCCCAAACTCTACCCGGGGAGAGGCGAGAGCCAAGGTATAATGCCCCCTGGACATCTCAGATAAGACCCTTAAATTGTCTAGCGGCGCTAAAACGCCAGCAGCTGAACAGCAGGGGCCGCACTACAAGACTGCCTCCTCTAAAGCCTGAGACATAAGTGCATGCAGCTTGATCAAATACTTGACTGGTGGCCCTTGGCTGTATAATCCCCCCAGAGTGTGGCAAGACTCATAATTTGCCTTCCCAAACAGAGAAACAAACAATGCCAGGCTTGTGTAACAAACAGGCGAGTGTTCTCGATGTCCATATCTTGAAATCAGGCTATGACAACTCCTGGGTGCCCTCACGCCGCGTTAAGATGCGTGGTAACCCATTCAACAGACTGTCCACTCTACGACGGCGTGTCCGGCGCAAAGAGGACGCCAAGATGGCCGGGGGAGGCATAAATACCTCCCCCTCCTCTACGTGCCGGAAGTGACGCGTCTGATAAGGGGACTCCTCCTAGAGTCCCCCATTATTAGTGGGGGTGGGGAAATGCCCAAATGGGACTAAGGGGGGGGGGCCGCGGGCAGCCGCATTGCCAACGCAGTTTTAGGACACCGCAGGACCTGTTTTTTACAGTGACACGGAGCAGGACGAGTATTGCGAGTTATGTGCAGGGCGGTACAAAATTACCCCAGTCGTCGTGAATACATCTTCATAATAGGTTGCATGAATCCTGAAAAAAAGGCTAACTGGGAAGAGCAGAAAAAGCCCCAAACATGACAATAAATATAAAAAGCAAAGATAGGATCAAAATGAACGAAAGTAAAGCCACACAAAGCTTAGTAAAGGAATAGGTGACAAACAGCACAAGGCCACTAGAGACGGAATAAATACATACAAGGGAACCGGTGGGCTAACATAGGATAACATGAGCGTAAAGAATGGGTAGCCTAAAGAAGGGGCCAAGAAAAGAGGGGCAGTGACAGGGATTCCAAGGCACAGAAAAAATAGATAACAGATAACAGAGGGAACCGGTCGAGCCCACAATTAGGTCAGACTCAAATTGCGCCTAGGTAATTACTATCATTGGTGTTTTGTGCTTTTTGGTGTAATTTCTACTTAAAAATAAAAAAATTGGGAGCATGGCCAAGATGATGGCAGGTTTCCTGGAAGTGACAGGTGCTGCTCTTCCCTGGTGGTGCTGGATCAAATTAGCAATCGTGACTCCCAAAGAAATGGTTATAGAGTGTTGGAGCCTGACAGGTAGTACAGCTACTGGGCGTGATTGTTCTGGACTCTGTCTACATCACTGCACTCGACCCTGGGAACTGAAGGGGCTCAGAAGGAGCACTTCCCCCGAGCAATACTGGAAGTATGGACGATGATGAGGCTTGGAGGAGAAGCGTGCCTCTGTATCATTCAGAATGTGTTGGGCACAGCCTCATGGATGAGAGAGTGGCTGAAGGCAGCAGCATAAGAAGCTAAGGAGCCATCCCTGGTTGAAGCTCTATACGAATAGGGAGTGGTGTTCCCCCACAGGGGTGAATAGCTAGCAGGAAGAATAGACCTTCACAGCACAGCAGCCTCTCCCCAGAGCCAGGCACTGTGCAATACTGGGGCCCAGAAAATCTTGACATTCAAGTGGCATTCAACAATGGCAAAGGGCAAGGGCAGCAGGACAAAGTAAGAGGCGTCTAGACAAGTAAAGCTTTTTTCCCACTAGTAGATGTATTTGTTCAATGGGGTGTGAGTGTGGTAAGACCTTGTTGTCGGACCCCAAAGAACCAGAGCTGAATTATGTGCTCTTCCCAGATATCCTAGGAGATGTCTCAAAGGTTGGATCACTAATAAAGTGATAAACTGCTGATCCTAGTGAATGGGTGCTACTAGGCTGGAGTCCTGATTCGGAATACAGGGGCATCAGATCTACCACCGATAAAAAATCTGCTTGTGTCCTGGTTTAAGGTGGAAGTGACTATGGCTGTGAATAAAAGCAAAAAAGACCATAATGTGCAGGACATGCTTACATGATATGCGAACATCTTAACTAAAAAGTGCCCATCCTCCCAGTGAGGTCCAGCACTGGAATATGGTGCAGATGAGTCCACGCCACTCCCAAAGTATTAATGGAGTCCCTTTTTGAATCTTTCAGAGCAAACCAACAGGTGGTGAAGCAAGAACTCACAAGGTGGAACGGGATGGCAGAGCTCTGGGTGACAGTGTCCACATTAGAGGACAATGTAATACCACGGGGTGATGAAATTGAATAATTACAACATGAAATAGTGTGCCTGCAGGAGCAGCAAATCAATCTGTAAGCCCACACCGAAGATTGCGGGGACTGCTTCGGCAGAAATTAAATCAAAATTAGAGGAGCCCTGAAGGTGTCTGACATCACTGGTATCACGGGTGCTCTGTTTCAGCAGATACTGGCCAGGGCAGAAAAGGTAAATGTCCAACAGGACAGAGTCCATTGAGCAGGCCAACCTGGAAGAAAAAACACAAGATCACTGGACAGTCTGCATTCATGACTTCCAACTTAAAAAGGAGATACTTAGAAAAGTGTAAGACATGCCTTCTCTCATCTTTCAAGGCCATACATTGGCTCTGTTTCAAGATCTCTCTTCAAAGGCATAGGGATCAAAGGCATCACATCTGATGGGGTCAACCGTTCTGACTTATCTTCCATTATGAAAGTAAGGTACACAAGATCTGATTGCTATCTGAGGCCTGACCAGTCCTGGGTCACCCTGACGATGTAATGCAAAGTATGACCAAGGGACCAGATTGAGCTTCGCCAAGACGCACCTATTTGTGGCAACGTGTGATAGGATCATAGAGAACCCTGTGACCAGATCCTGGTACAATTCCACAGGAACTACAGGCGGTGCTGTACCAATTGTTGAAAGAAACAGGCTGCCAAGATACATGATGGCCTTGGTATGGATAGTAAGACTGTAGTTGTTGGGTCCAATTGCGTCCCCAGACCCTCTGCTCTGCTGGGGGTGGGAGGGGCATGGGAGGAATGATAGATAGCAGTTGTTCTCCCTTGATGTTTGTTGGCCGTGCCCTAGTCTGAGCTTTGCCCAAAGTACACAAATGTTTATTACTCATTCTAAATGGGCAATTTGATTGTTATAATGTTCTAGCTTGGTTTTGGGGATTGTTATGTTTTAAACTTAGTAAAACTCATTTAGTCCGGCCTCACTCCTGTCCTTAAAATTCCCCTACATGGATGGCTCCAATGCACCAACAATATGGGACCATTATTTCCACTTCAATAAACCCCACTCAGAAAACACTCTGGGTTTTCAGTAGCTGTTTACTCTCAGACCGCTTTGAAATCAAAATATTCAGCCTTAACATGTGAGGTTTGAACAAACTGACCAAAAGAATAGCAATACTGCCCTTCTTGTAACAAAGTTCAGGGGGTGTATGCTTGCTTCAAGAGAGTTGGTATCAACTGAAATTGGGGTGGTTCCCCAAAAATACCTGTCCTCTGGGCCAGCTAAAAGAGAAGGAGTCGCTATACTCATCTCTGTGAACTTCCAAGGTAAGGTAGAGGATAAGATAGGTGAAATTAGGGGGAGAATGTTGGCTTACCATCCTGTTGGGCTATGTTTTACCCTTTACAACTGTCTACGCCATGAAGAGAATCAGGAATCATTCTGAATCAGAGCAATCATTGATACTGTGCAGATCCTAGACTCAGCAGTTCTGATCATAGGATATCAAAATCTAGTAATAAATAATGACAAAGATGAATCAGGCCAACGCTTTAGCCGAATCTGGCCTACACCCTGAAAGGCTTAGCCTAGTCTAGGGAGAGCTGCCCGGCAGACTTGCACATCCTACCTTACCAGATTAAACATTATTTTCAGCTGCTCACAAAACCTATGTACGTATAGATTACTTCCTAGGCACACCTGTAGTACATGCACAAGTAGAGAAAGTGAGAATAGAACTTATGTCCCGTCAAATTACATCCCCATGTCTGTTGTTATTTATTTATTCAGTGTTTTATATAGTGCAGACATGACCAAATTAGGGTATTGGAGTGCTTCTCGATTCCATAGCCTAGAACTTTCGATAGCAGGTTTGACACAACCTTTAAGCAACAGTTACAATCGTAAATAATCAGTTTGAGAGATTGAGACATTTGTGCTTACAACAACATACATACATGTCCTAACGATTTCTAGAAACCGATTTGTGTTAACATAGTACGTTATCTAGAAAGTATCTTAAGAGTGCCTGGTCTTCTGTTATTATGCTCATATTAGCTCATAAGAAAAGTCTTACCTTCTGTTTTTTAAAACTGAAGTGGACGAGATCCTTCTAATGCTCGGGGGTAGTGAGTTCTATATTCTTGGTGCAGCACCAAAGAATTCTCTGTCATAAGTTCTCTTCTTTCGGAAGAGGGCAGGTTTCAGTAAGAGGTCTCTATTGCTCCGAGACAAACTGCTGCCTCCAGATAATGTGATTTTTTGGGTTAGGTATAGTGGCGTTTTATAGTGTATCGCTTTGTGTTTGATACATGTCATCTTTAGTTGGATTCTTGCTTCGAGAGGTAGCCAGTTAAGCGCTTTCAAATGTGGGATGATGTAGTCAAACTTTCTGGAGCCTGTTATGAGTCTTGTGGCCGCATTGAGACCAGCTTTTAGTGGGGCTGTTGAAATCTTGGGTAGTTCTGATAATGTTTTGCATCCGTATTAAATCCTTGAGATGACTAATGCCTGGACTGCCGTCTTGAGGTCTGATGTAGCTATGAATGGTTTCAGTTTTCTAAGATAGCTTAGATGGAAGTTGGCATTTTTATCTATCGTGTTAATGTGGGATTGCATGTTCAGGTTCATATCTAGCATAAATCCAAGAGACTTGGTTGATTCCACTAGACACGGAGTACAGTTTACCACAGTGATCAACTTGATCCATTCCATTATCCTCGCTGAACTTTCCTGGGGGGAAATCAGAAGGAATTCTGTTTTATGCGGGTTAAGCTTAAGGTGATTATTAGTTAGCCAATGAATGGTCCTCATTAATGCCAGGTTCATGATGTTGATCTCTTCCAGCGATGTAATCTTGATATATAGCTGTGTGTCATCTGCATACATGTGAAAGGAGATGTTTGCTTGCTGTAAAATGTCTGTTAGTGGTTCTACACATAGATTGAATAGAGATGGGGATAGTGTTGATCCATGTTGTACTTCAATAAGGTCAGTGGATGATGCTGATAGTATTTGATTCACCATGAATCTTTGCGATCTGTTCTCTAAGGAGGATCTAAACCAATCTAGGACTGTGCCCGATAATCCCATCTTTTCCTCCAGCCGGTCTAGTATTTTGAGAAGGTTTACCATGTTGAATGTGGACGAAAGGTGGAGCAGTTTCATTGCGGTCTAGGGCAAGTAGAGCGTCTTCCACTATGTGAAGAATTACTGTTTCAGTACTGTGGTTTGGTCTGAACCCCGATTGGCAGTCGTTCAGAAGTTTGAATTCAGAAATGTGTTGGCTCAGTTGTTGTTGAACACATTTTTCCAGAACTTTTGCTAGCATGGGAATGTTTGATACCGGTTGAAAGTTATTAGGTTCTGAGGGGTTCTCAGTGGGTTTTTTTAAAGATTGGAATGACTTGCCCCGTTTTTAGGCAGACTGGTAATGAGCCTTGCAGTAGTGAAGCATTAATAATCTTGGTCCATGTGGGGATGAGAAAGTGGTTGATTGTAAACCAGCATTTTGAGTAGAGAGGATCATTGAAATGGTTGTTCGATTTTATGGTCAATAGGGTTTGGCAATATCTTTGTGGTCATATAACTTGAATTCTTAACTTAGAGCATTACTTTTGGACATTGACTGAGTGGGTTTGAAACTGAAGCTTAGTTGGAGTGCTCTTTTGGATCAAAGGGTTCTCCTTGGCTTTTTTTGCGGTCAATCTCCAGGGAGTTGGCTTTGACTGTAAAGAAGGAAGATAATTCTTCACAGCTGATTTTCGATTTTGGAGCTATTAGAGAGGATTTGGCCGTTTTGTTAGATTGATCTTTTAATAGTTCGAAGAGTTTCCTCAGTCTGTTTTTTGCATTATCCAGTTCTCTTCTAAAGACGTCGATTTTTGATTGCAGAATACGTTAATTGTAGGGGTTCTGGCCTGTCTTAGTAGTTTTAGATGGGGAGGATGAGTGTTGTTTCCATTTCCGTTCTGTTTGTTCGTGTATCGGTCTTTCTTTGTTGAGGGATCCGTGAAACTAAGGGTTTTTATCTTTGTCCAGTATTCTTTTGGGTTTTACAGGGGCTGTCATCAATTATTTTTGTCATCCTGGTGTTTTAGTGTTCTGTGAGTTCGCTGACGTCTGTCATGTTATTAGGAGGTTGCAGTTCTTTCTCACATCGTGCCACAAGATTCTCCATATTGAGACCTCTGGTGTCACTGACCCATTATCTGGGTTTGATTCATAGTGAGGATGTTTTCCTCTTTATGTACGGTACTTGGAAGGTAATATTCTGATGATATGACCAGTCACAAGGGATGTTTGTGTATTGTATCAACAGCTTTCTCTTTGGAAATGACCCAATCATGTGTAGAGCCTTTCATGTAGGTTGGTAGATTGCATGCTTGAACCAAGGATTGATCTTCGAGGAAGACTCTGAACAAATTGACCTGAATATCATTGTGGTCTTCCCAGTGAAGGGTGAAGTCCCTTAAGAAAATATTTTTGGAGTGAGGAGGAGAGTTTGCTGTGATGATTTTTATCAGCTGGTCTAAGAACATGGTGTTTTTGCCTGGGGGATGGTGAAACACGTGTAGTTTGCAAAGTTGGTTATCTGTGGATCTTAAGGACAGACTGAGGTATTCACATGATTCAAGGGGGTGCGAATGTGCTTTCGTGATAGTGATGTCAGATCTATTTATACAGGCGATGCCTCCACCCGTTTTGTTTATCCTGTCAAGTCTTACAATGTTGTAGTTCAGTGGTACCAATAGATCAAGGCAAGGGGAAGAATGATTCCAATAGCCATGATTGTGTTAGGATAGTTACATCGATTTCCTGGTTTAAGACGAGGACGGCTATGTCTGCGGCATGTTTCTTTGCTGAGTGACAGTTAAGTAGTAGGCACGAGATAGGTTTCAGTGGGATTTCTCATATTGAGTTTTGCTTTTCGGGTATTAAAGTCACTTTTTCAGGTTATCGAGGTTTGGTTTTCTGTGGTTCGCCTGTGAAGTTCTATTTGCGTTGATTGGGACTCATTGAATTTTTTGTTTGTCCACCTTAAGGGCGAAGATTTGGGCGATGACTCATAGGATAGCAATAGGATTTGTATCTCAATATCTATCAGATATCTAAGTTGATTGAGAGGTCACTATAGTCTGTTTGTCAAGGACATTGGTATAGTATTTAGCTTGCTGTGTGGTGCGTATATTGATTTCTGAAAAAGCTCTATTTTTGAGAGATATTTTTCTGAGAGGTGTAAAATGTTCTTCATATCTCTGATAGCGAGTTCGATTGGGAGTTGAGAGTATTTAGCTCCAGTCATGAAGGAGGAGAGATGAGCGGTTGTTAAGGTGAGCCTGCAGGTTTTTGTAATGGAATGCTGGTGATGTGGCTACTTTTAGTCCTTACTGTAGATAGTTTCCTATTCGTTAGGGATATCTCAAGATTCCTATTATCGAAAGTATGTTTACACCTCCGGTTGTACTAGGTAAGGACTGCTGACTCTGCCCGACCGTATTTTTGTAAAATAAAGTATGGCCTGGTGTTGGGGCTAGGACTTGGAGCCAGGAGGCTACTGGAGATGGGGAGCAATGCTGCTTTAGTGTATTGCGGGCTGATGTTCCTAGCTTCGGGGATTCTGGACTCATGGGTGAGGTAACGGCTTGTGAGATGTTGTTTTGCTGGAGTTTTGAGTAACTCCTGGGTAAGGCTATGGCTTGTGTGATATTGTATTGAAGGGTTTTTGAGGGAGGGCTGTTAAGAATGCACTCTTTTAAAAATGTGAAGTAGCCGTCAAATAGTTCTAAATCTTTGTTGGCTGCTTGTGTGAGTATCGTGGCGTTTTTATAGCATGTTATATTCAGTGTAGCTTTTAGATTCATTGAGGGTGTTATCAGCATCTTTATGCCATATCGAATGCTTTTTTGTACCTGTACATGCATCAATTTAGTCAGGGTATTGCACCATTTTATTAGTGAAAAAGTTTAGGTTGTTATGTTAAAGGAGGGGGTCTGAGGTTAAAGTTTCTGAGTTTTTTCTAAGTAGGTTGTGTTTTAAGGTTTTGGTTTAATTTTTAGGAAGATTTGAGGGGTATTGTATAGTATAGGAGTTACTTCCTGCAGGTTTCAGATTGGTCCCTGTCATATTTGTATGTAATGAGTTCATGTATTCTTTCCTCTCTTGCTTCATCTTCCTTGAAGCAGGAAGAAGATCAGGATACCTTAAAATATGAACTTCCTGTGCCGGTTGGATTCATCTGTGATGATGGCTACAATCCATTGATTGAAAGGCACTCCATCATGGCCGCCTCATTGCTAGGAGCATACAGTGCAGTCTTATTTCTTCCTTCTCATTTTCAAGCTCCCTGATGGTATAAGTCCTCTTTCTGTTACTGTTATTGGAGGGGATGGGGGCCTGCTAAGTGCATGGCCATTTTGTTGCTTGAATGGAAAGTGGGAAGGAAAGTAGTCTGGGGTAATAAACCCAGTTCATTCCTTAGAGGATCCTAACAACTGTCCCCTTTTACTTCTTTTCGTTGGTTAGCATTTCTCTAATTATCATTTTCTTTATTTTCCCCTTCATTCATCCATCCTTTCAATGTGTATACACGATATACCGGAGCCCCATGTGCTCCTAAGAGGCTTCCTGCGATCACCATCAGTGACTGCATTGCTCTGGTCCCGTGTCCAAAGACTGGGGCTGTTGCTGCGCTGCAGTATCGTCACCGCTGCTCCAGTGTATATTTCAGGCGGGGCTGTTGCAGTGCCCTTGTTCGTCTCTCTGCCGATGAAGTCCACAAGCTGAGAGTGACTGCACTGCCCTGTGCTGAGCAGTAGACGGGGGTTGCTGCAGTATCCTCGCCACCAGTCCCTATCTCTTGTCCAACATGCTCCCGTAGGGAGTGGACGGGGATCTGGCACCTCTCCGATTAATCCGCCTCCACCGCCGTGATGTAGAAGTGGCTCCCTGGCAGCAATGCCCACGATGTGGGAACGGCTCCCCGGCAGCCTCCAGACCTGGCTTGCACGGGTTCACCTCTTCAAACAGGGCAGCCCTCCCCAGTACGCAAACTCTACACTCCTCACCTTGATCGGCACACTTCCCAATCTCCTGACGGCGCAGCAAAGAACTGCCTTGAGTGAGCTCGTTGTTGCTGGAGAAGAGATCCTGGAAGGACAAGGATCCAGTGCTCACATGATATGCTCCACCACTCACAGGGTCAGAATCATTGTTATCCCATTTGTTGCAGGACAGTAGATGAAGGGAAACCCGGGATTTTCGCCAAAAGGCGATCCTGTCCCTCATGAGGTCATCTCCGATGCTTCTCCTCTGGCAGCCATCTTTGCAAACAAATAAACCTAGTTCTCCTAGTGATGGTGGAGAAGCAGGACCCTGGGCCATGGTGGCTAAGAAACAGCATTATACAGCAAGAAGGTGATAACCAGCTGTGAACACAACCATTGCTCACTATAAGCAAGACAATCACACAGGGGTTTGGCTGTGGGCACACTTTAGGAGGCATTGAAAGCTGTGGTCAGAGGGGAACTAATAGCTATATCAGCTAAACAAAAATTGGATTAGGAAAGCTAAGCAAAGTGAACTAGAGTATTAGTTGAAGGTGCTGGAAGCCGTTCACAAACAATCTAGGGCACAAGAGTCTGGTGCAATTGGACACCACATGCACCAAGCTATAGTGTCTGGACCTACACAGGACGGAATTATTCTCTACTTTACTTAAAACTGAAATTCTATACCAGGAGCCAGAAAGGCAGGGAAATGCTGGTGCATAAATTGTGCTAACAAATGGTTAAATACAGAATACACTCCATTAGGGATTCCTTTCAGTTTGCAAACCAATTCTTACTAAACTGCTCAGTGAACCACTGCTATATTTTTCCTATCCTAAAACACCTCTGTAGTTGCCCTGGGCTATTAAAGCCTGATTCCAAGTACTCAACAATACTCTTTGTGTGTCTTATTATTTTCTCTGACACAGGTCAGTTATTTCCAACTTCTAAGGCTTTTTATAGTAAATCCTACATCGCTACATTCACATGCTGAATGTCATGAGACTCTAATATGAATACAAACAATGATCCTGTGGCTCCACTTGAGCTCCTTGTATACAGGTACTTCATTATAAACAAACACTACACAAAAGACTGATGAAAAAAGGGCAGGGAAAGGAGAAACACTGGAGCAGTTCTGCAAACTTCGGAGGGCACCACCACCCTTCCTATACTCGTTCACCACTGATGTTGACACACAGTAGATATTAGTTACAGTGATATCAGGAGCACCACACTACCTAATATAGTACTCTATTTATTGTACTCACCAATGTAGGTTGATGTGTAACCCGCAGTGTGAGTAAACTTCCATGACAGACTGAGAGGAGATGTTGTGGTGAGCAAGCCAAATACTCGTGAGCAGGATTGGTAGCAGCAGGCTGCTGGAGTATTGTTTCAAATTAGGCACAGGTAGTCACCCAAATGACATGAAAGAGAAGGACAAAATAATAAAATGCTTACTGAGAAGAGCTGGGTGCGAACTGGTATGTTAGTGGGGAAACCCAACAAAATGCACAGTTGCCCGAAAAAAAGTTCTGAATAGCCCAGGGTTAAATACTTTTCCTTCCCACCGTAATCTGGAAGTACTACCCTCCATCATCCGGATTCTGGAAGAATATGTATTTGAGGGTGACCACAGGTACCATGATGGAATGGAAACTAATCCTCTGCTAGGACTTTTCAAAGACTTTTGTTTTGAATTATGGATCCCCATTGTCTCCATGTCTGTTTCGTATGTCTTCTGCATTTTGGTGACACAGTAGGCCCAATTCACAAAGGCAAACTGAGACGAAAGTCTAACTTTACGACTTTCGGTATTCAAAAAGGGCATCTACGAGCAGTAAAGTTAGACTTTTGTCTCAGTTAAACTTAAGTTTTGGTCTAAAGTTTAACTGAGACCAAAACTAAGACAAAAGTCTAACTTTACTACTCGTAAATATCCTTTGTGAATTCCGAAAGTCGTAAAGTTAGACTTTCCTCTCAGTTTACCTTTGTGAATCGGGTCCAGTGTTTTTCTGATGATGAATATGGTGAGACTCCCTTACAACTGGGACATGAAGTATAAAGAACAGGAAAATATTGTTAATTTGTCCCTCTTCATTTTCAATCTTTACTGAATTCAAGGTAGATTTTTATGTTGTTTAAGCTCAACCCACTATGGATTTCTCTTGCTTGTAGAAAGGAAAATTAGGAGGTCTGTTTGTAGTGTCTTAATATAAATAGCCAGAGAAAGTCCACCTGTACTTCTGTTCTCACTTTCCTTCCAGTGGTAATAATTAAGTAAAACATTAGGTTTTCTTAAAATAACCCTCACCCACCAATGGTCCCTTGGTGGCATGCTTCATCATCTGCTCTTTAAAGAACACTACCTCATAATTCGTTAACCATTGACAAGTCAGCATCCTCTCTTCTTACTCATTCACGTTATGCTTGTCTTTATGCTTCATGCTTGTCTTTGACCGTGTGCAGCGCTCCACTGCCTTTTAGCTAGGTTCACTCTATGAAAATACTATATACATACATACATATATAGATGCATTCAAGATGAACATGGTGCCCACAGTGATCAGTACTACGTCACAGTGCTCATGTCATTTCCCTGAGATATCCTGTGCAGATGAATTGTTGACTGCTCCATGGTTACTGCTCGGGTGCTATATATAGGAAGTGTATCAGGAGGTGGTCCTTGTGGTAGGCCTCTCATAGGAGTCTTTCTATTATAAAAATAGATTACACATTTCAAAGTTATTTGCATGATGGCAGACACACTTCATAGTGACTTTGTTCTTGAAGAGAAAAAGTTGGTGAAAGGAAATTTACCATTATATTATCCAGGTATTCATGCTATTTAACGGAGCCAACTTTTTTCTTTTACCCACTCTGTAACAGTGTTTTTTTGCTTCTATTATATGCAAAGTTGCTTAGTATGCCTAGTAGATCAAGAACCTCAATGCCATAGCTTCCCCTTTGATCTTTGGACATCAACTCTATTTTAGGATCAATGAATAATAGAGAAAATTAGAGATTTTATACAAAGTTTAACATGGTTGGGACAGTGTGTGCATCATCATGGGACATGTGAACCTGAGCTGAATGTGCTTCTTTTTCTGCCCCATCCTAGTTCTGTGTGAGCTGGTCCACCTTCGGTTCCGTTTAGCAGGAACGTCACACATGACTGTATGCTAAAATTGAAAGCACATAGCATATTTAAAACTGGCCATGCTTTACCGCCTATTTAATGTCACCATTTGTCTATTTTGATGTCCTTTTGTACATATCTTTGGCTACATACTCTTCTTATTTGTCAATTGAATCCCTTTAAATACTACTTTCTTTTATTTCCCTCTTTTGTCCAGTTAAGAATCTTGGCTGGTAACCCTCTCATCCTTTTGTTTGACTCAATAAACTTCTGTCTGGAATTCTTAACTACTATTTTCCTACTTTCCTCTCTTCAGCTGTGTTCTTTAACCCCTCACCTATTTTGTTTAAGTCTCTTCTAATTCACAATATCTCCTAAGTACTCCTATTCGGAGAGTAAATGCATTCAGTTCTAATACTGCAGGAGATCACCGCTTTACAGGAGGGAGTGTAATTTCTGGAATACACCAAACTTGGCCTTCTTAGTTACGGAGGTCTTCTTGCAGGACTGCCAAAGATTTGGATCTAGAATTAAGGTCCCCCACAACTATTTTAATATAATTTGTCTGCAGGTCAGTATTATGGCAAGCCAGCAGATCAAATACCTGGGACTCAGCTCCACTGCTGCTGGTCCTACAATGCACATTATATAAATAGTACACACTAGCAGAGGGGAACGATAATACAATACATTGGCCAACTACACTGTTCAAAGTGATAACCTTAGACTTACAAGATAGAGAAGTCCTGACCCATACTGAGAGCCCACAGATGGTCTACGCTTTCCTGAGGTGGTAGCAGGCACAGAAAAATTCACATACCCTGCAAGGAATTGTGGGTCCAGTGCCCATGTTTCTTGGAAAGCAGAAATATCAAATGTGTTTATAAATGCGCCCCATATGGGACAAGAGAGCTTTGAGAGCAAGCCAGCAACATTCCAGGAGACTAATAGAGTACTGCTGCAATGTGGGCGAGAAGAAACTCTTGGTGCAACTTGGTCTAATTCATTTAATGAGGTTATAGGTAAGACCTCATGCCTGGACGGCAAGCCGGAAGGTGCATGCACAGAGCCGGGAGGAGTGCTCAGCAAAGAATTAGCAGCTATCAACCTCAACCTCCCTCCCCACCCTGTTGGACTCAATAACTAAAAGAGTGCTGTAACTATTGGCTGAGCCTAAGAGTCAATCTTGTTCATCCAAATTGGTAAGGGGCCAAATCCGTTGGAAGTCGGGACCATGAGTGTTTTCCACTGTTGAACCTTAGAGACAGGGTGTCAACAAAGCAACCAACAGCCGACCTAGGTCAAGCACTTAAATTCCATTAATCATATGTGTCAAAGTGAGTGCAACATCTCCCAGTATCTGCTGTTGAGAGATACTCATTTAACATAAAAGTCCACAAGAAAAAAGGAAGGTGCACTCTGTCAAAAGTCGTAAATGACCAACACTTGTGCTTCAGAAAAGATTTTTTCTTCTTTTTATTTGAAGATGCTTGATAAAATACAGGCACACAGCCAACGCGTTTCGTTCCCTAGTGCCTTGGGAACTTCGTCAGGGCTCAGACAACTGATGCTCCTACGCTCCTTCTGAAGCATCGTATCCACTCTTGTCTCATTTCCTGGATGTTGCCACTGGGCCCAGCCTGTATTGTTTTCTTTATCTCGAGGACACTGGCAGGGGGACTCCTGACTCCAGACCTCCATGCAGAATCATACTGTCTCCTGGGGCAGTGACCACTTCGGGTGTGACTTCTTTATTCGCTCTTCCCGAAGAGCTGCTCTTAAACCCGTGTGTGATGGCGCCCAAGCGAAAGTGTACAGCACAGTAGGCCTGTGGGGAAATCCTTTAGCAGAAAGAGAGCCCGGCTACCAGGGAACGAAACGCGTTGGCTGTGTGCCTGTATTTTATCAAGCATCTTCAAATAAAAAGAAGAAAAAATCTTTTCTGAAGCACAAGTGTTGGTCATTTACGACTTTTGACAGAGTGCACCTTCCTTTTTTCTTGTGGACTTAGAGACAGGGTGCCTGAATTTCGCCACTGCTCCAACTGGGAAGGCTGATAAAAATCCACGGGGGACCAATTTAATACCATCTTTCTTCAAGTGGGTCTCACTTGCACAGGTAATCAGCTGTTGTTCTGCATCAGGGCTCCTACAATAAGCGATGACACAGTCCCCAGAAATACTCTTCACGCTCGGGCTGATCCAAACCCCCCTCCTAATTACGAATGAATGAATGAATATGTTTATTTGTGTGACTACTTAAAATCATTACATGTAAAAGAACATACCAATTTTGAAACACAATTTAAAATCAAAAATGCTCAGTAAAATCATGTCGAAAATTGTATATGTGATAAATAAGTCCTTATCCCAAAGTCTTATAGCTGAATAATTTTTGGGTGGCAAATTTGGAACGGGCGACTATGAAGATTAGTGCTAGTGCTTTTTAGCCCAATGTGCCACAGTGGGCAAAACCAATATTTTACTGTCAACGTATCTGTGCAGTTGTGATGGTAGATCATGTGAAAATAAGGCACATAGTGACGAGAGACTCATCTGGCTGTTGATCGCTTCTTGCTATGCCATTTTGTCTCTCAGGACAGTGCAGGTGTGCTAAACAAATTTACCAAAAATGGCCATGATTTTCACAGTGCCCAAGGTGTAAAGCTGGCGACAGCTTCAATTGCTGTACGAGTGCCCTCACGGAGGAAGATTGTCCTGCGATGGATTCAGCGGGCCAGTTGCAGTACCATGCACCATAACAGTGTCTGTGCCAGTGATTCCCTCTTGTATTTGCACAGCCTGCAATCTATTGTGCATGTGAGCGGTGTTCAGGTTGGATAGAGTACTCTTATGGGAAGTGGGAACAGCCTTGCTGCTAGAATCTGATTTAGGGCCTGTCTATCCAATGCCTGATTAAAGTAAGGCTTTGTTGTTAGGAATGTTTGTGGCAGTTTCATGGTTTCGTGGAAGTCCCTTGCCTGGAGTGATTCCAAATCTAGAGTGCAAGACCGGAGGCGCAGATGTTTTTTATTGTTGTTTTAATGGTTGTATAATCAATAATATTTGGATCCCAGTTCTCCATGGTGGATCAAGGTGTTTCTTGTGCAGGAGGGAAGATAAAACAGTTTCCTATAAGCTGAGTATTGCATTTTTTCCAGATCCACAGATAGCATGTTGGGGAATACCTGCTGCGCGTAGTTGACCGACAGGAGCAATTTGGCACGTATTACCTTTCGAATAGCCATTGTTGTTGTACTGTCAAGGGCAGCATTTAACTTGCAAAGGACATACGTGACCCTCTTCCCTTTAAGCCAAATTTTTTGTAGATTGAGCAAGGGGCAGCCTGTTTCACTTAACCAAGCACCCTGGTAAGTGTAGCATTGTACACAGTCCAGGTTGAGTGTTCCAAGCCACCAGTTGGTTAACCTTTTTGGGTGGCTGCCATAAATCACTATTTTAGATTTGCTTGCATTGTCAGCCAGCTTGTTCTGGAGGTTGTATCTAGGCAGTGCATTGAGAGCTTTTTGAAGGCCCACTTTGGTGTGATCCAGAAGGACTAAGTCTTCTGCATATTGCATCAGATGGATTTTTTTGTTCCCAATTCTTGGTGTAGCAAGAGAGGCTCCAATTAGCGCCGGGCCCAGGTCTGCGGTGTATAGATTAAATAATAGTGGTGCCTGCGGTGTATAGATTAAATAATAGTGGTGCCGGCACGCACCCCTGCTTTAACCCTCATTCTGTGTCGATTTGTTCCGTGGCGGACTCCCGGTCGAGTTTGATCCTTACCCAAGTTGTAGAGTACAATGACCTAATAGCTCGCAGTAATTTCGAGCAGATGATTCACCCCTCCAGTTTCCATGAGAGGATGTTACAGTCTACCCCATCAAAGGCTGCTGAGTAGTCGATGAAATAGGTGCAAACTGGGGGGGAAATGCAAGAGACTGCTTGTTGGACTAGGTATGAGAGGGCTATGATGCTATCAGCTGTTGAGCTCCAGATCGAAACCCTGTCTGATAGAATGGGGTGTGCCCAGTCTGCTGATTCCAATGAGGGCTAACATAAACCTTTTCCTCAATATCCAATAGTGCAATTATGCAGTAGTTATTTGGGTCTGTGTTTGCCCCTTTCTTTAAAATAGGCTGCAGAAGAGAGCCCTTCCATGAATCTGGCACTTCCTCCAGGAGCCTATATTCTGTATACAGCCGTGTAAGGGTTGCAACCCAAAAGTTTGTGTCCTCTCTGAATAGGGAGCCTGGCAGACCGTTTGGACACGGGGTGCGGTCTTTTCAGAATTTTTAGGACCATATTGCTGCTTCGCTTTGGCCGAAATGTACTGTAGGAGGTGTAGGTGCCTCAGCTCCCGTTTCTGCTGATGGTCTCCATGAGGCATATTCACTTGGGCAGGTATTCTCCTGGTCTGTGGTGTAAGGAGCCTTTACATGTGCGACCCATGTCTCACCTAAGACTGATTTTCCTCTGTTTGTTGCTCTGTAAGTTATATTATTGAGATTGCCAGAATTGGTGGGTTTTATTTGGGGCCAGAAGCTCGAATTTTTGTATACATTTTTCCTCATATGATTTCCATTTAAGTTTCCAAATAAGTTGTTTATGTTGCTATGCTGCTGAATTTAGCTGCATTTTTGAGGTTCCACTTTTTATTTTCCTATATGCTTTTTGTTTTATCTTTATCAACAGTGCGCTTTGTTTAATCTCTCGGGCCATACTGAAGGTATGGGTTCCCATATTTATTTTTGTACTCGGCCTCTGTTCACGAAGCGCATGCCCAATTCTAGTGCAAGCTTTTCCCACACCTCTATGGTAACTAGCTTGTTTGTCTCTGGCGGCCAGCCTTCTCAGGTCGATCCTTCCCACCCTCCTGACTAGCAAAATGTCACCATATTCCAATAGGCTAAAGGTGGTGTTACAATTCAACTAATGACAGACTTTACTTTTAATGTTAACATAAGCTTCTGTGCTAGAGTCCAGAGGCAGGGGTACTCCAGTAAGGACAGCTAGGTATGGACAACATTCAGGGGGAAGGTCTAGCTGGGCTTGGGCCTGGTGGGTGACATTTTCAGATAAGGAGTTGGCTCCTTGTCAGAGATAAATAGCAGCTCTGATGACAGAACTAATTTAGAGACCATTACTCATAGCCTGTTGCTCTTGCCCACCTACGCCTGCCACATCCATCAGAGGTTGAGGAAGGCCATCCAACACATGGAGGGCCAGCCTAATCGGTCACCACCAAGGTTGGCAAGCGGGTTCTCACAGTTAGAACCAGTATCAAACTCGGGTGGTTGAGCTTGCACAGGCGTTTGTTGAACTGAGGCATTGCTTGCTCCCAAAGCCCCCTGCCTTACAGTATGCTCCAATGCATGTAGCTTTTCCATCAGAGGGGAAACACAGTTTTGAACCAATAGGTTGAATCAAGTTAAAATGACATCCCAATTGATGAGTTGTGAATCATTCAGAGTTAGCGAAGGGAGGTTCATCAACGGTGAGGGTATCACCATGTTTAGGCCAAACACACAAATGTGCACTACTCCCTTGCTTCATTACCTTCTTCCTGTTGTATCTGCAGAATGCTCTGAAGTTTGATGGGGAGAAACTAAAGAACTACCTGGGGCAATACCAAAGTCCTGTGATAATTGCCTCTAAGCCAGATCGATCTTCTTTGAGACAAAACTTACTGCTTGGACCAAAAACGTGTCCAAAGTTTTTGATCCTTTGGCCTCTGTGGTGGGTGCAGTACCTTTCCTTTTACCCATAATTGACCAAAATCTAGGGTATGATCTAGAAGGCAGAGGGCAAAGGAATTGGGACAACCCAACTCAGCCTAGGTTCAACCCCACTGCCCCTCTGTGCTGCAAAGCCGGTAGTCAGTAGTCAATGTCTGAGAGATAACACCAGCCTTCCGCTTGCTCCTGCCAGACTTCCACCAGACCAGCACTTCCAATCACAAAATAGTACAGGTACAATAATAAGAATATCCACACTATCCAACTCTCAAGTTCAGAAGAAAAAAGGACAAGTCCTTTAAACCTACAAGGTCTGCAACATGTCACAACATGCAGCACACAGTGTCCAGAAGGAGCGTCCACTTAGCTCCCCCTGGTCTTGCAGCCACCGCCTCCACCACACACAGCTGGACCACAACTAAGTTGCAGTTGACAGTTTCTACTCATCACATAGAAGACTGCAGAGAATGGCAAGTGCTGAGGCTGACGACAGCTAAGAGCTGAGGGTTGGGTGTGGCTTGGAAGGGATCTCAATCATCAATCAAGGGTTTGTTAGCGCAGCTACTACCCCGTGAGGGTCTCAAGGCGCTGGGGGGGGGGGCTGCTGACCTGTCTGAGCGCAGGGGTTCCATCGAAGAGCGGGTCTTGAGATCCTTCCTGAATTGGGTAAGCAACAGGGATTGCCTCAAGTGGAGAGGCAGGGTGTTCTGGGTTTTGGCGGTGAGGTGGGAGAAGGATCTTCTTCCGGTTTTGGTCTTGTGGATCCGTGGGATTATGGCCAGGGCAAGTTGTGGGAGCAAAGGTGTCAAACATGCCCAGGGCAGTGTTCGGTTCAAACTTGAAACATTACCCTCAAAACTTAAGGTTGCCCAGAGTATGAGAGGGACCAATATCAGAGACCAAAGCTAGGAGCCAGAGGAGGGATAAAAGGGGGGCACTAAGACCATAGCTTGCAATCACCGTTTTCCCACAATTTACTTCAAAATTGAAACAAGAACCAGCAAACCAGTAGTTGCAACACTTCACCCTGTCACCCACCCTGCTGCCACCGGAGCCCTTTCTCCTTGCAAGAGGACCGAGCGCAATGGCGGGGTCGGCAGGTATAATTAGAGCGCTGGCAGTGGTAATGCAATATGCACCATGCATTGCCCAACATGCATTGACCTCCTCCCTTAGATATAAACCAGAGTTTGGTAGTTAGTTTAGTAGGCAGCCTGGGGGGTGAAGTAAAAAATAGAAATGAGGAGCGGTGAAAAGACGTGCCTCAGCAGCTGTCGGCGGCCCCACTTCCTTGCTCATGCTTCATCGTTATCCTGGTGTATGACGCGCAACATGTGTGGGCGGGAGAGGAGCCTATTCATAACATAACAGATGTATTTGTAATGCACATATTTACCTCTTGGGACACTTTTTACACTGAATAATAATAGGTGTTTAAAGTTACCCAACTCAGTGGTGCTCCTTTGATCGAATTTGGAAGGATGAAAGTCTGAGTGGATTCATCGTGACTCAATCCAGTGGCCATGAGGACAAATGGATTTTTGAAGTGGATGCATTAGTCCACTGAGCCACCAGACTGTTTCTCAGCTCGATCCTCTTCCTTCTTCCTCATCTACTTTGCTTCTAATTTTTTCCCCTTCTTCTCCATTTTTTATGTATCCATCTCAGCCCTTCTTTTTTCTTCCTTTCCTTCTTCTTCCACTTCTTCCTTCTCCTTTTCTCTTTCTTCTCCTTTTTCTTATTCACCCCTTTTTTTCTTTTATATATTAAACCTTTTATTTCATATGTTAGACCCACCCAATCGCCCTTCCGTTAGCTTCATGCCTCTCAATTCATTTGCATGGCCTACTGTAATTATCAATTTCATCTTCTGTGACAAATATTCTCAATTATAAACCTGTTCCTTCTGTTTTGTCATTGCTGGACTAATTTCTCCATAACTCCCCTTTTCTTCCTTCCTCATTATCCCTCTAGGGTGGGATGTACGTATTTCAGCTCTTTGATTACTACGCCGCCAGTGGAATGTGTCTCCTGTTTGTTGCAATTTCTGAAACTATCTGCATTGGTTGGGTGTATGGTGAGTACTGAAACAACTCATAGGCAAGAGAATTTCATGCTTAGGAATCTATCTGCTATCAGATCACTTTGGGACAATCACAGAGGCAACTCATATATCACAATACATTTTCTCCTGATGGGCCCATGTCCATGTGAGTACAAAGTGCAGTGAAACTGTTCTAAACAAGACCTTTGCTCACACATTTCAAAATAAGGTGGCTCCTACTAGTTCTATTTATGAACGTATGATTTTGCGCCACATATGTGTTAATGGATACGCTTTGATCTAGTGTTTAGTAAAGCGCAATGTGCTGATCAGAAAAGGGGCCACTCTTGAATTTACAGAGGCAAGTAGCCACTCATGCATTTAGAAATAGATAATGTCTGCTGCATGACCTACATAATAATATGCAACTTTGCTCCACATATACCTTAGTACATCCACAGTAGTCAAAAAGTACACTGTATTGATCTAAAGTTACTCATTAATTAAAACAGTAAAGTGGATTCCGCAATGCCTTAATAGTAAAATGCAACCTTTTTTTATTGACAGGAAAAAAAATGGGTTCCATTCATACATTATTCAAAATAACAAAAGAAGGTAGGAATAGGTCCCACATGCCATAATATCAATTATGTAATTATGGTAGAAATATGACAGTTGTCTATGAGGACATGATAGCTTGTGGGTCCCAGTCTTCTGGCTGCCATTCATTTACTACACTGCATAGTTCTGCCAGGTCCAACTTCATAAATTTGAGGAGCCAAAGGTAAGCTGTCCAGCAGCAACCTTCAAGCATGCTTCCACCACTGTGTTGCAGGTTTGGATGTTTAAACAGCTAAGTATTGGTTTTAGCCAGAATTTACGGAGCTTAACTAAATGAGGGCAAATGCAGAAAAGGTGAATTAAAGCATTCTCTGCTGCTCCACATAAACGACATGTTCGTGCTGTTTCTCCCTGACTCCTATCATACCAGAGGTCTCTTATAGGGATAAGGCCTCATTACTTTTCTTTTCCAGTTGAGCGTCCAGGATTGCTTGTTATGTCATATTATTTGGATTTAATATAGCGCACGACTCAACCATTGGTATCTCGGCGCTGAGCCCGTTTAGCAAGTTTTCGTAGGGAGATGAGATTAGGAATTAAAATAGGTGGGCTTTAAGCAATTTATTAAATTTGTGTCAAGGTTGCACCCCTCTGAAACCTCAGGATCAGTTTGAGGCTCAAGAGGGTCCACCACTTGAAAGACTCAAATCTGAAATGCCGTCATAGCACAGAAGTTTGAGGTGATAAAGTGAGAGAAGGAATGGATGAATGAATGAATGAATGAAATTCTATTTGTATAGCGCATGGCTACCCTAAGGTCTCCCAGCACTGCTCAAAAGAAGGACAGAGAAAAGAACAGAGGCTGTGCTGCTACGGAAGCATCTTGAAAAGAAAACGAGAATGAGCGACCACCCCATCTAGATCTTTGTATTTTCTTGGGGGTGGCCAGGCACAAGGAGCTGGAACGCAGATTCCTGTGGGGAAGATAGGGGGAGACCAGGGAATGCATGATGATGGAACCAGTTTTCCAGATGGCTTTGTGAGCCATGCACATTGCTTTAAACTGTATCCTGGCCTCAATAGGCAGCCAATGAAGATTCCTCAGTGATGGTTTTGCAGACTGCCTCCTCGGCGTCTGGAAGAGCATGCGTTCTGCGTTACTTGCAGTTTGTGGATAGTAAATTGGGGAGCCCTGAAATGGAGGGCATTTCTGTAATCAAGGCGAGAGAGAATAAGGGTCTGCACCATAATTCTTCTCGCCTGAAAGGGAAGGAGGGGGATGATTTTCCGCAACATTCTCATCAGTCCATAGCAGGTGGCTGAGAGCTTGGTAGCCTGGTGGTTGAAATCAAGAGAGCTGTCAAGCCACATGCCAAGGCTCTTAATCTGAGTCTTTGGGGGTGGAGCGGGGCCTAAGCGAACCGGCCACAGAGAAACCAAGACAGGGGGTGGAGGATTACCCAGGCACATAATCTCCATTTTGTCCCCATTGAGCCTGAGGCAGGAGAGTTCCATCCACTCGACCACCACCTCTAGGCAAGGTGATGATCTTAATGCTGAATGGATAGACAACCTCCGCCAGAGGACTCATGTATATATTAAAAAGCGTGTGGTCTCAGGGCAGAGTCCTGTGGAACCTCATAGCTGAGGGGTAGCCGGGAGGACACCACATCTCCCTCAAAGACCTGAAACCATCGGTCACTGAGAAAGGACTGGAACCAGGTCAGTGCCGAGCCTGACACCCCCATATTTTCAAGCCGATGGGCCAGAATGTTGTGGTTAACAGTGTCAAATGCGGCACTGAGGTCCAGGAGGATAATTGCAGCTGTTCCCCCTCGGTCCAACAGCCTCCTTGACTCCTCCGTCACTACGAGCAGGGCCGTTTCCGTCCCATGCTGAAGACAAAATCCTGTCTGAGAGTCACACAACAGGTTGTTAGATTCTAAATAATCAACCAGTATGGTGTTAATGTATCTCTCAAGCAGTTTGCTCAGCCAAGGGAGGAGGGAAATTGTGCGATAGTTGGCCAGATTGGACTGGTCCAGACTGGGCTTCTTCAAGAGGGCCCTAACCATCGCGCATTTCCATACTGTGGGACCCATACCAGAGGTGACCGAGGAATTCAGAACATCAAGGATGACTGGGCGAGTGGATTTAATAACTAGTTTAAGATGTTGTGGGGGAGCGGGGTCCAATGGTGAGCCTGAGATTGCTTTAGAGACGACCAGGTCCAGAGATTCATCATCTAAGGGGGGAAACTCGTCTAATGAGCATTTGGCCTTGGAGATAGGGCTGCTTATTGCCGTTGTCATGGGCTTGAGTGTAGTGATAGGGAAGGAAGAATAGATATTTTGGATTTTTTGATAGAAGAAGACTGCTAGATTGTTGCATCGTGTAAGAGCTCCTTCTGTTGTCGCAGGTTTTTGAGGAAGAGTGATAAGTGATTTAGCAATGCGAAAAATCTCCTTAGAAGAGTTTGCCACTGTGCTAATTTTCTCATCATAAAAAATTGTTTGGTCGATTTTGATTTCAGATTTGTATAGCCTGATTGCTTTCCTATACCCCACTTTCCTAGTTTCTGAGAAGTCTTGTTTCCAACTTCTCTCTAGTCTTCTGCAAGATTGCTTTAATACCCTTAATTTCGGGGAGAACCAGGGAGCTGTTTTCTGTCAAAATCTTTTATGGATAGGTTCCTTGGGAAGAACAAGGTCAAGGGAGCTTTGGATCCAGGTATTAAAATTACTATTGGCCAGATTGGGATTAGGATCCATCGACGGTCTTGTATTTTCAAGGGCTGCCATCCAGTCAGTGGAGGAAAGCCTAAACCATTTCCTTCCCAAGGTAGATGTTGTTTCCTGGGGGGGTGGTGGCATGAAGGTATCCCAGGTTAGAGGGATTAAGAAATGATCCGTCCAAGGGAGTGGGGAGGGGCTCCCTACGACCAGGTTGTCCAGATTGCTGAATACATGATCAAGAAGATAGCCCTTGATATGTGTAGAGGCGAATCCTTTTTGTTTAAGCTGGATCGCCGAAAGGTCTGACAGTAGTTCACAGGCTACACGATTAGAGGGATCATCTAAATGGATATTGAAGTCACCAAGTAGCGTAAAGTTAGCTGGAGCCAGTGCTATGTTGGTGACTAAGGTGGAAAGATTAGAAAGAAATTGCCCTGGGACTCCTGGGGGGCGATAGATCAGTAGACCGGAGAAGGTGCTCGTTGGTGAAAACTCTAGGGAAAAAGCCATGCTTTCACACTCTGATAGCATAGTCGGTGTGGTTCGACAATCAAAGGTGTCTTTAAATATAATGGCCAGGCCTCCGCCTCTGCCAGATATACGATCAGTTCTGAGTATTGAATAACCCTGGGGAAGGGCCTGAATAATGGCGGGATCAGTTTAAATCTGAAGCCAAGTCTCTGTTAAAAAAAGAGCATCTGGCTCGAGCTCCTCTAGTAGTAAGGCTATTTCGACGGAGTGTTTGGATAACAATCTGCATGTAGGGTGTTAGTGTGAGGTCTAAAATGTTTTTGAGGTGTAAACTGAAAATTGCAATGTGAGCAGTGGGAGGGGTTGGCGGTAATGTTAATGAATGTAGACATTTGGGACTAACGTTCTTTCCCAGTTCGAGCAAAGAATGCGAGCTGTAAGTAATTGGGCTTTCAATAAAATGACCATGGGTAGTGGCCCCTAGGCCCGGTCGGGCGCGGACGGTTTCCGATGGGCTTGCCTTTGGCGCGCCTTTGGCGCACCAGCTGCGCTCATCCGCTGCACGTCAGCGTCATTCTCCTTGAAATAGATTAGATCGCCTGAAGAGCTGGAGTGGCATCCTGCCAAGATGGCCACCCAAAAATGGCTCAACCAGGAAGTGGTGGGCTCGGTTATCTCCCTCCACACAAACAGCACGGAAATTGCTGTGGTGGACCGGGGAGTCGGCGAGCGTGTAGCGACAGGTAATGGGTGAATTCAATTTGCAATGTGAGTTTAAAACAATACAAGTGCAATTCTAAAAACAATTTTACAGAGTGCTAGTGCAGCAGTGCGGGCCGAGCAGAACTCTGCCTCCTTTCAGCTACGTGTCAGCGCCCTGCCCCCTAAAATAGTCAAGATCGCCGGAAGAGCTGGAGCGGCACCCTGCCAAGATGGCCGCCCAAAAATGGCTCAACCAGGAAGTGGTGGGCTCGGTTATCTCCCTCCACACAACCAGCACAGAAATTACTGTGGTGGACCGGGGAGTTGGCGAGCGTGTGGCAACAGGTAATGGGTGAATTCAATTTGCAATGTGACTTTAAAACAATACAAGTGTAATTGATGGGAACAGCAGGGAAGGAGATCTGTAAACAAAAACTAAATTCCAATCAGAAGATGCCTAACCAAGATGGTGTTAAATAAACCAAAAATATGCTTAACCCATTACCTGTAAAATAAAATAAGAATGGTCTATACCACTATGGGAGACAAGAAATGGATTGTTCTTTTCTGAATAAAGTTGCTTTTCCATACAAATGCTAAAATCAAAGAAGAGTATTTACAATCTGATCATAACAACAATATGCCTATATTGCTTCCTCCCACCAAAATAAACAAACTGCCACATATCACGGGGGGATCCACTTGATTATACCACTGCTCACCCCTGCTAAGTATGGCACATGAGAAAGAATACAAATGAGAACAGAGCGACAATGAAAGAAGCGTTTCTTTGATACTAGGATTGTTCCATACAGACTTAATTCTCCTTTCAGTAGCAATCTGAAGTCAATTACCCGCACTCAAAATCTTTGAACAAAAATAATGTCACAAAGGTTGATGCCACACCCATGACAAAGCACCTCTTCACTGTGGTAATGCAAAAGGATTGCCCCCAGAAAGAATAGACCAGTCAAGTGGTTAGGTTGAGCACAGAATCTCACAGTTTTCCATGAACTTCTTCCAACAAGAATTACGGCTAGAGAAGGCAGTCTATATTTTCCAAAGCATGATAAAGATATCTCGATACCAACTCAGGGCCCAAACAAAGGTGAGACTCCAAATAAAGGGGTGCGATACACAGAACAGCTACAGCCCTACAGCACCACTTTCAAAATCTTTGCCCACAACTCCTCAGAACTCTGTCTCGCTATCACCAACGGAATAATCTGCACAGCCATGAACTCGGAAATGCTTATTGAACACGTCCTGGTCATGACATGCTGACGTTGTGTTGGTTTTCAGGCGAGCCGATACATCTAGGAAATCGGCGCCTCACTCTTGCAACACCTCGGGCCACCCACCACCCGCAGAGTTTGTCATAGGCATGCAGGTAGGTGGTTATTTTAACACAGATGTCCAGCCTGTTGCCTAAATGATCTGTTTCTTAAGACATGACTGCGTTCAACACCTTGCCTTGGGTCCTTCCTTTATGAACCGTAAGAGCACATTCCTCTCCCAGGGAGCGCTGACATGGGTATGGTTTGTCCAAATATATCTCTGATGAAAGGCCCTGATGCAACGAGGGGTATGAATGCCAGACGCTGGTTCCCATGAGTTCTGTTCCACACCATACCCTTCACAAAACACAAGATATTACATCTTTGACCCTCTTTTCTTTGAATCTATGATCCTTTTAACTTCATATTCAGGTTCACTATTTACCCAAATGGGGGCAGGTTTCCTACTTATTGAGGTATATGAGGGTCTTAACAAACAGAAATGAAACACTGGGTGTATATGTAATGTCTTTGGGAGAGCTAGTAGCATGGTGACCGGATTTATACACTTCTTGATCTTGTATGGACCTATGTATCTGGAGTTGAAAACACTATAGCTCCTATAACGAATGTTTTAGTATACAACCACACAATATCTCCAGGTTTGTACTGAGAACTGGGTCGGCAATGTTTGTCAGGTGTTTCCTTGTATTTGATCTTTGCTTCTTTCAAGTGATGTTGTGTTTCTTTCATTCCCTTTTGGAATTGTTGTGGTATTGATGGGATGTGCAAATGGAATAATCCGTGGCTGAAAACCATAGGTGCCGTAGAAAGGGGCCGTTTTGGTAAACTAATGTTTTGCACTGTTATAAGCTACCTCTGCGATCCACCCATGAATCAGTATTATCTTCTATGTAACAACAGAGATATAGCTTTAAGGTTTGATTTAGACGTTCGGTCTGCCAGTCTGTTTAAGGATGGAAGCTAGTTGATTTAGTTGAAGTCATGTGTAAAGCCTTACACCAGACCGTCCAGAACTGTACAGTGAATTATGGCTCTCTGTAAGATTCAGTGGTTTTTGGAAGACCATATAAGCGGGCTATGTGTACCAATAACAGATGGGCCAATTGTCCAGCTGTAGGTACCTGTGCACAAGCAATGAAATGTCCCATCTTGGTCAGACTGTCTACCACTACCAGAATGACAGTACAACCCTTATCTTTAGGTAGGCCCACAATGAAGTAGAGAAAATGTTTCCCAAGGTTTATTAGGTGTGAGCAGCTGTTGTAATAGTCCTGGAGGTTTTTCAAGATCTGTTTTTGCTTGACGGCAGCGCATACAAGTACATTCAGTTTTCGGAACATCCTGACATACTGAGGGCCACCAGAACTCTCTCAAAATCCTATCTAAGGTTTTTTCAATACTTTTGCGTCCAGCCCTTGGTGAATGATGACACCAATGTAAACTTCTTGTTGTGTTACTTTAGTAGGTACCAACAGTTGGTTGCCAAGTAACAGAAGGTCTTGGATAACCTTCCACTGTTTTTCTTTAACCATTGTTTCCAGTACGGGGTCTTTATAGCGTCTCTGGTTTCATCTAGAAAATACTCTGTTTGTACTGCTTCAATAACCTGAGTGGGTTTCAGAATGGACTGTACTTCCTGGCCTTTTGTTGTCTGAGCAGAATCCTGTCTTGTGCAGGCATCCGCCTTTTTGTTTTCAGAACCTGGTCTGTAGGTTGCAATGAAGTTGAATTAAGCAAAGAATAGCATTTGTCTGAGCTGTCTGGTGGACAAAGTGCAATCTGAACTCTAGAATTGTAGATTACGATGGTCTGAATGCGAAAACTGCTAGATAACCACCTGTACAAATTGGCAAACCCCAGTAAACATTACACCTCTTGTACAGTTGTAGGAGGTGCCCATTCTCTTACTGCCTTGATCTTATGCTCGGCTATTTATTGACCCTGTGGTGTCAATATTACTCTAAAACGTTCCACCTTATAACCCATTAATGCGCAAAGAGTGAAACACTGCTGTTACATGTTCGTAATGAATGTTTTCATTCTCTGAATAGATCAGTATATCGACTATGTAAACTACAGCAAAAACATCCAAGAACTCCCTCAAAACATCCAAAAACTGAAGTGCTGCGAGCGCATTTGAAAGCCCAAAGGGCATGACTGGGTATTCAAAGAGGTAATCTCAAATAAGAAATGCCGTCTTTCATTCATCTCCCTCTCTCATTTGGACCAAGTGATAGGCCCCTTTCAGATCCAATCGGGTAAAGATTTTAGCTTCCTTTACTTGATCCAACAAAGCAGGAATCAATGGCAAAGGATATCTGTTCTTCACCGTTATGTTATTTAAGGCTCTGAAGTCTTTACAAGTTTTCAGTTCACCTTTCACCTTGGGTATAAAAAAAAGCAGAGGCCACTGGTGATTTGGATGATCTTACAAACCCATTCTGTAAATATTTATCGAAGTACTGTCTTAGGTGTTTATTCTATGCTTCTGTCAAGTCATATCTTTTCCCACAATGAACCCTTGCTCCAGGTACTGGATCAATTTGGCAGTCATATGGCTTTTGGGGGGTAACTTTTCTGCCTGTCTTTCACTGAAAACATCCTGGAACTCTTGATACTGAATGGGCAGGATAGTGTCTTGTTCAGCCGCTGTAGCAACCACATGAGTAGTGGCAATGGCTAAAATGTAAGAAGAGTATTTACAATCTGATCATAACAACAATATGTCTATATTCTTCCTCCTATGTATACGTACCCACTGAAACAAACAAACTGCCACACATCACAGAGGGGGAATCCACTTGGCTACACCACAGCTCACCCCTGCTAAATATGGCACAGCAAAGAATACAAATGAGATCAGAGCAACAATTAAAAAGTGTTTCTTTGATACGAGGATTATTCTGTATGGATTTAATCCTCCTTTAAGTAACCAATATGAAGTCAATTACCCCCCCAAAAAATCTTTGAACAAACATAAAGTCACAAAAGTTGATGCCACTCCCGTGACAAAGCACCTTTTCGCTGAGGTAATGCAAAAGGGTTGCCCCCAGAATGAATAGACCAATCAAGCGGTTATGTTAAGCACAGTATTTTACAGTTTTCCATGAACTTCCTCCAACAAGAATTACAGCACAGATAAGGCAGTCTATATTTTCCAAAAACGAGAAGTATATCTCGATACCAACTCGGGCCCAAACAAAGGTGAAGCTCCAAATAAAGGGGTGCAATACACAGAACGGCTACAGCCGTACCGCAGCACCACTTCCAAAATCTGTGCCCGTGACTCCTCAGAACTCTGTCTTGCTATCGCCGATGGAATAATCTGCACAGCGATGAACTTGGAAATGCTTTTTAAACACGTCCGGGCCATGATGTGCTGACGGTGTTCCGGCAAGCTGATACAGCTAGGAAATCGGCGCCTCACTCTTACAACACCTCAGGCCTCCCACCACCTGCAGAGCTTGTCATAGGCATGCTGGTAGGTGGTTATGTTAACAGAGATGTCCTGCCTGGTGCCTAATGATGTGTTCCTTGAAACATGACCGCCTACAACACGTTGCCTCGTGGCCTCCCTTTAAGAGCTGTAACAATTTGCAGTAGTTAGCAGATTTGCTGACATGTATCGAAAGCTTGTTCGAATAAAAGGGGGCAATTACTTCAGGTACGGTTGACCATCTGCTGCATCATGAAGTGCTGAAGCAAACTTTGCTAAAAATGTATTGCCAAGATCCACCAAGTCCTGCTTGACCGAGGGAAATCTAATTAATTAAAAATCTTGGCTATAGATGAACAAGTAAGTGATTTGTTTCACAATTTATCTACTTCCAGTTTCATCATAGATGATTTTAGATATGTTGCCCACGCACTACTTCCTCTCCATATTGCGATACATAACACTGGGTTAGACATTTTGAGCTTCTTGCAGTATGAGAGCTATCTAGAAGGGAGCATGTGTTTGTAACACTCCAATCTAAGTTAAGAATGAGAGGTTGCATCTGCCAGTCAGAATATAGAGGGTAAATGGAATACTGCAGTTTGTCTAACCATGTGGCCATGATCTTTTTGAAGGCAACTGTTCCATAGAGTAATACTGGCATCAGTTTGCATTCTAATATTTTCAGAATTTAGGAGTATCTGGGCAAGCTGATGCCCAGATACCACTAAATTATGGTCAACAGAATGTGTTTATCAGTCAGGCAGGGTCATAGGGAAAATATCATGCCCATCTCCTCCTTAGACCTGCGTACTGAAATCCCGGTCTTGTACCTGTTTTTCTTTTAATAAACCTCATCATTCACGATGATGATTTTCATTAATAAACAGATGTATTCAAAATCACCAAAACCTTCCTTCAAGAATAGTTAGATCTGTTCTGCAATTAAGAGATAAACTAAAACAGCAGAATAGAATGCTTCTCAGAGACATTCTCAGTGGTTAAAAATATCACGGATGGGAGCATTTCCATCAATCATTTACTTGTTTTACTCAAGTTGGACCAATACCCACAATCATTTATGGTAAGAGTGTGATTGCCAGGGGCAGACAAGCTTGTGTCATATTTTCTCTTGGTCACCAGTTAGAACCACAAAACAATATTCAGAAAAGGGCAGACTAAAAACCATTTATGCAAGCTTTTACCAGAACTTTTCTGTGCACCACTGGGCATAAATACAATAATTGTTGCAAGCGTGAAAGCCCGATGTCTTTCTAAGTTCTAGAACATCTGGATTGATAAGGGCATCATCACCACAGAGAAAATCGTCCCCATGACCAGATTCAGCTCTTAACTGAATTCCAACCAATTTATGGATAAGGCAATGGGAAAATGTATGATTTAAAAAAAACTATCAACAAAATTTATTCATGAGAGTTCAGGAGACGCACTGTCTACCATGAAAAACATCAAAATCACAATCTTGTGATGAGCTTGTTGAATGTATGCTGTTCTGATGCTGCCCGTCCACTATTTGGAATCCAAAGCTGACTGGTAAGGTTTTAACATAAATGTATCTGAAATGTCTTTTATTGAGGTCAGTGCATCCGATGTCACACATCTTCATTGCAGCCTAATCTTTTAGACATCACAATCTCTTGTGCCATGTCACAATTAAGAGTGTCACTGAAAACTCCACAACCTCTAAGCCTCGTGGAAATCCATTTGACACACACATACAACAAGAATTTATTGGCAAAGGCAATAGGTCTTACCTGGGGGGCTATAGGCAGTAAATGTCCTTTTGCCATGTTGTACAGCAGCACAGCATGGCGGAAAGTTATAAAAAGCACTATCATTGCTGGTGGGACGAGAGGCAACAGAGGCGGAGGGGATGTGTGGGGGGACAGCATATGATGCCACGGTATCTCTAAAGATGACATCTTTCCAACTCTCTTCTGCACCATGAAATATTTTTGTTGGGCTTTGTATTGGTACTTCATTAATACTTTACAATTTTGCCACATGTCTCTTATCAGACTACAGGTGCTGGGGACATGTTAATGCCAAGGTACCAAAGTACCAAATAATAGAGGTTTAGGTACCTATACACGGATAAGAAAAGTACAATAAATACATATACAGGTTCAAAAGAATGAATCCACAAACCACAATACAGATGCACCATTAATACATATAAAGGTACAGAAGAATGAATCCACCCACCAGAGACATTCACAATGGTAGTACCCTTCAAACAATAAATACAATGAAAACACCACATAAAGAAGATCCCACACCAGCTCTAGAAAAATAGAGTGATTTTTAATAGAGAAATCAAGACCAAAACGACAAAAAACAATCAGCAGATACTACATTTTGAGGTTTTAGGATGAAATGCTGCCTCAAAGCACCAACAAGGGGCATCTGGTCTGTCGGACCTCGACAAAGTCAATATCAAAATTTCTTTATTCGGTTTCATGTTACATAAAACCATTAAAGCAAAATGTAAAAACCGGGATTAAAATGGTATAGTATAATATGTACAAACACGAAAGCAAGTTTGTACAAGTTCATAATTCATCTTATGTGTACAAATTACATCTAAAATCCCAGACACCAATGATTTTAGAATAAAACATCTAAACATTGACTTTCCTATCATCACAGTTGCTCAGGTGGGGGCTCTGTTGGCTAAAACCAAGTCAGGATCATGTCTAGATCCTTTGCCACCTAGGATCATGAAGGAATTGTCTCCTATCCTTGCAGAATCCTTGGCAGTCCTCTGTAATATGTCGTTAGCGACAGCTACCTTCCCGAGTAAATGGAAGGTATCTCGTGTTAAGCCGCTACTTAAAAAGGTATCAGCCGACCCTACAGAGGCTCAAAATTATAGACCTGTTTCTCTTCTTCCATGTTGGTCTAAAATCATGGAATCTATTATAAATTTTCATCTTTCTAACTATTTAGAAGTGAATAAGCTATTAGATTCTACTCAGTCAGGGTTTCGCACATCACATAGCACTGAGGCTGCCCTGCTCGAAGTCACGGATTCTATCAGGCTGCTGCTCGATGGGGACTCTCCGGTCATGCTGGTGTTGCTGGATTTGTCGGCTGCTTTCGACACCATCTCCCACGGTATACTGTTAAGTAGATTGCGGGAGGTAGGTGTCGGCGGCTCAGCTTTCAGGTGGTTTCAGAGCTATTTGTCTGATAGATCCCAATCTGTCCAATTGGGGTCCTGCGTGTCATCTTCAGTACTGGTGGATAAGGGGGTGCCACAGGGCTCTATTTTGAGCCCCACATTATTCAATCTATACGTGGCCCCCCTAGCCTCAATCATCAGGAACTGTGGCTTTGAGGCCATCTCATACGCCGATGACACGCAGCTGATCATAAACATCAGAAATGATCCCATTGAAACGAAGGCTAAGTTTGCAGCCTGTATGATTAACATCGCTGACTGGATGAGGAGTAATTTTTTACAACTAAATTCCTCTAAGACCGAGATTCTCCTGTTCGGCAAAACTGCGGATTTATGCACTCCAGACTGGTGGCCACCAGAACTGGGTCCAGCCCCCATCCCTAGAATTTGTGCGAGGAATCTAGGGATTAGTTTAGATAACCAGCTCTCAATGGAGACTCAAGTGAAAACACTGGCTTCCTCTTGTTTTGGGACCATGCGGATGTTGAGGAAGATTTTCCCTTGGATCCCGTTGAGTGCTAGAAAGACCCTCATCCAGGCACTGTTAATGAGTCGCCTGGATTATGGCAACTCCTTACTGGTTGGAATCAGGGAGGATCTTCTTTCCAAATTGCAGGTAGTGCAAAATACCGCTGCCCGCCTTGCTCTTGATAAGCCTGCGCGAACTCTCTCTCTGCCGCTTCTACGCCAACTACATTGGCTGCCAGTAAGGAAACGGGCCACGTTTAAAATGCTGTGCTTGGTTTTCAGGTCCCTGCATGGACTGGGGCCGGTTTATCTTACGGATAAACTTAAATGGTATCAGCCCACAAGGCAGCTTAGATCTAGTAATCGCAAAACATTGTGTGATTTTAAAATTAGGAAGGTAAGGATGGGAGGTCGTGCCTTTTCTTACTTGGCCCCTAATCTATGGAACAGCCTTCCTGAATCAATCCGCCAATGTTCGAACCTGGCCTTATTTAAAAAAATGCCTAAAACATGACTTTTTTAATTTGCTCTTCCCCCTCTTGACCACTGATCTCTTTTTCCAGCACCGAGAGATCCCTTGGGGATGATTTGTGCGCGATATAAGTGACCAAAATAAATAAATAAATAAAAGCCATTAACTAGATCAGCGACCTGTTAGCTGTACAAGTACATGAAACCAAAGATGGTGACAAGGGCCAGGCCAATTAATCACAACTCGCCCTAAGCTTGACAGCGGATTTAAAAAAAACCTTTAAAATATGAAATACAGTGTTGCCCGTCAACATCTGGAGAAATATAAAAGCAGGCCAAACATGTTTAAAGTTGGACAAAACATAGTAAAATGTAAAGTTTTCTGTGGAGATATTCCATTGCAGCAGCAGGGCAGAAAGGATTGGTCTCTAATTGAGCCCGTTGGGTAAGTAAGAAGTAAATAAAACGGATCAAACCGAAACCTGGTCAGAAGGAATCTATCGTAAGAGTTCACAAAACCAAGTATATATGGCTCAGCCTTCTCTGTGGACCTTAATATGACGAAGTGGCAGACACTTGTCTTCATGAGCTCCCTCTTCTCCCTTAACATGGTCTGAAGCGTGCTGAATGCCGTCTTAAGAAGGGGTATATCTGCCTTTCGTATTCCCTCAGGATTAGAAAAAAAGTCTCCTCTTCCCAAGTTCATTAGACTCTTTTTGATATATTTCAGCCATGGTATCCTTAATACATGATCCAGGGCCAGGCCATCTTTAAGGATTGCCTTATTTAGCGAATCCTCCGCCTTAACCCATATTTTTTACCAAAGAAACTGCGGGCGAAAGGCTATCTGATCTGTAATAAAGGGCATTCCTAACTCTTCATGGGCAATAAAGGAGGGGATACCCTGGGGAACTGACAGCAAACGTCTCATAAATTTGTTTCCCGCTATTTGGACATCCTTTACTTCAGCATATCCCCAGATTTTGCTGCTGTAAAGTGCTTTAGACAGACACTTTGCCCTGTAGACCTCCAAAAGAGCCCCCACTGATCTTTTACCCAATCTAATGGCAAAATAAAAAAATGCGGCAGTTTTCCTATTGAGGTTGTTTCTCTTACGTGTAAGTTGTGGGCCCCAGTTCAGTTCATCCAGGAGTACCCCCAGGTAGGATAAAGTGGATATTTTAGGAATCGGGGTAGGCCCAACCTTAAAGGCATATGATCTACTAGGCCGCATCCCAAGTTGCATGATGTATGATTTGGACTTGTTAACTTTTAAGTCCAAATCTCCCATAAACTGGGCGAACAGAGATAAGATGGTTTGCAAACCCCTCTCTGTCCTAGCCATCAATACGGTATCGTCTGCATATAGCAGAACCGGGAGACCTCACCGCCCGATCTGGGGATAATCAGCCTTAGTCTCCAGGAGGATTTTCTCCAAGTTATTAATGTAGGGATTAAAAAGAAACTGGGCCACTATACAGCCTTGACGGACTCCGCACCTAACGGGGAATGAACAAGACGAATATCGCACAACTGCTTGGTGTCCCGATGGAAGCCATAGAGAAAGGAAACTATCTCCCTGTCTACCCCTAAGGCTAAAAGGATCTGCCATAATTTACCCCTCTTTACGCAATCAAATGCGGAAGACAGATCCATGAAAGGCAGGAAAATGTTACCCCTGCGCGCAACTGTATATTTACTGGTTATTAGGAATAGGTTCAAAGATTGTTCGATCGTGGAGCGGCCTGGGAGGGACCCATATTGGGGATCCAACAGAATGTTATTGTCAGTAGCCCAGGTCGATAACCTATCCAACAATATACTACCAACCACTTTTACCACTGAGTCTAACAGGGAGATGGATCTATGACAGACAGTGCTGTTCCTATCCCCCTTTTTAAAGACTGGCACAATGACAGAGGTTGCCCATGAAGATGGGGTGCCAAACCTAGCAACTGACTTTCCCTCTGAACTCCCTGAGATGGGACAGCCAATAATTCAGCGACGGAGCCGAAATTTTGATTCGAAAGCACGGATGGTAGACTTGTCTGATTCTACCTTCGTAGTCTGACAGATCTGAAGTTCACTCTCGCACATCTCCAGTAGAGACCTGCACAGAATGTCTGGGGAAATCTGCCCCCATCTAAGTCGTCTCCCTCCGTCTGTTACCCGTAGAACCCCTCCTCCTGTGGTCTGTCTTTTTAAATCAAAAATGGGCCATATACCTTTAATACACAGGGGATTATGATCGCTGTAGCTACTGGCTGTTATTGAAAACTCTGAGATAAGATAATAATGGGGAGTGGAGATTAAAATAAAACCAATAAAAGAGGGTTCCCGGCCCAGCCCCTTAAAAGTTGGGATAAGATAGCGCCTAGAGGTGGTCAATTTACCAATAGTTAGTTGCAAATCCAAATCACAAACCAATGCATTTAATTTCTCCCCCAGCCTGCAATGTTCAAAATGCACACCGTCTACAAGCGGACAAGAGGAATCCAGACTAGCCCCTGGTCCCTCCTGCCTTAAAGCCCCACATATATGCGTATTAAAGTCCCCTACCAGGACTATACAACCAGACTTACAAGGCATGAACATACAGTTCATTAAAAATGAACATGAGCGAGTGACATTACACACCTCAGGGAGAAGAGAAGTGGCATTATAAAAGTTCAAACGCAGAAGACTGTGTGACCCTGAGGGGAAGGTTAACGCATGAAGACACAGATTATCCGTGTGCAATACCCCAATACAACCTCGTAGGCTAAGTGACACATAAACTGCGATACCCCCTTTTGGACGTCCCACCCTTGAAGGAATTGCAGGGATGTTAAAAAGCTTAAAGCTCTTAAAAATAGGTATTATCAATGGTCCATGTCTCTTGGAAACAGATAATGGCATATTTTTTTATGAAAGCCAACCACCCCGGATCCTTGAACTTGCTTGCCAAGCCAGCTATGTTCCATGAAATTATGCTGCAAAAGCTATTACTCAGCGGATGGCTGCAGTGGTTCACCTGAGCCAGCTGATCCTTTAAGTCCGTTTGTAAGGCACCATGGAATTTCTTGGAACCAGTCCACCCAGTCAATCACAGTGGTCAAGATGTCCCAGAGGCTCAAATGAGTTGAATAGAGGGACTGGAGGTGGTTGTTGAGGCCATCCAAATGGGTTTGGGGTCACTAAGTTCCTCGGATGCAATACCACAGGTGTGGATGGTTAAAAGTAACCCAAGGGCAGTGCTCTTATAGAGGAAGAAGGGTCTGTTCTATTACAATGGTTAGCTGCATGGATAATCCTTTCTGCCAGATGTGGTTTGTTGAAATGGATGATTATACAATCACCATCACTACTCTTTTTTGAGCCTCCTATCCTGGCCACCCTCCTAACCATTAAGATGTCCCTTTCCACTCTAAGGCCCAGGGATGTGTTGTTGTTAAGCCAGTAAAGGACCTTGTTCTTTAATTGGTAAAAATCTTTGGTGGTGTCGGCTTTAGGACTAAGGAACAAAGAACAGGAGTTCACCCGTTTTCCCAGCAGAGACTGGGCAATAGTTATAACAAAACAACAACGTCTCAGCTGGATATCATTTTTAGAAAGAACAAATATTTTAGTGATATAAATCACAGAGGGAGAGGGAAAAAGAAAAGGGAGACCAAAGGAAATTAGAAAAGAATTATATATTGTAGGTAGTTTTTACAGCACTACAGTACAATAAAAGTACAAATGACCAAAAACACACATAGGTGAGCACTGAACGTGCTAGTGATAGTGAACGGCGCAGTGACACTATCAGTTTCAGCCTGGTTGGTTTCAGGCCATCATCAGGACAATGGTCATAGTTTTAACGTGTGCTGTAAGGGCAAAGAGGAAGTAGGGTTTAAATAATTCTTAAGGAGAGAACCAGAGTGAAAAAGGTGACCCCAGAAGTAAGAGAAATACCTGGGCGTAGTACAACTAAAGTACAGGGAATCCTTTGAGATTGGTGAAAAAACGGACATAAATCAGCGTGCGATCTAAATAGAAAGTGAAAAGGGGAAAGAGGGAAAACGCGATTAGTGAGAGGCCCTAAGACTGAACAATGTGGCCAAAACGGGAAAAGAACTCGTATTTACCAGGCGTCCAAGCACTTTAAGGAACAACATCCGATGTTTGGAAAGTGACCAGGAGCAATAAAGGTCCGGGACTCGAAGAAAAGGGATCAAATCTGTGCAAGGAAAAAAAGGGAATTAGGGTAAAGGGAAGGGAAGGGGCGGATTAGGAAAAAATTAGGAAAAAATTCGTCCTACGTTGTAAAGGTCTTACCTCGTGAAATGTTCGAGGAAGAAGGATCCAAAAAATGGTAATCCAGAAGACGGGAAACAAATCCAGCAAGGAAGGGGCGACGGGACGAGTTGCTCCTGGCCACTTTCCAAACATCGGATGTTGTTCCTTAAAGTGCTTGGACGCCTGGTAAGTACGAGTCCTTTTCCCCTTTTGGCCACATTGTTCAGTCTTATGGCCTCTCACTAATCGCATTTTCCCTCTTTCCCCTTTTCACTTTCTGTTTAGATCGCACGCTGATTTATGTCCGTTTTTTCAACAATCTCAAAGGATTCCCTGTACTTTAGTTGTACTACGCCCAGGTATTTCTCTTACTTCTGGGGTCACCTTTTTCACTCTGGTTCTCTCCTTAAGAATTATTTAAACCCTACTTCCTCTTTGCCCTTACAGCACACGTTAAAACTATGACCATTGTCCTGATGATGGCCTGAAACCAACCAGGCTGAAACGCCGTCGACAAAACCCAGCAAAGAACTTTTTGGCTTATTTGTGGTCATTGAGAAAAAATGTGTTCATAGCAGATTGTATATAATTATTCCTTTTGACCACATTGTTATTATCTTAATTTGCGCCGTTCACACTGTTTTTCACTCATTGTGTCACTGCGCCGTTCACTATCACTAGCACGTTCAGTGCTCACCTATGTGTGTTTTTGGTCATTTGTACTTTTATTGTACTGTAGTGCTGTAAAAACTACCTACAATATATAATTCTTTTCTAATTTCCTTTGGTCTCCCTTTTCTTTTTCCCTCTCCCTCTGTGATTTATATCACTAAAATATTTGTTCTTTCTAAAAATGATATCGAGCTGAGACGTTGTTGTTTTGTTATGGCTTTAGGACTGGCACGTTACCTAAAACCAATACATACGGTGTCGCTTCTGGGGGTAGATGGCTGTAGTATGGACCCTGGGGCACTCTTTCCTGGTTAACTGCAGCAAAGATTGCGGCGTCCCCTTCTACCCCCACACATGAGGAGCTGACTCCCTTTGATGATTGGCCTAAGTTCTAAATGACACCTGAAGGCATGACCTCGCCTTCGAACCACATGTGGAAGGTAGGAGCTGTCCGATGCTTGTAGATGGGCCAGGTAGGGAGATGGTGCTCACTGGGTGGGCGGTTTGGGCAATATGCGCTTTACTTGAGGCAGAAGTAACAGGAGCTGAGCCGGCAGAGGCATCAGTTGCATCACAGGAGTGGGGAGTAGTATTGGATGTTTCTAAGAAATTGAGACAGATTTAAAAGATCTCTCTCCATAAAAGAAAACTTTTGCTTAATTGGTTCCAATTTAAGGTCAAAGCGTTCAAGAAGGGAACTCAGACCAGCTTAAGCATGTCCACCAGGTCGTCTTTCGACACGGGGACTGCACTCTGGATGTTTGACAATGGTGTGTCCACTTTAGATCGTTTTGCCTTAGCCCCGGTGGTGGTGTATTTGCGCTTGGCCCCAGATCCAACCCTGCCACAAGACTGCCCCTACTGGACAACTACATAGGGGGCTTTGATTTGAGCTGGTAACCTACTCCCTAATGTAGGTCCCACAGTTGGCTCATCACAATCAAGCTGCTTATCGATGGTAGTAAGACGTGAAGAGGTGGCTATCGACTCGATTCCCTCCTCAGTACAATGAAGCCCAATATTAGAGGCACAGGATAGAAGATAAAACGCCGGGGACCGGGAAAGTCGGCGGGACATAAGTTAAATTTCTTTTTCAAGAGCTCCCGCTGCTCTTTGTAAAAATCAATCCATTGTGCTGGTGATTGGCGCAGCGTGGACCACCGCCGTTTTGCACTTACCCATTTTTACGCACTCTGAGCCGTTTGGGGATGTAAGTGCAAGATTTCCCATAGGTTGGAGCCTCTGTCTTTATTCAGTCCCTTCTTTCCCAAAGCCCAAGTAATTGATGACAAAGAACAATAATAGCAGGTAACTTGTGGGGAAGATGCTTACTAAAAGGTGTAACGTGATGCCAAGGGGCTTACCTTGCACCACTGGAGGCTTGAGTGTCTGGTGCTGAGTGGAGTGATAGATGCAATTTTGAGCTTGGACTGAACTTATCGCACTCAAGGCTTCTGGGCTGCGACGTCAGTTGTAGTCCTGGATGGTCCTGTCCCACAGATAACACAGCCAAGAGGGGGTGCCCGGCCAGGCCTCCTATGGGCTCTGACGGGCCTCAGCTGGTTTTGAAGCGCCTCCAGGTGCAAAATACCATCTGTCTCTGCAGCGAGCCACTAAGGGTGCTGGGATCTGTGGTCCTGGTCCATGCCAGTCCCCCCGCACTTCGTGGCGATATGGCAGCAGCAGTGGCACCAGAAACAAGTAAAACGGGCGTCCCAAAGTCATAAGTTCAGGCTAACCGCAATGGAGTGCATACCTGATGTCCTGTAACATCGTAGTTAAGGATCCCATTGACGGGGTTTTCGATGTGAAGTCTTGAGTTGAGGATTCAGTGCGCAGATGGCGATGCATTGGTTCAGAGGAGCTGTGAGGCTGTGATGCAGAGTCTGACACTATAATCGAGGCTGCGGGCACCTTAGGCCAACTTCAAAAGGTCCAGGACTGGGGTGGCACCACTTCACAGGGTAGACTCACAGATGACAGAGTCCAGGTGCATCAATTGTTCTTTTTGCATTTGTTGCCCTGAGTTGTACGGGTATACCCAGACGTGGGTCATGTTCACACTGCACCACTGGATTCAAGCTAGCCTGGCTGATGAGGGGTGTTACCATGAAACCGGTCCCAGGATGTTTGTTTCTGGTCCAGGGAGGACTTGGCTTGCCAGGACTGTTCCATGAGAAGCTGGGTCAAAACTCATTTCCATATGGATGGGTCCAAACTAGGGTGAGCAAAAAACTATGGCTTAAACCTAGATCTTTGTGACTGGGGTGACTGGGGTGAATGTTTGCATTGTTCAGCATTCAAGCCATAATTTATTCTTTTTGCCTTTATCTTTCTAAAAGTGGCATTTTTAGAATTGTAATGTAATGTAAAGTTTGATTTCACCTTAAGTTAAATTAGGATTCCAGAGACACCAAACCTGAACCAGTTCCATTCCTATTTGGAAATTACACAGAAAATGTAATAAGGTAGTCCCAATGTTAGCCAATGGGAGATATAGGCCTTGCAGTAGTGAAAAAAGAATCTAAGAGTTTTTCACTACCAGGACATGTAAAACTTAAACGTACATGTCCTGCTTTTTAAACACATTGCACCCTTCCCCTGGGCTGTCCTGGACCTACCCTAGGGGTGACATGTGTATTAAAAGGGAAGATATTGTTGCAGGGATTCTGCTTAGATGCAGAACTATGCCTGTGACCACAGAACAGCAGTATGTATGGACTGAGTCACCATACCACAATAGTACCTATGAGCCCCAATCCAGACTAGCTCATAGGGCTTTACCTGCCTTCCTAACCTTCCCAGATTGACAGGTTAGTTAGCACCCCAGAACACAAAACGCTGATCCCCTCAAGGAACTGTGGAAACAGATCACCAACCTTTTATTTTCTCACTCATGCATGCCCATAATAAACCTAAAAGACACAAGAACAGTTTACAATATTTATTGAAACCTTTCATTCTCTATTATAAAACGTCTGTGCTGTAACTAGAAAACATATGCATATCAACAGCATGAGGAGCATTACAAGAAAACTATAAACAATAAGAAGTTTTACAATGGTGAATTATTTATCTGCCCCAGCCCACCCCCTCTATGGAAACACATTGTTATAATATAGATCTCTGGATTTATTTATGGACTCCATACATGCTATGCATTTGTAATTTTTCTACTTCTCAGGCAGTGGATCTCTCTTTCGTGGCGACCTTTGCTCTGCTAGAATGTCTTTTTCTGTTTTCAAAATTGCCTTTCTTTGTGTATATGTTACGTGGTGTCTTCTTGAAAACAGCAGATGTGAATGTATGTTGTGCCTAAGCGCCAAGCTACATTTGCTAACCAATCACAAAAGACCAGGCACAGTGTTGTTTTACCTTGTACAAGCTGTTCAGGCAGTCAGAAGCAATAACAAAAACATGTGCAGTGCTTTTCTAAAATAGTGTTGTGGCACATAAATAAGCGTGCCAAGCATAACGTGTGCAAGGCAAAGCAGCCTATATATGCAAGAAAACTAAAATACAAGGAAACTTAGGGGTCTATTAGGTTGGTGGCCGGATGGCTGCCGCTAGGCCGGCGGCGGTCATTTTCCCGCAATCGCAACCCAGAAAACCGCCAGTCCCATTAGCATGGCGGTGATGACCGTGGCGGTGAAATATTCCACCCGCCACTTTTCTGCCGGTAGCAGTCTGCACGCTTGCCTGGTGGGCGGAGCTGGACTGCTAAAATGGGGCCGGTGCAGGGTCAGGCTCCGCAGGCATGATTATGATGCCGCGGTAGCCAGCCTTTCCGCGGTGGTGGAACCACCATGGAAAGGCATGCGGAGAATGTCTCCGGGGGCCCATTGCGGGCCCCCAATGTGTTTGGGTGGGGTGTGGGTGCACTGGAGAGATACCCATGGTACCCCCTACATGTCCCTGTACCAGTGCCTGCCACGCAGTGCAGGGATATGCTGGACATGCTTTTTTGGACATCGCGGCAGTGCTGCTGGCAGTAGCAACGGCCGCAATGTTAAATGCCGCGATCGTACCGCCGCAGTCGGATTTCGACTGGGGAGCATACTAACTGGACCGGTGGTTATGCCGTGGTCCTAGAGGGCGGTGTTTTCCCACTACCATGGCGGTCGGAGTGATTTTCCGACCGCCATCCTAATAGACCCCTAAAGGAAACACACAACAATTTGTGCCTTTAAAAATGTTTACTTTTCCAGCTCCAAATGGCAGTTTAAACTGCACACACAGGCTCTGCAGTGGCAAGGCCGAGGCATGTTTAAAGGGCTGCTTAAGTGGGTGCAACAAGCAGTGCTGCAGGCCCACTAGTAGCATTTCATTTATAGGCCTTGGGCGCATATGGTGCATTTTACTAGCGAATTATTAGTAAAATATACCAATTGGGTAATAGATACTATTACCATGTTTTTGGAAAGAGCACAAGCATTTTAGCACTGGTTAGCAGTGGTAAAGTGTCAGAATCTTAGGGCTAGAAAAAATGGAGTCAGCAAAAACAGGAGGTCTGAAGGTAAAATGTTAGTACCAGGTCTAACAATACTACTACATGGCGCTAGATATTATGGGGCTGCCATGCCTTTTTCATTTTCCCAGGAGGATACTTTTGTTATATACATAGAAGCACGTTGTTCCAAGTTACGAAATAACATCCGACATGCCTGCCACACACTGCCTCCTTCAATTGGTGGGAGAATCAGGGTCCCTAACTGCTTAGAAGCCAGCACTGTGCTTGCCCTTTTTTTGTTCCTATACTCCTGCTCATAAAACAAATCCACCTTCTCATTTTTTCAGGTGCAGATAAATTCTATGATGATATTGAACACATGATTGGCTACAGGCCATTGCCGGTGATCAAGTACTGTTGGAAGTTTGTGACACCAGCCGTGTGCGTGGTAAGACATCAAAAAAAGACACTGCACTCAAAGATGGGAGAGGATACAGTTTTATAGGAGAAGCAGTAGTGAAGCACAAATGTTTAGGGATTAGAGAACATTTTGAAACAAGCTCACACACATTTCGGTGCCCTCCTACTGAATATTGACTGGCTGAAATGTTTTTGGGGATAAAGGTATCAGCAGGTGTTTATGAAAAGCTCTTTCTGTAAATAGTTACATTTTGGTACGTGCTATTTGTATAGCTAAAACGTTTACAATGGCAGCAGAGTGTTGTAATGCATCAGATGCGTATTGTACAACCACAATGAATCCAGGCAGGGATTGATCGTTTCTAAGAGGGGAGCTGGACTAGTCACTGATTACATAAAAACTCTCAGAATTGAAGGTTGTGTTGGTCTTGGCGATTTGTATATGAGTTTATATATCATGTTAAAGGGGGGTGGTATTTGTTTCAGAGAAAGGGGTGTCAAAGGAAGAAGCTTGAAAAGCTGAACATCTGTTGTTGCAGGAGTGTGTACGGCTGCATTAATGAGTGGACAACAGGAATGTCTCTGCCTGTTTTGTATGTATTGTTGTCCTGGGCTAAATGTTATAGTTTTGCTGTAGGAAATGAAAGAGAGAAGGTCAAGATCTTCATGATAATAATGTCATCAACCTTATGAGATGTGAGGGAAGTGTTCGATCTCTGCTGTCAGAAAAACTATTGATAAGAATGAATTGAGGTGTGAATTTAGAGTGTCTGCTCTATGATTTGTTTGGTGAAATGTTGATGAGGTTGCCTTGTAGGGATGCATGTGGTGGAGTGAGTGGTTATATTGTTTGCATGTGGGTGTGAAGAAAATGGGAAAGATACACAATTTTGTGAGGAAGGGTAGTGTAGGGCATGGTATGGAATGTAAGAACAGGCCTTTAGGTGCCCAGCAGGGGACTATGTCTTCCCTTTGTTGCGAACATCTAAACGAGAACATACTGTGGGGTCTGTAGTAATAGGCTTCACTGTGTTAGATGGTGGCTGATGGTGTCTGCAGTGCGTGATGCACTTCTTCCCCCTGCTGAGACCTTCCCTCGTGGTGGGAAGGGGGATAGTTGGACAAGATAGGTCAATACAATATGAGGATGGAGTAATTTTCATATCCTTAGTCAACTTAAGAAGGACTGTGATGCATTTTTGTGTGATCAAAACGTTTGTAATGTTAGGATTTTCTGTCTTTAGAGTCCTCTAATTGTAAGGCAGAAAGGAGTCCCCATATTCATAAGTGAGTTAGAAAGAGGCAATTTACAATTGTATTGTGGTTCCCATTAATTCGACTAAAAGACTGTTAGCCTGGCGTGATATGATTGTAGCACCTGGATGGTCGAGTGAGAACTCTGTGTAGTGCAGATCAACATTGCCTGGTAGAGTGGGATGATATGTTATGCATATTTACAGAACGGAATATCACCTGGGATATTTTCCCTGTGCTGAGAAGGTGTGAGTCTAGCTCAACCTAGGTAACGATGTGACTCCCGGAAAAAGCCAAGTCTTAAGCTCTTAGCAGAATGCAGAGGGGGAAGCTCATCTGTGTTGTGGCATGTAGTTCCACACTTTGGGAGTGATGTAAAAGATGGCTTGACTGCCAGATTTGATTTTCCATTTGTGTAGGATGCGTGAGTTGCGTGGATTCTGGTTTTCCATATGCGTAGGATGTGTGTAAGGAGGAGTCCGGATGAGAGGAGGTGTCTGGAAGGTTTGTGAAAACAGATGTGATTGTTGAGCAATGCTGGAACAGTGTTATATGGTGCCTTGAAAATGTGGTTGAGGATGACATCTGTGAGTCAATCTAAAGTTGGTATGCCAGCCACCATAGCACTGCTAATGTCAATGAAGTAAAATGTGCATACCTGAATGTTTGTTGTAGCTGATAAGCTAGCTATTCAGCACAGTTTTGCTTGTGCCAATGCGGAATAACAGGTGGACCTTAAAAAACACTCAAAAGTCATTTGATTAAATGGCAGACCATCATCCATAGATGGTTTAGTTGAAAGTTATCTGATTTGGTCACTTGTTATATATATATATAGATTTGGCAAAAGGTAACAATGGAGCACATATGAAAGAAATTTAATATGAGTCTGTAGATGTGGTCTGATTACCTTTGAAGCCTGTCCTTTGTGCCACTTTATTTGGGTATTAATGTCTGGATCTTTAGTCATTATAAAAAAAAGTTTTTTAAGGGTTACATTTTAGAAACAGTTTTTCTGTCCAGAATTCCTAATTTAGGAAGGTTTTATGTAAAGGCAGGAAATAGTCCACATGCTGTTAGATTAGTCCACTGCACTCGTGAGGGCAGTCAGACAGATCAATCCACTCAACGGTTGTTTTGTGGATGACCCAAATAAGAACTCCTCACAATCCTGTTTTTCTTCGGTCTTTTTTTTATGCATATTGGTCTCATGAGGTCTCTTCTATTTTCCTCTACAGGCAACCTTCTTATTCTCTATTATTAAATATACGCCCCTGACGTACAACAAAAAGTATGTATACCCATGGTGGGGTGATGCTGTAGGCTGGGTGCTGGCCATATGCTCCATGCTCTGCATCCCACTCTGGATCTTCTATAAACTCTACTCTATCAAAGGCTCCTTGACTGAGGTAAGTTTTGACTTCTGGTAGGTCATGAATTCTTCATTTTATCAAAAGAATGTCATCAGAATGTAAAAACATTGATCGGGAAACAGAACCAATAGACCAAATACCTCCTGTTGAATGTACAGTGGTTCAACACATTAAAAATGTAGAATAACTTCCAACCATTTTCATATGGAAAACGTCCTCATTTTTAAACTATTATCCTGACAAATGTGAGGCATGTTCAGGTATTATGTATTAAGGGCTCTGCTTTTAGATGAGTGGAATGTTTTACACATGAGCTGTTGGAAAGCATGCCCTAAAGAACCTATTTAGTATATTCATTGAGGGTTTGAACCTGCATCCTGCATTTGTGATAGCCATGTTTATTCCCGGATGCATGGGTAATGATTAAAACCTTAACTCCAGTGTAGTAGCCAATGGCAGCCAACATAGTCCTCCAAAGCATAAGAGATTTGTGTTCTCCCCTCAGGAGCTGCTAGTAACATCTTAAAGCAGTGGCACGAATAAAGAGCAGCAGGTCTCGGTGCTCACAGACAGCTAACAGGAGTAACTTAATAATGGCCTGTCGCTAGGGTTGGTTTCTGATGATGGGCCACAACCCTCCAACTTTACAAGCCTTATGAATGGTAATTGCAAAAAGTAATTACCATCCACATTTGCATTATTAAGCAGTGCCATTGCGGTCAGCCAGTTTTTCATATACAAATATGCTATTGTGCATGTGCCAGTTATATAGTGGTAGGTGCAGCAGTGAATGTTAGCAGCCTATGAGCTGACATGCTGCCAGCCTCGGACTTCAATACTTGGGGGCCCTTTGGGAACATCCACTAGTGAACTGATAAGTGCCATATTCTGAAGCAGCTCTGGCGTGTATGGTGTCAGCCCTGTACTCCCAGGCCTGTTTGTCAAATATTTACAGCTGCCTCTCACGACCCCTCCCTTTCCCAAGTTGTCCCTGGGCAATGAGTTGGAAAAAGGATGAGTAGCAGTCTTTGAATGAGGGCCTGATGTCACAGAGTCATGAAACGTAACTCATAGCTCTGTCGGGCCGGGTCACGTGCTCCTTGCTTTAAACAGTACATTGCTCATGCTTCTGTGCCTTATGTATCTGTTTAAGGCATTTCAGCACCTTGTGAAAACAACTGCTGGTGTGCATTTCCTTCGTCTACAACACCAACTAGAGTTAGACAGAGGCGAGCTGAGGACAAGACGTACAATTTGGGTAAGTCAAATCTTGTCAGCAAACTTGGGGGCCGATTACGATGGCGGATGGCCTGGAGTCCGTCCGCCATCGTGGTGGTGATCAAACCTTTCTGCAATACATGTGGCGGTCCCGCATACCCAATTAGGATGAGACTGCCACCACTTTAGCATTGCGGCGGGTGCTGCTGACTGCAGCCCCCGCCGCGGTGTTCAAAATGCATGTTGTGCATTTCACTGCACCACGTGGCAGGCACCACACTGTGCCTAACACTTGGTGCAGTGCAATGTAGGTGGAACCATAGTTACCCCCATGAGAACCCACACCTCCCTCAACACAAGGGGGCCTGCAACAGGCCCCCAAAACCAATCCCATCCACCCTTTCCATTGTGGTTTTGCCACCATGGAAAGGCCGGCTGAAGACAGCATCCTAATTTGGCGGAAAGTGCCTGCTAGGCACCGCCACCATTTTATGGATGCATACCACTCCACCAGGCAATCGTAATGATTGCCTTTGGCGGTTCCATGGCAGATGGTCTTTGCGTCCGCCACGGTTGCAGTCTGGATCCCCCCGCCATCATAATGTGGCAGGGGGAAAATCGCAGTCCGTTGGAGGAAGGCCCGCCACCGCACGGCTGGCGGTGGCGGTCCTTCTGCCATCGTAATGACCCTCTAGGATTTTAAATGTGCGCAAAAAAGAACATTTGATGCTCTTCAATCATGGTCCTCAATGGGAATGTAAGCTGTTTTTCAAAATACTAAGCTTCACCTGCTGCACATTAGCAACAACATAGAAATTCACTTGGTGGTCACACAAGAGAGTGCCTTCACCTGCAGACCATTGTAAACTCTAGTCAAAATATTTAATGCCCTGTTCTTTTTGTGTCCCGTATTTTTGTATTGGGAACACCGCATTCTGCACCATTTTGTAAATTAATGTATATTTTTATAACATTTTTCTTGTGTTAATAAAACCTAAAATAACGTAGATTTACTTCCTCAGAAGAGTTGAGACAAACAGGACGTCCCTGTTTTATGAGAGTAGCATGGTAGCTTTTGAGGGCTTTTTTTCATGACTTTGGCCTTGGGGGCAGGGGGTTGTACAGTGTTTTCTTTGCCTCTGTATGGCCTCTCTTCTCCTCTTAGGGGAGGGGTGGCTGGAGGATTGGTGAAGCTTTGGACAGTTTGCCTCATGATGGATGGGTGCTACCAGCTACGCCTGTCCCTTGGCGCCCGTTACTGATTACTGATTACTGCCCTAGTGGCAGCTGAACAATGCCTATGGACTTAAAAAGCAATCAATAACAGCAGAACATGATAAATTGCACTGGGTATGGGTCTGTTTCAGAAATATCAAGAAGAGAAACAAACCACTTGTCTTAGGTGGGGCTGGAAGAGGGGCGAGGTTAAAGGATGGGTTTAAACAAGGGCAGACATTGTGAGGTCTTTTGGGGTTGGTCTCTGTAGAGGAATGATATGTCACAGCGGGTGAAGTCCCAACTCACACTGTAGTCCTGTGGCACAAGGTGGAAAGGAAGCCGTTCCTCAGCTGGGGAGTGATAATCAAATTACTTAATGGTAATCTCTATTACTACTGACCTTCGCCTCTAGGCCATTTCATACTAGTTTGGATAGACAATTGTTCATGTACCAACCACTACCCAGTAATATATGTACTACTACACAGGGTAGCTCAAAGTATGATAACATGTTTGTTTAAATAAATATAATGGTTTTTCCTTGATTTTCAGAGGTGGCACCAGCTCACCAGTTCAGACGTGGAACTTCCTCAGAGGCTGCCTGATCCAAAGAACATCTTTTCAGATCCATCACTTCGACCTTCAGAGGCTGCGCACCTAGCTCCAACAGAGCATGAATCAAACTGTTAACATACGGGAGACAAATGGACAGTTTTTATATAACATTTTATTGATTGATTTTCTTAATACTAGTACAATCCTATCACTCCTTATCAACACCACTCAAGCTGGCCTGGATCAAATAGATGCTGGAAAAGGATGAAGCAGTATTTGGCCTGGAAAGATTAGAAGACGTGCTTGTTTCCTCGCATTTGTTCCCAGACTTGAAATCAGAGGAAATATAGGGATAGGCTGCAGCCAAATGGACTCAAAGGCTGAAGCACATATAAAATCAGTAAGAAATTCACAGAGACTTTGAAAGTTTTTTGTATGTTTTTGCAACTGAAACATGTACAGTAGAGAATTGCAGCTATTCATTCCATTAAATCCATATCATTTTCACCAACATGGAGAGAAAGTCTGTCTCCTTATTTACTTTAACTGAAATTATAATGTGTTAGGTTTATTTTGAACCAAAATGAGTTAACACTCTGCAGGACCTTCTACAAAACCAGTTAGGAGCATCTCAGAAGGCCTAGCAGATATATCAGCGGTGGCTCCTCCGTTGAGTCGAGGAGCGCCACCCCTCTTCTTCCGGAGCAGTGAATAAAGGAAAAGTAAAATGATAATAAAACATGTTATTATCATTTTATTTTTCCTTGCTATGCCGAGTATGTCAATTCAAGGGTGGTGCGGGGCCATCCTGATTGACACTGGCAGGTTGGGAGGAGGCGTGGTACGCACTGCTACAAGCATTGATGTCTGTTTGGCCGGCCGTGTTAAGTTGGCCAAACATACATGCGCACTTAGGTTTCTCCAACCCAGCTACATTCGACAGCCAGGGGGAAGAAACAGCACAGACTCCCTGTGCCCGAGCGAGTGTCAAACCAACCCTCTCAAGCCAATCCACATGCTGCTCTCATGCTAGCTATAGCATGAGAGCAGCGTCTATATTGAATGGGGAGTCTGTGATGTATCCAGGCGACTGCTGGGAGTAGGGTAGTAGAGGAGGACCGAAGCGGCCGCCAGTATGAGGTAAGTCTTTTATTTTTTTATTTTTAACCCCCGGTATGGTTTTTCCTCTTTGAATACAGACTAATCCCTTGATGTGTTTTTATTATATTTGCCCGCCCACGGCAAGTTAGAATGTCCGCTCTCTTTTATGACTCTTTGACTATGATTTTATTTAAATTTGACCTTTCTCAAGGACGCTTACTCGATTTGCCAAAATTACAATATGTTGGAAATTATTTTCATTTTCATTATTGATATTAAAATACTTAAAATTGAACACAGACTTGATGTTTCTTATTATTTGCACAGCCTGCTCCAAGTTAACATGTCCCATCTCTTTTATGACTAAATTTTATTTAAATTTGACCTTTCCCAAGGAAGGTTTTTCATTTCGCCAAAATTGCAGTTTGTTGGAAAAGATTTTGATTTTGATTATCAATATAAAAATACTTACAATTCAAACATTAATGTTTTTCTTCCAGATGACGAATTTAGCAGTGTTAGAAAGTCATCCTTTTGCCCTATTCACCCCTAATTTCTGCTGAATGATGCTGGTGGTAACCGACTCTGACCATACCCTAAGATCTGCTAACCAGGCCCAGGGCCAAAGCTATGTTTAAAAAGGTACATGTAATTGGGTTCACTTATAATTGGCAATGACAGACCATTTAAGTCCCTAGTGAATAATGAGACCAGGGGATTCAAACTACCTATACATCCTTAGTATATAATAGGCTATGGAGGTTTAGAGGCCCAGTAGATTTCCTGCACTTGCATGTGCGCTCTGCGGTTCACTGACTGAATATCAATGTAAAAAATATAGATGTAAAAAATATAGCAGGTAAGTACATTAATGTTGAGAAAAAAACTATCAATGTCAAAAATATAATTGTACAAAATATCTATTTTTGAATATATATAATACAATAATACATATATTAAATAATAAAATTAATAAAAAAATAAATTTTTTTTAAATATGCATTTTATGAAATATAACAAATAAACTTTATTTAAAAAAGTTAAACACACATACATAATTGTTATATATATGTATATATTTCTTTAAAACCATTAATAAACTATTTTCACTTTCATTTATTTTATAATTTTAAAATGATATGTACATTTACAAATATATATATATTGAGAGATTTCAGTCTCGTTATGTGAACAAGCCCAGCAACTGGGTGAAACGCGTCATCAAGACATGCAGAGCACAAGCAAATAAACAAAGAAAATGCACTCAACTGGTGTCCGTGTCCCGTTTTGCAGCTAGCAGCTGTGTGAGTTTGGTGTAATTCAACCAGTAGATAGTTATAGTTAGGACCGTGTTTCCATAGGAAATCCGCAACATTCTATTTGGAATAACTTTGGCGCCGGTTGACGAATCCTCGCAAAATGTTCAAAATAGGTGGGGCGCTCCGCTCCGCTCCTACCCTGAAAGTCTCGGGGTGATTCGTCGAAGCGGGGGCCGAGAAAAAAGGGGGGTCCAAAAACGCGTTTTCCCCATGCATTTTTCCATAGGGACCTTTAGTCCAAGGTACAGCCCGAACGGCTGAACAGAATTACTTGAAATTTGGCAGAGAGGTAGTCCTCAGGTCAGGGAAGTGCCTTTTGCAGGTCTGGTGTCAATCTGTTCAGTAGTTCCTGAGAAAATCAAAAGTAAAATCATATATATATGTTGGCGGAGCCTAACCACACATCTCATCCTGAGATCTGATTGGCTGTCAGCACTTCATCCAAGAAGTGTTGGCAGCCATCTTGGGACCAATATACATGATAGCACATCATTAAAAAGCATTGCAGTTAATAGAAGGTTTTAAGACTTTAGTTACATTATAAATCATTTGTTGATGGTACCATACTCATTTTAGGAATTGTGGTATGTTCTAAGGTGATTTCACCATGTGAAAAAGCCTTCTGCTGGGGTATCATGATTGAGAGAAAAATATGTTCTCATGCTTTTCCCACAGAGGTTTGGAAGGTGATCTATAAGCTAAACTGAGAGCATATTTTCTGTAAATTCACATTATCTTTCTCAGTCATGTGAGAATGAAGTCTGACATTCTCAGTAAAACATGTACATCCAACAAGGGCAGAGACTTTCAGTTGATTCCTTTGTGTTCTACTGCAGCTTCCCAGAGTGTTCCAAAGAACAACTAGAGCGCTAACAGTCCTACTTATGATAAACGTATGGCACACCTGAAGCCATCTTCCTTGGATTAGAGAGGTAACTCTTAAAACATTTAATTTAAAAAGGAACAAAATGAGGGGGTTCATTTTTCCATAAAAAGTATGATTAGTGCTGCAGAAAGAAAAATTAGGGCACATTTTGAGTGACTTCTCAAATCCTCTTCTATTTCATTAAAAAATTCTGACATGCAGACTGAAACATGCACTTTCAATACCAGCAGCAGTTTTCCCTGGTGAGCAGTCGCTTTACTACAGTGATCTAATGAGCAAAAAGAGTGCTAAAATTCTGAATTTATGGCAAATGTGTGACACATCTGAATGCCTTCTTGATGGAATCAAAGTAAAAAACTGAAAGTATTTCCTACTGAGGAGACTGCAGTAAATGATTCAGTTTGTTTCAGTTTATAATTTATTGCACAGTTAATTAAAACCAATGCGATACAATAACACATAATAAAGTTCATTAAAATCTGCAGCATAGATAGTTAATCTATGTAAGTTAAATCATATGTCCTGTTTGCTGAATTAATCATGAATCAATTTTTGGTAGTTTTTTTTCTACTACTTTTAAAAATTTCACAAATCTGCAGCTCAGCTGAGGATCCTGTGCTGAGAAGCAGGTTAACACTGCATTCCTTCGTGTGCGTACCCCCTGTAGAATGAAATGGCGTTTCAGCAGGAGCTTCCTTTCTTCTTGCAGTTCCTCACACGAGCATAGCAGGTGCAACATGTCTTCTGCCCCAATGCCGCATAACCTGCATAATGTTCCTGCTTTCAATCTCAGCCAGTGAGGAAGATGTAGGATGCATGGTAGCAGGCCCAATCTATAGCTTAAAAAGCACAGTTTGATTTTTTTTGTGTAACCTAGGGCAAGGTAAGGCTGGGAGGCTTGTGTCAGGTATGTATTTAATACCATCCAAGCGTGAGATCTTTTTGATAGGATGGCTTTATCCCTAACCCATGACTGTAGCTTGATCGATTTTTTCACCAATTTGTTGAGTGTTTTATGATCTGCAGGGGACGCCCAGAGCTCCGCCAGCCCGGTGTTCACTATGCTTTTTTCCAGGGACTGCAGTAAATGAGGAAATTAGGAAACTTCATAACAAATAAGTCTCCCAAGATGGCCACCAGAGACAAAAGAGCCCAAATGTAGCCCAAATATCACCCAGATGTAGCCCAAGTATAGCCCAATGACAGAATGTCCCAGAGTGTTCTTAAAAACAACTAGAGCGCTTACTGTCTTCATTATGACAAACGTATGGCACACCTGAAGCCATCTTGATTGGAATAAACTGGTAACACTTAAAACATTTAATTTAAAAAGCAATACAGTGAGGGGGGTAATTTTGACATAGAAATTATGATTAATGCTGAAGAAAGAAAATGAGGGCACATTTTGAGTGACTTCTTAAATCCTCTTCTATTTCATTAAAAAATTCTGACATGCAGACTGAAACATGCACTTTTAATACCAGGAGCAGACTTCCATGGTGAACAGTAGTTTTACTACAGTGATCTAATGAGCAACTAGAGTGCTAACATTCAGAATTTATGGCAAATGTGTGACATATCTGAATACCTTCATGATGGAATCAAAGTAAAAAACTGAAAGCATTTCCTACTGAGGAGACTGCAGTACATGAGGAAATTAGGAAACTTCATAACAAATAAATCTCCCAAAATGGCCACCGGAGACAAAAGAGCCCAAATGTAGCCCAAAATCACCCAGATGTAGCCCAAATATAGCCCAATGACAGAAGTGTGCAAAACACTTATTATTTTGTGTTTTTGCAGTGTTATATAGTGCAGACTTGTCAGGTATTGGAGTGCTTTACATGAGCATTGGTTACATCACACAAGAACAAATTCATTTTGGTTGTAGACATGGGGAGACTAAGGGGCATATGTATCAACCGAATTTTTAATCACAAATGCTGCGATTTGCAAAAAACAGCGTTTGCGATTAAAAATTCGCAAAACGGGATGTATGAGGCAAATCCTCATCGCAAATTTAAGGAATCGCTAATATAGCGATTTCTTAAGTTTGTGTAAGCATTTAAGAAATCGCAAATTGCGATTTCTTAAATGATATGTACCACGCACCAAAGCATTGCGACTAATCCTTAAGACGCCCCCTCCTTGCAGCACTCTGCAAACGCGCCCCCTGGCGAGTTGTAAGTTGGGGAATTAATTCCTCTTCAATACTGAGGGTCCCTGAGGGCCAACTAGCCCAACAGGCATCTCCAGTATGCGCCAGGGAGCTGCGCTGCAGACAGGTATTCTGAGGCCAAGCCCCTTTTTACACCTCTCTGCAACGCAGCTCTGTGGCACTTACTGGAGGTACCTAGTGGTCTAGTTTGACCCTAGGGAACCTTAGGATTCAAGGGGACTTAATCTCTCAACTTAGAACAGCCACAGGGCGCGTTTACACAGTGGTGAAGGGAGGGGACGGGGCCTGAGGTGACGTGTGCAAACACGCACTATGGCACGTTTTAAATTGGGGATATAATTTCCCTTCAATACTGAGGGCCCCTGGGAGCTAACTAGCCCACCAAGTGCTTCCAGTAAGCGCCACTGAGCTGCATTGCAGAGAGGTGGTCCAGGCCGTGCCACTTTTTACACCTCTCTGCAACGCAGCTCTGTGGCACTTACTGGAGGTACCTAGTGGGCTAGTTGGACCCTAGGGACCCTCAGGATTCAAATGAACTTAATCTCCCAACTAAAAACGGACACAGGGCGTGTTTACACAGTCGTGAAGGGAGGGGACGGGGCCTGAGTTAACGTGTGCAAAAACGCCCTGTGGCCTGTTTTAAGAGGTAGTTTTAATCCCCCTGCCCTATTATATACTAGGGGCTTACAGAGGAGGTCATGCTAATCACAGGGGGACCCCAACGCATAATGTTCCCTAGTGTATGTAGGTGTTTTCACTGTATTCTAAGTGTCTTTTAACATAGCACTGGCTCTAGGACTGGTTAGTCAGACTCAGTTACCACCAGTATCCGTCTGAAAAAGTTGAGGGCACAGGATGATTTTGCAACAAGGCTTCTTTCTGCTCTTCTTTTTGTTCTTTCTGCACGTTATCCTTCTTCCTGCACTTTTCTTCATCTTTGAGGACTTCTGTTGCTTCTTTCTGCACTTCTTTTTTTCTTTCTGTGCATTTTTTCTTCTTTCTTCACATGTCCTATCTCTGTAGGCATAGTTAGAAATTAGCATTTAAAAAACCTTTGAAATTCACAGAAAAAAACATAGGTTTCAGGCACGTTATAGTTAGGAATTAGCATTTAAAAAACCTCAGAAATTCACTGAAAAAACCATAGGTTTCAGGGGTGTTATAGTTAGCTGGACTTTTCACTTGTACAAAACCATTGAAATTCCCCCGTTATAGTTAGTTCAGCTAACTATAACTCGCGCGCCCGCAATGCACTGCTGATTACGTCACATATTACATCACTCATGACATGGTCAGTGACATCACTCATGACATCACTGATGACATCTCAAATGACATCACTGATGACATCACTGATGACATCATCCTTGTGATAGAGTGGCAGACCTCCTCTCACCCTAATATAACCTTTGATACACACATTCAAAAATAGAGACTACAATTTTCAAAACAATGGACATACCAATACCAGTTACAACAACCTCTTCAGTAATTCTAAGATCCACATACACATCCACTCATTCACCAACAGTCCTATACAGTCACTTATACATGTACTCACTCATCATATGTACTCATACACCTATACATCCTGTTACACAATGCCACTCATCCATAGAGTTACTCACACACATAGTCACTCATGCTAATAAAGAATCAAACATACATTTACTTGCATATACAATTATACACACACCACCACACTTACTTCTACGGAAACTTACACATACTTAGTCTTTTAAACAATCACTTATAGAAACACATACTTATTCATACAGGAACTCTTTCAATCTCTCACTCTCACATATACTCACTTATATACACCAATAGTTACATATACTAGTTTAAAACATATGTAGTTACTCATAAAGACACTATTGAGACAGTCATTCACTCACTAACACACCCATACACACACTCATCCACCTATACAGTCCTGCACACATGCTGTCTTCAACACATACAAACAGTCAGTCACTCATTCATGCAACTATGCACTACGTAATACCCCCCACCGAACCATGCAGACACTCAGACTGATACTCAAAAAAACAACTAATAACCTATATAGACACCCATGTAGCTACTCACCAACCCATGCAGCCACTTATACACAAAGTGAGAGACTGATACAGATATTTACATATTTAAACATTACTCACTAAGCCATGTATTCACTATGATACACTTAATCAGTCAGTTACACAATCAATTTTTCAAAAACAAATCATCCATTTAGACACTTATATACCCATTTATTCTTCCATCGACCTTGAGATATACATATATAAAACATATTTAATTTTCAGAAAAACACACATTCACTGGATGATGTCATCAGTGATGTCCTCAGTGATGTCATTTGAGATGTCATCAGTGATGTCATGAGTGATGTCACTGACCATGTCATGAGTGATGTAATATGTGACGTCATCAGCAGTGCATTGCGGGCGCGCGAGTTATAGTTAGCTGAACTAACTATAACGGGGGAATTTCAATGGTTTTGTACAAGTGAAAAGTCCAGCTAACTATAACACCCCTGAAACCTATGGTTTTTTCAGTGAATTTCTGAGGTTTTTTAAATGCTAATTCCTAACTATAACGTGCCTGAAACCTATGGTTTTTTCTGTGAATATATATATATATATATATATATATATATATATATATATATATATATATTCACTTAAAAAACCATCGGTTTCACACATGTTATAGTTAGCTGGACATTTCACTCGTAAAAAAACAATGAAATTCCCCCGTTATAGTTAGTTCAGATAACTATAACTCGCGCGCCCGCAATCCACTGCTCATGACGTCACATATTACATCACTCATGACATGGTCAGTGGCATCACTCATGACATCACTCATGACATCATCCTTGTGATAGAGTGGCGGTCGCGTGAGTTATAGTTATCTGAACTAACTATAACGGGGGAATTTCATTGGTTTTTTACGAGTGAAATGTCCAGCTAACTATAACTTGTGTGAAACCCATGGTTTTTTAAGTGAATTTGCAAGGTTTTTTAAATGCTAATTCCTAACTATAACTTGTGTGAAACCTATGGTTTTTTAAGTGAATTTGTAAGGTTATGTATGTATTATTATATTTTTTATATATTTATTTTACAATAAACTACCTATGTATATAGTTATAGATTGACTGTATCCTGTAATATGGAATGGCTCGTTTAAAATGTTTTTTTTTTTTTAAGGTTTTTCACCGTGCGTGCACCCCGCGAATTTTTGAAAAAAAAATAAAATGTTTTTTTCACCCTTCGGGGTCCTTCAGGGACCCCCTGACAAAGGCTAGGGGGTCAGGAACTCTCTACCCTGCCCCCTTTTCACGTTCTCCACCTTTCTTTTTCACTGTCACACACCAAACACATAAAATGGCGGCCGACACTTCCTGATTTCGACCGATTCGAATGTTGACTGACATTTAACCACCAATCAGAATTGCGCTCGCGCACGTTAGGGTGCGCGCACGGTGCGCGCACGGTATGCGCTTATAGATATTTATGTACTTTTAAATGCAATTTTCTCAGGAACTACTGAACAGATTGACACCATATATGCAAAAGGCACATGCCTGACCTGAGGACTACCTCTTTGCCAAATTTCAAGTAATTCTGGTCAGCCATTCGGGCTGTACCTTCGACTAAAGGTCCTATCGGAAAATGCATGGGGGAAACGCATTTTGGGACCCCCCTTTTTTCTCAGCCCCCGCTTGACGAATCACCCCGAGACTTTCAGGGTAGGAGCTAAGCGGAGCGCCCCATTAGTTTTGAAAATTTCGCGAGGATTCGTCTACCGGCGCCAAAGTTATTCAAAATAGAATTTTCAGATTTCCTATGGAAACACGGTCCTAACTATAACTATCTACTGGCGACCGCCAGTAGATAAGATTTTATTTATATTTTATTAAGGAGTTTTATATAGCTCTAGCCTGACCCGAGGGTATCGGAATGCTTCACAACAGTTTTTGAGCAAGATTTATACAATAAGCAGTATTCTACATTCTCGGCAGTCCAAGTGTGCTGAGCAGCATTGAGGTAGTACGTGAGTCCTGAGATAACCTCATAGAGTGCTCGTTGTCTTGGGGTTGATACAATAAAGCAGGATTCTACATAATAGGTTCGGAAATCCAAGTGTGCTGAGCAGCATTGAGGTAGTCCGTGAGCCCTGAGATAACCTCATAGAGTGCACGTTGTCTTGGGGTTGAACCAATTAAGGGGGAGGAGCAGTTGGGGTCGAATAGCAGGGAGGAGGAAAGTCTTAGAACCACAATTTCAGGAAGTGACGACGAGCAGGGAATAGCGTTTTGATGGTGGCTATCCATTTGGGAGGGAGCGGTTGATGAAAAGGACTTTAAGTTGTTTTTTTAATTTTGTGAAGGACGAGATAGTCCTGATGCCTACTGCAATGGCATTCCAGATTTTGGGTGCATTTCCGGCGAAGGACCGTGCAGCAGTTTTTTGTTTGCGTGTTTTCATGGGGATGAGTAGTAGGGTGCTTGAGCTTGTGGTAAATATTTAAATTACCTGTACTATTTTTATGCGGTAAAATACAATATGAATAACTCAGTAAAAATAAGAGGCAGAATCCGTGGTATTCGAGGGTATAATAGGGTATTTATTCCTTACAAAGGAATGATGGTTCGAACCAGGCAATCGAGTTCCGTCACCACGAAGGTTCAGGAAGGGATCAGCAATAGATTATTGACAAGTAATAATATATATAAGAAATGCATTACATTAGGACAGATGTAGGAGGCGTAACAGCTTGATAATACAGATAAGAATATACATACGTAATGAAAAGGCGTAATAATAGGCGTGCATAGAGGCGTATACTAAAAACGTCATTATGATGGTGACACAAATGGGTGGATCCATAAGAGAATCCTGTAAAGTCAGCAGAAAATACATGGCAGAGATGCGCGCGCAGCCGCATGACGTGTGATTGACGTGTAACTAGAGGGTGAAGGGAACTTGACATTTAGCCCTACATGTGGAGACAGAAGTCTGGGGTGTCAGGACAACCTAGTCCTAAATCATATCTAATATCTTGTGTTTAAGGAACTATATTATCTAGAAGGAAAGGTCTTCGCGGACAAATCCTATTCTATACTGACTGTTAGTGCGTGTACAAGCGTCTAGGTGTCTACATGAGATGCGAGGGGGGCATGGGCCTACCATGGTAACGAGAGTCATGAATTACTTGCACGGAGACAGTAAGGCCGGGCCCTTTGCTCTGCAGCTAAAGGGATGTTTACCTAAGCTATTTAGACAGGAATGCATCTCTTGAGGAACGGAGCAGATAACTTGAAGGTGAAATACAGTTTTTGGCAGGCAACAGGCCGCGTCAGGCACCGTTAGCCGCGCAGGGAGTAGGACAAAGTTCATGGATACAGATGCAGGTCCAGGCTGGAGCATTCAGAGGCAGAAGCAAGAAAAAGCTCGATGGCAGCATTCAGGGCCTACTCGCCTGAACTGTAAAAAAAGAAAAGTGTACCATATAAAGTCGGTGGCCAATCATACTTAGGAATGGAATATCCGGCCCATTCATGGCAGATATGAAAGAGGACATGTTAACGTTGGACGCACATGTATTTGCGTCTTCATAGCTGGAACTGGAGGGAACATACATGTACTTGTAGCATGTACATGGAGCCGTTGGGGTCTAAGATAGGGGACATAATTGATCATAAAATTCATATTTCCTCATTCCCTCCTTGTCCCCTACGGACCCTCATGAAATATCGATCTTCAGGAATCCATCAATCTGTTCATGTAACATCATTTGCTCTTCTTTCTTCTTCCGGGATCTTGAATGAAAACTTGAACGTGAAATACACGATGTGGCACACAGGCCACAAATCGCTGGTCCACATTGTAGACATAGGCAGCAACTGAATACTATGAGAAGGCCAATACCTAGGAAGGATAGGACTTTCCATCCCCAGGCTGACAACACGCTCCAGAACCAACCGGACCATGTCCAGGTGCCTGCATTCTGATGTATCTGGTTTGCAATCTTGTGAAGACGAGTTATGGCTTTATATACGGATGGTGCGTTTTCTGGGATGAAAACACAGCAACTTGATCCGATGACCCTACAAGCTCCGCCCCTATCTGCTAGGATGACGTCAAGGACAAGACGATTTTGGAGAACAACAATCCGCATCGCAGACTGCTCCTCTGTTAAGTTGCCTAGGGCAGAGGTAGTTTCATTCACTACTGCTTCAAGGGTTCTAGTTAATCTGCGTATCAGTTTACTGTTTGAGACAACACCTATGTAAGGAAAGAGACCTTTATTGAAGTCTGTATATTGTTCCCACGCTGTTTCGGTGTAGTCAACAATCGGGATATCTCTCTGGGGTCTATGGTGTACTAGATTGGTATTTCTATGATAATCAGGAGGGGCTAGGAAAACAGGTGGCAAAAGGAATGCAATGTAACAGGTACCATCCCAATCTAGGGGTAGGAGTATATATGCGGTGTGACCACAGATGAAGTAGGAATGACGGGAAGCTCTAAATGTAGACTTGCCTTTATCACTGAATTCGATCACAGTAGTACATTTACTATGACCCAGGTGTACTGAACCATTCTTTCTTACACACAATTCACCTTTGACTGGTAATACGGACATAGCAGGCAAGACTAGTGTAGCTTCAGATTCAACATTTAGAATCATGAGGTTAAGTGTAAAATTACCTAATCCATATACTTCATTTTCTAGATCAGTTCCTGTTCTTTTGGGAAGTCCCTCCTTGTTAGGATAACAGGCTTTAAGCAAAACTAAGTTCAGGTTTCCCCATACCCAGTTGCTCTGGTAAACTACAGTGTTTGTATCCAAAGAGTTAATCAAACTAAACCATGCTCCACAGGAACCATTGTGTGTAAACGGATATGGAAAGAGAGGCAGAACTCCTTTGTATTTCTGATAGGGAGGGAGTCGGCCACATATCCAACAACTTGTAGCATTGCTGGTCTGATGGGAATGGTGTAACATACTAATGAATGTGTTGTTGCGCAGCGCAAATCTATAGGACAACTCATGTGGAGGTAGTTCACTAAAAGAATGTTCGGCTGTAACATTGTAAGCACGCTTGAAAATAGGATAATACATATGTAACAGTATGCTTGCAATAATGATCAGAAGACTTAGGAAAAACATAATTAATAATGTCACTATACAGTGACTACGAAGTGATTTACAGTACGCATGTTTCTTGAGCTGTTTCTGTCTATTTTTCTCTCTATTTCGGTCTAGAGGATACATGTCAGAGACAAATTCAACCGATTCACCTTGGAGAGGACTTAAACAATCAAATTGTCTGACTTGCTAGACCTTAGTTTCAGTTTATAGTTCTCTTTTTCTGTCTTTTCAACCAGGGGGAGTTTTGAGTCAGTCGGTGAGGGAATGCAGGGCTGGACGTTTAAATCCGATGGTAGTCCATGAAATTTCTTGATATGACTCGAGTGTAACCACCCTTTGCGACCCTCAATCTTCACGGCTGTCCTTGTGGTGAGAAGAACGAGCTTGGGTGACTGCCAACGAGGCTCCAGCGGGCTCCTTCTGTCGAAGTTTCGTACAAGCACTAGGTCTCCAGGAACCACGTCATGGGGCTTCACCTCAGTGTTATCGGGAAAAGCTGCAGCTACCTGTGAACGGCAAGATTGTAGTGCAGACATCAAGGAAGCAAGGTAATCTGTCAGCATATTACAATCAACATCAGTTATTTTACGAGGTATAGGCGTCCCCCACATATTTGGCGGCCTACCGAAGACCACCTCGTACGGGGATAGCCCTGTGCGAGAATGTGCTACCATTCTCATGTAAAATAGTGCAACCGGTAAGGCTACTATCCAGTCGACACCTTTCTCTCTACAGATTTTTGCAAGTCGTATTTTCAGGGTCTGATTATGACGTTCCACGAGACCTGCTGCCTCGGGATGTCGGACACAGTGGAATTTCCATTGATAGCCTAACAAGAGTGAAATGTGTTTCATTAGCTCGGATGAGAACGGCTGGCCATTATCTGAGTACACGATACGGGGCAAACCATATCGTGGGAAGAATTCACGAACTAATTGTTTGGCAGTAGTCGGGGCAGTGTAATCTGAGACGGGATACGCCTCTGTCCAACGGGAAAGAGCGCATACAACTACGAGGACATATTTGAATCCTCGACATCGTTCCATCTGGATATAATCCATCTGGAGGACTTCAAAAGGGTGATCGGGAGGTTGAAATCCACCCTGCTCTACAGGTACGCCTTTACCTGGGTTGAACTGACAACAAATCATACAAGTTCGGACTTTCTGTTTGGCTGCAGCTCGTAAGTTTTTGTTGAACCAAATGTGTTGAATACTGTCTAACATGGCTTTTTCTCCTAGATGTGCTGGACTATGTATTGTGTTAATGATAACTTGAACCATTGAGTCGGGGAGAAACCATATAGATTTTCCCTTCGTCATCCATCCCTGACCGGTTTGGATCCCTCCTAATTCAGTCCATTTCTTTATTTCCTCTGGTGTAGCATGTGTCTGTATGTCAATTACATCAAGAGCGGGATCCTTAACTGTCATGCAGTGTGTCGGCGTCAGAACTATTGTCTTTGTCAAGTCAGTTGCATGAGTCTGATTCTGTGCTGTTTGCTTAGCTGTTCGGTCTGTTAGGTCGTTACCCTGGGAAATAATATCGGTGACTTTTGTATGAGCTTTACACTTCATGATAGATATTGAAATAGGTAGATGTATAGCATCTAATAGAGCTTGAATGAGGGAACCGTGTTGAATGTTGGCACAGTGAGAAGTCAAATAACCTCTCTCTCGCCAAAGGACTCCGAAGTCGTGTACGACTCCGAATGCATAACGTGAATCTGTGTATATGTTGACTTTTCTATTCTTGGCTTGAATACAGGCTTGTGTTAGAGCGATAAGTTCTGCTGCTTGAGCTGATAATGTGTCGATACAATTTGTTTCAATGACTTCGGTGTCTGTCGTGACTGCATAGGCGGCCACTAACTTTCCTGTACTTGTTCTCATACATGAACCATCTACATAAAGTGTCAGGTCTGGATCTGGTAATGGGACATCTGTCAAATCTTGTCTGGGTTTCGTCGTAATAGTAATGACTTCAATACAATCATGTGTCAGTGGGTCTGTTCCACTTAATGGCAAAAGTGTGGCAGGATTTAATGTACTACAACGTCTGATTTCTATGTGTGGCTGAAACAATGTCAATTCGTAACCAGTCAGTCGTGCTATAGTCAAGTGTTGTGTCTGTGTCCGGTTCAAGAGAACCTCTACTGCGTGTGGTACCTGTACTGTCAATTGATGTCCTAATACTATGGAATCACTTTGTCTAATCGCTAGAGCTGTCGCTGCAACTGATTTCAGACACGCAGGAAGAGCTTGAGCTACGGGATCTAATGTGCTAGAAAAGTAAGCACATGGCTTGTGTGATCCTGCTTGTTCCTGAGTGAGTACTGACAAAGCAGTACCTTCACGTTCTGTAACAAAGAGTGTAAAAGGCTTACTGTAACATGGTGTCGCTAAAACAGGTGCTTGACATAAAGCTTTCTTTAAGTCTTCAAAAGCTTGTGTATGTTCTGGAGTCCAAGGGAGGACAGTCGATGTCGCTGCCTCCTGTGTTGTCAACTGAATGAGTGGTTTAGCTAAAAATGCATATTGGGGGATCCACTGCCTGCAGTACGAAGTGAGGCCTATGAAGGCCCGTACCTCCTTTTGTGTCTTGGGTGGTGGCATGTTTACAATTAACTGGATACGATCAGGTGTGAGCTGTCTCCCCCATTTGGACAGCAAGTGCCCTAGGTACACAACTTGCTGGGCACAAAATTGCAGCTTTGAAGGGGACACCTTGTGCCCCTTGTCGGCTAAAAAATGTAAAACCGTCAGTGATGCTTTTTCACATTCGGGTTCGCTTCGGGCGGTGATCAGCAGATCATCGACATACTGAAGCAGTGCAGTGTTAGCAGGCATGTGGATACTGTCGAGTTGTCTTTTCAGAGCTTGGCTGTAGATGCTAGGACTTTCTGTAAATCCTTGAGGTGCGCGTGCGAATTTAAAACTTCGTCCATTTAAACTGAATCCGAACAAATATTGGCTTTCCGGATCGATTGGGACGCTGAAGAAGGCGTTCTTGAGGTCAATTACAGTAAAGAACGTTGCCTCTGAATCAATAGCTGTCAGTAATGAAGAGATATCTGGGACCACGGGGTATTGTGGTACAATGCATTTGTTTAATTCTCGCAGATCAATAACTAATCGATATACTGGGGGTGCTTTTGGGTCGGTTCGTTTAAGAATCGGAATAATCGGAGAATTACATATATTGGAGTCGGTTTCTACAACCACTACTTGTGCAATGAGCTCGTCAATGATTTGCAGTAAAGCCACTACAGCATCTGGCGGTAACTTGTATTGTCGCATTCGTGGTAGTACCACTCCTGTTTTGAGTGTGACTCGATATGGTGTAATGTGCATACAACCTACATCAGTGGGGCCTTGCGCCCATAAATGTGCAGGTAGATTCTGTAACCGGTGATCCATGTCTCTAGACACGTAGTGACCTTTAAAGTCACGCAAAAATAGTCGTACTCCGTCCGGAGAACAGCATATTATAGCTCCTAGAGCTTTCAATGTTTTAATACCTAACAAGTTTTCGGGGCATGATTTCGTAAGCAATAGATCTGTAGTCCGTGTCAATGGACCGACTTTAAATGCAAGTGGTTGCGATACTTCGTTAATAGTGGGCTTTCCTGAAAAACCAAGGGAAATATTTTGTGAGCCTGAGAGGGGTGCCCCTGGGACTTCATCGTGACTTATAGTTGTTCTGCTTGCCCCTGTGTCGAGTAGGAACTTTCTGTCTTTCCCTAATACTTGACTCTGTACATAAGGACCCTCTTGATCTACAGGGACCTCAATAAGGGGTAAGCCAACTTCCCTCTCTAGGCTATTTCATGTGTAGCGCTGATACTCTGGATAGTCATTTTGTGCATACTGGTACATCTGCTGTGTCGTGTTCTGTGTTGCAGCAATAGGCTGTGGCTGTTGTTGTTGTTGTGGTACGGTCTGTTGTGCAGCTTGCATAGGCTGTATATTCTGAGGTACTTGTTGTTGGATCTGATCCTGTCTAGGCGGACGTGGTCTCTCCTTGGTTCTACCCGTGGAGATATTATGTTTTAGAACTGCACAATCGTTTATATAATGACCTGGCTGTTTACAATAGTTGCATGTCCCTTTAACGGGAACCGCTGAATTACTGGCCGTACCCTTTTTATGACCGTCAGCTGGAACTGACTGAGCGACAAGCATTTTCATTTTCGTGTCTTTCATACGTCTTTGTTCGTGTTCTTGTTCTTCTCTAATTCTATTCTGGTGATACTGTAACATTTGTAACATTTGTGAAGGAGTGTTAGCTTGCCAAGTGCTCTCGACTTTCAATACTCTGTTTTTAACTTGCGGCAGGGAATTCTCGACTAGTTTAGTTACAAAAAGGTGTGGATATGACTCACTATTTGCTTTCAGGCCGCTATTAATACCAAAACATTTTTCAAATCGGGAATAAAAATCACTGGTGTCTTCCTCGGGTTTCTGTTTACAGGCTGAGATTGCTCCCCAATCTTCCTTTTTCGTAGTTAATAAACGTGGCAATACTTGTACTAATAGACCTGGCAATGCTTTTGTTTTGTCCCCAAGCCCTACGCCTGCAGTTCGGTTATTTTCTTCATTTTCTAATGCGGTCCAATCAATCTTTTGGTCTCCCACCTCCCATTCTTTTTCCTTGAGTTTCTCATAAATACCGGCAGGCAATAATACTTTCAATATTTTCATAATGTCAGGATAGGTATAATCACCCATGAGTAACATGTCCTTTAGTTCACGGTGAAAACCTGCTGGATCTTTGTCATGGCTGGGCACTAATTTTTTCATTTCCAATAGTTCTATTTTGGTTATGGGCGTGTACACAAACACGCGTCTAAACGTGTTGTCATCATTTCTGACTGGGTGTACTTCGCGTAAGGGGTTCTGTCTGTCTATGTGATACGTTTTTCTTTCCACGGTGGGAACTGAAACATGTTCTGGGCATACGAAGACAATGTACTGATGTCGATATTCTAGAATTTCTTTAATTAGATCAGTACCTGAACCTCTCCATTTATTCGTGAGTAATTCTATCAGTATATCAGGTAGGGGACCAGGATCGGAGTGTTGGCTTCTATACAATATAAGGAGGTGTTGTATCATGTATATACCAGCTAAACGCTGTTCGTCTGGGGTAAGATTCAGAAACGTGTGTGCTAGCGCATCATCACTATACTTTTCAGAACTGTCAGCCCATTGTACGGCTGACCTGGCTAATTCTTGTTCATCCATAGAATCGAGCATATGATATCCCCTTCGGTCTCGGAGTAATTTATCAGCAGCCTGGAATAGGTGTTCAGGGGACCTTGCATTTAACATAGGGGCTTGAAAATGTCTGCTACATTCTGGACGTATCGGACGCATTGGATCATTGAAGTGTCTGGTATTGTTACAAGATCTTCCCCTACCTACATAAGCTATCGTTTCTAATTGTCCCGTGGGCATTTCTGATTCTTCCTCCTCCTCTCCCTCTGATTCAGTTTTGTCTACCTCTAATCTGTTTTCATGTATTCGTTCTATTTCTTTTCTGATCTTTCGGCACATAGCTACTATACACTTCTGTTTATCATGTTTCCCTTCTGATATATTCTGACCCCATCTGGTAAGCACTTGCATTTCATCCTGATCTACCTCAGGCCTATCTCTGTTTCTGATCAAGCAGTTTATGAGGAAGCTTAACAGTAGTTTCTGTATATCTACTTTCTGGTATTCCATGGCCTTGTCAATACTTTCAGGTCCCTGCCCTGATTGGACAAAGTGATATATATTGTCCAGATGAGCAACCATTCCTGGTAGTGTCACTAAATATGTGGACGCTCGTCGTATACGTAGTGATGACAGCAACATTCTGTCATTTTTACCGGGCACTGGATCATATCTACAATCCACAAGATGTTCCTTAAACATACCGGATCTTACTGTTTGAGGTGTATGTTGATATGCTAAATCTCTAAAGGACAATTTATTTCCTTGCGGTGGCGTGGAAAAAATCGCTGTCGCCCCTCCTGTTGCACCTTCTGAGGTGCTAGGCGCGAAAGGATTCGTTGAATGTGAGGTAGAGACGGTAGATGTAGGAAGAGTGATAGAAACAGATGAAACTGTTGGAATGTGAGGAGGAGTTTGTTGTTGCGGAGTTGAGGGCGGATGATCTTGGGGTTGAGCACCATCGACAGGTGGTGTGTGTGGGGGAACATTAACATATTCGGGAGCTACATCGTCTAAATAGGAAGAGAGGAAAATATCTTTTGCGGTCTTGGGATGTACTTTAATCGGGAGTAACGGAGGTGGCAGATCTTTTTGTACCTCCTTAGTGGCCTTAGGCAAACCCTCGGCCAGAAGAGGATACATACCATTCATAAGAGTGTTTCGTTGTCTGTCTACTTGTTCTGATTTTACTCTGGTACCTTCGTCAATTAATATGTTTTCTCGGGCTTTTTCTGAATCTTCCCTACTTTTCTCTTCCTTTCTGAGCGCTTTCTCTGCGCGCCTATGCGATTCTTTACGCCATAGTTCAATGGCATCTTTCTGTGACTGTCTGGCTTTCTTTTTCCATAATGCTTCTTCTATTCTCATGATGCAATCTGCATCCCATGTTCCGGCAGCGTGCCATCTCTGACTCTCTGCTAAATCCTTGGTGTAGTCCACCCATAGATCAAGATATAATACGGCATCTAGGCCATGTTTATGGTACATAAAGTACCCTGGAGTGTCCCTAGGTGGGATAAGAACAGCTTCCTCGAGTATCCCTTTTCTAGTTTTTATCTGTCTTAATTTTGAAAATAACGGCATCTTGAACCTTGTTACTTAATTCTTACTCTGTTCTTGAACACAAAAATTACAATAAACACAATAATGAAGATCGAACAATCACTCATACCACGACATTTAAAACATATCAAAACATTTTAGAACGAACAATAATAATTAGAATAAAACTAGTTAACTGCATAATACTAAATATACTGTATGTACTGCTAAACAGTACAGATACACTGCTAAAACAGTGCAGACCAGGTCTGTGTACCCAGACCCGTCTTGACCGGCACAAACTAATGTGCACGTCTAGATGCGTCCCCAGCAACGGTACTCACCGGGAAGCACGGAACGGAAGGCCTCGGAAGTCTGGACTGGACTAGACCAAACTGGACTGGACTAGGGGTGGGCGGAATTTGCGGAATTAACCTTCGCAAATTATCGCGAGAATGTTTAAAATTATCGCAAACAAGCAGAAATATCGCAAAGATGCGGAAGTTTTTTTCCGGCATGTTCGCGAGATTTTCTGCATGGTTGCGGGTCGCCAACTTACCCATGTGGTTGCTTGCGGGCGCGGCCATCTTGTTTTGAGTTGTTCTCGCGGTGCATGATCGCGAGAAGAAAGACGTGATCGCGCGACGCATGACGTCACTGCGGGCGCGAACTGTCGCGAGACAGCGCAAATGGCTAAAAACAATACAACATCTCATGGAGAACGCGACCGGATCAAGAAAACTTGTCGGCGAACGCAGGGATTCAGGTAAGGCGATCGCGCGCGCGCGAGAATGTATCATTTTACAGCGCGAGCAAGAAACAAATTATCGCCAAGCTGCGGAAACCGGAATTTTTGACATTTTCGCGCTCTCCGCGGAACGCAAAAATGTCAAATTATCGCAATTTCCGCGAACGGAACGAAATTTTTGCCCAGGCCTAGACTGGACTCGACTCGTGACTTAGGTACTTCGGAACTTCGGAATCTGGTGGGCCTCTGTATACCTCGGATCTTGCTCTCTCAGCTAGGCTCTGGTCGGGATTCTCCGCACTCCTCACCGCCTCGTCTGGGTGTTGATCGCAGCCTCAGTCGCCCCCGTTGGCCTGAGGGAGATACAGGAAATCCTGCGGGTACGCGTAATTGTCCGTCCGGCTGTGGCAGGAGACCGGGTCTGCAACGCACCTCCGGCGCGTGGGGTGTGAGAGGTGTCCCTGTTCGGGCGCCAATTATGTGGTAAATATTTAAATTACCTGTACTATTTTTATGCGGTAAAATACAATATGAATAACTCAGTAAAAATAAGAGGCAGAATCCGTGGTATTCGAGGGTATAATAGGGTATTTATTCCTTACAAAGGAATGATGGTTCGAACCAGGCAATCGAGTTCCGTCACCACGAAGGTTCAGGAAGGGATCAGCAATAGATTATTGACAAGTAATAATATATATAAGAAATGCATTACATTAGGACAGATGTAGGAGGCGTAACAGCTTGATAATACAGATAAGAATATACATACGTAATGAAAAGGCGTAATAATAGGCGTGCATAGAGGCGTATACTAAAAACGTCATTATGATGGTGACACAAATGGGTGGATCCATAAGAGAATCCTGTAAAGTCAGCAGAAAATACATGGCAGAGATGCGCGCGCAGCCGCATGACGTGTGATTGACGTGTAACTAGAGGGTGAAGGGAACTTGACTTTTAGCCCTACATGTGGAGACAGAAGTCTGGGGTGTCAGGACAACCTAGTCCTAAATCATATCTAATATCTTGTGTTTAAGGAACTATATTATCTAGAAGGAAAGGTCTTCGCGGACAAATCCTATTCTATACTGACTGTTAGTGCGTGTACAAGCGTCTAGGTGTCTACATGAGATGCGAGGGGGGCATGGGCCTACCATGGTAACGAGAGTCATGAATTACTTGCACGGAGACAGTAAGGCCGGGCCCTTTGCTCTGCAGCTAAAGGGATGTTTACCTAAGCTATTTAGACAGGAATGCATCTCTTGAGGAACGGAGCAGATAACTTGAAGGTGAAATACAGTTTTTGGCAGGCAACAGGCCGCGTCAGGCACCGTTAGCCGCGCAGGGAGTAGGACAAAGTTCATGGATACAGATGCAGGTCCAGGCTGGAGCATTCAGAGGCAGAAGCAAGAAAAAGCTCGATGGCAGCATTCAGGGCCTACTCGCCTGAACTGTAAAAAAAGAAAAGTGTACCATATAAAGTCGGTGGCCAATCATACTTAGGAATGGAATATCCGGCCCATTCATGGCAGATATGAAAGAGGACATGTTAACGTTGGACGCACATGTATTTGCGTCTTCATAGCTGGAACTGGAGGGAACATACATGTACTTGTAGCATGTACATGGAGCCGTTGGGGTCTAAGATAGGGGACATAATTGATCATAAAATTCATATTTCCTCAAGCTCCTGAGGTTCCTTGTCTGACCAGCCCTCTTGAGTTTGGCAGCCAAACACTCAGGTTTTCCTGTGTGCAGGGCTTTATGTGTGAGGCAGGCAGTTCTCTATCTGGCACGCAGTTCGATTGGGAGCCATTTTAGTTCTCTGAGTGCTTGTGAGATGTGATCGTATTTCCTGATTCCAGTGACCATTCTAGCTGCTGCGTTGAGAGTAGTTTTGAGGGGGGCTAGGTGTGATTTTGTTGTACCAGTGAGGGTGGCATTCCCATAGTCCAGTCTGGATAGCACCAGTGATTGGGTGGCTTGTTTGAGGTCGTTGGTTGGGATGAATGGTTTTATTTTGTTAAGTAACTTCAGGTTGACGAAGGCACTCTTTACGGAGTTCTTGATGTGATTGGCCATGTTGAATTTTGAGTCTAGGGTAATTCCTAATGATTTAACTGAGTGGGTCATAGTGTGATTGCCGTTAAGAGCATCCAAAGCTTTTAGTCATTCTGAAATATGAGGGTTCTACTCTTTGTTAGAGATGAGGAGTATTTCGGTTTTGTCTTGGTTGAGTTTTAAGTGGTTAAGAGACAGCCAATGTTGGATTTCTTTTAGAGTGACATTTAGTCTGTGAATGTCATCAATGGCGGAGGTTTCAAGATAGATTTGGGTGTCATCTGCATAGAGGTGGAAAGGGATGTTAGCCTTTTTGAGTAGGGCGGTCAGGGGTTCCATGTATACATTGAACAGTTGAGGTGAGAGCACTGAACCTTGGGGGACGCCCCTGTTGACAGGGTGTACGTCGGAGGTAAAGTTTTTAATTTTTATCCTTTGTGAGCGGCTGTGTAAGAAGGAGGAGAACCAGCGTAGGACCACCTCATCAGCTCCTACCCTTTCTTGTAGCGCCTTGATGAGAAGTTGGTGATCAACCATGTCAAAGGCTGCCGATAGGTCTAGGAGAATGAGGAGGCAGCATTGGTCGGTATCGAGGGATTTGTGGATGTCGTCTGTGATGTTAAGGATCACGGTCTCGGTGCTGTAACCTTTTCTGAAACCCAATAGGTGGGGGTCAAGAAGGTTGATGTTATCCATGTGCTGAGTCAGTTGTTGGAGGACGCATTTTTCCAGGATTTTGGATAGGAAGGGGAGATTGGAGACGGGTCTGAAGTTATTCAGTTCCTTGGAGTCAAGGCCTGTTTTTTTTAGTAGTTGCGTGACTTGGCCAACTTTGAGGCATTCAGGTATGATGCCGGTTCTCAGGGAGCTGTTAATGATCTTGCACCAGAATGGGGCTATGGAGAGACTCAGTGTTTTTATCAATTCGGTTGGAATCGGGTCAAGGACGTGAGAGGCTGGTTTGGAGGTGGAGATCAGTTTGAGGATCTCGGTTTCCGGGATGGGGTTGTAGGACTTCCAGGTTTTTGTGGGGTGCTTGGGCGAGCTATCTACTGTCACTGGAGGCAGGTTTTTGCAGACGAGGTTGACGATGTCCAGTGAGAGCTCAATCTTGGTGATTTTTTCTTCGAAGAAGTTGGCGAAGGTTTCACACAGATCTTTGGAGGCCTGTAGGGAGGAGTCCGGGGGTTTGGAGGTTTGTTGTTTGATGATTTTGAACAGTTCGTTGGGCCAGTTTTTTGCGTTGTCCAGGGCGGCGCAGAAGAAGGTGGATTTTTCACTGCTGATGTGATTTTTGTATTTCCTTCGGGCTGCTTTGAGTTGTTCAAGTAGGCTTGAGGAGGGATTACTCCTCCATAGTCTTTCTGAAGCTCTTAGTTGTCTTCTTTCGTTGTTAATGTCCGTGTTGAACAAAGATGGGATGTTCCTGTTTTTTTTTGTTTTCAGGGGGCTACTTGATCTAGAATGGATGTCATGTTTGTGTTGTAGTGGGCGGTGAGTTCTGTTGTGAATAGATCGTCCATGGAGGCAGTGAGGAGTGAGTTAACCCTTCTCTCTAGGTCAGTAATGTTAATCTGGGTGAAGTTTTTAGTCAGTTTCGGAGGGTTTGGGGTGGGGGGTTTTGGTGTGATAGGCTGAGTGAGGTGGAAAAGGATTAAGTGGTGGTCGGACCAGTCCACGGGCAGGATGCGGTCTATCATGACAGTGTCGTGCTGGGCGATAATGGCGTCTAGGATTTCTCCTTTATTATGGGTTTTCTCTAAGGAGTGTTGGGTAAGGTTGTTGCTGTGAAGCAGCTCCTGCAGGTTCTGGATTAGCAGGTTGCTTTCTTCATTCCAGTGAAGATTGAGGTCGCCCAGAATAAGGTTGTTCATATCTCGGAGAGAGCAGTGGGCAATCAGGTCGAACAGGTGTCATCCGCGTAGGAAACAATTTATATGCCAAACGGTTGGACGATCTCTGCCAGGGGTCTCAAGTATATATCGAAAAGCGTGGGACTAAGGGCCGAGCCCTGAGGGACTCCGCAGTTAAGAGGAAACTCATCTCCCTCAAAGACCCTAAATGAGCGGTCACTGAGGAATGATTGAAGCCACTGTATTGCCATACCTGATACTCCCACATTTTTAAGTTTGAGGAGCAGGGTAGTATGGTTAACAGTGTCGAAAGCGGCACTGAGGTCAAGAAGGATAATGGCCGCTGTGCCACCCTGATCCAAAATCCTTTTTGTTTCTTCTATCGCTGCAAGTTATGATTTTCCAGAAAGCCTACCATAGTGTTATTTACGTGTCTCTCTAGAATCTTGCTCACCCAGGGAAGGAGAGAGATGGGGCGATAGTTGGCAAAGTTGTCTTGATCCAGATTGTTTTTTTTTTAAAAAGGGCTTTGACCATAGCACATTTCCATGCTACCGGGACTGTTCCTGAGGAGATGGAAGAATTCACCATATCCAAAATTAGAGGGCGAATAGTGTCGGCTACTAAGGTGAGAGCCTGGGGGGGGCAGGGTTCACGGGGTAATCTGATTTTATGTTGCCATGATTAAATCCAGCATGGCAGAATTGAGGAGAGGGAATTGTGCTAGAGAAATATGGGGCCCTACAGACAGCTCAGCAGAGGTGGTAATGGGAATAGTAGACTGAGGGGGCAAAAAGGCCTAATAGATATTTTGGATTTTCTTGTGAAAAAATTCTGCCAAAGTGTTACAGTGCGTCAAAGGATCCTGTAACCTAGGATGTTTTTGAGGCAGTTTAGTAAGGGTTCTGGCAATTTTAAACATTTCTTTGGGAGAGTTGGCAGCTAATTCAATTTTCTGTTCGTAAAAAGTTGCTTGGGGAGTTTTAATTTCCAATTTATAGCATCTGATGGATTCCCTGTATTCCATTTTACTAATATCAGAGTAATGAGAGTGATAAATGAGTTGGTAGATGAGTGTTTTATTGTTGCTAGTGCTGATGTTGGCGGTTAGCACTCAAAGGTGTTGTAGGTGAAGGAGTCTATTTCCGTCACGGAAATAATGTTTTTGTGGATGATGGCTATGCCTCCACCTCTTTGATCTTTTCATTTAGCCATGTCTCAGTGATGAATGCTATGTCTATGTCGTAGGTGAGGATGTATTCCGCTAGCTCTGTGGCATGCTTGGTGACTGATCTGCAGTTTGTGGGGGACATCCCTGTTGTGTGTTTTATCGTTCGGGGGACCATGGGGATGATAGTGCATGTGGCCGTGAGTCTAGGGGATTTCAGGGGGGCCTGTTCTCTTCCTGTATTTTGGATTGGGGGGTGGCAGTAATAAGATTGTCGAACGAGGAAGCTAGAGCTGCCACTTCACTTGCAGAGGTGACATCTCTAGTTCTTTTCGGTCTGTGTGTCTGATGAGAGAGGGGGGTAGAGATCCCTTCCAGATGGGGAGCATTGGGAAGCCTCTGTTGAGAGAGAGAGAAGGGAAGGAAGGGTAGTGGTGAGGCTTTGTGGGTGCGGCGAGGTTGGTAAGGATTTCACTAAGACCCTGGATTATGGTGGTAATTTGGCTTTCAAGCAGGGTGAGCCGCTGCCCATTCTCTATGTCACTGTGGGTGTTCTGTGCGGGAAAGTTAATCCTGGGGGGGAGAGCCTGACATTGTTAGGTTGCCCTTTAGTGGGTGATGTGTCCGTGTGGGATCTGGGCGGGTCAGTGGTGCGGGGAGGCAGGGGCAATGTTGGGGCGTGGATGTTAAATTGCATGAGGGACTGGGGAGAGGGTTGGGAGTCACGTACTATGTGTTTAGGTCGTTCGAAGTGGATTGGGAGGGAGGGAGGGGGGTCGGGAGAGGGAGGTTGCTGGAGGGGTGTAGAGGGGTCTTGTTCTCTCTGGTAGTTTTTGAGGTGGTGTCTTGCGGCGGGAGGCAGGTGTTATTACTAGGGTGCCCCAGGATGGAGGGTGAGTTCTGTTGGTGAGTCGGGTTCTTCAGGGAGAGGAGGATGGGTGGGCAGGGGAGGAGTGCGTAGGAGGAGGAAGTCCGGAGGGATGGGAAGAGAGCATCAAAGATTTCTAGGTTGTCATTGTGGTGTTCACATTTCGCCCAGTGTGGTTAGGGACTGAGAAAGTCAGTTTGCAACTATGAGATGTGTTAGTCATTTTTGAGATATTGAGTTGAGATCTGAGGATGGAGTTCCATGTTTCGGGTCTTTCAGTGTGGAAGATGAGATCCATTATTACTTGTCCTTTGGAGGCGCAGTGATAGATGTCCACGAATAGTGACTCAGGATGTTCTCTGATGAGTTTTTGTTTAAAGGTTTTTTCGCTTTGGGTGAGAGGTTAGGGGGGAAGCTGATCGTGAAGGAGTTCAGGCCGAGCGGTTTTAGGTCGTTCGCAGAGGCAGGGTTGGAGTAGGCTGATATGGCGTATGGCATAGTGACTAAGTGTGATGGGGGCAGGCACCCTATAAGGAAGGGTGGGCTAGAGTTTCCAGAAACTGTCCGTAAGGGAGAAAGTGCGAGTAGTATAGAGATTTTGTGCTGTTGCTCTAGGGCTGGTTGTTGACTCTCCAGAGCATAAGGTTGAGGATGACTTCTGGGAAGTCGTAGAAAGGCGAGGTATCTACAGACAGAGCAGCTACAGACTTTGCAGCTACAAAATTTCCACTCGCTATACCAACACTGCTGTGGCCTGCTTGGTTAACAGCTATTTAACAGCTGTGGCAGCATCAGAGGGCTCCCGGCCCAAAACTCCACATGGCTGTGACTCAACGCTGGGATAGTGAGCGCGTCGAGATCTTGATAAGAGGGATCGGAGCTCCGCCATTTGAAGGTCAGGCAGGCTTTACAGGAGGAGGGAAACATCCTCATCTTTCTTGCAGTTTTACATACATATACATACATATATATGCATATATATATATATATATATGTAGTGACCAAGGCGGTATGCCGCCGAAACGTGTCTAGCTTTTGTTGGATTAAATTACCTTTGTGCCATTATCTCACGGAGTCTGTGCCTGACTGTTCGCCGCCGCCAGGATTGGAATAGAATATATATATATATATATAAAACTATGAAACGCCAGATCCCCAAATGATGAAGGAATGGGCGGAAACAAACCTAGAATCATCCAGAAGACCGGTAATTCTGTTGGTTAAATACGCTAAATCAGACCGCCTAAAACTACAAGAGCAAATAGATGCCTTAAATGAAGAAATGGGACAAAGTGATGAGGAGAAAAAACTGAGAACAGATATGACACTATGCTTGAAAAAAGAAGAAGATAAAATAAGGGAGCGAAAAACATATAAATATCACAGAGACAAGGCTGATTATGAATGTGGGCGCATCTTCACTTTCGCTAAAAAATATGAGAATGTGAAGATATCAAAATTTAGTGGTGCCCCCAGAATTCCAACAAGGGTCAACAAGGGATCAAAACAAGTTGAATCATCCACATCAGAACTCGGTTCAGCTGTTGAAAGTGAAACAGAAGGTGCCAACCGGGATCAAAGAGTCCCAATTGCAATCTCACTTGTCGAAGAATTGGAGTTTTTATTGGAGGAGCGAAAACAAACATTGCGGCCCAAAAGACAACAAACAAAACCAGTACCCACAAACGCCAAGAAAGGAGAAGGGCAAAACAAAGGAGAAACCACCAAACATTACCAAACACGCCAGTGGAATCGCAAATAATCATGGAACAACCCAACCAGAGTAACATTACTGTAACAAACTTATAAACAGTAACGCTAAATCAGGCAGAGTTACAGCTGCTATCGTTGGATTTATCATTTTGCCCTGAAAGCACCTTCGACTATGCCGCTACAAGAATGGACGTTTTCAAAGGTATCAGAAAATTAAAACTTATGAAATATCATCTTCTTAAAAATGCGTCTGAGCAATTAGAAAACATGGAAACTACAGACTTACCTCCTCTCACATGTTCCCCACCTTTGTTTGGACTTTCAAGCCAAGATATGCCACTCCTCAAAGATCTTCAATCATTGGCGCAAACAAGATCACAATATGGGGATCAAGAAAGATCACCGGAAACGGATACAAATATTGCTATTCATCAAAAGACATTCAAACCACGTTCAACCTTTGTCGCAATCATGCCAAGAGACGGTATTGATGTATATCATGAACAAGTCATCGCGGGATTAAAACAATTGAATTACAAAATCAACAAAATCAGTGGAAACAAGAAAAACAAGCAAGAAATAAAATACCAGCAATTGATGAGCAAATTATAAAAGAACAAGGAAATCATTATAAGAAATGCTGACAAAGGCGGCAATTTGGTAATCTGGGGCAAGGCGGACTATATCAAAGAAGCACTCAATCAACTATCAGATAACCAATGCTACCGCAGAAGTGATCAATCAGAGCTCAAAAAACATTTGAGGATTACTACACCAAATTGATGGCCTAGAAGGGTTTGGGTATGATAAGTAAGGATGAATATTTATTTCTGAGGAACAATACACCCACAATCCCTGTTCTATATTTCATACCCAAACTACACAAAAATCCAACGAAACCTCCAGGACGTCCCATTATATCGGCCAAGAACAGCCTTATGGAACATGCGTCCATAGACCATTTTTTACAGGACTTCGTCCAGAAACTTTCTACGGGTGATTTTCTAACAAAAATACATAATTTTGAGTGGCGTAATTAGTATTTATTAATAACAATGGATATAACTGCTCTCTATAAAGGAGTATTAAGATTCATAAATAAATGGGCTATGGATTAAGCATATCCATTATTCCACGGTTGATTCTAATTTATAACAAGATAAAGGCTTTTATCTTGTTCTTAAAATTCAGTTTTTTGTCGTTTTTCTCACTTTAATATTTCACGTTACTTTTTGACAAAGGCTTAGGTTAATTAAGTAGGGGTTTTTTGCACTAGCACTTTATATCCAAGTTATTCATAATCAGGAGTTATATAATACCAGATAGGCCAGGATAAGATACACAGGTACTCAACAAAATCCGAGAGTCAGGAATATATATTCAAAGGAAGCAACAGTAACACCAGATATAAATGAAGAGGCAGATCAATATTAACACAGAGTTATTTTTTACAAAATAACTATTAGACTATACTTTATGATTAAAGTGGACGTCTAGTAATTATATATTTAGGTAGATATTTAAATATGTATTTATTTATGTATTTATGCAAATATAATTGGGTGCAATGCAATCAAGGATATGATAGATAGAGGTGACTCGAAATGGATGTCAGGGTATTTAAACCGAGACAACAAATGTTTTAGCCTCCCTCATAAATTTGAAAGGATTTTAAAATCTATGTTGTGTACCATCATGATTTGTATTGATGAAATGTTGCGTTGAATTTGCACTGACTATAGGGAAACATGGGTAAATGGTTGTATAGATATGCAAGTATACCTTCAATGCATATATCATATCCGTTCATTTAGATTTTAATTGATTTTAAAATTATTGTTATTATCAAAAAGTGAATGGAGATTAATTGCATCAATTTGGCACATGTGAATAGATCGACGGCCAATATTGACTTAAACAATCGATAAAGAGATTTGGACTATCCAAACTGGTATTTGCATCATGTAACAGTGGAAAATCCAAGGACTCATGCACCACATACAAGACAAACAAATGTATGAATGTGTGTGTGTATATATATACAGAATGTATACGAAATAAGATCTAGCCGTATCGATCCTAACGCCTTGGTATTTAAACACGTATGTATTTATCATTGCACTGTCACTTTAACATTAAAAAAAAAATGTGGAGAAAAAAACAGTACAAAAACAGTCAGCTGACTTGCCAACGTGTCATGTGATCAAGGCTCTTTGGAGCCGAAACGTGTAATGGCCGACAGGCTTTGGAAAATAAACTAAACTCTGCGTACTTAATTGTGGTCCGTGCTCCATTTGTCTAACGAGGTGCAGTTGCTGTACAGTGGAGTTCCTGGGATATATATATATATATATATATATACACCAATAACATAAAATCTAATTAGAAAAAACCCATTATGTTATAAATTAAAACATTAAGCATTTTAAAAATCTTTAAACTCCCACTCCAGTCAGGGCAACAGTAGGGAAAGTGTTGGATAGCAGAGGGGTAAAAATTACTATTCCCACTCCAGTGAGTGCAACAATAGGGAAAGTGTTGGATAGCGGAGGGGTAAAAATTACTATTCCCACCCCAGTGAGTGTAACAGTAGGGAAAGTGTTGGATAGCGGAGGGGCAAAAATGTCTATTCCCACTCCAATAAGTGTAACAGTCGGGAAAGTGTGGGATAGCGGAGGGGTAAAAATTATTATTCCCACTCCATTTAGTGCAAAAGTGGGAAAGTGTTGAATCGCAGAGGGATAAAATTTACTATTCCCACTCCAGTCATTGCAACCGTAGGGAAAGTGTTAGATAGCGGAGGGGTACAAATTACTATTCCCACACCAATGAGTGCAACAATAGGGAAAGTGTTGGATAGCTGAGGGGTAAAAGTTACTATTACCATTCCAATAAGTGTAACAGCGGGGAAAGTGTTGGATAGTAGAGGGGTCAAAATTACTATTCACACTCCAATGATTGCAACAGGTGGGAATATGTGTGATAGCGGAGGGGTAAAAATTACCATTCCCACTCCAGTGAGTGCAACAATAGGGAAAGTGTTGGATAGTGGCGGGATCAAATTTACTATTCCTACTCCAGTCAGTGCAACAGTAGGGAAAGTCTTGGATTTCTGAGGGGTTCAAGCCGTTCTAAATTAAAAACAAACAAAATATTAACAAAAAATATTTAAAAAACAAAATAAATGAAAAATATATCAATATGTTAAAAATGAAAATACAAACATATTTAATATTAAAATGTTAAAACATTCAATATTCAAATTTAAAAACAAACATTATAATGTTAAATACATATGACAAATAACTACAAATATTATATTAAATAAAACAAAAAATAATTTTCAAACAAATACATATATTTAATTAAACATTATTTAGAAATAAAAGCATTAATCATTACATATATTTACTTTTGTTATATATATAAAACACCACACAATTCACAACCCACAACTAATTAGTTTTTTTAAATGTACTCCTATAATTAACATAATTAGTTACCAATTATAGAAATATTAATAATCACAAAACAAATTAAAACTCATAACAATTAATTAACTTCCCAGACTTTGCCCCTATAATTATTAATTAATTAAACTTACATTACTTCCCACCCTTTACCCCTATAAACCCCACAAACCACAGCTACAATTAAGCTGTAAAAAAATGTATTACACAAATAAAACTTATTTTCAATAAAAAACTAATAGTATTCCACAACTAATTATAAAGTACGTAAAATTAATTATTGTTAATGATCAACTAATTATTAATTAATTCAACATAAATTACTTACCACCCTTTACCCCTATAAACCCCACAACCTGCACATAACATTAATTACACAATTTCCATAATTAATTACCAATTAATTAATATTAATTAACAACCAATTAATGATTAATTACAAATATATTACTTCCCATTTTTCAAAGTGCCATGTGGCGCACACATGCTTCTAGGGCATGTGTGTGCTTTACATGTGCACACTTTCTTTTTTGGGGGTGATTCAGGTACGCATTGCTTTGCATTCGCTAATTGCTATTACTAATTTGCCAATTGCCAATTAGTAATTGCAAAACCATTCATTTCTATGGGATTATAGGCCCATAGGAATGAATGGAGTCATATTACTTAAAAGCGATTCACTATTTACCGAATCGTTATTAGGTAATGTTAAGGAATCGCAAAATATCTTGTGATTCCTACATGCATTGCATTTTGCGATTTCAAAACAGCGATTCAGTACAAACGCTATTTTAGAATCGCAAAATGTATGCTTGATGCATGTGCCCCTACATGCTTTATGTAAATCATTGCCCTGCAGAGCCAACATCCTTGTGAGGAGCATGCTGACCACAAGTTGTCAACTGTCACCTGCACACCAAGTTAATCTTCAATATAAACATGTTCAATACCTCTACACACATATGATGCATTAGGAGCCCAAGCCTTCTGAAAACACTTATACCCATCGGCTGGACACCAGCTGTACAATATTAGGTAGAAAAGTAATATGAAAGTTACCTACCACTATGTAAACTATAAAAACAAACTGACACACCCATTGGAGGATGTTATCATCCATGTAGGTACCCTGATACAGGCCCAGGTAATAGTTTGCACAAAAAGGGGTACCCCTAATAACGCTTCCTAAATTAGGGTCTACATAACATATGTTAAAAAACATTTCGGAAACATAATAAATAGTGGACTAACAAATTTACAGTGAAGAATATGCAAACAGCCGGAAATTATTACATATCAAAAAATCACTTTTTATTATTTTTTTATAAATTCATTCTATTGTCGTCTTTTGATGTACGTTTTTAATTTATATATATACAAAAGGCAGGAGTTATTTTCTAAAAAATCATGGTTATACTCTCATTGGTATGTCCATCTCATGATTTTTCAAACAAATGCTAATCTCTGTATTTTAGACATACTTGTGCATTCATACTTGCCTGTCTGATGTCGCTAGTTTTGTCAGAATTATGATTCTTCAATATATGCACTGTTAGAGATAAAACATGATCAATCAGTTAGATCAAAACAGTTAAATCAGTGTGTTGGATATAACTCTTTTCGGTTCTTTTCTCTATACAGACAGTATAATTTATTCAGAACATTGTCACACTTTTTTGCATCTGAAAATACATAGGATAAACAAGTGCATTCATATATGTCATGGCTAAGAATGGGGTCCTATGCGCGATTCGGTATTACGCCTTCATCAGGTAGCCATGTACGATATGAAACCTGGAAGAGAGGGTTCAAGAATTTCAGGGTTACATAATATCAGTCCTACTTAAATTCATACATCATACAAAGTCGTATTTATTCTAAGTGATTCCATTGTCACAGGGAAGGATTAGCCCAACATTTGAAATAAAAAATTGAAATGTGATGTAGATTAGAATGTTAAAAGATAAGAATTGTAATTCAGGAGATAGTTTCAAAATAGTGCTCACCCATGCATGTGACCTCCATAGCCCAAAGATTTAAAGTGCCTGTACAGTGGTGCCAAACCAGTTAGTGTCTGAAATCAGGCATGTATTTAGTGCGTTCTGAACCAGCAGTTACCTTATTGAGAGTAAAATCAATGGTCAGGAACTACTCATAGAGCGTGGTATTAAGATCAAGGCTCCCAGACTTATTCTTCTAAGTTTACTTATCTTTGAGAACAGAGGGCGGGAAAGGAGAAAAAGGAGAAAAAAGAGAGCTGATTTTGATGTCTCTTCGCATAATGGAAGTAAAACGAGTGTACTGAACGGATTGGAGTTAAGACTTCCCCATAGAGTAGGGCTTGTAGGTATCTCTCACTTGGTTATAGCCTAATGTTGATTCCCTGAACAGGTTATGTATACTATTTCCTATTCACTATAGCGATTCTAAAATTTGAGATTTTGAGTAATTTATTACTGCCTCTAATGCGTTTGAGACAAACATTTATATAGCTATATACAATTTATAACCGATTATATAATTGGCCCCCCTCTATTTTTGGAGACTACCGCGAGATCTCATTTTTACGTGTTTTATCCCTATTCTTCTACCTGGATAGCATGATGGCTTTTTAAATGCCGCTAACTGTGGTGGCTATCTCTTTCCCGTAGTTTATGGTTGCGTGGCGTGCACAGGTCACACAAGCGTTCTCCAAAACTGGGAGCAGCCGCTTCAGCGGTTCTGTGTGTAAACACTCTTGTTACGGACGTCCGTCGCCGTCTGTCTGGAGGCTCTTCCGAGCTTCTCTCAGTGTCTGCATTGATTTATTGCAGTTACGGGAGAAAAAGTGCTTTTGCATCGTAGAAGTTGTTTTTTATATATTTGAAATTTCCTGCGCACGTCAAGCAAGAAACTCCTGATTGGATTACTTCAAGGGCTACGGTGCTCTGCAAAATATTTGTATAATAATGGCGGCCATGTTGATGGTATATCAATAGTGTATGTAGATGCCGAATGTTCAGCTGGCAATATTACTGATTGTTACGGCCATACTAACGATATGTTGATGGCGTTTGATTGAGATTCCTTAGAAGATCCTGATTGGTGGACGTAGAGGGCTACAGTGCTCTATAGATTGTTTGGGTGAAAACGGCAGCCATCTTGGTGGTATTAGGATGATTTGTTGAATTGACAATTTGATACATCGTGAGAGGTCTAAAACCAATGTTTAACAGCGTTGAACACTAATCTTCAATATTCACTTATCGTGTATAAGGGTGGAAATTATTCTTTTAATGGATTAAACGGTCGCAAACTACATTTTGGCATATTCTACCATGATGAATAATCAGACGTTATTGAATCTGATTGCCTGGTCCCAAGGAATTTCACTATTCATGCCTTTTTGATATGTATCTAGAGTAAAAATCCAAAAGACTTCCTTGCGTTTTCGTATTTCTGTACTTGGGGGCCTTTAGTATGGATTTTCTCGAGGATAAGCCATTTAATATCCTCGGTGGAATGGTTTGTATCTATATAGTGTATAACTAATGGTGCATTTATTTTTCTTGTTCTAATGGCGGACCTATGTTCAGTAAGGCGTGTTGTCATGGTCCGTGAGGTTTCCCCCACATATCCTTGATCACAGGGACATAAGATTAAATAGACAATGTTTGTAGTCTTACAGTTTGTTAGGGTTTAAGTGAAAAACTCGTTCCATTTACCATGTATGTCTTTGCATCTATGGCAAATTGACATGCCACACATGACATGCATTTATAGTTTCCCATCGGTGGTGCATTACCACAAAGTGCTGTTTTTATGGGTTCTTTCAAAGTATTAGTTATACGGGAACGTACTATCAAGTCTTTAATATTTTTATTCTTTCGATGGGTGAAGAGGGGTTTTGGCATTAGTGTAGTTCTGTCTCTTGTGGCATTTAAAATATGCCAATTAGAATTCACAATGTGGCGAATTTTGTCATTTATTGTGGAATGGCGTGTAACAAATACCAGTCTGTTGTTCTCCTTAGGTTTTTTGGAGGGTTAGTAGATGCTGACTATCGTAGTATTGTGCTCTCTTGTAGGAGTCACGTACTAATCGACTAGGGTAGCCTCTGGCTATGAACTTAGCTTTCATCTCAACTGCTCTTGTGTCAAAGTCTATTAAATTGGTACAATTCCTGCTTTGCCGCAGGAACTGTCCAAAAGGTATGCTGGTTTTTTGTGCCTTCGGATGGTAGCTGTTGAAGTGCAGCAACGTATTGCGGGCTGTTGGTTTTGTATAGAGGTCAACTTCCAGTATTTACCCATTTACTTTGATCATGATATCTAAAAACTCTATGTTGCTGGAATTTGCTGTGAAGAAAATGTTGGCATCACAAAGGTTTAACCAAGTAATAAACTTAATCATTTCACCTGGGTCAGCTGTCCAGATAAAAAAAAGACGTTGTCTATATATCTAAACCAGCTGTTGATGGATTCCCTGAGTGGAGCGATCTCATTGTAAACAAATTTGAATTCAAAGAAGCCCATAAATATATTGGCCACTGTCGGGGATCAAGAAGCCCCTATACTGACTCCCTTAGGTTGTTCAAACAAGGATCCATTAAACTCAAAAGTGTTCTCTTGTAAGACAATGGTGGGACATTCCATGACAAAGGTCTTGGGGCAATCAATTTTAAAGGTTTCAATGAACCATATGACCACCTCTATGGCCCCAGACTGGGGGATTTTACTATAGAGGGCTTCTATGACCATAGTTACCATAACTTGTCTTATTTCATTGAATGTAAGATCTTCCACTTTATTGATGATGTCTCTAGTGTCCCGTATGTATGACTGAATTTTGGGGACATGAGATCTCAATATTGCATCCACGTATTTAGAGAGGGGTTCAGTAACAAACCCAATGGTGGTCACTATGGGTCTGTAAGGTGGATTTGTGCTATGCTTATGGATCTTGGGGACCCCATAAATTGCTGATATTCTAGGTTTGTCTACATTTAGGTATTGCCATTCTTTCTAACAGATGAAATTCTTACCAAGAGCTTGTGTGGTGATCTCCAGAATTAGTTTAGAGACCCTCTTGGTGGGATCCACTTTTATTGGTATGTAGTGTTCTGTGAAAGCATTTGCTGCATATTGGTGACATATTGATTAGTGTCCATAAGGACAATGCCACCACCCTTATCACAACACTTAATTGTAATGTTCTTATTTTGAATTAAGTTGTGTAAAGCTGTGTGTTCTTCTTGAGTTATATTATATGTTGGTGTAGGTATGCATTTCATGGCGGCTTACATTTTGTTGAACAGTCCATGTTCAAAGATTGCTATTTCTGGTCCTACTTGTTCTAATGTGGGAAGAAAAGTGGATGTGGGTGAAAGGCCTGACCTATTATCTGTATTTTGTATATAGTCAGTTTGTCCCTCAAAAAACGCCTGAAGTCTTATTTTGCGAAAGAATCTAAGTAGGTCTTGAAAAATTTCAAATCTGTTGGCTGCAGTGTGTGGAACAAAATATAGACCTTTTGTAAGAAGCAATTCAGTAAAGGGGTCAGTGATCTGGTCACTGAGATTGAAGATGGGTATCTCACTTGTTCTCACCAGTACTGGCCGTGTCTCGTTACCAGGTATTGGTTGTCGTCCTGGTACTGAGTCTGCCCTTGCTGGTAATTCTGAGGTGGTTGGTACTTCCCTCGAAATCTTGGATGTAAATCATTAGCCTGCAGAGCCAACATCCTTGTGAGGAGCATGCTGAACACAAGTTGTTAACTGTCACCTGCACACAGAGTTACTCTTCAATTTAAAGATTTATAACATGTTCAATACCGCTACACATATGATTTATTAGGAGCCCAAGCCTTCTGAAAACACTTATACCCATCGGCTGGACACCAGTTGTACAATATTAGGTAGAGAAGTAATATGAAAGTTACCTGCCACTATGTTAACTATAAAACAAAATGACACAGTAAATGGATGATGTTATCTTCCATATAGGTACCCTTATACAAGCCCAGGTAACTTCATAACCCTTCACCTATATTCTTCCCTACATTACACTTATAACGGTTTACAGGGACTGACCTTTTACATAGATACGACACTGCATTCAGAACGTGGGTTTTTACCTAGTTAGATATTTTCATACATTATGCATGAGGATTCTTGGAAGCACAGCGGTACTACCATCTCCTGCATAATATCTATGTATAAAGTTCATGCCCAACGTCATCCTTAGGCCAACAAAGTAATACCGCAAGGTAGGGCCTCTGGGGAGACCTATGGGTATGAATACATCACATCTTGCTAAGATAGAGAGAGGAAACCAGGATTTCCCGGACGACACACTGAGAGATGCTGAGGTTCCTACATGCAGATACTCCAGCTCACAGTGGTCTAACATCCCTCGCAGGGTGTCCAATTCGAGACCAAGACCGCATCCCACAGTCTCTCACTTCAGGTAATGGGGTTGACTTTATCCTATAGGGATTCTTGGCTTAATACCTACACACATGCTAGGTACACTTAGGTACATCTAGTTAGGGAGTCATCATAGGAGTATGCATCTTTTCATTATCATGTATTTTATGTACTTGTGTGTATTCATGATTACTGCAAGATGGTAGAGCTTTACCATCCATTTACTTTCACAGTGCTCCCCTGATCCTATATACCTGCTACTGTCTAACGGTTGTTGCAGTTCATCTATTTTACACCAGAATAACAACTGTTCAATAAATACTTATTGAAAACGGCCAGCTTGTTTATTCTGTGTTTCTCTCTAAGACAGACTAAGTAAGCACGAGTGACAGAGAGAAAAGTAGCATATTGTTTCCACGGTCCTGAGGGATCAGGGTTGTCATGTTCGATGGTTGCCAAGAACTCTTCTCTCCTTGGTAAGAGGAGATACTAGTGGTGCTGTGAGATAGCTTGTACAAAAGGCCAATATACCCAGTGGGGGTGTTCAGAATCAGTCTGACACCAATCCTACAATGTATGCTGTCCGAACGTGTAGATCCTGTATAGGTTTTATAGGAACTACACAACATGGCGCCACCAACGTTGGTTGGGTATTTATTTAACAGTCGAATCTGAGTAGTTCAGTTGTGCTAGTCTCAGAGACCCCTACTCACAATTCCCCTGAGACGTCTGGAGTGGGTGGGCACAAACTCTGCCACAGCTGAGTAGGCAAAAATCCTATGTATTGGCTGTCGGTTAATCAGGCTTGAAGGACACATTGTTCCTAAAACTGTGCAAAACACCTTATCTTAGTTCCCTTGAAAGAGCTCTTCTTATCTAAAACAATGACTGAAGAAACAGGAAACGTAGATAGAGTTGTGCAAGAACTAAATCTCTCAGCAAACGAAGAAGATGCAGATGCAATTTTCATTGCAGAAAATGTTAGAAATGCTGTTACCATAAAACTAGGTGCACATCGTCTAACATCCAGGGTGGACCAGTAGCTTTCGTGATTGCAGCACACAAATCAATTGAAACAGAAGTATTCTATTCATGGGTTACATTCCCAGTTGTAAATGCAAGAACAAAAACATTTCACTTCTATACAGAAAGTGGAATACTGGACGAATATTGTCCCTATGAGAACATTGAAGTTCTACTAACTTACCAGGAACATTCATACTAGTTTAAAGGCGCCCTCCCCCATACAAGAAATAAAGTAATGCTTGGTCCGCTCAGAAGAGAAGGAGCGACATGGCTAGTATTAGCGACCTAGACAACACATCCAGATATTGAAACAATGCCAGGAGGAGACTTACTTATACTTCTCAAAGAACTGCTAAAACTTTACAGAAACATGACACAGTTCATCATGAGGACACTTATCGTCCAGCCAGTAACGGCTACAACAAATATAAATATAGGTCAAAATAAAGCAACTAAAATCACACCACAAACTTTTCACGCAGTAATGGGTAAAAAGCCAACCAAACGTGAACAAATGCCATTCTGGGTAGCTCAAAAAAAGCACAGCTAGGAGCAGTAGCCCTTATGAAAAACACAGAATGCTGACAATCTGCTTGCCCATGGGGATAACACCACAGATAGAGGATTGTACCTTTTGGGGGTACAGTTCTTGCTGCCATATTTCCAGAACACATGGTATCCTGTCATTAGCAGTAATACCAGATGTATTAAGTGTTATGGTTATGTCAATGTCATTTTAAAGAACCCTTGCCATGTCATGTACATGATATGAAGTGTTCCAAGTTCTAATTGGAACCTGATCTGGAGTTGGTGCTGGATCGAGGTTCGTGAGGGTTGTGATTCTTACTTCTCCACAATAAACTTATGAAGAATCAACAAGGACTGGATGTATACCTATTCTTAACATTGGCGAAAATTTAAATTCACATGGACAACAACCCTACACAGATTACTATTTTGGAACGAACCTACGCAGAAAAAGAAAAGTCTTCTTATTCCTGGTACTCTTCAAATCATCCTAATCATCTGTAAGTCAATTGCTGGTGTGCCTGTACTCATGTACGCAGTCAGAGCGGAGATCGGAACAGAGATCGAAGCACTCTGACCGTCACAGCGTCAATTATCGGTGTGTCTGTAACGGTGATCGGAGCATTTTGATCGTCGGATCGTACCAGCAAGTACTGTACACCATTCAACGTAAGAGCACATTGGCGGTGCTGTACATTATTCAACTGTCAATTATGAAGGTACTAAGCGTGTGTGGCAAGACTAACCTGCGATCCAGCTGATGTGCGCACCACGAAGGCAGAAACAATTCTGATGACGCATTCAGGAGCAAACTGTCGCTCCCAATGCATCTTGGGAGTTAGCAACTAGACTGCTCATTCCACTTTCATGTGTGCTATTACGTGATGACGTGTTGACGTCGGAGGCCATTTTTATTCCTCACATACTCTTTATTTAATTTTTCACAGCGTTTTATTCCAATCATCGAAGAGCTGATGGAATATCCTGTCAGATTGAGGTAAATTTCTCGAACTTCAACTGTCTGTGCACACAGTGATGCACACACTATTACAAAGACATACAAGCTACTTGGCAATTTGGGAATGCATACAATGATGCATACAATGTAAAAAAAAATGTTCTTCTTTTTTACAATCTGTGTGTACATATCCATCTTCAACAGTGATACACACTTAAAGGACATCATTGACAAGCTTCTCCAATCTTGAATATTTGGATGTGAAACATACTTTTGCTCTATTTTTTTTTTCTTCTCTCTTTTCTCTAAATATTATTGAAAGATTTTATTATGGCTACTTCATCTGAGCCCCCTAATTTTTTATCAGAGAAAGATGAACCTGTTTTGCCCTGGAAAAGATGGAAACTAATCTTTGACTCTTACATTATAGCTATTGGAGGTGAAAATGTTCTGCTTATCGTAAACAGGCCATTCTTTTACATAACTTAGGTATTGAAGGAAGATGTATTTATGAGAGTCTTGATTTAATTGAAATTGGTAATGATGCTGGTGAACCTAGTAATGTATACGATATGTCTGTATTAATGCTTGAGTAACATTTTGAGTCTCATATTAATGTGGTTTTAGAAAGACATAAATTCTTTTCTAGGGTTCAAGGCAAGACGGAAAAAATTACCAGTTATGTTGCTGCACTCAAAACATTAGCTCGCACGTGTAATTTTGAACATCTGACTGATTCATTGATCGGAGGTCAAATTGTCAGATGCACAAATAACATAAAGGTTCAAGAAAAATTATTAAGCAAAAACCCAAACTTAATAGAGGCAATTCCTATTATAGAAGAAATGCAAAATAACAGTATGTGGGTGCGTGAGATGCATGAGGAAAAAAGTAAAGTCTTTTGATAAAGACAATGGATGTACAGTCACCTGTAAATAAAATCAATAGAGTTGACAAACAAATGGATAAGAATAATGAAAAAACTAGTCCACTAGTTAATAAAGATGTTGAAAAGAAATGTGACAAAAAAAATATAACCATCCTGATATCAAATCTAATGCTCCTAAATGTTTTAGATGTGACAGTGAAGGACATTGGACAAACAGTCCAGAGTGTTTTGCAAGATTTGCAGTTTGTAAATTGTGTGGTATGAAGGGTCATTATGGCCATGTATGTCGTGGACTCAAACAGCAAAACATAAACTATATGGGAGATGAAACCAAAGTAATTTCCAGTTTACGTGAGGATGGCAGTGTGGGTGAAGATCCCATTGAGATGCCTGAATGTGAAATTATGGTTGGTGGGAGAAAAATAATAGTGTTGGCAGATTCAGGATCACCATATACAATGATAGGTGACAAAAATTGGTCAAACACGTTTGGTAGTGAGAATATAGAATTGTTACCTTCTGACATCAATCCTGTAGGTTATAGAGGTGTGAAAATTGATGTACTTGGGTACTGTGTTAAGAAGATTCAATTTGCTGATCGTGAGACAGTTGGTAAAATCTATGTAGCGAAGAGAGGTGATAATCTCCTTGGTTGGAGGCATCAGAGGGACATGGGCATCACACTTACTCCTAATAGCAAACAAAAAGTTTTATTACTTTCCAAGGAAAAATTACCTTCAGATATTTGTGAAAAATTTCCTGGTGTTTTTGGCAGTAATCTTGGACTTTTAAAACATTTTGAACACAAGATTATTTTGAAAAATTATGCAATACCTTTTGTGGCAAAGGTGAGAAAAGTTCCTAACATAATGATGGAACCATTAGAACGCGAGATAAGAAAACTCAAAGAAAGAGGCGTTATTGAGGAGATTGAAAGTTCGGAATGGTTGGCTCCGGTGGTTTTGGCACCTAAAGATGGTGGGAAGGAAATTCGGTTGTGTGCAGATTTGAGAGGTTTAAACAAATTTATTTGGGTGGATAGACAACCTTTACCGAACATCACAGAAACTTTGGCTCTCATTAAAGATGCTAAGATTTTCAGTGTGATGGATCTATCCTCCGCTTACCACCAAGTTAAGTTGCATCCTGACTCGAAGCATTTGACTTCATTTGTTACGCCTTTTTGGTGCTTTTCAATTTGGAGTTGCTTCCGCTGCGGCTTGTTTCCAAAGGGTAATGAAGCAAGTATTGCAGGGTTTAGATAAAGTCCTCATTTTTCAGGATGATATTCTGGTATATGGTAACGGTTTGGAGGAACATGATGCTATTTTATGGAAAGTTTTAGAAAGGTTACATTGTGCAGGTTTGGTGATTATGAGAGAGACATGCAAATTTAGAGTTACAGCGGTAACTGATCTTGGTCACACAATTTCTGGTGAAAGAATTAGTCCTAAGATTGAGCTAGCCAAAAGCATAATGGAAGCTCCTAAACCAATTAATAAAGACCAAATGCGTTCTTTTCTTGGTTTGGCAGAGTTTTGCTCGAACTTCATCCAGAATTTTGCTTCCATTTCTCAACCTTTGAAATCTTTAATAAAAAAAGGTACTCAATATGTTTGGTCTAATGAGTGTGATGAAGCTCTTAAATGTGGGAAGGAGTGCATTTCAAAATTGCCTACTTTAGGTCACTTTGATGTAAACAAGAAGACAATTCTATCCACTGATGCAAGCATTTCTGGTTTAGGTGCTATTCTTTCTCAGATGGTCAATGGTGAATTGAAAGTTGTTGCTTTTGCTTCGAGTGCGTTCAGGGGTGCGGAAGAAAGGTACTCCGTTATTGAACGGGAAGCACTATCTGTATTTTGGGCTGTTCTTCATTTCAAATTTTTCTTATGGGGAATACCTTTCACTGTGAGATCTGATCACAAACCTCTTTCGAAGATTTTTTCCTCTAGAGAGATTGACAATTTTTCTCCCAGAATTACTCGATGGGTGGATGGATTATCTAATTATAACTTTGTGGTTGAATTTGTTCCTGGCTCTAATAACTGCATGGCTGACTGTATGTCGAGGTTACCTGTTCAATCAGATCCTGATGATGTCAATTCTACAAGCATAAATTGGATTTGCGAAGCTGCTTTTTAGGATAAAGAATGGAGAGAAGCTTATGCAAATGATCATTGTCTCAATGAGTTAAAAAATGTCATTGTGAATGGTTGGCCTGATAGAAGGATGTTGTCTTCTACCCTGGACAATTATTTTAATGTGAACAATGAGTTGAGCATTTTTGATGATAAGATTCTGAGGGGGAAAACGTGTAGTGGCTCCTAATGAGTTAAAATGTAAATTGATTAATTTGGCACATGATGGCCATTTAGGCCGTAACAAAACCAAATCAAGGCTGCGTGAATGGTATTGGTGGCCAGGAATGGATCATGAGGTTGAAGGTGTAGTTAAGGATTGTTTGCAGTGTGCAAATAATGATAAATCTAAGAAAACTTTTTCGCACCAATTTCGCCAGTTGATATACCTGTTGAGCCATGGACTAAGTTAGGTTTAGACATCGCTGGTCCATTTGAGATGTTAATTCATGATGAGCGATATGTAATTTTGTTAGTAGACTATACGTCCGAATGGGTTGTGACAAAATGTGTTCCAATGGTTAATACTAGAATTGTGATCGAATTCCTTAAAGATGAGTTCTCCAGGGAAGGAATTCCGAAGACACTTATAATGGATAATGGAGCACAATTTGTGTCTTTAGAAATGGCACAATTTCTTTCCAGCTTGACCATTGTCCATTTTAAAACTGCTCTTTATTCGCCACAAGCAAATGGCTTGGCTGAGAGCATGAACAAAATTGTCAAAAGTTGTCCTCAACGAGCAATTCAGAACAAAGAATATTTAAAAGTTTCCTTAAAAGAGTCTTGGTGGGCACATGGAGTAACACCAAATAGTGTAACAAGTGTGTCACCTTTTGCCATTCTCAGGGGAAGAAAACCACATTGTAAGCTATATCCTGTTTGGATGAGGTTAGATACTTCTCTTCTTGACCAACCTTCTATCTCTGATGAGTCTACAAAGAAAGAATTATCAAAACAAGTACAAAATCAACTTTGATAATAAACATTGTACTAGGCAGACTTTTTGGAATGTTGGAGATACAGTTCTTGTGAGGAGGCCTGGGATTGTGAGAAAGGGACATTCAAGATTTATGGGTCCATTTGTGATTTCTGCTGTCAAAAGAAATGTGGTTGTTTTAGATTCAGGTGATGTCTGGAATATGTCTCGATTAGTTAGAGTTTCCAACCAACATTCAAGAGTTTCCCAACGTGTTGTTGTGAATCATTATAGACACACAACAGGCAGAAATTATAATAGGTTCAAAATAAAAACGATGTGGCATAAAGATTATGTTATGTTTTCTCATTAATTATTTATGCATGTATGCATATTTAATCAATTCTGCACTTTTATTCTTTTATGCTGTTTTTAAAAATATATATTATTGTTAGTTGGGACTATTAACTTTATCATATACACTTTTTTTTTTATTATTGCGGTGAAGATGTGTTATGGTTATGTCAATGTCATTTTAAAGAACCCTTGCCATGTCCTGTACATGATATGAAGTGTTCCATGTTCTGTTGTTGTTTAGTTCTAATTGGAACCTGATCTGGAGTTGGTGCTGGAATGAGGTTCGTGAGGGTTGTGATTCTTACTTCTCCACAATAAACTTATGAAGAATCAACAAGGACTGGATGTATACCTATTCTTAACATTAAGACAAATACAAAATGAGGACAGAGCAGAACCTGCTCTGAACTTAGGGATGAAATTACTAGGTAATTATGTCCAGGTATTCGCTATAATATTAGCAAATATTAAAGGGGAAGCAGCATCAGTGGCAATCCGTTAAGATATAGCAGGATACCATAGGGAACAGCAGCGCAGGGTTGGGTGGGGGGTTGTTGGGGAAAGGTTGGGTGGGGGGCAATGCTGTACAGATGCACACTGGGCAATTGTTCTAGGAATAATTATCATATGTTATAATGCAGCAAAATGTATGCAATATGAGATAAAAGAAAATGATATGGAATATGTAAGTGTACTGTTGAAATCACAGGAGCAATGTTGAATACAAAAGGTGATAAAATATGTTAAAAAAAAAAATCAGTGGCAATCTGTCAACGCGGAAGGGAGTTCAGTCCTTTAGAACAGGAGCATGAATTACCTAAGATAATTGAGACTGCATATGCAGAGTTGGGCAGAGACAGTTTGGGTGGGAAAGTATTAAAACCCCAACTGATGGGTAGTCCCGAGGAGGACACACTTAAGCAGGCACCTGCTTTCTCGAAAAAGAAGTGGGACAATAACAAAAAACAGAAAAATAAAGAAAACAGATCTCAATACAGAGGCAGTTCTCCTCCACAGGAGCCCTCCGAAAGGAGGTAGAACCTTAGGAATAGGGATAATTTTGAAAACCTGGCAGGTATCAGGATACTGATACACATTCCTCTTGTTCCTTTCAGGGCTCAATGAAAAACTCGGAGAGGAAAGGACAGTCAGACAGACAAGAAGAGCGTACAAAGTCCAGAGACAAGCAGCACGCTCAAGACTATTCTTCCAAAAAAGAAGATAAAGCCAAACCAAAACCTCAGTTCAAAAAGAAGAAGGTTGCAGGGATAAAAGTCAGACATGACCAGAATTCTGAGGATGAAACTACTGAACGGGGAATGAGCTCTGACGATGCTAGACCGTGCGGCAGAAGTAACAATAGCTCGCCAGAACCTGATTGAATTTCTAGTGACAGAGGACTTGAATGATTCTATCGCAGTGGAAACACCTGATACTAGGGTAAGTGTCTCGCATACGTTATATGAAATAACACTCCAAATGGAGTGGGGCAAGCCCAGGAAATTTAGAGGTCTCTTTCGGGAGAACCTGATGTTTCGTTATGACATTCTATTAGCTGAACAAGATTGGCCGCCAGCATTCGTCATGGACTGCCCTAGGGGATAAACAGTAATCTTACCAGCCTTTTCTGACCCTGTTCCCAAATATCTAAAATGTACATATGCACGGGAGTGGGCGGTAGCCCTTGCCCCAGCATTATATAAAAACCATGTTGGATGGGATGAGGATTCAACCCACCACATAATTCTATTACACAATACTCCGACTCCACACAGGCAGTATCCAATAAAGAAAGAAGCTAAAAAACAGGTCAGGGAGATCTGAGCTCAACTTGAATACCAAGGGGTGATTGAAACTTGCACATCCCAAATGAATAATCCTTTGTTTCCCGTTGTCAGGCACACCACTAACCTTGATCTGATCCAATTCCACAGTAACAAAGAGGAGTTCCCCCACACTCCCAGAAGATAGCACCCAAAATGAGGACAGAGCAACTCTTACATAAGATCGCTCTCTCCAGGAGATGTGGGTAGGAGTTCTAAAAGATGACCACCTCTCTCTTCCCCCAGCAGGCTCAACAGGTTACACTTGAAAGGAGGGCAAGAATTGGTGTAGCCTAAAAGGGAACAAGGAAATCTATCAGAGTCTCCAAGTCTCTATATCAGATGAGTATTACAATCTACTGAATGCATGCTCTGTACAAAATAAGAAATCCATTTACCAGCTGTGTGTCTCCCAGCTCCGTGAAGAATTAGCAGAGTTAATGTCACTCGCAATTGCAGAGCAGGTAAATACTCCTTTACCAGCTGTGTAAGGTAGTCCTCAAATAATTCAAAGGGAAAAGAAGTCTTCCTCATAAGTGCACTCTAAATTGGTAAAAAGTCTCTTCAATTTCCAAGTGAAAAATAACTTGAGGCACGGAGTGCTGTCATTCCATGGGGAGTTTCAAAAATAATGAACAGAGATAAACCAAATAACCTTCATGGGAGCGAGGTGGGCAGGAGACGTGGGTGGAAGATAATTGCAAAAGGGATTCGAGGCATGACGAAGACAACAAGAGGTGCGAGGATCTTTGCTGCCTTGACCGCGTAGGAAAATATCACCGTGAAAGAGGGCTGAGACGCGAATAGATATCCGGTGTGCAAAATAGGAGCATCACCACTATAAAAATGCCATAAGGAGGACTAAAAAAACTGGAGTTGCTAACAGCGTAATAAGGCTTTGTGAATACACTTGCAAGGCTTTCGGAAATCCGCGTCTCGCGTCTTTGGCTGAAATGCGGCATCGAGTCAATTACAGGGATTGGAGGCAGGAAACAATGTATCTCTGGAATCGGGCAACAGACGACGGTCGGAAACAGCAAGGCACACGGGAAGGGGAGTGATAACAGGTCAGGAACTGTAAGCTAAGCGAGGGCTTGTTCCGCTGGCGCTGTATTTAACAAATAAGGGTGCTTGGATAAATACCTCACCACGTCCCTGGAAACACAGGAAGGGATTCTCTAAAAAGAGATACTAATTTATACAGAACATGCATTTTGGAAACCTATATCCTGTTCCAGTTGATGGAACAAGAGGCCTGGGTCCTGACACCCGTAATGAAACCTGACAAGTCATATCATCTAGTTTTAGATTACAGACATCTAAACACTTGCACAAAGACTTTTGCAGTACAAAATGCACACAGTGTCGCACTAATGAATAACATTGTGTTGAAAAAATACAAAACAACACTAGATATCTCACATGTATTTTGTTGCCAAAATATAGTGCCTGAAAGCAGGTATTTAACCGCATTCTCTGTGTTAGGTTCCCAGCGGCAATTTTGCAGACTCCTCCAGGGGTATAAGAACAGCTCGGGGTTATTTTCCCCAGGGTAACTGAATTAGTTTAAAATCTGGATGATGAGGCATTGTCCTACGTAGATGATATTTATCTAACGAATGATGACCTGGAGGAACACTTGAAATTAGTAAATACCATAATATTGGAATTTGCATCTGAAGGCTAAAGATTTTATTTAAAAAAATCAAAGATAGCCCACCTCAATGTCCTATTCCTGAGATATGAGTTTTCAAGTGAAGGGAAAAGCTTAGCAGCTAACTTTTTAGAAACGTGCACTACTACAACCTCCAAAATCATAAAAAAATGTACAATCAATACTGGGATTTCTGAACTTTGGCAGAACATACATTTTTAAACATTTCTACGATTTGATAAGACCTGAACTTTCAGTTAGACAATGTACACAGGAACACACAGATATTCTTCTTCTCCACAAGGTGATATGATAGCTTCAAAACACTTACAGAAACGCGTAATTGTACGCAACTTAGTGATCCGTAGTTGCGGGTCAATGAGGATTCACCTACCTAACATATAATGAAGGTGAAATAGCATACAAATCACATTTGTACACAAATACTGAGATGCGCTTTGCATCAACAGAACAAATTCTTACAGCAGTACAGACTGCTGTAGTAAGAGAAAGAGCACTGGCTTAGGGAAATCGAATAATAGTCGTAACCCCAGTACCGGCCTTAGAGGCTGTTACAAAGGCTAGCAATCAGAACACTAAAGCTTTACATCTGAGATGGATACAATGGGATAATTCTCTTACTGTAACAGATGTAGAATACAGGTATAACCCAAGTCTAAAACCACAAGCATTCTTGCAATACGAACAAGAATATCCTCACCCTAATGAATTATTGCCTCTAGATCAGTATGAATATATCATTCACACCAATGGATCTGCTCAGCCGGCCATTGGGAGTAAACAGCAATACAGCACCGCATGCACAATCGTTAATGGTCGCATGCAGGATGGAAATTTTCATTCGAGTTTTGGAAAAACCCAGTCTCTAGGACACTGCACAGCACAGCTTGCAGAATTAAAAGCCCTGTCACTCGTACTGGTAAATACGGATCAAGAATTCCCCACACTAATCATGTGTGATTCCTTTTACTGTGTGCAGTCATACAATTAATATTTACACCACTGGGGACAAAATGGGTTCAAAGATGCGAAAGGTGGCACAATTAAGCACAGAACGCTATGGGAACAGGTAGTGCAGTTAAAAAACGAACTACCAAGGGCTCACGTGAAACACACACTGAGTCATCAACGTGATGGCGTTCACGTTGAAGGAAATTCATTGGCTGATGAAACCGCAAAGGGAGCTGTACACACGGTTTCCATAGCTGCAATAACTCATTCAAAAACAAGAATAGACGGTGAGATTATGGTTGCAATTATTGCTACGTGCAATAAAATGGCGCTATCGAAAAATTTCCACTCGCACTCCTACAAGTTAGATGCAAATAACGTTCCATTTGCTCAGATTCCTGGAGTGGGGGATAGAGTAATACTGAATATGGATCGCAGGTTAGGTTTCATTCTAGCAGCACACGAGGGTATAGGTCCTGCACACGCAGGAGTTACGGCGACTGTTTCCTTACTGAAACAACCCTACTGGTGGCCAGGATTAACAAAGCAGACTAAGGACTATGTCTTGAAATGCGACATCTGTCAGCAGATGAAGGACTCCACTGTAACATGTCCAGCACAGAAACCATTGCTAATATCAGACAAACCACTTGCGTGTGTTTATTTGGACCACTGCTCCCCCTCACAAACAGATGGGGCTTACAGGTATATCATGGTTGCAGTGGATTCCTATTCTAGGTTCCTATGGGAGTCGTCCCAGTGATCGGCTGATGCTCGAGCTGTTATAAAAGATTTGCAAGTCTTTATAGGGACATACGCAATTGGCAAATTACATTCTGACCGTGGCCCCTCGTTTAGATCTAGGGCTTACAAGGAAGCCTTGGGAGGTTTGGGTGCAGCATTGCAGTACTCCTCTCTGTACCATCCCGAGAGAAATTTGGTAATGGAAAGGAAAAAATGGGACTTAAAGCAGTCTTTAACAGCTAGAGTATTAGGCTCGGGTGAGAGTTGGGTAAAACATTTGCATGGAGTTCAAAGAACATTGAATAATATGCCAAGACGTTCTCTAGGGCATGTCACTCCTTATGAGGTCGTATTTAGAAGGAGAATGTGGGTACCTGATCTTGATTGAGAAGGCAATCAGTCAATCAATCAGGGGTTGTATAGCGTGCTACTCACCCGGGAGGGTCTCAAGGTGCTGGGGGAGTGGCTCCAGATCAGTCTAAGAGCCAGGTTTTGAGGTCCTTCCTGAACATGTGCAGGGTCAGGGAGTGTCTGATGTTCACAGGGAGATTGTTCCAGGCCTTGGCTGTGATGTATTTTAGCAAAAACAGAACAGGCAGTAGGGGAAATCTGCGCGGAGAAGTGATTAGAGTAATACCAGTAGATATCCTATCTTGTGCTGATGCTCAAGGGTCACCATACAAGGATCACTGTGCGTTGTAAACTGTAGGCAAACGCCCACATAGGATACAAGATAAATAGTTGGCTACCCGAGCAGACAGCACACAAATCGAAGCAACAAAATAAAGTCCAAATTCCAATCCTGGATATATTCTTCTTGTTATTAGTCCAAGTTTGCAAGGTATCTTCCCATGATATCCATCTTCTTAACAGAGTAAGTTCAAGCCACAGACCATGCCAACATGTGTTTCGTCCATCCGGCTATAAGCCACGGACTTCATTAGGGCAAAAGAACCAATTTCAAGAACATCTTGTGTGTCACAATAACGTCAGAATAGTTTCTTCTAAAGTTCCTAAGATCCTAAAGCGTCTCCACTCATCTGTGAGATGTGCGTGTCTCGAAAGTCAATATTACAGTTTTAAAAGTGGTCACAATCAGCCACATATCCTGAAATTTGCATCATGCCTGTAAGGCGAAAGGTCCTCACGTAGTGTTACAGTGTGCAAAGGCGAGGACTTTACGTGGAAGGATACTCTCTCGCTGAGGTATTTGGGTCTGATGTTGTTGAGGGATTTGTAGGCTTGGGTGAGGAGTTTGAAGGTGACCCTCTTCTCGATGGGGAGCCAGTGGAGGCCACAAAGGTGTTGGGTCATGTGCTCGTGATGCGGTGTCCCGAGGACGAGTCTGGCTTTGGCATTCTGGATGGTTTGGAGTTTGTGTAGAAGAGTTCTGTTGATTTTGGTGTAGAGGGCATTGCCGTATCCAGTCTGCTGGTTATGAGTGCGTGGGTGACGGTCCTTCTGCAGTTGGGGGTGATCCATTTGATGGTCTTACAGAGGATGCAAAGGCAGTTGAAACTAGTGGAAGCGACGGCGTTAATCTGGCGGTTCATGGAGAGGGAGGAGTCAAGGATGATGCCGAGGTTCCGAGTGTGGTCTGTAGGGGTGGGTTCCTGAGGGTATGGGGCCACCAGGTGGTGTCCCAGGCGGAGGTGCTTGGTCTGAGGATGAGGACCTCGGTCTTCTCTGAGTTGAGCTTCAAGCAGCTGTCTTTCATCCAGTCTGCCACGTTCTTCATTCCTTCCTGGAAGCAGAGTCTGGTGTCTTTCGGGATTCTTCGTGAGTGAGAGGATGAACTGGGTGTCGTCGGGGTAGGATATGATACTGAGCCCATGCTGTCTGACGATGGCGGCGAGGGGGGCCATGTCGATGTTGAAGAGCGTGGGAATGAGTGATGATCCCTGGGGTACTCCGCAGTTGATTTCCGTGGGTTCGGAGTGAAAGGAATGGATCCAGTTGAGGGCAGCTCGTTGTATCCCGCGTCGTGAAGTCTGGCTGCCAGCGTGCGATGTGTGTCAGTGTCGAAGGCTGCGGAGAGGTCTAGAAGGATGAGGTCCACAGTGTGTCCCTGGCCTAATAGCATGTGGATGTCACCAATGGCGGCGAGGAGGGCAGTCTCGGTGCTGTGTTTGCTGCGGAATCCAGACTGGGAGGTGTTTAGGATGGATTTCTCTTCGACAACAGTGGTCAGCTGGGCATTTACGAGTCTCTCGGTGACTTTGGCCATGAAGGGGAGGAGAGAGATGGGTCGGTAGTTTTTCAGGTCCGTTGGGTCGGCCGTTGGTTTCTTGAGGAGGGGTTTCACTTCCGCCAATTTCCAGACATAAGGGCAGCTGCCACATCTGAGGGAGGAGTTGATCGTTCGTCCTAGTTCGGGTGCAATGATGGCTGCGGCCCTGTGGAAGATGTGCAGTGGGCAGGGGTCCATTGGGGCTTCTGAGTGAGTTTTCTTCATGGTCGCATTGATGAGTTCGACTGTAGCGGGGTCCCAGGATGTGATGGTTGGCTTATCGGAGGCGGGGGTTAGGGGGGTGGTGTCCGGTGCTAGTTCGCTGAAGTTGTCGTAGAGGACCTTGATCTTCAGAGGGAAGTAGGAGCTGAGCTTGTTGCAAAGTTCCTGGGAAGGTGTGACGTCTGTGGCTTTGCAGGTGGGTTTTGCAAACTGCTGTACGACGTTGAACAGTGCCTTGGCATTGGTCGCGTTGGTCTGGACTTTGTCTCTTATGAAGGTTTGTTTGGTGTCTCTTATGCGCTGGTGGTATTCCTTCAGGGCACTTTTGTGGTTGTTCCATGCTTCCGTGTTTTTCTGGTTTTGCCAGTTTTTCTCTAGGCGTCTGCAGGAGCGTGTGGCGTCTTGAAGTTCTGTGGGGAACCAGGCGGCCTTCAGAGGGCGTTGTTTGGTGGCGTGGCAGAGGGGTGCGAGCTTGTCGGCGCTGCACGAGACCCAGCAGTAAAATTCCCTGGCTGCGGAGTTGGTGTCAGTCGTGGCGCTGGGGGGGGTTTTGACAAACGGTGGTGTTGAGGTGTTCCTCTGTGACCTTGCTCCAGTTCCGTCATGACGGGCGTGGGGCGGGCTTGGGTGCGGTGGTGGTGTTGAAGATGAAGTGGACATAGTGGTGGTCAGTCCAGCGGGGCTGGGTGCTGTGGCTGAAATGGATGTTAGTTCCTCCCGCAAAGATGGGGTCGAGGATGTGACCTGCTCTGTGGGTGGGCGTGTTGACGAGCTGCTTCAGTCCTACGTTGTCGAGGTTGTCAAGGAGAGTGGTGGAGTCGGGGTCGTTCTAGTTGTCGAGGTGGAAGTTCAGGTCCCCAAGTAGAATGTAGTCCGTGGAGGTGATGGCGTGGGGTGCGGCGAGTCCAGTGATGTTAGTTTCGGGCTGGGTGCGAGGTCCTGGTGGTGTGTAGATGAGGATGTCATGTAGCGTGGTCCTGGGGCTGGTCTAGATCTGGAAATGGAGGTGTTCTGTGTTGGAGTGGGGTCACTCGTGCTGGATGTAGAGAGTCGAAGCGGGGTCTTGTGTGCGATGCTGAGTCCTCCTCCTGGGCGGTGGGCGGTCCTTTCTCTGAATTTTGTAGCCGTCGGGATTGCCCGTTGCGATGTCAGGGCCAGAGGTGGCGTTGGTCCAGGTTTCCATGAAGAAGGCGACATCGGGCGAGAGGGTGTCGAGGTCCCAGATTTCTATGGCGTGTCGGTGCTGGTAGAGCACATTGAGAAGGAGGCAAATCAGGGTCTGCCCGAGAGCTGCCCATGGGTGGTGTTCGATGAGGATGTTGCGCAGTTGGCGTGTCTTCTGGGATTGAGTGCATGGAGGGTGGTTGTTGTAGCGGTGGGGTCTAGGAGAACCAGGGTTCCTGGCGCTGGTCATGGTCGGGTCGCGGAGGGGTGCAGATGGGCTTGCCTTAGGTGCACCTTTGGCATGCCAACGGCACGCCCGCCGCGTGCATCCACTGCACAACTGTGCAGTGGTTGTCATTAAGTAGGGGAGGGGGCGGGAGCAGAGGTAGGGAGGCGGAAGTGGAGCTGAGTAGGGGGGCAGGGCCACAGGGGCAGCAGCGGTGGGAAGAAGAGAACAGTACAGCGAGGGAAAAATTAAATACCACAGTTGTACAGTAAAAATAAAATACCACAGTAGAACAGTAATGCAGTCAGCAAAAGGCAACAATGAGGAATAACAGTAATGAGAGTGGAAACACTGAGGAAATACCGGATGGCACGCAAAGACGAACCTGAGGCGCAGGGACGGGCTGCTGGTTCGTTTGGCTGCTTTACATGTTCTGAATGAATCCAGGGCACTACAAAGCAATGTTCAGGTTGAGCAGATCGCCACTGGGGAAGTCAAGTCAGTTACGGCAAGACCTGTCTGGGTCCCTATAGTTAGGTATCTGGTCAGAGGGAAAATTGCAGACAAAAAAGAATTTGGGCTATCATTCAGAAAGCCTGTACCTGTCCTGGCCGTGGAAGGAACAAGAACTGTACTTCTACCGCCACTTGCTAGAAAAAATGAGAAAAGATTTGTCTCAATCGACTTAATGAAACCACACTTTGTGGCCGATACTGAATGGAAGGCCTCGTGTACTCCTGAGTAAATAACGCCCTCCTCTCGCTACCATACAAGAAGTTCAAACAAAAAGACTCATCACGTTTGAAGAGTTCCCTGCACGGAATAATGGACTATGCAATATTGCCTTGGTACTCGTTCCTCTTGAACCTGAAGCTCATAATCAGAATCTAAATCAAAATGAAAGACAAATTTCAACTTCACCAAACACAGATATCTACATCAACATGCCTCAATGAGAGCAAGCTACAGTTTCCAGAAGACCTGCAGAAGTACCGAAAATTGATCAAACTGCATCGACGTTGATACCTTTTCATTGGATCCCAGTGAACCTGAAACGATGACAGCCCAAAAAACACACAACCAGCAAATTAAAGACTTTCTGATCTTTCTGGTATCACCTTGATAGAACTCTGGGTAATTACAGGGATACTTTTCTTTCTTTTCTGGATAGACTTAGTAACTCCTTTTAGCAAGCTTATAAATGGAACTTACCTTCGACAAAGCTCTGCAGCACAAGAAGTGAATCTGATTCTGAAACCTCACCTATCATCACATCTTGAACAAAGAGACTTGTCATCAGTGAACATTACAGCAGTTGCTTTACCCGATGGTATAGTGTGGGACAAGGTTGATTACGATATATTCGGTCCGACCGAACTTTTAAAAATTCCATATTTATTTAAAATATCATTGAGTGATATCATTACCTCCAGTACATTTTCCGATGATTGGGAGTATGAAACTGTAAATAATATGTTGTCTGAGTCCTTTTCCAATAGTGAAATGTTGGAAGACACATCAGATTTTGAAACAATGTATGGCTGTCAACATTATAGTCCTCATTTTTTGCATATATCTGCTAATCACAGAAATGTTTTTACCTACCTCCAATGGGAAAATTGCCCTACACCGCCGAAAAGCAGTTCAAAGACATTTGCACAGATATTTCCATATTTTTCAGGATTAAGCACGTCTGACCCAGCCTCATATTATTCTAAGGTTGCACCACCACCATCACAGAAAAATATGTTGACAAACACCAAACAGATTTATTCTGCCTCCTTTATGGCCCATTTGTCTGAACAAGGTTTCGACTCATGGAAAGACACTATAGACTTATGATTGGTCTGGGGTACTAGAGACTGGCAGGTCAAGGGAACAGAAGCTCTATTTCGAGTATGCCTCATTCCTTGGCAAATAAGGTTTTTGAATGAAACTGTGCAACAAACTACCTGTCTTGGAATAGCCAAGAACAAAGACTTGAATACACCTTGGATGCCCACACCATCACACACAGAGGATAACATAACATCACAATAAGGGATTACGTTAGATGAGATCATGCAATACAATAGATCAGACCCCCATTGGAAGGCATGGTTGATTTGGCCCACAGAGACCAACAGATGTCAGGAAAGATTCATGGGTAAAACCAAAGGGTTTAATATTAACAGGCCAGATCCACGCTAAGTACAGAGGGCACATCCAGGGGTAGTAACACTGTACAGTGTTGAGAAGTTATGCCTCGATTGGCTAAGAACCTCAACACTGTCACAAGTGAAACAACATTTATCCTTACAAAGGATGTGGATCTACAAGATTTTTTATTAGGTCCTAGAAAGCCACGTCACAAACGTTTCTATTATGCTGTCTATAATGAAATCTGGAAAATATCCAAACAAGAGACCATGGGGAGATTACGAGAAATAGATTGTATAAACTTAGAGAAAGCTCTAGCCGTGGTTGACAATGGTTTAACTACACTAACCTCCAGGATGTATTCACTGGGCAGCATTGTATCTTCTGCAATAGACATATTAGAACAGGATTTGTCCATATTACAACACGTGCAATCCCAATTGTTATATTGTTAAGCTGGACGTTGCAATCTTTGTGCGCAGGTTATGTGCCTTGGCGTTTCATCAACAGTACATCTCTGTTTTCTTCATACAACCTAACAGAAAAACAGATAGAGATGGCACAAAGTGTCGCAAAATATACAATGCTGCGTATTGAAAAACTGGATAGATTAGCCTTTACAGCGGCAGAATCACCATCCACAGAATGGTTAATCCATGGCCACAGAACTCTACCGTTCACTACTTTTCAATTTCAATATTGCCTTGAACAGAGGCAGACAGGCAGATATGAAGAAATGGGTAGGGAATTCATCAAGGAATCTTGGGAATTATTGTACAGATTTTGATGCCGGAGTGGGGAGTGTTTTTCAGCGGTACAAACTTTGAAGACACTTTAAGTGGATCACTCATATGTCAGGATATAATACTGTATGGGGAATGTAACGGTTTAGTAGCGAATTTATCCTGTCACTTGAGGGGTATTACAGCTGGTGTGATCACTCCAGTGTTCAGGCTACTTTCGAATGGGAGTTACTTGATGCTGAACGATCAAGGTTGCTGTTGGATGCTTCTGGAAATCGCATATCTGGTAACCGTGAGCTCCAGGTTACTTGCTGTGTGCAGGTATTGTTTCCACCAACAAATACAGTCAGGGGGGCACCATTATGGCCTTCGGTAAATGTTGTATTAATACTGTTTGATGCTTTGAGAAGAATGAAAGCCATGCTTTTACAGACGTCCGTGCCCTTAACCTCCGCTCGAGAGACTTTTAATCTCCAGATCGCAAGGTCTTCAGCAGAGATACAGGCGCTCATACTTACGAATTGCACCTTTCATTTAGCAGAAATGGTAAATCGTATCTTTAACATGTATGATACGAAGGGCAGCATCCACCTATTTAAGAACATAGGTTCTGGACTATTAAGCACCTTTCAGATGGTCCTCGGAGTTATACCAAACTTTATACACTACGTATTTGAAAGCATTTTTGGAGGACTTCCGCTGATCCTGTTTCTAATAGCAAGTATCCTGATTGTAATTTTTCTGCTACGCAATGTACGTCCCAGTCACCAAGGAGAAGGAAACAGTACTCCTGGAGCGAAAATACCGTGATTGCATGGTACAACATCTGGGCACACCTCACCTGAGTTCTCTCATCTTGGTTCTTATCATTTAGACCAGTCTGGATGGACTGCACCTTACCTGTCCTCCGATGCCTGTTTTGCAAAGAAGAATATGTGTTGGATGTCTGACACTCCCATCATGTGCGCAACCGGACGTTGATGCTTTACTGGACTGAATAACGGCCCATGTTCTACAGTTTCCCCAGCGTATTCCAATGTTGATGGCGGAATTCCTAGAGCCTCCACAGGTAGTCACGGCTCCTGTTGATGTGGACACTGGCTCCTCCTCTGACACCCAGGCCTTGAACGGCGCACAGGCTGCCCCAGCAGCGGCAGCACGGAAAATCGTCTGTGGTCAATTCACATAATCTGCTAGGTGTTAAAGGGACCGTCGTCTGTGGAAGCAGGCAATGATAATGTTGAGTCTACCGGCCAGGACACATAAACATTTGACTGATTTGGCCCGCCGTGTGCTGGGAGAAATTCGACCTTTTTAAAAAAACAAACTAAAAATTGGAACTCAATAACAAAATGTACATTCTTTTTGGGCATGCATGGCTTTCAAAAGCTTGTAGTAGTTTGCACTATACCTATGGACACATAAGAGCTATGGCTTGAGTCACAATTTCCTTTTTTAAGTTTTTAAAGATTTCTAGAATTTTTTAATTATTTTTAAGCGAAAACAAATGTTTTTTTTTAGAAATTAAAGTACCATTATCTTGTTAACCTAGTAGTACAATGAGAATTTAACTATGTCATCAATTCGGAAGAGGAGTGGGTGTTATATTCCATATAGGTACCCTGATATAGGCCCAGGTAACTTCATAACCCTTCACCTATATTCTTCACTGCATTACACTTATAATGGTTTACAGAGACTGACCTTTTACCTAGATGCGACATTGAATTCATAAGGCAGGTTTTGCCCTAGTTTGAAAATCTCATACATTATGCATGAGGATTCTTGGAAGCATAGCGGGACTTCCATCTCCTGCATAAATCTATGTGTAAAGCTCATTCCTTATGTCATCCTTAGGTTGACACAGTAATACAGCGAGGTAGGACCCCTGGGGAGACCTATGGGTATATGTACATCACATTTTGCTAAGATAGACAGAGGAGACCAGGACTTCCCAGCCAACACACTGTAGCGAGATGCTGAGGTTCCTGCATGCAGATTCTCCAGCTCATACTGTCTAACACCCCTTGCGGGGTGTCCAACTTGAGTCCAAGACAGGGTCCCACAGTCTCTCACTTCAGGTAATGGGGTTGCCTTTACCCTAGAGAGATTCTTGGTTTAACACCTACACACATGCTAGGTACACTTAGGTACATCTAGTTAGGGAGACATCATAAGAGTAGGCATCTTTTTATTATCATGTATTTTATGTACTTGTGTGTATTCATGATTATTGCAAGATGGTAGAGCTTTACTATCTGTTTACTTTCATAGTGCTCCTAATCCTTTATATCTGCTACTGTGTAACGGTTGTTGCAGCTCATCTGTTTTACACCAGAATAACAACTGTTCAATAAATACTTAATGAAAACTCCCAGACTGTTTATTCTGTGCATCGCTCTAAGACAGACTAAGTAAGCACGAGTTCCTGAGCGAAAAGTAGTATATTGTTTCCGCGGTCCTGAGGGATCAGGGTTTTCATGTTCGATGGTTGCCAAGAACTATTCTCTCCTTGGTAAGAGGAGATTCTAGTGGCACTGTGAGCTAGCTGGTGCAAAAGGCCAACGTACCCGGTGGGGGTGTTCAGAATCAGTCTGACACCAATCCTACAGTGTATGCTGTCCGAACGCGCAGATCCTGTACAGGTTTTATAGGAACTACTGTGTTTTTTGGCATTTCCCCAGTAGGCCACCAGGATGGGGGCCGGTTTTGGGTCCCTGGGGAGCCATTTTTGTTACTGGGGGCTGGCTATATCGGCCCCCTGTAACAAAATGGGCCAAACCAGCCCTAGCAAACAGCTCAGCCGCCCCCCTAAAGTCTCCCCCTCCCCCAGGGGTCGGCCGAGCTGTTGCCAAGGCTGGTTTTGGTTCCCAGTCTGGCCCTGTTGTCATTGACATATTCACTTAACTACAAGGTAACTTTAACCATTTTATATTCAGTGACTACATGATAGCCACTATGTAGTTATAGTTTGGATTCCCATGTATAGCAATTCCTCAGAATTGTGGTCACTAATAACTGCACCCCTTTGATGAATTTCCTTGAAATTGTGCAGACCCACTCCTCCTTCTACATTGGGGGATGACACAAAGTTTCACAGTGATTGGTGAAGAACGTGCAAAGATAAGAGTGGGGTCCCAAAATACTTTTTTCCATCATGTATTTTCCACAGACTTCTGTATCTCCCATAGTGCAAAAAAAGGGGCTAGATGAATTTACATGAAATTTAGCTTGATTAGACATTATGGTACCGGATGATTCTTTTGGATTCTACAGGTAAGCATTTCTTAAGTTTTAAGGAATTTAAACTTAGTAATATCTGTGGATGCTGTATTTTCATGAAATTTCACTGTGTTTGGCAAAGGTAACATGGTACATAGTGATGGCAAGTCATTATCAGCCTCATGCATCAACCCAAAATCCAGTCGGTAAAATACCGATTCGGTAATAGCTCCCGGTATTAAGGAAAAAATACCCAATCCCAATGCATCAACCCAAAAGCAGAAATCGCTATTTAAGGAATCCTTAAATAGCGATTCTTTAAATAGGGATTCCTTAAATACCGATTCCTTAAATAGCGATTGCATTTAAGGAATCCCAAAGTGAGATTCCTTAAATGCAATGCATCAAAGTTAAAAAATTAGCGATTTCGCTAATAGGGGGAGCAAATTACCATGAAGATGAACTGCATGGTAATTTGCAAAAACTTTGAAAAATGCACTTTTGTGCATTTTTCAAAGTTTCATGTTGCGCACACACATGCCCTTAGAGCATGTGTGTGTGCAACATATGTGCACATATCATTTTCAGGGGTGCAACAGGGTGTCCTTTTGACACCCTGGCACCCTTGAAAGTGCTCCCGCTATTAGCGATTCGGTAATACCGAATCGCTAATACAGACTGGCTTTACATTCATTCCTATGGGCCTCCAAGCCCATAGGAATGAATGGGTAGGTATTCCTTATTACCGATTCGGTATTACCGATTCGATAATAAGGAATATTAAGGAATCGCTATTTGAATAGCGATTCCTACATGCATAGCCTTTTGCTATTCCTTATTAGCGATTCCTTATTTTTCGCTAATAAGGAATCGCAAATGGCATTGTTGATGCATAGGCCCCTATATGATTTGTAAATTCCTTCCTTTGCGAAAGTTAAAGACAACCATGTCGTTTTAAGGTGCACTTTACTTGTGTTCTGCGTTTCGCCCTTAAATGAGGGAAGTATTAGATTTTATATTTCCCCTCCACCTATTACCTAAAATAAATTTAAAAAATGAATAAATATGTTAAAAATAAATAAATTCACTATCGTACCAATATGTGACCAAAACAACTGTACTACAATATAGTTTTCATTTTTAACATATTTTAATAGGTAAAAAGTACAATGTTAATACTTACAAATTACCACGCTACTTAACATTTTTTTTTAATGTGCAGGAAAAATATAGAAAATTATAAATACATTTATCTACCTTTTATCACTTTAATAAAGTGGCAACAGGTAGGAAACAACAATGAATCCTACTTGTTACCTAGATCTAAGACAGCAGCAAAGCACAGGATACAGACAAAATGTCATGAAAATGAAGTGGCTGCCTTTTACCATTGGTAAACACAGCTGTAGGCCAATCACATATAGTCTTATCATGCATATGTACCTTGGTATTCCACGTACTTACCACGGTATATCATGGCAGATAACTAAGGGGCTCATTGCGATGGCAGACAGACTTCAGTCCATCTGCCATAGTCCCGGGGGTGGGGACCGCCCACCTATGAGGCGGCGGCCCTACACATGAAATTACAATGCGCCCGCCACCACGACAATCGCATCTGCAATTTTTAACATTGCAGCGGGTGCTGCTCGCTGCAGTACGCACCGCAAGGTTAAAAATGCACCGTGAACATTTCCCTTCACTACGTGGCAGGCACCATGCGGTGCCTGCCACATGGTGCAGGGAATTGTAGGGGGGCACCCCAAGTGGAAGTTTAAGGTGCCCTGGGGCAAGGGGGGCCCGCTACGGCCCCCTAAAGTACATCCCACCAGCCTTTCCATGGCGGGGGAACCACCATAGAAAGGCTGGTAGGGATCCAGCATCCAAATCTGATGGACAGTGCTTGCTAGGCACCGCCACCATTCTGTGGATGCGGGCGGGTCCGACAGGCAATTGTAACAATTGCCTCTGTCAGATCCGTGACATCACAATCTGGCGGACATCACTACTTATAGGAAACAATTGGTCCTTCAAACAAGAATGAATAAGAAAGCGATAAATATAGACCAGAATCAGTACTATATTAGGCAGAAATGTCCATCCGGACATGTAGATTTAATGTTTTAACCGTAATTATTCAAAATCAAAACGAAAGTGATAGAGTGGGACACAGTCCTGTATCCTTCAACATAAAACATATAAGGACAATCACATGTAAAAAGACATTTTTCAGGCAAAACAACAGCTTAATGCCAATTACAATGGTAGGGGTAAGTAGACAGTAATGCACAAGCTTTTTAACAAGTGAGTTTAACGTGCATGCTGTCTAAAGAGTCGACGATGTTTCGATCTATACCGAGATACATAGATCATCATCAGGAAGAGAGTTAACTAGCCTGAACACTTTCGTTTTGATTTTGAATAATTACGGTTAAAACATTAAATCTACATGTCCGGATGGACATTTCTGCCTAATATAGTACTGATTCTGGTCTATATTTATCGCTTTCTTATTTATTCTTGTTTGAAGGACAAATTGTTTCATATAACTACAATCTATGCCAGTCTACTCCACTCCACTCTACGCTATTAAACCCTACACCACTCCACTCTGTCACTCCACTATAAGCTACTCCACTGCACGCTACTACTTTGCTCTGCTCAGATTTTAAAATATCGAGTTTATTTTTAAAACTGTTATTGCATTTGGTGCATGTTTAGTTGAATGGAATAACTACCTGCACGTATTTCCACCCATCCAGCCCGATTCCCAGCGCGCATTTCCAGTTCCTGGTGCTTGGGGAGAAGGGGTTCGGCCATCTTGGGTGAGGGACGGGTAGCGCTGCAGCTGCTGGCCGCCTCCCGCCCTCCCAGAGTACTTAATCAAGCGAATAGCGCTGCGCGCTGACTTCTTAGTTGTCTCTCCCCTGAGGCGGAAGCCGGGGGCTTTGCTCTGCTCAGATTTTAAAATATCGAGTTTATTTTTAAAACTGTTATTGCATTTGGTGCATGTTTAGTTGAATGGAATAACTACCTGCACGTATTTCCGCCCATCCAGCCCGATTCCCAGCGCGCATTTCCAGTTCCTGGCGCTTGGGGAGAAGGGGTTCGGCCATCTTGGGTGAGGGACGGGTAGCGCTGCAGCTGCTGGCCGCCTCCCACCCTCCTCACACCGGATATAAGGGCATGACCATCCGTCCGCGCAGCAGGCGGGCGCAGCGGGCGCGCCGGCGGCGCACCGAAGGCGCGCCAAAGGCAAGCCCGTCTGCGCCCGTCCCTGCCTGGCCCGCCCAGGGCCAAGACCCCTGCTCCGGCTCCCTTACATCACAAGTCAGCCTACTCACGTATGGCCTTGATGCAGCTTCAACCAACCCCCTCTTCTGGTTGCATCAAACACGACCTATCACAAATTCCTATGGTGACCAACTTGCTCTGCCCCCACTGTAACATTACAATTTCTATTAACAATTCGAAGACTCTCCCTAAATCGCAAAGTGGCGTTAACGAGGTGGTAATTTTAATGGCCCTCATTAACGCGCGGTCACTGGGCAAACACAGCCAAGAAATAGCGGACCTAATTACCGATCATAACTTAGATGCCCTTTATATCACTGAAACATGGACTGGCGAGGCATCAAACCCCGATCTAGTAATTGCAGTCCCTCCCGGCTACAAAGCCTATCGACAGGACAGGCTTAGCAAAAAGGGAGGGGATCTGGCCATTATAACAAGAGATCGGTTCGAGGTCCGAACGTCATCTATTCGTGTAACATCATGTGAAGCCATGCACTTTAATATAAAGTTCACAGCCCTTTTTAACTTTAAGGGAGTCCTCCTATACCGTCCCCCTGGGACAAGAGCAGCTTTTTTGACCAACTTAAACGTGATTATCGAATCGATAGCCACGGAAGAGTCCACGACAATTATGGGTGACATGAATTTCTACTTAGAACAAGTCAATGATAGGGATACCGCCGCCCTTACATCAGACTTAGAAATAATGGGCCTCCGACAACTGGTTACCTCTTCCACTCACCAGGCAGGACACACGCTGGATGGCATTTTTTCAAACTTACAGGGCCTGCGTATATTAAACATTTTACCCATGCCATGGACGGATCATTTTGCCATATTTAGCGGACTGACTATCAAGGAATCACTGAGGAAGAAGGTTACCACTATTAAGCCAGGCTTTTTTAAAGTATGGAAGAATTTAAACCAAACTGAATTAAAAATATTACTGGACAAAACTTGCCCAGATCTATCCAACGAACCCAATACCGCCACTCGTCAATTTCACGAATGGCTTGGTGATGCCACAAATCACCTAGTACCTAGTAAACACCACTCTAGGAATAGAAGCACGCCGACCGCCCCGTGGTACACAGAGGAATTAAGAACCCAAAAACAATTAAGTAGGAATAGGGAAAGGCAATGGCGTAGAACCTACGACATCGAGGTCAAGATCAAGTATAAAGAATCTTTGGCTACTTATAAAACTATGATTGTTGCAGCCAAAAAACATTCTATTCGGAACAAATTGAAAACGCCAAAAATTCTAGTAGGCAACTATATGACATTACTAAAACCTTATCTGGCAATGCACCAGATCTAAATCCATTCCGTCACAATCATTCTGTGACGCATTGTCAGAATTCTTTTTCTCCAATGTTAATGATATATACCAAGCCTTTACTTCAAAAATTAACATCACCAGAGCCTCTCCCTCTTACACTCCCTCAGGAAACATCCTGTCCAGTTTTAGGGCTCTTACTACTGATCAAACAAAAAACATTATCACGTCAATTAAAACGGGATCGGCTCTGGACCCTTGCCCTTCCTCAGTTCTCTCTATGGTGATGGACACCATTGTTCCGATCATCACTCATGTCTGCAATACAATATTGAGTTCTGGGACTTATCCAGATTCCCTAAAAAACACACTGGTTAAACCCCTGCTGAAAAAACCCAGTTTAGATAAGGAGGATCTCAAGAACTATAGGCCCATAGCAAGTCTCCCTTTCCTAGCTAAAGTGGCCGAAAAAGCCATGAACCAGCAGCTATCAGAGCATATAGAGAAACATCAGCTACTGGACGACACACAGTTTGGCTTCCGTAAATATCACGGCACGGAAAACGCCCTTCTCAAGGCAGCAGACGACATCAGAATTATCCGTGACCAAGGAGGGACAGCATTACCTGTATTGTTGGATCTCTCGGCAGCTTTCGACACGGTCGATCAAAAGATACTGATGGACCGTGTCGGAAGGATGGGCATCCACTACACTGCGAGAGACTTGCTCTCTTCCTTCCTGGCCGATAGAACGCAGGTGGTCACACTGGGGCCATATCAATCGACCAAGATGTCACTTCCCTGTGGGGTTCCTCAAGGCTCCTCCCTTAGTCCGACACTATTTAACATCTATGTGTCGGACCTTGCACGGGTCATCAAAGCATACGGGATGAGCCTAACCTCATATGCAGATGACACGCAACTGGTGATGGCCATTAAAAGTGACGGGCTGGAAGTGGCAGAGCGCTTCCAAATTGGAATGAGGGCGATTGGAGAGTGGATGACAAGTAATTGCCTGAAACTAAACTCTGGTAAAACGGAGGTGGTCATCTTTGGATCCCTCTCCCCGATTTGGCCTGTATCCTGGTGGCCACCAGCCTTCGGTACCCCTCCTAGCCCGACCCTTAAGGTCAGGAATCTGGGAGTAATTTTTGATGATCATCTTAATTTCATGGCACACGCAAACAAAGTAGCAGCTACAGCCCATCATAAACTTAGAATGATAAGGAAAATCATTCCTTTCCTACCAGATGCTGCTGCCAAAACTTTGGTCAGCTCCTTAGTACTTTCATCCTTAGATTACTGCAATGCACTCTTTCTAAATGCCCAAATTAGAGTAACCAAAAAATTGCAGACAATACAGAATGCAGCAGCACGTCTGCTGTCTCGAGCACCTAAGTTTGCACCCATTTCTGACACTATCAGGACATACCATTGGCTGACGATCCAAAACAGGATCAAGTTTAAATCACTTTGTATAGTTTACAAGGCACTTCATGATCAAGGGCCACGCCCTCTTAAGGATCAGCTTGTACTCTATAGACCGGCTAGACAGCTTCGATCCACAACTCTCAACCAATTAGTGGTTCCACGTTCCAAAACAGTCTCTTGGGGTGACCACCGTTTTTCAGTTGCGGCTCCCAAGATGTGGAACACTTTGCCACAACATATTAGAACCAGCCCCTCACTCTCCCTGTTTCGGAAGAAACTGAAAACTTGGCTGTTTAACCAGTAACATTGACCAAGATCCTCCGATGCTATCCATATCTTGGGGAAAGATAGCTGCTACAGTCTAGCGCCGAGACGCCTACGGGTATTCGTTCGCGCTCAATAAATGTCATAAATAAATAAATAAATAAATAAATAAATAAATACACTCTCCTACTATACTCAATGCCACTCCTCTCTATACCACTACACTGTGTGCTGTTGCAGTTCACACCACTCTATGTTATGACACTACAGTGCACACAAGCCCACTGCATTCTTTCACACTGTAAGCTACTCTACTCTACAATACTATACTGTATGTTATTCCACTCTATGCCACTTTACTGCATGCCCCTTCAATGTACACCACTGTATGCCACTCCACTATTCACCGCCCTACTCTTAGATAATTCACTGTATGCTATTGGCCTGTGTGTCACTCCATTTTATGACACTACACTCTACATCACTCAACTCTTCGCTAATGTACTCTACCACACTACCCTCTTCACTGTTTCACTGTATGGCACTCCACTCTACACCAATCTACTCTATGCTATTCCACTCTATGCCACTCCACTCTACGCCACTCCACTCTATGCCACTCCACTGTACGCCACTCCACTGTACACCAATCCATAGTGCATATTACGCTCTATGGCATTTCACTGTACAATGCTCCACTCTATGCCATTAGATTGTTTGCCACTCCAGTCTATGCTTTTCTACTGTACACACCTACACTGTACCTCACTTGACTCTATGCCACTCTATTCTACACTGCTCCACTGTACACCACTCTATTCTGTGCTATTCCATTGTAAGCCACTCCACTCTAACACACTCCAGTGTATTCCACTGCAATGCATACCACTCCACTGAATGGTACTCCACTGTATACTGCTCAACTGTATAACACTCCACTCTATGCCACTCCACTCTACCCCACTCCAGTGTACATTGTCCCATATCACTCCATTGTACCCAACTGCATTCTATGCCACTCTACTCTACGCTATTCCACTGTACGCCACTACGCTGTACTTTACTTCACTCCACACAACTCAGGAACACTCCACTGTACACCACTCCACTCTATGCTATTTCCCTCACTGTACATAACTACACTCGCTGTATGTCAATCCACTCTACATACACTATTCCACTGTGTGCAACTCCACTGTTTGGCACTCCACGGTAGACCACTCTAATATATGGTATTTCAGTCTATGTCACACCACTGTAAGCCATAGCGCTCTATGCCACTCTACTCTACCCCAATCCACACTGCGCCACTCCACATTATGCCACTCCACCCTACATCAGACTACTCTGTACTACTACACTCTACGCTATTCAACTATACGCCATTTGACTCTGGAAGACTCAACTCTATGCCTCTCCACAATATGCTATTGCACTGCATGCTACTATAGTTTATCCCACTAGACTGTTCCCCACTCCTCTCCACAGCACTCCACAGTATGATATTCCACTCTACAACACTCCACTCTATGCTACTACAATGTACTCCACTCCACACCATTCCAATCTACGCTATAGCGCTGTACACCACTACACTCTACCTTACTCCACTCTATACCACTCTACTGTACATCACTCCACTGTATGCTATTCTACTCTATGCCACTCCGCTCTACCCAACCCCACTCAACTCTACTCCTCTACAGTATACACAATTTCACTGTATACCACTACAGTGTACACCACTCCACTCTATGCTCTTCCACTGTATGCCACTACACTGTACCTCGCTCTACTCCATACCAGTCAACTGTAGAACTCTCCACTGTATGCACTCCACTCTATGTAACTCTATGTAACTCCACTGTACGCAACTCCAATTTACACTATTTCACTGTACGCCAATCCATTCTAAAACATATCACTATATTCCACTGCACTGTACACCACTACATTGTACTCCAATCCTCTCTACATTATTCCACCGTATGCAGCTCCACAGTACAGCACTCCACTCTATGCCAGTCCACTCAATGCCACTCCACTGTACGCCACTCTAATATATGGTATTCCACTGTACGCCCCTGTACTCCACACCATGCCACTCTACTCTACCCCACTCCACTTTAAGCCACTCCAATCTCTAGCACTCCATTCTACACCACTCCAGTCGAAATCACTGCACTTTATGCTAGTTCACTCCTCATAATACCATTCCACTATTCCACTTTATGCCACTACACTTTACAACACTCCACTGTATACTATTCCACTCTACTCCACTCCAATTATGACACTCCAAGTCTATGCTATTGTACAGTATTCCACTACACTGTTCCTCACTCCACTGTACACCGCTCCACTCCTATGCCACTGGACTCTATGCTACTGCATTGTATGCTATTATACTCTACCACACTAAACTATACGCCGCTCCACTCTCCACCACTCCACTGTGTGCTATTCAATTCTCCAAAACTCCACACTACACTATTCCACTTTATGCCACTTTTCTTTATGCCACTCCACTGTCCCACAGTGCACTTTTCAACACTCCACTCTACATCACTCTACTCTACGCCAATCCACACTATTTTACTGTATGCCACTCCACTATACCACATTCCACTCAACTCCACTTTACTCTACTCTATGACACTATACTCTAAGACAGTACACTTTACAAAATGCAATGAAACCAAGTAAGATTAGGACTTTGTTATCATTAGGAAACCTTTTTTATTCTTAACTTAAAATACACAAACATTTGAAATTCTTCTATTATATATTCACACATTAAATTTGTAATTTAAACACCACCTTAACATTTTTATAACTTTATTTGTTCTTCAGCTACAAATAAAATGTAAACTATACAAACATTTTAATTTCTAATCTTGTACTTATATGTTTACTTTATAATTTACCCAACTCCTTCAAATTATTATAACTTGCACACCTCCATAGACAGTGTAGCCTATGGACACACTACATTAACTATAACTTGTGCCTTCCCACTGCATTGCTTATGCACTTTCACATTATATCAGTTATACCATCTAAAATAATAATATTTACAATAGAAGTTAGGACACCTTTGCAGATCTGCTTCCCCATTTTATTTTGGGAGTACTGAACGTTTCACATTATTAATGTATTTTTCAAAATGTATGGAGTGCTTTGGTGCAGCCATGTGGGATTCTAGAATGTACAGCAAAAGTGTTTTTTTTAAAAAGAGCCCATGCTTATTGATATATTGATGCTCATGTTTGGTTGGCTCTTAAAAGAGCCTTTTAATATAACTCATTATTTTCAATTTATATATGTTGTGGTACAAGTTGGTGCATGTTATTAATGAAGATGTAATTGCCAGTTGTAGCGAAATGGACACCATGAAGGGAACTATTTTTCAAACCTAATGTTGTGGTTATACATTGAGGACATGTTGTGATGTTTTAGGAATGCAGACACTGTTTTGTTGATATGTCTGTTCATTTTTTATATCTCACAGCATTTTTCACACAGTATTTTCATTGTATCCTTTGGCAAATATTCAAATTCACAAAATTGGTGTGAGGAAATAAACTCATTAAAGGTGTAAGAGTTACTTTCAGCTCTATTTTGATTTTGACACCTGTGAGGTGACCAATATCATTGCCTCCACAATGAATAATCATAACAGGGGTCTGCTTACAATTACTAAGTGATGATTATATTAGAGGTATGATGTACCACCCATGTCATAATCAACATTTTTAGAACACTTAAATTATGCTCTGTTCCTCTTCTTTGGGCATACTCTAGCTCACAAAATATAATTGTGTCCAATTATCCAGAAGAACCATTTTCTTTACCACAACCAAATACCATCAAGAAATAGTTAGCTGAAGCAGTAAAGTGAAAGCTCTTTAAACGCCTACAATGACCTTGCTTGTAACATATTATACTTCAGAAAAAAGCATCATAATTGGTTCAATATAACATTGGGCTGCAAAAATGGACCAAACAGTACAACTGGAACCCATTTATTCTAAGACACTAGACTGTTAACCTTTAACATACTACAGAGTACATACAGATATTTCAATAGAAGTGAAGGTAATATGACCATATTCACAAATAGAGTGTACAGTATTACAAATATACCACACTAATTATTTACATGTTATTTTGTGGTTGTTCCGAATTTATCCTACAACCCTGACTAACTTTAGCCACATAAGAAAAGTATCCAATTATATGGTTTGTTATAAATAACATTTGGATGTAACACTAATGCCAATTGCATTATATTTACCAATAGCCTATCAACATAGCCCAATAGTACTAGGGTGGAGTTTAGCTGTTTTGAAGCTGAACTCGAACAGAAGCTTAAAGTTATACTTATTTGTTTCTAAGTGTTCCATTGTTAGGGGGATAGCAGCACTGTTTATTTGCATCCAAGGTAAATTTAAATAAACTGACATAATTTTTATTATTAAACCAATGTTACATGTACAATAAATCTTTACGGTATACTTCATTTTACCTATTAGTAATGGTGCTGTTTCTGTAGTTCCTTATTCCTGGTTAAAAGGCCACTCAAATTTAACATGATGCCTTTAAAGTATTACCTGAAAAAAAATGAAAATTGACTCCAAAAATATGAGAAAAAAGGTAGCCAGAGCTTCCACAGGACAAAGTGGACAGTGTAAAAATGAGAATGGTAAGAGCAATATTAAATGTTTGCAAAGTAAAAAATATCTTTACCATCTAAATATGCTTGTGGATGTAAAAAATGTACTCATACATGCAACTACGTCAAAAGAACAAATATCCAAAAATAAATAGGTGACTTATTCTTTCTGGTATTGTCGTACAAGGATGGAAACTATTAGAAACGTTATCTCTCAACAGTTTAAAAACAGAGTATTTTCAATGTTACTATGCGAAATCCCTTCTTTTAAACACTATACTGCTAAACTGAAACATAAACTATATATGTATTCTGTTATTTGTAGAGCAAGCCTTTGCAGTGAAAAGGGATTTGTTTTTTAGCAATGATTCGCTTTAAATCACTAACATGCTTAATTGTAAGTTTTAAAATATATGTTAGGCAAAAGTAAATTGAATCACTTCAATTTCTCCAACATATTTGGGGACTGGTGGAGACATACGTCTAGCAGTGAACCATACTTTCACGAAAAAGGTTACCATACATATACTAATTGGCTTCTAGCTGTAAACAATGAAAGCCATTGCTATGAAGTTATGCATGCATTTGTTGTTGACTTAGATTAAAAAATGAACAATGTTATGGAGCACACACAACAGGCTGTTCAGGCAAAAAGATGTAGGCATCCTGTTTACCAATGGAATTGCATCTCTACATGCAAAGTGACAAGAAGTTGTATGGAATTTCTACAAAACTTGATTGTCTCTTTTAAAACAAACGTTTATAAAGCAAAATTAAAACTTTGCAAACCATAGAAAACTGTCTATTTGCAATCTTACACAGATGCAGGGGCATATTTTAGGCTTCTTAAAAACTGATAAGTATAATTCCAGTTTTCATTATATTAAAATGCTTGCAATTCATAATTCCAGTATCCAAAAACTTGCACAAACCGTATATTTAGTGAGAATCCCTGCAATACAGTTAGAGGTAATTAATGATGCTTCATTATACTGCAATGCGCAGATGGTCCTATCAATTACAAACTATACTGAATCAAATACTTTGGTGGTAACTAGGAGGATCATGTCTCCACAGATATGTTACAAACTGAAACTACCGTAGATGATACAATTATGGACTTCACACAGTTTCATTGGGATATTTTGCTATTTCATGAAACCATTGTAAGAATTCTAAAGAAAGTCTGCATTAGTTGTTGACACACACATTATGAAAAACAAATAAAATATATCGATTTACTATAGAGAACGGAAAAAGAAGATAGAGTATTTGGAGAAAAATGGCTATGTATCTGATTATGGAACACAGATATGATGTCTGTTCTGATCAAATGGTTTGTTATTATTGCATTGGAAAACTTGATCATAACCGCAGCTGGAAATGTTATCATTATCACATCTCTCATATGTAGACAGCGTAGTCCTAATGAGCCTAACTAAGACTGGCCTCCGCAGGTCACTCACAGACATGACGGAATACATAACAACCAACCAACTAGATATCAATACTTCAAAAAGCAAAACAATGCTTATCAGCAATTACCCAACTGCCAACCAGAACATATGGCTGGAGGGTAATTTGTTAGAGGATGTAACTATTTATAAATATTTGGGATTTTATATGGACAACAGCCTAAAACACATAGAGCAGAAAACGTGTATGTCACAGAGAACTAATGCATTAACGTTTGCCTTTATTAAGAAAAGCGCTTAACACCAGAAGAATGAGGATATGCAGAGTGGCCATACTAGCAGGGCTGGATCTGTCAGATTCTCAAATGAACTGTCAACTGATCAAATTTCTCAACCGCCATGATATGGCTCTAAAATCAGAAACTCTAGCTACAAAGCAGACAGAGAACTATATAATATGCTAAGAAACGTTATTGTCCATGATACATAAGTTCAGAATGCTTGTAACTTTACACTCAGGCCTGAAAAGTAACTTGTAGCTGAGTGGTAGAAGGTTGAAACTTTACAACTTAGTAAGTGCTTACTGCATAGTACCAACCCCATTAGGAGCATATTACCATTATTTATTTTAACAACTAAGAATGTAAAGCCTTTACGTTTTTTTTTAAAATGAAGACATTTTATTGCTTACTTTTACTCATGTGATAAATTGTTACGGTTTTAACTAACTAAACAATAAACATTTATTGTCATTATCATTATCATCATTTTTATCATTACCATTGATCATAACGTTATGCCTTCATGGTCAATATGGAATTATTTGGAAATATACCCTATACCTCTTGAATTACAAAATTTGAATTTGTACAAAAGTATATTAATTCAAATATTTCACCCTTTTCAAACTATTATTAGAATGCAACCAAAATCTGTACAATTCAAGCGCAGGAATTTGTGCATGCACTAGTAGGAAAGGTTGTTTTCCTACCATTAGATTTCAATAAAACTATTGATACTATGGGAGCACAGCGCTAATTAGAAGAATGTTTACATTTGTTATTTAATGGAGTTCCTATAAAAGATTTTTTTAAGTTGTTAAGCATTTAAAAATACAAAATTGTATTTCATACTTAGTAAAAAATAACATATACTAAAACAACTTCCAGGTCAAGGACTTCTTTGAAACGAATGCCCTACAACTTCCAGAGGACACAGATGTAGGGTAGTTTTTGAAAATTAATAAAGAACACTCAGAAGAAATCTATTCAGCAGTACAGTATACACCCATTGTATTTTAAAGATTTAATAGATGATGCCTTAGAACTGTATCAAATGAGAGAAGCTACTGGAAATCCTGTCAGTATTCGGGAAGAAACTTTAGAGGCTCAATGATATCCAGTTTTTTTCCAACAGGAAAAGGAGGGTGATATGATGATCATCTGATTCAAATTTCTGTTTTGAACTATCGTTGTTCGAAACTATATTCTGAAGACCCATGTTTTAAGTAAAACATACCACATATTTTCAATTTAATATATGAACGTGATTGAACTGTTACCTCCTATGCTGTCACCCATGCCATGCCTACTGGAACAGGGTTTAATAATATAACAGCTAAATATTGTTTACATAAAGTTGAAATTAATTATCAGAACCTGGTATAATACTTTATTTATTTCATAGTATATGGCATGGTACAAATGACTACTGGTTCAGATTACATGGAGAGCTCAAATGTATGTTAAGGAATTTGAGACCCCCTACTTGGTTTCTCACTTTAAGATCTGCTGAATACCTATGGGGTGATTTATTCACTTTTCTAATAGAGGCTACCTATGATTTGCAAGATGTGTCTATGAAAACACAAGGGGAATTGTCTACTTTAGATCCAGCATATGTATGCAGATTTGTTAACCATAAATTCTGAAGTTACTTAAGTTCCTAACAAAGAAAAAGAAAGCCCCCCTGGGAGAGGTGGTTAATTTCTTTGGGAGAAATGAGTACCAATGAGAGGTGCATCTCACATTTTTATGCTATTATTGATAAATAGTACACTAAAATTTGGATACGACTCTGATGATTCTGTTCTTCAGTCTATAAAATATTTTGTTACTTGTGAAATCCAAAATATAGAAAAATAACAATTGTTTGACCTAGTACTAAAATTTTAAAGTCTCAAATGTGGGAAACACTTTTTAAGAACATTTAAAAAAGATCAAAAGTGTAAATGTTACTTTGGATTCCCAAGGCCTATTTAAAAAAAAGTAAGACTCAATAATGCTATGTCATCTCTTATATATGATGTCAAATAAAGTCCTGAAATAAGGCATACAAATTTAAAAGAGGACAAGCATCACAGTGAATTAATGATTACAATCCTTTACTACTACATAGGTGAAATTCAAACATTGATATTTAATTTGTTGTTGATAATTCAACTGCTGTTGCCCGGTTTATGACTTCATACAATACTAAAGCTGGAAAAATTATGGGAAGACATTTCTGCAAAGAAATGTTTAACAAAAGGCTGTTTAGATTTAGTCTTTAAATGCTATCTCATAGATAGATAAGTAGTTATTAAGCTCTTCCAGTTCATATGCGAAATCTCTCCCTATTAGATGGCTTATTTTACGATTAACCTCATCACGAAGAAGAGTTTTAAAAAGTTTGCCTAAAATTGACTATGTTGAGCACTTTGATCCTGGAAACGGAACATTGTGAAAACAAATTTATTATACACATACTATCCTAACAGAAGCTTTTTATTGGAAAAGTTGTCACTATATGAAGTTGCTCAATTTTATAATTACAGAAATAATGTTGTTGAGGAGGTCAATAGATAAAAATGTCATATCCTGGGAACAGATGGTCGCTCAATACGTCATACAAAACCTGCACCCATCTTACACTGACATTTGATTATCCAGTAAATGAAGAATTGTATTTCTTGGCTCTCTTACAGCTTTTTGAACCATGGCGAAAAGAGGAAGAAATGCTTGGATCATTCATATCTTGTATGGAAGTTTTTATGACTACAAACCAAATATCACAAATTCTAGAATTTAAGATTTATATTGAGATGTTGGCCCTAGAACTGTAAGAAGAAGAAAAAATCCAAGAGGAAATATGTGATATTGGAAGCACAAATAAAGTGTTTATTAGAACTGGTGGGGACCCACTTGGCACCCCAAAAATTGTCAATGAAGGAACAATTGCTATGGGTGAGATGTCATCAGTGATGTCACTGACCAGGTCATGAGTGATGTAATATGTGAGGTCATAACAGTGTATTGCGGGTGCATAACTTATAACTGCTGAATTTCATTGGTTTTGTACAAGTGAAATCTGAGGCTAACTATAACATCCCTCTGACCTTTATTCTTTCAGTGAATTTCCAAGGTTTTTAAAATTCTTTTACCTAACTATAATGTCCCTGTAGCCTTTATCTTTTTCATTGAATTTCTAAGGTTTTTTAATGTTGTTTCCTAACGCATCATCATCATAATAGCTTTATTCTGGCAATTGCCATAAAAGTAAACACAATCACTTAAATTATAAAACATTTCAATAATTAAACGCTTAACAAATATGACATGTACGATAATTCAAATTCCCATAAATTAGCAGCATACTTATTATCTACTTTTGCACGTGCTTTAAGAAATCATAAATCATAATAAAAAAAACTGCAAAATTCAACTTGAACACACAAGAATCATAGGTGCTAAGTAATAGATAACTACAGCGCAGTCTTTTTCTGTCTGTGTCTCCACATATATATAATGAAATGGAAAACAGCAAAGACAATTGGTTGAGCTGTGTCTGCGCTGAATAAGCTAGTTGCCATTTTGTAGTCCCTAATGACCACATTGCGAAACAACAGCAGGATCCATTTTCTCCTATGTACATAATATTGAGAACAAGAGTGTGAGAGGTTGGCCTGGTATATGCTGTCCACTAGTTATAGTGGGCACCTTGCACCAGTCGAAACAACCCCTTATTGATGATAGGTTAAAGACAACCTTTATTGAAAGCTATCCTAGTGGTAGCTATGGAGAGCAGCCTTCAGGCTAAGTCTTGAAGGAATGTAAAGCAGCTTGTTTTACCAGTCTATAATCTCTTGAGTGCCTAAATGAAAGGAGACCACACCAGGTATATATATAAAATATATGCATTTATTCCTAAAAACACCCTACTAGTCTCTTTATGAGACTAGAGGTAAAAGCACATAAGTTACACTTCAAAATATTACAGTAAAGTAGCACAATACACGTTAGGCCCTATGGCGGACCAAACCATATACTAAAATAGTGGTTTAAGAACCACGACTTAACTAGACACAAGACATAGAGCCTGTAGAATCGCTGGGACCCCAAGGAACCACCAAAGGTAGTGACACAGGGGACCCACTGGGGCCGTGTGCAGTATGAGAACACAGCTGCGAGCTCCCGTTAGCTTCTATGGGGAAAGTCGCAGTTAGATTTTTAAAGACAAAAGAACACTTAGAGATGGACTAGGACCAAACCCTCATGGAATTGGACAGTTCTAGGGTCAACATCCACGGGAGCACCGGAGTACTCGAGTTACCTCACCCATGGAAGCCGGGTGCATAGGTGTCAAATGGTGTCAGGTTGTGTCGTCGTTCTCAATGGCAGGATGCCTAAAAGTGCTGCTGCCGGGAAGAGGAGAAGTGTCCGAAGAGATCCAAGCCTGGATCGAAGATGTGAAGAACCTGAAAGCAGAGGGGACAGAGTCTGGGTCACTTGCCAGTGACCAGGGGCACGACAGACGAATGCCCACCAATTTCGGGTGCCTCAGGTGCGAGGAGAGAAAGATTTACTCTTCAGCCACGAAGACCAGGAGGCATCGAGGATGACCAGGGGCTGGATTCGAGCTGTCCCACGAAGGATGTCGAGTGCTGCAGCATCGGTGCCCGGATTGGAGACAACAAGCTTTGGCAACAGCAACCCACGCAGGAAGAGAAAAGATGCTTCGGTGTTGACCAGCAAGGTCCTGGGGACTCCCCAAGTGATGGAGAGTCAGAGCACATTTGGAGCAACCAGGGAATCCCAATTAAAGTTGCCTTCACAGGATCCCACCAGTCAACGGACCAGGGATCCCGAAGGTGCCTCGAGCGAAAACACAAAGGGCCAGCTCATGAAACACTCGTGGAGTGTAGGCCAGCAATCTTTGGTGGAAAAGGTGCTTGGGGGCTGGGCTACAAGTAATCCAATACACAGCCTCAAGGGACGTCGAGAAGCTGATGCACTTGCAAATGTGCACAGTGTTCAGGGGTTCCGGTTTCGTGGTACCCACGAGGGCTATGGGTCTCAGCTTTGCTGGGGACTCGGGTCAGCCTCTGGGAAGTCTGGAAACCCACCTCCTATGTTGCAAATACTTCAGAGTCCGGCGGGAGCTTCGGAGATGCAAACCGGGCAGATGCGCCTTAGGTGCCTGCCAAGCAGGGGAGTAACTCCTTTACTCCAAGGGAGATTCTTCAGTCATCTAGTCGTGTAGATCGTTGAAGTTCCAGGATTTCTGTATTAGAGTATTGTCCAGGTGTAATCTAAAGTCCTGTAGGCAGGGGTTCTTTTCTTTTACCCAAGTAAGGGTTGGACATACTCTGCGGTCCCACCTATGGGAGGGTCAGGAAAGAGGGGTGGCTACACACATTTCCTATGTCCAGTTTCATGCCAGGAACAGGGGCTGGTAGCCCCTGCAACCGGTTTGAGTTGGACTATGCACAGGGACATCAAATGTGCCCCCAGTGCAGACGTAAAAGCACTCCTGGAGTGCACCCACCCAGCCCTAATCCACTAAGGCCTGTCTGGGAGATGATAACACTTCCCTGTGACAGGAAACCTATTGTCCAGGCCTCTCCTGCCAGAGTTTCGGTCAGCAGCAGGAGGCCAGACTTGTGTCTGTGGCTGACAGCATCCATTTTGTGATGCCAGTGCTCTGTTAGCTGATACCGGGTATACAGGTGTTGTCATGTCTTTCCCTCTAGAAGGGTGGGATCATACCCCCACACCAGTTACTGGTGTGGGGGTATGATTCCATGGTGTTTGACACCAAACACGACATGTTTCTGTGCAGCCATCCCAAAGTTAGCATTTACCGCGAGGTTATACTGCACTTAGGAGTATATGGTCAGGCTGCATCACAGACAACCCCGGAGAATAGATTCCGAAGGCTGCAGATGGGCTCTGCTCATGCATGGGCACCCTCTCACATAAAACCAAGCACCCTGCCTTCAGGATTGATAAGCGTTACAACAAACAAATGATGGACGGAATGCTGACAATGCAGACATTCTCCCCCAGTCAAGAGATCTGGGTTAAATCCATTGTTCTTTTGCCCACTACGCCACCCCAGTTCAGACATGGCCATATGCAAATCAGTCTTGACCCTGTGCCTCATGGGAACAGTCCAGCCCGAACTGCCAAGCCATGTCTTCCCTGGACCGGAATCAAGCATCCTAGGACCGGTTTCTGGCTATCAGCCGTCATCAGCCAGGATAGCTTGACTCCAGTGGCGTAGTGAGCACGGGTCCCACGTCTGGGAATACCCATCCCACTTAGGGCGAAAAGCGTTACAACAAACAAATGATGGACGGAATGCTGACAATGCAGACATTCTCCCCCAGTCAAGAGATCTGGGTTAAATCCATTGTTCTTTTGCCCACTACGCCACCCCAGTTCAGACATGGCCATATGCAAATCAGTCTTGACCCTGTGCCTCATGGGAACAGTCCAGCCCAAATTGCCAAGCCATGTCTTCCCTGGACCGGAATCAAGCATCCTAGGACCGGTTTCTGGCTATCAGCCGTCATCAGCCAGGATAGATTGACTCCAGTGGCGTAGTGAGCACGGGTCCCACGTCTGGGAATACCCATCCCACTTAGGGCGAAAAGCGTTACAACAAACAAATGATGGACGGAATGCTGACAATGCAGACATTCTCCCCCAGTCAAGAGATCTGGGTTAAATCCATTGTTCTTTTGCCCACTACGCCACCCCAGTTTGAAGTACTGGGTATTTTAGACCCAGCGGTGCAGGGGCACACACCCTATGACTTCTGGGTTCACCCTGTTCCGGACCTACAGAAACACAGAGTCTTCTGGGTGAAGTCAAAGATTCGTTTATTGGCTGCAGACCAATGACAGGTATCCTAGAAGTACAACAGCGTGTATGTTCTCAGGAGACTGCTGCAAATCATAGGAACGGACTTCATCTTAAATACGCTTTTCCTTGCCTCAAGCATACATTCCTAGGTTTTATGATACGGCAATATACAAGTGTACATTACAAAGAAAAGGCAGAGTCATGATGACCATCCCACATTCCAGTTCGGCCAGCCCACAATGATTTACACAGTAAGGTTCAGATCCCACGTTTGATGTAAACAGACCCCCCAATAAACATGAGCATCTCCTGTTTTGGGAAACAAGTCATAAAGCAGGAACAAGCAGGTGTGGAAGAGATTAGCCGGAGGATTGTGTAGAATGAAAGGGTTTTATGACGGGTCAAGCCCTGATGCTAATCACAGGTGGACGGAGGAAGGGGAGCTCGTGAGACCGGTTTGACCTGGGGCAGCAGAGCCAGCTGCCCAGGTCACAGAGAAGTCAGAGGGAAAGCCCATGTACTGTGAGGCCCGTATTTACTCCATTATAGCCTATGTGAGGGCAATGAAAAGATGGCCACTGCTTCTAAAATGGAACCCGCGTAGTGGAGCCGAATAACGTGTACACAGTGCATTCATAGCTAGAACGATATATAAAGCACTCGTACATGCCGCATTTACCATTTGCGGTTCGCTAATACCAAGATAGACAGGGGTAGGGCCCTGTCCCCTACGCGGTCCCGAATATTAAAGTACGACAGACCCTCCTTTTGCCCTTACATAGGCAATCACTATACTCATCTTAATCCGAGTCTAGGTCAATGTTCACGAAGTCATGGAGATGTTGCTGTAGCATCATCCGATTACTTAGTTCGTCCCTCGATACAGGTTTCCTTACACATAAGGTAGCACAGAGACCACATATCGCGGGAGCACACTGTATACACAGGCAGAACAGGAAAAGAATGGCTAAGATCATTCCAACGACCATCAGAACTTTCCAACCCCAGGCAGATATCAATTCCCAGAACCACCCCATCAGTGACCAATCTCCCTTATCCACGTGTATGGCTTCAGATATTTTATGGAGTTTGGAGATGGCTTGATACACTGTTGGAGCATTATCTGGTATGAAAATGCAGCAACTGGATTGGATGACCTTGCATACCCCACCGCGGTCTGCAAGAATAACGTCTAGAACCATGCGGTTCTGCAGAGTCATAAGGCGATCCGCTTGGAGCTCAGCTGTCAGATTACTAAGGGCACCAGCCGTTACATTGACAGTGGATTCAACCACACGTGTCAGCTGTCTCAGGTTCCTACTATTGACCATAGGTCCCCAAAACGGCAGGAAACCCAAGAAGAAGTCTCCCGCTTCCTGACCGGCAGTATCCTCCTTACTAATCACACCTCTCACAACTCTGGTCTTGTGATAGTCAGTGGCGGCAGTAAATGTCGGCGGTAGCAAGTTCGCAATATAACATGTGCCCGAGAAATCAGGGGGCAGCCATGTATATGCTCGGTCATGACAGATGAAATATGTGCCCTTAGCAGCTAGAAACGCAGGGGAAAACTGTGACGGGAAGGTGTACGTTTCGGTACAGTCACTTCTTCCCAGTTGAGCTCTAGGATTCTGACCATTACCCTGTAAGCAGAACCGACCCATGTGGGGTACGACCCAGATTGGAGATGAGATTTTTCGCTGTCTTTCACCCAAACTAATACTATACCCCGTCGCGTTCCATCCTACATAAGGTCTCAACTCTTCTTTGGGGATGGATGAGTATGCATCGATATCCCTACTCATATCGGCAACTCCTTTCATCAAAGCCTTATTATTGGTGATAGGTCTGATGGAACGCGGTTGGCGAGGGGAGTATGTATCTAGAGCATAGAGAAACATGGTTTGGAATGCCCATGACGATCCATTGTAACTGTACGGTAGCACCAGGTAGGGAATACCTTTGTTAATGGTATGTGGCATTAACCCACACACCCAGCAATTGGTCGTATTCATTACTAGTTGGTGCTGGTGCAAGAGCTGGATAAACGAGTTATTTACGAACTCTGATCGTCTGGTCTGTTCGTGCTCAGGCAAAGGGTGAAAAGAGTGAGAGGAGGCAGTAGAAGGAGATATAGGCTGTTCAGTGGGTGCAATGGGCTTTTGAGCGGAGAAAAACACAAATCCTACAATAAACATTATGATACTACACAGTGTAAAAAGGCACAAAAAGACAAAACATTTACTTTTTACAATTCTACACATCCTTGCGTTAGAGTTCATTTCCTCAATCGGTCTCTCCATCTTAAAAAACTCCATCCTCTACTCGGGCCGCTCGCGGTGGATGAGTTTCTTCTGCTAAGGAGTACGCCTGTCAGTCCAGGGAAACGCCCTAGACCAACCAGAACCGTCGACCTAGCGTCTTCGGCCTGTACCCCAAAGTCTTGGCACCGCGACCCTGCGGCAGAACCCGGATGGTGGTTCGAAAAACAAAAATCAAGAAAGTCCTTCAGATGGGAGAGCAAAAAATGTCAGAAGGGAAATAATGAGGAAATCTTTATTTGTCCATGGGCCTAGGTCTCAAATTATAGCGGAGACGGCCAGGTGCTGTTTGGTCTTGAAACAAAAGTTCAGGCTCAGTGGTGTCCAGTCGACTTGATGGTGGCACAGCTTCCTGCAGAATATTGTCACTCTCTTGGCCTGAAACTGTGCCTTTTAAGCGTGCGTCGCTGAATGGTACAAAGCGAGGTACAATGTCTGTCTCTGAATCGGCGATACCCTCCTTGACCCACTGGTCATATGGCAGAGGCAAGGGGACTACTTTGCAGTGGGTACCATGAATCCAGTGCTTCTTCCCTTTCACTCGCACTGCTGATCTTGTCGAAAGAAGAACAAGATGAGGGCCGATCCAGCGGGGCTCGTCGTTGCTCTTGCACTGGAAGTTTCGGACTAGCACCCACGTACCAGGGTTGATAGGGTGTCCAGGAGGTTCAGAGGCTTGGGGAAGAGTATCATGTACCTGTTGGTGCAAAACACGCAGTTTAACAGTCAAATCATACAGGTAGTCGAGCAGTACTGGATGTTCTATTTCACTAAATTTCGCCGGTCTTGGCACGCCCCATACATTAGCCGGGCGGCCAAAGACGACCTCATAAGGGCTAAGTCCCACTCGTGAGTGTATGGTCATTCTGGTGGACAGGAGTGCTAAAGGCAGAGCGTCAGGCCATTTAAGACCGGTGCTCGCCTGGATTTTAGCCAGCTTGAGCTTTAAGGCTCCATTGTAGCGTTCTACTAATCCAGCTGATTGGGGGTGATTTGCAGCGTGGAACTTCTGCTTTATCCCTAGCCCTTCACATACATTCTTCATCACTTTACCCACAAACTCACTTCCGTTATCACACCACACCATTCTTGGCATCCCAAACCTAGGAAAAAATTCCTTCACAAGGGCTTTGGCTGTGGATAGGGCAGTGTTATCTTTCAGAGGATAAGCCTCTATCCATTTTGAGAAAGCACAAACAACCACCAGTACATATTTCAGGTTGTTGCATCTTTCCATGTGAATAAAGTCCAGCTGCAAAACTTCAAATGGACATGATGGGGGTGCAAAGTGACCAGCCGGAGTTGGGGTTCCCCTACCAGGGTTGTACTTCAAGCATACTATGCAATTCTTGACCACATTCTCTGCACACTTGGGAATCCCAGCATTCTGCCATACTGGAGCCAACAACTTGCATATACCTTTCGTACTGATGTGTGCCATTCCATGTGCCATAGTAACCACTGGAAGCACATATGCATCAGGCAACAACCATCGCCTATGTTCTGTCAGATCAATCCAACAACCATTCTCATCCAACTTACCCATACTTTCTCTCCACTTGCTTAACTCTTCCTCTGTGGCTTCAGCTTGAAGCGACTTTACACTCTCTATTGTGTTTTCACACATTCCAACATCATTAACCCATCTGGCGGGACCTGCAACATACATTCTAGTCTTCACATTCTGTGCAGTTTCTTTCGCGGTCTCATCAGCAAACGCATTCCCACGTCCAACATCATCTGTGACTTTCCTGTGCGCACTGCATTTCATGATCGCAACTTGCAACGGTAGGGTCAGTGACTCAAGGAGATCATTCACCAACTTGCCATTCTGAATTTTAGCTCCATGTGACGTCAGGAACCCACGCTCCTTCCACAAACGCCCAAAATTATGAGCCACGCCAAAGGCGTACTGGCTATCTGTGTATATGTTCACTCTCATTCCTTCAGACAACACACATGCTCTCGTGAGGGCGATTAATTCTGCTGCTTGGGCCGAATTATGTGGCACTCGTGCAGTTTCCACGACTGTGTGTAAAGTCGTGATAGCATATGCAGCAGTCGTGTCACCATTAGGGAGTTTGAAACATGACCCATCTACCCATAAAGTGCCATCACACTCAGTCAGGGGAGTATCTTTTAGATCCACTCTCCCTTTCGTCTCTTCTTCTGTTCTGAACAGACAGTCATGTTGCTCAATCTCATCTGAGTCTGCTGGAATTGGCAACAATGTAGCTGGATTCAGCGTATTGCATCTTTTTATGTGTATGTGATTAGCTAACAGTGTAAGTTCGTAGCCCGATAATCGTGCACTAGTCAAGTGTTGTGTCTTGGTTCTATTTAATAATGTGTCTACAGCGTGTGGAACCATGACAATCAATGTGTTGTCCATTACCAAACCAGCCGATTGTCGGATAGACATCGCTGCAGCAGCTGTCGCTCTCAGACAGCTTGGCAATGCCCTCGCTACAGGGTCCAAGGTTGATGAAAAATATGCGCATGGGCGCGGTCTGTCGCCAAAAGGCTGTGTTAACACTGACAACGCACATCCATCTTTCTCGTGAACATACAATGTAAAAGGCTTACTGTAGTCAGGGGTACCCAACACAGGTGCTGAACATAATGCATTACGCAATTCCACAAAACTTTTCTGGCACTCTTCAGACCATGGGATAGGATTCGGTGTGTCTTTGCATGTTAAGGCTAACAAAGGTTTTGCCAATAAAGAAAAACTAGGGATCCAATGCCTACAGTATGAAGTGATGCCCAAGAAAGCACGCACTTCTCTCTGTGTTTTTGGCACACTCAACTGTGCAATAGCTTGAATTCTTTCTGGGGTCAGTTTCCTTCCCTCCTTCGATAAGAGATGACCTAAGTAGGTCACTTCTTGTCGACAATATTGCAGCTTAGAGAGAGACACTTTGTGATGGAAAGCAGATAAATGGCGCAACAATGACAATGTGGCTTCTTTACAGACGTTTTCAGTATCCGCGGCGATTAGTAAATCGTCCACGTATTGAATCAGGATAGCGCCACTAGGTAAAACAAGTGCATCAAGCTGCGTTTTCAGAGCCTGACTGTATATTGATGGACTCTCACAGTAGCCCTGGGGAGCGCGTTTGAAGCGGAAGCTTCGGCCTCCCAGACTAAAACCAAAAATATCTCTGCTCTCTTCTGCAATTGGGATACTAAAGAAAGCATTCTTTAAATCGATCACTGAAAACCATGCAGCAGAGGCTGGAATCATCGTTAACAAGGCAGTTATATCGGGGACAACCGGAAACTGTGGCACAACAATCTTATTAACTTCTCTGAGATCGATCACAAATCTGTAAACAGGTGGCTGTGAAGGGTCCGTTCGTTTTAAGACAGGTAAAATCGGACTGTTGCAAACGTTGCCTCTTGTCTCTTCAATCACACCCTTATTAATCAAGTCGCTGACAATGTCTAACAATGCTTTCTGCCCTTCATTAGAGATCTTGTACTGGGGAATACGTGGCAGTCTGACATTAGCCTTTAGAGTCACCACATATGGCGGTATCTCCAAGAGGCCCACATCATTGGGACCAATAGCCCAAAGGGCATCCGGAAGGGATGACAATTCAGGTGGCATCGTGTTTTTAGACAAATACATTGGGGAAACCACTTTCTTGCCTAATGTAAGTTGTACTCCTGAAGGAGAACAATACAGTGTAGCGTGCAATCTTTTCAACAAATCTAATCCTAGCAAATTCTCACCACAACCTGTTGTCAGAATCAGGGGTGCTTTCAGCTCGCAAGGTCCAACAGAAAGTGACATGGGACTGGAAATCGGGTTCCTAACTGGGGCGCCAGAAAAACCTACTGAAACATTTATATCGCCAGACAAAGGTGCGCCAGGGAGTTTTGAATGCATGATTGAACTCTTTGCAGCACCAGTGTCTAGCAGAAAAGGCTCCGTTACATTTGCTGTCGTCACCTCAACATACGGTCCACTCTGATCCACTGGCACTGAAACAACTCCCTCTCTCTGTCTATGGCTGTCCTAGTAATCATTATTCTCTGCATCACCGTCCTCTGCATAATAATCATTATTATAATACTGGGCCGTATTACTAGTCGCGTTAGCTTGCTGATCAAAGCTATTGATGGTACTTTGAGGCGGCAGAGGACGCGCGTTCTGGGGAGCATTTCCACGCCCTCTGCCTCTAAGAGCTTGCTGACCACCCCTTCCTCTTGCGCCATATGCATTACCGTTCCGCTGCATTAATTTAGGGCAACTGTATTTAAAATGACCTTCCTCCTTGCAGTATGAACATTGGTTGGGACCTACAGGGACACGTGGTTGATAATACCCATTCATTTGCTGGTTGTTCTGAAACTGTTGGGGTTGGTGATAGACACCTTGGGGTTGCCTATAATTATTCTGACCTCCACGTGGCGGATAGGCCTGCTGTAAAAGGACCTTTGTCTTTAGTTCCTTCGTTTTCTTCTCTGTTCTATCTTTCTCGTCCTTATCTCTATTTTCATAATACTGTGCAGTAGCCAGTATTTGCGCTGAAGAAGAAACAGCCCAAGAACTTTCTGAATCTTTCAACTTTTTACACAGGTCAGGAAGTAAATTCTGCACAAACTTATCCACAAACAGCCGTTGGCCACCTTCAGTACTCATATCCTGCCCACTGTGGTCAATAAACGTTTCTTCAAACCTAGTAAAGAAGTCTGACACTGTCTCATCTTTCTTCTGCTTGCATGCGGATAACTTGTCCCAATTTACGCGCATCGCAGGCATTATTGTCTTCATATACGTGATGATTCTACCAGGCAATTCAGCTACTAAAGGTTCTGGTTTCGCACCACCAGTTTGTCTAGCGTCAGCAGCAACAATGTTAGTCCATGTATCCCCTAGTTCTGCATTGTGATCTTCATTACGAATTGATCCCCATAGAGGCTGTGGAACAACATTACCAAACAACATGTCTATGTCGGCCAGATTCATAATGCATGACCCTGCCGTCTGTGACAACTCTTTATAATAACCTGCTGGGTTCTTACGGGGATCAGGCAAGGACTGCTTAAGCGCTAACACCTCAGAGCGCTTCCATGGAACGTGCACCCAAACACGCTGGAAATGCGCTGCCACAGCGGGGTTACCACCGACAGCTGCAACCGCTTCCTTCCATACCGGGGGAACTTCTCTCATAGGATATTGTCGCGCTTTTGCCTTTTTCCCCACAAGGACCTCTTGTTCAAACAATGACTGTTGGCAATCGTCATTCCTTAAGGACAATACAACCGCAACTGCTTTATCTACTTCGCGGTCCACAATTATACCAGTTCCAAAATCGAACCTCACTCTACACAACTCCTGCGGATTCGGATTTTTACCACTATCCTCCAATTCTTCACAGAGAATTTCACACATTTTCTCAAACACATATCTCTGTTTAGGGGCATCCCATTGATGGAAAGTGTTGACAACTGATTCCACATCATACAGTGAAGGGAAAACGATCCATCTACGCGCCATGTGATCTATTACCTTTTTCTCATCGGGGTTAGGCAATTGGCTGCGCAACTGCTTACGCTGTAAACCAGGAGTTGCACCAGATGACCCAAAGAGAGGAGACATTAATGTAGTAACCACATTAGCTAAGCGCTGTCGCGCTGAAGGAGAAGCTGAGGCGAGAACAGGGGGAAAAACAGAGGGACGAAAAGAGGATGTAGAGACAGGTACTGGAGTGGTGGAAGGAAGAGTGTTAGGGGAGGCAGTTACTGGACTAGGCAAAGTCGCAGGAAGTGCGGGGGCAGTTGGAAGCACAACTGGCGGTGCTTGAGAGGGCTGCGCTACAGGAATAGGAACTGGCTGCAAAGCAACTGGCGGTTGCGGCAAGGCTTGCAGTATATTAACTGGAGGTGGCATATTCACAAGCTGGGGAGGCGCCGTGGCAGTTTGAGCATACGGGGGTGGCGAACTCAATAAATGTGACATCAGGGGATCTTTCTCCTTTTCTTCTAACTCATTCTGCTTAGAATGTGGTAAAGCTGGGTAACATTTGTCAATCCCTAACTTACGCTGCCTGTGCAATTGCTCATTCATTTGCTCCTCTTCATTGTCTTTAAATTGTACAGCTGCTTGCATTACTGACATACCTCTCTCTCTCTTGTTCTTTTTTGCTAGCTTAATTTCCTTCTGTTTGGCTTCCTTTCGCCATAAGCGGAAAGAGTCAAACATCGCCGGCCGGGCTTTCTTCTTAAACAATTTAATTTCTAAATTATCTAAAATATCAGTATCAAAACTACCATTTTGGGGCCATTTTAAAACACCATCTTTCCTGGTGTAGTGGATCCACACTTCGTTATATGCAATTGGGCCTACGCCATGTTTCACATAGAGCTCATAAGTTGGAGTTCCAACCGGAGGAACCGGACATGATTCCTCTAGCTGGAAATCTTTTCCACAACCCAAACAGAATAATCTACCAAATAGTCCAGAACCAGGCATCTTTGCTCACTAGTCTAGATCCAAACGTCAAAGGATTATCGATTACGATATTCTCGTGAATACACGAGTCCTCTGGTTTTGGCGTTTGCAAACTCCAAAGTACCAATTCAAATGATCCCGAAGGATACCAAAACAAATGGGAGACGCTCCACTTATACTTAACTGAATATTGCTGATCGATGGCGTCACCAGAAGACTCTCTCGATTGTTTCGCTCTCTCAAACTCGTCAAGGGTCCAAAACAGGTCGATTAATCAGGGCAGCAGTCCTTCGTAGCCGTCGGGACGCGGAGAACCTCGCAGAAAAGACTTTCGGACCACGTCGACATGCAGGGGTCGATGAAGTGGCGGCCTTCCTCCGGAATTTCCACACGAAGCTCCTCACGAACCTCTGGCTTGGACTGGTACCGCTGAAATCGCCCCACGTTGGGCACCAAACTGAAGTACTGGGTATTTTAGACCCAGCGGTGCAGGGGCACACACCCTATGACTTCTGGGTTCACCCTGTTCCGGACCTACAGAAACACAGAGTCTTCTGTGTGAAGTCAAAGATTCGTTTATTGGCTGCAGACCAATGACAGGTATCCTAGAAGTACAACAGCGTGTATGTTCTCAGGAGACTGCTGCAAATCATAGGAACGGACTTCATCTTAAATACGCTTTTCCTTGCCTCAAGCATACATTCCTAGGTTTTATGATACGGCAATATACAAGTGTACATTACAAAGAAAAGGCAGAGTCATGATGACCATCCCACATTCCAGTTCGGCCAGCCCACAATGATTTACACAGTAAGGTTCAGATCCCACGTTTGATGTAAACAGACCCCCCAATAAACATGAGCATCTCCTGTTTTGGGAAACAAGTCATAAAGCAGGAACAAGCAGGTGTGGAAGAGATTAGCCGGAGGATTGTGTAGAATGAAAGGGTTTTATGACGGGTCAAGCCCTGATGCTAATCACAGGTGGACGGAGGAAGGGGAGCTCGTGAGACCGGTTTGACCTGGGGCAGCAGAGCCAGCTGCCCAGGTCACAGAGAAGTCAGAGGGAAAGCCCATGTACTGTGAGGCCCGTATTTACTCCATTATAGCCTATGTGAGGGCAATGACAAGATGGCCACTGCTTCCAAAATGGAACCCGCGTAGTGGAGCAGAATAACGTGTACACAGTGCATTCATAGCTAGAACGATATATAAAGCACTCGTACATGCCGCATTTACCATTTGCGGTTCGCTAATACCAAGATAGACAGGGGTAGGGCCCTGTCCCCTACGCGGTCCCGAATATTAAAGTACGACAAGTTCAGACATGGCCATATGCAAATCAGTCTTGACCCTGTGCCTAATGGGAACAGTCCAGCCCGAACTGCCAAGCCATGTCTTCCCTGGACCGGAATCAAGCATCCTAGGACCGGTTTCTGGCTATCAGCCGTCATCAGCCAGGATAGCTTGACTCCAGTGGCGTAGTGAGCACGGGTCCCACGTCTGGGAATACCCATCCCACTTAGGGCGAAAAGCGTTACAACAAACAAATGATGGACGGAATGCTGACAATGCAGACATTCTCCCCCAGTCAAGAGATCTGGGTTAAATCCATTGTTCTTTTGCCCACTACGCCACCCCAGTTCAGACATGGCCATATGCAAATCAGTCTTGACCCTGTGCCTCATGGGAACAGTCCAGCCCGAACTGCCAAGCCATGTCTTCCCTGGACCGGAATCAAGCATCCTAGGACCGGTTTCTGGCTATCAGCCGTCATCAGCCAGGATAGCTTGACTCCAGTGGCGTAGTGAGCACGGGTCCCACGTCTGGGAATACCCATCCCACTTAGGGCGAAAAGCGTTACAACAAACAAATGATGGACGGAATGCTGACAATGCAGACATTCTCCCCCAGTCAAGAGATCTGGGTTAAATCCATTGTTCTTTTGCCCACTACGCCACCCCAGTTCAGACATGGCCATATGCAAATCAGTCTTGACCCTGTGCCTCATGGGAACAGTCCAGCCCGAACTGCCAAGCCATGTCTTCCCTGGACCGGAATCAAGCATCCTAGGACCGGTTTCTGGCTATCAGCCGTCATCAGCCAGGATAGATTGACTCCAGTGGCGTAGTGAGCACGGGTCCCACGTCTGGGAATACCCATCCCACTTAGGGCGAAAAGCGTTACAACAAACAAATGATGGACGGAATGCTGTCAATGCAGACATTCTCCCCCAGTCAAGAGATCTGGGTTAAATCCATTGTTCTTTTGCCCAGTACGCCACCCCAGTTCAGACATGGCCATATGCAAATCAGTCTTGACCCTGTGCCTCATGGGAACAGTCCAGGCTGAAGACGGCTGAAATGCCAGAAACCGGTCCTAGGATGCTTGTTTCCAGTCCAGGGAGGACCTGGCTTGGCAGTTCGGTCTGGACTGTTCCCATGAGGCACAGGGTCAAGACTGATTTGCATATGGCTGGGTTCAAACTGGAATGGCATGGTGAGCAAAAAAACGATGGATTTAGGCCCAGATCTCTGTACTGGGGTGAATGTATGACATTGTTCTACATTCTGTCCATCAATTGTTGTTTTTGCATTTGTCACCCCGAGTGGAAAGGGTATGCCCAGACGTGGGTCCCTTGCTCTCCATGCCACTGAAAATCAAGCAAGCCTGGCTGAAGACGGCTGAAATGCCAGAAACCGGTCCTAGGATGCTTGTTTCCAGTCCAGGGAGGACCTGGCTTGGCAGTTCGGTCTGGACTGTTCCCATGAGGCACAGTGTCAAGACTGATTTGCATATGGCTGGGTTCAAACTGGAATGGCACGGTGAGCAAAAAATCGATGGATTTAGGCTCAAATCTCTGTACTGGGGTGAATGTATGACATTGTTCTACATTCTGTCCATCAATTGTTGTTTTTGCATTTGTCACCCCGAGTGGAAAGGGTATGCCCAGACGTGGGTCCCTTGCTCTCCATGCCACTGAAAATCACGCAAGCCTGGCTGAAGACGGCTGAAATGCCAGAAACCGGTCCTAGGATGCTTGTTTCCAGTCCAGGGAGGACCTGGCTTGGCAGTTCGGTCTGGACTGTTCCCATGAGGCACAGGGTCAAGACTGATTTGCATATGGCTGGGTTCAAACTGGAATGGCATGGTGAGCAAAAAAACGATGGATTTAGGCCCAGATCTCTGTACTGGGGTGAATGTATGACATTGTTCTACATTCTGTCCATCAATTGTTGTTTTTGCATTTGTCACCCCGAGTGGAAAGGGTATGCCCAGACGTGGGTCCCTTGCTCTCCATGCCACTGAAAATCAAGCAAGTCTGGCTGAAGACGGCTGAAATGCCAGAAACCGGTCCTAGGATGCTTGTTTCCAGTCCAGGGAGGACCTGGCTTGGCAGTTCGGTCTGGACTGTTCCCATGAGGCACAGTGTCAAGACTGATTTGCATATGGCTGGGTTCAAACTGGAATGGCATGGTGAGCAAAAAAACGATGGATTTAGGCCCAGATCTCTGTACTGGGGTGAATGTATGACATTGTTCTACATTCTGTCCATCAATTGTTGTTTTTGCATTTGTCACCCCGAGTGGAAAGGGTATGCCCAGATGTGGGTCCCTTGCTCTCCATGCCACTGAAAATCAAGCAAGCCTGGCTGAAGATGGCTGAAATGCCAGAAACCGGTCCTAGGATGCTTGTTTCCAGTCCAGGGAGGACCTGGCTTGGCAGTTCGGTCTGGACTGTTCCCATGAGGCACAGTGTCAAGACTGATTTGCATATGGCTGGGTTCAAACTGGAATGGCATGGTGAGCAAAAAAACGATGGATTTAGGCCCAGATCTCTGTACTGGGGTGAATGTATGACATTGTTCTACATTCTGTCCATCAATTGTTGTTTTTGCATTTGTCACCCCGAGTGGAAAGGGTATGCCCAGACGTGGGTCCCTTGCTCTCCATGCCACTGAAAATCACGCAAGCCTGGCTGAAGACGGCTGAAATGCCAGAAACCGGTCCTAGGATGCTTGTTTCCAGTCCAGGGAGGACCTGGCTTGGCAGTTCGGTCTGGACTGTTCCCATGAGGCACAGGGTCAAAACTGATTTGCATATGGCTGGGTTCAAACTGGAATGGCATGGTGAGCAAAAAAACGATGGATTTAGGCCCAGATCTCTGTACTGGGGTGAATGTATGACATTGTTCTACATTCTGTCCATCAATTGTTGTTTTTGCATTTGTCACCCCGAGTGGAAAGGGTATGCCCAGACGTGGGTCCCTTGCTCTCCATGCCACTGAAAATCAAGCAAGTCTGGCTGAAGACGGCTGAAATGCCAGAAACCGGTCCTAGGATGCTTGTTTCCAGTCCAGGGAGGACCTGGCTTGGCAGTTCGGTCTGGACTGTTCCCATGAGGCACAGGGTCAAGACTGATTTGCATATGGCTGGGTTCAAACTGGAATGGCATGGTGAGCAAAAAAACGATGGATTTAGGCCCAGATCTCTGTACTGGGGTGAATGTATGACATTGTTCTACATTCTGTCCATCAATTGTTGTTTTTGCATTTGTCACCCCGAGTGGAAAGGGTATGCCCAGATGTGGGTCCCTTGCTCTCCATGCCACTGAAAATCAAGCAAGCCTGGCTGAAGATGGCTGAAATGCCAGAAACCGGTCCTAGGATGCTTGTTTCCAGTCCAGGGAGGACCTGGCTTGGCAGTTCGGTCTGGACTGTTCCCATGAGGCACAGGGTCAAGACTGATTTGCATATGGCTGGGTTCAAACTGGAATGGCATGGTGAGCAAAAAAACGATGGATTTAGGCCCAGATCTCTGTACTGGGGTGAATGTATGACATTGTTCTATATTCTGTCCATCAATTGTTGTTTTTGCATTTGTCACCCCGAGTGGAAAGGGTATGCCCAGACGTGGGTCCCTTGCTCTCCATGCCACTAAAAATCAAGCAAGCCTGACTGAAGACAGCTGAAATGCCAGAAACCGGTCCTAGGATGCTTGTTTCCAGTCCAGGGAGGACCTGGCTTGGCAGTTCGGTCTGGACTGTTCCCATGAGGCACAGGGTCAAGACTGATTTGCATATGGCTGGGTTCAAACTGGAATGGCATGGTGAGCAAAAAAACGATGGATTTAGGCCCAGATCTCTGTACTGGGGTGAATGTATGACATTGTTCTACATTCTGTCCATCAATTGTTGTTTTTGCATTTGTCACCCCGAGTGGAAAGTGTATGCCCAGACGTGGGTCCCTTGCTCTCCATGCCACTGAAAATCAAGCAAGCCTGGCTGAAGACGGCTGAAATGCCAGAAACCGGTCCTAGGATGCTTGTTTCCAGTCCAGGGAGGACCTGGCTTGGCAGTTCGGTCTGGACTGTTCCCATGAGGCACAGGGTCAAGACTGATTTGCATATGGCTGGGTTCAAACTGGAATGGCATGGTGAGCAAAAAAACGATGGATTTAGGCCCAGATCTCTGTACTGGGGTGAATGTATGACATTGTTCTACATTCTGTCCATCAATTGTTGTTTTTGCATTTGTCACCCCGAGTGGAAAGGGTATGCCCAGACGTTGGTCCCTTGCTCTCCATGCCACTGAAAATCAAGCAAGCCTGGCTGAAGACGGCTGAAATGCCAGAAACCGGTCCTAGGATGCTTGTTTCCAGTCCAGGGAGGACCTGGCTTGGCAGTTCGGTCTGGACTGTTCCCATGAGGCACAGTGTCAAGACTGATTTGCATATGGCTGGGTTCAAACTGGAATGGCATGGTGAGCAAAAAAACGATGGATTTAGGCCCAGATCTCTGTACTGGGGTGAATGTATGACATTGTTCTACATTCTGTCCATCAATTGTTGTTTTTGCATTTGTCACCCCGAGTGGAAAGGGTATGCCCAGACGTGGGTCCCTTGCTCTCCATGCCACTGAAAATCACGCAAGCCTGGCTGAAGACGGCTGAAATGCCAGAAACCGGTCCTAGGATGCTTGTTTCCAGTCCAGGGAGGACCTGGCTTGGCAGTTCGGTCTGGACTGTTCCCATGAGGCACAGGGTCAAGACTGATTTGCATATGGCTGGGTTCAAACTGGAATAGCATGGTGAGCAAAAAAACGATGGATTTAGGCCCAGATCTCTGTACTGGGGTGAATGTATGACATTGTTCTACATTCTGTCCATCAATTGTTGTTTTTGCATTTGTCACCCCGAGTGGAAAGGGTATGCCCAGACGTGGGTCCCTTGCTCTCCATGCCACTGAAAATCAAGCAAGTCTGGCTGAAGACGGCTGAAATGCCAGAAACCGGTCCTAGGATGCTTGTTTCCAGTCCAGGGAGGACCTGGCTTGGCAGTTCGGTCTGGACTGTTCCCATGAGGCACAGGGTCAAGACTGATTTGCATATGGCTGGGTTCAAACTGGAATGGCATGGTGAGCAAAAAACGATGGATTTAGGCCCAGATCTCTGTACTGGGGTGAATGTATGACATTGTTCTACATTCTGTCCATCAATTGTTGTTTTTGCATTTGTCACCCCGAGTGGAAAGGGTATGCCCAGATGTGGGTCCCTTGCTCTCCATGCCACTGAAAATCAAGCAAGCCTGGCTGAAGATGGCTGAAATGCCAGAAACCGGTCCTAGGATGCTTGTTTCCAGTCCAGGGAGGACCTGGCTTGGCAGTTCGGTCTGGACTGTTCCCATGAGGCACAGGGTCAAGACTGATTTGCATATGGCTGGGTTCAAACTGGAATGGAATGGTGAGCAAAAAAACGATGGATTTAGGCCCAGATCTCTGTACTGGGGTGAATGTATGACATTGTTCTACATTCTGTCCATCAATTGTTGTTTTTTCATTTGTCACCCCGAGTGGAAAGGGTATGCCCAGACGTGGGTCCCTTGCTCTCCATGCCACTGAAAATCAAGCAAGCCAGGCTGAAGACGGCTGAAATGCCAGAAACCGGTCCTAGGATGCTTGTTTCCAGTCCAGGGAGGACCTGGCTTGGCAGTTCGGTCTGGACTGTTCCCATGAGGCACAGGGTCAAGACTGATTTGCATATGGCTGGGTTCAAACTGGAATGGCATGGTGAGCAAAAAAACGATGGATTTAGGCCCAGATCTCTGTACTGGGGTGAATGTATGACATTGTTCTATATTCTGTCCATCAATTGTTGTTTTTGCATTTGTCACCCCGAGTGGAAAGGGTATGCCCAGACGTGGGTCCCTTGCTCTCCATGCCACTGAAAATCAAGCAAGCCTGACTGAAGACGGCTGAAATGCCAGAAACCGGTCCTAGGATGCTTGTTTCCAGTCCAGGGAGGACCTGGCTTGGCAGTTCGGTCTGGACTGTTCCCATGAAGCACAGGGTCAAGACTGATTTGCATATGGCTGGGTTCAAACTGGAATGGCATGGTGAGCAAAAAAACGATGGATTTAGGCCCAGATCTCTGTACTGGGGTGAATGTATGACATTGTTCTACATTCTGTCCATCAATTGTTGTTTTTGCATTTGTCACCCCGAGTGGAAAGTGTATGCCCAGACGTGGGTCCCTTGCTCTCCATGCCACTGAAAATCAAGCAAGCCTGGCTGAAGACGGCTGAAATGCCAGAAACCGGTCCTAGGATGCTTGTTTCCAGTCCAGGGAGGACCTGGCTTGGCAGTTCGGTCTGGACTGTTCCCATGAGGCACAGGGTCAAGACTGATTTGCATATGGCTGGGTTCAAACTGGAATGGCATGGTGATCAAAAAAACGATGGATTTAGGCCCAGATCTCTGTACTGGGGTGAATGTATGACATTGTTCTACATTCTGTCCATCAATTGTTGTTTTTGCATTTGTCACCCCGAGTGGAAAGGGTATGCCCAGACGTGGGTCCCTTGCTCTCCATGCCACTGAAAATCAAGCAAGCCTGGCTGAAGACGGCTGAAATGCCAGAAACCGGTCCTAGGATGCTTGTTTCCAGTCCAGGGAGGACCTGGCTTGGCAGTTCGGTCTGGACTGTTCCCATGAGGCACAGGGTCAAGACTGATTTGCATATGGCTGGGTTCAAACTGGAATGGCATGGTGAGCAAAAAAACGATGGATTTAGGCCCAGATCTCTGTACTGGGGTGAATGTATGACATTGTTCTACATTCTGTCCATCAATTGTTGTATTTGCATTTGTCACCCCGAGTGGAAAGTGTATGCCCAGACGTGGGTCCCTTGCTCTCCATGCCACTGAAAATCAAGCAAGCCTGGCTGAAGACGGCTGAAATGCCAGAAACCGGTCCTAGGATGCTTGTTTCCAGTCCAGGGAGGACCTGGCTTGGCAGTTCGGTCTGGACTGTTCCCATGAGGCACAGGGTCAAGACTGATTTGCATATGGCTGGGTTCAAACTGGAATGGCATGGTGAGCAAAAAAACGATGGATTTAGGCCCAGATCTCTGTACTGGGGTGAATGTATGACATTGTTCATCATTCTGTCCATCAATTGTTGTTTTTGCATTTGTCACCCCGAGTGGAAAGGGTATGCCCAGACGTGGGTCCCTTGCTCTCCATGCCACTGAAAATCAAGCAAGCCTGGCTGAAGAGGGCTGAAATGCCAGAAACCGGTCCTAGGATGCTTGTTTCCAGTCCAGGGAGGACCTGGCTTGGCAGTTCGGTCTGGACTGTTCCCATGAGGCACAGGGTCAAGACTGATTTGCATATGGCTGGGTTCAAACTGGAATGGCATGGTGAGCAAAAAAACGATGGATTTAGGCCCAGATCTCTGTACTGGGGTGAATGTATGACATTGTTCTACATTCTGTCCATCAATTGTTGTTTTTGCATTTGTCACCCCGAGTGGAAAGGGTATGCCCAGACGTGGGTCCCTTGCTCTCCATGCCACTGAAAATCAAGCAAGTCTGGCTGAAGACGGCTGAAATGCCAGAAACCGGTCCTAGGATGCTTGTTTCCAGTCCAGGGAGGACCTGGCTTGGCAGTTCGGTCTGGACTGTTCCCATGAGGCACAGGGTCAAGACTGATTTGCATATGGCTGGGTTCAAACTGGAATGGCATGGTGAGCAAAAAAACGATGGATTTAGGCCCAGATCTCTGTACTGGGGTGAATGTATGACATTGTTCTACATTCTGTCCATCAATTGTTGTTTTTGCATTTGTCACCCCGAGTGGAAAGGGTATGCCCAGATGTGGGTCCCTTGCTCTCCATGCCACTGAAAATCAAGCAAGCCTGGCTGAAGATGGCTGAAATGCCAGAAACCGGTCCTAGGATGCTTGTTTCCAGTCCAGGGAGGACCTGGCTTGGCAGTTCGGTCTGGACTGTTCCCATGAGGCACAGGGTCAAGACTGATTTGCATATGGCTGGGTTCAAACTGGAATGGAATGGTGAGCAAAAAAACGATGGATTTAGGCCCAGATCTCTGTACTGGGGTGAATGTATGACATTGTTCTACATTCTGTCCATCAATTGTTGTTTTTTCATTTGTCACCCCGAGTGGAAAGGGTATGCCCAGACGTGGGTCCCTTGCTCTCCATGCCACTGAAAATCAAGCAAGCCAGGCTGAAGACGGCTGAAATGCCAGAAACCGGTCCTAGGATGCTTGTTTCCAGTCCAGGGAGGACCTGGCTTGGCAGTTCGGTCTGGACTGTTCCCATGAGGCACAGGGTCAAGACTGATTTGCATATGGCTGGGTTCAAACTGGAATGGCATGGTGAGCAAAACAACGATGGATTTAGGCCCAGATCTCTGTACTGGGGTGAATGTATGACATTGTTCTATATTCTGTCCATCAATTGTTGTTTTTGCATTTGTCACCCCGAGTGGAAAGGGTATGCCCAGACGTGGGTCCCTTGCTCTCCATGCCACTGAAAATCAAGCAAGCCTGACTGAAGACGGCTGAAATGCCAGAAACCGGTCCTAGGATGCTTGTTTCCAGTCCAGGGAGGACCTGGCTTGGCAGTTCGGTCTGGACTGTTCCCATGAGGCACAGGGTCAAGACTGATTTGCATATGGCTGGGTTCAAACTGGAATGGCATGGTGAGCAAAAAAACGATGGATTTAGGCCCAGATCTCTGTACTGGGGTGAATGTATGACATTGTTCTACATTCTGTCCATCAATTGTTGTTTTTGCATTTGTCACCCCGAGTGGAAAGTGTATGCCCAGACGTGGGTCCCTTGCTCTCCATGCCACTGAAAATCAAGCAAGCCTGGCTGAAGACGGCTGAAATGCCAGAAACCGGTCCTAGGATGCTTGTTTCCAGTCCAGGGAGGACCTGGCTTGGCAGTTCGGTCTGGACTGTTCCCATGAGGCACAGGGTCAAGACTGATTTGCATATGGCTGGGTTCAAACTGGAATGGCATGGTGATCAAAAAAACGATGGATTTAGGCCCAGATCTCTGTACTGGGGTGAATGTATGACATTGTTCTACATTCTGTCCATCAATTGTTGTTTTTGCATTTGTCACCCCGAGTGGAAAGGGTATGCCCAGACGTGGGTCCCTTGCTCTCCATACCACTGAAAATCAAGCAAGCCTGGCTGAAGACGGCTGAAATGCCAGAAACCGGTCCTAGGATGCTTGTTTCCAGTCCAGGGAGGACCTGGCTTGGCAGTTCGGTCTGGACTGTTCCCATGAGGCACAGGGTCAAGACTGATTTGCATATGGCTGGGTTCAAACTGGAATGGCATGGTGAGCAAAAAAACGATGGATTTAGGCCCAGATCTCTGTACTGGGGTGAATGTATGACATTGTTCTACATTCTGTCCATCAATTGTTGTATTTGCATTTGTCACCCCGAGTGGAAAGTGTATGCCCAGACGTGGGTCCCTTGCTCTCCATGCCACTGAAAATCAAGCAAGCCTGGCTGAAGACGGCTGAAATGCCAGAAACCGGTCCTAGGATGCTTGTTTCCAGTCCAGGGAGGACCTGGCTTGGCAGTTCGGTCTGGACTGTTCCCATGAGGCACAGGGTCAAGACTGATTTGCATATGGCTGGGTTCAAACTGGAATGGCACGGTGAGCAAAAAAACGATGGATTTAGGCCCAGATCTCTGTACTGGGGTGAATGTATGACATTGTTCTACATTCTGTCCATCAATTGTTGTTTTTGCATTTGTCACCCCGAGTGGAAAGGGTATGCCCAGACGTGGGTCCCTTGCTCTCCATGCCACTGAAAATCAAGCAAGCCTGGCTGAAGACGGCTGAAATGCCAGAAACCGGTCCTAGGATGCTTGTTTCCAGTCCAGGGAGGACCTGGCTTGGCAGTTCGGTCTGGACTGTTCCCATGAGGCACAGGGTCAAGACTGATTTGCATATGGCTAGGTTCAAACTGGAATGGCATGGTGAGCAAAAAAACGATGGATTTAGGCCCAGATCTCTGTACTGGGGGGAATGTATGACATTGTTCTACATTCTGTCCATCAATTGTTGTTTTTGCATTTGTCACCCCGAGTGGAAAGGGTATGCCCAGACATGGGTCCCTTGCTCTCCATGCCACTGAAAATCAAGCAAGCCTGGCTGAAGACGGCTGAAATGCCAGAAACCGGTCCTAGGATGCTTGTTTCCAGTCCAGGGAGGACCTGGCTTGGCAGTTCGGTCTGGACTGTTCCCATGAGGCACAGGGTCAAGACTGATTTGCATATGGCTGGGTTCAAACTGGAATGGCATGGTGAGCAAAAAAACGATGGATTTAGGCCCAGATCTCTGTACTGGGGTGAATGTATGACATTGTTCTACATTCTGTCCATCAATTGTTGTTTTTGCATTTGTCACCCCGAGTGGAAAGGGTATGCCCAGACGTGGGTCCCTTGCTCTCCATGCCACTGAAAATCAAGCAAGCCTGGCTGAAGACGGCTGAAATGCCAGAAACCGGTCCTAGGATGCTTGTTTCCAGTCCAGGGAGGACCTGGCTTGGCAGTTCGGTCTGGACTGTTCCCATGAGGCACAGGGTCAAGACTGATTTGCATATGGCTGGGTTCAAACTGGAATGGCATGGTGAGCAAAAAAACGATGGATTTAGGCCCAGATCTCTGTACTGGGGTGAATGTATGACATTGTTCTACATTCTGTCCATCAATTGTTGTTTTTGCATTTGTCCCCCCGAGTGGAAAGGGTATGCCCAGACGTGGGTCCCTTGCTCTCCATGCCACTGAAAATCAAGCAAGCCTGGCTGAAGACGGCTGAAATGCCAGAAACCGGTCCTAGGATGCTTGTTTCCAGTCCAGGGAGGACCTGGCTTGGCAGTTCGGTCTGGACTGTTCCCATGAGGCACAGGGTCAAGACTGATTTGCATATGGCTAGGTTCAAACTGGAATGGCATGGTGAGCAAAAAAACGATGGATTTAGGCCCAGATCTCTGTACTGGGGTGAATGTATGACATTGTTCTACATTCTGTCCATCAATTGTTGTTTTTGCATTCAGGATTGATAAGGCCTGCCATAGGGGTGGCTGATAATTTCATATGTGCAGTGAGAGGGTGAGATATAGTGAACCTATATCTCAGTAAGGGGTGCATGCACCACCTTAATCAGGCTGCAGTACTAGACCTGTGGTGACATTTTGGAGGCCTTCCCAGGGGTGGCATAATACATGCTGCAGCCCCTGGTAGGCCTCTGGGGTACCTATGCCCTCGGTACACAGTATACCATATACTAGGGACTTATAAAGCCACCTCAGAATCCAATTTGTGGTGTACCTAAGGTACATGGAATCCATTTAGAGAGGAAGCAGCTAGGCTGGGATCCTGGATAGCAGGTCCCCAGCCAGACTAAAGTCGAAAACAGTGTTACATCAGCAAAAAGTGGGGGTAACCATAAAAAGAAGATCCTATTCTCCTACAACCACAGTCCAGACCTGGCCTTATGCAAATCAGTCTTGACCCTGTGCCTCATGGGAACAGTCCAGCCCGAATTGCCAAGCCAGGCCCTCCCTGGACCGCAAACAAGCATTCTAGGACCGGTTTCGGGGTTTCACCCCTCTTCAGCCAGGATAGCTTAAATTCAGTTGCACAGTGACCCTGGGACTCACGTCTGGGCATACCCGGTGCACTTGGGGCGAGAAAGCAAAAGACACAAATTTGATGGACGGAATGCAGAACAAATCAAAACATTCTCCCCCAGTCAAAAGATCTGGGTTAAATCCATCATTCTTTTGCTCGCCATGCCACCCCTGTTTAGACCTGGCCAAAAGCAAATCAGTCTTGACCCCGTGCCTCATGGGAACAGTCCAGCCCAAACTGCCAAGCCAGGTCCTCCCTGGACCGTAAACAAGCATCCTAGGACCGGTTTCGGGGTTTCACCCCTCTTCAGCCAGGATAGCTTGAATCCAGTGGCACAGTTAGCCCGGGACCCACTTCTGGGCGTACCCGTTGCACTTAGGGAGAGAAAGCAAAAGACACACAATTGATGGACGATATGCCGAACTGATCAAAACATTCTACCCCAGTCAAGGGATCTGCGTTAAATCCATCATTCCTTTGCTCACCATGCCACCCCAGTTTATATATATATATATATGATATATATGAAGGCTATTTTATCTCAGGGGCTCTGGGGTATTTGTATATGAAATTGCTCACTTGCACCTTACACCTTATATATTATAAGTGCAAGAGTTAGTAGAGTATTTTAAACCTGGATAGGGTGGGGATATATGAGCCTGTGTGGAAGATATCTTTGCTGAATTTTGTTAAGGTTTAATTGAGGCGGGGTGGGGTGGTACCTTGGGGACTTGAGTGGAAAGGGGTGCAGTGTCATGACACCCAGGTGGTTGGGCAGCGAGAGGGAGGTCAAACAAGTCACACTTTATTGAAAGCTATCCTAGTGCTAGCTATGGAGAGCAGCCTTCAGGCTAAGTCTTGAAGGAATGTAAAGCAGCTTGTTTTACCAGTCTATAATCTCTTGAGTCACTAAATGAAAGTAGACCACACCAGGTATATATATAAAATATATGTATTTATTACTAAACACACCCCTCTAGTTTTTTTAGGAGGCTAGAGGCAAAAGCATATAAGTTATACTTCAAATCAACAGTAAAGTAGCATGAAATACACGTTAGGCCCTAGGGGCGAGCCAAACCATACACTAAAATAGTGGTATAAGAATCACAACTTAACTAGACACAAGGCCTAGAGCCTGTAGAATTGCTGGGACCCCAAGGAACCACCCAAGGTAGTGACACAGGGGACCCACGGGGGCCGTGTGCAGTGTGAGAACACAGTCGCGAGCTCCCGTTAGCTTCCATGGGGAAAGTCGCGGTTAGATTTTGAAAGATAAAGGACACTTAGAGATGGACTTGGACCAAACCCTCTTGGACTTAGACAGTTCTAGGGTCAACACCCACGGGAGCACCAGAGTCCTCGAGTTACCTCACCCAGGGAAGCCGGGTGCATAGGTGTCAAATGTTGTCGGGTCGTGTCGTCGTTTTCAATGAAAGCTGGCGAAGAAGTGCTGCTGCCGGGAAGATGCGAAGTGTCCGAAGAGATCCAAGCCTAAATCGAAGATGTGAAGGACCTGAAAGCAGAGGGGACAGAGTCTGGGTCACTTGCCAGTGACCAGGGGCACAATAGATGAATGCCCACCGATGTCGGGTGTTTCAGGCGAAGAAGGTGAAGCTTGACTCTTCAGCCACGAGGACCAGGAGGTATCAAGGACAACCAGGAGCTGGATTCGAGCTGTCCCATAAAGGATGTCGAGTGCTGCAGCGTCGGTGCCCGGATTGGACAGGACAAGCCTTGGCAAAAGCAACATACACAGAAAGGAGAAAGATGCTTCGGTGCGGACCAGCCAGGTCCGAGGGACTCCCCCAGTGAGGAGGAGTGATGGCACATCTGGAGCAACCAGGGAAGCCCAAGGAAAGTCAGAGTTACCTCCTCAGGGACCCACCAGTCGACGGACCAGGGATCGCAAAGGGACCTCGGGAGGAATCGCAAAATGGCGGCCCACGGGTCACTCGAAGTGGCTAGGCTGACAATCTTCAGTGGATTCTCTGCTTGGGATCTGGGCAACAAGTAACCCAATGCACAGCCTCAGGAGACATCGAGAAGCTGATGCACTTCCAAATGTGCACACTGTCCAGGGGTTCCAGTTCCACGGTACCCACGACGAGGACTACGGGTCTCACCTTTGCTGAAGACTCGGCTCGGCCTCTGGGAAGTCTGGAAATCCACCTCTGGTGTTGCAAAGTCTTTGGCGTCCAGCGGGAGCTTCGGAGATGCAGACTGGACAGATGCATCTTTGGTACCTGCCAAGCAGGGGAGTAACTCCTTTACTCCAAGGGAGATTCTTCAGTCATCTGGCGTTGAACAGATCATTGAAGTTCCAGGATTCAGTTTCTGAGTTTCATCCAGGGAGATGTAAAGTTCTGGTTACAGAGGTTCCTTCTTTATACATAAGGAAGGGGTTGGACTAACTCAGGGGACCCACCTATGGGAGGGTTTGGAAAGAAGGGTGGCTACACCCATTTCCTTAGTCCAGTTTTGCGCCAGAGCAGGGGCTGGTAGCCCCTGAACTGGTTTGAGCTGGACTATGCACAGGGACACCAAATGTGCCCCCAGTGCAGGACTTCAAAGCACTCTCAGAGTGCACCCACCCAGCCCCAATACACTAAAGCCTGTCTGGGAGGTGATGACACCTCCCTGTGACAGGAAACCTATTGTCCAGGCCTCCCCTGCCAGATTTTCGGTCAGCAGCAGGTAGCCAGATTCGTGTTTGAGGCTGCAGAATCCATTTTATGATGCCAGGGCTCTTTTAAGTTGGTACCGGGTATACGGGTGCTGTCATGTCTCTCCCTCTAGAAGGGTGAGATCATACTCCCACACCAGTTACTGGCATGGGGATATGATTCCAAGGTGTTTGACACCAAACACGACATGTTTCCGTGCAGCCAGTCCAAAGTTAGCATTTACCGTTTGGTTATAATGCACTTAAAAGTATATGGTCAGGCTACATCACAGACAACCCCGGAGAAGAGATTCCGAAGGCTGCAGAGGGGCTCTGCTCATGCATGGGCACCCTCTCACATAAAACCAAGCACCCTGCCTTCAGAATTGATAAGGCCTGCCATAGGAGGGACTGACAGGTTTCTATGTGCAGTGATAGGTGAGATATAGTGAACCTATATCTCTCTGTAAGGGGTGCATGCACTGCCTTACCCAGGCTGCAGTAGCAGACCTGTGGTGTCCTTTTGGAGGGCTTCCCAGGGGTGGCATAATACATGCTTCAGCCCCTGGTAGGCCTCTGGGGTACCTATGCCCCGGGTACATAGTATACCATATGCTAGGTTCCCTGCCAGACTAAGTCAAAAACGATTAAAACACCAGGACAAAAATAGGGGCAACCAAGTAGTCAGATTTCACCTTCCTACAAGTCATTCTTAGTATGGCTGTGTCCTGGAGCAGTTGATCATTAGTAATCATAGAAGCTTTATGCCTTAGGGCTTGCTGAAAAGCCTCCCAATCCTGTTGGGGTACCTGGGCTGTTCGTTCTAACCCAATTGCTAATTAAATTGATCCTCTGCAACTGTTGACTCATTCTTTCTAGAACTGTTGGCTGGGATATTCTAGAAAAGTTTCCCAGTCAACAGCCAGAGACTCTGTGGGTCGTAGCAAATTAAGAAATTTTTTATTAACTCTTTTTAACAAATTCTTTTCCCATTGCAGAGATCTAAAGATCCCTTACATTTAGTCCAAAATTATTTCTGTTGTAAAGATCCTCTTGTCGCAGTACATTCTGCTATTAGAATACACCAAAAATCCAGCCCTGGTTCACCTGGGCTGTAGGTCAGCTGCCTTCTGGAGATATCATGAGTCATTCCCTCAAGGAAATAGAAATATCCAATCTTAGAATAGCTAATGGTGAGGATTTGTGTGAGTGCTCACTTTCTCAGAGCACGTTCACTACTTGCTTCGTCAGTCAGTGCTCCTACTGTGCCTTTGTCTTCAGACTTCAGAGCCCTTCGATATCATAGCTACTCCTCCCAAGGATCCCACCATACACTAGATGCTTGCCTTGTGCCACTGTTTGATCCTTGAACTGTGATAATAAGGAACTCGTCACCTCTCTCCTTCAGGACGCTGGGTGTGATCATGAGCAAGGACTCAATCTCCGACATTTACTATTTACTCTACTTCCTTGACTCAGCTCTATCACTTTGTCCTCTCAGGTCCCAAACCATCTTGCTCTATCTCTCCTATCAACTGATGTATGGGTGATCCTCTGTCCTCATGGTGGGCTCCATCCTAACATTTCTCGTTCTACTGCTTTGCATCTTGTGTTCCTCCTTTCCTTCAGGTTCACCCATCTCTCCTATAATGCTGTCATTTAAACCATCTTCTGGATTGGGTCCTGCCTGGTCCCCTCCTTCTCCTTGTGGACCTGCCAAGTCCCTCAATTCCTCCTTCTTTCTGTGCTCTACACCGCCCTTTTAACTTTGCCCCCCTTGGGTCTTCACAAAATCTTGTATACCTACACTTGCTAACTACTTGCCACACTTCCCAAAGAATGACTCTTCCCTTTCTCTATGCCCCTCTGTTTGGATTAGCACAAAACCTGACACATCATCCTTCCTATCTTCTGCCGAATTATGTGCATATTTATCACCAAGTGCCAAATTTATTAGCAAATGAAGACTTTTTGTACTCTGGTTTTAACTGCCTCCTTAATAAATATGCACTAATTTGAGAAGGACAATAGTAATCTGAACATACTAAGGGCCCGATTCACAGAACTAATTTAAGACAAAATCCTAAACTTACTACCATTTTGGTATTCACAGAAGGCACTTACTCACTTTGGTATTCACAGAAGGCACTTACTCACTTTGGTATTCACAGAAGGCACTTACTCATTTCGGTATTCACAGAAGTTAGGAGTCCTAACTTTAGGACTCCTAAATGCCTTCTGTGAATACCAAAAGCCTTGAAATTAGGATTTTTCTCAGTTTAGTAGTAGTATAGTTAGGACTCCTAACTTTAGGACTCCTAAATGCCTTCTGTGAATACCGAAAGTCTTAAAATTAGGATTTTTCTCAATTTAGTAGTAGTAAAGTTAGGACTCCTAACTTTAGGACTCCTAAATGTCTTCTGTGAATACCGAAAGCCTTAAAATTAGGATTTTTCTCAGTTTAGTAGTAGTAAAGTTAGGAGTCCTAACTTTCGGACTCCTACACTGAGAAAAATCCTAATTTTAAGACTTTCGGTATTCACAGAAGGCATTTAGGAGTCCTAAAGTTAGGACTCCTAACTTCTGTGAATATCGAAGTGAGTAAGTGTCTTCTGTGAATACCAAAATGAGTAAGTGCCTTCTGTGAATACGAAAAAGGTAGTACGTTTAGGATTTTGTCTTAAGTTAGTTCTGTGAATCGGGCCCCTAAGTTTCTGCCAAAATTTCAGTCTGGCATTAAGAGGTCAAATTAGAGAGATATTTGGGTCATTAATCTGGGAAGGGAAGCAAACCCGGGTTTGATAACTTCTGCAGCTCCAACATTATTTAAACCTGATTGGAAGGAGGTAGCTTATTCTCCCAATGTTTTTTTCGGTCCTGCAAAACCCAATGACAGGTACACATACCCAAGCTCTCTTAATAATTGCTCACACAGAGAGAAACCAAAAGGCTGATGCATTAGTAGACTCAGTGCTTCAAACCCCAATCCTGACAAATTGAGAGGTACTAAAAGGGTGAAGGGGTAGCATCCAAAGAACTAAATAAAACCACCAACTGAGTGTAGGGCATCGCTGACCCCTGCTGACAGCAACCCCCTTTGACAACCCTTTTAGCCATCCTTCATGGCCAACCCCTGCTGCCCATGGACTAATCCCATGCAGAGTAGTTATTGGCCTGTAAATAGACAATATGTGCATGGAACATTTGAATGTGGCATGTGTTGTAAGAGTATCAGGTACATGTGCATAACAGGGCAATGATGTAATAAAATGGGCTTGGAATGTGGAGGGAGGTTTGAGTGAAAACTGTCAAAGAGTTTTGCCGTCTGCCTTGCTCACGGGCTGGTCGCTATCTTCTCATTTTAATAAAGCCTTTACCAAGAAGATATTCTTCAGGGCGATGCAGGATAGGATCGGTGTTAATGACAAGACCAGCCTGATACCAAGTTTAAGATATATTTCATTTATTTTCTACTGCAGGTGATTCTTTGAGGATATCTTTGAGCTAGGAGCTGGTCTTCATGTTTGGGAGCTCAGAGAGTACTAAAGTCTACAAGGAATGTATGCTGTATGGTCTCTCTGTTCCAGTGTTTAGTTGAGAACGATAGTCTTGATAATGCCACTGCAGGAGTTTTATCCTCGTTGTCCCGCTGTGAAGTGAGAGGTAACACAGCGGAGGTAAAGGGAGCACTCTGGCAGTGAACAGCTATTTGTTTTACTTCAGTAAACGTGACCCAGCAGCTGTGTAAGGCCCGGGTTGTGTGAGGCCTAAATGTTAAGTGGTGCAGCAAACTAGGCAGCGTGGTCTCATTAACTGCCCGCTCTGATGTAGAGCGAGTGAGTCTGAGCAAGCGCTTGTAAATACTTGTAGTAAACTAGGCAGCACGGCCTCATTAACTACCCCGTCCTGAAGAAGAGTGCTTGAATTTGTGCGAGCACTCATAAATCTTCATCGTATTAGTGGCTTGCTATCTGTATGGTGTCCAGCACCGCTGGTGTTAACTGTGTCAGATATCATCTATTTAAAAATAAAAGAAATAGTGCTGCCTTACCTTCAACTCTTGAAAGTGTTGCGATCGGGGCAGATAACTTGGGAACAGTGTGGGAGGAGAAGGTGGCAACAGAAAGTGTCATATGTCCTGTGCAGGCCCATTGTCATTTTCTCTATGTTAGCATAAGCACACTGCAGACTGCCCTCTGCTTTGTGCACGTTCCTATAAAATCTTATTTTGTTTTGTGCCACACTGTATTTTCACACAGAACCTGCTGTTGTTTTCATGTCCTGTTCTTTCCTGGGATTTTGTCTGAACACCGTAGACAAGGGCAAACAGCAATGCCCCTTGTTATTTTGTGCTGGTCAGACCGTAGCATATTGACAAAATACGCAAATGCACCTGTTGTTGTGGAACATGTACTTTTGTCATATAGGCATGCAAAGATAGGTAACACCACACTTGGAGCGGGATCTTTCCAGGGAAAAGATCATGACAGCACATGAGATGGAGAACTTTCATTTGTGTATGCTAAGGTACGGAATCTGCTGCCAACAACCAGAGATCTACTGATATATAATCATTTTGCTTCTGTAGAATGGGAGGGGTGTTTGGCTTCCCTGTTTTATATAATGACAGCTCCTTTTATGATTTATGGAATACTTACTATGCTGACCTGTTAGAAATGGGGTTTCTGGTTGGCTATAGTATGCACCTAAGCGAGGCAGAACCCACCACTCTTGTCAGGGCAATGGAGTTACACGCTGAAGATAACCCCTGCTGACCCCCTTGGTTGCTTGGCAGAGCAGTCAGGTTTATCCCAGAGGCAATGTGTAGAACGTTTGCGCAGCACCCTCAAACAGCAGTGACACACACCAGGCACACCACAAAAGGAACTCCACACAATGTTATATAAAAATATCCTTTGTATTATCCAAAACAACACATTCGAACACAATCACATATATATCACTGTGACACTAGGCACTTGTGAAGACTTCACAAGGATTACATAAATCACTAGGCCAATCAGGCCATTGTCATAATCATCACAATTAGGCTAACAAGTAACTACTGGTAGGAACTGTATTTAACATAACTCAGACCAGGCCTCTTCAGGTGCCAGGGGAAACTCCTCCCACTACTCTAAATTCAGCCAAGGTTTATTCAGCCTAGCACTGAGTCACCCAGGCAGGGCAGAACACACCTCACCCACTCCCCAGGAACTGGCTGGAGTGAATGCACATCCCGTCAGTCCTGCCAGTCAGAGCCTGGCGGTTAATACACATCAGACAGGCCCAAAGACACATAGCACACAGAAATGCCCACTTCTAAAAGTGGCATTTCTAAAATAGTAATAATAAATCTGCTTTCACCAATAAGTAGGATTTATCACTACTATTCCAAACATACCAAACATGGTCACGCTACCCCTGTCATGTTAGGAATTACCACTGAAGCACATATAAGGGAATCCCCAATGCAAACCTATGAGAGGGCAGCCTCACAGCAGTGAGAAACTAAATAGGCTGTTTGTCACTACCAGGACATACCACACAGTAAAGGCACATGTCCTACCTTTTACCTACACCCCACCCTGCCCATAGGGCTAGCTAGGGCCTACCTTAGGGGTGACTGATATGTAGTAGAAGGGGAATTGCAGACGTGGCAACCACTTTATGGACCACGTCACTGCGGCCGTAAACTGTGTGCTCAGGCCCTGCAGGGGCAGAGGCCTGAGACAGGTTTGAAAGGCTACTTTGGTGGGTGACGCAAACAGCTCTGCAAGCCCACCAGTAGTATTTAATTTACTGGCCCTGGGTATATGGGATACCACTGTACAAGGGACTGACAGGAAAATTAAATATGCCAAACAGGTGTAGACTGATCTTACCACGTTTACCCTAGGGAGCACATGCACTGTAGCACTGATCGGTACAAAAGGGGGTGGTGATGGACAGAGCATCAGAACCAATCAAACACTCACACCCAGTCAACAGATCTGGGTTTGATCCATCACCGTTCTTTAGCCCACTCTGCCACCCCAGTTCAGATATGGCCATATGCAAATCAGTCTGACCCTGTGCCTCAGGGGAACAGTCCAGCCCGAACTGCCAAGCCATTCCTTCCCTGGACCGGAAACAAGCTTCCTAGGACCGGTTTCTGGCATTTCAGCCGTCTTCAGCCAGGCTTGCTTGAATCCAGTGGCAAAGTGAGCAAGGGACTCACGTCTGAGCATACCCTGCCAACTTACGGCGAACAAAGCGGTACAAAAGGGGGTGGTGATGGACGGAGCATCAGAACCAATCAAACACTCACACCCAGTCAACATATCTGGGTTTGATCCATCACCGCTCTTTAGCCCACTCTGCCACCCCAGTTCAGATATGGCCATATGCAAATCAGTCTGACCCTGTGCCTCATGGGAACAGTCCAGCCCGAAATGCCAAGCCATGCCTTCCCTGGACCGGAAACAAGCTTCCTAGGACCGGTTTCTGGCATTTCAGCCGTCTTCAACCAGGCTTGCTTGAATCCAGTGGCAAAGTGAGCAAGGGACTCACGTCTGAGCATATCCTGCCAACTTACGGCGAACAAAGCGGTACAAAAGGGGGTGGTGATGGACGGAGCATCAGAACCAATCAAACACTCACACCCAGTCAACAGATCTGGGTTTGATCCATCACCGTTCTTTAGCCCACTCTGCCACCCCAGTTCAGATATGGCCATATGCAAATCAGTCTAACCCTGTGCCTCATGGGAACAGTCCAGCCCGAACTGCCAAGCCATGCCTTCCCTGGACCTGAAACAAGCTTCCTAGGACCGGTTTCTGGCATTTCAGCCGTCTTCTGCCAGGCTTGCTTGAATCCAGTGGCAAAGTGAGCAAGGGACTCACGTCTGAGCATCCCCTGCCAACTTACGGCGAACAAAGCGGTACAAAAGGGGGTGGTGATGGACGGAGCATCAGAACCAATCAAACACTCACACCCAGTCAACAGATCTGGGTTTGATCCATCACCGTTCTTTAGCCCACCCTGCCACCCCAGTCCAGATATGGCCATATGCAAATCAGTCTGACCCTGTGCCTCATGGGAACAGTCCAGCCCGAACTGCAAGCCATGCCTTCCCTGGACCTGAAACAAGCTTCCTAGGACCGGTTTCTGGCATTTCAGCCGTCTTCAGCCAGGCTTGCTTGAATCCAGTGGCAAAGTGAGCAAGGGACTCACGTCTGAGCATACCCTGCCAACTTACGGCGAACAAAGCGGTACGAAAGGGGGTGGTGATGGACGGAGCATCAGAACCAATCAAACACTCACACCCAGTCAACAGATCTGGGTTTGATCCATCACCGTTCTTTAGCCCACTCTGCCACCCCAGTTCAGATATGGCCATATGCAAATCAATCTGACCCTGTGCCTCATGGGAACAGTCCAGCCCGAACTGCCAAGCCATGCCTTCCCTGGACCGGAAACAAGCTTCCTAGGACCGGTTTCTGGTATTTCAGCCGTCTTCAGCCAGGCTTGCTTGAATCCAGTGGCAAAGTGAGCAAGGGACTCACGTCTGAGCATACCCTACCAACTTATGGCGAACAAAGCGGTACAAAAGGGGGTGGTGATGGACGGAGCATCAGAACCAATCAAACACTCACACCCAGTCAACAGATCTGGGTTTGCTCCATCACCGTTCTTTAGCCCACTCTGCCACCCCAGTTCAGATATGGCCATATGCAAATCAGTCTGACCCTGTGCCTCATGGGAACAGCCCAGCCCGAACTGCCAAGCCATGCCTTCCCTGGACCGGAAACAAGCATCCTAGGACCGGTTTATGGCATTTCAGCCGTCTTCAGCCAGGCTTGCTTGAATCCAGTGGCAAAGTGAGCAAGGGACTCACGTCTCAGCATACCCTGCCAACTTACGGCGAACAAAGCGGTACAATTGTTGTTTTTGCTGTAGCACTGATCAGCAGTGACAAAGTGCCCAGAGACATAAAACCACCAATAAAAGGTCAGACAAATACAGGAGGAAGGCAAAAAGGTCTGGGATGATGCTGCAAAACGGGCCAAGTCCATCACAGCCCCCTTCCAGCCTAAAGCCAGCGTAGACCAATCAATACCTTGATGGGCTTCCCTGCTTGGGGCGATAGAACATGGACGCTGGCCCGCAACTGCAGGGGCACCTTCCAGTTCTACGCCAATCTTAGCCCATGTGGATCCCTCTGGCTCTGCTCTCAGAACCAGCTAAGCTAACCCATGGGGGCTCCTTAGCTATCCACAGCCAGGACCAGGTCCTAGGCCATCTAGGGGTCTTTGGTTCTTGCCATCTCGCAGAGTGACGGGCCATAGCCCCAGGTACATAGTATCCTTGCTCCTCTCTAACCCTCATATCAGTGCAGTCTCTGCTACTGTTCCCTCAACCCAGGGTCTTCACCCTCAGGTTGACCAGGGGTCACAGGAGAGGCTCTCCTCCCTGTACCCCTCCTTCTGGGGTTCCGGAAGATCCTCCTAGGAGAGGCACACTCAGAATATAAAACTGTCAGGGAGCTGGTATCGGCCCTCCCATACAATTCCACCACAAGTTCAGGATTTCTACCCTGCAATAGGTCTCCCAACCCAGGGACCAAACCCTCAGGTTGAACCGGGACCAGAAGTGAGTACTCCCTCCCCCTGCACCCCCTTCCAGAGCTCTGCACCCTCCCACCCGGAGTGGTACCCCCAGAAGACAAAATGGTAGGGACACTGCTAGTAGATGTCCTTCCCTCCAGGTCAGACATTACATCCTGAACCTGGCCTCTCAGCCCAGGGACTACACCCCATGGCTGAGCATTTGCCTGGCAAGCCAGGACTTCTTTAGAGCACACCTGCCAACCTCAAGGATAGCACATACCTCATGTGTTGCGTGACGGTCTGCCCGGTGCTGATCTGCTGACCACTGCCCATCTGACAGTGTGCGAAGACCCCCAAACTAGAAGTGGTGTCAACATGGTCATTCCTGGCGAGCTCTACCCTCAGAGCTGGCCCCTGACCCACTGGTTCTCCCATTGGGGACTGACTCCCCTGCTCACCCCTCCATCTGGGATTCTGCACCCTCCATTCAGGAGTGGAACTGCCAGACACCAGAACTGTTAGAACGCTGCTCACAGACGCCCCTCCAAGCTCTTCTGACACTATAAGATCCCCCTCAGGTGCTGACCTTCCAGTACAGACTAGGCTCCCCTCCTGGTGTTCACTCATGGAACCAACCAGGCTCTAGGACTGGGCATGGGCACCTTGGGACACACCCCATTCCCACTCCTTCTCTTCTGAGACAGGACGTGGGTCCCTACACCCCTCCCACTACATTGGAACATATCTGGGCCACTACGAACCTTTTCCACCACCCTCGGTTGGGAAATTCCTGAGCGACTCCCTTTAGGATCACTCCCAAATGCCTTTCCAGACCCTCTGGTACTCACCCAGAGGTCTGCCTCCTCTGCAAGTTCCCTGGGATCAGCGACCCCACACTCCAACAGGTGTTGGTGTAGCCCTAGAAAACAACAAGGGAGCATGTACTCTCTGACAATCAGATTGAACAGCCCTTCAAAATTGTTTGCTGTGCTACTCACCACCCAACCCTCCAGTGCATCACAACATTCATCCACAAACTGTCCCCAAGACTGTTGAGATAGTTTCCTACTGCCCCTGAACATCAACGTATACCCTTCAGGTGTGACACCCTCTGCCTGGAAAGGCAATGTGTAAAGAGTTTGCACAACACACTCAAACAGCAGCGACACACTAGGCACACCACAAAAGGTACTCCACACAAGGTTATATAAAAATATCCTTTGTATTATCCATAACAAAACATAACACAATTACATATATATCACTGTGCCACTAGGTACTTGTCATGACTTCACATGGATTATATAAATCACTAGGCCAATCGAGCCACTGTCATAATCATCACAATTTGGCTGACCTGACCAGTAACTACTGGTAGTAACTGTATTTAGTATAACACATTATGCATAGTGCAGCCTAGTAAACACTTGTTGAGTCCCACATTAGGAACCTAATGCCAACCGTAGGCATACCACCATTACTGCATGCATTTTAGTAATATACTGCCAATGTAAACTTAAATCCGGGCACAACACCTTCACATTGCCCGTTAGGTAGCAACTGCCTTCCCCTGCATAGGCTTCTGGGCTATCTGCCCGCCTACCACAGGGAATGCGGTAATTTCATAATCAGGGTCCCATCCTGGGTTCACCCTGCAATGTCCGCAGGAGCAATAAAAAGCCCCCAACAATGTACCAAATCAGCAGCTGCCCGCGATTGAGCAGTGCTGCTGCTGGCAACCAAATACGTAGGAGACCTCTCCCGTTCTCAGGCTGTGGCTCTGAGTGGGGCCGGACCTTGATCCCGCCCAATATTGAGGCAGCACCTCAATGCCACCATAGGCAGCGCAATGTCCACAATCAGTAGATCTCTCTGAAATAGAAGACCAAATGAAGCCTGTAGTGGCCCGCGTTCTGGCTGCTCCGCAGTGCTGCCTTTAAGCCGGAGGTGTTGGGGACAACACTCACCTGCGTCCGGTCGTAGCAGTATCCTGGCCTGACGCCAGCTGCCTGTACCCATTTGATACTGCCCCAGCAGGTTGGGAAGGGGTAATCACTGCCGGCCACACACGGAACGAAGTCTCCATCGAATTTTGCTGTCCTCGGCTGGGCCTGTTCACTGCAGTGGGCCACGCCAAGAACCAGGCTTCCAGTTGCCTCTCTCTTTCTCAGGGGGAGCCCCGCCCACAACCTGGCTCAGCCTCTGCCTGGCTTTCATTTTGTCGCCGCGTCCGGCTTTCTGGCCAGGAGCCTCTGACCAAAAAAATGCAGGGTGGGCTTCCACCCGGACCTTGGACCTGCGGCGTCTCATGCTGCACTTCGGGTGAATGAGCCCGGTCTCCAGGTCTGGCAATAGTTTCAGCCCTCACCACGTGCTCCCTTTAAGGCACCACAGGATGCTCTTCATGCTCTCTCCCTTAAGCAAAAGACGGGAGAGGGGAAAGAGCTCTCAAGACCCTATGCAGCGCTCCACATGCGCTGTGAGATAGCAGGGTGAAAATCCAGCAATCACCACGCGCTGAGTCCAAAAATCACACAGGGCAGAGCTGGGCACAGGCAGGCAAGCACACAGGGTCACTAACTAGAGTAGAAGTCATTTTAGCCAACCAGCAGGCAGCAGGTCAGTTGCAAGTGGCAGTTCCTCCTGGCACACTGCAGTCCACGCAGTGTCTTCTCTTCAGTTCTCTCAGTTCAAAAAACATGGCGTCACAGCCTCAATATTTATAGTCCGCATGTCTTTGTTCTCCCCTGGCACAGGTCTCTGGGCCTAGTCCAAACCAGTTCTGGGGGCACTTTAACGCCTTCAGTGCCCATGACGAGCTGGACTCGTCATGGGCCGCGGTTGCGTTGTGCCCATGATGAGTTCAGCTCGTCATAGACCCCGCCCGCTAATGCAACGGCCGGCACAGGGCGGGGAAAGGGGCGGGCACTGAAGGGGTTAAAAATACAATTAACAGTGAACAACACCCTCCTTTCTTAGTGTAAGCCTTGGCTCCAGACACACCACAGGGGGCAGAGACGTCATTGTGGAAGGCAGGCACAGCTCTATTCAGGTGCAGGTGCTACTCCTACCACCACTCCAAATGCAGACCAGGCCTCTTCAGGTGCCAGGGGAAACTCCTCCCACTACTCTAAATTCAGCCAAGGTTTAATTAGCCTAGCGCTGGTTACCCAGGCAGGGCAGGACAAACCTCAACCCCCCCAGGGACTGGCTGGAGTGAATTCACATCCCCTTATTCCTGCCAGTCAGGGCCAGACGGTCACTACACATCAGGCAGGCACAAAGACACATAGCATACAGAAATGCCCACTTCTAAAAGTGGCATTTCTAAATTAGCAAAAATAAATCTGCTTTCACCAATAAGCAGGATTTATCACTACTATTCTAAACATACCACACACTACCCTTCTCATGTCAGGAATTACCACTGAAGCACAAATCAGGGAATCCCCCATGCAAACCTAGGAGAGGGCAGCCTCACAGCAGCAAGAAACCAAATAGGCTGTTTTTCACTACCAGGAAAAGCCACACAGTTAAGGGACATGCCCTACCTTTTACCTACACCAAACCCTGCCCGTATGGCTGGCTAGGGCCTACCGTAGGGGTGACTGATATGTAGTAAAAGGGGAGTTGCAGATGTGGTAACCACTTTATGGACCACGTCACAGCGGCATTAAACTGCACCTGCAGGCCCTGCAGTGGAAGAGGCCTGATACAGGTTTGAAAAGCTACTTTGATGGGTGGTGCAAGCAATGCTGCAAGCCCACCAGTAGCATTTAATTTACTGGCCCTGGGTATATGAGATACCACTGTACAACCGACTGACAGGTAAATTAAATATGCCAAACCAGTGTAGACCAATCTTACCAAGTTTACCATAGAGAGCACAGGCCCTTTAGCACTGATCAGCAGTGATAAAGTGCCCAAAGTCATAAAATCACCAGCAAAAGGTCATGAAAAATACAGGAGGAAGGCAAAAAGTTCTGGAATAACCCCGCAAAAAGAGCCAAGTCCAACATGACCGCATTTGTATTAGACATTTTTCTTAGTCATTGTGGCTTGTATTCTGCATACTAAAGCACAATAGTTAAAATATACATTTTAAACTTTTCTTGTGTCTCTTTCGGGTCTTATGGTGGACTAGTATGAGTGGGAGAGTGGGAGGGTGTGTCCCGTAACCACGATTCCTCTGTGAGTGAGTAGGTGGGCAAGTGAGACACTGTAGCTGGTCGGTCCTGGTCACATGGGTACTAAGGTGGTAGGATGACTCAGTCCCTGCCTACTAAGGCTCCATGGTCCCAAGCATAGTTCCATGCAGCTGCACCTTGTGGCAGGCACCTTGAAGTGCCTTCCACGATGTGCAGGGATTACCTGCACCTCACATTTTACAATGGGAGCATGCATTTCGTGGAGTTCCGCATCGCAGAACTCCGTGAACTCCTCCCAGGCCTTGTGATAATTCGTGCTTTTTCGAGGCAATAGTTGCTGGCATAATGTCATCACGTGCTTGGCTTCAGAGGATAATTTCCTACTGTTGAGATTGTAATTTCACATACACATGGAGGCATTTCACAATCTAAAATCATAGGTTTTTATGTTACCTTATGTTATGTTACTTTGATTGTGTTTAGCATGCTTGTGCCATTGTTGTGCTTTTGAGTTTCTGAAAAGTTTGTTTCTGTTTTGAAGAGGGGATTTCTATCGACTTGTCTGTGTTTGGCCTGATTAGGTGACCCTAATCCGGAGCATCACTTCCTCCATATCTCTCAAAGACCCTGCCTTTATCCTGCGTCTGTTTTACTTAGAAGTTGTGCCCCTCTAGTATCCTTCTTGAGTCTAGACCTCAATATAGCTTCTTGTTACGCATTTTTATCACAACCTATCACTGCTGCCCGAGGAATACGATACTTTATACCACAAATTAGTACATGCCATAACTGAATGGCCTCTAACAGACATTTGGGTGGAGCAGTTACTTGCGGTGTGCAGTATCTACATTTGTGATACAAATTCCCCGAAAAAACATGTAAGGTTTATCCTCAGTGGCTGCCAGAGCCCTCCCTTAAGAGCCCCGTGCAAATAACTCCTTCTGTCCCTGGGCGCAAATCCTGTCACCATAATGAAAGTCATTTTAACATTTTTCACACAACGTTCTACTTATATTTACTTTGCTATAGAGAAGGCACTTTTTGTGAAACACCTGGGGTATGGCAGGAGGCGGAGGATACAGGCCACGCTAAGTTAATGTGTTACAGGTGTTTTCTTTGCTATAGAAAATGCACTTTCCTTGAAGCACCAGGGGGCTGGCATGAGGCGGAGGGATACAGAAAACGCTAAGATAATCATTGACAAGATGACGGTCTCATCTGCTTTAAATAACTGAATCCGCGCCGGCCTTCTTTCTTGATATCTCTCTCCAGGCGTGGACTGTTGACAACTCGCGCTTTAAGGTAAGGGATCTTCAAATGCTGTACTGATGCTTGCTACGAGAGGCACTCTAAGCTTTTTCTTTTACTTATTATATTCGGTTATGATATAGTCCAGTATGGGACAAAGGGGAGGGTTTGAGGCTTCGAATGACCATCCACCCTACACATGGGCACTGCACTGTAGTTACTCAAGCGACAGGTATAAGTAGTTGACGTGTTTGTAAATTAACTAAATACATCCGTATCAGCAGCATTTCACTTTTAAAGGGAAAAACAAACCGCGCGCTATTTATTTATGCATCCAGCGCATATAGAAAATATGTATTTTATTTAAAGCTGTGTGCTTCAAAAGGGAGCCCTTCTGGCTACACCCCTACCACTAATTATTCTCTCATAATTATTATGTAAACTTTTAAATACTGCAAACAGTCTAAAACATTGGACGGGGGCTAATATTCTACTGAAAAATATTCAGTGGTACAAATTCCCACATTAATGTTAATAGCATGGTGGCCGATTCACTCACCCTCCTAATTACGATTCAGAATGGGCAGGAACACATTTTCCTACTCGTAAAACCGGGTTAGAACATAATAAAGAACAATTAGGTGTATTCCAGCCCTATCGTTTTGCCACTCATGTGTTATGTGACTGCAACATGTTTTTGTACATCAGGGCCTTAGTCACTAGCTCGCACTCTCCGACATCCGCCAAAAGTATCTAGCGCTTGTCCTAAAACAGGAAATGTCACCACCACTCTGACCACTGATGTTTTAAAATACCTTGTGGCGGAGGGAGGGAGATGAGTACAAGTGTTACACATACTCATTAGAATCCTGAAAACTTGCAAGGGCATTGGAGGGACTACTTTGAAGTGCTTCTCCTCATCCTTAAAACCCTGACCTCAAATAATCAAATGGAAGGGCTCCCGATTGAAGCCAACCTTTATAACTCAAGCCGTCTCACAGAGCTCTGCACGGTTTAGTACAATCGCCAGTCTCCACATGGAGCCTTTGACCTTAATTCTCCTACTTGCTAGGATTACTTATCATCTATACCCCAAACATAGCCAACACTCTCTAACCTCTCTCAATGATGTGCTGCTACTAAACCAATAATTGCTGAAGTCCAAGTTTAACTCCAAAACTCAACCCACAGAAGACACAACTGCTAGTCATCTGCCCGCCACACAGCTCCCCTCATATCCAGGACTGGATGGCATGTATGGACACCCTCAACCATGTCCCGAAAATCATCAGCTCCGCAAGATCACTGGGAATAACACTCAACAAGAACCTCAACCTGATAGCCCACTTCAATGCTGTCGCCAAAACAGTGTCACACAGCCTAATACTGATGAAAAAACTCAAGCCGTTAATCCCTAAGAACGACCTCAACGAGGTGGTACAGGGGCTAGTCATCTCCAGAATGGACTACGAAAAAACAACACAACCCACATGGCTCCCCTTTCGGCCACACTTAACCAGCCAGGCTTGTTTCCGGAACTCACAGACATGATCAGCCGCGGTCCGTGCAGGTAACAGCGGTGGGGAGGTGGGGCCGAGTAAGGGGGAATTTCGAGGGACGATGCCAAGGGAAAATTATTTATTTATTTATTTTCCCCTCGGCATCGTCCCTCGAAATCCCCCCTTAGTCGGCCCCACCGCTGTCACCTGCACGGACCGCAGCTGCACATGATCACATCACCCCAATACTTAACAAGCTCAGCTCACTTCCTGACAAATCTAATGCAATCAAGCACGCTACTGCTTATACATGCGCTCAGTCATAACCTTAGGCTCATGCTACTTCATATTACCTGTACATAGTGTAAGTAAGCGACACCTTGAAATGTTAACTGCTACCTGTACATATTGTAAGTTAGCTGTACTTGTAAGTTTTATTCACGCACTCTGTTACGGTAACCTGTGCTATGTACACAACTCTGATACCCTTGTATCCTGTTCGCGCTCTATAGCACCCTTATATAAATAAAAAATAGGGGAGTTCACAAATGAAAATGGCAATTGGGGTGCAATCTTATTGTCACATTTCTGACTCCCTAAAAAAGAGCAGACTTAGGATAGCCACAGGATAGCTCAGTGAGTTGAATTCTTTCCACTGATGAATGTGGTGATGTGGAGGTCATTAATTGAAGCCCAGCCCGGCTGAATATGCCTTCCAGTTCCATCCCCCTGAGGTCTGTAAATTAAAAGCCAAAATTGTGTGATGGCAACATCTGTTATTCACAGTTCTTGAACAGAAAGATGTGTGGTCTTAAATGCTTTATAAACAGATTAATACAATATTGGAATAGAAGGCAAAAAGATTGGGACGAAAAAAGGTACAATGAGAGTAATGCCTAATGAAAGGATGAAAGTGAAATACCCGAGCTATTAGAGACATATATATATATATATTCACAGAAAAAACCATAGGTTTCAGGCACGTTATAGTTAGGAATTAGCATTTAAAAAACCTCAGAAATTCACTGAAAAAACCATAGGTTTCAGGGGTGTTATAGTTAGCTGGACTTTTCACTTGTACAAAACCATTGAAATTCCCCCGTTATAGTTAGTTCAGCTAACTATAACTCGGGCGCCCGCAATGCACTGCTGATGACGTCACATATTACATCACTCATGACATGGTCAGTGACATCACTCATGACATCACTGATGACATCTCAAATGACATCACTGATGACATCACTGATGACATCATCCAGTGAATGTGTGTTTTTCTGAAAATTAAATATGTTTTATATATGTATATCTCAAGGTCGATGGAAGAATAAATGGGTATATAAGTGTCTAAATGGATGATTTGTTTTTGAAAAATTGATTGTGTAACTGACTGATTAAGTGTATCATAGTGAATACATGGCTTAGTGAGTAATGTTTAAATATGTAAATATCTGTATCAGTCTCTCACTTTGTGTATAAGTGGCTGCATGGGTTGGTGAGTAGCTACATGGGTGTCTATATAGGTTATTAGTTGGTTTTTTGAGTATCAGTCTGAGTGTCTGCATGGTTCGGTGGGGGGTATTACGTAGTGCATAGGTGCATGAATGAGTGACTCACTGTTTGTATGTGTTGAACACAGCATGTGTGCAGGACTGTATGGGTGGATGAGTGTGTGTATGGGTGTGTTAGTGAGTGAATGACTGTCTCAATAGTGTCTTTATGAGTAACTACATATGTTTTAAACTAGTATATGTGACTATTGGTGTATATATGTGAGTATATGTGAGAGTGAGAGATTGAAAGAGTTCCTGTATGAATAAGTATGTGTTTCTATAAGTGATTGTTTAAAAGACTAAGTATGTGTAAGTTTCCGTAGAAGTAAGTATGCTGGTGTGTGTATAACTGTATATGCAAGTAAATGTATGTTTGATTCTTTATTAGCATGAGTGACTATGTGTGTGAGTAACTCTATGGATGAGTGGCATTGTGTAACAGGATGTATAGGTGTATGAGTACATATGATGAGTGAGTACATGTATGAGTGACTGTATAGGACTGTTGGTGAATGAGTGGATGTGTATGTGGATCTTAGAATTACTGAAGAGGTTGTTGTAACTGGTATTGGTATGTCCATTGTTTTGAAAATTTTAGTCTCTATTTTTGAATGTGTGTATCAAAGGTTATATTAGGGTGAGAGGAGGTCTGCCACTCTATCACAAGGATGATGTCATCAGTGATGTCATCAGTGATGTCATTTGAGATGTCATCAGTGATGTCATGAGTGATGTCACTGACCATGTCATGAGTGATGTAATATGTGACGTCATCAGCAGTGCATTGCGGGCGCCCGAGTTATAGTTAGCTGAACTAACTATAACGGGGGAATTTCAATGGTTTTGTACAAGTGAAAAGTCCAGCTAACTATAACACCCCTGAAACCTATGGTTTTTTCAGTGAATTTCTGAGGTTTTTTAAATGCTAATTCCTAACTATAACGTGCCTGAAACCTATGGTTTTTTCTGTGAATTTCAAAGGTTTTTTAAATGCTAATTTCTAACTATGCCTACAGAGATAGGACATGTGAAGAAAGAAGAAAAAATGCACAGAAAGAAACAAAAGAAGTGCAGAAAGAAGCAACAGAAGTCCTCAAATACGAAGATAAGTGCAGGAAGAAGGATAACGTGCAGAAAGAACAAAAAGAAGAGCAGAAAGAAGCCTTGTTGCAAAATCATCCTGTACCCTCAACTTTTTCAGACGGATACTGGTGGTAACTGAGCCTGACTAACCAGTCCTAGAGCCAGTGCTATGTTAAAAGACACTTAGAATACAGTGAAAACACCTACATACACTAGGGAACATTATGCGTTGGGGTCCCCCTGTGATTAGCATGACCTCCTCTGTAAGCCCCTAGTATATAAGAGGGCATGGGGATTAAAACTACCTCTTAAAACAGGCCACAGGGCGTTTTTGCACACGTTAACTCAGGCCCCGTCCCCTCCCTTCACCACTGTGTAAACACGCCCTGTGTCCATTTTTAGTTGGGAGATTAAGTTCATTTGAATCCTGAGGGTCCCTGGGGTCCAACTAGCCCACTAGGTACCTCCAGTAAGTGCCACAGAGCTGCGTTGCAGAGAGGTGTAAAAAGTGGCACGGCCTGGACCACCTCTCTGCAATGCAGCTCAGTGGCGCTTACTGGAAGAACTTGGTGGGCTAGTTAGCCCCCAGGGGCCCTCAGTATTGAAGGGAAATTATATCCCCAATTTAAAACGTGCCATAGTGCGTGTTTGCACACGTCACCTCAGGCCCCGTCCCCTCCCTTCACCACTGTGTAAACGCGCCCTGTGGCTGTTCTAAGTTGAGAGATTAAGTCCCCTTGAATCCTAAGGGTCCCTAGGGTCAAACTAGACCACTAGGTACCTCCAGTAAGCGCCACAGAGCTGCGTTGCAGAGAGGTGTAAAAAGGGGCTTGGCCTCAGAACACCTGGCTGCAGCGCAGCTCCCTGGCGCATACTGGAGATACCTGTTGGGGGCGCGTTTGCAGAGTGCTGCACGGAGGGGGCATGGCCTCCGGCACGATGCCAGTCTTTTATTTATTTTAGTTTTTTAAGAAGGGGGGCTGTTTGGTTCCCCTTCTTATTCTAATTTATTGGCCCTGATGACCCCATCCCCCAGGGCCAGTCTCCTAATTATATTTTTTTGACCCCAATCCCCAGGGCCGGCCACTGTTTTTTAATTTTTTTAAAAAATATATATTTATAGACACACCTAGGACATGCTGGACAAACCGTACGTACCTATCACCATGACGATTTGCGTGATATTCATTAAAAGGCGACTATGCATGCAATGAATCCACGTGGAATGTATTTACACCACTAGTGAAGCTCTGACATGTCTGATGCCCTACCGTGCCTAATCCCGGTAGACACCCTTGTCGTTTATTTATACAAACTTGGGTAGCTATTGACGGGCACATTTAATACACATGCACACCAAGCCATTCAAAGGGGATTCGACAAAAATTCGACCAAAACTATGCAAGAAACCCCCCTCACGGTTAATAAAACACACATCCACTGCCGGATGTGTAATACTTTTTATTTTACTCTCTGGAAAGGGGACGAACATCACTTGAGAGTCACAGCGCGCTCCTGACAGAGCCCAATGCTGTGTTACACCCACCATTGCCTGCCGTGTGCCACACACCTCTGTGTTGTATTCCACTAGCTAGTGCATATGCTATGACACTCTCTAGCCCATGTGCACTGTAACACCACCCCGTGAATATGTCATGCCACACTTGTCTTCGCACGGGTTATATTGCCCCATCTAACGTGCCTTTCTCGATGCCTATGTTATAACGCACAGTGCTATGCCATACATATTACAATCTGGGATCCATATCTTTGTCACAGTGCATATGCAACCTTACACTCCCCAGCACATATTTTATATTACAACTTTAGAGACTAGTTAGGTTACACAACACTGCCCTGTGCATATTACACTCCAAGGCGCATATCGCATAGCACGCGCTAGTGCCTGTGCTATCTCGCGCTCTCCAATGAATCTGTCATTGCGCACAATGTATTGCATATTATATTTCACGCCCGGTTCATCTTATATCACACTTTTTGGTGCATAGTTTATACCATACACTATATCTAGTTTTCATTTTCAATCGTGCTCTCAGGACTATGTTCTATATAACACTGTGTTCACCTACCCTTTTCACGGGCATTACATTTTGCGATTGGGGGTGGAGGGTCAGGGGGTGTTTCTGCCAAGTGAGCCCGGAGTCACAGTCACAAACGTCCTCTTCTTCCTGAATAAAAGTGAGATTATGCTGCATACTTGTTCATATTTTAAGTAGTTCGCACAGACACAATGTTTTAAAAACAATAAAGTTCCTAATACCCGCCTTCTCTGAACAGTTAGCTTGCTGCCCCATCCCCTTCCTCCCTATCCTCTGTTGTGTGAATCCATGGACTAGCCTCCTCCCTCCTGCCATGCATGGTCTGATGTGCTGCCACTGCCCTCAGTATGATGTACCAGTCCACTCCTCCTGCCCTCCATTGCCCAATTCTATGCCCCATCATTGACCTCCTGCTTAAACTCTGTGCTTAGCTTGCTGCCCCTATTCTCCTTCCCCCTGCCCTCCGATGTCTTTGTGCATGCCCCTGCTCCATCCTTTTTGCCCACCATGTCCCATGGACCTGCCACTCCTATCTACTCTGAGTGTTCTGTTGAGCTGCCACTCCCCTCCCACCTGCCTAGCATTGTCAGATGACTGTAACCTGTCCCTGCCACCTCCACCCTGCCTGTCCACATGCCATGCCCCTATCCTCTTCCTCCTGTCCTACATGGTCCATTGTACTGCCACACCCTTCTGCTCTCCCTGGTCTGTTGTGCTGCAGCTGCTCCTCCTGCCTGCCACGTGTGGTCTGTTGTGAGGTCCCTTCCCCTGAACTTTCTTGTCTGTGCACAGGTCCTGACCCTCCCTTCTATCCTCCATCGTCCTTTGTGCATGCCCCTCCACCCTCCTTCTTGCCCATCATAGCCATTGTGCTGCCACTAACCCTCCCACTTGCCATGCATGGTCTTCTGTGCTGCCATGGCCCCTCCCACCTTCCCTGTGTGGTCAGTTAGCTGCCCCTGACCCCCTCCCACCTTCCCTCCATGGTCTGTGTGTATGCCATCACAGTCTCACTGTTGCTCTTCATGGTGTGTCTTGCTTCTAGTGCCCATCCTGCCTGACCTCCATGGCTATCTTGCTGCTCCTGCCCTGCCCCATTGCCCCCAGCCCTACTCCCTCCCTCCTGGCTTGTCTGTTCCATTGTAATGCCCCTGATCCGTCCCTCCTGCCCTTTATGGTCTGTTATGCTGCAGCTTTCTCTCCTGTCTGTCCATTATGGTCAGCTAGCTACCATTGCCTCTTGCCCCTCTGTTCTCTGTTGTCCATGTGCATGGTCCTGTCCCCTCTCTCTTGCTTTCTATGGATTGTTGTGCTGCAATCCCGTCCTGCATGCCCTGTGTGGTGTATTGTGCTGCTGCAAACCCTGATGCCTGCCCTGCAGGGTCAGTTTGGTGCACCTCTCCATGTCCCTCCTGTCCTCTGTTATCCAAGTCCATGTCCCTATCCCATTTCCTTCCATGATCCAATGTACCATACTTGCGAACATTTTGAACTTGGTAAGAGGGAGATTTTGAAAAAAAACTGGGGTATTGATTTTCCCCTTTGAGTTACATTGAAAAAGAGGATATTGTAGACAGGAGACAGATCAAATAAAGCCCATTTGAGCTTAAAAACATTGGACGTTTCCTGGCTGAATCGGGTCTGTTGGCATGTATGGTTGTACTACCATTGCCTCTTCCTTCTGCCCACAATGTTCTATTACATTGCCACAGGCTTGAAGGAGGGTAGATTTTGTATCACAGGGGGCCCCTGGCCCGTTCTGTCCACACCTGAAGTATGAGACCCTTGTCCTTGCCCTGCCAGCTGCATTTGTAGGCCGTATTAAATTGACCAGCGGGTCCTGTGTTGCTATATAATTATCCTGAGGCATCCTTACCACTCAGCCAGTATAAAACCCCTGTGTAGGCCCTTCTGTTCAATATGTAGGCCTCTTTGTTAAATTGACCATAGCTCTGCAATTTTAGTGTATAGCAGTCTGAAGGCAGGTCTGCGAGGCCTTCTGCTCCAAACCAGTAGCCCCCACCCTACCTGAGTGCTCCGTGCTCGGTATCAAAGTTCAACATCCCCCTGAAGCTGTCGACATACAGTAGGCTGCATCCTGGACTGGTACTTGCTTCCTGGGCAGGTTTCCCGCTTTTAAGGAAGTGGCAACCGCAGAGCGTCAAGTTAGGAGAACTGAGGAGATTTTATACATGAATATATTGAATTCCCGTACAATACCCATTATTTTCTGCTTGCTCTATGGAACTTACGATAAGCGATTGGCCTGAGAGACTGACCTTTTCACCCAGTCCATTGTCAGCATTAAGTGGGTAAATGACGAAATGTCTGGTAAAATCTGCAGACGAAGCTTTTGGGTAGCATACGTAGGTAGATGTAGCGTGCAAAGGAGCCCACAAAATGATATAAAAAGGGAGCACCCACAGATATCGACGGACTACCTCGCCGTCTGTATGTAGGTTAACAGGCAGTGCAGGTTTTCCCCAAGAGCTGGGAGCTCTTGTCTTCCTTTGCTTAAAATGTCTTGCTCTGCTTTGCTTGAAGTATCTTATTCTATTTTACCTATATGAAATGTCATGTTATGTTTAACCATTGTTCTCTTTACTTTTGCATTTAAAAGATTTTGTATTGTAATTGCAGGAATGCTTGCTCTAAGAGTAAACGTGAGTGTTCCTAGGTAACATTTTCCTTGGTGTAACTTGTTTCTCATGATGCATTTATAGATGTGTTTTCTCTCTCTCTCTGTCAGTACATTAATTGAGATACAGAGAATATCATGACAGCTGTATGATTATCTGGAGTCTGTATTTTGTACTTTATGTCTCTATTCTGCGGTTTCTTTGAAGTTGCATCTTCTCATTAAACTGCCATTGTATTCTGCCTCCAATTCCATGTCTCATATGTCTGTTTTCTTCATTTTTGGAGCAAGCGTTCCTAGGCACCCCGGCTCAACTTAACGTGCCCCTTTTGTCCCTGACTCACTCTCCTGCTCAGTTCTGTGGTGGCTCCCGGGGATCTGGGGACCGCCCCTAGCTTCCTTGACCCGTAATAGATCTTGCCTCCAACAGCCTCTCTTGCAAGTCCTGTATTGTTGGTTTGTTGCCCCTGCCCCCCTTTCCACTGCCCTCCATAGTCTGTTGTGCTTCCACGGCCCTTCCTGCCTGCTCAGTGTGGTTAAATTGTTGCCTTTGCACCCTCCTACCTGCCTTCAATTTTCAGAGTCCGTGCCCCTGGCCTCTGCCTCTCAACAGTATCCTAATGAACAACTAGATTGCTAACATTCTATATTTATTACAAAAGTGTGGAACGCCTGACATCATCTTGATGTAATCAAAACTGTAATACCTAGAGCATTTCCTTTAGAAATTACATATATGAGAGGGTCTTATTGGCATCAAAATTATGGTTAGTGCTCTAAAAGGCTAAAATAAGGACATATTTTCTGAGTTTTCAAATAGCGACAAAGCACTTTTAAATTATTTGTTATCTTTATGTTTTTTTATCCAGTTGACCACTTGATTAAATGTTGCACTTAGGGGAGATGATGTGGTGTTACTTCCAGAACTGCAGACTTTGCAACTGGGGAACCAGGTTGAAGTTTCTGCTTCAGCTCGACATTCTGTGATTCTGGTCAAATCACTTAGTCTCCCCATGTCTACAACCAAAATGAATGTGTTCTTGTGTGATGTAACCAATGCTCATGTAAAGCACTCCAATACCTGACAAGTCTGCACTATATAACACTGCAAAAACACAAAATAATAAGTGTTTTGCACACTTCTGTCATTGGGCTATATTTGGGCTACATCTGGGTGATTTTGGGCTACATTTGGGCTCTTTTGTCTCCGGTGGCCATCTTGGGAGATTTATTTGTTATGAAGTTTCCTAATTTCCTCATGTACTGCAGTCTCCTCAGTAGGAAATGCTTTCAGTTTTTTACTTTGATTCCATCATGAAGGTATTCAGATATGTCACACATTTGCCATAAATTCTGAATGTTAGCACTCTAGTTGCTCATTAGATCACTGTAGTAAAACTACTGCACCATGGAAGTCTGCTCCTGGTATTAAAAGTGCATGTTTCAGTCTGCATGTCAGAATTTTTTAATGAAATAGAAGAGGATTTGAGAAGTCACTCAAAATGTGCCCTCATTTTCTTTCTTCAGCATTAATCATAATTTCTATGGCAAAATGAACCTCCTCATTGTGTTCCTTTTTAAATTAAATGTTTTAAGTGTTACCAGTTTATTCCAATCAAGATGGCTTCAGGTGTGCCATACTTTTGTCATAATGAAGACAGTAAGCGCTCTAGTTGTTTTTAAGAACATTCTGGGACATTCTGTCATTGGGCTATACTTGGGCTACATCTGGGTGATATTTGGGCTACATTTGGGCTCTTTTGTCTCTGGTGGCCATCTTGGGAGACTTATTTGTTATGAAGTTTCCTAATTTCCTCATTTACTGCAGTCTCCTCAGTAGGAAATACTTTCAGTTTTTTACTTTGATTCCATCAAGAAGGCATTCAGATGTGTCACACATTTGCCATAAATTCAAAATGTTAGCACTCTTTTTGCTCATTAGATCACTGTAGTAAAGCTACTGCTCACCAGGGAAAACTGCTGCTGGTATTGAAAGTGCATGTTTCAGTCTGCATGTCAGAATTTTTTAATGAAATAGAAGAGGATTTGAGAAGTCACTCAAAATGTGCCTTAATTTTTCTTTCTGCAGCACTAATCATACTTTTTATTGAAAAATGAACCCCCTCATTTTGTTTCTTTTTAAATTAAATGTTTTAAGAGTTACCACTTTAATCCAAGCAAGATGGCTTCAGGTGTGCCATACGTTTATCATAAGTAGGACTGTTAGCGCTCTAGTAGTTCTTTGGAACACTCTGGGAAGCTGCAGTAGAACACAAAGGAATCAACTGACAGTCTCTGCCCTTGTTGGATGTACATGTTTTACTGAGAATGTCAGACTTCATTCTCACATGACTGAGAAAGATAATGTGAATTTACAGAAAATAAGCTCTCAGTTTAGCCTATAGATCACCTTCCAAACCTCTGTGGTAAAAGCATGAGAAAATATTTTTCTCTCAATCATGATATCCCAGCAGAAGGCTTTTTCACATGGTGAAATCACCTTAGAACATACCACAATTCCTAAAATGAGTATGGTACCATCAACAAATGATTTATAATGTAACTAAAGTCTTAAAACCTTCTATTAACTGCAATGCTTTTTAATGAGGTGCTATCATGTATATTGGTCCCAAGATGGCTGCCAACACTTCTTGGATGAAGTGCTGACAGCCAATCAGATCTCAGGATGAGATGTGTGGTTAGGCTCCGCCCACATATATATATGCTTTTAAATGCTATTTTCTCAGGATCTACTGAACAGATTTACACCAAACCTACAAAAGGCACTTCCTTGACCTGAGGACTACCTCTCTGCCAAATTTCAAGTAATTCTGTTCAGCCGTTCGGGCTGTAGCTGTGTCTAAAGGTCCTATGGAAAAATGCATGGGAAAAACGCGTTTTGGGACCCCCCTTTTATCTCAGCCCCCGCTTGACGAATCCCCCCGAGACTTTCAGGGTAGGAGCGGCAAGATTTGAAAAAAACCTTGAATGATTAAAAACAATATTGAGGCAGCTACAAGATTTAAGCAGTTTGAACAAACCCTTAACTTCATAAATATGTAAAAAAATCTTCACTAGAATTCAAACCATTCGGAGTCTTACAATCCAGCTCCAGAATGTATTTGGTCTCTAGCTTGCGTAACATAGCCTCACGGTCACCTCCTCTTCTTAGTGGAGGGACCGAGTCCACAACAAAATATTTGAGCTCCAATGATTTTTTGAGTGTGTCTCTCCAAAATGTCTAGCAACCGGATATGTTGTATCCCCATTGCTTATTGCCTGTAGCTTGGTGCTGCCTACGTATCGCAGGTCACAGGGATATATATATATATATATATATATATATATATATATATATATATATATATATATATATAGTGCTTTAAGTGGGCCGGGTCCTGCTGGTGCTCAGCACTGGCAATTCTAAAAAAACACATGCTTAGGCAGGTCTGTATTGGGCTCCCTGTTTTTGCCCTCATGGTGAAATAAAACTGAAGCACTTTTTCATTGTTTTTGCTTATTTATCTTACACAACTAACAACCATTGGCAAAGCCAATAGCCCTGACTTGTTGTAGGTGTAATGTTACCTGTTGTATTATATGTCTGTATGCAATAACAGATACAGTAAAATACCAGGCAGCGGCACACTATGCTAAGCACAGATTTTTTGCTTCTGTATTTTTAAGCCACACCCTTAATAACATCGGCCATGCCCCTTGAAGAGACCCCTGTGTGTATATATATATATATATATTACCTACTGGCGGTCGCCAGTAGGTAGTTATAGTTAGGACCACGTTTCCATAGGAAAACCTCAACATTCTATTTTGAATAACTTTGGCGCCGGTCGACGAATCCTCGCGAATTTCTCAAAATAGGTGGGGCGCTACGCTCCGCTCCTACCCTGAAAGTCTCGGGGGGATCCGTCAAGCGGGGGCTGAGATAAAAGGGGGGTCCCAAAACGCGTTTTTCCCATGCATTTTTCCATAGGACCTTTAGAACGAGCTACAGCCCGAACGGCTGAACAGAATTACTCAAAATTTGGCAGAGAGGTAGTCCCTAGGTCAAGGAAGTGCCTTTTGTAGGTCTGGTGTAAATCTGTTCAGTATTTCCGGAGAAAATAGCATTTAAAAGCATATATATATATATATGCGCGCAGGGTGCGCGCACCGTGCGAGCACCGTGCGAGCACCCTAACGTGCGCGAGCGTAATTCTGATTGGTGGTTACATGTTAGTCAACGTTCGAATCGGTCGAAATCAGGAAGTGTCGGCCGCCATTTTGTTTGTTTTCAGTGCGAGAGTGAAAAAGGAAGGTGGCGAACGTGAAAAGGGGGCAGGGTAGAGAGTTCCTGACCCCCTAGCCTTTGTCAGGGGGTCCCTGAAGGACCCCGAAGGCAAAAAAAAAATTTTTTTTTTTTTAAAAATCGCGGGGGTGCGCGCACAGTGCGCGCACCCTGAAAAACACAAAAAAAAAATTTTTTTTTTTGCAAAAAAAAAATAATAATTTGCAGGGTGAAAACCAAAAAAAAAAATAATAATAATTTTTAATACGTAGTTTATTGTAAAATAAATATATAAAAAATAATACATAAATAAATTAGCATTTAAAAAACCGTACAAATTCACTGAAAAAAACATAGGTTTCACACACGTTATAGTTAGGAATTAGCATTTAAAAAACCTTGCTAATTCACTGAAAAAACCATAGGTTTCACACATGTTATAGTTAGCTGGACATTTTACTGATAAAAAACCAATGAAATTCCCCCGTTATAGTTACTGTAGGCAACTATAACTCACGCGACCGTAATCCTCTGCTGATGACATATGTGTCTTTATGAAAAAAAAATATTTGTAATATATGTATAGCTAAAATTTAATGGAAGAAGACATGGGCAAATAAGTGTCTAAATACAGTATTAGCATCAGCAGAGGATTGCGGTCGCGTGAGTTATAGTTGCCTACAGTAACTATAACGGGGGAATTTCATTGGTTTTTTATCAGTAAAATGTCCAGCTAACTATAACATGTGTGAAACCTATGGTTTTTTCAGTGAATTATATATATATATATATATATATATATATATATTCACTTAAAAAACCATAGGTTTCACACAGGTTATAGTTAGGTGGACATTTCCCTCGTAAAAAACCAATGAAATTCCCCCGTTATAGTTAGTTCAGATAACTATAACTCGGGCGCCCGCAATCCACTGCTCATGACGTCACATATTACATCACTCATGACATGGTCAGTGGCATCACTCATGACATCACTGATGACATCATCCTTGTGATAGAGTGGCGGTTGCGCGAGTTATAGTTATCTGAACTAACTATAACGGGGGAATTTCATTGGTTTTTTACGAGTGAAATGTCCACCTAACTATAACCTGTGTGAAACCTATGGTTTTTTAAGTGAATTTGCAAGGTTTTTTAAATGCTAATTCCTAACTATAACGTGTGTGAAACCTATGGTTTTTTAAGGGAATTTGTACGTTTTTTTAAATGCTAAATTATGTATTTATTAATATATATATATTTTTTTAAGGTTTTTCACCGTGCGCGCACCGTGCACGCACTTTGGGCGCACGGTGCTCCGTGCGCGCACAGTGCGCGCACCCCGCGATTTAAAAAAAAGAAAAAAAATGTTTATTTCACCCATGGGGGTCCTTCTGTGACCCCCTGACAAAGGCTAGGGGGGTCAGGAACTCTCTTCCCTGCCCCCTTTTCACGTTTTCCACCTTTTTTCCCCCTTTCCTTTTCAGTGCGAGAGCCAAAATGGCGGCCGACACTTCCTGATTTCGAGCGATTCGAATGTTTACTGACATCTAACAACCAATCAGAATTTCGCTCGCGCGCGGCACCGTGCGCGCACCGCGCGCGCGTATAGATATTTATAAGCTTTTAAATGCTATTTTCTCTGTAAATACTGAACAGATTGACACCAGACCTGCAAAAGGCACTTCCTTGACCTTATGGCTACCTCTCTGCCAAATTTCAAGTACCCTGAAAGTCTCGGGGTGATTCGTCAAGTGGGGGCCGAAAAAAAGGGGGGTCCCAAAACGCGTTTTCCCCATGCATTTTTCCATAGGACCTTTAGACGCAGCTACAGCCCGAACGGCTGAACAGAATTACTTGAAATTTGGCAGAGAGGTAGCCATAAGGTCAAGGAAGTGCCTTTTGCAGGTCTGGTGTAAATCTGTTCAGTATTTCCTGAGAAAATAGCATTTAAAAGCATATCAATATCTATATGCGCGCAGGGTGCGCGCACCGTGCGAGCACCCTAACGTGCGCGAGCGTAATTCTGATTGGTGGTTACATGTTAGTCAACGTTCGAATCGGTCGAAATCAGGAAGTGTCGGCCGCCATTTTATTTGTTTTCAGTGCGAGAGTGAAAAAGGAAGGTGGCGAACGTGAAAAGGGGGCAGGGTAGAGAGTTCCTGACCCCCTAGCCTTTGTCAGGGGGTCCCTGAAGGACCCCGAAGGCAGAATTTTTTTTTTAAATCGCGGGGGTGCGCGCACAGTGAAAAAACCCCCCAAAAAATAAAAATTTTAATACGTAGTTTATTGTAAAATAAATATATAAAAAAAATAATAATACATAAATAAATTAGCATTTTAAAAATTTGGTGTAATTCCGGTCAGCAGTTTGACCTGTAGCCTTGTCTAAAGTTTCCTATGGATAATGCATGGAAAAAACACTTTTTCAGACCCCCCTTTTTTCTCAGCCCCCCCTTGACCAATCACCCTGTTATAAGCACATGGACAACTCCAGGAGGAGGTCTGCGCAACCCCCCTCCCAACATAAGTGAAGCCCCGGGTCTGCGGGGACCCCAGTGGGCCCCCGCAGCCCCAGCGAGCCACCCTAATATTTTTAAGAAATGCCCCGGGACCTAGCCCACCCCAGATTCTCATTAAAATAAAACACGAGAACCCGCGACCCCATGCTTTCTTTGGTCCTGAGGGTCCTTCTGGGACCCCCTAAGCAGGCCTAGGGGGTCAGGGTGTTTCTACCCTGCCCCCTTCTCTTGTTTTATACCTTTGTTTCTCTGTTTTCTGGTGACTGGCTTCTACAAAATCACAAGATGGCTACCAACACTTCCTGGTTTGGAGTGTTGACAGCCCTTCACAGTGAAGCTAGTGCATGGGAGTTAGGCTCCGCCCACGTTTATTTTTCTAATTTCTCAGCAACTACTGAACGGATTTATACCATTTAAAACAAAGGTCGCTTTCTGAACCAAGCTCTACCTTTCTGCCAAATGTGGGGTAATTCCGTTCCACAGTTCGGTCTGTAGCTTGTCGTAAAATTTCCTATGGAAATGAACATGGGGAAAACGCGTTTTGGGACCCCCCTTTTTTCTCAGCCCCCGGTTGACAAATCTCTCCCAAACTTTCAGGATAGGAGCTGACCTGGATAGACTTTTTTGGGAGAATTTCCCAAAGATTCATCAAACGACGCCAAAGTTATTAGCAAATCAAAAAATGCTTTTCCTACGGAAACTAGGTTGTAACTATAACTACCTACTGGCGACCGCTAGTAGGTAATATATATATATATAGTTAATCTTGTATGGTAGATTTCCAGATGCATGGGCAGCCGGAGTAGAGCTAGGTGAGCCACTAAAGGATTGAGCCTGGCTCAGGCAGATAGCCTTGGCTCAGCTCAAGGTCCTCATGGAACCTCGAATCAAAAACCTAGCTTAGCCTTCATATTGCTTCTTTATACATTTCCTGGCAACCACCTGTTCTGCAACAAAAATACTGTCCTGTGCTACTTTGTTATCTTTTTACAAATGGGCAGACATGGAAGAAAACTGTAAATTCTGTGAAGTTGCTCATAATACAAATCATGTATTTTGATTTGCTGTGAAATTGGACCATTGTTCTACTTAAGAACTTTGAGAACACTAAAGAGGGTCTTCACAGTCTGAACTCTTGATTCTCTACCATGAAGTAATAAAAAAAGTGAAAAGTTTGTACACAGACTAGGGAAAGGTGTGCATGCATACCTGATGGTGTGTTTGTTTGCAAATGAGCTCTACACTTCACTTGCTGCACTTCACATGTGTTGATTTATTATGTTATGTTAGGTGTATTTGAAGAGTGCACTGTCAACTATGTGGGTATTCTGGCACTGAGCAGGTATGTTTGTCTAGCATAGCCTATGCAGAAGTTGGTTGAATAGCAGGTGTTCAGTTTCTTGTGAAATACAAGAAGAGAATGTGAATTGTGAGGTCGTTCCATGCTTTAGGAGGTGTGTAGGAAAACGCCCTCTGGATCTAGTTTTGTTTATGGATGGAATGTGTGCGAGTAGGAGACCCGAGGAGTGTCGGTATGTGGGTGGTTGGTGGAATGAGATGTGTGTGCTCAAGTGGGTGGGGCCCAAGTTGGGTAGTGCCTTGAACCTGTTGGTGAGGAGTATTGATTGGGCGCATTTGTGTATGGGGAGCCAGAGGAGCTTCCTGAGATGTGGCGTGATGTGAGTTCTGAGCAGAAAGTTGAGGATGAGGCTGTCTGCTGAGTTGTGAATGCTTTATAGTCTCCTGGTGAGTTGCTTGGTGATTCCAGCATACAGGGTGTCCCCATGAGGGTGTGAGTGTTTTTTTTGGGTGTTGCTTGGAAGCCATTTGAATGTCTTCCTCAGCATCTTCAAGGTATGGAAGCAGGATGCTGTGACGATATGGACCTGTGCAGTGATGTCCAGCTTGCTTTTGATGATGATCCCAAGGTTCCTGGTGGGTGCTGGCCATGGATGTGGGTCCAAGTTCAGCTGACCACCAGTTTGAGTCTTCTATTGATGTCCTCTTTTTAAAGATCACTATTTGTGTCTTGTCAGTGTGTTTCTTGAACAAGTTGGCTTTCATATAGCTAGCAATTTGGTCATGCAGGTGATGAATTTGTTTTTTCTGTAGGGGAATGCCTGAGAGGGAGACGATGAGCTGTGTGTCATCTGTGTAGAAGGGAATGTTGATGTTGTGTGCACAATGACACTGACCAGAGGGATATTGTATGTGTTGAGTAAGGTGGGGTTGAGGGACGAACCTTGAAGTACTCTCCTAATGAGTTTTCAGGCTTCCAAGGACTAAGGTGCTGGGCTGACAGCTTGTGGTCTGTTTGTTGAAAGGAAGGAGCCAATTCCAGCAGAGCGCTGGTCCTTGGATACAAATCTCATGTACATGTCTGATGAAGATGGGTTGTGAGACTGTGTCAAATGCTGCAGAGAGGCCCAGGAGTATGTGAGCTACTGTCATGAAAATGCAGTTTGTGGTGGCAATGAGTGCTGTTTACTGTACTGATGTTGGGCAAGAAGAAGTGCTGTATGATGTATTGTGGTTGCTGAAGTGATTGGTAAGGTTCCAATTGATGAGTTTTTCCCTAAATCCTTCACTGAAAACGGTAGGAGGGGGAGAGGTCTGTTGTTGGCGAGGGTGTCTGGGTCCCCGTATGGTATTGAGGATGGGTGTTAGCGCTTCACTGATTGGAAGGAGTGTTTTGCTGATGGTATGGGGGTCAGGGGTCAAATGGGGCCCTGAGTGGATGGACTTCATGGTGGAGGCAGGCCACATAGTCATGGTTCGTTCTTCGGCCGTGATGGGAAATTGATTTGCAAGGGTGAAGGAGTCTGGTTGAGGTTCACAGTTGCAGTCTATAGCAGTGATTTTGTTACAGAAGAATTCTGAGAGCTTGTTGCGGGGGTCTTGAGAAGGGGTGATTCTGCTAGAGGTGACTGGAGACACAGTGAAATGTTGGATGTAGCAAAGATTTCCTTGCTGCTGTTCATTTTGGTGTCAATTTGGTCAGCGAGAGCAGTGAGCTTCATGTTCAGGCTCTGCTGGGTTGTTGGATAAATTAGATGTTATTTTTGTCTGTGTGATATGGCTTGCTCTTCACTTGTGCTCTAGATTTTTGCAGTGAGGTTTTTTCACTCTGAGTTCCTCTGTGGACCAGCTATCATGTGGGTAGGCTCTTGAATTGGGTAGCGCTTGATCGGAGCCAGGGTGTTCTTGATGGCTTTCGGCCAGCTGCTTTTGTGCTTGGGCTGGTGTGTAGAGAGAGTGTATGTCCAGTCCAGTCCTAATTTTAGGATTTTCGGTATTCACAGAAGGCATTTAGGAGTCCTAAAGGTAGGACTCCTAACTTCTGTGAATACCGAAATGAGTAAGTGCCTTCTATGAATACCAAAATGAGTAAGTGCCTTCTGTGAATACCAAAATGGTAGTAAGTTTAGGATTTTGTCTTAAATTAGTTCTGTGAATCGGGCCCTAGCTCTTTAAGCCAAACTGGACTCCTGGCTCGGTTCTGGGTATACACTCCCAACTAACTTGTCCGCTCGCCCACCTCTAGGTTGGACGTAGGGAGGAAGGGCAGTACAGTAGAAGCTATGACCTTGTTAAAACACATATCAAAGTAAAATTGACAGAAAAGAGAAATGAAGCAGAATATAAAAGCAAGTTGCAACTATTTAAAAGTCTCCATGTTACAATGTTCCTAACAGCCAGAAGCACAGCCAACACAATTGAAATAGCACAACCTCCATTGCTCAAGAATTTCATTAAACGTGCTGCTCCCTAGTAGTTAATTTGTTCTTTCAACACATGTTTAATAAAAATCTCTGTCTTATCTGAAAACAATGGGGCATTGCAAAGAAAATAGTATACTATGGAGGAACAGTGAAAAATCTAGCTTTCTGGAAAAAAAGTGAACTGTGCATTGATGGTAAATGGTTGGTAAGAAGAGCAGAGAAAAAATTAAGTGCAAGAGAGTTTGGGGAAAGATGAGAATGAGAGAGGTGGGGAGGGATAGTGTGGCGAGGGAGAAGAAGAAAGTGCAAGAGAGGCATATAAAGAATGCTTAAATCCAAAAGTTCTGGCTCACATTGTACGCCCAAGCTAAAACATTATTAAAAGCCTTCTGTAGTGAAAAATAAAAAGAAGACATTTGTGTTCTGTAAAAGTCAGCTACAGGATAAATAATTTAACGTGTAATGGTTCATCTACTTTTGAGTTGTTAATAATGCCTAAAACATCGTTAGGCATGCGCTCAATAGGAGATGGGGGATTTACCATACAACCAATAGCAGAAGGTGATAGAGAATTCTTCCTCTGTGTGTGTGTACATATATATGTATGTATATATATATATATATATATATACACACACACACACACACACACACACACACACACGTGTTACCATCCTTGTGGGGACTATGTGTGGATACCTGCCTTGTGGGGACTAACCTTTCCCAATGTTTTAAAAATATACCAATAATGGAAAAATGTTAAGAAAAAATTCATAATACAGGATCCTGCTTCAAATTTGCAAATATCTTGTTATTTAATCATGTGCACAGTACCATCTTTGTGGGGACTTGAACATGTGTTACCATCTTTGTGGGGACTTGCTGTATAATTATCATTTGCTATTGAATACAGTCATGTACACATGGCTAAATGTTTATTTTATCAGTAAAATATGCACATAACATCATAATCTTTTCATAATTCAATGGCTTCATTTATTCTATGGGTACACAATAGATGAATTGTGTTAATAAATTGCCAGATATTAACATATATCAAGATTACAGAAGGGAATTTAATACTGTATGCAACTCTTTGCTTAGTGCTCAAATTCTTCAGAGACAAGTAGGAGGGGGAGTAACTTGCATTATTTTCTGTAGCATCATTATACGAAATTACAGAAAAATTATGCAAAATGTTGCTGAATTACGCAATTAGCATATCTCAGCATTTAGGACTTTTTTCTGAGTGCAAAATGCACAAAATGGACCTGAGGATGCATTTCATGCTAAGACAATAGCTAAGAAAATAGATCTAAATATAACAGAAACCGAACAGCAGCAGTCCACATCCACTCATGCTCGCTATATTCGTTCTTCCGGTGCTCCTGCAACAGGATGTCTGTGCCAAATTACTCATAAGTACGCGAACGGGCAGAGTAACGTAAAATTGCTGAAATTGCTCTCATAGTGTGTGGGGATTATCATGTCCAAGTCCATACAGTGATTGTGTGTAACTATAAATGTATTCAAGTCCCCACAGGGATAGTGTGTTATTATAGTGATGTTCAAGTCCCCACAGAGATGGTGTGTGATTATTGGAATGTTCAAGTCCCCACAGGGATAGTGTGTGGTTACTGTGATTTTCAAGTCCCACAGAGCTAGTGTGTGATTATAGTAATATTCAAGTCCCCACAGAGATTGTGTGTGATTATTGGAATGTTCAAATCCCCTCAGTAATAGTGTGTAGTTACACGGAACGTTCAAGTCCCAACAGAGATAGTGTGTGGTTATAAAGATTTTCAATATCTCACAGAGATCATCTGTGAAGGTAAGCATGTTCAATTTCACACAAAGACAGTGTGTGTAGATAACATCTCTACACATATTGGACCGGATTCATAAAGATAGTGTGTGATTATTGTGGTGTTCAAGTCCCTACCAACAGAGTGTCCGGAGAACATTATGGTAACGTCCATACAACGATAGTATGTAAAGGTAATGATATTCAAGTTACCACAGGGATAGTGTGTGATTACAGCGATGTTCAAATCCCCAGAGATATGTGTGATTATAGTGATGGTCAAGTCCCATCAAAGATAGTGTGTGATTATAGTGATTTTCAAGTGCCCAGAGAGATAGTGTGTGGTTATAGTGATGTTCAAGTCCCCACAAAGATTGTGTGTGATTATAGTGATGTTCAAGTCTCCAAAAAGAAAGTGTGTGATTATAGGGATTTTCAAGTCCCCACAAAGATAGTGTGTGATTATAGTGCTGTTCAAGTCTCCACAAAGATAGTGTGTGATTATAGTGATATTCAAGTCCCCAGAGAGATAGTGTGTGATTATAGTGATTTTCAAGTCCCCAGAGAGATAGTGTGTGATTATAGTGATGTTCAAGTCCCCACAAAGATAGTGTGTGATTATAGTGATTTTCAAGTCCCCAGAGAGATAGTGTGTTATTATAGCAATGTTTAAGCCCCATAAAGATAGAGTGTGATTATTGTGCTGTTCAAGTCCCCGCAAATATAGTGTGTAGTTACTGGAATAATCGAGTCCCCATAGATATATTGCATTGTTATTGGGATGTTCAAGCCCTCAAAGAGATATTGTCATGTCCAAAACTCCACAAACAGTGTGTGAAGATATTGTTCTTTTTTTGCAACATTTTGTTATTCATTTTACAGACTGTTGCTAACACCACTGCATTGCGGCCACCGACACTGATGTATGAAGAGCTCAAACATGTATTACACAGAAGGAATAAGAAGAGACATATAAAGAAAACGGACATACACATAACAAACTATCTTGACCCGCACCATACCTCCTGAACATTCTAGGTCATAGTTTAAGCAACCCTACCAATGCTAGTACTATTTAAACAAAACTGAGTTCACAGATATGCAGTGCTAAGAACTAAAAACAGTATCACCAGTAATATACCCAATGTTCCTACACAATAACCATACATTTGCACACCCACCACTGTATGAAAGTATAGGTAGAGCATGTGCTACATACCTAGATGTACAATATATGCCCAGTGCCCTCCTCTGTTGTCCTACCTCTCTGTCAAATTTGACAGTGGTCATGTATGTGGGTCAGTATTCACTCCAATCCCATGTGATATGCCTTTGCTGCCTTTTCTGTTTGATCCCTGTCACCTATACCTATGCCTGGGGTGGAGGGGGAAAAATGGGGGATGAAGATACTGTTCAATCTCCACACAGATAGTGCATGCAGATAACGATACTTAAGTCTCCACTTTAGGCCCTCACGTGGTTTTAGATTATAATGGTGTTTAAGTCCTTACTGACAGAGGGCCCAATTCACAAAGCTAAACTTAGACCTGATTTCTAAGTTTAGACCTGAAGTCCAGGTTTAGAGCTGAAATCTAACTTTAGACTTCAGGTTGAAATTTAGACTTCAGGTCTAAAAAGAGGACCTGTAAGTTTACAATTGTTAGCTATTCACAAAGTTATTTTTCTAGAAGCATCTTCACGACTGCTAAGAGTCCCCACATAAAAATATAGGACTGTCCTATCTTGTTATGTGCGCAGACTCCACAGTTGTAAAGATACTTCTAGTAAAATACCTTTGTGAAAAGCAAGCACATTAAAACATACACAAAATTGTACGTTTACCTTTGCGAAACAGGCCCTTAGACTTCAGGTCTAAACTTCGACTTCAGTTCTAAAGTTATACTTCAGGTATAAACTTCGACTTCAGGTATAAGTTTACCTTTGTGATTTGGGCCCGAGTATGTTGAGATTGTCATTGTCAAGTCCATACAGTAATAGTCTGTAAAGGTAAGGATATTCAAGTCCCCATAGAGATAGTGTGTGATTATAGTGATGTTCAGGTCCCCACAGAGCTAGTGTGTGATTATAGTGGTGTTCAGGTCCCCACAGAGATAGTGTGTAACTATAGACATGTTCAAACCTCTACATAATGTGTAATAGTGGTGTTCTCCTTCCTAGGGAGAAAGTGTGTGAGGATAATCATGTTCTCATTCCCAGAGCAAAAGTGTGTTGCGATGATGCTTGAGTCCCTACACAGATCGTATTAGAACACAATCATGTTCAAGTCCAAACAAAGATCATGAGAGACAAGAGTGGTGTTCAAGTGCCCACAGATGTTCAAGTCAAAGATAGTGTGTGATGATAATCATGTTCAAGTCTAGAGCCAGTGTTTGATTACAGTAATCTTCAAGTCTCTATAGAATTACTGTGTAATTATACTGATGCCATTTAAAGTTAAGTCAGATTTAAGTGATACCTTTACCATATTGTGTTATGATAGTCATGTTCAAATTCCCAAAGCCATAGGGCCCAAATTACAAACTGTATTTTTCAGTACGTAAAGTAGTACTACAGTAGTACTGCTTACTAAAACATGCAGTTTAAAAACCTATGGAGCCCATTCACAAATAATATTACAAATAAATAAATTTGCATGTCTAAGTTTACTCACTTTTGAGCAACTTTTTGCTTAGGGCTCTTCACTATTTATGAGTGTAATGTTACTCAAAAGTCCTCACCTTCTAAATGTATAGGCTGGAGCCTAATTTATGAGTTTAAAGTTACTACTTGTAATGTTAAATACATTGGAGGAGATCTCCACCATTAAGGCCGCGGTCTCACAGGTTAAAGTATAGGGAAAATGTTTAACGTGTAGATTGTTTCGAAAAAATAGAAAAAATATTTGTGTTAATTAATAATGGGATTTAATGATAATTTTAAATATTTATTTTAAACGTAAAATAATATAAACAATGTCACAGAATTATTAACTTAATTTAAAATTAAACATTTAAGTATTTTGAATTTTTTTATTTTAAAAATATTTCATCTGAAGTTTAATTATTAAAAAATCGCACTAAAGTAAGAAAATGTTATTATGTATTTAAAATTATTAAAGGCATAGTATATAATTAAATAACAGTAATTTAATTATGTTTAATAAACTCTTGATATTTACAAAAGATTAATACATTATTTTAAATTAATAAATATGCTTCATTTTTAAAACCTTTGTTAAAAAATACATAGAATTTCATTATATTTTAAACAGAGTAATCCTGCATGTCGCATTGATTCCATGGATCCACGAAACTTCAAATAAAAGATTTTTTTTTTTAATTTGACAAAGGTGGCCCCTTTGAGCTCCCCGCCACCCCCCAACAAGGCACAGGGGTCAGGGCACCCCTACCCAACTTTCTATCATTCTATTTAGTTTTTAGGACTAAGATGATGGGTGCAATTTTCTGTCAGGTTCAGCTAGTCAATCACAATGCTTGCTTAAGCTTAGGGATCCACTGATCCATCGTGGATCATTAGCATTGTTAAATATATATACATTTGAGTCGCCTTCTTGTCAATTTTCTGTAATTCCGCTCAGCCATTTTGGCTGAAGCTGTGTCTAAATTTTCAATGGAAAACTACATGGGAAAAACATGTTTTATGAATCCCCGTTTTTCTCACCCCCGCTTGATGGATCACCTTTAAGAAGCTGAGGTGGATGAAATGTTTTTGGGGGAACGTTTCATAAAGATTAATCAAAAAGCACCAAAGTTATTATTAGACCAAAAAATCCATAATCTGTTCCTATGGATACGTGTCCCCATCTATAATTAGCTAGTGGGGAACACTGGGTAATATATACACATGTACATATATAAAAATGATGTTCAAGTATGATCAGAGATGTGTGTAATTATGGGCATGGGCATATTTTAAAAAAATATATAAATACATTTCCCTACCTATGATCTTTTTAATAAAGTAAAATAGGCAGGGAACAACTATAAAACCTACTTACCCATATTTAAGGTGCTCATACAGAACACAGCCAAAGTGGAGTGAAAACTACATGGCTGCACTTTACGTTTGCAAAGGCATCAATAGCTGGCAATATACTGCCTTGCGATTGGCATATATTGCGGTATACCATGAAGTAACCGCAGTATACCGCAGGCCAGCACATAACTATTTGTATTGTGACTTATAACTTTAACAATACTTAATAAATTTAGAGCCACTACCAAAGTGACCTTTTCTACCCCATGTTCTATATTCTTGCCAAATGTAATCTACATTAGTTCAGACACTTTCATCCTATGTCTGTTTAAGCTAGACCCTACTACAAAACATGCCACTCCATTCTACACCACACCACTCTGCACCACTCCTATCTACACCATTCCACTCTATGCTATTTGCCTCTATGCCACTTCACTCTACACGACTCTATTCTATGCCACTCCAGTCTAAGTCATTCCACTCTGTGCCACTCCACTCTACCCTATTCCACTCTCTGCCACTCCACTCTACTCTGTTTCAGTCTACAGCACTCCATTCTATGTAACTCAACTGTATGAAACTCGACCCTGTGCCACTCCAATCTACATTATTCCACTCTATGTAACTCCACTCCAAGCCACGTCTCTCCATGCTACGCTATACTACTCTACAGCACTTCACTGTATGCCACAACATTGTATGCGCCACAACATTGTCTGCTATTCCAGTCTACATCATTCCACTCTATGCTATTCCAATGTACACCTTTCCACTTTATTCCTCTCCCCTGTATGCCACTTCACTGTATACCATGCCACTATACGTGACTCCACTCTATGCTACTCCTATGCACTCCAATGTACTCCACTCCAGACCACCCCACTCTAGACCACCCCACTCCAGACCACCCCACTCCAGACCACCCCACTCCAGACCACCCCACTCTAGACCACCCCACTCTAGACCACCCCACTCTAGACCACTCCACACTATGCTATTCCAATCTATGCCCCTTGGCTTTACGCCACTCTACTCGACTCTACTTTACTATAGAACACTCCAGTCTACCCCACTCCACTCGATGCCACTCCACTTTACAACACTTCACGCTACGCTATTCTACTCTGCACCACACCACTCCACTTTACACCACTCCAGTTTGCACCACTCCAGTCTATTCCACTCCACTTTATGACATTTAATTCTACAACACTCCACTCTATGCTATTCCACACTGTGCCACTTACTCTACGACACTAAATTCTATGCCACTCCAATGTATGCCACTCCCCTCCATACCTCTCCACTCTACACTATTTGAAACTACTACACTACAATCAACACTACTCTACTGTATGCCACTCCATTTTATGCTATTCCATTCTATGCCAATCAATTCTATGCCACTCTACGCCACTCCACTCTATGCCACTCCACTCTATGCAACTCCTCTTTGTGGCACTTCACTCTATGCCATTCCACTATACACCACATCCACGGTATTCCGCTCTACGACACTCCACTCTGTCTCACTCCTCTCTATGCTGATCTACGTTACGGTATTTAGCTCTATGCCACTCCAATGTGTGCCATTCTACTTTGTTACTGCACTTTGCACTATTCCAATCTATGCCACTGGAGTCTACGGCACCCCACTCTTTTGCACTTCACTGTGCACCATTCAATTCTACACCACTCCCCTCTAAGCTTTTCCACTCTGTGCCACTCCATGACACTCTATTGTATGCCACTCTACATCACTCCCCTCTAGGCCACTCCTCTCTATGCTGCTCCACTCTACACTATTTGACTATACACCACTCCATTCTATTCCCCTCTACTGTACACCACTCCACATCGCTCCAGTCTATGCTGTTCCTCTCTTCACCGCCCCACTCAACTCTATGCCACTATAGTCTAAACCATACCAAACCACACCACTCCTCTCTAAGACACTAGACTCTACGCTATTTTACTCTATGCCACTATACTCAAAGCCACTCTCCTGTAAGCCATTCCACTCCATGCCACTGAACTGTACGCCAATCCACTCTATTCTATTCCACTCTATGCGACTCCACACTATTCCACTCTATGTTTCCCAATTCTACGCAACATTTTATGCTTTTCCACTCTACGTCATTTCACAATACACCACTCCACTCTATGCCTCTCAACTCTATGCCACTCTGCTGTATGCCACTCCACCCCATACTCCACCCCATACCACTCTACGCTATTCCACTCTACATCACTGGACTCTATGCCATTTTATACCATTCCACTCTACTCCAGTCCACTCTATGCCACTCTACTGTACACCACTCTACTCTGTCACTCCGTTCTGCGCTATTCCACTTTACTCCACTTCACTCTGAGCCACTCCTTGCTACACAGTTCCACTCTATGCCACTCCACACCACTCCTCTCTATGCTATTCCACTCTACTACAATTGACTCTACACTACTCTATGCCACTCCACTCTATACTAGTCCTCTCTACACCACTTCATTCTATGCCACTCCAATTAATGCTAATTCACTCTACGCTACTCATTCCACTCTATGCTTCTCTGTTGTACAATACTACACTCTATGCCACTCCACCGTCTGCCATTCCACTGTACGCACCTCCACTCTGCACCCCTCCATCCTAACCCACTCTTCTCTACCCCACTCCATTCTACACTATTCAACTCTACTCCACTTCACACAAGGTACTCTATGCTACTCCACTTTACATTATTCGACGCTATGCTACTCCACTTCACACCACTCCACTCTAGGCCAATACACTGTTCTCCACACTATGCCACTCCACTTTACCCTACACAACTAGACGACACTCAACTCTATGCCACTTCATTCTATTCCACTCTTCTCTATGCCACTACCCTCTACGCCACTATCCTCTACACCACTCCAGTCCACACCACTTCACTCTTTGCCACTGCACTCTACGCCGGGACACAGTACAACAGTTCACTACCTCACTCTGCTCTACCGCACTCTACTGTATGCCATTCTACACTACGCCACTCCAAACCAATAAATAAGGAAAAAACAATCATGAATTTGCTTGATATTTAAAAAAAATGAATAAATAAATGAATAAAACAAACATGCAAATCCAATGAAAAAAACAAAGGTTGAATCTTAGTTATAGTTAGGAAAATATGTTTTATTCTTTCTATAGAAACCAAACTTAAACTACAAAAATATTATACCTTCAATTTCCATTTTATGCACCATCTTTAAATTACTATAACTCACACACCTCCGCACACGGTGTTGTAAACTCACTAACCACACAGTACATGAACTATAACTCGCCCTGCTGCCATGCACAGTGTAAAGATGTAATTGGAAATGTGATGAGTGTTATAAATTATATAATTTAACAAAGTATAAGTGATGTAATATGAAAGCATATAAGGTGTGCATGGAGAAGGCGCAAGTTATAGTTTATGTACTGTATGGTTAGCGAGTACACAACACTGAGTACAGAGGTGCGTGAATTATAGTAATTTGAAGGCGGTGCGTAAAAAGATTGGGGGTAGCTAATTCAAAATACAGTTTGTAAGAGGTTAGAACACTGGCACTGAGGACTGGTTAGCAGGCCTCAGAGCACTCACAGGGGCTTATTTACAAGCCCATTGTGCCGCTGGTGCGTCACTTTTATTGACACACCGGTAGTGCAATGGGTTTTCCATATTTGCAAGGCCATGTAAAGTCACAGTGCGTGACTATTCAAGGCCTTGTAAATATGTTTACCTTTCACGCATAAGTCTACGTGAAAGGGGCATTCCATGGGTGTTGCTGTGAGTGTTCCCACACAATATCCATGGAACTTGACAAATTCCCAGATTTACATTTTGTAAACCCAAATGCGTTAGAAACCTACACCTCCCCAGGGAAGGCTTAAGGAGGAGCAACAAGGAGAAATACTTTTTTTTCTCCTTGTTTTTTCCTCTTTCTAATCCTGCTGCATTGTGCAGCACATATAGAAAGAAGAAATTGTCTTTAATGATTGTTTTGTGCAGGAAGGTATCCCTTCCTGTGCAAAAACAATCATTCCCTCAGTGCAGGTACCTTTGCAAAATGACACAAGGATGTCTGCGCTGGCGCACGCCTGCTGTTTGTGCGCCGGCGCAGGGGAGAAGGACAGGAATGCGCCATATCTTCTAGATATCGGTACAAAAGGGGGTGGTGATGGACGGAGCATCAGAACTAATCAAACACTCACACCCAGTCAACAGATCTGGGTTTGATCCATCACCGTTCTTTAGCCCACTCTGCCACCCCAGTTCAGACATGGCCATATGCAAATCAGTCTGACCCTGTGCCTCATGGGAACAGTCCAGCCCGAACTGCCAAGCCATGCCTTCCCTGGACCGGAAACAAGCTTCCTAGGACCGGTTTCTGGCATTTCAGCCGTCTTCAGCCAGGCTTGCTTGAATCCAGTGGCAAAGTGAGCAAGGGACTCACGTCTGAGCATACCCTGCCAACTTATGGCGAACAAAGCGGTACAAAAGGGGGGTGGTGATGGACGGAGCATCAGAACTAATCAAACACTCACACCCAGTCAACAGATCTGGGTTTGATCCATCACCGTTCTTTAGCCCACTCTGCCACCCCAGTTCAGACATGGCCATATGCAAATCAGTCTGACCCTGTGCCTCATGTGAACAGTCCAGCCCGAACTGCCAAGCCATGCCTTCCCTGGACCGGAAACAAGCTTCCTAGGACCGGTTTCTGGAATTTCAGCCGTCTTCAGCCAGGCTTGCTTGAATCCAGTGGCAAAGTGAGCAAGGGACTCACGTCTGAGCATACCCTGCCAACTTATGTCCATCAATTGTTGTTTTTGCATTTGTCACCCCGAGTGGGAAGGGTATGCTCAGACGTGAGTCCCTTGCTCTCCATGCCACTGGAATCAAGCTATCCTGGCTGACGAGGGCTGAAAGCCCGAAACCGGTCCTAGGATGCTTGTTTCCAGTTCAGGGAGGACCTGGCTTGGCAGTTCGGGCTGGACTGTTCCCATGGGGCACAGGGTCAAGACTGATTTGCATATGGCTGGGTTCAAACTGGAATGGCATGGTGAGCAAAAAAACGATGGATTTAGGCCCAGATCTCTGTACTGGGGTGAATGTATGACATTGTTCTGCATTCTGTCCATCAATTGTTGTTTTTGCATTTGTCACCCCGAGTGGGAAGGGTATGCTCAGACGTGAGTCCCTTGCTCTCCATGCCACTGGAATCAAGCTATCCTGGCTGACGAGGGCTGAAAGCCCGAAACCGGTCCTAGGATGCTTGTTTCCAGTTCAGGGAGGACCTGGCTTGGCAGTTCGGGCTGGACTGTTCCCATGGGGCACAGGGTCAAGACTGATTTGCATATGGCTGGGTTCAAACTGGAATGGCATGGTGAGCAAAAAAACGATGGATTTAGGCCCAGATCTCTGTACTGGGGTGAATGTATGACATTGTTCTGCATTCTGTCCATCAATTGTTGTTTTTGCATTTGTCACCCCGAGTGGGAAGGGTATGCTCAGACGTGAGTCCCTTGCTCTCCATGCCACTGGAATCAAGCTATCCTGGCTGACGAGGGCTGAAAGCCCGAAACCGGTCCTAGGATGCTTGTTTCCAGTTCAGGGAGGACCTGGCTTGGCAGTTCGGGCTGGACTGTTCCCATGGGGCACAGGGTCAAGACTGATTTGCATATGGCTGGGTTCAAACTGGAATGGCATGGTGAGCAAAAAAACGATGGATTTAGGCCCAGATCTCTGTACTGGGGTGAATGTATGACATTGTTCTGCATTCTGTCCATCATTTGTTGTTTTTGCATTTGTCACCCCGAGTGGGAAGGGTATGCTCAGGCGTGAGTCCCTTGCTCTCCATGCCACTGGAATCAAGCTATCCTGGCTGACGAGGGCTGAAAGCCCGAAACCGGTCCCAGGATGCTTGTTTCCAGTTCAGGGAGGACCTGGCTTGGCAGTTCGGGCTGGACTGTTCCCATGGGGCACAGGGTCAAGACTGACTTGCATATGGCTGGGTTCAAACTGGAATGGCATGGTGAGCAAAAAAACGATGGATTTAGGCCCAGATCTCTGTACTGGGGTGAATGTATGACATTGTTCTGCATTCTGTCCATCAATTGTTGTTTTTGCATTTGTCACCCCGAGTGGGAAGGGTATGCTCAGACGTGAGTCCCTTGCTCTCCATGCCACTGGAATCAAGCTATCCTGGCTGACGAGGGCTGAAAGCCCGAAATCGGTCCTAGGATGCTTGTTTCCAGTTCAGGGAGGACCTGGCTTGGCAGTTCGGGCTGGACTGTTCCCATGGGGCACAGGGTCAAGACTGATTTGCATATGGCTGGGTTCAAACTGGAATGGCATGGTGAGCAAAAAAACGATGGATTTAGGCCCAGATCTCTGTACTGGGGTGAATGTATGACATTGTTCTGCATTCTGTCCATCAATTGTTGTTTTTGCATTTGTCACCCCGAGTGGGAAGGGTATGCTCAGACGTGAGTCCCTTGCTCTCCATGCCACTGGAATCAAGCTATCCTGGCTGACGAGGGCTGAAAGCCCGAAACCGGTCCTAGGATGCTTGTTTCCAGTTCAGGGAGGACCTGGCTTGGCAGTTCGGGCTGGACTGTTCCCATGGGGCACAGGGTCAAGACTGATTTGCATATGGCTGGGTTCAAACTGGAATGGCATGGTGAGCAAAAAAACGATGGATTTAGGCCCAGATCTCTGTACTGGGGTGAATGTATGACATTGTTCTGCATTCTGTCCATCAATTGTTGTTTTTGCATTTGTCACCCCGAGTGGGAAGGGTATGCTCAGACGTGAGTCCCTTGCTCTCCATGCCACTGGAATCAAGCTATCCTGGCTGACGAGGGCTGAAAGCCCGAAACCGGTCCTAGGATGCTTGTTTCCAGTTCAGGGAGGACCTGGCTTGGCAGTTCGGGCTGGACTGTTCCCATGGGGCACAGGGTCAAGACTGATTTGCATATGGCTGGGTTCAAACTGGAATGGCATGGTGAGCAAAAAAACGATGGATTTAGGCCCAGATCTCTGTACTGGGGTGAATGTATGACATTGTTCTGCATTCTGTCCATCAATTGTTGTTTTTGCATATCTTCTAGATATGGCACATTTCTGCCCTTTTATTTTGATGCACAGCAGCGGAGCAGGAAGGCTTGCTGAGCTGCCATGTGTCAAAATACTGTAAATGGACCCTCAGAGTTGAAAACCAACAGCATCAGTCCAAAGCTTTGGGGGTGATCATGCAAAAAGAGGCCTTTCCTTCCATTTAGAAATTGTATTGCATTATATTGCGTGAGGGCATACCTTATATAATAAAAGTCACAAGAGACAGCAGGAAGAGATTGGTTTGAGCAGACAATATTTCCCTGTAAGACATTTTCTGTGCAAACCTTCCTCCCACAAAAAAACCATAGCTGAAATTGTGTCATGCAAAATTTTACAAATTTTGCATTATTTAAATATCAGGCATTTTACCAACACAGCTTCAATTTTAGCTAGGTCAAGTAAGATATTCAATGTTGCAAAACCGGGGTGAATCTCCTCTTTTAGCTGATAGGTCAATTTGTACGTATAAGCAAAAGGCGATTCAAGTAGAAAAGTGATGAAATGTAGCCTACTGACTTGCATTTGAAACTCATCTAAAATGATATAAATTCTTTTGAAATGTTCTAGGAAAAATAAAATGTAGATTCCAGAAACGTAAATGAATCGTTTTTTTTATATTATGAAATGTAGCAAATGTTGCTTTTAAACTTTGTGCACTTGTGCCGATACACTGGATGTGCTGTTATGACAGACACATATGCCATAGTGCTCATGCTCCCATTAACCTGTGCGGATGCCTTGACCTTTGTCACTCTTTTCTTCACAATATTTATCCGTGTTCAAATGAAAAATCCTGCACTTCAGTTTGCTTCGCTTTGAAATGGCGTTTACGTTTTTGTGTTTGGGAGCACTAAAGGCAGTTTTAAGTGCTCAACCACATTCTGCTGCTGCGAAGTTTCCGGCCTGGCAAACCTGCTGTCTACTGGCGCTCTGTCTGCGCCCTTAACCAAGGTGTGTGTATTCTGTTGCAGCTGCGCCCATCCCCCAGTCTGTGACAGTCACTGACTGGAGGTGGTTTCCGCAGAGCAGGTTGACCGGCCGGCCCTTTGTTATGCAAGAAGGCTCATTTGCACATCTTTAGCTGACCTTGGGCAGTGCCTTGCCTACCTTTCTGTCTCCCATTAAGAACAGGTGGCAACCTATTTGAGATCATTTTAAGAAGAAGCCTAGGAAACAGTTAATTTTAAACCGTAGTGACATCTTAGAAGTGAAATTGTATATGTTTAAAAAAAAAAGTAAACAGAGCAATAAACAGACTTCACAAGAAAATCCGCAGTAAAGTCAGTTATCGCTCTTACACGTGTAATTCATGTTGACAGTTAAAATGAAGCAAGCTTTAATTTAATTGCATTGCTTTCATTTTAGGAGGTATTTGTGGCCTTTATTTTTTAAATATAAAATTCAATATTCTGTTCAAGTTTCAGCTTTACTAAGTCAGATGCAAAGCTTTTTTTTTAATTATTGTTTTATGCAATTTGAGTTAAGTACAACAACAAAACAAAAAAACAAGAAGTTACCAATCGAATTTCCCATAATTATGTAGGTGAATTTTGTTGGTTACAGAAGAAAGGGGGAACAAGCATGTGTTCATAGCAGTTCTGTAAGTGGTACGAGAGTATAGTCCTGGATTGTTGGGGATGCATCGCGATTCACTTGGAATGGCATGTAGGTGCAGAGGGGCTCCAAATATGTTTAGGGTGAGTTTTCGCAAACATCAGCGCCCAATACTCCTCCAGCCTTTCGAAGTGCATAATTAAAAAAAAGCCCAGTAGCATCTTGAGAAAGGATGGATGTTTTTATTAGCGGTGCGCAAAGTTATTGCAATGTAATTGTTTTTCGAAGTTTTGAAAGATAAAGATTCCAGTTCATGTACCAATGCCTTCCACGCACAGATGCCAGCAGAAATATGCAGGTAGTGCACACATCATCACTCTTATAAGACAAAGGTGAATATGCTTGCGCTTTGAGAAAAAAAAAATTATGGTGCTGCAGTTGAACTCGCTAGAAAATGACTATCTAGACTATGATGACCTCATGAAGGGATTGATTGGGATCAGATGGGGGGAGTCTGGTTGTGCCCGTTGATCCTCTTCTTTCTGACCAGCCCAGAGCAGCATGTTGTTCTGGACGAATCTTCTTTGCTGAGCAATTTTACCACCTTGGATCTAATTTTTCCAACTTACATCTTCTTTCTCCCCTCTGCTGTCTGATACTGTGATTTCCTCATTGACCATTTTATTGAGGAACATAGACCGCAGTGTAAGATGTATTCAGATGTCCATACAAAAAAATTATCGGATCTGCAAATAAGGTCAAGCAATCCTATTAAGATCATCTACTGATAGGCAGAGTTAAAGGATGGGTGTAGTGCAGAAGCCTAACTGATCAAATAGGTCATGTGATTTCATGCAGTTTTGTAACTAAGCATTTCACATCTTTCCAGTACGTTTCCGGGAAATGATAAATTACTGTTGGACCAAAGATTATTGAGTTCTGCAGTATCCAGAATTGCTTTTTTAAATATATGTAGAATCTAACCTGCTTTAAAAGCTCAACGTGTACAAATAGAAATTGAGAAACATTAAGAATATGAAGTCAGAGATGACATGTATAGAAAGAAGTTCCACAGCTAAAGAGTAGATGTGAGCCTCACTGTAATTGTTGGAATTAGTTGAAGTTATGAGTTAAGAAAAGTTCAACATCAAGGTGAGCAAGCCTAATTTAGCAATAAAAATATATGAGGTGAAAAATGAGGACAAAATCATTTGTCGTCTCAGAGTGGCATTAGCAAACTAATATGCACTGTGTGATCATTTTCTATTTAAGACTTGGGTAAGGGATTTATACACATTAAGAAAACTCTTTTTGACGACTGTCCATGCAGCAATATTAATGTAAAAGTAAGCACAGTTTTCAGATTTACATATTCCTAAATTCCTGAGTGATAGCTCAGGGTGCAGCACCCGACCGTGCCATTACTTCTCTAGGCACCAAATAATACCCAAGTTAGCTATTTGAGAACCAGGGTGGGAGTAGTTTAAATATTTCCTTGACATTTTTGAAGCAGGGTCACCCACAGTAGTTGTTTCCTAATAATGCTCTAAAGTGTCAAATTATTGGACTGCAAAAGCAGGAAAATGGATGAGCTTTCATTTAGTTTTATTGTTGTGAAGTCTTTGAGTTATGTAGGCTGTAGTTAGTTTATTGTGATTCATTAAATTATATTTTTTTAATCATCATCATCAGTCTTTATTCGATTAAAAGGATCATAAAAGACACAAACATATAACCAAACATGACGTAAAAAACCCAGAACAATTTTTAAAATCCATCAATAAATACTTAATTTTTTTTTTTTAAATGCATTAAACAAATCAGGATGACTACAGAATTAAGATTTGCATAATTAAAAACACCTACATCGACTACAGAGTAAAAGAATATCAATTAATGAGGTTCACATCAAAAAAACGGCCAGATTTACAAGAAAGTGACGCATCTGTACAGATGTGTCACTTTCCCGGCGCCACCCTGAGAAACCCTTGCACCACCATGGATGCGCCGTATTTACAATACGGCACTCCATGGAGCAAGGATTGACAAATGCGTAAAAAATTCTGACGCATCTGTTGGGCCAAAATTCACGCATTGCTGGAGTCGTGTCGCAAGCACGATGCAACTCCAGCAATGAATTTTGAGGAATATTTCCACTAGCAGGTGTAAGGTTTTGACGCAGTGGCGTCCTAGAAGTGACGCTGTGAAATCTTGTAGATTTCCCTGCGTCACTTTTACAAGGTTTTCCTGCGTGGGAACGCCCACCCTTCATTCATTATAGGTGACGCAGGTATAATGAGACGCAGGGCTTTACAACGTGACGCATCTCCCTAGATGCGTCACATTCTAAATTGGCCGCATTTTTTACACCACCGCTGCATCACAAAAGTGACGCAACGCCGGCGCAAAAGTGTCGCAAGGGGCCTGTAAATCTGCCCCAATGTACTTTTGTTACAATAAACTCTCAAATTATCCCATTCGAAGCAAGAGTAGGCTGGGGTCACTGTCTCCTTTGTCTGAAACTAATGTCCATTAGAGGCAAAAGCCAGTATCTATGACAAAAAAAGACATTTCACTCGCAGGCCATTGGGGATACGAAACCAAACAAATCAGTTACATAACAATTATATTTTACTGTTTGACTTGTGGCTCCCAAATATTTTCTTACATTGAAAGTGTCATTAGGCTCTGAGGGCATTAAAACACTCATACATCAAAGGAGATTACACTCATTTCTTAATCCAGCAGTCCCTTGCTGATTTGAGCTCTTTCTCCTATCTAAGTTGCAGTACTTCTCTCTTCCATCTCAAATTGTGTACTTGTGGAAATAATTCAACCATATTAATTTCTAACACAAACTCCTCCCTAATTGCAAGCTTACCTCTCCATGTAACTTTTGTAGCAGGCACAAAATGTACTTTCCCAACTTTGCCCTACTCAGCAAAACCCAAGACTTGTGTGTCAACCCCAGTCAAATCCTTAAAGGACTCTTGCATGACCTTTTAAGCACCCACCACCCTGCCTCACTCTCCCCAGCCATTCCTCGGCTGACACAGTTGTTGATGACCGGTCAGCCATGTGCCCTATACTCTGTCACTATAAGCAGCAGGAAAGTCCCCCCTTATCTTCTTGTGAGAGGATGTACCTTCGTCATAGCTTGCTTCATGACAGTCTTATGCTACCTGTATATGGGCACCAATAAAGACTTGACTGTCTCCTTTCTCATCACTATCTTCCATGCTGTGTCAGTGTTCAGGGGCTGCCTTTCCCAATCAGCAGATTTCTTATGTGTGCCTGCAGGCAGGAATGCTGCCTCCCTCAGGATGGCAAAGACTTCAAAGATGAGAGCAACCTTGACCCATAGGTTCTCACTTATGGGACCTGAGCTGCCTCCAAGTCTTCAGCTCTGCCTTTTCCACCAAGGGCCATCAGCACTGATCACCAGGAACTACCACCATATTTAGGTGAAGGTTCTCCCTGCATTGGACCTCCTCAGTTTTGCCTCCTCCCACAGGCAGTGGGAAACACCCAGAGAGGTACTGCTATGTTAGGTCCTGGAATCATGCCGGAGGCCCTGCTCCTCCTCAGTAAAGGTGAATGGTGACCCACAATTGCTGGTCGCTATCTTACTCCGTCCATAGCTACCTGGCCTGAAGGTTTCTTGACCCAGCATTTCCAGCTCTTTGGTCAATCATCAATGCCTGGCAGTTCACTACCATCCAACACCATTCTGACAATCGTATCAAAATCAAGTGTGGCAGTGCCTGACACATGCAGACCCACACACAGGAGAGTCACTTCAATCCTCATTCCATGCTCACCTTGTTGAAAGCCAACAGAATCAATAGAGGAAGTGCTGAGGGACTTGAAAAAGGGGAGTGCTATTAAAAGAAGCACTGTGATAGTTGAGTATATGGCATATTTATGGGCTGCATAAGAATTTTGTTAGCTTCTTAGTGTGTATTGGCTGTTTTTGGTAATGTGTTGCAGTTGCATTTATAAAGTATTTCAACCCACTTATGAGGCAGCAAGGTTCATTTTAAGAGGGCTATTATGCTACTTCATGGAAGTGTGGGTGTCAAGTGGCTTAGTTGAATAGTTTTTCAATGTCATGCATGAGAACCATAGTTGTGTTTTTATCTTTTTAATGTTGCTGTGCCTTGGCATGTACTGAAGCAAAAGGAGAGAAAGGAAAGTGAAATGAAATGAAACACTCACTATGAGTAGCCTCATTATTTCCGATGGGAACTACAATTAAAGTTACCATTCGGCATCAGAAATTTGGGTTCTGCAATACCTCCAAAGACCTGGAGTTTCCCCCCAGGGACTTTGCCTGCTGAAAGCAGGGGCAGTCCCCCTTGAAACTCTGTGGCATGAGGAATTACAAGCAATCGGATGTTGTGTTTTTGATTCCCCTGGTCGCTCTAATTTCTGAGTGGCTTTTCCTATAGATGGCTCTGTAGGTAATGAAGTTAAGTCTTAAAGGCAGAGCATCTGGCAATTGGAAGTCAACAGAGTGCTGGAGGACAGGGTGGATGTGGTCATGTAGATGGATTCATTACAGTCTTCAGAGCAGACAGAACAAGGCCCCGGACTAGTGTCTTTGCATCATCAAGAGGAGAAAGGGCAAGTGGAATAGCCGCCAGGTGCATGTGAGATAAATGTGGAATGCAGAAAACTTCATAATAGAGTTTGCATGGTGTATTAAGCATTTATTGTGATTTGGTTCATTTAGGGAACATGGGAAAGGCTACAATTGATAGTCACTCCAAGGTTTCTCACTTTTGTCAATATGGGTGGTGCTGCACTAAATTCCTGATTTTACATGCTCGTAAGCCAGTAGTTCTACCAATTGCTTCATGTGAGGATAGAATCTCTGTTTTAGACCAGTTTAGTTTAAGGTGAATACTCAGTATTCATTGGTATTGACTTAAGTCAGTGGTCTTGTCCTGATGTTTCCACGTCCCTCTGTTGTTTCAACTTTAAGATGACCTTCATGGGGTCAGTGCACTTGTAGCATGTTAGGTTGAGGATATTGAGGAATTTAGGTAGTGGTCTCAGGTAGGCATTAAAGGGCAATATTGTGATGAGTGAGCTTTAAGGAACAGCATAATTAATGTTGACATTTGGTGATGTGAATTGAGCAGCAAGATTATGCTGGGTTTAATGGAAAGGTAGGAGGAGAAGCAGTCAGAAGCTAAGTTCGTCTAAGCTTACTATGAGGGAGTGGTGGTGACCTGTGTCAAAAGAAGCGGTTAGAACCAGCAGTGAGAATTCAGCAACTCCGGTCCTGTCCATGGCGGTCTTCACATTGTCTGAAATGGAAATCAGAATTCAGTTGATGCCTCCCCAATTGTGGCCAACCCTGGCATTGTGGTTGTCCCCCAGCATCATAATGGCTACAATCAATATATTTTGCGTCTACTTGGCCAGCCACTGCATTATTGCACAGTGCTATATTTTGAGAATCCTTGTCATTGTGCTGGATATCAATGAGATGTAATGGCAGTACCTGGGCACCTAAGGCAGAATCTGTTCATGCAAGGGGTTTGTACATTTGAGTAACTAAAGGAAATGAAAGGCTGATTTTATAAAGTATGCTACAATTTTGAGGCAAGGATTGTGTCTTTTCAGAAAAATACATTTTTCCTTTGATAATTGAGTTTGTATATCCCAAGTTGAAAGCATTTATTTGCTAGAAAAAAGGAATTGACCCAAACTGATATGCTTATGTTTGAGGGCAAAATAATTGTGTTTTCATAACGTATTGAAAGTTGATATTTGAATGATAAAGGTAGCTGTCTGAGGAAGACCCATTAGTGCTTTTATTCATTTTTTCTAGAAGGCTGCTATAGCTGTTATTTCATTGGACATGTGGTGGAATTTCACTTAGATGAAACACTTTTTGACACTAATGTCCCCTCTCCGGATGATTGGGGGTGGTCACTAATGTGAATAGGATGCTCACTAAAAATGTCAACTCAGATGTGGTCACTATTGTAACAGCTATAAAATGTGATGGTAGCTCAGGATTATTTTCAGTACTCAGAAGTAGCTCTCATTACAGAAAGCTTGGAGACTCCTGATGAAGAAGCAACATTTTTTGAAATGCAGAGGAAGACTCAGCATTCAAATCTCAGGGAATTAAGAGTTTATGGGTGTAACCCCCTGGAGGATGCAGTTTCAAACCAGCAGGGTACACTTGGCTTACAGAAACACAGACTATTTAGTTTTCTATCTGTAATAGTGACAGGAAATTTGCTGGAAGACTTAGCTTCCAAACCACCCCAGAGTTATAGGTCTATGGAGTTGCAGCAATGCACAAACAGAAAAATACTCCTTCCAAAATCACCAGAAAAAATGTCTAATTACCTCCCAAGTGGTGCAGGTGTAAAATCATCACAGAATTAACAGTCTATGAAGTTTCAATAGAAGCAGCATGGGTGCAATCCAGTGAAAGATGTAGTTTCCGTAAACAACCATGGAACTGATTATTTAGTTGTCTATGGGCCATCAAGAAGTAGTAACAGGAAACCGCTGGAAGACTTGACTTCCAAACCATCAGGGAGTTTTGAGTTTATGGAGTCCACCTAGATCTCAGGGATACACCCTCAGAAATACACACCTTCCAAAACTACCAGAAACATGTCTAATGAACCCCCAAATAGTGCAGGGGCCACTGAAGCAGCTTTAAAAAATCATGACAGAATTAGGAATATGTAGGTTCCATGAATAAGCAGGGAATAAAGAGTAAATGGAGCAACCTAGTAGCAGCATAGGTGAAACCTACCAGAAAATGCAGCTTTCAATACCACCAATTTATGAAGAGGGGGCAGGCCCTACGGTGGTTTCAACGCAATCATTATTGTAGAAAGGAGTATAGTGTTCTTCCCAGATACAGGAAGGAATGTACTTTCTTCAGTTTAGCAACCCCAAGGTAAAACTTCTAATGCCCCTCTGTCTTCTAAAGATCATGATATTGCTCAGTACTTCTTCACAGCATATAGCAGGACTTGAAGCCTTTAGGATCTCTAAGAATCAGAATTCTTGAGTCTGTGTTATGAAGAGATGGGTTCTGTATCCCAAATTGCTCCGGCCTAACTCGACAGCTAGACTGTGCTTTGGCAGAAGGAGGGAGTTAAAGTCTACCTTAGAGAACTTAAAACTTTTTAAATATTTTGTAGGTTCTCAAATGTTCTTAGTTCTTTCAGAGGCTCTTTGATGAAAACCTATGAAGCCCAGAAATCTCATAATATGTTGTGTCTATACCATTTAGGAAAGAAAGGTTCTCTCTAGCAACTCTTGGTGTTGATACAATGGCCAGCCCTGATTTTGAAGTTGTGGTGTTACTTTAATTTTAACCATTATCATTACTCTAGCTGTAACTACACCAAATAATGGAAGTGTTACAATTTGTACGTCAAGTCTACTAGACAGCTCAGCTGTCTGTTTGCACACCACCTATTGTGGTCTTACCAAGGGCTTACCTTGGCTTATAACCAGTCTATTGCTTACCAGTGGTTGGTTCCACTGTCACTCTTATTTACTTGCTTCTTATTCAATGGCTTTCCATGTTACAGCTTTTCAATATTGTGTGTGTCTTTCTCCTGGAGCATAACCTCTTTACTGTCTCTCTGACTGGCTGGCTTTTTATAACACTGGTTGACTGTTGCTATTGCTTTTATTATTTATGGATTGTGATTGACTTTTGTTATTATTTAGTTATTGTTATCAGCATTTTCCATATCAAATATATTAAAATACATACACCATTGATGATTACACTTTACTCTACTCCACTCTTGACACTTTACACCACTCTCTGACACGTTACCCCACTCTACTTCACTCTGCAGCACTTTTCTCCACTCTGCTTCACTCTACGAAACTTTACTCCGCTCTGCTTCGCACTACAACAGTTTGCTTCATTCTTCTCCACTCTATGACACTTTTCTCCACTCTACTGCACTTTACTTCATTCTACAACACTTTACTCTACAGCACTTTACTTTACAACCCTTGTCTACACTCTGTGGCACTTTACTCCACTCTACTCCACACTCTAACACTTTACTTCACTCTACAACACTTTAAACCATTCTACTCAACTCTGCTTCACTTCACTCTGCTCCACTCTATGACACTTTGCTCCACTCTGTTCCACTCTACAAACCTTACTCTACTCCACTTCTCTATGGCACTTCACTACTCTCTATGGAACTTTACTCCACAAAACTCTACTGTGCTCCACTCTAGAACACACAACACTTTACTCCACTCTACAACACATTACCCGACTCCATGACACTTTACTCCACTCTGTTTCACTCTACAACACTTACTCTACTCCACTTCACTCTGACACTTCACTACACTCTATGGAACTTTACTCCACTCTGCTCCACTCAACAACACTTTATTCCATTCTACTCTACTCTGCTCCACTCTACAACACACAACACTTTACTCCACTCTACAATACTTTGCTCAACTCTATAGCACTTTACTCCACTCTATGATACTTTACTCCACTCTATGCCACTTAACTCGACTCTACTCCACTGTACAATGCTTTACTCCACTTTACTCTACTCCGTTTCACTCTATGACACTTTACACCTCTCTACAACACTTTAATCCACTCTGCTCTACATTGCTCCACTCTATGACACTTTAATCCACTCTTCTCTACTCTACTCTACAACGCATTACTCCACTCTACACCACTTCAATCCTCACTACTTTACATTGCTCCACTGTTCTCCACTCTATGACCCTTTGCTCCACTCTGCAACACTTTGCTCCACTCTACAACACTTTGCTCCACTCCGCTCTACTTTACAACACTATACTCCATTCTACTCCTCTATACAACACTTTACTCCACTCTGCTCCATCGGCTCCACTCTACTCCACTTTGACACTTTACTCCACTCTACAAAACTTTACTCCACTCTACAACACTTTGCTCCACTCTAATCTATTCTGCTCCATTCTACGACACTTTACTCCACTCTGCTCCACTTTAGAACACTATACTCCATTCTATTCCTCTCTACAACACATTACTCCACTCTACAATACTTCACTCCACTCTGCCCCGCTCCACTCCATTCTACTTTACTCCAAAACACTCCACTCTACGACACTCCACAACACTCTTCTCCCCTCTATGCCACTCCAGAACTCTCCAGTCTATACTCCTCCATTCTACACCACTTTATTCCACGACACTCTAAAACACTCCACAAAACCCCACAACACTCATCTCCCTCTCTGTTACTCCCCAACCCTCCACTCCACTCCACTCTCCTCCCCTCCGTACCACTCCACTCTACTGCACTCTACTCTACAACACTCCGCGACATTCCATGACATTCCACTCCATTCTACTCCAGTACACATAACTCCTCTCTATGCCACTCCAAAACACTCCTCAACACTCGACTCTAAACCTCTCCACATTACTCTATGCTACTTCATGCCACACCACTCTACGCCTCTTCATTCTACCACACTTTACTCCACTTTGGAGTATGCTGGTGTAGAAAATGGCTAAACACACATTGGCAGAGCCAATAGCTCTTGTATACGTGAGACCTTATGCCTTTGTCAATGCTTGTTATGATTGCTCTTCAACCACACTTGGGAATGTCAACAAACTGTGTTAACTTGGATAACTTTAGGAACTGTTTTTACATTAAGCCGTTCAAATGTTTTAAATTATAATTACATATAATGGCAATATCTGAATATATCGTCTAAGCAGTTTACTATCAGTATAAGAACTTTCCTTTTCTGTTAAAAATAAACTTCCCCATGCTGTGGGTATAACGTTGCTTCAGTTCGCTACCTGTGAGAACGTAGCCATTACCGCAAAATACCGCTAGTCTCTCACTCATCTAGCCATCATCTAAAATAACTTATTCCACGTTGCTTATTAATATTTAAACAAAGGCAAAGCAATAGAAAGATTTTGTATTTCTGGTACGTACTAGCATTAAAATGTAACAATAGGCACTGATGCCTCTAAGTTACTTGCCAAAAACAATGAAATCAGTTTATTTGTATTGAGTCTATTGCACCATCATTCTTTAATTGTAAATAAGGATACAATGGCAACAGTGAAGTATTCTGGATTACAAAACTGACCAAAATTGCTTTTAGCAATGTTATAAAACCACTAACAATATATAGACCCAAAATGTCAAAGTTCAAAAGCTTCATGTCAATAAAGATTTATTTTAATAAACAGAGAAAAGGTACATTTGAATGAAAAATACTTTGATAAACATAGTGCTATGCAGCTTTTACTTTGAAATGTCTGTCTTTTCTGCTGCTAATATGTGTTTCTGGTGAGCAAAGTGTGTTTAAATGCAAAGTGTGGCTATGGCTATGGCTTGGTGTCTGTGTATGAATATGTCATCATGACAAAGCAGTGCATTTTTTAAGTCTGGCTGAACATACATGTGGTATACTCAGTCAATCAACATCATGTAATCAAATTTTGTTTAAGTGCACGTAATCAAATCAGTTCCTACAAAAGAATTCCATAATTGTCACAATTCTAACATAATAAATGTAAAGGCAGAAATTCAAAGATTCTGTTTAACTCTGTAGTCCTAAAAAAGATGCTCGGGTGCTCTGACCTACTGCAAAGGTATCAAACAACTTGGCACAATGGCAATTTGCGCATCCCACATTGTCCCATGTCAAAAATTTCTGGTGCTCGCTCTCCTCTCTACATATTGTTCTGCTCTTTAAATCACTCAAAATAAATATTATTGTGATGTTCAAAAATTATTTTAATAAGTTTACTAATTTTATAAGAACATCCCTCGTCTGTTAAAAATATACTTTCCCGTGCTGCAGGCATAACATTGCTTCCGTTCACTGTCTGCAAGAACGTAGCCCACAGCACAAAACAGCTCTAGTCACTCACACAGCTAGCCATCGAAAAGAAGTGCATATTAGTATGTGAACAAAGGCAAAGCTACATAAAAACTCAGAATTCCTGATACACACATTGAAATGTAACAATAGGCATTAATGCCGCAAGGTTATTTGCAAAAAACAATCAGATCAGTTTATATCCGATTTCAGTGCAGTGCACCATCATTCTTTAATTGCAGATACGTATCAAAAGGCAAACGTGAAGTATTTTGGGTTTAGAAAAGGGACCCTAATTGCTTTTAGCAATATTTATAATACCACAAACTATTTTCAGACACAAAAAGTCTAAATTAAATACCTTCATGCAAATAAAAAAATTATTTTCATAAATAGAAAGGTTCATTTCCATGAAAATATTTGAATAATTATAGGACTATGCAGCTTTCCCTTTCAAATATCTGTCCTTTGTGCTGCTAGCATGAGATTCTGGTGAGCAAAGTGTGTTTAAATGCAAAGTGTGTTTAAGACTGCAGTACCATCACCTGTCTACGGGGGCAGAGCTGAGCACAAATATAAACACACTTGATGTAACACAGGTCCCCACAAGGCAATTTTTTTTAAAGTTGTAAAAATTGACACAGATGTTCCTGAAGCCATTTTTTATCATTTAGAAGACATTGCCTTGTGGGGACCTGGGTTCAAGTCCCCACAGTGCACTCAAGTCCCCACAGCGTGAGTGTGTTATCACACCCAAGTCCCCACAAGGATAGTAACACAAACCCACAAACACACACACACACACACACACACACACACACACACACACACACACACACAGAGGAAGAGAATATATATATATATATGTTCACTGAAAAAACCATAGGTTTCAGGGATGTTATAGTTAGAAATTAGCATTTGAAAACCTTTGAAATTCGCTGAAAAAACCATAGGTTTCAGGGGTGTTATAGTTAGTTGGACATTTCACTCGTACAAAAACCAGAGAAATTCAGCTGCTATAGTTAGTTGAGCTAACTATAACTCGCTCCCCCACAATGCACTGCTGATGACATCATGTATAACATCACTCATGACATGGTCAGTGACATCACTCATGACATCTCAAATGATATCACTGATGACATCATCCATTGACTGTGTTTTTCTGTAAAGTTTAAATATATTTAATATATATATAGCCACGGTGTATTGAAAAATTAGTGGGTGTATGACTGTCTGAATGGATGATTTAGTAGGTGTGTAACTGCCTGTAAAAGTGAGTCATTAAACGTGTCTTACTGAATATATAGGTTAGTGACTAAACTATGTCAATGTCTGTATCAGTCTGTCAGTTGGTGAGTAAGTGGCTGCATGGGCTGGTAAGTAGTTACATGAGTGTCTGTATGGGTTATTATTAATTGGTTGTCTGAGTATCTGTATGGGTGCCTAAGTGTCTGTGTGGGTGGCTGGGGTGTGTCTGACTCCCTGCATGGATGTGTGAGTGGGTGATTTACTGGGTGTATGGGTTCAAGAGTGTATCTGTGAGGAGCTGTATGGGTGGGTTAGTGTGGGTATGGCTGTGTTGGTAAGTGAATTGATATCTCCATGGTATATGTGTGAGTAACTACATATGTGAAAGGTAGTATATGTGAGTGTTGGAGTATGTAAATGACTATATCTGAGAATAAGTGATTGTGGGAGTGGCTGTGTAGATGAGTGTGTGCTTGTGTTAGTGATTGTATAAGATTGTATATGTGTTAGTATCTGTATGAATAACAGAGGTGGTGTGTGTATAACTATATAGGGGAGTAAATGGGAATGTGATTGATTCTTTTCATGACTGACTAGCTCTGTGAGTAACTCTATGGGTGTGTGGTGAAGTGTCTGTATGGGTTTTGTAAATGCTAATTTCTAACTATAATGTCCCTGAAACCTATGTTTTTTTCAGTGAATCTCAACTCTTTTTTAAATGCTAATTTCTAACTATAATGTGCCAAAAAAGCTTTTTCTAAATTTGTTTACTTTTATAAATATGTGATGTTTTCTCCTTTCTAAAGTACACATTTAAAAAAAAAAAAATTTAAAAAGTGGATTCGCGTGTCAGTCATGGTGGGTTGCATGAATCCAAGAATTTTGCCAGCATATTGGTTTAGTCGTGTACGCTACGCAAATGCTATGCGAAGGGTGCTCGGTTCTCGGTCCCGCACAACATCACTTACGTATTTCCGGGGGTCACACCAGGTGCGCGAATCCACCGTGAATTATTTTGATTATAAAAAGAATATGTATATAACTTTATATTATACAAAGAGGTTATTTTAAATAATTGTAAATATCATATATTTGCAACTGGAATAAAGATATTATTGTTAAATACAGTTTTCGGGAATCGCGTTGGGTGTTCGTCGGTTGCGTGTCGGGTGTGCACCGCTTGGGCGCCCGGCGTGTAAATCTCATTTGATTTCAAAAGAAAATATTTCATTGGTTAACAAGCTTTTGATTCTAGAACTTGCAGGACCCCACCCAATTTTTTCGTTCTTTCAACAGCATCTACAGAGACAGAGCTCTTGTGTTTTCTTTCTTCTTTTCTGGATTTTTTGGGTGTTTTTTCACATCAAGATTTAATGGATTCTTCTAATCCTGTGCAACAGCTTCCTCCTCCGGAAGAAGAAGAGTTGGAAGAACCTGTCAAACAAAGGTAAGAAAGTATTGTATGGGCCTTTTTCTCCATTCCTGCTGGGGAGAAGAAAGTTAACGCATGTAAGTTCAAGTGCACAATTTGCGAGAAGGTCCTCTCACGTGGATCGGACAAGAAATGTTCGCATGGGATCTCTTTGATGCTCAAACACTTTCAAACTATGCATCAGTGGCATCTCATGAGAGAACAACAGCGTTGAGACCTACAATGAAAGGCAACTCAAGACAAAGTTGCAGGGCCAAGCACATCATCTGTTTCTTCCACTACTGCCAGACCCCACATTATACCTGAATTTGCTGGAGTGAAGCAGCATTGTATAAAGTGTAAAACATGTTCTTTGCTATAGAGAGCAATCGGTGGATGCTATTGTGGTTGCTGTTAAAAACCACCATTGTTAACTTTTTATTTTTTTTATTTTTGCATTGACATCCTAAATGCATAATGTTTCCACAGTTTTCTCTGTTCATTCTGTTCATTTTTTCATTAAAAAAGCACCACAGAAAAACCACAAAAGAGTTGAAAACATACAAAAAAGACAAGAAAAAAATGGTTCTTATTAGAACTGCCTACTTGGTTAAAAATAGACAAATGTGCATATGTTATATAGATTGCGGCAAGTGTAATATATGGAGAAGTGCATGGGTAGTGTATGTGTGATTGGATGAGTACATGTGTAGTGCCTGGGTGATTGGAGAAGTACATGTGTAATACCTGAGTGATCGCATGAGTACATGGGTAATTCCTGGGTTATTGCAAGAGTGCAGGGGTACTGGCTGGGTGACTGCGTGAGTGCAGGGGTAGTGTCTGCGTGAGTAAAGGAGTGCATAGATAGTGCCTGAGTGATTGAAGGAGTGCATGGGTAATGCTTGGGTGATTGCATGAGTTCATGGGTAGTGCCTGAGTAATTGGAGGAGTGAATGGGTAGTGCCTGGGTTATTGCATAAGTGCATGGTTACTGGCTGGGTGATTGGAGAAATGCATGGATAGTGCCTGTGTGATTGAAGGAGTGTAAGGGTAGTGCCTGGGAGATTGGAGATGCGCATGGATAGTGCTTGGAGGAGTGAAAGGGTAGTGCCTGGGTTATTGCATGACTGCATAGCTAGTGCCTGGATGATTGCATGAGTACTAGGCGGAATTTGCGTAGTCGCGCTACGCAAAGCTCTGCGAAACAGTAAGAAATCTATGCGAACACGCAAAAGTTCCGCGAACACATGGAATTGCTTGTTCCGCCTGTTCGTGATGTTTTTTTACTGTTCGCGAACGCTGTTTGGGTGCTCGGGGAGAAATATCTTGCGAACACGCCTTTTGAAAGCGCGAACAAGCAAAAATGCGAAATTACCCAAATTCCGCAAGCAGAACAGAATTTACCGCCCAGGCCTACTGAGTACAAGGGTAGTGCCTGGGTGATTGGAGGAGAGCAAGGGTAGTGCCTGGTTGAATATATAAGTGCAGGGGTAGTGTCTGGGTGATTAGAGGAGTGCATAGGTAGTGCCTGGGTGATAGGATGAGTGCAAGGGTAGTGCCTGGGTGATTATATAAGTGTATAGGTAGTGGCTGGGTGATTGAAGAAGTGCTTGGGTAATGACTGGGTGACTGCATTAGTGTAGGGGTAATGTGTGGGTGATTGGAGGAGTGCATGAGTAATGCCTGGGGATTGCATGAGTGCAGGGGTAATGCCTTGGTGATTGCATGAGTGCAGGGGTAGTGCCTGGGTGATTGCATGAGTACAAGAGTAGTGCCAGGGTGATTGGAGGAGTGCAAGGGAAGTGCCTGGTTGATTATATAAGGGCAGGGGTAGTATTTAGGTGATTAGAGAAGTGCATAGGTAGTGCCTGGGTGATTTTATATGTTCATGGGTGATGCCTTAGTGACTGAAGGAGTGCATGGGTAAAGCCTGGGCGATTGCAAGAGTGCAGGGGTAATGTCTGGGTGATTGGAGGGGTGCACGAGTAATGTCTGGGTGATTGCATGAGTTTAGGGGTAATGTATGGGTGGTTGAATGAGTGTAGTGGTAGTGCCTGAGTGATTGCAGGAATGCATCGGTAGTGCCAGGATGATTTTATAAGTGCATGGGTACTGGCTGGGTGATTGGAGGAGTACAGGGCTAGTGTCTGGGTGGTTGGAGGAGTGCAAGGGTAGTGCCTGAGTGATTTTATAAGTGCATGGGTACTGGCTGGGTGATTGCATGAGTTCAGGGGTAGTGCCTGGGTGATTGGAAGAATGCAAGGGTAGTGCCTGGGTGATTATATAAGTATATAGGTAGTGGCTGGGTGATTGAAGAAGTGCTCAGGTAATGCCTGGGTGATTGCATGAGTGCAGGAGAAATGCCTGGGTGATCGCATGAGTGCAGGGGTAGTACCTGGTTGATTGCATGAGTACAAGGGTAGTGCCTGGGTGATTGGTGGATTGCAAGGGTAGTGCCTGGTTGATTATATAAGTGCATGGGTAGTGGCTGGGTGATTGAAGGAGTGCAGGGGTAATGCCTGGGCGATTGCATCAGTGCTGGGATAATGTGTGGGTGATTTGAGGAGAGCATGGGTACTGCCTGAGTATTTGAAGGAGTGCATGAGTAATGCCTTGGTGATTGCATTTGTACAGGGGTAATGTCTGGGTGTTTGGAGGAGTGCATGGAAACTGCCTGGGTGATTGGAGGAGTGCCTGGATAGTGTTTGGGTGATTGGCGAAGTGCAAGGGTAGTGCCTGGGTTATTGCATGACTACATAGATAGTGCCTGGGTGATTGCATAAGTACAAGGGTAGTGCCTGGGTGATTGGAGTAGTGCATGGGTAGTGCCTAGTTAATTATATAAGTGCAGGGGTAGTGTCTGGGAGATTAGAGGAGTGCATAGGTAGTTCCTGGGTGATTATATAAGTGTATGGGTAGTGGCTGGGTGATTGAAGGAGTGCAGGGATAGTGCCTGGGTGATTGCATGAGTACAAGAGTAGTTCTTGGCTGATTGGAGGAGTGCAAGTGCCTGGTTGATTATATAAGTGCATTGGGTAATGCCTGGGTTATTGCATGAGGCAATGGATAATGTGTGGGTGATTGGAGGAGTGCATGGGTACTGCCTGGGTGATTGAATGAGTGCAGGGATAATGTGTGGGTGATTAGAGGAGTGCATGGGTACTACCTGGGTGATTGGAGGAGTGCATGGATACTGCCTGGGTGATTGGAGGAGTGCAAGGGTAATACCTGGGTGATTGAAGGAGTGCATAGCTAATGCATGGGTGATTGCATTAGTGCAGGGGTAATGTCAGGGGGATTAGAGTAGTGCATAGGTAATGCTTAGGTTATTGCATGAGTGTAGAGGTACTGTATAGCTGATTACATGAGTGTAGTGGTATTTCCTGGGTGATTGGAGAAATGCGTAGTTAACGGCTGGGTGATTGCATGAGTGCAGGGGTAGTGCCTGGGTGATTAGATAAGTGCGTGGGTACTGCCTGAGTGACTGCATAAGGCATGAGGCCTCTTCTTGTGGAAGAGGTGTGGCGCAGTGGCCAGGGCAACTGAAGCCAGAACCCGGGGGCTCACGGTTTGATCCCCAGTGCCGGCAGCAGATCAGCCCAGCACCATGTGACTCTGGGCAATAGCTCGCTTAATCTTCCCGAGGGCCCCCAGCGCCTTGACACCTTCGGGTAATTGTTTGCGCTTTACAAATACTGGACATTGAAGGAGTGCATGGGTAATGCGTAGGTGATTGCATGAGTGCAGGGGTAATGTCTGGGTGATTGAAGGAATGCATGAGTAATGTCTGGGTGATTTCATGAGTGCAGGGGTAATGTCTGGGTAGTTGCATGAGTGTAGTGGTGGTGTCAGGGTGATTGAAGGAGTTGATAGGTAGTGCCTGGGTGATTTTACAAGTGCATGGGTACTGGCTGGGGGGAGTGCAGGGGTAAAGACTGGGTGATTGCATGAGTGCACAGATAGTGCCTTGGTGATTATATAAGTGTATGGGTACTGGCTGGATAATTGCATCAGTACAGGGGTAGTGCCTGGGTGATTGGAGGAGTGCAAGAGCTGTGTCTGGTTGATTATATCAGTGCATGGGTACTGGCTGCGTGATTGAAGGAGTGCATGGGTAATGTTTAGGTGATTGTATGAGTGCAGGGGTAATGTCTAGGGGATTGGAAGAATGCATGAGTAATGTCTGGGGGATTCCATGAGTGCAGGGGTGATATCTGGGTGGTTGCATGAGTGTAGTGGTAGTGCCTTGATGATTGGATGAGTTCACAGGTAGTGCCAGGGTGATTTTATAAGTGCATGGGTACTGGCTGGGTGATTGGAAGGTGTACAGGGGTAGTGCCTGGGTGATTGGAGGAGTGCAATGGTAGTGCCTGGGTGATTATAAAAGTGTATAGGTAGTGGCTGGGTGACTGAAGAAGTGCTCGGGTAATGCCTGGGTTATTGCATGAGTGAAGGGATAATGTGTGGGTGATTAAAGAAGTGCATGAGTAATGTCTGGGTGATTGCATGAGAGCAGGGGAAATGCCTGGGTGCTTGCATGAGTACAGGGGTAGTACCTGGGTTATTGCATGAGTACAAATGTAGTGCCTGGATGATTGGAGGATTGCAAGGGTAGTGCCTGGTTGATTATATAAATGCATGGGTATTGGCTGGGTGATTCAAGGAATGCATGAGTAATATCTGGGTGATTTCGTGAGTGCAGGTGTAATTTCTGGGTAGTTGCATGAGTGTAGTGGTAGTGTCAGGGTGATTGAAGGAGTTGATAGGTAGAGCCTGGGTGATTTTAGAAGTGCATGGGTATTGGCTGGGTGATTGGGGGAGTGCAGGTGTAAAGACTGGGTGATTGCATGAGTGCAAAGATAGTGCCTGGGTGATTATACAAGTGTATGGGTAGTGGCTGGGTGATTGAAGAAATGCTTAGGTAATGCCTGGGTTATTGCATGAGTGCAGGAATATGTGTGGTTGAATGGAGGAGTGCATGGGTAATGCCTGGATCATTGCATGAGTGCTGAGATAATGTGTGGGTGATTGGAGGAGTGCATACGTAGTGCCTGAGTGGTTTTATAAGTGCATAGGTACTGGCTGGGTGATTGGAAGAGTACAGGGGTAGTGCCTGAGTGATTGCATGAGTACAGGGATAATGTGTGGGTGAATGTAGGAGTGCTTGAGTAATGCCTGGGTGATTGCATGAGTGCAGGTGTAGTGCCTGGGTGATTGCCTGAGTACAAGAGTAGTGCGGGCTGATTGGAGGAGTGCAAGGGTAGTTTCTGGTTGATTATATAAGTGAATGGGTAGTGGCTGGTTGATTGAAGGAGTGCATGGGAATGCCTGGGTGAATGCATGAGTGCAGGGATAATGTGTGGGTGAATGGAGGAATGCATGGGTACTGCCTGTGTGATTGCATGAGTGCAGGGATAATGTGTGGGTGAATGTAGGAGTGCTTGAGTAATGCCTGGGTGATTGCATGAGTGCAGGTGTAGTGCCTGGGTGATTGCCTGAGTACAAGAGTAGTGCCTGGCTGATTGGAGGAGTGCAATGGTAGTGTCTGGTTGATTATATAAGTGAATGGGTAGTGGCTGGGTGATTGAAGGAGTGCGTGGGAATGCCTGGGTGAATGCATGAGTGCAGGGATAATGTGTGGGTGAATGGAGGAATGCATGGGTACTGCCTGTGTGATTGCATGAGTGCAGGGATAATGTGTGGGTGATTGGAGGAGTGCAAGGGTAATGCCAGGGTGACAGGAGGAGTGTATAGCTAATGATGGGTGATTGCATTAGTGCAGGGGTAATGTCTCGGTGATTGGAGGAGTGCATAGCTAGTATTTGCGTGATTGCATGAGTGCAGGGGTAGTGCCTGGGTGATTAGAGGAGTCCATAGGTAGTGCCTGGGTGATTTTATTAGTGCATGGGTACTGCCTGAGTGATTGAAGGAGTGCATGGGTATTGCCTAGGTGATTGCATGAGTGCAGGGGAAATATCTGGGCGATTGAAGGAGTGCATGAGTAATGTCTGGGTGATTATATAAGTGAATGGGCAGTGGCTGGGTGATTGAAGGAGTGCATGGGTAATCCCTGGGCGATTGCTTGAGTGCAGGGATAATGTGTGGGTGATTGGAGGAATGCATGGGTACTGCCTGGGTGATTGGAGGAGTGCATGGATACTGCCTGGGTGACTGGAAGAGTGCAAGGGTAATGCCTGGGTGAAAGGAGGAGTGCATAGCTAATGATAGGTGATTGCATTAGTGCAGGGGTAATGTCTCGGTGATTGGAGTAGTGCATAGCTAGTATTTCGATGATTGCATGAGTGCAGGGGTAGTGCCTGGGTGATTAGAGGAGTGCATAGGTAGTGCCTGGGTGATTATATAAGTGTATGGATAGTGGCTGGGTGATTGAAGGAGTGCTTGCATAATGCCTGGATGTTTCCATGAGTGCAGGAATAATGTGTGGGTGATTGGAGGAGTGATTGAGTAAAGTCTGGGGGATTGCATGAGTGCAGGGATAATACCTGGGTGAGTGCATGAGTGAAGAGGTAGTACCTGGGTGATTGCATGAGTACAAGGGTAGTGTCTGGGTGATCAGAGGAGTGCAAGGATAGTGCCTGAGTGATTTTATAAGTGCATGGGTACTGGCTGGGTGATTGCATGAGTTCAGGGGTAGTGCCTGGGTGATTGGAGGAGTGCAAGGGTAATGCCTGGATGATTGCATGAGTGCAGGGATAATGTGTGGGTGATTGGAGAAGTGAATATGTAGTGTCTGAGTGATTTTATAAGTGCATGGGTACTGGCTGGGTGATTGGAAAAGTACAGGAGTAGTGCCTGAGTGATTGCATGAGTGCAGGGATAATGTGTGGGTGAATGGAGGAGTGCATGAGTAATGTCTGGGTGATTGCATGAGTGCAGAGTTAATGCCTGGGTGATTGCATGTGTGCAGGGGTAGTGCCTGGGTGATTGCATGATTTCAAGAGTATTGCCTGGGTGATTGGAGGAGTGCAAGGGTAGTGCCTGGTTGATTATATAAGTGCATGGGTTGCGGCTGGGTGATTGAAGGAGAGCATGGGTATTGTCTGGGTGATTGCATGAGTGCAGGGGTAGTGTCTGGGTGATTAGAGGAGTGCATTTGTAGTGCCCTGGTGATTTTATATGTGCATGGGTTTTGCTTGAATGATTGAAGGAGTGCATAGATACTGCCTGGGTGATTGGAGGAGTGCAAGGGTAGTGCCTGGGTGATTGGAGGTGTGCATAGCTAATGCATGGGTGATTGCATGAGTGCAGGGGTAATGTCTGATGGATTGGAGGAGTGCACATGTAATGCCTGGGTGATTGCATGAGTGGAGGGGTAATGTCTGGCTGATTGCATGAGTGTACTGGCAGTGCCTGGGTGACTGCATGAGTGCAGAGATAGTGCATGGACTATTGGAAGAGTGTACGGGTAGTGCCTGGATGATTGAAAGACTGCATTGGTACTGCTTGAGTGATTGCATGAGTGCAGCAGAAGTGCCTGAGTGCATGTATGAGTGTACGGGTAGTATGGGTGATTGTACCAGTATATGGATAGTGCCTGGTGTGAGAAGGTGGCCTGATATATGCTGTCCACTAGTTCTAGTGGGCACCTTGTATCAGTCCAAACAACCCCTTATGGCGATAGGTTAAAGACAACCTTATGTGAAAGCTATCCTAGTGGTAGCTATGGAGAGCAGCCTTCAGGCTAATTCTTGAAGGAATGTAAAGCAACTTGTTTTACCAGTCTATAATCTCTTGAATGATCAAATGAAAAGACAACCACACCAGGTATATATTCAAAATATATGTATTTAAGATAATACACACTCCTCTAGTCTCATTATGAGACTGGAGTTCAAAGTACTTTAGTTACAAGTGTTTAAGCATCAGTAAAAGCAAAAATACACGTTTGGGCCCTAGGGGCGTACCAAACCATATACTAAAAAAGTAGTATAAGAACCACGACTGAAATAGGCAGTATGCCTATTGCCTCTAGAATCGCTGGGTCCCCAAGAAACCACCCAAGGTAGTGACACAGGGGACCCACGGGAGCCGTATGCAGTGTGGAAACACAACCACGGGTTCCTATTACTTTCGATGGGGAATGGCGCGGTTGGAATTTTATAGATTAGGGACACTTCTAATCGAGCTGGGACCAAACCCTTTTGGACAAAGACAGTTCTAGGGTTAGCACCCACGAGAGTACCAGAGTACTCGAGTTACCTCACCCAGGGAAGCCAGGTGCATAGGTGTCTTTTGGTGTCGGGTCGCGTCGTCGATTCCAATGGAAGCCTGCAAAGAACTGCAGCTGCCGTGAAGAGGAGAAGTGTCCGGAGAGATCCAAGCCTGGATATAGGATGTAAGGAACCTGAAAGCAGAGGGGACAGAGTCTGGGTCACTTGCCAGTGACCTAGGGCAGGATGGACCAACGCCCACAGATGTTGGGTGCTTCAGGTGAGTTGACGGGTGTCTTGACACTTCAGCCACGAGGTCCAGGAGGTGTCGACGAAGTCCACAAGCCGGATTCGAGCTGTCCCACAAAGTCTGTCGAGTGTTGCGGTGTCGGCGACCAGAAAGGACCCAACAAGCCTTGTCTCAGGAAATCAGAGAAAGGACTGCGGTGCAGACCAGCAAGGTCTGATGGACTCACCCAGCAAGGGTAAGTAAGAGCAAGAGCATCGTGAGGGAGCCTCAAGCGGTCGCACTTTGAGCTGGCCCACGGGTCACTCGTGGAGTGGAGGCCAACAATCTTCGGTGCAGAGGTGCTCAAGGCTGGGGCTACTCGGAGCCCAAAGCACAACTTCAAGGATGACCAGGAAGGTGTAGTTGCTGCAAATGTTCACGACGTCCAGGGTTCCAAGTTATCCACAATAGCCATGGGCCTCAGCTTTGCTTAGGCCTCAGGGTAGCCTCGGAGAAGTCTGGAAATCTACCTCTGGTGATGCAAAGACTTCGGCATCCGGCGGGAGCTTCAGCAATGCAGACCGGTCAGTTGCTTCTTTGGTGCCTGCCAAGCAGGGGAGTCACTCCTTGACCCCAAGGGAGATTTCTTCCGTCTTCTAGTTGTGATAGAAAGTCGAAGGTCTAGGATATATGTTTCAGAGGTACGTGCAGGGTTATCTAAAGTCCTAGGGACTGGATTCCTATACTTATACTAAGTTTAGGGGCTGGGCTACCTCTAAGGCTCCACCTATGGGTGGGCCTGGGGTGGGGGTGGTTACACCCCTTCCCCTTTGTCCAGTTTCACGCCAGAGCAGGGGCTGAGTGCCCCTGCAACCGGTTTGAACTGGGCTATGCACAGGGACACCTTGTGTGCCCCAGGCAATGTCTCAAAAAGCATTCTCTGATTGCACCCACCCTGCCCCAATACACATCTGCCTGTCTGGGAAGGTGGTTACACCTCCCTGTGACAGGAAACCTATTGTCCAGTATCCCCCAGCAGCAGGAGGCCAGACCCGTGTCTGTGGCAGTGGCATCCATTTTGTGATGCCAGGGCTTTGGAAAGATTTCACCGGGTTTAGCCAGTGTGAACATGTCTCTCCCTCTAGAAGGGTGGAATGCTACCCCCGCCGCCAGAACTGACACCAAACACGACATGTTTTGATGCATCCATCCCAACGTTAGCATTTACCGCGAGGTTATTATGCACTTAAGAGTATATGGTATGGCTGTATCACAGAACAAAAAAGGAAGCAGGTGAACTATCACCTGTATACCGGATGCACAGCATTAAATGGAATTCTTACTGATAAGCACATTTGTCAGAAAAGAAAAACAATGTTGTCTACTCTACTCTAATGCAAATGAACGTAATTTATGATCATTCAATTTTAAAGTTATCAACAAATCAAGAAGATTTTGTTAACAAAAATATTGCACATGGAAATAATACTTGTATACATCAGCGAAAGATACGAGACATTTCATAAATTTTCATGTAATGAAATAAAGACGTCAGCAATAAACATGAAATGCAGAGAATGTTGACGCTGTTTTGATTGATGCCCAATGCATTTCGGGATTACCAAAAATCCCTTCTTCAGGGGCCTCTATATGAAGAATGAAGAAAAACAAATATACATTGTTGTACAACATATACTCACTGGAATACAACATAAAATAACAGATGCAGCATACATTGCCAGAGTGCTGAGATCACACCTGTAAGTGTTCAAAATCGAAACAATTATGTTCTCAAGTGAAAGAAGAGGAAAGGAGTGCTCGAAAATTGTAAACAAGAGTAGTGCGTCTTGTGAAAAAAAGCAAAAGAAAGATAGACGAGTTTTGCCCCACACCAAAGAAAAGGGAATGCGCAATACTGTATATGAAAAATTAAGAGTGCTGACTAAACAGCACTTACTTGTGAACAAAAGGGTCTGCTGTACTGTTGCTGAACGAAAATTATCAGTTCACTCTAGTTCTGAAAAACGTGAGAGGAACCAAGTTAAAACGCTAACTTTTTATTGTGAAAAAGTGTGCTCCCAGAATGTGCGTGATATACTCACTATGATCGATACACACGAAACCTTCCTGTTGCACTGCTGAATATGTAGTACCTCATGCTAATTTAATAATACAAAAGGAAACGCACATGGCTAAGACAAAGAATAGACCGGTGGTGAAAAAAGGTAGAGCAAAAGTGTCCCATGGATTGAAACAATACCAATGAGTGATGTTGAGCCGTTGGAAATGAGGACAACGTTCAACCAAAAAATCCAATGTCCAAACTGATATTACGAGGCGTGCAAACAAAAGTGGCTGTCAGACGCGGAAACCTACAATGAAATAACGATGTTCTAATCAATGATACGATGAGAAAGACTCATTCTGACAATGCTAGGGCACGAGTAAAAACTGCCAAATCGCTAACAGCTTACCTAGGCGCTTGCCAACAACCGTGATGAATCACGAGAGGGTCTCGGTGATAATTGTGTTGAAAGACGCCGCGATTCCACAGACAACTTATATACGGTAGTTAAAGGCGTCTAACGTGTGAAACTTCGGAACTAGGAGTCGACAGAGAAGAAGGACAACAACTAAACTAAACAGGACGCCATCTTCAATAGGGATAAGTGGAACAAGACTAACTGCTGAGCAATGGGCATAGATGCATAATCAAAGGTTCGAAGGTGTCAGCTGACGTGTAACTAAATCGGAAAGTTAAAGCTGTGCTAAAAAAAAATGTAGTTAATGAACAAAAATGTGTCAGTGTGAAATAGCGCTGCTGGGTGAATAGATCACACGGAAACGTGTGTTTATATTAGGGACCGTGATCAACTAAGTGTAAACCAAATAGATGGCTGCTGAGCCGACCTGGTAAAACAAGCGTTGAAAAACATAATATGCAAACAATAACTGGTATATGTAATGGAATAACGATGTTAGTAGTGAACTAGGACCAGGATCCTACCATGATGATTAAAGAAACTCTCCAACAGATTTTGGAACACGCTGAAGACATGTCGTGGATCTCTCCTAAAATCCGCAAATTTTTGCTGGTACCTTTTCCAAGAAGGCCTACACTTTACATGTTACCCAAGGTCCACAAAAATTTACAAGATTCGGCCTTCCGTCCAATCGTGTCGGGATGTGACTCTATTCACGACCCTAGGCCAATTTGTTGATCATTTTCTCCAAAAATGTGTCCAGTCATGGAGCAGTTACGTCAAGGACACTACACACTTTCTTAACCTCTTGAACAATGTCATTGAACAATTTTCTTCTTTTTGGTTACTTTGCACAATAGATGTTACATTACTTTACACATCCATACCATTAAAAGATGGCATTGAAGCATGTGAATGGGCATTGCTCCAGTTACCAGAAATTGGTGCAAACAAAGGGGCCGATTCCGAGTCCAGTCAGGAGGGCTCCTAACGACATTTGGAGCCCTCCCACCCGCATCAGAATGTGCCGGACGGATTCCTTTCCGACCGAGCCATACCGATGGGCTCGGTCAGAAAGGAATCTGACTCGGATTTCCGGATGGCTGGCGACAGGCTCGGAGAGCCCGTCCGCCATCCAGAAATCCTTCAGTGCTCCCCCTGCCGCCTCTTTACGACCAAGGGAGTACGATGGCAGTTTCTCACTGCCTTTTCATGCTGGTCTTTTCGGCACGAAAAGGCAGTCAGAAACTGTCTTTTGGGGCCCCCAGCAGGGCCCCCATTGGTGCGAAGATGGTGCCCCTGTGTAGATCCCTGCACCCGGTGGCACCCTGGGGTGCCGGCCACAGGGTGCAGGGATAGACTGCACCCCTCCATTGCACAATGCGGGTATGCATCCCATTTTGTGGGATACGATTACGAACAGGGTTCGGTTGCATCCTATTTGCAGGGCGTGACCGATGACAGTGGGCCGGTCGGTCACGGTTCCTGACCGATGTCAGACGGACTCAGGTCCGTCCAACATCGGTTATCGGCCCCTTAATGTAGTTGAAGAATGTAATTTAGAAACTGTAGATAGGTAAACACATACTTAAACATGTTCTAAATAATGCTCAATGCTGATTTTTTTTTACAATCTCATTTCCCCGCTGTTGTATGATGATCGGTACAAAAGGGGGTGGTGATGGACGGAGCGTCAGAACCAATCAAACACTCACACCCAGTCAACAGATCTGGTTTTGATCCATCACCGTTCTTTAGCCCACTCTGCCACCCCAGTTCAGACATGGCCATATGCAAATCAGTCTGACCCTGTGCCTCATGGGAACAGTCCAGCCCGAACTGCCAAGCCATGTCTTCCCTGGACCGGAAACAAGCTTCCTAGGACCGGTTTCTGGCATTTCAGCCGTCTTCAGCCAGGCTTGCTTGAATCCAGTGGCAAAGTGAGCAAGGGACTCACGTCTGAGCATACCCTGCCAACTTATGGCGAACAAAGCGGTACAAAAGGGGGTGGTGATGGACGGAGCGTCAGAACCAATCAAACACTCACACCCAGTCAACAGATCTGGTTTTGATCCATCACCGTTCTTTAGCCCACTCTGCCACCCCAGTTCAGACATGGCCATATGCAAATCAGTCTGACCCTGTGCCTCATGGGAACAGTCCAGCCCGAACTGCCAAGCCATGTCTTCCCTGGACCGGAAACAAGCTTCCTAGGACCGGTTTCTGGCATTTCAGCCGTCTTCAGCCAGGCTTGCTTGAATCCAGTGGCAAAGTGAGCAAGGGACTCACGTCTGAGCATACCCTGCCAACTTATGGCGAACAAATTGTATGATGATCGACATTGTAATCACTGTGTATAGTGAAATTCATTTGAACTGAGAAAAGCAAAAAAGGGAAACTGAAAATGTTATGTAATTCTAAAATTATGTTGTGTTCATAAAACTATAATATTATATTCAATAACTGTATTTCTTCTTCTTTTTAACAGAAGTTAATGGTGAAGTATGAAAAGATTTTGAAATTCACTTGACAACAAAACTACTGTAAAATAGTTCCACTGAGTTTTGAATCTACATTAGTAAAAAAGGTAAGAAGAATTAATGTAATAAGCATGATAATGTGAAATAATGTTTAGAGCCACTTTTACGGCACTCATCTGTACAGTAAGACACTATTCCCACACCCATTCAATTTAGCCAGCTGTAGGAAGGTGTAATCTGACTATATGGTTGTCCCCACTTTTTTCCTGGTGTTTTGCTGGTTTATGACTTAGTCCAAACTGATATTACGAGGTGTGCGAACAAAAGTGGCTGTCAGACGCGGAAACCTACAATGAAATAACGATGTTCTAATTGATGATACGATGAGAAAGACTCGTTCTGACAATGCTAGGGGACGAGTAAAAACTGCCAAATCGCTAACAGCTTACCTAGGCGCTTGCCAACAACCGTGATGAATCACAAGAGGGTCTCGTGATAATTGTGTTGAAAGACGCCGCGATACCACGGACAACTTATATACGGTAGTTAAAGGCATCTAACGCGCAAAACTTTGGAACTAGGAGTCGACAGAGAAGAAGGACTACAACTAAACTAAACAGGACGCCATCTTCAATAGGGATAAGTGGAACAAGACTAACTGATTAGCAATGGGCATAGATGCATAATCAAAGGTTCGAAGGTGTCAGCTGACGTGTAACTATATCGGAAAGTTAAAGCTGTGCTTGAAAAGAATATAGTTAATGAACAAAAATGTGTCAGTGTGAAACAGCGCTGCTGGGTGAATAGATCACACGGAAACGTGTGTTTATATTAGAGACCGTGATCAACTAAGTGTAAACCAAATAGATGGCTGCTGAGCCGACCTGGTATAACAAGCGTTGAAAATCATAATATGCGAACAATAACTGGTATATGTAATGGAATAACGATGTTAGTACTGAACTAGGAAAATTAAAGTAGTAATTAGTGAGAAAATACTGCACCAGTGATAAAAATGAGATTATGAGGAGAAATGATGAAATGAAAAATAAATAATGCAATGCAAAGTAAATAGTGCAGATGAATGTATAAAGCCTCAAGAAAAATGGGTGACGTGCAAAGCAAAAAATTGTGATAGGCAGGAAAACAAAAAGATAACGATGGAGTTGATAATTATATGGAAATAGATGTATTTACAATCTAGACACATTATAAAAAGCATTGCATCTCAAGTTTGTCATTGAGCCCGGCTGGTACCAACATGTGGAGATATTTGGTCCACCAAACCTCTCTTTGAGCTAACAACTTAACAGTGTCTATACCGGATTGTGCTGTGATGATTTAAAGGATCGTGAATTTTAACTGAGCGTTAGTGTATTGATGTTGTAACCTATGTGTCACTAAATGTGACTTGAGACTTTTAGTTCGAATAGAACTTTTGTGTTCTGAAATTCTGATCTTGAGTTTACGTGATGTTTTGCCTACGTACAATAATCCGCATGGACATTTGATGGTGTAAATAACATTGGTACTGTTACAGTCTCCATTATATCTTAGTGAAATAGATTTCCCTGAATGGTGGTGGTTGATAGTATTGCCAGTTATCACATAGTGACAATTGACACAATTAAGACATATACGCATTTCGATAAAGGGTTTTGGATTAACAACATGAGTTTGTTTAAGTAAATCCTTGATGTTTTTGCTGCGTGTATATGCAAAAAGAGGTTCCTGAGTAAATAAACCGATGAAATCGGGTTCATGTTGTAGTAGTTCCCACCTGGATTTGATGATTTTTCTAATGTTGACCGAATTAGTAGAGAAATTAGACACAAAAACTTGTCGATTTTGTCTAATTGATGGCTTAGGAGAAAGTAATTCTGTTGTGATCTTGCATTCATTCCATCAGGATGACATGTTTGTGGAATGTGGAATGTACTGTGTGAGCTTTTCTTGAGACTTCAATCCCTTTTACTATATCGATTGTTTCAATCAAATTGGGATTTCGCATTGTGAGCAGTTTTTCTTGTACTTTTTTGTCCCAACAACGTACCACTATTTGATCGCGTATAAGCTGGTCTGTAAAATTTTCATTCTGCAACCAACATGCGTAAAACAGCAACATAAGTAACTATCGATTCATCCTGCAATTGCTCTCTTGTGAAGAACTTATGTCTATTCACAATTAAACCCGGTTGCACATCAAACTGCTTTTCTAATTTTTTCACTGCTAATTGAAATTCATCTAAGTCCTCTTGGTCATGAGGAACGACATATGGTGGAAGATGTTCATATATAGATTGACCTTCAAAGCCTAGATTATGTTCTAGCAAAAACCTTTTCCGCTCTGGTCGATATCTATTTCCACCAATTGCCCCCAAGTATTTCGTAAAGGCTCTATACCAATTTCTCCAAGGCACAGGGGGATCCCCCGGTGTTTGTAGAAATGGCGGAGGAGCACCAACATTTTGCATATTTGCCATGAAGCTTAAACTTTACAGCAAAAGTACTAATGCTATACAGTATTTATGTTAAAAAATGTGCTTATCACCACAAATTATTAATTGAAAAACATCAACACTACACTTAATAAAAGGAAATGTTGAATAGAAAAGTGAATACTAATATCCTGTGAAGATCACAGACATGCAAATATTTCACATTGTTTTTTGCTTTTTTTTTATATATAAGATCTAAAAATTGAATTAAACTTTAAATTTTGTACTCCTATAAATTTTCCCTCATTTCTTTTCCAAATATAATAATGCTCTGAAACTGTTTTCTCTCTAATATTTTTTTCCTTCCTTTAATTCTGTGTATGTAGTGACTTCCTGTTAACTTGCTAGAATAAATCCAGTCAGCATTCTAGTTGTTGCTGGCAAAACTAGTCCTTCCTCGATTTCCTTTACTTTTCTTCAATGACAAAGAAACACCATGGGGTTGAACGCAACTTCCCTCACGTGGATGGCTGTCAACACTAGTAAGTCGATTTGTATATTGATGGTTTACAATCCATGAACACAAATTTGAATACGCGTCGTACTCGTGGCCACAATGTCAATATCCTTGACTAGACAATATGCCTCGCGTATGACTTCACACGTGCGAGGCAGTCTGTGCGCTTTGACTACGACGTTAGGCTCTGACAGGCAATTATATCCTCATGCTTGTTTTAATGCGCATTCAATAAATGCGTTCACTTAAGGATTTCTCTTCACGCTCGAGTGCGCACAAAATGACAGATTTATTTATTAAAGAAACCTTCCTGCTCGGCTTCGTGCGCACGCGCAGCCTGCACAGTCTTTGAAGAATTGCTTGCTGTCTCGCGCTACGCTTCACCAGCGCCGATATTTTGTTTAATTCAAAACTTCACCGTAGACTGTTTCCTCGTGCTGTGCTTATTAAGCTATTCTCTCGCGCTCTGCTAATTAGGCTAACTTCCAACCAGCCGATCTTTGACACCGTTGATGCCGTGCCTCTCAAAGCTTCTCCCTACACATCGATCACTGTTGAAGTACGTCAACAGATACTCGTTAGGAGGAACTTGTTTGAGAAACAAAGTTAATTACCCCTTACACGGCATTTATTAGTCTCGTCTGGAAACGGAGCTGTAACCATCAGACCTTTTTTTGATTTTAGGTCGGTAAAGTCAGTTTAAATAAAGACTTTTCCTTCCCCTGAATTTTAAAAGGTGCTGGATCTGTTGATAAGCGCAATAGAGAGTCTGAAATTAACTGTATTAATCCTCTCTTGTGCGTATAAGTTTCTGCGCTTGCTTGGGATATATATATCAAAGATATACAAGCCTGTTTCCCTTTGTATGTGAAGTCTTCATCTGTAGAATCTCCTCTTTTCTACTTGGTTCTTCTCTTTTGTTTTTCTTTCTTGCGTGGATCCTTGCTGTGGCTAAATCGTCGCCAAATTGTAATGAAGTATGAATGATTGCAGGATCAGACAGGGATACTTCATGAAGTGTGTTTATTAGCCACAGCTGCTGCAGACCAGAGTAACAGTCACCTCTGGAATCGCTGAGCTACAAGCTCACACAGTACATTCCACATTCCACAAACATGTCATCCTGATGGAATGAATACAAGATCACAACACACTCACAACCAATAATGTCAACACATGCATAAATACAATGTAAATCAGCAGTACATTTGTTTACGCACTGCATGCTCAGAGACCATTCTGTATCTTGAGAGTTATTGAACTTAAAGCAGTCGGAGATTGGGCATGATTTTTGTACCAGGGGTCGGTTTGTCTTCAAATTCTGTTTTTCCCTTTACTGGTGAGCTAATAGCCATCATGGACAGGCCTTGAGCTCTGAAAATCCTGCCTCATGAAAGCGGTATCATGTCCTGGTGTGGCACCTGTCAGTTTTAGGTTGATCAAAGGTATCCGGCCTCTTTAGGCCTTCCAGAACCACTACAGGTGGCTGGTAGCTAGTTTTTTGTGTGACTGTAGCGCTGTTTCAATATCTCACTTGTACAAATAAACCATCTAAAGCAATGGGTTGATTGACCGGTCCCTTACAGTTTGAATGAGCACACAGCATTTGCAGATGTTCACATATGTGTATTTTTGTTATAGTTTTCAATGCTTAATTGGTCAAGTAAGTAGTGAGTCTCCAGATCCAAGCTTCTCTCGCAACCACTCTCTCCTTGTAGTAAAAAATGTCCCATGGTTCAACAACAACTGCAGCTACTTTAAAGTGAGACTGGCCCCGTTTCATTATTGGCATTTATTTATTTATTTATTTAAGCGATTTATAGAGCGCGCAAATATCCGTGAGTGTCTCGGCGCTACGGACTGAAAAGGAGTAGTCGTATAGTGGGATGCTCATTGGTCGAAAAGCCAGGTTTTTATAAGTTTCCTGAAGGCCGGTAGCGTTGGGCAGGCTATAATTTGCTGAGGGAGGGAGTTCCACAGTTTGGCAGCGGCGATAGTGAATCTCTTGTCACCCCAGGAAGCCTTGTTTGTGCGGGGGATCATCAGCAGGTTGGCAGTTGAAGAACATAAGGTTCAACTAGGCACATGAGCACAGAAGGCTTTCTTCAGAAAGTCTGGTCCGGTATTGTGAAGGACCTTAAAGGCAGTGCAGAGGGCCTTAAATTTAATGCGGCTTAATATTGGTATCCAATGCAGACTCCGAACCACCGGGGAGATTGAATTGTACGTTGGGGTTGCTCGTTATTAATCTGGCGGTGGCATTCTGCACAATCTGTAATTTATTGGTAGATAGATATTAAACAGTGTCGGACTCAAGGATGATCCCTGTGGCACACCTCAAGGGAGGATAAATGGAGAGGAATTAAATTCGCTGAGACTCACTAGCTGAGTGCAGTTGGAAAGAAATGAGGCCAGTAGTTCCTTGGCCTTTAGTTTGATGCCCATGGTTGGGACATGATCGATCAGAGTGGCGTGGTCGACCGTGTCAAAGGCCGCTGATATATCCAGCAGTATCAAAACTGCTGATCCACCTAGGTCTCGAGTGGCTCTAATTTCGTCTGCCGCCTTGATGAGGGCGGTTTCTGTCCCGTGGCCTTTCCTAAAGCCAAATTGTGTCTCATCCAAGAGATTGTTTTCTTCAATGTAGTGAGCTAGTTGTGTGTTCATTACTTTTTCAAAACTTTTTTGCAGGGAAGGGGAGGCTCATAATGGGTCGAGCGGTGTCTAGCGGGTCGAGATGCTGCTTCTTCAGCAGAGGTTTAATAGTTGCCCTTTTCCAAGTTGTGGGGTAGATACCAATATTAAACAAGGCATTGCAGATGTCTCTGAGGTTAGGGGCTAGTAGATCAGGAATGAGTTTTAATACTGAGGCTGGACATGAGTCAGTTGGGGAAACTGACTTTATGGTTAGGATGAGGTCATTGATTTGTTTGGATGAGACTTGATGGAAATGCAATAAAGAAGGAGAATTGTCATTATTGTCGGGGGGGGGGGTTGGGTAATCATTTTTAGGTTGCGTGGTGAAGTTATCGTATATTTTGCTGACTTTGTCTTGGAATGCACTGTCCAGGGCATTGCACAAGTCCTGGGTGGGTGCTGGTGGGGGGTTTACTGTGGATCCTGATAGTTTGGATACTACCTGGAAGAGTCATGTAGTGGAGTCTTGGGCCGCTTCTATTTGATTGGTGTAGTATTTGCTTTTCTTTGCAATCAAGAGCTGTTTATATTGGGAGATTGCGTCTTTATAGCGAGCTTTGTCGGTAATGTTATAATCTCTGCGCCAGTGTCTCTCGAGGTTCCTACAGCGTTGTTTTACCAATCTAAGGGTGTCCGAGAACCAAGGGGCTGATGGGGAAGTTTTGTTTTTAGAGAGATTTTTCATAGGTACCAGTACTTTAAAGGCATTATACAGCCAATCAAAGTATTTGGAGGAGGCTTGTGTAGGATCCGCTGTAGACTCATAGTTGGATAATGACAGGTGAGTATTAAGGAGCTGCTGATCTACTTGGCTCTGAATTGAGTAGGCCTTATAGGTATGTGTGGGGGGGAGTTTTATTATTGCCAGGATGTTGAAGAACACTGCCCAATGATCAGTCCAAGTAAGGGGTAACGTTTCAATTAGTGATAGGTTGGTATTATTTGTGAAAACCCGTCCAGCGTGTGACCGGCGTGGGCCTGGTAACCAATTGTCGGAGGTCGATAGCGTCTAGGTCTGTGAGTAAGGTGACCGTATCCTTGTTGTCAAGGTTTTCTAGATGGAAATTGAAATCGCCTAGGATGGTGAAGTCTGCTTCCCCTGCTACGGGTTCCAGCAGGCTGCCCAGGGTGGAGAGGAAACCCGCTCGCGGGCCTGGGGGACGGTATAGGAGGGTTCCTTTGAAGGATTGAGAGTTATTGAGTTTTATGGAAAATGTTACAGCTTCACAGGTCATGGTGGGGATTGTCTCTGTCCTCACCACATATTTGTCTCGATGCATTATTGCCAGACCACCCCCTTTCTTATTGTTTCTGTCCTGCCTAACTACACAATATCCTTCTGGGGTTGCGGTACAGAAGTCCGGGCCAGACGAGGGGTCTCCCCAGGTTTCTGTTATGAATAAGATGTCTAAGTTATGGTTAGTCAGGAAGTCCGCTAATTCATATTTGTGTTTGGGAAGTGATCGTGAGTTTACGAGTGCAGAGTGTATGTCATCCCGTTTGGGGTGAGTTCGTCGGATTTGTGTGTCTCCTGAGATGATGTAAATGTTATTAACGTTAAGCATAAAGGGACAGCTGAAGGTTGCGTTACTTTCTAATGAGCAGGAGTGGGGGTGAGGTCATCAGGGGGTGTTAGTGGTGTGGCCTATAACTTTTAGCTGGGTACTGGAGTAGGATAAAAACGTGTTGGACATGACTGGGTTACTTGGGGCAGGGTTCTTGGCCCTGGGCCTGGTCGAGGCACGGACGAGCACAGACTGGCTTCCCCCATCTCTACCACCTTTCAACAGTATTACACCCCATTACTCTAAAAGATTATCTGCCACTACTAGTGAGCAGAAGTGGCAGGACTCTGTGAGAGCAACGAATGAGCAGGTGAAGCAGTATTTGTTTGTGCAGGGAATGTAGTGGCAGGGATCTGGCAATGAAATCCTTGGTACTGTCCAATTTTAAAAATTACTTCGAAATTCTTCCATTCAAAATTGGGTGATGTCATCTAAGACCCCACGGATAATGTGGTGACCCTTGTTCCCATGAACCTCGTAAAGGTGAGATATCGTTCAAGATCTTCACCCCATTATGTGGGATGTATGAACACCTGTACCTTAGCTTAAGTAACAACGAGAATCTGATTCAATTTTAGACAATCTCTGTTAATTCCTGGCTCAGTCGATTATCTTGTTCTTGTAAACATAATTATTTAGTAGTGAGAACCATAAACACATCTTTGGTCACCTTAACCTTGTGCCTCTGGGAAGGGAACTGAGCAATTCAGTACACCTTTAATTAACTAGGTGTGCTGGGTGCAAATAGCGACAGTGTGCCCCATTATAGAAAATGCACTGCCCCCAGGGTAGCTTTGAACCCGCTCTTGCGCTGGAGGCAGCCATTATTGAAAAGCTGTTTGAAGCTGCCAATACTCCTCTCGGAATGCAGGTGCTATCATGTATGCTTTACAAATGGGAACAGGGATTCCCTTGCAGGTTGGTGCAGTAAGTGACTGCACCAGCTGGCAGAGGGATGTGAGGGGGAGGGGGGTCTGTGCGATGTCCTTTTCCCCCTTCAAGTGGGAGCCCTAATAGAAGTGTGGCAATTAGTCAGGTATGCCCCCAAGCTAATGAGGGCTGGATAATTTTCTGGCACCATTTGTATTTCTGACCGGGATGTGCAAGCCTCTGAGACCCCTCCTGTAAAACCAAAGTGTCACAGAAGACCAGAAAGGTGGCCCACACTCAGTTGTACTCCCAGGGCACTTTATGTAATAAGGTCCCTGGACTGGATGAGCTCCTCATGCATGGTAATGGTAGCCTTGGGAGCTCTGGAGTTCCTGCTTCTGCAACTTGATTATAATTTACCATTCTCAACAGTGTCAATGTTCTCCATTCCTTAGTATTAACACTTCCTTGCATCAAAACAGGATGGTAACAACGTTCAAATATTCAACCAGTTTATTTTAAACTCGTTAATTTCGGGACCTTCTTTAATCTGAGCATGCTATGTTCAAAGAAGCACCTTACTTACCATTAAATGCCCCAAGCAGTTTGCGGGCTAATGAACACCTTCGGACTTTTCTGTGACTGGCCTGTGACTGACCTGCATTTCTGGCAGCCTAAGGGTGCTCATAGACACCTATCACTCCCATAGTAGGCTGTAAAAGACCAAGTGAAGTGTTCTGAGCCATGGAGGAAGCTACGGCTGGGACCAACAGCAGACAAAGCAGGAACAGCACAGCCTTAGGCAAATTCCTCTTTCTCATCGGTAACCAGTGCTTAATTTGTAAAATGTTAAGTCCCAGGGCCCTTCTTGGAAGGCCACTGCTGCCTGCACCAGCCATACCCTGCCAGCACTGCAAATGGCAGTACCAGCAACACCTAACCATTGCACTCCGACAAGTGTGAAAATTCAGACTATTACAGGCCACACAAAGCTAGCATAATGGCCCAAGAGGCTGGTAATATTAATTTTTCAATATATATAGACTTAATAAATGCAGTTGTTGTGCTCATCTCAAAAATAAAAAGACAGTGCCACCATGTGGTGACTCATATGTAAAAAAAGGTAGTTTTAAACTTTGGAAGTACTTTTTCTTCCAAATCAAATTTGGACATAGTTTAATTTAAAAACAGCTTACAAGGCAGTGCTGGCTTTAAAATTACACCTGAAACCACAGCAGTAAAGTCTCAAGTGCATTAAATCCACTGGGGTCTGTAAACCTCCATACCCTATTATATACTAGGGACTTACAGTAGGGTGTCTTGGCCAATTATTATTATACCAAACACCATATACTTTTAAGGACTTTGCACTGGCCCTGGGTCTGGTTAACAGACCCAGTGTCAGTGCTCTGTCCTTAAAAGTGTCTGCTTTATGTTATTTCACTTATTTGAAGCTCTGCAAGGTGCATTAAATGTTCTTCTCTTGTAGGTCTTGTTGGCCATAATGAGAGATGCCTGGCTCCCGCTAGTTTTAATTCATTGCATATAGGCACACTTTCTTTTACTTTCAGTTCATGAGTTGCATGTATTTCACACTGTTATTTTAGTTATTTTTAATTTACCAGGATTCCTGCAGCACAGGGGAGCCGCTAGTTTTAATGAGGCGCAGATAGGCACATGTTGCCTTTCAAATCAATCAGGAATTTTGAAGCACGCTACTCACCCGTGAGGGTCGCAAAGCGCTAGGGCGGGGGAGCAGCTCCGGTCAGTCGAAGAGCCAGGTCTTGAGGGTCTTCCTGAAGATGGATGTGTAGAGTAGGGGCACATCTGATGTCGATCGGGAGCTCGTTCCAGGTCTTAGCTGCAATGTAGGAGAAGGTTCTTACACCCTTTCTTGCTCTGCAGATGCGCAGGGTCTTGGCGAGGGCGAGGTGGGTGGAACAGAGGTTTCTCTTGGGTACGTGGAAGGAGATTCTTTTGTTGAGATATTGGGGTCCGGTGTTGTGACGGCATTTGTAGGCATGGGTGAGTATCTTGAATATTGCTTTCCTCTCAATGGGGAGCCAGTAGATGTTTCGCAGGTGTTGGGTGATGTGTTTGTGTCGAGGGATGCCAAGGACGAGTCTAGCTGCGGTGTCCTGTATTATCTGGAGTTTGCGGAGTAGAGACTTGTGGATCCCGGCGTATAAGGCGTTTCTGTGGTCCGGTCTGCTGGTTATGAGTTTGTGGGTGACTGTCTTTCTTGATTCTTGGGGGATTCATTTGAAGGTCTTCCAGGGAATGCAGAGGGTGTTTAAGCAGGTGGAGGTGACGGCGTTGATCTGTTTGGTCATGGAGAGGCAGGAGTCGAGTACGATGCCGAGGTTTCGGGCGTGGTCCATGGGGTTGGGGAGCTGACGAGTGTGGTGGGCCACCAGGTGTTGTCCCAAGCAGAGGGGAAGGTGGACGAGGACCTCTGTCTTCTCCGAGTTGAGCTTCAGGCAGCTGCTGCTCATCCAGGATGCGGCCTCCTTCATTCCTTCCTGGAAGCTGAGTCTGGTGGTGATGGGGTCCTTGGCGAGGAAGAGGATGAGCTTGGTGTCATTCACGTAGGAGTGGTAAGCCTGTCTGCGCCTGTCCAGGGCCAGACAGCACCAAGCGACAGGACCCCTGGCCTTTTTTCTCTCCAGACCTATCGCAGGGCCAAACGTCTTGCCATCGGTAAGTCCCACGCCTGCATGCTTGCAAATTCTTTTTCTAGACAACAATAATTTCTACTGTGATAACTGCAAATTATCCCTGTTCATTTCTCTTGGTAGGAATCAAGCTGTGGCTCACGGTCTGGCCACCACATGTTCACAGTGCATAGGATCTGGAGAAAAAAGACGGAGCTTAAGTGTCTTTCCCTAAACACACAGTCCTTTATTAAACACTATATTGAGTTTGCAGACTTGATGTAATCCATAAAACCTGATATCTGCTTTTGATGGAGACATGGGCAGATGTGGCTGCTGACCCAGAGTTTAAAGCCTGTATCCCAGAGGGATACTCAGTTTTGAGACTGAATAGATTGCACAAAAAGGGCAGTGGAATTGTTAGTATTCATCGCAGCCATGTTAAAGTCAACCATCAACCCCTAGTCCACTTCGGTTTCACTTAAAGATACACAGCACCTTTTCTTTTAATGGCATCCTTTTCTACCACCCACCGAGCCCGAAGGAATAATTAATTCAATCCAACATAGGGTTTCTGAAATCATGTATAGGCTACCCAAATTTTACGATTTAAGTTCATTATACTTTTCACCTAGAATGCACTGATAACAAAAACTCAGAGCTCCTAATTGATAATCGTAGCTCTGACCTCGTACAACAGGTCATGAAACCCATGCACAAGGCTAAGCATTTTCTTGATGGTACTTTTTCTCTTAATATTGAGCTTTCGATTGAAAGTATTACACCTCTAGCATGAACTGACCATTGGGCTGTTCTGTTTAAACTGTTCGGCCCAGTGGACAGACCCCCCTCTCCAAAGCTTCTACGTAAGTAAAGTTTGGGCAGGGCATGGAAAAAGATTGACAATATGGGCATCCTACTCCATAGTTCCAAACCTCCATTGGATAAGAATATCGAGCTTGCTACAGCTGGATATGAGGCCTGGATACTAGCTGCATTAATTCAGGTGGCACCACTTAAAAATAAACAAATCTTCAGACCATACCATTCACACAGTGGTACTCGCAAGAGCTCAGGAATTACAAAAAGAAGTGAAAAAGTCAAGAACATGTCTGGAGAAAATCCTATAGCTCAGAGGAAAAAATAATAAAGTATAAAATCATGATTAAAAAAACTACAAATCATATTCTTCACAGAAAATAGTTGAGCAGCTGAAAACTCCTCTAAAGAACTTTAAAAAAAAGGCAAATCACGTTCATCCTGGGGCAACACCAAGGCAGTAGCCCCCAGCCAAAATCTCTGTAATTAACTGGCTGAATTATTTTTATATAAATTTAATAATATCTATAAACACTTCAAGACAGCCCCTAACAGTCCAGACTCTGACAGAGGGGCTGCACTGAGAATGAGAACCCGGAAGCTGACGTTGGTCCTCTCCCTTTGACATTGAGATCCTTTACCCCTCTTTCTGAGAAGAACGTTTTAGTCTGATCACTTCTACCTACCTCATGCCTTTACTCAACATGGCACTTGAGTCAGGCATTTTTCCTGAGGTCTGGAAAAAGAAATCCATCTTGCCTTTAATAAAGAGAACATCCCTGGATCCCTAAGACGTAAATAATTATAGAGTCATATCACGACTGCCACTTCCAGCCAAAATTCTAGTAAAAGCAGTGAATCACAATATCTCCATCTTCCTTGAAAACTCCAACAACATTGGCCTTGATCATCATGGATTCAGGTCATATCATTGTCTGGAATCATGCTGCAACAGAAGCCATTAGATCGATAATGGACAAAGGAGATAAACTGGCCTTGATCCTACTGGATCGTTTGTCCGCTTTTGATGCGATTGACCATCTCTCCCTGGTAAATGGTTTAGAAAGCATTGGCATTGGAGGATCTGCCCTTAGATTGCTAAAGTCCTTTCTGTTCAATCGACAGGAATCAGTGGAGTTGCACAGCTTTACATTGAATCCTTTTTCACTACCATGTGTGGTCCTGCAGGGGTCCTCACTTATCCCTACATTATTTAATGCTTACATCATTCCTTTGATTGGACTGGTGCACTCTTTCGGGTTCTTGTTGTATCCTATGCCGATGACAACCAAGTTGTGATATCAGTGTCCTCTGACCCCAATAAGGCTGCCAAACACTTTAGACCTTGTATACTGATGATCGTCACCTGGATGCGGAAGAACTTTTTAAAAATTAATTCTGATAAGATAGAAGTGCTATTATTTGACAGAGACTATTCTTTATGGAACTCTTCCTGATGGCCATCAAGCCTTGCACACCTCACATGTCCTGTTCAAAAGGCCAAAAATATGGGAGTCATCTTTGACTCTAATCCGACCTTCCTCAACCACTCTAAAAAGGTTACTTTTTCTTGTTTCCTGATGCTAAAAACCCTTAAGAAAATCTTCCATTTTATTACTGTGGAACTTAGAAAAACAGTTATACTAGCTCTTGTCGTTTCCAAGATAGACTACTGCAGTGCCCTCTATATGGGCTCTCAGGCTCGCATTCTATACAAGCTACAAACAATTGAAAATGCGGCTGCAAAAATTCTTACGAAAACTCCCCAAATTCTGTTCAGCATTCAAAGCAAATCAGAGGCCTGCATTGGCTTCATTTTAGGGGAAGAATCAGAATTAAAGACCTATCCTGGATCCATAAGGCATTGCATCAAGTCGGGCCAGGCTTTCTACACTCTTGAATGGTACACGCCCTCGTACACCCTTCGATCTAGTCCTGCCTGGCGGTGTGTGTACCTAGAATAAAAATATATGTTTCATCTCAGGGAGCAGGCTAATCTCTTAATTTTTAGGAAGGATCTGAAAACCTATCTTTTCCACACTCACTTCAGTAGTGATCTTGGTTGCCTAACAACCTTCAGGCCTCTCTTAGATTGTCCTAAACAGGGTATAATCACACTAGGTACCAAGACACCATACGGAAATCACGCGCTTTAAAAAGTACATTAACTTAACCAAGCCCAGGGCACTTTCATAGTCAGTAAATATTAGTATCAATAGTAAAATAGGGGTGATCGGGGCAAAAATTATGACTTTCCTACAAATACTTTCCCACATATGTCAAAGATTACCTTTTGTATGCAAAAGCCTGCTTGTTGTCAAGGATTATCTCAGAAATGTCATGACTGGCAGTTTGTAGTGTGTTCCTCCATATGCCAAATATTACCTCTGATATGGCACTGATTGAATTTTGCTATAGATAACACCTACCATCCATATGTTATTGGTGTCCTCCTCCATAGGCCAAGAACTACCTCCAGTGTTCCAGCATCAGCTTGGTTCTTGCAAGCACAGCACAAATGCACTCTCTCACAGACACATATTCACACATTGTGTCTCAAACACTCATGCACACTCCTATTTGTACAATCCACAAGTGCTAAAAAAGGTTGCACTAATGCTATCTCCGCTCTATCAGTCTTGCTAGCAGAGCTTGTCAAAAATGATTACTCAAAACACTGCTTAAAAAAAAGCAAATAGCATTATTATTTAAATGTTCACTCATGATTAGTGGGATATAGATGAACAGAGTTTATATTGAGCTTGTAGTCAGATCAAGCAGTAATACTAATGGAAAAGGAGTATACCAGTTTCTAAAAATTTAAAACAGCATCCAAGTGATTTTACATCCCTCAGACAGTCTGCTTTTTTTAAGCAGCGACACTTGAAAGGCTCAAATTCCCACCATGCAATGTTTAACAACAAGCCTCCCCAAAATGTAGGTTCATTGTGTTGCTTGAAAAGTCAGTACTGGCTGGAGGTGGAACACAAAACATTGGGCTTCTGGCAAGAATGTAAAACATTTGAAAAAACAAATTTCAGTTTGCAATTTTTACTCTATATTCTTGAAATCAAAGACTAATCAGTGAAATTTTCAGTGGGTGGGCATGCCAAATGAAGTGCAGCTTTTAGAACCACAGTACTAATAGGCAGACATTCACACTTCTCTAAAACAATGCAGACGTTTAACAAACTTTAACTCCTACCACAATAAGAGCCTGATTGGGTTGGGGGTCCAATATCGTAGCACCCTCTGCAACCCCACCGCTTCTGTGGTCGCACTTTTTAGAAGCAAATGAAGCAACTGAACTCTGAGTTGAGAACATGAAAGTAAAACCTTATTGCTGGTGCCTCTCAATCAATCAATCAGTCATTTGTTAAGCGTGACTACTCACCGGTAAGGGTCTCAAGGCACTGGGGGGTGGGTAGCAAGCTCCAGTTCATCAAGTCTGTTGAAGAGCCTGGTTTTGTGGTTTCTTGCGAAGATGGGGAGCGATGTTGTCTGTCTGAGGTGGAGCAGAAGGGCGTCCCAGGCTCGGGCCGCAAGGAAGGAGAAGGAGCGGCCTCCCGATCTGGTCTTTCTGGTGTGGGGAACCACGGTGTAGGAGCGCTGGGCTGATCGTAGGGTCCTCTGGGGTGCGTGGAATCTGAGACGGTTGTTCAGGTATGCTGGTCCGGTGTCGTGGAGGGCCTTGTAGGCGTGGGTGAGCATCTTGAAGGTGACTCTAGATCGATGGGGAGCCAGTGAAGTGTGCGCGGGTGCTGGGAGATGTGGCAGTGTCTTGACAGGTCGAGGATCAGCCTTGCGGCAGCGTTCTGGATGTTCTGTAGCTTGCGGGTGAGGTTTTTGTTTATTCCGGCGTAGAGTGCGTTGCCGTAGTCAAGTCTGCTGGTGACCAGGGCGTGAGTGGCGGTCTTCCTGTGTTCGAGGGGGATCCATTTGAAGGTCTTACGTAGGAGGTGGAGGGTGTGGAAGCAGGAGGACAAGACGGAGTTGATCTGGCGGTCCATTTTGAGCTCGGTGTCAAGGATGATTCCCAGTTGTGTGCGTGGTCCATGGAGGTGGGCGGACTTCCGAGGGTGGGGGGCCACCAGGTGTCGTTCCAGGCATTGGGGTTTGGGCCCATGATGAGTACTTCTGTTTTGTTGGTGTTTAGTTGTAGGCAGCTGTTTTTCATCCATTTGGTGAAGGCTTCCATTCCTTCTCGAAAATTGTGTCTGGCGGTATTGGGTTCATTGGATAGGGACAGGATGACTTGGGTGTCGTCTGTGTACGACACAATGTTGAGTCTGTAGGTTCTGACGATGGGGGCGCGTGGAACCATGTAGACGTTGAAGAGTGTAGGGCTGAGGAAGGACCCCTACACCGCAGGTGGTATGTGTAGGATCCGAGAGGAAAGGGGGAGTCTGACCCGCTGCGTTCTACCGGAGAGGAAGGAGTGGATCCAGTTGAGGGCCTTGTCTTGGATCCCTGCGTCGTGGAGTCTGCATATTAGGGTGCGGTGGGAGACTGTGTCGAACGCCGCTGAGAGGTCGAGGAGGATGAGGGCTGCTGTTTCTCCTTTGTCCAGTATGGTGCGGATGTTGTCTGTTGCAGCGAGGAGGGCGGTTTCCGTACTGTGGTTTTTTCTGAAGCCGGATTGGGATGAGTCGAGGATGTTGTTCTCTTCGATGAATGTGGCGAGTTGGCTGTTGATGGCTTTCTCGATGACTTTCGCTGGGAACAGGAGCAGGGAGATGGGTCTGTAGTTTTTGAGGTCGGTGGGGTCCGCCGAGGGTGTCTTCAGGAGGGGGTTGACCTCGGCATATTTCCAGTTGTCGGGGAACGTGGCGGTTGCCAGGGAGCGGTTGATGGTGTGGCAGAGCATGGGTGCGATGGTGTCGGCGGCTCTGTTGAAAATGTGGTGGGACAGGGGTCTGTGTGGGCCCCGGAGTGGATTGACTTCATCGTCTTCCGTGTGTCTTCGGTGGTGAGGGCTGTCCAGTTGTCAATCAGGGTGTTTGGGGTGGTTGGTGAGGGTTCAGTGTGTTGGTTGACTTCGTCGAAGTTGTCATAGATGCTCTTGATTTTGTGGTGAAACAAGGTGCTGAGTTTGTCACAGAGGTCTTGTGAGGGAGGCATGTTGGTGGACTCGCTGGTGGTTTGGGCGAACTCCTTGATGATGTTGAAGAGTTCTTTGCTGTTGTGTGCGTGAGTGGAGATTCCGTCTTCAATCGCTTTTTTCCTCGTTTTTCTGATGAGTTGGTGGTGGGCGTTGGTGGCGGCTCTGAAGTTGTTGTGGGCTTATGTGGATTTGGTGTTCCTCCAGGCCTTTTCGAGGCGGCGGCAAGTGTGTCTGAACTCTCGAAGTTCGGTGGTAAACCAACTGGCTTTCTTGGCGTGGGTGTTGTTGTTTATCTTGAGGTTGGCTATGGTGTTGGCGTTGTCAGAGATCAATCTGTGCAGGGTTCGGACTGCGGTGTTTGGGTAGTCATTTTCCACGATGGTTGGGGTGGAGTTGCTGAGTGATGCGGTTAGCTGGTCGTAGGTGATTCTGGTCTAGTTTCTTCGTGGGAGCAGGTGCAGGTGTCTGTGGATGGTGGGTGTTCTGAAGGTGAAGTGGACGCATCGATGGTCATTCCATGGGAGTTCGGTGGTGTGGCTGAAGATGATGGAGTTACCTGTTGTGAAGAGGGGGGTCGAGGGTGTGTCCTGCTGAGTGCGTGGGTTCGGTCACGATCTGGTGGAGTCCAATGTTGTGGAGGTTGTCTAGGAGGGATGTAGTGCTGGGGTCCAATTGGTTGTCGAGGTGGAAGTTGAGGTCTCCCAGTAGGGTGTAGTTGGTGGACGCGATGGCATGCGGGGAGATGATGTCCGTGATGGAGTTAGCGAAAAGTCCGCTTGGGTCAGGGGGTCGAAAGATGAGGGTTCCTCAGAGGGTGGTGGTCAGGCTGGCCAGTATCTTGATGTGAAGGTGTTCCATCAGGTCTGTGGGCTCGTCTGTTACTGTGCAGGGGCCAGGTCTTTGCTGAATTCAGTTGAAATGTGAATGGGGCTTGAGGCCCAGCAACCCACTTAAATTGTTGCCTGTGCTAATGTTGTCAGTCCATTCTATTGGTCACGATCTCTTCTGTTAACTATTGACAATTCAGGCAGCTACTATATTAATTTCTATTACGTAGAGCTTCAAACTACACTGCTCAAACATCTAAACGTTGCAAATAACAGATGTTATTGTAACCCAGTTTAAAGGAATTCCAATTAGCAACTTCTGAAAAATAAAAGACTGAGTCACTTTGGTTCAATTCAAACTCGTAACCTGTAGATCACAGTGGGAAATATTTAACTCACTGTGCCACCCTACTGTTTATGAGAGGCACAGACAAACAAGAACACATAAAAACAGAGTATGTAAGCGTCATTTTGATACATAAACATTTTTTGCTATGTGCTAGACTCTGCCATACTATAGGTGACTGATAAGTATGTCTCATCTTATTGTAGAAGGGATGACCATTTGAAGTCAAGGTTCATGCTGCTAGATGTTTCAGTCTAGTGAAACTTGAAACCTGGGTGCGAGGCAGCAGGTTATATGACGTTCCAATGTGAAGGATGATAACAGTGGACAGCCGCGGCCCATACAGGTAGGAGCGGTGGGGCAGTGGGCTGGGTTGAGGCGGGAATTCGACAGACAACCACGAGGGAAAATTAAATAAATAATTAATTTTCCCTCATCGTTGTCTGTCAAAATCCCCCCGCCCACCCGGTCCCACCGCTTTCACCTGCATGGACCGCGGCTGAAAGTGGAACCTCTTAGATATTAATCCGGGAAGGGTGGAGTGGATTCATGTGGATTTCACTGCTTTACGTAATTTTTCACATGCAGCTGTAGATGACCACAAAGAACAATTCTTATAGATTGCTTCAGGGACAGCGTTGTAGAATGATTTTCTTCAGTTGATGGGTTGTATGTCATATATCGGGGGACCAAATGAGAGACAATTAAGTAATCTGTTACAAAATCATAGCTTGTAATGTTTGATATAGCTGAAGTCAGGAGGTGGCAGTTCTCACAACATTACTGTATGTCTGAGGGAAAGCAATGGAAAGACATTAAATGAACAAAGAGAACTGTCTGAAACAGGAATAAAAAAGGCAGCTTGTTACTCTCAGGTCACAACCTTATCACCAAAGAAGTGGCTAGAAATATTTAAGTTTGTATTCCAGGCTGGGCAAGTTTCCTCACTGAATGACTGATTCACTCACTCCACTTTGACCCCATCACTCACTCACTCACTCACTCACTCACTCACTCACTCACTCACTCACTCACTCACTCACTCACTCACTCACTCACTCACTCACTGACACATTATCAGCAACTGAGATGACTGAGGTGAGGTGTCTAGAACAACAGTTATTAACATGTGGTCCAGATACCCTTGGGGTCCTGGACGCCTACTCAGGGGTCAGCTTTGCTTACAGAATTAAATAATATTAGCAGATTAATAAAGTATATATATGTAAAGAGCCAAAATGTAAAATTTAACATTTTAAAATATTCTTTAAATGTGAAGGAATTATTAAGGGCCTAAATGTAATGTTTTCTGATGGAGCAATCTCCATTGGCCGGGTGGCGGACTTTACATCCGTAAGGTCGAGACTACTCCTCCCACCAAATTTATTAAAGACCGCTAAGCTGGGGGTCATTTATGTAGCACTGGATGGAACTGCCATCACAGTGATTCCTATCAATGCATTGGCCTGTTTCATGCAGGGCTCCATCCGCGGGTCAGAGCCATCCAGCAAACAGTTTGCTTTTTTTTTTTCCAAAAAGAAAATCCCGAAATAGAATTATCTTTTGAGCATAAAAAATAAAATGCTCCCCTTGCGATGGGGGTCACCTCCAATGGTAAGGAGATCATTCAGCAGCTTTCACTGCTCCTTATTGCCAGGATTTTCCTGGCGGTGATAGGAAGTGAAAACTGACCTGTAAATCTGCCCATCTGAATTAAGTGGGATGGAGTAGGTCCACCCATATTTAAATTTGGCAGGCAAACCGTATTTTTGGGGGTAAGGATACTTTGTTGCGATGGAGTATCCTTACCTCCAAGCATTAAATTGGGCCCTAAATTGTTATCCTCAGATTGATCCCTGGGAATAATGCAAGTGCATTCAAATATACTATCATATGGACAATGGGTGGCCTTAATTGAATTTAAAAAAGCTCCAACCTTCCCATCAAAATTTTGATGCACTAAATGCATTTTTTAAATTAAATAAAGATTTTCTTAATTTGTGTATTCATTTGACAATTGGTTGTTCAGTATCTTTGTGTATGGTTCTGCAGTTCAAATCTTAATACTGTTTAGGCTGCAGTCCTCATCTTCCAGTAACAGCTAAGTGGGGGTCTGCGGAATTCAATAATGATTCAGTGGAGGTATTGGATTTCAGTAATGGTAAAGTGGGGGCCCACATGCATCAAAAGGTTAAGAACCACTGTTCCGGATCATGCATGCAAGGATTTAAGGTTTTATTGGGTCTAGACACAAAGGCATTTTGAAGTACATAAAGTAGTAGTCTTAAATACTTTTATGAATTGGCTCCAAAACATCTAAAATGAAAAACATAGGTATATTATGGGAATATTTATACATAATTAGTAAAAATACAATGGACGGTCTACTCTTTGCACTTTTTACAAAGGAAAGGGGGACTTTTCAGGCCTAATTTCCAAAGGCATGTAAGACCATTTAAAAGAGTACTTGTATGGCACTGCTTCCTATAGTTATACATGCTTTTCGAATAGAACCCTTAAGTTAGTAAGTTGAGGTATCTCTTCCAATATAGTTCTGAGTCAGGTAGAATTTCACATTTGGTCCCATGTTTGGTTCTGACAAACACAAAGATTGATCAAAATACCTTAATCATCGCTTGCTTCCGAAGAGGGAGTATCTCACTGTAGCTGGGCAGGGTCTACTTTGCCTTAAAATAGGTTCCACTTTAAATGCTTATGGTTTCTTCACAAATATAAGTCTGGCAAAGCTCAGATATATTTAACAAAATAAAATCTGTTACAGAAGAAGGCTTTGATCACTCATCACTTCTTCACCAAGAGACTTATGAACCTTCCCTCTTGGGAGACAAATGCCGCTGCAGAGATCTGGAATGAGCTGCCTAGTCATATTCAACGGATCACAACCTTCCTTAAAACTAAATCCAACCTTCTCTTTCCTTCAGGCAACTCTTCTTTCAGGGCCTAGTGACAATCTCATACAGTGACTGACTCATTGCTATTGGTCATTCATTTAACCACTTGGTCACTCACTTTTTCACTTAGTCACTCTCACACTCACTAACTCATACAATGACTGACTTACTCTAATTCAGTCATTCATTTAAATACTGAGTCAGAGACTTACCTGCTCGCTCACTCATCTAGTCACATACTGAGTGTGGTTTTTAAACACTCTCTCCTATAATTTTCAGCTAGTTGAAAGGGCAAATTCCATACATTATAAACAATAAGCTTATAGGAATAACTATAGGCAACACGTCCTACAAGCCATCCCAAATCCCAGGCTAGGCAAACACTCAGATGAGTTGTGTGTGATAAAGGATGTGTTACAATAAACAAGATAACATGCTGATGAAAGCAGGAGCCTTCTTTATTAGGCCCTTACACCACCAGGCAGCTGGAGTCAGCTGTGGAATGTTGACAACAAAGTCAAGGCACACACCATAAGGGGCTAGGGAAAGGGGGAAGCAGAAGGTACCAAATACATAATATTATAACACACACCTCCTTACATAGGGTGACCAAGGAGAGAAGAAGAGGAGGCGGAAATGGGAAAAGAGAGAGGGGGAGAGAAGGGGAGGAGCAAAAATAAGCATGAGGAAACAAGAGAATGTGCACAGAAAAATACAATAAGTAAGCAACACATGAACTACGGAAATAACCACATTAGATAAACATAATTTTAAACTGTAGTCTTTAACCCACACAGGTGATGACTTGGTTCTCTGGGATCTCCTAGGAATGTAAGGTGTATCGCCCTTTCCTGCTCAGGACCCACTACACACCCTTCCACCTATTTGTGAGCGACGATTTTATCCACACTCCACGTTTTACCATTTTCATGATGAACCACATTCCTGCCCTCCCTGGCTATTCTGATGGGTTCAGAGAATCTAGAGGCTTCCCTCCTACGTAGTCTGGGAAGGTCAACACAGACCCACTCTCCTTCCTCAAGCACTCTGGATTTGACATGCTTGGTAAGATCATACCTGTTCTTATACTTGACCTACGGTCCACCACACACACTCCCTTCTTCCTCAAGCCAGTAGGAGATAGTCTGGTCTTAGGATCTCTGCCCTTCAAGGACATAAAAGGGGAAACCCCAATGACGCTATTGTGGGTAGAACGATAGGCCCAAATGGTATCCTGCAAAGCAATATAGCAGCATTGCCCAATAACTCTGCTCTTTGTAGGCATTCTTTGAACATACGGTTCATCTGCTCTACTATCCCGTTGGTGCAGGGACAATACAAAGCAGTCTTATGATGGGTGACTCCCATATCAGATAAGAACTCTTTCATGTTTTCTGATGTGAATTTTACCCCATTGTCAGTAACTAGGATATCCGGGATACCTTCTTCAAAGAAAGCTCCTTTTAAAAACTGTGTTGATCTGGATCACACACTTGAAAACCACCTAAAGAGTGTGATAGTCCATCATTACCAGGATAAATGCTCATTCAACATTTTGAGATTGAGTTGGCCAATAATGTCGAGCGCTAATTTGGACCAAGGGCTTTCAGGGACCTCTACAGCAGACAGTGGGGACTTACGGGTTTGGTGGATCTTGTCACTCCTACTACACTCCAAACAGTCTCTCACCATTTTCTCCGTCAAGACATCCGTTCCTGGCCACCAATAATCCAGGTGTATTTTGTTCTTGGTGAGGCTACGCCCTAAATGTCCTATGTAGGCCAATTCAACAATTTTCTCCCTTAGCTTCTCCGGCGGGATGATTTTCTCTCCCCTGCAAACAGTTCCTTCCTGTATGTTTAATTCCAACCTCACCTCCGAGTATTTACACGGCAACGCTGGGACATCACTTTTGGCAGCAGGCCAACTATTCCTTATGTATACTTTGAGGGAAATCATCTCCTCATCAGTTTCAACGCAACCATCCTACTCCTCCTTATTCAAGCAAGTTAACTTTAACCTCATCACACTCGCATTGGACTCTTCCTACACCACAGTTGGTGATAGGGATGAAAAATCTGCCATCATGTTTTGTGTCCCTGGCACATATTTGACTCTAAAATTGTACCCTTCCAGTCCCAAAATCCATCTCTGAATCCTGGCTATGGTCCTGACCGACCCTTTCGTGGTGAAAGCATACGTGAGAGGCTTATGGTCAGATTTTACAGTAAATGTTATGCCCAACAAGAAAAATCAGAAATGTCTTATCGCCCAAAAGCAAGCAAGTGCCTTTTTCTCAATCACCGAGTAGTTTTTTTCCGCACCTTTCGATGCACGAGGAGCAAAAGCAACAATTCCCTCCTTCACTGCCACAAAGACATCATGACATTCATTACTCCGTACATAAGGGACCTTGGACTTCAGTAAACTCCACAACGGTTCCACAATGCTGGCATAATTGCAAACAAATTTAGAGTGATAATATGATAAGCCCAGAAATGATTTGAGGTCTTTGACACAAGTCGGGGCAGCAGTATTTTCGATTGCCTCCTCCAGATCTAATTTAGACTTGATGCCATCTTGTGAGATGGCGTGCCCGAGGTACTCTACTGACACCACCCCAATGCGACATTTCTCTTTTCTCAAAGTGAGTCCAGCCCTCTCAAGATTGGTCAACACACTTCTCAGCATGACAATGGCTCCTCCACATCTTTCCCGTAAATGAGGATGTCATCCTGGAAGCACAAAGTCCCTGGAAGGTCCTTCAGCACATGCTGCATAATCCTCTGGAAGGCAGCAGCCACCAAAGCCAATCCAAATGGCATGCAAAGGAACTGAAATGCCCCAAGGGGAGTCACAAAGGATGTAAGGTGACATGATTCAGGGTGAAGCTCTACTTGGTGGTAGATAGAAGAAAGGTCCAGAACACTGAAACAACTCACTCCCCTGATCAGAGTGAGGACCTCATGAATGCGTGGCAGTGGGTGTCTGTGTACCCAAATGTTCTCGTCAAGATCTCTCAGGTCTACACATACTCTAATGTCCTTGCCAGATACTTTAGTAGTGAGAACTATTGGTGGCAACCACTGGGAACTCTTAATCAGTTCAATAACACCTTACGCCTGTCTATCTCAACTTGGAGAGGGGCTTTCATCATGTGTGGAATAGGCCTAACCTTGTGTGCGACAGATTTAGCATTAGATTTGAGTTTGATGGAGTGTTGGTAATTTTTGAGCAAACCCAGTTCCTCAGAGAACATTGCAAACATCCATCCCCCCAATAGAAGGATCAACCAGAAGAACTTGTTCAGGGCTGTTGGGATCCAACTTGATTCCCATTTTCTTTTGGTGCTTCCAGCCTAAAAAATGTGATCCCTTTTGTGTGACATGAATTTTGCCCACAGTACTCCTACCCTTGAACCCAATTTCCATGGTCATCATCCTCAGTAAAGGTATAGGTTCCCCATTATAACCACTCGATTGAATGTCTGGAGACCACAGGACTTCTTGCCAAGAGGGGAATAGTTTTGCAAACAGATTGATATCCAGTAAAGCGTAAGGTGAACAAGAGACGGCAAACACTGTCACAGGTTTTTTCTCTAAGATGATGCTACATGAAGGGAACCCTGTTACATCATTTACACTTTGTAGTTTGAACACCAGTTTGGTATCAGAAGGCATGTCATGCTCAATTGACAATCAAGGTTTGGAACGCTGTTCCCTGCAGACCCTCGCCAAGTGACCCTTTTTTACCACATTTGTGACAAACAACAGGTCTAGCTTGGCAAATCATATTGTTCGCTAAGTCACTTGGACTCCCACATTTGTAGCTTTTAGGCTTAGTGCCTAATGGCAAAGTGATAGAAATGTTGTTCTTACTCTCCCTACCATCGTCAGGTTTATTTATAATATTGACATCTGCCTGTTTATCTCCCTCCCCCTTCATAGCAACCATGCAATCAGCGGCATGTTCAATCCCTACTGCTACTATCAGTAGCTTTCTTGAGATCAAGGTAAACCACTAGGAGTCTTTCATGAATTTTTGGGTTGTTGGTGCACCTGACTAACTGGTTTTTCATAAGTGAATCTTGAAGAGACTCAAATTCACATGTATTAGCCAGGCCTTTTAATGCAGCAACAAAAGGTTTTACTTTCTTACTTTTACATTGTATTCTTGAAAAATAAATGTGCCTTTCCAGCACCACATTTATTTTCTTTCCGAAGTGTTTTTCGAGGCAGTTCACTGTGACCTGGTAGACATTATCATCTTCATCACTATCACCTTCCTCATGCATGCAGACCAAAATAATATCATAAGTTTTGCGACCCGCAATACCCAAATTGTGGAGTAGTGTGTGTAATTTGTGTAATGGAGAACATTTCTCCCCTCTATGGCAATTAGGTAGGACTCCAATAACCAAACCATTGTTTCCATGGTAATAATGGTTCTCCCTCCTTGTTCAGAAAAGGAAGTGGTTGCGACATGTTTTCTGTGGCCATAGTTATGCACTAAAAGAGACAGGATATGTAAACCCTGAAATACCAATCAACCCCCCCCAAGAAACATTACTTGTGTTAAGTGTGAAACAAAATAACTGATTAACTGAGGAAAGTACTTGAGAAGTTCCCAACAAGGAAAATATGTGCCCATCCATGTGAAAAGAACAGACAGGCGGCGTGTGTTACCCCCAGGACAGTGAGTAATACTGTTCAGAAACTGCAGACAGAGCTTGAGAGTGGCAAAAGTAGCCGACAAGCGATGGTTTTTCTTCATAATTCAAATGAAGAAAGGCTGTACCCATCAGCGAGATAAAACAGAAAGCATGGTGTACACGGGGAAGTAAGAAAAATGCCATGCAGGCTGGGCTCGCCAATGTTGAAAATAACTGTCAGAGTGACCCAATTTACTGACAGATAGCTGTGCCCATCAGCATGAAAACTGACAGGTGAGGAATGTTCACACAGGAGGAAATGAATTCTTGTTTGGAAAGTGCTAAGGGGGCCAGCCAGCGTCAAAATTTAACAGAGCAAAATGCCAATATCAGAACAAGGAAAAGCTGTGCCTATCAGCGTGAAGGCCAGACAGGCAACTCTAAGAGGAATCGCCCTCGTTTGACAAGCGGGGCAGTTCACAGCAGAGAAGGGCTGCCACACTGCGGATTTTCCAACAAGCAACAGCTGTGCACATCAGCATGCAACCTGACAGGCAGCTCAAGGAGGATCCGCCCTCGGCTGATGAGCGGAACGGCACCACCCCAGAGGCTGCTGCTACTGACGCTGACACCCCCCACAGGAAGAGCTAACTCCAATAGAAACCAGAATCGTCAGGTGAGGAACAACACCAGCAGCGCGGGAAGCAATTCTGGAATGAAGAGGCTCTCCTCAATGCAGTCAAAAGCGGGAGATCATGGAATGATCGGGAAAAGGAAACTCAACCGATTGGCTACTTCCATGAGCAGAGAGCACAAGGGCTCACAGCGGAGACAGGTGCAGATAGAAAACAGTATATAATAACCTCTGACGAGGCTGGAAGCAAAACCGACAATGGTCTAATCCAATAGGGCAGCAGAGGTATGAAAACAGCAGCCGAAGCAGTAACGGGAGAGGTTGAATAAGGTACTCACAGGTTACTTAAACCAAGATCTTGATTAACGATGTACTGTTGGCACTAGAGAAAGCATTGGAGGTGATGGTGAACCGTCCCCACACGGTGAATCATCACCAAATATTACAGTAAAGAAGATAAAATGGGGGAGGAGCCTAGCGCGCATCCAAGATGGTCGCGTGAGCACAGGGCTCCCCGGACCCTTTCTGCTCCTCGGAATAAATCCTGAGACTATCCTGAGTTGGTGTATGGAATCTGAGAGAAGAAGACCAGCTGACTATATATCTCTTTCCAAAATTCTAATCGGACCTGGGAATCCTGAGTTATCGTCGCCGGAACTTTTGGGACCCACCCGACGGAGGAGGCCGGGGTGGAGGTGACCCGTGGGGCCGGGCTGCAATTGAACAACAGCGGCCTCAGCGCGGTGCCAGTCACCGATTCAGCACTTTCGGTTTCGATTTTGGCCTTCAGGAGATCAGCTGGCGTGCGTGCTCAAGGTGGCGGGGTGCCTCTTGGGCCTCTGTCCGAGGTTTGCTTCCATCTGCTACGGACGGGTCTGACGCCTCCGACCCCTACACCGACAGTTTGTGATCCTTTCTCTGGCACCCGTGCACCCCTTGATCGGAGGTCCCAGTGAGTGACGGCGCTCACATGGCGGGCAAAGGGGGACCGGAGGGGCGCAAGACCAAGGCCTCACTGCGCGGGGGAGCGGTCCAGAGCAACAACATGGACCGCTATACCCAGGGCAGGGGGTCCCCTGGCGCTGCTGGCCTCTCCCCGGATGCTGCGGGGGGAGGCACGACCGTCGCTGCGGAACCTTCCCTACAGGACATTATGGGTGCCATCGAGGGCATCAGGGAAACTATCGCGACGCAATATGAGGCCCTGGCCCGTAAGATCGACACTGTCGCGATCGACGTCACCCTGATTCGGGCCGACCTCTCTAAAACCAACGAGAAGGTCCAGGCCCTTGATACACGGACCTCCACCTTGGGTGCGGAGGTGTCGGATCTGCGGGCCGCGCTTGGGGACATTAGAGTGGTCAACGACCACATGGCCCGGCGGCTTGAGGACTTCGAGGGACGGGCCCGACGCAACAATATCCGTATCATTGGGGTACCGGAGTCCTCCGACAGCCGCCCGGTGGACCTCGTGGTCGAGGAACTTATCCTGCAGCAGCTGTCCCCGGTTGGCCTAAGTAAATTCTTCGCTGTGGAGCGGGCCCATCGGGTTCCTGGCGGCCGGCCGCGGCCGGGGGCCCCCCCGAGGCCTATCGTGGCTAAACTGTTCCACTACAGGGACCGCGATGCTATTCTGCAGGCTTCACGGACCCGTGGCCCGGTCCGCTACGAGAACTCGATCGTCAACTTTTACCCGGACTTCACGCAACTGGTCCAGAAACAGCGGATGGGATTCCAGGGGGTGAAGCGCCGTCTCCGCGAGCTAGGCCTGAAGTATTCGATGCTCTACCCGGCGAAACTTCGAGTGGAGCATGGAGAGCGGACAGTCTTTTTTGACACTCCTGTGGCCGCAAGTGACTGGCTGGACTCGCTGCCGGACGGGGGTGGCCGGCCCGGGCCCTCTGGGGGCACCGCAGGTGACGGGTCCCCTTAGACTGACCTTTGGTCCTTGCTTTTGCGTTTTTGCACTGTACAGTTGGGTCTTACTTCTTTTGCATACTGTGTTTTACCAGGACTGTGAGGGGTGCGGGCGGGTTCGGGTCCCTTTCCTCCTCCGGGGTCTTTTTGTAGAATGGGGTTAGCGGGGCGACAGGCACACTGCAAGTTGGGGGGGGTCTTAGGCCCGCAGGGGTGCAGGGTGGGGGGCGGTGGACTTGGGGTGGGGTTGGGGGGGAAGAGGGGTTGTTTAGTTGTGTGTTTTTTGTTTACAGGGCGAGGAATTGATTTTTACCCATATTTGGGAGCGGTGCTGCGGGCTGGGGGCTTCTTGCTCTATTGGAGGGGATGGGGGGAGACGGGTTGAGGCTTATGTCGTGGAACGTCAATGGGTTGGGGGACCGTATTAAGCGGGGTGTTGTACTGCAATATTTGCGCCGTTTGACTCCTGATGTGGTGTTTCTCCAGGAGAGGCATTTGGTCGGCAATGTCTGCCATGCGATGCACAGAGGGGGATACCGCCTCGTAGCCCATTCTGGTTTCACAACTGGCTCCAGGGGGGTGGGCATTCTCCTGCGAACCTCCCTTCCGGTGGAGATCACGAGGATAGTCTCGGATGACAGAGGGCGCTATGTGTGTCTGATTGGGAGGTGGGAGGGGCAGCCCCTTACCCTGGTTTCAGTCTACGTCCCCCCGGGCCTCCAGAACTCCACCTTTGCTGATTTGGGTCGAATGCTGCTTGACCTCCCGGACGGCCTCCTGCTCATGGGCGGGGACTTTAATTCTGTGGTTTCGGGTGAACTGGATCGTCACCCACCGAGGACCCTCCCCGCTGCCCAGTCATGGCTGGGTGGGATGTTGGAGACCTTCGGCTTGGTGGATAGTTGGAGACTACTGCATCCGACCCAGTGCCAGTTCACTTTTCATTCGGGGGCGCATGGGAGTCTCTCCAGGTTAGACTACTTCCTTATGCCAGCGGCGCAGACTGGTCGGATTCGAGAGGTCAGACACCTGGCGCGTGGTATCTCCGACCATTCTCCGCTGTGGCTTCTCTTTGACACCGGGCCGCGGTCCGCAGGGCGGATAGCTCCCATTAACCCCTGGTACCTGCGGGACCCTGTGACCCGTGACAGCCTGGTTAAGGCCATGGACCAATACTTCAGTGAAAACGAGGGGTCGGTGTCGTCTGCGTTGTCCCTTTGGGAAGCCTTTAAAACTGTTATACGCGGACACGCCCTCGCCCAGATAGTGGTGGCCAAGAAGGTTAGGAGCGAGGCGGTGGTGAAGCTGGAGACTGACGTCTCGGGGCTGGACTCGGCCTTGGAGGCGAATATTACTCCGGACGGGCTACATGCCCTTAGCCTGAAACAGTTCGAATATAGGTCCCTGGTCACTGACGCGGCCCAAACTATGTATAGGGAGCAGCAGGGCCGATTGTATGACGCGGGGGACAAGGCGGGAAAGTTGATTGCGTGGCTGGACAAAAAGGAGAGAGTGAATCGCGTGGTCCCCGAGTTGCGTGCTGCGGATGGTGGGTGTGTGACTGAACCGGATGAGATTGTGGAATGCTTCGCTGACCACCTCCGGGCGGTGTACTCCCCGGTGACTGACAGGGACGAAGATGACTCTCGCCTCCTATTGAGAGATATTGCTCTGCCCGGCCTGTCCGTTGAGGACCGGGAGCGGCTGGACGCCCCCTTATCGTCGGATGAAATAGCGACCGCGATTCGTTCCCTTCGCTCGGGCAAGGCTATGGGTCCTAACGGTCTGCCCATTGAACTATACAAATTGCGTCCTGATAAGCTTGCGCCCTTCCTCGGCCGCATGTTCCGCGACTCTCTTGCGGCGGGTTCCCTTCCGGCCGACCAGCGCCTGGCCACTATAGTCGTTCTCCCCAAGGAGGGCAAGCCGCGTGACCGCTGTACCTCTTACCGGCCTATTTCACTGCTCAATGCAGAGCCTAAAATCCTGGCGAAAGTCCTGGCCAATCGATTGTTGAGTGTCGTGTGCGACCTTATTCATCCGGACCAATGCGGCTTCATCCCGCACCGCAACACCGCTCTTAACTTGCGGCGTCTGCACGGGGTCCTCGCCAGGGCGGAGCTCCTCACCGAGCCGGCCGTGCTGGTCTCTTTGGATGCCACGATGGCATTTGACACTATTGAGTGGCCATTCCTCTGGGCCGTCTTGGATAAATTCGGCTTTGGGGAGGGATTTATTGGCTGGGTGAGGCTCCTTTACACGGGACCCATGGCTCAAGTGGTGGTGAATGGGCGGGTCTCTCGGCCCTTTGCCCTCGGCAGGGGCACGAGGCAGGGGTGCCCGTTGTCCCCGTTGCTTTTTGCTCTCGCCCTGGAGCCACTCGCTGCCTGGCTCCGTTGGGAGCCCTCGCTTAGAGGGATCCGGTGGGGCCCGGGCTTTGAAGATCGGGTCTCGCTGTATGCGGACGACATTCTCCTGTACCTCACCTCACCGCGGCAGTCACTCGACGTCCTCTTTGACGTTCTGACCTCCTTTGGGAACAATTCGGGTCTCACGATCAATTGGTCTAAATCCTGCGTTTATCCCATCGCCGGTGGTCCTCCTCTCCTGCCGCCTCGGCTCCCGATTCAAATATCTCTGAGCGGCTTTAAGTACCTGGGGATATACGTTTCGCTGGACCCGGTGGCTCGCTACGAGCAGAATCTTCTGCGTCCACTTCGGCGGCTGCGGGAGGACACGGCCCGGTGGTGCAGGCTGCCCCTGTCCCCGCTGGGTCGGGCCGCGCTGTTTAAAATGATGTCCCTTCCCAGGTTCCTCTATGCACTCCAGAACTCCTTTGACGTTATCCCAGTGGCCTACTTTCGGGAGGTGGAGAGCCTGCAGAGGAGACTGGTGTGGAACGGCCGGGCGCGTATTGCTCTTGCCAAGCTCACTCTCCCCTGGTATGACGGGGGCATCGCGCTTCCTGACATTCGCAGGTACTATTGGGCCTCGCAGCTATCTGCCATTAACCACGCCACGTATGCGCCCGGCTTGAATCCGGCGTATGAGATGGACAAGTTCCTGCTTCCCGGCGGGAACTACAACAGGGCACTTTATTCCCGCCTGGCTGACCGGACCCTTACGGGTCCTACTAAGATTGCTGTGCGGACCTGGAGGGCTGCCACTGCGGCCATGGGCTGGAGTGAGCGAATGACATGTGCTACTCCCTTGTTTGCCTCCGACCGCCTGGGCAGCTTGTGGACCACCAAGGGGTTTGACCAGTGGGACACGATTGGTATCAGCAAAGTGGGAGACCTGTGGCACAAGGGCGCGGTCAAGACTTTCGCGGTGCTCCAGGCCGAATACGAGCTGACCGACAGGGAGTTCTTCCGCTACGCCCAGGTTCGACACGCCCTGCTCTCGGTCTTCGGGGAGGGGACCAAGATCCCTGTTTCCTCGCCCCTCGAGGACCGCGTACTTGACGGACATGTCCCTGATAGTACTATTTCTTTAATTTATAAAAAATTGATCAATCACCGGGCGGATCTCCTGGTGCGCCTTCGGGGGGCTTGGACTGGGGATGGGGTCGAATTGGACGACGAAGACTGGCAGTCTGCACTGTCGTCCCCCAAGGAGGTTGCCATTCCGGCTCGTCTCCGGTTGGTACAGCTCAAGATTCTCCACCGGGTGTATGTTACGGGTCCGCGCTTGGTCGCGATGGGATTTTCCGACGACGGGCTCTGTAAACGAGGCTGCGGGCTCAGCGCCACCTTTCTTCATATCCTTTGGGAGTGTCGCGAGGTGGCGGACTATTGGCGCCGGGTCCACACGGTTATGGGACAGGTCACCGGGGTTGTACTGCTGCCGGAGGTGCGTCGCTGTGTCCTGAATGTGTGGGAGCCCAATGACTACAACGCGGCTCAGACTCGGTGGGCGGCCCTAGGGAACATGATTGCCAAGAGGGATATAGCGCAACTTTGGGGCGCTCAACGGCCGCCCACCGTGTCAGTATGGAAGGAGAATATGGACTGGTGTATGTTTCGGGAGAAGACAGTGTATGTGGCCCGTGGCAAGCCGGGGGCATGGGGTAGAATTTGGGGCCAATGGAATGCGTATCGCGGAGGCATCTGTACGCCCCCCCTGGTAGACACTGATATCGCCATGTCCCCCTGACCCTCGACGGTTCCTGGCGCTTTTTGTAACAACTACATAGGGACGTTCATCCTCCTTGACCCCCCTTTCCCCCCCCCCCTCCGTCCCCGGCCTCCCGGTACTCCTCTCTTTAGCGGATTGCTCAAATGTTCTGACTGGAGTTTCCCGGGGGGAGCCTGAACCGCACTGGTATCCCTCGTAACTCGCCTTTTGTTTTTATTGTTTTTCTTTTGTTTCTGTTACTGTTGGACTGACGCTTGCTGTTCTTCGAGAACTATCTTGAGCCACTGCGGGGCAGTGCCCTGGGGACGGATTGCAACTTTGATATGTGTGTATTTCCTTATGTACCTAGCGGCCGGCCCGGGTGGTTGTAGGCCCATACTTGTGACCGAATTGTTGCTCAATAAAAACTTTTTCAAAAAAAAAAAAAAAAAAAAAAAAAAAAAAAAAAAGAAGATAAAATGCTGAGGAATGCAGGAGTCTTCTTTATTACTTCCTTACAACACCACAGGTTACAGTCAGGTGGAGTTAGCTTTGGAATGTTGCCAATAAAGGTAAGGCACATGCCATAAGGGTCTGGGGTAAAGGGGATGTGGAATGTACCAAATACATAAGATTATAATAGAATGCTCCACGAGTATCTCTTATTTTGCACTTTTCTCTGTGCTTAATGTAAAATGTACTTCCTGTTTGTGTTTTTAGGTGTGATGGGTATCACAAATGCTGGGACAGTTACCAAAAGAGATAGCCCTCCTGCAAATCCCCTCATGGAAAAGGAGGAATTTGAAGACTGCAAACCAGAAATAATGGAGCGGGGGCAGTGGAACAACAAAGTGGAATTTTTGCTGTCAGTTGCCGGTGAAATCATTGGATTGGGCAACGTCTGGAGATTTCCTTATCTCTGTTACAAAAATGGAGGTGGTAGGTAGAGTGCACTGCTCTAAATTTGATGATAATATGATTTAAAAATAAGTCCTCAATTGCAATTCACCCACCATTGGTAAATTCTATCTGCTAGAAGAACTGGAGGACTGAGGAATGTGATTGAGTGTGGCATGTTGGTGGAGAGATGGTGTACTTCCATTTCAAAAGTAAATCTAGATTTTTGGGGAGACATGGACTGAAAATAAATTAGAGCCATTGATGCATATATCACAGCTCTGCCATTAGTATGACGTTTCAATTCCATCAAAGTTGTGAGGCTTTTATTCCCATGCACTGCCACTAGGTTCCCACCTGAAGCTTTCCTCAGGTGAATGGGACACTCAGCCCCCTCAAAGCTGGGAGGTTTGTGAAAGTGCCGGCAGTCCACTGCATTTTCAATCTAAACTTACCATCAGGCATCTAGCCCATCAATGTTGTTCCTTACACTACTTTTCCTTTCTCTGGGGAGTCTCTATCAGAAGACGCCATCAGAGAATCCATGCCGCCAATCCTTTCTGTGTGTCACCCTTTTCCCAATCCAATATGGATTATTTTTTCATTCCTTTTGGCTTATGTAAAGAAGGGACATTTATGAATTCCTTGTGGTGCAACACTTCATTCAGACCTGTCATCTTGTTCCAGTGCTCCTATATGAAAGGAAGCTCTGTCTTGTGGTTTTGCAAATTGTAATTCTATCCCTCTCCTTTTTGGGTTATCCTGCTCTTACAGTCCTCTCCTGGTTCCTCCTTGGAATTCTTCTGGAAGGATCTCCTCTTCTCCAGCAGTGCCTCCTACCTCGAACCCTGGTCAGCATAGATCAGTTTTCCAGTCCAGGACTTACAAGTCCACTCTGAGTTTTTTTTGCCTCTGAGTGTTTTCATCCATTTGGGACCTTTTTTAGGAGGCACCTTCTATCTGCTCAGGCGTTTCTTTGTGCTAGCAGCTACATGGATACTGAAAGGCATCGCCCATGCCTCTGGCAGACAAAGATAGTGAAAACCTAAGCTACTGTCCCGAGACACAGCCAAAGACTCTCCAGTAGGTGGCAGCTTCATGACACAGTAACAAAGTTTGATTTCTGGTTGCTTACGCTGAATCATCAGCAGTGTAGATGTTTTTCACATACTCCTTTTAGGTGTCTTTTTCTGTCAAATGTTTGTTACAGTAGTTAGTGGTGTTGTGAGTAGACAGAGTTCTTAATTTGAGCACTTGCCATCTGGGATGATTGCTAAATGCTCTGGCCATCTCAATGTATGTGTTTGAGGTAATTTGTATCTTTTTATGGATCCACAGTATCCCCTATCTGGCACTATGGGATGTTGGTAGAGGTGTTGGATTTAGTGTGTGATATGTCATTGTTAAGTGATTTATTGCTTAGTTAAAATTGGGGTGCTGTTTTGAGCTTGATGAAGTACCACCAAATGGTACTTCTGCCCTATGTATGATGTGTCACATGCTATGATTTGTACTAGTTATGAGGTGGTAGTAGGTGGAAGGCCAGACTGAAATGAGATGACATCTAGTGGTGTCAGAAGGAATAGAATGCAGTAGGTTATTATTGGAATGAGCTGAAGATGGTTTGAAGAGCAGACAGTTACATACATTTTGAAGAGTATGCTGTGCTTGCTATGCTGTTGGATAAATGTTTCATTTTAAGAATCTTTCAAATTGGGATTTGTTCTAAAGTGCTGCTCCCTCACTAGAGACAAGCTCTCATTACTTGGTGATGAGCAATTCAAGTGGATTTAAAAAAAAGAACTACGGCTGTGCCAGTCAAAATAATCAGTGAGAATTAATGTTGCTAAATGTGTGTATCAATGCAAGTCAAATAGAGCAAACGTGGAAGTGTAGGGAAGTGCTGGGGCTGTGTGATTGTACCTCACAGTGATCACATCTGAATTAAGGGACCCTGAAGAATCCAAACATAAACTAACACCATATCATACTCAGGAAGGACATCCAAGAACAGAATCTGTCATTTTGAAATCAAGCAATGAAACAAAGCAACAAGACAAGAATCTCAGTGGCTATTTTGGGATCAATACTGGTCATATTGAGGATAGGGAAATATCATTGGAATGCAGGTAGGCTCCATGTCAAAAAATGTTGAAAAGTGGCATTTTTAATATAAGGCATTAAACATATTAACATATACACAGATACATTACATACACACACATATCAAATAGATAACATATGGAAGAAGAAAATTAAATTGAATGTGCGATTGAAAAGAGTTTATTAAATACAGAACAAATGCATGTTCTACATCAGGGAGAAAGAATTTCTAGCATGATAATTTGCGGACCTCTACCATTTTATGTTTGATCAGCAGACTATAGCCCAAAGCTGGGGAAAATGGAGGAGCAGGAGGGTTGAATATTTCCTTAAAACAACATGCAAAAGACACACTGTTGAGCAAGCAACAGATCTGTTGCCTAACTCAGTTGAAAATTTGATAATGACATTTCTGGACTCTGATATAAACTAAGGGCTCATAAAGTGTCTTTATAAAAGGTTTAACCCGCAGAGAAACGTACGTTTTGAAAGGTCTTTGTTATACGTGTCCTATCAATGAGAAGAGGTAAGAAAGGATGAATGGACAATGTGACTGAAGACGTTAGTAACATTTAGTACGTTTGAAAGGTTTGCTATTGAATAAGAAATTCAGCTACTGATAACAAAAGGATGTAAATATATTCCTTCCTAGGTCTTGAACAATTTCTGAAAATACAGAACTCAGAAAACAAACTTTGGGGAAAATGTATTACCTGAAAACTATGTTACAAATAGCTTGCATAGAGACAAGAGTGAAAACACATGCTGCTAATCTGGAACAAGGAAATAGTGAAAATGGAAGTACAAATCAGAAATATGAGAATATAAGGAAGGGTCCACTACATATTATATTATACAATTACACTACATATAAATGAATTCAACACGCCGGTGGTGCAAAATTGAAAGAAGAGTTCCAATTAATCTACAGGAAAGTAGTAGATGAAATTAACTGTCTGTCATTGTGCCAGCAAAGATTCAATACAGTAGGTATCTCCTATAGTTGTGGTTCCAAAATACAACATTAGGATATAAGCAATATTAGGATATGAATACATATGAGAGTGCAAAACATGATCATTGACCACATTTTGATGATAAGATAAAAAATCTTAATGGCACCCCACAACCGTATTTTCAAACCTGTAGTTATGTAAAATATATAATCAGCTAGAAATTGATTTACAGGAAAGATATAACAACATGTTTGTTACACCTAAACACGTTCAGATACACAAAATTGAATTTTGGAATAAGTTTAGCTGCAGAGATAGTTCAGAAAATTGTGAAGAACAACATTTAGGGACCCATTAGTATGTAGGGCGGATCACCACCACCCGCATGGCGGTGGCGATCCGTCCTACATCCTTCCCCGCCCGCCACCCATTTACCCCATATTAGTATGGTGGGGGACCGCGGCGGACGGGAAGACCGTCAGCTGCTTTTCCGCCTGGTCGACGAGTCGACTGGGTGGAAAAGGGTTTAATATGGTGGCGGTGTCTACTAGACACCGCCATCCATATCAGGATGCAGGCGGGGGGCAGCCTTTCCGTGGCAGCGTTGCCGCCACGGAAAGGCATGCGGACTTTGAAGTTGGGGGCTCGTTGTGGGTGTTTGGGGGGGCACATGTACCCCCCTGCATGTGCATGCACAACATGGAAGGCACCGCGCGGTGTCTTCCACGTTGTACATGCACATGCTCAACATGCATTTCTGACATTGCGGAGGGTGCTGCTAAAAGCACCGCTCGCCACAATGTTAGGAATGCGGGATGCACCTGCCAGTATGGCGGGGGCATCCTAATGCCCAATGCGGGACCGCTGCATGCATAGCGGGCGGTCCCATTTCCCGGGCCATTATCCGCCCGCCATACTAAGTCAATGAAAACTGTGTTAATATCAGTGATGAGATATAAGCCCAATCCAAGAGGAACATGATTGTGCTTTCACAAAAGCTTGTAAATCTCTAACAGACCCTGAATTGAAACTAAATCGTGAAAAGTGTGAAATGATCATACCTGAGTTAATTTTCTATGGACATATTTTTCCAAAGAAGGAAAACACTGGGATCATGCAATACTGTCTGCATTTAAATCTTGTGCATACCTAAATCAAGTGTCTGAATTGAGATCATTTTTATGAATGGCTAGCACTTGTTCACAATATGTCAAGGGCAATTCCACTTCGAGTGCTTCTCTGCATGAAATAACCAAGAAAGGTAACATTTCCAATGGGATGAGAACTGTGAAATGATGCTTAAAAATGAAAGAAGGCATATTTACTGCAATACATCTATCCTATTTTGATCTCATATGTACATAACAACTGGTAGATGCAAGTCTGGTTGAACTAGGAGAAATAGCAGTACAACACAAACCATGAACAGAAACACCTTGAGCTTACATTTCTTATGCCAGTTGCAGCATAACAGACATTGAGAAGAAGTACTCACAACAAGAAAAAGACATCGTAGCAGTAGTATTGTAAGACTATTTCATATTGCAAGCCATTTGCAATAATACACGACCACCAATCATCGGTCACAATATTAGGAAATTCAAGAACAAAAATGCCTTTGTGCATGGAGAGATGTGGTATGGGGCTAATGTAATACAACTTTGGAATCATTTGCAAACTTGGTAAAAAATATAATCTTGCAGGTTATCTGTCCCGATATCCTGCAGAAAACACGGTGAAAAACAGATTGCTAAAGAATATTTATATTTTGGGCTTATATCTTGAATTGAACGGACAAAGAGTTGATAGAGACAAATCTAGGTCAAGGCATATACATGATGTATTGGGTTTTTTACATAAAAAAGGAGAGATGTTCTAATCTAATACATATGTAATAAATGAATATCCAAGAGGAGCTATCTGTAGCAACTAATATCTAATAAAGAGGAATACAATTAATTATTTTAAATGAAATACAATGTGTAAAAGAAATTGTGTATGAATGTCACAGAGCAATAACTGTAACAAAATAATTCTATATGGCAAAGTTTGATTCCCAAAAATGGTGGAAGAAATTCTGTTAGTTTCTCATTTGGGTACATATACAGCTAGAAAGCCCTTTCCTGAACAACTGAAAATGTATGAACTACCATGAGCAGTGTGATCTAAGTTTGCTGCAGATTGCCGTGGGCTATTAGATTCTGGTCCTTACTTATTTGTAATCATAAACGAATAGTCCTTTTTTTGACTGATACAACAGGTTTTTTAACTTCAGCATCTATTGTACTTCCTGTTTTAGATGATATCTTTTCAACTTGGTAAATACCAGATTTTGTGAGAACAGATAATGGCCCACGTGTTGAAAGTAGTAGAGGAAATGTATGAATTACATGGGAGTTTTTCACAGGAAACTATCAAGTCTTACTAGTATATAAAGACTTTGCACAGTTTAACTGTAAACTGCCCTTTCAAACTCATGTTTGGATAAAGTGAAGAGAAAAGGATACCACAAATGGCTGCAAAAGTACTGAAGGGTCAAGAAGAGGTTGTGGAAAGTCTAATACTAGTTAAACAAAAGATGAAGACTGAGCAGACAGATCCAAAATGCAACAAGACCAAATTGAAGATACAGTGTTAGCAAAGCACCAGCAAACAAAGTCTGATAGTTTCAACTGGTTTTATTCCTAAATATCGACTACAAAACTATCAACCTATCAAAATATCAAAGTCAAAATTGCCAAAATATCATGAACCATACCCTTATTTAGAAAATAACAAAAATAATGATTCCAAAATATTGTCCTTAAAAGTAGATAATACAATAATAAAGGTTACAATACTATTGAATTTTAAAATGAACGTTAAAATCAGGAAAAATAATGAAAAGCATAATATAGTGCTAAAACATATCGCTAATCTAATTTCAAAATTTGAAATGTACTTATTTACAAATAATTAAAAATGTTAAGAAGTTACAATACTTTTAAAAATGTATTTCATGTAAGGAAATTAAGGTGCCAATTCCGATCCTGTAAAACCCGGGTACGAATGGTCGTACGGAGCGTATTCTCCGTACGACTCGTACCCGGGAAATCCTCCTTACAAACCAGCAAGTACGAATCGTACAGAAATACCATTTCCGTACGATTCGTAAATAACTACGTGCGGCTAAAAAATACCCACAATTCTGATCCGGGACATCGCGTACGTGACGTCCGGACGGAGTCAGGCAGCGTTTTACGGACCAGCAAGTACGATTCGTACCTACGTTACTCCGCACGGCTCATTTTTTACGGCAGCCAAAAACTCTCTGTAAATTGAGGACGACGCGAAGAAGGAGCACCGGTACGCGACGGACAGCCATGGACCCCATCCTACGCGTCATCCCGACCCTCCTAGCCTATGACCTGGTGTTCCGAAACTGCCGCGCACGCCGCAGAAGGTCAGAACAACACCCAGGAGCAAAGGGGGGGCGAGGGGCAGGAAACATAACCTCTACCTAATTTTAAAAATACCATATTCTGTACATACATTACCTCCAGGGTCTGGTCACTTCGGGGGGCGTGTCCACCAATCCCTGCGTCCCACTACAACTGCAGTGGGCGTGTACGTGTACCCATCACCACTACAATGGTGGTACGGGCCATACCCACGCTCTGAGGGCGTGGGTACGGCGCGTACCCCTACATCACCACTACAATGGTGGTACGGGCCGTACCCACACCCTCAGAGCGTGGGTATGGCCCGTACCACCATTGTAGTGGTGATGTAGGGGTACGCGTGGTATGGGCCGTACCCACGCTCTGAGGGCATGGGTACATCGCGTACCCCTACATCACCACTACAATGGTGATATGGGCCGTACCCACGCTCTGAGGGTGTGGGTACGGCCCGTACCACGTGTACCCCTACATCACCACTACAATGGTGGTACGGGCCGTAACCACGCTCTGAGGGCGTGGGTACGGCGCGTACCCCTACATCACCACTACAATGGTGGTACGGGCCGTACCCACGCCCTCAGAGCGTGGGTACGGCCCGTACCACACGTATCCCTACATCACCACTACAATGGTGGTACGGGCCGTACCCACGCTCTGAGGGCGTGGGTACGGCATGTACACCTACATCACCACTACAATGGTGGTACGGGCCGTACCCCCGCTCTGAGGGCGTGGGTACGGCACGTACCCCTACATCACCACTACAATGGTGGTACGGGCCGTACCCCCGCCCTCAGAGCGTGGGTACGGCCCGTACCACGCGTACCTCTACATCACCACTACAATGGTGGTACGGGCCGTACCCATGCCCCCAGAGCGTGGGTACGGCCCGTACCACCATTGTAGTGGTGATGTAGGTGTACGCGTGGTACGGGCCGTACCCACGCCCTCAGAGCGTGGGTACGGCCCGTACCACCATTGTAGTGGTGATGTAGGGGTACGAGTGGTACGGACCGTACCCAACCTATGAATGCGGGGGTACGGACCGCATCACCCGTACCCCTAGGGCACCAGTACATTTGTGATACAAGGCGTACACACGCCACGAATGTTGGCTTTGGGCCTGGTGCAGCATATAACCAGTATATTGGGGTGTGTTCATGGCCAGGACAGCAGTGTACTGCACCAAGGGTGCGGGTGGGTGGGTGGGTGTCTGCCTATGTGAGGGGTGGATGCAGAGGACTCCCAGCAGTGGACAGAGACATGGGGGGTGTGTACATCATTAGCAGATGACCACAACTCCATGGGTGTATGTACGCATCCCTAATTTTCGACTATGTTGATAGTGCCATAACAACACATCACTGACAGCAGTGTCCCACTCCCATGAGTATGGATGTCTTTCCCCCACTGCATCACACACCACATGTGGGTGTGAGGACACATGCCACATGCATACCCACCCCTGGCAGATGCAGCACAATACACACACAGAGATCATGCCACAAGACTGTATAGTCATGTCAATGCCTACTAAACTAAGAGAGCCAAAGGGAACACCCACTGTCACGCACATCCCAGGACTGATAGGAATGTACAGGTGCTGGGACAGCCACCAAGATGTTTTCTCTCATGGAAGGAATAGGGTGGAGTTCCCACAGATACAATGCCCACAATTGTCAGTCAGGTGCCCAAATACCCTTCAGAACAAGTACCATATGTGTGCTAGGCTGGGATTACACACATGCATAGTGCGGAAAAGGGACAATTTCTCCATGAAGGCATGGCAACATACTCAATACACAAGTACAGTGACTAGCAAGGATGGCACAGACGATGCAGTCGGAGACATTGTTGAGCAGGCATGGCCATAGTTGAAGGGATCCGTCACCAACAAAGGAAATGTAGACACAGGTCAGTACAACAATTGTGCAACTCCCTGCAGGGAAGATGTCAGGTGCCACAGAGGAAGGAACACTCCTTGGGACAATGTCTCCAAACACAAATAGCACACACGACCAAAGATTCTTTGCAGAGACCTTGTGATGGCACGCAGATACAATGGTCCACCCCATGAGCATCAGACTACAACATTTCCCTGAAACATAACACATTACCACAACCCCAACTCCTGGAGCATCAGCACCAACATCAATACCTGAAATGCAATAGTGTTCAAAGTAAAAAGAAAATGCTTTATTCAGCATTAAATGAAAAATAATGAAAGGACACTATTTACAAAGGCCAATGGCCAGTCCAGATTAGAAGTCCTTGGGGGGGACATGGCCACGCGTCTCCCCTAGCTTGCCTGCACATTAGAACCCTCAGGTTCGTCGACTGGGGAAGGAGGGGGGCATCATGTGGGGAAGGACCAGGCACCGCAGGGACAGGAGGTGTATGGGTAGGTGTGGTGGGTGCAGGGCTGGACGCCTCCACCACAGGGGGTGGGGCAGCGCCAAAGGTGGAGGTGAGCTCAGCGCTGCACACTTGTGCCAAGGCATCCAGAGTATCCCCTGCACCCGAAGAAACCACAGGCACAAAGGAGAGGGGGGGTCAGAGGGATGGGGTGCAGCGCTACTGGGGGAGGGGGTGGACAGGGGGGGACTCAACTCCCCTACCCGTGGAGTGCCTTGCCTGCTTGCGGGCTGGTGAGCCAGTGGGGCTGAGGCCCAGCACAGCCAAGTAGCTCTCTTTGTCAGACCGTGTGGCAGGGGAGCCGAGGGGAGTGGCTTTGGAGGGACTGGGTAGTGAGGCATGCAGACTCAGACTGTGGCTGTGTGTATGCCTGTGTGCCCCAGACCCAGTGGGTGTGCGTTTATCCCCCTGAGTGTGCATGCCAGGAGGAGTGCGCCTGCCCTTACGTGTTTGTGTGCTGCCTGTGTCTGGTGAGGTGCGTGCTTGGGAATGTCTGGGTGTGCATGGGACAGGCATGGGAGTGGGAAGTGTGGATGGTGCATGGGTAAGGGGGGGGACAAAGCGCTGCTGGAGACACTGCTGCCATCAGTGAAGAGTCCATGGACCTCAGCAACATCGGTTTGTCAGACATCGCTGCTGACATGCCCTCCATGAACGACACCATCTGTGTCAGCAGTGTGGTGTGGCCATGGAGGACATTCAGCATCGATGTCTGGCCAACCTGCAACTGCCGCTGAATGTCCACAGACTCTGCAGTGAGGGCAGCAGGGGGGACAGGGGCAGGGGGTGCGGTGCCTGGCACGAAGGAGACATGGTGGTGCCCTGCACGGACAGAAGGGACCGGAGCAACTGGGAGGGCGGTGATGGGAATGGAGGGGGCGGTGACAGATGTTGTGCTGCTGCCAGTTGTTGTAGCAGCCTCCGCCCCCTCGAGGAGTTCAGCCTCGGACCCATCAGCGTCGTAGTCGGTGTCGCCACCAGACAGGTCCTCCGCCTGACTCCCCTCACCCTCCGTGCCACTTGCTCCCACAGACTCGCCAGCAGTGGTGGCACCGGTGCTGGATCCCTCCTCCATGTCCGTGCAGGTGACTCCCTTGATGTCCTCAGATGATGCTGTGGGCAAGGTGAAGATACAGAAAATAATCAGTCACCTGTATACATCTGACACCTGAGTCTAAACAAAATATTTCACAGTGCATATCAGGAAATGCATCATGAGTAACATCTAGAATACTCCGCATATATGTAAGCCCTGCACTCCCCAGTTGGTTGACCCACCATGCCACTTGGAAACAATGAAAATTAGGACACAACAGCAAATAACTTGATATCGAATTAAACTGAGAAGATAGTGTCTAGGAACAGTTGAGCACAGCAAGACTATGAAGGCATGCCACCTCTTGTTCACTGTGAACAAAACAGTATTGGTGCACCCAAGGCCAAATAACAGACTTCAATGCTGAAGGTGTCCCCACACTCAGAGACCTGTGAGTACTTTGGAAACCCAAACAAAATACATTGTGATCCCTTGGGAATAACAACACTTAACACAATCTCCATGTTTAGAATGTGCGAATGTGCCACTTTGTGAACAGAACACACATGTGCCTGTATAAAAGAAGTCACACAATGAGGTGCACACAAAACTACATTTACACAGTCATTGTATGAGTTGCCAGCCTTATTCAAATAAGCCACTGTTAGGAAGAAATGGGGTTTCAGTAAGTACATATACATGGCACCACGGCGGTCTGGATGACTTGACACTCGTAAGTTGGTATCAGCAACAACCAAGGACTTACCCAAATGCAACCACACTGTGGGAACATGTATATGTATAATCTGAAAACAAGTGTTATTCGAACTGTGCATTCCTTTAAAATGTGCCAGCGTGTCCCCGGAAAGTGTAAAGGTGGTTTCTTGTGCACTTCCTTGGGAGACATCTGTCATGCAGGCACATTATTGTCCTTCACGACAAAACATCAAAGTCAAGCATTGAAAAAATTGAGACATGTTGACAAGTGTAGTGAGTGCCAAGGTACAAGACTTCTTGACTAACAACTTGAATCATGCCACCGGTCACATGGCCATCCGTACCATGATGACACAGTTGGCAACACATCTGACCCACTGCCTATCATGTGGAGTGGCACACATGTCCAAACACAGGACAATGCATAAGCTAATGGGCCTGCAATTGTGTCGGAATAAGGAGCACCTGCACTGAGGAGACACCCTCATGGGAACCAAGAATGTCCACACAGATGTCAGCACACAAAGACCAAACTACGTAGCATCTGGACCACACACTGGTGCCAAAAATGGATGAGCAGAACCATGTATTTTAACTCTTGACACATGCTGCAAAGCACAAACATTAAACCCTGCACAACATGACTGGGTCACTGCATGTTGAGTGTCTCTCCAGACAATTATCACACACAGGTCAGACCTGGCAAGGAGACATAAGGTTTGGACATGTAGGCCTCGCCTGCACAAACCCCCCATACCTGAGACAATGTGATAGAGACAGATCAAGAAGTTACATCTCTTAATCTGGGTTTACTAAAATGTGCATCAAGATCTCCTAAATGTACTCCACATCACCTCGTGAGGCTGCCAACACATATTTGTGACAAACAACCATCAACAGATAGTTGTACATAGACACACAGGCACTGCCCAGTGTGAGGATGCACAAGCCAAATGGGGTCACCCTGTACAGTGGACTCATGTAGCACACTTTACATAAATACAAAGGAGGCCAGGGAACAATGCCACAGAGGCCAACCTATGCTGAACACACAAAGAATGGGCACAGTGTTGGATGATACACATGATTCCTTGGCAAGGGTGTCTCAGGGGACTGTAGTGGGCACACTGCTCCATGGTCCTGGAATGATCTGACTGTAACATGAGCAACCGTCCCGGCACTATGCATATCTCCCACTCATGCACATCATGTCTGAGGCCACAACATCGGTCATGCATGCTGCAAGTCTGTTAATTTGAATCCTCACTCTCCTATGTTGAGACTCAGCATCAGTGCCAACAAATATGGACCCCCAAATGACTGAACAGGACAGGGCACAGGCAAGGTACCAACACATGTCACAGACCACCCCCACACATGATGCAGAAAGCAATGTGCACGTGGATTAACTGGCGGCCTAGATTACCATGTGCAATAGTGTTTACACACAGACCAGGGAACACATGTCAAGGAGGGGAAGAGAGGAAGAACAGCACCGGTTGACTTGGGGGAAAAGGAGATGCACTGCACATATAAACCCTGGCAGTGCATCCAGACGACTGAGCACTTCCAAAAGCTGGTGACACACAACAAACACACATGTACCTACCCCCTTCCTGCTGCTGCATCTCCTGTAACCGCCTATCCATGCCAGGGAAGACCACCGCCAGGACACGCTTCATCTGGTGGGTCAGGCGTCGGCGCCCACCGTGGGGGCGTGGAGGTGAGTCCTTCAGCAGGAGCCGGGCGATCCTCCGGGTCCAGCACCGTCTTCTCACTTGTGCTAGGCGCCAACTGTGACCCTCCACCGATCTCACGGCCCTGACAGCCTGCTTCCAGATCTCCCCCTTGGCGTAGGCAGTTACCTGTGAGGATGACAAAGTGAGACAACATCACTACACCTGCTCCATGTCAGAGAGACACACATTTGAACATCTTTGAAATGTTGAACAGGGCATAGGATGCTGCCAAGGAATTGCATCTTAGTCATATGGACATTGGCCTCTGTGGAAGCCCCAATGCACTACATGGCATGTAAAGTACACAGGTGGCATGAGGGGTGCGACACACTCCATGAACATGGCACACACTGTGCATCACAAGAGACACCAGGCTGATGGACAGCACCTCCAAGCAGTTACATGCCCCAGGCCACTGACGCAACCTCAACAGAGTACACAGACCCACACAGGCACAGATCAATCACATGCCATTGGCAACAGTGGATACAAACCTCACTCTGCACATCTGCCACTTGCCTGTGGGGGGTGACAGGTGTGGGGCTAGCTCAGCAAGTCAGACACACAGCACGGCTTACTTCTCACATTAGATGGGTAGAGCAGTTGCCTCCTCCATGCAGCTGTGGTGCAACACTTCACATAGACACTCACCAACATGACAAGGAACATTCACACACATCAATGTCCAGGGGGCGTACACATCACTTGGACACTCTCACCACAGCTCCACTCAACTCAGACACATCTGTGGGAACAGTCACCTGTCACACCAGGGGGACCACTGAATCACCTCAGGACAATAGACAAAAAATGCCACAAAGGATTATCCAGGCTGAATGTGTCATGCACTATGCAGTGAATGTCACAGTAAGCACAATGCAAGTGAGGAGTGCACACATGAACTACATCATGCTCTGCATGGGAGACATAAGCCATTCCCCCCCTGGGACCCACTCTAAACAACATTGCATGTCTGTCACACCTGGACACATTAAAAAACATGCAAGTTGAAAGAAATGAAAAAATGTGAAAACAGGTGTGCACTCTGTCGCTTTATGAATGGATCTTATTACTTTTCGGCCCAACAGACGAGTAGCACCCATCAGAGGAACATGATGAACTTGACAAATTTAAAAACGTCACAAGAGAGACAATCGTACGAACATTTTTCTTTAAATGGGACATTCATTAGGATGCAGTTTTCGTTTATTCAAATGTTTATTCAAAAATGCAGAGTTTGCCGCAGCATTATACGATCCTATTAGTGATGTCTAGATTACTTTGGTCAGAATATAAAATAAGCAACGTTTTTGACAACTGTGGGAGGGCGGGGCACTGTTTTCGGAACACTTCACATTACAGCGGGAGGAAAGGACAATAAGGGAGGATAATTTTTTGAATCATGGCATGGAATTACGCTTGAGGGTGACAGCGGGAGGAGTAGGTACTAGTTGAGAGTGGAGGGTAAATGAGAACGGGAGGAACATTTTGATTTATTTCTCATGGTACATAATGGTGAACGTGGCGCATTATGGGAGATGTAGGTATTCGTTGAAATTGAAGGGGAGGAGATTGGAGGTTGAAGTATTGGAGGATGTGTAATCAATTGCAGGTGCAGTGTAGGGGTGGAGACAAACAAGGTTAAAAACAGAGAGGAGAGAGAGCTGGACACTTTGTTTAGTTGGGAGTGTCGCTGTTGAAGGAACAGGGAGGATGGTTTCACGGACTGTTTTGAAAGGTAAAGGATTAGAATGACTACATAGTAATGCGGGGCGCCAGTTAATTCTTAAGTGGTAAACGTTTGAATATCACAGAGGATGGAATATAGCACTGAAATGTAGGAGGGTCGGGACAGTAAGAGTGTAGAATGAAGGGAGTTTTTTGTGGGTATCCATAACACGGTAATGTTGAATTATGAGTGCTAGTGGGAAAAACGTTGATTACTGGCAAACATCACAAAAAAAGTAACTTTGAGATAAACATGCAGTCTAATTGATGTATTTTGCATTTGTAGAAAACCCCTGACGAAGGGCCGGATAATAGGCCCGAAATGCATTGGGAAACACAAGATCTATGATCGTGGATTAATTTATGTACACAGTCGGGTTGCAGGATAAGGCCTGGATGGGCATTTCTGCAACATTAAGAGTAAAGTGAAGACATAAGCACCTCTCTTGTGACGAGTGAAAAGCATGAAGATTGTAAAATTTGGATTACTTTGGATAAAGAATTAAATAAACATGAAAACATGAGAGAGCAATAACTTTGTGGCATTTGTTAGATACAACTTTAAGCACGCTGTGCATCCGGTCTGGGGTGGCAATCCACTCCAAGTTTTTGTGATTTTTCGTAACATCGTGGTTTGGGCTGACCACGTTTCCGGGTTGCACGCCTTGGATGAAAAGAAATAATGCAAGTTGAAAGAAATGAAAAAATTTGAAAACAGGTGTGCACTCTGTCGCTTTATGAATACACCTGGACACAATGCCAGAAGTGACAGTCACAAAAAAGGTGCACAGTCAAAGCTAGTGGAGTCAGCACTCACCTGCTCCCCTGGTCTCCCATACAGGCTGGGGTACTGTGGGAGGATGACATCCAGAAATGCCTCATTCTCCTCCTGGGTGCATGGCTGGGCCCTCTCCACAGACCTTGACATGGTGCCAGAGGATGCACAGACAGCAGCAGTGGTGTCGACTGAAAGGTTGTGCAGGCAAGTGCCCTTTCATGGGTTCTACCTTGCTGGGGTCTTTCATTTACAGGAGTACAGAGTGATTGCATTTGCATCCTACGTTTCCTCCAATCCCTTTAAACATACACCAGTGACAGCATTTGCATGGTTCAAATTAGCAGCATCATGTCAAGTCAACATCCACTTTGCAACAATGTATTTTGTGGCCAACTGACTTTGCAAGGCCACCTGAAGGAAAAATTTGAACATAAAACTCGGTATCCATGACAACCAGCATGCATTTATGGTCTAAAACTTGTCCCTTATGTGTCCCCTATGTAATTTTCAAATCTCCACACAGGTACGGTGCGTTTCACACGTATGTGTAGGCACTGGGAGTATATGTACGTGTACTGAGGTAGTACACGTATGTATACTACCAGTGCCTATATGTACGTGTACACGTACATGTACGCACTAGTTGTACACATACGTGTACTGAGGTAGTACACGTACATGTACTACCAGTGCCTACACGTACGTGTACATGTACGTGTCGGCACTGGTAGTACACCTCAGTACACGTACGTGTACAACTAGTGCGTACACGTACGTGTACTGCCTCCGCATACGTGTACTGAGGTAGTACACGTACGTGTACTACCAGTGCCTATACGTACGGGTACACGTACGTGTACGCACTAGTTGTACACGTACGTGTACTGAGGTAGTACACGTACGTGTACTACCAGTGCCTACACATACGTGTACAAATACGTGTCGGCACTGGTAGTCAACGTACGTGTACTACCTCAGTACACGTACATGTACTCCCAGTGCCTACGCGTACGTGTACTGAGGTAGTACACGTATGTGTTACCAGTGCCTACACGTACGTGTGCGTGTAGGCACTGGTAGTACACGTATGTGTACTCCCTCAGTACACGTATGTGTACTCACAGTGCCTACGTGTACGTGTACTGAGGTAGTACATGTACGTGTACTACCAGTGCCTACACGTACGTGTACACGTTTGTGTAGGCACTGGTTGTACACGTATGTGTACTACCTTAGTACACGTACGTTTAGGCGCTGGGAATACATGTACGTGTACTACCTCTGTACACGTACGCGTAGGCACCGGTAGTACACGTATGTGTACTACAGTACACGTGGTGTAGGCACTGGTAGTACACATACGTGTACTACCTCAGTACACGTACGTGTACAACTAGTGCCTACACGTACGTGTACTGAGGTAGTACACGTACGTGTACGCACTAGTTGTACACGTACGTGTACTAAGGCAGTACACATGCATGTGTACATCCCATAACACGCGTGCTCCTACAGCAACACTACTATAGTGATACGGACCGTACACAAGCCCTCAGAGCGTGTGTACGGTGCATTTCACACGCTTACACTGGTGATAGGGGGCGCACACGAAATCCATGGAGGTCTCAGACTCGCACAAGGCTGTACATAAAGTCATTGTCATTTATGTCCTTCATGAGCAGGGCCTAGGTGTGTCAGGCAGTGATATTGCACATGTCTCCTCATTTTTGAGCACAATAGATGTGTGATGACCTGTGTACACATGTCATGTGTGATGTGGCACTATGTGGCACACTTCCCCTTCACACTTTGCACATGTGTGCATGTAGTCCAAATGTGTCAAGCACAGCATCACTGGTATGGCACAGTCACCAACACCCGCAACTGTCGCACGATGCCAGGGACAGGGACACTAATAACTGACATAGAACGACCAGCGTGCCACGATGTGACTATGTCATGTGTGTGTCATGTGTTCCCATGAGCTGGCAGTTGGTGTCCCGTCAACTGCATCTGCTGTTGCTGCATCCAACATGTGATGGTGTGTAGATGGGCATGGCACACATCTACATACACCATGCCACATGTGGAATCCCATGTAACATGTGTCTGTATGCATTGAACATGGGATTTTGACATGAGGACATATCTGCGTTATCTCAATGTCTGTGTTTTCAGTTTTCCCGTGTACCCCTTCATTGCAATGTGTGTGATCTGTACATTTGACCTTCCATGTGACCTGTGCGTCTAGCTTGCCGTCAGCTGTCTGTATGAGATGACATCCTTCAAATGCAGATATGTGGATGTATGTCACTCCTGTGATGTCTATGGCTGTTCACTTACACTGGCCCACAGCTCGATTCAGGGCATGTCATGTAGACTTGCCAATCAATGGTTGTATCTGGCTTTTCGTAGGAGTATCACCTGGCTGGCATACGTGTCCTGGATGTATTGCATAGACCAGACTCTGTATTAAGCAGATGTGTATTAGCAGTTGAGCATGTGCTCACTTCATTGACATTGATGTTATTATTTTCTCACTCTTCGTTACTCATTCCAATTTTCTGCAGGGCACCGCCCCTCCCCCGACTAATGCCAGACTTGGCTGCCATGAGGGAACGTGACTGCATAAGACGTTAACGATTCTCTCAACAGTTGATTGAGGACTTGACCGCCAAGCTGGTACCACACCTCCAACCGCGACACAGGTATCCTACAGCACTGACCCCCAAGATGAAGGTGATGGCAGCCCTACATTTCTTTGCCACAGGTACGTTTCAATTCACCATAGCTGATGTCGGTGGCATGTCTCAGACGATGTTCAGCCGTGTCCTGCATGATGTTTTAGAAGCCATGTTGGAGCACCTGGATGAATTCATCCATTTTCCGACTCCTGAGCAGTTGACAGGTGTCAAGGGTGATTTCTATGCCCTGGGACGGATGCCCCATGTAATTGGCTCCATTGATGGGACACATGTGACTTTGGTACCACCACAGGCACAGGAGGTAGCCTATCGCAACCGTAAACATTACCACTCTATTAATGCCCTTGTGGTGTGTCTTGCTAAAATGCTGATTTCCCATGTCTGTGCACGTTTTCCAGGGTCAGCACACGATGCCTACATCATGAGGCGTAGCAGGGTGCCACAAATGATGCTGCAGCTGCACAACGAACTAGCATATCTTGTTGGTGGGTATACTCTGTTTGTCCTGTGTGTTGCGGTATCTTTGTATCTTACGGCATCTCCGGACCCACTTCTTCACATGATGTTTCCATGTAGGGGACTCTGGATATCCCAACATGCCATGGCTGATGACGCCTCTCCGCAATCCAAGATCAGCTGCAGATCACCGTTATAATAATGCACACGGGCAGACCAGGCGAGTGATTGAGAGGACGTTTGGCCTCCTGAAGAGCCGATTCCGGTGCCTTCACAAGACAGGCGGGTCGCTCCCATATGCACCGGCAAAGGTCTGCAACATCTTCCTCGTGTGCTGCATGCTGCACAACATGGCAGTGGAGAAGGCAGTGTGACTCATCCTGGATCCGGATGAGCTGGAACATCCACCCGTGGAGGATGAAGGGCTTGGTCACGAGGCAAGTGAGGAGGAGGAGGAGGACATCCGGAGTCAGCTCATACGCAACTTCTTCTCATGATGGTGAGTCACTGGGTCTGAGTGTGCACACTTGGAGCCTTGTGTGGCAGGTGTTGCAATGTGTGTGTCCAGCTGACTGTATGCTAAGTGACTTAGAGGTGTGTTCTGATGTGTCACTCGAGTGATGATGTAATTCCACACATTTTAGCTGAGACACTAAATTTTGAATTAGCATGGTGACAACATTATTCATGTAGAGTAAATGACCATGCATGCGGATAACAATATTTTCGCTGTCTCCTTGTGTGTCTGTCATCCCCAGCGTCTTGCGCATGTTGTCTGCTCGTGTCATCGTTGGCCTCCTGATATTCCTCATGAGTATTGCAACGTGTGCTGAATCAGCGTTCCATGCACGGACATGTTGAAAAGACATTTTGGGTAAGGATTGCAGCAATGCATTTTGGGGGTGTTATGTGTTTTGAATGTGTGGGGACTGCTCCTGTGCATGTTGTGTTACCATGCATACATGTCGACTCACCATGGGGCACATGACATGTAGCATGACTCCCATGAATTGATAGTCACCCTTCGTGACAGTCATCTGTAATGGTTTGTGGATTCTGAGGAAGGCATCAATGTGTGTAAAACTTCACTCAGACACATACAGGATGCTACGGGTGGACATAGTGTGGGACATCCCCATAGGAGGCTCACTGGGGAATTGCAGCCTCTCCGTGTGCAGCAGGGGGTGTTTGGCCCACCTCCTTCACTTATGTGCCAGTTCATTTGGATTTACAACATCTGTGTTGTGAAGGGGGTGTCCAGTGTAGGTCCCACATGTTCAGCCAAATGACCTGTGAGTCTGAGTAATAAAGGTGTTCCTCACACTCCAAGGTGCCTCATCTCTGTCAATGCAGTTCTCTTTCCACTTTGCATATGGCATCTCTGGCATAGTTGGCAAAGATAGTGCATATAAGTCTATGTGTAGTTTAGCAACATGCATGCAGTTCTTCATGGATTCAAATCTGTATTGTGCATGAAGTCCATGGTTGTGTATGTATTTGGGCATGTTGGTACCCACAACGGGCCGTCAACACCTGCTGAGGGTGTGTCTCCTGTGCGCAGCTCGGCCTTCTGTTTCCTGATCCTGTGTCAGTCATCTTTGGTGATTTTGCATCCATTTTCTCGGGGTGTGCCATGGGTGACCGGACACTCCTTCCTTTACATACGCCTGTTGCAGTTGTCCTTTATGACATCCTTGTCTTTGTGTGCAACTCTTGGCATACTTTCCAGGGCATGGAGCCTGCTGCTGCAGCCCCTGCAGCAAGGGCCCACAAAGTAGCGGGATTCGGCAACACACACGCCTCAAAGATGCTCCTCCCTGCCTCCCTCCACCGATTCATTTGGCTGTCATCATCTTGTCTATGCCACTGTTGCGGCCTCGCGGTGCCAAAGGCAGGACCGTCAGCACATGCAACGTGCACATTGCACGACCCTCATGTCCTTGCATGACCCACATCACACTACAGTCTGATGTTGTAGCCACCCTCCAAGCAATGTCTATCCAAAACTCAACCGCCTGCTCTCAGGCATAACCTAACTGCACACACAACACCTTTGCATGCTGAGTGTGCAACTCCAACTGCCTACACAGCGCTGCCCCACCTTCCAGGCCCTGTCACACCAACCAGATCATATCCCTCCTGCTCCACACAATGCTCCCTCCACCAGCTAGGCCATGGGAGTGGGACTCAAGCCTTCAGCATGTGGTATAGTGGTGTCATCTGGCACATGGCCCAGGGATCATCTCTCAGCGTGTCAATCTTCAATGTGTCCAGGACCCCCCTCTCCACCATCACATGCGCACACAACCTCCACATCATGTCGTATGCCATTGACACCCAGGTGCTCCTCAGCCTCACCAAAGACGCAGCCATTGCCAGTTCCCACATTCAAGAAGGCATGAGGTCCGTGGATGAATATTATTATCTCACAGAAAGGTCAATCAGGAGAATTGCTATCCACACACGGTACTACTCCTATATTCAATCTCTCAAAAAGTACCGTACTGGAAATTTAAAGATGAACTTCAAAGTGTACAGAAACCACACCTTTAGAAAAGTATTATGTTTAAAGAAGAGAACCCTCACTCACCATGATGGTGACATGCTTCATCATTGGGTCCCCTCTTGCACACTGTGTCTGCAAGGTACTCTGTGTGGGCTACAACTCTCCCTTAGGAGAGGAGCTTGAGGTGTTCTACACTCCAATGTGAATCTGTGAATGAGGGACAGAGTGCAAATAATATCAAATGTGCTTTAAAACCATCTCAATATGGAGAAAAATTATTTATTAACTCCCCCTTAAGGATGGATCTAAAATAAGTAGTGTGACGATAGGGATATAGATATATCCTATCTGACTAGGTCAGGTCAACATGTTTCTGCCAGTTTGATTTAAATTCATGGCATTCATCAGGACCATTGTCTTGTCGCTCTGCTTAAAAATAATAATGAAAAACCATACTAATAATTTGTAGGTGTCGAGATGACCAACATCAGTTTGGTCTTCTTACTGTAACACATGAAAAAACAATCTTTAGTATCTCATATTTACCACATATCTACAGTGCCTATCAGCCAGTGTATGTGGAATCAATGTCGAACAACACCCAAGTGGCACACATGAAAATTAAATAAAACTTTGTCCTCACCATGAAGCAGATCAATACCTGCCAATACCTTTCATTGGTCCCTTTGAACGGGTGTCTAAAAATAAAATGTAGATAAGTATATTCAATAACACTATAATCAGCATCAATATGTCGTACTATATAGCAAAATGCTAATGAGACATAGTGCGCTCAGGATCAACTACAATATATAGTAGTATTCACTAAACGATCCAACTAATGTAATGGAGATAACCAGTTGTATATCCGATAGATAAATTATCCAACCTTGCGTTAACTCGACAGAGACCACCATTACATTCATTATAGATTCGTTTTGACTCTATGGCAGCTGATCAATGTCCCAAATGGAATTATTCGGGTCAAAAACCACATACACCTTCACATGTGTATGTTACACCACTCTCCAAAGACCGAACTAATAGATAAAAACACGGAGAACACGAACAATTTATCCCGTGTTCCTGGATGTAAATCACTAGTAAATACCCAGTTCGTTACTCGCAAATATCAGACTCAAACGTACCCGAAAAAACAGAAATGTATTAGGAATTACTCACCAACTCACACCGCCCGCTTCTCCCAAATGGAGCCAACGAAACTGAGTCTGGTGAATCTCTTTTTAATGATTCCTTTCGTCCTGCTGACACAACCCGGAAGTATACACGAACTACTTCCGGTTCACGGACTCCTACATCTAAAACGCGACATGGACTATGTCACGGATTATTAAAGCAACAAATATTCAGCGATCCACATCCCATTCCTTCTCAACTGGATTCCATAATGTACAACAAGGTCGGAACTAAAGAGAAACCACCTCGCTATTTGTACCAAATCAGTCCAGTGCATTCTGGGATAAGTAGTTTGCTAATATCTTCTTATTTAGAAAAAACAAAACTAATTCGATGCCCAAAGGCTAAAAATGAGAGAACCCTTGCTGGATTCAATCAAAATCACTCACTGCAAAAACGCGATATCACTGCAAAGTACTTGTTTCGATCGATCCCATCAGGTTAAACATAATTAAATGGAAGTTGCAGAAGGGTAAAAAGGGGTAAATTGCCTTGTGCTTACTATTAAACTTTCAAAGTTCAATGTAGGTACAATGTAAGATGTTTTTTCATTGATACCATCTGAACCTGGGCTCAACATTCCCCAGAACGGGTACTTATGATAGAACACAGCCATGTGAAGAAACAACATCCAGAGCGTATTTATAGGATTGAATTATCTCCAGAATATCAAAATCACAGTGTGTTCCACGGTATATCTTCATTAAGGCCATTAATATGGCTTTTCAAGCGGAACACCCATCTCTGTTCCCTAAGTAACAGAACTCTCTCTAACGGACCCATGGTGGTATGATATTTAGGTTTATCAATGATGACCCATGTAAAGTCATCCTCAGTGTGTGACGAAAAGCACTCCGATGTTCAATCATCCTTTGTTTGACCTTCCTAGTAGTCATTCCAATATATACCAATGGGCACGGACAGGTCATCATATAAATGACCCCACTGGTATTACAGTTGGTATGTGTATGTAATATCCAAGGTGCCACAGTTCCTCCAGGTAGTTGTATGTGCCTAGCATTCACATCAATGTTCACTTGTGGATGGGGACTGATTGAAATGTTCTCCAGGGTGTTTGACTTGTCGAATTTGGGCTTGGATGCTTTTTTGGCTGTGGCTTGATCTTGTTGTGTCACATGTCCATTGTGAGAGTGGGAAACTCCATTGGCTGCCCCGGGGGTGTGTGCTTGGGTAAGGGGTGAGTGATCATCCCTCAGCCCGACGCTGTTCAACATCCACATGGCCCCCCTCACACAAGTGGCCCGCCACCACAACCTCAAAAACATCTCCTACGCAGACGACACCCAGCTCATCCTCTCCCTCACCAAGGACCCTCACACCACCAAAACCAACATCTACGAGGGTCTGAGGGCCATCGCCGACTGGATGCAGTGCGGCCATCTGAAACAGAACTCGGACAAGACGGAGGTCCTCATCCTCCGACCCACACCCTCAGCCTGGGTGGCCAATCACTCTAGGGACATCACCAACACCCACCAAACACGCACGCAACCTAGGATTGATCCTTGCATCCTCCCTCTCCATGTCCAAGCAGGTCAACGCTATCTCCTCCTCCTGCTGCTACGACACCCTACGCACGCTCCGCCGGATCTACTGGTGGATCCCGACCGAAACAAGTAGAACAGTGACACAGGCCCTCGTCAGCAGCTGACTGGACTACGCCAATGCACTCTACGCAGGACTCCCATCCAAACACCAACGGCGGCTACAACGCTTCCGAAACGCCTCCGCACAACTGATCGTCAACGCCCCCCACCACAGCCACATCACCCCCCTCCTGAGTGTCCTGCACTGGCTCCACATCGATAAGAGGATCACCTTTAAGCTCCTCACCCACGCACACAAGGCACTCCACACCACCGGACAAGCCTACCTGCACATCAGACTCAGGTTCTACACCCCCACCCGCCAGCTCCGCTCCGGCATCCTCACCCTCGCAGCTGTCCCCCGCATCCAATGTACGCCCGCCTGCAGCAGATCCTTCTCCTACCTCGCCGCAAAGACCTGGAACACCCTCCCAACCCACCTACGACTGACCCAAGACCTACTTGCCTTCAGAAGACTCCTAAAGACCTGGCTCTTCGAGCAGTGGTGGAACCCCCCCCCCCCGCCCTCAGCGCCTTGAGACCCTGACAGGTACGTAGCGTGCCTTACAAGTACCATGATGAATTGTTGATTGATTGACGGTGCCTGCCGGTGGGTGTGGTGTTATTTGGCAGTGGGTCTCCCAGGTGATGTATCTGTCCCCCCATGGCGCATGCTGCCATGTCAGTGAGTGTGAGTTCCTGTCCTAGATATCTGAGCTTGTTGTGTTTGTGTTCGAGTTTACAGTTGTCACAGGAGGGCCTTGTGCTGCCTACAGCAGGGCCAAGTGTCAGCTACCTTGTCAGTACTTTGCCAGGCCCTGTGTATTGCGCATGTTGCATGGGTATGTACCAGGGCCATATGGGCTGAGGGCAATGGTGTCTGTTTCTGAGTTGTACAATATGTTTAGTGATCCCCACCCTCCCAGTATCCTGGACATCCTGTCTTGGGTTTGTGGTTTGTGTAGGCTGGGACATGGCATGGCCTTGCTTTGTGAATGGGGCATACTAATGTTAGTGGCATGAGCGTTGTTTTTGATTTTGGTTGTGTCCGGTCAGGGCTTGGGGGTAGGTGAGTGCATTTGTTGTAGTTGGGGTGTGAATGCCATTCCCCCATGTTACGTAAGTTGTTTGTGTACTCACCAGGCTCTCGAACTCCTTTGACTCCGTGTACTCCCACCGGCGGAAGCAGGGCCATCACCTTCTCCTCCCAGGGATGGTAATGTACTGGTCTGCGGGGCAGCCCACCTCCTGTGATGTTACTCTGGGTGTAGTCCTCGTTCATTTTGCGCTTGACTGCCCTCCGCAGATCGTACCACCTGGCTTGGCATTAATTCCTGGTCCTTCTGATGGGCGCAACAGCATTTACCCGATCGACGATCCTCTGCCACATGCATGTTTTTTCGGCTATGCTGGTCTGTCTGACCAATGTTCCAAAGAGCTGTGGCTCGACTCTGATGACTTCGTTGACAAGGATGTCCAGCTCCTCCCTCGTGAACTTTGGATTCTTGTCTGTGGGCATGGTGTGGGGTGTGGGTGTGGATGGTTGTGGGTGTGTGGGTGTGAATGTGTAGGTGTGTGTGTATGTGTAGAGGGGGTATGTGTGAAGGAGGTTGTGTGAAGGTGTGTAAGTTAAGGTGTATGGGTTCAGTTGTTTGTGTGTGATGTCTTAGCAGTGGGTCTGTTGCAAAGGCTCATGGTTTGTGAGTGTGGGTCCTTTTTATTGGTCCATTTGTGGGTGTGGCTGGTTTTGAACTTTTGGTGGGTGTGTTATAAGAGGTGGTTGTGAGTTTGGGCCTCTGTTTGCCAGTTTGGATGTGCCAGGTCAGTCTTTTAGACGTTTTTTGCCCTGTAGACGTGTTTTGTGGTGTTGTGCGAGTCGAATTGACCCACCTTGTGCTGTTTTACAGTGTCCTGGTTCAGTACGAGTCCTTTTCGCGTATGTAAGGTGCGTACATATGCTATGTTGTTGTACAGTGATCACATATGCAATGGTGTTGTACGATTTGTACATACGCGATGCTGGGGTACGGTGTTGGGGTACGGTGCGTCCAAGTATGGGGCTGGGGTGAGGGGTACGGGGCGTACATACGCGGGTGCTGGGGTGGGGGATACGGCGCATACATACGCGGGTGCTGGGGTACGGCGCGTACATACGGGGGTGCTGGGGTGCGGGTACAGCGCATACATACGCGGGTGCTGGGGTGGGGGTATGGCGCTTACATATGCGGGTGCTGGGGTACGGCGTGTACATACGCGGGTGCTGGGGTGGGGGGTACGGCGCATACATATACGCGGGTGCTGGGGTACAGGGCGTACATACGCGGGTGCTGGGGTGGGGGGTACGGCGCGAACATGCGCGGGTGCCGGGGTGGGGGGTACGGCACGGGCATGCGCGGGTGGGGTGGGGGGGCCGCACGACTCGTACCCCGGGCCCAATTGTACCCGGGGTAGGGGTCGTACATAGTTCGCTCCGTACGGGACGTTTTCCATACGCTTGTGTATTCGGGACGCTGGTACGGATCGGACATGTGCACTCGGACTTCAGTTTTACGACTCGTACGTAAAACTGTCCGGGGACGTCTCGTAGACTTTTCCCGATACGATTCGTATGTATTTTTACAGTACGAATCGTACTTCGCGTTTGTACGGGACTTGTACGACTCGTACGTAAAAAAATACGGATACGAGTCGTACGGTATTTTTTTTTACCGGATCGGAATCGGCACCAAAATGTAATTTGTTTCATTAAAATTTATTTGAATATTTAATATAATTAATATATACTATTTTATTATATATATATATATATATATAAATATTATATATATGCATATATATATATATATATATATATATATATATATATATATATATATATATATATATATATATATATTCACTGAAAAAACCATAGGTTTCACACACGTTATAGTTAGGAATTAGCATTTAAAAAACCTTGCAAATTCACTGAAAAAACCATAGGTTTCACACATGTTATAGTTAGCTGGACATTTTACTGATAAAAAACCAATGAAATTCCCCCGTTATAGTTACTGTAGGCAACTATAACTCACGCGACCGCAATCCTCTGCTGATGCTAATACTGTATTTAGACACTTATTTGCCCATGTCTTCTTCCATTAAATTTTAGCTATACATATATTACAAATATTTTTTTTTCATAAAGACACATATGTCATCAGCAGAGGATTACGGTCGCGTGAGTTATAGTTGCCTACAGTAACTATAACGGGGGAATTTCATTGGTTTTTTATCAGTAAAATGTCCAGCTAACTATAACATGTGTGAAACCTATGGTTTATTCAGTGAATTTGCAAGGTTTTTTAAATGCTAATTCCTAACTATAACGTGTGTGAAACCTATGGTTTTTTCAGTGAAATTGTAAATGCTAAGTTACTTTACGCCATTTGTGGCGTGCGCGCCCACTTAACGCAGTTCGTTCCATGCGCGCACGGTGCGCTTCGCGTACCGTGCGCGCACAGTGCGCTTCGCGCACCGCGTGCCCACGTTACGCTAGATGGGACATGAACGCACGATGCACTTCGCGCACCGTGCGCACATGGAGGTCATATGATGAGCATCGTTGTGACAGGTAAAATATATGTTTTGTTTATCTCGGGCACCTTTTGCACACGGGGTGGGGAGAATGTGGATATTATTATTTTTTTATTATTATTTCTTACCGTACGCGTACGGTAAGCGTAATCGGCGAAATTTTCGAAAAAATTAAAATTGCCTTTTTTCGCTTGGGGGATCGTTGGGGACTCCCTCGACATGGCTAGGTGCTTGGGATCTGTGTAAACAGCCCCTTTACATGATTTGCACTTTGTTTTACAACCCCCTGTCAGAGTGCGAGAGAGAAAATGGCGGCCGCCGCTTCCTGGTTTCGACCGATTCGAATGTTTACTAAGATCTAAGGGCCAATCAGAATCGCGCTCGCGCACGCCACCGTACGCGTACGGTAAGCGCACCGTAAGCGCACCGTAAGCTGCCACAGATATATATATTGATTTAAAGGCTATTTTCTCAGAATCTACTGAACAGATTTACACCAAACCTACAAAAGGCACTTCCTTGACCTGAGGACTACCTCTCTGCCAAATTTCAAGTAATTCTGTTCAGCCGTTCGGGCTGTAGCTGTGTCTAAAGGTCCTATGGAAAAATGCATGGGAAAAACGCGTTTTGGGACCCCCCTTTTATCTCAGCCCCCGCTTGACGAATCCCCCCGAGACTTTCAGGGTAGGAGCGGAGCGTAGCGCCCCACCTATTTTGACAAATTCGCGAGGATTCGTCAACCGGCGCCAAAGTTATTCAAAATAGAATGTTGCGGATTTCCTATGGAAACGTGGTCCTAACTATAACTACCTACTGGCGACCGCCAGTAGGTAATATATATATATATATATATATATATATTCCCAGTGTGTGACCAAATACAAAGGTCACCAATTGAGGTGCACACTGACACCGTAAGTTATTTAAAGATTTATTCAGATGCTCGAGTATATGGACATATATATATAAATATATATATAATAACATATTATATATTAATTATATTAAATATTAAAATTCATTTTAACAAAACAAATTACATGTAATATACATTTTAACTAAATATAACAAATAAACTAAATTAAAATAGATGAACACACATATATTTACAGCAGCTCAAGCCTCTCATAAATCAGCCCGAAAATATTTTGCTAGTTTTTTAGGTCTTTCACCATCAGGTAGCTACATATAAAATAATGGACAGCTTGCATAAAAAATAAATTTTTAAAAGTTGTAACTCAGTAGAAAATGCACTGTAGTACAATAGGAAACCTCTACTAGTTAATGCACTGTAGATGTCTGTGTGTAACCAGAGAGCCACAGAATTTTGGAGCAGATTTACAAACCCCGTGCGCCGCCATTGCGTCACTTTTTTTGACTCAGCGGCGGCGCAAACAATTCGACCAATTTACAATGTGAGGGAGATGCGTCACATTGTAAAGCCCTGCGTCACATTTTACCTGCACCAGGAATAATGTATGCATGCTAGGCGTTCCCACACAAAAAGCCATGTAGAACTAACGCAGTGAAATTTACAACATTTCACTGTCTCACTCTACGCCTTCACTGCTTCAAAATCCCTACTCCTGGCGTAAGGAATGACGCAGGGCTTTTTGTGTGAGATTCACCTATCTGTTGCGGCACATTGCTGGAGCTGCATCACTTTCATGAGCAATTCCAGCGATGCGTCATTTTTGTGCCAACAGATGTGTCAGTATTTCTGACACATCTGTTAATCCTTGTGCCATGGAGCACTGTATTGTAAATACAGCGCATCCATTGTGGTGCAACAACATTTGGCACGGGTGCATGGAAACTGACGCTTCTATGCAGATGCGTCAGTTCCTTGTAAATCTGCCCCTAAATTTGGTTGATGCAGTGGGGAATAGTCTCTTGTGGATTTTTAGTGCTATGAGGTCACAGCCTGTGACAGAAAGCACTGTGAAAGTGTAAGTCATTATTTTGTTCTTGTATTACACACATTATAAGGTAGACTGCTACAAACTATGCAAATAGTTGTAGGATATAATGGAGCTTCCAAAGTGTAGATTTTAGTAATACCAGAACATAAGTAATGCATTTTTTTCTGCATAACACCACCTCAGAGGTACTAAGCAATTAAAAGCACGTACTTCACAGCCCAGTTGTTACGTCTTCTTAATACCACTAAAAAAAATGCAATTAAAGCCAGAACTGCTCCCAAGCACATTTACATTTGCAGATTACCTCAAAACACACATTTGCACTTCATTCAGGTAAGCAGGCACCCTGGTACGAAGGATTGTTTCAGGCCCAGCTCAGCCTCTTCATTTCACAGCACAGGAGACAATTAACTTCAGCTGCAGCATTTTAGCGACTTGTCCGGTTTTCAAAAGGAAGAGCACGTGTTTTAAATTCCAGGCAGAAGTGAGGCCTGCAAATGCGCGACCCCCTTGCCAGGACTCCATGCCCCCCCCCCCGGGGGTCGCGCTCCACAGATTGAGGACCTCTGCCCTAAAGCCACTCTGCAAAACCTTCCGTCCACCCAAAAACAAAGGGGGGCAGCAGGTCTGCAAAGTTTTTTTTGATAAGCAAATTTTTATTGATTTTACAACACAGAAAACAATTCAGCCAATACATGGAAATCACAAAGTTGAATCCATTCACAAAAGCGACATAGCCCCCAATCACGAACCCCACAAAAATTACATAGACAGGATCTGGAACCAAGTCAATCAAGACCCTCCACATTCCCCAACCATTTCCCCCACACTCTGCGGTATTTCTTGATGCACCCCTTGGCTTTATAAAGGGCTCTTTCTTGGGTTGCGCACCAATCCACCCCTCTACGCCACCTCTCCAGGGTCGGTGGGTCAGGGATTTTCCAGGACGCTGCTATGTCCCGCTTGGCCACCATCATAGCTATATTAAAAAATAACTTGTCACTCCTGGACGCGTCCAGCCCATCGGTGATCCCCAGCAAAGAGTGACGTGGATCATGGGGGACCTCCCAGCACAGTACCTCTGTTAGCTTCACTTCAATAGATCGCTAGAACTGTCCTAAGCGGGGGCACGACCAAACCATGTGGAGGAAGTCGGCCGGTGCTTGGATACATCTCACGCATGACGCATCTGGGCGCAAACCCGCTCGATACAGGTGTAAGGGGGTGAGGTATGCAGCGTGCAAGTAGTAGAGCTGAATCAGCTTGAGTTTAGCGGAGACGGTGACTGTTCTGGGGCCATGAGGGCATCACGCCAATCCACCTCATCAAGGGGGCCTACCCACTCCACACATTGACCCCTCAAACTATCTAGGGATGTGGGGGTATTGTTAACTAGGGTGCGATAAATGCGGGAGACCGCCCCCTACCCAAGTCTCCCAGCAACGTCTGAGCTTCAGTGGGGCTATGTTCGGGGAGCCTCGTCTCGTCCGTAATATGTATATGGAGGGCATGTCTCAACAGCAAATATTTATAAAACTGGGATGAATGTAAGGAGTAGTGGGTTTGTAGCTCCTGGAAGGGCAACATACGGCCCCTGGTCCATACATCCCCTATCTGGGAAATGCCAATAAGGTCCCAAGTTTTGAACCTCTGTAGTCCACTAACCTCCCGAAGCCATGCCCCATGCCAGAGGGGAGTACATTGGGTCAACTTCCCCGTCCAACCAGTGTGACGGAGCGAGGCCCGCCAGGCCAACAACACAGAGTGCGTCACATCAGGCAGTCGAGTTGGGATGGGCTCCCCATACATCATGGCTTGGATGTCCGCAAGCCCTAGGTCACTCGGTTCAAGCCTGTAGGCTGGGTCTGACCAGCCCCCATTAAACCAATCGTGGACTACCAGGAGACATACCGCCAAAAAGTACAGATACAAGTGTGACATCCCCATACCGCCATCGTAGGAGGGAATCTGGCAAACAGACAGAGCCACGCATGCCCATCCTCTGCTCCAGAGAAACTTGGTGATTAGACTATCCAGTTCCCGAAACCAAGTCTTGGGAAAACAGAAGGAGGTATTCTGCAGGATGTAGAGGAATCTGGGGAAGATCATAATTTTAAACAGAGCCACCCACCCCAGGGGTTTCAGAGGCAGCGCTTTCCATTTAAGAAGGTCAACCTTGGCCTTCTAAACTAGCGGGCTACATTGAGGGACCAGCCCAACTCAGGAAGCAGGGTAATCCAAATCCCCAGATATTTAAAGGACTACCTCTGGAGTGGTATGGTAGACTTCCAGTCAAAGCATTCTCTAGAGAGATGCAGAGGAACCAGCAATGATTTCCTGGGATTTAACCGCAGCCCTGAGGCCTGCTCGAAAGAGTGCAAGATCCGGAAGCAATGTGGCCCGGAGGAGGCTGGGTCGGACAGGAAGACAAGGACATCGTCCACGTATAAGGGGATCTTGTCCGTGTCAGTATTGGGCCATTCCCATCCGCGGAGGCGGTCTTCAGCCCGCACCATGGATGCCAAGGGTTCCATCGCCAGGTTAAATAGCAGGGGAGAAAGGGGACATCCCTGCCTAGTGCCCCTGGCAATAGGGAAGGCCTACGACAGTACCCCGTTGACCAACACTCGCGCTCTTGGGCGAGTGTACAGGACCCGGACCAGAGAACGGAAGTGGGGCCCGAACCCTATCTTGGACAGCATGCCCTGCAGGTATGTCCAGTCCACCAACTCACACGGTTTTTCAAAGTCTATGGACAGGAGTAAGCAGGTGCCGGTGTGCCAGAGCTAGTTGCAGCCTGCGGAGACAGTGGCAGGTCCCACGCTGAGGCATGAACCCACATTGAGCCAGGTGCACCAGTAAGGCCAAGTATGGTTTCAGTCGCTGGGCCAGAATGGTAGCATAAAGCTTGATTTCAGTGTTGAGGAGGGATATGGGGCGATACTCGGCGCACAACCGGGAGGGAGGCTGGGATTTCAGGATAACCATGATGGTGGCAATGTCCGTTTCTGGCGGGAAGGATCCTCTCTCCACGGCTTCTTTAAAGAAGTTGGCCGGGTGGGGCGCTTGGGTGCCTCGGAATGCTGCGGAAGGCCATCCGTACCCGGGGTCTTACCTGGGGAAACCAGGGTGATTGCCTCTTCAATTTCTTTCAGGGAGATTGGTTGCTCTAGGTCCTTCTGAGCGGCTGAGTCCGGCTTAGGAAGGCTCACCCTACCCTGGGCTAGGAGGGCTGCAACAGACAGCTCGGGGTTGTGGGCTGTGTACAGCCTCCGGTAGTATGCAGCAAAGGTATTTGCCATCACCACTGGAGCACACTGCACCGCCCCTGCAGCGTCAATCACCTCTGGGATGATACGGTTCGCCCTGGGATGTGTGGCCAATCTGTGTAAGATCGTGCTGTTCTTGTCCCCCCAACTGTAAACTCTTGCTACCGAGGACCTCCAGAGGAGCTCGGCTTTATCCAAGGGCAGTTGCCTAATGTCATCCCGGATGAGGGCTACTTGTAGGGTCTGGGCAGCGTCTTCTGACGTGGACAACAGCTGTCCCAAGCAAAGCGCCTGCGCTTCCTTGAAAGTGATCTCCTGCACCTGCGACTGCCTCTGGAGCTTAAGCTGTCGTTTTGCGAAACCTTGTATGGTCGCCTTCCCTGCCTCCCATAGGGTGCCCGGGGAGGCCACCGAGCCCTTGTTGGTAGCAAAGTAACGTTTAAGCTGTGTCCCCACCACCTGCTTAAAGTCTTTATCCTGGAGAAACCAGGCGTTCATCCTCCATGTTTGGCGGGCGAGGGAGGGGTGGGCCCTGTGCTAAGGAGTATCGGGGAGTGATCTGAAATGCCTCTGGGCAGGATGCGGACATCAAGGATCATAGAGCAGTCGGGCACGGGGATAAAGATCACATCTATGCGTGCTTGGGTGTGGTGAGCCGCGGAGGTATGTGTAAAGCGGGTGCTGTGCGGGTGCCATGTGCGCCATGCATCGCAGAGCCCCAGGGACTCAGACCAGTTTTTCAGTTGTTTCGCACTCGACGCCCGGGCAGCAGATGAAGGTCCCGCTGTGTCGAGGGCCGGGGCTAAGACTGCATTAAAGTCACCGGCAATTACCATATTGCCAGCGGGCACATTGTGCAGCAGGGCAGCAGTGTGCGCGAGTGTGGTCGCGAGCATGGAGAGGGGGACATATACCGACATGTGTACGCCGCAGGAGGATGGCAACTCCTCGTTAGCCCCTAGAGAAGCCAGAGTGCCATACCCTATCATAGCCATAGCGAGGTAAGAAGGGGCAGCAGTTACCTAAGAGATGTGATTCTTGAAGCATGAGGATATCTATGTGGAGATGTTGCACATACCGTAGGACCTCTGTGCGTTTGTGGCGGTCCAACAGGCCATTGACATTCCACGACAACACATGGAGAGATGCCATGGGGGAATTGTTATCTGTCATGATAGGGGTTTCCTGGTCTAGGCTGAGCAGATGGATTTGGGTATGCAAACATGCTTGGGGGCGCGCAGTGGTGGGAGTGTTCGCTTGCTACGGCAGAGACCGGCTCAAGCAGGGTCCCTCAAAAGCATTGGGCTACAGGAAAGATCCGTGTCCGGGAGGTCAATCGCAGAGGACCGGGATGCATCATCTCCGCCTGTCCAGTCAGCCAGCGGAACCAGAACACCGCCCAGTCGGCATTCCCTCTGCGACTTGGGGTGATTGCTGTGAGTGACCTGGCGGGGAGTCCGAGCGGGCCCGCCTCCGATCACGGCGCCTGTGGGATCGATTACGCGGAGGCTGGGGGGCAGAGGAAGCAGGACGGCCGAGCCCGCCCCCGCATCGCCCCCGCCCGGGGAACAACCCTCAGCTCGCAGAGGGCATTCCTCCGTTGCCCATGTACAAGCCACAGCCGGGCTGTCAAAAAACAATGTCTTATTCGCAAACACCACCCGCAGACGACCCGGGAAGAGGAACGATACTGAATGTTAAGCGCCCTCAACTTCTGCTTAACCTCAACGAACGAGCGATGCTGGCCCTGGAGCTCTCGGGTATAGTCTGGAAAGATCATAATGGCGCAGTTATCGTGGAGGAGCCGTTGCTGCGTACGGACTTCAGACAAGATGATGTCGCGGTCCTTGAAGTTAAGAACCCGCATTATGATCGGGCGGGGAGGAGCACCCGGCATTGGTCTGGGGGCCAGTGACCGATGAGCTCACTCGATTGCAAACCAAGGGGATAAGGATCCCCCTGGGACCCATGACCTCAGCCACTACTTCAAAAAGTCCACTGTACGTCCCTGCTCCACTCCCTACGGAAAGCCCACCAGGCAGAGGTTGTTGCATCTAGACCTGTTTTCAGCGTCCTCCGCCCGAAGATGCAACTCTTGAGTATGAGACTGAAGACGGGCCACCTGCCCCTTAAGTTGCTGCACGTCATCTTCCACAGAGGAGATCCTGGACTCAGTCTCTTTAATCCGGGCGTTCGCGTTGCGAAGATCCTGCCTGATGAGAGTCATGTCCACCCTCACTACTGCGAACTTGCCCTCCACCGAAGTTTGGGAAGCGTAAATGGCCTGGAGGATGGCGGCCAGTTCGGCGGACGGCAGAGCCTCCTCTCCAGCCACTCCCCCAGAAGCCCCCCCTGGGTGGTGAAGCAGTCCCTTTTCACCTGGGTGGCAGGGACCTTTGCTGATCTGTCCGTTCTACCCATGTTCAACCCCCGGGGAAGGACGGGCCCCGAGGACCCCCCGGCGGGGCCCCACACTGGAAGGTCAGTGAAGCAGCAGAATCGACCCTGGGAGCCGTGAATTGCAGGCAGCCGATGTGACGACCCGGGACAGCCCAAGCCGCCACCCAAGAAGCGCAGCCAGCATAGAGGAGCCGGAAGGAAGGGTCGTAATCAAGGGCCACAGGCTGAACCCCCTCCGCAGGAGCCACAGAACAGCCCACCGGGGCAAGAAACACAGCAGAAGCGGAAGAAATTCAGGAGGGTCACCGGATCCCGGAAGGGTTTAGTACATGCACTTGCGCCCTGGGATGCGTTGGTGGCCCAAGGGGTGAGTGGGGGACCACCGAGTCCTGCTTCAGTGATTACAATCGCAGCCCCACGGGAGCCACCAGGCCTCCATCCACAGCCATCTTGGAACACTGCCACCCAAAATGGCGGCCGAAGCGCTCGCACCCACACCCCGGGCCCAGGAGGGTAAGCCAGCGGGCTACGCCGCCACCATCGCCAGTCAAAAGGGGCCAGCTCCCCCCACTAGCAAGTCCTGCATGGCCCACCAGGAGCGGGGGTGAGGGGGTAGGTGCCACACCAGCCAAGGGCCCCCCGCGCCCCACCTGCTGCCCTATTGACAGCCGACGCACCCCCCCCAGACCAGACACTATCGCGCCCCCACTTCTTACCTGCGGGCCTGTTCAAGAATTGCGACCTCCAGCAGCCAACAACCAGCAGCACCAGCAGTAGCGGCCAAGGCCGCTGGGCTCAGTGGGGCTCGGATGGGACCTCCTCGCGTGGGCTCAGGCAGGGCCTCTGGAGTCAGCTACGTCCACCCAGCGCCGGGGGGGCGACGGAAGAGCACCTCATCCAGGAGGCCGCCCCCCCTGTGGCAGTCTCCAGCACCAGCGATGACCAATGCGGCCCTCAAGGTGTCACGCGGCCACCTCCCTGGTCAGCAGCCCTGCAGGTGAACTCTCGCCACTCCAGTGGCACCGGGCCAGGCAGCAGGGTGGTGGTGGAAGGGCCCCGCCACCAGTAGTGCACAAGGTAAGTTCAGGGCAAGGCCATGGGGCAACAGGGGCGACATGGGGTCACCCCCCCTCAGGCTGCGCGCCTGCTGGGCCGCAGCGCCCCAACAGGCAGGCGAAGTCCAAGGCCAACAGGGCTGCCGAAATCCCCAGGACCAACAGAGGCCTGCTGGCCCCCGCTCACCGCTCCGCAGAGGATGTCCACCACTTCGTTCTTCTCAGGTCGGGCAACAGGCAGGACTCCACAGTGCCCTCTGAAGCACCACAGGTGGCCCACGCCCCCCACCGAGACCCCACACGGAGCCGCGGCACCACACACACTCCAGCTCCACCTCAGAGGGGTCTGTAAAGTTTTACACACATTCATCAAACGGGTGCAATGTTAATTACAAAATAAATCTGAAAAATCCCCATCTCTGGTCACCCTAACTATAACTACAGAGTGTTACCACAGTGTGGTATATTATATATATATATTCTAGTTATAGTTAAGACTGGGTTTCTATAGGAAAAGCGTTTTTTACTTGCCTATATCTTTCTACAAATAAACAAGAGTAACACAATATATCCACGTGAACTAGGGTTTAAACGTTGTATATAAGAACAGGTGTTCACCTGGAACTCATTAGGGATACAATGTAAATACAGAGAATCCTGTGTAGAATTAATCAATATAGAAAGAGTCCTAATAGAGCAGACACATATTCTGCAAAGACCAAATCTTTGTACAAGCTTGAATAATAGTCTGACAACACCTATTCCATCATTTCTGTATGTAATTTAATTCAGCCGAACCAATGTTTTATTAAGAAGCACATGAAATAGGAAATATGCGGAGCCTAACCAATACAAGGGCAGTAAACACCAACACATGCTTGCCACAAAAGGCGCCCAACTAATCACCACCTGTAAAAAAGCAACCAGATAGACCGTCAACATCTCTTCCTTCAAGCAGTATACACCCAACTGGACACAACCAACAACCCATGGGCGCTAATTCTGCAGAAAACCTGCATGCCCACTGTGCAACAATTGGCCATGGGACGCCTGCGAACCAACATGCAGCAGGCGGCCATGCAACTTGAAATGCATGGGGCCCAACGCACTGAGGAGGACGGGACCGGGAGGCCCCAAACACAGCACTCTCCGCAAAACTTGACTCAGTCTTGGCAGCGGTGGAAAAGATAGGAGCTGCCCTAGACTATACCTGAAACTCACTGGAATCCAGAATCGACAAAGTTGCGTCTGACTTCACCTCACTGAGAGCAGACCATCAGTAGCTAACCGAGAGAGTCCAAACCAATCTGCAGGCCCTGACTGAAGGGAAACCAATCATTTGCAGTCATGCAGCAGTGCTACAGGATATTATGGACAGAATGGATACCCTAGAGGACAGAGTAGAAGTTGCAGAAGGCCACTCGAGACGCAATAATATACTCCTGGTAGGTCTTTCAGAAGCTGGAGAGGGACAGGACCCAATCACATATGTGGAACACTGTCTACGAGAACTTCTCCCGGAAGAGGCACTCTTGCATCCGTTTGTGGTAGAGCGAGCGTACAGGGTGCCGGCCCGACCGTCGTCCCTAGGAGCCAGACGGAGACCACTACTCTTCAGACTGCTCAACTACAGGGACAGAGAAACCATATTAAGGGAAACCTGCAAGCTCACTGAAATAAAAGTGCAGAATCAACAGCTAATGATGTTCCCTGATTACACGATGCAGGTACAAAGAAGATGTGACTCTTTTACAGAAGTTAAGTGCCAGCTGTGGTCACTGGACATTAGATATTCTCTCATGTTTCCAGGCTGCGAATAGTCGCCAAGGGGCAAACAAGATTTTTCAAAACACCAACTGAAGTCTGGGACTGGTCGGAAGAGGCCGGACCGCAGACAGGACACAAACCAACTGCAGACACACAACCACCCAGATGAGGCAGAAGAAGTCGCCGCCGGGGCAGAGGGAAATTCCTTGGACTGGCGTGTCCACAGGCAGCATCCCTGACATAGAGCAAAGGAAGTTGGAACACCAGGAGGCCCTTCATGTGCCAGCAGCCATCCGAGCCAATTCCATCACTTATGAAAATGAGGCATGCTCACCCCGCTCTCAAAGCATGGCTGAGTCATCGCCGTTGAGATCTGAAGACCGGGACTCCCTCCAGCTCCCCGACATCATGCCGCAGACATCTGACAATATGTTTGATCAATGGACAACTATTTTGAGGAGAGTATCCTTTTTCAATTAATTCGCCTAAACTGCATGGGCTCATGCTGTCGTGCAGTTCCTATATAACCTATATAGGATCTACGGGTTTGGATAACATAAACTGTGGGACTGGTGCAGACTGATTCCGTGTGTCCCCACCGGATACAATAGCCTTTCTCTATCAGCTAGCTCACAGTGCCACTATAATCTCCTCTTACCAAGTAGAGAATAGATTCTGGCAAACTCAGAACATGACAAACCTGATCCCTCAGAATTGCGGCAACAATATACTACCTTTTGCTCAGTCACTCGTGCTCACTTAGTTTCTCTCAGAGATACACAGAATAAACAGGCTGGGCGTTTCAATAAGAATTTATTGAACAGTTGTTATTCGAGTGTAGAATAGATGAGCTGCAACAACCATTATACAGTAGCAGAGATATATGATCAGCAGCACTAAGAAAGCAAATGGATGGTATAGCTCTACCATCATGCAATAATCATGAATACATACAAGTATATAGAACACATGATAAAAGGTGCGTACTCCTACGATGCCTCCCTAACTAGATGTACCTAAATGTACCTAGCATCTGTGTAGGTGTTATGCCGAGAATCCCTCTAGGATCTAGTCTACCCCATTTACCTGAAATAAGAGAATATGGGACACCGTCCTGGTCTCAAGTTGGACATCCCAAGAGAGATGTTAGACCACACTTAGCTGGAGCGTCTGCATGCAGGAACCTCAGTGTATCTGGTCAGTGCGTAAGCAGGGAAGTCTCGGTCTCCTCGGTCTTTCTAAGCAAGACATGATGTATATATACCTATAGGTCTCCCAGGGGTCCTACCTTGCTGTGTTACTTTGTCGGCCTAAAGGATGACGTTGGGCCTGAACTTTATACAGAGATATTATACAGGAGATGTTCGTCCTGCTGTCATTCCTGCTGTGCTTCCAAGAAGCCTCATACATAATGTATGAGATTCAAACTAGGGGGAAGCTTGCGTTCTGAATGCAGTGTTGTATCTAGGTAGAAGGTCAGTCCCTATGAACCGTTATGTATGTAATATAGGGAAGAATATAGGTGAAAGGTTGCAATGTTACCTTTGCCTATATAGGGTACCTATATGGAATATAATGCCCACTCCTCTTCTGACTGGACAACATATGTAATGTATTACTGTGCTTCTAGGCTAACTAAATTTTGGCATGCACAAAGTTTATAAAAACATTTCTTTAGCTAAAATGTTTAAAACTTCTAAAACATTTCTAATTTTCTTTTATAAAAAAACGTCTAAAAAAAAAGTTTTGCAAGCCAATGCTTTAAAGTGTCCGTAGTTATAGTCTGAACAACTATAAGCATTAGAAAGCAAATGTATACCGAATAAATGAACGGAATGTAAATGTCAATTTTGTTTCTGAGTTACAAATCGAGCTTGTTTAAAAAGGGCAAATTTCTTCCAGCACACAACAAGCCAAATGAGTCAATTGTTTATGTGTCCTGGCTGGTAGACGTAGCATTTTTGTTGCTTGCTTCCGCAGTAGACGGCCCCTGTAGCACCTCACAGAGTACGTCATTTGAGTACAGATGATGTTCCACGCTGTCCGCAGCAGGTGCTGGGGCAGCCTGTGCACCGTCCAAAGCCTGGTTGTCAGTGGAGGAGCCAATGTTGATACCAACAGGTGCAGTTACTACCTGCGGTCACTGAAGGAGTGTCGCCATCAACATTGGAAGACGCTGAGGACCTTGCAGATCATGGGCCATTATCGGGTCCAGTAGAGCATTCATGTCCGCTTGCACACATGATGGAAGTATCAAACAAAGGTCAAACACGCATTCTTCTCCGCTAAAAAAGCATAGGAGGGCAGGCATGATGCTGTCCATCCAGACTGGTCGAAATGACATGAACCAAGATGCACTTAGTTCTCTTAGGGGAGGTGTGCCTAGATGTTGTACCATGGGGTCACAGTTTTTACATTCCAGGAGTGCTTTTTCCATCTCCTTGGTGACTGGGACGTCCACTGCGTAGCAGATAGAAAACAATCAGAATACCTGCTATTAGGACCAGGATTAGCGGAAGTCCTCCAAAGATGCTTCAGAATATGAAGTGTATGAAGTTTGGTATAACTCCAAGTACCGTCTAGAAGTCCCGAACCTATGGGCCTAAATAGGTGGACTATGTCTGTCTTATCAGACATGTTAAAGATATGATTTACCATTTCTGCCAAATGGAATGGGCAGTTTGTATGGATATACGCCTGTATTTCTGCCGAAGACCTTACGATCTGGAGGTCAAAAGTTATCGAGCAGAAGTTAGGGGCACAGACTTCTGTAAAAGCATGGCTTTCATTCTGCTTAGAGTATCAAACCGTATTAAAGAAACTTTCAGTGAACGCCATAACAGTGCCTCCCTGACTGTCTGTGTTGGTGGAAACAATACTTGCATACAACAAGTTACCCTGGAGCTCACAGTGACTAGATACGCAACATTCGGGAGCATTCCGCAGCAGCCTTGACTGTTCAGCATCAAGTAACTCCCATTTGAAAGTAGCCCGAATGCTGTAGTAATCACTGCAGCTGGGGCACCCCTCAGTTGGCAGGACAGGTTTGCTACAGAACCATTACAGGCCCTGTGCAGCAATATATCCTGACAAATGAGTGATCCACTTAAAGCGTCCTCAGTTTGTACCGCTTAGAAACACTTCTCGATCCCCACTTTGGCATCAAAACCTGTATGGTAATTCCCATGATTCCTTAATGTATTCCTTACCCATTTTTTCATATCTGCCTGCCACCCTTTGTTCAAGGCAATACTGAATCTAAAAAGTAGTGACCGGTAGAGTTATGTGGCCATGGATTAGCCATTCTGTGGACGGTGATCTATCCAGTTTTTTTTAAAGCAGCATTGTATATTTTGCTCACCTTTTTGCCATTTCTGTCTGTTTATCTGTCAGGTTGTATTCAGAAAACATAGACGTGCTGTTGATAAAACACCAAGGCACATAGCCTGCACGCAAAGATTGTAGCGTCCAGCTTAACAACATAATAGAATGTAATTGAGATTGCCTGTGTTATAATATGGCCAAATCTTGTTCGAAAATCTCTATCGCAGAAGACACAATTTTGCCTCAGGAATATATCCTGGAGGTCAATGTAGTTAACCCATTGTTTACCACTGCTAGAGATTTTTCTAAATTTATATGGTTTATTTCACGTAACCTCTCTGTGGCCTCTTGTTGTGATAATTTCCATATTTCATTGTAGGCAGCATAAATGCCAGCGTATATGAATCGTTTCTGACGTGGGTTCCTGGGACCTGGTCAAAAATACCTAAGATCCACATTCTGTGACAGTAAGGATAAGTGCTGTTTCACCTGTGTGATTGTTGAGGTTTTTAGCCAATCAAGGCACAACTTCCCTACACTGTAGGATGTTACTACCCCTGGATGTTCTCTCTGTACATAACGTGGATCTGGCCTCTGGATACAAAACCCTTTGGTTTTAACCATGAATCTTGCCTGACAACTGTTTGTGTCTGTGGGCCAAATCAACCATTCCTTCCAATCGGGGTCTGATCTTTTGTATTGTATAATGTCATCTAATGTAATCACTTTCTGTGATGTTATGATGCCCTCGGTGTGTGATGGAGTTGGCAGCTGAGGTGTGTTCAAGTCTTTGCTCTTGGCTAATCCAAGGCAAGACATCTGTTGCACTGCATCGTTCAAAAACATGATTTGTTGAGGGATGAGGCATGCTCTAAATAAAGCTTCCGTTCCCTGAACTTGCAATTCTCTAGTATCCCAGACTGATTTTAGGTCTATGGTGTCTTTCCATAAGTCGAAACCTTGTTTAGTCAGCTGAGCAATAAAGGAAGCAGAGTAAATCTGTTTAGTGTTTGTTAGCATAGTTTCTGTGCTGATGTTGGTGCAACCTTAGAATAATACGAGGCTGGGTCAGACAAATCAAACCCTGAAAAATATGGCAACTTTTGTGCAAATGTTTTTGAACTGCCTTTCGGCTGTGTTGGACAATGTTCCCACTGGTGATATGTGAACACATTTCTAGAATTGGCAAATTTATGCAGAAAATGATGACCATAGTGTTGATAACAATACATTTTTTTGAAATCTGATGTGCTTTCCAATGTTTCACTGTTAGAAAATGCAGCAGATTTTTCCAAATCAGACAACGTATTATTCACAGTTTCAAAATCCCAATCATCGGAAAATGTACTTGAGGTAATGATATCACTAAATTATATTTTAAATAAAAGGAATTTTTAAAAGTTCAGTCAGACCAAACATATCAAAATCAACCTTGTCCCAAACTATACCATCAGGTTTAGTAACTGCTGTAATGTTCACTAATGACAAGTCTCTTTGTTCTCGATAAGATGATTGGTGTGGTTTTAAAATTAAATCCACCTTTTGGATTGCAGTAATTTGTCGAAGGTATTTCCCATTAATAAACAAGCTAAAAACTATTACTAAGCCTACCCAGAAAAGAAAGAAAAGTATCCCGGTAACTACCCATAGTTTTACCCAAGGTGATACCAGGTAAGTCTTTTTAAGAAGTCTTTAACTTGCTGTTGGGCTGGCATAGTTTCCGGTTCACTAAGATCCAAAGAAAGCATAATAATGTATGAAGAAGCAGTTCGATTAATTATTGGTATTGCATCAGGATTTCTGGAAACATCTGTATTTGGTCGAATTGAAATTTGCTTGTCATTTTGTTTTTGAATTTGAACTTCAGGTTCAAGAAGAACGAGTTCCATAGTGCTATTGCATAGTCCATCATTCCTGCTGGTGACTCTTTGTACGTGATGAGTCTTTCTGTTTAAACTACTTGAATTGTAGTGAGAGGAGGGTGTCTGCTACTTTGGAGTTCATGTGGCCTACTACTCAGTATCGGCCACATAGTGTGGTTTGATTAGGTCGATTGAGACAAATCTTTTCTCCCTTTTTCCAGGCAAGAGGCAGTAGAAGTACAGTTCTTATACCTTCAACTGCTAGGACCTGTACAGGCTTTCTGTATGATGGCCCAAATTCTTTCTGGTCCGCTATCTTCTCTCTGACTAGATCTCCGACTTTTGGGATCCAGACAGGTCTTGCTGTGACTGATTTGACTTCCCCAGTGGCCGTCTGCTTCAGGTGGACATTACTTTGTTGTGTAGTGGATTCATTTAGATCCTGTAAAACAGCCAAATGATCATGGATGTCAAAAGGCTTTACATCCGCCACTGCGCCTTCACAATCAAGATCAGGTACCCTCATTCTTGTCCCAAATAGAACCTCATATGGAGTGACCCCCCTAGACAACTTCTTGGCATGTTTTCAAAGCTTGCTGCACTCCATATAGATGTTTTACCCAGCTCTCACCCGTGCCTAATACTCTAGATGTTAAAGACTGCTTTAAGTCTTGTTTTTTTCTCTCCACAACCGAATTTCCCTCGGGATGGTACAGAGAGGAGTACCACAATGCTACACCCAATCCTCGCATGTCCTCCTTGTAAGTCCGAGAGCTAAACGCAGGGCCCTGGTCAGAATGTAATGTGCCAATTGCGTATGTCCCTATGAAGATTTGCAAATCTTTTATAACAGTACGAGCATCAGCCGAGCGTTGGGGCCACACCCATAGGAATCTCAAGCAGGAGTCCACTGCAACCATGATATACCTGTAAGCCCTATCTCTTTGTAAGGGGCCGCAGTGGTCCAAGTAAACACACGCTAGTGGTTTGTATGATATTAACAAAGGTGTCTGTGCTGGATGTGTTACGATGGAACCTTTCATCTGCTTGCAGATGTCGCATTTCAAGACTAAGAGGCCCATTAGCATAGCAGGCGGATCGCCACCGCCTGTATGGCGGTGGCGATCCACCCGCTAAAAACCTCCGCCCACATTCAATTTCCCCCGCCACATTGCCATGGCGGGGGGACCCCGGTGGACGGAAAGACCGTCCGCCGGTTTTCCGCCGGTAGGCAATCCGCCCGATTGCCTACCATGCGGAAAAGCAGTTTATATGGTGGCGGTGTCTGGTAGACACGGTCATCCATATTACTATGAAGGCAGGGACCTGCCATTCAGCCACGGAAAGGCAGGCAGTGTTTGACATTGGTGGCCCGTAGCGGGCCCCCAGGGATTCTTGGGAGTGGGGGGTACACATGGGGGGTACCTATGGTGCCCCCCTGCATTTGGGGGTGTGCTGTCTAGTTGGATATTGGATATTGGATAGGTATTTATAGAGCGCTAACGTTCGCTCCCAAGGGAGCATCTTGGCGCTGTAAAACCTAGGACCAGATCACCGGGGGGGGGAGTTGGAGGACTAGATCGCTGCTTTAGTCCAGTCATCGGAGAGGTTGAAAATCCACGTTTTGAGGAGCTTCCTGAAAGGCTTCTCCTGCGTCTGAAGTCTAAGATGCCCTGGCATACTGTTCCAGGCTCTGATGGCAAGGAAACTGAGTGTTTTTCCACCCTTAGTCTTCAGGTTGAATTTGGGGGGAGTCATGAGATTTTCTTGCGAGGATCTGAGAGTGCGACCCGGGGAATAGTGAGGGAAGCGTCTCGACAGGTAGGCTGGGCAAGATTTGTTGACGGCTCGGAAGGCAACAATGAGAATTTTGAAGAGTATTCTCTTGTGCAAGGGGAGCCAATGTAAGGATTTGAGGGCAGCCGAAATAGAAGATTTGCGTGGCAGTTTGAGGACGAGCCGAGCAGCAGTGTGCAAGACACTCTGTAGTTTCAGTCGGGTGGATTTTTTGGTCCCTGCCAGGAGGCCATTACAGTAGTCTACTCGGGAGAGTATGAGGGCTACCGCAATGGTCTTTCTAGAATCGAGCGGGAGAAAGTCAAAGAACTTTCGCATGGACTTAATAATTCCGAAGCATTTACCTGCTACGGTTGCGACGTGGGAGTCAAAAGAGAGATCGGAGTCGAAAATGACTCCGAGGTTTCTGGCCGATGATACTGTCTGCGGTGGGGCGGCAGAGTTTTCAGGCCACCACAGGGCTGGAATAAAAGAAGCATTCTTTCCAATGGGCAAGATTTCGGTTTTATTGGAGTTGCAGCGGAGGTGGTTGGCGTCCATCCATTGAAAGACCGCTGTAAGGCAGTGCTTGAGATTAAGTTCGGCCGTGTTTGAATTGTCGTCGAGAGGGATGACAAGCTGAGTATCGTCGGCATAAGACGTGACAGTTATGCCGAACGATTCTATGAGAGTAAGCAGGGGGATGAGATATATATTAAAAAGAAGGGGACTAAGAATGGAGCCCTGGGGAACTCCACAGAAGATCTTTTTCTCTTTCGATTGGAAAGGGCCCAGTGAAACAGTTTGGAACCTGTCACTGAGGAAGGAACTGATCCAGGCAAGGGCCGAGTTGGTTACGCCGATGTCCATAAGCCTGTTAAGCAGAATGGAGTGGGAAATAGTATCGAAAGCCGCCGTGAGGTCAAGAAGGATCAAAATGGCCTTCTTCCTTTGATCTTGGAGACCTTTGATGGTATCGGTCAGCTCGATCAGGGCGGTCTCGGTAGAATGTTTAGACCGGAAACCAGATTGCTGGGGGTGGAGTAGGTTGTGGGCATCAAGAAAGGACTTGAGCTCCTTGTGGACTAGTTGTTCTGTTATTTTGCCCAGCGCAGGTAACAGGGTGATGGGACGAAGGTTGGTTAAATCAGAGGGGGGTTTGTTTGCCTTTTTCATAAGGGGTTTCACCACACCCTTTTTCCAAGAAAGAGGAACAGAGCCAGTTTTGAGGGAGAGGTTGACTATTTCATTGATGATGGGATTAATTTCATCAATGATGGTGTGGAGGATCTTGGGGGGACAGGGGTCAGAAGGTGAGCCAGATTTGCATGAGAGGATCGCTTCTCTGGTCTGGGTCAGGGTCACCGGGGTAAAGTATTCGAGACTGTTAGCGGTCGGACGAGATTGGTCTCGCTCCATGATTGAGTACACAGGAGGGGGGAGGGGGAAGGTTTGGTGGATAGAGCTGATTTTTTCCTCGAAGTAGTCAGAGATCTTACTACATAGTTCTAGGGAGGGGGGGATTTCTGGTTGGAGTGCTTTTGGTTTGGTGAACGATTTTACTATGGAAAAGAGGGTTTGTTGTTTTTGCTTGGCCTCTTTGATGGCGTTCACGTAGTAAGTTCTTTTTGCTGATTTAATAGTTGAGAGATAGTTTTTTCTCTGTAGGATGTAGTTGTTACGATCGTCGTTGTCGTAGGATCTACGCCATATGCGTTCTGCTTTCCTGCAGAGTAGGTGAGCGGCTGTTAGGTCAGGCGTATACCAAGGGGCTTTAGTTTTTGGTTTTTTTTGGGTGTTGGCTTTTTTATTTGGAGGGCATCGTTTGGAGATTTCTAGAGAGAGCCAGTTGTCGAGAGAGATTGCATCTTGATCGATGTTACCAGAGGAAGAGGGGGCATTGGTAAAGGACAAAGGATGAGTAGTAAGATTTTTCTGGACAGTTTTCCAATTAATGGGGTGGATATGTTGACGAGTAGGTTTTTTGCATTTCTGAGGGGGATCGTTAAGGATATGGAAAGGGATCAGACTGTGATCGGTCCAGATTTGGGGAATGGGAGACAAGGTGGAAATGGACGGGAAATTGGAACAGACACCATCGAGGGTGTGGCCAATGGAGTGAGTAGGCAGTTTGACGCTTTGTTGTAGATTGAGGATATCCAGCGTCTGCTGAAAGTTTTTGGTGAAGGGGTCAATAGGTGTATCGAGATGCAAGTTAAAGTCGCCCAAAAGGGTGAAATGAGGGTAGCGGAGTAGGAAGTGTCCGAGTGCGTCATTAAGGGCGCCAAGGAATTTCGTGGCATTACCGGGTGGACGGTAGATCAGACCGCCTGAGAAAGAGAGGGTTTGACTAAGTTTGATAGAGAAACCTAGTCCCTCTGCATCGGTGAGGGGATCGAGGCAGAAGGTGTGACAGGTAAAAGAATTCCTCAAGATTAAGGCAACGCCTCCTCCTCTACCTTTCTGTCTGTCCTGTCTGTGAAAGGAGTAGCCTGGGGGGAGGGCGATGGCTATGTCAGGGTTACTGTCTTCAGTGAGCCATGTCTCGGTGATCATGAGACAGTCCAGATCATGTTCGATAATGAGATCGTGGATATCCTGACTATGTTTGCACATCGACCTGGCATTTATCAGACCTCCTGAAAAGTGAGGTCGTTTGGAGGATATTATCTGCTTGGAGACGAAGTTGAGTGACCAACGACATTTGTTGCAACTGGTGGAGCCGAATACTTTAGAAAGATCAAGCTTGCAGGGGCAGTCAGAACTGCCTCGAAGTTTAAGAAGGTCGTTGGGAACATACCTGATGGTTAGAGGATGTTGGGCAGGGGTTCCTGCACCTGGCGCGGTCTTGGCGCGGACGGGCGCAGACGGGCTTGCCTTAGGCGCGCCTTCGGCGCGCAATCGTCGCGCCCGCTGCGCTCGTCCGCTGCGCTTCCTAGAGGAGCACATTATTATAAAGCTGTAGCCAGCGTTCAGGGGGTGGGCGTGGCCTCAAAAGGGGGCGTGGCCTCCGCGAGTGAGCAGGGAATGGCGGCAATATTTACTTCTGTGTTTGCCCGCGGCAGCGTTAATGTCGGCTGCGCGGTGTCTTCACAAGCAGGCAAGTGCCCAGAGATAGTGAAGGAAGGGGAGAGGATAAGTGGGTTAAAAGCACACAAGATATTCAACAATTTTTAAAATGAACAGCAGTACGCGCTCCCGGCTTCCGCCTCAGGAGGTCTGTCAGGTGTATTGTGCATTGAAAGGCACAAGCTGCCTTTGTGGCATTGCGGTGGGCGGTGCACTCTGCACCACCCACCACAATGTTGCAGATGCACCATGCGCCCGCAAGTGTGGCGGGCGCATGCTAATAGGGAGTGCAGGACCGCCGCACCCTCAGCGGGCGGTCCCGTTTCCCGAGGGTATGGCGGGCGGATAAAGTCCGCCCGCCATACTAATGGTGCCCATAGTCTTTAGTCTGCTTTGTTAAACCTGGCCACTAATAGCGTTGTTTCAATAAAGAAACAGTTGCCATAACTCCTACATGTGCAGAACCTATCCCCTCGTGTGCTGCTAGAATTAAACCTAACCTAAGATCCATGTTTGGAATTACTTTATCCCCCACTCCAGGGATCTGAGCAAATGGAAAGTTATTGGCATCTAACTTGTAGGAGTACTTGAGTGGAAACTATTTTGGTAGTGCTTTGCTGTTTTTGTGTGACGCAATGACAGCCACCATAATCTCACCGTCTATTCTTGTTTTAGAACGAGTGAATGCAGCTATGGAAGCCGTGCGTACAGCCCCCTTTGCGGCTTCATCAGCCAATGAATTCCCTTCAATGTGAAAGCCATCACGCTGATGACTCAGTGTATGTATCACATGAGCCTTCGGTAGTCCGGATTTCAACTCCACTATCTGTTCCCATAGCATTTTATACATAATTGTGCCACATTTTCATCTTTGAAACCGTTTTGAACCCAATACTGCAAATATTCATTATATGACTGCACACAGTAAAAGGAATCGCACACAATTAGTGTGGAGAATTCTCGATCCATTCTCGATCCGTATTTACCAGTGCCAGTATCAAAGCTTTTAACTCTGCCAGCTGTGCCATGCAGTCTACTAGAGATTGCGTTTTTGTGCAACTTGGATAGAACTTTTCATCCCGCATGCGACCTTTACCGATTGCACATGCAGCGCTATATTGTTGCTTACTTCCTATGGCCGGTTGAGCAGATCCATCAGTGTAAATTATATATTCATACTGATCTAGAGGCATTATTTCATTCAGTAGAGGATATTCTTGTTCGTATTGCAGAAATGCTTGTGTTTTAGATTTGGGTCATACCTGCATTCTACATCTGTTGCAGTGAGAGAATTAGCCCATTGTATCCATCTTGGATGTAAAGCTTTAGAGTTAGGAACGCTCGCCTTTGTTGCAGCCTCTAAGGCTACTATTATTCGTTTCCCCTGTGCTAGTGCTCTTTCTCTCACTACAGCAGTCTGTACCACTGTTAGAATTTTTTCTGTAGATGCAAAGCGCATCTCAGCATTTGTGTACAAATGTAATTGGTAGGCTATTGCTACCGTTTCACCTTCATTATATGTCAGATAGGTGTACCCGGATTGACCTGCAATTATACGGATCACCAGGTTGCGTACGTTTACGCGTGTCTCTAAGTGTTTTAAGCAATCATGTCAGCTTGTAAGTAACAAAGTGCATCTGTGTGTTCCTGTGTCCATTGTCTTACTGAAAAATCCATTTTTATTACAACGTAGAAACGTTTTACTCTTTCTGCATAATCTAAAATGTATGTTGTACCAACATTTAGGAATCCCAGGATAGATTGAAAGTTTTTTAATGATTTTGGAGGTTGGAGCAGAGCGCATTTTTCTAAAAAGTTAGCTGCTAGGCTTTTTCCTTCACTTGAAAGCTCATATCCCTTGAACAGGTAACTGAGGTGGGCAATTTTTTATTTTTTAAAGTTAAATGTGTTGCCATCAGATACAAATCCCAAAATTATGGTATGCACTCTGTTCAGGTGCTCCTCTAGGTCAGCGTCTGTCAAATAAATATCATCCACATAGGACAATGCCTCTTCATCCAAATTTTTAAGTAACTCAGTTACTCTGGTCGAAAACAAGCCCTGGCTGTTCTTATACCCTTAGGGGAGCTGACAAAAGTGCTGTTGAGACCCCAATGCTGAGAATGCAGTTAGATATCTGCTTTCAGGCACTATATTTTGGCAGAAAAATCCATTTGAGATATCAAGCGTTGTTTTATATTTTTTCCGCACAATGTTATTCGTTAATGCGGCACTGTGTTAATTTTGGACTCCAAATGTCTTAGTGCAAGTGTTTAAATGTCTTTAGTTTAAAACTAGACGGTATGAATTGTCTGGTTTCATAACGGGAAACAAAGGATTATTCATCGATGAGGTGCAAATTATGATCACCCCTTGGTATTCAAGTTGATCTAAGATCTCCCTGACCTGTTTCTTAGCTTCTTGCTTTATTGGATATAGCCTCTGTGCAGTTGGACATTTTTTTAAAGGAATAATGTGGTGGGTTGAATCCTCATCCCATCCAACATGGTTTTTGTATAATGTAGGTGCTTGGGCTACCCCCCACTCCTTCGCATATGTGTGTTGCAAGTGCCTGGGAATATGATCTGAGAATACCGGTACAATTACTGTTTCTCCTTTAGGGCAATCCATGACTAATGCTGGCGGCCAATCTTGTTCAGCTAACAAAATGTCATAGCCGAATGACAGGTTCTCCCAAAAGAGACTTTTAACTGTCCTACATTTGTCCCCCTCTATTTGGAGTGTTATTTCATATAACTTATGTGGGACACTCTGACTGACCGTCCTTCCCTCTCTGAGTTTTTTGATGGACCCTGAAAGGAGCGAGAGGAACGTGTATCAGTATCCTGATACCTGTCAGGTTTCCTAATACTATCCCTATTCCTAACGTTATACCTCTTTTCGAGGGCTCCTGTGGAGGAGATCTACCTCTGCACTAACAATCTATTTCCTTTAAAGTTTTGTTGTTTTTTATTGTCCCACTTCTTCTTAGTTGAAGGAGGTGTCTTCTTGGAAGTATCCTTTTCAGGACTGCCCATCAGTTGCGTTTTCAATGCTTTCCCACCAAAACTGTCCCTGCCTAATTCTACATATGCAGTTTCAATTATTTTAGGTAGTTCGTAATCCTGTTCCAAAGGACTGAACTCCCTTAGGTGTTGTCGGATAGCCACTGAAGCTGCTTCCTCTTTAATATTAGCTAGTATTATAGCTGATAACTGGGCATAGTCACCTAGTAACTTCATCCCTAAGTTCAGAGCAGGCTCTGCTCAGTACTCATTTTGCATATGTCTTAATACATCTGGTATCACTGCTTCTGAAGGAATACCATGAGTCCTGGTATATATGGCAGCAAAGACTCTACCCCAAGTGGTAAAATATTCTACTTGTGGTGTTATCCCCATGGGCAAGCAGATTGTTAGCATTCTGTGTTTTTCATACAGGGTAGTATTTGGGAATACTGCCTCCAGCTGTGTTATTTTTGGAGCTACCCAGAATGGCATTTGTTCATGTTTAGTTGGCATTTTGCCCACCACTGCGTGTAATGTTTGTGGTGCTATTTTAGTTGCTGTACCCTGAGCTTGGGTTCCATTTGTTGCAACTATTGCTGTTTGGACTGTAAGTGTCCTCATGATGAATTGCGTCAAGTTTCTATAGATTTTAATAATCTTTGTGTTGTGTGATTAAGTCCCCTACTGGCATTGTTTCAATGTCAGGATGTGGTGTATAGGCCGCTTATATTGGGCATGTTGCCCCGTCTCTTCCGAGTGGGCCGAGTCTGACTCTTCTTCTTGTGTGTGGGTAGGGTGCCTTTAAACCAGTATAAGTGTTCCTGGTACGTAAGCGGAACCTCTATGTCTTCAAACTGACAGTATTCCGCTGGTGCATCTCCTTCTGTGTAGGAGTGAAATCTTTTTGCTCTGGCATTTGCTGCTGGGAATGTAACCCATTAATAAAATACCTCTGTTCTGTTTGATTCACATGCCTCAATCACGAATAGCACTATACCACCCCTAGGTGTTAACCCATGCTCTAGCAGTTTTATGGTGATCGTATTTCTAAAAGTCGGTGCAATGTGTATTGCGTTTGCATCCTCCTCGTCTTCCGAGATGGGCAGTGCTTGTTGCAGTGGGTCTAAGACCTGGTTCGTCATTGTTTTTGGAACACCAAAAAGCTTTTCAAGGGAACCCAAGATAAGCTGTTTATGCACAATCTTTAGGAACACTGTGTCCTTCAAGCTTGATCAACCAACAGCCAATAAATAGGGTTTTTCACCTGCTCAGCTGTGGCAGAGTTTGTGCCCACCCACTCCAGATGTCTCTGGTGTTTTGTGAGTAGGGGTCTCTGAGAATAGCATGACTGAACTACTCAGATTCTACTGTTAAATAAGTACCCAACCAACGTTGGAGGTGCCATGTCGTGTAGTTCCTATATAACCTATGCAGGATCTGCGCGTTTGGATAACATAAATTGTGGGACTGGTGGCAGACTGATTCCGTGCACCCCCACTGGATACGTTAGCCTTTCTGTATCAGCTAGCTCACAGTGCTACTATAATCTCCTCTTACCAAAAAGAGAATAGATTCTGGCAACCTCAGAACATGACAACCCTGATCCCTCAGAATCGTGGAAACAATATAGTACCTTTCGCTCAGTCACTCGTTCTCACTTAGTTTCACTCAGAGATACACAGAATAAACAGGTTGGGCGTTTCAATAAGAATTTATTGAACAGTTGTTATTCTAGTGTAGAATAGATGAGCTGCAACAACCATTAGACAAAAGCAGGGATATATGATTAGCAGCACTAAGAAAGTAAATGGATGGCAGAGCTCTACCATCTTGCGATAAACATTAATGGTGCGTACTCCTACAATGCCTCCCTAACTAGATGCACCTAAATGTACCTATCATCTGTGTAGGTGTTATGCCAAGTATCCCTCTAGGATCTAGTCAACCCCATTTACCTGATATAAGAGAATGTGGGACCCCGTCCTGGTCTCGAGTTGGACACCCCGCAAGGGATGTTAGACCACTGCTAGCTGGACCATCTGCATGCAGAAACCTCAGTGTCTCTGGTCAGTGGGTCAGCCGGAAAGTCTCAGTCTCCTCTGTCTTTCAAAGCAAGACATGATCTATATATACCCATAGGTCTCCCCAGGGGTCCTACCTTGCTGTGTTACTGTGTCGGCCTAAAGGATGACGTCAGGCCTGAACTTTATACAGAGATATTATATCATATCTTGCTGTGCTTCCAAGAAGCCTCATGCATAATGTATGAGATTCAAACTAGGGGGAAGCCCGCGTTCTGAATGCAGTGTCGTATCTGGGTAAAAGGTCAGTCCTTATGAACCGTTATATATGTAATGTAGGGAAGAATATAGGTGAAAGGTTGCAATGTTACCTGAGCCTATAGAGAGTACCTATATGGAATATAACAATGCTTAAATATACAAGACATCCAATGGGCACTGTAGATTACACATATACCCAGCGCACGTCACCCTCCTCTGTCTCCCCAGAAACAACTGGAACAGAACACCACATGCATGAAGCACAATGGGACGGGACCCAACATCTGTTTCTAGTAACCAACGGGGTGCACACAATAATACGCGGCTACACAGCATACAGCCCCGCAGATAAGCATGCCACATATGGTAGTTGCCACTGTTTGGCCTCACTGTTTGGACGAGCATCGACTGCAGGCTCGCCCTCATTGAGTTACATGCAACTCAGTTGTGTTTTTAACCCCCTTTAAATTAACCCCATCCCTGGAAGCTCTAACTCGCACCCCGGCTGCTGCTAATAATCTTAACTCCCCTACATAGGGGACTCCACGATGCACTCATGGCACAGACCAATACTGTAACATGGAATGTGAGGGGCATGCATACACCTTCCCATAGATATTCGGTACATGCATACCTGCAGCGTAAGCAGGCACACATTGTTTTCTTACAGGAGACACAACTAACCCAGACTGATGCAGAATGCCTACGCAAGCGATGGAGGGGGCAAGTATACAGCACAAACTACTCTTCCTAGGCAAGGGGAGCATTGACATGGATAAAGGCAGGTGTCCCACAAATAGTAGAAGAGGTGGTCACAGACCCGGAAGGGAGATACGTATTTGTGAGAGGCAACCTAAACAGGCATGCGCTGCTAATGGGCTTAGCAGGCCCCTGTTCTACATAATGAACGCAGTGAAGGTGCGGAGAGGGACAAGGCAGGGATGCCCCCTCTCTCCGCTACTCTTCTCTCTGGAGATTGAGCCACTGGCGGAGGCAATACGATCCAAGATAAACGATGGCATCACACTTGGAGATGGCACACACACAATATCATTATACGCTGATGACCTTCTATTATGTATAAAAGACATTCACCGCATCCCACAAAGACTGTCAACCATTCTAGACAACTTTGCTTCTATATCAGGGCTAAGCGTACACATCTCCAAATCCTGTCTATACTCTTTCAGCGAACAATGCAAAGACCCTAGTTAAATGCTCAACGGGACGCGAGTCCATTGGTGTGCGGACACATTCCGATACCTTGGAATCCGCATATACCGGAGCCCAGCAGACCTGCAAGACGGTAATCTGGGCAGGAATCTGACCGCAATCCACTTCTTGTCGGCGTTTTAGAGCAGACTCCCACTATTAGTGACAGAGAAATCAGCCCTAACAAAGAAGGTGATACTGACCCGACTTTTATACTATTTCACAAATCATCCATATTATGTCCCTCTGTCCTTTTTCTGTTCCCTGAAAAACCCTAATCAAGGATTTTGTATGGAGGAACACCAGACACCGGGTGGCGATCAGCAAACTCTACTTACCTGTAGACCAAGGAGGCTTAGCAGCCCCGGCACCTTGTGCAATATTACTTTGCAGCCCAGGTGCAATGGGCGTCTTGATGGCAAGCGAACCATCACAGCAGAGACACAGAAACCACACAACCACCCTTGCATACCACAGAGCTGGCAGGACTGTTCCACCCCTGCTCTAAAACCAAACCACCAGACTCACTGCTACTGAAAGTATCGCACAGATGCTTCCATAGAGTGCTTTACATTACCTGTGCATTCACCCCATACATGCCAGCCCTACCATTGGTAGGTACACCTAGAGGCATCACACGTACCACAGCAGTAGAGCTAAGGTGCTGGCATGAAGCAGGGGTCCAAGACATAGAAGATCTATACAGTGAGGGCACACAAATCGCATATACGACGCTGGTGGAAGAGACTGACCTCCCCCTGGTCAGTTCCTGCTCCACCGCTCCCTACTGGTGGCACTCACAGTTAGATGGGGAGATCTAACAGTTGAACCAACAACACATCTCACCATACAATATCTACATGTTCTGGAACAAGGGGGACACCTCACCAAATGGTTTACAGCATCACTCAGGTACCACACAGCAGCTAACCTATCATCTCACTGACAACACTGGGAAACAGACATGGGCCGTCAACTCACAGACTCAGATTAGGCCTCAATGCTGGCGAGCCTGACGCAAGTTCCTAGACATGTGCTCCTGTGCTAAATCCAGTTCTACATTGCTCATAGGGCATACCTCACCTCAAGCCAGCGAAAATTAACCAGTATTTCAAGCACCAAGACTCTGCATGCCCAGATGTACATGAACAGATTATGGAGATGACCCATCCTAGCCTGATACTGGCTGGCAGTAGCAGACAGACACACTGTTACAATGTACTGGCCGCACCCTTCCATTCAAATGGCATATATACCTCTTACACTTATACCAGAGGAACCGTAATAACATAGTCACCTCTAGATTCCTTGACCTGGGATGGCAGTGGCAAAAAGACTGATTACCAAAAGGTGAAAGTCCCCTGACCTCCCATACATAACAAGGTGGAGATGCTCGATGCTCACCTTGGCCAAAGCGGAAAGTGTTGCACTTCACCATGAAGAGACGATAGGAATTTGCAAGGTCCCCCTCGCTACTATCTGGGATGCAATCGTAGCTGCCATAGCCCCTTACAGAGTGTTGACATGCCACCTCTGACCCCAACAGAAGTCAAGTCCTAAAACATACAAGACACTGCAGGAAGCTGGGGAAGAAAAACCATACTCACGCACATGCCCCACACCATGCCAACAACCATCAGTAGAACGCAAGCTGCATGCAACACCACCAGGAAATCCAAACCCAGGTTGCCCAGGAGCCAGTGCCACAGTTCAGACCTATTCCCTATTAAGTGTTATTTTGTCACCGTTTAGTTATAATCTGTCTCCACAGTTCAGCAACATACCGTAACACACACAAGCAGAGCGCAGACGTGCATAGCAAGCCTTAATAACTGCAGGCAGTTAACATCACTGCATACATCTGAGGCAAGCCAATCAATAATAGTGTTAGCTGATCACCGTCCTTGCCAGCAGCTGGGAGCCACAGGTTACTCATCAACCTGGGTAAATTTATTTTTTTAATACCTCGATCATCTTTAAGAAGTCTGAGAGCCTACGAGCCCAGCCTTTCTCAAATACAGCTAAAAGCAATAGAGCTGTCTCTACTGGTGCAAAAACCCCTCCCCATCCTCACCTTTGTCCTGATGAAGACCCCGCCCACAATGCGTGAAATTGGCTGTTCTGTTTAGGGGTTGAAACGTCGACACTCTTGTATTTTTATGTCAGACATATATGACAGAGAGTGTTTATCTGTAAATATGTTATGACTTGACATTTAGGTGCCTATTCCGATCCGGTAAAACCCGGATACAAATGGTCGTACGTAGTGTTTTTTCCATCCGACTCGTACCCGGGAAAAACACCTTACAAACTCGCAAGTACGATTCGCACAGAAATACCATTTCCGTACGAGCCGTAAAAAACACCGACCGGCAAAAAAATACATACAAATCAGATTCTGGACGGCGCATATGCGACGTCCGGACGGAGTCAGGCAGCGTTTTACGGACCAGCAAGTACTATTCGTATCCACAGCACTTCACACGGCAATATTTTTACGGGACCCAAAAAGTGACGGAAAAGCTAAGTACGCCACGATGCACGGTGAAAAGGGGGCCCGGTACGCACCATACCCCCATCCCTACACGTCCGCACTGTACCCCCAGCCCCCCCCATGTCCGCGCTGTACCCCCACCCCCGTATGTACGGTGCGTACCCCCACCACCCCGTATGTACGGTGCGTACCCCCATCCCCCGTATGTACGGTGCGTACCCCCCGTATGTACAGTGCTTACCCCCACCACCCCGTATGTACGGTGCGTACCCCCACCCCCCGTATGTACGGTGCGTACCCCCGTATGTACAGTGCGTACCCCCACCACCCCATATGTACGGTGCGTACCCCCACCCCCGTATGTACGGTGCGTACCCCCCGTATGTACGGTGCGTACCCCCACCACCCTCTATGGTGCGTACCCCCACCCCCGTATGTACGGTGCGTACCCCCCGTATGTACGGTGCGTACCCCCACCACCCTGTATGTACGGTGCGTACCCCCACCCCCCGTATGTACGGTGCATACCCCCCGTATGTACGGTGCGTAACCCCACCACCCTGTATGTACGGTGCGTACATACGGGGTAGTGGGGGTACGCACCATACATACGGGGGTGGTGGGGGTACGGCGCAGACATGGGGGGGTGCTGGGGTACGGCGCGGACATGGGGGGGTGCTGGGGTACGGCGCAGACATGGGGGGTGCTGGGGTATGGTGCGGATATACGCAGGAGGGGTGGGAGGCTGTGGGGGGGCCGTATGACTCATACCCCTCACCCAGGTGTGCCCGGGGTAGGGGTGGCACACAGTTTGCTCCGTACGGGACGTTTTACACGCGGTTGTATATTCGGACGTAGCGTATTACCTGCGTTTGTATATTCGGACGGACGGCACGGATCGTACTTGTGCGCTCGGACTTCAGTTTTACGAATTGTACGTAAAACTGTCCGGGGACGTGTCGTCGACTTTTCCCGATGTCATTCGTATGTATTTTCCACGTACGAATCGTACTTGCCCGTTTGTACGGGACTTGTACGATTCGTACGTAAAAAAATACAGATACGATTCGTACGGGATATTTTTTTACCGGATCGGAATCGGCACCTTAATGATTGGACAATAACACTGTTGGGATAGTTTACAATTATCTGATTGATGTATATATGTATGCACCACTGTCCTTTTTCACAATCCTTCCTATACACCTATCACTTCACTCCTCTGTGCACCTGTTTTTTAAGACTATATGCATATAGGATTTGTTTTCCATCGTATGTATTGATTTATTCAAATACTATGATTTAATTAAAGTAGACCCATCGCTTGGAAGGAATTAATGGTGGTGTTTGACTTTGATTAGATTCTATTGATGAATACGCTTTATCTATTTTTCAGTTTCATTTGATTTCCACTGGGACATAATCTTTTTGTACCATTATCTACCCAGGCCCTGTGGATTTTGGGTCGCCCCATTGTTATAACTAATCAATAATAGGCAGCACATCATATTGCCATATAAAGCAGTTACTTTAATGAAACACTATAAACTACCCGTAATCCAAGACACACTGCAATCGATAGGATGGACGGAAATACCTATGTAAGCAGTCGATATGCAACACAATGTTCTTGAACAATTGTATAATCTGTGCATGCTTGATAACTTGTACACAATTAATAAAAACAAGTGTAAAAAAAATAAGCTCACAAAACAGTACGCCTCATTGCATTCATAATAAAGTGAAGAGATTGAAGAAAACACCCCAAGTGAAAAAAATAACCAAAGAATGAAAAAGTGATCATATAGGTGAGTACACAAAACAAATTGGTTTCTCTTAGGAGACAGCCAGCTCTTCATGAACATAAGAGGTGAATGCACAATGTGTTCATTGTACACCACTATGATATGTCTCCTATTAATGTCAATAATATATCTTTGGAGCTGGTTGACAAATATACAACATTTTCCCAAAAAATTGTGGCAGTGATTCTAGGTCAGCATGGAAAGTTTGGGGGCGATCATCAAGCAGGTGCTGAGAAGAAGGGGAGGAAAGAAAAAAGTGTGTTTCCCATGTTAATTCAAAGAGGGATTTAAGACATGACCACAACCCAATCCACTTGATGGAATTATACCACATTTGGCTGAAAGCTAGCTCTTGGTCCCATAAAGAGTGCATTTTGTTATTTTAGTGTAAATCTGTTCAGTAGTTTCCAAGATATTAAAGGAAAACCACATTTGTATATATAAGGACCTTGATCCTCCTAGGATCTGACGGCCCCCATGCTAAAATCTGATTAGCTGCCAACACAATAACCAGCAATTGTTGGCAGCCATCTTAGGACTGAGTCCCCCAAAAAGTTTTTTTTAAAAAAGGGGTAGGAATACCTTCTTCCCCAGCTCTGGTCCTGGCAATTGTTTTTTCAGCAAAATCGTGATGAAGTTGCAAATCCATGGGGAAAAAAAGTGTGGTCTCCTGCGTATGTTTAGACTATAGCCCCCGGGTGGGCCAGGTCCCAGGGTCATGTAGGCATATTTAAAAAAACAGAGGGGGGTGCATTGGTCCTCTTCCTAAAGCTCAATTAAACGCTGGGGACTACCACCTTTAATTTATTAAAGGGGGATATGCAGACCCCCATCCATGGACTCATTTGAACCCCGCGGACCACCACCTCCCCAGGGCTAAATTAAATAATATGGAGGTGGTCAGCACAGACCCTCAGCCCCAGGACCACCACCTCCCTGGGGCCAAATCCAAAATGTAAACATGGAGGGGCCCACCGCCTGGGGTGAGCCCCTGCAAAACAAAGGAAGGGGCCATGTAGCCCAACTTTCTGGAGCTAATTATGGCCCTGAGGACCCCCAGGGGCAGCTCCTGCTATTTCCCAGGGTGTCCAACCCCAGAATATAGCAGTTTGCTTTTGCTTGGTGGAGCTGAAAGCTCCTGCCAAGCGAGAGCAAATATAACTCTGCTTCCAGCATACGCGGGCTGTCAAACCACTTCATCTTGCTGGAAGCAAAGTTTTCATCTGTTATCCTGCCTGAGGTCATGTGGGCATAGAAACTGATTAAATGATTGCTCCTGCAAGCAGGGAGCTGCCTTTCTAGCGGGAGACAGAGAGCCAGCTGGGACTGCGGGGGCCTTGAGGCTTCACCTACGGACCCCATCATTGCCCACTGGGTGCCCTGGGTAGGCTCCAGGGCACCCAGTGAGATATGGCTGGGCCCCAGTAGATGGGATCCCTGTAACCAAAATCGGCCAGGGTGGGTCCCATTCCTCCATTAAATTATGGCCTGTACTGGGGGATGGGTTCCCCCGGTGCTGAAATCGGCCTAGGGAGGGGGAGGCGCTGTTCAACCCCCATTACAAAATGGGGCAGAAAAAGTAGCAGAAAATGCAAAATGGACTGCAGAAAAAGAAGTATGAAATACAAAACATAGGGCAGAACAAGAAGCAGGAAAGGCAAAACAGAGGGCAGAAAAACAAACAGAGACAGGCAAACAGAGGACAGAAAAACATACAGAAAAGGCAAACCAGAGGGCAGAAAAACGAGCTGGAGGGGCAAAACAGACAGCAGAATAACACGCAGAAAAGGCAGAAGAGGGCAAATTAGAGGGTACTCAGATATTCACCCACCCACCCACAGGCCCACTCAGAGACTCACTCACCCACTCACAGACATACTGAGACACTCATACACCAATTCACAGACCCACTCAGAGATTCATACCCCCACTCACAGACCCACTCAGAGACTGATGCACCCACTCACAGACCCACTCAGAGACTCATGCACTTACTCAGAGACCCACTAAGACACTTACATATCCACTGACAGATCCACTCAGACATGCACACATGTACTCAGAGACTCACACACCCACTCATAGACCCACTGAGATGCTCCATACCCACTCACAGAACTACTTAGAGACTCGTGCACCTACTCACAGACCCACTCAGAGACTGATACACTCACTCACAGACCCACTAAGATACTCATGCACCTACTCACAAACCTACTCAGGGACTCTTGTACCCATTCACAGACCCATTCACAGACTCATGCACCCACTTGCAGACCAACTCAGATACTGATGTACCCACTGACAGACCCACTTAGAGGCTCACACAACCACTTACAGACCCACTCTTAGACTCATGCACGCACTCACAGACCCACTCAGAGACTCATGTACTCACTCTCACACCCACATAGACACTAGGCCTGGGCCGTGAACTCTGCTCCGTTAGTGGAGTTTGCAGAGTTTTCTGCACTCTGTGCTTCGTGGAGCTCGCAGAGTGCAGAGAACTGCGCTTCGCGTAGTGCAGTGGAGTTTTTTCCCTGATCACGCTAGCAGGAAGACCAGCATGAACAGCAGTTCTCACTACACTCCGCCACTTGCGGAACTTCGCAGAGTTTTTTTGTAACTTCACGGAGTTCCGCGTAGCATAACTCCACAAACTATGCCCAGGCACCCACTCACAGACTGATGTAGACACTCATGCACCCACTCACAGACCCACTCAGACTCCCACACCTACTCACAGACATACCCAGATACTCACACACCCACTGACTGACTCACTTAGATATTCTCACACCCACTCACAAAACCACACAGTCTCACAGCCACTCACACACACATTCATGCACTCATGCACCAACCCCCAGACCCACTCAGACAGATATACCCACTCACAGACCCACTAAGACACTCCTGTACCCACTTACAGAAATACATTTACTCTTTCACAGACCCACTCCGAGACCCACATCCCCACTCACTCAGACACTCACACAAACACTCACAGACCCACTCAGACATTCATGCACTTACTCACAGACTGACTCACATATTCACGGAGGCACTTGAAAACCCATTGAGACACTCACAAACACACACACACACACACACACTCAGACACTCATGCACCTACTCAGACACTCACACACTCACTCACAGACCCACTCAGACACTCACACACTGACTCACATACCCAATATGACACTTATGCAGCCACTCCCAGACTCACTCAGACACTCACACACCCACTCATGTTACACTTTAGAAGTAAAATGGAAAAAACCTTAGCAATTCACTTAACAAACCAAAGGTTAAAGGACGTTATAGCTAGGAAATAACATTAAAAATACATAGAAATTCACTAAAACAACCAAAGGTAACAGGAACGTAATAATTAGGAAACAGAATTAAAAAACATTAGAAATTCACAAAAAAAGCAAAGGTTACAGCAACATTATTAGTCTCAGATTTCACTCGTACAAAACCAGTGAAATTCAGCAGTTATAATTACCTGAGTTAATTATAACTGACTCCCCCGCAATGCACTGCTTATGACCTCACATATTACATCACTCGTGACATGGTCAGTGACATCACTCATGACATCACTGAGGATATTCAAATTATGTCACTGATAACATCACTGATGACATCATCCATAGAACCAATCACACACCCACTCACTTACCCACACTCCCACTCACATACCCATTCCCAGACCCATATAACTATTCACACAACCACTCACTCACCCATATAACTACTCACACACCCACTTATACACCCATGGAGCCACTCACACAACCACACACTCACCTATGTAGCTACTCATACCCTCACACATTCTAATATACAGCCACTGAAAGAACTATGAACTCACCCATACACCCACTCATATACCTACCCACTCACTCACCAAAACAGCCACTCACACACCCAGTCATACAGACACTCACACACCCACTTATAGACTAAAACAACCACTAAGACACTGAGGCCTCATTTAGATCTTGGTGGATGGAATACTCGGTCAAAAATGTGACAGATATCCCATCCACCATATTACAATCTCCATTGCATATAATGGAATCGTAATACGGCAGACAGGATATCTGTCATGTTTGTGATTGAGTATTCCTGTCTGCCAAGATCTAAATCAGACCCCAAGTCACTCACCCATACAGCTACTCACACACCCAAATACTCACCCATTTAGCTACTCACACAGCCACTCACTCACCCATACAGATACTAACACATATACTCACTCACCTAAACAGTCACAGAGACAAGCTTATACTCACCCATGTATCCTCTCACCCACTCAATTACTTACCCATACAGCCTCTCACACATCAACTTACCCACCCTTATACCACTCATGCTCTCCCTTACTTACCCATACAGCCAATCACACACCCACTTACACACATATAGTCTCTCACATACCCACTCACTCGTCCATACTCACAGTCACTCACTCACCCATATAGCCACTCACTTACTCATACAGCCAAAGACACAGCTACTCACAGTCACTCACTTACTCATACTCCCACTCACTAATTTATACAGCCACTCACACACCCACTAGCTCACCTATACAGTCTCTCATATACCCAATAACTCATCCATACACCACTTATACACCTACTCACTCACCCACGCAGCCACTCACACAGCCACTTACCCGTACAGCTGCTCACAGACCCTCTAATTCACCCATTCAGCCAGTCACACACTCGCTCATGCATACAGCCACACACCCACTCACTCACACCCAGGTATCAATGAATCAGAGGGTCTTGTAGAGCACGGCTTGTCACCCCCAGTGGTATCCAGGTGCTGGGGGTAGTTCGAGCCTTGGTCGGAAAGAGATGGTGGTCAAAGAGGCAGGTCTTGAGTTGCATCCTGGTGTCCTTCTGAGATGGGAAGGTGCACAGGTAGAGAGGGAGGATTATTCCAGGACTTAACAGTGATGTAGGAAAAGGAACAACCCCCACAGCAGCTAGACTGATGCAGGGGATGTGGGACAAGGCGAGGGAGAAGGATTGGAGCTTTCTGGTCGGTTAGCGGCATGTTAGGAGGCTGTTGACTTCTAAAGGGCTTTCTAGACGTGTGTGAGGAATTTGAAGAGGCATCTCTCCTGGACGGGGAGCCAGTGGAGAGCTCTTAAGTGAGGGGTGATGCTGGTGCTTATGGGTAGGTTAAAGATGAGTCTTGCCGCCAAGTTCTGGATGTCTTGGAGAAGCTTCAGGAGCTGTTTTGTGGTTCCAGCTTAAATTGCATTGCTGTAGGTGAGGCGGTTGGAGATGAGGGCCTGGGTGACTGTGCTCCTGGTTGAGACCTGGATCCATCAGAAGATCTTTAGAACCATGAGGAGGGTGTAGAAGCAGACAAGGGAGACGGCATTGGTCTAATGCTTCCTGGACAGATGGGTGTCCAGAATGATTTCGAGGTTGCCTACATGGTCAATGGGGGTGGGCACGGGGCCAAGAGCAGAGGGCCACGAAGTGTCATCCCAGGGGAGGGCTTGTTTCTGAAGATGATCACATCTGTTTTGTCTGAACTGAGTTTCAGGCAGATGGTTTTCACCCAGGTGGCCATGATGGTCATGGTGTTTTGGAAATTCGCTCTTGTGGTTTTAGCATATTCTGTGAGAGATAAGACAAATTGAGTGTCATCGGTGTAAAGGACTGTGGGTTTGGGTGATGTCTGCTAGTGGTGTCATGGAGGTATTGAAGAGGGTGGGGCTGAGAGAGGAGCCCTGGGGAACCTAGCATATGATGCACTTGGGCATGTAGGAGAAATGTTGTAGTTGTATTCCTATGTGTTCAGCCGGAGAGGAAGGAGGTGTTCCAGTCAAGTGTGTTGCCCTGAATGCTGATGTGGTGGAGTCCGGCCAGTAGGGTGTGGTGGTAGACAGTATCAAAGGCTGCCAATAGTTCAAAGTGGATGGGGTGGCTGTTCCCTCTAGGTCAAGGAGGCATCTTATGTCATCCTTTGCTATGATCAGGTTGATGGCTTTTTCCAAGACTTTGGCCGGAATGGGGAGAAGTGAGATGGGGTGGTAGTTTTTGAGTTTGTTGGGGTTGTTCGAGGACTTCTTCAGGAGGGATTTGACCTCGGCGTGCTTCCAGGCACAGGGAACAGTGGCTGTGGTGATGGATGTGTTGAGGAGTTTGGTGACGGAGCCACCGAGTACTTCTCTTCCTACGTTGTGGGCATGCAGGGGTCTGAGGGGATCTGCAGTCAATGGAGTTGATGATGGAGATTATGTCTTCGATAGATAGATGCGTCCAGTTGGAGATCTAGTGGGGGTGGGAGTCATTGGTTTGGGAGTGGTAGTAGTTGAGGATAGTGAGTTGGGGGTCTTAGTTGCTGTAGATGTCAGAGATCCTATGGTGAAAATAGTCTGCTAGAGTGTTGCAGAGTGCTTAGAAGGGGCGGATCATGTTCTCAGTGGAAGAGGGGCAGGAACATTCTTTGACGATGCTGAAGAGTTCCTTGGTGCGGTTGGTGCTCGCCTCAATGCGGATGGTGAGGGCTTCTTTCTTGGTCTCTCTGAGATGGTGGTGATTGCTGTTGAGGGCGAACCTGAAGGGCTTGAGGTTGGTGGGGATCTTGTTGTAGTGCCAGTGTCTCTGCAGCTTCCTACAGTGGCATTTGAGGGTCAGTAGCTTGGCGGGTCTGCTGATGGTAGTGTTCTTCCATGAGGTGATGGTGTCAGCTGCAACGGAGATCCAGTCTGAAATATTTTGGACACTGAGTTCGAGGGACTTGAAGGGGATGGTCTTGCTTCCTTTTTGGGTGATGGTTCAGAGGGGTTATGTGACTTTGCCCCTGTTGTGGCGAGGGAGAGTAGGGTGTTTTTTAGGGGTTACTCATGGCCAGTCGATGGTGGAGTGGACAGTGCTGTGGTCTATCCAGGTCAGCTCTGTGGTGTGTGAGAATTTGTCTGCACAGTTAATGGAGAAGATGGGGTCCACATGTGTCCTGTGATGTGTGTGGGGCAGTGGCCAGTTGAGAGAGGCCAATGAAGCTCAAATTTTTTAGAAATGAGGTCTTTGAGGTAGAACTTCAGGTCTCCCATGAAGATATAGTGGTTGTTGTCTATTGCCAGTGGGGTGATGAAGTCAGGGATGGCACTGCAGAGACGGGGCCAGGAGGTTTGTAGGTGAGGGTTCTGCTAACGGTGGTTTTGGCATCTGGTTTGACTGGAAGTTGAGGTGTAGTGTTGTAGTCCGAGGAGGTACAGTTTAGAGAGTTATTTTGGATGATGGTGATGCCTCTGCCAAGTTTCATGGGGCAGTCACGGTGAATCATCTTGTATCCAGGCAGTGTAATGGTGGCAATCTCGGGTACTGACAAGGTGAGTCAGGTTTCTGTGATAAACATTATGTCCGGGACGAGGTTGGTTATGGTGTCCCAGATTTCCGTGGCATACCTGCAGAGGGATCTGATGTTGAGTAGCCCACCGTGAAGCTGTGGTGTATGGTTGGGAGTATGCTGGGTGGTGGCTGTTGGGGTTCTTACATTGCAGCAGAAGCGGCAGTTGAGGAAGGTGAAGGGTCCTTGCATGGAGCATGGGAGGTGATGCTTCAGCTGGCATCTTGGGTTTGAGCTTCTGAATCTCGTAGGCTGTGTACCAGTGGCAGGGTGGAGATGCAGGGGTCTGGGTGCAGTCCAGGTGCAGACGGGCACACACAGGCTTGTCTTTGGCACGTCTTTGGTGTGCCAGCGTTGCAGCCGCACAGCAGTCCCCATTAAGTAGCCCTGGGATATGTGAGGGGCAGTCCTGGAGCAAGGAGCGCAGGGGCTAGGCAGGGAGGTGGGGACTGGAGCAAAAAGGTCAGCGGAGATCTTTGTACTGGGGTGAATGTTTGTTCAACAACGAAAAAGCATGGCAAAGGGCAGGGGAGGAGATCAGCAAGGGTGAGAACGGAGAGAAAATAGAACATACAAAGACAAAGTGAGAGAAAAAGAAACAGAAAAAATATAAGGGCACAGAGAGAGAAAGTAAAAGGGCTCAGAGAGAGAAAGAAAAAGGAACAAAAAATAAATGGGCTGATAGGAGGAAAAGAAAAACGCCCAGAAGAGAGGACAAAGATGAGGAGTGAGAAAAGAGACAGGCAGGCAGGAGAGGAAGGTGCAGAGCGCAGCAAATGACTGGCAAGAACCAGGCTTGAACCGCTGCTGCTCAGCTGGAGGACCAAGAGTGATCCCTCTGTGCTGTGGCAATGGTGGGGGAGTGGCTCACCAGACCAGGTAAGAGGTTTAGGGATACTCCCTACACACAGTTACCCAGACACTCACATAATTAATGTTTAAAAATGGAATCACCCATTAGTAGTACACAAACTATACTAATTTAACTGTTGTGGTACCTTGGTATATATGTTTAACACTTATAAACTTTTAGAAAACACTCAGAATCACTAGATGATGTCATCAGTGATGTCACTGACCATGTCATGAGTGATGTAATATGTAAAGTCACAATCAGTGCATTCCGAGGGCATAAGATACAGCTAACTCAGGTAACTGTAACTGCTGAATTTCACTGGTTTTGTACGAGTGAAATCTGAGTCTAACTTTAATGTACCTGTAAGCTTTTGGTCCTTTTGAAAGGCCTGTTTTATTCAATGTTCTGAAGAAAATAGGACAGTTTTATGATCATGGAAAATCCTCTTTTAGGATTTCCCCCCACCAAGTTTAAGACTAAAGGGGGCAATGTCCAGAAAATGCCCTATAGGAAAATGAACTAGGTGGGGTTGCCCACTGCCCCCAGTACTAGCCACCCTACAATCAAATAATGTGGTAAAAGGTGTGCAGGGTCACACTTACAATGGAGCAAACATGGAGATGAAAAGATATCTAACACATATATCCAACACATCTTTTGACAAAATGTTGGAATGCTGCGGAAAGTTATGCAGTTAAAATGGCATACCAAAATATTCTAAATGCCCATTTTGAAGTCTTACTGTCTTATTTTCACCAAATTATAGGGACTGCTCAAACTTAGTTTGGACAAGATTTTACAGATCATTTCTGGTCCAAGAGAATTGTTATGAGAGGTAACAGACCAAAGCTGGTACTCCCTTCATGTTTTGGAATGAAGAAGATAGTTGCATCTGCCTGTGAAGTATAATGTTGAATAAACCCCCTTCTGCAAATGTTCCTTTAGTCATCGACAACTCTTCTTCTTTCATAGTGTGAGGGTAAATTAATCTTTGAGGCCATATGGCTGGGTACAGTTGTAACTGGCCTACCCCTTTCTCACTGGAAACATTTTCAAACTCTCAATAAAGTTCCTGGCTAGGGATTGAAGGGACCCCACAGGTTACAAACAGTATTTTCCTCAAACCTTGATGTGGGAAGCACAACATATCTTCGCACTGGGGAGTGAAAGAAATCTTTCTTTCCTTCCAATGCATACGAGTATTCTGTTTGCACAGCCAATTGGTTCCTGTAAGAAAGGAGGGCATTATCTGAAGACATAAATGCCCACCTCAAGTACAAACAAAAACTCTTGGTAGGTTGAAACAGAATAACCTGGGCTCAACGACCTGGCAGCTATGGTATACAGCAGACAGACTTAACTTCAAGGCAATGTGTAAAGCATTTACGCAATACAAAAACAGAAATAAAGTACAAAAAAAGCCAAGAAAAATCCCAAACCAATTTAGAAAAATAGAGTAGATTGGTAACAAATAAAACATCACCCGAATGACAAAAACCCAGAGCCAGAGATGTGAATTTTGAAAGCTTAACAATCAAATTAGCAAAATAGCATCAAAAAAGGTCAAGCGCCAACTACGGTCATCAGATTCCCCTTGACTGTTACCTAGGAGTATGTTAAGACTGACCCCAATGAATCATGAGTTGGATACAGAAACCAGATTCAACCAGGTTCATAAGTTTTACTTTTGGATTTAGTCTCTGAAATGGAACAAAAAAATCCTCAGACAGGCAAGAAAGCAGGCTGTCGCCGAAGATGGCTCCACATTGTCGGATAGCTGCTGGATTAGGTTTTTTGTGAAGCCGATGACTTTTGGTGGAAAAGCTGAAAGCTGGAGAAATTAGAATTTCACTCCTAGAGAAGGTCCCATACTGGCTAAATACTTTTGGAACATTTGCCCTGTGCAGATTCCAATATGCTGACTTAGGGCTTTATTTAGACAGACCGATTATATACTATAGCTTTGGTAGCTTTACTCCTGCCACAGCGAGAGGACTGTGCAACCCAAATTTAGAGATGAATGCTGGCCTAGGGGACATCTCTTGCATTTCCAGGAACAGCCATCATGGCAGTTCCTATAAATGCATTGAAAAGTTCACGGACTGCTCCGTTAACATGATGGAGCCATCTGCCAAACTCTCAATGTTTTTTTTATTTTCCGAAACAAAATCCCAAAGCAGGTTTTTGTTTTTGAAGATGAAAAAAATCAATGACCCTCTCGCCACCATGGGAGTTTTTTTCAATGGTGTGGGGCCATGGTACAGTTTTCACTGCCCCTTACACACCGTGAAAACGTGCCATTTGTCTGCTCACTCTAATTAGGACGGGCGGACAAATAGCAAAGCCTGAGATGGCCCTTACTGTGTCAGGCAGTTGAAGATGTATGGTGTGGCGGAGATGGAATAGTCTCCGCCGTTGACATACTGGAGGTCTGCCTGACTCTAAATCAGGCAGGCTGATCTTTAGTTTGGTGGCAAGGGTGCTCCCCCGTCACCTTTGAGACAGTGTACCTCTCAGCCAAACTTTAAATTAGGCCATTAGTCACTTAATTAGAACGCAGATTCTTCCAGCGGGATAAGGCTCCAGGCTAAAGTTGAAGAGGGCTACACGAGACCGAATACCTTCTCCACACTACTGAATTGGATCTGCTGCTGTGAAAAAGCACAGATCTAGAGCTACCTGAATCTTTGGCCCAGTGGCAATGCAGCTTCATCTGATTGGGCCCAGTCCTCTGGAAGACTTTGGAGCAAAAAGTTTCAAAGTCACAGATTTCAGGAGATGATATAATGAGTAAACTTTGACACCAGCCAAGGCTCCAGTGCCCCGGGGACAGCTCTTTGGGGATCAAGACTCACTTTAGCAGAGGCTAGTAATAGGGACAAAGGCAGGTCCAGCTAGAACTGGTCAGCTGGGCAGTTGCAGGAAATGCATCCTGTAGCTCGTTGTATCCCTTGAGCTTGAAAAGGAGGTCAGCATTATGATCCATGGAGTCCCCTACTTTATCCTGGGTACAAGAGAGAGAGCAGTTCTGGACTTCTGGCCTCTTTTCAGGTCACTGACAGGAGTTCCAGTCCTCTTCTGTTCTTCCACAGTTCCAGAAAGTGTCCTGAGGAGCGTACTGTGTGCACCAAATGTATGCCTAGCACCAGTCTGTGTGTAGGGGCAACTTCTGGCAACTCCCTAATCAATAGGGTAAACATCCCAGGGGCAACCATACCCATTTTTGCAGCACTTCCTGTGTGCCGTACAGCAAAAAATTCCACGGTGCCTCTCTTTGCTTTAATCCAAGATGGTGAGACCCTACTTCTCTTGTACAGAGCTTGTGTGCCCACTCCAGAGGTGAAGCCAGACAAATGAGCAACCCAATCTCCGTGGTCACTTTAGACCAGTTTTTGGAATAGCCCCTCCAACTTGGATTGGAGCCTGTCTAGCTGAGGAAACAAAGAAGGGCCATTCCTATTTGTCAGCTAACATGAAAAAAATATTTATTACATTTCAGTAGTGAATTGGGTTTGCAATAAATAATTCAAAGTGTTTAAAACTGAAATTTGTAGCTGCTTCCGACTGAAGATAACATTAGTAAATATATTTTTAAATAGAAGTTACTGAGTCAGATCTTGGACACAGGTGATTAAGTGGCAGTCATAATGTTAGATCTGAGTGCCGCTTTCAACACATTATGCCACAATATTTTATTAGAAAGACTGGGAAAATGTCATTGGCGATAAGGCCATGCTTTGACTTGCCTCTTCTTTGCAGGGTCTAACTCTTCAGGTTGCCTAAAAACCGTTCCAATCTAAGGTGCTCCGATTGCATCAAGGAGAGCCTCAGGGATCTCCCCTGAGCCCATCTCTCTTTAATATATATTTGCATCCTTTGGCGGATGTCATTGAACAATTCGACGCTCATGCCGGCTCTGCATGCTGTGATTGCGGGCGGCTGTGCCCATGCCTCCTGGCTTGGCCGGTGAGGTGTCTTGGGCCACTAGGCCCTCATGTTGTAGAAACAACCACACAGAGACAGTAGTGGTGTACAGGAACTAGCCCAGGGCACGTGTGCCTGGCCCCTTTTATTTGCAGGGTCACCTGACCGGTGATGCCGGTGATGGGGGGTGGGTGCATGGTGTGCGGTGCAAACAGGCAGAACACTAGAACCTGTCCAGCAGGACACTACATCCCTCCCAAACTTTAATGAAAAAGAAAAAACAAAAAGTCCAACCTATGAAGAAAAATAAACAACAATACACAGCACCAATGAGTCACTTCAGGCCATATGCTGGGCGGTGCTGCAGCACTGGACCACACGGTTAGGAAGCTTTGGTCCGCCTCAGCGATGACATTCAGATTGCCCTGGTCTAGCGGTGTTGGAGTCTATTTACAAAGTTCAAATAGAGGTGCATCTGGAGCGGTGGTGGAGTCCACTTTGGAGATCTTCTTGCAGGCACTCAGGCTCCAGTGGACAGCTAACCTCAAACAATGAGGATGACCTTGATGGATGTGGGCTTTCCTTGGTGGCGATGATGCTTTCCAGTTCACGATAGCCGAGCAGCTTCAGAATTGCCTCTCCTACCTGGACTCCCCTCTCACAGGAGGGAAGTCCAGGAGGAGTATTTTAGAAAAAATACTACCACCGCAAGTTCTCCGCATCCACACACCACCAACACTGTGGTCAAGTCATAATACAGCAGTCTAAAGACCACCAGCAATGTGGGCTACTGGCGGGGGGACACGGTTCTCAGGCGGTCAGACCGGAAAACTAGTCATCATGCCCTTAATGTCTTGACTTTAAATTAAAACGTGATGTTTCAACATTGCTATCCTCATACAATTTGCCACCAAACACTTCACCTGAGGACATAAAACTATAATTTTAACAGAACGCTCCACCACCAGGATTTGTATGATATATCCATGAATGCTCATTCCTCTTGTGCCTCCTTACTTCATTTTTGATGCGATCTTGACACTTTGTCTATGGATTACCATACCCAAAATCTTTTGCTGAAAATATTGGTAAGCAGTGTGGAATGGTCATTTGCAGATACATATTTTTTGCTAAATCTGACTTGTTAGACTTTAGACAGACAGTAATGCACCACCAAGATGTCAAAGCACTTCTCTTACCTCCAACAATGTTTTGGAACAGCTTCAGAAAGATAAATGGTCTTGGAGATCTACCAAATACAATAAGGCTGATGAAACAAAAACATGAAACAGTAATGACGGATTTTATATAGCATATCATACTGCAAGTTAGGCAATCCTAAGCACTATAAATAATAGAGATTACTGTTGCACAATTTAATAATTCTAAATTTACTGAACTGGGAATGATGGAAGACTGGGGTCACCTTGCTGGTATTCAAGTTTATGACCTTAAGATATTAAGAGGTTTGAATCAGGAATTGGACGTCAAGGTGAGAAGTAAAAATTCATATTGTTATGCAAGAAGTAATCTGAGCCCTACTGCATAGAGCTACGCTGTTGTCTAATCCTTGGCGAATCGTACAAAAAATGGCCAGTAATTATCTGTGTACCTACTCAGTAATTTTTGTTTCGTTCATGGGAAGGTTTGGCCACAAGCTGTTGGTCACATAAAACACTCTTTGCAAAGAATAAATGGCTGCAGACAGGATGTGAGAAGGTAGAGACTGGTGGATGAGACCAGAGAAAAAGGAGTAAATGCTGAATAGATAAGATTGCACAACACATTAAACTCTGCACTAAGCTTACTTAATAGTTTGGTGGATTAGTGCGTCTATTGCAGACATCTGATCTGGTTATAGCCTGTGGATCATAGGTTTAAACTCAGAAATAGGCAAGGGCAACTTATGAATCTTCATTCTGAAGTAGATACAAGTAGTGATATTGAGTTGGGTTATATTAAAACTGGGTGATGTTGTCTTGCAATTGAATAACTTAGGGTGAATTAGGGAGATTTCTCAACAACTTGGTGATTTGCCTGACATGCAACTGACTCCGGTCCCAGTCTTCTCATTCATTCCAAGGGAATGACCTGTGGGGATCTCTCATTTCCCTATAAAGGAGTTTGTTAAAAAAATAATATATATATAGTAATATTAATAAAAAAATATAAATAATACAAAAAATGATAATAAAAAAATAATGCAAATCACAATAAAATTCACCTGAACATCACTCTGAAGGCAATTAAAATTCAGCTAGATATGTCTCCTTCTTTGCCAGGTTAACTGAAACTCGCTTATGCACCATGTTTTAGGGGTGTGAGAAGTTGGAAAGTTTTTGTCTCACAGTTTTTACATAATTCTCTCAAAACTAAGAAATATACAAAAAGATTGGGAAGCTCTACACATTTGTGCTTTAATGCGAAAATCAGGACTTTTGTAATGCTTTTAATCTCAATTTTTCCCAAAAACCTTTCCAACATTTGAAAATCACCACACAGAACATTTTGTGGTGCAGCTGTAAACAGGATTTTTAGGGGGTTTAGAAAGTAAAACATGCTAGCACTCCTGCTAGTAATCAAAGTGAGGGTGTCTACTCTAAGGATTCCGCTCGGTAGACCTTTCCTTCCAGAACATGGGAACCAGAAAATAAGATGTAGCATCTACATATGGATCCCTTTCCATTATCATGAATCTATTCATAAAATCTCATTTTAAATAATATACAAATATTTATTTTTAAGGAAGATAGCTTAATCATAGTTGTCGGACAGTCAAAAATGTTTAATTCCTGCCTAATGGCTGTTGAAATTTATAGAAGCTTAATGCATTCAGGAACATTCTGACACACAATTACAGCTCTACGGAACAGGTAACTGATACAACAATGACGTTTTTGGACTGACTTTCCCAGGACAAGTTTAGTTAACACTTTAAACCTTAAAAAATATTAAAGGGCATTATTCTAAAGCAACTTTGATTATGCCAACTATTGGGAGGAGACTTTAATAGTGTTCTTGACGTTAATCTGGGCAGATCATACCTGCTCCTCCTGTCAGCACCAATGACCCAACATGCAAAAATGCATTCTGAATGGTTAGCACAGTGGTCTCCAAAGAGAGGTGAGGCACCATTACAACATTCAAGTAAAACCCTGTTTTACACACGCAACCTTGGAATCATCCAAGACTACGAGCTCAAAATGGACCGCCCCATCCTATTGCTTCCACATCCTCGCCTCCTATGTAAAACCTTCAAATGGATCCCCCTCGAGCACAGAAAAACTGTCACCACGCTCTCATCACCAGCAGACTCGACTACGGCAACACACTCTACGCCGGCATAAACAAAAACCTCACCGACGAGCTACAAAACATCCAGAACACCGCCGCAAGACTGGTCCTCAACTTACCACGTCACTGCCACATCTCTCAAAACCTGCGCACTCTCCACTGGCTCCCCATCGAGGCAAGAATCACCTTCAAGATCCTCACTCACACACACAAAGCCCTCCACAACACCGGACCAGTATACCTCAACAACCAAATCAACTTCCACGCACCCCAAAGAACCCTACGATCAGGACAGCTCTCCTACGCTGTGGTACCCCGCACCAGAAAGACCAGATCAGGAGGCCGCTCCTTCTCCTTCCTCACGGCCAGTGCATGGAACGCCCTACCGCTCCACCTCAGGCAGACAACATCGCTCCCTATCTTCACGAGAAACCTCAAGACTTGGCTCTTCGACAGAACTCCTCTTTGACAGACGGAACCTGCACCACCCCTCCCCCCAGTGTTGCAGCGTGGAATGTCAAATTCCCCCTTCGTCACAGACCAAAATATCGCAATAACACATTCACTCAAATACATTCATAGGTGGGGCCCATAACACCAACATTCACACTTCATTGATCTGTTTCCCTAGAAGAATAAGTTTCCAAACGCTGACATGAAAGGAATATCTTTTCACCTAAACCCTAATATGCATTGAATACTTTTATTAACTTCAAACCTCGTGATATTCCCCTCATTTGGCGATGAATCAGTTAGTTGTTTTATAGTTTGATAATTCAGTTCATTTATTTATACTTTTCTCTTAATCTGATTTCTTCAAATAATCGACACACCATGTTTGTCTATTAATCAAAGCATCGTTTATCTAATTAAATTGCAAATTTTTAGAAATCATCGTCCAAACCACAGAACATCATATTTACCTAATCTGGCTATTAGTCGTCCTCTAAGTCAGTCAAGTCGTGGGAAAATCTTTAAATTCATCAAAGTCAGGCCGCAATTCAGGATAACAGATGTCCAGCAGTGTCACCGTCCTCTCTGTCAGAATAACGTCAGGAAATTCGCAGCAAGACAAATTGAACGCCAGGACCCTTTAACTCCCTATTCTACCGTCTTTTAAAATGATTTTAATGTCAAAATGTATCAAGAATGAGTTTTAGACAGTCCTGATTGGTGGATTTGGGGTCACTCGGTAAAGTTCTCACATAGTCCGTTGGATTAAGTCATCGCACTTGCTGGTTCCGGTTTTAAAGACAGTTCATTGTTTTGTAGTCCTGGCAACTCTCCCAGTATGACCTTGGTGGGTACATCTTTCCTGGAGTCAGGACGAGGCCATTGTTGCTGGCGGTGGCGCAGGCGCCCTTTACCCAGAACCTCGTGGGGCAGTAGCAGTCACGTTGTGCTTCTCAGTCGGCCATCTTTACGAAGGCCCAAATGGTCAACTTAAGCAAAACAAACACAAAAATGTAATTATACATTGAAATGGCTAATAAAATGTTAAACCCTCACTAATTCCCCTATGTGTAAGTAATTATCTAGCATAATAGCAACATTCAAAGCGTTTATATTCACCCAGTGATGTCATCTGGTGCAACTTACAATTATATCACAAAAGCAACATATATCATGCAATATTCTAATCTTCTACCATTAGTATGCGTACATATATTAGTATACAATAAATTTAGCCATGCAAAATGCAAATCCCACATGTAATTCTTTTGTTAATATAATTGGTGAATTATCACTTCAAAAGGATTAATAATATTATCATTAATTGATTATTCGGATTAATATAAACATGCAGAATGGAGGGGGTTTACAAAATTTTGTACTACCCGCTCCAGCAATCCCCCCTTTGGTGATTATATCACCACACCAACAAAATTTTGTATCCCTTTTACGGAATATCAAAGTGATTTCTTGTTTTTATTCAAATTTCATTTTCCCCTGTTTCTTCTCTTTTTGCTGATTTATACATACTCTCCTTTATTTCACCCAATTCTATTTCTTCAAATTCTCTTTTTTGTTTCTTATCTCTTCTCCTTAAATTTTCTCTTCTTAACTTTTTCTGATTTGTATCCTTTTTACGACAGATACACCCTAATCTAATTATTAATACTATGAAAATCACACATGTTAATGGAAATAATATCTTACCTAAAAACGTACTACCTAGTTTAACTACAAAATCTTTAATAGCTGATAATTTCTTTCCAATCTTTTCCCAAACACCTTCAACCTCCAGTGGTGCAATTTCGTCATGCAATTCTGTAATATTTTTAATATAAATTTTCAAATCTTTACTTTCGTCAGAAACGTAAGTACAACAGTGTTGAACTTGCAGCATTCCACAGACTCCACCCTCTTTTGCCAATAATATATCAAGGGCAAGTCAATTTTGCATTACCATAGCGCGCATGGCAACCATTTCAGTATTTACCAATAATAATCCTCCAGCGGTGCTTGTTGACAAGCGATCCACTACTGTTGAAAGTCTTCTCATTTTGTTTGCATTTAGAGATATTCCCACTGCGGGTATCAATGCTCCAAAAATGTCACCCACAATTTCTGTCCAAGATTCTCTCTTGCTACGTGCTAAATAACTACCTAAGCTATGTACACCATCTTCTCCTCTATCTATATGAAAACTCTTTGGGAAAAGCAGGCCTACATCACATGTGCCATACCAATGGTCTGGCAAACAATAATATGCCCTGTTCCCACAAATGAAATATAATCCAGGAAAAACTGGATCTTTTCCACCTTTAAATCCCCATCCACCCATGATTCGGTATGTATCATGGCACTCACTATTTCCTACAAAATAATTATCATATGCAGTTTGATTCCTCCTAATACATAATTTCCCTTTCTGAGGCCAATCTAAAGCCATAGTTGGACTTGTTTCCCCTTTCAAGTGTTTTTCCATCTCTATGTCCCATACTGTTTTCTCCACCTTTCCTTCTGAAGCCTTTCTTTGCATTTTCAGTCTACTTTCTTCAACCATATCTAAAAATGTCTTTTCCTCTTTCTTTAAACTGCAAGTCAAATTATTTCTAAATATGTATTCTAAGGTTAGTTCTTTAGTCTCTAAGAAAAATTCACCTAATACCTTTGCAGGTTTTTCCTTGTTTAGTTTGTTAATTGATGGTAGTTGTGAAAATATAGTATCTACATCTGAAAAATAATACTCTAATTTACCTGTTTGATAAAATAAACTAGCTATTACACTACATGTTATTCCATAAGTTACTGGAAGGTGGTGATAAGTCACTCCCTCCGATACAGAGGCAGGTAACTGCATGCAGACATAGCAGTCCCTTACGTTCATTGTCTTTACATATTCATACAACAATTTTGAAAACACATTCTTAGAAAAATCAGTAATAGACCTGTCTTTAAGCAAATAATTTTTATCTATTCTAGTCGGAACTATCTTTTGAATCTTCCCTATATTAGTCATATTTTCACTATGTCCTTCTAATGTATCTATAGTAACTTTAAATTAGATCAATAGAGCAAGTATACTCCATAGAAGCATTAATAATCCTGTACAACAACAACACATTTTACACCATCTCCTCAAAAATGTACATCTACCTTTACTACTATCTATGTTTGCCATCTTAGCTAAAATGGACCGTGTCTTTTGACTTAGCCTCTTCTACTTCACAACTAGTTTTCTAACCCAAGGCTCTAAGCACCTACTTGGTTCTACCAGTTTTTGTCTTTTTCAATATTTTAATTGTCTTTCTCTCAGTTGGGTTCTTGTCTCATTCAGATTGGCATTTCATCATTTTTCACTTTTCCTTCGTTTTCGGTATACAGAATGTCCTGAACATCCGTTTCTTCTTCAATATCGGACAAGATGACTCTCAGGATTTCCGACTCTTCGTCTTCCTCAACCACTTCCTGTAGAACCCCCTCTGGATTTCCTTGGCTATCTGCCTCTTCTTTTACTTCAGGCAGGGCCACATACGTCCATTCTGGTGATTTATACTTCTGGTTAGGTTTCCTTGTTCTTTTGCTTTCTTAAACTACAATTGTTTCTTCTTCTTTTGATTTCTCCTGACTCATTACTTCATTCACCTGTTCAGCCCTTGGTGAATTTACTCGTGTCAGTCGATATCTCAATCTTTTTAATTTATTCGGCCAAACGTCATCTTTTGCAGTTCTTTTCAATTTACTCCCTTTATCGTTCTTTTCAGTTGTCCAAGCTCTCTTTCTTAGATCTCGACCTTCAGGTATTTCATCTTCGCTTTCCTCTGACTCTGTTTCAACTTGCTTTTTACTCTCAACAGTTTCTTTTTCTACCACTTCTTTTGTTTTCCCTACTTCTGTCCCTCCTCGAATCTCCGCCACGCAATCTTCCTACTGACTACTTGTCCCTGCTTCTAACTGGATGTTGGAGTTCCCTACACCTCCTCGGGTGTCTTTCGCAATAATCTTTCCCTCTCTCTCTGTATCTGGCACCTGTCCATCTAAATGTGTTGTTTCAGGTGGAATTTCTCTTAATCTTTCATCTGGCACTTCCTTCTCATGAATCTCTTTTATCTTCTCTTCACTGTCCTTTTCTTTGTTCTTTCCTTGTTCTTTCCTTGAAGATTGTGCTCTTTGTTCTGTCTCTGAGTCTGAACTGGTATCAGAAATCTGTACCCTTCTCCTCAGGGAACTACTTCTGGGGACAAAAGTTAAACTCGATTCTGTTTCCCCACTTTCAGGGTTTTCTTTGTCTTTTGGCTCTCCGTCATCTGACTCAGTACTGGATTCTGATTCAATAAAATACTCATTTTTCTGTGCTGTCTACTGGATTTGGAATTCTCAAAGTATGGCTTGCATGGATCCTGTTCTTCAATCCAGGACACTTCACAGCTGTTGTTGTGGTCAAGATGACTTGTCTTGGTTTTCCCCACCTGGGAACCAAACAGTTTCTTCTTCTGTGAACTTTTATCCTTACCCAGTCCCCTGGGCTTAGATCATGGGCTGGCTTCTTTTCCAGGGTGGTGGCATCCGCTCCAACCTGATGAAACACAGAATGAACTGCGTCAGCCAGGCTTTTACAGTATTCCAACACCATGTCATCAGTTATAGTCATCAGCTTGTTGACTGGTATAAAAACGTGGCGCATGGCTCGTCCCATGATGATTTCATGGGGGCTTAACCCTGTAGTTCTGTCTGGAATTGATCTAATAGTCATGAGTACTAGAGGCAAGACATCATGCCATTTCATACCTGTGGCTAAACACATTTTCCCTATCCTGTTTTTGATAGTACCATTCATCTGTTCCACCACACCAGAAGCCTCTGGTCGGTAGGCACAATGTAGTTTTTGTCGTACATTCAATGCTTCACAAATCAGTTTTATGATCTCATTATGAAAATGTCCTCCTCGGTCTGATTCAATTGTCACTGGGAACCCAAATCTAGGGATACATTCCCTCAAAAGTAATTTTGCCACTGTCATCCCATCATTTCCTCTTGTTGGAAATGCCTCTACCCATCTGGAGAATGGACAGACCATAACCAAAACATACCTCAACCTGTTACAGGGAGGCATTTCAATGAAATCCACTTGCATTCTGGTAAAAGGCCCTCCTTCTCGACCTATTGTTCCTAGACTCAGTACTGTCTTTCTTCCTGGATTGTATTGCTGACATATTAGGCATCTCTGACAAAGACTTTCTGCTACAAGCCTGAACTTTGCATTATACCAGGTTTGTTTAAAGGACCTGATCATAGCGTCTCTCCCTATATGTCCCTGTCCATGATACATCCGTGCCATGGGAGACATCATGCTATCAAGCATGACTGGTCTTCCATCTCGATAGACCCACACATAATCTTTCTCTCTTTGTTCACATCCTGCTTTTACCCACTGCTTTATTTCCTCCTCTCCTGCTTCTTCCTGCAATTGTCTTACTTCTTTCCATGTTCCCACAGTGTTAGTAAACATCAAAGAGCAAGAAATCACCTCTTTTTCCTTAGCCCGATTGATTGAATTCTGATTTCGTGCACAATATTGCGCCATGTCATTCGCAAATTTATTTCCAGTAGTGATATAATCACCACTGCGACAATGGGCAGCACACTTTACAACAGCCAATTGCCTAGGCAGCTGTATCGCATCAAGCAACTTTCCAACCACTTCAGCATTCTTAATGGGAGTTCCACTTGAGGTTAAGAATCCTCTCTGCAGCCATATCTGGCCGATGACGTGAACAACTCCATAGCCAAACTGGCTATCAGTTATCACAGTCACTCTCACACTTTTCCCAATCTTGCATGCTCTCGTCAAAGCAACAAGTTCATCTGCTTGGGCCGATTTTACTCCTTTCAAATAGGATACTTCCATTACTGCTGCAACTGTGCATACCGCATATGCTGCACTTAACACTCCATCATCTGTCCTCAAACATGATCCATCAACAAACATAACAAAATCACTTTCTGTTAAAGGTTCATCTTTTATATCAGGTCGTGGTTTTGTACAGAAATCAAGTACATCCAGACAGTCATGATCTGCTTCATCTCTTACTTCCACATTCTCTGCATCAGGCAACAATGTTGAAGGATTCACATTCAAGCATCTCACAAGACTTACATTTGTTGCACCTAATATGACCTTTTCATACTTAGTCAGCCGACTATGTGTCATATACTGAGTACGACTCCTTGTTAAAAGGATCGCCACATCATGAGGTACAAACACTTTCACAGGATATCCCATCACGATTCCCTCACTCTGTTCCAAACTCCGACATGGGTGAGTATTCTTGCTTTAAGAAACTCATGATTGATTGATTGATTTGTTCTACTTAGCAGCTCCTAATTGATATGTACAAATGGATTGAATTATCTGCTCTGATGCGCTATTTCCATTCATGGTTTCCCCTAAATATCCAGGCTGGGAACTCTTCAGTCAGAATCCCCAATTACTTCTTTTAGATTGGGGTAAAACCCTCTAGACAATGATCATCTGAATCAGCATTTTCTGGCAAACTGGCAGATGATATTTAGGCATATTTTGACTGGGATGCATTTAAGGTAGTAATTCAGGGGACTCTGTTAATGCATCACAGGTGGAGGACATAGACTGATAGAAAGAGACTTAAGCAAAACTGATAAAGAATACATTGCCAGAGAGACAATTATTTGAAAATGCTGCACTACATGACTCTTGTGTGGTGTGGGAGAAAGAAGCTACACAAATAGAGACATTGAGATGCTTACATGATACAGCTTATACAACACAAACCCATTTGGATGGAGATAAAACAAGAAAACTATTGGCTTGGATAGTTAATAAAGAAAACAGGTTAATAGCCATTACTTTCCTTCATGGTCCAAGTGGAACTTCAGACTATTGATAATACATTTTACAATTGCTATACAGCTCTCTATGGCCCTAGCCCGTCTAGGCCCTACTTGGTCCAGTCAACCTTCCTAGACGGCCTGCCCCTACCTAAAGTTCCTAAAATGCTCTGGAATGAGATTGATGTCCCCAGAAAGGTTCAAGACATGAAACAAGCCATAACTGACCCAAACTCCGATAAAATTCTTGGAACCAACAGGCTCCTGACTGACTCTTACCAAACATATGCAAATATATTTGCTCTAAACTAGCCCAACTATATGAAGTGGAGATAACTGAAGGGAAGCAGCCTTCAACACATGACAAGACATCAGTAGTCATGATGTTAAAGCCCAGGAAAGATCTGCATGACAAAGCCTGATAATACCAAATATTAGTCCTAAATTCTAATGATAAGATCCTTAGTAAAGTTCTCGATGATCTTAAACAACAAGCGGTCCCCAACTTCTGTATATGGACCCATCTTGTTATATGCCTAAGTGGAACACTTCCCAAAATATATGATGCCTTTATAAGATAAAGGAAGCAATCCCACACTGTTGCCCTCATGCAGCTTGTCTCATTTTGAACACTATTACTTATCAACACAATTACAGTGGCTGTCTTGTTGGCTTTATGAGAGATCACTGGAAGAAATATCAGCTTTCACCAGAAACTGGTGTTACATTACCATTTACAAGTTGGTACACCCAGGTACTATTGCAGGGATTCTGCTCTAAAACAGAGTTATGCTTGAGACCATAGAACATCAGCATGTAGGGACTGACTCACCATACCCCATCAGTATCTCTGGGCCTGAATCTGACTAGCTTATACTGATTCACTTGCCTGCCTAACCTCCAGAGAGACAAGTGATTTGGCACCCCAGAACACAACACTGCCGACCCTCTCAGGGATCACAGTAGCAGGTCACCCCCTTTCACTCTCTCACTCATAGTTGTTAACAATAAATAGGAAAGAGACAAAAGGAAAGTTTATAATGTTTATTTAAACTATTGTGCTCTAATTTGCATTAGTTGTGCCACAACTAGCAAATAGATACGGGTCAGTAATATCATTAGCACAGCTATTAGATCGTGTACAACAAAGAGTCATGTCATAATATCAGACAGATTTGCCAAAACCTACCCTCACTACGAATGCTAAATGATTATAGATTATAGATCTCTGTTTAGAATGAGATGTCCTGGGTTATATGACAAAACATATGTTTCCAAAAACAGCAGCTGGGTGTCCCTAATTATGTCTGGATGCCAGTGTCCGACCACAGAGAATAATAAAAAGAAGCGTTGTTTCATCATTCCTAGGCTGTGCAGACTAACTTACCCGAAAAAGGACAAAAAGCACGTGCTACCTACATTTGGAAATACAATGTGGCACATAAACAAGCGTGTGCTTTGGTAAAATATGCAAAGCAGTAGCAGTCTACTATGTGCATAGTTAGGCTAACACAGGGAAAACGACAATCTCCATGTAGGAAACACAAGACACGCTTCCTTTTGTCAGGGCAATAGCACGACAAATAGCTAAAAAATCATTATTGCAATCACAAGATAAGCAAACTCAAAGCATGTGCACAAAGTATTGTCATTGTATAAATGTGGAAAAATATAAAAATTCAATATGTCCATTTAGAAGAAGGGAACCAAATGATGGTGCATTGGAGGAATCCATAATGTCAGGAGTGGCTCATACCCTGCATAATGGAGAAGCCTCAAACAATATGGACAACTTTGATAATGTGTCGATAAAAGACTCATCAGCAGTTCCATGTCCATAGAAGCAGGCATATATCTAGTGCCCAGTGGAAGGGGCACCAGAGGCAGTGAGACATGGGTTGCATGCAGGTAAACCCGGCAAGTCGGAATGTGAACGACCAAACAAAGTCTAGTTCTTGAAGCAAAAAGATTCAAAAGTATCGAAGAATACGCTCACAACACTGTTGGAGCACAGGCAGTTCCAGAGGACTTGCAAATGGAACATCCATTGCAGAGAAGCAAACCCAGGATAACAATGCCACAAATGAGGAATAACAGCAGCAGGAGTCCCCCGAACAAACTGGAAAGACTGGATAAAAGCCGGTATTACTCCGAATATGGTTTGGAATGAAGTGACGAAGCCGGAGCCTATAACGTTATAGAAATGTGCAAGACCAGCAGTGTTAGATTCGTTAATTCGCCAAAATGTAGTGGTAGGTTTGTGTTTAACAGTGTCTGTATCTCTCTGGATCTCTCTGGATCTACTGGCCACCTGTAACTCAAAGGTCTTGTGAGCAGATGTGAAAGCTACTTCTTTTTGAGACAATAGTGCTTTGAGTCTGCTTAGCTTATAAAAGTCTGCCTTCAAAGTTGGAATTGAAGGCCATAGCAGGCTCTCAACAAATCATTGCATAGGGGGGAACAGGACATTATTACAACATGTGACAGGTTACCGATAAAATATAGGGAATTCCCTGCATGCATTCCAAAGCAGTCTTGTTCATTAAGCATCAAATAACTACCATTTGAAAGGACTGTTAAGATCGGCAAAATTGCCGGACCGGGATACCTAAAAAAAGCAGGCCAAATTAGCTACGGGACCATTACATGCGCTGTGCACAATAAGTTGCTTCCATACGTGTGAGTGCCCGACTGAAGAGTTGCATTCCTTTGCGATAAGGAATACTTTCTGCCAGCAAGTTCACAACAATAGATAAAAGGAAGTGACCATAAAGCTTCCTCCCAGGGGCTCTGTTTAGTATGAGATTCACCACCGGGGCACCCAGTTTGAAGATGGCCGGAGGCAGGGATCAAGAGGAGAGCCCAACTTTCATCTTGAGAATTAAAGTGCAGATTCCTCTAAGGTAATGGGGGTGCAAAGCTGGTCAGTAGTGTCCTGGTAAGGGGGCATGTGGAGGCTCTTGGATTAGAGGGACACTGCACCAGGAACTGGTCGTAGATGGCTTTGATTTTAATAAAGAAAAAGTTAGAGAGGCCCCCGTATAGCTCCATAGAAAGAATTAGGGTATTTGTTGTTGTTGTGAGAGAGATAAAAGAGTTGAGCATTTTAAACAATTTTCACAGTTTATTTGTAATCTTGGATATAGATGTGGCAATAAAGAATTTTTGTGATGACCGAATAGCCATATGGTTTTTCTTAAGAGCGACCAGGTAAATGGCCAGGTAAATTGCTTTTGCACCTTTATCATATTTAGACCTCCTCTTCCTTTCTAACCGTTTGCATGTTGTGAGGGAGCCGAGTCATCACATAGCTGAGAGGCTAGAATTATGGTGAAGGACATGCCTTCAATATTATACATGTTGATTAGTTATGATTCTTTGCAAGAATAGGCAGAATGATGTATAATAGCCACTCTACCCCGATTTTTGTCAGCGCTATCAAAGAGCTTGATAGAGAAGTCTGGGGGATTGCCAAGGCAATGTCAGCAGCCAAGCAGTCTTTTAACTACATTTTGATCAGAAACAATAAATCCCAGTGGTTTTCAGTAGCAAATTAAAACTATTTAGTGCATGTCTAGGGAAGGAATGACAGTTTAAGAGGCCAGCCTAAAAGGAATCTCCTGGTGTTAGTAGATTTAAATCTTCTGATCCATCCTGTGTCACAGGTCTGTGGGCCTTGGCAGGTATACGGTTGCATGATTTAGCACCATCAAAAGAGAAGTCATACCCAAGGCAATTGAATCCCACTCCTGGATTAACATCTGAGAGCCCATCTGCTAGGCTGCAGTATGCTGTACTTAATGCTAGTATTTCAGCCCTAGTTTAGATAAAGCATGGTGCATTATGGCTGGGCTAACCAGCAGCATAATAAATTCCTATTTGTAAAATAAATTCCTATGTGTAAAGCAGAAACATATCACCCCTTAAGGTTTCAAACCGGTTGGGCCGTTGGGGAGATTAAGTGAGCTATTGGCTAGAGTCGCATGGTGCTGAGCTGAGCTGCTGCCAGGGATCGAACTGTGCGCTCTGTGCTCTGGACTCAGCTGCTCTGACTGCTACGCCACACCTCTCCCAGCATGGTGGACAGCAACAGAAGTGCTTGCTTTTGGCATATCCGCTGTGCGCATCCGCTGCATTTCTGTGGCTTCATCTGGTTAATATAGAGCCTGGACACTAAAACTACTAGAACACCAACAAAGGAAATTGACATCTCGCTGACAAGTCATGAGGAATGAGTATGAGGAACACAGAAATGTGCAAAGAACACTGAAAGTGACCAAGTCCCCGAATTAATTACCCAACTAATGCAATATCTCCCCCCAGTCACAATCTGCAATGTGCTTTTTATGAAGAGCGATCTGTAATTTAGTTTCCAAAAACACTTAGTGCATAATAGTGCAAAGAGCATGCACCAACAGCAAAAAAGCAGTATTTTAAAAAAGAGCACAGAAATTTGGAGTTTGGTGGCTCCGCAACTGACTCTTCCTTCCCGCAATATCCGCCATAATAATCCATGCCCGTGGTGGGCTTCTGCTGGCAGTCGCACACCGGAGCGGATTGAGCCCGAACTTGAGTTGCTCGGACCCAGGAATCCAAAGCCACGGCTGCGACGAGCAGCGGCCTACAAGTCCATTGAAGCCGGGACCTCGAGTGGCGAGGAGGCCCGAGGAGGCACAGCGGTGGGCGGACTACACATAATAATTATCCGAAACTTTTTCCAACTGCCAAAACGGGGCCAAGGCATAACGCACAGAAACTCCACGGCATCACTCAAAACAACGACTCGGTGAAAACAACCTACCGAGACACAGCCGGCAGGCGGAACCCAACCCAGAGGTGCGCATCTCGGAGGGCAGACCGGACGCAGCAGACCTCAGGCACGAGGGGTATAATGACCGGAGTACACCCCACGAGTGAAGACGAGCCAGGAGCTGCCTAGTAAGATCGACCGGGGATCAGAAACACACAAGAGCATGGGACCACGCTAATTTAAAAATTAAAAAAAAAAAAGGGGCCTGTGGTGGAGCGAACTACCCCAGGAGAATTATGGCTACCTGTCCGGCGACCGGGCTGGTGACTCCCTGATGCCAGAAGGTAGAGCCTACTAACAACACACAGAGACATATACCCCCTTGAGAGGTGCCCCCTGCATCACTCTGCATTACAACAGAGAAAGGGCCTGCTTTGAGGGTAACTGCCACACGGAGTCTGTCAATGATTTGCGTGTGATGCAGTGGTGGGGATTCTGAGGCCAGTTGGGTGGTCCCTGGACAGGTGGGCCCGAATAACAGCAAACCCTGCTGACAACTACAGTACAGGGAATAGTGGTAGAGCAGGGTCAGAGAAGCACCCTACCACCGACATATGAGGCCCCAGTGGCGCAGCCCAGAAGACGGGGTGGCTGCCATTTTGGATCCATTATCCTCCAATGGAGTCCGGAGAGATCAAGCAGGTGGAACCAGATTTGCTAACATGTCGAACGCCAGGTGCCCCAAGTCCACTCAAACCAACAAATTGGACAAACACCCCTGCCCGAAGGGATCACTGACCAAACAACACACACCCAGAGAGAAGTCGATGGGAGGACCTGAAGGTAGTCCCCCAGAACATACACTGAAAGACGTCATGGCTGCCCTTAGTGAAATTCGTACATCGCTGGAGCAGAGAATGGACACGATCTCCTCTGAAGTCATGCTAATCAGGGCGGGCCTGGCTACGAACAGGGAAAAGGTCAAACAGCTCGAAATCACCACGACAAGCCTAGTAGACGACACCAACCAGCTACAACCCGAAATCAGGGAGCTGTAAACATTCCGTAAGTTCGCCGAAGGCAAACTGGACGATTATGAAGGTCGCTCTAGGAGCAACAATGTGCGCATCCTCGAAGTGCCGGAAAAAGCGGAGCGACAATCAATGGATCTCTTTGTCGAGAATCTCATCATGACCCAACTACAGCCGTAAGGTCTCTCCAACATCTTTGTGGTGGAAAGAGCCCCCCCACCCTATATTGGCCAGATTCTTGAATTACCGTGATAGGGACGTCATCCTCCAAACAGCCAGAGTAGCACCCCCAATCCGGATGGAAAACACTATCATCACATTCTTTCCGGACTTCACCCAGGCAGATAAAAAACAGCGCAGATTATTTTTGGCCATCAAGAAGAGAGTGGGAGACTAAGGCCTGAAGTACGCTATGTTGTTCCCGGCGCAGCTTCGAGTGGAGGCTGGGGAAAAAACCAGATTCTTCGATGTTCCGAAGGAGGCGGTGAACTGGCAGGAGGGAATCGGAGGGAAGTAACTCTCAATCTGCATAAGAGGTATGGGGGCGCCTGGAGATCTTTGAACTGACACTAAAGTCCTGGCAACCCCATTGACTAGTATTTGCCCGATATTGATGGACAATGATGGCGTGGCTGGGGAGAACCCGGTCCCGGTGTGTTACTCTAAACACCGTGTACCAATACAAAGACAGCCAAACCCGGGGTGCATAGATAACTGTGTATTTTTAGGAGGTAGGGGAAGGGCGGAGAAGGCTTATTTCCCCCCAAATTTTCTTCTTTTAGTTTAACTTTAGGGCGACAGGCACTCTGCATCGTTAAAGACATAGGCAGTTCCAAGCCCATAGTGCAGGGGAGCAGAGAAGGGGGTGTTGGGAGGGATTCATGGGTTATGGTATGTTTGTTCCATATAATCAACAAGGTTTCGTGGTTCTGAGGCGCGGGACAACTGGTAATTATTCATGATGACGCACTGGGATAAGAACTTTAAATTGATGAGCTGGAATGCGAATGGTTTGGGGGATAAAGTAAAGCGTACAGGCGCCACACCCCAGATGTGGTATTGCTTCAAGAAACACATCTGGTGGGGAACACGTGTAGAGCCCTTAATCTTTGAGGATATTAGCTAGTTGCACATTCGGGGTTCACCTCGGGATCGAGGGGTACAGGTATACTAATAAAGAACTCTTTCCCTATGGAGGTGAGGTCCACTTGGGTGGATACATGGGGAAGATACATAGGCATCACGGGACAATGGGAGGGAAACACGCTGACCCTTATGTCGGTATATGTGCCACCAGACCTCCAGAGACTTGCATTTAAAGACCTGAACTCCATCCTACTGACGGTGCCAGATGGTCTCTTGGTAGTGGGGGGAGGGTTCTGAGCTCTGTGGTCTCCGGTACCCTGGATAGACACCCTCCGTGAGACCTCCGCTCATCGAGCCGATGGCTCCTGGATTTTCTGGAGGCACTGGGCTTGCTAGACACATGAAGAGAGTATCACCCTGATAACATGCAGCACACTTTTCACTCAGAAGCTCATAATAGCCAGTCGAGAATCGACTATTTGCTGACCCCATCAGACCAGCTTGCACACATTAGGGAAATCAGACACATGGCAAGGGGGATATCTGACCATTCCCCACTATGGGCCCAATTAGTTGTCGGCAAACACAGGGTGGGAAGAATCGCACCAATCAACCCCTGGTATCTACGAAATCCAGAACTATATAAAGCATTACATTCCTCAATAGAGCAATACTTCCAAAAAAATGAAGGATCGGTATGCTCCCACCAAACATTGTGGGAAGCGTTCAAATCAGTAGTAAGGGGACAGGCACTTTCTCAAATAGCAGGAGCTAAGAAAGAAAAAGCGAAAGAGGAGGTAGCACTAGAGGAGGAGATCCTTCGCCTGGAAGAAGAAACAGCAGAGAATCCCACATCGGGTGGGGCCCATATCCTACAATTGAAAAGAGATAACTACAAAGCCCTAGTGATGCACAAAGTAAAGGAAATGAGGAGAGAAACTCAGGGTAGAATCTATGACCAAGGGGACAAAGCAGGGAAACTAATCTTGGTTACATAAAAAAGAACTAGCGAGCAGACTGGTACCTGAGTTGACAGACAGGGAGGGACACACGATCACAGATCCCCAAGAGATTGCCAACACATTCGCAACACACTTCCCGGAGATATACTCCTCGCGTGCACCTTATACGAGACAAGACTCCCAGGGTCTTTTGCAAGATATTACGTTACTGAAACTCTCGGCCCCAGAGCTCGAATATCTGGAGGGCGCTCTAACAATGGATCAAATAGCACAGGCAATTAGAGGCCTAAACTCTGGGAAAGCATCGGGTCCTAACGGCCTGCCGATAGAACTCTACAAATTTAGACCCGATATACTTGCCCCACACTTGCGAGCCATGTTCGAAGAGAGCAAAGAGGAGGGGGAGTTGCAACGGGATCAGAGGATAGCGACGTTAGTGTTGATCCATAAGGAGGGTAAGGCTCAGACAGAGTGTACTTCATATAGACCAATCTCACTGCTGAAGGCAGAACCCGAAATCTTGGCTATGCTACTAGCCACACGACTGGTCAAAGTAATCAGCAAATTGGTACATCCAGACCAATCAGGCTTTATGCCCCAGTGTAACACAGCTCTGAACTTGCGCAGAGTTCACGGGGTATTGGGGAGAGCAGCCACCCTTCAAGAAGAGGCGATCCTTGTGTCATTAGATATCATAATGGCATTTGACATGCTTGAATGGCCTTACCTCTTTGCGGACCTTCACAAAATGGGATTTGGCCCCCGATTTATCCAATGAGTACAACTCCTCTATTCGCAGCCCCTAGCTCAAGTTGTAGTAAACAGCAAAAAATCGGAAATGTGCACCCTGAGCAGGGGAACTCGGCAAAGATGCCCTCTTTCCCCTCTTATGTTTGCTTTGGCCCTAGAGTCCCTGGCTTCCTGGATAAGGAAGGACCCAGTAATACAAGGACTAAGGTGGGCGGATACATGGGAAGACCGCATCTCCTTATATGCTGATGATGTCCTCCTCTATTTAGCCTCTCCAAGGTAATCCCTCATAGCTGTATTGAACATCTTTGCAATTTTTGGTAGATATTCCAAGTATTTGATCAACTGGAATAAATCCATATTATACATCCTCAAGGGACCCCTTCCGGTCCTCTCCAGGGGCTCCCTGGTGCAAATCACCGCAGAAGGCTTTAAATACCTTGGTATTTATGTCACACAACAGACACCACAAGAAAATTTGCCTATAACCTCCTACCCCCCTACAGAGACTAAAGAGGGACACGGAGCGATGGAAGACACTTCCGCTTTCATTGCTGGGTAGAGCATCCCTATTTAAAATGATGTCCTTGCCTCGGTTTCTTTACGTATTACAGAATTCCTCGGACTTAGTCCCAGCGAGTTATTTTAATGAGATTGAAAGTTTGCAGAGGAGCCTGCTTTGAAGTGGGAAGCCTCGTATAGCGCTTTTCAAGCTCAACCTCATCTGGTACGATAACGGGATTGGTCTCCCTGACATTAAAAGGTATTACTGGGCAGCACATCTAGCTGCCATAAATCATTGCACATACAGGCGAGCCGACGATCCGGGCTACGCAATGGACAGATGGCTACTTCCAGGGGGGAACTATAAGAGAGCCCTCTACACAAAAGCAGGGAAACAATATCTGACAGGGCCAACTAAACACTCGGTGCAGGTTTGGCAAGCAGCCACCAGAAGCTTGGGATGGGAAAGTAGAATGACACTGGCTACCCCACTGTGGGACTCCGATTTGCTGGGCAACCTGTTGAAATCGAAGGGGTTCGACAAATGGGACCTCATTGGCATATCCAAGATAGGGGACCTTTGGGTTAAGGGAGAAGTTAGATCATTTTCCTCCCTACAACAGGATCACGAATTGGCCAACACTGAACACTTCAGATATATGCAGCTGTGACATGCAGTACAGACATGCCTAGAGAAGGGCGATGCCCCTCCGGAATCCTCACCGCTCGAGGACAGACTTTTGGATGGGTACTTGCCAACAAAAGCTATCTCCCTCACGTAAAAAAAGTTAGTAAACAATTCCAGTGAACCTCTCCAACAGCTAAGAGAGAAATTGGAAAGGGATGGAATGGTTATTGATGGCGAAGATTGGGTAGTAGCGGTTGCCTCCCCGAGGGAGGTGGCGATTTCAGGTAGGCTAAGACTGGTACAACTTAAAATACTGCACCGCATCGACATAACTGGGACATGCCTAGTACGAATGGCGAGAGCGAAAAATGGCACATGCAGGAGGAACTGTGGAAGTGAGGGGACACTCCTGCACATACTCTGGGAGTGCACACACATACAGAGATAGTGGAAAGAAATACACGAGTAAATGGGTGAGGTACTTGAACAGACTATCCCATTGGAGGCTAAACAATGTCTCCATAATGTGTGGGAACCTACAGACTTAAACAACAAAAGAATAGCATGGGTCACACTGGGGCTAATGGTGGCGAAACGCAATATTGCCCAAATGTGGGAAGCAACTCAGGCCCCGACTGTGTCAGCTTGGAAGAGGGATATAGATTGGTGCATGTTCTGGGAAAAAACCATACATGTAGCAAGGGGAAGCCCGAAAAAGTGGTCCCTCATATGGAACGACTGGAATGTATATAGAGGTGAAATCTGTACCCCCCCCCAACACCACCAGCTCATGATGATCAAGTAATGTAACAAGTAACTAGTAAAATGTAACAATTCTTATGTACTTGGAACCAGTGGTATCGTGCCAGGGAACATTATTATAACATGAAAATGCACCTTGTAATGTTGATTTGTTTAATAATAATGTTGTATTGTTTAATAAAAGAATTATATACAAAATAAACTGGTTACTTTAAGGGACATGGGGTGCTATGAATAAAAGGTTTCTCATTGGGGAATGCTAATGCGGGTATGGAGATCTGTTATTCCTTGCAGGCCACCATACCTGTGTTAGTAGCCAATCACCGAGGGGTTACATATACTGACTGTCTAATTAATCTTCAATACATAGGCCATTCTGTTGCCCTTTGGGCCACAGAAAAGACCTAGTCTGTTCTTGGTAACTGGACCATTTTAACTTGTGAGGTAATGGTACATAGGTTGCTTCATAAAAGAAGGACTGGTCTTTTTGTACACCTAGCCTTATTAGAGAAAATAAAAGAATCTGAGCAGGGGAGGACGACTGAGCAAGGAACTGTGAGTGAATATATTGAGTAATTGTGGATTCTGTAATGATGTCCAATATGTACTGACAATGGAACTAAAACAGTAGGATTGGCCCATAGTTCTCGCTGGTCTTTAAATTATGGTTTGCATGTGGTGTCTTGTTGCCAGTGTTCAAAGATTGAAAGTTACACCAAGACATATGAGACCCTTATATATTTCATTTTCCAGGTGCCTTTCTCATCCCATACCTCATCTTCCTCTTCACATGTGGGATCCCATTGTTCTTCCTCGAGATCTCCGTAGGACAGTACACAAGCCAAGGGGCCGTAACCTGCTGGAGACGACTCTGTCCAATTTTTGAAGGTAAGCTATTTGTCTCTTCTTTATGTTTAGTTAAGGCTGTAGGAAACACGACTCTGAGACAAATAAAACAGGTTGGTTTTTAGTAATTTGAATAAATAATTTGCTGATATGAAATACTACATTTTATTTGTAGCAAGATTGTATTGGTACATACCCAACTGGATTTGTGTTTCAGTTTGATGAAAATGATCCAACACTTGGCACCATTATCTGTTCAGTAAATACAGTAAAACTGCATCTGTATTCCTCACTTTCATCATAGCATATCGTTTTTGGAGGTTTACCAGGCAAGCTGAGCATTCTACTCAGTTTAAATTCAATGATTTACAGTGACATGAACTACAGTTAACCCAGTTTGAAAAGCTATAGACTCAAAGTTAAATAATAAATACTCTTTCATAGTAAACACAACTTTTTTTGCTTTTTGGCGGTCATGTGGTACTCACCCCCCTAACCCCCTCCACTGATCTCCAGCTGGACCATTCCAATGGTTTTAGGATTCCTGTAGGATTACCACAGGACCTGTGGGAGAAAAAAATAAACTTTGAATAAATAAAAGGAAAAAACTTAAGATAACATTTGACATTATACCTGGCTATGCTAATAAAATACTTATTTATGTTAGAAACAAATTCACCGAAAATAAACAAAGGTTATAATGATTTTATGTTTTTATAGTTAGTTATGGGAATAACGTTTCACTTCACATTAAAAAAGTCACAGAAATTCACTGAAAAAAACTAAGGTTAAATTAACGTTATAGTTCAAAGACAATGTCAGTCATAATGTAATGTTTTTAAACATGAAAAACCACTGAAATGTATCAGTTACAGTTCAGCACGCTAACTATAACTTGCGCCCCTCCATGCACTCCTTATAAGCTCACATATTACATCACTCATGACATGTTAATTGACATCATTAATAAAGTCACTGATGACATTTCAAAGTACATCATTGATGTCATATATCTATATATATGAAGATTTATAAGTCTATATATATATTTATATTCACTTAAAAAACCATAGGTTTCACACATGTTATAGTTAGCTGGACATTTCACTCGTGAAAAACCATTGAAATTCCCCCGTTATAGTTAGAGCAGGCAACTATAACTCACGCGACCGCAATCCTCTGCTGATGACGTCAGATATGACATCACTGTATTTAGACACTTATTTACCCATGTCTTCTTCCATTAATTTTTAGCTATACATATATTACAAATATTTTTTTTTCAGAAAGACACATATGTCATCAGTGATGTAATATCTGACGTCATCAGCAAAGGATTGCGGTCGCGTGAGTTATAGTTGCCTGCACTAACTATAACGGGGGAATTTCAATGGTTTTTCACGAGTGAAATGTCCAGCTAACTATAACATGTGTGAAACCTATGCTTTTTTAAGTGAATTTGCAAGGTTTTTTAAATGCTAATTCCTAACTATAATGTGTGTGAAACCTATGGTTTTTTCAGTGAATTTGTACGGTTTTTTAAATGCTAAGTGCGCGCTTATAGATATATATATTGATTTAAATGCTATTTTCTCAGGAACTACTGAACAGATTTACACCAGACCTGCAAAAGGCACATCCCTGACCTGAGGACTACCTCTCTGTCAAATTTCAAGTAATTCTGTTCAGCCGTTCGGGCTGTAGCTTGGACTAAAGGTGCTATGGAAAAATGCATGGGGAAAACGCGTTTTTGGACCCTTCCTTTTTCTCAGCCCTCGCTTGATGAATCCCCCCGAGACTTTCAGGGAAGGAGTGGAGCGGAGCGCCCCACCTATTTTGAAAATTTCGCGAGGATTCGTCAATCGGCGCCAAAGTTATTCCAAATAGAACTTCCCAAACTATTACCTCCAGTCAGTTTGCACACATGTCACCTCAGGCCCCACCCACTCCCTTCACCACTGTGCAAACGCACCCCGTGGCTCGTTTTAAGTTGGGGGATTAAGTCCCCTTGAATCCTGAGGGTCCCTGGGGTCCAACTAGCCCACCAGGTAACTCCAGTAAGCATCACAGAGCTGCGTTGCAGAAAGGTGTAAAAAGGGGTGTGACCTGGACCACCTCTCTGCAACGCAGCCCTGTGGTGCTTACTGGAGGTACATGGTCGGCTAGTTGGCCCCCAGGGACCCCCAGTATTGAAGGGGACTTAATTCCCCAATTTAAAACGTGTCATGGGGTGCGTTTGCACAGTGGTGGGACCTATAAACATAGGATTGTTTATCTTATTTGTATATCTCTTCAGTGGTAAGCCTATGTGTCAGTTGACTTACTATAAGTTTGATAATGTACTTATATAAATACAACAGAATGAAGTATGTTAATTCTGCATGTCTTTCATATACATGTGATTTTCACGGAGACGCACTAGAAAATGAATGGTGGTCCTTTGAATTCTCTAATTATGTTTTTATGTTTGTAAATACAATTGCACAGCATTTAGATAGATTACAAGTCAATACCATCATTATTTTTCTTTAAATCTAATGAACTGACGAGTCTGTTGTTTATGTTTTGTATGACTTTAAATACACTGAACCCGGAACCTATGGTCATGTGACCAAGAGCTTGTTTGCTCGAAACGCGTCATTTTGTTTGCCCGTGAAAATAAAAATATTGCAATTCAACTGGATTCGTGTGGCTCGTGCTTACAGGAGATAAAGGAGGCTGTGAGCAGACAGAGAATATATATATATATATATATATATATATATTTCAAAATGTTTGGTGGTATATGAATATATATATATGTATATGTATGTATATATGTATTCACTTAAAAAACCATAGGTTTCAGGCACATTATAGTTAGAAATTAGCATTTAAAAAACCTTAGAAATTAACTGAAATAGCCCTAGGTTTCAGGGGCATTATAGTTAGTTGGACATTTCACTCGTACAAAACCAGTGAAATTCCCCCGTTATAGTTAGTTTAGCGAACTAGAACTCGCGCCACCGCAATGCACTACTGATGACGCCACATATTACATCACTCATGACATGGTCAGTGACATTAATGATGACATCACTGATGACATCTCAAATGACATCACTGATGACATCATCCAATGACTATGTGTTTCTGAAAAATTTAAATATGTTTAATATATATAGGGAAAGGCGTATTGAAGAATGAGTGGGTGTATAAGTGTCTGAATGGATGATTTAGTAGGTGCGTGACTGAGTCTATAAGTGAGTTATTACAAGTATCTTACTGAAAGCATGGGTTAGTGACTAAACTGTGTGAATGTCTGTATCCGTCTGTCTGTTGGTGTGTAAGCAGCTGCATGGGTTTGTGAATAGCTACATGAGTGTCTAAACAAGTTATTGATTGGTTGTCTGAGTATCTGTATGGGTGCCTGAGTGTTTGTGTGGGTGGGGTGTGTGTGACTCTGTGCATAGATGTGTGAGTGGGTGATTCTCTGGGTGCATGGTTTCAAGAGTGCATCTGTGATGGACTGTATGGGTGGGTGAGTGTGTGTATGGGTGTGTTAGTGAGTGAATGTATATCTCAGTGGTACATATGTGAGTAACTACGTATGTGAAAGGCAATATATATTTTAAATGGCTATAAGAGAGATTGTGTGATTGTGAGAGTGGCTGTATGGATGAGTGTGTGCTTGTATCAGTGATTGTATAAGAGCGTAAAAATGTGCTAGTATTTGTATGAGTAAGTGAGCTGGTGTGTGTATAACTGTATAGGTGAGGAAATGGGAGTGTGATTAAATATTTGCATGACTGACTAGGTGTGTGAGTACCTCTATGGAAGAGTGGCGGTGTGTGAGTGTCTATGTAGGTGTATGAGTGCATATGATAGTCCTGTACTGAGGGACCGTAAGTATGAGTGATTGTACGGGTGAATGAGTGGATGTGTGTGTAGACGTAAGAATCAGTGAGTGGGTATGTAGTTATTGGTGTTGGAGTGTCTATGGTTTTGAGAATGGCAGTCTGTAATTTAGAGTGAGTGTATCAAAAGTTATATTAGGGTGTGAGAAGATGCATGAAATTATCACATGGATGATGTCATCAGTGATGTCATTTGAGATGTCATGAGTGATGTAATATGCGACGTCATCAGCAGTACATTACGGGGGCACGAGTTATAGTTAGCTGAACTAACTGTAACAGGAGAATTTCACTGTTTTTTTACGAGTGAAATGTTCAACTAACTATAACGCCCCTGAAACCTATCATTTTTTCAGTGTATTTCTAAGGTTTTTTAAATGCTAATTTCTAACTATAACGTGCCTGACACCTATGGTTTTTTCAGTGAATTTCAAAGGCTTTTAAATGCTAATTTCTAACTATAACATGCCTGAAACCTATGGTTTTTTCAGTGAATTTCAAAGGTTTTTTAAATGCTAATTTCTAACTATAACGTGCCTGAAACCTATGGTTTTTTAAGTGAATTGCCAAGGTTTTGTAAATGCTAGTTTCTAACTATGCCTACAGAGGTAGGACATGTGAAGAAAGAAGAACAAATGCACAGAAAGAAGCAAAAGAAATGTAGAAAGAAGCAACAGAAGTCCACAAAGACGAAGTAAAGTGCAGGAAGAAGCAAGACATGTGCAGAAAGAACCACCAGAGGAGCAGAAAGGGGCCTTGTTGCAAAATCATCCTGTGCCCACAACTTTTTCAGACGGGTACTGGTGGTAACTGACTCTGACTAACCAGGCCTAGAGCCAATGCTATGCTAAAAGACACTTAGAATACAGTGAAAACACCTACATACAGTAGGGAACACTATACGTTGGGGTACCCCTGTGATTAGCATGACCTTCTCTGTAAGGCCCTAGTACATAATAGGACAGGGGAATTAAAACTACCTCTAAGTCAGAGGTGCAGAAATATGCTACTTTAACTAGTAGTCGCGTTTGCAGAGTGGTGGAGAAAGGGTGCTGGGCGTCCAACCAACGCTCAGGAATTCCACTGCGTAGGACTAACAGGAGGTACCAGGAGGGATTCTTGGCCCCGAAACTCCCTCAGGACTAAATTGGACTTCATCCCCCATCCCATAGTCTGCCACGAGGAACGTTTGCAGAGTGGTTGAGAAAGGTGGCCATGGCCTCCGAAGACGTCTTAGCAATCCCACTGTGTGGAGGTAACAAGAGGGGTAGTTGGCCCCCAAGGACATCCTTGGGGCCAACTTCCCAAACTATTACCTCCAGTCAGTTTGCACACATGTCACCTCAGGCCCCACCCACTCCCTTCACCACTGTGCAAACGCAACCCGTGGCTCGTGTTAAGTTGGGGGATTAAGTCCCCTTGAATCCTGAGGGTCCCTGGGGTCCAACTAGCCCACCAGGTAACTCCAGTAAGCACCACAGAGCTGCGTTGCAGAAAGGTGTAAAAAGGGGTGTGGCCTGGACCACCCCTCTGCAACGCAGCCCTCTGGTGCTTACTGGAGGTACATGGTCGGCTAGTTGGCCCCCAGGGACCCCCAGTATTGAAGGGGACTTAATTCCCCAATTTAAAACGCGTCATGGGGTGCGTTTGCACAGTGGTGGGACCTATAAACAAAGGATTGTTTATCTTATTTGTATATCTCTTCAGTGGTAAGCCTATGTGTCAGTTGACTTACTATAAGTTTGATAATGTACTTATATAAATACAACAGAATGAAGTATGTTAATTCTGCATGTCTTTCATATACATGTGATTTTCACGGAGACGCACTAGAAAATGAATGGTGGTCCTTTGAATTCTCTAATTATGTTTTTATGTTTGTAAATACAATTGCACAGCATTTAGATAGATTACAAGTCAATACCATCATTATTTTTCTTTAAATCTAATGAACTGACGAGTCTGTTGTTTATGTTTTGTATGACTTTATATACCCTGAACCCGGAACCTATGGTCATGTGACCAAGAGCTTGTTTGCTCGAAACGCGTCATTTTGTTTGCCCGTGAAAATAAAAATATTGCAATTCAACTGGATTCGTGTGGCTCGTGCTTACAGGAGATAAAGGAGGCTGTGAGCAGACAGAGAATATAAGTTTCAAAATGTTTGGTGGTATATGAATATATATATATGTATATGTATGTATATATGTATTCACTTAAAAAACCATAGGTTTCAGGCACATTATAGTTAGAAATTAGCATTTAAAAAACCTTAGAAATTAACTGAAATAGCCCTAGGTTTCAGGGGCATTATAGTTAGTTGGACATTTCACTCGTACAAAACCAGTGAAATTCCCCCGTTATAGTTAGTTTAGCGAACTAGAACTCGCGCCACCGCAATGCACTACTGATGACGCCACATATTACATCACTCATGACATGGTCAGTGACATTACTGATGACATCACTGATGACATCTCAAATGACATCACTGATGACATCATCCAATGACTATGTGTTTCTGAAAAATTTAAATATGTTTAATATATATAGGGAAAGGCGTATTGAAGAATGAGTGGGTGTATAAGTGTCTGAATGGATGATTTAGTAGGTGCGTGACTGAGTCTATAAGTGAGTGATTACAAGTATCTTACTGAAAGCATGGGTTAGTGACTAAACTGTGTGAATGTCTGTATCCGTCTGTCTGTTGGTGTGTAAGCAGCTGCATGGGTTTGTGAATAGCTACATGAGTGTCTAAACAAGTTATTGATTGGTTGTCTGAGTATCTGTATGGGTGTCTGAGTGTTTGTGTGGGTGGGGTGTGTGTGACTCTGTGCATAGATGTGTGAGTGGGTGATTCTCTGGGTGCATGGTTTCAAGAGTGCATCTGTGATGGACTGTATGGGTGGGTGAGTGTGTGTATGGGTGTGTTAGTGAGTGAATGTATATCTCAGTGGTACGTATGTGAGTAACTACGTATGTGAAAGGCAATATATATTTTAAATGGCTATAAGAGAGATTGTGTGATTGTGAGAGTGGCTGTATGGATGAGTGTGTGCTTGTATCAGTGATTGTATAAGAGCGTAAGAATGTGCTAGTATTTGTATGAGTAAGTGAGCTGGTGTGTGTATAACTGTATAGGTGAGGAAATGGGAGTGTGATTAAATATTTGCATGACTGACTAGGTGTGTGAGTACCTCTATGGAAGAGTGGCGGTGTGTGAGTGTCTATGTAGGTGTATGAGTGCATATGATAGTCCTGTACTGAGGGACCGTAAGTATGAGTGATTGTACGGGTGAATGAGTGGATGTGTGTGTAGACGTAAGAATCAGTGAGTGGGTATGTAGTTATTGGTGTTGGAGTGTCTATGGTTTTGAGAATGGCAGTCTGTAATTTAGAGTGAGTGTATCAATTTATTTATTTATTTTTTAACATTTCATAAAGCGCGAACAATTGCCCGCAGGCGTCTCGGCGCTGTACTATGTGAACTCTCCTTTGCTTGGATTCTAGCTCTTAGAGGTTAAACAACCATGTTTTCAGCATTTTTCTAAATAGCAAGAGATTTGGACTAGATCTAATGGATTGTGCCAGTGTGTTCCAAAGTTTCGGGGCGGCCACCAGGAAACGTCTGTCTCCCCAGTTGACTAATCTGGTCCGAGGTATCACTATATCGTTCAGTTTGGCTGAACGAAGTGGTCGAGGAGGACAATACGGAATAAGCTGATCTTTCAGGAATTGAGGGGCTTGCGAGTGTAGCGATTTGTAAACTATACATAATGTTTTAAATTTGATTCTATTCCTGATAGGGAGCCAATGGAGGCTTCTCAAGGTATCAGTTATGGGTTCAAATTTAGGGATGCCCAAGAGGAGTCTGGCCGCTGCGTTCTGTACCGTCTGCATTTTCTTAATGACCCTGGTTTGAGCATTGATAAACAGGCCATTGCAGTAGTCCAATGCAGACAGGACTAGGGCACTTACTAAAGTCTTGCCTACACTCTTGGGAAGAAATGGAAGGATCTTTTTTACCAGGCGTAATTTATAGAACGCTGTGGAGGCCGTCTGGTTTGCATGAGTCATAAAATTCAATTTATCGTCAAAAATGACGCCTAAATTTCTCACCTTCGTGGTCGGTTTAGGCAAGGCTCCAAAAGATACCGGCCACCATACCGAGGACCAATTAGGGTTAAGATGACCAAAGGTTACCACCTCGGTTTTGTCGGAGTTCAGTTTCAAACAGTTTGCTGACATCCACTGTCCGATGGCCTGCATACCTGTTCTAAAACTCTCCGCTACTGTTTCCCCATCGTCCCTGATGGACAGGATCAACTGGGTGTCATCCGCATATGAGGTAAGGTTCATCCCATGTGCTTTGATCGTCTTAGCAAGGTCCGACACATAGATGTTAAATAGTGTCGGACTAAGGGATGAACCTTGAGGTACCCCACATGGTAAAGACAACTCTGCTGACGTGAATTGTCCCAGGATGACTGCCTGTGATCTATCCGTCAAGAACGATGTTAGTAGTTTCTTCGCTAGACCTCGCACGCCCATGCCTTCAACACGGTCGACCAAGATCTTATGGTCTACCGTGTCGAAGGCGGCCGATAAATCTAAAAGCACTAGCAATGCTGAGTCTCCTTGATCTCGTATTAGACGAATATCATCCGCTACTTTGATCAGTGCCGTTTCTGTTCCATGAAACTTGCGGAATCCAAATTGGGTTTCATCGAGCAGATGGTATTGCTCGATAAATTCCGCAAGTTGAGTATTCATGGCCTTTTCTACTATTTTGGCTAGAAACGGGAGGTTGGCAATAGGCCTGTAATTTTTTTACTCTGTTTTATTCAGGCCAGCTTTTTTCAAAAGTGGCTTTAGCAAGGTCTTTTTTAAAGGGGAAGGGAAGATACCTGTTCGGAACAACAGATTACAGGTTTGAGTTATAACTGGCACCACTGTGTCCATTAATGGGAGGAGAGTTTTCACGGGACAAGGATCTAGAGCTGAGCCGGACTTAATGGATTTGATGATGTCCTGAATTTGTTTTTCTGTGATTTCCGCAAACTGTGGAAGGGTGTTTTCAGTATGTGGTGTTAGTATGTTATCTGTATTTTGAGTATCAGTAGAGTTGAATAATGAGAAGATATCATTCACTTTAGTGAAAAAGAAGGATGCTAGTGAGTCACAGACACTTTGTGAACAAGGGGGGTTCAAGTCAGGAACACCTCCTACAAGCTGTTTAGTTATGTTATAAAGCTTTTTATTAGAGTTTTTAGCACTTTCAATTTGCTCGCTGTAGTACTTCTTTTTGGCCTCTACGATCAGGAGTTTATACTGAGTTTGAAGCTTTTTATACATATGTTTGCTTTCATCGTCATAGCTTTTCCTCCAATGTCTTTCTTTGTTTCTACATAGCTGTTTGTGTTTTCTAAGTTCTTTCGTGTACCAGGGTGCTGAAGGAGAGCTTCTGTTACTGGACACTCGTTTGACTGGTACTAATTTATTAGTAGCCTGGCCCAGCCAAACTTGGTATTGATTTGTGGCTATTTCTGGATCAGTAGACAGGGTGGGCTTAGAATTATCTAATGCTATCTTAATGTTCGGAATATTGATATCTTTCCATACCTTAAAAGGTTCCTGTCTGGGAGTGGGTATTTTAACAGTGGAGGTATCACTAATTTCTATAGTACTTAGTACCAGGTGATGGTCAGTACAAGTCATTGGGAGGACGTCAGTGATTAGGAGATTATCTAAATTGGTATATATTCCATCTAATGTATGCCCAGCATTGTGGGTAGGTCCTGTCACCAATTGTGACAGGCCAAAGACCTCCATTGCCGACTGTAAGGATAGAGTGTCTTTGTCTCCATTACAGTCCAGATGGAAATTAAAATCTCCTAGCAGTGTTATGGATTTCTCAATTGCAGATGTTTCTAAGATGGTGGCAATTTCTGTGAGAAATCCCAACTGGATTTCTGGTCGTCTATATAATAGTATGCCTCTGAAATTATAAGAGGGCGATAGATAGATATTAAAGTGAAGCGCCTCACATGTAGTAGTAGGTATTGCCTTGATGTGAATTTTGAGGGTGTCTCGTGCAATAATTGCTATCCCACCTCCTCTTTTGTTAGTTCTGTCCAGCCTATATACTTTGAATCCCTTTGGGACGGCTATAACAAGATCTGGGTCTGATGTTTTATCCATCCAGGTCTCTGTCAGGAACATTATATCGATGTTCCTGTCCAGAAGCAAATCAGCAATTTCTTGCCTGTGTTTAGCCAACGAGCGGACGTTGATAAGGGCAGTTATAAACTTTTGTGTTACCTGATTTTGATTGCCGTTTTCCACCAATTTATTTAAAAGTGGGATGGTCGCCTGACAGTGCTCACATTTCAGGATTGTCTTGGAAAATATGGATTCCGGACTGTATCTAATACATCCTTCCATGGCTCGTGGACGTAGATCGGTTAGTGAGGAGCGAGTGTAGGGTGGAGGGCGGGCTGAATCGGCAGAGCCAGGGGTGGTGGCCCTAGGCCCGTGTCTGGCGCAGACGGGCGCAGACGGGCTTGCCTTTGGCGCGCCTACGGCGCACCGCCGGCGCGCCCGCTGCGCGGACGGGAAGACCCCATTTTTTTATACTGTGCCGAGGAGGGTGGGAGGCGTCCTGCCACTGGACCGCCAACCCTCTCTCCCTCCAAGATGGCGCCTTTACCCCGCGTCGTCAGCCCCTGATCGGCCACGGCGGGAGGAAAGGTGAGAGGAGCGCGCCTCGGTGCTTGACAAATCTTGCCCTCAGTAAGCGCGGTAGTTTACTGATTAAAACGCCACAATTAAGATATTTACAAGTGTTAAAAATTAGCCCAGTAATATCGCAAAGGAATAGAGTAGAACCCCCGGCTTCCGCCTCAGGGGAGAGTAACTAGTACGCAGAGCGATAGGCACTTACTGCTTAAATATCCGGGAGGGCGGGAGGCGTCCTGCCACTGGACCGCCAACCCTCTCTCCCTCCAAGATGGCGCCTTTACCCCGCGTCGTCAGCCCCTGATCGGCCACGGCGGGAGGAAAGGTGAGAGGAGCGCGCCTCGGTGCTTGACAAATCTTGCCCTCAGTAAGCGCGGTAGTTTACTGATTAAAACGCCACAATTAAGATATTTACAAGTGTTAAAAATTAGCCCAGTAATATCGCAAAGGAATAGAGTAGAACCCCCGGCTTCCGCCTCAGGGGAGAGTAACTAGTACGCAGAGCGATAGGCACTTACTGCTTAAATATCCGGGAGGGCGGGAGGCGTCCTGCCACTGGACCGCCAACCCTCTCTCCCTCCAAGATGGCGCCTTTACCCCGCGTCGTCAGCCCCTGATCGGCCACGGTGGGAGGAAAGGTGAGAGGAGCGCGCCTCGGTGCTTGACAAATCTTGCCCTCAGTAAGCGCGGTAGTTTACTGATTAAAACGCCACAATTAAGATATTTACAAGTGTTAAAAATTAGCCTAGTAATATCGCAAAGGAATAGAGTAGAACCCCCGGCTTCCGCCTCAGGGGAGAGTAACTAGTTATATTAGGGTGTGAGAAGATGCCTGAAATTATCACATGGATGATGTCATCAGTGATGTCATCAGTGATGTCATTTGAGATGTCATCAGTGATGTAATATGCGACGTCATCAGCAGTGCATTACGGGGGCACGAGTTATAGTTAGCTGAACTAACTGTAACAGGGGAATTTCACTGTTTTTTACGAGTGAAATGTTCAGCTAACTATAACGCCCCTGAAACCTATCATTTTTTCAGTGTATTTCTAAGGTTTTTTAAATGCTAATTTCTAACTATAACGTGCCTGACACCTATGGTTTTTTCAGTGAATTTCAAAGGTTTTTTAAATGCTAATTTCTAACTATAACATGCCTGAAACCTATGGTTTTTTCAGTGAATTTCAAAGGTTTTTTAAATGCTAATTTCTAACTATAACGTGCCTGAAACCTATGGTTTTTTAAGTGAATTTCCAAGGTTTTGTAAATGCTAGTTTCTAACTATGCCTACAGAGGTAGGACATGTGAAGAAAGAAGAACAAATGCACAGAAAGAAGCAAAAGAAATGTAGAAAGAAGCAACAGAAGTCCACAAAGACGAAGTAAAGTTCAGGAAGAAGCAAGACATGTGCAGAAAGAACCACCAGAGGAGCAGAAAGGGGCCTTGTTGCAAAATCATCCTGTGCCCACAACTTTTTCAGACGGGTACTGGTGGTAACTGACTCTGACTAACCAGGCCTAGAGCTAATGCTATGCTATAAGACACTTAGAATACAGTGAAAACACCTACATACACTAGGGAACACTATACGTTGGGGTACCCCTGTGATTAGCATGACCTTCTCTGTAAGGCCCTAGTACATAATAGGACAGGGGAATTAAAACTACCTCTAAGTCAGAGGTGCAGAAATATGCTACTTTAACTAGTAGTCGCGTTTGCAGAGTGGTGGAGAAAGGGTGCTGGGCGTCCAACCAACGCTCAGGAATTCCACTGCGTAGGACTAACAGGAGGTACCAGGAGGGATTCTTGGCCCCCAAACTCCCTCAGGACTTAATTGGACTTCATCCCCCATCCCGTAGTCTGCCATGAGGAACGCTTGCAGAGTGGTTGAGAAAGGTGGACATGGCCTCCGAAGACGTCTTAGCAATCCCACTGTGTGGAGGTAACAAGAGGGGTAGTTGGCCCCCAAGGACATCCTTGGGGCCAACTTCCCAAACTATTACCTCCTGTCAGTTTGCACACATGTCACCTCAGGCCCCACCCACTCCCTTCACCACTGTGCAAACGCACCCCGTGGCTCGTTTTAAGTTGGGGGATTAAGTCCCCTTGAATCCTGAGGGTCCCTGGGGTCCAACTAGCCCACCAGGTAACTCCAGTAAGCACCACAGAGCTGCGTTGCAGAAAGGTGTAAAAAGGGGTGTGGCCTGGACCACCTCTCTGCAACGCAGCCCTGTGGTGCTTACTGGAGGTACATGGTCGGCTAGTTGGCCCCCAGGGACCCCCAGTATTGAAGGGGACTTAATTCCCCAATTTAAAACGCGTCATGGGGTGCGTTTGCACAGTGGTGAAGGGAGGGGGCGGGGCTTCTGGCACGAACACGGGGTTTTTTATATTATTTTTTTTGGTAGGGGGTTTGTGGCCCCACTTCTTTTTACTTTTTTGGGGCCCTGGGGACCCCTGACCCCCATTTAAAAAATATATACCTATGAACGGGAAGGGGACTGCATGGGCCCGCCTCCCATGGCCAATTCCGGCCCCGGGGACCCCCTTCCCCCGGGGCATGGCCACATATTTATTGTTTTTAATGGAGTGGGGCTGTGTGGCCTCCCTCCTGAGGCCTCTAGTGGCCACGGGGACACCATCCCCCGGGGCCGGCCTTTATTTTTTTTAACTTTTTGTTTTTGTATTTTTGGCGAGGAGGGGCATGTGGCCCCCTCCCGGGACACTTCTAGCCCCGGAGACCCCATCCCCCGGGGCACCCTATCTGTTGGGGACCGTGGAGCCCCAATTCCCCCACGGTCCCGCCGGCTCCCCGCGTCCTGCAGGAGCTGGCATTGCTTTTCCACATGGTGAGCTGCTGACATGAAGCTCCCCATGTGGAAAAGCAATTCTGCTTTGCTTCATTGAAGCGAGAGCAGGTTTCTCTGCTCTTGCTGCAATCAAGCAAATCAGTTTGCAATGACAGGACGGGAGCCGGGGCAGCGGGGGTTCTTGTGCCCCCTGCAAAATAATTAATAAAAGCCCCAGGGGTGGTGGTCCCTGGGCCTTGGCGAGGCCTTGGAGGCCCCCCACACATTAAAAATAGGAACCCCGGGGTGGCGGTCCCCGGGGCTGCTGGGGCCTCTCTAATTACATTATTGCATGCCCCTGGGACTTGGCCCAGTTGGGGGCTAAATAATAACAAAGCACGGGGGACCGCGCTTCGTTATCTTTTTATTTTCTGCGAAAATTCGCGCTGGGTTTTTAAAAAAAAATCTTTTTTTGGCCATGGGGGTCCCCTGAGCAGGCCTAGGTCAGGGTGTTTCTACCCTGTCCCCTTTTCTTGTTTTCCGCAATTGGTTTACTCTTTTCTTGTGCCTCGGTTACCAAGGCACAAGATGGCTCCTGGTTTGGAGTGTTGACAGCCAATTAGAATAAAGCTCGTGGTCGGGAGGGTCCGCGGATCCACCGCGCCTCTATATATCTTAACTTTTATTTTTTGATTTTCTCAGAAACTACTCAACGGATTTACACCATTTTAAAAAAGGTCTCTTTCTGAACCAAGGGCTACCTTTTTGCTAAATTTGGTATAATTCCGTTCAGCAGTTCAAGCTGTAACCGTGTCTAAAGTTTCCTATGGGAAATTCCTTTTCCGACCTCTATTTTTTTAATCTCTCAGGAACTACTGAACGGATTTACACCATTTAACAAAAAGGTATCTGTCTGAAGCAAGGACTACCTTTTTGCCAAGTTTGGTGTAATTCCGTTCAGCAGTTCGAGCTGTAGCCGTGTCTAAAGTTTTCTATGGAAAATAACATAGAGAAAACACGTTTTGGGACCCCTCTTTTTTCTCGGCCCCCGCTTACCGAATCACCCCAAAACTTTCAGGATAGGAGCTGACCGGAGCGCCCCACAAGTTTTAAACTTTTCACGAAGATTCATCATCCCGCGTTAAAGTTATTGGGAAAACAAAAAACGCTTTTCCTATGGAAACTAGGTCCTAACTATAACTACCTACTGGCGACCGCCAGTATGTAATATATATATATATATATTTGTGAGTGAAGATGAAATAATATATTTGGTCAAAATAATACACTACATGGAAATTTTATTTTAAAAGATTTTTTTTAAAGTGATCTTTTTGAAGATGATACTATGACAAGAAACTAATTTTACCTACAGATGGCATGTCGGAAAGTACCTACCTCGCACACCAAAAATAAAATATCTAAATCAACAATTTACTGTTAAAGGCAAAGTCGGAAGTGAAAGGCTACAACTTTATAATATCTCCTGCATCTTAGTATGATGTGGCCTAGTACCTCATGAAATGCAACTCACCTCAACTTAGCTTTCTGCCTATTGACAAGATAATTACCCCTAACTTCACACATGCCCCTCTTTCAATGGATTGTATAGTTTCTGATTAACCTTGATGCAACTGAAAAGGAATTAAACATTAGGTAATGCTCCATGATTTCTAATTGTGGGCCCAAACATATCTCCTACTGCATTTTTATCCTTAATGTTAACTATATATTCTGAACATTAACAGTGATGCATTGATGAACGTGCCCTGTATGGTTCTTCCAATAACATTTCAATTTAAAAGATTGCATTTAGTCCCAAAGGTTTTTTGCTAATAAAGTTATAAAGTTCTTTAAAGAACACTTTAAAGTTTGTTTCCATAAAGATCTTGGTTTGCAGGATAGCTCTCTGTAAATATGCTTCCCTTCCACACAAACTCTTTTTAGAACACTCTTTGAGATCAAAGCCTTTCGCCTGGCTGTGCCAACACTAGATGAACACTGATAGCCTCTTCATGCTCAGAAAGCACTCAGTGCAAGTACGCATCAGGTATAGGGTTCCCATGCTTTCTTAATGCCCAGCAGTAAGCATGCCCACTGGCAGGGCATTGTATAAGTATTATGAGAAATTTTTCAATCTATATATGGCAGAGCTGCAGAGTGCAGGCCTATGTACAAGAGTGTGATCTTTATTTGGTGATGGTGTGAGGAAATCTAAGCAGTGGATTAATTTAAAGAAATGATCAGAAACATGAGATGATACAATATTGGATGTATGTAAGTATTTATGTACACATGTTTATATATGGTATTTCAATTGAGGGAACCTAACCAAAAAGCAGCAGAGCACTTTACATGGTGAAAGACAAGAATTAATAGGAGAGGAAGCTGGATTGTGGACAGGTAATGTACTGTAATGTAGTGTTCTTCAAAAAGGTGATTCTTCGCTTTATGGAAGAAGTAGTTTGACTTTCTTTAGAAGAGGGAGCTAATACCAAGTCGTCTTTGTTTTTTCGTTGTCAAAGTGCCTCTTTAGCATGAGGTTGGTGTCCAGGGTGAATCCAAGTGACTTGGCAGTTGGTAAAAGTTGGGGTTCAAAGCCATCAAAATTCATGTAATTGAGCCTTGTTACTACTGTTTCATGTTTGATGTTCTTGGCAAATAAGTATTTTTTTTAGTTGGGTTGCTGGCTCTATAGGGAGAAAAGATGGCCACCGGTACATACGTAGTGCAGGAGCTAAGCTCTGGTCTAGTGGGGGCAGGAATAAGCCTTGGACTCAGAAGATACAAGGAATATTTCCTTCATCTCCAAACTTTACTGGCATTTCTAGCATGAGGTAAAAAGAGACAAAGAACCCCAAACATCGTACTTTCTGCAAATAGAGCGTGGAGCTCCAGCCTCCAAGAAAGACTGATGGTGAAGACATAAGCTTCTTGTGTGCACAGACATGTGCAAAGGGAGAAGTGAGGACTCTTTGTGACTGCATAGACTCCTTCCTTGGAGCAGAAGGAGTCATCCCAACCTCAGGATCATGCACTGGCCATGCAATAGGAGAAGCAGCGAGGATTTACCCACAAATTACAGACCGGAGTCCATGTCAGTGGCATGAGTCAAGACAGAAAGACATGAACTCCTGAGCCTCTCTGAAAGAATTTTGGATGCCAGGCTAGCATCCAGAGAGGTCTACTCTAACATTTTACTTGAAGGCTGGTCCAGTCTCAGAGGAATTAAACTATGTACAAACAAATAAATGAGAATCCCTGAGTTAACCCAAACATGAAATCAGCTTGTAGAAATAAAACATTATTAAAACCAAAGTGCTAACTGAACAATTAATAAAAAGCATAATACATAAGAAAACTGGGATCAAAGTAAACCTAAAGATCCAACACGCACTATGCGGGCTGTGAGAGGCAATATCACTAATCATGATTTCTGAAATATTGGGCAGAATTGAACAAGATTTCCACGATACAGGAGAAAAATTTCACACTTTACATAAATAAAGTAATAGCAAAAAATACGCAGCAACACCAGGAAAAGAAACTGGATGTGTCTTTCTCTCAAGGTAAACTGATAGAGCTAAAACATGAAACAGAAAAAGTTTAACGAGAGGACGACAGTCCATGTTTGCAGGCTGCATATTTGATTGTAAGCAAGGAACTTTGCTATGTGTTTGATGAACTGGGAACACATAGAGATTTGAACAAAATAAGTGAGAGGAGGAAAATTAGTCGTGGTAGCATGGTCCCTGCAATTCAGGAGGGAGCTTAACTTCTGATTCTGAATGGTTTAAGAAATGACATCATAGATATAACCATCAAATATTCAACAGAATGAAGACAAGTATAGTGGGAGCAATGATGGTGCTGGAATTCATCTACATCACAGAAGATTATCTCATTGTGAACCAGATCTTTTGGGCATAGCAATAACAAAACCCCTGCCATTCTCAATTAAAGCATTTTTCTCATGTTCTGAATTTTGGGGAAGGAGTAGAAGGCTACAATCAACAAAAAGTGTATTCCAAATAGATAGTCAGGTGGGTCCTAATGTTGGCAACAACAAGGACCTAGGCATGAGAATGAAAGATAAGCAAGCTTAAGGAACAGGTTATTTCAGGAAAGGGAACTAATTAGAAGGAAATACAGGAATTTTAAGGGCTGATTTTGTTCTATTGCAAGAGACCACTTAAGATGGGTAGACTGACATTTATTATCTAAATGTGTTTAGGTTCAAGCTATTTGACAATCTTTGGCCTCAGCAGTAGTACAGGGTGGTTTTGTAGCTCAGAAGAGTTGTGGTTGGAAGGTATTACAAGAAAAGAAAGAAAGGAATGGCAGTTGATTGGAAATCTATATGACAGTATTTATGAGTAGTATAGTTGAGATACTTGGTCAATTAATCACTTCAAAACAAACTGGTTTTATACCTGACAGCCAAATTGTTGCCAACCGGCACTAAGGGGCATATTTGTGAGAGCCATGCATCACGTTCGCACCACGCAAAGTGATACATGCATGACTCAATGTTTGCAGTCAGATTTCTGAAGCCATGCAAATTGACATTTAGTGGTTTAAAGTGGTCTCATAAATCTTGAGTAAAGCAAAACAGTGCAAATCGCTGCGTTGCCTTACTCTGTGCAAGGGAGTCGTTCCATTGGCGTAGCGATGGGTGTTGCCACTCAACTCCCATGAGTTTTGACACATTCCCAGATTTACAAGGACTTGTAAACCTGGGAATGCATCAAAATCTTACGCCTCTCCAGGACAGAAATAACAAGGAGACATATCTTTATTTCTCCGAATTACTTCCTCTTTCTATGTGGGCTGCATTCTGCAGCACACACTGAGGGGTGAAACGAATCCATTAATTGTTTTCTTGCAGGAAGGTGCCCCGTCCTGCACAAAAACAATCCTGCATGCAATGAAGGCACCTTTGCACCATGGTGCAAGGGTGCCTGATTTGGCGCTAGCCTGTAACAATGGTGCCAGCACAGAGGGAAAGGAGGGGAATGCACCGTTTAGGATAAATATGGTGCATTCCTGCCCTTTCACTTTGACGTAGGGAAGAGTAGCAAGGCGACTTGCTGAGCTGCCCTACGCCAACACCCCATCAATGAGGCCCTAGATCTGGGAAGCTATGGACTATTCTGAGACTGCTGAAACACCTCCCTGGGCTATTTTTTTTTTTAGATGTGGAAAAACCTTTTGATTTGGGTAATGAGGACATTTTATCTAAGGTTTTGATAGAAATGGATGGTCTAACTCAGTTTATGAATGTATCAAGTGTATCATATGAAAACTCAATAGCTGTTTTAATACTAGAAGGGTGCAAAGTAGGCCCAATACCGATACGCAGGGGGACACAATTGGGTTGCCTCCTCTTGCCTATATTGTTTGCGCTTTTTATAAAGCCTCTTTCCCGTCAAATTAGCAACAACAGAAGTAATGTAACTAAAATATAACATATTTGCAGTATTTAAATTATTAAAGCCTTTTTTAACTATTTGAGTATACAATAAATAAATATCAAACTGAAGTGGTTTTATTAAATTACGACAAAACTCTGCTAGACCCCAAATTTCAGTTGATGATTCCAGCTAAGCCTTTCTTGTGCTTAATGGTCAAGGTCATGAATAATGCTGCCCAGATAATGCTGGCCAGATCTTCAAATTAAATCATGTATTATTGCTGACTGATATCAAGAAAGATCTTTAGAATGAGACAAGAGGCAGTTGTTTGTGGTAGGCATAATTGATTTGATAACAATGGTTATTTTAACACACTGTTAGCTAGACAGTTTACATGCTATGATAATCGTCTTTACCTAAGCAAGGAAGCTGCTGTGAGTTTGAAAAAGGGAAACTGGGCACTACCAAACTTTGTGTTTTATTTTGTGTTTTCCACTAATATGAGTCTTTTTTTAAATACTGAACTCTGGTGTGAAATATATATATATATATATATTGTAAATATATTTTTTAATGACAGCTGAACATGGCAACTGGGGCTTTGCTCAAACTTTCAGGAAGCCTACATTTTGTAAGAAAGTAAGATTTAGAGTCCTTTGTGCGCTATGTCAATGCTATGACATTCTGCAAAATGGAAGACAGAGAGCCTAGGTTTGGGAGAACCCTCCGATCCAAGTGGAAATAACCAAAATATTTAACGCTTTTGTGCAGAGTAGTATCATGGATTTTGACCAAATGATCATAAGAAAGGCAAAATATTGCGGCATATCAACAAGGGCTTTATCTCTGCTTTTTTGGCTTTAAAAGCCAAAAAAGCAGAGATAAAACTAGCGCCCTATCAGCAACAGGGTGCTAACACGCAAATTCACATGTTAGCACCTTTTACTCTACGCTTACACTTGCATCTCTAATGATATGCAAAGGGGGCGTTCCAGAGTAAAATAATAGGAGAAATGTTGCTAAGCGACATTTCTCCTATTATCAAGGATATTGGTAAACCTGTTATATACAGATTAAAAAAAGCAGCGCTAACCACGGTTAACGCTGCTTTTTTACGTCTGGTATTTTTCTGACTTAGCCATGATATTCTATGTAAGGTGGATATCATGGCTAAGTATGTCTATCCCTATCAGCAAGCTATCAGCAAACCTTGTGGGATTATCGCTGTATTTCCAGCTTATCGCTTTGGAGATAGGCGTTGCTAATAGCACGCTATCTCCGCGATAAAATTCAGAGTTGGCCGGCGATAATTATCCTCACGCTAAGAGCGCTGAGCGATAATTATCGCCGACCCTTGCTGATATGCCCCATTGTCTTTCTTGAGATACAAGAGCTATTCTAGCTACCAAAGAGGGTCAATTTTTTACAGTTTAAGAGCTATTTTAACATAACTAAGTGGGCAAAAACAACATCATTTGACATGGAGTTCCACTGTCCCCGTAGCATGGGACACATGGTTAGGTATACCATGTATTGATTTCCACACATTTTCTAGAAATGAAAGGATTTGTGCTACATGACAGATAATTTAGGAAGTACAATCTCTTTAGAGAAATGGGAAAATGAATTGAAGACATGCACCCTCTCTCAGTAAGCACAAACCTTAGGAGAATTATATGAATTATATATTACCATTTGAATCAACTATATTATCTCCCAATTAGAGTGAAGTAAATACATAAACATAGTAGTAATTTTTGGTTTGGTGTAAACAAGCTATAAGAGATTGGAAACATATTTTTTGAGATTGTCTGCGACTGCAATTATTTTGGTTGTGAATTTATTCTAAATTGGAAGGAATCATAGGTGATTGCCTGGGAGTGGATCCTGTATAGCCCTGCTTGAGAATCTGTGAACATTTGTTCAGAATCCATCTCTGAACAATGTAATTTTTTTTTAGTTCTCTAATACAGGAATCATTGACCACTCAGGGGTGGATTTCTACTGAAAACCCCAGGTTTAAATACAATCAATCATGTCTCAAGAGAAAGCTCATTATTTACACAAAGGTTGCAAACAGAAATATTTGAGAATGTAGTGTCTTCTTGAAAAACAAATTGACACTCTAAATAATCTGATAGTAAATACTAGAGGGTTATAGAAAGTCTTAGAAGAAATGCAGCCGCTCTGTTTTTTTGTAAATGAATACTGGATACATTGCTGTTCATTTTTAAATACACTTGTGCTATCTTCATTTTTTTGGGGGGGCCTGGATGTTTTTGGTCGCTTAGTAGTTTGAGCCAGGCAAAATTCAAAATTGCATGTGCTTTTCCCTAAAATTTAGAATCTATAGTGGTTTTTTATTTTACATTCTTGATCATTTTTAAGTAAGCTGTAAAGAGGTAAAGCGTGAGGAAGCAGTATAAGTTGCAAAATCCAAATTTGAGGTGTAAAACAGAACTGAACCTGGTTTTGCCATGTCGGAGGGATGGGCCAAAACAAAATCTAGGAGGCCGTATGTGGTGCTCAATTTTGATTGGTTTATTGCTTTAATGGCAGAGTGAAACAGGATTTCTCTTTAAGTTCGATTCTTTGTCTTCTCTGGTTTCATTCTCTATCTTCATGGGTCCTATGGAATCTCTGGATAGTTCTGTTTCCTTTGGTGTCTTCTCTTGGCCTTGTATTTCACGTATTGGTTTTCCTTTTCTCTTCTTCTTTTATTTCCCGGGTTCTCGTGCAGGGGAGGGACGTACCCCAGGAGGCCCGGAAGAAAGGAAAGAGGACAGTGAGTAACCAGAGGTAACATTGTCCTTTTAGGATAGGCCTTCACCACACCGAGTAAGTGCATGAAAAAAAACAACAAGGAACCCCCTATTGGGAGAGGAGGGGTAGGTAGTGGTTGGGAAAGTGCCAAAGTGAAAGGGAAAAAATTAATGTTGTGCACACTGTGGGCTCTATGTATTTTTTCTTCTCTTTTTTTCATAGATGATAGCTATCTTTCATTCAGAAGTTAACTTGGCAACATCTCTTCCTCACTAAAACAATATGATGATCGAACCAATACTAAGGACCGGTTTACATTAATAGAGGGTCTCCTTCCCCTTTCTTTTCTACTCCTACCCCTCCCCCTTTCTTTCTTTCTGATGTCGTTTTGTGGGAGAAGAAAGAAAAATAAGATTAAAAAAAGGAATGCACACACAATGAAAGGCACCAACAGCACTCTTCTTTACTTGTTTGGCGCCTATTTTAGATAGCGAGTATCTCGCTGGGTGCTAGGGGTCAGCTAATGTTGTATAGTGGCCCACCCACCTCCCGTGTACGTCACTCACCACGTTAGCCGTAACTCTCCTGAGTTACGGCGGCGCTGTATCGGCTCTCCTGAGGGGTCCACCACTCCACGGACCAGCACTCCATCGTCTCGTATTTGGTGTCTTCACCCGTCTGAACTTGTCCTAGAATCTCTACTCCTTCAACAGCTCCCGGCATCTTGCTCGCGCCTCGGCGTTGCTCTTCGACGTCATGCCTGACTTCCTCCTTCCGCGGTGACCACCTGCCTTCTTCCTGGTGACAACAACACTCCTCGCATGGGCCTCCCTCTTCTAGGCGTTCCTGGCCAGCTAATTGGTTCTTCAGAGGAGCAGACCGGGAGTCAACCTTTCCAGGGAAGGTCAAAGGGTTAACCCTTTGAATGCTCTCCCTATTTCCTCCACGCCCACACTCGGCTTTACAGAGAAATCGGCACCGGGTAAGTCGTCTCACTCGGGCGGTGGATATCTCCCACATGCCATTAAATTGATAGATATAAAAATATGGGGACGATTATGATCCAAATTTGGAAAAAATTCATACCGCATTAGTTCCGGAATGCTTTCCAGACAACTCGGATCGGGGGAGTCCGATCGAGCGATCTGGATGCATACGGATGCTTTGGATACGATTCGGCCAGACTCCCATTGCCTTCAATAGGAGCCTGTGTTCAGAACGAGAACACAGGGTCCCACTAAAGAAAGGGGTGATTGGTAAACCTTGCACCCTTTGGCAGGCACCCCATGGTGCCTGCCACACTGAGTATGGTTGGAAAGGGGGTCCCTTGGTTACCCCCATTGGTCCAATTTAGAGTGCCCCAGGTGAAGGGGGGCTTGCTATGGACCCCCAAAGACAGATTCCGTCTCGCTCTGAAAATGAGTCCATAGAGCTGTGCAAATCTGCTCCGAAAGGCTTGTCCTGTACAAATGCCTTACAGAACCGAATCGGTTTTCCAGGCATCGTACTCGGTCGTTTGAAACTGGGTACGATTCAGTCGAAAATAAGAGTTCCGAATCAGATTCAGCAAGCCTGAGTCCGCTTCGGAGCCCAGCATCGAAATCAGGCTCTATGTAAGTCAGCTACGATTCTTGAGCTAGGTACCACTGTATAGTGCTTAATTCTAAAATATATGTGCATTCACTTATATTTAAATATCATAACAAATGCTTTAGTGAGGCTGAATGCTTTTGAAAATCTATTTGTTCGTAACTAAAGCTAGGAGATAGGTAGAAAAGTAATTCTTGTGGCACATAACTAATACAGCAAAATAAAAATAATTAGTCAGAATATCTTTTCTGATATATGTTAGAAAGGTGATGCGCACAGGTCACCATAATGGCATATGGCCATGTCTAAACTGGGGTGGTGTAGTGGGCAAAAGAACAATGGATTTAACCCAGATCTCTTGACTGGGGGAGAATGTCTGCATTGTCAGCATTCCGTCCATCAATTGTTTGTTGTAACGCTTTTCGCCCTAAGTGGGATGGGTATTCCCAGACGTGGGACCCGTGCTCACTACGCCACTGGAGTCAAGCTATCCTGGCTGATGATGGCTGATAGCCAGAAACCGGTCCTAGGATGCTTGATTCCGGTCCAGGGAAGACATGGCTTGGCAGTTCGGGCTGGACTGTTCCCATGAGGCACAGGGTCAAGACTGATTTGCATATGGCCATGTCTAAACTGGGGTGGTGTAGTGGGCAAAAGAACGATGGATTTAACCCAGATCTCTTGACTGGGGGAGAATGTCTGCATTGTCAGCATTCCGTCCATCAATTGTTTGTTGTAACGCTTTTCACCCTAAGTGGGATGGGTATTCCCAGACGTGGGACCCGTGCTCACTACGCCACTGGAGTCAAGCTATCCTGGCTGATGACGGCTGATAGCCAGAAACCGGTCCTAGGATGCTTGATTTCGGTCCAGGGAAGACATGGCTTGGCAGTTCGGGCTGGACTGTTCCCATGAGGCACAGGGTCAAGACTGATTTGCATATGGCCATGTCTAAACTGGGGTGGTGTAGTGGGCAAAAGAACGATGGATTTAACCCAGATCTCTTGACTGGGGGAGAATGTCTGCATTGTCAGCATTCCGTCCATCAATTGTTTGTTGTAACGCTTTTCGCCCTAAGTGGGATGGGTATTCCCAGACGTGGGACCCGTGCCCACTACGCCACTGGAGTCAAGCTATCCTGGCTGATAGCCAGAAACCGGTCCTAGGATGCTTGATTCCGGTCCAGGGAAGACATGGCTTGGCAGTTCGGGCTGGACTGTTCCCATGAGGCACAGGGTCAAGACTGATTTGCATATGGCCATGTCTAAACTGGGGTGGTGTAGTGGGCAAAAGAACGATGGATTTAACCCAGATCTCTTGACTGGGGGAGAATGTCTGCATTGTCAGCATTCCGTCCATCAATTGTTTGTTGTAACGCTTTTCGCCCTAAGTGGGATGGGTATTCCCAGACGTGGGACCCGTGCTCACTACGCCACTGGAGTCAAGCTATCCTGGCTGATGACGGCTGATAGCCAGAAACCGGTCCTAGGATGCTTGATTCCGGTCCAGGGAAGACATGGCTTGGCAGTTCGGGCTGGACTGTTCCCATGAGGCACAGGGTCAAGACTGATTTGCATATGGCCATGTCTAAACTGGGGTGGTGTAGTGGGCAAAAGAACGATGGATTTAACCCAGATCTCTTGACTGGGGGAGAATGTCTGCATTGTCAGCATTCCGTCCATCAATTGTTTGTTGTAATGGCATAAACTGAAACCATAAAGTTACAGTCTGTGAGTTTGCTTGGAGTCGGCTCCATTTCGAATTTTTATCAATCACCGGGCTCTTTGAGATGGCTGTTGGTCACAGAAGTGTGGACTAGCTTTGCTGTTATTATAAATACAAAGACACCACACCTTAAATTAAGAGTTACAATCATTGTGACTGCTCAAAGTCCTGAATAAATTTTTTAAGACAGATGTTTCTTGGAGAATATCATGAAGTCAAATAACATGGCTTTATCAGTCACATCAAACATTTAAAACATCTAGAATTACTGCATGATATTAGCCCAATATTTGGCGTGTTCACATTTCATTTCCTTCATTTTTTTTATTTATTATAACATCAATCTATTCTGAAATATTTGGACAGCAGTGTTTTTGTAACACAGAAGAACCTAATCCACCTTTTTCAAATTAAATCAAATCAAATTCTCTTTATTTAGTTTGATAAAAAACCATAAAAGATACAGCCACTCAAGTCATGGTTAAGACATTCTAAGCTACAAAAGAGCATTTAGAAGGCAAATGGGCAATTGGAGGATACAAAAAATGGCTCTGGTTGTAATATCCACGTTGTGCCTGATTGCAACTTTGATGGTGTGGCGCTGGGTCCGCCCTGCCACCGCACCACCAAAGCCATCGTAAAGTGAAAGAAAAAACCAACCACCAGAGTAGGAGTTTACTCCTGTCCGGCAGGCTTTTTTTTTTACGTCATTACAGTAGTGCCCTGAAAATAGGTATCATAATGGGAATGCCAAAAACAGTTCCTGCACATCATGGACTAAAAAGTTCATGCTGTGCAGGAGCTAGTGTGCATGCACACAGGGAGACACATGTTGTTTCCCACCTTTCCCACCTTTGTGCATCCACATGTGGAGGAGGCACGCCCCCCTTGTTTCCTCTCCTCCACGGTGTTTATGGAGTAAGAACCTCCATGACACCTCCAGTGGACAGGAAACTCGTAATATGCTTGATGGGACTGTGATTCCCGCCAAGCAAATTGCAGTGTCCTGCCTGCTGCAACACCGCCAGGAAACAGCAGTTCCCTAGAGGTTGCAGCAGGGCTATGGTGGTCCGAAAGCCCAAATCATAATAGGGCAGTCAGGAGACTGCCACCGCCGTACCCCTAGGAGTCTGGTAGTTGGTGGGCTGTCAAACTCGTAATTGGGCCCGTTGTTGTTCCCTAATGGTGTTTACTTTTCATTACTAACTGTAAAAAACACAAAAGCCACTCATATGTATGTTACTGCCTTAGAATGTCATACTGAACCTGCAAATATCTGTAATGTAAAAAGCTTAGGAATCTGGTGAGATTTTTTTTAATGGTTTTGAATACGCTAAATAACAGTTAACAGCTATCAGGTAATCAGTTATGGAAATGTATTTACTTTCCGCATGCAATGTGTTTCTACCTTTTCATCCACTTGAACTAACAATGTATTTTGTAAAATTAGCTTATTGTTAAAACCGGGCATCCTTCTAGCAGTCTTCTTCCAAGCATTTTGCATTCACCCCTCCTTATTTCTGAATTTTGTTTTTGTTGGCATTAGGATTCTCTGCAAAATCTTTTTCCTCTTTCCTTGAAAGATGGTAACATTGACCTACACTTAACTGACACATTTAATGTTCTTACAAGTCTACAGTAAAATGGTACTACATGTACCAAGGGCCTGTAAATTAATTGCTACAAGTGGGCCTGCAGCACGTATTGTGCCACCCGCTAAAATAGAACTTTAAAACATGTCTCACACCTGCCATAGCAGCCTGTGGCGCAGTTGTAAGGCTGCCAATTCAACCTGGCAAAATAAATCTTTTCCACGCCTAGACTTTCTTTTTAATACATATACATCACCCCTAAGATATGCCCCAAACAGCCCACAGGGTAGGGTGTATTGTATTTAAAAAGTGAGCATGTGTATTTAATTATAACATGTCCTGAAAGTGACAGGATGGGTGGGGAGCCGAGCTGTTTCTTGTACCACTTGCACTTCAATTGGGGCTGCCACCAGCACACACAAAGAAATGTAACACCAGGTTTCTGTGACCCAAGACCTCTTGGAGCCCTGGCAGGGGAAGGATGAAACTTTCCATAACCAGATATAGGGGTAGCGTAGAATATACCCCTACTTTGAAGGCTGGCACCAGATATAAATAATGGAGCTTAGAGCATCTCTTCAGTACACTTCTGGGACTGCGGAGGACATCAGAGGGACTGCGTAGACCACCAGAGAAATGCCTGCTGCTACCGAGAACTGCCGTGCTGCTTGAAGCCTGCTATGTACTCTCAGAGGATAATCCTGCTGCTTGAGGCCTGCTTTTCTGCTGGATCCAACGACTACCAGAGTGACTCAAAGAGCTACTTGCCAGGCCTATTTTTCTGAACTACAGGGAAAAAACAAGGCCAATCAACTTGAACCTGCACATGGATCCTGCCTCAAGTCTGTCCTGCCCTCTAAGTGATGCCCATCTGTAGTGATTTCCCTTTTGGGCCCACTTTAGTTCTCCCTCAGTTTTGGGTATTACACATTTTAGGTTGCCTCTTCATGCAAAGCCACACATAACACCTTTGTTTTTGTGACATTATTTTAGAAATATACTGAACATGTTTTTTTGTTATTCAGTGACGTTTCTTTGGATTTAGTCTGCACATTTTGTAAAAAGTTATCTAAAATACATACCAACACGGTGTACTGTTTTCTGCTCTGACAGCAACAAGCTCCTAACATTCTAGACATAGCAGCTGTGGCTTTCCAACACATTAGTTTTATCATATAAACTGTGTCTTGTCCACATGAGGTCAGAGAGGAGAAATACCGGCACAGAGACCTGTCCTGGAACAAATGCCTCACAGCCTGACATGCAGCTTTGCATAAACTGACTTTACATCTATGATGTCGTTCACCTAACAATATACACGTGGCATGGGGTCTGTTGTCAGTCTCAGAGATCACTGATATATATCCCTTTGCTCACACAGTAGGAGTAGGCCTAGACAGATAGATAATTTGCCATAGTTGGAATGTTTATTTTATACAGTCTGATAGTAATGCTCATTATTTTGTTTAGATTCATCTGCCTAGTGATCGCAGGACATCTGCTTCATAATAGACTACGATAATTTCAATAAATGCATTGTAAACTGTCTTCATGTCTATCTTTTGTTTACTAAGGACATGCATGAGTGAGAAGCGAAAGGTGATGATCTGTTTCCACGGTTCCCTTGGGGACTAGAGGGTCAGGGTCTAGATTACCAAAATCATTTGATACTCTGGGAAGGTTAAGAGTTAAGGTGAGGCACTGTGAGCTAGCCAAGATTTGGGTAGATACTGACGTGGTAGAGAGACTCAGTCCTCACATTCTGAGGACCTGTCATCCCAAGGTACAGTTCTGCTTTACCAGAAAAATACCTGTGACATGGTGCCCAACGATTGATCAGGTACTTATTTAACATGTCTCCTGAGTAGTAACTGTGTGTGCCCATAGTACCATCACCTCTCCTATGGAGATGACCATGGTGGTTGAGATCAATTCTCCACAGTATTTTACAAAGCACCTAATGTTTTGTTTTGGTTGCTCAAGCTTGAATTTTTAATAGGATTACCCATATTAGTGTTTGCTATCTGTATGTATATAAAATGTATAAAGCGCACTCCAGGGAGCATCTTGGCATTGTACAAAAAGGAGAACAGAAGGCTCCAAGCTGCTATAGACCAAACCGGGGACCAGATTCTAATCTGGTCCCTGCCATAAGGAGTTCGGAGCTGCATAGATCCATGTTTTCAGCAGTTTACTAAAGGCGGGTTCTGAATGAGAATGTATAAGATGGCCAGGTCAGCTACCGATTTTCCATCTTTGGTTTTGCATCTGAAAGGGGCCGGAGTGAAGAGATTTGCAGAAGAAGATCTGAGCACTCGAGACGTGAAGTATGGAGTAAACGTGGCCGTTAGATATTTAGGACCTGATGCTATGTTTGCTCTGAAGGTGATAAGCAAGATCTTAAATAGCACTCTTTTATGAATTGATAGCCAGTGTGGTGATTTGAGGGCTGGATTCACAGAAGATCCACGAGGTAGATTCAGCACCAGGCAAGCTGCAGCATGTTGTACCGTCTGTAGTTTTCTCAGAGTTGTCCTTTTGGTCCCAGCATACAGGCTATTACAGTAGTACAACTGCAGGTGAGAAGAGCAATGGCTACTGTTTTTCTCACTGTGAGAGGAAATAAGTTAAAAACATTTTTTAATGTTTTAATCAATTGGAAACACTTCCTAGCTACTGCTAGCACTTGTGGATAAAAAGAAAATAATGTAATGTAAATGCAAATGTAATGAATTACTTGTAAAGCGCTGACTGCCACTCTGAAAGGAGCATCCTGGCGCTGGTTGGAGGTGAAAGAGGAACCCAAGGGGTACTAGATGAGTGAGAGACAGAAAACCTGGAGCTGAATATCCAGGTTTTCAGTAACTTCCTGCTGGGTTTCTGTTTTCAGCAGTCTCAGCTGAGTTGGCAACAGGTTCCAAGCCTTGGTTCCCAAGGTGGCCACTGTTTTTCCTCCCTTAGTTTTACATCTGAAAGTGGGAGGTTTGAGGAGATTGGCTAACGAAGACCTAAGGGTCCTAGTTGTAATGTACAGAGTGAATCTCTCTAAGAGGTACCTAGGTCCCAGTTTGAGCGAGGCTCTGAAGTTGATAAGGAGGACCTTAAAAAGTATTATTTTATGCAGTGGGAGCCAATGAAGGGCTTTTAAGGCTGCCGATGTGGAGGACCTAGGTGGAAGCTTTAGTACTAAACGCGCTGCCACGTGTTGGACCACTTGGAGTCTTTTTAGTGTTAATTTGTTTTCTCTTCTTGCCAGGAGGCTGTTACAATAGTCCAGGCGCAAGAGAATTAGGGCAACTGCCACTGATTTCCTTGCGGTGAGTGGGATTAAATCAAATAGTTTTTTCAGGGTTTGATGAGGCTGAAACAAGTCCCTGCTACTGCCATTGCGTGTGGATGGAAAGAGAGAGCAGTATCGAAATGCACCCCTACATTTTTGGCCACTTTCACCGTGTCAGGCAGAGGTGACAAACCCTCTGGCCACCACTCACAAGGCCAGAATAAAACATCTTTTCCAATTGGTAGGATTTCGGTTTTGTCGGTGTTGCATCTGAGGTGGTTGTCCCTCATCCACAGAATGACCTCAGATAGGTAATATTAAAAATTGAGTTCGGCATCTGTGGAGTTGTTAACAAGGGAAAGAGTCATTTGGGTATCATCTGCATAGGACGTAACTTGGATCTCAAAAGATGCTATCAAGGAGCTGAGTGGGGTCATGTAAATGTTAAACAGCAGCGGGCTAAGTGAGGAGCCCAGTGGCACTCCTGCTGTGATGGTGAGTTCATCGGAGAGGAATGTTCCAAGGGCCACGGCTTGTTTGTGGTTAGTAAGAAAGGATTTAATCCATTCAAATATGGTGCGTGCGATGCTGCTGAATTTGAGTCTTTCCAGAAGGATGCTGTGTGAGATGGTATCAAACGTGGCCGACAAGTCTAGTAAGATCATGACCGCCTTCCTGCCTTTATCAGCTATAATTTTTAAAGCATCAGTTAATTCCAGAAGTGACGTTTCTGTGGAATGCTTTGGCTGGAGACCGTATTGCTGAGGGTGAAGGATATTGGTGGCCTCAATGAATTTAGTGAGTTCTTTGTGAACTAATTTTTCAGTAATTTTACCGAATAGTGGAAGCAGTGATAAAGGGCGAAGATTCGAGAGCACCGATGGGTCAACGTTTTGCTTCTTTTTCAATAATTTTACCAATGCTAGATTCCAATCATCCGGCACTATACCTGAACTTAATGAGGAGTTAACTATCTGATTTATTATTGGGTTAACTGTGTCTATAATTTGGTGGAGAATCATGGGAGGGCAGGCATCCAAAGGGGAACCTGATGTGCATGCTGTGATGGCGCCGCGAGTTCAATGGTTCGGATAGACTGAGCAGCAGAAGTAGGTTCGTGCTCACGTGCAATGTCCTGATCTGGGGAAGAAACTGTTATAAAGCCCTTGAATTTTCTGAATTTTTTCTTTGAAGAAGACAGATATTTGATCACATAGGTTTTGAGAGGGAGGTAATTCTTTCCGTAGTACTTTAGGGTTGGTAAAGGACTTGGTTTGCCTCCTGTATTTTGTTAGAGTAGTACTCTTTTTTGGCTAGTTTAATCTGAGTATGATAAAACTTCTCCTGTATCGTAAGATCTTCTCCACTTGCGCTCTTGTGGTTTACATTGTAAATGTATTTGTGCAAGAGTGGGTGCAAACCAAGCAATTTTATGAGGTTATCAAATTTTACTCCTAAATTCTTTACCATCTCCACTGGATCTGGCTGTGGGGGGATATCTTTTGGCCACCCTAAACTGGGTGTGTAAGGGTTGGCCTTGCCTAATAACATGATCTCAGTTTTCTCAGTGTTACATTTAAGGTGGTTATATTGCAGCCAATTAATGATTTCTGTAAGACATAGTTGAAATTGCTCTTCTGCAATGTTAGAATTTTCGTCCAACTGAGTATCATCAGCATATGAAGCGGTTTCGATTTTGAAGGAGAATATTAATTCAATGAGGGGAGCCATATATACATTGAATAGAACCAGGCTGAGGGCGGATCCCTGCAGAACACCAGATTTGTTTCCATTACTGTTTTATCAATGGCAGTGCCACAGTTAATATCTATTGCTGACAACTGCAGACCTGCAGTCTATGCACATTTAAATTTACTTGGCCTTAGCAATGTAGGGGGTGACTTAATCTTTGTGGTTGAAGCCAACGATGTCTATAGTTTAGAAGTCATTTATTCTTGGGTCAATTTTCCAACTGTGGATGCTAATACAGTGACATTTCATGAATACACTACTGTTGCACCACCACACAATTACAGAGCACTTAGAAATTCCACTTTCACATTGGGACCACTGCTTGCTCCTAAAAAAGCATTTCCCCCTGCATTTGCAAAGGGGAGGGGGCCCCCCCGTCCCATTTGCAAGTGCATTACCACCCTCTTGAAGAGGGCGGTAAATTGTGAGTGTTTTGCAACCGCAATTGCGTTCGAAAAACATTCTTACATAGGGTAGTGAGTCGCAATTAGGAAGGGACGCCCTTGGAATGCCCCTTCCTAATTTCGTGTCGCAAATCCTATTTAGTGAGTCACAAATAAATTGTGACTCACTAAATAGGGTTTGTACATGGCCCTGTAGGTTTTTTAATTCGCAAATGGGTCGCAAACTTGTTTGCGCATGCAAAAACGGCTTGTACATCTGGCCCCTAGTTCGAGCAAGGACACTGCGAAGCAGAATACGGAGTTTGCAAAAGAATGATGGGACAAACACAGACCTAAAGACAAAGCTAACGGGTCACAAACAAGTTTGTGCATGCAAAAACGGGTCGAACATCTGGCACCTAGTTCCAACAAGGACACTGCCAAGCAGAATACAGAGTTTGCAAAAGAACGATGGGACAAACACAGATCTAAAGACAAAGCTAAGACTCAAGGAGGTTCACTGCCACCAGAGCCCTCTGACATTCACTTTATTTTGCGTGATTGCACCAGTTGAAAGCACCTGGTAAGTATCCGCTTTGCGATAAACGTCTTTCTCATTCCTTTCAGGACTCATTCTAAAAACAATATGAGAGGAGGGTGTTCTGAGTGCAGACAGAAAGAACATGTGAAACCGCAAAGATACTCACAATGCTCAACTGACATGAGGATAACGGAGAAGGAGAAACCTCCACAGTTTAATCCCCAGTTTCAGAGAAACGAAGCTGTGGCATGTAACAGCATAATATGCCACAATCGCTGAGATCACTATTTCTTAATAGGAGGTGGGCAGTGACTCTCCTCGACAGCGTGGCTGGGATATCCAGGAGTGTCTGGCAGTGAAAGCAACTGCTCAATGCAGATAGATTATATAATTTGGATATACAAATTGAGGGTGTACCATTCAGGTAATATTCTGGGAAAATCTGACATTATCATACGGAATTTTCTTAGCGGAGGTTGAATGGCCCCCGAAGTCTGTACAAACAACCTCACAAGGTGAAGATGTAATAATACCATAATTTTCTACACTTGTCCCTGATGAGGTCAAACAAGTCTATGCCACAGAATGGTCTCTTGCACAAGCCCCAGCTTTATATCGTAATCATGTCCACTGAGATAAGGACTCTCCTTATCATGTAATACCCATTCAGTCCAGCCAACAAGTGCAGCCACAATTCCCAACAAAACAGGATGCTAATGCATCTGTTAGAGAAATTCTTTCACAGATAGAGTACACAGGAGTGATTGAACCCTGTGCCTCCCAAATTAATAATCCCCCTTTTCCTGTCTTAAAGCCACATCATTCATATTGTATAGTGTTAAGTAATAGACATTTAAATAGTCATACACTCCCATATGCAATACAAAATAAACACAGTACAGCACTTATAAATAATATAGTTTATAAAAATTCAAAACAACCTTTGGCATTTCCAATGTTTTTTCTCTGCCAAAATATAGTGCCTGAAAGCAGAGACTGGATGGGGCGTGGCCGAGATGGCGGCGAGAGTGGTCGCAAAGCTCTGAGCACCGCTCTGCGCCCACCGGCAGAATCCTGATCTCTCATTGCCTGGCCGATTATCCTTCATGGGAACGGCGGCAGACGGCTTCCCGCACCGTTTCCCATTGACTCTGGAGCTGTCAGAGGTTACACAGGGCTGCTGCAAGGCCTGAATCCTGCTTGCTCTGGCGCGGTGCCTCCAAGGCCCGGTGACCCTGCACGGAGACGTGATGACTCTGCGCAGGCCGCTGCTCACTCGGTCTGCGCGCGAGTCCTGCCAGACGACAGCAGATGGGGCCCCCAGCATCTCCTGATCCTGCCGCTAAAGCACCGGGGCCCGAACTGAGGCACACACAGCCCCGATCCAGGAGCGGGCTGTGATGCCAGAGACACCATTCTGTGGCGCAGGTACGCTCGACTACATGGCCTGCGCCCGCGGCGGCCTGCCCTGAGACGGGGGAATCCTGCGATGATGGAAGCCAACTGAACTGCTGTGGCCCCCCCCTGAGGTGGTGAGGGTGCTACTCTGTCCCTGGCCCCCCTTATCTCTGCGCTGGGCAAGGCAGCCCGGGCCTGGGTTTCCGCGCAACATGGTGCACATGGGGGCATCCTGCCTAGGCAACGCACCCTCCAACACTGTGCTAGTCATCCACACTCCATTGAGGACTACTGGGGAATTGGCGCAACGGAATTCTGCGACAGGCTTGAAGACTGCATGTGGTGGGAGTCAGGGGAGATAGGCCTGCACGCTTGTATGTACCTAAGCCTCGTGAGTCTGGGCCTAATGCTGGCATTAAATGGTGAAGGGCCCTCCTTAAGACTTTCCGATACAGCGGTCGCTGCAGTGGCCAGCCACGTGAGACACTCCACTAGTAAGCCACATACCCCCAACCTAGCTACCTGTGGCACCCTGCCCGCCCTTCTCTGCTCCCCCTAGGTGCGCTGCTCCTAAACTTTATTAACTTTCGACCCTCTGAGGGGATGCACAGACCAGCATCCAACCCCTTGCCTCCCGCAGACGGTGTAATAGGCAAGCCTAGAGTGGACAAGTCTCAGGCACAACCTCTGGAGGTGGGATTGGCGCTCCCGGTCACTAGGATTGTGGACCAACCGGGGCCTTCTGCCCTGGGAGACCGCAATGACCACTCGAACCATTCTTATGAGCTGCTGGTGGCAATACTTAAAATCAAAACTACCCTGGGCACGAAGATTGATTCACTGAGCATTGATGTGGGGTACTTATGGGAGGACCACAAGAAACTGAAGAGCCGAGTGGAGGAGTCCGAGTCTACACTTGCGTCGTTGCTCCCCACTGTGACCCCGGCAACCACACAACCACAATCCCTCCAGCAGGAGGTGAACTTCCTGAGGGCACGCATGGAGGACCAGGAAGGGCGCCCACGCTAGAATAATGTGCACATCTTGGGCCTTCCCAAATGAGCAGAGGGCCCCAACATGGAACTCTAGCCAGAAGACTGGTTCACCCGAGGCATCCTGCAGGCTAAGATGTCGAAGTTCTTTTCCATTGAGCGGGTGCACAGGATACCAGGGGGCCCCCCTTGCCCGGGCGCCTTCTCTAGACCGGTGGTGTTGAGACAACACCACGGTCCACATTTACCCAGATTATACTTTGTCTGTGCAGCGCCGCCGCTCTTCCTATCTGGAGGTAAAGAAATGCCTGAGGGACCATGATATCCAATACTCCCTCCAATACCCGGCACATCTTTGTATTGCCACAAGGAGGGCACAATCTTCTACAATACACCAGAAGAGGCATGGACCTGGATGGACCAGCAGGGCCCGGCACACAGGCCCCCCACACTATCGACGGACTCTCCCCAATCTTGGACACTAGTTGAACCACTTAGGGGCTGGAGCAAATGCCGGATACCTTGCCCAATGAAGGCGCAAATGGCCCACAGAGCAGGCACAAGCCATCAAGACGGCAGAGCACATGGGCTCCCCCGCTTCCTCTCCAAGACAGGACACAGACTCCGACACGGACATGGATCAGACATTGCTTATCAGGGCCTCGCAGCTTAAAGAGTTGTCGGGGGCAGCATGACCTTCACCCCACAAACGTCAGACGCACTGGGTTGCACTTTCCAGACTCTGGGATGCCTTCTACTGTAGCAACTGGACGGCCTGCACAAGTCTGCTGGTTGTCAAGCTGAATCATGGGAGGCAGCAAGGACATTGTCCACCAGTTCTGCTGCACTCTCCCCAACGAGCAATAAGTAGCTGATATAGCACTCTATTGGTTCTTATTTGTTTTATTTTAAATTTTGTGACTTACTTGGCCCGCATTTTAGTGCGAATGGCCCATTGCCCGTTGGCAGGCAGGCCTGTGGTAGGATGTTGGGAATTTTTGGTTAATGTGTTGATCTCTTTTGTCTGGGATGCAAGATCTTGATCTGGACCGCTCTCGCCTCCCCCTCCCGGGCCACAATCCAGTAAGCTGGCACAACATATGTCGGAATGGGGGAACAACATGCAGGTGCTCGACGTATGGTGTGGAATGCATTCCCAGACGTGCACTTACTCGCACTACTCGGCACTACATGAATTATATACACGGATAGACACTGTATTCTGTTTGGACAATGCGTTCCACGGTATATTACACATTTACTATATGGCTGGTGTGCTTTTGATCATACCTGCTACAATTGAGTTTGTCTTGGGGCATGAGGCGTCCTATGATTTCTACCTGGCGACTGCCACGTTCGTTGACTCGTCCTACTGGGCCACCCTCCTAGACTCCATTGAATCCTATTTTTCGATGAATGATGCAACTGCTTTATCAGCAGTAGTGTATTGGGACGCCTTTAAGGCTGTTCTTCGTGGACACGCCATCAAGATCACATACGGTGCCCGAAAAACATTGACCGCTGCGCCTCACACTCATAAGTTAGCAATACAGAGCTGCGAACAGCGCATTCCCACTGACCCCAGATTGGCCCGTCTCTAGCCCAGGCCCGCTTGGTGTACAACAGCACAATGGATGACCTCTGCATGTTAGACCACAAAACATATCTGGCACGCAGACACAAGGAGGGTGACAAGGCAGGCAGGCTGCTCGCGTGGCTACTGCGATCTGACACTACACAGCCCCCTATCACCGCCATATATACCTCTGCCGGAACTCTAGTGAAAACACAGGAAGCCATTAACCACTCATTCTATGAATATTATACAGCGTTGTACGCGGCCCCAGCCACGCACGACCCTGCTTCCGTTCAGGGCTTCCTCACGGGGATACAACTCCCACAGATTACGCCAGCCCATTACGATGCCCTAGAGGAGCCCTTTTTTGTCGATGAGATCATAAGATGCAATTGGACAGCTGGCAACGGGCAAGACACCGTGGACAGATGGATGGCCATCTGAGTTTTACTTCACACAACTAGCAACTAGGTTGGCCAACGTGTATGTCGAAGCCTTCGAGATGGGCGTGCTGCCACCCACTTTGAGGGAGGCGACAATAGTGATCCTGCCGAAGCCAGGCAGTGACCCTCTTCAAATGGCCTCATATCGCCTTTTATCAATGTTGAATGTCGACTATAAGATCCTCTGGAAATTACTAGCAAATAGATTACTCACTGCAGTCCCCCTGTTGGTCCACTAAGACCAGAATGGCTTCATACCGGGACGCAACACTGGTTTAAATCTGCGCTACCTGCTTGCACTGCTGGACTGGGCACAGGGTGAAGAGAGGTCTTGGATCGCATCCTTAGATATTGAGAAGGCATTTGACACTTTGAGCTGGGATTATCTCATAGCAGTACTGGTGGGGTTCGGCATTGGCCCCAACTTCATATGGTGAATACGTCTGCTGTATTTCAGGCCGCAAGCTAGAGTGAGGATGTGTCACACCTTCTCTCCACCCTTCTCCATAGCGTGGGGTACACGCCAAGGTTACCCACCTGTCACTGATTCTCTTTGCCTTAGCCATGGAGCCATTGGTGTGCAGACTAAGGCAACGGGTCACTGACTGGGGCCTGCATGTCAATCGACTGTGGCACATAGTGTTTCTATACACGGACGACACATTAATATATGTATGCGGCCGGACTGAGATATTACAGTCTATTTTGGACCTCCTAAATATACATGCCTGAGTCTCCGGGCTCCAAGTTAACTGGTCTAAGTCGGTAGTGTTCCGAATGACACCTATGTCGCTGACCCAGAGATTAACGGCATCGGACACACCATTGACATGGGCGTTAAACACCTTTAAATACCTGGGGTCCAGGTCTATCATCTAGGAGCTGATATTGTGGATGGCAATCTCGGTCAGACCACAACTAGAGCACGCTCGACTCTCCCATTCTGGTTGGGCCCCCCCTTGTCCCCCATGGGCCGGGTGGCCATCTCTAAGATGCTGGTCCTTCCCTGCCTCTTGTACTTCTTCTAGATACTTCCCTACCGCCTCTTCGGGGAGCTGGAATCCTTACTAGTCTCCCTGATATGGGGGGAACTTCAGGGCCCGGGTGGCTCTCCATAAACTATACCTGCCATTATCAGATGGCGGCTTGGGCGCCCCAAATTCCGAGCGATACTATGCCGTGGCACATCTGCAGTGGTCAATGCGGTGGCTCGCTAAGAGCAATCTCACTGAGATGACCATGGGGGCCTTGGCTTTGGATCCCCCAACATTGATAGAATGGATGTCAGGGACAACTACCCCGACTCAGAAACAGCGAGGCAACATCTTAATGGCAGACGCCAGACGTCATTGGTCCAAATACGTGATGCCTAAGGGCCGGACTGCGCCATACACCCCTGGTTTCCCACTGGAGATCCTCACCGGTCTGTTCTTCCATCATGGATGCCAGAATTGAGACTGTGGAAGGAGAGAGGGTTAGACACATGGGTAGACATGTATGCAGACTCGCAATTGCAAACATTTGAGGACCTAGTAGACACATATGAGATACCCCAGGGCTCCTTTCTGTTACACGCTTTGCTTACACAACACTCTTTGCGAACATGGGATACTGACCGAGCAGAACCTTCCACGTCACACCTGCTGCAAACACTGTTCACGCACGGTCGAGGTAGGCATGCCATAACATCCATCTACACTTCTTTCAGACTAGAAGATCCGCCAGCACTGGCAACACTACAAGAGTATTGGGATGCCGAGCTGTCCATCACCCTCTCTGATAAGCAGTGGCTGCAATGCCTTAATCACCCAAAAACTATCTCGACCAACACCAGATTGAGGTATACTCAATTTAATTATTCCCACCACACGTATCTCACACCCCATAGGTGGCACGCATGTTCCCCGCTACCGCGAACATACGCCCAAGGTGTCAAGACGAGGGAGCCATATTCACGCACATGGTGTGGACCTGCACCGGTATCTGAACATTCTGGACCACAGTGGCCACTACGCTCGCGGAAGCGGCAGACTTTCAGGTAGAGGTGGAACCCCTTAACTTCCTGTTGGGCATTACGAGACGCAGCTCGTCCCATAAAGGCCTGAATACATTTTTAGATCTTGCCCTGGGCCTCACCAAACGCAAGATAGCCATGATATGGATGGCGCCCTTGGGCCCCAATGTGCATGCATGGATGCTTGATCGCTGCAGGGCACTTGTGTCGGAACACACAAACCAGCAGGCAACCGCAGCGCGAGCGACAGCGCCACCGCGACTGACCCTCACACAATGGCAGGACTTCTTGTCAGTGATCGAAGCTAAATTGTCCACAGCATCCCCTCCCTCTTAGATCTACTCACTGGCATAGGCCCTTTGGCTCCCTTGGATTCCTGGGACCTACATCGACCCATAAACATGCATACCCACGAGCGCTAGGTGCTTTGGCCCTCCGCACCCTCCTCCTCGCCCCCTGCTCACCCCTCCCTCCGTTTATCCCTTTCTCCTTTCACCCCCCTCCAGACACATTCACCAATAATGGCCTACCACGCCTGTGCAGCTGTATGTATATTACCCACTGATATACTAGACTGACAGGCACACTTACATTGGCAGTTACATAAAGAGATCCTTTTCTTTTTTCTTTTTCCTCTTGTTCCTCTTGTTCAGGTTACTTTACTTTGCATATGTATGCGACTTAATGGAGAAATGGCTCTGTGGAACAATGGCGGATTCCCCTTTTGTTCTCCTGATCTAATTGACTGTTTATAATCGTACTACGCTGCAGAGTGATGCAGCGACACAGCCAACTAGGTGGACTTTAGTGCTTCCTAGCTGAATTTTTCCCTGAACCCTGCCTGGGCCATTCAAATGATTGTTATTTTGCAATGTCAATGCTGGATTGAATCGTCATGCTGATGTTAATGATATTACTTTGACAAAATCAATAAAAATCATTTACATAAACAAAAAAAAGCAGAGACTGGATTGCCTTCGCAGCGCTAGGCTATCAAGATTGCTTTGCTCGACAGCATATGGGGTATAAGAACAGTCCAGGACTGTTTGCTGCCCGTATTGTGTCAATTCTACATGGTATTGACCCAGATGCATTGTCCTGCCTAGATGATATCTAAATGACGCATGATGGGTTAACAAAACATTTGGCGAGAATGGATCACATTATTTTGGGATATACTGAATTTGGCTACAAGTTCAACTACAAGAGATCTTATTTAGCATTTCTGAGTGTCCGATTTCTAGGATACAAACTTACCCATGAGGGATAAGGCCTTTCACCACACTTCTTAGAGAAGTGTGCCCTGCTGCAACCACCATATACTCTTCGGAAACTACAGTCCTTATTAGAATTCCTTAATTTTGGCAGAACTTTCAACCTAAATATGCACAACGCATGAAATCATTTATATGAGTTAATTCATCAAGGTTTTTCCAGTACACATTGGACATCGAAACACACAGACATATCAGATCACTACAATCTGACTTTCTTGCAGCATGCCACTTACGTACATGTGTAAATACACCAAACCTGGTTACCATATAGTTGCGGGTGCCATTGGCTTTACCTATTCCACCTTCAATGAAGGTGAAACAGTGCCGATTCCATATAAATTGCATTCATATTTCAGTGTGGAAATGCTTTTTGCATCCAATGGAAAAATACTGACTGTGCTGCTCATGGCTATACTTGAAGACCTTAACAACACAAAAGGATGATGGATGGAATTCTAAACATTGTCAAACATTCACCCTCAGTCACAGACCTGGGCTAAATCCATCATTTTTTTGTTCATAATGCCATCCCAGTTCGGACCCAGCCATATATATCAGTCTTGACTCTGTTCCCCATGGAAACAGTACAGCCCAAACGGCCAGACCAGACCCTCCCTGAACCAAAAACAAGTATCCTGGGACCAGTTTTGAGGTACCATCCAGGCTAGCTTGAATCCAGTGGCATAGCGAATATGGGACCCACATCCGCGCATACCCTTCCCACGTAGGGTGACTATAGCAACACACAAAGATGATAGACAGAATGCTGAACATTGTCAAACATTCACCCCCAGTCACAGATCCGGGTTAAACCCATAGTTTTTTTGCTCAACATGCAACCCAGCTTGGACCCAGCCATATGCAAATCAGTCTAGACCCTGCTCAGCTTGGAAACAGTCCAGCCCAAGCGGCCAGACCGGACCCTCCCTGGACCAAAAACAAGTATCCTGGGACCAGTTTTGAGGTATCATCCAGGCTAGCTTGAATCCAGTGGCATAGCAGGCATGGGACCCACGTCTGTACATACCATTCCCACTTAGGACGACTATAGCAATACAAAAATAATGCATCAAGCATCCATCTTCAGTCACAGATCTTGGTTATATCCAATGTTTTTTTTGCTCACCATGCCACCCCACTTTTGTCCCAGCCATTTGGAAATCAGTTTGACCCTCTGGTGGAAGCTCTGGAATCAGGCAAGATGGCGGCCATTCCGTTGGCCGAGTGAGCCAGTGCTAGCGTCCTCTCCCCCCATCAGGAGCTGCCAATCTTGATGTTTCTATACCGCGAAGTCCTTACCTGACGGATGTTGCTTTGGCGGCTTTGGTGTTTACGCCGCGATCTTCAGTCTCGGATCTCGGCGCGCCGCTCTCCCGGTCTTAGTTTGTTTACGTACTGCCTTGAGCGGCGCCCCCAGCCTCATCAGCCTGGTCCGTCTCCTGGAATGCCCCCGAAAAGTCACTCGCGGGTCCCTGCTCGGGCCACTGCGAGGTCCGCAGCAGGGGCACAGGTGCCAGTTTCGGCTCACCTTTCACCTCCAGTGTCAGCGCCTACTGCAGATGTCCCCAGAAAGACTCAGGCGGCTACCATTACAGCCAGCAGAATCTCCAAGCCTTCGGCCCCGGTTCCTGCAATGTTCAAGTTGCGGGTGAGTTCGGCCGGCGGGGGCAATCCGAACCCTGCTGCTGCGGGATCTTCTGATTTTCCTCCTGCTCCTCCTGCAGCCGGTTCTTCAGCCGCGGATGCGGTTGCTGCTTCTTCCTCTCCCTCTCCCGCTGTGACATGTGGCTGCGTTGAAGGGGGTACATCTTCGGCCACGGTTCTCCATAGTGAAGTGGAGCAACCGGTTGGCACTCTGGTGGCGTTGGCTCCCTGCTCAGAGGCAGTCCTGGGTCCGGGTTTGGACGTACCATCACAGGAGATGCTGGGAGATGTAGTTCCATCAGCCCTCGTACCTAGCTCACAAATGGCTGGTTCCCATGTTCCTCACACTGCTTTGTCGCAGATTCCTGTTCCCTCTGCAGCCGCTGATGTTGATATAGATGGTGATAATTTTTTCTCACTATCTGAACATACGGGCTCCTCGGGTGAGGACATCGTATTGGACAAAGACTGGACAGAGGATGAGGGCAGCGATATGGGCGACTGGCGAACCAACAATGCCTTGAATTCCATTGGCACCTTTAGAGGCCCCCCCACAGTTTGCAAGGCTTCTATAGATCCTGGCTCAAATATTGGTTCATTGGCATGGGACTATTCTTTTTCTGTACAGTCAGTTCCCCAAGGCACTTCTCAAGATCCAGCGCTCCACCCTCTGGAATCCAAATCCGGCTCCCCTCCTGGTGAAATGTCATTGGCTATAATTTATCAAACAATAATGGCCCACCGTGAGGAGACGCGACAGGAGAGTGCCCGCGCGCAAGGGGTGTGTCGCAGGGTCCAAAACTCTCTGCGCAGAGTAATCTAGACCTGTACGGATATTGCTTCTAGGGTCACTGAAGCAGAAACTCGGATCTCTACGCTTGAAGATGACTTAGTGACTCACAAATCCACCATTGATGCAATTCAGTCGCAGAGGGTCGACATTCAAGGTAAACTGGTCGACATGGAAAATCGGGCACGAAGAAACAATCTAAGAATTTTGGGGGTTTCCGAGGGCATGGAAGGTTCAGAGATCCGCCAGTTTGTCATCGACTTATTTACGGAAGCATTTCCAGAGGTGAAGGAATGGGACTGGCGGCTGGAGATCCAGCGTGCCCACCGTTTCCCCTTCAAACTAAAGCCTCGTCTGGGTCAGACTGACAATAGACCTCGCGCCATTTTAATCTGTCTGAATAATTTTTTAGCCAGAGAAAGGATTTATGATCTAGCCAGGCCTGATAGGCAAAGGTCTGGAAAGGGCTGTCAGTTCTTTGTTATACCGGACTTTTGTCCAGCCACGGTAGAGCGGAGGTGGCAGCTCCACCAGCTGATCGCTCTTTTTCAGTCTAAGGGAGCACAAGTTTTCTTGCTTTCTCCTTCTAAACTTAAAACTATTTTTCAAGGCCAGACCAGATTTTTTGAGTCTGAAATCCAAGCTAAAGCATATTTGGCTACATTACAATGAATGTATAATGTAATTGTTTATATCTTGAACTTTACAATGATATATCTTTCTCTTTCTCTTTAGCTACTAGATGGAAAATAAAAAATAAAAATTTGGAATTGGCAGCGACTCCGGGGGGGGTGGGGTCCCTGCTTATACCGGCTTCTCCATCACCGGGATCCTGATCCCTGCCTTGTTTGGGGGGTGGTTTGGGCATGGAGGGTGGGGTGGTTCAGCAGGGGTGTGGGGTGGTTGGGTGGGTGGGCTTAGGGCGCAGTAAAAAAATAAGCTTGAAATTTATTTTTTTAATCATGGCAATCTTGGTTTAAATCAGCGAATTATTAAAATTGTGATGTTTTTCTTTAAAATTCCTAATGACAACGGCTAAAATTTCTATTGCTTCATGGAATGTCTGCGGTCTGAATAATGGGAAGAAGCGAGCTTTATTTGTACAGGTTATTCATGCTCTTCATTTAGAAGTACTTTGCTTGCAGGAAACTCACGTCCCCTGGAACAATAGAGAATGTCTCAAAATTCCTGGGTTTGATCTGATAGTGTGTTCCCACCAGACTTCTATGATAAGGGGGGTGGCTATTTTAATGAAACGTGGGATAGGCTCATGCTTAAGATTTAGCCAAGATGCTGGGGGGCGGTGGGCAATCGTGCAGCTCCTGATTAATGGCTCAACCCTGACAGTCTGTACCGTGTATAATTCAAATCTCGACGACCCTGTACTTCTAGACTTCTTAAATGTTGAATTGGCTTTATTGCCCCTGCCTATCTGTCTTTGTGGGGACTTCAACATTAATTTGTCAGCTAATTTCAACTTAACTGGAGGGCAGACCTACCTGGGCCAAAAACCTAGAGTTAATAGAGCTCTGCAAGCCCTTGTCCAAGAACATTTTATGACTGATTTATGGTTTTGTTATTGTAAAGATAAAGACGGTTCTACCTACTTTTCTCCCCCCATAAGAAAATGGTCCGATTGGATTATTTTTTTGTGTCTGATCAACTGGCACTCACCTCATCAATTGCAATTTTCCCTAGAATTTTGTCGGACCACAATCCTTCAGTTATTGAATGCACTACACCAGCCTTTGGAAGAATCCCAAGACCCTGGACTTTTGAGCGAAAATTGTTACTCGATACAAATTATTTAGACCACTGAGGCCTTGGGCAATTGAATTTTTGAATATTAATAGAGGCTCTGCCCCCTGTAACATAGTTTGGGACTCATTTAAGGCCGCTCTCCGTGGGGAGACCAAAAACTTCTCATTTTTTCATTAGAAGCAAATACAGGATCAAATGAAGGCTCGGATCGACGAATTACGCAGCGCTGAAATTTTACTTACAAGCACGATTAGGGAGGGTGGGGATATAATTCCAATTCAGACGCAGGTTGCACGAATCAAAGCCTCTTTGCTTGAGTTCTTTGGTCAAGACCTTGCGGCTAAATATCTGCAGTACCGCTCGACAATGTTCGAGTATGGTGAGAAATCTGGGCGGGTCCTCGCCAAGCGGCTTCAGCAGCGTGGTTTAGCTAACCGTATTACTAGGATTCAGGATCCTTTGGGGTCTAGTAATGATACCCCTGATGGGGTCTTGTCAGTCTTCTCTGAATTTTATCGCTCCTTATATACCAAGGAAGTCACCTCCCATACTATAGATTTCGAATTTGGTGCTTTTATTGAGGAACTCAATACAGCCAAAATTTCGGATTACCAAAATACGGTTCTTGCCGCACCCATTGTATGAGATGAAGTGGAATTAGCATTAAATTCATTGGCTAGTGGTAAGGCAGCGGGTCCTGATTCTATTCCGTTGGAATTCTACAGCACATTCCATTCAGAGTTTCAGGAGGACCTTTTAACGACCCTCAGAGACGCCCAGCTTGGTACTATTCCAGATTCTTGGCGTTTTACAACTACCATTTTGTTAAAAAAAAAGGTAAACCCGAGCTGGATTCAGCCTCGTTTCGTCCGATTTCTTTGATTAATACAGACAGTAAAATCTTTTCAAAGATCCTGGCGGCTAAATTAGCTTCGGTCATATCCCCATTAGTCTCTATTCGGCAACACGGATTTATCCCCAGAAGGGACAAGGCGGACCATGTCCGCCATGTTATTGCTCTTCTGGATTGGGCCCAAGCCACCCACTCCCCCCTCGGAGCAATCCTGTTGGACGCCGAAAAGGCGTTCAACAGGGTTGCCTGGGGTTTTTTGTGGAGAGTTCTTCAGTGGAAGGGGTTCTCCCCTAACTTTGTACATGCCCTACAATCACTCTACATCACCCCTCAAGCAACTTTGTCAATTTCAGGGACGCTCTCAAGGCCGTTTGAGATAAATAGGGGCACAAGACAGGGTTGTCCCTGCTCGCCCCTTTTATTTGCTCTTTATATTGATCCTTTTTAAAATAAATTAGAGCTTTCTAGTAATATTGTGCCTGTCAAGATTAATGCGGTCGATTTCAAAGCACTGGCATATGCTGATGACATCATAGTTATAACCAGCAATGTGTCATCTTCGTTTTTGGCCATCAAGACCCTCGCGCACTCCTTTGGTCGACTCTCAGGATATAAACTTAATGTGCAGAAAACCCAGATTATCCAATCATCAACTATGGCACCCTCGGAGCTACCAGTCATGCAAAGTAAAATGTATTTGGGGGTTAAAATTTCGGCTGCAGTAGAACAGCTACCTGATATGAATATTTTACCTATTATAGATATCGCCAATTCTACTTTGCGCAGGTTAGACAACTTACATCTTTCCTTATTTGGTAGGAGGAATGTATTAAAGATGTTGATTTTGCCGAAATTTTTGTATATTTTTAGGATCATCCCTCTTGAATTTTCTCAGTCTAGTCTTAGCAGTGCAGAAAGATGCTGTAATAGGTTTTTGTGGAGTTATCGCATGCCTCGTAGGACTGCCAAATGATTGGTCCTACCATTGGACAGAGGTGGGTGGTCAGTCCCTAGTCTTTTGTTATATAATTGGGCCACCTTACTTCAACATCTGGCTTTCCCACTTTTTGGCTCACAAGCTTCACTTCCTTTACCATGTAGTCCCTCTATTTTTGAGATTGGATTAGGACAAGAGGCTAAGGGGTCTCTTCTTATGGTTCTTGAACCCAGCTACTATAAAAAGACTAAGTTCAAGGTTATTGCAGCTATGTACTCAGTCTGGAGGAAGGTTCGTCGGAAATGGTTAATACCCAAAATTAATTTTCACACACCTATGGCTGCCGCTAGGCTGCTACCCTCAATCTTTCAAGATTCGGTTACAATTAGGTGGAGATCCCACGGTATTCTTACATTGGGGGACCTACTTTATAAGGGCAATATGGCCTCTTTTGCATTCTTAAAAGACAAGTACGGATTGGTCTCACATGATTTTTTTAAGTACCTGCAGTTACGCAGCTATATAGATCATCTCCTCAATAATACCCCTACCGCACTTATTAAAAATACTCTTATGGTTCTAATTTTAAGGAGGGCTCGAATAGGTGCCCTTTATTAAAATTTACTAACAGGCCTTACCGATGATCTTTCCTCTCAGAAGGCAAAATTAGAAGTTAAATTTGGTAAGATTGATATCGATATTACTCATGCATTGGTTCTTTCTAATGCTGTATTGATTTCTGGGAGTTTACGTTCTCAAAGCTATATGGCTCTGTTCGATTTGTATTTTACCCCCACCAAAATTTCAAAATGGGGAAGCAGTGGTGTTCAGGGTTGTCCAAGATGTGGTCTGTCGGCAGCCAACGATGTACACATGTTTTTTTCTTGTGTCAAACTATATACATTTCTCCAAGATGTTCAACTGTTTATTATTAGCTCCCTTAACATTCAGGTAGCACTTTCTCCTGAACTAGTAATAACGGGGTGTGAGACTGATTTACGTTCTGACAGATCATTTTCTGAATCTGCCCTTCTCTGTATTGCAATGTCTCTAATTCGTTTGTGTATAACGTCTGACTGGATTAACCCGTTACCTCCAACCTTTCTGAATTGGAGAGCAAGAATTCTTGCTCTCCATAATCTGGAATCAGCTGTGTTTTTAAAAAGTGGTAGGAGGAGGCGTGAGAGGGGTTTGAGGATATGGGTGCCTTTCTCGGATTGGTATAACAATTAAACATTTATTTTTTTTCTTCCTCTCTGCTTTTCTTCCCCACTTAAGGTTTTCCCTACTGTGTCTGACCTATCTAACTCTGCCGTTGTAACTATATCTGCATAGTATACTCATTTTTTGAACTGATTGCCATGATTGTTTAACCATTTGCCTTGTCATGTTCTCATCAAGCTGAAATAAAAAAAACATTAAAAAAAAGGAAATCAGTTTGACCCTGCTCCCCATGGGAACACTCCAGCTCGAACTGCCAGGCCAGGTCCTCCATGGACCGGAAAACAAGTATCCTGGGAATGTTTTTTGGGTATCACCCTTCATCAGCAAGGCTATCCAGTGGCATAGCAAGTATGGGACCCACGTCTGTTCATCTCGTCATACCCTTCACTATGGGAACACAAAAAGATGATGGACGGAATGCTGAACATTGTCAAACATTCACCCCCAGTCACAGATCTATGTTAAAGCCATAGTTTTTTTGTTCACCATGCCACCGTAGTTTAGACCCAGCCATATGCAAAGAAGTCTAGACCCTGCTCACCCTGGGAACAGTGCAGCCCAAACAGCCACATCAGATCCTCCATGGACCAGAAAACAAGTATCCTGGGAACGTTTTTTGGGTATCATCTAGGCTAGCTTAATTCCAGTGGCTTAGTGGCATAGTGAGCAAGGGATCCACGTCTGGGCATACCTTTCTCACTTAGAGTGACTATAGCAACACAAAAAGATGATGGATGACGGAATGCTGAACATTGTCAAACATCCATCCCAGTCACAGATCTTGGTTAAACACATCGTTTTGTTGCTCACCATGACACCCAGTTTGGACCCAGCTATATGAAAATCAATTTTGATGCTGCTCCTCATGGGAACACTCCAGCCCAAAGTTCCAGACCAGGTCCTCCCAGGAGCAGAAAACAAGCAACCTGGGAGCAGTTTCAGGGTATCACCCCTCATCAGTCAGGCTATCTTGAATCCAGTGGCTTAGCAAGCACGGGACCAACATCTGGCCATACATTTCCTACTTAGGTTGACTATAGCAGCACAAAAAGATGCTTCCCTGGGACCAGTCCAACCCACATAGCCAGATCAGGTCCCCAAGGAAGGGAAAACTAGTGTCCTGGGACTGGTTTTGGGATATCCTCCAGGCTAGCTTGAATCCAGTGGCATAGTGAGCAAGGGATCCAGGTCTGGGTATACCCTTCCCTTTAGGGTGACTATAACAAAACAAAAAGATGATGGACGGAATGCTAAACATTGTCAACCATCCATCCCCAATCACAGATCTGGGTCAAACCCATTGTTTTTTGCTAACCATGCCACCCCAGTTTGGACCCAGCCATATGAAAATCAGTTTTGATCATGCTCCGCATGGGAACACCCCAGCTTAACTGCCAGACCAGGTCCTCTCAGGAGCGGAAAACAAGCAACCTGGAACTTGTTTTGGGGTATCACCCCTCATCTGCCAGGCTACCTTGAATCCAGTGACATGGTGAGCACGAGACCCACATCTAGGCATACCCTTCCCACTTAGAGCGACTATAGCAACACAAAAAGATGATGGACGAAATGCTGAACATTGTCAAACAATTAGTCCCAATCACAGATTAGAGTTAAATCCATAATTGTTTGCTCACCGTGCCACCCCACTTGGGACCCAGATATATGGAAATCAGTCTTGACCCTGCTCATCCTGTTGTGTTTATTATGTTCCCACTAAGTGCTCAAGGGTATACCCAGAAGTGGGTCCTTTGCACGCTATGCCAGTGAATTCAAGCTAGCCTGGCTGATATGGGGGGATACCACAAAACCAGTACCAGGATGCTTGTTTCCGGTCCAGGGAGGACCTGGCCTGGCAGATCCAGTGATTGCATTTCATCTGCTTCATTATAGACTACAAAAGTTTAAATAAAAGCATTGTAAACTTTCTTTGTGTCTTTATTTTGTTTACTAAGGCCATGCATGACTGAGAAATGAAAGGTGATGATCTGATTCCAAGGTTCCCTTGGGGACTAGAGAGTCATCTTCTAGGTTGCCAAAATCACCTGCTACTCTGTGAAGGTTAGGAGTTCAGAGGAGGCACTGTGAGCTAACCAGGATTTGGGCAGACAGATACTGAGAAGGTAGAGTGACTCAGCCCCTACATTCTGACGTCCTGTCATCCCAATGCACAGTCCTGCTCTACCAACAGAATCCCTGTGACACCACCAGTCCTGGACCATTGCAAGTGGTGCTAAATGCCCAAACAGCTAAAAACGGTAACTTTTGACTTAAAAAATTTCCACCAAAAAGGGTCCTGAAAACCGACTGGAGACTGAGATCCACTTGCTTGCTGATCTGCATGAGGTGCATCACCGTTCCGCCGGGATTCATGGTAGCTTCCACTACGTTCTTCTCCGCAGCAGCAAATTCTTCTAGCAGGATTACTCAGCAAAGCTACCCTGCCTCGTGGAGCCCTTGTCAGGTTGGTCCTGCTGCGGATTTCCAACTTCTTTAAAACGGACAACGTCTGAAGGTAGAAATCTGCACCACAACTCCATCCAGTGGCTATCCGACGATGATGAAGCCCCCTACTCAGACACCGCCAGCAGCCTTGCCCCATTGAACTTTAACTGCTCAGGAACACTTGTCTTCAAAAAATCTTCAAAGTTTGAAGGTAAGCCTAGACCGGGCCCAATCTACCTCGTGTAGTTGAACTGTGCTTCATCACAGTTAGCCTTAACTTTTGACTTTTCCTTGATCTCGCATGACCAGATATCTACGGTTGGAGCTTTGATCTTTTAGGCACTATTTTTCACTTTAAACTTTAGAAATTCATAACTATGGTTTTACTAATTGGATTTCATTCATTTTAATGTCAATCAATGTATTACATTTTACTATAGTTCTCTAAATTGGTTAGGATTTTTCTTGTGTTGTGATTATATTTTTTTTATTATTTATGTACTGCACAAACACTTTACACAGTGCCTCTAAGTTAAGCCTGACTGCTACCAGAGAGTTAAGCAAAGTGACTTTTGTGGTTCATTTTGATCAGGATTGAGGTTGTTGCTTACACCACTTTACCAAGAACCCTATTATGTAGAAGATGAAAGATTTTATGGCACTTTCAGCAAGGATAGTTTATGCATTTTAGTGTGGCTACAGAATTGTATATCTTGGGGCCGATTTATATCTTGACGGTATGTATACTCCATTGCAATGGCAATGGTGAAGGAGTACACATGCTGCCTAGATAAAGGTCCACCAGACAAATTTTAAAGTGGGCAATACTTAGGTTTAATCATGGCGTAGATGATTCCGTTTCCCCTGTGATTAAAGACCTCCAACGGCCATGAGGAGTAAGGGCTGTCAGAGGCACACTTCTAATTCCACCCACCAAATTTGGATGAGCAAAATTAGACGTTGGTTTTTGGTGGCCATCACCACCAAGAAAGCCCTGACAGTAACTGGTTGCAAAAATGGCTAAATGCAGAGAGCATTTTCTTTTTTATTTTCAAAAAGAGAATCGCACTGTGGAATTTTTTTTTTAAAGTAAAAAGAAAACAATTTGGTTCAGGGCTATGCCATGTTCACAGATCCTTGCGTCAAACTGTAAATAGCATTGTTAGGAACTGCCATGATGGAGGCTCCTGCTAATACTTCAGAAATGACCGCCAGATTGGCGTTCAATTCTAAGTTAGACAGGCAGCACCTCTGTCAGGGTGACAGAGTATTTTACTCTGTCTCCCTGATGGAGAAACGGGCTCCCCGCCTATATATAAATTAGCCCTATTATTCCCCTGTTCCTGCCACACACAATATATGCTACGCCACTTCAAAGAGAAAGAGCCATATAAATGCAAGAAATTAATACAGAATATTGATACTGTAAAGTTAGAAGAAGAGAAGGAAATGTTTTTTGGCTGTCCTTCAGTGTGAATGGGTTGCATTTTTAAGTTTGGTGTAGAAGCAGCCATCTTGGTGAAAATGAAGAATGACTGTTAAAATCTGTGCCTCAATTTCTGATTCAGCATCTTATGCCCAATTTCTGAGGGAACCCTTAAGGTTTACCTTATAATTCTCTGATCAATCCTGCTGATAAACCTGATATTGGTAGCTCTGTGGACAGTAGCTACCAGGCAGCTTAAACCCATCTTGTAGCACTGCCCATAGAGTTAACAAACACAAAGCTGTAGGAATTCCTTAGGTTTCTTTGGCTATACTTTACTTTTACACCATTTTGCCTCTCTTCTAGGAATTGGATATGCCACTCAGGTGATTGTGATGCTGCTGAATGTGTACTACATAATCATTCTTGCCTGGGCCTTTTTCTACCTCTTCAGCTCATTCACCACAGACCTCCCCTGGGCTAGCTGTGGTCATGAATGGAATACAGGTAAATATGTGTCTCTGACTGTTTCTCCTTTATACTGTTACTACTTGTACCTTTAAAGCCACTTGACTGCATATAGTTATTATATACATGCCAACAGACTGGATATAGGTGGGAGACTCACGATTTTTATTTTAGCTATCTGCCACCTAAAATTGTCTAGCTTCAATGTAAGCAAATTGAGAAAACATTTCCTGATTTCTTTTTTAGAACTCCCTCTTTCCAGTTACAAAGTGATGGGATATAGGTTATTGGAACCTGATTCTGATGGGCTAGAGTGGCTCAGAGAACATTATATAGGGTAGAGGAACATGGAAAAGTGGACGTATCAAAGTACAGATGCAGGAAAGATGACATCTGAGAGGGAAACAGCGTTTACATTGCATGCATTACAATGCATGTGACTACAACGCGGCCGTAACAACAACCGCATTGTTACATCGCAAGCCATTACATCGCAAGTCGTTTCTACAACTTGCTGTAGGGGGGCGCGCTAAACTAAGGAACAGTAGAATTTACTATTCTAACACCTTCCCTACTGTTGCACACGCTGGAGTTGGAATAGTAAATTATACTATTCCTAAGTCCAGCACGCCCCCTACAGCACGCCCCCTACAACTTGCCATGTAATGGTTTGCGTTGTAGCAACGCTGTCGTTGTAACAACCGCGTTGTAATCGCATGTGTTGTAGCACATGCAATGTAACATTGCATATTACATCTGGGAAGCGGTGCTCATGGAGGACATAAAAGGGTAGACTTGAGGGAGAGGGGTCATTGTGAAACCTGTTGGGTTTAGGATGTCAAAGCACTCAATGGGGATGGGAATTTCAGATGAGAAAGAAGCAGTGTGTTCCCGACAATGGTGTGGATAGATGGGCATTATGGCCTGAACTCGAAAAAAAGGGCAGCTTGAGAGATTGAAAGATTTCATAGGGAAATGATCATGTGGAACTTGGTGGGCCAGTAGATCTAAAAATACCTGATTAGAGAGTGGATAGTGAGGCCCTGATGTGCGCTATCTCCTCTAGAAAACAATGATGATGTAATTGTTGAAGGAATATGCAATGTCATTGACTATGTCATTTTGTGATTCCTCTATGGGGCTATAGCCAAATATAATTGCTGACTTTCAGTGTTTTTTTAGGTTTTGAGTTGTAACCAACACTTTGTTTTCATGAAGTCTATATTATAGGTTAGCATGTGATTTTCATAGAAGATCTTTGATGTCCTTTCTTGTTTTTTTATAAACGTATCATTTATCCATTGTTTAGAGCTCCCAAAGGGCATTGCATAGCAGGTGCTACACAACTCGGAGTATGGCTTTTGGCACATCCCCTTAATGAGGGCACATGCTACTATAAAAATCACGCGATCCCCAAGATTACTTTAATCGTAGCAATATTTTAAAGCTGTTGGAATCATTTCCAAACACTGAAAAGTTCTCCGCCCCCAGACTCTCAGTAAAATAGTTTTCTTGCCAAGGAAAGAACGCATCCTAAATGAGACAACAAATTTAACTTTAAATTCTAAGGAAGCGGCAGTCTCCATACTCATCAAAAACAAACTTTCTTGGCATAAGCCATTGAAGTTAAACAAATAGAATCAGAACAATATCCCTCCATCTTCAATGTTACATCGAGCAAACTATCGCTGCCCCTAAAATTCAATCACTAAATTAAATCAGGCGAAGATCATAGTTCCAACTAAGATACACTGCCAAGATCCAACTGACAGTCAGTATCAAAGTCCACAGAGCAGTGGAGGACACTAGTACTAGTTTATATAAATTTATTGTCACTATTAGACATCAGGAAAGTAGGTCTGCTTCTGAGTTCAATCCTGGGTGTGCACTGGCTGTGTTAGGCTCATAGGAGACCCTTAACAGCAGATTGCCACTAGGACAGCACCTGCAACACGTTCATGCATGGCGTGGCATGCACCATGTCATGCATACCACACCGTGCAGGAATGGGGGTCCAATTGCAGGGGGGGACAACATGTGCCCCTCTGCATTCCCACCAGGCCCAGAAGCAGTAGGAGGCCTGGTTAGGGCCCACTTAGTTGCATCTCCTCCACTCTCTTCGTGGGCAGTGGAAATACATAACAGTGGAAAACATTTGATGGGAACTGCACTAGTTACTTAAAAACAATTGCCCACTCAGCCACCTAACTTGGGCTACTGCAATTGTAAATTTAGAATTTGAATGAACACCACTGCTAAGCCTCGCAATAGCAACGGCCCTCTTTCGAAAGGAACTAAATCCTGCTATAGGGTCTCCCTGCAAAACGAGAAAAAAAAATGCTTATATCCAAATCAAATCATGAGGTTGACCAGCGTAGGGCTGAGCTATCTAAACTGAGGAAGCAATACAACAAACTGGTTTGGGAACCAAAGCAAACAGCGAAGGAGCAAACTTGGGCTTTTCTATGTAAAGCTTGTTTCCACTACAATAGTAGTCAATTCTACTGAGTTGGCCCGTTAGGATTCAAATCTGTGACCTTCAGATTATGTACCTCGATTTATGGACCTGTACTGTGGATACATTAGACCAGTGACATTTATTACTAGCCAAAAAACACTTGTTAGTTTGAAAACAGTTTCTTCATACCAAAAGCCAATGTATTCTGCAAAGAATTACTACATTTGTGTGTTTCATTGACACAGCACAGCTTCAATGTCAGGGAGCTCTCAGTATATTACCTACTGGCGGTCGCGATATTTAGGACCTAGTTTCCATAGTAAAAGCGTTTTTTGTTTTGCCAGTTTGATGAATCTTCATGTAATTTTCAAAACTAATTTGCTGCTCACTTCAGCTGCTGTCAAGAAAGTTTTGGAGTGATTCGTCAATCAGGGGCTGAGAACCAGTTAATTCTCATAGAACCTTTCGACATGGCTACAGCCCGAACTGCTGAACGGAATTACACCAAATTTGACAGGGAGTTAGATGTTGGTTGGTTCAAGGAAGTGCCTTTTTGTGATTTGGTGTAAATCCGTTCAGTAGTTGCTGAGAAATTTAAAGAAATTTCCAGTTGTGTATATATATATATATATATATATATATATATCGAGCACGATCCAGCATAAATCCGTTAAACGAAAGAGCAGGAACGGACCACCACACAGCCAAGTATTCTTTGAATTTCAGTGCTTTATTCCATATTTTCAGCCAGCATGACGCGTTTCGACCGGGAAACCCGGTCTTGATCACATGACATGCCCCGATCACCTACGTGTTTAAATACAGGTGTAATTGAACATTGGCCCCTCCCAGAAGTAAATAGGGACAACAGACTATACTTTCAAGTCATATTGGTTACATAGTCATTGTTATATGTACATCTCTAATCCAATATCTATTTTTTGCAATTTGCAGGAGTAGATGTGTGAATACAGACAATTATAAATATAATTATACACACAATGATTTTTAAATATATTAAAAAAAACCTAAAATGTTAAAAAAAAATTCAAAATATCAAAAATTCAAAAATTCAAAGTTCTGGTGGGCAAGTGCCCATAATTCAACATATATATATTTTTTGTTGAATCAGACAAATAGCATGAATATGCATATTAGAGCCAATGTAAACATAATAACAGTTAAGTTAATGGGCGAGTGCCCAATATTTAACATATGTGTCCTTGTCTGTACTCAGGAAGGGGAACATGTGTATTTATATACCTGCATTTTCTTTCGTATTTACTTTTCTGATATAAAGTGCCCAGTGCAAAAACCAAAAAATCATCTAAATATAACACACTAAGAGTTTCTCCATAGGGGTTTAGCATTAATATTAAGTTAACTGTGATTAAATTTATACCTGATTATTACAGCGAAAATCATGTCTGCTGTTCAGTTTCGCTAATTCTTTTAAGAGCTTCTTAACAGTACAATGCATGAAAATGGTAAATAAATAAGGATAAAAAACCGTGTGCAAATAGCAATTAACAAAGCCACCCACCTCATAAATACCAGATAAAAACCAGTAAAAACAGGTAAAACTAGTTAAGATCTAATAAAATGAAGATCGTAGCTTATACAAAAACCTTCTTACATGATTAAAACATCAATCCTAAAAACCATTATCACAAAATAAATATTAATAGACTTAAATTTCATTGATCAAATCATTTGCAGCAAGTTTAAGATACAACGTTAAAAGATGAAATTTTCTGCCCTCTCATGAAGTTCATTGAATGAAATTGTACAAATAACACTCCATAGTTTAACTATAAAAAGTTGTGCAAATCTTCCCCAGTGTTTAAACCGTTTGGCATTTTAGTATCTAATTGTACTATATACTGGCTTTCTAATCTGCGTAGTTGTTTTTCTCTGTCGCCACCCCTGATGGATTTAGGTACGGCATCTATGACAAAATATTTGAGGTCATTTAAATTGTTTTGATGCAGTAGTTTAAAATGTCGAGCCACCGGGTAGTTGGAATCAGAGTTGACAATAGCCCGTAAATGCTGAAGAATGCGGTTAAAAACTTGAAGTTTTGTACTGCCCACATATTTTAGTTCACAAGTACATTCCAGAACGTAGACCGCATAGTCAGTTTTACATGTGAACTGCCCTTTAATTTTGCATGTGTTTGTAGAGAAAGCGTCTAAAAACTCTGTTTTATTAGTGCCAAATTTACAAGCCCTACATGAGCTACACTTGTAAAAACCTGTCTTATTCGTTAGCCAGTTCGTCTTTTCTTTTTGTATTTCTGGACTAGTTTTTACAAGTGCATCCCTCATAGAGGGTGCTCTTCTAAATGTGATAGATGGTGAGTCCTGTATCTCTGATGATAACGAAATGTCAGACTTTAAAATAGGCCAATTTCTTGTAATGATGCCTCTGAATCGTTTGTGATGACAACTATACATGGTTATTAGTCTGACTACTGATTTTTCTTTTTTATTTGGTTCATCATTGGTGCTCAGAGGAATCACATCTTTGTCAATATTTGTTGTTGTGTCTGGAGGGCTTTGTATTTTGGCTAAAGCAGTTTTAAGATCATGCATTTTGTAACCTCTTGCTAAGAATCTCTCTACTGATTCATTAAGGCAAATAGTTAAATCTTGTTCATTGCTGCAAATTCTTTTAATTCTAAGAAATTCCCCATAAGGAATACTTTTGATCAAATGTCCAGGGTGGGTGCTGCTAGCATGGAGGATCGAGTTCCCAGCAGTTGTTTTTCTATGGAGTGTTGTAATAATGATATTGTTAGTAATATATATCTCAACATCCAGGAACTCAACTCTCTCTTTGCTAATGTTTGCTGTAAATTCCAGGTTAAGATTGTTGACATTAATAATGTCAACAAATTCTTGTGCTGATTCAGTGGTGCCATGCCATATTATGCAGACATCATCTATGAAACGCCACCATCTTACTATGTTTGATATGTCTGAGTTTGTCAAGATGTGTTTTAAGACATGCTCCTCCCACCAGCCTACATGCAAACATGCATAGCTGGGGGAGAAGCATGCTCCCATCGCCACGCCCCGTAGTTGTTGATAAACTTCTTTGTTGAACAAAAAGTAATTGTTATTGAGGCATATACGTATCATAGTCAATAACATTTTGTTATGTTCATTGAATTTTATATCCCTGCTATCGAGATATTGTTTTGTGGCTTTAAGGCCATCTTCATGATTGATGCTGGTATAAAGGGAGCATATATCCATCACAATAAAACAATATTCGCTGTTCCATGTAATCTCCCTAAGTTTGGTTAAAAAATGACCAGTATCCTTTATATATGAAGGAAGCAATTCCACAAAATCTCTAAGAAAAAAATCAACATACTTGGACATAGTTTCTAGTAATCCACGTTGGGCAGATATTATAGGTCGCCCAGGTACCGGGGTTATTTGTTTATGTACTTTAGGTATGAAGTACAGCGTCGGGGTACATGGGTGATCAGTTTTCAGAAAATTATATTCTTCTTTGCTAATCAGACCCATTCTTTTCCACTGTGCTAATTCCCTAAAGACCAGATCTTTTACTGCTCTTAATTCAGAAAAAGTCGCCTTCCTATAACATAATGGATCCCCAAGATGTCTATAGGCTTCTTTAATATAGGCATCACGTGGCCAGAGCACAATATTGCCCCCTTTATCCGCATTTTTCACAATTATGTTGTTATGCTCGTTGATTTTCTTAATTAATCTCGAATATTGTTGTTCATTGTAACTTCTGTGTTTATTTTCACATGATACATTTCTGTTCAACGTTTTTAATTCATCAACAACACAGTCACTGAAAATGTCTATAGCATCCCGTGGCATAATTGGAATGAAAGTTGATGGGGAACGGAAAGGGCTGGTGGCTGGGCTGGTACTGCTAATCCCCATTTCACGAAGCTCCTCCTGTGTGTTTCCCACTGTTTCATCTGCATGGCCTGCTAATGAATAGACATTTCTCAACATAGGCACATCTGATACCTGGAATTGATTACTCGGTTGAGTCTCAATATTGATCGCTGTAGCTGTGTTAGTTGCTCTTTTAAGTTTGTGAAATTTTACAAGTTTCAGTTTACGTATAAATTTAAAAACATCAATTCGCGATTGTACATACTTAAATCCTGATTTGGGGCAGAATGAAAGTCCTAAGGCCAGGAGTTGAATTTCTGCCTTGTCGAGGTTCAAGTCAGTCAGGTTAATTACAGTGTTTTTGTTTTCTTGATTTTCTTTTTTTTCTTTATTTTCTTTATTGCTTACTTCTGGAGAGGTCTCCCCCTTCCTCTTTTGCCTCTCCAATTGCCTCTTCTGCTTGCGCCTCTCATTGCGGCGCTTGTTTCATTTGATCCTTTTTGTTTCTGTTGTATCCTGGGCCTTAGGGTATTTTTTCGGTCCTCTATGATAAACCCCAATTCTTCAGATGGGGTAAAACTGGCAGAGTTGGTTATTCCTTCATTTGAAAGACTGCCTTCATCTGATTCACCACTGCTTACCAGAGAACTTGCATCTGTATCAGACAAAACTATAGCATTGTCGTCATTTTGTGTTTGGGTTATTGGTGCTTTTCGACCCAAAGCTTGTTTTTTCACAGTTTCAAACTTTCTGGAGAAAGTGAATATTTTTCCCATCTCATAATCCTTCTTGTCCCTCGCGAATTTGAAAATTTTTCGCTCCTTGATGACAGTCTCATGTTTATCTAAACGTTTCTTAATGTCCTCTTTTCCTTTTTTGATAACATCTTGTTGATCCATGGTTTCAAGTTCCTGATTCAGTTTATCTATTTGTTTGACTATTTCCGCTCTGTCAATTTCCGCGTACTTTATTAATATGCAAACCATGTTCATTGATGCATCAAGATTGTTTGTGGCCCATTCTTGTAGCATCAGGGGGTTGGGGTTTTCAAACGATGGTGCAATTAGGACCCGCAACCCCCTGGGAACTCTTCCTGCCTCTTTGTACTTCTGCAGGGATTTTCCTTCCCACCATTTTGTTAGTTCCGTGCGTTGTAGTTTCTCCAATTTCCTCAAAAGTACTTGGACATTTTGTTTTTCCCCATTATCGGTGTTTGGAACGCTCTTAGTGTTTATATTGCTGCTTTCTGGTACATTTAAATACAATGCGTCCGCAGCTGCCTCGCGGTCACGGAGCACGTCTGCTGCTGTAGCCATCACGGCGTTTTCCGTATGGAACTTGTATTGTGCACTATTTGCCGAAGAGTATATATGCTTTTACTCCGCTCGGCTCGTGTTGCTTGTTTTGGACTGTGTTAAATCTCTTCACCCTCTTAAATGTCACTATTTGTAGACACTGTTCAATGTAATTGCATGCGCGCGGCTCACCTCAGAACGCCCCGGTTTCACCTCGGTCAGTCCTCCGACTCCAAAGTAATTCCCGCGTTGCTCCTACGAGGTTTCGCCGTAGCACACAGCAATCAGCAATCAGTTGTCGTATCTCTCATGTGACTTCAGGGGGGCTGGCTCTCAATACTCCTTCCGAGTTCCTCCACAAATCGCAAACGCGATGTTTGTTACCATGAGCCAGTCGCTTTCCGAAGAGGGGTCCGTATGTGGCGGTTGTAACAAAAAACCACCAAAATGATAAATCGAGCACGATCCAGCATAAATCCGTTAAACGAAAGAGCAGGAAAGGACCACCACACAGCCAAGTATTCTTTGAATTTCAGTGCTTTATTCCATATTTTCAGCCAGCATGACGCGTTTCGACCGGGAAACCCGGTCTTGATCACATGACATGCCCCGATCACCTACGTGTTTAAATACAGGTGTAATTGAACATTGGCCCCTCCCAGAAGTAAATAGGGACAACAGACTATACTCTCAAGTCATATTGGTTACATAGTCATTGTTATATGTACATCTCTAATCCAATATCTATTTTTTGCAATTTGCAGGAGTAGATGTGTGAATACAGACAATTATAAATATAATTATACACACAATGATTTTTAAATATATAAAAAAAAAACTAAAATGTTAAAAAAAAATTCAAAATATCAAAAATTCAAAAATTCAAAGTTCTGGTGGGCAAACAGCGAAGGAGCAAACTTGGGCTTTTCTATGTAAAGCTTGTTTCCACTACAATAGTAGTCAATTCTACTGAGTTGGCCTGTTAGGATTCAAATCTCTGACCTTCAGATTATGTACCTCGATTTATGGACCTGTACTGTGGATACATTAGACCAGTGACATTTATTACTAGCCAAAAAACACTTGTTAGTTTGAAAACAGTTTCTTCATACCAAAAGCCAATGTATTCTGCAAAGAATTACTACATTTGTGTGTTTCATTGACACAGCACAGCTTCAATGTCAGGGAGCTCTCAGTATATTACCTACTGGCGGTCGCGATATTTAGGACCTAGTTTCCATAGTAAAAGCGTTTTTTGTTTTGCCAGTTTGATGAATCTTCATGTAATTTTCAAAACTAATTTGCTGCTCACTTCAGCTGCTGTCAAGAAAGTTTTGGAGTGATTCGTCAATCAGGGGCTGAGAACCAGTTAATTCTCATAGAACCTTTCGACATGGCTACAGCCCGAACTGCTGAACGGAATTACACCAAATTTGACAGGGAGGTAGATGTTGGTTGGTTCAAGGAAGTGCCTTTTTGTGATTTGGTGTAAATCCGTTCAGTAGTTGCTGAGAAATTTAAAGAAATTTCCAGTTGTGTATATATATATATATATATATATATATATATATATATATGGACACAAGGGATCCGCGACCTCTTCCAATCTCGTGCTGAGATCTGGTTGAACTGAGTCACAAGTAAAAACGTAAAAAACAAAGAGAAGTGGGTATGGTAGAATCACCCTGACACCCTAGGCCTTTTGGGAGATCCCACTGGGACCCCCAGGGTAAAAAAAGCATTAAAATAAATTAGGTGAGATTGCTCTGGATCTGTGACTCCCACCAAAATAGGAAAAAAAGAAAGTGCTGCATCCCGCACTTATTAAATATAGGCCCCTGGGGCAAAGTTTTCAAAGTAATGCGGGGGATGCCCATGAGGCATTCCTTTGCCCCATGGACCACAACCTCCCCTTGGCAAAGATGTGAAAACTGATGCATGGGGCCTGCATGGCACCCCGGCAGCCCCGGGGACTGCCACCTCCCTGTGGCTAAATGAGATTAAATGCAGAGGGGCTCTCCGGGGCAAATGAAATAGGGCTGCCACATGGCCCCGACAGCCGAGGGGACCACCACCTTCCCGGAGCTTTTTCAACAATGGAGGTCTACAAGGACATTGTTGGAACCGGAACTGGGAGGTGGCGGTCCCCAGGACTGGTTACAGCAATGTCCTGGGACATTGCAGTTTGCTATGGCTTGGAGGAAGCTGCTCCGGCCAAGCCATAGCAATCCTGCTCTGCTTTCAGCAAGCAAGAGCAGAAAATACACTTGCTTGCTGAAAGCAGAGCATATCTGTTTCCCTGCCCAATGTCAAGTGAGCAGGGAAACAGACACATTGCTTTGAGATCCAGGGAGCTGCATGTTAGCAGCTCCCCTGGTCTCAAAGCAATGCTGGCTCCTGCTGGAGATGGGGCGCCACCAGGCAACGCAGGATCCTTCAGGCTCCCCCCATGGTCCCCAATGTTGAAAATGTAGGTGCTCTGAGTGCAACCAGGGCACCCACACTACAGGCCAGTTCCTGGGGTATGGGGACCCTGGGCCTAAAAATGGCCAGGGGGGTGCCGCATGGCCCCATCCATTTTTGAAAAATGGGGCAGGCCCTGGGGGATAGGGTGCCTGAGGCTGGAAGTGGCCCAGGAGGAGGGCAAAATGGCTCCCCCTCCCTTGTAATTATATTAAAAATATATTAAAGGCTGGGCACCATGGGGTGGGTTCCCTGGGGCCAAAATTGTCCAGCGAGGGGGGCCGTGCAGCCCCACTTCCTTTTTTTAATAAAACTGTTTTGTTTTTTTAAAATGAGGTGGTCCCTGGTGCCCAAAATAGTCCAGGGAAGGGGTGCCATGCCTCCCCCTCCCTAAAGAATAGAAGGGAAAAAAACAGCAACTCACGGCAGTCCCCACCCCCTTTCTTCACCACTCTGCAAATGCACTTCCCGGTGTGCTGCTGGTTGGGGGATGAAGTCCCCTTGGCTGCTGAGGGTCCTTAAGGATGAACAAGACCTCCTGTTACCTCCAGTAAGCCTCACACAGTTGGATTGCTGAGAGGTGGTCAGAGTCCATGCCCCAATTCTCCACCACTCTGCAAATGTATGCCAAAGACAGAAATGGAAGTGGTCAAATCAATTCTGACTACATATTGACAAAGCCAGGAAACATGTTAATAAAACAATTTCTGCATATCTCAGAGACCATAGCGTGGGCTCTATCTATAACAACAACCTGCGTTTTGATATGCATGCAATTTATAGAAGCTATAGAGTTCACTTTACCAATGAAGACATCAGGGTGTTTTTCACCAACCTGAAACTCTGCATCCTCTCTTATCTGTAGATAACATATACTTTCAATAAACACAAAGGCTCTATTCAGAGCCACCATATTGCCCAATTCTAAATAACACTTATTTTAAATCTTAAAAAAAAAATATATGTATTTTCCAGGGTCCCAACCAAGAGCAAAAATTCAATCCACAGCAACACATTAAAATGTATATATATTAATTTAAAACTATATAAATTACAAACACTTTGAAAGTGATTTTTCGACTGTATGAGTATGTAAACAACTGGATAAATAAGTCTGAGTAAGTCTGGAAGTACATATATCAATCTCTAAGTGAAAGTGTGCTTAAGGATAAAATTCTATAAGTAGACATGTGAGTGGATGCATGAGTGTCTCACAGGTGCATGAGTCTCTGAGTGTGTCTGTAAGAGGGTGCATGAGTCTTAGTGGGTCTATGGGTAGAACCATGAGTATCTCTGTGAGTATGTGAGTGGATGTGTGAGTCTCGAGTGGGTGCATGAGTGTCTGAATGAGTCTTTGAGCAAGTGCATGAGTCTCTGAGTGGCTCTGTGAGTCGGTGAATAAGTCCCTCAGTTGTTCTGTCAGTGAATGCATGAGTGTCTGAGTGGGTGTGTGACTGGTTGCATTAGTCTGTGAGTGGGTCTCTTAGTTGTCAATGGGTATGTAATTGGGTGCATGAATGTGTCAGTGAGTCTATGAGTGTTTCTGAGATTGGGTGTATGAGTCTGAGTGGGTCTGCAAGTAGGTGGATGAGTCTCTGAGTGGATGTGTGACTGGGTGTGTGTCTGAGTCGGTCTTTGTCTCTGACTGGTTCTGTGAGTGAGTGTATGCCTCTCTGAGTGGGTCTTTGAGTGGGTGTATGACTGTCTCACTGAGTCAGACAGTGAATGCGTGAGTCTTATCAGTGAATGCATAAGTGTCTGAGAAGGTCTGCAAGTGGGTTTATGAGTCTCCAAGCGATTCTGTGAGTGGTTTTGTGTGTCTCTGAGTCAATGTATGAGTGCCTGAGGCGATCTGTGATCGGGTGCATACATCTCTGAGTTGATCTGCAAGTGGTTGTGTGAGTCTCTGAATGAGTCTGTCAGTGGGTGCTTACATCTGTGAGTAGGTGGCTGACTTGGTACGCAAGTGTCTGAGTGGGCATATGAGTGGGTGCATGAGTCTTTGATTGAGTGTGTGACAAGTTGCATGACTGAGTGTGTCTGTGAGTAGTTCTGTGAGTCTGTGTCTGAGTCTCGGAGTGGTTCTATGAGTGGATGTAGGAGTCTGTGAGTGGGTGTATGAGTCTCACTGGGTCTGACAGTAGATACATGAGTCTCTGGATCTATGAGTGGGTGCATAAGAATGGTGTGTAAGTAGGTGAATGAGTCTCTGACTCAGTCTATAAGTGGGCGTTGTAGCAAGACAACTCTTTTGCTCACTCACTCATACTTGTCCACAATAAGAGTAATCAGAGTCACGTTATAGTTTAAAATGTTTATTTAAACTAACATGCTCTATGGTGCAGTACACGTGCCATTACCAGCAACAAAATGCATAAACACAATACTGTTAGCATTGTTACAATTCCATAGAACACAAATGGGCATGTATTTTTATAAAGACAGTGGAAAAGGATTATGGGACCTAACCACCCTCCCCATGGCAAGAAATAGTTTATTATAAAAAAGAAGACCTCTGGGCTTTGTCAGTAAACCCTATACCTCAAGGCCTAGATGAAAGGTTTACATCTCAGGAAAAGCACAGCTCTTCTTCCTGGAAAGGTCTCTCTCCATGTGTTGTAACAACATGCAGTTCTGCAATATTAAAGCACGATACTTAGTAGTGCAGCTGTGTGTCGTGTTATGTTTAGGTGCGTGGGACTGACCAGAACAGAATAACAAGGGGCATTGTTTATCAACCTTGTACATCGTGTGCAGTCTAAACCCCAGAGAACAGCAGAGAATGCGAAAAGCAGACAGTTCTCATGTGAAAGGCACAAACAAAGTCTTGCAAAATAAATGCATGTAGTAACGTGAGCAAAAGCATTCTCATGGCAGCGAAGCTCATGCTAACTTAGCAATGTCGACAATGAACCTACCAACCATACAACACCCTCCCCGTGCTAAGTCCATTGTATATAGACATAGGACCAAAACAGAATTCAGAAAGCGAGCGGAGTTCGAAAGTGCTTTCTTTTGAGAAGACAAAAATGAAAAAAAACATTTCGGGAAAAGAAATCGAAGAAACACTTTAGATGCATAAAAACCTGAGAGATGCCGTTGGTGCATTAGCGAAGTTAATCCATCAGAGTGTATGAACAGAAAAAAACAACACCTTCCAAAAGGACATCATTGTCGTTAGTAGAAAAATGAGATGCCATCCAATTCAGCAAACTAAATGACAAGTATGCTCCTCACAGTCAGGCGCCTCCATGAGCATCGCCGGATAACTTGCGTAATATTCAATGTAACTTTAATGCGGCACACGCCATATGGCAAATCCCAGAACAGTCCTGCTCACGGGCCATTAGGGGCCATCAACTGGTCGAAATCTGGGTCTGAACATGACGTATTGGAGAGGCATAAATCTAACGCCCATGTGAATGGACAGCGTAAACAAGAGAAAACTAGTTGCGCGCAAGTGAAGTAAGCAAAGCGGAAGGACAACCCATAAGTCACACTGAGCGTTGCTAGTGGTAGTGTACCAAAGCATCCATGCACACGGTCATAGAACAATTGCAGCCAGCCTGGTCTGTGCAGTACTACAAGTGTAGCAGTCATTGTGCAGCAGGCACAGTAGAAGCAGTATTCCAGCAGCTAATGACAGTAATAAAGGGAATCCACCAAAGACGCTGGAAAAGATATAATGAATGAAGGCAGGTATTACACCAATTATTGTCTGAAAAGAAGTCACAAGGCCAGAGCCAACAGCTTAAAAAAATGAGCAAGGCCGTGTGTATCAGATGCATTGGAAATGCGCTGTATGAGCTACCCAAAATGTTTTGGGAGGTTAGTATTCAGAAGGGACTGAATCTCGCTAGATGTTCTAGCCACCTGCAAATCGAATGTCTCGCACGCTGAAGTGAGGGGGACATCTTGTTGGAATAAAAGAGCTTTGAGCCTGCTCAATTTGTTGAAATCTGTTTTCAAAGTCAGACTGGAAGGCCAAATTGAGCTATCTAGCTTCCCACGCGTGGGAGGAAAAAGCAAATTTTTACAGCAAGTTACACGTTGTGAAACCGTTACTATGTACAGGATTCCAGCCAGTAAACCACAGCAATCCTCATTATTTAAAATAAGATAACTACCGTTAGTAAGCAGGGTAAAGGTGGAAGTTGCGGGGACTGGATTACCTTGTAAAACACAAGCAAGGTTTGGAGCTGACAAGTTACAAGCCCCGTGCAACTTTAAGTTTTTGCAAACAAGGGAATGACCTACAGTAGAATCACAGTCCTTCCCTGTCAGGTATACTTCCTTTCCCTCACGTAGACATCTGTACGTGAAGGGCAAAGACCACAACTCATGCAAAAACGCACTCCCCAGGGGTTAAAAGCGGCCAAGCGAATAATGTTTCATACAAGAGGTGAAATGAAACAACGAGAAAGGCAAAGATATAACCACATGAATTAACCAAGCAGCAGAGTCAGATTCTGCAACAGAGAAAGGCAAAGGGTCTAATCTTTCAACGTGTAAAAGAGTGTATGTTGCATCTTTCATAGACATAAACTGTTGTTTTTCAGTCAGATTGATTGGCAAAAACAAAGCAGAAGCATTTAGATAATTCCATGGGACTTTTTCCATTTTTTAAGTCTGTAAAGTCCATGCGAATCGCATCACTGAACATAATTGATTTTGACCATGGTATAACACAGATACATCCTCTTGCACAATATCAATCACAAAAGAAACAATATTATCCAAGGTATAAATGCGTGAAGACAGTGTGTTCATACTATTGTCAATTACAGCAGGGACCTTCTCTAAATTTGTTTGGTCAATTTGTGAAAGTTTCCATATGTCATTCTAAGCTGCGTAAATGAATCTCTTTGTTCTAGGAACCCTGGGTCCCAGTACAAAGTCAGCCATATTGATGTCACTGGACAAAAGCGTTGTTTAACGGAGGATAGTGTATAGTGCTACAACCACTGTTGACATAATTTCCCAACCGAATAGGTGGTAACCGAATGTGTGTTTGAAAAACGTGGTCGGGTCTATCCTCTGTATAACCAGGAGTTGTATTATAGAAACATAATTGGCAAACATTTGAATTTGTCTGCCATACTAGCCACCTAAAAGATCTTCATCAGAGAGATTTAAAGAGTTATTTTGAAATAAGGCTTGTGATACATCAATGGCAAAATGTGTGTATGCGCTCCAATTGTTCTATTCAGTTAAAGATGGATTGGCAGGGGCGTTCAACTTTTTTGCAGTTGCCAAACCAAACAAGTTGTTTGGTACACTGTATCATTCAAAAATATTATTTGTAACCGAATATAGACGTTCCTCTCCCGTGACCCCCCCCCCGACCTATCAGTACTCCTTCCTCTTGATAGCTATTTGAAGGTCTGAAGTAGAGTCCCCCGGAGGTAGCCGGACCCACACTTTTTGCCCTTATGCCTCGCCTTTTGTTTTTATTTGTTATTTATGTTAAACCTATGTATCCTGCTTCCCTAGGACTATCCGGAGCCATGTACGGGGCTGGGCCCCGGGAGTCGACTACTGCCTTAATAACTGTATGATCCTTTCTGAATCTAGCGGCCGGCCCTGGTGGTTGTAGGCCCATGCTTGTAATTGATTTATTGTTCAATAAAATTTTCAAAAAAAAAAAAATATTATTTGTGCTGGGATGAGGCAGGCACAGTGTAGGGCTTCAGTGACCCGCACTTGCCAGTTCTTAGAACCCCAGATAGATTTTAAATCAATGGTGGCCTTCCAGTGATCATAGCCCTGTACAGATAGATCATTTCTTAAGGAATTGGAATAAATTAATTTTGTATGGGTAAGCATATCCTTGGGACTCGAAGAAGAGTGTAATTTAAAATATTAGGACTCAGGTTGTGTCCTATCATAATTGTTGAAGTATGTAAATATATTTCTAAGGGTTTTCGCACTCCCCTTCACCGGTGTAGGGCAATATTCCTATTGCGTGTAATTAAAAACAGGTTTTAAAGTATTTTGTCTTATGCAGGAAATGATGCCCATAATGTTGTTAACAGAATACATTGGCTTAGTTGGCAGAATTTAAATATAAATCTTCAGCATTAAAAGCAGCATAATACTTTAACCCCTTGCATGCTCATGACGAGCTGGACTTGTCATAGCACACAGTAGTCGTGTGCTCATGACGAGAACAGCTCGTCATGAAACATCGCCTGGGAAATCCCTCTGGTGCGGGCACCAGAGGGATTCCCAAAAGAGCCTCGGGATATGGGGAAGCGCTTCCCCAGCTCCCGAGGCCCCCCCCCTGGTTTCCCTGAAATGGCGATCGTCGCGCACGTCACACTGACGTCTTTTCAGTGAAACCGAATCTGAAATGAGCCTGTAGGCTCATTCTGATTCCCTTTCTACGTGCTCAGGGGGCTATGTCAGCCCCTGAGCACGTAGAAAGACGGGAGAGGTATCGCTGGACAGGGGAGAATCTCCCCTCTCCAATGGTACCCCACCCACCCACCACCATTACAGCCTTTCTGCCCCCCCTGGGGGGCAGATGGGGCAGTAACCCCCAATCTGCCCCCCGGGGGGCAGAAAACCCACTAAATGCCAGGAATTTTATTTTGCACAATATGTTTTAGGATGGGGGCTGCCCAAAATGGGTATGCCAATGTCCCCCGCCACCATTACAGCCTTTCTGCCCCCCTGGGGGGCAGATGGGGACAGTAGCCCACAATCTGCACCTGGGAGAGGGCAGAAAGCCCACTTGCCACCAGGGATTGTTTTTGGGCATTTGTTTTAAGGGTGGGGGCTGCCCGAAATGGCCAACCCAATGCCCCCAACCCCCGCCACAACTACAGCCTTTCTGCCTCCCCCTGAAGGGCAGAAAGCCAACAATGAACCAGGGATTTTTTTGGGCTCAATTGTTTTTAGGGTGCCTGAAACGGGCACGCCAATGCCCCCACCCCCCACAAAAATGACAGTCTTTCTGCCCCCCGGGAGGCAGATGGAAGCTGTAGCCCCCAAACTGGCCCCCCGGGGGCCGCAGAAAGCCCACTAGAAACCATGGACTTTTTTGTTTCATTAGTGCAGGGGCTGCCCAAAATGGGCATGACAATACCCCCACCCTACCCCCAGAGAAATTCCAGTCTTTCTGCCCGCTGAGAGGGAAGATGGTGGCAGTGGCCCCTGATCTGCCCCCTGGGGGGCAGAAAGCCCACTAGGCGCCAGCGAGTACGCAGGCTTTTTATATGTGTGGGGGCTGCCCAAAATGGTCATACCAATGCCCCCACCCCCACAAAAAATAGCCACAGTCTTTCTGCCCCCTTTAGGGGCATATCAGGACAAACCCCCCTCCCCCAATTCCCCCCCAGGGCGGCAAAAAGCCCACTAGGCTCCGACATTTTTTTAGCAATGTGCCTACCTGTGGATTTTGGGCCCTTACGCAGCTGGCACGTAGGGAAACATAGCAAACCTGTACAGTTTTGAAAACTAGATACCCAGGGGAATCCAGGATGGGGTGACTTGACTGGCTCTCACCAGGTTCTGTTACACACAATCCCTTGCAAACAATAAAACTTTGTAAAAAAAACCACATTTTCCTCACATTTCTGTGGTGGAAAGTTCTAGAATCTGTGTGGATCCACAAAATTCCACAAACCCCGCGTAATCCAAAGTCTTCCAAGAAAAATGGTACCTCACTTGCGTGGGTAGGCCTAGTGCCCGCAACAGAAAACGGCCCAAAATGCAATGTGGACACACCACATTTGCAAAGTGAAAACTTTGGGTTTTTTTGCACAGTGCCTAGCTGTAGATTTTGAATCCTAGCTCTGCCGGCACCTAGGGAAAGCTAGCAAACCTATACATTTTTTAAAACTAGACACCGAGGGGAATCCAGGATGGTTGTGACTTGACTGGCTCTCACCAGGTTCTCTTACCCAGAATCCCTTGCAAACCTAAAAATGTGTCCAAAAAAACATATTTTCCTCACATTTCTGTGGTGGAAAGTTCTGGAATCTGCGTGGGTCCACAAAATTCCACCCACCCCGCGTTCCCCAAAGTCGTCCGAGAAAAATGGTACCACACTTGCGTGGGTAGGCCTAGTGTCTGCGACAGGCAAGGGCCCAAAACCTATTTAGGAGACATCAAAATTACCTATCAGAAAACAACCTGGTTTTGCAAGTTGGTCCAATAAATTTTTGGCCCCAGGCTTAGCGGCCATCTAGGGAAACCTACCAAACCCACACATTTTTGAAAACTAGATACCCGGGGGAGTCCAGGGAGGTATGGCTTGCCTGGATCCCCCAAATTTTCCTTACCCAGAATCCACTACAAACCTCAAATTTAGCTGAAAAAATCACTTTTTTCACACATTTTTGTGTGGGAAAGTTGTGGCATCACTGGGCTGACACAAATTTCCTACCACCCAGCATTTCCCCGGTTCTCCCGATAAAAATGGTGCCTCACTTGAGTGGGAGGTCCAAGTACCGGCGACAGGCAAGGTCCCAAAACATATTGAGGCGACCTCAAAATTGCCTATCTCAAAACAACTTGGTTTTACAAGGGGGGTCTCCGGGTTTTTGGCCCGGTGCTCGGCAGCCACCTAGGGAAACCTACCAAACCCACACATTTCTGAAAACTAGACACCCAGGAGATTCCAGGGAGGTATGGCTTGAGTGAATCCCCAACGTTTCCTTAAACAGAATCCCCTCAAACCTCAAATTTAGCTGACAAAACTCACTTTTTCCCACATTTTTATGTGGGAAAGTTGGGCTGACACAAATTTCCTACCACCCAGCATTCCCCTGGGTCTCCCGATAACAATGGTGCCTCACTCGTGTGGGAGGCCCAACTATCCACGACAGGCAAGGGCCCAAAACGTAGTGAGGCAACATCAAAATTGCCTATCACAAAACAACCTGGTTTTACAAGGGTAACACCTGGGTTTTTGGCCCCGTGCTCTGCGGCCAGCTTGGGAAACCTACCGAACCCACACATTTCTGAAAACTAGACACCCGGGGGATTCCAGGGAGGTGTGGCTTGCGTGAATCCCCCAACGTTTTCTTAACCAGAATCCCCTGCAAATCTCAATTTTAGCTGAAAAAATCACTTGTTCACACATTTTTGTGTGGGAAAGTTGTGGCATCACCGGGCTGACACAAATTTCCTACCACCCAGCGTTCCCCCGGGTCTCCCGATAAAAATGGTGCCTCACTCGTGTGGGAGGCCCGACTACCCGTGACAGGCAAGGGCCCAAAATGTAGTGAGGCGACATCAAAATTACCTATCTCGAAACAACCGGGTTTTACAAGGGTGTCACATGGGTTTTTGGCCCCGTGCTCTGCGGCCAGTTAGGGAAACCTACCAAACTCACACATTTCTGAAAACTAGACACCCGGGGAGTCCAGGGAGGGGTGGCTTGCGTGGATCCCCTAACGTTTTCTTACCCAGAATCCCCAGCAAACCTCAATTCTAGCTGAAAAAATCACTTTTTTCACACATTTTTGTGTGGGATAATTGTGGCATCACCGGGCTGACACAAATTTCCTATTACCCAGCGTTCCCCCGGGTCTCCCGATAAAAATGGTGCTTCACTTGTGTGGGAGGCCCAAGTACCCGTGACAGGCAAGGGCGCAAAACATATTGAGGCGACATCAAACATGAATATCTCAAAACGACCTGGTTTTGCAAAGGGGGTCCCCTGGCTTCTTGGCCCGGTGCTCGGCGGCCACCTAGGGAAACCTACCAAACCCACACATTTCTTAAAAATTAGACACCCGGGGGCTTCCAGGGAGGTATGGTTTGTGTGGATCCCCCACCGTTTCCTTACCCAGAATGCCCTTCAAACCTCAAATTTAGCTGAAAAAATCACTTTTTTCACACATTTTTGTGTGGGAAAGTTGTGGCATTACCGGGCTGACACAGAATTCCTACCACCCAGCATTCCCTGGGTCTCCCGATAAAAACGGTGCCTCACTCGTGTGGGAGGCTCAAGTACCCGCGACAGGCAAGGGCCCAAAACGGATTGAGGCGACATCAAAATTGCCTATCTCATAACGACCTGGCTTTGCAAGGGGGTTCCCTGGGTTTTTGGCCCGGTGCTCGGCGGCCACCTAGGGAAACCTAACAAACCCACACATTTCTGAACCAGACAAGTGAGGTACCATTTTTCTCGGAAGCCTTAAGGGAATGCAGGGTGGCTGGAAATTTGTAGATCCACGCAGATTCCAGAACTTTCCACCACAAAAATTTGGGGAAAATGTGTTTTTTTTGCCAATTTTTAGGTTTGCAAGGGATTCTGGGTAACAGAACCTGGTGGGAGGCAGTAAAGTCACCCCATCCTGGATTCCCCTGGGTGTCTAGTTTTCGGAAATGTATAGGTTTGCTAGGTTTCCCTAGGTCTTAGCAGAGCTAGGGTTCAAAAACTACAGCTAGGCACTTTGCCAAAAAAGGGTCATTTTTCACTGCGAAATTGAGGTGTGACCATGTTGTGTTTTGCGTTGTTTCCTGTCGTGGGCACTAGGCCGACCCACACAAGTGAGGTACCATTTGTCTTGGAAGCCTTTAGGAAATGCAGGGTGGCTGGAAATTTGTGGATCCATGCATATTCCAGAACTTTCCACCACAAACATTTGGGGAAAATGTGTTTTTTTTGCCAATTTTTTAGGTTTGCAAGGGATTCTGGGTAACAGAACCTGGTGGGAGGCAGTCAAGTCACCCCATCCTGGATTTTCCTGGGTGTCTAGTTTTCAAAAATGTATATGTTTGATAGGTTTCCCTAGGTCTCAGCAGAGCTAGGGTTCAAAAACAACAGCTAGGCACTTTGCCAAAAAAGGGTCATTTCTCACTACGAAATTGAGGTGTGACCACGTTGCATTTTGCGCCATTTCCTGTCGCGGGCACTAGGTCGACCAACACAAGTGAGGTACCATTTGTATCGGGAGACTTAGGGTAATTCCGATTTGTTAAGCAACTGTTATTACCTATTGACTTTTGATGCATTTCTGCCTTCCAAATGAAAGACATTGTGTAAAAAAGAAGTTATTTTGAAAAATGACCGATAATTCTCATGCTAGTATGAGTATTACCAATTTCGAAAATGTGCAAATATCTACTGTTTCTAAACTCTATAATTTGTTCCCATTTCAGAAATAAATAGGTATCTTTCATACCAATTTTTCCATGTATAGATTTCCACACAATAATTGACATATACCCGGTACATAATAAAAAGCCATTGCAAATTGCTGCTCAGTTTTTGTCTCTGGGTTTGTCGGGTTCGCGTCTCTCGTATGTCCGGGTCGAGGGTGACCTGAAATAATAAAAGAAACCATATTCCTAACAGCCTTATGTCCGTGCCTTCTTCGTTGGAAGTATCTAAGGAAGCGGGATTGTTTGGTATATATATATATATATATCTATATTCAGTGAAAAAACCATAGGTTTCACAGACGTTATAGTTAGGAATTAGCATTTAAAAAACCTTAGAAATTCAGTGAAAAAACCATAGGTTTCACACATGTTATAGTTAGCTGGACATTTTACTCGTAAAAAACCAATGAAATTTCCCCGTTATAGTTAGTTCAGCTAACTATAACTCGCGCGCCCGCAATGCACTGCTGATGACGTCACATATTACATCACTCATGACATGGTCAGTGACATCACTCATGACATCACTGATGACATCTCAAATGACATCACTGATGACATCACTGGTGACATCATCCAGTGATTGTGTGTTTTTGTGAAAATTATATATTTTTTTTATTTATGTATAACTCAAGGTTGATGGAAGAATAAATGGGTATATAAGTGTCTAAATGGATGATTTGTTTTTGAAAAATTGATTGTGTAACTGACTGATTAAGTGTATCTTAGTGAATACATGGCTTTGTGAGTAATGTTTAAATGTGTATATATCTGTATCAGTCTCTCACTTTGTGTATAAGTGGCTGCATGGGTTGGTGAGTAGCTACATGGGTGCCTATTTAGGTTATTAGTTGTTTTTTTGAGTATCAGTCTGAGTGTCTGCATGGTTCGGTGGGGGGTATTACGTAGTGCATCGGTGCATGAATGAGTGACTCACTGTTTGTATGTGTTGAACACAGCATGTGTGCAGGACTGTATGGGTGGATGAGTGTGTGTATGGGTGTGTTAGTGAGTGAATGACTGTCTCAATAGTGTCTTTATGAGTAACTACATATGTTTTAAACTAGTATATGTGACTATTGGTGTATATATGTGAGTATATGTGAGAGTGAGAGATTGAAAGAGTTCCTGTATGAATAAGTATGTGTTTCTATAAGTGATTGTTTAAAAGACTAAGTATGTGTAAGTTTCCGTAGAAGTAAGTATGGTGGTGTGTGTATAACTATATATGCAAGTAAATGTATGTTTGATTCTTTATTAGCATGAGTGACTATGTGTGTGAGTAACTCTATGGATGTGTGGCATTGTGTAACAGGATGTATAGGTGTATGAGTACATATGATGAGTGAGTATATGTATGAGTGACTGTATTGGTCTATTGGTGAATGAGTGGATGTGTATGTGGATCTTAGAATTCCTGAAGAGGTTGTTGTAACTGGCATTGGTATGTCCATTGTTTTGAAAATTTTAGTCTCTATTTTTGAATGTGTGTATCAAAGGTTATATTAGGGTGAGAGGAGGTCTGCCACTCTATCACAAGGATGATGTCATCAGTGATGTCATCAGTGATGTCATTTGAGATGTCATCAGTGATGTCATGAGTGATGTCACTGACCATGTCATGAGTGATGTAATATGTGACGTCATCAGCAGTGCATTGCGGGCGCGCGAGTTATAGTTAGCTGAACTAACTATAACGGGGAAATTTCATTGGTTTTTTACGAGTAAAATGTCCAGCTAACTATAACATGTGTGAAACCTATGGTTTTTTCACTGAATTTCTAAGGTTTTTTAAATGCTAATTCCTAACTATAACGTCTGTGAAACCTATGGTTTTTTCAGTGAATTTCTAAGGTTTTTTAAATGCTAATTCCTAACTATAACGTGTGTGAAACCCATGGTTTTTTCAGTGAATTTGCAAGGTTTTTTAAATGCTAATTCCTAACTATAACGTGTTTGAAACCCATGGTTTTTTCAGTGAATTTGCAAGGTTTTTTAAATGCTTTTTTTTTTTTTTATTCTTCATTTTTTTCAAACATATTTTTAATTTAATTTATTTATCTTTTATAAAGACTATGCTTTTTTAAAAAAATTTATTAATATTTTTTTTATATATAATTTTTAAAATAAACAAGTAAAATGTAATTCTATTTTTTTTTTTTTTTTTTTTTTATTACGCGTACCGTAAGCTTACGGTAAGCGTACGGTTTACGCAACGTCCGTAATCTATCCACGCTGGTTGCGTAGAGTAACGCACTTTGCGTAGCCGCGCGTGGGACGCGTGCGCGCTTACGCAACACGCGCACGTTACGCGGTAGTGCCGGGGAGTGACTGTTATGCGCATGTGCGGAAGCGTGTGTCTTTTTTACGCGCATGCGTACTTTTTGCCGTAAGCGTACCGTAAGCGTAACGTAAGCGTACGGTAGGTCATGTGATCTTGAAACACAACTTTTGATTGGTTGAAACTACTTTCAGTTCTAGAACTCTCCTACACCACACCCATTCCCCTCATTTCTGCTTGTGATCCCTTAGGAGAAGGAGCTGGTTTGTCTTTGGGATACGATGGCAGAACAGCAGAGCCCTTCTGAGAGTGAGGCTAGCACCAGCAGCACTGTCTTGAGGCAGAGAGCGAGGAAAGTAAAGCCTTCTTATGTTTGGGATTATTTTACTTTTCCAGAAGGCCAGCAAAAGGTGAATGCACCCTTAGTTACTTGCATTCTGTGTAAGCGTGTACTTTCTAGAGGTAATCCTGACAGGAAGTATTCCTTTGGGAATCACACCATGATGAGGCACCTCAAAGAAGTACACAGAAGGACACATGGTCATCTTTTTGGAGGTAACTCTTCAGAAAGACGAGCCAGTACATCCACAGCAGCTCAGCCTGGACCATCATCTGCAGGGCTGACTCCTTCTTCTGCAGGTCAGGTGAGCCCTTCATCTGTGGGGGGAGAATCTCCTTTTGCTGGCCCTCTGGAAATTAATCCTCGGTTTGCGAGGGTTGAAGTACGGTGCGCCACTTGTCACGATCTAATTACTTATAGGGAGACTAGTGTTTCCCTGGTGAACAGTAAAATAGATCAGCACACTTGTCGTACTGTCTAATATTCCCAATCTTTCTTTCCTCTGTCCCTGCATGAACACAACGGTTCTTTTAAGAGCCAACCTTATCTTTCATCTTTTTTTTACATGTTTTTAAAAACTTTTTTTATTTATTTTTTTACCGTACGCGTACGGTACGCGTAATTTTTTTTTTTTTTTTTAAAAAAACACTAAAAATAATTTATCACATTACAAGGTCTTTGAGAGACTACAATTATTACTATTGACTTACCATACTCACTCAAAGAAAAATTTATTCATTTGTTTTTTTAAAAAATAGTTTTTAAAATGGTTGTAGTTTACGAAAATTTTCTATATCGATCTGGAAAAAAAGAAAAAAGTATTAATATTTTTATAACAATTTATAATACAGTACACATATTTACATTTTTTACCAAAAAATAATTTTTGCCTTATTTTTGCTGTTTTCAGAATATATTGCATTTCACTATAAATTGTGAAAGCAATTGCATTCATCATTTTACAGCGGGCAAAAAAAATTAACAATCTCAAAGATTGTATTAAAAAAGCCCAGAATCTCTTCTCATTTAAACTTATCATTACAGAAATGCATATTATTCTAAAAAAATGTCATCTAAAAACAATACTTTTTTCTTTAAAATACCGTCTGATATTTTTGTTTCAGAAGTACATTCACAATAATATATCTCAAATAACTCCAAAATACATCTGATTTTATTTCCTTTAGGCCAAATAGTATTTTTTATTCTTTCCCTGGAATAAATTTCCAAGGGAAAACCATTAAAATTCTAAAGTTTAATCTGTCCAGATCTCACCGATTCTCTGTAACATTTTGGTTCACGAAAATTTTTTGAATAATTTATTTAGTCCACAATAGAATTGCTTACTTTTCCACATGGCCAAATAGTAATTTTTTAAATCATTTTTGAAAAAATTTCCAATGGCAGTCCAATAACATTCCAAAATTTAAAATGTGCAGAAGTTACCGATAATCTCTAAATTATTGGTTTTTCAAAATTGCATTAAAAATTTAAAAAGTCCACATTACAATTGGTTATCTTTCCTTTAGGCCAAATGATAATTTTAAAAATCTTTTTTCTACAAAATTGCAATGGTAATCCTGTAAAATGGTAAAATTATTTTGTCCAGATCTTGCCAAGTCTCTCTAAAATTTAGGTTTCAGGAAGATTAGATAGGAATTTGCTAAATCAAAAGGCAAACGTTGTTTGAAAATCAATTGGGAATCATTACACAGTGTCCATCCTTTTTCACATTTTAGATAAACTGTGTAATGTCCAGAAGTAACAGTAGGTCCATCATGGAAAATTATTGCAACAGTTACAAAAGTTTTTCCTGAAATTGATAATTGCTGTCCTGTAAACTTCTTTATTAAAGTATCCAATTTTGATCCATCAGCTCTACATCGTTGCATCATTAAAATTACATACTGTCCGTATTCCCTTAAAATTAATGTTGATAACATGTCAGAATTACACTCACCACATTTCATGCTATGATTAGCATCTTTAACTAAGTTTGCAAAAGTGACTGTTTTACTCTCTGGCAATGTCAAATAAATAAACCTTTCATTATCAACAATAGAACCACTTATATTATAACAATTATCACAACTATGTTCCCATTTATAAGAGAGACCAAAAAAAATGTCAATGGGAACTCCTTCTTCTTCCACTACCTGAAGAAAATACATCAAAAATTCGTGAGCATCTTGCTGTTCATTTTGAGAAAACTGTGTTCGTCCTGAACATACATCTAAAAGTTTTCTAATATCAGTAGCACTTTCTATTTGAGTTTTATCTTTACTCAGCTTTTGAAAAAGGAGACTGAGCTCTGAACAGAATCTTTTTCCCTGATTTATTATTATCTGCTCTTGCAAACTTTCCAGATAAAAAGCAACATTCAGCACTACATTTGCGTAGCAGTTGACACCAGAGCTATTTTCAAAATGACATCCTACAACCTGTTCTTCATTTTCCTTATTCTTTCTGCTTGCAATTACATCACTCCTCTTTTTTTTCCTCCTCTCTACATCTTCATTACAGATATTCTCATTTCTCCTTTTACGAGAAACTACACGTTTCTCCAACACAGGATACTGACCTAAATGAGGAGCATAGCTTCTTCTTAATCTATTATACTCCTTTACACAGTTTGTATCAGCACTAACTTTTGAGTCATCGAAGTCTATCATGAATAAACCTGATAATGTTTTGACTCGTGACAAAGCAACATATGCCATACCTTCTTTGAACACACTAGATCCAATGTTCACAAATGCACAATCTACAGTCAATCCTTGAGACTTGTGAATAGTTACAGCATATGCTAGTGAAAACGGAAACTGCTTCCTACGTACATATAAGTCTTTCACAAGCATGAAACGAACTGAACAACGACAAATGTCTTTAACTTCCTCTATCTGATCAAATTTTATTTTTAACCATTCAATTCCATCTTTTTTCTGATAATTAATAAAACCCACAACTCTTCCCATCGCTCCATTTACTAAGCCTTTTTCAACATCCAAATTTCTCCTTAAAAACACTCTACAGTTCATGCAAACATATAGATTTTTTTCTAATCCTGCTGTTTTGGAGATGTTCTTCTCTAGTGAGTCCAATTTATTTTTCAGTTTGCCTGTTACTGTGACAGTAATTCTTCCATCCTCAATTTTGTCCACTGCTTCCAATTTCCTGATCTCTTCCTTTTCCAATTTCAAAAGCTCCTCATTAAATATTGAGCATTCACGTAGAGTTGGCATTAAGCAGATGACACTTTTGTTTTCTGCAATATTCTTGTATATTTTCTCTGCAACTATTTCTTCCTTTGGAAATAAGTTATGTAACAGCCGACTCTGTAATGCTTTTTTCCCAACTTCTGTGAGTAGTCCAATCCTGATATCTTTCAGAATACTTCCATATTCTTCATCGTTTGCTTGCCTCATATTAGTTGTAAGTTCCTTGTACTCAAAGAAGGACCAAATATTTGTATTTCCAATGCTTCCCAATGACTTCTTCGTGTCTTCATGTGTCACAGTATTAAACACTGGTTGTCCTTTAACCGGAGTAAGTTGCAAAAGATCCCCAAAAACTATGACGTGTTTTCCACCAAATAACACGTCATAGTCTGTCTTCAAAATTTGCTGCATTCTTAAATGCACAAAGGCAAGCATTAAGTTTGATACCATGCTCACCTCATCAATAATGAGAACTTGCATCTTCTTCAATACTCTTGAAACTTCCAAGCATGCTTCTCCAGTTAGCTTGTTGAATTGTATTTTGTTCTCATGCTCCACTGGTAACATTAGCAAACGATGTAAGGTGATTCCTTTTATGTTATATGCTGCTAACCCAGTTGGAGCAGTAACCACACAAGACAAAGTAGAATCTGTTTTTTGCTTTAGGTAGCTTCTGATGACTTTAATTAGGAAACTTTTTCCAGTGCCAGCTTGTCCGCTTACATACATCCTGATTGGATGAAATGATGTGCATGAGCACTCTTTTTTTTCATGTAGAAATCCGTGATCAATTTTGTTTTTGATCTCTTCATAAATTTGTTGCTGCTCTTGATTCAGTTGTCTTTCCAAATTTTCTAAGTCTATAAATTCTTCTTGAGCTTGATTCATAGCCGTTTCCACTTCATTCATGGCTATTGATGCTTCATTTTCAACGATTGGTTGTCCTAGGGGATCTTGACTGTATGTTCCTGAACTTTGGCTGTCCTGAGAACTGTCTCTAGCTATTTCTGCTGCAATTGTAGTTTCCTGTTCAATTTCTTCATTTAACATTTGCAGATAAGTTGAGAATGTACTGCATTGTATGCTGTCTTTGCAAGCATTAAAAGAATCTTCATAGCTCTGGAATTCTCCCAGTAGTTCATCCTCTGAACGCCATGGTTTAAACAACTGTAAAAGAGCCAAGTAGTAAAATTCTTTCTTGTCGGTAGTGTCGCAACTCAGCTTCCGGTGATTTATCAAACTTCCTTTGGTTTGCTTCACCAAACATCCTTCTTCACCAACGACTTTATATTTTCCATTATTGATGTCTTCTGCAGCTTTCCGTGAATAAATGTAGTTCTGCAGCACTTCATAGAGACACATGTTCTCCAGATGATGACTTCTCTTGGGATAATATGTGTCCAACATGTTTGTTTTCAATATATCTGTACTTTCAGGTTCGAACTGTGCCAAATATTCAATTTCTCCAACAGATTTCAGTACCCGATTTCTCATTGCTGCAAGGCCTAAACTTGCCCAAATTATTCTTCTTGACTTCGAGTAGAGACTTGCAGAAGATAATCTATCTGAACATTCGTAGGATCCAATTTCTCGATGCGATAACATCTTCAAACTGAAACTGTACAGCTTCTTACTGACAGTCTTCTCGTGAGAAATCTCTTCCCACATTTCCTTCAATTCTGTTTTTTCTGATTTCGTAATGTAAGACGTTACATATCGAGCAACAGCAATGGAATTGTCAGCAACATACTGTATATCCATGTTAGCGTTCCACATGGATAAAATGACTGGGTTGTAGTCATTTATATTTTTTGATTCTTCTTTTCTTTTAAGGTTGTAGGTATTCTTAGGTGATTTTCTTGTGATAGTATGTCTCACAGCTGACATAAAACTGTTGACTCTTCCATTTGTAAGAACAGGTCTAGGAAATCCAAATCGACATTTAGTGTAGTATTTTTCTTTGCTCTTGTATTTCCGTCGACAGTATTTTCCACACCGATGACTTTGGAAACGTAGAACTTGCTCCTTTAACTTGTACTCTTCTGTGCTTTTAGGTATAGCACATGTTGCATATTCTTCAATGTAAGATAACACTGCTTCATCAGTATCTGTTCCAAACTTTGGGGCATCCTTGATCCACAGCAGCATATGAATATGAGGAGCACCTCTTGCCTGGTACTCTTTTCTCCAAAAGAAATCCACTACTTCTCCAAGGGGTGGATTTTTTTTATTGCAGATGAAGGACATCATAGCCTCAAATCTATGATTGAAATATCTGCAAACATTAACCGGATCCAATGAGCACAGTTCTCCTGCTGTCTTGTATTCGATGTTTTCAATGTTTGAATTGGCCTCTCGTAGAAAATCCAGTAAATCATCCCAAGCGTACTCGGCGCAGCTTAGGGTAAGGAACCATGTTGGTGTTCCTAAATTGCGTAACATGCATTTTAGTTCACCATGGCGTCGGTACCAATATTCATTTGTCCCACGCTGACAAGCCATCAGATTGATCAGTTGTGTTTCCAAATGATCATCTCGGTGCTGCACTTTCTCCATAAAATCCTTAGCAGACACATTTTGTAAATGTACTCCACTTTTTAAAATGTGATTTACTGCATAAGACAGTGCAGACAAGTCGCTTTCAAATAAAAGATGGAACAAATAAGGGATACTTTGTCGAAATCTGGGATCTTCAGCATATAGTCTTGTAGTCCGATACTCAGAAGCTGGAATCTGTTCCGGACGTTCATCGTATCGTCCTCCTTTTCCTTTAGGAAACAGCTGGGGAAAACATCGAGCTTCCAAGCTCTCCTCCCATACACTCACGGGATTTCCTTTTGCTTTCTTCATCTGAAAGAGATCAATATTGTCTCCCATAACTTCTTTCGAATGGAGAGGATGTATGCTAAAATGTTCATAAATTTCTTCTTCCTTTGACTTGTCCACTTTTTCAATTTGTCCACTTGGTGTTTCTGTATCTCCTTGTAAATCTTCTTCTTCTTCTTCTTCTACTATATAAATTGATTCATACCATTTGTTATTTTTTTTCAAATACAAATTTGCTCTTTGTACTTTCCGCACATCTACCAGCTCCTGCCAAATCTTCTTATTCTTTGTAGGTACACCATTAACCAGAATAATTAATGGTTCAGTTTCCAAAGTATCCGCATCAATAGTTTCCATATTTTTTTTCAAATCCAAGGGCAAATACACCACTCTACCTTTTAAACCTCTCAGTAAATCTGAAGGAGGTAATTTACCAGTTTTGGGCTCCATACGTACTATGGTCTGGAACGGATGAACACATTGAATGAGTATAGACTCATATGTATTTAATTCAGAAAGTTCAGCAGGAATAGCATCCAATTCTAAATTATTATGTACAGCTCTGGTCGGCATTCTATTTTCCTCTAACTTGTTGTAGCAGTATTTACAAATACGCTGATCTTCACCCAATTCAAAACAATTTTCAAGAAATATATATGTTGCAAAATCCATCCACTTATAATTATCTTCATTTTCACTCTTTCTGTAGAGATCAACATTCCTAGTTTGTTTTCTATAATGAGTTCTGCGGCAACAAATACAAGTAACATTTGGTCTTTCATTAGAGACTATTGCAAATTTTGTTATGTGATCATTAAATGTCTTACTTACACAAGGTTCTACATTCTCTTCCACTTCTGCCTCATTTACTGTGTCCTTCTCTGCACTGTTTTGTTCAGGACCAAAGTAACAAAACTGAATTTCATCAACAACCTTCTCTACATCTGATACCGTTCCTCGGAACAGAGCCCTATTCAATTCATTTAACTTTATTGCTGGACTTTTGGCAAAATACAACCGTCTCACAAACTTTCTCATTTCAGTATGATGAACAGCCAGCATCCTAAAATGATGGAAAACACTATTGCACACTTTTCTAGATAGACAAGCAAGAGAATGACCCTGCAAACCAGTATTCTCTCTCACTCTGCATGGATCCAGACTTTGAAGCACCTTAATCTTTTGTTTTACACTTTTTTTACTATATTCTCTTAGAAACTCTCGAAATCTGTCAATAGATTCCTGACGCACAGTGCAAATACTACTACAATTCCAAGTGTACACTGGGGCTTTAGGACGTCTCCCCATTGCCTCATCTGCCATCACTTGTACCTCATCTCTTGGAACCATTATCTCCTTCTCCATTATGCAACCATTTTTTACTTCGTATGAACGACCTCTGGTGTCAACTGCATGCAGCAAACTATTACTTTGAAAATAGCTCTCTTCATTAAAAAAAGGTTCACTACTTGAGCTATGCATCCACTTTCCTAAAAACACTTTACAAAAATTTGTTCTGTTCACTACTCTTTTGCTTTTGCTTTGTGATTTCAGTACATTAACCATTTTATCTAATGTACGCATCCTATTCAAAATTAATATGAATAGTTTCCTTTTTAATTCTAATGCTTTTGCTGCAATGGCTTCAATTTCTTTTTTTCTCTTGTAATATTTAGCCTTTTGCTTATATTTCTTTATATCCTTTATCAAATTGGACATAACTCTTCTCTGAAACATTTTTCTACGTATCTCTTTAAATGCTGTTTTTCTGTTTATGTTAAACTTTTCAATTGCAGAAGGTATATTTGCATTAACTAAATCCTCAATTTTTTGCTGTTCTGTAGGTTTTTTTACATTTTTCCGACAACAGACATTTTGTACATTTTTCTTTGTTTTGAATAATTTGTTTATAAATTGTTTTTTTTGCTTACCAGAAGATTTTTTCTTTTTCCCTACATCAGCATCTTCTACTAACTTTGGTCCTCCAGTTGTCTTCAAATATAGTTTTTTTTTTAGCGTTTTTTGAACTCGAGATTTTGTAGGCATCTTAAATTTTGTTCACTGTTCTTCAGCAATACCTGCAAAAAAACTAAAAAAAAAATCCTTTATTGTATTTAAATATATTACTACATTTCTTTTCACAATAGTCACAAAACGAAATTTCTTTGCCAATTTGAATGCACACAAACTCCTCATTTTTTTTGGGCAAGTGAAAATCTGTATAACAAACTGTCACATTATGAAACCAAGCTGTTTTTTTTTCAGACCACCACCGTGTGTATTCTCTGTGACTGCCTACACTCCAGCAGGGGCAACCAGCCTTAGTGATGCTGAATGTATTTGCATTACAGACTTAAACCTGAAAACCCCACTCGCTTCTAATTACTGTGCATGACTATACATGGCAAGCACATGGGTGTGTGCTAAACCTCTGCTTCTTCCCCCAAAAATTCGCTCCTCTTTTCCATCTACTGCAACTGTGAAATCACCAGAGCAAGACGCAATACATTTCTGCCTATAATTCTTCTATGCACACAGAGTCATGTTTTCACATTAGTGCCAAAACGAAATTTCTTTGCCAATTTGAAAGCACACTTACTGCTCTTTTTTTTTCGGGCCAAGTGAAAATCTCTTTTTACACTTTGAAATTACTTTTACAGACTGACACATTCTGAAACCTTTTTTTTTAAATTTATTTAAATGCACATGTCCAAGCTGTTTTTTTTTCAGACCACCACCGTGTGTATTCTCTGTGACTGCCTACACTCCAGCAGGGGCAACCAGCCTTAGTGATGCTGAATGTATTTGCATTACAGACTTAAACCTGAAAACCCCACTCGCTTCTAATTACTGTGCATGACTATACATGGCAAGCACATGGGTGTGTGCTAAACCTCTGCTTCTTCCCCCAAAAATTCGCTCCTCTTTTCCATCTACTGCAACTGTGAAATCACCAGAGCAAGACGCAATACATTTCTGCCTATAATTCTTCTATGCACACAGAGTCATGTTTTCACATTAGTGCCAAAACGAAATTTCTTTGCCAATTTGAAAGCACACTTACTGCTCTTTTTTTTTCGGGGGCAAGTGTATATCTCTTTTTTCAATTTGAAATCACTTTTACAGACTGACACATTCTGAAACCTTTTTTTTAAATTTATTTAAATGCACATGTCCAAGCAGTTTTTTTTTCAGACCACCACCGTGTGTATTCTCTGTGACTGCCTACACTCCAGCAGGGGCAAACAGCCTTAGTGATGCTGAATGTATTTGCATTACAGACTTAAACCTGAAAACCCCACTCGCTTCTAATTACTGTGCATGACTATACATGGCAAGCACATGGGTGTGTGCTAAACCTCTGCTTCTTCCCCCAAAAATTCGCTCCTCTTTTCCATCTACTGCAACTGTGAAATCACCAGAGCAAGACGCAATACATTTCTGCCTATAATTCTTCTATGCACACAGAGTCATGTTTTCACATTAGTGCCAAAACGAAATTTCTTTGCCAATTTGAAAGCACACTTACTGCTCTTTTTTTTTTCGGGCCAAGTGAAAATCTCTTTTTACACTTTGAAATCACTTTTACAGACTGACACATTCTGAAACCTTTTTTTTTAAATTTATTTAAATGCACATGTCCAAGCTGTTTTTTTTTCAGACCACCACCGTGTGTATTCTCTGTGACTGCCTACACTCCAGCAGGGGCAACCAGCCTTAGTGATGCTGAATGTATTTGCATTACAGACTTAAACCTGAAAGCCCCACTCGCTTCTAATTACTGTGCATGACTATACATGGCAAGCACATGGGTGTGTGCTAAACCTCTGCTTCTTCCCCCAAAAATTCGCTCCTCTTTTCCATCTACTGCAACTGTGAAATCACCAGAGCAAGACGCAATATATTTCTGCCTATAATTCTTCTATGCACACAGAGTCATGTTTTCACATTAGTGCCAAAACGAAATTTCTTTGCCAATTTGAAAGCACACTTACTGCTCTTTTTTTTTCGGGCCAAGTGAAAATCTCTTTTTACACTTTGAAATCACTTTTACAGACTGACACATTCTGAAACCTTTTTTTTTAAATTTATTTAAATGCACATGTCCAAGCTGTTTTTTTTTCAGACCACCACCGTGTGTATTCTCTGTGACTGCCTACACTCCAGCAGGGGCAACCAGCCTTAGTGATGCTGAATGTATTTGCATTACAGACTTAAACCTGAAAACCCCACTCGCTTCTAATTACTGTGCATGACTATACATGGCAAGCACATGGGTGTGTGCTAAACCTCTGCTTCTTCCCCCAAAAATTCGCTCCTCTTTTCCATCTACTGCAACTGTGAAATCACCAGAGCAAGACGCAATACATTTCTGCCTATAATTCTTCTATGCACACAGAGTCATGTTTTCACATTAGTGCCAAAACGAAATTTCTTTGCCAATTTGAAAGCACACTTACTGCTCTTTTTTTTTCGGGGGCAAGTGTATATCTCTTTTTTCAATTTGAAATCACTTTTACAGACTGACACATTCTGAAACCTTTTTTTTAAATTTATTTAAATGCACATGTCCAAGCAGTTTTTTTTTCAGACCACCACCGTGTGTATTCTCTGTGACTGCCTACACTCCAGCAGGGGCAAACAGCCTTAGTGATGCTGAATGTATTTGCATTACAGACTTAAACCTGAAAACCCCACTCGCTTCTAATTACTGTGCATGACTATACATGGCAAGCACATGGGTGTGTGCTAAACCTCTGCTTCTTCCCCCAAAAATTCGCACCTCTTTTCCATCTACTGCAACTGTGAAATCACCAGAGCAAGACGCAATACATTTCTGCCTATAATTCCTCTATGCACACAGAGTCATGTTTTCACATTAGTGCCAAAACGAAATTTCTTTGCCAATTTGAAAGCACACTTACTGCTCTTTTTTTTTCGGGCCAAGTGAAAATCTCTTTTTACACTTTGAAATCACTTTTACAGACTGACACATTCTGAAACCTTTTTTTTTAAATTTATTTAAATGCACATGTCCAAGCTGTTTTTTTTTCAGACCACCACCGTGTGTATTCTCTGTGACTGCCTACACTCCAGCAGGGGCAACCAGCCTTAGTGATGCTGAATGTATTTGCATTACAGACTTAAACCTGAAAACCCCACTCGCTTCTAATTACTGTGCATGACTATACATGGCAAGCACATGGGTGTGTGCTAAACCTCTGCTTCTTCCCCCAAAAATTCGCTCCTCTTTTCCATCTACTGCAACTGTGAAATCACCAGAGCAAGACGCAATACATTTCTGCCTATAATTCTTCTATGCACACAGAGTCATGTTTTCACATTAGTGCCAAAACGAAATTTCTTTGCCAATTTGAAAGCACACTTACTGCTCTTTTTTTTTCGGGCCAAGTGAAAATCTCTTTTTACACTTTGAAATCACTTTTACAGACTGACACATTCTGAAACCTTTTTTTTAAATTTATTTAAATGCACATGTCCAAGCTGTTTTTTTTTCAGACCACCACCGTGTGTATTCTCTGTGACTGCCTACACTCCAGCAGGGGCAACCAGCCTTAGTGATGCTGAATGTATTTGCATTACAGACTTAAACCTGAAAACCCCACTCGCTTCTAATTACTGTGCATGACTATACATGGCAAGCACATGGGTGTGTGCTAAACCTCTGCTTCTTCCCCCAAAAATTCGCTCCTCTTTTCCATCTACTGCAACTGTGAAATCACCAGAGCAAGACGCAATACATTTCTGCCTATAATTCTTCTATGCACACAGAGTCATGTTTTCACATTAGTGCCAAAACGAAATTTCTTTGCCAATTTGAAAGCACACTTACTGCTCTTTTTTTTTCGGGCCAAGTGAAAATCTCTTTTTACACTTTGAAATCACTTTTACAGACTGACACATTCTGAAACCTTTTTTTTAAATTTATTTAAATGCACATGTCCAAGCTGTTTTTTTTTCAGACCACCACCGTGTGTATTCTCTGTGACTGCCTACACTCCAGCAGGGGCAACCAGCCTTAGTGATGCTGAATGTATTTGCATTACAGACTTAAACCTGAAAACCCCACTCGCTTCTAATTACTGTGCATGACTATACATGGCAAGCACATGGGTGTGTGCTAAACCTCTGCTTCTTCCCCCAAAAATTCGCTCCTCTTTTCCATCTACTGCAACTGTGAAATCACCAGAGCAAGACGCAATACATTTCTGCCTATAATTCTTCTATGCACACAGAGTCATGTTTTCACATTAGTGCCAAAACGAAATTTCTTTGCCAATTTGAAAGCACACTTACTGCTCTTTTTTTTTCGGGGGCAAGTGTATATCTCTTTTTTCAATTTGAAATCACTTTTACAGACTGACACATTATGTAACTACAACAAAAACAATTCCCATTTCTATTATTCATTTCTTAAGTTACCACATACATCCCCTCTCAAACTGTAAACTCACCTTTTAATTTAGTTAGTTGTGAAAGAAATGTGGCACTCAAACAGCAGATTATCAGAGCCAGGATCTCTGTTGTGTTCACCTCTCTCCTCTCAGCAGAACCAGATAATGGCAAACTTTCCCTCTATTTTTCCACACATATACATGTAAGTTTCAAATCTCAGTGCTTCCCCCTTTTTTTCAAATGTAATGACACATTTCTATTGGTTGAAAACGAACCCTTTTCCAAAAGTACCCTTCCCCCAACTTGACTTCTGCCTAGTACCCTTCCCCCAACTTGACTTCTGCCTGCTACCATAGCAACAGCTCATGGAACACTGCTGTGTGCAGTTAGGTCAGAAGTTCGACACACAATGTTTCAATTCCACAGAGCAAGAGTGCTTGACTTTTCAAACCTAACAGCAAATCCATAGTACTGTTCTTTGGTTACACATTTTTTTGTACCAATACAAAACATGCTTCTATTAATTTTCACATACAGCCTAGTTTTTATTCTAGAATGGTATGAAACAGCCAATCAGTTCTTTTTGTTTTGAAAAAAATATGTATGCCTCCATTTCCAAACTGTCTTTCTTTTCATATTGCCATTCTACTGAAAGACACCTCCTGAGTGCATCCAGTTCTCCTTTGAAGATGTTCACAGTGTGGATTGTAGGGCACAGCTATGTCTTCTGGAGTGAAAAGTTTGCAGAGAAAACAGATATGGTGAGAGACCTTGCTTTGCCAAATGTAGACATTAAATGGATTGGTCAGAGAGGGTTAAAGTGGCACCAATTGATGCCATTGGTGAAATCCTTCATGCAAAACCAACACCCTGACCTCATAATAGTGCACTGTGGTGGAAATGACCTAGGCACTTTGACTGGGGTAGGTCTGGAAATGCTTATGAAGGACACCTTTGCACAACTGTTTTCACTTTTCCCTAAAACTGCCTTTGTGTTTTCCAACATATGCCAAAGGCAAAAATGGAACTGGTCCAATCATTTCTGTCCGCAGATTGACAAAGCAAGAAAGCACGTCAACAAATCTGTTTCTGCTTTCCTCCGTGACTATGGTATGGGTGCCATTTACCACAACAACTTGCGTTACAACATGCAAGACATTTATAGAGGAGATGGTGTGCACTTCAATGATGAAGGGAACAGAGTCTTCCTCTTGAACCTTAGACTCTGCATCGGTACTTACTTGTAGGTACCACTAAAAAAATGACTCCATAAACACAACAGCTCTTTTTAGAGCTCCCTAATTTCTAAACTCTTAAATCTGATTTTCATTTATTTATTTTTTTTTTTTTTTTACCGTACGCTTACCGTAAGCGTACCCCGTGATTTTTTTTAAAATCAATTAATGTTTTTTTTGTACTTTTCTGTCCTTCTTTGACCCCCTTACAAATGTTAGGGGGTCTGTAACTCTCCTCATTGCCCCCTTTTCTTCTTTTCACTCTTTTTTTTTTCAGAGTGAAACAGAAAATGGCGGCCGCCGCTTCCTGGTTTCGGCCGATTCGAATGTTTACTAAGATCTAAGAGCCAATCAGAATCGCGCTCGCGCACGCCACCGTACGCTTACCGTAAGCGTACGGTAAGCGTACCGTAAGCGGGCTCAGATATATATATTGATTTAAAGGCTATTTTCTCAGAATCTACTGAACAGATTTAAACCAAACCTACAAAAGGCACTTCCTTGACCTAGGGACTACCTCTCTGCCAAATTTTGAGTAATTCTGTTCAGCCGTTCGGGCTGTAGCTCGTTCTAAAGGTCCTATGGAAAAATGCATGGGAAAAACGCGTTTTGGGACCCCCCTTTTATCTCAGCCCCCGCTTGACGGATCCCCCCGAGACTTTCAGGGTAGGAGCGGAGCGTAGCGCCCCACCTATTTTGAGAAATTCGCGAGGATTCGTCGACCGGCGCCAAAGTTATTCAAAATAGAATGTTGAGGTTTTCCTATGGAAACGTGGTCCTAACTATAACTACCTACTGGCGACCGCCAGTAGGTAATATATATATATATATATATATATATCACCAAAACCTCCTCCTTGCGAAAAGAGCAGAGGCCACGCAGGGGAATCTTGGAAGCACTTAAATAAAAACTGCGGCAAATGCATTTCGGCCCTATCGGCCTTCTTCAGTGCCAAAATAATGAGGAGGCTGCCAACCACTGCATTATATTAGTCCTGCCATGTCTCCATTGGTGGAAACCCGCTCCTCCTCCATCAGATGATAGCTCACCCAAACGCAGTTCACGGGATACTGGTGAACTACATGTCCCAGGATGCACTTTTGCCGAGGTAGGTGATGCGTGGGGTCAGTGTAACCAAGTGGTCAGCGGCAAGCAGCATCGCGGTGTCAGTGAGAGCCAATATCCTTTAAAGTTCAAATTCAAGCGCCTCCTCGGGTCCCCAAGACCGCTGCAGCCCCCAAGTTGAGGATTCGTATAGGCGGGGGCAGAAATGGCAATCCATTCCGCCCAGCACGAAGTCAATGACCCCAATACACTGCCTCTTCTTTTCCCAGACCTGGAGGCAGGCTGAGACCAAACCAATACCTTGGAAAATCACACGAAACCGCCGTAGCAGAAAACAGTAATGTCTCAGCCAACTTGCACAGCGGGGGCCTCTGAATCGCGTCACTGGCTGACGCGTATCAAATCACCAAAACCTCTTCCTTGCAAAAAGAGCAGAGGCCACGCAGGGGAATCTTGGAAGCACTTTAATAAAAACTGCAGCAAATGCATTTCGGCCCTATCGGCCTTCTTCAGTGCCAAAATAATGAGGAGGCTGCCACCCACCGCATTATATTAGTCCTGACATGTCTCCATTGGTGGAAAACCGCTCCTCCCCATCAGATGATAGCTCACCCAAACGCAGTTCACGGGATACTGGTGAACTACATGTCCCAGGATGCACTTTTGCCGAGGTAGGTGATGCGTGGGGTCAGTGTAACCAAGTGGTCAGCGGCAAGCAGGATCGCGGTGTCAGTGAGAGCCAATATCCTTTAAAGTTCAAATTCAAGCGCCTCCTCGGGTCCCCAAGACCGCTGCAGCACCCAAGTTGAGGATTCGTATAGGCGGGGGCAGAAATGGCAATCCATTCCGCCCGGCACGAAGTCAATGACCCCAATACACTGCCTCTTCTTTTCCCAGACCTGGAGGCAGGCTGAGACCAAACCAATACCTTGGAAAATCACACAAAACCGCCGTAGCAGAAACCAGTAATGTCTCAGCCAACTTGCACAGCGGGGGCCTCTGAATCGTGTCACTGGCTGATGCGTATCAAATCACCAAAACCTCCTCCTTGCGAAAAGAGCAGAGGCCACGCAGGGGAATCTTGGAAGCACTTTAATAAAAACTGCGGCAAATGCATTTCGGCCCTGTCGGCCTTCTTCAGTGCCAAAATAATGAGGAGGCTGCCACCCACCGCATTATATTAGTCCTGCCATGTCTCCATTGGTGGAAACCCGCTCCTCCCCCATCAGATGATAGCTCACCCAAACGCAGTTCACGGGATACTGGTGAACTACATGTCCCAGGATGCACTTTTGCCGAGGTAGGTGATGCGTGGTGTCAGTGTAACCAAGTGTTCAGCGGCAAGCAGGATCGCGGTGTCAGTGAGAGCCAATATCCTATAAAGTTCAAATTCAAGCGCCTCCTCGGGTCCCCAAGACCGCTGCAGTCCCCTAGTTGAGGACTCGTATAGGCGGGGGCAGAAATGGCAATCCATTCCGCCCGGCACGAAGTCAATGACCCCAATACACCGCCTCTTCTTCTCCCAGACCTAGAGGTGGGCTGAGACCAAACCAATACCTTGGAAAATCACACGAAACCCCCGTAGCAGAAACCAGTAATGTCTCAGCCAACTTGCACAGGGGGGGCCTCTGAATCGCGTCACTGGCTGACGCGTATCAAATCACCAAAACCTCCTCCTTGCGAAAAGAGCAGAGGCCAGGCAGGGGAATCTTGGAAGCACTTTAATAAAAACTGCGGCAAATGCATTTCGGCCCTATCGGCCTTCTTCCGTGCCAAAATAATGAGGAGGCTGCCACCCACCGCATTATATTAGTCCTGCCATGTCTCCATTGGTGGAAACCCGCTCCTCCCCCATCAGATGATAGCTCACCCAAACGTGTACTCCGTCACCAGCTTCCACGTTGCTCGAGAACAGACGAAACAGACCCAGATGTCAGTGCAAGTATTTCTGTTTATTTATCACCCAGCACTGCCGCCATTACGCGTTTCGGCCTTCCAGAGGCCTTGATCACATATATATATTCACTGAAAAAAACACAGGTTTTAGGGATGTTATAGGTAGTTGGACATTTCACTTGTACAAAAACAGAGAAATTCAGCCATTATAGTTAGTTGAGCTAGTTAGATAAGCTAACTATAACTCCCGCCCCCGCAATGCACTGATGATGACGTCACATATTACATCATTCATGACATTGTCAGTGACATCACTGATGACATCGCAAATGACATCACTGATGACATCAGCCACATGATAATCTGATGCACCTCCTCACACCCTAAGTTGGTGGATTAAGTCCTCTTGAATACTGAGGGTCCCTGGGGGCCAACAGGCCCACCAGGTACCTCCAGTAAGCCCCACACAGCTGGATTGCTGAGAGTGGTATAAGGCCACGTCCCCTTTTTACACCTCTCTGCAAACGCAACTTGTGGTCTGTTCGTATAAACCTAGCCCTGGGCTATTTTTATTCCCTTGTGGCAATCATCAGAACAGTTTTTGAGAACCTAGAGTGCTGAATGCAGTCAAGTACCTTCTTTCAGATGCATATTTTGGCAGATAAATCCATTAAATATGTCCAATGTGTTTATGTATTTTTTATGTGCTATAATCTACATTAGTACAGTGGTATGTGTGGTATATACCCCAAATGTGCATTTAGCAGTGTTCAAGTGTCTGTAATATAAGAGTAAATTATATGAATTACTGGAAATACAGGATTATTCATTGGGGAGGTGCAACTTTCTATTATACTGTGGGCTTGGACAAAAGCTCTGATAAATTGTTCATAACAGAGATTTGGCTGTCAACATTGTTGAAACCTCCTTCCCAGTTTCGAAAGTTTTAGAAGAAGAAGTGCTTGGATTCTGTCTTTCCCTAAATGCCCAAAAGCCGGTTGTGGGCTTGCTGATTTATAGACCACCCCGGCCAGCTAGGATATTTTTTAATCCTCTCAATGAAGCTATCTCTCAGGTTATTTTGTGATTTTCCCACTGCGTCATACTGGGACTGTTCACCCGATAAAGAGACACACATCTAAATTAACGTTATGTCCTTGTTGGGACTCTCTCAATGGGTTGCCAAGCCACTCATTCGGTGGGCTATACTATCGGTTTGTTTTTTTCTAATTTCAGTTTAGTGACCTTACTCCTCTGGCTTCGACTGATTACTATTGGATCCATTTCAATTGGCTTATCTAGCCTCAGGGCAGTCCAGGGACTCATGCTGCCTCGCACTTGACCAGATTTTTCTTTAGAGCAGCTTGCTGCTTGTTCTGGAAAACAACAAACTGATCCTTTCAGGCTCCATTGATTCTGACACACAGAAGGTTGACAACTGGCTGTGCACTACAATGGAGAACTTAGCTCCTGCCCCAGGTCATGCACCTAGAAGAAGTAGGATTTCGACCCCTTTCTCTTGCAATGAGCTCAGGCAGGAGAGAAAACTAGGTAAATGGGCTAAAAGAGAATGGCAAAAGAAATATAATGCAGAGCCGAAAGCACTGTATGAATTGGCTCTTTAAAGTTCTGTGATGCTGATAAACCATTCCAAGAGAGAGTGCTATGAAGGTTGGATCAAAATGGCAAGTAAAAAATCAAAAGCAATTTTTAAGAGTGTATAAGATTTTTCAGATCCCTGCCCCAATTCCCTCTTAGCTTTGGGAGTAGAAGTTAGTAATTCCAATATGAGCGCCCTCCTAATAAGTCCCTGGCTAAAGCTACTGTTTACTCCAGCAGGAAGCAGGCTAAAATTCTTTTTTAAAAAGCCAAGTGCAGACATGGACATTCCAGACAACTACAGGCCCATTTGCCTTTTGCCTACACCATCTCGGAATTACAATAGTTAAAACATGCATCGATGACTTAAATTATTTATTAAAAGAATGCAATGGACTCTTCTTATTACGTGGATGCTCACAGCTGGAGGGTGCTGCTCCATTGCCAGATGCTGTATGTTGTGGTGGGCAGAATGCCAACGGAAAAGACAAACTGATGAAGTGGGCTAACTGTACATATGAGTGTATTTTATATTTATGAACTTTACTCAAGACTAGCCTAGCACCTTAAGATATCTGTAAACCAGACGGAAAATCAAGTAAGAACCCAATAGATGCTGTAAGGTGATTCTGATCACAGTCACCACCATTTTTTGTCAATTGCTCCTGCAGCCCCACAAAAACAGTAAAGTTTGTTCCTCTCACTGAAAACTAAAGCAAACATTAGCTGTGCATGCAAAGTTGGTCTCCTCAACAAACCAATAGAATATGGTTGATGAAACACGCTTGGTGCTCGTTCAGATAAAGTTAAATTATGCAGCTGAGCCATATTTTACTAAAGACGTTCTTTGGAGTTGTACTCATGTGGTTTTCACTAACGGTATTTCATATCTGACCTGCAGATAACTGTGTGGAGTTCCAGAGAAACAGTTCTTCCTTCAATATAACTGCAAACAGCACATCGCCAGTCATTGAATTTTGGGAGTAAGTGAGCTTTCGTATGCCTGTGATTTATGGGTCTGTTTGCAATTACTCAGTGTTTGACCTACTGTGGCTATTAAATACTATAAGAAATCGAGTATTTGATTGAGGGGGTGAAAATCCTACTCAAGCAACAACCACCATCCTTGTCAGGCCGAAATACAAATGTCACTTAATTATCCTGTGCTGAATTCCCTGGCAGCTTGACACAAAAGCAGTCAGGCTCAACTTAATGACAATGTGTAAAGTATTTATGCAGCAGAAATGATATCAGAACGACAAAAATCCAATAAGTAGAATCAGAATTATGCAATTTTAAACTATTAGGTAAGTGTAGTGCCAAAAAGCACTATTTGGTGCTTGGTCATCTGGTTGTGATAAACCAGGGAAAATTCCCAAGTTCAGGCCGACCATGATGGAGTGAGGCCGGATACAGGGACCAGGTTAGTCCCACTAAATAAGCTACCTTCTCAAAATCCGACTCAAAGAGTCTAGTTTGCGGTGGAGGCGCTTAAGACGAGCAGGGAAGGCATCATAAATGGTCATCGCTGTAGGGCAAAATGCAGGCCTGGCATTGGTGGATGGTCGTAGTTGTAGTGCGAAGATCCAGTCTGGTTTTGCTGGAGCTTTGCGTTGGCTGTCACCACGGGCTGCCGTTGCTGTAGCACAAAGTGCAGATCTCGTTGTGCCGTTCATCGCTGACGGTCGCTGTAACATGAAGAGATGGGTTCACTGGAGCTTTGCGTTGTAGACCGTCGTGCGTGACAAAGCTTTGGCGTGAATGAGCCCGTTTGCGGTTGAGAAGAGGCCTAAACTTTAGGATTTCAATTTTTTTTGCAGAAGAGTGCACTCTGAAGCCAGCCAAGGGTCCTGGACTTTGGGAGGCACCTCTTAGGGATCAGGGACTCACTCTAGCAGAGGTCAACTGGACTCAGGCAGGTCCAGTTGTAGGCCCAGTTGTGGTAGACCTCTGGAGCTTGTTGACCTCTGGAGCTCCAGCCAGCACCCATCCTGGCTGCCTGCAGGAGGCAGACATTTTTTCTTTTACCGTGGGTACCCTGGTGGCACCCGGGACACAAACAACTTTTTAAATGTTGAGGGTGTGGCCCTGCGATGGGATCCTGCCATTTCTCTTTTTACCATGCATGCCCCAGTGCCATTCAGGGCACCCACATCATTTTTAAATGTTGAAGGCTGCGGCAATAACCCAAAATGGCTTGGGGAGGGGGCCACCTTCCCAATAAAATTAAAGTGGCGTGGTTCACCAGACCTTTAAAATCACTCAGGAAGGGGGACTGCATACCCCCTTCCCCAAAAATAAAGCTTGCGTCACCCCACGGGCCAGGGCCAAGCCCTGGGGGCTTACGTTTCAGAAGTGCAGGGTTTTATATAAAACGGATAGGGCTGTGTAGCCCCCTCCCTGCCCCTTAATTGGCCTGGGGAACACATCCCCAGTGCCAAATACATTACACATACAAAAAATAGGAGGGACTTTGCACAGACCCCCTCCCTGAGCCTTCAGAGGCCCCAGGGACTCCTTTCCCCAGTTGCCGTTTTTTGTTTAAAAGGACAGTGAGGCTGTATGGCCCCACTCCACAACCCCTTCTCATGCCCTGGGGACCCCATCCCCAGCAGCCAAAGCCAATTACAAAGGGTAGAGAGCATGGGCCTCTCCCTTTTCAAGCCTCTCTGGGCCCGGCAGGGTAATCCATCCCCCAGGGACAAAATGTAATAAAAAAGTGTATGGGGTGCACCTCCCTCACCAAAGCCTATTAGGCCCTGGAGATCCCATCCCCTGGGGCCGAGTAATTAATAAAAGGAGGGGGATGCATGCCCCGGTGATTTAATAGGCTTGGGGAGGGGGCCACCTTCCCAATAAAATTAAAGTGGTGTGGTTCACCAGACCTTTAAAATCACTCAGGAAGGGGGACTGCATACCCCCTTCCCCAAAAATAAAGCTTGCGTCACCCCACGGGCCATGGCCAAGCCCTGAGGGCTTACGTTTCAGAAGTGCAGGGTTTTATATAAAACGGATAGGGGTGTGTAGCCCCCTCCCTGCCCCTTAATTGGCCTGGGGAACACATCCCCAGTGCCAAATACATTACACATACAAAAAATAGGAGGGACTTTGCACAGACCCCCTCCCTGAGCCTTCAGAGACCCCAGGGACTCCTTTCCCCAGTTGCCGTTTTTTGTTTAAAAGGACAGTGAGGCTGTATGGCCCCACTCCACAACCCCTTCTCATGCCCTGGGGACCCCATCCCCAGCAGCCAAAGCCAATTACAAAGGGTAGAGAGCATGGGCCTCTCCCTTTTCAAGCCTCTCTGGGCCCGGCAGGGTAATCCATCCCCCAGGGACAAAATGTAATAAAAAAGTGTATGGGGGTGCACCTCCCTCACCAAAGCCTATTAGGCCCTGGGGATCCCATCCCCTGGGGCCGAGTAATTAATAAAAGGAGGGGGATGCATGCCCCGGTGATTTAATAGAACCTGGGGACCCCATCCCTGAGCCTTATTAGGCCAGGGAACTCCATCCCTCGAGGCTGTATTTATTTTAAAGGTGGGTCTGCGTGTCCCCTCTCTTTGATCATATTAGGTCCCCATAGACCCTATACTTTGGGCCCTTCACAGTGAAAATTAGGTGCCCCATTGCCCACCCAAGGCACCTGCCAAGCATATGTTGGGACCTTACCTTTGGCACATCCATGGCACCCTCGGCCACAGCCAGATTCCTGCAAGCTGTGGGACTCAGCATTGCTCCCCCCTGGCGGGAGCAGCTATTTATGCTGCTCATTCCAGGCAGGAGCAATCTGTTGATCTGTTTCCATGCTTACATCACTGGGGCAGGGAAAAAGATCTCTAGTCTGATCCCATCCAGCGGGATCAGACGTTGTGTGTGCCAGTGTGTGCAGGAGAATACTGTGTCCCGGGTGTGGGCTCTCTACGACAAAGCAATTGAGTTGTCCCCTGGGGATAGTGTCCCTGGGGCAATTAAAGACTCAAGCCAGCACAGCCCCTGCCTTCTTAAAATATACTTTGGGCCCTGGGAGATGGGGTCTCTGGGGCTGAATACTGCTTGGGGAGGGGTTCTGCATGCCCCCTCCCCAAAAACCTTAATTGGGCCCTGGCGATGGGGTCACCGGGGCTAAAAATGGTGTAAGGAGGAGAGCCATTCAACCCCCTCCCCATAACTAGTTTGGGCAACAGGAGAGGTGCTCCCTGGGAACATAAACATCTTGGAGAGGGGGTTGCATGCCACTCTCCCCTTTCATACACATGGCCCCAGGGATGGGATGCCCAGAGCCATAAATGGGCTGGTGAGGGGGGCCCTGCAGATGCATCTTCCCCTTATATAAATTATAAAATGGCACCCACCATTTTTTTTTGCCTGGGCCCCCCCCCCATAGAGCCAGAGACCACCTTATATTATAATTATAAAATCCAGGCGAGGGGACTAAACATATTGGTTTCTCTGCCCACAGCAGCATGGGCAAAGAAACCTGTGTTTGCTTTCACTTGGCAGAAGCATTTTTAAATTTCCTACCAAGCTGGAGCAAACAACAAGTCCACTCCCAGTGGGTGGGAGCTGTGAAATTTCTCCCACTCACTGGGAGCAGGCTTTAGATATGTTTCCCTGCCCGCACTTATGCGGGCAGGAAAACAGATCAAAATATCAATCCTGCCTGCATCGAGCAGCACAGTAGCTTCTTCCTGTGGGCGGGACCAATGGCAGCTCCTGCTACACTCTGGGGAGCTGCTGGAGGATGGGGCCATTTGGGCTTCCCTGCAACCATCATTGAGAGTATGTTAGGTTCACTGGATAGGCACTAGGGCACCCACATCTCACAAATTAAGTCCCTGGGGATGGGGTTCCCAGTGCCTAAATGGGCTAGGGGAAGGTGGCCGCGTGGCCCCCCCACCATTTTATTTAAATAATGGGGAATGGGGTCTTCAGAGCCTAACAAGGCTGGGGGAAGGGAAGCTGTGCAGCCCCCTCCCCTTTATTTAAATAAGTGACCCCATAGGAATGGGGGTTCCCAGGGTCGATAAGAGCTCAGGGAGGAGGGTCATGCAGCCCCCTCTCCCTTATTTTTAGAAATGGCCCTAGGTGATGGGGTCCCCGTGGCCGAACAAGGCCCTAGTGACCCCCTTTCCCTTTAATTAACAACAAACAGCCGTGGGGAATAGGGTCCTCAGGGCCTTATCAGGCTCAGGGAGGGGATACCAAAGAGCCCATGGCAAGGTGGCCGCACTGAAGTGCAGCCCCGCTGGCCGTGAGCTCAAAATCTATACAGACTCCTGTCATCTGGCACTTTGGAATCTAGAAAAGTGAAGACAACGGCTGGTGAATGGTGCTAAAAGCAATAGACGGTGAGAGTTTCTGGATGTGGAGGATAGAATACCAAAATGCCCCTGGCATCGGGCGCTGAGACCGCAGACCGTGAGAAACAAGATAGCAGTGACCGTGGTGTCTGAATTAGCCGCTGCAGGAAGAGAGAACATACAACCTCCCTCTAATGACCTCACTCTAACGGCTGGAGTGCTGACCATTGGGACAGACCCTTGAAACAGACAGCTGCGGCTGCGCTCTTTTGGACACTGGGTGATACGGAACCCCGAGTGAAGGTAGAAGAGGGAGCCTGTGCAGACCCAGGGTGAGCAATCATGAGCAGGTCAGTGATGCACACTGCTGTGAAAGAGATGCTAGGGGTGCTGTAGCAGCAGGTCTACAGAGTAGCCATGCTGGGACTGCGTGACCCAGTGGCGACGTGGCTGTGATGCTCAGCAGGAGATAGCTGGTGGGTTAACATGGGCTGCAGAGGATGCATGGTAAGATCTCTGCATGTAGAACGGCCCTGGAGGGCTCCTAGCCCAGGGCCAGGAGTGGTGGTGCTGAAACCAACAGCTGACCACTTCCTGATTGGCTGCACCACTGAGGGCTCCTCTGGCCATGCGGAATACAGCCGCGAGGGAGAGAATGTTGGAGAGTCGGACCAGCACTTGGATTTATTCACAGTGTGAGGCTGCAGTAAAACTCGTACACACTGAGAGCAGAAGGAGTGGGGAGTGGGATCAAGAAAATGAGCCAGGGCTTCTCCTGATCAGCAAAGACAAGGCTATGCTGGACCTTAATATATAAAGTGGAAGCGCTCAAGGAAGAGGCGTAAGCACACAAGCTGAATGCAGGAAATTGACAATTGCACACGTGGCATAGCAGGAGAAAAAAACACGCCGGAAAAAAAAACAAAAAAGGAAGGCAGGAGGGGAAAAACCCATAAAAAGAGACTACTGTGATGAAATAAAAAGCAAGACATCAGGAACACGAGCTGGGCCTAAGTGTGAATGTAGAACTTGGTGTGAGGGCTGGCTGAGAACGGCAAGATCCGCCAGCTTTAAGTTTGAAGACACCCGGGGTAAAGGAGCGGTAGGCTTTGATTGTGTAAGCAGTGAGATAGTCGATATAATAGATGGCTTCAATGGGAAAAGCAGACAAGTCCCAGCCCAAACTAACATTAGAATCCAAGAACGGCCCTTGGGGAGCAGATGAAACACAAGCTGAACCAGACATGGAGAACCAAAGTAGTTCTCTAGAAAGCACCCTACTTACGATGCAGCTGAGTTTGCTGACTATGGATGGCAACATTGATCGCCTCAACTTAAGAATGAATAGTCTCACAGCAAAATTGGATCAACATGCAGCCAGGTTAACGGAGGCGTAGCAACAGATTTCAGCTTCAGACGATACAACGCAGGCCCTAAATGAGAAATACCTTAACATGGAAATAGTACTCACCCTGATCCAGGCCAAGAATGAAGATCTGAAACCTCTCTCTAGGCGAAATAACCTACGAATAATGGGAATCCCTGAAACAACAAACACCGGGAAACTAGAGCTATATATTGAACAAATGGTGTCAGATATTTTTGGATCTGATATCTTGTCGAAGATGTTGGTGGTAGAATGTGCTCATCAATCCCTAACACCACGACCTCCACCGGGGGCAATCCCATGGACAATAATTGCAAAGCTCTTAAATTATAGGGACAGGGATGCGATCCTGCGCTTGGCGAGAGAAAAATGGGACATTAATTATCAAGGTAGTACGGTGGCCTTCTTCCCAGATTTTATGGCAATGGTACAGGCAGCGCGGAAGCAATTTCCTGTGAAGAAACGTCTACAAAAGGAAGAGATTATATATGAAAGGCTTAAAATTGAACACCAAAGCGAAGATATGATTTTTTTACACCCCAGGCAGGGATTGACTATATCAAGCTTTCCTCCAACAGGCTAAAGAGGCCAGCCTGCAAATGCAGACTCATTTGATTAGTGCCCATTTGAGGAGGGTGGGGGCTCTCACCACCTCATTCTCGCTGGGTTGACAGGACTTGTGAGAGTCAAGGTGAATATAACAAGCACAGTGGACATACCTGGCAGTGGAGAGAAGCCTGTAGGGCCAACACATCCAGGGCAAATGTTGTATCTGTTCGCACTACCTCGAATGCATAGTGAAACAAGTAATGTTGCTGGACATAGCATTCATTACCCTTAGGGAAAGTGGTGGTCTCTACTAGCAAAACCTAAAAATGTGTAACGTGCCAGATCTGACACACCTCACGGCAACCCCCGGTCCTTGGGTGGACATTTGTGTTGTACCTGCCCCCTTGGGGTATCACCCACATTAGTTTACAGATGTTAAAGGCACTGAGTTGCGGTTCTTTACTGTTGCAGTTGCCATACTCAGATGTGGATAAGTTGCACAGGAAATTCTTTCACATGATTGGGATGCTGAAGTGGTGTCAAGGACGTGTTTTCTCTGAGCTTGCTCGAAGTTAGAAGGGTCCACCCCCAGACAACTCCAAGTCTGAGTATTGTTATGACACAGACTATTAGAGTGGCCAGGTGGGGGAAGGCTGTTGGGAAAGCCACAGTGGGGAAGGAGATATGTAAGAAAATCAACACTGTGAGTTAGACTGTCTAATTCTTTATCAAGTATCATTTAATGCTTAACACTGGCTAATGCATTCACCTGAAAGCTGTCTTAGTTATGGAATGAAGAGAGAGAACAAATCTAGAATAGAAAACATTGGGCATGTTAAACTACAGACTATGTTCTATTACGTACATTGTTTTATCACACATAAATAAGAAAGACCATGTAATGAAGCAATAAACCTACCACTGATCACTCTTTACTTGGCTGTTATGGTGCACAGCATCACTGTAATTGCTGTGAGGTAAAAACCCACAAGGGACAGCTTTGGTATTGTTTTTTCTTCACTGTACTGTGAACTATTTATACATCTATGATGAGCAGAACCTGCCACGCAACTTTATACACAGTCAAAGTCTATTTTGTATTTATTGTATCCTTTTGGTAATATGACAAAAACGACGTGCGTCGTATCTGAATGCCAACAAAAGTTAAAAAAATGAACGGTTCAAGTCTTAGGGAAGGAAAGCTCTTACCGCGAAAAGTGGAGCACTTCCAGTTTCCCACCTGCACTGATTTTCCAACTCGTACATGCCAGCTTTCATCCAAGGCCTGGAAATCTCCTTGACGCTTGACCGCCGTTGGCGCAAAAATGACTGGAGTCTCACTGCCTCAGCTTCCAGTATGGGGAACGGAATAACAAGCCCAGAGAAAGGGGTGGGGTTTCATTTTATAGGCGAGCCCCACCAAAGCTGGCAGCCACGTTAGCTGACGTTCTAAGAGGTGGGACTTATTGCGGCGGCCTGTGATAGGAAAAGAAACAGTAAACAAGAGAACACCTAAAATGAAGGGAACAGCGTGATACTGCGCATCCCTCTAATAGCTCCACAATCCATGTCCCAGACTAGGTGTATTCTGTCTTTATGTGCCAGGAACATATGGAAAATGGAGAGAGCGCCACCAGTAGCGCACTGTGAAGTAAGTGCTATGGATTTTACCACAGGGAGACCGTGCCACAAAGCACTTCTGTAATAAGTTGCATTGTGCTCAGAGCTACCACCAGATTCCAGATGTGGTGTGGCAGTAGTGCCCCTAGAACCACTGCTCATGGCCATGAAAAGTGGATGGGGGAGGGAGGTTTGCATGGTAAAATCATTGCCAAAACCTGGAACAGTACAACGCTAGGTACTTTCCACATCACAGACACAGCAGCGACATCAACATATATGACCCAAGTCCCAGAGGCAAGAACCCATCTCAATGATCTCCTGGAATGTGCATGCATAAATGACCCCTGCAAACCACAACAAGAACTGGCTTATCTTGACAGGCATAATATAAAAATAGCGCCTTTACAAGAAACACATTTGACCACACAAGCAGAGTACACTGTGGGAGGGGTCTTGATCTTGATTAAGAAAGGAGTTTTTTGAAGTGACTCACATGCTTACAGATGACATGGGCAGATATGCTATTGTAGGGGGGTACTATATGGTTCCAAGATCACATTTGGGAATAAATATGGTCCTAACATGAACAATCCCCAATTTTATGCAGGATTGTGGAGTAGGTTGCCCTCTCTTCCACAATCAAAGATTATTTGTGGCATGGACCTGAACGTGCCACTAGACGCAGCATACGACAGATCATCTGGAGTGTCCGGGCATAGAAGACAATCAGCCAGGGTGCTATTAGAGTGTATGGAAGAGTTTCAAATAGTAAACATATGGTGACTGCACAACCCAGAAACAAGGGAGAGCACTTTCATGTTATCAGTGCATGCCACTTGGTCCCGGCTGGATTACTGGTAGGGGACCGGCGGCATCAGCAACTGAATGGTGGGGGTCCAGCATCTTACCAGAAGTCTATCAGGTCATAAGCCAGTTAAGTTGATGATGATGGTCCCTACACACAAGCCTGCTAAATTTCTCTGGACATTTAAAGCCACTGCCCTACTGGACCCGACATATAAGGAACCCTGTAAGGGAATGTTTTGAAGTAAACAGAGGCTCGGTGACAGGAGCAGATGTTCTCTGGGAGACCTTGAAAGTGACAATAAAGAGAATATGTATCAGTACATACGCGGGCATCTTAAAAGACATACGCACACAATTACAGATGCTGCAAAAAGGCGCTAGGTCAACGTCTGAGCAGACACATTGGGTAAAAACCATGGCTGCTATTGGAGAGCATCTTACACAATACAACAATATGGCAGAGAAAGAGCTCTGCTACATGGCACAGAGCCAGGTGGCAAGGGCATATGGAGAGGGTAGTCGGCCAGGATGGACATTAGCTAGCAGACCACGCCCAGATAGTGCACCATATAATGTAGTATATGACACAGACAGTAGAGGAACTGATCACTATGATGTACAAGTAATATTGGATACCTTTTCGGACTTTTATGGCTCCCTATGTGCATCTTGTGGAACAGCCGCCACAGTAGAAATATTTAGATGACATCGCCCTTGCTTGGCTCACAGGGGGGCAAAGGGAATACCTCTCACGAGCCCCTGACATCGGATGAAGTACGGGAAGAAATACGATCATTACCCAATGGGAGGGCACCAGGGGCAGATGGGCTAACGCTAACTAATGAATTCTACAAGGAGTTTGCGGAATTGATAACACCATATCTCTTAGCCATCTATGAGGAGGCCTACATTAAACAGTTCCTCCCACCAACATTGCGGAAGGGCTATGATAGTAGCATTATTGAAACCAGATATACAGCCCGAAAGGACTAGTAAGATACTAGTGACGATCATGGCTATCAGGCTCCGGCCTCTGCTCTGATCTAAAATGTAATATTACCAGACCAGTCAGGCTTTATTCCAATGCACTCCACCATGCACCACCTACGCACAATATAAGTTGGACCTGGAGTTTGAGGCAGCAGCAGTATTTCTAGAGCCTTTGTCTCTATAGCCTGGGGGTATTTATTTACCATACTGGGATGCATAGGAATGCCTGACTTGTTCATCCAGTGGGCGAGACTACTATACTAGGGTCCAGTGGTGAGAGTCCGCATGAATGGGCACACCTTGGCGCAGCCGACTATAAACAGTGGAACAAGGCAGGGTTGCCCCCTCTCCTCAATCCTATTTGCTATGTCCATGGAACCACTCACATGCGTGATTAGGCAATGACATGCAAATGCAGCGTTGAAATTCCGACATCGCCCCATAGGCATTTCAGTGTACACAGAAGATATGGTTATATACGTATAGCTATATGCTATTTTAAGAGAGTACATTAGATTTGAGAGACACTCTGGTCTAAGTAGTAACTGGTGAAAGTCCATGGTACTTCCGGTGACCCCCTTAACTAAACCCCACAACTTGAATACCCGCTAGAATGGAGCACTGAGCCGGTGAAATACATAGGGATATGTATAAACAGGGACCCTGAAGTGGTGGTGTGTGAACATTTTGGCACAGCAATAACAAAACTAACTAGAAGATAAGATAGAGAGGTGAATTAAGCTTCCATTCCTCAGGAATGTACTCGGGAAAGGAATTAAAGGGGCTGGAAAGACCTTTACCCGATTCATGCTACCATTCGCTGCTGGTAAATGCAGAAACTTTATGCTGCACCCCCTGACCTTTTGTATCTAATTTAGATAAGACAGCACTTAGGTAAGAGCACAACTTAAAGTTTGCTCTTATTAATTGCAGGTCACTCACTAAACATAAAATTGAAATCTGCAACTACATTTTAGATAACCACCCTGATGCCATGTTCCTTACAGAAAACTGGCTGAATGGGGACTCTGCCCTGGACATACTAGAAGCCCTCCCTCATGGCTATGGCATCCTTAGACAAGACCACCCCGTTAGGCGTGGAAGAGGAATAGCCATCATTTCCCACCTGTCATTAAATTGTACCATGGACAAAGCTGATATAGAAAATGCCGAAGCAGCGCACTTCACTCTAAAGAGGGCAAGTGATCTTATTCTGAACGGTCTCTTGATATATCAACCCCCGGGCTTGGCTACTAACTTCACGTCTAATCTTGCAGAAATAGTGATGCAACCAGCACTACGCCATAACAACTTTATGGTGCTGGGTGACTTAAATCTACATGTGGAGGATCACATGAAGAGTGAGGTTCAAGCACTATATAAAGAATTGGCCACCTTACAGCTAGAACTTAAGTCCGTGGTCCCGACACATCGGTCGGGTCATGTGTTATACCCCATTTTCTTGAACCATTAAGAGCTAGTGGTTGAGCCCCGACCCCTGTCCCATGGTATGACCACCATCTTGAGGCCTTCTATATCCCACTAGGCAAGCACCGACACACACAAAGAAGAGGCCCTGCTTTCCCACGCAGAAAATGGACCAGTTTCAATATTGAGAGTTTCACCTGCGCCTTACAGAAAAATCTACCACTACTGGGTAACGAGATTAACATGCCCAACTCAGCAGTGGATTAGCGGATCACGGAATCACTGGATGTAGTTGTACCGTGGACCACAAAGACTCCTCAGAGATGGTCCAAATCAGCACTGTGGTATAATGAAGAGCTCAGAATCACTAAACAAGGCTGTAAATGCCTTGAGTGCAAATGGAGGATAGATTCCTCGAAAGATAATAAGGTTGCTTATAAGTCATAACAAAAAAGTACCACTCCCTGATGAAAAAAAGGCGTGCCACCTACTATAAGGAGACAATAGAAATGGCACAAAACTCCTCTAAGGAACTATTTGCTATCCTCACAGACATATCCTTCCTAGAGAGGACACTGATTCTGCCTACCAGCTTCCCTGAGCTGTGCAATCGGATTGCTGACTTCTTTCTATTCAAGCATCCAAAATATACAACACCTTACCTGAGGAGGCCTGTAACGGCCCTATCTCAAAGCCCGAGAGATCTACTGAGCCCAGGATTAACCCTCTCTGGGAATTTCTGTCCCACCCAGTGATAGATCTGAAGGGGGTGGCCCTAAGTATTACATCTGGCACGCCAATTGACCCAGCAACGGCGAGCAGAATAAAGGAGGGGCTAGATATGATACTACCCTATTTGCAGCAACTGCTGGAACTATCCTTTAAATGTGGGGGGTCCCGAGGATTTGGAAACACAAGATTGTTCGGCCTTTGAAGAAAAACCCTCGGCCGACCCGGAGCTGCTGGAAAATCTTCGTCCCATCTCTCTACTCCCTTACATTTCTAAAATAGCAGAGAAGGTGGTGAACAAACAATTAGTGGCATACATTAATCAGCATAATCTTCTCCACCCCACGCAATCTGGGTTTAGAGCCACATTCCGAATGAGTCAGCACTTTTCTTCGCCACGGAGTCACTGTGGAGGCGCGTGGATGCCGGTCAGTTGGCGACCTTTGTCCTGTTGGACCGAAGTGCAGCATTTGACACTGTATCCCACAAACTACTCTTACAGCAATTACAGGCATGCTTCCTGGATGGAGAAGCGCTAAAGTGGATGAGGTCCTTTCCACAGGACCGTAGTTTCCAGGTTGCACAGCATACGCACATATCAACATTCTTGCCACCCTCACAAGGTGTTCCACAAGGCTCTATTTTGAGCCCTACCCTTATTAATCTATATATCTGCCCTCTGGCAGATATTGTGGAAAAACACAAGATCACTATAGTGTCATATGCGGATGATACCCAGCTTGTAGTGACCCTAGCCCAGGACTCAGATGAGCCACCAACCCAGTTCTCCTTCTGCCTAAAAGACCTAGCTTCATGGATGCTGAACAACTGCCTGAAATTGAATGGCAGTAAAACGGAGGTAATGGTCATAGGGAAATCCCCCTCCTTCTGATGCTTGGCTTGGTGGTCCCAGAGGTTGGGGCCTGTGCCCACTCCTAAACCAGAAGTAAAAAATCTTGAGGTGTGGCTCGATCCGAATCAATCCTTCAAGACCCACACAAGAAAGGTTGCAGGGAGATGCTTTGATATCCTTAAAATGCTAAGGAAAACCTTGGACATCCTTCCCGCCTCAGCTAGGAAAACCCAGGTTCACACTCTTGGTACCTCGCAACTGGACTATGGTAATGTCCTCTATTTGGGAGCAACAAAAGGATGCTTGCAGCAGCTGCAACGTATTCAGAATGCGACAGCACGCCTAGTTCTTAATCTACCCAAGCGAGCTTCCGCGAAGAAAGTCCTTCATACCCTTCACTTGCTACTGGTTTGTAAAAGAATTCCTTTCAAAGCCTTGTGTTTCTGTCACCGGAGTCTACAGGGAAAAGGACCCAGCTACCTGCATTATCTCCTGACCCCTTACAATCCTACTCGTCAGCTGAGATCGACAGGAGCACATCTGCGCGAAGTCCCAAAAATCAAAAGGGCAAGGATGGGTGCCTGCTCATTTGGCAGCCAAAAATTGAAAGACACTTCAGCCTTCGTTGCGTGCAGAAAAATCTGAAAGTGTTTTCTGTAGAGGCCTGAAAACCTGACTTTACTAGATAGGAGCTACGCCGTCCTGCCTGATTCTGCATGTAGCTGTTTCTGTAGCGCGGGCACATACCAGTCGGTGTAGCCAGGCGCTTTATAAATGATTTATTATTATTATTATTCCCTCTTTCTGATAGAATAGCTATGATGAAAATGGTAGTCTTACCTCCATTTCTGCACCTTTTTAATAACATCTCCATCACACTGCGTAGTCGCGTTTTCAAAATCTTGGTACCCACATGATAAAGCTAGTGTGGGTGGGTAAACAACCCAGGATAGTTTGGGATATCATGACTCTACCATATTCATGTGGAGGGTTTAACTCACCCGATCTCTATCTGTATTACAAAAGAAATTCAGGAGCAAACCTGAACAGTTTGCACTTGGACTCTGGAGAGTACAGCACTGAAAGAATAAGTGGTATCTTTTCACTCTATCTTTCTTTCAAAGTCTGAGGCAAGTTCATTAAAATCAATTTAAATTAATCGATTAATGAATCATAGATTCTTCTGTATACACATATACAATACATTTATATACATATAATACATATAGTCAAATATAAAACAAGCTCTTAAGGTTACTGACATGAAACACTAGGAAAACAACGGGCTCAATTACATACCATAAACATAATTCAGGCAGCAGATGTTCAAATAATTCTTGTGTATTTCCTCTATGACTGCTGGAAAATAGGATACAGGATACTGCATAACAAGGAGTGTTTGAGTAACACAAGGTCCGCTCATCCTTCAAAGATGTGCTTATACACATCATTTTTCACCCCATCAGATTTCCATTGTGACCAACCTTGAAGAATGCCAACCCTTGCTTCCTTCACAGTTCATCCGAATTGACATGCCGCAACCCATTCACTTTCAGATATGGTCCCATGACAATGTTGTTCCATCACACATACCAAATGTGCTTCCACTGCAGCTTCATCCATGTTTTCATCATTGCCCAGCTTATCACAACTATGAAGGCGAGACATGCAATCCGCCAACACATTTTTAGCTCCAGTTAGTACTGCACATGATACTCATACTACTGAAATCTGTATTGCCACTTAGCAATTCTTGGTGTGGCACATTCCATGCCTTTTGTGGTGAAAAGTTGAACCAGAGGTTTATGGTCAACTCGCAGGATGAAATGTGTGCCACATATATACGTTTTGAAATGTGCAATACCCAACCAACAAGCGAATTCCTCTCACTCGATTACTGAATAAGAGGACTTCGCTCCCTTTAAGCTTCTAGAAGCAAAAGCTACAACTTCATCCTTGCCATCCCTGCATTGAATTAGTACAGCACCAAGGCCCATCTGACAGGCATCAGTCATATTGATGCTCTTGTCCTGCGTATCAAATGATTTTACAAGTATTGCTAAATAACCTCCTTTTTAATACACTCAAATTCTTGGTTTCACCCCTCACACCACACAAATCGAACACTCTTTTTAAGTAAATTCCACATGTTGAATGTTTTTTCTGCACATTTGGGAATGACTCTGGTGAAGAATTCAATCAAACCCAAACAAGATCGTAATTGATATTTGTTCTCAGGAGGTTTAAAATTACCAATTGCATCCACTAACATGGACTCTAGTTATTTTATTTATTTATTCATTTATAAAGCGCAACATTTATCACAGCGCCTTGAAAGCAAGATCCATAGCAGACAATGTGTAACCTAAGTAATCAATGCTGAGAGAATTAAATTTTGCCCACACTCAATGTCACCCACTTCTCTGTTAAAATGGACAAAACTTGCTGCACTCTCCTAACGTGTTGATCCTGGTCCTTGCCAAATACTAAAACATCATCCTGGAATGCAATAACTCCTTCTAGACCCTTAAATAAACTTTCTACAACCCTCTGAAAAACAGCTGAGCTGATGCCAATCCAAATGACATATGTTTGAAACAGAAGAAAACTTCCGTGGTTATGAAAGAAGTTAGTTGCCTAAAGTTAGGATGCAAATCAATCTGATGATACGCTTAATTCATATCAAGTAGACTAAATATGTTGCTCCTCTACATAGTGGATACCATTTCTGTGATATTGGGAATGGGGTGCTGATCTATCCATATTTGATTACGTAAATAGAGTAAGTCCACACACATACCAACAGAACCACTACCCTTGCGTGGTAAAACAATGGAGGTTATCCAGTGTGAACATTCTATAGATTCAATGACACCTTGCTCACATAACCTATGCAATTCCTTCTTCAAATCAGCATGCAAGGCTAAGGGTACTCTCCTAACTTTATGAACCACTGAGCACGCACCCTCCGTTACTTTTATTTTATGCATTAAATCTTTCAGTATGCCTAACTTCTCTTGAAACACCTCAGGGTATTCCTCCTTCCATGTGCTCTTCTCCTTAACCAGAAGAATCGGTAAATATGAATTCCTCAAAACAACTTGAGCTGGATTATTGGGTTCCAACAATATGTCTAGATTCTTCTTTTTGCACCAGCCCAGTGAATGCCAGCTAAGGACAGATGTAAGTTGGGTGACAACACAAGACTATCTACTACATGACAGATTCCCGGGCCTGGTAGATCATGGACGTGCTTTGCCCCATGTCGCAAATGCACTTCTGGATTTTTAAGGGAAACATAGCTTATCAAGCCCATCATGGCAAACTCAACCTGTGTGCCAGACTCACATAATGGGGAGCTGAGTAAAATGTATATGAGGTGTCAGTAGGTCCTTTTCCTGGATCGACAGGTAAAAAGACCTAAACCTCTGAATTAAGAATATAGCTGCCACCAACCTGTTTCACCACACACTGGTGAATGAGGCTATGAGTTGGGGTACGTTTTGTTTGTACAAGCCCACCATTACCCTTATCCAATAGATTTGTGTACTTTGCTGTTGAAGCAGAACAAAAATGAGACAAATCCACCTTGCGCTCTCGGATGTTGATTCTGCGATGAAACAACACTGGGTCATCCAGCTAAAGTTGACAATGCAGCTTTCTACAAAGTGCATGAAAGTTTGACCATACAGATCCTAATGCGGTTGTTTGGTCAAATAGAAATTACTATTATTTGACTCCATAGTATATATAATGGCTGGTGTTCTTACATTTTCTACAGTCCTTTGCAGGAAGCATGGGTCATATGCTAGTTTTCGGGTGTTTCTACTGTACTCTAATTGGCTTTAGGTAAGTTGATGGGAAACCGAGGGTTGAATGCATGCTTAAAATCTTCAGAAAAAGCTAAAAATTAACCGAGATGGAAAGTAAATTGACATTTCTTTCAATGGGAGATTATAAGGTGGATAAAGCAGAATAAAGCTATGATATATATTCAACTTATGATTTTCATGACCCCTTCCTGTCCCCAATAGAAGGCATGTCCTGCATATGTCTGATGGCATAGAAAATATGGGCAGCATACAGTGGAAGCTGGCCTTGTGCCTACTCCTGGCCTGGATCATCTGTTACTTCTGCATTTGGAAAGGAGTCAAATCTACTGGAAAGGTAAGACCTCAGCATCCATTCATTCTGCATCATTGTGTTTAGGATTCTGGTAGAAATGAACAGATCACAGACACTAGAACAGCAACATATCATAGGTAATAAAAAATGTACCATAGTTCACGCACCTAACTTCTACATGGTTCTGTTGACATGGTATCCATTTGATATGAAAATGAACCCCCTGAAATTGTTTCGGAGCTGTTCACTATTAGAATGACTCTTCCATAATCAAAGTGGGCTGAATTGTTGGCCTCAGAAGAGAGAAGTACTCCAGCTTCACCCAGTAAAACAGTACCTTATGAAAAAGCAGCTGTTCTAGGAGAAGCCGTTTTATAAGATTGCTAAGCTAGTATGATAGATAAGTAGGTTTATGTATCAGATGCAAATAGCTGTGACACATGCAGTTACAACAGTGGGAGAGTATTCCATGCAGTGTGCATCAACATGTGTGCACTAATGTCTGGAGGTGCTCCGGTCGGTCCTCCAAACTGTGGAGAAATAGACTGGTGCTAGATATTTCAGTTCAGCTGCAGTCTCCACGATTGGAACTACACACATGGTGAAACTCAGCATACATCCTTGTCATGCCACGAACACCTGTGACATGAATGTGATGGCGTTTATGGTCTGGACATCTGTTGAACTACGCTTTTCTCCAGTATTAAATATGGCAATTAGAGGCTGTTATATTCCATATAGGTACCATAATATAGGCCTCAGTAATTTCATTACCCTTCACCTATATTCTTCCCTACATTACACATTTTTATTTTTTTTAATTTTATTTATGATTTTCACAATGCATCACAATACACATCGACAATAATGCACTATAAGTGCGATGCAGACAATGAAAGGCTAGCAAGAAGGGCTAACATCCTCAAACATCATAGCAACTAAAAGGAAAAGAGGCCGCATTAAGTACGCATAGCAAGGTAGATTCCACTGGTTGCCACATATATACAATGCCAATACAACATATTCCAAGGCAACATTAGCAGTTATATAGCTGCTGTATCAGGGGCATCATGCACAGCAATGGAGCGCAAATAAATGAATAGGGGTTCCCAAATATCAGTTGGTCGAGAGGTCACTGGCAGCTCTTCTGCATACAACACCAGATTCTCCCAGCAATATGCCAAATCTTTAAGCCATTGTGCCTCCGAGGGCTTACGTTTGCTATCCCATACCATTGCCACTCGTCGTTTCGAAATGAGCAATGCTACTCTAGCTAGTCTACCTATAGCACCTTTTAAAATGGGGAGTAGGCCCAACAAGCATACCTGGGGTGAACAGATCAGGGCGACACCAAAGATTCTAGATAATGTGCTGATAACCGCAGTCCAGTACGTCCGTACCGTGTCACATGACCAGGCTAGATGCCAAAAATCCGCCCCGGAAGTACCGCAGCGGGTGCACCTATCTGATTCTCGCAGTCCATATCTAAAAAGCCGCTGTGGTGTGTGATAAAGTTGGTGAAGAAACTTGAAGTGTATAATACGAAGGTTCCCGCTAGATGTGAGGGCCCCAATTAGACTACAGTAATGTTCCCAATCTTCGCTAGAGAGTGGTGGGTCTAAGTTCTCATTCCACTTATTAAGACTCTTGTCCTCAGGAAATGTTCTATCCGCCCTGGCGGCCCGATAGAGTTTAGTGACAAGTTTGTGCCTGGTGGGGCTAATTAGCAAGGTCTGTAAAGCCATTAATGTTGGAGGTTCCATGGGGAATGTGGGAAAATGGACTCGTGCAGCCCCTCTCAATCTATGCAACGTAAAATTAAACAACAGGGTTTTATTTTGTATATATTCCGTATCAGCTGAGGTCAAAAACGAGCCATCAGGAAATAGATCTTGCATCTTTTCAATACCCGCCTGTGCCAAAATGCGCATAAGGAGTTCATCATGCGTTACCATGATGTTCACATGATAAGCAACTTGGAGCAGTGGCGAATATAATGGTGATTTGCCAGCCAGCCGACCCAGCGCCTGCCACGCTGCGATTATCGAGTTGACAGTATTTATTTTGTTACGGGGGTGAGGCGATGACTATGAGTAAGGAGAGAGTTCAACGGAATGGTATGTGCTCCACCGCTACATGAGGGATGAAATTGTGATTCATGAACCAAAAATGTGCGTAGTGCGCCTGCGCACAGAAGTAGTATAAATAGAGATCAGGTGCATTAAAGCCCCCATGTTTATAGTCAAGAAGTAGCGTCTGCCAGCTCACTCACGCTTGCTTCCCACCCCAGACCAAACAAAGCAACATCAACCGCAATGTTTTAAAAAAATGTTGCGTAAGAGGAATAGGTACGTTATTAAATAAATATAAAAATTTGGACAATACCACCATTTATGTAAGCGCAAGTCGGTCCGCGAGAGAGAGTGGAAGACAAATCCATTTGTCTGTCTGGCATTCCAACCACGTAATAGCCGTTCCATAATTCTCCCGGAAGACTATATCGGGATCGCAGTGCACCCAGATTCCCAGATACTTGACCGACTCCAACGCCCACACAAGATGGAAGTCTAATTCTTGGGGCGCCGTGCAGGCGGTCAAAGGCAGTACCACCGATTTGTTCCAGTTTATAGACAGCCCCGAGAAACACGCAAACCGAATATATTCGCGGAGCACTGGTGCTAGATAATTGCGCGGTTCATGGATAAAAAGAAGCATGTCGTCTGCATAAAGCGAAATGATAAGAGGCTGATGATGCAAATTTATAGCCGCTTGTTTGTGGCATTGTCGAATAAGACAGGCCAGAGGCTCTAGCGTCAGGGCAAACAGCAGCGGTGACAAGGGGTACCCCTGCCGAGTGCCCCTAGTGATGGTAATCGGGCTAGAAGTATGACCCCCCACTCTGACCCGGGCCGTTGGTCGCATATACAGTAGTTTGACCCAATTGATAAAAAAAGGGGAGAAGCCCATGCGTTGCATGATGAAGAATAGATAGCCCCATTCAATTGAATCAAACGCCTTAGCGGCATCCAGCTACAGCAGGCAAGTTAGGTGAGAGAGTGTGAAACAGCGCAAATAAAGTACGGAGGTTGTAAGATGTAGAACGTGTAGGTATAAATCCTGACTGATCTGGAAGGACCAGATTCTGCATTAGTGGCTGCAGACGTGTGGCCATGATTTTTGCTAGAATTTTTACATCTGTATTAATTAGGGAGAGCGGCCTATAAGAGTCGCAATACTCAGGAGATTTATCTTTTTTCAAGAGCGTGATAATTAAGGCCTCGCGAAGAGACGGAGGGAGGATACCCGAATCATATGCCTCCTCATACATCTCTAATAAAAAAGGGGCAAGCTCTTCCGCGTAAGCTTTATAAAATTCAGAGGTAAAACCGTCTGGGCCCAGGGCCTTCTTATTAGGGAGAGAAGCAACGGCCACATGTATATCCTCCACCGCAATAGGACGACCCAAATATTCCCGCTGCCCATCTGACAGCCAGGCAATAGCTACCTGTGCCAAATATGCATCTAATTCCACCTGGTCAGTCTCGCCTTGAGATGTGTACAGTGCCTCGTAGGTCTGCCTAAACTGTTCCGCAAAGGCAGGAATGCTATAATGATCCTGCCCTGATCCATCTGTAATCTTGGTGATGATGTCGCGGTTCATACAGTGTTTGATTTTTTGGGCTAAATGATGCCCAGGGCGTCCGCCTTCTCCGTATGAGCCAGCTACACAGCGCTTGGATATATATCTCATTTCTTCCTCCGCCAACTTCACATGTTCAAGTGTGGCTTCTTTAAGAGACGCCAGAGTCGATTCAGTGGGCGAGCATTCGTAATCGCATTCAAGCCGAGTGAGCGTAGCTTCTACCTTGGCTATCTGACCCCAAAGATCCTTTAATATACCAGCCGTTGTACAGATGCACGTGCCCCGAATGGTGGCTTTAAAACCCTCCCATAATACTCCAGCATTATCTACCGTCCCCGTATTCTCTGCGAAGTAGCTTGTGATGGCCTTGCGAATTGTTTACAAATAGAGAGGATCTAACAGGGACTCAGAGCGGAATCGCCATGTGTACCGTAGGAATGCATAACATGAGTTGGACAGGGCAGTGATCAGAGAGCGTGCGCGGTAGATTCTCCACCTCCAGCACCCATCCCGCCACCCCGTCTCCCGCCAGCCAGTAGTCAAGGCGCGACCAACTGCCGTTCACAGAAGAAATATGTGTGCCAGTAAGGGTGTCCATATGCCTATGGCGCCAGATGCCTTACAAGCCGAACTCTTCCAATCTGGCCTTTACCACCTGTGCTGCTCGCGGTGACTACCCATCCCTGCCACTAGACTTATCTTTCCTGGGGTCTAGGTGCATGTTGAGGTCCCCCCCACAGGATCGCCACTTCAGGCCAGCTACGCAGTAATGCTAAAAGGGTCATGTATAGCCCAGGGTCATCCATATTTGGACCATAGCAGTTGACTATTGTGACCACTTTGCCTGCCAATGTAGCATGGACAATAGCATATCACCCCTCTGAGTCAATGTGTGTGCGATGGGCTGTAAAAGAGAGACCTTTCCTAATTAGAGTGAGAACCCCTCGACTATATGAGGAATAAGAGGAGGCAAGACGAAAGCCAGACCAGCGGGCCCCGACTTGCTGATTCGTGTATCGCATCAAGTGAGTTTCTTGTAGGAGAGCAATGCTGATATGGTGCCGATCTAAATGAGCTAGCACTTGACAAATCTTTCTCAGTGAATTTATCCCCCTCACATTCCATGTTAAACAATGAACAGTCACCCCACTACCATGCATGGCAAAAATGAAGCATATAATTGACGGAATCTACCATTCGTCCTGGATGCATAGAGAGAAATACAAGCAAACATCAATGTAATGACTATTTGTGCGGCCAAAGGAACTACCCCAATCACCCTGCCCTTCCCCCACCCATCCCCCTCCCACTTTAGCAACCCCAACATGCCAAAGCCATCCCAAACACCCACAACCACATCCTCCGCAGAGGACCAAAGAAGTAACTATTGGCGGGGAACACCCATATAGGGGGGTGCCGAGCGCAAACTCCCTCCCGGTGTAAGCAGGAGGTGGCCAAGCTATCGTGATCAAGCGGCCTATGATGCATCAAATAGGTAGCCACCCAGTGCAGGCAGTATAGTCATCGCAGCCCAATATAACTTTCGGGCTGCTGGCCACCAAAATGTTCGCTGCCATCAACTCCGGAGACTGCACCACCCTCCAGCAGTCCCAGCAAACATGTACAGAAGGCAACAACAGGGAGGAGCAGTCTTGCAAATTAGTGGTGTCAGCATCCGCCATGTGCTGCTGCCGTATCTCCAATGTCCCCGCCAGCTGAATCTCCCGTTGCCTTGGGGGATCGTTGGCGTCGGGACACAGTCTTTGCAAAGTCTAGAGCTGCCTTAGGGCATGTAAAGATCCTGTATGCTAGATACATTTAGGTGCATCTAGTAAGGGAGACATCGTAGGAGTACGCATCTTTTAATATGTGTTTTATATACTTGAATATATTCATGTATTCATGATTATTGTATGATGGTAGAAATATACGATCCATTTACCTTTATAGTACTGCTAATCATCTATATCCTATACTGTCTAACAGTTATTGCAGCATATTTATTTTACGCCAGAATAACAACTGTTCAATAAATGCTTATAGAAAACACCCAGCCTGTTTATTCTGTGTATCTCTTGGAGCCAGACTAAGTAAGCATGAGTGGCTAAGCGAAAGGTAGTACATTGTTTCAACAATCCTGAGGGATCAGGGTTGTCATGTTCGATGGTTGCAAGGAACTATTCTCTCCTTGGTAAGAGGAGATTCTAGTGGCTAGTGTTAGCTAGTTGATACAAAAGGCCAACATACCCAGTGGGCGTGTTCAGAGACCGTCTGACACCAATCATACAGTGTATGTTGTCTAAACATGCAGATCCTGTCTAATTTTTATAGTGTAGTGTAGTTCCTATTTCCCTTATAGGCTCTGCGCATTGGAATAATATACACTATAGTTTTTTGCATAGGACTAAGGTCAGTATGCTCCTATTGAGTACATTAAACTTAATTACTTGTGTGTGCCAGCTAACTCAGAGGTCACTAGAAGCTTCTCGAATGAACAAGAAGGGATTAGTTTCTGACAACCGCATAAACATGACAACTTGGTTTCTCTTAGAATCGGAAAGCGTCTCAGAATCATGGAAACAATAGATCACTGTTTCACTCAGTCAATCGTGCATGCTTAGTTTCTCCAGAGTTACACAGAAATAGAAAGAGGGGTGTTTCAATAAAAGGGGTTTATTGAACAGTCTTGTTTCTCGTGTAAGAGTTATGAGCTGTTACAATCATTAGACAGTAAGCAAGATATAATACGCACAGCGTAAGCAGTAAGAAGAAATAATAATGAAATAGCATTGTCTTTTAGCTATGACATTTATTCATATATACATACTTATATAACACAGGCTAAAATGTGAATACTCGTCTGATGCTTCTAAATAGTTCTACCCCAGTGTACCTAACCTAAGTGTAGTATGAGGTAAGAAGTAGGTGCTGTTTTCAATGGTACGGTATATACTACGTTTAGTATGCCAAGAGTCCCTCTAGGTTCTAGTCAGCTCCATACCTTAGAATGCGAGAGGTGGGAATCTCTATCCGGGTCTCAAACTCTAACACCCCGCGCAGGGAGTCAGAACACTGGAAGCTGGATTTTCTGTGAGCAGGGATGACAGCGTCTGGTCAGTGCATCAGGCCAGGATATGTTGTCTTCCGAACTTGCCGTGGCGAACCACACAGTCAAGTCGTGCTGAGTCGTGCCGTGGTTTGCCATGGTAAGGGAAGGTGTATTTATACCTGGAAGGTGCTTAGGAATGCTAGCATTGACGTAAATTTAGACAGAGGAAGACGTCATGAATGAACCCCTAAGGAATAGCAGTTCATGCATAATAGATGAGTTCCTAGAGAAATCAATAATCCTAGCTAGGGAAAGTCCCGTTCGGCTTAAGGGTCTGGTTTCTAAGAACTCGTTGTGACGTGGGATGGACGGATGTAGGTGACTATGCCTGTATTTAGTTAGCATGGCTAATGCCTAAATAAGGACGGGGATTCTATGCCTAAATAAGGGCAATGCAAATTGTGCCTATATAAGCACATGATTCAAGGAATCCTATATACGGGTATCTAAATCGAAACACAACAATAGGAACTACACAACATTGCGCCACCAACGTTGGTTTGGTAATTATTTAACAGTAGAATCTGAGTAGTTCAGTCGTGCTATTCTCTGAAATCCCTATTCACAAAACACCAGAAACGTCTGGAGTGGGTGGGCAAAACTCTGCCACTGCTGAGTAGGCAAAATATCCTATTTCTATTGGTTGTTGGTTAATCAAGTTTGAAGGACACAGTGTTCCTAAAAACTGTGCAAACACCTTATCTTATTTCCCTTGGAAAATTCTTCCTCACTAAAAACAATGACTGAAGATGCAGACAACGTGGAGACAGTCGGTCAAAATGTGCACCTCTCAGACGAAGAGGAAAATGCAGATGCAATTCAGATTGCAGAAAATGTTAGAAATGCAGTCATCCTGAAGCTGGTTGCACATGGTTTAACACCTAGCAGTGGCATAGCAGCTTTTGTGATTGAGGCACATGAATCATACAGAACAGAGGTATTTTATTCATGGGTTACATTCCCAGCAGCAAATGCAAGAACAAAAACGTTTCATTTTTACATAGAAGATCAACCACCAGCGGAACATTGTCTGTATGAGGACATTGAGGTTCCGCTCACGTACCAGGAACACTTATACTGGTTTAAAGGCTTTTGAAAAACACAGAAGGCTACAATCTGCTTGCCCATGGGGATAACACCACAGATAGAGGATTGTACCTCTTGGGGTACAGTTTTCGCTGCCATATATACCAGAACTCATGATATACCGTCCTTAGCAGTAATCCCAGATTTATTAAGACAAATACAAAATAGGAATGGAGCAGAGCCTGCTCTGAACTTAGGGATGAAGTTACTAGGTACCTATGCCCAGGTTTCAGCCATAATATTAGCAAATATTAAAGGGGAGGCAGCATCAGTGGCTATCCCCCAACGCCCAAGGGAATTCAGTCCTTTACAACAAGAACACAAACTACCTAAAATAATTGAAACTGCATGCTTAGTTTCTCCAGAGTTACACAGAAATAGAAAGAGGGGTGTTTCAATAAAAGGGGTTTATTGAACAGTCTTGTTTCTCGTGCAAGAGTTATGAGCTGTTACAATCATTAAACAGTAAGCAAGATATAATACGCACAGCGTAAGCAGTAAGAAGAAATAATAATGAAATAGCATTGTCTTTTAGCTATGACATTTATTCATATATACATACTTAAATAACACAGGCTTAAATGTGAATACTCGTCTGATGCTTCTAAATAGTTCTACCCCAGTGTACCTAACCTAAATGTAGTACGAGGTAAGAAGTGGGTGCTGTTTTCTATAGTATGGTATATACTACATTTAGTATGCCAAGAGTCCCTCTAGGTTCTAGTCAGCTCCATACCTTAGAATGAGAAAGGTGGGAATCTCTATCGGGGTCTCAAACTCTAACACCCCGCGCAGGGAGTCAGAACACTGGAAGCTGGATTTTCTGTGAGCAGGGATGACAGCGTCCAGTCAGTGCATCAGGCCAGGATATGGTGTCTTCCGAACTTGCCGTGGCGAACCGCGCAGTCAAGTCGTGCTGAGTCGTGCCGTGGTTTGCCTTGGTAAGGGAAGGTGTATTTATACCTGGAAGGTGCTTAGGAATGCTAGCGTTGACGTAAAGTTGGACAGAGGAAGACGTCATGAATGAACCCCCAAGGAATAGTAGTTCATGCATAATAGATGAGTATCTAGAGAAATCAATATTCCTAGCTAGGTTAAGTCCCGTTCGGCTTAAGGGTCTGGTTTCTAAGAACTCGTGGTGACGTGGGATGGACGGATGCCTGAATTTAGTTAGCATGGCTAATGCCTAAATAAGGACGGGGATTCTATGCCTAAATAAGGGCAATGCAAATTGTGCCTATATAAGGACATGATTCAGGGAATCCTATATACGGGTATCTAAATCGAAACACAACAATAGGAACTACACGACATTGCGCCACCAACGTTGGTTTGGTAATTATTTAACAGTAGAATCTGAGTAGTTCAGTCGTGCTATTCTCTGAAATCCCTATTCACAAAACACCAGAGACGTTTAGAGTGGGTGGGCAAAACTCTGCCACAGCTGAGTAGGCGAAATATCCTATTTTTATTGGTTGTTGGTTAATCAAGTTTGAAGGACACAGTGTTCCTAAAAACTGTGCAAACACCTTATCTTAGTTCCCTTGAAAAATTCTTCCTCACTAAAAACAATGACTGAAGATGCAGACAACGTGGAGACAGTCGGTCAAAATGTGCACCTCTCAGACGAAGAAGAAAATGCAGATGCAATTCAGATTGCAGATAATGTTAGAAATGCACTCATCCTGAAGCTGGTTGCACATGGTTTAACACCTAGCAGTGGCATAGCAGCTTTTGTGATTGAAGCACATGAATCATACAGAACAGAGGTATTTTATTCATGGGTTACATTCCCAGGAGCAAATGCAAGAACAAAAACGTTTCATTTTTACATAGAAGATTAACCACCAGCGGAACATTGTCTGTATGAGGACATTGAGGTTCCGCTCACGTACCAGGAACACTTATACTGGTTTAAAGGCTTTTGAAAAAACACAGAAGGCTGCAATCTGCTTGCCCATGGGGATAACACCACAGATAGAGGATTGTACCTCTTGGGGTACAGTTTTCGCTGCCATATATACCAGAACTCATGATATACCGTCCGTAGCAGTAATGCCAGATTTATTAAGACAAATACAAAATAGGAATGGAGCAGAGCCTGCTCTGAACTTAGGGATGAATTTACTAGGTACCTATGCCCAGGTTTTAGCCATAATATTAGCAAATATTAAAGGGGAGGCAGCATCAGTGGCTATCCTCCAACGCCCAAGGGAATTCAGTCCTTTACAAGAACACAAACTACCTAAAATAATTGAAACTGCATATGCAGAATTAGGCAGGGAGAGTTTGGGTGGAAAAGCATTAAAACCACAGCTGATGGGTAGTCCTGAGAAGGAGACCTTCAAGCAGATGCCTACATCTTCTAAAAAGAAACAGAGCAATAACAAAAAACAAAAAAAGAAAACAGATGTCAGTCCAGAGGTAGATCTCCTCCACAGGAACCCTCCGAAAGGTGGTACAACCTTAGGAATAGGGAAATATTAAGAAACCTGACAGGTATCAGGATACTGATACTTGTTCCTCTTGTTCCTTTCAACTTTGAACGAAAAACTCTGAGAGAGAAGGACAGTCAGTCAGACAGACAAGAAGAGCGTACAAAATCCAGAGACAAGCAGCACGTTCAAGAATATAGTTTCAAAAAAGAAGATAAACCAAAACAAAAATCACAGTTGAAAAAGAAGAAGATTGCAGATCTAAAGATCAGACATGCCAAGAATTCTGAGGACTCAACTACTGAACGGGGAATGGCTTGGACGATGCTAGACAGTGCGGCAGAAGTAACAATAGCTCGCCAGAACCTGACGGATTATCTGGTGACAGCGAACTTGAATGATTATAACACGGTGGAAACACCTGATACTAGGGTAAGTGTCCCACATAAATTGTATGAAATAACACTCCAAATTGAGGGGGACAAATGCAGGACAGTTAGAGGTCTCTTTTGGGAGAACCTAACGATTGGCTATGACATTTTGTCAGCCGAACAAGATTGGTCGCCAGCATTCGTCATGGATTGCCCTAGGGCAGAAGGAGTCATTTTACCAGCATTCCTTGACCATGTTCCCAAATATTTAAAATATATATAGCGCAGGAGGGGGCGGTAGCCCAAGCCCCAGCATTGTAAATAAACCATGTTGGATGGGATGAGGATTCAACCCATCACATAATTCTATTGAAAAATACTCCGACTAGGGGTGGGCGGAATTTGCGAAGTTGCCTTTCGCAAAAGACCACGAAATGGCAAGAAATCGCTGCTCATTGAGTCGCAAAATTGTTTAGACTTTGTCCACATCCAATTCTTGACCTCTTTGTAGAGCTCACAGAGCGATGGTTAAATATGTGCCAAATTGTAATTGTGATTTTAAATGAAAAGGAGGCACACCGCTGTTAAAATTTGACAGTGACAAAGGGAAATAAAATACAATGCAAGCGCAGGGGCAACAGGCCTGCTATATGAGGAGCGATGTGCTTTCCCTATTGCCTCAGTCATGCGTCTATGATTCAATAGCATTTTGGATATATGGGGCCTCCAGAGCATTTTATCCGAGAGTCGTATGTCAAGATATTCAAAGTTCCCGACTCTCTCAAGGAGGGTGCCATTAAGTGTGAAAGTGTTCCTGAAAGATTTAGGGGGGTTAAAAGGCATAAGCTTTGTCTTCATGGTATTAATAACTAAGCCCCGAGCATCACAGAAGGATTGATATCTGCACAACAATTTTTGAAGGCCATCTGGAGTCTTTGCCACCAACAAGGTATCGTCGGCAAACACAAGTGTTGACACTTTGTTACCCAATAGAATTGGCACGTCACATGGGTCCTCCTAAAGAAACTTCACCACCCCGTTCACATACAAGGAGAAGAAGGTTGGAGCCATCACGCAACCCTGGTGCACTCCATTGCCAACAGGAATCTGCTCCCTTAACTGGCCCCATCTCACCTGAGCGTAATTACCCTCGTGGAGACAGATTAAAAGATTAAGAATTAACAACGGGATGCCCATATCATTTAGAATCTGCCACAATTTGGTCCTCAGTACCAGGTCAAACGCTGTTTTGAGGTCAATAAATGCCATATAGAGGCTACCCTTCCCAATTAGAACAACTTCCCAATATATGAGCATTAGCCTAAAAACCTGATCGATTGTCCTGGTATTGGCCCTAAAGCCCGCCTGATAATGTGAGAGGATATCCTACTCTTCAGTTAGGCTTATAGGCCTATAATTTGAAGGGTCTTCCTTATCTCCATTTTTGTAAATAGGAACCACGACTGTGCCTTTCCAAGAATCTGGAACTGGGCATCCTGCAGCTATGGTATTGAACAGAAAATAGAAATAACACGACCACCCTCTAGGATCAGACAAAAGTAAATCTCCTGGCAGACCGTCTGGTCCAGGGGCCTTGGCGGGGACTAACTTCAAAATTGCAGACTCTATTTCAGCCCTTGAAAATCATTCCCTATGGGAGGGATGTCAGGGGTGCCGCATAGCTCCTCCAGACATCCTTCCTCTGTTGGGGAATATAACTTCTCAAAGTGGTTGTACCAGTCATGTCCGGTAATTTGATTGGGTATAGTATTTAGATCCCTATCTTTCCCCCGGCTAACTAGGGACCAAAAGAGATTTTTATTTTTCCCCAGACTAGCGTCCTTCAGCGCTAACCAGTATCGCTCATCTCACTCAATTTTAGCTTTGTGTAAGGCTACCTTGTAATCTTTACTAGCACTTTTAACTCCGGAACAGTTCTTGTTTCTGATTGCTAGATTCAAAGATTGTCTTTGCAGTCTGAGTTATACCAAGGATTTTGTATTTTATGGCAGACACGCAAAGTCCTGTTCTTACAAGGAGCCTCAAAATACAAGCTGAGTGTCTCTACAGTACTGACATGAACTGTGGAGGTCGTATCACACTTGGATATGTCTGAAGCCACAGCACTAAGTTCTGCTGTTTTCTCGGACAAGATTTTACAAATAGCTAATAAGTTTTCTTCATGCAGAGAGACCCTGTCCCACTTAAGATTCCTCCTGCAATTGGAGGGAATGATGTTAGTAACAAAGGTTGCTGCCCCACTGGTCATGGGATTTAATAAGGGAGCCCAAGGGTTAGTCATAGTCATGCATAAAGGATTGTGATCGCTATCAGTCGTAGCACCTACGAACATGTCAGTCTTCTCATCCCATAAGTTTACATCCAGCAAGATGTAATCGATACGTGAAGGGCAGCCAACTCTTAAAGGTGTTTGCCCCCTTATTATCTGATGCAGTTCTTCAATTTGTTCCCCTTAGATCAAACTCTGTGGCCAGTGCATTGCATTGAATGGCTAGGCTAGTCCATTTTTTGATAGGGGGTAAGTTAAGTCTGGGGATTAACCTTTTACCGCCAGCCCTATCATGCTCCAGCAAATCATCTGAGCTCAAGGGCTCAAAACTGCAATTAAAATCACCTGCAATCATAATACGATTACCCGGCGGTCAACTAGATATTGCCTGCTTTAAAAGCGTGATAATAGGTGATTGATTACCCCCCTTAGTTCCTCTACTATAAACATTGAACATCTCTAAAGTATCTCTGCCTATTGGGCCCCTGATAGTCAGTCTCATGATGTCATGACTTAGAAATGGATGCATGTGAACTTGACAACTTTGGGCAATATTCACCCATACTTTCAGACCTCCTGAGGGGCGCCCTCTCCCCGCAGTAATAGCTGGAATGCAGTAACAAGCATAACCTGTTTTGTGTAGAGACACAAGACTCCATGTCTCTTGGAAAATACAAATATCAAATCCCTCAATAAGTTCATTAAAATGAGGGAGTATAAGTTTGTTTTGCAGACCTGCAACATTCCACGATAAAATCTTAAATTTACTGGATGACGGAGTCAAGGCCAAACTATCGTTTTTCAGTTCGAACAGATTTGGTTGTATTTGCGGACCAGACACTGAGGTAAAATGTTATCTAGCCACGTCTAACATAACCTCTGATTAATCTCAGTGTGGGCACTTAATCCCACGTTCCCATCAGTTTCCGATGCATTGTTATGTGTATCTGAGATTAAAGAGGAGATTTGTACATTATCTAGTATGTCAAGATTTAGTAGAGAGATTTGTGTGTCGTACTCGGAGCTACAGGTATTGGTATTTTGAGCTGTGCTAGAAGAATGGATGGTTACTAGTGAGTCAACTGCTTCTAAGGACGACCCTTGCTCCAAAGTGCCAATTGTACCACCCCTAATGTGCGAGCAAATCCTCCTAAATTGTATAGATGAAGCGGATGGGGTACAGGTTCTAAATTCTAAGGCAAGAAGGTTTTCTGCTAAGTCAGTAGAACATAATGTAAGTTCTATAAAATTATGTGTTTGAGCTGGGGATGAACATCTGCGAGTGCAAATAATATCCTCCTGTATCAGGGAACGACAGCCCCTTATGTGTCAAATCCAATGTGTCATTTTATTTTTTAGGGAGTCAGAACTCTCGTGAACAGCATTAGGACTAAGTTTGGGTACGTTATTCATATAAATCGTTTGGCCCGGTAGGTATGGGGCAATAGATGAATAGCGAGTCTGCTGGTGTGAATTAGCAACAGAGTTTCTGCCCACAGGTATGCCACTAGATATTACTGGCTCTGGTCTCAGACTAGGTGACAATTTTTAGGGGCGTTCCCTAGGTGTAAATCTCTGTAAAACAGAATGGTTTTTAGGTACTGTATTATTTCTATTGTTATTTAGTTTCTGACTTTTGGAAACTGAGTTTGTAGAGGATGTGGGGCATAGACTAACAACTCCTCCTGGATTATCCCTTTCGATTGGAAGTGTCTTGGCCGTTGATTCCTTATTCCCATTAGGGAGAGAAAGGTTTCTTGGGTCCTGCAAGAAGTGTGGCTAAAGGTAATACAAATTTAACCATTGCAGTGAGATCTTCAATCATCTGTCTCATAGTGGATATTTCCCCCTTGAGTAAGTCAATAAACGTGTGATCACCTTGAGGAACAGGAGTATGTAAATCTACACTGCCTCGTAAATGTGGTTGTACTTGGGCTGTATTTGTTGGCTGTAGGTCTATACCTGGATTGGAATCGGGCACAGCTAACATAGCAAACCTATTTAAATAAGGGACTGTGGGATGGGAAACACATTCATCCAAGTCGGTGATAGAAACTGGATTAGCCACTTCCTGTAAACCTTCTAATAAAACAAGTGGGGTATTGCTGTTGTTATCGAAATTGCCCTTTCTACAAGCTTTCTGGAACATAGTGGGGATGGTGACTAGGCATGGCGAGCTAGCGTGGGTAGGTGAAAAATGACTTTTGCTACGTAATAAGGGTTCTGAGGCCAGGATGTCCTCGCACTCAGTGATAAGAGTGTCAATTCTATCGATGACACAATTACCAGCAGCGTGTTTCTGATTTTTCCTAGCCTTTTTGCCCTTACCTGCACCACTGTTAGTATTACTACCTGCCTCTCTGCCTTCCATAGTTTTCTGTTTCCTCATGGCCCAGACAAAAAAAAATAAAGAAAATAAAAAATAGTTCCTAGGCAATAACCTAACACTGGAAGAAAAGGGAGACACCAATGCCCAGCAACTGTGACGAAATTCTGAAACCAGTTCAAAATTACACCATCCAGGCACAGTGTGATTCTATAGGCCAATTACATTGACTTCTACAACCCCATGTACAAATGGATTTTGGCACGGTACCTTATCCAGATGAAATACAATCGCAATCCCGATGGGGAAAGTTCAATCCAAATTGTCGGGGGGTGGCCCTGCCCTGCCTTTTCCTGGCAATGATGGCATTTAAATCGCGGCTCCAGGCATGCTAGTGGCGTCAGAGTGGGGTGCCAAAGCAGGAAATGCTGGGAAATGTAGTTGCACAGCATCGTTCCCCTCATGGCAGGATAGGAAGAGGGAAAAAAAACCTTCAGCGAATGCCGTTTCCCTCACGGCGACGATGGTGTGCCCCCTTCACTGTCCCAGGCGTTATGCTGCTTTCTCCTTGTCTAAAAGGTATATCGATATAGAGTTTTCAAATGTCAATACTGGTTACTTTGTGTGCTGTCTAAAAAAAACCAAAAAAACAGCAGCAACCACCAGCGTCAGACGGGGCAACTCAGACCCTCTTTCCGCAGTTTGGAGTTTTAAAAGTTTGAAGTTTGAAGTTCAATCTATATTTTCTCCACCTTCCTTCCTTCTCCACTTAGAGAAAGGAAAAAAAACACAGTCTGGACTTTCTTTTCTACTACTCCAATCCTTGCCAACACGACTTCAGAAAGTCAAAAGACGGCAGGAGACTGCAACCAATACCTTACAGCTGGGCCTCAACTTCAGCTCAAAGCTCAGAGCCTGCCCCGCGAACTCCGAAAGCGGCCCCACTAACACCTGACCGGGCGTCCCTCGTCCTCGCCGCTAGCAAGACCAACGCGGCTCCTTCACTCCATCCAGCAGGGAAGGTCCGATGGAGAATCAGGACAGAGGCAAAGAGCAACTGGTTTTCTGGGGTCTGCCACACAGCATACAGCAGCATACAGCAGCATGAAACCATGACCCTCTGTCCGGAGTCCGGCGTCCGGTGTCCACGTTCGCCTTCCGCTGCATTCAGGTGCGTGTCTGCACTGGCTCCATTGGCGAGGGAGTGGCATCATAGATTCCCGTATGTAGAATACAGGTACAGCCCAAATATAAAAACACAAGCATTTCTGCAATACAAACAAGAATATCCTCTACCAAATCAAATAATGCCTCTAGATCCTTATAATTATATAATTTACACTGACGGTTATGCTTAACCGGTCATAGAGAGTAAACAGCTATACAAAGCCGCGAGTGCTATCGTTAAAGGACGCATACAGGATGGAAAGTTTCACCCGAATTGTACAAAAACAGAGTCTCTAGGAGATTGCATGGCACAGCTGGTAGAATTAAAAGCACTGATACTGGCACTGGTAAATACGGATCGAGAATTCTCCACACTAATCATGTGTGATACCTTCTACTGTGTACAGTCGTATAATGAATATTTACATCATTGGGGACAGAATGGGTTTAAAGATGCAATAGGTGGCACAGTTAAGCACAAAATGCTATGGGAACAGGTAGTGGAGTTGAAAAACGAACTACCAAGGGCTCACGTGATACATACACTGAGTCATCAACATGATGGCGTTCACTTTGAAGGGAATTCATTGGCTGACGAAGCCACAAAGGGGGCTGTACGCACGGCTTCCATAGCTGCAATCACTCGTTCAAAAACCAGAATAGACAGTGAGATAATGGTTGCGATTATTGCTACACGCAATAACTCAGCAGTACCGACAAGGTTTCCACTCAAATACTCCTACAAGTTAGATGCAAACAATGTTCCATTTGCTCAAATTCCTGGAGTGGGGGATAGTGTAATACCAAATATGGATCATAGGTTAGGATTAATTCTAGTAGCACATGAGGGTATAGGGTCGGCACATGCAGGAGTTACAGCAATTGTTTCTCTATTGAAACAGCCCTATTGGTGGCCAGGACTAAGAAAGCAGACTAAGGACCATGTCTTGAAATGTGACGTTTGTCAGCAGATAAAAGTCTCCACAGTAACACGTCTAGTGCAGACACCATTACTAATATCAGACAGACCACTGGCGTATGTTTATTTGGACCACTGCAGCCCCTTACAATCTGATGAGGCTTACAAATATATTGTGGTTGCAGTGGATTCCGGCTCTAGGTTCCTATGGGTGTGGCCCCAGCGCTCGGCTGATGCTCGAACTGTTATAAAAGATTTGTCACCCTGAGGCTCTGAATGAGCCCGGTACACCCCCCTTTCCCCTGATGATTGACTGCATGGCACCTGCAGGGCCATCATTATAGGACAACTAATGGCGTTTCATGAGCGATGCAAAAAAATAAGTAATGTTTTTGCTGGAAGATTTGTCTTTCTCTGACATTTTTCTGTTCAAAAGTGCAGCCTCAGGACGACGAGAAAAAAACAAGTAAAAAAAATAAAAAGAATTAACAACTAAATAAAGCAATAGAGTGGTTGCAAAGTGGCCAGATTGGTTTTACACACCCAAACACATTAGTACCAGTTTCCAGAGTTTGCCAGTGAAGCGCTTCTTTCGTTTTCTTGTCCTTCTTTCAAGAGTATTGTTTTCCCCAGGAAGGGAAGTGCACCATTCCTGGAGGCACTGCAATGCCAGGTTTATGCGTTGAGTGGAAAACGTTTAATGGTGTTCAGGGATGTGGTCTTTTTAAACCATACTACTTACATTTTGTAAGGATTTAAGCAATGCACTTTGAAATGGGTCCCTTCCGGGCCCTGTAATCATGTCCTTAGCTTTTCAGGCAAAAACACTCATTGATTTCTGAATAATGAATTCACAAGCATTAAGGTAACCATGTTGTTTCTGCTTACATTTCACATAATTTACTTACTTTGGCAATCCCTGTGAGTGTTTGCTTTTTCCAGGCGGTTGTTACTTTTTTTTTAGACAGCATATTACTCGTGTCTCGTGCATAATTTGAATTGAGTTGCTTCCAGGTGTTTATAACAAGGCACAATTGGATTGTGGCTAAAGGCAGAGCGAGTTTCTTTCAGTGGAACAAAATGGTGTTCAGTCGGGGAGAGGATGTGGCACTATGACCAGATTTGCCAAATTTGGAACTTGGGAACCAGGTTCAGCCTTCATGGTCAGTCCACCAGACCACTCTTCTGAGGGAGCACATTCCTATGCTAGACCTTGGAAGGCCCCGCAAGACCTTAGAAGCCCTGGTGTCTTAGCACCAGCAAATGGACCATAGCTGTGTCAAGTATGGGTTAACCTTGAAGGCCTGTCCACCACAATCCATACTGAAGTTCACCTCCAGTATTGCAAGCAGGCCCACGAAGCAGCACACCCTAGAGCAACAGTGACTCCGTCACTGAGGTCACAGAACCCTTGAGGCCAGTCCACCTCACCTATTGGTACCTCCATTGGCCTTGTTTCAGCAGGGATCGTGCAACTCACCAGGGATCGGCAATGCAAGATTTGCATGCGCACCAAACTAAGGGGGTCATTACGATGGCAGGCAGACGTGAGTCCTCCCACCATCGAGGTGGTGAGTGGGACCAGCTGCCTATATGGCGGTGGTCCCGCACGTGAAATTACAAAGCAACTGCCACTGTGGCACTCGCATCTTGCATGTTTACCATTGTGGTGGGTGCTGCTGGCTGCAGGACCCTCTGCAATAGTAAAAATGCATGTAGTGCCTTTCCCTGCACTACGTGGCAGGCACCACAGGTGCCTGCCACTCACTGCAGGAAAATGCAGGGGGGTACCATAGGTACCGCCCCAGTGCACAGCCACCTCCCCTCAACACAAGGGGGGCCCACAACAGGCCCTCAAAACCAATCCCCACCTGCCTTTCAATGGCAGTTTACCTGCCACAGAAAGGCTGGCTGCTAGGCACTGCCACCATTTTACTGATGCTGACCATGGTCAGATTCTCCCCGCCATCGTAATGTGGCTGTGGGAAAATTGCTTTCCGATGGCGGAAGGCCCGCCACCGCACTTCTGCCATCGTAATGACCCCCTAAGTTTGCAAGCCTTACGGTCTCTCTGCTTCATGCACAATCACTTTTAACATGTGCTGTCTGCTTTGGGGCCACTGGAATTATGCATCAATAGAGGACAAAATCATGTCGCAGTGTTGACTAAATAATGCAGAAAAAAAGGATGCAGCGTAATGCAATACTTTTTCCAATACTTTAAGATTTTTACAAAGATTTTGCCTCCGTACCAGTGTAACATACAAATGCAGCAGTGAGAAAGGTGACCAGTCAACATTTGCAAAGGGCACTCCACTTCGCAGCAACACAAGTAACATTTTGTAGTAACATTTGATCCGTTTGTGCTACAAACAATTTTTTTGTTAAAACTGTCCGATTATTCAACACATGATGTATTATCTTGCAAATATGGCAGAGCCTTAATTATGTGGAAAACATTTGTAAACTAGGATAGTTTGCCATTCATGTTTGAACCACTCTTGTGGAAAAAGGGCGAATAAATGCTGATGACAAATGGCTTGTGATTCCACTTTAAACGTGTTTTGGACATTCTGTGATTGGAAAAATAACCCGCATTGTGCATGTAGTTTGTCAATAACTCATAGTAAACCTAACATAAACATGTGTATCCATTGGTATAATGAAATAACGTAATAAGCTGGAAGGGGTCACTGAAATGGCAAACAAATACTAATAAATGAGAGGTTTTGCTCTTTTTAGACACACTTCTAACACCACCCACTGATGCATACTCAGGTTTTTCCCGCCCTCTGTTTCTTCTCCCACAGTCTCCCTACATTTTTGCCCCCACTGCGACCACTGATAACACTCTTCGGTCCGACAAAGTGTAGAGCCTGATCGTACTGTGTTTCTGTTGTCCTTTGGCAACTGAGAGCTTTCCTTTGGTCCAAATGCTATGGTTGTGGCCTCACCACTTCTTTGATCCAGGTCTAGCAGCTAGTGCCAGGATAAGACAGGGAGGGGCTGTGCTCCACAGATTTGTAAATACGAATGGGTAGCCCTGTATCCCTCAGAACCTGGGCAATTAACCAAAATACTAAAATTGGTTCTGTCAGATAGAACAATTTCTTAACATGCCATATTTAATATAAATGAAAGAAACACACCAAATAACATTGAAAAGTTAGATTCTTATTCACTTTGTAAATATGGCTGTTACAAAAACAAATTGTTCTGACAAATAGGTGACATTTTGTGGATATGTGAATCGAGTGAGTACGGTGACAATGTGATAGTTAGCATAAAAGGATAAGATACAAAAAGGAGGACTGTACAACAGTAAAATGAGTGGTTCAATTAACATCTGTCCTTCTATAATTAGTTTTACATGTTTTCAAAGAACCCTAGCACATGACTTATTTAGGCTTTGGGGCGATGAAACCAAAGGACATGAGCGGGTGTGATACTGGGTGATTGTCTGGACACTCCCAAATGCCTTACTTCCCAGCGCAGTGTGGGATGCAGTGTCCCTAGGCCAAGAGAACTTTAGGGGGTTATTATTTTTTATTATATGTGGGGTTATTTAGCGGCTAGTGGTACTGTAGGCAGGGACGCAGATGTACAAAGTGGCAGGGTGCACTTTTGTGTGGCATACACTTTAATGTGGATCACCTCTAGGAGCTATGATGTCCAAGATTGCAGAGGGTGTTGGATTGAGACAACTGAAGGTTGTCTGCTGCCAGGTACAGAATCCTTCAGGCTGCTTTCTGTGCTTCATGAAACTAAGAGATGCTGTGGTTCATATGGAACTTTCTGTGGGATTTTTCTGGGGTAAGCATTGAGCTTTGGCCGTGATATAGGTTCGTCCAACCACATTTTGTGTGTGTGTCAGGGCCGTTTCTACCATTAGGCAAGACTAGGCGGCCGCCTAGGGCGGCAAAAGGGGGAGGGCGGCAAAAAACATAAGTTTGGGAATCCCCTTTATTCATGGAATCAAGGGCCTTCAACCTCAAAAGAGCATTGGTTAGCGTCTTATACAATTCATTCGACGTGACGTGAGGTCACGTTCGGCGCCACAGGCGGGGCCGTGTGTGCGCCGCTAATAGCCCGCTGCAATTTGCAAAATTCCCGCCGGTGGCTGAATCACTCGCTGACGACTACAGCCGGGCCTGAAGTCACCTGGCCCCTCCTTGTCTGTTTTCTGCTCCATGTGGGGCACAGAGTCTGTTTTGAATATTCGTAACTCCCCAGCAGGGAAGTGTCTGGCGTAGGCACCCTGTCCCCTTCCCATGACTGCCACATCACGACGGGTCTCTGCCCACCAAGTGAGTTCTCTGAGTCCCTGGCCACGGAGAAGGGCCCATGCAAGCCCACCAGTATATGCAAGCCAGACACTCCCAGCAGCCGGATGTGCGAGGTACCTCCATGCATGTATTCACTGCGGGCAACAGGGGTGTCTCTGCGCTGGGCCCGACCACGTGCACTCCGCAGGAGACATTTTGTCTGGCAGGAGAACTTCGCTGATTGTTGTTCCTGCTCGGGAGCTGGAGGCAGGTGGCAGCATGGTCAGGTAGGTTTTACCCAGGGCGGAGCACTGGTGATGCAGTAGCATTGTAATGCAAGTAGCAGAGGTGGCACTTTAGAGCAGCCTCATAGGTGGGCATAGTTATGGGGACACGGAAAAGGAATACATTGCTAGATGTAACACTAACAGGTGAAGAGAGGCTGCAGTTGGGAGGTTTGGTAGAATACCACCGACATGTTGGCACGGCTCACTTGTTTTCCTTCTTGTTTCACTCCAGGCGCTACAGAGGGGTTGGTAGTGCTGGCTGTAGCCCATATAGCAATGCCCCAAGTCAGTGCCAACTTTGGCGTCACTATTGATAAATGGGCATTTCTGGAATAGCAGCACTGCAGAGCCGGCGGACATCGCCCGGTGAAGAGTGATGGGAGGACGCGGCTGCTTCTGGGTGGTAGTGCCAGCCTTGCAGCTCCACGGGTATTCCATAAAAGGCTTCAATTCCTGAATTGGAGGCATTGTTTAATGTTCCTGTATTGTTTTTGGCTAAGCTGAGCTGGGCAGTAAGCGCTTTATTTAGGTGATTTATGACGCACTGAGTTCCTGCTTTCAGGCGCTGTCTGAACACCTCGTGCAACTAACTGTAAAATGCATTCAGATGGAATTGGATATCGGAATATAATTGACGCACCTGTTTGCTATTTGTTTTTAAATGATATTAAACGCTGCCATCAGTATTTATCAACCTGGGCATTTACGTAGTGCGGTCAAGAAAATGAATTGCCTCTCGGCGCTTCAATACCCGGTGTGTTCCTGTTATTCAAGCCAATCGCGATCCTTTTGGGGTACGCTAATAAGAGACGTGATGAACTGTCCTGTCCAAATTCTAATTTGTGATCTATATATGACACAAGGGCTCCTGAGCCCGACCGACTCCGAGTTTTTATTCTGTCCCAGTGTCAGTGCTTAATATGAACCGGTGGTTTCCGGTGCGGGAACTGACATTTAATTGTCAACACCGGCATTTATTGCACGCAATTATATAGTGGCACTGGTATTGTGCTTTAGCGATAAGCACAATAACAGTTGTTTACTAATTAAATATACATTACAAAAGACTGATATCTTTCGCCCGTGCTATTCTTGCAGCTTTGGGGGCCCGGAATAGCCCGGATTGTCACACTTATAGTATTACTTAGTGGTTGCAGGGGCAATGGGTGGTGCAAGTTGCAGTGGGCGCCTGTCGAGGGGTCCTGGATTTTAAATGTTCACAAATTAAGCACTGTGCTGTCTGGTTCGTTCACATTGTGTCCCTGCCTCCCTGTTTTATAATCCGTGGCTCTCTTCCTCAATCTCTGAGGGTTTATGCCAAAATACAATTCTTCACAATTTGCCCTTGACGTGGGTATTGTTTTATGTAAACTGCTCGAGCCGGCACATCCCGTGGGCTTTGAGGGGTTGGGGGCGGTGTCATGAAGCCCTTCTTTTGCATTCCCTAGGCACAGGTGCCGCAGACAAAATGAAACCAAGACACGGGTCTCGTGGGACTCCCCGGGACATCGGAGCAGAGCAAATGCTCGTTAAATTAACAAATTAATGGCGCAGGTTCTCAGCGACAACAAGAGATGAGCCCTGGCGGAAGGCTGGAGGTTGTACAGATAGAGCGGCCCAAAGTAACGATTGATTGGGTATGTGACTACAACTCCCTGGGGCTTGAGGCTTCAGAGACCTGAAAAGAGTGAGTACATTGTCTCATTAGAGGCCCCACCTCTTGCACTATGTAGTCACACCCGGTTTGGGCTGCGAGTGGGTGGAATTGTGGGTCCAGCGCAGGCTATGCAGATACATCATGCAGTGTAGTTTGTCTCGTGGAACACCCCTGCGCACCCCGCCCTTCTACCAGACGGTACTTCCCTCCACGTGTCTTCTGGTGCCCCTCACTGATGTTGCAGCCTTTGACTCCAAGCTAACACACATCCTGGTGTCTGCAGTGAGTGCACACCCACATTCCTCCAGTCTCGCAGTGTGTCCGACCACATTCCAGAGGTCCCATTAGCTTCCAATTCGCGTGATAGAGCTACACGGATGCTGCAGACAGTACACTTTAGTCATATGATGTGTACCGGTATTAGTGTGCAAGACGTCGCAGCAAACTGCTAATGTGAGGCGTACGTGACCTCTACTAGACCATGAGACCGACGCAGCGCCTGTTTACATTCCACACGTTTTACTCTATATTGCATTCCTGAAGACTGTGATGTTTCTGTAGATTTTAAGAACGCACCGACACGGCGTGCTTATGGGCCATTTCAGAGAGATGTTGGAAGAGAAAGAATGAAAGGGTATAGAGAGTGAGAACCCGCAGAGGACAGTTAGCCTGGATGAGAGGGGGGAGAGAGTGATGGTAGTAAGGGAGGGGGGCGGCATTTTTCAATTCTTGCCTAGGGAGGCAAAACACCTAGAAACGGCCCTGGTGTGTGTGTGTGTGCGCAATGCAACCTAGTACTTTCCATCGCTGATGTATACAACAGAGTGTGTTAATGGTCCTACCACAAAGACCTTAGTGTCAGTTACAGATAACATTCATACTCCAGTGGGCCCCACTTGCATTCATCCTTTTGAGGATGATAAGGTCTGTCCCATTGTGTGTGTGTGTAATGATTCTAACCTATTACAGAGGGGTGGGCATGAGGGTGTTCTGAATAGGAAAGACTCTATGAATTAGGAGGAACAGGTCATAAACAGTAGATTTATCATACCCTCTGACACTCATATTCTCATTCTGTGGGTACGTTCTATAGCACAATGCAAAATGCTTATGCAGGAAGCAAATAGAGGCATTGTTTGACAGGAACATTTCTGTAGTGATGTTTTTCTGTTGCCGCCCGGTCTCTATGGTATGGGAGTGCCTGCCCGCCTTTGGGTGGTGGGCACACACGAGTCGTGTGTTTCCTCCAACCTTCCTCAAGCTTCCATGTTTTAACTCAGTTCATTAGAATCCACTCTAGTGGTCCATGTGCTACAGTCTTTTTCAGTGGCACACAGCTAGCAACATCTATAAAGAAGTCAGGTCTGGCTGAGTTTAGGAAGATGGGAAATATTGTACGAGATATAATTGGCTTTTTTGTGTTTGCATGTATAAGTTAATACATGCATTTGTGTTGTGTGTCAGCGCATGCAGTAGGAGACCGGCATACATAACCATACATGTCTAAGCCTGTATGGACATTTATTTGCGTGCATAACAAATGTCAGATTTCTGTAAAAACACCCAGACATTTGTGTGTGTATCTCTTAAAATCTGCTGCCATTGTCTTGAGTGTTTGAGCCTGGGATGTCTATTTTCCTGGGCAAGTCTGGGCGTTTTTGGAAAATGTATCAACACGAGAATGTGTGGCTTTGTACGCATCATAGATTAGTAGATGAGCACTGCAAACTGAAATTGGTGAAAGTGTGCTGGTGGGATGCAAGGTTTGTGCCTCACACCCTGATTCAGTTCTGGAAATTCTGCTCAGGGTTTTCATAACTGTTGAAGGAGACTGGTAGTCTGTGAGTGAGGGTGTTTGGACATTTTCGATCGTAAAGCCGCTCTTCTGTTGCTTTCTGGACACATTTACAATTCAGTGCTGGAGGAAGCGCACACGACTGACTTCTCATCACTCACAAGGCATTCATTAGAGGGAGCTCACACTGTTTCACTGCATTGAAATTGGAATGCTATTCTGTCTGCTGTATGTTTTGGTCTGTGCACATTTTTGATTGTGTTTCAGCAGCAGTTGTATGCAAATTTTGTACTACACACCTAATATGTCAACCAACACCTCATTGCTTCCCTTCTTAATATGGATCTGGAATTAAGGACCCTATATACTAAGCATTTGTATAATAGCAAACACACTGATTTAGCTTTTGTGGTCGTAAAATGCTTTTTCTAATTTACTAATCCCATTTTAAGGGTCAGAAAAGTTTTGCCAATTTCTAAAACTAATGCAAGACTGATTGCATTTCCAGTGCTTGTTCCTAATATGCTGTGTGAGAGAATTCCAGAGAGTGGGGGCCAGGAAAGTGAAGGAATTTCCTTCCCTCCTAGTTCTCTTTATTCTGGGTACTGCAACAGCTGCTGGCTGGTGGAGTGCAACGTTCTTGTAGTGTTGTAGGGTGAAAGTTGTCTCTGAATTAACATCAGACCCTTTTTATACATTGCTCGATTAGCTTGGCAAAGTGTCTTAAAATGTATTCTTTTGAGCACTGGTAGCCAATGCAGACTTGCTAGGGGTGAAGTTGGGCATTGGTGTTTGGGACTTCCCAAATTTAGGGAGCTTCATAGTCAAGTCATTAAATGACTAATTCTTGCACCACTATTCCACGCGATAGTTCAGGTAGCAATCTCTGAAGATTTCTCAATGTTCAAAGCAGGCCAAAAGAAGTTGCTGCTAGTTTTCTTTTAGCTTGGGTTGCCATTAAGATTTAAGAGCCTATAATTGAGCCAGAAACCCAGACTCTTAAACTCTGGCTTTGGAGTGGTTTGACTTCCCGGAAAGTCTGGCCAGTTCATCTCCATCCACCTCATTGGGTTGTTTCCCACCACCATCAACTCTCCATTTAGTTTGAGGCTGCTGGTTTTAGAGATTTGACGATCTCTAGCGTGTGTTCCTGGGTCATTTCTTGAAATGTATTCAGTTTTTCCTGTTGCAGTGGGGGCATTTTCAGACTTTGTTGTACCCACCTAGAGTGAATAGGATGTTATTGAATTTTTCCAAGAAGAAGGCAACTAACATGTTACATGAAAGTTCTAGTGGAGGGGGGCCAGATTTGCTATTTGTGTTTTTTTTTAGGCTGCTCACCAGGTTGAACAATTCTTTGGAGGAATTTGCCGCATTGTCGATCTTGAAAGCACAGTAATTGATTCTAGCCTCCCTAATGGTGCAATGATATTTTTTTATGGCCTTCTTGCAACTGTCTTTGTCAATTGCATCATATCTTTTCCTCTATGCCCTTTCTAGTTTTTTGCATTCTTTTTTATAGCTCTGAAAGTTCTGGTGAGAACTAAGGAGCCTTATCTCCTAAGCGTTTAGCCTTTCGTTGCCTTAGAGGTGCCAGACTGTTTAGGGCGTTTAGCATCCATACCTCAAAACTACTATACCTACTTAAAATTACTCTGACTATTTCAGGGGTGGGGTTGGTGAGCATGTTCCGCCATGCTTCAATGTCCATCTTGGCCCAGTTATGTCTAAGTCTGGGCTGGTGAGGTATGGTTCCTTTAATACTTATGTTGCATAGTTAGAATGGTAGAGAGAGGTGTTTGCAAAGTGGTGGAGAAATATAATGTAAATAGGGACTTATAAAGCGCACGGCTACTCCACAAAGTGTCCCGGCGCTAAAAGACCACGAGACAGGCATCAGTACTCCTGCCAGGATAGAGGGCGGCCGACCTTGCTATTGCAGGAAAAGCCACTTTTTCAACTGTTTCCTAAAAGTCAAAAGATCTTGCACCTGCCCATTGGAAAATGGAAGTCCATTCCATAGCCGGTAGGCCAGTACTTGAAAGGAGCGACCACCCAGACGAGAGTGGGAAATCGTTGGGGTAGTCAACAGAAGCTGAGAAGAACCTCTCAGGGCCCTCTGCGGGACGTAGTGCTGGATACTTTTCCTAATGTAGACGGCACCCATATTATGTAGGGCCCTATACGCTAAAACTAAAGCTTTGAACTGAATCTGCTTACGGTCCTGCAGCCAGTGCAAAGACTTCAGATGGATAGACAAGCGTTATCTGGGACCTACCATGAGAGTTGCTCTGGCCGTCGTGTTCTGCACTACCTGCAGGCAGTTCAGCAGATAGTCCGGTAGGCCTAAATACAGCACATTGACATAGTCCAGCCTTGATACAATCGATGCTTGGACCACAGTCTTACTGTACTTAACTGGAAGCAAAAAAGGAAGTTTTTCAACATTTTTAACAGGCCAAAGCAGGTGCCGGCTACTGTTTGGATCTGGGCCTGCATGGATAGGTTAGCATCTAACTTGACTCCGTCCTAGGTTCTCCACAGTGCTTACTTGGGCAGTAGGTGGGGACATATCCTGAGGCCGCCACTGGTGCCAGGCTTCGCAAGGTGAAGGCCCGAAGAAAATGATCTCGGATTTCTCCGAATTGCACTTCAGTTGATTCAGCCTTAACCAGGAGAACACCTTTGACAGGCAGATGTTAATCTCACCAGCTCTAAAGTCGGCGTTCTTGTCACAGGTGAACAGCAGTTGCGTATCACCGGTGTATGATACTATTTTAGCACCGTGGGCCTCAGCGAGCAGAGCCAGGGAAGCCAAATAAACATTAAAAAGTGTTGGGCTCAAGATGGATCCCTGGGGAACCCCATCCTTCATGGGAGAGATAGGGGCCGCAAAAGGAGGGGACCAAATAGTTTGATGACGGTCGCTTGAAACCTAAGAGAACCACTTGAATACCGTGTCACCAACGTCACACTCCTGGAGCCTCTGCAGTAGCCGGTTATGTGGCACGGTATCAAAGGGTTGTGACCTCTGACCACCTCTCAGAAATCCCACTGTGTGGGGTTACTGGAGGTAACAGAGGGTCTTATTGGCCCCTCAGGACCCTCATCAGCCTAGGGGACTTCATCCCCCAACCAGGAGCGCGCGCAGGAGGCGCATTTACACAGTGGTGGAGAAAGGGGGAAAGGCCTCCTACAAGTTATGGCTGTTTTTATTTGTAGTTCTGTTTTTTAGGAAGATAGGCAGCGTGGCCACCCTTCCCTGGACTCTTTGGGCGCAGGGAACTCCTTCCACCAGGACCTGATTCTTTAAAAAAATGTTTTAAATTAAACCAGGAGAGAGGACCGTGCCTCCCGCTCTTGGGCCGATTTCAGCCCCGGGAACCCCATCTCCAAGGAGAGTGGGGCCAAGGGGCCATTTTCAGCCCAGGATCCTTGGGGCATGCCCATATTTTTCTGTGATTGGGAGGGAGGTCACATCCTCAGGGGCCAGGTCTTTATTTTTTTTTAAATGTCACTTGGGAGGAGGGCCGCACGGCTCCCTTTCTTAGGCCTATTTCTGCCCCAGGGACACCATCTGCCGGGGCAGACCTTCAACATTTTTTTTGAATGGGGAGGGGAGCCCTTGTCCCTGGGCTAGTAGGGACCACATCCCCGGGGCATGGCCAGCTCTTTGTGGAATGTGAGGGTAGCCTTAGGACTTCTGTGGTCCGTGCCGGCTCCCCGCCTCCCGCTGGAGCCAGCAGTGCTTTTGGACTGAGGGAGCTGCAAACATGCAGCTCCCTCTGTCCAAAAGCCATTCTGTTCTGCTTCATGGAAGGGAGAGCATTTTTAGTGCTCTTGCTTACTTAAATCCATAGCAAACTGCAATGTCCCAGGGGTGGGCACCCCAGGACATTGCTGGAGCCGTCCCTGGGGGGCGACATTCCTCTGGGCCATTCAGAGCCTCAGGAGGGGGGCCCATGCCCCCTGTCATCTTGTATATTAGCCCTGGGAAGGTGCTGGACCCCGGGGGTCTTCACGGACCCCCTTCATTAGTGTATGTGTGCCCCGGGGAGGTGGTGGTCTCTGGGATTGCGGGGGAGGCTGTAGGGCCTCCCCGTTTATTTTTATTCTTTTAATGCATGTGCCCCGGGGAGGTGAGGATCCCCAAGATAGGGGGCATCCATGAGGTCCCCCATATAATATAAATTATCCCCAGTGAAGTGGTGGTCCTTTGGGCAAGGGGGGTCTGTGAGGCTCCCCACCTAATAGAAAATAACCCGGGGGAGCTGGCAGTCCCTGGGGCAGGGAGGTATGCGAGGCTCCCCAGTATTGTTCAAATAGCCCCAGAGAGGTGGCAGTCCCTAAGGCTGCGGGCCCGCCTGCATTAGTAATGTAAGGTACAGAAGATGCAGTAGCCCTCTCCCTAGACGCAGAAAAACCATTCACTGGCATTGACAGGGGATACCTTTTGCCGCCCGAAGCGTTTCGACCTGGGAGAACAGTTTATGTCCAAGGTCCACCTGCTCTATGACTGCCCCGTGGCCCACGTCAACTGGTGGGGGGTTCCTCTCGGACACCTTTAAGATCCAGGGAGGCACACGCCAGGGCTGCCTACTTTCCTCCCTCCTGTTCTTGCTGGCCATGGAACCTCTAGCCACTATCATCCTCCACTCACCACACATAGCGGGCATATCCATTACGGGAGGCCTCCCCAAATTATATTTATATGCCGACGATATCCTTCCTACCCTTAGAGATCTCCCATGTTTTCTGCCGACATTACTAGATGTCATTGACGAATTTGCAGCCCTGACAGGCTACAAGGTGAACTGCGACAAAAGTGAGGCCCTCCCACTCTCCTCACACACCAACAGGGCAGCGATCCATGGCTATCCCTTCAGCAGAAAATCCTCCCGACTTACATACCTAGAGTTCCTGGTTAACAGAGGCTTAACAGGAATGGTTGCAGATAACTCAACATCCCTAATCGCACAGATGTAAACAGACTTCGACCAATAGTCCCTCCTGTGATTCTCTATGTGGGGCAGAGTACAAGCAGTAAGAATGGTCACATTGCCATGCTTTACATATACGCTGGGAACGATGCCCATCATGGTGCCTCTAGATACTCTATGCCTCATAGATTCTTGAATACGGGCCTTTTTGTTTGGGGTTCCACCCGCCCCTTCTAGCGGCATCCAAGCCCATGGCCCGCTGCTCCTATAGTAGCTTGGGATTACCATCCGTAGAACTCTTTGGCCCTACACCTCTTGCAGCTCGCTTATCTACTTCCAGAAATATCAGACCCCCTGCAGTGGGTCGCAACCGAACAATCACCCTTCACCTGCGGAGTCGGCCTTGGCACCCTTTATGGGGACTACACCCACCAACTATCCCACAACAACCTGCGAAACAGGCTAATTTAAGGCATGGTACCTCGCACGCCACCTTTTGGTTGTAAACCACCATTTAAACACCAAAGAACCAAAATGTTGCAATGACAGCATCGGAATAAACAGCCCAAAACTCAACTGGCTCAGATGGAAGACAGTAGGTATATAGACCCTCTCTCAGGTTCTACTGAATGGAGTTTAAAAGCCCTTCACTCAGTTAAGGGAGGAATTCCAACTACCCCCGCAGCTACAACACTGCCCGAGATGCTGTCTCTCCTCTGGGACCTGCAACCTTCGCCTAAAGTGGACTATCTATCAGTGTGGGGCCGTCATAAGGGAGTGATGTCGGAACTCCATACTACCATAACAAATCACAAATTTTCACAACCTCTTTTGCACAACCTCCACACAAAATGGCAGGCAGGCATGCTTGCAATTTACCGTCTAAGACGACTGGTTAGAAATTGCAGAGACCCTAGACAAGAGAACTTGTAAGGCCCGACTGAAGTTTTGTCTGTTTAGGACCCTACACGATTGGTATTGGACCACTTGAAAACTGCAGAGGACTGGCCTACTGCATGTTGGAGATGCCCAAAAATGAGCTGTAGCCCCCCCACATTTTATGTGAATGCACTTCTATCCAGGCATTCTGTTCTTATGTCGGAGACACTCTAGGAGATTCAATGCCTCTCCACCTCCCCCTCACCCCTTCCATCATCCTTCTGCATGATATCAGAGACTCCCCAGACATTACATGCCCCCAACGCCCACAACATCGCCTACTACTCACAGAACTTTCCACAGCTGAGCTCTGCATCCTTCAGCAAAGGAGGTCACCTCCTCCTCCCTCACAAGAGGACTGGACAGTGACGATGGCCAAAACAGCATCTTATGAACGAGTTATATATGGCATGCAAGACCAGGAGGAGGTGTTTATGCAGACATGGGCCCCTTTCCTTTAGGAGACCAGACACTAAGGTCCTACCCTGCTCCCACTGGACCATCAGACATAATGTGACAACTGCTGCTTGACATGGCCACTCTTTCCCCCCTTTTCCCTCATACCCCTAACATCCAGTGGATACCCCTGCCTATTCTCCCACATCCCCCTCCTTTACTCTTCAATATTTCACCCCCACTTTCCCATATATATACACCTGTTACCTTCTACCGTCTTACACCCATACCACACCTCCCCTTGCTCTCTCCACTCCTTCCTACCTCCCTTTCCCCCACACTTCCCCCATCAATCCCTGTTTTCCCCTCCCCATCCTTTCCCGCTTCCTGTTCTTGGACATGTAGGCTCGCAGATGCCCCCCAATTGATATGGACAGCCACCACTACATAATCAAAACTTGCACCAACTCCCTCCCTAGGGATACAGCCCAGCTCCGCACCTTTTGGGGCTCCCAATACTGGCAATGACCCTTGTAATCACCCCCTCACCACATCAGAACCACTATCCTCCCCTTACAACCTGTCACCTATGTCTGAGGATTCCTCCAATCGGGATATGTCAAGGTGATGTCCTCATCCTCCATCCCTCTCTTTTCCCTTTTCCATCCCTTACTCCTCTCTCTCCCTATCTCATTTTCACCTCAGATAGGTGGCCTTCGCCCCCTCGTGACCCCTTCCCAGATCAGGTAACTTGCCAACTACGGTCATCGCGTAGCTAATAAAAGAGGGATTGGCTGAAACATCATCTAAGATGTACACTATTCTGAGTCAGACTACCACATATTAAGATGTCTGAGCTCATGCACTGTTAATGTTGTAACCTCCATGACTGTACAATGTTGTGCACCGACCACACTGCTGTGCTTCTTTTTGAAACCCAATAAAACAATTACGACACAATTATTTTTAATGTAAAGTGTCCCATGGAGGTGGCGACCCCGGGGATTTTTAACCCTAGAAGTGTGCCCCCTCCTATATTAATCATATGTCCCCTGGGACCTGGCCCACCCAGGGGTTATTTTAAATGGTTTTGTGGCAGGTTTTCAGGGGGACCCCAAGACCATGGCTTGGTGGTCAGGGTCTTCCTACCCTGCTTCCTTTTCTTTTCTATTCTTTTCTTTTCTTTTCCTTTCTTTATTATAATTTTTTTTGTGTGACTTGGTGAAGCTGAGTCCCAAGATGGCTGCCAACACTTCATGGTTGACGTCTTGGCAACCAATCAGAGCAGTGCATTTCCCTGCACAAACTAGTCTTTGTTCGTGAAGACGTCACAACCAGAGATATCACTATATTTTAAAACTTAATTTTCCCAACAACTACTGAACAGGTTTATACCAAATCTGCAAAAAGCAGTTCCTTAAACCAAAATCTACCTCCCTGCCAAATTTGGTGTAAGTGTGTTCAGCAGTTTGGGATGTAGGTGTGGCTAAAGTTTCCTGTGGCACAGATCACTCCCAAACTTTTAAAGACAACCATAACCTACCTTGACCACTTTTTGGGAAAAATTTGTGATGATTGGTCAAACAACGCTAAAGTTATAGCCAAGTAAAAAAATGCTTTTCCTATGGAAACTATGTCTTAACTACAACTACCTACTGGTTACCGCCAGTAAGTAATATATATATATATAGAAGAAGGATTGACAGTCTTCAATTTATCCCCAGGAAGTCTAACCAAAGATGGGATCTCGCTTTTGGAACTAGGACTTTCCTTCTGTCCAAGCTCTGGATTTATTAATGCGCAATTGAGAATTGATCTTTATCTGTTTGTGCATAAATTATCTAAGGCTAAACTGAGCATTATTTCCAAACAAGCGACCATTTGTGATTTACGAATTGGGGAGATAGAGGGATTGATTGCCTTGGAATCTTTGCAACATGAAAGTGAAGGAGTTGAATTGAATGTTGAGATCGAGCAACTGATGTTACCAGAGAACGACTAGTGGTAGTGGTTTCTAATTGAAATCGCATGTTATACCGACCACTCCCTTTGATAGTTTAGATGCGTTTCACGATATGGTGTCTAAAGTTTTAATAAGATTGAGAAAAAATTACAATACGAATATGGATAATCTTACAGAGGTACAAAGAAAAGCATTACAGTCCCTATAAGAAGATACCTCTATTCTGATTAAGAACAGCATTAAGGGTGATAATGTGGTTATAGTAGACACAAATACTTATGAACAAGAAGTGATGTGATAATTGGGAGATTGTAATTGTTATGATGGGATTTCTATGGAGAAGTATAAAACATCTGTGAGAATGGATGTAAGAAGACATTTTATATCAAGATGAATATAATTTTTTAAGATCTGAACATCCTAGAATACCCTCATTTTATACCTTAGCCAAAGTCCATAAGAGTCCTATTAATCCTCTGGGAAGACGCATTGTTTCTTCTAATGAAACTTTTTTAGAAAAAACTGCGATATACATATACACCTTCTTATTTCCTTTTGTAAAACTTTTACAGCATATTGTAAAGACAGTGGGAATTTCTTGACTAAGATACATAATTTGGTTTGGACAGACACTATTTGATGATTACATCAAATATTTGATGATTATATTGTACGTGACTGCACTATATACGTGATTTGATCATGCGTTTGACATACATGCTTATGAAAATATTTTGAAAATGATACCTGTTTGTTCTTTAGAACATAACAAAATGCTTATTACCATGATTCAGGTTTGTCTTGAAGAGAACATATTCATGCATGATGAAGTTTTATACCGACAGAAGGTGGGTGGCCTGGGCGGAGGATAATTTTTAAAATGTACAAAATGTCTTAATTTGGACTTGATACATCGACCTGTTTTTATTATGGAATGGAACGAGGGAGAAAGCGTGCGAGTATATGGAGAAACTAAATAACAATCCTTATAACTTGAAATTCTCTGTTTCCATAAGTTCCAGTGAAATAGCATTTTTGGATATTGCTTTAAAGATAGAAGATAAAACAAAACATCAGTGCACCACAAAGACACAATAGGAAATGGCAACTTGCACCCAAAAGCTTTAAAAGAAAGTATTCCGTATGGGGAATCTCTCAGATTAAAAGAGAATCTGTAGCCACAAAGAGCAATACAATAAACAATTGGCACAGGTGAAAGGGAGATTCTTAAAAAGAGGATACAGTATGAAAACAGTGAACATGACAATGAAGAAAGCCAAGAGTTTAACAAGAAATCAGTTACTGTATCCTAACAATAGACCAGAAAGAAGAACCTATAACTCGATTGATTACATGCTTTAATTCCACGTCACAGAAAGTGAGCCAGGGTATCAGAAGACATTAGTCGATAGCCGAAGGCAATGTGGTAATAGAAATCGAGTTACCTAGTGTACCACCCATAACATACAGAAAAGGGAGGACACTAGGGGACGAATTAACTCACAGCTATTTTTTAGAGATCACCAACAAAAGACATGAATAACAAAAACAAAGGGGGTTTTCAAATGCAGTCATTGCAAGGCATACAGGATGGTCACAAACACATCAGAATATACTTCCTCTGATGGACAATAGAGGATTAGTGGTTTTTATAGTTGCAATACTGATCACTATGTATATGTTATATTTTGTCTTTGTTCACTTATTTATGTGGGTAGAACCATCTTTCCCCTTAAAAAACACATACTAGAACATCAACGAGCTATTAGAAATCATGATTTTAGTTATCCAGTGGCAAGACATTTTCATGAGAAATTTAACAGTTATCCAGGAAGATTACATTATTTTGCAGTAGACATTGGACCCCTCTATTCCTAGTGGAGGAAATAGAGTGATGAAATTGAGACTTTTGGAATCCAGATATATTCTGAATTTACATACTAAACTTGCTGGAGGAATGAATAGGGATGAGAAGATGGAAGTACATGCAGGGTAATTTTTCTTAATCTTCTGTTGCCCTCTTACTATGTGTTCTTGTTTTAAATTAATTCTAACTGATAGGAATCTTACATCCATTGAACGTTTATCCAATGATCATAGAACATATGAATTAGCGGTTTTGGTCTATTTGAATGATTTTGTATTAATCTTTTGGAGGCAATGTAGTGATGGAGCAATGATATTACTACTTATTAAGTTATTTAATTATTAATATATTTGGATTCTGTGATATGGTTTAAACAAATGTATTCACATTTGCGAATTTGCACATTTGAAAATAGTTGTTTACAATTATATTTATTAGGGATTATTTGAGATTAGATTGTCAATTTATACTTGTATTATGATTCTATACTAATTTTTAATGCAAATTTTGGATGAAACAAATATCACTATTTATTACCATTAAAAATTTGACATATTATTTCTATTTTGTACATATTAGGAGATAATAAGATAGATGGGAATGACGTTTCATGTGAAAGATATTTTCGCTTGGATTTGTAACGTTATTGGATAATGCTGGTTTGACTATTTTGACAAGTAATTTTTTTATTTTTTTATTACTTTATTCGGGTATTATTATGAAGCATAAAAGCATGTTAAAAATACCCATCATAGATACAAAACTAAAAAAGAATTTTACATAAAATCATCCATGATTAAAATGTAAGCGCAGAACCGAATATACATATATCATTATGAAATACAAACAATATAAAAACATAACATATACAATAGTGCAAAAATACATTGAAGGATCCGGACACATTAACCTGCTTCACTCGCTGCTCCCTTTTTTTCCTTGCTCTAACTGCTGCTACTAGAAAGCTAGCAATGCTGAAAATTTCCCAAGGGTTACTCAACATCTACAGGTATAAAAGAGCTGGTCTAGCCGGCAGGAAACCTTTGTTCTTTAAAATTGGGAGGATATACCGCCTGCGTATAGATAAATAGAAATCTCAGAACAGGACAAAATGCATAGTATCCTGCCTTGAGAAACATTCGCATGAGCAAGGACCCAGGTCGTCTATCTTAGCCCAGCCTAAGGGGTCAGCCAGCAAAAGATGTAAATAATTAAACCTAAATCTCGTCCAGAGAAAGCGGTGTTGAGGCTTAGTGACAATGTCCAGGTAAGGTTCCATGGAATAGGAGGGTTTTAGGAGCTGCTGGGCACGGACAGTAGGTTTCAATAATTCAGAGACCTCTCTTTCTAGTGATACTATACACATAAATGAGGTCCTGGCCCACACAAGATCTTTTTTACATATATTTTCTGGGTTGTCAAACAAGGTTGGGCATCCTAGCAACTCAGCTGTGCTCAACAAATGTCTCAACCACAATATACTACTGGCCCTATCTAGAGCCATACAATCTCGTATGATATCTTTGTTTAGCACCAAATCAGGATTAGACCAGATCGAAATCCATTTAAGAATGGGAGACATTCTAACTGAGTCAGTAACATAGCCGAGGCCCACCTCTTGATTGATTATGTACGAGGATATAGATTGGGGGACTGAAAGCAGGCTTCTTAAAAATGTATTTTCAACATTTTGGAGCTCAGCGCAATTATTATAACCCCAAATTACTGCTCCATACTTCACAATGGCGATGGTCTTGGCCTTATAAATATTCAACATGGCCTGCATGGGCTTGGCTCCCAGTCTCTGGGCAAAATCAAGAACCGCACTCCTTTGCGGGACCCATGAACACCTATCGTCGAATAAGACACCCAGGTATGGGAATGTGGAGACCCTAGTTACTTCGGTCCCGCGACAACAAAAAGTTTTGGCTATCTTTGACTTTCCCCCCGGGGTCATAATGTGTGACTTTGACAGGTTTACATTTAAATCTAATGAGCCTATAAAATTGGTGAAGGCGGTCAACAGGTGCTGAAGCCTCACAGCTGTGCGTGCCAAAAGCACTGCATCATCTACGTACAGAAATGCAGGAATCATACGGTTTCTTACACGGGGAATATCCTTAGCAGCTTCAGATAAAACCGGTTCAAGATGGTTAATATAAAGGGTAAATAACAAGGGCACCAAAATACAGCCTTGTCTAACTCCTCTTGTTATATCTATCTGTTGTGTAAGATTACCCTTTTGATCGAACCTTACTGCTGCCGAAAGGTCCCTGTGCAGGTCTGCCAGAAAATATACAATATTCTTGTCCATCCCCATTTCTAATAAAAGGTCCCAAAGCTTGGACCTATTCACCCGGTCAAATGCAGAGGAAAGGTCCATAAAGGCAAGATGTAAAGTCCCTTTCTTGGCCATTTTGTATTTCCCTATTAAAAGGTAGAGGTTAAGGCATTGGTCCATGGTGCCTCTGCCTTTCCTGTAGCTATATTGGAGGTCTGACAGGACATTCCGCTCATCAATCCATCCGGCCAGTCTGCTGAGGACCACTCTCCCTATCACCTTAACTGTGGAATCGATCAGCGATATTGGCCTGTAGCACCTTGGATCCCCTCTATCGCCTTTTTTAAAAACAGGGACAATAATAGATGTTGACCAGGATTTAAGCAACCCTATTGTACATGCTATGTTAAAAACATTTGCCAGTAATTTTTACCATAAAATAATATCTAACCTAAAAAGGTCAGCAGGGACCCCATCTGGGCCCGGTGCTTTATTACAAGTCGTTTGAGCTATCGCCACAGCCACCTCTTGAGCAGAAAAAGTTATACTATATGCAGCTTTTGGGCAGATAGGGCCTATATATGATCAGGTTAGTCCCCATAGATATGTTTGAAGTGGGTAAAGCAAAGCTCTTCAGGGATGTTACACTCAACCATGTTAACCCCAAGGTCAGAAAAAAAGGGTTTATTGACGATCTCCCAAAACTTTGCGCTGTTTTTAAGCACATCCACAGACAATAGGTCGTCCCATGCTTCTTGTTTAATTTCTGATTTGCAGATGCGTAGTGCCCGCTTATACTCAGATCTTGCCATGGCTATTCTATTTCTATCCTGGGGTATATGTTTCAGGGCAAGTAATAATTTCTGGTGAGCTACGGAGCAGTTGCAATCAAACCACCACTCTGCCTTCTGCACACCCTCTTTAATTGGTAGGGAGAGGGCACTATCTAACTGTTTACAAAGTCGCCTCACCTCCTTGAGTGCTAACAATACAGATAGCTATCTCATTCCCTACAACCTTTAGCATATCGGTCAAAAAGAGGTTTGGTACCACCTTAGCCCATTTCAATCCATGCCCTTGATCCCTGGTTCTTAATATGGGTTCTGGGGCCCTGGTCTTCTCCTTAGCATTTAAACAACCCCGTAAACTAATATAAATAGGGTTGTGATCTCTAAAATGTGACCATTGTACCACATAATCCAATACACAGGGAGATAGAATTGTGCTGACAAAAATATAATCAATGGTGGAGAGCAAACCCCTGCCCTTGAAAGTGGGAATACCCACCCCTTCTTCTGTCCTATTTGGGAGAACTAGCCCAAAATCTGCTAGAGTATCCTCTAGACAAGTGAATGTATCCTGGGTCTGCCTATTGATATTGCTGCTATTGGAGATCTGAAAAATTAGGGCACAGGCTAGATACTGACAAATTGGCCCCATTGGCTTCAAATACATACTAATGTTTTAAAATTTGGTACCACAAATGGTGAAAGAATGCTAAATACACATAGCTATCAAGGCCCTTGACCTTCTGGTAGGTCGCTCCCCCCCGCTGCAGCTCCGCCTGCACCCCCGCTGTCACCGCTGCCGCCGGAGAAGTCGAGGCCCTCCACCACCCGCAGGCTTCCACCTGCGCCTCATCCCTGGTGGCCAGTGGTGGCCTTAGGTTTGTTGCATTTCCCTTGTGCTGTCTCTTTGCCTTTTTGCCTTTGTGACCCTGATTTGTGCCTGTAACTGCCCGTGCCCCCTGCCCCCCTCTTGCCGCTCTGCTCTGTGTCATTTCCCTTGTGCTGTTCCTTTGCTTTTTGACGCTGTGACCCTGATTTTGTGCCTGTGACTGTCTGTGCCCCCTGCTCCTCGCTCGCCGCTCCGCTTCTGTGCCCCCTTTTTATTTCTGTACCACCTCGCCGTCCGCATGCTTAATTTGTGCCTGTGACCCTGTTTTGTGCCCTGTTTATCTTCTGTACCACCTCGCCGGTCTCCTGTCCCCCGTCCCTGCCGCTGCCTTCCCTGCGACCCCGCCCCCTCCTTGCCCATTCACCACTCCCGTCCCTCGCCTCCCACCTCCCAGCTGCTCCTCCCTCCCCACCTCCCCAGATATGGCGGCCGCTGCGCGGTGAGGAGAGTGACCCTTGACCTTCTGGTAGGTTGCTCCCCCCCGCTGCAGCTCCGCCTGCACCCCCGCTGTCGCCGCTGCCGGCGGAGAAGTCGAGGCCCTCCACCACCCGCAGGCTTCCACCTGCGCCTCATCCCTGGTGGCCAGTGGTGGCCTTAGGTTCGTTTCATTTCCCTTGAGCTGTCTCTTTGCCTTTTTGCCTCTGTGACCCTGATTTGTGCCTGTAACTGCCCGTGCCCCCTGCTCCCCTTTCGCCGCTCTGCTCTGTGCCATTTCCCTTGTGCTGTTCCTTTGCTTTTTGCCGCTGTGACCATGATTTCGTGCCTGTGACTGTCTGTGCCCCCTGCCTCTCGCTCGCCGCTCCGCTTCTGTACCCCCTTTTTATTTCTGTACCACGTCGCCGTCCGCGTGCTTAATTTGTTCCTGTGACCCTGTTTTGTGCCCCCTTTTTATTTCTGTACCACCTCGCCATCCGTGTCCGTAATTTATGCCTGTGACCCTGTTTTGTTCCCCGTTTATCTTCTGTACCACCTCGCCGGTCTCCTGTCCCCCGTCCCTGCCGCTGCCTGCCCTGCGGCCCCGCCCCCTCCATGCCCATTCGCCACTCCCGTCCCTCGCCTCTCACCTCCCAGCTGCTCCTCCCTCCCCACCTCCCCATATATGGCGGCCGCTGTGCGGTGAGGAGAGCGACCCTTGACCTTCCGGTAGGTCGCTCCCCGCCCGCAGCAGCTCCGCCTGCACCCCCGCTGTTGCCGCTGCCGCCAGAGAAGTCGAGGCTCTCCACCACCCGCAGGCTTCCACCTGCGCCTCATCCCTGGTGGCCAGTGGTGGCCTTAGGTTTGTTTTATTTCCCTTGTGCTGTCTCTTTGCCTTCTTGCCTCTGTGACCCTGATTTGTGCCTGTAACTGGCCGTGCCCCCCTCTCGCCACTCTGCTCTGTGCCATTTCCCTTGTGCAGTTCCTTTGCTTTTTGCTGCTGTGACCCTGATTTTGTGCCTGTGACTGTATGTGCCCCCTTCCTCCTCGCTCGCCGCTCCGCTTCTGTGCCCCCTTTTTATTTCTGTACCACCTCGCCGTCCGCGTGCTTAATTTGTGCCTGTGACCCTGTTTTGTGCCCCCTTTTTATTTCTGTACCACCTCGCCGTCCGCGTGCTTAATTTGTGCCTGTGACCCTGTTTTGTGCCCCGTCTATCTTCTGTACCACCTCGCTGGTCTCCTGTCCCCCGTCCCTGCCGCTGCCTCCCCTGCGGCCCCGCCCCCTCCGCGCCCATTCGCCACTCTCGTCCCTCGCCTCCCGCCTCCCAGCTGCTCCTCCCTCCCCACCTCCCCTTATATGGCACCCGCTGCGCGGCCGCGCCCCTGGCAAGCCGAAGGCACGCCTAAGGCAAGCCCGTCTGCACCCGTCCACGCCTGGACCGCGCCCAGCGCCTGAACCCCTGGCCCCCGCGCCAGCCACGAGGAGCACTGCCTCCGCTACGACGCCAAGACCCTCATCGCTCTCAACCCAGGAAGAACGCACACCTGCTGCAAGGTCGCCCCGAGGCGCACCCACGGCCCCTTCACCTGCCGGAACTGCAACTTCTCCTGCAACGAAAGCGCCAAGATCCATCCTGATCAACACTCGCTTCGCACACAAACACGCCGTCGAACTCTGGGACCTACTCAACACTACATCTCCGGACGTCGCCTTCCTGACCGAAACCTGGTTGAAAGAAACCTCCGCGCCTGACATCGCCATAGCCATCACAGACGGGTACAAGATTACCCGCAGAGACCATGTAAACAGAGCCGGAGGAGATATCGCCATCGTTCACAAAAACACCCTCTACAAACACCAACGACACCCTCAGCACCGCCGAGCACATGCACTTCCAGATCCACACAGACCCCAAGACCACCCTAAGAGGCACCCTCGTCTACAGACCACCAGGACCCCGGGCTCAATTCTGCGACTCCATCGCCGACCTCATCAGCTCACACGCACTGACCTCCACCAACTACATCCTCCTCGGAGACCTGAACTATCACATGGAAAACAACAACGACAGCAACTTCTCCACCCTGATCGACAATCACGCCAACCTCGGACTCAAACAGCTCGTCACAATGCCGACCCACATCACCGGCCACACACTTGACGCAATCTTCTCCTCAAGCCCCCACGTCACCTTCAGCCACGTCTCCGAACTCACCTGGACCGACCACCACTGCATCCATTTCTCCTTCCGAAAACCACTCATCACCCACCGCACCCTACAGACCCCCCGCCGCCGCTTGGGCAAAATCACTGAAGAACAACTCCAGACAAGCCTCGCACTCAACCCTCCGACGAACCCCACCAACCCAGATGATGGTGCGCTCTCCCTCGAATGCTGGATGAACGACTGCGCCAACACCATCGCGCCACTGAAAAACTCCACCAACAGAGGCACCAGCAGAAGAGTCAGCTGGTTCACCCCGGAACTCCTCAACTCCAAACGCACCTGCCGGAAACTGGAAAACACACGGAACAGGAACAAGATGCCAGACAGCCACACTGCCTACAAAGACGACATCCGCAGCCACCACCACCTCATCAGGACCGCCAAAAGGACCTCCTTCACAGACCGCCTTGACAACAACGCACACAACAGGAAGGAGCTCTTCACCATCGTGAAGGAACTTTCCAACCCCAGCTCCAACGCCAACGACATCCCACCATCACAAGCCTTGTGCGACTCGCTCGCCACCTTCTTTCACTGGAAAATCACCGACATTCACAACAGCTTCAGACCCCGAACGACCCCTGCCAACCACACCGCACCTAACCCACCGCACCCCACCACCCACGAAACCCTGACAACCTGGGCTAACATGAGCATCAAGGACACAATCAAGACCATGGGATCTATCCACTCCGTTTCCCCTTCAGACCCCCTCCCACACCACATCTTCAACAAAACCAGCAAGTCCATCGCACCCCACCTGCACAAAATCATCAACCTCTCCTTCGAGATCGCCACCTTCCCTGAGAACTGGAAGCACGCAGAGATCAACGCCCTACTGAAGAAACCCAAAGCAGACCCGAGCGACCTCAAAAACCTCCGGCCCATCTCCTTGCTCCCATTCCCAGCTAAGGTCATCGAGAAGATAGTAAACACCCAGCTCACGCGACACCTCGAAGACAACAACACCCTAGACCCATCACAATCAGGATTCCGCAGCAACCACAGCACCGAGACCGCCCTCATCGCCGCCACAGACGACATCAGGATGCTGCTTGACAACGGCGAGATGGCCGCCCTCATCCTCCTAGACCTCTCCGCCGCCTTCAACACCGTCGGCCACCGAACACTACGCACGCGCCTCCACGACGCAGGGATCTGAAACAAAGCCCTGGACTGGAGCACCTCCTTCCTCTCCGGCAGAACTCAGAGAGTCCGCCTCCCCCCGTTACACTCCGAGGCCTTCAAGATCATCTGCGGCCTCCCTCAGCCCGACGCTGTTCAACGTCTACATGGCACCACTAGCGCGCATCATCCGACCACACAGCCTCAACATAATCTCCTACGCTGACGACACTCAGCTGATCCTCTCCCTCACCAAGGACCCCCTCACCGCCAAATAAAACCTCCACCAGGGAATGAAGGCCGTGGCCGACTGGATGGAGGACAGCGCCTCAAACTGAACACATCCTCGGGTCCAACCCCTCTGCATGGGACGACTCTTGGTGGCCCACGTCACTGGGGTCCCCCCCGGCCCCCACCGACCACGCACGCAACCTGGGAGTCATCCTTGAATCGAAACTCCGCAAGATCTTCAGATGGATCCCGACAAACACGAGGAAAACTGTCACCCAGGCCCTGGTCAGCAGCAGTCTCGACTACGGAAACGCCCTCTACGCCAGAACCTCGTCCAAGCTCATCAGCAGACTACAGAGAATCCAGAATGCCTCTGCACGCCTGATCCTCGACGTCCCGCGCCGCGACCACATCACCCCCCACCTGAGGAACCTGCACTGGCTCCCCGTCGACAAAAGAATCTCCTTCAAGCTCCTGATCCACGCACACAAAGCACTCCACAAAACCATCCCAGCCTATCTCAACAGTCGACACTCCTTCTACGTACCCAACAGGAAACTCCGCTCCGCTGACCACGCCCTGGCCACGGTCCCACGCATCCGGAGAACTACTTCCAGAGGCAGATCCTTCTCCCATCGCGCTGCCAAGACCTGGAACACCCTCCCCCTCCACCTACGTCAAACCGAAGACCTGCTGACCTTCAGTAGACGACTCAAGACCTGGCTCTTCGACCAGTAACATCTCCCCCCCCCCCCCAGCGCCTCAAAACCCACCCGGGTATGTAATGCGCTTTACAAGTTACATGATTGATTGATTGAAGGCCTCTTGGAGGCTGAAATGCGTCATGGCGGACAAAACGGGTCTATAACAATAAGAAAACTTGCACTGATATTGGGTCTGTTTCGTCAATCAAACTGAGGGATTGCAGTGGCGAAGACTTACGCATATATATATGTGAACAAGGATACCCTGTTATCCGAAACGCGTCATTTAGCTGAAAGAATAAAGACCTGAAATTGCCATGACATATTGGAGTGCGTGACTCTCTCTTCTCCGGCTGGGAAGTGGGGAGGGCCAAATAATTTGTTCAAGATATATATATATGATATATATATACAAAATTGCCAATTACTGAGAATCAAAGCACAGATAGCTAAATAACTTTTCTTTGAATACTTAGCTGGAATTAGTCATCAAGTGTTTTGTGCTCAGCAGCACTTCTTCAGGGCTGTTTATAGAAAAAAATCTATATCAGTAGATACTCTAATACTTCAAATTGAATTTAAACAATATTTTTACAATCTTAATGTTTTATATACCTTTACCTCTAGCAGTCACATTCCTATTTAACATCACACTGGAATACGACAAGGAGTACACAATTCATATCTTGGATACAGAAATAAATCATAAAGGTTTGTTCATTCAGTACATTTTGGTTTACACATGATTGCATGACTCTGTAAACATTTTTTTTCATTTGCTTAGCTGTTAATTCAGTACATTTTGGTTTGCACAAAAATTGCGAGACTCTGTAAACCTTTCTTATCATTAGCTTCGAGTACTTCACCCCCCTCTAATATTCGAGCTGAATCTGTGACACAGGGTTGTGCCCTTTTCCTTTACAAAGCAATACATGGGGTGATTATTGAGTTACCTCTTGAATAGGGTCTTTATTGATCTATCTTGATTGATGTTTTCTCATATATTATCTCAATCTCCTTTAACCTCGTTAGTTAATCTATAGAAAACAGAAATGTGGAAAAAGAGCAAATTACATTCAAGTTCCCAAGATCTATTCGTGCAAGATCCATATACCTGTGAAATTTAATCATACTCCTCCCGCTTTTTAACTAAGGTGGGTTCTCACCATCAATAATTTTTACTCCTTATATCTCTCTTTTGTTATATATTTGCCACCGCTAGTTTAGTCATCAAAATCCTCCATCGTCTTCAATGATTCATTCTCCTTGATAAGGGTCTGAAGAGAAATAAACAAATAATAATTGTCGTTTTATCATCCTTCTTTGTATTGTGACAGATACATGAATTAAAGATTTCATGTGAGCTTTTTCTTAACTCTATTGCCAGTTAGTTAGATCCATCCCCGTGAGTTTATTGTTTGGTTATGCTTGGTCATTTTTTTGGTACATTTTCGTTTTATGTTTTGTTTTTCAAATGACACTGGATGGCAAGGGTAATTTTTTCTGTCATGGAGTAATGGTGAAATCTTGATCAATATTGATGTTTTGGTTTTGCACTAATAATCTTTTGGTGTTTAACTAACCACAAGTGAAATTGTTTACAACATGTGCTAATGGTGGTTTTGCACATCATTTTGATGCTCTGTATAATACTCAGTTATTTACCTTTTTATATATGGTTATGGACATTAGATTACTGTTGGCTACTGATACGTTTCTTTGCACATTGTAGTTACCCCTGAGGAAGGGTGATCTGCCTGAAATGCTTTGGGTACACCAGTTGGAATTTAGATATGCTGTGGAATAATGCCTGGATGGGCATTTCATTTGCATTTGAAGATTGGAATTATTTTGCCTCCATATGAATTTTGAAAATATTGAAGAATGTGGACTAAACATTGATTACAATGGATTACCTAGACAAAATTGGATTTTTTTTGCATGGCTATGCATCTTGAATGGTGCACGATGGTGCACCATTTAATTTTGGAATTTCTTACCTGCTACAGATCAGATCATAAGCCCAGGTTGCACGCCAAAACTTGACTCTGAGCATTTTGTAGATTATGATTAAAAGATGGTGTGCATTCTACCAGTTTTTTCAGATAAAAAAGAGGTTTATCTTGCCAGGTCGAAGTGGCAGTGTCAAACTACACATACAGGCTCTGCAGTGGCAGAGCAATCGTAAGAGGGCTACGTAAGTGGTTGGCACACAGATTTCTGCAGGACCACTAGTAGTATGCAATTTACAGGCCCTGGGCACATATAGTGCACTTTACTAAGGACTTAAATGCCAATTGTGGTCAAGCCAATATTACCATGTTTAGGGGAGAGAGCACAATTACTCAGTGGTAGAGTGCACAAAGTCCTAAAGCCAGCAAAAAACAAGATCAGAAAATAAAGAGATGCAGACAATAAGTTGGGGGAAGACTCCCCTTCCCCCTTTAGCCTATGAGGTCTAGCACGTCTTATTATGTATAGTTTACTAAGTTGCTAGGCAGGGCTAAGCAGAGTGCTAAAGTATTGCTAATCTAAAGAATTCTGAAAAGGACCAAAATATGTGGGACTACTTTTGGAGGACTTGATCATAGTCAAACTTTATCTTCTGCTTAATATTTTGGTCAGCTTCTTCTTTTTTAATTAGCATTGGTAACTTGGCTGTCTTGCTTTTTCAATATTTTCCTTGAGAATTTCAGTAGTCTTTTGATTATCTTTAAGGTACTTTGGAGTAGTTTTGAGTAGAATGAGTAGACACATTCACTGCATTGTTATAAGCTAAATCTGTGGTTGTCAACAGACTTCTAGTTTTCTTGAGCTGCAGTGTTGAAACAATGAAAATAGTCCTCCAAAGTTTGATTTATTCTCTGTGCCTGTCCATTCATTTCAAGAAGGAATCTGGAAATGAGATCTCCTTGAACTTTGAGTGTTACAGATAATTGGCACCAAAATCTTGATACGCATTGAGATCCTATGGTTTAAAGTATTTTGGAAAGAAACCCATGTAGGCGAGAAGCATCCTTTATCATTTTGAAGACATTTGAGATTCTAATGGAACCCTTAGTAATGGAGATAAATCAGTAAAAGAAAAAACTATACTAACTATAATATATATACAGTATTAGAATGGAGAAAGCTCAATAATGAAATCAGTTGATACATATTCCAAAGAACTTAAGGGTACTCAAGGAGTATGTTTTAATTCTCCTAGGTTTAATTAAGATCTCTTTGACCAAGCACAGATCTTACAAAAATACAAATAGTCTTTTGTGTGAAGAAATAAACTCGGCTACCAGAATTCTTGCCCATAGGATCTTTGGTAATTTATGACCTGCACATTAGGAAGCATGAACAGTTTGCAATAATATCTTTATCAGTACTTTAGGAGGAGCATGTAAGTGATAGTAAAATTATATAAAATTATATTGCAAAAAACAATGTGCCCAGCAAGCTTGCTGCAAATACTTCATTTTCTTTATTTGAGAACTTGTTTATGATCGATTCTCACTAATATCTGGTGCTTAGATCATACAACTAGACAGATGCATTCCAGAAAGGAACCCCTGATATATGAGAGTTCAATTTTCCGGACTAAATTCTTTTTTTTTCAAATGAAACCAAGCTTTCAGGAGTGAAATGCATCAGCACATTCTTATCCTTGTGCATCACGTTGAATATTGTCTACCAGCAAATTCAAAGGGATCACTCATAACATTTAACGTTTTGGAATTGATAGGTTCTATCAAACTCAGGACTGAGATACGTTTTTGCTTTAAGGATAAAAAGTTCTTATCAGCTAATGTTGTTCATTAAACTTTCCCCTCTTACTTTAATACTTAAAATGGGGTGGTTAAAAGTAAGCAAAATGCTTCCTGTACAAATTAGTGAAACCTAGAGCTCACTCTATATTTCATTTAGAAGAAGGACCCAGCTAATCAACAACAGCTTGAACCTTTTGTGGATCTATACTAATTCCTTTGGCAGAAATCATGAAGCCTAAATAGAAGATTTCTTGTTGCTCAAAAACACACTTTCAGGGTTGCCAATAAGATATTTGTTTGTAAGGCAAGCACACATTTCTCTGGCATGGAACTCCATTAGATTCTTACAAAGAAATCAAAATCCGATCAAGCTAGATGATGACTCAGTGGCCAAAGAGTTCCGAAAAGACTGACTGTCAACCTTTGGTGCATTACACAGGCTGAATGACATCACTTTTAGTGCCCCAAACATGCCCTGAAGGGAATTTCCATTGATATCCAGCCCTCACCCTCACAAGGGATACGCTCCTCTCAATTCCAGTTAAAAACCTAGGTTATTAGTAATACTTTAAGCATATCTAAAATAAGAGAAAATGGATATGTGTCAGTGGTTGTTACTTGATTTAATCCACAATTGTCAACCCAGATTTGATGCTGTGACTAATATTTGCAGGAACATAGAAGCTTTTTTAGGAGATTTTAAAAATACATTGAATCCTTTTTCAATCTTGACACTTCAATATAACATTAGAATATATTACTAAATAGTTTTTATTGAAGAGAAAAGGAATAAAAATAGCTGCAGCATTGGGCTCTAGATTGATGTAGACATCATAGATACTATGTGGGGTAATGTACTTAGTGAGGGCATCACTTGAATCCCAGAAAAGAAAATCAGTATAATCGTGGTTGTATGTCAGAATATTGAGGGGAAAATCATGATAGAAAAATATTGAGGTCTAAACAGCAACTACCAAAGATCATGAAGGTTAGCATATATAGGTGTACATATGTATTGTATGTAGTAATATTTAATAACTCTGTTCTTACCTACTTATACTTACTATCACAATATTTCTGTGCCAAATAAATCCCTGGCGGCTTCTTACTTGTTAATCAAAACATCTGTCTGACAGTGCCATGCGCAAGCACAATGCTAGCACCCTGAACCAGTGCCTCCGTGCTGCCACCTAATCTGCACATGCACCAGCACCCCGTCTCACCCTGATAAAGAAAAAGATGGGCATTGGTAAAAAAGCTACACTTCCATTCTTTAAATTGCCTGATAAAACCAATAGTTGAGTATATTTTTACATTCATTGGCATTTTTGTGGGTCAGATTATTAAGTGGGGGAATTTGAAAATGAGTCAAAGTGTAGATGGATGTATCAAATCGGGGTATATATTATGCTATGTTAATGCGTATTTGTATAATGAGCATCTCACCTGGGTTGGTATCCAGGCACTGGAAAAAGGGGCTGTGCTGGTTCTGACAGGGGTCTACTGAAATAGCCAGGTTTTCAGTTTCTTGCAAAAATTCAATGATAGGGGTTGCTACAATCTTTAGAAAGCACACCTGATGGCTCAGGCTCATTAAAAACGAGGGACTTGGACGAGCAGATGGCTGGCTGAGCATAGGTTTCTGGTTGGGGGGTGGAAGATGATATTGCTGTTATGGTATCTGGGGCTAGGATTGTGTTGGGGTTTGTATGTGTTTGCCAAGAGCTTGAAAAGTGCACGTTTCTTGAAGGGATCCAGTAGGGGGCTTTAGTGATGTGAGGAGATGTGTGTACTGGCTGGGAGTCTGAGCATGAGTCTGTCTGCAACATATTAGATGACCAGCAGTCTCTTGGTGAGTTGAGCAGTGATTCCGACATAGTTTGTTGCCATAGTCCAGTTTACTGGTGATAAGAGCCTGATCGGGTGTTGAGAGGGAGTCATTTGAAGATTTTCCTGAGGTTCTTGAGGGTATGGAAGCAGAAAAAGTTAACCATGTTGATTAGACTGTCATAAACATTGTGTAGTTCAACACTATGCCTAGGTTCCTAGCTTGATTGGCTGGGATGGGTGCTGATTGAAGTTTGACTGGTCAGCAAGCTGAGTTCCATAGCAGGTGTCCTTTGTGAAGAGTAGCACCTCTACCTTGTCTCAGTTGAGTTTCATAAAGTTGGTCTTCATGTAGTTGGCGACTTCGGACATGAATTTAGTCTGGATTTTGAAGTTGTCGTCGGAGAGAGAGAGTATGAGTTGTGTGCAAACAGCATATGAGATAATGTTGATTTTGTGGTTTCAGATGATGTTGACGAGCAGTACCTTATAGGTGTTGAAGAGCATGGTGCTGAGTGAGGATCTTTGTGGGGCTCCTCTGGTGGCAGCAGAGGTGTACATTTTGAGGCTGAGCAAGTGGGTCGGTCCAGTGAGGAAGGAGCTGATGCCTTGTAGAGAGTTCCTTGTATGGCAGCTTTGTGGAGTTGTTTGATGTGGATGGGATTGAAGATGGTGTGAAACTCAGCTGAGAGGTCAAGCAGAAGGAGTGCTGTGGTGTCTCCTCTATCCGTGATCAAGCAGACACTGTTGGGTCCGACAATCCAGGCATTTTGGTGCTGTGGTTGGGCTTGGTTGAGAGGGGTCGAGGAGGTGGTTTTTGTTGAGGTGGTCAGCCAGTCATTTGTTGATAAGTTGTTCCAGAACTTGGGCAGGGTGGGAAAGGAAGGAGATCGGTTGGTAGTTTGACAGAGTCTTTGGGTCTGCTGAAGGTTTTTTCAGAATGGCTAGCATGGTGGCATGTTTCCAGATATCCAGGAAGGTGGATGTGGTAAAAGAGTTGTTGAGTATAGGGGTGAGTGTGGCACAGATAGGGGTCAACCCTTCATTGAAGATAAAGTGTGGGCAGTGATCCACTCGGACTCTGGAGTGAATGCACTGCATGGCCAATGTGGTTTCTGCTACAATGATGGAGGGTCAGCAGGTCATTGTGGTTTCTGGGATGCTCATCTCATCTGGTTTAAGGGTGGACAGGGTGGATGGTTCTGGTTGGGGGCAAAGTTGTATATATTGCTGAAGCAGTTAGATAGTTGGATGCAGAGGTCCTGCGGTAACGATCGTGGAGCTGGCAGTGGGGGAGGTGAAATCCTTCACTATGGCAAAGATTTATTTGACATTGTTGGAGATGTTTTTGATTTTTTGATTCAATTATGATCAATTGGTGAATATGAGAATCGGAAGACTGATTTCTAGGTGCTTTTGTTATTTTCATTGTGTGCGTGTCTCCACAACAGAGTTCAATTTGCTTAAAGTGGCATTTGGCGAGTCTCAGATCTTGTCTTTACCAACTCCATTGTGGTCTGGTTCTTAGGGTGTTGATGGTCTTGAGTAGGGCTAGGGCATCTGCAACGTAGGTGATCCAGGCATTAAATCTAGTTTTGGAACATGAGAGGCCATTGTGGTCCTACTGGCATTGGGTTTTGAGCTCTGTGGTACATTTTCTTTGGGAATCCTCTTGCAGTTGTATTGGCTGTATTGGGAGGGTGCTGTTTCATTTTAGTGGGAGACTATTAGGTCAAAGTGGATGAGGAAGTAGTCGGTCCATGTGAGGGGGTGGGCTTGTCCACTCAGATGTCGGCACAGTTGATGAAGATAGGGTACAGGAGTAGTCCAACTGCGTGGATGGGGTCTTTCACTGTTTAGGTGTGTGTGAGTGTGTTCAGGGCATGCAGAAGGTTGCTGGTGTTGGAGTCTGTGTGGTCTTTCATATGGTAATCAAGGTCACGTAGTAGGATGAAAGAGATCAGATGGTGGGATTAATCAAATGCACAGATGGATGTCAAAATGGGTTAGTGAAAGTTAGGAAAAAATGATAGACACATTTTTGGAGTACAAACATAGATTGAGCACTGAATCAATAATGTCCTTGTTCAATGCAAAACAACACATTTTAGGTCCCAAAAAAGGGCTTGATGCGACTATCACAGCTAAAGCATTTGCGCCACTCTTTTTCCAGAGAATGCTTTTTCTATAGCTACAATAGGTTCAATATATTTTCAAATACAAGCTTTCACAACTCATGATAGTCGATTTGGTATCTAAACTACTACTTGCCCATGTAGTCTAATTTAGTTTAACACACCAAAGAAAATACTAATAGGAAGAACCATTAAGTAAAAAAGGCACAGAACTCACAACTTGCAGCTAACATTGTGTTACACATAGTTAAGGCTTAGCGAAAATGTTTTGCTGGACTGGAGTACATTTGCTGTTCTTTTGTGACCTTGAGGGCAGTACTAACTTTAAAAGTGTAGATTCTGAATAGCAATGCTATCATTTTGTTTGTGTATGTTCATATTAAGTGCAAGGGCTTCAGGGAGGGGCATGCTTTCCTTCTAATTTCTCATAAGTGTAGTTTCATTATGCCGCTCTTAATTTACACGTGCAGCATTCTATTGACAATAGGATCATTCCTTAACAAATTTGCTACTGTGAAGGAACCTTTCCATTACATTGTTACTGTGTTTATTTCGTGAAAATAATCTCAGTTGATATAACATGGTTTGGTTTGAAAGAATGGTAAGCTTGCATCTGATTAGCTTCCTAAATGCATATAGTAGTTTTTGGGTGATGATAAGAAGATGATGTGGAAAACATCAGATACACAAATTTAAGTCACACAATCAAATATATAAGTGACTAAATAATTCAAGAAAAAGTTAGATTTGAGCTATAACAAAATTCAAGGACAAATGGTAAACAGTTCTCAAGCAAAATGAGGAAAGTATAATCAATTAACGAATGATGGAAAGAAAGAAATCAGGGACAAAGAGAAACATTGACACATATCTAAAGGTAAATATATTCTAGCTAAATAAATACAGATAATAAAACCGCAATACAAACAACTTTAATGCAAAAAAGGAAAGAATTGGAGTTTGAGTAGGTGCCAACATGCAGGTAGGTGATGGGGGTGGTAGAGCAGCATGAAAATGGGGCAGTACCAAGAAATGTCTGTTGGAGATAGTGGTCTGTAGTGGAGACGGGGTTCTATGTGCACACATTGCTATGTTAGCATAAGTGCTTTAGATGTAAAACGCCATCTTGCCACTTTGCTGCTTTTGCACACGACCCTGCAGGTAGCTGTTATTACAAGAAAAACTGCTTGCTTGCTTTTTCTTCACATGAGAACTGTCTGTTGTTCACATCACTAGACGTGCACCTCGACCTTAGTCTGAACATTGTGTGCAGAAGCCATCAAGGTCAAATAACAATGATTCACCTAAGCTGAAATTTATGGTATGGGGTTCCCCATTCAAGCCTAGAGACCTTCTATTAGTTTCATAAAACTAGCTTACTAGCGAAGGGAGGGTGGTTGTTTTCCACTATCATTTGTAATATGATTTCTCCCTTCATTTTCTATGGTATTGTAACAATGCTGATGGTTTTGTTTTTAATCATTTGTCTGCTTATGTTAGCCAAAGTACTGCACCTTAGGGCACGTAGTTAAAAATAAACACTTTTTAAACTTTACCGTGTCTCTGATTACTCTTGTTGTGGACTGATATGAGGATAATAACGAAAAGGTGTTTCTGATTCCCACCATTCCTGAGAGTACTCTAAGTCACTTGTTCTGGGTTGTCTAATCATTGGTAGCTTTGAGCTGATGCGGAGAACGAATGAGACACTGACGCTAGTTGGAAAGGGGTTCTGGGTACTGAGGTGAGTTTTTGGTACACCGCAATTCACTGAGGTCCTGGTTTCCTGCGCATAGTTCTGTGCATGAGCAGAATCCCTGCAACAGGTCCTCATCCTACACCAAATGGGGCTGGAATGTAGGATTTCAAGATGATTCTGTACTGTTTAGGATAACTAAATGTTACTATTAGAGAGCTAATTTGATGCTCTTTGCTAAACAGTGAGTAATTTGTAAAACAAATACCTGCAGGGGGCCAAGGTTTTTCTTAAGAGCCTGCTACTAGGCTTGCCAAATAGCAAGGATTCATAGTCTTCATTCCAACACATGCCTCTTTCTTCTACCTTCCTAAGCTTCCTGTTTCTGTATTCATTCAGTTGCTTTATGGATAAGAAGATGCCTTGACTTAATCTGCCACCTTCCCTTCTTCACTGTACCACAGTGGATATGCTTCATCACTCTATTTAACTGTTCTAGAAGTGCTCAACAACCCTGTTCTGTGCAGCCTTGATATTTTTTAAATGAAGGTATTTTAGTCTTTTTTATTGAATTGTGTTTTTATCTGTGTCTTTATACATGGTTTACTGTCTTTATCTGCCAGGTTGTGTATGTCACTGCTACATTTCCTTACCTCATGCTGCTCGTTCTTATAATCAGAGGTGTCACCCTGCCTGGGGCTCTGCAAGGGATCCAGTTCTATCTTTACCCAGACATGGGCAGACTCAAAGACCCCCAGGTAAGGAAAGAAATTACTTTGTGCACCTGTTGCAAATTCTAGTGTTCTAATGTTTGCAGACACTCCTGAGCCACTCTATGTTTTTGGTTCCAATGTGTCTACTACATACTGTCTAAGAAATTGCCACATGACAATCAACTCCCTCAACTTGAAGTACTCTGTTGGATGTCAAGATAAACAAAGGTATAGGTATATGGTGAAGCAAGGTGGTAAACACACAACCTGTGATGTTACTTTTTTGAGCTCATGCCAGTACAAATAACTAACACACAGCTGCTAATAGCAGCCTGTTTTCAATGGTCAACCACTCTTGTTGAGTTTTTGCTGTACACCTCAGCAAATACAAGTATTATATCATCACCAACAGTATTTAGTTCTACATTATTTTATATTCTTCAGTTACGTTAGTTAACAATCTGCGCCTCAATAAAGTTTTTGTAGTGAGAGCCATTGACTGGCTGTAACATGTCATGTGACACGCTCAGCCTGTTTAAAATGTGGAATTGTTTTGAGTTCTGCTTAGATCGCACACGCAGTATCGGTGTGCGAGAGAACCCCGCATCCAGCACTTGGCATCAAGTACAAAGTAAGTGATATCCCCGTGGAATTCCTTCATGATCTTTGTCACCATGCACTGTTTCAGCATTCCGTAATACATAAATTTACGTTCCTTTTCGTAAATTGAATCTGCACCCTTCGGTCTATATTTATATTGGAATTTATATTGCTGGGTTTTCCATTAGTCTTTTCTTAGAAACTATCCACCAAATGGAGCTCGTTCTTTAGGTTTAGTTACCCCTGTTATCAACCTGCCTATAAATACAGTCTGTACTGCGAGAGCCATTGATTGGCTGTCACACGTCATGTGACAAGCTCTTTCCATCTATAATGCGGACCTCCTTTAAGTTTCATTTCGAACGCTTAGTGATATAATGACCCTTATGTGCACATCCTTAGAAATAGATCCATCATATAACTACATGAGGCCCCAATGTTTTGTATCTTAGCTCTCATGGAGCAACCTATGTATTGGAGAGATTTCTTCACTGTGGGTTCTCCTTTTTCGTCTTTACAGATATTATAGATTTCATGTATCGAGCTCAATACCGTGATGTAAGTATAACATCCATTCCGTTTCAAATCACTACGGTGATATTTAAACTGGGTCACTTAACACCACATATGTAGGCCAGTTGTACATAGAATAGTTCCTAGAACAGCGTACGATATCATAAACTGGAATAAAAGGCACAAACCCATTTAGACAATATCTAATGGACTCAATACTTTTTGTATTCACTTATGTGCCAGCCCTAAAGACAAAGTTGGTAACAATATTAATATTATATTAACATTCTTGTATCCCTAGGTTTGAGTCATAGACGTTCTAAATAAAAAATATAAAGTCAGCAATATATCGAAGTATACGTCCAGATACCAGCAGCTACATCATATTAGGTACCTATTATCAATTACTTTCACATAACCTTAATAGTCTTAAATAACGTATCCTAACATAAAGTATGCTTGCACCCTTTAGCTCTTCCAGTTAGAACTAAAATGAAATACTGTGCTATGCCACCAGTAGACACAGCTCAAGTACATTGGATATTAACCTGGTAAAAGACTGTTTTACGTTCACCACTCTCCCTGGCAAAAAAACACCATAGGTCACTTGTGGTGAAATTTCTACACTTTGGGCTATGGTTTCTATCTCTATCTTCTTTCTCGTGTCAACGCCACCTGTTAAATACACCAATTTTAATTAATGTTTTCTTCCATTTCTATATCATTATTTATCCTCTCCCTTTCTTCTCCTTATTCTTTTTACCTAACAGTATTTTTCTTTTTAAATAATATACATATATTATGAATAGCTGTATTTCACTCTGTATTCTCTATTTCACTTAAGAAACTAGCATTATACATTTCAGCCATTATATAAACATCTTTGTCACAAATCTTTCGATATCCATTCCTTTTGTGACCACTTTATGTTAGGGCTCTCATATTGGTTGGCACGTGCAAAATTTGATTCCTCTCTACAGCGCTCTGGGCTGTTTTATTTGAAGCAAATAGAAAAAAAAATTCAAATGTAATATTCACTTCACAGATATCATTGTTGAAGTATTGTGGCCCTCTTTTCCTGGCGAAGGCACTTCCCTGTGCCGAAAAGCACGTAGAAGACTACTGTCAAATTAAAATTGTGCCACATTGTTTGTCTATGGAGATCACAAACGAATGTCAATGACTATGATCCGTCTTGTTATTAATATCAATGTTTTTAATAGAGCTTAGACTGTATGAGATTGTGTGAGTGTAGATATGAATGGTATGATTGAGGTGTTTCATTTTATTTTGTGTCATATGATTATCAATAAAATAATTTTTGGAAGATTCCATATGTTTTCATTAAATCACAATAGTATAAGAAATACAGGTTACTCCATGTCAATGGTTGTTTGAACTTTCAAATGCATTATGGCAGTTGTAGTAACAATAAACATGAATTTATCATATGTGGAGAAACACATGTAAAATAGTATGATCTCAAAAAGATTGTCATTAAACCTAGGCAATAATGACAGAAGTGAATTTAGAGTTAGAGGAAAGCTTTAATTTTCAAGTAAAACAGTATACTAAAAAGTACACTATATATTTTTCTCAGACGTATCACAACAGATAGAGCATGACACAGAGCAAGATGTGAAATTGAGCAATCCACACACATACCTGCCTCTTAGACAGACTAATTAACACCCAGAGGAAGAGCTGTAGTTTCACCACTCACTGATTTCCCTAATATAGATGATGAACCAATCCCAGGCAGGGGAAGAACTGCAACACCTTCGAGCTACAGACAGATGCATCACAGGTTTTTGCAGAAGTGTCATCATGCCACAGCTTCTTGTAATGTTGGTCTCCTTGCCACAAAAAATGCTTCAAAAACATTTCAATTGTCTGTGCAGTGGCTGAAGACCAAAAATATTAAAATGTAAATCGCCAATTTAGGTGTATAAATCGCACAATGTCACAATTACTTAATGTGAAGAGAGTTTTAGGAAAACAGTTGAGAATGGTCAGATCATGATGAATAACAACTTTAAGATACTCACTGAACCTAAAAACTTGTTGCAACAATGCAACAGGACAACTCAACACAAAGGCAGAGGTATCAATAGCACATGGTGAAGTTTGATACATTAAGCTAATTCATCAACTGGCTGCTAGTTGTAGGCGCACTGTCATCATTCAGACTCAGATGGGACACTTCTGTAGTGATGTAGCCTGTGGCTTTGTGCAGGTTACAACTATGTTAGAAAACATTAAAACCAGTGTAATATCAGTGCCTGCAGAAGTAGGCTTAGGGGATAATGAAGAGGAATCAAGTTTAAGTAGACTCTCTGTACCTGATTTATCTAACACTAGGAGAACACAGCTACATACATCTTGTACAGATGTTGGAGGTACTCCGCAGGCAGGACTCACCTTTTATCGTGTTTGCTTAATAAAAGAACACTATTGTGAATAAAGGTGTTCATGATTTACATGTTTTGATACGACAACTCAAAATGAGAATTTATCTTGAATAAAAGGAACATTTTGATTTAACTCATTAACCGCGGCGTAAAATCCGCCACAGTGCGGACGTTTCCGTGCGCGGGTGGGGCTGCGTCGGCCAACAGACGTGCGCAGCACTACGTTGGCCGACGCACGCAGCGAACGGATTAAAGCCATCATCAAACATGTGGTATTGTTTTCATTATCAATATTCCCTTTTAACTTACCTTAAAATATTCCATAGTTATTTCACCACATCTTGCTCTAACCTCAACAGCACTAGACGCATCCTGTTGGTGTTGTATTCGTGGTACTGTAATCTCAGGATCAGAATCCTTTTGTATCTCCACATTGTGTAGACTCCTCCAAATGACAATAGTGTGCAACACTGCACATTTAGCTATAATTTTGCAACATGTTTGGGGACGGTACTTGAGGGCAACACCACTCTTTTGTAGACACCTGAAGCGCCCTTTCAAGATTCCAAATGTTATCTCTATGGCAGAGCGTGTAATGTTGTGAGCACTGTTGTATCTCCGCTCACTCCTTATACTTGTATTGAAACATGGCGGGATCCAAAACTGTAATGCAGATGTACCTTAGACCTCTGATCACGTTGATAAAGGCGCACAGGTTAAAAACAATCAACTATGCGGATGACACCCAGCTCATCCTCTCTTGGGAGGGAGAAGACTCTACCCCCCTTGCAGCCTTTCACGACTGCTTAAGGGAGACGGCTGGGTGGCTACACAATAACTCGCTGCAATTTAATTCCTCCAAAACGGAGGTTCTGTATTGTGCAGGAAGTCGCATTCCTCGGCAATTCCCCTGCGACTTTTGGCCCCCGGAAACAGCAGATAAACCTCGGCCAGTTACATCGGTTCGCAACCTTGGGGCCACACTGAATGATAAAATGAACACTGAAACCCAAGTTGCTAAAACGGTGGGAATGTGCACAGCTATCCTGCGCTCCCTGCGCAAAATTATGCCATTGCTACCCACACAAGCTCGGGAGCAGATAGTCAGGTGCACCATCCTCAGTCGCCTGGACTATTGCAACGCGCTGTTACTTGAGTCCCCAGTTGCCCTGCTTGACCGACTTCAAAGAGTTCAGTCGGCCGCAGCCAAATTAGTTCTGGGTTGGACTAGGAGATCTTCAGCCTCAGCGGCCCTAGCTGAACTACACTGGCTTCCGCTCAAACAACGTGTGGCCTTCAAGTCCCTCTGCCTTGTTTTTAAAGCGCTCCATGGAGCTGGACCTAAACCTCTGCAGGCCATGTTCACATGGTATACCCCTTCCAGAGCTCTACGCTCAGCCTCAGCCCGTCTGGTGATTGTTCCTAAATATTACAAAGTCAGGACGGGGGGCAGATCTTTCAGAGTCGCAGCGGCTAAACTGTGGAACAGTCTGCCTCCTGATATCCGTCAAATCTCACAGCTCCTCCCTTTCAGGAAACGCATCAAGACGTGGTTATTCCCTTAGAAACAACCCCTTCTTTCTGCTCCTCGCTATCTGTTCCCCTGAGTTAAGAGTATTCACCAGCGCCAGGAAACCTGCAAGGTGTCAGCCGCGCTTTATAAATGTTTAAAATAAATAAATAATAATAAATTGTCTCCTAAGATGTTACAAAAACTGAAATTAGTGTGGCTTTTTAGTTTGCATGCTAAAACTCACCTTGAGACTGCCTATTTTATTAATCACTGCGGCGGAACATATATGAATCATGAGTGCTGCCTGAAAATCAGGCAATAAGGTGTATTATTATACAGGATGCATCACACACATGTATATTGAGGGAGTGACTATATTTGCAATTTTTAAAAATGAATTCATTAGCAGATGGTGGACAGGTAGCAGATGTGTACCATCAGTGGCATTAAGAAAAATGTGCCAGATGATAAAATGATATTTTTGTATTCTGTAAGTCTTGTTGACATGCAGGAAAAAAATTGTACTAATTTGTTTTGAACAACACAAGGTCAAGAAACCTCTGGGTAAAATGTGACAATGCACTTTTGGACACTCCTTGGTAACTTCCAGATGCTAAAAGCTGTAGGCAATACAGTACCTGCACACGTGCTGGAAAAGCATTGCTTCTATCGGTGGGGGTTTGTAGGTGTGGATGTTAATCAGCAAGCAAGTCTGAAATGACCTGACTACTGACTATATATCTCCTCCTCACTTTGATTGAATAACCCTAAAATTCCAATCCTGTTATGGTAATATCAAACCAGCATCACTGAAGTTTGATTTCTTGATTTTATTCTCCCATCTGCAGGTATGGATGGATGCTGGAACACAGATCTTTTTCTCATATGCCTTATGCGTCGGCTGCAATACAGCTTTGGGAAGCTATAATAAGTACAACAATAACTGTTACAGGTAAGTATTCCACAAGGAGTGTCTCCTAGTCAATTATTTAGAATGGATTTTACATTGAAACAATACTTCCATCACAACACAATGTTTATCTTCAAATTAGGGCCAGTGGATTTATTGGTTTATGTAGTTGCAGCGTTTTCCAGATAATGTACGTTTTACCACTACTACTACATTATCCATCATTGGGTGAATCATTTGTAGATTTCAGCAAAAATCAATTTATAATTTATATTTAATACATATACATATAATTAATATCAAACATCAAAAAAACAATGCACGCTGTGGAATACTATTTGTAATGAGTATCTGGTGGCATTTGAGTTGTTTCTTCATGTATTCAGTGTTAAACTGGTGCTAACTGGTACTAACTACTAACAATATTAACAACAAAATATAACCAGTCAAAGTTAAAATAATATTATTGTCTTATTTATATATAGATATAAATCTGACAATTTCATTGTAAAATGCATAGCACATCATATATCCATAGGAGCACATCTAGTCCTAACCGTGCAAGTATATAGCTAAAAATGCAGTGGATAGAGATTGTTTAGGGCCTTATAGAGTGTCAAGGCTTGACTTTTTGACACCCAGGCACTAAGGACTCAGTCAATGTGCCAAGCTGAATCATAAATCGAGTTGGACTGCAACCAATATACAGCCCACTGAGCAATGTTTGCGTAAGAAGTATTTTCTGCCAAATATTAATCCCATAAGATGAGCTCAAGGACAAATCAGTGGACACTCAAATCCTCTTTCAAAAATGAATAACACACGCAAAAAGCACTAGGAAACATAATGTGCATTTAAAATATTTAATTTAAAACCCTAACTTAGGGGCCAATTAGGATGACAGAAGGACCGCCACTGCCAGCCATGCAGTGGCGGTCCTTCTGTACGCCGACCGCGAGTTTTCCCCCGCCAAATTAGGATGGTGGTGGGAATCTCGCCGCGACCGAGGCTGTCGCAGGACCGTCTGCCACGGATCCGCCACAGGCAATCCTCTGAATTGCCTGGTGGAATGGTCTTCACCGGTAAAATGGCGGTGCCTAGCAGGCACCATCCGCAAAATTATGATGAAGGCTGTAGACAGCCTTTCCATGGCGGAAGAACCGCCATGGAAAGGCTGGCAGGGATTGGGTTTGGGGGCCCATTGCGGGCCCCCCATGTGCTGGGGAGGCCAGGGTGCACTTGGGGGGTACCCATGGTATCCCCCTACATTTCACAGCACCACGTTGCAGGCACTGTGTGGTGCCTGCCACATAGTGCTGTGAAATGCACAAAATGGCATTTTTGCATCGCAGCATGTGCTGTTGTCAGAAGCAACCGCCGCAAGGTTAAGATGCAGGATCTGACCGACACAGTGGCGGTAACATACTGATCTGGTGTGCGGGACCACCGCATGTATGGAGGACGGTCCCGGTTTACACCAGGATGGTGGAAGGACTCCAGTCCGTTCGCCATCCTAATGAGCCCCTTAGTGCATAGGATATGAATTGTAATCACACAGAAAATAAACAGTAATGCAGCAAAGCCATTTATGATTAACGATAATAACAGGAAATATTTAAACATGGTTGTTGATTGTTATAGCCCTACCATCCTCATTTTCTTTTTTTACGTGGTATGCTAGTTCTAGTGAGTTATTAAAAAAACCCTACTTCTGAATTTCAAAGATGGTGTGCCTCACATACCTGTTTAGGAACAAGATGTGTTGTTTTTTCTGAAATAGCAAGCCTGTTGTTCCTATCAAAGATGTACAGTGCTGAGAAATAAACAGTTATCAGTGAGGTCCTCTGTTAATACAGCAACCTCAGATTCAAGTGGGTGCTGTAATCGCATAAGTCCCTGTTTCAATATTCCCGGTTCAAAGCTCCACTCTAATCTCACCAAATAGCTGACATTTTTGTAAGGATTAGCAAGAGGGCTTGAGAAATCTGTTTGAATAAACAATTTATATGAAATGGCCGAATGCTCTTACAGCTTTCTACATTGTTAGGTAGTGTTCTTTGTAACACACAAAAAAAGGTGGAACACACAATCACCAACCCATGAACTCTGTTTGTTATTGAAGATAAATTATAATACTATCAGCAACACGGTAAATAACATGAATGCATTTTCATAATCTTTGTTATCATATTTACATGCCATATTTACAGAACTAAACAGCATGTGAAGAATGTGCATAGGTTGCAATCATGTTTAGACACTTCATGAGTGTTGGACTGACACAAATTTTGTACCAAAATAAATGGCTCCTGGATGGAAAAAGTTAGTTGTTTACGACAGCGCTCGACAGGGGCATAGGCAAGGATTCAGTCAGTGAGTGATAGGAGAGGTATATAGGTTTTGAGTTGTTACTACTTTATTATCTAGTATTCTTTAAAGAGGTTCGTCTTCATCTCTTTTCTAATTTGGATCAGCATTAAATGTGTTCTTACGGACACAGGGCACTTGACAACCGTGAAGTATGTAGGTGCAAACTGTAGCCCTGGCTTAAAACCTAGCCATAACCCTAACTCTAACCATAGCTCCACTCCCAAACCTACCCTAGGTAGTGGTACAATAATATAGTTATATTTCACACTAGAGGGTTATAACATAAGGAGTGAGTATCAGCATCCACATCACCACTCCAGAATATAGTATTCACACAAAGTAATGGGACGCTAATTCAAACAAAACAAGAACACACTTGTAGATGGGGAGAAGGGGGAGTCCTTATCTTAAAGACGAGAACCCTCAAATAAATAAATAAATAAATAAATAAATAAATAAATAAATAAAATAAATAAACAAAAGAGGAGAACCCTCACTCATCCAAGGGTGACATGCTTCATTATTGGGTCCCCTCTTGCACACTGTGACCGCAAGGTACACAGTGTGGGCTTCAACTCTCCTTGTGGAGAGGAGCGTGAGGTGTTTTATAATGTTCCCAATTTAGGCGATTGGGGTGAGGGGCAGAGTGCAAAAAACAACAAATAGTGCATTAAAACTAGCTCTTGGGTAACTAAACTAAATGTATTCCGTGTCCCCATAGACTAGGATTAAAAAGGCTAGTGATATATAGGACTGAAAGAATGTCCTATTCGTCAGAGGTCAACATGTTTCTGCCAGATGACCAAAAGGTTTGCGGCATTTATCAGGACCTAAAGCGATGTCACTAAGCTAGTAATTAGTGAAAAATAATATATTTAAAAACCATACTTAATTGTCATGGAAGTTATGACAATGGTACCAGCTGCAGTCCGGTCCAATGTCTAGGCGGTAATATAAGTTTACCTCCACCTTGTGGGAGTTTTTACCTCAGATCACAGATTTCTCATGTTCCTCTGCGTCCTTGCTAAAGTGGTAAAAACCAAGGGTTCTCGTCTTTAAGATAATGACTCCCCCTTTCCCCCATCTACAAGTGTGTTCTTGTTTTGTTTGAATTAGCGTCCCATTACTTTGTGTGAGTACAATAATATAGTTTCCAGCCAGAATATGGGTTACATAAATATCATGTCCTAAATATTGTCTAAGATAGATCACTGCATTGGAATTATTATCCTAATGGAAATATAAATTTGTAGACAATAGATAGACACAATATTTGTAAGTTAATATTGTTGCGTACAATATTCTTCCAAGTAGTCAACCATAGACCTGAAACTAACACCATCCCAGAACCTAACCCTGCCATGAATCTATCTCCAGCTGTGAGCCTAAACCTATCACTAAAACTATCTTTATCCATAAGGCTAACTCTTGCCTTACACTGTGCCTACTACTTTCCATAATATTTATCCCATTATAAAAGTGTAGATCATATTATGACTACAGATGTGTTTATCATGACAATATCATGCCCATGATATTTTGTAGGATAACTTATAATAGCCAGAGCATGTCTCGCGTTATACCACATGATTTGTCTTTTCTTGTCACATACTTTAGTCAAATGCTGCATAGGTTGTATCTCCATTTCTGCATAATTCCAGTTGTCCTGCTTCTGGTAAACCAATGTGGAGTTTTGCATGAAATCACACTCCTATTAACGTAGCCTTAGCACAGAGAATGTTTTCACCACACTGTATTAACCAAAATATCAATGAAGTACATGCCTAATGGTGATATTACAACATACCTCATAGATATTATCTCAAATTCCTTACAAACGTCGAGTCACAAAACAGCTAACATTCCTTTTGGTTACCATCCAGGTATTACCATCTAGGGGCAGATTTACCACTTTTTCAGCTGCACAATGAAGCAGCTACAAATGCTGCATTGCCTGAAATGGAGAGAAGAGGAGTGCACCAAATTTACTGAAATATGGCACTTTCCTCTTCTTTCCCTAGCACCGGCTCTGAAATCAGCTGCAGTGCACCACGGACACACCTTTGCACCATGATGCAAGGGTGTCTCTGTGAGTCTAGCATAGGTTTTGTACTGAAATGCATAGACTGTCTTAAACCGTTTTCCCTCTTTGATTGTGTGCTGTACATAGCAGCACACGTACTAAGTCGGAAAATGTAGGAGAAATGAAATAATTTCTCTTTCTGTGCAACTACTTCAAAATGTGCAGTTTTCTGATGCTAACCCTGTCTACTTTATTTAGTAAATCGGGTTTAGCGTTGGATTGCTTGGGAGGTCGTAAGGGAACACCCATGCTACACCCATGGTACTAAGTAATTCAAAGAAGCGCTAACCCTTACTTTCACATTATTTACAAGTTTAGCGCTGGAAAGTAAATTGGAAAAAAAGATTGTGTGCCGATTTGCATCACTTTTGTGATGCAAACACCGCATAAAATCTTAGTAAATCTCCCGCTTGTTTCTTCTTCTGAATCCTTTATATTGCTCAAAATATCTGCTGCATGAGACCTACTGCATCTGTAAATACCCACCTCTCATGTCCTCAACTATTTACCTCACTTTCCTCTTACAGAGGAGACCATCTGCACATTTAGCTGGATTTTAAGGTGACTGGGAGTGATTGGTAGGGCTGGTGTCGACGTGAAGCAAAAGATGCATGGAATAAACCCCATTGTCAAGCACGTCCTCCCTCAAATTCATAAGCATAATTTTACTGGAGAAAATACAGATGCCATTTTTCTTGGTCTTCATTTCTTTAATGTCTCCCTCATTCTGTTTTGCAAGGAGAGTAACCAATTTTAGTTTCTAACTCATCCTGTTTTTCTCTTTCTCAGAGATTCAGTTGGTCTTTGCTTCCTGAACAGTGGTACCAGTTTTGTAGCTGGTTTTGCCATATTTTCTGTATTAGGTTTTATGGCACAAGAACAAGGAGTACCCATTTCTGAAGTGGCAGAATCAGGTAAGTGAAAGGATTGTACAATAAGATGGGCATTGCTCACAAGGCGGGGAAGGGGGATTTGAGTGTGTGTGTAACATCTTCTATTGTACAATTATTGAGATTAATTTGCAGAGTGGACACATTAATTAAGCTTATTTATTTTTGCTAGGTTGATTCAGATTATTTTATATATTTTTTATAAATACTAATTAGGAATTTTTTAGCCTAGCACCTCACAAGTCTTTGCTTTTCGCTTGCAGGTTAAAACATATGTAACTTCTGCCTAGAACACCAAATTGGCTTCAAGGATTGGTCTTTACCTTTGTCATGATTATTTCACAAGATTTTTAAAAATCTGACTGCGTGTAAAATTAAGGATTTAGAGCTGACTTCCCAATTGTAGTATTAGGAGACTTCAAAATTGATAACTTCAAATCAAAACTAATGATTGTTTGAGAGGATCCATAACTTCGGTGCATATAGATTCTACATTGTTAAAATGTCTAGCCCCAGTCAGTGAGAAAAGAACTCAAAATGAAGACTTAGCAACTTTTTGTTTTTAATGATGGATTTAGAATATCCTTTCTTCAGTCCTCGGGTATTTCCTTTTTTGCATGCTGTAGGATCCACCAAGAAGGACTGGCATAAACTTCATTGATATAGAGTGGAATAGCGTTGAGTGGAGTGGCATACAATGGAGTGGAATATAGTGGAGTGGCGTAGAGTGCGGGTCAGTAGAGTGGAGTTATGCACACTGGAACAGCATATATTGGAGTTGCATAGAGTGGACTAGTGTGCAGTGTTGTGGTGCACATTCGTGTAGCGAAGAGTGTAGCGCCAAAGAATGGAATATCATAGCGCAGAGAGGCATAGAATTGAGAGGTGTTGAGTGGTATAGAGTAGAATAATATAGGGTGGAGTGGCGTAGATTGGAGTGGGTACAATAAGTCAGTGGCATAGAGTAGAGTTTTGTAGAGTGGAGTAGCATGAAGTAGAATAACATACAGTAGAGTAGAGTAGAGTAGAGTGGCATAGAGTCAAGTGGCATACTAATGAATAGCATTAAGGAAGTGAAGTACATTGGAGAGGCATAGACACTAGTGGTGTAGAGTGGAGTAGTGTGTGGTGTAGTAAAGTGTATTCCAAAGAGATCTAGTGGTAAAGTGACTGAAGAGAAGTAGATACAATTTGGTATGAATATATATTATGGGGTAGAAAGGGAAAGTTTAGATAGGAGGTCTAAATTGGTTATAGTAGTAAAAAGGTTCTAACTGCCAAAACAATTAGATATTTATTGTGCCATGGTATACCACAGTAGGTTTGTGATATACAGTGGTACGTGGCAATTACATGGCAGAATATCATTGGCTAATGGCTGTGCTAATAAAAGTAAACTTCAGCAATGTAGTATTTACCACACTTTGGCTGTGTTCTGGGTTATGGCCTTAGATATAGTTAAGTAGCAGGTTTTATAGTTGTTCCCTATATATTTGCACGTTATCAAAGTGGTAATAGGGAGGGAAAATAATGCATATTTTTCTATATATTTAAAAAAATGTTTATGCCCTTTCCTGCTTGTAGTACTGCAGTAGTTATAGTTAAAAAAGTTAAAATGTAAAAAATTAAAAATACACTGTGAAATGAAATGAAAAACCAGTATTTAATAGAGCGCACTACTACTCAAGCTACTGGCGCATTGTAGGACTTGGCCCTTTTTCCCTCATTTGTTTTAGTTTTTCGTATTGATGCAGATTCAGGGAGCCATTTTATTTACCCCTGAAACTTCTGTCTGAGGGCCTGGAGCACAAAATGGTGGCCACCTGTGACATCACCAGCACCCACTGGAACCTACTAGAACCTTCTGCAACATTCTGGAGCCCTGTGACAGTTGGAGGCGGTTTAGAATGCTGGGAAGCTAAGACAGAGAGTTGGCAGTTGGAGCTGGCAGTTGGCACCTGACTGGTGAAGAGAGAGCAGCAGAAACCTGAAGGAGGAAGGAGTGAGGCAGCAGGGGTGGAAACTTGTGCCTGGAGTGGGGTCCATAAACCCACCCTTGATACTAGTCCCTACTGACTGAGCCCAGCCTGGAGCCCTGTGTGGGAAGAAGCAAGAAAAACCATCTTAAGGACCTGGACAGCAGGAACAGGCCTTAGAAACAGAGAACAGCAAGATCCTGACCTGGATACTGGTTTCCCTGGAGTCCGGCGTCGAGTAGCCTGAGACCTGGAGCCCGAGGTGGAGAAGCGGCGCTGACTGGAAAGCAGACGTCGTACCCGGAGCCGCCGGAGGTCGAGAGAGGGCGCCGACGGAGGTCGTGGAGAATACCAGAGGTCGAGGAGGAAGTCACCCGAGGTCGAGTGAGCGGCATCATCGGAGGAGTAAAGTCCGCCCTCCGGAGTCGTCGGAGACCGAGGTGAAGCGTGCCGGAGGTCGGGAGTGGAGATCGCACTCCGGAGTCGCCGGAACCTGAGGAGAATCGTGCCGGAGGTCGGGAGTGGAGGTCGCACTCCGGAGTCGCCGGAAACCTGAGGAGAGGAGCACCGGAGGTCGGGAGTGGAGATCGCACTCCGGAGCCGCCGGAAGTCGACATCGAGCCAAGGCCGGCCGACGTCATCGAATCCGAGGTCGCCATCGGACCGGAGCCGCCCGACGTCGACACCGAGCCAAGACTGCCCGACGTCATCGAATCGGAGGTCGAGATCGAACCGAGGCCGCCGACATCGAACCGGAACCGCCTACCGGCGTCGTCGAGAACTGACATCGCGCCGAGGCCGCCGACATCGAACCGGAACCGCCTCACGGCGTCGACACGACTTCAGCGGCGTCGGAGCTTCAGAAAAAGGGCAGTAAGTGGAGTAGAGGGCGCCTAAGGCCCTGTGGAGACCTGAGAGACAACTCTAAGGGGCTAGGGAGGTGCTGGAACCAGCTGGACTGTGCCAGGGGTGAGCTGAGACTAATTCAGTGGGGTTGTGTAGAGTGGGAGAGCCAGATCTCTAGAATCCCCCCTTAATCTACCTCAGTTTAGGCCTCAGCCTTGTCCAAGCCAGGGAGTAGACACCCTCAAGCCATCCACCTAACCACAAGCTGTGCCTGGGCCAAATCAGCCCATAATAATCTAAATGTGATTTGATTCTATGAGTGTCACTGTCAGCTTTTAATTATTTATTGAGAGCACTGTATTTATTGTATTTAACCTATTTATTGCTTCACTGTATTTATTGTTCCACAGTATTTATTGTCGCACAATATTTATTGGTTTGCAGTATTTATTGCCTCAGAATATTTAATTGCCTGTATGTAATGCACTTATATTTATGCCTTAATTATTTATGATCACCCCTATTTATTGAATCCTTAAGACATTATTTATTTGACCTGCACTATTTAAAAAGCCTTGTAAATTGTGATTGTGTTATTATTTATTTAATCAGCAACTAAGAGAAAAAGAAGATAAAGAAAGATATTTTCATAATTTTTACGGTGTAGAGTCGTTTTTGGAACGGATGCACGCATGGTTATTGTATGGGTATATCGTATGCTTAGCACGGTGCCTGATTCCTGACCACTCGAGCCAAGCTACCACAGTGTGTTCGGGAGGACTCCACCACCCTTCCGGTGTGGGAGTGGGTTTTTCCAACATAATTGGTGTTCAGTGGTGGGATAGAGCTGTGCCTACGTATACTCAACAATAACTGTGGGTAATCCATAGGCCTACACCGGGAGTTTTCTCAAAGCGGCCTTCCTAATTGTGGGTTTTTGTTTTTTCCAAATTTACTCTGGTGGTGGGAGGAGGTATTATATAAGGTACCCCCCTGCATAGTTACTGCACATAACTGTCCTCTGACCTGAGTGGGCAAGATGGAGTTTGTACTGGAAAATCTAGAAACGTACACTGTGGCCCAACTCAGGGAGTTTTGTCAGCGGGAGGGGGTGTATTGTCCCCCAGGAGCAAAGAAGGGTGCACTCCAAACCAGCTTAAGGGCTTGGGGGGAGGCACGACGAGAAAGCAAGGCTGCGGAGGAGGACAGGGATAGAGAGCCCGACAGTGAGGGAGCTGGTTTGTACCAACCTGAGGTGGGGAACCTGTCAGCGGGGCCCAGGACACTTTCTAGGAAGGGCAGCAGTGCCTCTAGCGGTGGCTTGTCTGAAGTGGAGTTAACAGACCGGAGGGAGAAAAGACAGCTCACATGGGACTTAGCAAGGCTGGAGAAAGAGATGGAGGAGAGAAGGATGGCGCACGAGCTTCGGATGAAGGAGTTGGAGCTGCGTGCCCTCCAGATGAGTGTGTCCAGCGAGGACACTGGTGGCAGCATACCGGAAGCTCCACAGGAGCTAGAAGTTTATTTACCCCAGGATGACATCACCAGGGTGTCTGAGGAGGGATTGGGGTGGGAACCTGAAGGGGGTAGTGCAGGGATCTCCCAACCCAGCGAGGTGAGAGAAGTGGCAGATAGCCCAGCTAGGTCCCAGGGAGAGAGGGTTGTAGGGCCTCACGACCTATCTGTAGGAAGGCGTGAGACGGGGAGGTGTCCCGAGGTGCCCCAACCGAAGTCTCAGGGCCTGGAGAGTTCCGCAAGGGAGCCCCAGGTTGGGAGCCTAGGCTGTCCCGATGTGCCCTCCAGTGCAGGGGAGCCCCTAGTGTCAGGAGGACCCAGGGCGACTGTAACCAGCGCGCCTGAGGTTCTGGGGTTGGCCCAGTTTCAGGGTTTAGGTCCTGGGCTGGGATGCCAGGCTCAGGGGTTGCCTGACCTGGCGGGTGGGGCCTCTGTTAACCGGGTCCCCCCGAAATTGACTTCCAGGGGTACTTTTCCCGTTAGGAGGGTGCTGAAATCTGGAAGGGGGTGCAGAGGGAGGAAGGTCTCGCCTCGGGCACCGACTCAGCCTAAGGGTTTAGACCCTAGGTTGAAGGATCAGTTGAGGGGACAAGGCCCTAGACTGAGGAGGAAGTGTTGGTCTGAGGGTGCCTCGCAGGGTAGGGTGAGGAACCCCAGAAGGAGAGTTAGGGGGAGGAGAGCCTCGCCCCTGAAGGCTGGTCAGCCTAAGAGTGTGAACCCCAGGAGGAAGGACCAGAGGCAGTTTAGGACTGCAAGGAGGAGGACCGGAGTGGTCAACGGGCACTACAGGCCTGGGGCTACTGCCCCCCACTCCGCGAGATCACCCGGGCCAGAGACATCTGGACGGCCCAGGGGCCGGTCCTGGCCACAACTAGCTAGGGAGCCCCAGTGGGGTGGTTTTGTTGGTCCAGGGAGGTTTGTTAGGGAACCATTGGGTTCCAGAGCGGAGGAGAACTTGCGGGAGCTCCTGCCGTTGCGGGCCGGCGTCCACCTTTTCTCGCCCCAAGCAGGGAAGACCATCAAGGCATTGATCGGTCTACCTTGGCTTTTGGCTGGAAGGGGGTTATGTAGGACTTGGCCCTTTTTCCCTCATTTGTTTTAGTTTTTCGTATTGATGCAGATTCAGGGAGCCATTTTATTTACCCCTGAAACTTCTGTCTGAGGGCCTGGAGCACAAAATGGTGGCCACCTGTGACATCACCAGCACCCACTGGAACCTACTAGAACCTTCTGCAACATTCTGGAGCCCTGTGACAGTTGGAGGCGGTTTAGAATGCTGGGAAGCTAAGACAGAGAGTTGGCAGTTGGAGCTGGCAGTTGGCACCTGACTGGTGAAGAGAGAGCAGCAGAAACCTGAAGGAGGAAGGAGTGAGGCAGCAGGGGTGGAAACTTGTGCCTGGAGTGGGGTCCATAAACCCACCCTTGATACTAGTCCCTACTGACTGAGCCCAGCCTGGAGCCCTGTGTGGGAAGAAGCAAGAAAAACCATCTTAAGGACCTGGACAGCAGGAACAGGCCTTAGAAACAGAGAACAGCAAGATCCTGACCTGGATACTGGTTTCCCTGGAGTCCGGCGTCGAGTAGCCTGAGACCTGGAGCCCGAGGTGGAGAAGCGGCGCTGACTGGAAAGCAGACGTCGTACCCGGAGCCGCCGGAGGTCGAGAGAGGGCGCCGACGGAGGTCGTGGAGAGTACCAGAGGTCGAGGAGGAAGTCACCCGAGGTCGAGTGAGCGGCGTCATCGGAGGAGTGAAGTCCGCCCTCCGGAGTCGTCGGAGACCGAGGTGAAGCGTGCCGGAGGTCGGGAGTGGAGATCGCACTCCGGAGTCGCCGGAACCTGAGGAGAATCGTGCCGGAGGTCGGGAGTGGAGGTCGCACTCCGGAGTCGCCGGAAACCTGAGGAGAGGAGCACCGGAGGTCGGGAGTGGAGATCGCACTCCGGAGCCGCCGGAAGTCGACATCGAGCCAAGGCCGGCCGACGTCATCGAATCCGAGGTCGCCATCGGACCGGAGCCGCCCGACGTCGACACCGAGCCAAGACTGCCCGACGTCATCGAATCGGAGGTCGAGATCGAACCGAGGCCGCCGACATCGAACCGGAACCGCCTACCGGCGTCGTCGAGAACTGACATCGCGCCGAGGCCGCCGACATCAAACCGGAACCGCCTCACGGCGTCGACACGACTTCAGCGGCGTCGGAGCTTCAGAAAAAGGGCAGTAAGTGGAGTAGAGGGCGCCTAAGGCCCTGGGGAGACCTGAGAGACAACTCTAAGGGGCTAGGGAGGTGCTTGAACCAGCTGGACTGTGCCTGGGGTGAGCTGAGACTAATTCAGTGGGGTTGTGTAGAGTGGGAGAGCCAGATCTCTAGAATCCCCCCTTAATCTACCTCAGTTTAGGCCTCAGCCTTGTCCAAGCCAGGGAGTAGACACCCTCAAGCCATCCACCTAACCACAAGCTGTGCCTGGGCCAAATCAGCCCATAATAATCTAAATGTGATTTGATTCTATGAGTGTCACTGTCAGCTTTTAATTATTTATTGAGAGCACTGTATTTATTGTATTTAACCTATTTATTGCTTCACTGTATTTATTGTTCCACAGTATTTATTGTCGCACAATATTTATTGGTTTGCAGTATTTATTGCCTCAGAATATTTAATTGCCTGTATGTAATGCAATTATATTTATGCCTTAATTATTTATGATCACCCCTATTTATTGAATCCTTAAGACATTATTTATTTGACCTGCACTATTTAAAAAGCCTTGTAAATTGTGATTGTGTTATTATTTATTTAATCAGCAACTAAGAGAAAAAGAAGATAAAGAAAGATATTTTCATAATTTTTACGGTGTAGAGTCGTTTTTGGAACGGATGCACGCATGGTTATTGTATGGGTATATCGTATGCTTAGCACGGTGCCTGATTCCTGACCACTCGAGCCAAGCTACCACAGTGTGTTCGGGAGGACTCCACCACCCTTCCGGCGTGGGAGTGTGTTTTTCCAACACGCATAGACAGTGGGGAGAAAATGAGTAGGAGAAGACAATTATTATTTAAACAGCCATGCTTTTAGATTCTTTCTAAAAGAAAGTAAGTTTGTGTCAAGCCTCAGAGTCTCTGGCAGGCTATTCCATAGTTTTGCACCCAGAAAGCCAAAAGATCTACCGCCAGTATTGGCAAGGTGCGTTTTGCGCACAGTAGCCAGATTAGCATTAAAAGAACGCAAGGGTCTGGATGTAGAGTAATGGTTAGCTCATTTAATTAAGTACGAGGCTCCAGCCTTGTGGAAGGCTTAAAAAAATATGGTCATAGCCTTAAAGTCAAACCGCTCTTTAATGCAGAGCCAGTGTAAAGATTTGAGAATCGGGGTCATACTAGCTTTAGGTCTTGATCTCACAATGGCTCTGGCTGATGAGTTTTGAACCACTTGCAAATGCTGGGTCAAGGATTTAGAAAAACCACGGTACAGGCAGTTGACATTGTCAAGCTTTGATGTCACAAGAGCCTGCATGACAATCCTTCTACTGTCCAGTGGTAGAAACGGCAATTTGTTTTTTAGCATTCAGAGTATACCGAAGAATGCACCAGAAAGATATTGGATCTGAGAACGCATCGACAATGTTTTGTTTATGATTTTATACTTTCTCTTTTTCAGCGGCCGGGGACGGCAGATCCTTGGGCCACTAGGTACTCCAATCGGGTGTTCTAGTTTTCCAAAGAAAACAACTTCTGTTTTATCTGGGTTACACTTGAGCTGATTAATCCTGAGCCAGTTGAAAACCTTTGAGAGGCAGGAATTAATCATTGCCCCGTCAAAGTCAGAACTTTTATCACACGACAAGATAAGCTGAGTGTTGTCAGTGTAGGAAGCAATTTTGCGCCCGCTTCCTCTACCAAGGATGCCAAGTGAGAAAGATAAATATTAAAGAAGATGGGGCTGAGAATGGAGCCGTCGGGGACACCAACATTGATGGCAGGGACCGGGGAGGAGAAAGGTGGAATCCAGATGTCCTGGGATCTGTTTTCCAAATAGGAGGACATCCACTTAAGGGCAGTCGCACCCAGGCCAATGTTCTTAAGTCTTTTTAAGAGCCTCTCATGTGGGACCATATTGAAGGCCGCTGACAGATCAAGTTATATCAGAAGGGCCTTGCCTTCCTCGTCTAATTTACCACGATGAACTCTTTCACTTCCAGCAACACAGACTCTGTACTAAAATTTGTCCTGAAGCTAGACTGGGATTTATGAAGAAGCTTCCCATCTTCAATGTGTTTTTGCAGGACTTTGTTTACATGCTTCTCTAATGCTTTAGAGAGGGCTGGAAGCAAGGAGATCTGCCTATAATTTGCAGGATCACTCGGATCAGCATTCGTTTTTTTTATCAAAGGGAGAATCTTAACGTGCTTCCATAATTTTGGGAAAAGGACTGTGGAAAAAGAAGTGTTAAAAAGCTAGTGTACAATCAGGTTGATTGTATAGGCAACCAGAGACAAAATGTTAGCTGGACCGGGGTCGGAAGGGGAGCCCGACTTAATGCTTTGAAGGAGGAACAATGATTCTTCCAACTGAAGCTCCGGAAAAGCAAAAAAGGGTGGGGGATCCAAGATGTAAAATTTGCTATTGACACTATTGTAAAAGTTCATCTGATGCTCTGATATGTTTGAAAAAGCATGTTGGATCATGAAAGAATTGAGCGATCTGCTTTGACCATTTCTCTGTGCAAGGCCCTACCTTAGAACAGGCTTTCGGTGAAATAAAAGCTTTGGCTATCCTAAAAATGTCTTTGCTCTTATTTTGGGGATTATCGATCTTAGATTGGAAGAAGTTCATTTTGGCTCTTTTTACAAGTGTATGGTAAGTTTTTAGGCTATCTTTGTGAACATCCTGTCCTCAGGAAGGTAGGATTTGCGCCATTTCCGTTCCTTTTACCTACAATTCTTTTTACTATCTCTAAAGAGGTTACTAAATCAGGGAGCCGAGGGGGCTGACCTCTTAGAGGAACGGGTAACAACCAGGGCAGCAGCCTCGATGTTGGTACAAAGCCAAGAATCTATTCGAAGAGCATCCAAATCAGCGGTGCTCGACAACACAGGTATGGATCGGTTGAGAGACTCTGCTAACTTTGGGATAGATATTTTGTGAAATGCCCTATAGATGGAGGTCATTTTCGCAGTAGTCTGGGTATGTCAAATTTTAGCAGGAAGTGGTCAGACCAAATAATAGGAAGTGGCGAACCGGCCGTTAAATCAAAATTATGAAAGATTTGGTCCAAGGTATGACTCTTCTCATGAGTGGTTGAGGAGATGGATGGGAGCATCTTAAAAGAATGCAACATCTCCAGTAAGAGAGGTATGGATCAGTTGAGAGACTCTGCTAACTTTGCGATAGATATTTTGTGAAATGCCCTATAGATGGAGGTCATTTTCCCAGTAGTCTGGGTATGTTAAGTTTTAGCACGAAGTGGTCAGACCAAATAATAGGAAGTGGGGAACCGGCCTTTAAATCAAAATTATGAAAGATTTGGTCCATGGTATGACCCTTCTCATGAGTGGTTGAGGAGATGGATGGGAGCATCTTAAAAGTATGCAACGTCTCCAGTAAGAGAGTAGCCTGGGGATCTTTATCGTTATCCATAAGTATGTTGAAATCACCCAGAATAAGGCAATTATTATATTTTAGGGCCAAAGAGGAAATGGCTGAATTTAACGAAGTGATAAAATTACAAATAGCGCCCGGGGGTCTGTAGATAAGAAACCCAGCGATGCTCTGATGAGGGGAGATAAGGCAGCGAAAACCTAAAAACTCTGTGCACGCAATGGTTTCTGTAGAAATAAGGGAGCAGTCTAAACCATGCTTATAAATTCTGGCAACACCCCCCTTCTCCTTCCCCCTAAATCTATCCCCCCTAAGAATGTTGTAGCCCGTAGGCTTCTATGGTGTACATTATTATTTTTTTTTACAAATTAATTGAAAAAAACATTTCTAAGTAGTGCTGTACTTTCTAAGTAGTACCGCAGTACTGTGTTAGTATATTTAAAAAAAAAAGTAAATATGTCAACATTTAAAATGCTCTGTAGTATACTATATTTGTGAACTGTAGTGTAGTACTGTATATATTTAAGTTTTTAACATATTTATTTGTTTTCAAGTTTACCTAAGTACTACAATACTTTCTAAGAAGTGCCACAGTACTCCAGTAAATGCAAAAAATTTATAAAATTATAAAATAAATAGAAAAGTTCTAATAATTTCCCCTAGCTAATTCTGGATTCCCCTTTTTTCTTTGTACCTCCTAGATCAATCGCTGCAAAGTTTTGCATCATCTGCCAATGTGGGAAAAGCAATAGGTCTTTAAAGTTTTGTGGAGTCTCATTGAAATGTTGCAAAGTTATTAGTGAGAAGAAATCTGAGGAATTCCTATACCTGGGAATCCTAACTATAAATACTAAGGGCCTTATGTAGGTGGGCTTGCATTTACCACTTCATAAATACCGAATCATACCGATTCGGTATTTATGAAGTGGTAAATGCTATGTAGGTAATGAGTCGGTAATTATTACCGATTCGGTAACATTCGGTAATTACCGAATCGGTATTTACCGATTCGGTAATGAGGCATACCTTCCCATTGATGGGAAGGTATGCCTCATTACCGAATCGGTAAATACCGATTCGGTAATGGGGGGAACACATGCAAGGGTGGCAGGGTGTCACATTGACACCCTGTTGCACCCCTGAATCGGCCATGTGTGCACATGTGGCACACATACATGCCCTAAGGGCATGTATGTCTGCCACATTGCACACTTGTAGGCGCTATGAAATGCTTTTCCACATCCATTCTTTATTTACCACCAACTATTAGTTGGTGGTAAATACCGACTCCAAACAACACCCACACTCTCCCCCTACATCTCATTTCTGTATTCGGAATTTACCGAATCGGTAAAATTACCGATTCGGTAATTTTACCGATTCGGTAAATTCCGAATTCAGAAATTGTCCCCCTACATACCAAAAGCCTAAATACCGGTCGGTAACGGTATAATTACCAAAAATCGGCCGTTACCGACCGGTATTTGGCTACCTACATGAGGCCCAAAGTGACTACAGCCACTCAGTAATATGTATATCACTATATCTATCCATATATCTATAGTCACTGAAAAAAACTAAAGTCAAAGGGACGTTTAAGTTAGGTGAATTTGTCAGTGACAACATTTTGAACTAAAAAAAAAATAGAAATTCACCAGTAATAGTTAGAAGTGCTAACTATAACTTGCGCCCCCGCCATGCAATGTTTATGGCCACTCATATGACATCACTCATGACATGCTTTATGAAATAATTGATGACATCACTGACGACATCAAATATTTCATAAAGCATGTCATGAGTGATGACATATGCCAAAATAGTGAATGCCAATCAAAAAAAATGCTCTACTACGGGCAGCTTTTATCTGTATCAAACCGAACACAGACTGAACGTACATAAAGAAATGAAGTTGATATCAGTAGAGAACTGTAAACTGTGTTTAATGTATAGAGAGAGTTCATTGTGTACCGCACTATTTGTAAACATGAAACTCTCATGAGAAATACTCAACAGAGTATTCAAAAAAATCTACTGGGAACAGTATATGTTCTATGCAACTGTTGTCAAAATAGACACTATTTGCTGAAAATAACCTGAAGGTGCTAAAGATCATACTACCTGCACCCTTCTTACTGTGGTGAAAACTTCACAGATAGCTCTCTGTCTGTAGCAAAACAAGCATGTATGCACTCTTTCATGTTAAGTATAAATTATCACTGTGACACAATTTTCTCTAGTAACTGAAGGCTGCTTACAAAAGTTAATATCTAATCCATAAAATCTTTCTTCTTTTTAAATCTTTTTCTGCAAAACCAAAAGGTTGCATGAAATGAATACAAGTCAACTGTCACTTGCACATAGAGTTACTGTTCAGTACATCCACATAGCTATGGTGCATTAGGAACACACACATTAAGTAACCTCTTACATCCATTAGCTGCACCCAAGCTGCTAACTGTAACTGGTGTACTTTTGTGTATTTCTTTTATTAAAAACGTTAATGTTGTCACTGAGTAATTCACCTTGCTATAACATTGCTTCAACCTTTGGTTTTTTCAATGAATAGCTAAGATTTTTTTTAAAACAAAAACAAATTGTTTCATCACACCTAATTATAACATTACTTTAAGCTTGTTTTTTCCCATGAATTTCTAGTTTAAAAAAAATATTAAATAATACTTAATTACCATACGTACGTTGAACCCCTGTCAGTTGGCATAGTAGGGTGTGGCAAGAGACTGGTAACTCCACTGACATTTCTATCAGTAATGATAGGTGTGCATAGTAAGGTTTGGGAAGAGACTGCACTCTCCATTCAGACGGCTCTCTCAGATGTTGGGTGTGCATAGTAGTGTCTGGGAAGGGTCTGGCCTCTTTCAAACCCCTCTCTCGCAAGACGAGTATGTATAGCAAGGTATGTGGGAGCACTGGCCTCTTTGGTGAGACCTCTCTCTGTAATGATGGGTGTGCAGAGTAGGGTGTAGGGATGATCTGCTCTCTCCTTTCAAACCTGTCTCTCAGATGATGGGTGTGCATAGTAGGGTGTATGAGGGAGTGGCTTCTCCGCTGCGACCTCTCTGTAATGATGGGTGTGCATAGTTGTGTGTGGGAAGGGACTGCCATCTCCTTTCATACCTCTCTCTCAGATTACAGGTGTGCATAGTAGGTTGTGTGGAGGGATTGGCCTCTCCTTTCAGATCCCTCTCACTGATGACGGGTATGCATGCTAGGGTGTGTGGCATGACTGGCCTCACTGGTGAGACATCTCTCTGTAATGAAGGGTGTGCCTAGTAGCAGGTGCAGAGTTGCTGACATCTCCTTTCAAACCTGTCTCTTAGATAATGGGTGTGCATAGTAGGGTGTGTGGAGGGACTGACCTCTCTGTTGAGACCTCTCTCTAATCATTAAAGGTAGCATCTTATGAACACCATCTCCAGTAAGAATCCTTCGTACAGTTACAAGTGTCCACAGAAGAGTGTATTCGAATAGCACCAAAATTCTTCCTAGTTTTAGAATCCCACGAGAGTTTTGCAAGATCATAACATTAAAAATAAATAACCTTCTAATCATCACGGTACTTATCTCTTGCACACTTCCCCTCAAAAACAAGGACCACAATATGCATTCCTATTAATAGTGTTTTGAGAGTTCATCTACTCCTTTTTACTTTTCACAATCGTGCAAGAGTCCTTCAAAATCATAAAAATATGTTAAAAACAATATACATTTATTATATTGACAGGAGTTACCCCTTGGCCAATCCCTCTCTAAATCTAGGGGGACAGCATGCCTTTCTCCTGCCACAATATATAGCTTTTTACTTAATTTCTAAAACCCCTCCAATTTTTCACAGTAAATAGTTATGGCGGCCATTTCATTTCCAACATCCCAATAGACAGCCTATTAGAGTGCTTGCTCTTGTGAGACTCACGGGATCCTCTTGCTCCCATAAGAGCATGAAGGCTCACTGGGAAAAATTGGCCTCTTGACCAATCACATGCCTCCATTTTTGATTTTGCATTCTTGTGGGATGCCTTCAGGACTCTCGTGAGCCTAACTGCCCAAATAAACAATTACATGTTACCCTTAATATCTCAAACACTTATCAACGGACTTACACCAAATGACAAAATGCACAATCTGCTGACCAAGGTCCAGCTTCTTGCTTAATTTGGTGTAATTCCACTCAGCAGTTTTTGCTGTAGACTTGTCTATAGAAGTCTATAGAAAATGCATGGGGATTTTGTGTTTTGGGCCCCCCTTTTTTCACTGCCCCTGCTGGACAAGTCACCCCGAAACTTTCCATAAAGGAGATGAGGCAGATAACCTTTTTGGGGAACGATTCGTGGAGATTCGTAAAACGGGACCAAAGTTATTAGCAAACTAAAAAAAAGCTCCACGTACGGAAAAACAGACCTACTATAGTTACCTACTGGCGACCGCCAGTAGGTAATATATGTATATATGTAAACCTAAACCAGTGATGGTCGCCTTTGGGTAGTTAAAGTTAGGACAGTGTTTCCATCGAAAATGCCTTTTTTGTTTTGGTAATAACTTCATTCTCATTTGACAAATCTTCTGGAAACCTTCCTAAAAGGGGTAACTTAGTAACTAGTTTGTGCATGGAAGGTTCAAGCGGGGGATGAAAAATAAGGTGGTCCCAAAATGCAAAATCAGCATGAATTTTCCATTTACTTCTCTAGACAGGGCTACACCAAAAACCGCTGTACTGAATTGCACCACATTTGGCGGGTAGCTAGATCTTGGTACGCAGATTGTGCTTTTGTGATTTGCTGTAAATCCATTCAGTAGTTTTTGAGAAATGAAAGTTCAAAAATATGTGAACATCTGGATGGTTGGGTCCAAGAGAAGACCCAACTCAGGGGGACTCCAGCGTAGCGAACGCTCTGATTGGCTGCCAGCAACATGAGAACATTTGGCAGCCATAACAGGAGTCAGGGACTTAGTCCTTGAGTTGCAAAAACAAATGACATAAGGTGGTCGGGTAGGGATATCATACACCATTAGGCCCCACATAAGGACCCAAAAGGACCACTGAGGGACAACATTTAAAAAGAATTGCAATTTTTGCTGCAATCCTCTGGGTCTTCCATGGGATAACTAATTAAAAACAAAATGGCATCTTGGGGACGCATTTTATAATTAAGGGGTAGAGGTGTGGGGCTCCCGTTGCCCAGCCATTTTCAGCCTTGGAGTTCCCATCTCCGGGGCCGAGTATAAATATTATGGGGAAGGGGCATGAAACCATTCCTCCCTAAGACGTATCCTGCCCGGAGACCCATCCTCTGGGGCCCAAATTATTTCTTAAGGGGAGGGGGACCACGCACCCCCCAACCCTCTTAAAAGTCCCTGGTGACCCCATTCCACAGGGCCGGCTCACGTGCTGTGTCCCAGGGAGCAAACCCATGAGACACAGTAGTTTGCCTGCCCGCATTGTGGGCAGATACAGAGAGCAGCAGATTGCTCCAGCTTGGAAGCAGCATACATTTCTGCTCCCTCTGGGTGGGAGCAGTGCTGGCTTTTGCAGCATGCGTGGAGCAGGCTGAGACTGTTAAGGGCCTTGGGACCCCGACGGCCTGCAACATGTGCATGGTGGGTGCCCTGGGTGGGCATCAGGGCATCCACCTGTGATAAAGGAAGGCCCCAGGGATGGGGTCTCCGGGACCATAATAGCCTTTGGGATTATGGGCCACTCTCTTTTAATGTATATACAGCCCTTGGGCTTGAGGTCCCCAGGATCTAATAAAGCTTGGGAAGAGGGAGTCCCACTGCCCTTCTGCCCTTTTAAAAAAGAAGACAGACCTGGGGCCCCCAGGGCCTTTGGAGGCTTAGAGGGGGGGGTCGCATGGTCCTATTCACTTTTTTTGTTATATTTGTCCCCAGGAACGGAGGCAACAAGGCTGTAAAAGACTCTGGAAAGGTGGCCCACGTGGCTCGTCTCCCCTTTTTAATAAGGCACAGCCCTGCAGGGCCTTAAAAGGCTCTAGGAGTGGGGCCACATGCTCCTCCGCTTTTTTAATAAACTTTTTCTGGGGATGGGGTCCCCTGGGGCCTAAAAAGGCTCAAGGCGGGGCCTGCATGCCTCCTCTCATTTTCAATTGGCTTTGACCTGGGTATGGGTCCCGGGAATCTGATAAGGTTTAGGGAGTTGGGGCATGCAGCCCCCTCCCCTTTTACATAAAAAAAGTCCATGGGGATGGGGGGCTATGAAGGGTCAGTAGGGAGCCACACTTTCGTCACCTTTTTTATTGGAGATTGGATCCTTGGGGCTTGATAAGGTATGGGGTGGGGGGCCTTGCTGCCCCTCTTCCTTTTTATTATATGTGGCCCTGGGCGATGCGGTCCCCAGGGCCTAATTAAACGTGGGGTGCTGCATGCCCCTCTCTCCTTATATTTTGGCCCCCGGGGATGGGGTCCCTACGGCCCAAGAAGGCTTAGGGAGGGGAGCCACGCAGTCCCCTTCACATTCTTATTGTATTTCACCCTGGTGATGTGGTCCACAGGGCCAATTCAGGGTTAGCTCCCTCCCTAAGAGTGGGGCCACATCCTTCCTGCTTTTTTGATTAGATTTGGCCATGGAAATGTGGTCCCCTGGGGCCCAAAAAAGCTCAGAGAGTGGCCCGCACAACACCTGCCATTTTTATTTGGCTTTGGCTCTAGGGGATAGGGTCTCCATTGCCAGATGGCCAGCCATACACTGTACTTGCCAAAGGCTGAGCATGGTATGGGGTTGGCAACCAGCTCGGGGTTTGGCCACAGGTTCCGGTTGCAGGCCAAGCCCTGTGACTAAGCCCCCCTGTGCATGGCCAATGGCCAATGGCTGTATGCAGTGTGTGCAGTTGACTGCATTTAGGAAGTTAGAAGCAGGGCCTGGCAATAACACAGGCCCCGCAGCTAACTCCACATCATGCATGAGCAAAGGCTGTGCGTGACATCAGGTTGTCTGCCTCCGGCGGCTACGGCCACTGGGCCTGGCCCTGTTGCCAACTCCTGCTGTACGCGACAAAAGGCTGTGCTCAGTGTGGGGATTGGCTGCATTTGGGGGCTTTGCTGCAAACAAAAAAAATCTCAAGAAAAAAAGGGGTGAGAGGATAAGGAACCCTCTTGACCTCCCGCTCAGTAATTTTATCTCGCAAATAGAAGAGGGAGCTGTGATAATAACACTATGTGAAGGTGGATGAGTGTAGGGGAAATGCACCAAATTAGTAAAACTGCCCTCACACACATCAAGCTGTGTCATGCTTCATCATAGGGCTGCTAACACACCTCCGCTCCAGCCCAATGCTGGAGGTGGAGCAATAGGGAGGGGGAAGACAATACAACATACAGTGTAAGATCACAGGTGAGAAAAAGGTGCAGGGAAAGTGATATAAAAGTGGTAGCAGAGAGTTCTTATCAAAATGTTTAATATTGGGGACCCTGTCCAGATTTAAAACAAAAAATGTGGATGCTGGGTTGGGGAGCTTATAATGAGACGCCAACCCCTCCACTCTGCAAAAGCGTCAACATGTTTCAGCAGGCAAAATTAATGCCCCGGCTTTCCTCAGGACTCTCAACACTGTGATCCCTAGATGCTCACCTCCCCTCCTTTAAATGCAGAAGTAAAGGGGATGTCACCTTACCGAGTTAGTGCTAGGTTAATAGTGGAGCCCCTTGCTCTAGGAGAGGAACAGAGTTTATTACATTTTTAAACTCGAACTGGCGGGTGAGTGAGAAAAGCTCCCTGTTAGCACTCTTGCTTTTAAGGTCAGCTGTCGCCTGACAATGTTTGTCTCTCCCTGTGCTTTGCTGCAAGGCCTGGTCGCAGGCCAATCCCTGCTGACAATAACCTGGGGGGATTGGCTTTAGGTATGGTGATGGAATATCCTTTTACATTAAAACAACTAGAAATTCACTAAAAAAAACAAAGGTTAACGAAATGTTATAGTTAGGTGTGTTAAAAAGATCTGTTTTTGTTTAAAAAGAAACCTTTAGAAATTTACTTAAAAAATAAAGTTTAAAGTAGCGCTATAGTTAGGTGACTACGTCAGTTACAACATTAGCACCGAAATTTACCAGTTATATTTAGCAGAGCTAACTATACCTTTCTCCGATGCCCTGCACTGATTATGACCTTACATATTACATCGCTCATGAAATGTTCTATGATATCATTTATGACATCACTGATGACAACCCAAATTACATCATTGATTACATCACTCATTATCCAATGAGTGTGCTAGTTTTTATTTTAGTTTACATAGTGTTGGATAACTACCAAATTACTTCTCTACCTAATTTTGTACTGCTGGAGGCCATGCAATGGGTGTAAGTTGTTTACAAAACGGATGTACTGCTATTGCATCATAGGTGTGTAGAGGTCACGAACACGGTACTATGAAAAGTAGCTCTATGTGCAGAAGACAGTTGATGACTTGTGTCCAGTATGTTCCACACAAGTTTTTTGGTTCTGCCGAAAATGTTTCCAGCACAGCAAAGATTCTCCATAGTACATACTAAGTATTGTAAGCAGACTTTGGTTATTAGACTGAATTGTCTCAGCATGACAATTTGTACATAATGTAGAAGACTGTATGCACCAAGTACTAACCTACGGACATGTGCTTCTTTTGCTTAAGAAGATGGGATATCTGTAAAGTTTTGACCACAGTATGAAGGCTGCAGGTAGTGTGATCTTTAGCACCTGCAGACCCTGGTTATTTTATGGAAATAGTGCCTTTTTGACATGAGTTGCACAGAATAAACACTGTTTAAGTAAGTTTTCCTCAAAACCCTTTCAATTTTTTTATTTTTTTGCAGTTTTTCTTAAGGAGGTTATTACATCTCTCCTCCGAGGCCTCAGTTAAATAGATATAATATGCTGAGGAGATTAAGGCCTTAACTACTGCAAAAAGTTCTTTTGAGGAGTTCTGTGCCTGGCTAATTTTTACCTCAAAGAATTTAGCCTGTGCCTCTTTAATGCTATTGCAGCATAGTCTGATGGCCACCTTATACTTGGCTTTGAGTTGTGGATCGTAAGTTTTCCTCCAAACCCTTTCAATTTTTTTGCAGTTATTTTAACGAGAGTAGTTGGGGTTAAACCATGATGCCATCATTTTGGGTCTGGAATTTAATTTAGAAGAAGTTTTGTGGGCTAGTTTATCCAGTGATTGAGTGATATGATTTTCCTAACTGGAGTAAGCTTCTTCAGCTCTGTCATGTGTCTTGGCGTACATAGCCGCTAGAACATCCCCCAAGGTCTCTGTATTCAATTTGGCCCAGTTTCTTTTCTTCGTGTCTACCGAGGGAGGGAGCTTTACCTGCCCCTTTACTCTAACACCAAGTTTGAATGGGATGAGGTGGTGGTCTGACCAGGGTGATGGTATTGGCGATGGGACTGAAATGTTAGGGTCATTTGATATTACTAGGTCGAGTATGTGGCATTTGGTATGTGTGGTGGACGTGACCAACTGGGAGAGTTGCCGGCCCTCAAGATCCAGCTGCAGCCTTTTGACACTGGGGAGGGTCTGGTCCTCAACATGTAGATTTAGGTCCCCTACTATGGTGATATGGGCTTTCTTTACCAGAATACTGGCCAGAGAATCAGGTAGGCTATCCAAGAACTCTCCATTGGTCCAGGGGGCCTATATATTAGAAGCCTTGAGAAGGTATATGTTGGTGAAAAGGTGATGGGAAATTTGAGGCTTTTGCATCCCTGAATAGGTAGGGGATCAATATTGCATTTAAATTCTCTTTTTAGCACAATGGCAAGTCCGCCCCCCACCTGCCCTAACCGGTCCTGTCTACGTATTTGATACTCAGGTGGGAGGGCCATTATAGTGTTTGGTGTAGAGCTCTCAGTGAGCCAGCTTTCCGTGATAAAGACATCACAATTACCTTCCTCTAGTAGCAGGAAGATTGCGGTTTTGTGTTTTGTGTTTGGGCAGTGAATGACATTTAATTAGGCCTAGCCTCCATGCCTGTGCCTCCATGTACAAACTGGGCATGTCTGTCTTGGTCTTAGCCGGCACTTTAATCTCCAGGTTACAACGTTGGCCTACCTGATCTCGTGTTTGCTCACTGCTGAATAGTCAGCCTTTCTCACAACGTGCTTCGTAAGGGTGTGGGCCTAACCACTAGCCTGCTAACCTCCGCTGCCGACTGAGAGGGCACTCTATGTTAGAGAGGGGTAACTCTACCTCTCTACCTCACTCTATGGTCCCCGCCTCCTTGCCGGAGCAAGGAATGCACTCCTCTTGTTGCCCGACAAAGAAATAAAAAATATATATATATATATATATATCTTCAGCACGCCTGTCCACACACAAAACAAGCACCAGGTCGCTAGGTTCACTTCAGAAACGGTTTTATTTGTTGAACAGGTAACACGTTTCGATCGCAGCCACGATCTTCATCCAACCGTCATTATCTCATTGCCACGTTAATTTAAACCTACTCCTGGCGTCAACACGTTGTTGCATTTTTTTACAACTTTCTTGGTATCTCAGGCTCTTAAAGCGCCAGTGCATCATATTTGTTCAAAGTGACAGTGCTTTATCAAGACATTATACGCACTACAATTAAGGCTTGTGGCATACTTCATAACAGTCCACGCTGTTACATAGTTGAATATAGCAGCCTATACACAGATACAGTACGAATGAATAAAGTGACAAGTGCCATACATAAAATGGATAATTAAAACCATCTATGACACTACTGCAAAACTCAAATGATATAAATATACAATCTGTCCACATAAAACCAATTATGCTTAAAACCATCACATTCTCTTTTAAATCTATGTTTCTCGGGGTCACATGGAATCATATTGTGTATGTTTAGTCTGGGGAAACTGCCATTGTTTAGACGATTTAAATAATTTAAAAAGACTAAAACGTATCATGGACTTCTCTCATAAAATTTCTAAATACATCATGGCAAGTGCCAATATATCTTATTTCCCTCCCCCAGTGTGACCACAGCTGGAGTGTAATGGTAAGATTGTGCAAAAATCACATCCATGTACTTGTGCAAAAGGAGTGAGGAGCCACAATCAATTTGTCTCAATACCTTAAAGTGCAAGTGCAAAAATTAATACAACGACGTCAGGGTAAAATCACAAATATTATGAAGCTTCATCACAGGGATTTGTTAAGGATAATGCGAATGTAAATACTGCTGAAATAAATCTGATTCAAATATAGTGTCCCTTAATACAGAGCTATAGATGTAAATACCTGTCCTCCTCCTCCTATATATATAGTTCATAGTCTATAATAACCATTGTAATAACTCCAAGTATTGTAATAACTCCAAGTATACTTGAAGAAATCTTGACCTACTACTCGTTGCTATACCAGGCCCAATGCTCAGATGGTGAATCACAACATACAAACTAAGACAACTGTTACGCTCCACGCTCTAAAGTTTTCACGTTCCTTGAAAAGGCTACTTTAGCTGGCAAGAGCTGATGGACAATTAAGATTCTTTCAAGGAACAAGGCTGCAAGACCAGATGAGTTTTCAGTATTATTTCACAGTGCCTTCTAACAAGTATTCAATGAAATATTAAGAGGTCTGCTATCTAACGTCTATTATTACTTTTTATCTACTAAAATGGTCACAAAGTCTAGGATATAATTATTAGTTATATTGCTGTTAAAGCCTTCTATAGACTCCACCAAAGCAGCTCATACTAACTGTCAAATATTTACTCCCCGGATGCTTCACTCCATTGAATTTGGTCCCTCCTTATTTCTCCTTGCCAATCAGGCTTTGTTACCAACCACCAGACAGGTGATAATATACATCAAGCTGTAGACCTTATGGAGCTTGCAGAACCTACTAATACTCAAATGATCTGTCTCTTGCTTTGCATATACCTTTTCAAGTCCTACACACATTTTTTTAAATTCCAGCACAGTAATTTTATAAAATGATAAGTCTCCTTCAGCTAGAATAAAGGGGAAATGATAGCTTTAGGGATAGAACTTTCTCACTACAGCAACAACGCAGGGGTGTCCCCTCTAAACACTCTCAGTTACATTGACAATGAGTCATTCATTTTTTTTTTTAAACATTACTAACCTGGATTTTAGGTGACATTCAGTTAGAAAGCAAACATTTCAGATTGGTACTATTTGCGCATGATGATTTCTGCTTCCTGACCAACTCAGAAAGCTTGTTACTGGCCCAAATGGATGAGTTACATGCCTTTGCAGCCGTTTCAGATTTCAAAGTAAATTATTCAAAGTCACAGGTTCTGGTGCTAATAGACCCTACTGATGTCTATAGAATATTACTCATGAATAATAGTCTACACTGGTCTGAGGGCCCAATAAAGGAATTAGGCATTTACCTTACCTCCCCAGTAGGACATTTATAGAGATGTAATTTCTCACCCTTACTGGACAACGTACATAAACATTTATATAGATATATCCAGCCTTGAAATGTCATGGCTGGATTAAGTAGCTGTTTATTGTTTTTACTTTTTACTGTTTATTTTTTCATGTTTGGTAATTTGCCAATCACGCAAAACAAAAATTAAGCCAACATATCTTGCATACATACACTGTTAAAATATTTATAAAATAACAAATCCAATAATTCCCCCACAGTAATAATATAACATTAACATTGCTTATTTCCTTCATTCTCAGTGTAGGCTTATCAAGCATACTTATATACTGTGTGTACTGTAAACTGTATCATCTGAATACACTGGTCTTGATAAAATGCCATTAATAATACCTTAGGATACTGAGAGTTCTATATCAGATAAGAAACTCCCTACCTCTCAGATGTTCCTAAAATGTCAATATCAGAAACAAATTTGAACAAATACATTGAATTCAATAATCTTGACAGTGCCATTCAGAATTACAGACTAAAGGGGAGAAATAAGAATTCAAGCTTAAAAATTATAGAGAAATTATAATGTTTCATCACTTTAAAGTTTGAGGCTGAGAGTGATACAGCAAACAAGTACTTCATTTAGGTCCCAAATCGAAATTAACGCCTTCTCAAATATTTGAATAATAATAATAATAATAATAAATATTTGAAGTGCAATAAATGTTCCATTTCTAGGTGCCCATTTTAAACTACTCCGAAATAGCAATGCACATCAATTAAGTTGTGCAAAAATATACTCAGAAAGTGCATAATGTGCTCCACAAATTTCAATCAACATTATTCATTCAACTATAATTATATACTTACTACAACCAATTCTAAAAAAATCACCTAATTTAAAACATTTAAAACACTTTTGAATGTCTTCCTAATAACATCAATTCATCAACAGTTCGTATCTAAAGGTCCTTAAAAGCAAGGATTAACATATCCTTGTTGTCAGTAAACTCTTAGCAGAAAAGAATCAAATGTGACAATGTAGCTTTGCCAGTTTATAAAAAAAATAGTATTTCGCTGTTCTCCAGGGATGTTTTAATAATCTTATTAATGTTAGTTTTCCATTTAACAATTCCAGCCACCTTGTCCTAACCTAAGCTTTAGCATCCAACCCTGATATTACTGGCTTTTATGTTTTTCAAGTAAGATTGCAGTTCACCCTTCCTTAAAGTGTGCTAGGTGCTCTCTCTTTCCTTAGTACAAAAGGTCTTTTGGGTCCACACATCTTCATGTAGATGTTTAGGATGTGTGCTGGTATTCTCAGATTTTCAATTTTTTCCACTGCAGGGTTCTATTGATGGTGTCAAATACTCATAAGCCACATAAAGTGGCCTTTTTTTTTGCTTATTTCGTGGCTAATAATGTCAGTGCAAGACATTAATCTATTGTGGGGTAGCTCTTCCTGAAACCTAGCTGCATTATCTGTAGCACTTTCTTAATTTTGATCCAGTGTTCTATAGATTTTAACAGGTATTTAGCGTACATTTTACTAGGGATATCTCAATCAATCAATCAATCAATCAATCATGGGGTTTATATAGCACCCTACTCACCCGTGAGGGTCTCAAAGCGCTGTCTAATAGGGTTAACATTCTGTAATTGATCGGAAGGCCTCTGGGACCCTTTTTGTAGGTCAACACACTTATCGTTCAACCCCATGTCTCAGGGATTGTATTTTCTCCATGCATTGCTTTATACAAGGGTGCCAGAACTTTGGCCTAAAGGTTAGGATTTCATTTTATTATTTTTGAAGATAATCTATCTGGTCCGTGGGCCCTTGAGTCATTTAATTTCCTCATCAGATGGTCAACAACTTGAATAGATGGAATTGCTTAATGTGAAAACAATATATCTTTACATTTCCTTATCTACATTGCATTTGGCATAATAAGCTTTTTTAGTATAAAGCTCTGAAATGTAGTTTAGTTTATCCAAGCTTTTTTTCTTCCAATGGGGTTGTCTCAGTCTTTTTAATCTTTCCTGAAATTTCCTCAATAAGTTCCCAGAAGGACTTGATTCTCTCGTCACGTAAGGCAGGCATTACTTCGGTCCATTTCCTTTTCAATCCAGTTGACTCTTCAAATCTCTTTCCTATATCCTTTTCTCTATACTTTTGTTTAGGAATTCCTTGATTTATGAGATAATTTGAAGGCTTTCCTAAGGTCTTATTTAGTTTAATTCTGGCTTTCTTTCAGTGACCTCCAATTTTTTCCTAATTGAATGTCCTATTTTTGATTTATTGTTTGAACAGGACCTAATTTGTTGAATAAGTTTTGAATATTCTGCAACTGTATCTTAAGGCAACTCAAGTGTATATAGGTTCAAGAGATCTATGATTGTCCATACAGTATGTCTTTTCCAATTGCGTTGTCAATACAAACCTTTTATAACTTTTCTGTCTTATTTGATAGCTGTTGTGCCAAGATTTTCTCAAACTTGCATTATAATCTAAAGTCAAAAGAAGACAGTTAAGGTCACTTTCATATGGTTAAACTACTATGTAAATTATCCAGAAGTAGTACAATTGTCTGAAGGTGCCCTAAAACATCTTCTTTTGACTTTAGATTGTGATGCAAGTATGAGAAAATATCAACATAGTCAACTAGAAATGTAGTATGCCCTTTCTCGTATGTGTTCTTGGCTGGCTGGTCACTAACCGTTCTTGCATTTACTACAGAGATATTATTAGTTTATGGGGCTATGCCTATTATTTTGCCTATTTTTTTCTTCTTTGAGCACTAAATATTTGTCCTGGTATACTTAGTTCGGCTTCCAGATTGACTTGGAATTTGTCTGCAGATTCTTTACGAAAGGTTTTTGCATTGAAAACACTTAGGAGTAGAATGAATGACTCCTGGAATTTGACTCCACTTTTATCAGTTAAAACAACCTGATTTTTTATTAAATGGTCTTGGTTATTAGGTGGAAGATATACATTAACCGCAATTGGAAATGTAGGATTATTTTTTATCTGGGGTATCCTTTATTTTCAATCATCCCAGGGAATGCTACTCTTAGAAAATCAACATGCTTTATGTTTGTCTCACTCCTGAGATTCAATTTTACTGCAACTAATAGAAGCAGTTTTCCAGCAGGTTTCAGGAAGAGCAAACTCTTCCTCTTGTATTTCCCAAAACTTTACTCCAACACATACAAAACACATTGCTTACCTTTTTGTTGGGGGCCACCCCAAGAGTCTCTTGACATTTGCTATAGAAGTGCCCACTCAATAAAAAAATCAAATGTCTATGTTGCACAGTTGTTACTAGTGTTAGACTGAGTTAGAACCACTCCCACCAAGGATGGATATTGTTAGTGCAACATATGTTGACAACCTCACTTCCTACTCTAATGTTGTTATTGTGAATGGGCAATGTTGTAGGTTTAACCATATGACCCCTCTGTACTATGTGTTAATAATACTAAAATACGTGAATATGTTGTGTAATCAGAAGAGGGCCATATCGTACCCCTCCCTCAGGCAGCCCATAATTCATATTCTAGACTTTCTCCCTAAAATCAAAGAACCACCATTCACAAACTAGTGGTCAGGAGACCCACCATGGCTAGGGTAGTTGTTGTCTGAAGGGGAAGCCCTACGTAGCCAAAGATGCATTGAAAAATTGATGAATGTTTTCTCAATCAGTTGATGCATTTCTATGGTAAAAGAGCTGTTAAAGAAAGAGCAGGAAAAAAGGAATCGCTGTACTTTGCACACAGTTTAACATTTACACCACACTAAGAAACAGTTCTTATTTAACTTCCTGTGAGAAAAGCTTTTAAGTAGAAATATTGGAATAAAAATGTACTAGTACACAGACAAGATTGTTGACATCATCAATGTGTTCCCAACTTAAACTTATGCTTATAAAATCATCACTAGGTGGTATTTCATCTGACAGGATTAGGTGCAATGTTTAAAAGCTGGAGGATATGTTGGAGTGGCTGTGGTCAGGAAGGGTCATACATATACATGTGATAGTAGTGCAATGAGAGTTACTGAAAATAAGTCTTGATACGTCAAAGCACATTAGTTTATTGTAACAGAAGACTCTGTACACTTTGACAATTGTTTGTATATTTAATCAATATGCGGCACACCACGTCACTATCACATATGCTATGACAATTACAAATGTATCCTTCGTACTCAAATACTTTAAGTAATGTTGTTCAAAATTCTGATGTATCCAGTAAACCTATTTTCTCCAAATTTAACTCTATGCACCATTAACCATCTCTGTTGCCCTTGTGATGCTACCAATACCAAAATGATAAAAAATAGATCCATCTGTTATGTTTTTATAATGCACACCAAGAAAAGTTTGAACATCTTTTTGAGTCATTCGCTTTTATTTAACATTCTAATATAAGGTTTATTTTCTTACTACAAGAGAATCTGTACCTATTTACAGGTTACCTCACTAGACCTATTTGAATATATATTGCCATAAGGTTTGATTTTTGGACAGCTACGCGTGCATTTTTTTTAGTCTTCTGATATACCACTATAAAACTCAAGGGACTCGGACTAACATAACAAAGAGATGGTATTCCGAATGAACTAATTTTTAAAACTATTTTATCTTATTTGATTGCATAAATGATTTGCCTATACATCTTGGATAGGGTGACCATTGTGCATTTTTCATGCTCATCTTAACAATGAGAGAATTATCCAGAGGTGTATCATCCAATAGGACAGAAGGTGCAGTGGCACTGTGGTCAAGGTGCCTATTTGTGTCCCTTGTATTATGGTCCATGGCACCCATGACAAATTGGATAATGGGTTGACTGGGGTGTGAGCCCTGGTCAAGCAACAGCCACAATCCCTGGCAGGTTGAACCACAAAAATTCACTAAATTATCCTCTGCTTAATCCTGGGTCGCTTGGCATCAAAAGAAGTCAGGCTAAACCTAGAGGTAATGTGTAAAGCAGTGGTTCCCAAACTTTTGACTCCTGAGGACCCCCATTGAGTCACCACTGGAAGTCGGGGACCCTTAAGCAATTAGTATGATTTAAATTTCAAACGTTAAAACAGTAATTCGAAAAAAATAAACACACGTGTGTACAGAAAACAAAAACTCAAATTACTAAGGATTTTAGGGGCATATTTACAAGCCCCCAATCACCATGGAAACGTCACTTTTTGCGACGTTTGCATGTCGATAGGGGCTTTGCCTTATTTACAAGGCAGCGGTAAGCCACTCAACATGGCTTAACGCTGCCTTGTAAATAAAGCCCCCTTTCGCGCAATGCTTAGCGTGAAAGGGGTGGGTAGTGGGTTTTGCAGTGGGCGTTCCACCCCAAAACCCATTGATTTTGATGCTGCCCCTATTTACAAGGGCAGAGTAAACAGGAGGCAGCGCCAAAATTAAGACCAGGGAAAACCAGGTCTTAACTTGGCGAAACGATGAGAAATGCTTTATTACTCCTCGTTTTTGCTTTTTCCATGTGTGCTGCATTGTGCAGCACACATGGAAAAAGCAAAACGCCTTGGATTGTTTATGTTCAGGAAGGTGACCCTTCCTGCACATAAACAATCTTTTTACAAAATTGCGTTTTGTAACTTCCATGTGTGCTGCATTAAGCAGCACACATAGAAGTGACAAAACAGCATTTCAAGATTGTTTATGTGCAGGAAGGGGGACCTTCCTGTACATAAACAATCTTACCCTGCACCAGACACCCTTGCACTGTGGTGCAAGGGTGCCTGTGTTGGTGCTACACTGCGAAGTGTAGCACCAGCACAGGGCAAAATGTAGGGCTGCACCATATTCTTGTAATTATGGTGCAGCCCTGCGTTTCTGAAGTGGCGGAGCGTGTCGTTAAGCCACGGAGGCTAATGACACGCTCCGCCACTTCTATTGTAAATATCCCCCTTAGTATTTTATATTGAAAGAATTTGCAAAAAAACAAAACATTTTACTGGGAAGGTTGGTGCGGCATCTCTGTGACTAACTTTTAAATGGTTGGTTTTATTTCGCAGTATGAGGCTCCTACTCCTGCCAGGGCCAGACTGGAAACTCAAAGCAGACCAGTCCCCATACGGTGCACACCAAGTGCAGTGAGTAAGCCTGACCACTACAAAGGGGGCTTTGGAAGGCTCTACCCCCAAGAAATATAGTAAACAATGATGCAGTCTACAACACATTTATCATTATTTATTGAATTGTATTAGCTTCTAATGATTAGTAAAGGAAGACCTTACTATGCACCAGGATACGACAATCTTTGTTGGGGTTCTTCAATGATTCCCTTATCACCCTCCAACAGTGCCTCTCATCTCTCCATAGCCTCTCTGTCACATGTATTTAATTTGTTTTATAGCATCTCTCATACCATTGTAGGATGCCAGAGCACTTTACATCAAACACAACAGAGACAATTAATCATACGTGTAAATTAGTGTATAGAAAATGTATTGTAATAACAGAGTACATGCAGTCTGATGTCTCTTTCATGTGTTTAATCTCAACACCCACCAAATATGCAGCGATGACCAAACTGCTTCAGATCCAACTGTCCCTTCAGTCCCTTCTCCCTCTGGCCCATGTCATCACATTCCAACCCAGGGCTTAAAGGAGAAGTTACAACACATCTTCCCTTTACAAAAATGTGAAAGAACTCAACAGAAAGAAAAGAATAGAAGAAAGATGCAATAAAACAGATTGATCAGATACATAAGTAAATCACAAAATTTAGAGAAACAGTCAATCACATTGTCAGTCAACTTGCAGATACAAAGATAAGACTTACAAATACTATTTGTACTTAACACAATAATCTTGAAGATACATTGGTGGTCTCCTGATTCTGGACCCATGAATGGACAAATCAGTACGAGTACCATCTTGATTACATTTTGGAGCCTTGGGCTGATACAACGAATCTCTGTAACCATTTGCCGGATGGGCACATTTTGACAACCGGGACATACTCCACACATCCCCCTTATCAAGCATAACTACATTCCTCATGACTTTAACAATGCGTCTCGGACCAAAATACTTTGTTTCACCTTTGGGAGACCAAACTGCTTTCTTAACAAACACAAAGTTACCAACTTTCCAAGTAGGTTGACACACACCATTTTTTATATCAAACCTACGTTTGTAATCCTCTTGATATTTGTTCAGTCTCCAATTCTGCACAACACAACCCTTATCTTTCACACTCAACCAAAGAGGATTTAACTTTGAACCAGCTATCCTCCCTTTAAGTTTTTCGAACGGAGAACACCCAATCACACTATTTGGTGCATTCCTATGTGCCCACAATTTGTCTCTCAGGATGGGCTTGAGTGGAGCACTTCTCTCCAGGGCATTCTGAGCAGAAGCTCTCACCAATCTATTCATACTCTCAACTAGCCCATTTGCCTGTGGAGCATAGAGAGCAGTTCTGTGATGTGTAATAGAAAGTTCTTTCAAAAGATCTGCCATTTCTTGAGAAGTGAACTACACCCCATTATCTGAAACAAGAACATCTGGTATACCTTCACAAGTGAAAGCGTCTTTAAGAAATTCAATAATGTTCTTAGTTACCACTGAACTCATACAGGAAGCAGACACCCACTTGGATGTATAGTCAACTAGAACTACAACAAACCTTTCCGAGGGAGACAAGGTGTCAAAAGGGCCTACAATGTCAATCGCAAGCTTTGACCAAGGACGCTCAGGTATCGCAACGGGAGAAAGAGGAGCAGTCCTGGCTTTCCTTGACTTGTCATTTCCCGCACACATGACACAATCCTTGACCACTTCTTCCACTTGGCGATCTAATTCAGGCCACCAATAAGACTCTCTAACTCTCGCTTTGGTTAAACTACACCCAAGATGCCCCTCATGAGCGAGATTGACAACTTTCTCTCTCATCCCAACAGGAGGTATCAACCTATCCCCCCGCAAGAGTTCACTTTGAAGAATATTCAATTCTTCACGTACATTCCAGAAACCTCTTCCACAATTTGTAACCATATTCAAAGAAGGCCAACCATTAACAACAAAATTCATGATGATACTTCTTCTCTCATCACCCTCACAAGCATCTTCCCATTCCTTCTTATCAATAGCTGACTCTTTCACCCAACAAACAGTGCTGTCAAGATTATTAATTGAACCTTTCTCTAAAGGCATCCTAGAAAGGAAATCTGCTGGAATATTTCTTAATCCAGGTAAATATTCCACAGTAAAGTTGTACTCCCATAGTCCCTCAACCCACCTTTTAATCCTTGGTGTGGTGCTTTCGACATTCCTACAGGAAAACATGTGTACAAGTGGTTTGTGATCTGTTCTCACAAGAAAAGGTATACCCCATAAGTAAAATCTGAAATGGTTGATAGCCCAGTAGCAAGCTAAAGCTTCACGCTCTATCACCGAATAGCGCTCCTCCGCACCCTTCAATGAACGAGAAGCAAAACCAATCACCTTCTCACTGCCATCCACCACTTGTGATAGCACCGCACCCAATCCTCGCACACTGGCATCAGTGGTTAAAATAGTTTTTCTTTGGACATCAAAGTGTCCTAAAGTAGGCATGCTCACAATTTCCTTTTTTACTTTTCTAAATGCATTTTCACACTCCTCAGACCAATTAAATTCCACTCCTTTTTTAAGCAGAACTCTTAAAGGTTGCATAACACTCGCAAAATTATACACAAATTTTGAGTAAAACTCAGATAATCCTAAAAATGATTTAACTTGATCTTTGTTCACAGGAGATGGTGCCTGTAATATTGCATATCAAAAAGAAGGGGGAAAGAGAGGTTTTTTAACGGTTAGGTTCACCCTCCCATTGTGTACATGACTAAATAAATAATCCGAATCTTCAGATTATGAGAACCTAACCTAAGGGTGTAAGGAAAGCACTTGTTTCCCGAAAGAACACCCAAGCAAAAGAAAGAAAGGGCAATTCCTTTCTTGAGTCCCCTCACTCACCAGGGTTTCCCCACGGTGACATGCTTCATCATTGGGGTCCTCTCAGTCCTCTACGGGCTGAGGCGTGCTGCGACTTGCGGATTTACGTAGGAGCACTGAACAAGACTATGTGTTGTGCAAGTGTTGTGGTGTGGAGTGGTTTAAAGTGAGTTAAAATAATCAACTAGTGGGCCAAATAAATTTTATTCTTGCTCCTAGCTAATTGGTTAAAAAATGGGTGATATGCTAGAATAAACTACTTTAATGGGTAAGTGTACCTAGCATATGGTCGACTAGTTTCAAGCTTCCCAAGCTCTTCATCAGGACTACACTGGGACCAGCCCAGTGTAAGTACCACTCCTAGAAGACCTGATTTGGTGCAAAAATAAGTGAAAAAACACACAAACGCTGCGCAAAATTTGCATGCGTTAATCAAAATACATACGTAATGTACGTCTAATGAGAATCTGTAGGATGAAAAACAGACGTTAATGGAGAAAAGGCAGATTATGCTTATTGTCATAGGATAAAAAAGTGATTACACTATGCACCAGTGTCGCAATGCTCAATATTCACATATTCTTATTGTGCCACTGTGTAGTTCTCCAGACAGTACATCTTTCATGCTGGCGTCTAGCTATATCGTGAATAAAAAGTGATCGTGAATGCACGAAGTGCACATTTAATAACACACACAGGAACAAAAAACATGCGTCTGACAACACAAATTACACACAAGACAAACAAAAGTACGAAAATACATACATTTTAAAAGGCAAAACTGTGCCTCATGGTCGACTGAGGGGGGGTTGGACACTCGTACACCTAGAATAAAGGTACAAGCGATGAAGTAAAGATTGGAGCGCCGTCATGTTAGGAGATCCAGCGCAAAATGAAGAGAGATGCAATGAAGACCCATCTGAGTTCAAGATGGACAAAGGGCATCCCGCCGCTACGTGATTACTCACTTGTACTCTTCAAGCCACCCACCGGAAACACCTACTGGAGACCTGCCTCGCCGACCGCATACTGAATGGATGCGAGCCGGGTGCCTTGATATCTACCTGGTGGGGGATGTGAAGAGGAAGGAAGGACTCGCCGGTTGCGGTCCCGCTCAATGGCCGCCATCTTGGAGCAGGCAAATGTCGTTAATAAAAATAAAACTAAGAGTAATACAAAAGGAATTAATTGTTAGCAGTGAAAAAAGCAGTATTAATCATCCGCTGCGTTTTACTCAAAAAACCGGACAAAGGAAGGAAGAGCTCGCTGGTTGCAGTTCCCCTCAATCGCCGCCATCTTGGAGCAGGCACCAGTCGTTAATGTTAATAAAGACGAAAAGTAAGAGAAATTAATTATTGGCAGTGACATAAGCGGTTATATTCATCTGCTCCGTTTTGCGCACAAAAACGGACAAGGCTAAAGAGCCTTAGGGTGTCGTTTCTCGTAATTCGAAATGGTTCGGCCATCTTAGGTAGGGGAAAGAGTGTCAATCGGAATGTTGTTTAAAAAGAACCGATGGAGGTTCTCAAGCAGTGCCAAACTTACTTTCTTGTTAGTCAGTAGGTTCCTTACCCCCAAATTGGGAAAAAGAACTCCATATGTGGTTCTAAACAGCCCCAATTATGCGTCTAATGGGTAAATGAAAAAACTGTTGTCTCTGTTACAATCGTGATTGTAAAGACATCTTGTGAGGTGCCCCAAACACTGGAGAACTACTCTCCAGTGTTTGGGGCACCTCACAAGATGTCTTTACAATCACGATTGTAACAGAGACAACAGTTTTTTCATTTACCCATTAGACGCATAATTGGGGCTGTTTAGAACCACATATGGAGGTACTAATGGGGCAACTGTTCTTTTTCCCAATTTGGGGGTAAGGAACCCACTGACTAACAAGAAAGTAAGTTTGGCACTGCTTGAGAACCTCCATCGGTTCTTTTTAAACAACATTCCGATTGACACTCTTTCCCCTACCTAAGATGGCCGAACCATTTCAAATTACGAGAAACGACACCCTAAGGCTCTTTAGCCTTGTCCGTTTTTGTGCGCAAAACGGAGCAGATGAATATAACCGCTTATGTCACTGCCAATAATTAATTTCTCTTACTTTTCGTCTTTATTAACATTAACGACTGGTGCCTGCTCCAAGATGGCGGCGATTGAGGGGAACTGCAACCAGCGAGCTCTTCCTTCCTTTGTCCGGTTTTTTGAGTAAAACGCAGCGGATGATTAATACTGCTTTTTTCACTGCTAACAATTAATTCCTTTTGAATTACTCTTAGTTTTATTTTTATTAACGACATTTGCCTGCTCCAAGATGGCGGCCATTGAGCGGGACCGCAACCGGCGAGTCCTTCCTTCCTCTTCACATCCCCCACCAGGTAGATATCAAGGCACCCGGCTCGCATCCATTCAGTATGCGGTCGGCGAGGCAGGTCTCCAGTAGGTGTTTCCGGTGGGTGGCTTGAAGAGTACAAGTGAGTAATCACGTAGCGGCGGGATGCCCTTTGTCCATCTTGAACTCAGATGGGTCTTCAGTGCATCTCTCTTCATTTTGCGCTGGATCTCCTAACATGACGGCGCTCCAATCTTTACTTCATCGCTTGTACCTTTATTCTAGGTGTACGAGTGTCCAACCCCCCCTCAGTCGACCATGAGGCACAGTTTTGCCTTTTAAAATGTATGTATTTTCGTACTTTTGTTTGTCTTGTGTGTAATTTGTGTTGTCAGACGCATGTTTTTTGTTCCTGTGTGTGTTATTAAATGTGCACTTCGTGCATTCACGATCACTTTTTATTCACGATATAGCTAGACGCCAGCATGAAAGATGTACTGTCTGGAGAACTACACAGTGGCACAATAACAATATGTGAATATTGAGCATTGCGACACTGGTGCATAGTGTAATCACTTTTTTATCCTATGACAATAAGCATAATCTGCCTTTTCTCCATTAACGTCTGTTTTTCATCCTACAGATTCTCATTAGACGTACATTACGTATGTATTTTGATTAACGCATGCAAATTTTGCGCAGCGTTTGTGTGTTTTTTCACTTATTTTTGCACCAAATCAGGTCTTCTAGGAGTGGTACTTACACTGGGCTGGTCCCAGTGTAGTCCTGATGAAGAGCTTGGGAAGCTTGAAACTAGTCGACCATATGCTAGGTACACTTACCCATTAAAGTAGTTTATTCTAGCATATCACCCATTTTTTAACCAATTAGCTAGGAGCAAGAATAAAATTTATTTGGCCCACTAGTTGATTATTTTAACTCACTTTAAACCACTCCACACCACAACACTTGCACAACACATAGTCTTGTTCAGTGCTCCTACGTAAATCCGCAAGTCGCAGCACGCCTCAGCCCGTAGAGGACTGAGAGGACCCCAATGATGAAGCATGTCACCGTGGGGAAACCCTGGTGAGTGAGGGGACTCAAGAAAGGAATTGCCCTTTCTTTCTTTTGCTTGGGTGTTCTTTCGGGAAACAAGTGCTTTCCTTACACCCTTATGTTAGGTTCTCATAATCTGAAGATTCGGATTATTTATTTGGCCTGTAATATTGCCTCAGCTAAATCTACTTTTGGACTAATGCCCTCTCCAGAAATTGAATGTCCCAAATAGGAAACAGAAGTAACTCTAAATTTACATTTTTCACTTTTTAACGTGAGACCTCGTTCCCTCAACCTTGTCAGAACACGGATTAAGACTTCATCATGCTTGTCCCTATCTTGACCATGGACAAGAATATCATCCTGGAAAAATAAGACAGAATCAATTCCACTCAAAACATTTTTCATCACTCTCTGAAAACAAGCTGCAGCACTTGCCAAACCAAAAGGCATGCAAATGAATCTGTACGCACCTAAAGGGGTTACAAAAGATGTGAGATGTCTTGATTCCTCATTTAACAAAATTTGATGGTAAGCCGCAGATAAATCCATTACACTGAATAAACTGCCCCCCCCCAATTTTGATAATGCCTCATTGATGTTAGGTAAAGGTTGTCTGTCTACCCAAATGCAGTTGTTTAGACTTCTCAAGTCCACACACATTCTGATTTTTTTTCCGTTGTCTTTTGGAACCAAAACTATGGGAGCCAACCATTCAGACGACTCTATCTCTTCTATTACCTGCAAGTCAAGAAGCCTATTAATTTCTTCTTTTAAGGGTTCCAACATAAGATTGGGAACTTTCCTTACCTTGTGTACAATGGGTGTGGAGTTTTTCTTCAAAATTATTTTATGTTCAAAATCATTGAGACACCCCAGCTTATCACTAAAAACTTCGGGAAACTTCCCCAAAATATCCTGAACATCACTCTGTTGTGAGACTAACATAACTTGGTTTGGTGCATTGGGGTTCAGAATGATGTCCAGATCCCTTTGATGACGCCAACCCAACAGGTTATCACCTCGCTTTGCAACATATATTTTACCTACTGTTTCTCTTCCCTTGAATACAATAGGATGAATAGAAAAACCAATTAAATCGATTTTCTGCCCTCCATAACCCACCGGATTGATGTCAGGTGTCAAAAGTTCGATATCACAAGAACCAAAAGTGGTATACCAAAACTTATCACTCAAAAGAGTATAAGGTGAACCAGAATCAGCTAACACAGGAACACATTTACCCCCAATGTATACATCACATAAAGGCATGTTAACATCACCACTGTCTACTGTTTTCTCATTATTCACTGCCTCGACTTTGCTATCAGTGATACAGTGTATTGCTAACTGAGAGAACTCATCAGCATCCCTTAACATGTTCACTTTAGTGTTCCTACACATGCGAGCATAGTGACCTTTTTTCCCACAGCTTCTGCAAATAGTACTTCTGGCAAAACAGTTTGGGTAATTCTGTCCGTGGTTTTGACTGCCACATCTTGGACATTTAAACTTATTCTCTTTATTAAAAGTAAAATTAGGCTTCTGTTTATCCAATTTAGCGGCAGGCTTGTCTTGGTTAGTATTTGCTTTACCAACCAACGCAACAGGTGTTTCACATGACGCACTTTCTTGATCCACTACATTGACACTGGACATAGGAACAGAGGAAGGTGCGCCACTTCGCATCTCTTTGACCCAAAAAGAAGTATGTTCAATGCTTTCCACGATCGTAATAGCATCTTTAAGATTAGGATTTTTTGATAGTAGTTTTTCTTGAACTTTTGGATCATTAGTGCATCGTACTAGTTGATCACGGATGAGAGAGTCAGATAATTGTTCAAATTCACAAGTCTGTGCCAAAGACTTTAATGCTGCCACATAGTTCCCTACTCTCTCTCCTTTAGCCTGTGCACGCATGAAAAATTTGTGTCTCTCCATAACTACATTTATGCGGGGTCCAAAATGTCTCTGCAATTGCAGAAGAGTCATTTCATACACATCATTGGGTTCACCTGCACCTCTGCCAATTGGTATAGGATCCAGGCTATCATAAATATTCCTTCCTTCCGTGCCCAGGTTGTGAAGTAGAATAGCTTGTTTCCTAATTGCAGAAAACTTTTCACCACCAATCGCCAACAAATATGAGTCAAAAAGCGGTACCCATTTTTTCCAGGGAAGTACAGGTTCCCCTCGTTCACTTAAAAACTGTGGTGGTTGACTCATGCCACTTCCTGACGCCATGTCTGGATGTTTTCTCACTGAAGATCACTTTTCTTAAATTTATTTTAAATTCAAATGGTAGAGATGAACTTGAAAATATGCATGAATATTCATGTGCAGAATTACAATGTTGGAATTAGAACTGTTGACACTTTTTTCCACAAAAAAAAAACTTGATAAAAAACGATGTCAAAATCCAGTCCTTGTTGGATTCCTATTAATTTTTTTTATAACAGGAACCTTCACCAAACAATATTCATTTAATGTACTATTAATTACTTGTTGAATGCTCTAAACAACAAGTCAGCACATAATCCATTTGTGAATAAGGATTTCACATTTGTTTCCTTCCATTCGTATTTATTTTGCCAGCAAGCGTAAAAAAAAAACGAACTCTAAAACATCTTCAGCAAATCTTTGTCAGCTGCTCCTTTTAATAATGACATCCTTCACTGACTCCTTCAGCCTTTGTTTACACAGCTGACTCAGTCCATTAACATTCCATGGCTCACAGGCCTCGAGGAAGCAGCTGTCATCACACGTCTGACTCTCACCTCGCGCTTCTGTTTAAACAATGCGCGTTATTTAAGTGAGGCCATAATTCTCAACATAAACAAGTCTTGCCTCGTAAAAATGTACATAAATCGATCTTCAAGCCACTGTCATCCTGCGCTCATCAAACGCGTCTGAATTACACCTCAAACTTTATTTCCAGAAATGTGCGTTTTTCTTTCTTTAAATTAAGACTGTAATTTCGAAACAAATCAGTCTTGCCTCTCATAAATATCCCATCCTCGTCGCCAGTATTGTAATAACAGAGTACACGCAGTCTGATGTCTCTTTCATGTGTTTAATCTCAACACCCACCAAATATGCAGCGATGACCAAACGGCTTCAGATCCAACTGTCCCTTCAGTCCCTTCTCCCTCTGGCCCATGTCATCACATTCCAACCCAGAACCCAGGGCTTAAAGGAGAAGTTACAACAAAATGTTAATAAGGTAAAGGGGACTACAAGGTGTAGGATTCAATTATCATTTATACTGGTACGCATTTTTAAAGAGTGCTTGGTCTGGAGAAGCACAAAAAACTCGGGATTCAGAACATAACACAGTGGTTAGCATTGACTTTAACAATAAAAATGTATTTCCACCCTAATAAACCTTTTTAGCAGCATCGGGATAATGAAAAACAGGGAAAGACATAAGTTACTAACTTGTACCATGCAGTTTGCAAGCAGCTCTTTGATGACAGTTTATAGGTCACTGTGATAGATTACGGTTGTCACTTATGTACTGCACAGTGACACAATAATCTTTGTGACAAAAGCGGTAACCCACTCGCCTATGCACATAAAATACTGTTATTTAAAATGCATGGTACACGTTCTTTGCAATAGGCATATTAACCCTCTGTGCTACATTAGATAACTCAAAGCTGCCACAGGACAAAATGCTCATCTCTCTCCAGTAGGTACATTAATCATTGGTCTTATCTTGACACTTTAATTGTTGCTCAAAAACTGCTAATTATATGGGGAACTTTGCAGTGCTTTTAAAACTGCTGCCTGCGGACCCCCTGGGAATGTGTCACGGACCCCTGGGGGTCCACGGACCACAGTTTGGGAAACACTGGTGTAAAGTATTTATGCAGCACAGAAACAATAATAAAGTGAAAACACAACACAAGAAAAATCCCACACCATGTAGAAAACTAGCCTACATTTTAATACATTACTTGACACCAAAACAACAAAAATCAAATCAATAGGACCAGAGTTGTGAATTTTTAAATGTAAAACTTGCGCCCTAAAAATCAAAGCAAAAACCGCAGACATCTTGACGTGAGAGACTGGGTCAAAGTCTGAAAGTATGGCTGACCATGATATAGCGGGGGTCGGATACCAGAAGTGGATTGGGCTCGGCAGTGCTTACATTCAGACTTAGAAAACTTTTTGAGGAAAATGTTCTGAGAAGGTAAAGTTCAGCAGGACCAGGATGCAGGCATGCCTGAGGAGGGAGCATCATTGCCTGGGGCCCTAGGACCGAAGCTGCAGTGAAGATTTCTGTGTTTGGACCTGGCCACTTTTATGGAAGTAGAAAATCGCCAATGGGCTAAGGCAGGAAGCTATAGCCAAAGACAGTTCCCGGGGCTCAGATACCCCTTTGGCAAAGGACTGCTGACCTGGATTTGCTGCTGCAGAGAGGAACATAGCGGGATCAGCTGTGAAGTCAGCTCAAACCGCGATGCACCTTAGGCAGATAGACAAGCAGGTTGGGCCCAGTCTCCTCCTGTAGCAGATTTAACAGACAATTTTCTAAATCCTCAGTTTTGGATTTGACTATTTGGGCACTTATAGCACCACAACCAGGGGGCCAGGACTGATGGAACACCATTTGGGAGCTGAGGACTTGCTCAGGTTGGGTCCAAGTGCAGGTTGAAGATGGTGGGTGCCTTTTGTGTCCCTGTGGCTAATTAGTCCTTTGATTCATTCTGGTTGTCTTGGGTGCAAGTAAAGATGAATGACTCAAACAGCAGGGCTGGGCTCTGAGGTTTCAAGAAAGGCTCCAGGCAGCAAAGCAGTTCTTTGAGGTACAGCAGAGCAGTTTTGCAGCATGCACAGCAGGTCACAGCAGCAGACAGTCCGCTGATGTCCCTAAAGCAGGCCCAGAATGTGAACTGAAGAGTAGGTCTGAGGGCCCTATTTTTATACACAGTTTTGCCTTAGAAGTTGGGAGAAGTTTCTAGAGGTTTAGGCTTTGCAGTACATGGAATTTCCTCATTCCCCTGCCCTGGATCCAAGCTAGCTGCAGTAACAATGTGAAGGTAATAAGCCCTTTGTGAAAAGGCGGAGCATAGCCCATTTATTTGAAAGTGGGGTTGGGCCCAGCTTCGTCCCTCCCCGGAAGGCCCATTCAGGCACACCTACACACATTATATTTTCATAGATACCAAACATGAGCTGGTCAACAGGTCTCAATCAAAGGTTAACACTTATTAAATGCAGTAATGCACCCCAATGTTACTCTCTGGGACGGGTAGGCTTCAAAGTAGTAAAAACAAATTTAGAGGTTTTCGCTACCAGGACATGTAAACCTTAAAAGTACATGTTCAACCTATTAATTACAATGCACCCTGACCTATTGGCTACCTAGGGCCTACCTTAGGGTGAAGTATATGCAATAAAAGGGGAGTTTAAGGCTTGGCAAGAGGGTTATATTGCCAAGTCGAATTGGCCGTGTACAACTGCATTCAGGCTACAAAGGCAGGCCTCAGACAAGTTTTCAGGTAATATTTAATTGGGTGCCACAACAAGTACTGTAGGCCAACTGGGCGCAGACAAACAATTGAAGGACGAAATGCTGAGCAATGCATTGGGAGCATTTATTTTGCAGGCCCTGGGTATATGGTATACCACTATACAAGAGACGTGTACGTAAATGATATATGCCAAACAGGGGTAAGCCAATCATATCATGGTTAAGGGAGTAAGTACAAGCCCTGTAGCACTGGTTAGCAGTGGTAAAATGCAGAGTCCTAAGGGCAACAAAATGAATTTGAGTTTCTGCAACAGAAATATGGGCAAACCAACAAACTGTTTGAGTGAAGACCATTATAAGGGTGACAGGTCTAACAGCGCCCTTGCTATGCCACCGAAATTATCATAGTCAGACTATTTACTACAGCGATCTAATCATTAATTTTGCTTTTCGTTGCAGGTCCTGGCTTGGCTTTCATTGCATATCCACAAGCTGTCTCTCTGATGCCTTTCGCACCATTTTGGGCCTGTCTCTTTTTTCTGATGATTATTCTCCTCGGATTAGATAGCGAGGTGAGTTCTTTGCACCAATGAGAAAACAGAAAACAAATCTAGTTTTTACTTCCATGTATCAAAACACAGATATCGACCATTAAATAGGCACAAAGTTTATCCTCAGATACAATTATGAGCTAGAAGTAGGAATGACAGAGGTCCTGCAGTACCCCCACGCACTTTTGTAGAAAATCATGATTTTAGTACAGCCACTCTCAAAATGATTCAAGCACTGCGCCAATCCACATACTGATGGAGTGCATCAGATGTTTTTCTAGTGTACAAAATCAATTTGCTCTCTCACGTGATGGTAGTAAAAAATGATAACCTCTGTTATCGATTGATGTTCTGCTAGAGAATTATGTATATGCTTTATGTTGTATACAAAAATGCCTAAACAAAATTCTGATGGAGAAGTATCAACAATAAGATGGCTTTTAATGCTGTGATGATCAAAAAAACACTTTGCACTCTTCAGTGGTGGTATTGCATATAAAGCATACACATAATACTTCAGTGGACCATCCAGCTGCAATAGTAGTATATTAAGCACAAAACCTACTAATTGTGCCAGCTAATCACTATTCAAAAATTAATATATTAATTTGTAAATGGAATGAGTGTATCAGACAGTCTAATAATACTTCAAAATGAATTATGTGCAGTAGATATTGTTCAAGGAAGTTTTGCTGAGCTATTATCTCATTCCTACATAATGTTAACTATTTCAAAAGCTTGTTTTTTTTCTTGTTCATATTTACGCTACTCCAAGACTTTAAAAAATACACTCCTCAGTAACCAGTTGTCGATGCTTTTTTCTTTGACCACACAGTATGGCAGAGTACTATTTTTAAGGTCTTCATGACCATTAGTATTCTTTTTTTTAAACTTTTTTTATTGGCATTTTATAAATAACAAAACCTGGTATTATCAATAAAATCAATTTCACATACATGTTGTCTCTTTACATTACTTATCAATTGTATGACAGCTACTTTTTACCAGAGAGGTTCCATAGCGCTCCGCACTGATCGGCCACAGAGGTTATTTATGCTACACAGATCATACTGTGGTATTTAATTCAGTCACTTACATCCAGCGACAAGTCCATACTTGGGGCTTCACAGATATGTTCACGGTAAGCGTTCCACTTCCCCCATATCCGAGTCCAATTCTTGGGGCATCTTCTATGGATATATACCAATTTTTCAGTCACCATTATATTGTGCATGTCACAACACCATTGGGGAAGGGCAGGGGCTTATCGGGAACCCCAGTGTTGAGCTATGTTTCGCTTCGCCACTGTTATACCTAGTGTCACCCAGTCCTGAGTCACATGATTGAGATCTGTGGGTCCCAGATGGTAAGAATGCATCTCTTTGGTTCTGGAAGAACCGTGACTTCCGTGACTTGCGAGATTGTACGCATAACTGCCTCCCACCATTAGTATTCTTAGGAGACATTTGCTCCTAGCATAACACAAATCACCAGTATATTAACTATCACAGTTAGAGTAGTCAGTAAAATTATCTTTATAAAAAAAAAAAACAGATAATGTAAAAGTGTGATTACAGCATAGTCATTCCCAACATACCAAATTAAATAATAGAAATAAATCAATTGATAAAGCTCAGTTTCTGTAACTGTTGTAAACACAGAATTAGGGTACAGTTATGGAAAGAATTTATAAAAGTTCGAGCTGAGAGACACAGACGACCAGTTCCCAAATGTACTCTACTCATGTTGCACAACAGCAAAGCATTTATGCATTCTTGATTGCATAGTTTAGCAATGGAAATACTGATTCTCTTTGAAATTAGACATTGGGGCAAAAACCAGACATACTGACAGCATTTTAAGAGAAGTGGGTGTGAGTGAAACTAACACCTTCATCTTGGGTACATATGAGTAATTTCTCAGGAGCTCTAGAAGAAAACAAACATTGTTTGGAAATTCATACCCTTCCTATGCAGTTGCATTGCACAACATTCAACCATTTTTAAGCGTTTAAACAAAATTGATGGCACGGTCTTATAAAATGAAAGCCAAGTAAGCTAAGGGAACTGAAGGCAAAAGTGTTCTTTCTCAATTTCTCAGTTTTGAACTAATGTTCAACATTTGTTCAATTTGCTCTAATGATCTCATTAACATCTGTATTATTTTATATCTCAATTTGAATCATCACTCTTTCTCCAATGCAAGTTCCCAACATTGTTCTCTCCAGTTATTTGGTGCTGATAGAGACACAATTACCCTTTCTCTGGGTAGCAAAGGGATATACATGCTGGTAGCATATTGATAAGGATAAAGAAGGTTAGCATTAGTGAATAAATCATAGCTATATCCTTAAAAAGCCATCCCCAGTTACCCCAATTTAGGCTCCAATATAATTTCACTAGGCCTTAAAGATTGTCCGTGATGGCAGTTATAGCTGCTGTTATGTTTCCCTCTATGTTCCTTATTCCCACTATACAGGTATCCCCATTGATAGCGCATGCTCCACCTTTCAGGGCCAAAATGAAGTCAATTGCATGTCTGTTCTGTTCTCAGAACATACACATAAGTTCTAGTTGTATAGTTATGTCCTTAGGGCCCTTACTGTTTCATTTGATAATAATTCTAGCTTGCATCCAAAATATTCCCTAGATGTTTCCTCTCGGTGGCTCCTTCCCCTCGGAGTGTAATTATGCATGGCGATATGTAGCCAAAGGTACATCAGTTTGGTTAATTATTTCTATATCAGTAATCCTATCACAAAATTAATCTGTTCATGTTCTTACCCAACGAGTCCCAGGACATGTATGTGTGAAATGGTAGTACTATTCCCAGGCCAACATCATCAGTCCTGTTATAAAAATTGGAATATGTTCCATTTAGCAAAAATAAGAACCCTGCGTGATCATAAAATGGTCCTTCGTATACTACAGCCCAATTCCCCTGTGGTTTAGCAATGATGTCCGCTACCTTAGACATCATCTGAAAGGTTTAGGTAATACACTGTGTTGTATGTTTGTGATATATCACAACAAATGGAATAGAACCACATCACTTTAGTAACCACTACTTGTTTGCGTAAAAATTCTGTCAAGGTAACATTAATCGAAATATATGTTATCACAGAATACATTTTGATTACACCCTGGATAACCTTGACCCTTATTAGTCAGTTTATAGTGGGGAGGGCAGATTCCCTCATAGGCCATGGCCAATTGTTTTATCTGTTTAAAGTTGCGGGGTTGTACCCCTGGTATAGTTATTTAAAAATGCGGTATAAGCAGTCCATAAGGATTCTGGTGGGTAGGCGAGTAGCAGGCATGTTTTCCCAAGAACTTTTCATGAGTCTCATATTTTCTTGGGCCGCAGATAGCAGAACGGTCAACAGGATGTAGCGGATCATCTTCAGTGTCAGTAGGACCCCAGAGGTCATCAGTACCTCTGGGGTGCCAAACCCAGTACTTTAGTACCATTGGATGGATTTAGAAGGCACTCTTGATGCAAATTATATCTGAGCCTATCTGCTTGCTCACTAGGCTATTTTTGACTTGTTGCTGGAGGAGCCCTTTACAAATGCTAGCCATGGATCCAGTGCTTGTAAACAGGCCAGTTCATTCCTGTGTTGGTCGCCAATAGGATTTGGACAAAGTCCTTCCGCCTGAGGTTTAAGCAGTAGTTTCCCTGAAAGATCTTTACCATCTCCCACTCACCCGGGCAATTTGGAGACCGGCTTCTGTCAGAGGTGTGGGTAACATGAGCTTCACCTGTTGGTACAAAGTTTGCACAGTTTTAGTAAGCTGTATGCAATAGTTTTTCATTAGGCCATCAGATAAATGCAGTGTTGCAGAGTATAGTGGCGCCCCCAAACTGGCATTAATTGTCCAGTAACAATTGTATAAGGTCTCAGCAAATGAAAGGAGTTCAGGTTGCTGCTCATGAGGGCTAGGGGCAGATCATCCATCAAAGTCAGTGTACTTTTTGCGCATATCTTTGCCATTTTGGGTTTCAAAATGCCAATTCTCTTCTCTACTCTCCCTGACACCTTTGGGTTGTAGACACAGTGAAATTTGAATTGTATGGCCAATGCTGTTGTCACAAGTTCCATCACCTTATTAAAGAACTGTAGCCCATTGTTTGAAGAAAGCAAAAAGGGCAGCCAAAACATTTTGCTACATTTGACGAATCACACTTTTTAGTTGCATAAGATTCTATCCAGAGAACATGCAGACTACTACCAGTGCATACAATACTTACTCGCTGGAGGCAGTGTGATGAAATCCATCTACAAATGTTCAAAGGGTGCCTCTGTTAGGGCAATATGGCCTGAAGGAGTAGCTATTCCCTTTACCACATTATGTTGGGCACAAGTCATACATGTTTTCCAAACCCTCTCAGCTGCCTTCCTAAATTCACCATTATTTAGAAAAGAATGACCACATAGTGTCACCTCTAAAATGTGTGGGTCCATGTATGGTGTATACCATGGGCACCGGGCGTCCCTTCCTAAATGTGTGCATTGCCACTTAAATGTGTGCATTTCACCGGATCACCCCTGATGCCATGAGTGGTGCACTTAGGCAGCATCCGATTCCTTTCAGCATCAATCTTGAGGGTGACATGCAATGTCTGGTGAACTGGCTACATCTCCACACACTGGAGCTAGCCCCCCACCACTCGCGCAGCTACAACCGGCCGGGCATCTGCCCCTTGGTTTACAGAAGCCCTTAGGAAGAGCAAAAGTGCCTATAAACGCATGGAGAGAGTGTGGTGGAATAATTTCAATCCCGAGAAAAAAACTAGCTACAAACTGGCCCTGGGAGTCCACTATAATAAAATTTGCGAAGAAAAGAAACTTTTTTTCTCTTCCAAAATCGAGTTAGCTGGGGAAAAAGCAAAGAAATCTTTAAAATTATAAAAGATTTGTCATCCCCAAGTGCGGTGGACAGTCCATTTACCTCCACCAGTGAGTGGATCAATCATTTTGTATGTTATGTTCACGATAAAATCTAAATTATTCAAGATTCCTTTGAGGCTCTGCTCCTGGTGAAGGAAGCAATTACAGGGCCATCAACCCCCACCAACCCTGTGATAGGTCCCTTTCTCACCCAGTTTTCTCCAATTCCCATGGAAATTTCTTTGAAGATAATGAAAATCCTTAAGTCATGCTCACCCTCGGATTCATGTCCAGCTGAAGTACTGTCATCTATAGCTGGGAATATTAACTCAGCCGCCAACCTGATTTTGAATACCTCACTGCAAAAGGGGCAGGTGCCAGATAGCTGGAAAAATGCAAAAATGCTCCCTCTACTAAAGAAGCCTTCGGCAGACCCTTTGGTGGCCTCTAATTATAGGCGGATATCATTACTTCCCTTTTTTTCCAAAGCCTTGGAAAAATATGTGAATTAAGTCACCACGTAATTTGTGGAAGCCAACCATGTACTCCATTATAGTCAGTCGGGTTTCAGAGTGAATTTTAGTACAGAAACAGCCCTATTGGAAGTCTCTGAAGCTATTAAAGAGAAACTAGATAAAAGGGGAAAAGCGGTACTGATACTGTTGGACCTCTCCGTGGCCTTTGATACCGTGCCACACTACCGGCTCTTGCAGAGACTCCAAGAGTGCGGCGTTGGTGGCACGGTACTCATGTGGATTTCTCCCTTTCTTAGAGACCAACAGCAAACAATTTGGTCCCCTCCCTTTGCAGCCCCAATCCCCTCATGAAGGTAGGGGTTCAGCAGGGATCGATCCTGAGCCCGACACTCTTTAATGTATATATGGCTCCCCTTGCACTTCTAGCTGAGGCACACGGCTCTAAAATAGTAACACATGCAGATGATACACAATTGCTGTTCACCTGTGATAAGGGCACCGATTTTAGAGGCGGTGAGATAAACATCAGCTTGACGGAGGTGTTCTCCTGGCTAAGGCAGAACCATTTAAAGTGCAACCCGGAGAAATCGGAGATCATTTTCTTCAGTCCCTCACCATGCGAAGTATGGCGCCAGTGGTGGCCTCAGGATATGTCTCCCCCTGTGGCCTCAGTAAGCACAGTGAAGAACTTAGGGATCAAGCTAGATGCTATTTTATCTATGAAGGCTCAGATCCAAACAGTTTCCGGTACCTGCTTTGGCCTGTTAAAAATGTTAACAAATTTTCTTTCCCTGCTGTCAGTTACGTACAGGAAGACTGTAGTCCAAGCCCTGATTGTATCAAGGCTGGAATACGTCAACATCTTGTACCTGGGCCAACCGTATTATTTATTAAATGGCCTGCAGGTGGTACAGAATGCGGCGGCCAGAGCAATTCTCATGGTAGGACCCAGAGCGCAAATGTCTATCCATCTGAAGTCACTGCACTGGCAGCCGGCCCGCAAGAGGATCTAATTTAAAGGTCTGGTCCTGGCTTTCAGGTCCCTAATGATACTGGTGCCTTCTATATTAGGAAAAGGATTCAGCACTGTGTGCCGCGAAGAACCCTGAGGTATTCATTGCAGCATCTGATGACCATCCAAACAGGAGATGCGTGATGTTACTGAAGGGAAAGCCAGGGGGCACGCTAGGGTGACTGAGTGGAGAATCATTGAAGTCGATGACAATGCTACTAAACTAATGGTATGGCAAGAAAAAAGAGATGGAGAGAGGAACTGGGTGATAGAGATCAGGCCGCCCTCACTGTGACATCTGTAGGACCGGTGAGGAGATAGCTGCAATGTTCCCGAACCACTCTGAACAACTGTATATGTCCACATCACTTTGGTGGGGGCAGATTGTGCTAAAGTCCTCATTGGAGAATCAGGAGGAGATGGACAAGGATGACACTGCAGTGGAAATAAGCTGTGTAATTAGAGCTTTACAGTCGGGCAAGGCAGCTGGGCCTAACGGTCTAACGGCTGAATTATATAAGGAATTAGCAATGTTGGTGGCCCCACATATGCATAGTATGTTCCAGGAGGCATTGGAGCAGGGTGATCTACCAGTGGACCAGCGGCTAGCCATGGTGGTAGTCATTCCAGAGCAGGGCAAACCCCCGGAAGAATGTACTTCATACAGGCCAATGTCACTATTGAATATGAAAGCAAAGGTGCTGGCCAAGGTAATAACGACCAGACACAACAGAGTGATAACATCTATAATTCACCCCGATCAATCAGGCTTTATGCCCCACAGAAGCACCAGGCTTAATTTGTGACGCCTGTTTGGAGAATTGAACATTACCAAGAGTAGGCCAGACGAGGATGCAGTGGTCCTGTCGTTAGACGCCCGAATGGCATTCAATAACTTTGAGTGGCCATACCTGTTCGCAGTACTGGAGTGTTTTTTGTGTCCTAGGTTTTGTGCTTGGGTTTGGCTCCTCTACACAAACCCTCTGTCAAGAGTACAAATGAACAGGGTGGTGTCCAGGCCAGCGGCACTGTACACGGGTATGAGAGAAGGATGCCCCATCTCCCCCATGCTCTTCGCTATCGAGTTAGAGCCCCTGGTGGCATGGGTTAGGGGATACTCACTGATAAGTGGAATTTCTGTGGGGGGGAGAGTGGGAGGAAAAAATATCACTGTATGCTGATAAAATACTATTATATGTTGTAAAACCCACAGTCCTCAATTAATCGCATGCTTCACATATTTCAATTGTTCAGCAGTTATTCTGGCTATCGGATACATTGGGATAAGTATCTTGTGTTTGTGTTGGTTGGGCCACTCCGACCCTGCCGTCCTGCGAGAGAGCTGACTTGGTCAAGCATAAGTTTAAATATCTGGGCATCGTGGTCTCTTGTTCCAATCCCGATTTTTTGGGAGACAATTTATTCCCCCAGCAACTCAGGCTAGGTAGAGACATCTAACATTGGAGGACGCTATCACTCTCACTGATGGAAAGAGTGACTGTCTTTAAAATGTTGGCGCTTCTGCACCTCCTATATGTCCTCCAGAACACCCCATGTAGGATATCGTTGAAATTTTTCCCAGAAGTTTGACACGGAAATAAGACATCTCTTATAGTACGGGAGAAGCTCCAGGATAGCCCTCCGCAAGCTGCAGCATGGATTGGTCGAGGGAGGACTAGCAATTCCAGATATTGTCGTATAGTTCCTATAAAAAGTATGCAGGATCTGAGGGTTTAGACAACAAACACTGTAGGATTAGTGTCAGACATGCACTGTAGGATTTGTGTCAGACAAACCCTTATCACCCCCAACGGGTATGTTGGCCTTTTGTACCAACTAGCTAACAGTGCCACTAGAATCTCCTCCTACCAAGGAGAGAATAGTTCCTGGCAAACATTGAACATGACAACCCTGCTCCCTAATGACCGTGGAAAAATATATATATATATATAAAGCGATATATGTGTGTCTGATCATACAGTATTACTAAGAGTCATATTTTGACCCGCATCTCACACTTCCGTTTATATTTTCATTTCTGAGCTTTTCTAATTTGAGCTCATAAATTGACGCGCAATTTGTATTAATGAATTCAACAATTTAATTCCTGAATTTTGATGCGGAACACTGTGTTTTTAATCATGAATCCATGTTTGGAACGTAGAACTACCAGTCTGTTGTCTTATATACTGCATTTGTAGTCTTTGCACATGTGACACGCAATGAGTGTTTCAAAATGGTGGAAAACTTTACTGCTAACTGTTGGTGAACAAGCCTGCAGGACAGGCGAAACGCGTCCAGCAGCTGAACATTAAAATCGTTTATTTTTGCAAGACATGGCGTTGTCATCCTTTACCTTGCTATATACTACCTTTCACTCAGTCACTTGTGCTTACTTAGGCTGGGGGTTTTGAATAAGCATTTATTGAACAGTTGTTATTCTGGTGTAAAATAAATGAGCTTCAACAACTGCTCAGCAGTATAAGATATAAATGATCAGCAGTACTATAAAGGTAAATAGATGGTATAGCTCTACCATCTTACAATAATCATGAATACATACGAGTATATAAAACACATGATGCATACTCCTACGATACTTCCCCAACTAGATGTACCTAAGTGTAACTAGCATGTATGTAGATGTTAAGCCTTGAATCCCTCTAGGATTCAGCCAACACCATTAACTGAGGTGAGAGACTGTGGGACCCCGTCCTGGTCTCAAGTTGGACACCCCACGAGGGATGTTTTAGACCACTGCGAGCTGGAGTGTCTGCATGCAGGAACCTCAGTGTCTCTGGTCAGTGTGTCTGTCAGGAAGCCTTGGTCTCCTCTGTCTTATCTTAGCAAGATGTGATGTTTATATACCCATAGGTCTCCACAGGGGTCCTACCCTTCTGTGTTACTGTGTCACCTTAACGATGGCATTTTGCATGAACTTTGTACATAGATTTTATACAGGAGATGGTAGTCCTGCTGTGCTTCCAAGAATCCTCATGCATAATGTATGAGATTTCGTACTAGGGAAAACCCGCATTCTTAATTCAGTGTAGCACTTGGGTAAAAGGTCAGTCCTTGTAAACCGTGACAAGTGTAATGTAGGGAAGAATATAGGTGAAGGGTAATGAAGTTACCGAGGCTTATATTATGGTACCTATATGGAATACAACAATATTCAGAAATACTACTGGACATCACAGTTGGTTACACTTAACCACTGGGTGTTTGGGGGGAGAGAAGAGCCTGCCTATTGGGTTGACCACTATTCAATGGGGTGGATGGGGTACCCTGGGGCACTATACTGTAGAAAGATGGATAGCAGCCTGCCAATAAATACACAAATGACAGTATGAATATGGAAGAAGGTGACTAAATTCTTCAGTTGGGAGGGCAGACTGACTAAACGGACTCCCCTCTGGTATAGCGACCTCCTACAAGAGGTGGGCAGACTGCAAGGTTTCCTCCTGTGGGAGGTACTGGTTATTGACCAGTTAGGAGATGTCTGGAGAGGACAGGTGATGGTGGAACTGATGGACCTACAGACGGAATACCAAAAGCCAGATTCGTAATGGTTCTGATACTTGCAACTAAAACATATACTAAAGAACCACATGAGAGTGGGCAATCAATTACCTGAATACTCAACGCTCGAGGACAGGGTGCTGTTAGAACCGATCTTGGAAAAGGCTACTTCCCTCATATAAAAGATAATGACTAACACCCCTGACCCCCAGGGGAGGCATGGGAGACAGAAATCAGTGTCCTGGGGAATGGCGACTGGGCAGAGGCAATACAGAGCCCTTGGGAGGTGGACAGAAAAGCACGGTTTTGCCTCATACAACTCCAAATCTTACACTGATCATGCTCCACCATATGAGTCGGAGCAATACTGATAGTTGCATTAGGTGCTGTAGTGGGGTGGTTGCTGTTTTTACAAACTCTGCGTGATGTCCAAGGTGATGGGTCAAAAGGTCCCACTAGATGCCCAATGGCGTCTATTATGCGTGACGGGGACACCCCATGGCCAAAATACACCAAGATATGGTTAATGTTAACCGATATTGTAGCTAAAAGGAGTATCGCAAGGGGGTGGCACAACCCCCAAGGGTCACAGAATGGGAGGCGGTCCTTGACTGGTGCTGCAAAGCTGAAAACGTCGTATACCAAAGCTGTGGGGTAAGTGAGCGGAATAAATAGGGATTTGAAGCACCGCAATACTGAGTGGTATTGTGGGAAGGAAAGGCACAAATAATCTTTTAACTGCAATAATGTGTCATTGGGCTTGGGATCCTTGAAACTCTGTTGTCTTAAAAAGACTGTTTTAACTATAAGTTAGATGTGCTGCCAATTACAGCTAGGAAAACCATGGTTCATGCTCTGGTGACATCACGCCTGGATTATGGAAACACACTTTATCTGGGAGCTAATACAAAATGTATACAGCGACTCCAACGTATCCAGAATGCAGCTGCGCGTCTCGTTCTGATGTTACACAAGAGAGCCCCTTCTAATAAGGCCTTAGCTTCCCTTCACTGGCTTCCGGTAAGGGAGCGAATTCTGTTTAAGGCTCTTTGTGTCAGCCATCGTATCCTACAAAGAAAGGGGCCCACCTACTTGCATGATCTACTAACCCCCTATTCCCCGACCCGTCAACTAAGATCCAGCGGGACGGGGCAGGTAAGTTTTCATCTATCAAGAAAGCAAGTATGGGTGGTTGCTCCTTTCGCTTTTTAGCAGCAAAGCAATGGAATAAACTCCCCATGGGGCTCCGGTTGGAGGTTTCGGAGACTATCTTCCGAAAGGAGCGGAAAACTTGGCTTTTTCCCTCTGTTAGCCCTCCTGTTTAAGCTGTCTCTGCTCTCTCTTCCTTTTTCCGGAACATTGCCTCTTTGTACCGCAGTGCGGGGACACACTAGTCAGTGTAACCATGCTCTTTATAAATTTGTTTATTATTATTATTATTATTATTATTATTAATAATAATATTATTATTATTATTATAAGTGATTAGGGACTAGGTCACCCTACCACCGCAGTATCTATGAGCCCGAGTCCGAGTAGCTATAGTGCCTCACTTGCTCGCCTAACTTTACCTGAGGGACAGGTGAATTGGCACCCCATAACACAACCCTCTCAGGGATCGAGATAACAGGGACACACCCTTTCGCTCTCTCACTCGTACTTGTACACAATAAGATAAATAAGACAGAGGAATTGTGCTCTAAAATGCAGTATTCCTACCACAATTAGAAAACAATTGCATTCCAAAAATATTGTTAGCATGGTTAATAAACCATGTTTAAGACAGAGTTGTCTAACCCCCCTCCACTTCTAGTCAAGATTAATGATTATATATCAACGATATCTGGGATTAGTGGTGGACTCCGTACCTTAGCATATACAGAAGAATGTTCTACATCTCGATTGACACAGTGCTCTTGTCTCTCTACTCTGTACTCTTGCTCCATGTGTGATTTTGGACCTCTGTGCTCATCTATATGACAAGGCATGCGTGCACATAAAAAACAGCTGCATTCTCATGTTATGTCTAGGGGCTAGTGCCTGACCAGAGAAAATATCAAGGAGCATTGTTGTTTGACCATGTATGTGATGTGCAGACTAAATCCCAATAAAAGAACAGAACACGAAAACATATGCAGGTTCTGTGTAAAAATATGATTTGTTACAGAAGCAAGAATACTTATATAGTAACATTTGCAAAGGAAGATGCAGCCTACAATGTGCACAATTATGCTAACATAAAGAGAATTGCAATGGGCCATGTAGGAAACACATGACACAGTTACCGACCTGTGATTACACATTTGGATTTTGTCCCCTCACCTCAATCACCAATTCAGTTACTGGAGGTAAGGGTCCCTGGGTGGGGGCTGTGGGAGAATCATGAGGTCTAAAGTTAGACTTTTGGTGTAACTTTACCTTTGTGAATCAGGCAGATAGTTGCATAGTCTGCACCTATAATTCTGTGCCTGCTGGCACTTCCACTATCATTTCAGTTCTTTAATGGGAAATTAATAAGGATTGCATAAGGATAAAAGATAGTCTAGATGAGTTTTGCAGGGACTTCAATAAATATTGCTGTGGTGCCATTGTGTTATATAAGTCCACGATTTACCCTGAATACTTGGAGGTGGCTAGGGCAGATGTATCACAATCCTACGAAGCAATAGGACTTGTGTTTCCAGGGCCGATTTGAAGGCAGTGTGAGGAAAACCATGTTCCCAATATGACCGTGCCTCCAGCTCATTAATGGAGAATAGAAAGTATGATGCCCAGGGTTTTTTAGGAGGGCATATCCTGTATCAGTAATAACCTGATTATTGCTTTCACTGATCCTGGCTTTGTCTTTTTCACCAGGGAGATACATGCTAAAAGGTTTGCCTTTGAAACAGTCTCTGAAAAGTATTACACTTATCAAATCTGACATGGAAGCAAAACTGCCTGGAATGGCCTGGTGGCTATAGAACATAGAAGAAATTAATTTTGCTTTAGCGTCATGTAGGACTGAGGTGGCCGAAGGACTTTGGAGTTTGACGTTAAGCCTAAAAAGAGTGTATGCCACGGAAGTTCCTTTATACCTTAACTTCGCCAGGTGATATCGCGGTGCGCCTTTCCTCGCAGCCCAATGCCCAGATATTTAGCATGCAGAATACTTTCATTGGAATGGGTCAGATATATATGTATTCTCTGCTTTCATCGGGACCATTCCAAAAATCATGACACTAGAATTAAATGGATTTAATTCAAGCTTATAACCACAGTTATTGGCAAATAGTTTGTTTAGGTGCCCCCTTGCAGCCCTATGTATATTTGATCAAGAAGGACAATGGTGTCTACATAATGTCAGATTTGTATATAGGCGTTCATGACCTTTATAGGAAACAATCTTACCTTCCCAACAGCTGGCTCGATGTCTGTAGTGTAAAGGCTAAATATTAGAGGAGCAAGGCGTGCCCTGCTACTTGCAAAGATCTTTTTTGAGACAGTGCGCCCTTTTCAGGACCTTAACCCAGACTTAGGTATTAGAATATAAGAAGATTATATCCAGAAGGATGGTCAATGAAATGCCCCAGGCTGCCATCTTACTCTATAAAATATACCTATCATCTTGTCGAAAGCAGCAGTATAATCAACGAAACAGCCCAATAAAGGAGGTTTCTGGGAGCTAGTGGCTTTTAGGACTAAATAGGAAATTAATGCAATATTATCTGTAGTCTAATGATGTTCTTGTGCAGTAGTGAAATTTTGCCATAATTAGAGGACTCTAATCTGCTATCCTTGTTCTTGTAAAGTGGGTGTAAAATTGACCCCTGCCATGATTCCATGATTGACTGTGCTAACAACGAGGCCCTGAACAAGGGATTCAGCCATGACTACCAAAATTCTTCACCCTATTTAAATACAGATGATGGTATTCCATTTTTACCTTGGGCTCCACTCGATCTTTGATCACTTCAAACCTTTGTCCTCCACTTTTCTGCCTCTTTTCATTACTGGTTAACTAGGGTGTGAGCCCTGGTCAAGCAACAACCACAATCCTTGTCAGGGTGAGGCACAAGCCAACCCTAAATGAACCTGTGCTCCACCCTCTGGTAGCTTGGCACTCAGCAGTCAGGCTTTATTCAGAGGCAATGTCTAAAGTATTTGTGTAACAAATCAGTAATTAAGTGAAAATCCCACACAAAGATGATCTTACACCAAGTTAGAAAAATAGAGTCAGTTTCAATAAATAAAACAAGAACAAAACGAAAAAAATCCAATTAGTATGACCGGAGGTGTGCAGTTTTAAAGGTTCCAGTAAATATGGTGCCAAAAAGCACAAATCGCCAACTATGAATATCTGCTTGTGCCGGACTTGGGCCAAATTCACGAGTTTAGGCTGATCACAATGGAGCACAGGCCGGCTACAGGGACACAGTTAGGCCTGATCAACAGAGTACCCCAAATCCTGGTTTGCGAAGTGTTACGAGGTTCTGTGTTTATGATGTGGCACGGCTACAATGAGAGGTACTGTGTCATTGAGGATCTCGTCAACAGGGTCTTGCAAAGTGAAGTCCGGCAGATGAGGTGATGTGTCGGTTCCGCGGAGCTGTGAGGCTGCCATGCCTAGTCTGGCATCATCGTCAAGGCTGCTGTTGATGAGGGATGTAAGGGTCAGTGCCGAGTATGCTTCACTCAGCGTCAGTTCTGAAGAGGCTGAGGGGTGTGAAGGTGATGGGGTCTTTGTGGCAGATCCAATCCACCCAGCATTGGGGATGCTCGGGGTTGCGCCACGCAGCAAAGAAGATGCGTCTGTACCACTGGGTCCACAGAGGCTGGTAGAACACTTTAGGTCCACTTCCAAGGGCCCATGACTGGGATAGCACCACTTGGCAGGGTATACTCACAGATGGTAGAGTCCAGGTGGAGTTTCAAGGGTGGTTGGGAGCCTGCTGTGTAACAAAGGTTTCAGATCAGGAGGCCAGCCAACTGGCCCTTAGAGTCACTCTGGCGTCCTGGGTTCTAGAGATACAGATCCAGTCCTCCTCTTCATCCAGGCAAGAGGGCCAGAGGTCAGCACAGGAGGACAGCAGTTCCTTCAAAGCTGCAGTTCAGCAGAGTGGCAGTTCATTTAGCAGCAGAGCAGTCTTTCTTTCTGGATACGTATCTACAGCTCCAAAAAGGTACTTAAATGAAAGTGTCAGAGGTCTAGTATATACACCCAGTTCTGCCTTTGTAATGTGTGAAACTTCTAGAAGCTTGCCTTTGAAGTGCACGGCTGAACTGCATTCCTGGCTCTGGCTCCAGACTATCTACAGGGGCTATGCAGTCCTTTGTGTGGATGGAAGACACAACCTATTCAAGCGTAACTATGGCTGTGCCCCGCTTCCCCCTCCCATCCTGCCAGAGATTGCCTATCCAGGCACACCTAAGCTCGCTATTTCATGTGTCTGTCTAGGAGGAATTCACAAAGTCCAACTGTCAATCACACCCAGTCATGTGACTCAGAGACAGACTGCAAGTAACAAATGGCAGTCAGGAAAATAGAATATTGGTTGTAGCGCTATCCTCTGTTTTTGATTGAATTTGTTGTTAAACAAATGTTTGTCAATACTACTACATATGTAGTGTGCAGGTCAGGAATGAGGTTGCCTGCCTCATGTAAACTGCTAACTGAATCGCAAGTGTAAAGGTGCACTTGACCAGGGCCGCATAGCTTGAATAGGGCGTTCCAACATAATTATACAAACTGGAAAGCCCCATTAAAGCTGTGCAGTCAGGAAAATGCCAACTTTCTAAAAGTGGAATTTTTAAAATTGTAATTTAAAATCCAACTTTTCCATGAGAGCGGATTTTTCATTGCAATTCCAAAGACACCAACCATGAGCTGTTTACTGCTCCCATTGGGAAATTAACACCTATTAAATGTAATAAGGTAACTCCAGTGTTATCATATGAGAGAGGTAGGGCTTGCAGTAGTAAAAAACGAATGTAAGAGTTTTTTCACCACTAGAACATGTAAAAATTAAAATGGCATGTCCTGCATTTTAAATACATTGCACCCTGACCTCTGGGATGTCCTGGGTCCACCATAGTTGGACTTTTATATATGAAAAAAGAAGGTTCAAGCCTGGCAAAAAGTTTATTTTTCCAGGTCAAAATGTCAGTTTAAAACTTCACAATGACAGGCCTTAGGTACGTTTAAAGAGGCGACTCAAATGGATGGCACAGTCATTACTACAGGCCCACTAGTAGCATTTAATTTACAGGCCCTTATTAGGGACTTACAAATACATTAATTATGCCAGTTGGGTATAAGACAATCTGACCATGTTTTAAGGAGAGAGCACAAGCACTTTAGCACTGGTTAGCAGTTAGAAAGTGAGGAGAGTCCTAAAACCAGGCAAAACAAAGTCAGCAAACAGAAGGTTTAGGCAAAACATTAGGGGGCAAACCACGCAAAGGAAGCAAGGTATAACAATTGGACAACTAGTTAATCAAAAAAATTGGTTAGAATAAATAAATCTGTGATTAGTAATCATGGTTGTTCTATACTTTTCTGGTTCTTGCCAATAAAAAAGGCTGACAGGTCAGATGTGTAATTATTATTAAAATAAGGAAATCTTATCCGGAAACTTCTAGGACAATTTATAAACAGGGAAGGACCGTCACTGTTTAAAGAGACATAGGAACCTAAGTACATCATTAACTGTTTGACAGCATTTATGCCCCATGAATTTCCAAAAGTGCAAGGAGTAAAATATTGATCAATTAATATTTTTAGGACATAATAAATTGGAATAATTTGTGCAGACCCATTGTTTCAGTAAGGAACTGTTTCCTAAACAACACAATTCAGCACAGGATACGCAGTGATATTCACAGCATTATATTCTGCCCGTGCTCCATGAGAAGAAGAATGTGGGTTCAATTCCTGAACCACAGGAAATGGTACTGTGTTATCAGGAACATAGTTGCCATGTACTAAAAGTAAACGTATGATCAACATTATAATTAATGTTAGAAGGCACATGTCTCCAGTAGCAATCCAGAAATGAGACCACGGTGAAAAAAAGGGATCTGTCACTGATTGATTCGCTGAAGGAGGGATGGTTATTTTTCTTATTTCACAATTGGTATCAGAGTAATTTTAATTTAACACAGTTTCCTGCAGTGGTAACCTCAATTGATGTTGGTTCTGTTGGTGGTTCATAATAAATCATCTTTGCAGAGGTTGAAATTTTGCAGCACAAGAGTCGCTTGTTGAAATTTACACTTGGCCCGGCTGGAGACACAGCAGGGTTATCAGTGCGTGGAATGGGGCTTAGGATATCACCATGTCTGTACTCTTCTTGGGTTAGATCCTCCGGAGAAGAGAGAGAATTTGATAATATACTCTGGAGCCACTTAAGTGTCAATGGAAATCTGGTGAACAGAATCGGCAAGATAATATTTTTAATGTGAATGATCAACACCTTCTTATTCTTTTTCACACTAGTAACCACAGCATGATTAATATCTGAGTGCTTTTGACCCCAAGAACTAGATATGTGGTCCTTACGATGGTGCAAAGAATTTCTTGTCAGGGATTCTTGCCTGAACCAGCCACTCATCAGCAGCATTAGTAACTTTATTTTCATTAGTGGCAGCGTCAGAGTTATTAACATTAGATAATTTAGATCTAGTTTCTTAAACAGTCTGCAGCAGATTGAAGTAGAAAAGAGCATGAGGTGTTTTCAACACTGTCACCTTTCTAGGGACATACATTTGTATACCGAATAGTAACTTGTATGGGGTGTAATTATTTAATACGTTCTGAGCTCCATAAAGGCTAAGTAGCTTGGTCAATCCTGTATCCAATACCCTAGCTGTCAAGACTTGTTTTGAACATGCTATTAGATTGTTCTACTATGTTCTACTATGCCCTTCAATTACAGCTGGAATGGGTGTGAATATTGCAGTTGTACACCCAGAGCAGACATAGCTTCCATAAATGTCTTAGCAATGAATGCAATACCATCGCCTTAATGAAAAGTATGAATTGTTACCATTGCTACTAGGCATTCTTGTGGGCATTCGATTGGGGCAGTGTCAAGGCTCATATTGATATGGCTGGGTCCAAATTGAGGTGCATGGTGAGCAAAAAATGATGGAATAGGATGCGTCCCGAGGGATTGCCAGTGGCTGAGAATAATTCAAGCAGTTCATCCATCACCTTGTTGCAGTTGACACCCTAAGTGCAGTGGGTTTGCCAAGACTTGGGTCCGGTACTTGCTGTGCCACTGGAATCAAGCCACACCTGACTGGTGAGCCTTTATTAGGGCAAACCCAGTCCTCGGTTCCTTGTATTCCAATTTAGAGATGACCAGGTTTGGCACATCAGGTTGGACTGTTCCCATCGGAGCAGGTCAAGATTGATTTGCATATGGCTGGATCCAAACTGAGGTGGCATGGTCAGTGAAAAATGATGGATTGGGATGCGGCTTGAGCGATTGCCAGAGGCTGAGATTACATTCAAGCATTGCATCCATCACCTTGTTGTTGTTGCAGTTGATGCTCTAAGTGTGATGGGTATGCTCAGGCATGGGTCTCATACTTACTGTGACCCTGGAATCAAGCTATACCCGGCTGAGGAGTCATAATGAAAGGTGAAACCGGTACTAGTTTGCTTGTATTCCAGTTCAGAGAGGACCTGGCTTGGCAGTTCAAGTGGGACAGATCCCATTGGAGCAGGGTCAAGACTAAGTTGCATATGGCTGAGTCCAAACCGGGGTGGTATGGTGTGTGAAACAAAATGGGTTGGGAAGCAGTACTAAGTGATTGTCAGTGGCTGAGATTATTTCAGGCATTGCATCAATCACTCAGTTGTTGCAGTTGACACCCTAAATGCAATGAGTATGCGCAGACGTGGGTCCCGTGTGCACTGTGCCACTGGAATGAAGCTTGACTTGTCTGATGAGCCTGTATAGTGGGTGGATTGCATGCACAAAGTGCTCACGGAGTCAAGTGCAACTCCCCCTAAAGTGGCCCAAATAAGCTGAAATTAGTCTGGATTGTTTCTTTTCTGGCTCAGTGGGGATCTGGGCTGACAGTTCTGGCCGGGCTGTTCATATTTGCGCAGGACCAATGGTGAGCTGCATGGGGCTGGTTTTTGTTTGAGGTGGCTTGGTAGGCAAAAAACGGTGGCCATGAATTCACTTGACTGAGATAAAGTCAAGCATTCCATCCATCACCTATTGTGTTTTCATGGTGTGTCGACCATAGTGTCATGGTGTGCCCAGGCATGGCTCTATTTCTCACTGTGCCACTAGAACCAAGCTGCACTCTACTGAAGAGGCCCAACTAAACTCAAACCAGTCTAGGGTTGCTTGTGCTGTGGTCCAGAAGGAATCTTGTCTGACAGTTTGGTGTGGGCTATTCATATTGGAGCAGGACAAAAGCTGATTTGAAAATGGTTTAATATTATTATGGAACAATTGAAGAAGCATACTAATAATTAGTTTGGGATTCGTCTTTAAAATCAAAGGGTGCATGATGTCACTACTGCTACCCCTGGTAAATGTGTGACTATTTCCCACGTGTTGCATCTGTAGTACTGTTTTTAAATTATGCAGTGTGTCATGTTGACTGTGCATAGACGTGTTTGGCACAATATTGTGCAGCACTGGTTGGAACAGTCATGTTTTAAGACCTCTTCATTGCTTTCCCAAATTGTGTCAGTGTTGCTTTGGGACCTGAACGCTGCTAATGTTGTGATACACAATACACTTTGCTGAAAATATTATGCTGCTGTCCATCGAGAGATACACTTAGAATTATGCAGGGCTAACTACATGCAACCTCTGTCATGTGACAATCTTGAACATTAAAAGGAAAAGGTAATTTCACAGTAGTTTAAGAAATATGCAACAGAATTCTGATAGAAGAAAGAAATCAATATGGTGCTATCATTTTTACGTGGGGCTTTAAACATGGGAGGACCCCAATGCTTAATTTGTGCTGTTGAGTTTTGTTGATGAACACAAGCACTCATTTCTAAAGACCGGTACCAGACTCAGAGCAAGTGATAGAAAGGCAGAAAAAGGAGCAAAAAAAAAGAGAAAGATAGGAAAACAGACCCAAATAGAGAAAGCATGGATGAAAAAGAACATTGGGGAGTGAGATAAAGCAACACAATGTGTAAGGAGGTGGAAAAAGGAGGTGTGAGGTGGAATCAAGAGTAAGCAGCCTTGGTATTCAGTAGCTCCCGCAGTGGGCTTCTCATAAACACTGAGGGCCCGATTCACAGAACTAACTTAAGACAAAATCCTAAACTTACTACTTTTGGTATTCACAGAAGTTAGGATTTTGTCTTAAGTTTGTCGTAAGACAAACTTAAGACAGACTTAAGACAGACTTAAGACAGACTTAAGACAGACTTAAGACAAAATTAAGACAGACTTAAGACAGACTTAAGACAGACTTAAGACAGACTTAAGACAAACTTAAGACAAACTTAAGAAAAAATCCTAACTTACGTCTGTCTTAAGTCTGTCTTAAGTCTGTTTTAAGACAAAATACTAACTTCTGTGAATACCAAAAGTAGTAAGTTTAGGATTTTGTCTTAAGTTAGTTCTGTGAATCGGGCCCTCTGACACTGCACCTTTTTCTTATTTTTTATTTTTACACATTGAGCACTTGGCTCAGTAAAGTCTCAGTGTCGATTTACAAGCTTACTTGAACACTATTCAAGCACACCTCAATGACTGCTAAACAGTGAAGACATGTTTTAACAACTGAACTGAACTTCTCTTCCCAGTTTGCCGGTGTGGAGGGACTGGTTACTGCCATGATCGACATGTATCCTAACATCTTTCGGCAGAAGCATCGCAGGGAACTACTTATCCTGTTCATCGCCATCTTCTCATACCTGATTGGCCTTGTAATGCTCACTGAGGTAAGATGGTGGAGGGATGTGTAGGGATGATCTAAGACCCTATCACACAATGTACCGGAGAGGTGCAGTGAGCATGTGTTCCCACCTTCTTAGCTCCATGGCACCTTAATATTACAAAAGGAGCTGCTGTATATTATATCTTGCTCTGGTACAAATGTAGCACCAGCATAATCCTAAGAAGGTGTCCCCTTATTTGCAATGAGGGTGTGGCCTCATGCACATTAAGGAATACATTGCCTCGGTGCCTGCACTGTATTATAGAAATAATTGATTGAAGGTAATCAAGTAATATTGAAGAACAGCATTGTAAGTAATTTAAAAAAAGTATGTAACTGCCTGTGGGAATTTTGTTCAGAGTAAAGTGGAAGAGTGTGTGAGACAGCGTAATTCATATGAGCTTTTAGTTGCTTCATCAACCGTATCGGGCTCATACCTTTCTAATAGCAAGGGAGTCCGATTTATATAAATCATGTTATCTAAATTGAGTTAAACAAGTATCCTACTCTCAAATAAGACTACCCATCTGTAGGGGGAACTTTGTAGCTTAATAGGATGGGATTGATTTCTGGTAGTGTTCCTACTTCTTAAATCCTGAATGTTCACTGCCCCTAGCCATCAGTGAGGGAGCTGCATCATAGACTTCATTTCTAAATAGCAGACTCCTACTCGCACACGTCCTATGCATACATAAAACCAGATCAAGCGCAAAACCTTCTCCTACATCACCCATAAAGAATGCAACAACCTGTCCCTACCATTAAGAGCCTCCTCTTCACTTTTTAAATTCCACAAGAAGCTGAAGATCTGGCTTTTCTAGTAGTCCAACTAGGCCCTAATTTTCGCTAGCCTCATACCTACTCAGCGCCAGGATACTATGCAAGATGAGAGTGTGCTGTATAGATCTATATAATATGACGTAACATAACATAACAAGTCATCAAAACCTCAAAGGAGCAGAAGTGACACCACTCTTTCTATGACCCTTATCACATCACAATGTTGGCACGAGGTCCCCTTTAATCCCTTCAACAGCCTTCTAAGTGTCATGGACTAGAGGAAGTTCAAGGAGTGGAAAGTACAGAAAGAGACAGTTTACTTTATGTCCTTGAAGCAGACTTTGGTGACCCTAAGACCAAAAATACCAAAGTTAGTGCCAGGGATCCTAAAATGCAAGACAGGACTGGTAGCTGCTGAGTCTGGCTGCAGCTATTTGATGTTCATGACCTGCACAGTTCCCTTGCCATTAACAAACCCCAGCTTCCATAAATTAGAAGCCCTTCTTGCACACATTCTTTCCTCACAAACTCCCACTCACTCCACGGTGCAGCCCTTATATATATTATGTAATTTATAGTTAAGGTACTTATCTGATCAAAAAGCAGCATTTAAAAGAGGAAGAGTGACATTAATGGATTGTTTGGGTTCCAATTCTGGATTGTTGTTGTTGGGAATAGTGTTTTAAGGTGCTACTGTCTAAGGTGGCAACAAAAGAGTATGAACAAGATTAGCCTCCAGTCTGATAATGAAATCCACAGCAAAAATAAAGAAAGGAAGCAAAAAAGGGACTGTTAGAATGTGCTAGTACTGGGAATAGCAAAGGTGTGTAGAGCGCAATAAGTAGTAAGGGGAGTGGGAACCAAAAAAGGAGCAAACAATAAAGGGCCTCATTACGATGTTGGGCGAAGTTTCCTCTGCTCGACATCGTCTTGGTCAAGGGACCGACCGACACCCGGTCTGCAGTCCGATCGACTAATTAGGATGCGACCGAACACGATTGCACGCCTATACAATGGGAGCATGTATTTTGCCCGGAATACATGCTCCCATTGTAAAATAAGAGGTGCAGGTCATCCCTGCACCCTGTGGCAGGCACTACAGGGTGCAGAGATTAACAAGGGGGTACCATAGGGGCCTCCTCGTCCTCCAACTAGAGTCCGTGTACCCATGGGCCCTGCTTGGGGCCCCGAAAGTCGAGTTCCGACAGCCTTTTTGTCTCAGAAAGGCCAGCACACAAAGGCTGTCAAAATCCGATATTGGAATACCTCTGCGGAAAGAGCCACCCTTGGGATTACTGACAGCCTTCTGACTGGCTGACGGACTCTCCAAGCCCGTCGGAAGCCAGTCAGAATGACCGGTCAGATTCCTTTCTGACCGCCTCTATTGTAATGAGGTGGGCAGATAGGAATCCGACCAGCGCATTACGATGCTGTCGGAAGGGCTCTGACTGATGGTCGGAACCTTTTCTGACAGCATCGTAATCGGACCCAAAGTGTGTGGATGCATAGCACGGTAAAAGAGCTAATCACAAGTGAAATGCTGAAATAACCAGAAATGTTGCAGGCACCTACTTGGTGCCTGTGAGAGTATTATGTACTACTATCACTTCTGTTGCCCCTGAAGTTCCGCCGCTCACCCTGGTGGACTCAATATGTTTCCTATACTATTTAAATGTGGACAGATTCCACAGGTTCCACGCTTGACCCCTTCTGATCTTATATGAATGAAGTATTGAACCTTGGACCCCAATTTGTAATTGAGTGATCCTGTAAGGAAAAAACAACCTTAAAGAAAGCTAGACGTTTGTCTGGTAAAACACAATGGCAGACGCAGAGTGGTTTGAACATTGGGCCTGCCTTAGTAGGAAACCAGTGTAACCTGCCTATATGTTTCACTATTGAGGAGTGCCAAGGACTCACCAGGATACACTCAGCAGCAGCATTTTACACAACTTGTAGGCTAACCGTATGATAATGGGGAAGGAATAGATAAAGTGAATTTCCCCAGTCCATGCAAGAATTAAAGACCAACTGAACGATGACTTTGCTGCTCTCCAGCACGAGGAGTCTAAGCATTTAAATGGAGCAGAAGCAGGTAGCAAAAATACAAGTGGTTTGTGGTGAAAAGGAAAGAGCATCATCCAAAATAAAAAACCTCAGTCCCTGATGCAGTGATTAGGAATGAGAGAACATCCACGTTTTGGTGGCCACCATCATGAGGATAAGATGAACAGGGGGCTCCCAATGATCAACACTACGTCACACTAATTATGCCCTCTCCTTGAATTCTCCTGTACAGAGATCACATCGCAGTAGGTATGCCCCTTCCCTGACGTATCCTGTCCAGCTAACCCATGGTTACTGCTTGGCTAGTAGATGTAGTCAGTGTTTTGGGAAGTGGTGCTTATAGTAGGGCCTGTGGTAGGAGTCCATATATTAACAAAATTAATTATACATTTTAAAATTGTCTGCATGATGGTAGATGCACATCATTTAATAGGGACTTTGTTGAGGAAGAGTAAACGTTGGAGTAAAACAAGTTTACCAGATGTTTTTGTTTTTCTATGTTACATACTTTTTAGGTTTCGCCTACCCAGCGTTTGTGCTGTGCTTTTGAAATTTATTGTATTTAATATAAATCTTAAATGGAATTCCCATCCCACCTCCTTGCTTTCCTTGCTTTTCATTGGTTCCTGTGATTGCCGCTTAGATTTCCTCCATTTCTATTGGTTGTATCATACTGTTTCCTGCATTTACCAATGCTTGTTCCTGTACTCCTCGTGTGTTTCTGTTATCATTCTCCCACTGCTGGAGTACTATTTCCATCCATCTTGCTGGAGCTATTTTTTTTGCTATCAATCCATCATTGCCCTTCCTCTGTAGCTCTTGCACTGGTCTTCCTTTCCCCTACTTCTCTTTCATTCATTCTCATTGTCTGCTTCCCACGTTTTGTTTTCTATCCTCACTCTTTCTGTGCACCAATATCCTCAGCAGCCTTCCAATGTATCACTTTCATCAGACCCCTTCCCTCCCACCACCTTACTCTCAACTGCTTTGAAATAGCCTCCACTGTCTTCACTTATACTCCTCATGTGCGAAAAGACAGCTTCCCATCAGCTGATGGGCCCATACAAAGAAAATTCATGTGTTTAAGGCACACTGCTTTCATTTTATTAGGCCATAGCCCAAAACGACTATCTGCTATGTTCCAATCAGAGCTGCTTCAACACTGTCCTAAGCTAGCTGTTATTCTGTTCTTTTCTTTCAATACATGCGATGGGGCCGAATTCCATATCTTATTTTTGCCTAGGGTTGTCTGGTCGATGGTCTTTGTTGCCTTCTAAGAAGTGTGGAGGGAAGAAAACAATTTATGTTATCCTTTCCCCTCCCCATTGTCCCAAACAACTTCGAACTCCAAATTTAGGTTTTGGTTAATTTATTACAAAGCCAGAAACAACAGAATATAGACACACCTCAGAATCAAGGTGTAAAGATACATAAAAACTAATACAGAACCCAATCTACGAATATAGTTCATAGGGCACAATAGGCACAGAACAATGAATTCCAAAATTAGAACACAGCTGAGTATAGATACTGTGTCCAAATCCCTTTTAATTTATATTTCCAAATTACAGAATAATCTGTCCCTACTCTACTTTTAAAGTGGAATCCCTTCCTAATTTCCCAGAAGGATATCCCAAAAGGTGTCAACACATATTGACTTCCTAATAAGTACACTCACGTCAAATGGGTCAAGCAGCGTAAAGCCACAGAGCTCGTTCTAAGATGCTCTTCCTCCTCAGTCATAAGCAGAAGTCCTGCAAATCTGCCCCTATGCCTAATACAAAAAGACAAAGTTGCACCGCTAACGGGTCACATGGTGCATTATTTCTTGAACACCTTCTTGAGTAACTTTCCACAAAGTCCAATTAATTTCACAGCATTGTCCATCGACCTTGGTTCCCAAGTTTCACCAGGCAATGAAGGTGTCCTCCCTTCTCTTTGTCCAAGCTCTTTAAAGGCATTCCGTTCCTCCCATGTATCTCCTTAAACCTAAAATAACAAGGTCAAACTCCTACACCTGCAGTAGGGGTGAAAAGAAAACTTTCTACAGACATACATTTTAATTAGCTCCTAAGAGCAAACAAGGAGAAATGAAACCTTTAAGAAAAACGAAAGTTAGGCCTACAATTCTGGCTAACCTAAGAACGTCCTTTAATGTGCACTTGTTACACAGGCCTTTGTATGAATCTTAAAACAGTAAATACATTTGTTTACCTATTAATCATTATATACGCACACAATTACACGTTTTCTCTAAATACGTGCAAAATACTAATCAATCCTGTTAAAGCGTTACAATTTCACTCTACAGATTCTCACATGAGTATATATAAACTACATGAATATAATGCCAGTCAGTCAGTCAAATAGCTTTATTTCGATAATCAAGTATCATAAAAGCAATTTCATTCATACAAACCAAGAGTAAAAAGATAAAAATGATCATAAAAACAGTAATAAAAACAAGTATATACATTAGATCCAGGGACAATTTAATGGTTAATAAAATAACAGTGATATGCTAGTGCCCGATCCAAGGAATTTCATTTGTATACTTAGTAATTTTTTAGCGCAATATAGTAAGTGAATTTGATTAAAAAAGAGAGTAAAAGAAAGATACTTCTTATACAGGTATTTGATATCATTTAAAGGGATAAAAAGTGAAAGGAAACCAACATAGTGTGATAAATTCACATCTCCTTTTTACACCTCCCTACGTAAAAATTTAGATCTAATAAGCCAGATACAGCCGAGGTACTTTGCCACACCACATACAAAGAGAGCTCTAGGGTCTGATTTCAAGATCTGCAAGGCAGTAATATGAGCTGTGGTGCCCAATTGTCTGCAAATTGGTTGAAGCCACTTAGATCCAACCCTTGAGTATACTGGGCATACAAACATAAGGTGGGCCACGCTCTCTTTTGGTACCTCACAACAAGGGCAGTCCGCGATTGTCTGGCGTGGAGGACTCCATTTTGCAGTAAGCTCACGTACCAAAAGGGAACCGACTCTAAACTGTATGTAGAGTGCCCTATCTCTTGGGATTTGAATAAAATCTAGATACGGCTCTAAAAATATGTGTTTAAGCTGGAAAAATTAATCTGCCATCCTCCCTAGATTTGGATTACTGAGTTCCTGCATATCAACCCATAGCCAGTAATGCCTTTTTAAGTTCATCCTTATTGGGCGGGTACTGGCCTTCCCAACAACTTCTGAATCCCAATGCGAGCACAAGTTTCTTGACATTATTAAGCCAGCTAACCCTATGATTGCAGTCCAGACCAATTACTTCCTTGAGTGCGGCAGCGTAATTAGTGAGTTCAGCAGTTCGTAGCAGCCGGGCCCAATAAAGCAATGGCCTTGATATTGCAATATCTTTAAAAGAGTGTCTTCCCATGTCACTCATCAAAGGCTTAAGTGGAACATTTCGGGGAAGGCTCACAAGCACCCTCAAGAACGTATGTTCCGAACTGCAAATCACTTGCACATTGTTAAACCCCCACAGTTCCGCACCATAAAGGGCAGAACTTCTTGCCTTTGCTGTATAGATCGTGAGCGCTGGGGCAACGGGTCTGCTACATGAGCGACGATGTTGCCTACCTATTGTCCCAGCCACACGCCTATGGTTTAAGAGCTTCTTGTCAATGTGGGGATTCCACGGCATTGTATCAGAAAGTCGAATACCCAAATAATCAAAAGTACTAACTCTTTATAGAGGTATTCCACCCAGGGAGAAAATATGCCTAAAGGGCTTATAGGGGTTGAATGTCATTAATTTGGTCTTCGTAGTATTAATAATCAACCCCCTTAAAGAGCAAAAGTGATGGAACCTGTCTAAAAGCTTATGCAACCCGACCAGGGTCTTAGAAATCAACAAGGTGTCATCAGCGAAGAGGAGTGTGGGTACCGTGTCTCCTGCCAGGGCTGGGGCGTCGGAAGGGATTTCCTGAAGAAAACTAACCACCCCGTTCACATATAAGGAGAACAGGGTGGGCGCCATGACACAGTCCTGACGTACTCCTCTATTCACTGGAATTCTATCGTCTTTTTGTTCTTGTGCCCCCCATCTCACTTGGGCATAATTGCCCATGTGCAATCGGACCATATATATAATGCACCCCTTACAAATTTGAGAGCGTTGAACTCTCTATCAGTTCCGCCCTCTGATGACAAGTGTCATCAAACACAACATTCCCTACTATGTTCTCCTCTCAGAAAAGACCGACCTAAACAGAAGTTGTAGCCTGTCTAACGTTGACAACCTTCTAATTTTTACATCATTCAAAACCACTCCCAAACTTGGTCTCATTGCACCAAACACATCTCCAATAATTACTCATGCACTTCTGCCACTTTTTTTTCTATGTGATTGTTTCCCTTCCAATGGCCACAAATCTTCCACATGGAATATTTTTGGAAATACCACGGCCAAATAACATGTTCCATACCAATTTGGAGGCAATCGAACATACGCATTTTTTCCACATACGAAATACACATAAGGCCCTATGGTCAATTTATCCAATAGCGCCTTCTTTATTGATTCTTCAATCAGAAAAATATGCTCGAATTCACTCTCTCCTACAAATATCTTATGATAATATGTCTGTGGTTGTCTGTTACATAATTTCCCTCTCTGCTGCAAATCTAAAGCAATTGGACCAGAACTTCCCTTTGCCTTATGATATAACTCTTCTTGGGTCCATGGAATCACCTCATGCTTGGGGTTAGGCATAAATAATGCCTGGCTATGTCTATCGTCTATTTGGTCCACGAATTTCATTTCTATGTCAGATAACATACAGGTCAAATAGTGTCTATGGGCATATGCTGTGTCTAAAGTTATTGTGGGCACAAAATACTTTGACATCCTGTCCTTCTTCTTCTAATAATCATATTTGTTCAAATATTTTGATACAGGAACCTCAGAGAGCACTTCATCTTAATTAGAGAAGTAGTACTCAAAATGGGCTTTACCATAGAACATACTCAACAGCACACTACACGTGATGCCATAAGTCAGGGGTAAATGATGATATCTAATACCCTTCTCCACTGATGCTGGCAACTGTATACACACATAGCAATCCTTTGCTTCCATCGTGTCCACATACTCGCACAACAACCTTGAGTATGCATTCTGAGTAAAGTCACCCTTAGAAAGGTCTACGTGTAATAGACGACTAGTTCCTCCTATCATCTCCTCATCTGATTCTGATACACCCTCCCTTATTTCTGGTGTAGAAGATGTAGGTGTCCCTTGTTCCTCTTCTTCCATGACATTGGACTCGACTATGGACGTGATAATCGCTACTGTAATAACTACGATTACCCCTACTATGAGTGTGCCTGTCATGCATTTCTTCCTATGGCTCAAATTTCCCGACTCGATTGTAAGAAAGTTCTCCAATTTAGTGCAGGGATGAAATAACAACGTCTCTTCACTTCTTCTTAGGAGTTTTGAACACAAAGTTCTTATTAGCTTCCCTTTGGATGTCTAGAATTCTTCCATATTCAGTTCGACAATGATAATCCAAAGTTTATGAATTGCCATCCTATCCCTCCTTCTTCTTCTACTGATAAGTCCCTATATTTATTCTTCTACCACTCAGGCCTAGGTTATCTTCTTTTTTTAACAATGTTCATATAGTGTCTTGTCCTTTATTCAGTACAGTTTTCATCATAGATTATATCAGTGCCCAAAGCATCAACAACGAGTTCCAACATTTCCATCCGAAACACTGCCAGTTCTTGGACTGAAGGCTGGCGGCCAAACTTTGGGAATGTAAGTTGATGTAGGATCAGGAGTCTCAATCCACATGGTGGATCAGGTACCGTCAGGGTCAAAATCCTGAGAGCCTCGACTGCAGGAACCAACATTTCAATCTCAATCATCAAGGTGGTCTCTCCGCGTCTCACTCTCCGGAGCCTCAGCCTCCCAGGTTTCCTTGGTCTCAGCATCTATGACTAGGTATGTCCACTTGGGAGCTGCGTAATTTCCACACAGCACTCGTTCTCTTTTTGATCGCCTTGGGTCCTCTTAACTTGTTTCTGCCTCACTTTGCTCAGTCAGTCAGTCAACAATAGCTTTATTCGGTTAATAATTAAAACCATCAAAGCATACAGAAAATTTCATTTGCAAATAGTTACAAATAAAGATAATTAACAAAGAAAATACAAACAGTGCAAAATACGCAAATATACAAAAAAAATAAGTTTAAACAGAAAATTGGCGAGAGTGAACATTAAGAGATTAAAACAGGCCAAAATTTAAAAGACTATTTCATGATTTCAAAAGAAAGAAGATAAAAAGGCCTGGTCTCGGTCTCTCGAACATTATAAAAAGAATAGAGCTAAAATATATTAGGTTACATTCGATTTCTACTTCGAATAGCCCCTGAAAGATAACTGGCAACTCCAAAACAGACAAAAGGAGAACCCAGCATTTGCAAAAATACCAAGGCGGGCCTTACTTGGTCAAAGTGGCAGTTCCTAAAAATAGGGCAAATAAATTTCTTACGTAACAGAGTGTAAAATTTACAGCAAAAAATCATATGCAGCGTATTTTGTTCAGAGGCGTTATCACATGGACAAGGGCCCAAAGTGCCCTCTTTAAAAAAGCCCTTCGGGTGTGCTAGGAGCCAGGGTAACATGTCATGTTTAAACCTAATCAGTAAAAACAAATGAAAAGGGTTATTTATATAAGTCAAGTATGGCTGAATCTCATTGCCCATACTTAACATGACAAATCTTCTAACAGACGGTTTGCACACTTCCACACCTTCTCTCTGCAACTTTGCCCTGCACATGAACTGAGACTTTAAGTCTTTTATTTTCAATTTGGACAGCTCACATGGTCTCACAAATAATTCTGGGCATCCAAGGGTCTCCATATGAGATTTAATATATCGTAGCCAGGGAATGCACATGGCTTTATCGAGGACCAGACAATCTTGTATAATGAGCTGGTTTAGGGTTGGTGGGTGCTGCGCCCAAACCCTTAGCCAACCCATTAAAGGGGCAACAGCAATCTGGTCCACTAAATACTCGGCCCCCAAATCCTCATGAATATTAAAAATAGAAGTAGAAACAGGCAATGACAAAAGTTTCCGGAAAAAGGCATTTTCGATTAGTTGAATCTCTACTGCGGATGCATAGCCCCAGACCTCACTGCCGTACAGGGCCATAGGCACACACTTAGCGTTGTATATTTTCAGGATCGCAGGCAAGGGCCTGCATCCCAGCCGTTTTGCAAAGCCCAACAACGCTCCAGTTGCCCTGGCGAGGATATTCTGTTTCAGCGCGCGTTGCGCGACCCATGATCCTCGATCATCAAAAGTGACCCCCAAATATGGAAAGGTCTGGACTTTTGTAAGCACCTGCTTATTGCAGAAGAATTTAACCTTTTTTGCAGCTCCATCACCTATTGTCATAGAATGGGATTTCTTAAAATTTATTACTAAGTCCAAAGAGACCATAAAATCATTAAAACCATTTAAAAGGGCTTGAAGGCCTCTTGCAGTTCTAGCCAATAAGACCGTGTCATCCGCATACAACAACGCGGGAATCAACTTAGTACCTACTCTAGGGATGTCTTTACAAGATGAAGACAAAGCATCCCCCAGGTTATTAATATAGAGTGAGAAAAGCAGGGGGGCAAGAATGCACCCCTGTCTCACCCCACGCTTCACCTGCCAGGCATCAGTTAGATTCCCGTCCTTATTATAACGGACCGCCGCAGTAGTATCTTCGTGTATAAGTGCCAAAAAGGAAATCAGCACAGGGTCAAGACCCATAGTTGCCAGGGAAGCCCAAAGTTTTTGGCGGTTAACCAAATCAAAAGCAGTCGATAGGTCCATGAATGCTAAATGTAGGACCCCCTGCTTCGCAATCGTGTACTTCCCAATGATGAGATGCAAATTAAGGCATTGGCCAACCGTGCTCATTCCCTTTCTGAAACCATACTGTAGGTCCGAAATTATGGAGTTATCCTCCAACCATGATGTTAACCGTGCTAGGACAACTTTACCCATTATTTTTGTTGCGGAGTCAAGAAGAGAAATAGGCCGGTAACATGCCGGATCCTCTCTTGCACCTTTTTTAAAAATTGGTACTATCACGGCCTTACCCCAAGAACGAGGGACACCCTCCTTTGCTGCCGCATTAAAAACTAAGGTTAGGAGTTTCGCCCAGTAAATAGAATCTGCCTTGTACAAATCCGCCGGGACACCATCGGGGCCGGGTGCTTTGCCCTTTGCCATTGATTCAATGGCGTCATGAACTTCCGTCTCAGTAAAATTAATTTTCGATGACAGATTTGTATCCCCAAAATTTACCGGATTCTGGTCAGGAATCTCAGAATAAAGCCCACTAAAATGAGACACCCATTTATCTGGGGCAATAAGACAATCGTTTATAGTGTTTTCCATTTCATTAAAAAGTGGGCTGTTAATTACTTTCCAAAATTGGGAACTACTTTTTAAGACACTAGCGTCTGACAATTCTTCCCACGCCAATTTTTTCAGGCAAGATTTCCTTGCCTTTAGTGCTTTCTTGAAGGATCTTCTTGCCTCCACAATCCTACTGGTATCTTTAGCGCCGTCTTTTAAGGCCAGTAAGAGAGTAGAGTGCGCGCTACTACATGCCTGATCAAACCAGTTTTTATGCTTCTTAGGTCTGGGTTTCCCTACGAGAGTTAAATTGTCCATAACCTGGCTGGTTATTCGCTCAAAGGCACCAAGAATATCCCCTGGTTTAGATTCTATCGCTAGGCATATATTAAAATCCTCCAGATTACTGTGATACAATTTCTCAAGAAAATCACTAGGAGTAATAACCTCCCATCTCAAACGAGTTCCCTGTTTAATGGGGACTATATTTGAATTAGAAATTGTAGACATATGAATAGGCCTAAAGATATCATTAATATTTAATTCCAAAGATAGTGGGTTATGGTCACTAAGAACATTAGCCGTGACACAAAAAGGTCCAATCAGTCCCTTCATAGTACAGGAAATTAATATATGATCAATGATACTGTTGTTACCATGACCAGTGAATGTAGGCACAGGAGATACTAAATTCTGCAATGGCAAAAATAAATTAAAAGCAGAAACAATACTGTCTAGAAACATCCCACCTTTTGAAAAATCAAAAAGGGCTTCCTCCTGCGGGCAATAAGCCTGCTCAAAGTTTCCAAAGCAATTAGATTGTCTTAAATGAATATTAAAATCGCCAAACACTAACAAATAATAAGGGGTAACATTATTTGCATCGAAATCCTCTAAAAAGGTAAATAAAGCCTTTAAATGCTCCAATTCGTCCGTCCTCGTAAATGAGTTATAAAAGTTCACAACTAACATTGATGGGAGGTTGACACCTACAACCTTAACCGCCAATATATAGGGTGAACTAGTCTTAACAAGTTCTGTGCTATACAATAGCTTAAGACTAAATAATAACAAGAGACCACCACTGGGTCTCCCCGAGGAAGAAGGGGCAGCATATTTAATAAAAGACTGGAACCCATCCAAGTAAAAGGGATCTCTGGCTTCCCACGTCTCTTGTAAAGCAATTATATGGTAGGAAGAGAGAAATGACTTCCAAACTGTATCCTCTCTTTTTGTTCTCAACCCCGCTATATTCCATGACAAGGCAGTAACCCTATTTGTTAATACACTGGCCACACTATTATCCATAGCCATAGGTTGGTTAGGGGAGTCCGTAACCACCTCCCTGGTCAGAAGCCTTACAGGCGGATAATTAAGTGTGCCAGCGGAAGCGTTAACTTTATTATCTGGAGTAAATTTAATTTTTAGCTGATTAATACCCTTGCCCCGATCAGTCAATCGGGTAACGGGACTAACACCCAAACCATAAAAACCTGTATTATCAATTGCAGGCATCGCACTTCCATCATTCTCCAAACACACTCCACTGACTTCAATATCCATAGACTGACTGTGCGCAACATGAAGTCAGTCATTTGTGTCCAGAGAACTAAGGACCTCATATCTGTTACTCAAGGCCAATGGTCTAATCGCAGGGACAGGTTGGGCATTGTAGCCACTATTCCCGCCCCGTCTCTGTAAGTGAGGTGGATAAAAGAACCCCAAGGGGAGGATGTTCACATAATCATCGTGTAATCTAGATGTTCCTGCCTGCCTAAAGATATTAGCTACCAAATCTGGAGAGCTAAAACTCACAACTACACAGTCACCCTTAAGTGTCTTATTTAACTTCCCCACCCAGGGAACCCTTCTTACCATTTTAAAACACTTAAAAAGGTGGCTCCCCAAAACTGTCTTTTCAGCTAAAAAATGTAGGGCCTTATTCCTCAAAGAAGACCAATTTTCTTCCTTCCCATCAGTAGATGGAGGGACATTTGCCAGAATAACAGTATATGGACAAGCCTCTGGTGGCAAATGCAAAGGATATTCTTTGGATCCCTGTGAGGGGGGCGAGCTTACTCTCCTAGGGACATCCCGAGAGCTCACGTTAACACCCCCCGGTGGATCAACAGGTGGTGCAGCAGCCACTGTAGATTGGTTAGTAACACCTACAGTGGTAAATATCATGGAATCAGCTAGGTCGGATACTCTGGAAATAACTCCTGCTAGGGTGGGTTTCTCCAGTGGATTACGAGTGTTTAAGTTTGTTTCCTGACCAGCTATATGACGCTCAATCGAAGTAAGTCTATTCTCAATATTATCCAGTCTATTCAAAACCGGAGTCAAAGAAACCTTCAATTGCTCATCCATAAGCTTTAAAACATCAATCAAATTAAAACCAGCAGAAACAACAGGAACCTGGGCAACATTCGCAACTGCCCCAATCGACTTATTCCCCTGTGCCAAAGGGGCCAATGTAGAAACCTGTGGAACTAACTCAACAGCAGACTTTACAGTCCTAGGTTGTTTAACTTTTGGACGCGTTCCATTTGGACCCTTGGTCGCTTTTCTTTTACCAGTTTTTAAGTTAGTAGTGGCAGACATTGATACTCGAGATTGACCAGAGCGAGTAGTTCGAGGGGAGAGATGAAGATCATCAGTACAATCTAGTACAGAAGGAACAACAATGTCTCTCACTTCTAATGCAGTCTCCACAATAGATGGACAGCTAGGCAAGCTCACATCAATGACATTAATAGGGGCAGTCAATTGTGATCCATGGTTAGACGATAGTCCTGGTTCCAGGGAAAGTCTCCTCTCAACACTTGCAATTTCTCTGGCAACCACAGTTTCAGCTTTCTTCAAAAAGGCGTCCAAAGTCCCCGCACCCCCCTTGGCCACAGCTTTGTTAAGATTTTTAGCCATGACGGCAAACTAGGCGAACCAGGGGGCAGGGACAACTAACTTAAGCAGTAGTGCACACAAATACTGCTGATGAAATCGTCACAAACCTTGTAAGCAAATATGCACGTAACAGTGCTCCCAATTACCTTCAGAGTTGCAACCCCAGTTGGTAACAATCTCCACGAAGAATCTGGTCGCTGGTAATTTCAGGCCCAAAGTTAGGGGGGTGGCCCAGCCCGGCCTCCTTTGGCCCCTGACGGCCACAGACGGCCCGTCCTTTGCCCGGGCTTAGCCCGGGGCGTCCCGCTCGCGTCCCGCGAAGCGGGTCTCCCAGTAATTTATGGCGCCTCCTGGCGTCACTACGTCGCGCCGCCGCTGAGGCAGCCGGGAAATGCAGTCCCGGGGCGGCGACGCGGAAGATGGCGTTTCCTCTGAGGACTCCTTGACTCTTGGCGGTGTCGGCAGTAATAGCGTGGCGTGGCCCAGCAAGTTTCAGGTAAGTTTTGACAGCCCCCCCGCTCCGCCGGTCTCCCAGTAATTTATGGCGCCTCCTGGCGTCACTACGTCGCGCCGCCGCTGAGGCAGCCGGGAAATGCAGTCCCGGGGCGGCGACGCGGAAGATGGCGTTTCCTCTGAGGACTCCTTGACTCTTGGCGGTGTCGGCAGTAATAGCGTGGCGTGGCCCAGCAAGTTTCAGGTAAGTTTTGACAGCCCCCCCGCTCCGCCGGTCTCCCAGTAATTTATGGCGCCTCCTGGCGTCACTACGTCGCGCCGCCGCTGAGGCAGCCGGGAAATGCAGTCCCGGGGCGGCGACGCGGAAGATGGCGTTTCCTCTGAGGACTCCTTGACTCTTGGCGGTGTCGGCAGTAATAGCGTGGCGTGGCCCAGCAAGTTTCAGGTAAGTTTTGACAGCCCCCCCGCTCCGCCGGTCTCCCAGTAATTTATGGCGCCTCCTGGCGTCACTACGTCGCGCCGCCGCTGAGGCAGCCGGGAAATGCAGTCCCGGGGCGGCGACGCGGAAGATGGCGTTTCCTCTGAGGACTCCTTGACTCTTGGCGGTGTCGGCAGTAATAGCGTGGCGTGGCCCAGCAAGTTTCAGGTAAGTTTTGACAGCCCCCCCGCTCCGCCGGTCTCCCAGTAATTTATGGCGCCTCCTGGCGTCACTACGTCGCGCCGCCGCTGAGGCAGCCGGGAAATGCAGTCCCGGGGCGGCGACGCGGAAGATGGCGTTTCCTCTGAGGACTCCTTGACTCTTGGCGGTGTCGGCAGTAATAGCGTGGCGTGGCCCAGCAAGTTTCAGGTAAGTTTTGACAGCCCCCCCGCTCCGCCGGTCTCCCAGTAATTTATGGCGCCTCCTGGCGTCACTACGTCGCGCCACCGCTGAGGCAGCCGGGAAATGCAGTCCCGGGGCGGCGACGCGGAAGATGGCGTTTCCTCTGAGGGCTCCTTGACTCTTGGCGGTGTCGGCAGTAATAGCGTGGCGTGGCCCAGCAAGTTTCAGGTAAGTTTTGACAGCCCCCCCGCTCCGCCGGTCTCCCAGTAATTTATGGCGCCTCCTGGCGTCACTACGTCGCGCCGCCGCTGAGGCAGCCGGGAAATGCAGTCCCGGGGCGGCGACGCGGAAGATGGCGTTTCCTCTGAGGACTCCTTGACTCTTGGCGGTGTCGGCAGTAATAGCGTGGCGTGGCCCAGCAAGTTTCAGGTAAGTTTTGACAGCCCCTCAGTTTGCTCAGATTCAGAAGTCTCAGAGATGGGCGCAGGATCCCTTTCTGATGTAAGCCTCAGATTCAGTCTCTCTTTTCTCACTGGCCACTCTTCACTTCCAGCCTTGGCTCTTTTCCCCACTCTGTCCTGTTTTTCTACTGTCTGATCGGCTGGATATGATTCTGCTCCGATGACAACATTTCCGTCATCTTCGATGTCCGTGCTAGGATCTAGTGCAGCAGGATCCCCTTCGACTCAAACCAGTGGATGATTCGCTTCCGTAGAAACACTCACAGCTTGGCCTGTCCACTCGTCTGAGTTTTTATTCTCAGTCAACTGTCTTTGATCAAGGGGAGCTGTTTCCCCTGAGGGTTCTAGAACTCTACGGGTGTGTGAGGTGTAGATCCATTTCGGCAAACCTCCACACTTCACAGCTGTACTGGGAACCAGAATCATCTGGTAGGGTCCGCGCCAATGTGCATCAAGGCAACTCTTCCTCATGTACTTTCTGACCAACACCCAGTCCCCCGGCCTAAAGTCATGCAGGAGTTCTCTCAAGGCGGGTGCAGTCACAGTCTCGACCGGGTGAAACACAGAATTAACCACATCAGCCAATCCCTTGTAATAATCAAGAACCAAATCATCAGTGATGTTTATTAATGCTGTTGCTGGCACTGCAGGCAAACGCATCGCCCTACCCATCAATGTCTTTTGGGGGGGATTGTCCTGTTCCCCTATCTGGAGTGCTACACAAACTAATCAGCACCAAGGGTAGCACATCTGGCCATTTCAAAGACGTCGACGAGCAAACCTTTGCTGCTCTCATCTTGATAGTCCCATTTATCTGCTTCACTAGGCCAGATGCCTTCGGTCTGTAACTACAATGCAGTCTCTGATCCACTTGTAAGGCAGCACACAACAGCTTCATGATCTCACTATGAAAGTGAGTTTCTCTGTCCAATTCCAATGAGGTCGGAAATCCGAACCGTGGGATAACCTATCACATCTTCTTGTTAGATACGCCTCTACCCAGCGTGAAAAGACACACACAACCAACAAAACATATCTCAGTCCATTGCACCTGGGCATTTCTATAAAGTTCAACTGCACAACTGCATCAGATTGAAAGGACCTCCTGACCTTCCAATGTGACTCAAAGCAACCACAGTCTTCTTTCCTGCATTCATCTGCTGGAACGTAACACACCTTTGACACACTGCCTCAGCATACACACGAAAACGTGGATTGAACCATGTCTGACGAAACACCCTCACCATAGCATCTCTTCCAAGATGCACTGCTCCATTTATATGCCTCACCATAGGCCTCAATAAGCTGTTAGGTAACACTGTTCTTTCATCTGTTGACACCCAAATGCCATCACCTCTTTTCTCAGGGCCTGCTCTGACCCACACTGCTTCTTCCTCTTCAGGAACCTCTTCTTGGAGTCTCTTAATCTCATTCCAGGTATCAGCTAGAGCCAACATCATGCTGAGCTCGGTCTTTTCTGTCCTCTCTCCCACATATTCTCCATTAAAAATACAAGCATGTATAGCACAAAAACAAGCCACTTCCGTCAGCATAGCGGTTCCCCTGGGTGACAAAATCCTCCCCCTTCCTGTGTGCTGCACATTTCACCACGCTATTTCCTTCAGTTTCTGTAATGCTTCTAACAGTTGTCTCACATATTCCCCATTCCGGACGGGAGATCCTGATGACATTAAGAACCCCCTCTGTGACCATAGCTGCCTGAAGATGAGAACTACTCCAAACCCATTCTGACTGTCTGTGAAGATTGTCACTCGGACTTGGTCAGAGATGAGACATGCACGTATCAGGGCAATAATTTCCGCTACTTGAGCAGAGTATACTCCTCGTAAACAAGCAGCTTCCACAACTCCAGAAATGGTACAACCAGCAAAAGCCACTCTCAAACAACCTTCATTGTATTTTAAACATGAGCCATCAACAAAAAGGACCAGATCAGATTCTGGTAAAGGTTCATAAACAATGTCGGGTCTGGATTTGGTAGAAATCTTCGTCACATCTAGGCAGTCATGCTCTTCACAATTAACTCTGGGCATAGAACTATGCTTCACTCACGGAGCATGCGTAGTTTGCACTACTACGCACTACGCATAATGCACATAGCACAGCGCATAAACTGTGCTACAACACCTGTGCTACAACACGTAGCATAGCAGCAATATCAACAATACCCACAAAGGCTTGGATAAAGCAATTTTACTTGCTAAAAAGCATATAACCAACTCACAAAAGTGAACTGTGAATGAAAATATTAGGCAATGAGAGAGGTGATGATTTTGGGGTCCCCCCTAACCTAGGGGGAGGACCAAGCAGATGCCTTGAACACAAAGAGCATATCATGCTGGTGAACGATTCAGTGGTGGTCCGTTCATCCAAGGACTACCACAAGCACAGTTATGGGCGAAAATACAATCCCAACCAAAGGCCCTGCAAAGCATTATGGGACGAGATTAGCAGTGGGCAGTGAATATTATAGTGTCCAATATCAAAATAATTCTACACAGAGCTGCAGTTCAACTAGTCGTTACTAGATGTCCCTCACGAGTCAAATGCAAAAGCATTGAAATTATTATTACATCAAGCTGCAGTTCCACTAGTCGTTACTAGATGTCCCTCACGAGTCAAATGCAAAAGCATTGAAACCCTTTCATGAAGCTTTTGCATTTGACTTGTGAGGGACATCTAGTAACGACGAGTGGAACTGCAGCTTGATGTAACAATAATTTCAATGCTTTTGCATTTGACTCGTGAGGGACATCTAGTAATGACTAGTTGAATTGCAGCTTTTTGTAGAATTATTTTGATATTGGATACTATAATATTCACTGCCCACTGCTAATCTTGTACCATAATGCTTTGCAGGGCCTTTGGTTGGGATTGTATTTTTGCCAATAACTGTGCTTGGGGTGGTCCTCAGAGGATGGGACCACTGCCAAATCGTTCAAGAAGATGTGCATTTTGTTTTCAAGGCATCTACTGGGTTCTCTTCGTGGTTAGGGAGGATCCCAAAATCATTAACTCTCTCACTGCGTGCTAATTTATCATTTTCACTTTTGTGAAATGATTATATGCATTTTAGCATATAAAGACAGAAATATGTATTTTATCATAATTTGCACTACGCAAGATGCTGTTTGCAATTATTGCTCAGAGCAGAGAAGCACACAGTGCTATCAGCTACGCACTACGCAGTTTGAGGAGTATCTGAATGTAGATCACACTGTACTCTGCGTAGCTACGTGTAGTGCTACTGCGCAAACTATGCCCAGGGTTACTCACAATCTTCTCCTTCACTAGGTGGGTCTGGCATCAACGTGGCAGGGTTTAACATAGAACATCTTTTCAAAGTAACATTTTCAGATGCCAGTATAACCTGCTCATACTTGTGAGCCTATTGTTAGTCAAGTACTGAATTTTGGTTCTTGTCATCAGGAGTTCCACTGAGTGCGGGACATCTGCGGTAAGGGGATAACCCATCACAATGCTTTCACATCTCTCAATGCTTACACCTGATTCAGCAACGGATCTGAGGCATCTGGGCAACGCAGAAGCCAGTGAATCTAAGGTGGCTGAAAAATAGGCCACTGGTCTACGGGCACCCCCATGTGTCTAAGTTAATACTGCACACCCCTATCTTTCGTGACAGAAAAGCGAAAACGCTTTATTATAATCAGGCATTCCCAGAGCTGGAGCACGACTTAAGCTTTCCCTTAGCTCCCGGAATGCCCTCAAACAATCGTCATCCCATGGTACCGGATCACTCACATCCTTTTGTGTTAATCTTTTTTTTTTTTTTGGAAACCTTTATTACAGATTTCAAGAGATATACAAGTATGGGCCTACAACCTTCAAGCCGGCCGCTAGTAGACAGTGAGACCATGAAACATATTCATAAACACAAGCAGCAAGCAGTAAAAAGTCCCACAGATCAAAAAACATTTGCGGCCACATTGCCCAAACATCCCAAATGGCGGTTTCCTTTTAAATGAAAAAACGAGAAACAAACCCACAAGGCGGCAAAAATCTAGGCAACAGTATATGCTCCCCTCGGGAGGGCTCTACCAACCTACAAGAATAAGAGGGGGGGAAGGGCAGGGGCAGAAACAAAGTGGTTACGGTAACACAGAATCAAGAGAATGTGCAGACTAGGGAGACAGGGCCGCCGCCAGGTCGGGCGTCAGTGGCGGGGTACAAATCCCGCCGCGGTAGGAGTTCCAGGGGCCCCACACCTTTACCCATTTCCCAGGCTTACCTCTCGCCACATACACAACCTTTTCTCGGAACATACACCAATCCATATTTTCTTTCCATACCGAAATCGTGGGTGACCTCTGGGAGCCCCACAATTGTGCTATGTCACGCTTGGCCACCATATATCCCAATGTCACCCACCACGTTTGCGCCACCGTATAATCAGTCGGCTCCCACACATTCAGCAGACACCTCCTAGCCTCGGGGAGCAGCGCAACATGCGTGACCGCTTGCAACACCTCATGCACACCACGCCAGAATCGAGTCACCTCCGGACATTCCCACAAAATGTGGAGGAAGGTCCCTAACATGCCACACCCACGCTTACACATCCCATCCACCACGTATCCCATGCGCATCAGGCCCGGTCCCGTAACGTAAACCCTGTGGAGTATTTTGAGCTGGACGAAACGAAGGCGGGCCGGTATGGCCACCTCTTTTGGGGAGGCCACCGCAGATACCCAATCCTCGTCGTCCAGCTCCAATCCATCAGCGACCCATGCCTCACGGAGGGCGGCAAGCAGTCCCGAGCGATCGTTGATGAGCTTTTTATAGATCAATGAGATAGTGCCATCCGGTACATGCCCATCTAGCACTCTATCCTCCAAGGGGGAGCACTCCGGGATGGACGCGACCTCCGGGAACACGGAAGACAACGCGTGGCGAACCTGTACATACCGGAAGTACTCCCTGTCATGCAACTGGTATTCCGCTTTCAGCACATCAAACGTTTTAAATCCCCCCTTCGTCCAAAGATCGCCCACCCTGCTAATGCCAATCGTGTCCCACTTCTCGAAGCCTTTCGTCGTCCACAAACAACCCAGTCGTTCAGAGGCATACAGTGGCGTCGCCCGGGTCAACCGATCTTTCCACCCCATCGCCGAGTTTGCCGCATGCCACACCCGTACCGCGACCCGTATCGGACCAGTCAAACGTGCGTCGAGCGATCTAGAGTAGAGCGCACGATTGTAGTCGCCACCCGGCAACAACAATTTGTCAATTTCAAAAGCCGGATTAAGGGTGGGCCCATAAAGCCCGTGGTTTATCGCAGCCAGCTGGGAGGCCCAGTAATAACGTTTGATGTCGGGGAGGGCGACCCCCCCATCGTACCACAGGAGCGTCAGCTTCACGAGGGCGATCCGCGGCCTCCCATCCCAAAACAGTTGGCGTTGCAGACCCTCCACCTCCCGAAAGTAACTAGCCGGAACGACATCCATCGTGTTTTGCAAGGCATATAAAAACCGTGGCAACGACATCATCTTAAACAGCGCCGCCCGGCCGAGCGGCGAGAGCGGCAAACGCCTCCAACGCGCCACATCCGCCTTCAAACGTTGGAGGGGGGGGAGTAGGTTCTGTGTGTATCGGGCCGCAGAGTCCAGGGTAATAAAAATACCCAGATACTTAAATCCCTGTTGAGCAACCTGGATAGGACAACCCCGCGGGAGGATAGGGGCCTCCCCTGAGAGGACATATACACAGGATTTAGCCCAGTTGATGACTAGGCCTGAGTTACGGCCAAAGGAATTCAGCACATCCACTAACACAATCAACGATTCACGCGGGGAAGCAAGATACAAAAGAATATCGTCCTCGTAGAGAGAGACTCGATCCTCATACTCAGGAGTCCATCGGAGACTACGAATCGAAGGGTGCCACCGCAGCCACTCCGCCAGGGGCTCCAAGGCGAGCGCAAAGAGGAGAGGCGACAGCGGGCAACCCTGTCGCGTGCCCCTACCCAATTCAAAAGGAGCCGACACTCTACCATTCACCACCACCTGGGCTAGCGGTCCGGAATACAACAATTTCACCCAGCCAATGAATCCCGGGCCAAACCCAAACTTCTCCAGCGTCGCCCAGATATATGGCCACTCAAGCGTGTCGAATGCCATAGTGGCGTCCAGGGACGCCAAAATGGCTGGCTCACGTATGAACGGAACCCTCGAGAGCACCTCATGCAGACGCCGCAGGTTAAGCGCGGTGTTGCGATGAGGGATAAAACCGGACTGGTCCTGATGGATCAGGTCGCACACCACGCTGACCAGCCGATTAGCCAGCACCTTGGCCAGAATTTTTTGGTTCCGCATTCAAAAGCGAAATGGGCCTGTAAGAAGTGACCCGATCACGCGGCCTCCCCTCCTTGTGAATAACCACAATAGTGGCTAGACGCTGGTCCAGCGGGAGGGAACCCGCCGCCCGGGCCGCGAGGAACATATCACGAAGATGCGGCGCCAATGTATCCGGCCGCAATTTGTACAATTCAATGGGAAGGCCATTAGGACCCATGGCCTTGCCAGAGGCGACTGAACGTATGGCCAGAGCAATCTCCTCAGACGTCGGAGTCGCGTCCATCAACGATTTATCCTCCTCCGAAAGGGAAGGCAACGCAATATCTTTAAGCAGGTCGCGGGAATCCTCTTCCGAGCGAGAAGATACCGGGGAATACACCCCGCGAAAATACTCTGCGAAGCAATCAACAATTTCACCCGGATCAGTAACATACTCACCCTTCACTCTCTCAACCAGCGGAACAACTCGACTCGCTCTCTCCTTTTTATCCAGCCACGCGATCAGTTTTCCAGCTTTATCACCCATATCATACAGTCGCCCCTGCTGCTCCCTACTCAGGCCCCTGGCCGCCTCGGTGACTAGGGCCTTGTAGTCCGCTTGTTTGATCCTGAGAGCATGCAGTTTGTCGTCCGTGACACCACAATCCAGGTCACCCTCCAATTCAATTATCTCAGACTCGATACGGGTCACCTCCTTCCGCTCACACCTCTTGGAGTGGGAAATGAGGGACAGGGCCTCCCCCCGGAGTACCGTTTTGAACGCCTCCCACAGAGAAACAGCAGACGACACTGATCCCACATTATCTCCAAAATATTGCTCAAGGGATTTAATCAAATCTGCGTGAATCGCGGGATTACGCAGGTACCAGGGGTTGATCGGGACCACCCTCCCCTCCATCCCGGGACAATATCAAAGTGCAACAAGAGAGGGGAGTGGTCTGAAATACCCCGAGCAAGATGCCGCCCCTCCCCGACCCTCCCCGCCTGTGCCGCTGGCATCAGAACATAATCAAGTCTCGAAAGACTACCATGAGCCCCGGAATGAAAGGTGTATTGTACTTGCGCAGGATGTTTTAGCCGCCAACAATCCACCAGACCCAGGGTATCTAAGAGGCCAGACAACCAAGTTTGGGCCCGGGGGAGATCCCTGGGTGGGTGACGATCCTCAGTTCCGGAGACCACAGCATTAAAATCCCCACCAACCACTAAGATACCCTCCGGCAGCCCAAGAAGAAGGCGCCCCAAATCAGCAAAAGTAGTCGTCTGCAACCCCGGCGGGACATAAACAGAAACCAAAACAACTACTTTACCCTCCCATCTACCCACCAGAGCCGTATATCGCCCCCTGTCATCATGGAGCACCTCGTCAACCTCCAACGGGAGCGAGGTTTTAACCATAATGCCCACACCCCTCGAACCAGAGGTGAAGCCCGAATGGGCCACAAGGCGATAGCCCCGCCTATTCATAGCACAGAAGGAGTTACCAATAAGGTGTGTTTCTTGCAAGAACACAATATCAGGTGAAATCCGTTTTAAGAACTGCAGGACCACCCCCCGTTTTATCCTGTCCCCCAGTCCGTTAACATTCCAGGAAAGAAGTCTCAGTCCCCTACCCCCCATCACAGCCAAAACCAATCTGTCCCCTCCCAGAGAGCACCTTGAATAGAACACAACAATATGTATGCCTTGTGGTACAAACAAACAATACCCAACCCCAACCCAACATTCCAAACAAAACTCCCCCCTCCCTGCACCCCTGCATGAGCCCCAACAGCCCCCCCAACTTGCAGTGTGCCTGTCGCCCCTGCATGAACTAAACTACAAAGACCCCCTAGAGGAGGAAAGAGAACCCCCTCGAGACACACCACAACCTCCACGGGAGGGGGAGCAAAGCACGACAGTCAAGAAACCCTGAGCACAGCCGAAAGGTGGCATCATCAGGAATTAGCCCCAGTATCAATACCGCTGGCCCGGTCCAGTGGGCACTCTCCTCCCGCGGCCCCAAACCCTCTCGATCATGTCCCCTAGGCAAAGTGTCCAACCAGTCCCCGGCCGTCTCCGGACGGTCAAAGAAATGAGAGCGACCCTCGGACTCCACACGCAGTCTGGCCGGGAAAAGCATGGCGTATTTCAAGTTCATATCTCGGAGCCGCCGCTTAACGCCCATGAAACCCAGCCTCTGCTTCTGGACCGCTTGAGTAAAGTCAGGATAGAAGTTCACCTCCACGTTCTCCAGCTTAAGCGGCCCCTGCACTCTAGAAGCTTGTAAGATCGCATCCCTGTCCCGAAAGTTGAAGATACGGGCAATAAGAGGCCGCGGGGGAGCTCCGACCTTCGGCTTGCCACCAGGAACTCTATGGGCCCTCTCCACCGCAAAGAATTTACTCAAACCTCGAGGCTGCAGACGATTAGAAATCAGATCCTCCACAAAGAGATCCGCCAACGAATCCTCCAATCCCTCTGGCACCCCGATAATGCGAACGTTGTTCCTCCGGGCCCGACTCTCGGAATCCTCCAGTCGCCGATCCGTGAGCGCACTAGCCTGCCGGAGCCGACGTACCTCCGTCTGGAGGGCCGCCACCTCAGTCGTGAGGCCCGACGCGGTGTGAGCCAAAGAATCCACCCTGTCATTTGTCTTGGAAAGATCTGCCCTGACAAGGTTAACATCGATGAGAACCGCGTCGAGTTTGTGCACCAGGGTATCAAATTGTTGACCCACCGAGGTCTTCATCTCCGCGATGGCGCCCATGATGTCCTGCAAAGTCAGATCTGTCGGCAAATCCGGGGCATCTGCGGGGCACTCAGGGGACTTATGCGACCCGCCGGGAGAACCCTTCGGCAGGGTATAGCGATCCATAATGTTGGCTTGAGTTGCAGCGCCACGCCGGGTCGATTTGGCCTTTGGCCTCTCGCCATCCTGCTTCGTCGCCATCGTCCTGTATCCCGTACACCCACGAGTCCTACCGCGGAGAGCGAACAGTCGAGGCCAAGGACCCCAGAGGTCGCCTCAGAAAGGCGGAGCAGGTCCCCGCAGGGCAGGCAGGGTCCCCCAGCGAGGCAACCACCACACACAGAAGGGCCGTGATCCCACTCGCGACAATGGCAAGAGGGCTCAAAAGCGAAAGTGAAAGTGTGGGGTACGCGACTCGCCAGGCTCGTCCCGCCGTTGTTGTTCACTTCTCCACTGGATCACCCCCCAACTCTAGTCCGGGGTCAGGAGAGGAGCAGGCCGCAAACTTCAATCGATGCCCAGCACGGCACACGGGGTCCGATTGAAATACGGAAAACGGGTACCACCTCGGCTCAGGTTCACCAACACAGTCCCCTCAACCGAATCAGGATGAAGACAGGATAAATGTAGGAGGTCGCGGAGGTCCTCGGGAGCCTCGCACCTACGCGGCCATCTTGGTTGCGCGCTAGGCTCCTCCCCCCCTTTTGTGTTAATCTTAACAAAGGTTTTGCCTGCAGAGAAAAGTTTGGAATCCACTGTCGACAATAGCCGACCATTGCCAAAAACATTCAGACTTCCTTCTGCATCTTTGGAGTACCCATTTGCGAAGTCACCTCTATGCGATCTGGTGACACCTTTCTTTTTCCATTTTCAATTTGATGCCCCAAATACTGGACCTCAGACAAACAGTATTGAAGTTTGCCTGGGGACACCTTGTGTCCATTCTCTGCCAGGTTGTTCAACAAAGCCACAGTATCTATCCTGCAAGCATCTTCCATCTCCGAAGTGACCAGAGGATCATCTATGTACCAGACGAGAACTGAATTCTGTGGCATTGTTAGACCCTTAAGATTCTTTTTCAGAATTTGATTGAAGATAGACAGACTTTATGTATACCCTTCTGGGATACAACACCATGTTAACACATGGTTCTCCAGCCGGAAATGAAATAAAAATTGGCTCTCCTCATGGAGGGGTATCGAGAAAAATGCCTGGCATAGGTCAATGACTGTAAAGCATTCAGCAGCACAATGTATTTGAAACAAGATTACAGCTGGATTTGTTACCACAGGACAACATGGAATTACAATCTCATTAACCCTTTGCAATTCCTGCATTATTCTATACTTGCCACTAGGTTTCTGCAACCCCATTATAGGTGAATTACTGGGGCTTCCTCTTATCTCCTTTAATATGCCTTGCGCAATCATAGATTCAATCACTGGTGTTATTCCCGCCACTGTCTCTTGTGTTAACTTATACTGTGGCGTCCTTGGGATTTCGGCATTTGGCTTAACCTGTATTTTTACTGGCTCAACTCCTTGAATCAGACCTATCCCTTCTCCTGTAAAATCCAACACTACAGGATTTACAGAGTCCCTCAAATCCATCGGTAATTCCTGTTTTTGTCAGTATGATGAACATTTCTACACACAAATTCTGACTTGCCACCTTAAAGGCTGCATCGTCATCGCAGGTCTGCAATTCAACCCCCCTTGGAGTACATTAGATGGTACAATTTAATTTGCACAAGATGTCATGTCCTAATAGACAAACTGGACTCGAATCACACACTACAAATTAGTGTTGGTGCTGGAAGGTTCCTATTCTCACAGGTACCTCATTGGTGAGAGGGCTGGTCATCTTCTGATTGGTGACTCCTACCACTTGCATTGATTGTCCAGAAAGTGACAAATTGGGGACTACTGCTGACTTTACAGTAGATCGGGCTGCGCCAGTGTCAATTAGAAACATAATTGGATGACCATTGACATCAACCTCCACAAATGGTCCCCTCTTATCTAACTCTAAGACTGTTCCTAAGGTGCAGTCCTCCTCCCTCCTTGTGATATATTCTGATCATAAGTGTCAGTCAATTTAATAGAGGGCATTTGCTGATACACATAATTTCCTGCAGCAATCTTTGGGGGTTAGGGTACCTGCACCTGAGGTTCTAAACCTCCCCCATATATGGACCTAGGTCTAGTCACGGTGTTCAGTCCGTCAGATACCTGCACAGTTTCCTCACTTTTCATTTGATTGGCAGGGTTTGAGCGACACTCACGCTTCCAATGCCCGATTTTGTGACAATAATGACAGGCAGTGTTTCACCTTGGGTTAACTCATTCTGTTCCTGTGTCCATTCCTTGTCCTCTTCCCTGCCCTGGGGGAATGTCATGTTTTTCCCCATTCCTTGACCACTCCCTTGCCGTTGACCCATTGTACCTCCGTGTTCCTGCACTAGGTGTGGTCTTTCGGCATTCCTCAGCTGTACCATCATCAACTTATCCTTCATTTTCTTATGTGTTGACTCTACCTGAACACTGCAGTACTTGGCATAATGCAGAATTTTGTCCACAGACTTATTCTGCCAATATATCAAATGTTTCTGAATCATCAAGCTTATTTCAGCCCTCAATCCCAACACAAACTTCGAAACAAACTGTCCCATATCTTTTTGTTCAAGGGCATCTAGACCACTGTGCTGTTTAAAAGCCAATAAGAGTCTCTCAAAATAATCATGCACTGACTTTTTCGGCTCTTGGGTGGTACGATCAATCTTGAGGCAATCAAGAGTCCGAGGGGCTACCTTGGACTGGAGCCATGGAATTGCCTGTTTGTACCTTTTCATCACCTCAGCGAAAGGTCCATGAGTTATGGGATCCCTAGCTGGTTCTGAAGCGGGCCACTCAATTTTGCATGCTGCCTACAAATCCCCCAGAACCACGATGTCAAATAAGGTATTCAAATCTATCCACAGGACCTTGGAAATCTTTACAAATTGATCAATCTGTTTGTACCACTCTGCAGGCTTTTCCCTCAGTAGAGGGAAATCATTTGTAAAAGAGGCCAAATCACCCCTGCTCCAAGGCACATGAACATACCCTCAATTCTGTACTTCCCATAACAGGAAGTTTCCTACTCTCTCGGTCTCCCCTCCAGGAGGCGGAGTGTCTCCTATTCCTTTCTTGACTTCTCCATCTCTCTTCCATCCCTTCATCTTGGATGCTGGGCCAGCCTTCGCCTTTCATAACTCTGACTCCTCAATCGACTTTCCATTCCAACATTCAAGTCACCAGGTCGTCATCTAAATGCCTCCTGTTTCAGCCCTCCCGTACTGGTGGAATAGGGTACTAGTCTCCAAAGGCCCCACTGGTGTGCTCGTTCCCATTTAAGACTTCCTCCTGAGATAGTGTCCTCACTCATTTTATATTGACCCCCACTCTCTCCCGTACTCGCATTGTATATCGAAACTACAGGTCCAATGGTTACCGGCACCGTAAGGGCTTCTGGTAACCGTATGTCGCAATTATTTCCCCTCATCTCAGTATTCCCTGCTTCTGATCCTAGTGAAATTCTTCCAACCACTCTCAAACTTACACCTGTTGGGGCAGATCCCACTCCATCTAGGCTACCCTCTGCCAATCCTTGCCTTCCCTCCTCTGACTGAGGATTGTAAGGTGGAGGGCGCTATGTCAAAAATCTATCTAATAAGCTATCATCCTTGTCAATGTCATCTTCTGTATTTCCTGTCCATGCTCTAGCTCCCTGTAGTAACAACGGATACAGCCTCTCTCCTTCTATAGTATCTACTCTCCATTTCTTCAACTTAGCATCCCATCTGGCATCCTGATACTTCATTGCTTTCTGCATCCTTCCCTGAGAATTTTCTCTTCGCCTAGCTTGTGCTGCCCACATCCATGCATCTAATGCCTCAAATTGTGTGGGTGTAGGCGGGGGTTTTAATGAAGACATCACCCCTCTCAATTGACAACACATCCAATCAAAATGACCCAATTCTTCTTCCTTTTCTGTAATCTTATGCCAATTTTGAAGCCACACTATGGTATGCAATTACATTTGTTGCCGTATAATGTGCCGGGGTATCCTCTGGCGGGGCTTCTTCCCAACCCGAGTCACTACACCTGAATCTCCCCTACATAGGTCTCGCAATACCTTAAAACGTCTCATTTTTTAACTCAATTGTTACAAAACACAATTTTCTTCTTTCCAAACTTTTGCCGAGAACCCTCCAATCCCCGCGCAGCATTACATCAACACGCCTATCACAGCGCGGCACTCTCTGACATCACCGTTCCTTCTCTGCAGCGGTTCACCCTCCTTCACAATTTCACCTCGTACATTGGCTCTCACATTCACACAGCCAAGTAACTGATTACCCAAAAAGCTACTAAACCAAGTAACTACCTATCAGGCAGCCACAGTCACTCACAGTTACATAAAACCAAATAATTGTCTGTCGTCTAAAAGATCGATAGTATACATCCACTCAAGAACCCTTTCATTCCGTGATCCATGACCTGTGTCGGTATTATACCTTTACTCCCTGGTCATTACTTCGTATTACCATTACTACACATATTTTAGTTTGCAGATGCCATTACTTAGCATGCATTTACTTAGCATGCGTTTACTAAGCATGTTCCATTACTTAGCATGCACTTACTACGCATAATGGAGTTACTGTGCAAATTAAAGTTTTGGGGTACAGGGGTATTTTTAGGGGTCAGAGTGGGTTAGGGTTTTGGGGTTACGGGGTATTTTTAGGGTGCATTTAAGGTTTTGGGGTGCTCTGGTATTTTTGGGGTTCAGGGTGCGTTTAGGTTTTGGTGTGCTGGGGTAATTTTAGGGGTCGGGTTGGTTAGGGTTTTGAGATGTGGGGGGTAATTTTTGGGTTCCGGGTGCGTTTAGGTTTTGGGGTACTAGGGTATTTTTAGGGGTCAGGGTGCGTTAGGGTTTTGGGGTACATGGGGTATTTTGAGCGTTCAGGGTGTGTTTAAGGTTTTGGGGTTCTGGGGTATTTTTGGGGTTCAGGGTGCATTTAGGTTTTGGGGTACAGGGATATTTTTAGGGGTCAGGGTGGGTTAGGGTTTTGGGGTGTTGGGGGTATTTTTAGGGTTCAGGGTGCATTTAAGGTTTAAATACCTGCGGAGTAACGGTATGCTAAGTAACATCATATATTTCCTGTGTCAGTCACGCGAATCACTGTAGTTCACCCCTGTCCTGAGGTTTTCCACACGCGACTCTATGAAATCCACTGACACAAAGTTCCCTACCTCAAGTGAGCCATTGAAAGCGCTCCACGACACCCACATTATTGATCAGACGATTACAGTACAAAACTATCTCAGAATCTTGGACTTCTCTTGAGTCCATTTTTCAAAAACCTCCTGATCCGTACGTGTTCAGACCAGTAAACCAATAAACTCAGGTTCACTTGACTATCATTCCAACTCCGCAAGACATCACAGAATCAATTTACCGCAATATAACATACACACAATTCATACTCACGCTACCGCTGTCTCCGCCACACAATCAGCTTCCGCCGATCTCCAGCAACACCCGCCGTCCTCTGCTCTCGGTCATGGGATCTCATTTGGGCTCTGTAAGTCTAATCCTGTTCTAGATTTTCTAAAATCTCCCCTCATTTCTGGAGGCAACCATCCTTGTTTGCTACCAATTGATGGGGCCGAATTCCGTATCTTAATTTTGCCTAGGGTTGTCTGGTCGATGGTCTTTGTTGCCTGCTAGGAAGTGTGGAGGGAAGAAAACAATGTATAAGTTATCCTTTCCCCTCCCCAATGTCCAAAACAAAATCGATTCCGAATTCAGGTTTTGGTTAATTTATTACAAAGCCTGAAACAACAGAATATAGACACACCTCAGAATCAAGGTGTAAAGATACATAAAAACTAATACAGAGCCCAATATACGAATATAGTTCATACGGCACAATAGGCACAGAACAATGAATTCCAAAATCAGAACACAGCTGAATATAGACACCGTGTCCAAATCCCTTTTGATTTGCATTTCCAAATTACAGAATAATCTGTCCAACTCTACTTCTAAAGTGGCGTCCCTGCCTAATTTCCCAGAAGGATTTCCCAAAAGGTGTCAGCACGTGTTGAATTCCTAAGAAGTACACTCACATCAAATGGGTCAGCAGTATAAAGCCACAGAGCTCGTTCTAAGATGCTTTTCCTCCTCAGTCAAAAGCAGACGTCCTGATAATCTGTCGCTATGCCTAATACAATAAGACAAAGTTACACCCTAACGGGTCACATGGTACATTATTCCGTGAACACCTTCTATAGTAATTTTCCACAAAGTCCAATTGATTTCACAGCCTTCTCTGTCGACCTTGGTTCCCAAGTTTCACCAGGCATGGAAGGTGTCCTCCCTTCTCTTTGTCTGAGCTCTGCAAATGCATTCCATTCCTCCAGTTTATCTCCTCAAATCTAAAATAACAACATCAAATTCCTGCACCTGCAGTAGGGGTGAAAAGAAAACTTTCTACAGGCATTAATTTTAATTAGCTCCTGACCTAAGAGCAAACGAGGAGAAATGAAACCTTTGAGAAAAACGAAAGTTAGGCCTAAAATTCGGGCTAACCTAAGAACGTCCTTTAATGTGCACTCGTTATACAAGTCTTTATATGAATCTTATAACAGTAAATACATTTGGTATACCCAGTAATCAGCCATGATTCATTTTTGTGTTTTTATGTTCTGTGATCTGCCTTCCCCCTCAGCTCCTGACAGGCATTGTGACATCAGAACTCAACGGCAGTACGTTATTACAGATGAGCAGCTATGTAATTTCTTTAATACAGGCGACTAATGAACTCACAACCAACCTGTAATAAGGAAATTAGAGACAGTCCTTTTTGCAAGGATGGCAGGCTCCCATGTAATATTGTTTGAACTAGTTTTCAGAGAGGTATTTTAATAATTGATATAACTTGGCACTGACATTATCTCTTTATATCGTGAATGGTTGATGGACCAACATGCCTTTCATTTCTTTATTAAAGTTATCATAAGATGGAGTCTTTCAGCTGGCTGGTGGGATGGCGTTCCAGACCCTGCAAAAGAGGATTTTGCAAGTGCATTTATCCATATGTGTTTATGTAGCTATTCTGTCTTGCAAACAGTGATACCGTCAAATCTCCAGCTTCACTCACAACATTTTGTATCATCACCCACTGTCTATTGGCTCTCTCTGCAATAGGCAGAAGCCAGCTCTTTGGTTTTAAAACAGAAGGTCTCCATACCCACAAAACGTGCACTTTGCCATGAGGGACTCAATGTTTAGGTTTTGCCGGCACAGAGCTGTGAAATCTCTTGTAATCAAATATAAGTCCTAAAAGGAGCTTCTAGCATGCCCTTACTTTTCATTTGGTCGTGTGCTTGCCTCTTGGTTTTCCTTTTTAGGTTTCGCCTGCATCATCGCTTGCGAGGTGTTTGTGAAATCTCTTGTATTTAATATATCTAAAAATCTGGCTCTTATCAGTTCCCATTGCCTAATTACTGTGTTCATTCACTTTGTGTGAAACTTTCTCTTTTGTTAACTTCCGCTATCTTCACGCATTTATGATACTTCTACTAAAGATGTTCACACTGTTGAATCCTCCATCATTGTCAAGATTAAATCTCTTCCCACGGAAAAGGCAGACAGCTTGTAACAGTATGCTGGAATGCTTGTATTTCATTACTTAGTTGTGTAAAGCAGGTGCTTGAGCCTTAGTACATTTGTGGCATTTCCTATTCATGCATCAGTACCTTTCTTTGTACTTTGTAGTCATTATCGGATTGATTTTTTTCAACTTAATCTATTTGGCCATTATGATCAAATTCTAAATGTTCTAATAAACATTGTGCATTAAAAATAAAGTTAATGTACAAGAGCTATGCTATATTTTACTACTAAACAGGCAGCCACAAGTACAGTTACCTTGCAGACAACAGGGTTATGATCTGAATTGTGCAGCAGATACGTTGGCACCGGGCCAAAAGGTTATTATACCTCCACTAAACACCAAATATTGCTATATTTTACTACTAAACAGGTAGTCACTAGCGCAGTTATCTTGCAGGCAACGGTCATTATTTGAATGGTGCAGCAGGTGCAGTGGCACCGGGTCCAACAGTTGTTAGAACTTCTCTAAACACTTAATTTTGATATATTTTACAACTAAACAGGCAGTCATAAGTGCAGTTGTCTAGCAAGCAGTAGGGTCATGATTTCAATAGTTCAGCAGGTGTAGTGGCACTAGGCACCTCACCAAACAGCTAAAATTGCTATATTTTATTCCTAAACAGGCAACCACAAGTGCAGTTAACTTGCAGACAGCAGCGTCATGATTTGAATGGTGCAGCAGGTGCAGTAGCACTGGGCCCAAACGTTGTCAGAAATCCTCCAAACACATATTGCTATATTTGACTACTAAACAGGCAGTCACCATTGCAGTTACCTTGCAGTTAAAATTGACTTGATTTGAATGGTGAAGCAGGTGCAGTGGCTCTGGAGTCAAAAGCTCAAGTGATCCCAATAAACACAGATTATTGCTAAATTTTACAACTAAACAAGACAGTCACAAGTGCATTTATCTAACAGGCAATAGGGTCATGTTTTGAATGGTGCAGCAGGTGCAGTAGCAACAGGACCAAAAGTTCTCGGCACCCCACTAAACACCTAATATTGCTATGTTTTACTACCAATCAGCCAGTCGCAGGTGCAGATACCTTGCAGACAACAGGGTCATGATTTGAATGGTGCAGCAGGTTCAGTGGAACCGATCCCAAAAGTTGTCAAAACTCCTCTAAACACCCAATATTGCTATTAGTCAATCACTGTACTGTTTTAAAGGAATTATACTGTCCTATTTTAATTATTTGTTTTTGCGACTTTGCACTTGTGAATTTTGCACTTCCTGCCTTCCTGGGGGGAATCCTTAACGGCAGCCATTTTTAGAAGGGGCCACGTTTTTGTCAGCGCTCTAGTCTCGCGCGCCGCCCGGACTCATTTCCTATTTAAATGAGCAAAGAGCGGACGCGCGCAGCGGGCGCGCCGGTGGCGCGCCAAAGGCAAGCCCGTCTGCGCCCGTCCGCGTCCTTCCGGGACCTGGGCCCATTTCCCCTGTCCATTTTTCACCTTTGAAGCCTGGCGTATTAAAGTATACTTCTGCACAACTTATTATGTACCGTCCCTGTGTTGATCTAAGCTGTAGCACTCTCTCGGACTGTGACATAGCTTTTTGTTGTCCGGGCTGCAGCTTCTTGTTAGATAAATCACTTTTAATGAGCAGTCGGGATAAGACCACTTTTAGTGCTTTTTATGAATGTCCTAAAAAGCCCATGTTATTGGTGGAAACGGATACTGCTATAAAATCTTATTCTTTTTGGAATATGAACTGCCGCTCAATGGTAAAGCATAAACTGGACATCTATGACTTCCTTATAAATGAGCGCCCTGATGCGATGTTTCTCACTGAAACTTGGCTGCATTCTAGCTCCGGTCCTGATGTAGCTGTAGCATTACCAGAGAACTATGCTATAGCTAGAAGTGACAGGGAAAACGGGAGAGGAGGCGGAATTGCAATATTCTATGAGAAGTCCTATCAATGCAAATTCGAGGTATTAACTATCCCTAACTCGGAAGCAGCATTTTAAAAAATTTTACTGTCTCCCAATACCACATTTTCTGGTATCCTTGTTTATCGCCCTCCTGGCTTCCCTAATTCTTGGGCTCAACTTCTCCCTGAATTAATTGCACCTTATCTTCTTAAGGCATCTAATTTTACAATATTAGGTGATTTTAATTTGCACCTTGAAAACTCCAATTGCACTATTAGTAGTACCTTAATTACAGACTTAGCTGCCCTAAATCTTCTACTCAGAAATAGTGGCCCTACGCATGTTGCAGGTCACTTGTTAGATCCTATATTTTCTAACGTACCTAATACCCTTTGTAACCCTGCTTTTCCTTTCTGCTGGTCAGATCATTTTGCTCAAAAGTTTCAGTGTATCTTTCCTAAGCCCCCTCCTTCCGACCCGTGGAGTGAGCCACATAGTATCCGGAATTGGAGCAAATTGGACTTTGAATTTTTTAATAGGACTCTTAATCAAAATGTACCCTCTATCCCTGATGTTTCTACTCAATCGTCTAATATGATACATGAATGGATTCTTAACTCAGTTGAACATTGCCTTCCGCTAACTATAAAAAAAACTTTTAATCATCGCTCTCCGGCTCCTTGGTTTACAGATGAGCTAAAAACAGAAAAATCCAAATGTAAGGCTCTTGAAAGGAACTGGAGGAGAAATTACTCACTGGATTCCAAGCTAAATTATAAACTAGCCTTAAAACACTATCATGATCACTGCAAATTGGCCAGGAAGACCTACGTATCCCAGACCATTTCTAACACTGGTAACTGCCCTCGTACACTGTTTAGTACAGTAAAAAAAACTGGCGGGCTCAAATACGCAGGCATGTCCACCTGCTCTTGATGATCAACAGTGCGATAATTTGGCAAATTATTTTGTGGACAAAGTCGAATTAATCTATTCTGCTCTACAAAATACCCAGACTGCAGGTTTCAGTCCTTCTTCTTGTGGGCCAGAGCCTGATCATATGACTTGCAGTCCTATGTTTTTGGAAGCCTGGTCATATCTCGACTTTACTTCTTTTAGTAAAATTCTAAATGGAATCAAATCGGGATCTCCCCGTGACCTGCTCCCAGTTTCTGTGCTGCAGCAGTTGGATTCTTCTTCTTTGTCACTTATTAGGCAACTGCTGAACGCTTCTCTTCAAGAGGCTGTGGTACCATCTGAGTGGAAGCATGCGATGGTGCTTCCTCTTTTGAAAAAGATCGGAGCTGATCCTTCGCAGCTATCCAATTTTAGACCCATTTCTCTGCTTCCCATCTACTCCAAAATACTGGAAAGACATATTAATCACCAACTCACATTGTTTGTTGATTCTGCCAATCTTCTTCATCCTTCTCAATTGGGCTTCCGGGCTGGTTTCTCCACGGAGTCGACACTGCTCGGAGTCTCAGAAAAGCTGCGACAGCATTTGGATGTAGGGGACACCGTAGCTCTCATCCTACTTGATTTGAGCGCTGCTTTCGATACGTTGTCCCATGCTGTGCTCCTAAAAACTTCACAGGAATCAGGTATCACTGGCACTGCTCTTGATTGGCTTTCTTCCTGTCTTACAAATCGGACATTTCAAGTCTTTTCTTCCAAGGCTATGTCCAGAATCTATCCTTCTTCGCATGGCGTGCCTCAGGGCTCCATATTGAGCCCTATTCTTTTTAATCTTTATGTTAAACTTCTGGCGAACATAGCAGAAGAATCAGGCCTTTATTTGTTTTCCTATGCGGATGATACTCAGATTGTTTTTTCTCTTTCCTCTGGACAATGCCATGGCTCATCTGATCTTCAGATGGGTTTAAGGAATATTGCTCTGTGGATGCAGAGCAATTTCCTTAAGCTCAATGGCGACAAGACGGAGCTCATCATCTTAGGGAAAAACAAGGATCTCTGGGGTCCCTTACATTGGCCATGTGAAATGGGAGCCCCGCCTCAGCCCTCTAAATGTGTTTGTAATCTGGGGGTTCTGATTGATGACGACCTATCCATGAGGCAACAGGTGATAAAAGTAGCTGCCACATGCTTCACCATCTTAAAATGGTTAAAAAAAATTATGTGGATGCTTCCTACGTCCTCTCAAAAAACTGTTGTACAGGCCCACGTGACCTCGTGATTGGATTATTGCAATGTCTTGTATTTAGGTGTTAACAAGGATGTTACCCGGAAATTACAAGTGGTGCAAAATTCTGCTGCCAGGTTGCTATGTTCGTTGTCCAAGCAGTCTGCTACTTCAAGTGCTCTGCACAACTTGCACTGGCTTAAGATTGGTAGCAGAGTGAAGTTTAAAGCATTGTGCTACATGCACAAAATTAAATCGGGTACCTCCCCTAAATATCTTCAAAGTCTAGTACGCCCAAATCTGCCTTCGCGTGTGCTTCGATCTGCAACTCAGGGTAAATATATGGTGCCCACTATTAAGCTGAAAAGAATGGGTGGCCGCTCTTTTACCTACCTTGGACCTGTACTTTGGAACTCTCTTCCAATAACACTCCGGACTGAGCCATCTTTTTGTCCTTTCGCAGATTTCTTAAGACTTGGCTGTTTGACCAATAACCAGCTTTCTTTATTGGCTTCTAGCGCTTAAACTCGTCTGTTTCTTTCCCTGTCAGTCCTCAGCGCTGGGAAACCCTTGGTGGGTAGCTGTGCGCTTTATAAAAATATTATAACATAACATAACATAACATTATATCAATTAATTCCATTATTTTCTGCTCAGCAAGCTAAAGCTTACAACAAAAAACAGATTATTAATAATCACAAAGGCAAAACCTTATGCATTCACCAATGCTTGTTTCTTTTACCTACCTCAGAAGGTTGTGTACTTTTTTTATCTCCAAAATATGCATAGTTCACTGTTTTCTCCATTTGTGATTTTTTTTTAAAATACTGCCGATTTAGTTTTGCCGATTTAAAGTTATTAGTTGAATTGCAAGATACTTTTCAAAACACTGTGAGATATTTTCATTCCATTAAAGAATAGTCAACCAGGAAAATGAACATCTGCTTGCTGTTTATGAGCTTCTCTGTGCACAATGGCTTTGGGGAGAATATCAACAGTTTTTTTGCAAAGTATGTTTAAGCAGAGCAATTTTTTTAGAGTTAAAATAAGAACATATGTAACATAATTAATTTCAAGAATCTTGAATTTCAGGTGCATGTAGAAAAGCAAACACAACCTCCAAAATTGTATACAGATCTTTGCAAATGTTGCAAAAAAAAAATCTTCACACAGACCTACGATTCTTGCCTCCCAACCCCCTTTCTCTCTTTTTCTACTTCCTTCTTTTCTTTTTCCTCTGCTTGTGCTTCTCCTCTTCCTTTCTCTCTTTTGTCTCCTTCTCTTTTTTCTTATTTCCCCTCTTTCTTTTCTTTAAAAATATTTATCGGACCCACCCAATCTCCCGTCCGTTTGCTGCTTTATGTCTCTCCTCAAAATACCATTATTTGCATTCTCTACTATAATGTTTCAGTTTATATTTTAGAACACATAGGCATATTAATAGGGATGTTCCTTCTGTTCTCTCACTCGCCACTTTTTTCCTCTAGGGCGGGATATATGTATTCCAGCTCTTTGATTACTATGCCGCCAGTGGAATGTGTCTCCTGTTTGTTGCAATTTTTCAAAGCATCTGCATTGGCTGGGTGTATGGTAAGTGATAAAAGAACTGATAAGTAAGAGCATTTCATATTTGGACGGCTGCATTCCCCTTCTATGAAATTATTTTGGGACATACATCACAATGTGGCTATTGCGCACTCCCAAGTAATGGGCCGCTTTGGGCATGCCATTACCAGGTAAACAGAAGGCAGTGATCAGTCTGGTTAGGAGACAAGGACAGCATTATGGCTATCTCCTCCTTAGACCGTTCTACTGAAAGAAATTCCTGTCAGCGTTTTGCCCTGATAAAGATTTTCATCAAGGAGTAAATTTATTGAAAATCACCTAATCAAAACTTTCCTTCAAGAAAAATGAAAATAAGAGACACGCTAAAACAACTGGATAGAATGCAAGGCAGAGGTTTATCCACTGGTTAGAAAACCTTTGACAGGAGCACTTTCATCCATCATATCCTAGTAGCACCCAAATTGGACCTATATACGTATCATTTTTATGACAAGAATGTTGTTGCCTGAGGTAGACAAGCTTGGGTCATATTTATGATGGTCAGCAGTTTACCAGATAGAAAAATAACCTCCTCAAACCAGATGATGGCGAGAGTATTGCTGAGGAAGACTTCTTTTCCAACTCTCTTTTCCACTATGAAATGTGTATATTTTAAGCATTCATCTTTTCTTGTTTTATTCATTTTTTACATTTTTTTTTTTACTATGATGCCAACTTAGAGCCAGAGGTATGTTAAATTCAAAGAACATAGGGGCATATCAGCAACAACCGGCGATAATTATCACTAAGCGCACTTAGCGCTAGGATAATTATCGCCGGCTAACGTGGATTTTTATCGCTGAGATAGTGTGCTATTAGCAACACTTATCTCAAAAGCGATAAAAATCCTAGCACTAACTGCCTAACGTGAGATTGTCACTGGAAACCCAGCGATAATCTCACAAAATGTGGCGTTAGCTTGTTGATAGGGCCTCATAAACTTATCCATGATATCCACCTTCCATAGGATATCATGGCTAAGTCAGTCCTGAAGCAGGCGTAAGGAAAGTAGCGATAACAGGGGTTATCGCTACTTTTCTTGCCCCTATGCTTCATAGCGTGGGGCTTGATGATAGGAGCAATGTCGCTTAGCGACATTTCTCCTGTCATGTCAGGTCAGGAACGCCCACTTTGCATCTCATTAGAGATGAAAAGCTGGGCGTTAGGAATTTGTACGCTAATGCAAGGTTTCATGCGTTAGCGTGACCTTCCTCATTAGGCGATAAAATTATCACCGCTTTTCGGATGAAAACAGCCGCAAAAGCGGCGAGAAGTTTCTATCGCCGCCTTGTAGATATGCCCCCAAATAATGGAGAGGGAGACGCCCATTGCACAGATGAGAAAGACAATATAAATGTACCATAAATACATATACATGACAATGAATCTGTTTATTAGGATCATCACAAAGGAAAGTCACAGCGTACCTTATTAGTGAAGAAGAAGTTAAGGGTGACCCCACCACTGGACGGCAGCATACGTTAGAGCAGCTCTGAAGGATACTTCTGTATACTAGAAAAAAGATTATGCATGCCCTGCACAACCTTCTGACATGCCTGGCGCTCACCGCTTCTTCCATCTGTTTGACCGTGTTTGGGAGATTCAGGGTCCCTAATCGCTTAGCAGCCAGTCCTGTGCTTGCAATTTTTTTGTTCTCTTTCTCATAAAATAAATATGCTTCCTTATTTTTTTCCAGGTGCTGACAAATTCTATCTCAATATTGAACATATGATTGGCTACCGGCCATTGCCGGTGATGAAGTACTGCTGGCGGTTTGTGACTCCTGCTCTGTGCTTGGTAAGTTCTTAGGGGGGTAATAAAAGAGGGGAGGCTGATGCAGTTTCAAAGGAGAAACAGTGAAGCACTAGTGTTTTGGGCTCAGGGAGAAATTTGAACCAAGCTAAACTGGGTGCTGTGGTCTTGCTGAAGGTAATCAAAGTTGGTGGTCATTCTGTGGAAGTGCAAGATTTCTATGATAAAAATGGCATCAACGTTATGAGTTGTGGTGACGTCTTCAATGTCTGCTGAGAGGCAGATTATGGTGTAAGAATCGATCAGAATGAAGTGAAGTCTACCTTTAGATTGCTTGCTATATGATGTGTAGAGTGGAATGTTGATGACGCTTCCTGAGTTGGACACATGGCAGATTGAGTCATTAGAGTGTTTGCATGTGGGCGAAAAGGAGATGGTAATTGTGCACACAGTTCTATGGTAAGTGGTAGTGTAAGGTCGGAGAGTATTGGGCGCAAAGCTAAGCCCAGGAGGGACTATGTCTCCCCTCTGCAACATCTTGTGGGGTCTGCAGAAATATGATTCACTCTATTAACTGGTGACTGATGGTGCATTAGGAGAGCTTCATCCACTGCCTGGAACTGAAGCCAACATAGACCAATTTGCAATGTGTTACAATCTGTTACAGGAAGACGATCACATCACTTCCCATTATAAAAGTACTTAAATGCCTCTTAACCTTTGTAATCAGTGCATGGAAATATGTTTTGTAAAATGAGACACATAAGGGTACTGTTTATTATTCTTGATGTTCCAATATTGAAACTCTGCTAATGTCATTGAATTTCCACATTTGCACATCCAGGGGTGGAGGGTATGGTTTGTGGATGTATGTGGGTAGGTCCACCTGGAAAATTTGCGAGCATCTACAAACCTGTTACTTTGTGAGTAGTAACTAATGATTTGCAGGTAGATGTCTTCCTCTTAAATACATAGATTTATTTCTGGAAAAGACCAGAGCAAGCATATTTCCCAGATAGGACTGAGGGCACAAGTTATTATATTATTTTCATGGATTTTCATTACTACTCCAGGAAATCTTTGAACATTCCATGAATATCAGACGATGGCTTCAAACCTAGGATTAATACTACCAGACAAAATGTGCCTTATTTTTGTTATTTGGAATTGTTATTGTTAATATAACTATTTTTCAGTGGCGGCTAGTGACCTTTAAAGTTGAGACGTGTAATCCTTCATTCAAAATCTAGTGAGCAAACTTGAGACTTTTTCCTTGAGGGTTTTAGGGGCTCGGTTACATTCAGTCTTCCTCTCTCACTCATTCTCACTTAGTCTCATACACGTATAATTATTTGCACTTGGACTAATTTTTACTTAATCTGACTCTCTTACTCGTACTGATTCACACAGTCTTACTCATTCTCACTATGTCACACTTAGTCTCATTCATTCTAACTTAGTCTCACTCAGTGCACACATTCTGATTCACACTGCGAATGAGAGTACAAATGGATCTAAGCGAACCCCCAGAACCTTCTGAGAAGAAGTCAGGCTCACTCACTGGATTGCCAGCCAAGGAATATGCCTCACCACTATTAAAGGTCTCCAGCCATCACTGATCATTATGGACATTGAGATATTCAAACACTCAACATTTCTTCCAAGTAACACTGACTAAGTACTTGGGAAGATGTCCAAGCCACGGATAGATTAGCTTGTCCCCTTGATGATGCACTGTCCTCCCTCTACTCACGGTTTCTCTGTCACACACAACAGCACAGAAGTGAAGCCTGAGAAGAGGCTTTACTCATTGCATAATAACACTCACTTTTACTCACTCTAGCCCACTCAGTCTTACTGACTCACATGGTCTCACTAATTTTCACTCTGACCAACACATTCACAGTCAGTCTCATTCACTAACTCTCATTCGCACTCACTTTTACTTACTCTAACACAATCAATCTTATTCGGTCTTATTGAGTCACATAGTCTCACTCAGTTTCACTTAATCTCACCTAGTCACACTCATTCTCACTCACTAATAATCACTCAATCTCAGTGTGACTCACTCATTCTCACTTAATCTCACTCTGACTCACTCAGTCTAATTGATTCACTCAGACCCACTCATTCCTATTTATTCAATCTCACTCTGACTCATTCAGTCTCACTATGACTCACTAAGTCTCACTCAGACTCATCTGGGCACTTAGTATCACTCATCCTCAGTCTGTAGTGCCCCTTCTCAATCAGTCTCACTTAGCCTCATTCCTTTATACTCATTCTGACTCACTCACTCTTATTCTAAACCACTCAGCCTCACTTAGTCTCAGTCTCACTCACTATCACTCTGACTCAGCCTCAATGATTGTGACGGGTATGATCAGACGTGAGTCCCGTGCTCTCCATGCCACTGGAATAAAGCTATCCTGGCTGAAGAGGGGTGAAACCCCGAAACCGGTCCTAGGATGCTTGTTTCCAGTCCAGGGAGAACCTGGCCTGGCAGTTCGGGCTGGACTGTTCCCATGAGGCACAGAGTCAAGACTGATTTGCATATGGCTGGGTTCAAACTGGAATGGCATGGTGAGCACAAAAACGATGGATTTAGGCCCAGATCTCTGTACTGGGGTGAATGTATGACATTGTTCTGCATTCTGTCCATCATTTGTTGTTTTTGCATTTGTCACCCCGAGTGGGACGAGTATGCTCAGACGTGAGTCCCGTGCTCTCCATGCCACTGGAATCAAGCTATCCTGGTTGAAGAGGAATGAAACCCCGAAACCGGTCCTAGGATGCTTGTTTCCAGTCCAGGGAGGACCTGGCTTGGCAGTTCGGGCTGGACTGTTCCCATGAGGCACAGGGTCAAGACTGATTTGCATATGGCTGGGTTCAAACTGGAATGGCATGGTGAGCAAAAAAATGATGGATTTAGGCCCAGATCTCTGTACTGGGGTGAATGTACGACATTGTTCTGCATTCTGTCCATCATTTGTTGTTTTTGTAGAATGGAATATGTACACAATTCTGTAAATTACCTTGACCAGGGGTGAGTTATATACCAGGTGTGATACATACCACGCTTTCAACTTGAAATGAGGATTGACATGCAAATTAAGTTTTAAACACTATGACTTCTGCCTGTTTTGCATTATTCTGGGCCTTTCCTCCGACACATTTTGGTAGGACTGACCTGCTGAAATTTGTCAGAGGAAAATAGCAAGGTGATAAATATCATAAAACTTGGAATACCAATCCTGATGCAAATTCTGTCTATAGAAGGATCTTAACTTATTAAGTGCGGGTGGTTTGCAAGTGCTCCAATTGACCTTGGTTTGAAACATTGCTGTCACAGACACTAGGCCCCACCACACAAGTGGTGCAGTGTTTCCATCAGCACATGTGGGGTAACAATGGGTGGTAGCAATTTTTTAATTCCTGTGGAGTCTGGCAGTTTCTATAAAAAAGAATGTAAGAAAAATGCTTGATTTTGTGGCAAAGTTTGATGTTTGCAGAGCATACTCGTGAGAAAACTCATGGGATCCACGCAAGACCCACCCCCTTGAATCCCCAGGTTGTCTAGTTTTCAAAAATGTCTGTGGTTTGTAGGTTTGCATGAGTGGCACCACAGCACGGACCCAAATACCGTGGCTATCCCTATTGAAAAATTCTCGAATGTAGCACTTTACGGTCTTTTGAGTCGTGGTCTCATGTGGGAACGCCGGGTCGTAGCAACGGTCTGTCACAGAAATATGAGGAAAATGTGTTCTTTTCACCAAAGTTTGATGTTTGCAAGTACTTCTGGGTAAAATTACCTAGTGAAAGTTACGCAAGTCATGCATCCATAGACTCTCTTAGTTGTCTAGTTTTAAAAAATATGCAGGTTTGCTAGGTTTCTCTGGGTGTGCTGAGCTAGGGCTCAAAATCCATAGCTACCCACTTTACAAACAAGCATTGGCCAATAAGTCTCACTTTTGGGACCTTTTAAGTATTTAGCCATGTAGCATATTTTCCTGGGTGCTACACCATGGTTTGTTATATATTTTTCTGTAGACTAGTATGAAAGTTTTGCAAACAAAATATTTGTAAAATGTATATCTAATATTTTTGTAACTGAAACAAAAGGAAATGAGACACAAACAATTATCCTAATTATGCTAGTGAATACATTGCATTATCTTTTTCTAGTTTGTTATGTGTTCAAACACCCATTTGCTAGCAAGAAGCATGCATGCCCCAACTACCTGTTATTTGTAAATATTAAATTAATTGCTAGTTGGTTGCTATTATGCTTGCACTGAGACAGAGAATATACAATGCAATTGGTGTTCTCACACTGCTTTAGAAAGAACTTTTGCGTGCAAAACAGAAATTTAGTGAATAAAAGGTGCTATAATGCAGATAAAAAGCACAGAATTAAAAACCCATTTGCGTGCATAAACTTGCAGTCCCGTGCGTAAAGTTAATCCAGAGCAATGTATTTGCCTAAATTAAATAAAAGCAATAAATGTAACTGATAGAGCGCCATGTGATTCTGAGATCTGTAGGGGTGCATCATAATCTCCTTTAGTCGGCACCCGCATATAATCGATGTATGTCTAGAAGCGTCATAGAAATGTATTTGCTATAATCATTTAACATAGAAGTGTTAGACATGTAATAACGTTTTGCCTTGCAAGTTATCGTGAATGTGTTTGGAATAATGTAGATGATTAGGTTTCAAAATCAATGTAATGGATTAAATGTGTGCCACGTTAGAATTAAAAAGTAGGTTGTTTATTTACAAGATGATTATGTTGAATTATGGCTTAGAATGTGATTTCGTAGTATGTTTAAATTTGTTAGGCCTAACTGCATAGGTAGAAGAGAAGGCCTGTTCATTTCTTATATTAGCTATATTTTAAAGGCTGACAGGGATTTCTTGGTTAAGGCTTGAGTTGCCGTGAAATGTAAAACTATAAGATGCGAAGAGCTTTCCTTTTTCGTCCCCATGTTTCTGTTGCAGGTGCAAGGACATTTAGCTCGTTAGTGAGAATAAGTCTTTGTTTTAGGAGTTGAGATACGGCGAGAAGCCTACAGGGGAGTGCATTGGAATGTGCAACTGTAACTCTTAGTATGGAAGGTGCCTGGGACCCAAGGTCAAGCTAACGGACGATGGAAGATGGACAGCTCTGGATGGAAATTCACCGGAGGAAGACCTGGCTGAACAGGTGTGCCAAAGGGCGTGTTCTGCGATTTTGGGGTTTTGTATTAGGGATAGACTCCCATGGGTTGAGCAGATGAGGTTTAGGCGGGAAGCTAGAAGGAGCATCCAAGATCGAGATCTCACTAAGTGAAGACTTCTTAGGAAGTTTCACTCCTGACACCTTTTCCATGATTCTCTAGTTTGGGAGGGAATGCTAAGTAGGGATGCCACTTTAGAATAGAGTAGGGACAGAAATGTTTTGACTAATGATTCCAAAAATTGATATCAGCATAATTATTCTTTATTTGATGCTTTTAGAATCTGTCATTCTTTTTATTTTTAGTCGAATGCAAATTCTTCATAGGCTAGCATTTGTATTAGTGCCCATTTATCTTTTGTGCCTTGTATTGAGGTGCCTTTATGTTCAGATGTTTTTGCTCATAATAAAATCTCGGAAATTTTAGATCCTGAGTCCTCTATCCTTTAATGATGTCAACTTGCGGTAGTTATATTCTGATAATTGTGTTTACTCGACATAGAGTAGCAGTGCGGCAGAAAGCAGCAGTTCGAGGAGTGACTATGAATAGGGTGAGATGTTGTAGATTGCGGTGTTGATTTGTTGTGTGATGTCTTGCGGAGTTGGTGTGAATGTTGAGTGATTGTGAGATCAGGCTGTGAGTGCGCGCAGCCCGGGAAAGTCTTAGGCTCGACGAGTAGCTTAAGCGATTGGGTGTAGAAGACACCCGCGGTAGATTTTGTTGACCACCCGAAGGAGATCGTGAGGCGCCATCGATCACCTGGACCGAGATAGGGGGAGCGAATGTGCGAGTGCATGGCAAACCAACGCTGGTCGTGGGTTGTTGTATGTGGATTTGAGTATTTGTAACCTATCAGAGGCGATCTGTCTGGCCGGACGGGGACGGACAGTTGCCAACCGAGGTCGACAACTTCGAGAGACTGTGGACGTACAGTCAGAGAAGTAACTTGTTTGGGACAAACGGTTATTTCAGCGTATGAATGGGATGAATGCAAGGGTGAGTCGTGAGTTGTGAAGGAGGGGAATTGCTGCGAGTGGAGGAAAAGTGATGTCAGAGGGTGTCGCGCTGCGATAGGTCGGTTGGTGTGAGTCGCGTTGTCATTGGTGGATTGATTTCAGGAAGTAACGAAAAATTGTGTGCTGTCAGAATTTGGTCATTATGAAATGCTTTAAAGTTTTCCGAGAGTTGTGTAGAGGTGACAAACATGTGGTTACTCGTGGGGGAGAAGAAGCCCCACCCGAGGATACTCCGGCACATTACATGGCAAGAAATGTGGGGTTGCATACTATAATTTGGCTTGAAAATTGGCATAAAATGACCCAAGGCGAAGGAGAATTAGCTTTCCCGAGGTATGGTTCATTCATGTTGGAAGTGTTGTACCAGTTGAAGTCTGTGATGGCGGTGTTACGACCTTTGCCAAGGCCAAAATAATTTGAAGCATTGCATGCGTGGATTAGAGCAGCGCATGATAGGAAAAGAGATAGAAACCAGGAAAGGATGAAAAAGTCAATTAAGGCGTTCCAGGATGCCAGATGGGGTGCAGAAGAGAAAAGATGGAGAGTACAGGCAATAGAAGGACACAGGTTGTATCCCTTACTAGTAAAGACTGATAATTCAAAGGAAAAGAGAGCGGATGGTGAGGATGACAGTGACACTGATGATAGCCTATTAGAGAGGTCATTATCTGAGAGACCACCTCCATACAACCCAGATGCCCCGGAAGGGAGGTCAGCTCAGATGGAAGGGACTGTCAGATGTGAGAGTAGAAGGAAAGATCTCGACAGAAGTTGAGGGTACGAGGAATCAGTCTGTAGCTAGCGCAGAGGTTGGGAGAGGTGCGAGGTTACCGGATGCTCTAAAGGTACCGGTCACTATTGGACCTATTGTTTCTGTTTACGACCCAGATCAAGAGAAGATTGGAAGCTCAGTACAGTCAGCTGTAGGAGTGAGGAGTGTGACCGAGGGAAGTGGGTCAGTGAGTGGAATGGAGCAGACTCCGAAGCCTATAGAATGGAGTACACCATTGCCAGCCACAGCAGACTCCTCTAGGGGACAGGGAGAGCCGAGACCAGTGAGACCGAGGTCTTTGGCCGAGTCAAGATCAGATTTGCGAATGTGGACACCACCAGTGAGAAACCAGAACCAGAGTGTGTTATCAGCAGAAAGCGAACGAGGCACAATAGTGAATCGTTCTGTTCCTATGAGTATGTCAGAAGACAGTAGGTCACAGGAACGAGAATGCGAGTACAATGAAAGGGATGGTGTAGGTTGTCGAGAAGTACTGAAGGGAGCCCTGAAAGGGAGAATGTTAGATGTTGTAAGATTGAAGGCAGAGGTGGATGAGATAATAAGTGGAAATTTACCTCTTGAGAGAATCTTAATGTACGAACAAGATGAATTACACTTTGTAGCGAACGATGTGACTCGCAAAGCACGAACTGCTCATGAGAAATTGTCGGAATTGGCCAAGCGGTATGATGTGGATTTGTCTAAAACTAAATCATTGCAAGGAAGTCATAGGTTGCAGTACAGTGACCAGGAACTAGAAGAGAAAAGAGTCATGGGATTGAGAACCCCTATCAAAGATTTAATCATAGCCATGCGTGCATGGATTATGCTTGACAAGTGGGAAGAAAGATGGTCCAAGAAGAAAAGCTCTAAGAAAACAATAGGAGAGACACCACCTCCGGGTGGAGGGATTATGGAGATAGGGAATTACCCTTTACGAGAAGTGCAGAATGGAGGATATGTACATGTACCTTGGAGTAGGGGTGATTTGGCTGCCTTCACAAATGATTTTCCCTGACTTAGGGAGAAACCTGTGGAGTGGTATAAGCAAGTCGATCGCTTTGTCAAAATTTCAAAGGTATTGTGTATTGATCTGAACACCTTATTTGACATTGTGGTTCCGAGTGATGTGTGGTCGGCTTGTAAATTTGCTGTTGAGTGGCCGACTTCGGAGCCTGACAGGGATCCGATTTCGAATGGTCCGTCGCCTATAGTGATGAAAAAGTTCGAACAAGTGATTACTTGGTTGAAGTCGAAAATCTCGCCTCAGGACATCGATTGGGTGAAGATAGATAGGACAGTGCAAGAGCCTAAGGAGACCATGCATGAGTTTTATGAGAGACTTTTGCAGGCTTTTAAACAGTACAGTGGTCTAGATGTGTTGGATACGAAAGACATGGGACAGTTTGTTTCTAAGTTTGTGTTGGGATTGAGGCCAGAGGTTAGTCTCATGATACAGCAGCATTTGATTTGTTGGCAGAACAAGCCGGTAGACGAGATTTTGCAGTATGCTAGATACTGTAGTGATGAGATAGAATCCAAGCACAGGAAGTTGAAGGATAAACTGATGCTTGTGCAGATGCAAACAGCCCAGGGACAGCCTACTGGGGGAACGTTGGGAAGGAAACAGGGAAACAATCAAGGAGGAACTCAGAATGCTCAGGGTCAGGGAAGGCCAAAGTCAATAGACCCTAAGACAGGAATGGATGTGGCGACATTGAAAAAGACTACAGCATGTCATCTTTGTCACCAGATTGGACACTGGAGACGTGAGTGTCCTTTGAACCCGTTGAACCAGATACAGCAGGAAGGAGAGATAGACCAGGTTCCTGTGGCGGACGTGGTCCCTACAGTGACTCGACCTAAGATGGTCAAAGGGGGGACGGGTGTTCCGCAGATGCAGGTTCCCCAACAACCCAAGATACAGAATATACAACAGGGAGCTCGGACATATTTGCAGATGCCTATGTTTGAGGGGAGTGAGGAAAACGATCTAGACCCGATTGTGCGCTTGGAGCTGTCTTAGAGGTAGGTCAGCAGGCACCCTTTGTGGAAGCAGATATTGATGGTCACTCTACAACCTTTTTGGTTGATACGGGCACTACTCGATCGACTGTAAGATCTGCAGTGGTCCCAGAACTACCCCTTTCTGGACAATCAATCCAAGTCGTTGGCGTGGCAAATAAGAAACTGACTAGTCCATTGACGGAGCCAATCCCAGTCAAGATAGGGAATTTCAGCGATCGTCACCAGTTTGTGGTGTGTGATTCTAGTCCAGTTTGCCTGTTAGGGAGAGATCTATTGTGCAAGCTTAACCTCACTATCTATTGTACCCCGAAGGGAGTGGAAGTACAGACCAGGGATGACGATGCGACCTTTAAGGTTGCGAATCAGCGTGTGTGTGTGGAAATGTACCCAGCATTGACGGTGGAGGAACTTCCACTTGATCTGAGGGACTCAGTGTCAATTGACGTATGGGACCTCAGTGGAGAGGAGATCGGATTAGTCAAGGGAGTAGACCCAGTGAAAATCCAGATTAAGCCAAATGTAGAGTTCCCGAGGACGCCCCAGTATAAGTTGTCACCTGAAACTATTGCAGGGATTAAACCTGTAATTGAGTCTATGATCAAGCAGGGAATTCTGAGGGAGATCATGGGTAGCCCATGCAATTCGCCTATTATGGGACTACAGAAGCCGAGTGGGAAATTCAGGATTGTACAAGACTTGTGAAAAATCAATGAGATAGTTGTTCCATGTTGTCCAGTGGTACCGAATCCGTCTGTGATCTTGTTTCAGATCCCATGTGAAGCTGAATGGTTCACAGTGATTGACTTGTGTCAAGCATTTTTCTCGATTCCTCTGCATGAGGAGAGCCCATTTCTTTTAGCTTTTCGGCTGAAAAATCGTATGTTAACGTGGTGTCGTATCCCACAGGGGTATACGGAGAGCCCATCTATCTTTAATAAGATCTTGAAGAAAAATCTCGAAGGTCTTGTGTTGCCACAGAACTCTGTTCTAGTGCAGTACATTGACGATCTGCTTGTTGCATCAGAAACTGAAGACGCTTGCAGGATCGATACCGTTGCTCTGTTGAATTATTTAGCGGAGAATGGGCATAAAGTGTCTCCGAACAAATTGCAGTACTGTTTGAGCGAAGTACAGTATTTGGGTCACAGAATTGAGAAAGGCAAGAGAAAGGTGTCACCAGATCGCATTGAGGCTATTCTGAAAATGCCTGTTCCCACTACTCAGAGGGAAGTCCGAATGTTCTTGGGAATGGTTGGTTATTGTCGCCAATGGATCCCAAACTTTTCCTTTGAAGCGAAGCCTTTACAGCGGCTGACGCGTAAGGATGTGAGTGATCCGGTACCATAGGATGAGGACTGTTTAAGGTCATTTTTGAGGCAGAGAGAAGATTTGTGTTGCGCTCCAGCTTTGGGAATGCCTGATTACAACAAGGCATTTGCCTTATTCTGCTGCGAAAGGGAAGGTTGTGCATTGGCGGTTCTAACTCAGACTCATGGAAGTGTCCGTAGACCAGTTGCCTACTTTTAAGCTACTTTAGATCCAGTAGCTTCTACGTTGCCCGGATGTCTCAAATCCGTTGCCGCAACGGGTGTCAGTATCGAAAGATGTGAGAGCATTGTAATGGGTCATCCGCTTACTGTTTATGTACCACATTCTGTTGAACTATTGATGACCAGGACTAAAACACAGCACCTCACGAATAATAGGTTGACGCGTTATGAACAAGTTATCCTTGCTGCAGATAACGTGACGCTGAAGAGTGTTCTGTTTTAAATCCTGCCACGCTGTTGCCTATTCCAAATGTAGACGATGAAGCATGTGAGGACCATGATTGTCTTGATGTGACTGAATTGTGCACCAAACCGAGACCTGACATTGTCGATGAGCCGCTTCCAGAGTCGGATGAAATTTTCTTTGTGGACGGTTCATGCTTAAGAGACAGTGCTGGTCGACTGAAAGCAGCGTTTGCTGCATGTACCCTCACTGGAGTGGTTGAAGCCGCTTATTTAGAAGGAGTATACTCCGCACAAGTGGCTGAACTTATTGCTTTGACCCGTGCCTGTTTGGCTGCTGACAAGATCCGTATAACGATTTATACAGATAGCCAGTATGGGTTTGGTGTCGTTCATGACTTCGGACAGCTATGGTCACAGAGAGGGTTTATGACATCTTCTGGTTCACCCATTAGAAATGGGGATTATGTGAGGCAATTGTTGGAAGCATTGCAAAGTCCAGCGGAAATCGCAGTTGTTAAGTTTTCTGCACACTCCAAGGGGAATGACTTTGTGTCATTAGGTAATAACTATGCAGATGAAGTTGCTCGATTTTGTGCAGAACAGGGATGCACATTCACTGAAAGGCATGTTGAGGGAAGCCAAGAAAGAGCCGATTTCAACGTGATGTTAGCCATGGCTGATACATGGGAAGAACTGAAACGGTTGCAGGATGAAGTTTCTGATCAAGAACGGGATAGTTGGGTGCGAGCTGGATGTGAAAAGGTAGATGTGGATGTATGGATTTCGAATGATGGAAGAGCTGTGTTACCGGAATGTCTGTTGAATCCAATGGCAAGATTGATACATGGTGCTGTACTTCTTGGCAGAGATGCGATGGTGCGAGTGTTTCGCCAAACGTGGTACAATCCAAAGTTTCGTGCAGTAGCCGAAGCCGTGTATCAGAGATGTGTTACGTGTCAACAAATGAATGTAGGGAAATGGACGGCTGTGACACTGAGTCATATTGGGAGGTCAGGTGGGCCTTTCAACAGAATGCAGTTGGATTTCATTGAAATGCCAAGGTGCAATGGGTTGAGGTACATATTAGTTGTAGTATGTGTCTTTTCCAGATGGGTGGAGGCTTACCCAACGCGTAGGTGTGACACACTAAGCGTAGCCAAGTTACTACTGAGAGAGCTTATCCCGAGGTTCGGTTTCCCGACCTCTTTTGAGTCAGACAGAGGAACGCATTTCCATAGTGAGATCATGAAATTGCTTTGTGCTGCCCTGAATGTAGACCAAAGGTTGCATTGCAGTTATCGACCAGAGGCTTCTGGGATTGTGGAACAAGTTAATGGGACTTTGAAAGCCCAGATGGCAAAAGTGTGTTCTTTGACATCTTTGAAATGGCCAGACGCATTGCCCTTGGTTCTCATGAGTCTCCGTAGTGTGCCTGATAGGAGGACTGGATTGTCACCTCATGAGATCCTCATGGGGAGAGCGATACATTTGCCAGCGATACCTGCCACTGCTTTGATTAACATCACTGATGATTTGATTCTCAACTACTGTAAAGGCCTGGCTGACGTAGTCCGTTCTGTGTCTCAGCAGGTGCAAGCAGCAGCTGTTCCAGCCGCAAGTGACCTGTGCCACGACTTGTGCCCAGAGGATTGGGTACTTGTGTGTAAACACGTGAGGAAGAGTTGCCTGGATGCTCGTTGGCGTGGGCCGTACCAGAAAATCTTGGTTACGAATACAGCAGTGAAGTGTGGGGGATTGCCGAACTGGGTGCATGCCTCCCATATTCGCAGAGTTCCAGCACCCTTGGAAGATACAGCCCCTCTCATGAATGAAAATCCAGCTGAGGTGCAGAGCTATCTGAGAGGGCAAGTCAAGCTGTGAGGGTTGCTGACGCAGTTGGTGGTGCACTAGACCAAGCTGAAAGGGGATGTGCAAGTCGAAGTCCCGAATTTGACGAAGAAAGTGTTGCTGTGGGTGGAGTAGAGTCAAATTCTGCTGAAGAAGGAAGTAGTGCACAGGGTACTCAAAGGGAGAGCAGAAGTGCCACAGAAGCAGAGAGGGTTTGGCCCGTGAATCAGAGACGGCTGAACTTGCGAGTGGCATCGGGAAGAGATCTTGCCCCAGTCTCCGAAGCGTCCGAATCGGAGCAGAGTGACGAAGATCAAGCTCAAGGTTGTCTGAGAAAGTCGAGGAGAGCAAGAGTGCCGTGTTTAAGGTACGCTTCAACAGAGTGGACATACGCTGTGACTGATGCCAGGCATACCGAGCACGGGGAGGCTGAAATCCTTGACACTGGTCAGTAGTTCTCCGAACCTGAAGATAGAAGCGTTGCTGAAAATCCCAGGATTGGAGATCGATGGGATATTGACCCTCAATATTCCGAGTCCACCGCTTCTGAGTAAAGTTGGTAAACTGATTTTGGAAACCTTAGTCTTTCCGACTTTTGTTGTTATACCAGCACCTCAGGAGTTGATGACACTTCAAATTGAAATCTTGCAGGGGGTCCTAGAGCTGTTGGGACCGGATCTTGTTCTGGACTGATGGTGAACTTGTGTTGTATATAAGTCTGAAAGACGATAACCTAGGCCTGAGTGGAAGAAGAATAAATGAAGGGTTTTTCCGTTGGAGAAAACGAAAGAGGGCTAGGGAAGTCTTTTTCTAGACTGTGTAAATAAGGAACTGGAAATTGTTAGGGGTTTTCCAGCTTCAAAGTGGAGACTGAACTGAGTTGACAAGAAATTTTGGATGAGAAAGAGACTTTTACCTGTTGTCATTGAACTGAACTCTGAGAACTATACGAAGATGGCAGAAGCTGGAAATACTCACCGTAGGGCTAAATTAGTGATAGGTACACTTTTAGGGGTAGTGATAGTTGCTATAGTTGCGATAGTTGTAGCCTCATATATAGTGTCACACGAGCAGGAGGGGGAGGTACAGGGAACAGCTACACCTACCACTTCCAGCCAAAAAGGGGTTACTATAGGACCTCAAAGAGCTTTGACACTTGAAGAGAGTCGTAGACTTCATGTAGACCTATCTAGAGGTGATTTCAAGCTTAATGCTTATGCGAAGTTGTTGTATGAGTATGTTGATGCGATGGATGCGAAGGATTGCTATGTGTGTATGCAGTTGCCTTCCTCTGTAGACGAGGGCATTAGATACCATCACCTTCCACTAACATATGGGATTTCTTGCAGCCTATTGCTTAGCCTGTTCTATGAGCGGAAACAGTTCGAGTATTTCTTCTCAAACTATGATGCAGTACTTCCTGAAGTTCCGGCATATAAGCATTTGAATAAGTATGATTATTATAAGTCAGAAGATAGACTTCGGACTTATTTCATACCGACTACGAGTTTAGATACAGCTTATGCCCATCGACATAATTTGACGTGCTTATTGTCGGAAACTGAAAAGAAGTTTATTGGCCAGATTGAGGATAGATATAGAAAACTAACCCAGAAACGAAACACAGGAGAGAGTCCAGTAGATTGGACTGAGGAGGAGAGATTACACAGATCCAAGGGAACCTATGGACCTATAGCATTAGATCAAGTACAGAAGGGGAATTTGTGCGTAGGACGTCCTCAGACCTATTATGACAAGGTTCCAGTGGGACATAGAACGTGTGACCATATCTTTACTATGGAAGATTCTGCTTTTTGCAGGGTCCGGTGCAAGTGATTCCAACGGTGTATTTTGTATGCGGAAAGAATGCTTACGTGAGATTGCCTGTGAATTGGTATGGTACATGCTACTTGGCTATCATTTTTCCGAAGATTTACCATACAGAAGATTTAAATTTGTTAGAGACAGGACATCATTCTAAAGTGCGAAGAGCTGCGAGTGCAGGTGCAGTGATTGGTGATATCTTTGGAGCAATGATACCCGGTTTGGGCATGGTCTTGAATGACGTGAAGATAAGGAACTGTCAATGAACACAGCAAGGTCATTGCTGTTGGTTGATGGAGAGATGTTATCGATAAGAACAATGGTTTTGCAAAATCGTCTTGCTTTAGACGTGCTATTGGCAAAAGAGGGCGGAGTCTATAAATTGTTGAAGGTCCAGGAATGTTGTACGTATATTCCAGACAATAGCAAGAATCTGGAGAAATATATAGACAACGATTCACCAGGAGATTGCGGAGTTGACTGAAGAGAATGTGTGGGAAAAGATTGGTAAAGGATTTGGTCGTATTGGAAGTTGGTTTGCAAACTTGGGAAAAGGGTTTCTCGGATTTGTGCTGAAGCCACTGGTTATCGTTGTGGTTTGTGTGATCTGTTTGTGGGGACTTATTAGAACCTGTAAATGGTACAGGGGAAATAAGGTTGAAAGAGCTCTCAGAGCGAATGAGAGAAGAATGGCGAGACTGCAGGACAGTCTATATCAGAACCTTAAAAGGATGGAGGGGTTCCGACAGAGTAGAATGGCAACAAGCACTGTTTAGGTCGGTTCTTTCTCCAAAGGGAATGAAGTTGTGATGGTGTGATGACAGTTGTCATCAAAGGGGGGAACTGATAGAGCGCCATGTGATTCTGAGATTTGTAGGGGTGCATCATAATCACCGTTAGTCGACACCCGCATATAATCGATGTATGTCTAGAAGCGTCATAGAAATGTATTTGCTATAATCAAGTTTAACGTTGCAAGTTATCGTGAATGTGTTTGGAATAATGTAGATGATTAGGTTTCAAAATCAATGTAATGGATTAAATGTGTGCCACGTTAGAATTAAAAAGTAGGTTGCTTATTTACAAGATGATTATGTTGAATTAAGGCTTAGAATGTGATTTTGTAGTATGTTTAAATTTGTTAGGCCTAACTGCATAGGTAGAAGAGAAGGCCTGTTCATTTCTTATATTAGCTATATTTTACAGGCTGACAGGGATTTCTTGGTTAAGGCTTGACTTGCCATGAAATGTAAAACTTCAAGATGCGAAGAGCTTTCCTTTTTCGTTCCCATGTTTCTGTTGCAGGTGCAAGGACATTATGCTCGTTAGTGAGAATAAGTCTTTGTTTTAGGAGTTGAGATACGGCGAGAAACCTACAGGGGAGTGCATTGGAATGTGCAACTGTAACTCTTAGTATGGAAGGTGCCTGGGACCCAAGGTCAAGCTAACGGATGATGGAAGATGGACAGCTCTGGATGGAAATTCACCGGAGGAAGACCTGGCTGAAGAGGTGTGCCGAAGGGCGTGTTCTGCGATTTTGGGGTTTTGTATTAGGGATAGACTGCCGTGGGTTGAGCAGATGAGGTTTAGGCGGGAAGCTAGAAGGAGCATCCAAGATCGAGCTCTCACTAAGTGAAGACTTCTTAGGAAGTTTCACTCCTGACACCTTTTCCATGATTCTCTGGTTTGGGAGGGAATGCTAAGTAGGGATGCCACTTTAGAATAGAGTAGGGACAGAAATGTTTTGACTAATGATTCCAAAAATTGATATCAGCATATCGATTCTTTATTTGATGCTTTTAGAATCTGTAATTCTTTTTATTTTTAGTCGAATGCGAATTCTTCGTAGGCTAGCGTTTGTATTAGTGCCCATTTATCTTTTGTGCCTTGTATTGAGGTGCCTTTATGTTCAGATGTTTTGCTCATAATAAAATCTCGGAAATTCTAGATCCTGAGTCCTCTATCCTTTAATGATGTCAACTTGCGGCAGTTATATTCTGATAATTGTGTTTACTCACTCTACGCTATTTGGCAAGTAAAAAGATCCTAACGACCTGAGAGGGTTCTTGCAGATAATTGGTTAGACAAGAATCCGGCCCTAGCATACCGTAAAGCTGTAATATAAGTTTAAAGATACATAGGTGCAGCTCAAAAACATTGTTTTTACGCTGCCTTGTGTAGCAGTGTGAATACATCCTAGTGGATTATCATATGTCCAGGAGGGTGGGGGGGGGGGGGGGAGATGGAGCCAAAAGGTCTGCTGTTGTGGGAAAACTTAGCATGTGTCTTACAGTTACGAAGGGAAACAAGGAAGAGCTAACGAAGTGAAAAGCAGCCTTGTTGTAAAGATCCTAATCTAGCCATCTACAGCAACTGGCTGACAACCCCAGACATCAGAAAGTTTCTCAACACAGTCTTTTCCTTCCCAGTTTGAGCCTGTTCATGTGATGCGTCCCTGCTGGCACTTTGTGTGATCTTTGGCACGCATAGTGCTTAGAAGAGGATACCTTAGTAAATGGACATATGCCCTTGCTTTACCGTGTCACGCAGTATTCCATTTTTCGAATAAACATATTTTCAAAGTCAAGGAATAAACCAGAGCACTTTACACGTGCACCAGTTGCATTACAGATGGACACATTCATTTTGTTAGGCACGGGGAGATTAAGTAACTTGCCCAGAAACACAGGATGTTAAGCATCCCTGCCTCGATTCGAACCCGGTTCCCCATGAAAAAAATACAAATGTATGTTGCGCTTCAAACAATTTTATTGTTTAGGCACTGTGAAATGTCTTAGCAATATCACCCAGAGAAACACTTCTCAGCTGAGGCTTTGTCACAGACTGTCCATGTAGGCCCCTGCAGGGGGCTTAATTGATGCCGGTGTCTGCCGGAACGCACATTCACTTTACAAAATGCTTACATGCAGGCTGACAAATGCAGAGATCAGAAAGGTTCTGAACATGTTCTGTTCCTTCCCAGTTTGAATCTGTTCATGTGATGCGTCCCTCACGGCACATTGTGTGATCTTTGGCACGCATAGTTCTTAGAAGAGAATACCTTAGTAAATGGACATATCCCCTTGCTTTACGTTGTCACGCAGTATGTCATTTATCGAATAAACACATTTTCAAAGTCAAGGAATGAAGGAGAGCACTTAACATGTGCACCAGTTGCATTACAGATGGACACATTCATTTTGTTAGGCACGGGGAGATTAAGTAACTTGTCCAGAAACACAGGATGTTAAGCATCCCTGCCTAGATTCGAACCCAGTCCCACATGAAAACAAGCATTGGCCGCGCGGCAGTAAAAGTAACGCTGCGCGGCCGTAAAAGCGAAAGTCATCGAGATCGCGATCGCTCTGAAAGCGAAAGTGATCGCGATGACGCGCTAAAGCACGAGTTTTCAAAGTGCTTCTGAAGGCTAGCGGTTCACGCGTGCACGCTCGCGTGAACGCAATCGCTAGGTCAGCCAGCAGCACTCACCTCCCAAATGTCTCTCTGAGCCAGCGCATGCGCTGGGCACAGCGAGACCTAAAAAGGGTTAGTTTGAGTAGAAAAATGTAATGTACACATGTTTTGTTTTGGGCAGTTTCCTGTTGCGGGCACTAGCCCTATCCATGTAACATAGGCACGATTTTTATAGGGAGACCTAGGGAAATGCTGGGTGGAAGGAAGTTTGTGACTCCCTGAAGATTCCAGAACTTTACAGTTTGCAAGGCATTCTAGGAAAAAACACCTGGTGATAGCCATGCAAGTCACCCCACACTAGATATCCCTAGCTGTCTAGTTTAGAAAAGTGTGCCAGTTTGTTAGGTTTAACTAGGTGCCGGCTGAATTAGGGCCCAAATCCACAGATACCCACTGTGCAAAAAAGGGTAAGTTTTCAGTAGAAAAATGTGATGTATCGATCTTGCGTTCTGGGCTGTTTCTTGTCACGGCCACCACTTTACTCACATAAGTGGGATACTATTTTTATGGTGAGACTTAGGGGAATGCTGGGTGGACAGAATTCTGTGGCACTCCACGGATTCCAAAACTTTCATTCACAGAAGTGTGAGGAAAATTTGTTTTTTAGTCAACATTTGAGGTTTGCATGAGATTCTCGATAAAAAGACCTGGTGAGAGCCATGCATGTCACTCCACCGTGGATTCTCCCAGGTGTCTAGTCTTCACAATTTGCGAGTTTGCTAGATTTCCCGAGGTGTGAGTTGAGCTAGGGCCCAGAATCCAGAGCTACTTACTTTGCAAAAAAGGGTTAGTTTTGAGTTAAGAAATGTGCTGCATCCATGCTCCATTTTGGACTGTTTCCTGTTGCGTGCACTAGGCCTTCTTGCACAAGTAAGGTACCATGTTTATCGGGAGACTTCAGGGAATGCTGTATGGAAGGCAGTTTGTGACATTCTGTAGACTTCAGAACTTTCCATCACATAAATGTGCTTTTTATTCAAAGTTTGAGGTTTGCATGGGATTCTGGATAAAAAGACCTGGTGAGAGCCCCACAAGACACCCCACCCTGGATTCCCACAAGTGTCTAGTTTTCAAAAATTTGCAAATTTGCTTGGTTTCCCTAGGTGTTGGCTGAGTTAGAGTCCAAAATACACAGCAACCCACTTTGACAAAAAACTACGCCTGGGTGTACTTTATAGAGTTTTGCTACACGAAACTCAGCGAAGTTACAAAAAAACTCTGCGAAGTTCCGCGAGTGGCAGAGTGCAGTGTGAACTGCAGTTTTTGCTGGTATTCCTGCTGCTCGGATAGAAATTTTTACCTGAGCGGCAGCTCGCCCTCGGGAACTAACCATTCAGGATCGTGAACTTACCGTCCGCAATCGCAAAGAGGAAAAAAACTCCGCTGCACATGGCGAAGCAGAGTTTTCTGCACTCTGTGAGCTCCGCGGAGTACTGAGTGCAGAAAACTCTGCAAACTCCACAAACGGAGCGAAGTTCACTGCCCAGGCCTACAAAAAAGGTCAGTTTTGAGTAATGAAATGTGATGTTGCATTTTCAGCCATTTCCTGTTGCGGCACCAGGCCCATTCACCCAAGTGAGGTACTATTTTTATTGGGAAACCGAGAGGAATGCTGGGTGGAAGGAACTTTGCGGCTCCCCAAAGATTTAGATCTTTCCTTCAAAGAAGTGTGCGGGAAGTGTGTTTTGTTAGTCAAAGTTTAAGTTTTGCAATGGATTCTCGTTAATAAAGCCCAGCGTTAGCCATGTAAGTCACTACGCACTGGATTCCCCCACTTGTTTAGTTTTACACATTTGTCACTTTTTCTATGTTTCCCTAGATGCCGGCTGAGCTAGGGCCCACAATCCGGAGCTATCAATCAATTTATCAGGGTTTGTAAAGCAAGGCTACTCATCCGCAAGGGTCTCAAGGTGCTGTGCCACATTTGAAAAAAAATTGTCACATTTTCAGTGGGAGAATGTGATGCGACCATGAGTTGTTTTGGCCCATTTACTGTCGCGGGTACTAGAATTACTCACACAAGTGAGGTTCTATTTTTATCGGAAGACATGTGGGAGCATAACATAGTAGAACATTTCATCTTACTAATTGGTAACCACAATTGGCAAGTACTTTAGTTCCCTTATAAGTCCCTAGAATATGGTACCAATGGTACCAAGAGTGTGTATGATAAAGGGGTCACCAGGGCCTGAAGCACTATTTGTGCCACCATTAGTGACCCAAGTGAACTACTGACAGCAGGACTGCCGTTGCATATTGCAGCAACAGGGTAAACTGCCCTAATCCGACTTTGTCCTCACTATGTGTGTCACTGTCACTGTGCATATTTTAGGGTGAGGTTATATAACTGGAAGCTTATATGGCCCTGTAGTGCCCTTTACCATTAAAGGACACTATAAGTGCTAGACGGTCCATAGTGTAACATGAGCTGGCAACAGGGCAAACCCGGGATGGCCAGATCCCCTATAGCACCATCTGTTCCTGTCCCTGTCATGTTTGGTATCAAACAATGTGCCTTCTCAACCTTGACATTAATTTGTGCCAGGAGTAATGTTGCATGCACCCAGGTGGCTACCTTAGAGGTTGCCAACCTAGTTGCAGCAGCTTCCTTTTTTCTGGCTGACAGCCCATGCTTGCTGCTGCCAATACAGGATTCTGACCTCCTGCCAGGCAACGTGAACACTCCCAGAAGTCAGGAACAAAGGCCTTAGCAGTAAGGAGTTCACTCCTCCTCCCTCCCAGGTTAGCTAGTGAAGTGGCACATCAAGCGGTAAGCTTCAAAGGTGACACCACCTTTGATATGCATCAGGTCTGCCCCCCAAAGGAGGAAATAGGTCTCTCCCTGCCCCAGGCACATTTGCTCCCAGAGAGGTGGGAAATTAGGTATGCAGGAGGTGTACACACCCTGAAGGCTAGCCATACCTCTAGGGTGGGCTGACCAGTCTGTACAGCTAAGGAAGATATCTGCCATTTAAAAAATCAGTAAAAATAGTGAGTTCTGGGTAAAAAGGTGACCTCCACCATGTGTTCACCTCAACAGTGGATTAGCCATAGGGGCTGGTACCCCATTGGTCGCTTGCCGCCTACACCCCTAACAACCCTAAGTCTAGGATATAAGGGCCGCCCCTGACACCAGAACCTCAGTTCTGATCCAACTTGCATCAAAGAGGACACAGAAGAGACCTGAGATAGTGACTGCAGGATTTTGCCCAATCCAAAAGAGGAAGACTCTCTAACTGTGTCAACAATCCTGGAACAGCGTAAGTGAGGCTCGTCCGAGGCTAAGGGTCAGTTTCCCCCAGATAGAGGGATCCGTTTGAGAGCCAGAGGCAACCTCAGACTCCCCTGGACTAGAGGCATTTGTAGCCTGCATACGGCAGTTAAAACAACGCTACAAATCCAAAGAATAACTGGCCATTGGGCCCTCTGACGGATCACCCAAATCCAGATGTTCTAGTGCATTGTGGAAACTGTAGTACTGCCTTCCACGAAACCACAGTCTGCTACCATGTTCCCTGGGACCACCTGACATCGCTGTATCCATCTTCTCCAGTTACAAATACAAAGGCTTGTTGGTCGTCTGTCCGTCACCCAACTACTGCACTCGACACTTAACCTAGAGGTAACTCCATCCGATGTGCAGCAGCCCAATTGTTGTGTTTTTGCATCTTGTTCCCCGCAGCACTTTGTAAGCAGTAAAAGCAACTCTCCCTCTCATTACCAGGGCCAATCAGGACAACTCTGCACCTGGGCTCCACAGACCAGGTCAAATTAAACTGGCTGTCGTGGCTTGGTCTTGGGACCCGCATCACTTTTACCCTCCTTACATTCCACACAACGCAACCTGCAAGTGACCGATTGTCACTAGTGACTTTTCGAATTGATCACAATGGTAACGTTTCACTGTATTATTTTGCGCTGATTTTATAATGTCTCTAAAATCCAGAACTCCGGTTATATGTATCTGATCAAGTTCATTTTGGTATCTAAATTAAGCAGTTAAGGGGTTAATTGTAATCAGGGTCTTAGTACCATGGCTCTGAATAGAGCTGGAATAACATTTCTATAGAATGAAAAGTCTGATAGAAAGTGCTAGCAAAAATCCTTTCCAAAACCATAGCATCCAAGAACTTTGCTTCTCCTCTTTAGCCGGCCTTTCACTGCTATGACACATGTTTTTGTGAAAAGCTACGTCTGTCAATTTACTATAATGTCCGGCCTAAGCATGTCTTACGTTACTGAACACTATTTTCCACTGAATGCGTTGGTTGAGAAATGGTGGAATATTTATGTTTTTTCTCTTGATAGATGACTGATAGTCTACTGTAATGAAACTGACAAGTCATTGTTAAACAGAAACCTTGTCCCTGTAGTACAGCTTCTTTGAGGGAAACAAAGGAAATTCCCGGCAGTACACATTCCCAGAAACAAAGTAAAAGATTGATTTAGCAAGAACTCCATGATTAAGTCAGATGGACAGAGAAAAGAATATTTGCAATCTGCAACCTTCATGACCCAAGAGGAGTAAAAATATATCTGCAGAGCACCATTGGGAAATTCCAACAGCACTGTCCTTTGTTTTCTGAAATTCATACATTGTCCAATAAATTGCTGGAGAGCTAAGTACTCACAATCAGAGTGGTCTTCATTTTAAGGAATTGAGGTTAGTCACAAGCAGGTCCTTGCATCTGCTAATCCACCCGAAGATATGCCTAACCAAGTAGAAAAAGCCAGCTATTCAATACAGAGAGAAAAAGAGAAAGAGATTCTATTTAAAAATGGCAAATGATTTTTCAGAAGATTTTATTAATTTTATTAATTTAGGTAACTAATATAGTTTGAATCACAATGGTGATTGAGATTGAGAGGGGAATAACCTCAACTACCTTTGTTTCCTTACAAAAACCTTCTACACTAAAACATGCATTCTAAAAGCAAGTAGAGCCAATGAGATTATTTAAAATAAAGTTGAAAGGTAGAGGGTAAAGAGTAAACACAATGAACAAGACATGAAGAAGGAGAGCTTCATCCCCTGCTGGGCAGCAAGATCAATCCAATTCATCACAATCCTGTTTTTCTTTGGTTCTTCATTGATTCAGATTGTTCTGCTCATGTCTAGACCTTCAATTTTAATCATGCTATTCTATTCTCCTCCTCAGGCAACCTTCCTGTTCTCTGTGATGAAATACACACCCCTGACGTACAACAAAAAGTATATATACCCATGTTGGGCTGATGCTATAGGCTGGGTGTTGGCAATATCCTCCTTAATCTGCATTCCACTCTGGATCATCTATAAACTCTGCTCCATCAAAGGCTCTTTGACTGAGGTGAGTTGTGACACCTGGTGTGTCTTTTATTTTTGCTGAGGGTATGTCATCGACATTAAAAAGCATTGACCTAGAAACAGACCTAATAGACCAAACCCCTGCCTTCGGTTATACAGTATCCAACAATTGTACAGTGGTTCAATACAATAGGAATGTAGAATAACTCCTAATTATTTTCATCTGGCAAACATTTTGCACTCACTTATTGCTTATTGAGGCATCTTATTTCAGTGAAGTTAGATAGTTTCCTCAAAGGAGCTGTTGTTAAGTATGTCCTAATACACCCCTCTCTAATATTCAATGGATTTTTGAATCTGCATATGTGATTGCCAAGTAGATTCTCCAACACATGAATCAGGATTAAAATCCTAACTCCAGTGTACCAGCCGATGTCAGGGATTGTAGTCATCCTAAACATACAACGGTTGTGTTCTCCCTTTACAAACTTTGCAACTGCTTGTAAACTAAATCCTGCATTTGTTGCTGAGAGCCAGGAAAGTACGGCAGGTTGTAGCCGAATATACTTTCTGACCAGTTGGAAAAAAGCAGCAGACTCCGCGCATTGTAGTCAAACAGGATTAATTTTGTTTATCGAAAAGCAAAGGAATGCATCAAACGTGAACATGTTGTAAGATTTTCCACCAGAGAGGGAGATGGACCAATATGTGGAGAAGTAGATTAATACGGCAAAAATGCTAAATAAAGTCGAGTGAGAGAAAAGGAAATCTCAACTGTTCCTTGTGACTGGTCTGATCACCACTACATCACCTTCCAAATACCAGCCCAAAAAAAGAAAACAATCTCGCAGCCAATCAAACCCAAACATTGGGTGAGAGAAACTAGAGATCTGAACTCCAGGATTCTAACAATACATGGCGAGAAAGAACTTCAACCCCCTTCTGAACTAACGGACCTCAGCGAGCTTACAGACCACTACATACGATTTCTAAAATAATTGACGACATTGCCCCTCTAAAACTTAAAATAATACTGATCAAAGATAAAAATCCATGGTTCAATGGATCACTTAATGAAGAAAGGCATAAACTCAGAATAACAGAACAAAAATGGAGACAAACTCCGTCATCCGCCCACTTAAAACAACTAAGAATGACCAAAAAAAACTCCAATAAAAGCGTACTAATTTTTTAGAAATGAACTTGAAAACGCAAAGAACAGACCGAGAAATCTCTTCGATATACTAAAAGATCAATCGAACGAATGAGCCAAATCTTCCCTATTAACATCTAAATCAGATCGGAACTGCACAGATTTTTTAACATTATTTACTGATAAAGACAGCTTATTGGAGAGAGAACTCAAGAATAACGCTGAAAAAGCCTCAAACCGAAGGAGTGAACAAGGGAAGAACCCTGCCCTACCATCACAAGTAATGCCCAAAAATAATGCCCATTGGTCAACCTTCAAACTATATGATTAGCATGACATTACCAAAATATTACTATCTCTGAAACCAAATAATCACTACAATGACCCTCTGCCGTCAAAATGCTGGCCCTCCTGCAACCACATGGTCATTTCCTACTGGACTAAGATAATTAATGAATCGCTTGCCCAAGGACCAATTCTGGACTGCCTAAAAACCGGCCAGGTTATCCCTCTCCTAAAGAAACCTACGGAGAAACAGACCCTAACGACTTTCGACCGGTAACAGCCATTCCCCTACTAGCGAATGTACTAGAAAAATGTATGCACAATCAATTAAGCCAACACATTACTGAATTTGAATTACTAAATGACTGACAATCAGGGTTCAGACCAAACCACAGTACGGAAACAGCAATCCTACACATAGTAGATGACGCTCAGCTAGCCCTCGACCGTAATGAAACCTGTCTCCTGATCCTCCTGGATCTATCGTCTGCATTTGACACAGTAAACCATCCCAAATGATTAGATCGCCTGGAAAATAGGATGGGCTTATCGGAAACTGTACTGAAATGGTTCTACTCCTTCCTAGAGAACAGATCGCAAAGATTCCTGGTAGACAACAAGCTATCCCCACCATCTCCGATTCAAATTGGGGTTCCACAAGGATCAACTCTATCCCCTTCACTATTTAACCTATACATCAAACCATTAACTGAAGTACTGTCTAAGGCTAACATTTCCTTTCACATGTATGCTGACGACACCCAGCTGTATATGAAGATATCATCTCCGGAAGTGATCAACACTATGAACCAAGCACTCGTGAAAACCGTTGAATGGCTAGCTGACAATCATCTTAAGCTCAACTCACAAAAAAACAAATTCCTTCTGATCTCCCCTAATAAAAGTTCAGCCAAGATTAAAGAATGGACCAAGATGATCACAGCACTAAACAGTACATTGACTATAGTTGATTCAACCAAATCCCTTGGTATCACACTGGCTAAAGATCTAAACATGCAAGCACACATCAACACAACAGCAAAAAAAGCTTGTTTTCATCTGAAATACCTCAGAAAACTGAAGCCACTCATCGATTGCGGTGATCTGAAAATGGCAGTCCAGGCACAGGTCATATCAAGAGTTGAATATGGATGCGCAATACTATCAGGACTCCCTAAGATCTCAACAGCTCTCCTTAAAGCTTGTCTCAATGCAGCAAGTAGTCTTATAACGGGAACAAAAAAATACGACCATATCACTCCTCATCTGAAAGCGCTCAACTGGCTCCCACTGAATATCAAAAGAATCACCTATGCTCCACGATTCAAAAAGGAGACTAAGAGGCTTATTACAATGGCAGGCGGCATTGTTGCGATGCTGGGACCGCCCGGCGGTAAGGCTGCGTTCCCATTACGGCGGGCGCATCCAGGACCCTGATCAATGCGGAGGGTGCTGATGGCTGCAGCAGCGTTCGCAATGCCAGACTGCCGCATAGTGCATTTCCATGCACGACGTGGCAGGCACCACGCGGAGCCTGCCACCTGGTGCATGGAAATGTAGGGGGTATCATGGGTATCCTCCCAGTGCACATACACCCTCCCTCCACACAGAGGGGGCCAACAACGGGCCCCCAAACCCAGCCTCCGCCACCACCATGGAAAGGCTGGCTGACTCCAGCATATTACCCATGCTGACCACTCCGCCAGGCAATTGTGATGATTGCCTGTGGCGGAAGCATGGAGGGTGGTCTTTGTGACCGCCTCGGTCACAAAGCTATTCCCCCCGCCATCCTAATGTGACGGGGGAAATGGGAGTCAGATGGCGGAGGGACCGCCACCACCGGCCTGCGGTGGCGGTCCTTCTGCCATCGTAATGACTCCCTAAGTCCTTTCTGATGGGTATATTTCTCCCACAAAAAACAACAGGGATGTCTAACTCTTTATGGAAATGTGCGGTCAACGCAGTGATCCTAACTCAGATGTTCAAGTAAGCTATTGTGAGCAGGACTACTACCCTGCTAGTCACAGAACAAAGAAACGGTTCACCTCCCAATTCAAGCTACTGTCATTGACTGAGCTCAAATGGCCAGCCTCAACTAGGGTGGATACAGTTAATTCCTTCGTCCACCAACTTTGATGCCGTCTATCGACAGATACCTATACACCAATACTTAGATATATGTGATTAACCAAACAATACTATAACCAGCTTGGATATGGAAAATCTCAGGAGGGGTTCTTAAAATTAAGTATGACAAGACAATCTTGAATGTAATCTAATGATTTCTATTATTCCTCATTATATTTGTTTTGCGTATGGATAAATATATGCCAGTGTTAGCGAAACACATAGACGTGTTCTTGACGTGAGAGAATTGGATATCTGCTGATATCGAAGTTGGGTGAAATGTAAAGTGCTCTGACACCCAAACTCTGGGTCTGGTTCGCGCTACAGATACCAGGGAATAAATAAATAAATAAAGAATTAATGTACAGATATGTACAGATATCTGCAGCACAAATACGTAATTGCACCGTGTATGCCAGAATAGAAATGGGTAGGCTTATAAAGACAGTTTACTTAAATAGAACGGGCTGGACCCTAGAATAATGAGGGAGATAACACTTTTTCTGACGCTCCAGTGTGTTTGCTCTAAACCCCATATTTATAAGGTGGTGTTAAGCAACTTAACATGGCTTAACGCCACCTTGTAAATATACTCCTTTCCGCAACATTCCACTGCGGCAAAGGGGCGGGCATGGGTGTATCAGTGGTCATTCCACTGCATCACCCATTGCATTTTGATGCTGCCCTATATTTACAAGGATGGGGCAGCGCCAAAAACGAAGGCCAGGTAAAACCTGGTCTTAGGAAGGCAATATGAGGAGAAATGAATATTATCTACTATTATTTTGCTCTTTCTATTTCTGCTGCAATTGCAGGAAGATGTTCCTTCCTGCACATAAACAATCACCCCTACACCGCAGGCACCCTTGCAGCATGGCGTGAGGGTACCTGTGCTGGCACTAGGCAGATTTTTAGTGCTAGTGCTAGGGGAAACATAGGGGTGTGCCGTATTTTTGTAAATATTAGGCCTGGGCGTAGTTCGCTGAGTTTTGCTACGTGGAACTTCGCGAAGTTCCGAAAAAATTCAGCGAAGTTCAGCGAGTGGCGGAGTGCAGTGCGAACTGCAGTTTGTGCTGGTATTCCTGAAGCTCTGGTAGAAATTCTTACAGTTCGCGACTGCTAACTTAACGTTCACGAGCGGGGAAAAAACTCCGCTGCATATCGCGAAGCGGAGTTTTCTGCACTCCGCGAGCTCCGCGGAGTGCAGAAAACTCCGCAAACGGAGCGAAGTTCACCACCCAGGCCCAGTAAATATGGCCCATCCCTGCTTTTTAAAAATGTTGGTGCGCGACGTTACCAATTTTGGAGTAACACTGCGCTTCAACGTTTTCTTGTACGTATGCCCCATAGAATTATAGCTGTGTAACAGTGATTAACAGGGGTGTTTAGCACCTAATTGACAATGAGAGTAAAGCTTGAAAAATATACCTTTTATTCACTTTGTATCCATCTTTAAATTTAGCTTCTGTATAGTGTCCCCAAATCATCGGTCCCTGTTTTAAACATTAGTGCCAGGGCAGAGGAGAAAAGGGGGAAGCCATATTTATCATGGCCTCTCCTCCGAAAGATAAAATTCCTCACCTCATTATAACCACCTCCATCAACATCTATATTTAGCCTCCACCCCAATTGTATAGAAAATGACCTAGTGCCACGCCCCCTCATCACAACACTTTCTGTATATAAATGCCCAAACAAATCCATATTGAAAAGCATATCTGGACTCCACCCCCCTTCCTCCTCCCTTTTTGCACCCTCCCATCCTAAAGCTAAGCACACTTACAGCAACTGTGGGGGAGCCACTGGCCAATATGGCTTGTTTTTCTCTGTGAGTGGGTGTTTGAAAAGGCCTGTGCTGAAGAAGGAATGTACAGCTGGCTCAGTTATAGGTCTGTCAGCGTCATCCGGCTTCTCCCAGGTCTATTGAAATCTGATTGAAGCAGAGTAATACAGATAAAACGAAGGGTCATATATAAAATGGCTTCTCTTAGTGAAGTCACAATAGTGGGAACATACTCTTGTTTCCCACTGTTGCATCATAGCAGTTAATAACACTAATATGAATTTGGTTTTTCACAAACTATTAAAATCATATTTTCTCCCAGCAACTGAGTGTCGGGCTTGATACTTCGATAAAACTCAGTAGTCAGATTTCAGCTATTATTTTTTTAAATCAGCTATTTTTTTTTTTTTTTAATCAGACCCAGATGCTACAATTGTTACTTTATGAAAACTCAGCGAGTTTGGCTGTACCATTGGGTCATGTATCAACCACCACCCAACACACTACGCAGGGCGGCTCATAATATAATAAAATGTTTCAATAAATAAACTTCAATGGCGTTTCCTTCCTTTCCAGAGGTTGCACCAGCTCACCAGTCCAGATGTGGAACTGCCCCAGATGCAGCCAGATCCAAATATCTTCTCAGCTCCATTACAGCGACCTTCAGAGGCAGTTCACGTACCTACAGCAGACCATGAATCAAACTGTTAGGAAATAGTAAAAAATGGACAGTTTTTATACCATGTTTCATCAGTTAAATGATACTAGTGCAAGCCTGTCATCCTAACATCACCGTCGCGCTGGGCTTGATCAGAAAGTATTGGAAATGATTTGAGGAGCAGATTGAGCATTTTCTGTCCAGTAAGATCTGATGGACTGCTTCTTTGTGTGGATTTCTTCCCACATACCTGACATCAGAGGAAATATGAAGATAGACTACAGCCAGTTGGACTTGGGCCTGAAGTACACATGTGATGTGATGTGATGGGGTTTTTATACACATGACATCGATAAAGAATTCAGAGACTATGAGAGTTTTGTGGATGTTTTCATTTGCAACTGACATGTTTACATTAGGGAATTCCAACTACTGATTCAATTAAATCTATGTAATTCCTCCAGCAGAGAAAAGCAATCTGTATCCTTATTTATGTTATCACAGTATGTTATGTGATGGGTTTGTTTTGAATTGAATGGATTCACTGCAGGATCTCCTACAAAAATTGGACAGCCTGGTTGGCAGGAAGCTGGACCACCTCCTACTAGATGCATGGATTTGATAAGTTCAACTTTCTTTTTGAGTATAGTGATTTTATTATATACCTGACACCTTCAACATAGCTTAACATGTTGACATGAGGTGGTGGGGTGTGACCTGTTGAATTGTGTTCCTACTGGGCATGCCTCCTGTTAGTTACATGCAAGACAGAGTAAGTGCAGTTATTTGCTGCTGCTCTAGCCCAAGATTAACCCCCTGCTTGTCGTGATAGGAGTACAATCCTGTGAGATCCAAGAAGTGCCTGGCACTAGAACAAGGTTGTAGTTGGGAAAACCAAGCACACAATTAAGGGTACTTAGAAGGTAGTGAATTGCCTCGCAGGTTCCATAAAAAGGACGATTGCCTTAGCCCTTTGAGATGGCATGCTTCATCATTGTTCAAGTCAGATAGGTGAGCTACTCCTGGAGCTCTTTAAGAGGGCTGTTGGATATACCTCCCTTTTGGTAATTGTACTGGGACCTTAAGAAGACATATAAATGCACACAGCATGGCTGGGTTTTACAGTGTTTATTGATACGCCCCTATTGCACCCATAAATGCAACCCACTTTGGAATCTGTACAATGCAGAACATTCATGATGTCTCAACATGCTTCTGCCCCATGTTTTTGTGGCCTGTGCATTCATCAGGACTATACCCCACTCCTATCTATCTCACATCCCTCTAAGACATAGATATGAGATAGAAGTGAGTGTGAAAGGTGTAGTTACATCTTGTCTCTATGGCGCAATGTCTGGTCATTTGACCTATGAAGATAGAGAAAAACCATTAACTGCCTTTAGTCAATGATCCACAAATGCTGTGTCTAACACATATACATTGGAGTATGTATTGCTTTTTCAATAAATTAATGCAAAGTTTATCTTTGTGCTACTGTGCATCAAAGGGACGTTCCATGGGTGTACATTAGCATTCCCATGCAACTAACCATCATTTTGGATGCACAACCAGGAAACCTCTGGTACCATTGCACTGAATACATTCTTTAGTACCATATAATAAAGTCCTCTTTACTAGCCATTGTAGACAGAGCTTAGCCCTAAAAATATTTTAATCCTCGAGTAGCCACAAAGATTCTAAACTTTACATGTGTGCCATATTGTACAGCACACATACAAAGTATGTCTAAGCCTAGTATTTTGTTCCTGAAGAGTACCCCTTCTGGGTACAAAACTTACGCTAGACTTCACACACCCACTTTTACGCTATGGTGTGGTTGGCGGTAGGAGGTAAGGATGTACAGCAGCGAAGGGAGTGACAACAGAATGGGTGTGATAACACCATGTCTTAGTATGTAGCCACTCTCCTGTTCTCTCTTTCATGCAATACAAGAGCAACAACTTTAGTTGGTGCATTGCATTGCATGAAACAATAGTACATTTCACCCTGAGTTTTACAAGTTCGGTAATCTGCACTTCAACCGGTACATGTTGATAACCAATGTTATTCAGGACTTTTTTCTCCTGTGGGTTTTTGTTGATATATTCCGATTTGGCCACGATCTCTTGGCCTGTAATTTCTTTCTCTGTAAGCACTTTTTGGTTTCCCCAGGACTACAGTAGTTCTAAAGGCATGTTGCAAGGCACAATGTTGAGTCATGATAAAATCCCTCTTTAGTTCAAATGTTCATAAATCTACTGTAATGCATACATTTACTGGCTCATTTATAAGAGTTCACGCATCGCAGCAAGTCACCATGCTATGCTGCACTGCATGCACGAGAAAGGGCAGGAATGTGCTGTATTTTAGGCAATAAAGCGCATTCCAATCCTTTCCAATGCGTTGGCACACAATGGGCTGCCTAGCGCCAGTACAGGCACCCTTGCACCACGATGCAAGTGTTTCTGTGTTGTATTTATGATTGTTTTTGTGCAGGAAGGGGTACCCACCTACACAAAAACAATCCTGGGAGGCATATTCCTCTTTCTATGGGTGATGCAGAATGCTGCATACATAGAAAGAGAAAAAGAAAGAGGAGAAATAGTGATATTACTCCTTGTTACGGGTCCCCTGGGAAGGCGTAACGTTTTAGCACATTCCCAGGTTTACCAGATTGGTAAATCTGAGAATGCACCAAAAATCATGGGAGTTTTGTGGGAACACCCATGCAATGCCCATGGAACAACATCCCAGGGCAGAATAGTGCAATGCAGCGATTTGCACTGCATTGCATAAATCCGATTTCATGTAGCCACTCAGGGCCAAGCAAACTGGCCTTGGGTTGCTTCATAAATCTTACTTAAGGTTTGCGTCATCCACTATCACCTTACATGGTACAAACATGAAGCAAACCTCCTCATAAATAGATCCCTTATTTTTTTTAATGTTTAGATTATTTGACTTGCAAAATGACGGTAGAATCAGTGGTTGTGACTGAAATATTGTTCTGTGCAGATTAATGTATGTTTAAAATTAAGTTGTTAGGATCTTGCAGAATATACTGTTCATTGGTCAGAATGAGACTATCCCTGGACAATCAGCAAGATATAATGCACACACTTCCATACTAAATTACATTCTAAAAAATAACTAGGGACTATTGCAAAAGTAGTTGTTTCTGTACTTTACAATAAATTGAAAATATGCAAACATGACATTCATTTCCCTTTACTAGGCCTTGGCCGAGTTCACGGAATTGTACTGGCGGGCAGCGTTTGCCGGCTGGCTTGCTCATGTTGCAATGTGAATGCAGAGTGCGTTCTCACCTTCCAGATAGCATGTGAACAGCCCACGAGGTTCTCATGTGCGTTCTTGCATTCCAAATCAGTCACTGATGGCCTCACGCACTCTGCATAGGCGTGGCCATCTTGTTTTTCTGCTCTGTGTTATGGTGCTAGGCTTAAATCTTAATCTCTCTTTAATCTGTGTAATCCTCCCCCTTTAGAATTCATCTACCCCTCATTTGTATTCTCTTATATTAGTGTGTGTGTTTGTGTTTGTGTATTTTATGGTTTTGGGGGATAAAAATCGTGTTTTTTGTAACTTTTTCTCTATTTCCCCTTACTTCCCTGTTTTGTTTCCTTTTCTTTCCTAACATTTATTTTCTAAATCGCATGCTGCTCACACTCAGAGGTAAGTTATGTTTTGTTTATGTTGGAATATTATTGTGTGATACATTTTCTAGTTTCTGTAAGGCAGACACTCAGTGCTACCTAATCGTACTCCTCATTGGTGCTCGTTTTCAATGAATAATTAAGAAGCCATTGCAGGCTCTCCTCCTGTCACTTGAGTGAATCATTGATACCAGTGAGAAGCGCATTATCTCTGTGACTTTGTTTATGTAGCTCATAAAGTTCCAAGTTATTTCACAACAATGTGTAGTATGCATCTATGCATTGCAAAAAATGGAGACTGAGTTGGTCCATCAAGAGGGTTGAGAAATTGTAATAGAATCAAAGATCATTTACTGTGGTGCATTAGTTTCAAATGCAGTTTTTCAAAATTTGCAATAGGGATTTCATAATTGGTATGGGCAACTCAAAGATAGTCGATAGACTTGAAACTGGTACTACAAGCAATCTGTTTCAGAAAAGTACAATGTGACTGTGTTTGCTTGTCATAAAAATTTTGCGGAGATTCATTCAATCAGTAATCTATTTTTTTAAATCTTCTTCATTCTTACATCAGCACCCAAGGGCATGAAGAGGGACGTTCAGAAGAGAGGTCCGGGAATAGTTGGTCAGCTGGCGCTGACTGGCAGTGCCGCTGCCGAGGGCTCTGCTGACCCCAGTAAGTCTTAATATTTATTATTATTTTTTCCCTAGTGTTGGGTTTTATAATTGTTGTGGCTTAGGGTAGAATCTTGGGGTATTGGAATGTGGGTTCTTGGCTCCAGGATGGGAGTTGCTGCCTGGAGTCTGGTGTTTCTGATGAGAAATAAAGTTTCTCTGACACCCTTACCTATCGTCTTCCTTCCTCATGGTGATGGGGATGAGATAATGAACCCACTCAGGCACATCACAATGGATTACATTTTTGTTTCATTCCTGTTATCCCTACAATATCTTATTTTTCTTTATATTAAATGGTTTTCTTTTTTGGTAGCTGACTTTTTCGGGTCTCTACTCTAGTCTCTAGTTCACTTTCTTCTGCTTTGTTGAAAATCTTTCCCTCTATCCCATATCTTGTGGTACTGTAGAAGTAAGACTAAGAATAACACATTTTGATACTCTACTGTCTACCGTGAAGATTGCAGCCCCAAGTAAGCTAGTATTATACATAATATCCATGATGTATGCTTGTTGAGAAGGCTTTCATTTTCATGCTCATGCTCTAAAAGTTGAGTTCAGAAGTGAGTTGCCGTGGTCATCATGAACCCTCCCCCACCCCCCAATGTAGTGTGCTGCTGTCTCATTCATTTATGCAGTATACCAGTACCAGTAGTTTCCCATGACAGTTCAGCATGGCTGGAAAAACATTATGAAGTGTCCTACCTTTCATTGACCATTATTCAACCCCTGACTTGTCTAACCTTGTGAACCAATCAAATGCCCGTAGTGAGATACTGCAGTGCTAAGTCAACTGTAGTGATGTACTGCAGTTGTATTTTGGGCGGCGTATCTGTTATCTTAGATATGTATAATGTTTTCTTCCAGCTACACAGACCACCAGTGATGCCGGTTCCAGTACTGCTGCAGGAGGAGAGTCAGTTGGAGGGGGAGAAGCGGCAGCAGGGACGGGCACAGGAAAGTCACATAATTTCTTGAAATTACTATACTCACTAGGTAGTACCAGGGCGCTGTTAACACATGACCGTGACTACCCCACCCCCCAGCTTTACTAACTGCAGTGGTGCTTCAGTTATTATGGACTATTCAATATGCAACTCACCAAATGAGTGCTGATGACTTTAGGGAAACTAGAAAGAACGGAAGGTTTAAAGAAATGGTTTATGAGTAAAAGGGTGCATGGGTGGGTAAAGGGATGGATTGGTGAAAGGGTGGTTTGAAGAAAAGGTGGGAATTGAATGGATGGATAATGGATTGGAAATTCTGGTGAAAGACTGGGTGAGAGAAAGTAAAGCTTAATCATGGTGGTGATGGGTGAATAAGAATAACAATGTGGATAAATATTTGGATTGTTTGGATGAATAAGCAAGGCAGCTCTTCTCATGAGAAGCATGGTGCTCTCCTGCTTTGCTTACTGTTTATGTGGGGTTATCTATGCTATGGTTCAAAGTGGAGGGGTATTTGTTTATTTTTTATTCTACTGCCTTGACTCGCTGTATTTGTTCAGTGAGCCAAATGTATCCCACCCATCATTCCTCACCCCTCCTTGCCACCTATGACAAAGTGCAGTATGGGTCAATTTGTGACTGCAGTTTTGGCTGTACAATGTGCGTCTCCTTCAGTTAATGCAGCATTTACAATGTTTTCAATGCATTGCAAACCGAACACACAAGGTGTGTTGTTTCCCTTCACCCACTGAGTCAACTCCTAGTACTTCACTCCTTTACGTTTTCCTAAGTTTGTCTGTCCCAGCCTACCAAATTGGAAAATCCATTCTTGGCATGTGTCACAATTCGTTTTATAATCATGTAAAGTGAAGTGATTCCAGAATATATTTCATGGTTTCCCATAACAGATTTATTTTTTACCTGTTCAGATTTTCCCTTTCGAATTGTACAGTGACTGAATAAGCCAAATATGACAAATCAATGATCATTGTAGTGGCTCCTGTATTGTATATTAAAAAATATCTATCCTACCTGTCTAATCCCTCTATCCTACCCTGCAGTAGAGTAAGTCAAGATTCCTTTCCATGCTTACTGCCCAGCGAATTAATTTGTTGGAAATATTATGTGGTGATGGGTGAGTAAAGTGGGAGTAAGTGCATTTTGATGTCAAGAATGGCAAATGGGATACTCTGTGATGAATGTGCCAGATACAATATATAAAGCCCATTCCTTTCCGGTCGAGCAGTCCATCATTTTTCCCATCGTCTACTTATGGCAGTCAAGGTAATATTAATATCCACATTTCATACATGAGGTGTGTGACGTAGTATCTTATTTTTAAAAAATCTGCCTCTTTGGAGTCAGGGTAGAAAGAGAAATGCATTTGAATAAGAGCAGGGCCATTTGAATAAAAAATAGAGCTGGCTAGCAATGAACATGGCTTCATTATTTTAACACAACACACAACTTGTACTCCATAGTGCATAATAAAGTACTCATTAATGAGATGTAAATAATTTTTTGACTCAAAGTGTCTGTTTATAATTATTTGAAAAGCCTTTAGAAGAAAAAAATAATCAAATTACTGTTCTATTAATCCGGTGCTATTCTGCCTTTTAATACTTTTCTGTCACACAGTCAGTGTATTTTATACGAGGCCTTGCGACTCTCCAAATCATAATCACATCAAATTCCAATGGCCCTAGGGACTAGCAATGCACTGTTACCGTAAAACCCAGTAATTTTGTTTGCACAAAGCATTGTTTACAACTTGTCATTTTTATTTTTCTCAATATAGCTACCCCTGCAGGTCCAGTTGGACCTCCCGACAGGCAGGTGATATCAACCAATCTGCAGTGGCAGAGGCTGGAGTGAATCCAGCAATAATAACGGTGGCTGGTAGTCCTGAAAGAAGAGGAGAAGGAAACAAATGCCTCTCAGCAGGCCCCAGTACAGCTGGTCTCCCTCAGCTTCCAGCCTCCCAGCCATCCCATCTCTAATGCTGCCATCAGCTTCCATCAACTGCTGCCATCCCCTCCCAAACTGGCAACACCAGTCCATTGCTGTGCCACAGCAGCTGGACTCCATCGAAAGCTATCTCACCACAAGGGAGTAGAGCCTGGACCAGCTCCTGACCAACATCCAAAATACCCTTTTTTAGCCCTTTAAAAAAAATTGTTTTGGTGGGAGTGTCTTGTTGGAGCTCATGGAGAGGGAGTTGGGACTTTCTTAGGACATTTTGAATTTTGGGACATTGGGGCTTGGGTCTGTTTGTTTGGTGAGAGGGGTGGGCATGTTGTGTGGGTGAAGAGGGTCGGTTTCTTTGTAAAAAAAAAATTAAGGGGGAAACAATTTCATTTCATGGAAATGTATGCCTTAGGTAGTTTGTTTTACTTTTACTTTGCACTGCTGCCTTCAGCTTTCATGCAGACTGTTTATGTACTAGTAAGAGAAAGTATACTGCTTACTTATAGAGTTATACTTCTCTAACTATCCTGACCATTGGGGAAATGCTGCTATGACCTATATTGTCTACAACAACCTAGATAAACAATAATAGCAGTTAGTTACTTATTTACTAATTTAACTAATTCACTTCACTCCATACTAGTTTCCTTACCTGAATATAGAGGAAGCAATAACAGGGAATGCATTACAACTTCACAAGCGAGGACCACATGTGAGCTCCAATTGTAAGATTAACCTCTTCAGTGCCCATGACGAGATAGTCTCGTCATGGAGCACGGTTGCGCTGTGCCCATGACGAGACTATCTCGTCATGAACCCCACCCACTAGTGCAACGCCCGGCACAGGAGGGGGAAAGGGCGTGGCACTGAAGGGGTTAATCTGAATGATTGATTATCCATCATAGGCAAGTAAATGAAAATATATAGACTGCATTAGTGGGTTATATTATATCAAAGGTTTACAAAGAATTGAGGATGGAGTACTATATGATGACACTACAGAATGTCCGATAGTGCTGAAATACAAAAAAATAGCAATAGTTGTAATTTTTGGCAAATGTGGAGCTAGTAGTATTTACGAAATCCTCGAGTTATGAAAATCTTACTCGAAGTGTGGAGTGGACAAGCTTAGGTGAGGTGTTTACGGTTATGCAACACAAGGCCTGAATGATGATGCTGACGACTGATGATCTTCATTCTATATCTAAAATATGGATCGCTTTTCATGCGCGGGTGGGTAAGTGGGGCCAATGTAGGCTGTTCTTTAGAAGATCTTGAAGTAAGTTGATGTTGCTTTCACCACAACCACCACACCAAGTGTGTGATCCATTGATGATGTAAATTAAACCACACCTTAAGAAATCACACAGCCTAGAGGAAGAGGGTAAGGGTTTTGATTAATGGATTGGAAAGGGGATTTAGGGAAAGGTTTGACGAAGACAAACACTACACTAGGACAACATTCATCTGGACAATGAGCAGCACATTATTTGTCATCAATCTGTTGCGGAAGGAAGCAAAGGAATGAGTATGACAGAGTACAGATAAATGCATTTCAAACAGTCCTTCTGCCCCTGAGACTCAAGTTATCAGATATCTAAATGTTAGAGGCAACACAGACCACACATTGAACGGGCAAAATAATTACTTAACGATCATTTCTTGGAATGTGGCTGGCCTTCAGAAACGGATTAAAAATGATTCGGCCATAGATTACCTTCAAAGCAGTGATATAATCTGTCTCCAGGAGACATGGGCAACATCTACTACAGCTCTTTCCGGGTACTTCGAAATCCATGTTCCGGCCTCAAGACGCAATATTTTTGGGCGGCCAGTGGGCAGCCTTTCTGTTTACATCAAGCATTCCCGAAGGTTGGAAGCAATCACACTTGGTACTTTATTTATTTGCATAGTCCAAAGGGAAAAATATTTTTCACTACATAGTGCCTGGTGCTCTGTCTCTTTGGACATTTACGAGCCCCTCTCCTTGTTTTTTCAAGAGCAATCACACTTGCACATCCCTCAACTGGAATCCAAGTATTACTTATTAATGGAATAAAAAATCACTATAAACCGCTTCGACTGCTATTATTCAACTGCTATGTTAACCCAGTTTCGCATCAGAGAAACCAAGCAATCGATGATCAGGCAGCCATCATTGGAGATCTTCTCATCAAATATCCCCTTTAATAATAGATCGCTTGACAAGACAGGAAATGAAAATAAACAACCTAAAGAGGTTGCTGTACTACAAGCCTTATTTGACACCTGTTCTATATCATCCACTTATAATCTCAAGAAAGCAAAGGATCAGACATGGGCCCTGCTTCCAACATATAAGAATATCTCTACAATCGATTATCTATTCATCGGTAGCACACTAGCTTTGCATTTGAATGACTTTGACATTGACAATCGAGCAGAGAGTGACCACAGGCCCCTTAGAGCATCTTTCAGTCTTTCCACTGCTGAACCTTGTAAATTCATACCTGTAGGGCGAATCCACAGGCGAAGAATGTGATAAAGTCCCGCGCAGGATAAAATGAACCGCTAACCTCAGTACAAAATTGTCCGCATGGACAACTAAAAATGAACAACTAAAAACTGCTTTTGGTTTGCAAGCCCTCTTAGACTACTGGCCCTTTTTACTGATGGACCTGCATCGGGCGCTGGGGGGAACATTGGATTCTCAACAAAAACAGGGGCCAAACGATCTAAACCAGCACCCAAATAAGGAAACTCCGGAAAGCGAATGGAGCGTCATAATCCCATGCAAAACAAAGAGGGAGAAAAGCGTTGCAGTGCACCATAATTGGATCTCTTCGAGCTGCCTATAAGAAACGTGCATGGGAGCAACATACCAAACGAATAGAGGATGCCTGGCTTAAACTTTTCTCTCTTCTTAAGGAAAAAAATCCAGCTCCATTTTGGAAATATATTAACCAAGTCAGTAATAGTGGTCAGTCTATGGAGAGTGGGGTACCCGAGAATGTTTGGTTGAATCACATCAATCAGCTCTACAACAGTGGGACAGGGGAGCTGTCTGCCCTCCATTCGCCTCAAGCACCAAATCACGAAAACATCCTGGGTCCAGGCATCTCTGAAGCCGAAGTGATCAAGATCATTAGCCGCATGAGGAATGATGGTGCGCCAGGGCCAAATGGAATACCTGCTACAGTTTTCAAATCAAATCTATCCTTCTGGGCAGAGCTTCTTACACCTCTTTTTAAACAAGCCTTCCTTACAGCCACAATTCCATCTACCTGGCAGGGCTCAATATTACATCCACTTTACAAAAAGGGTAACCGTTCAAATCCGGCCAATTACAGGCTAATAGCTTTATTGGATATCGAAGCTAAGGCCTATGCTCGTGGTCTGCTGGCAGAACTCGAAAACTGGGTCACAGAAAACAGCATCCTCCCCCGTACTCAGTCAGGCTTCAGATCAGGCTGCTCTACGACAGATAATATAATAGCACTGTCCTACCTGTCGTGGAGAGCCACCTTGGCTAGTCAGCTACCTTTATTCTGCCGTTTTATGGACTTCAGTGCAGCATTCGATAGAGTCAATCGAGGGATGCTATGGAGCAAATTAAATTCCTGGGGGATACCATCTGCACTCCTCTCTGCACTGATATCACTGCATCAAAAAACCTGGGTGAGGATTAAAACAAGTGCCACAACAGTATCTGCAAAAATTGCAACAAAAAATGGTCTAAAGCAAGGCTGCGTATTAGCCCCACTACTTTTTAATCTTTATACCGCTGACTTGCCTAAAGAACTGGGAGGTGCAACTTTGGTAGCCCCAAAACTGGGTGGCATACGACTACAGATTATGCAATACGTTGACGACATTATTATTATAGACCATACAAAAACAGGTCTACAAAGAGCGCTCACTGCCCTTAACTCATATAATATAAAAAACAATATTTTGATGAATGAGTCAAAAACTAAAGTCAAGATTTTTGGGAAACATCCAAAAAAGAAAAACCCGTCTTGGCGAGCAGGTGGTCTATATATAGCGACCTGCACTAGGTATAATTATCTAGGAGTTTGGTTTAACGAAAGGGCAAATCAAGTAGCCCATCTCAAACATCTTCGGCCCAAGGGAGCAGGGGTTATACATAGTCTGAGGCGCTTGAATCGGCATTTGCACAGCCCCACATGCGAGTCAATCTTAAGGGTCTTACGCGCCAAACTGCTTCCGGCAGTGTCTTATGGTCACCTGGCTTTCCCTGGAGGGCGAGACTGAGACTTGAGCTGGGCTTGGCAAGTGCAGATCTTCGTTGTCTGGGAGACCTAATTAAATTCTATATCTACACTTTGCGTGCACCAGCTCAATCCATGAAAGAACAATTGCAATCAGTGTTCACGGACGAACTCTCTCCTTGGTACAGAGAGTTGCACTTGGTCACTTCCACATTGAAGATTGAAATCATAAACTTCTCTAATTCAATTATTCCCCTGTCAACGTGGAAAAACAACGATAAAAATCCAAATTACTCTAGTATCATTCGAGAGAGATATAGCTCGGCTTCCCAAAAAACCACTCCTTACAGCTCTGGATGCATCGTATATCAAGGGGAAACCTCAACCATATTTCTTCGATCACAGACTCGTAATAAAATTCATTTAGATGAGGCTGTTAGCCCTTCCAATTCATGACTTTAACCCGCTGTGGGCTCGGAGGAATGGTCAGCTAACTTGTAGGCTCTGCAATTATCCACATGAGTCCTGGTTACATCTGCTGTGTTGTTGCCCCCATCTTGCCAATGATCGACGACGCCTATTGGTCCCAGTCTATCGGGAAAAGTTACTGAGACACTGCAGGGAAGCATCTGATTTGTGCTTCAGTAATAATTCAGCCCAAGTTCTTGCAAGGGATGGGAAGTTTGTTAACATTATTTTAACTGCACTGCACAATGCCCAGCACTAAGAAATTGAAAAGCTCTATTGAACGTTGAAGAAAGTTAACCATTAGTAATAAGCATTGTGACACTTTTGCTATTGTTTATTTTTTTATTTTTTTATACTATACACTTCTCTTTCGTACTAAACGGCTAATTGTGATATATAGCCATCAACCTGAAATGCTGCTTTTGGAATTGACATTTATTTCGTATTTCCAGATTTTAAACAATTTTTGAATCCTTAAATTTTATTAAGTTTTATATGATGTTTTTATGTTATGGTTTTAATTACCTGTATAATAAAAGAGAAATGTTCTGTCTTCTAGGTTAGGGTGTGAAAACCACCCACTCAATTCTTCAAATATATTTGTTAAACGAAAAATAATACTGTGTTTCAAAATTCCGTGGGGCATCTCCATTCTCCTCGGGAATTTTTACTATTTGGTGCCCATCAGGACTGGTCCGGTAGGTAGGCAAGAGTGTTTTCAGCTTTTGCCTTTCGTTTGTGCAGAAAACTTAAAAGGCCTGCAGATTGTAAAAGAGAAACTGTATTGTACAGTCAAGGAGGAGGACAGAAAGAAGGTAAGATTCATGAGGAATGTATCAACAAGACTCAGAGGCAGAGCAAAAAAACAAGAGTCGTACTCAGAGTTTCACTTTTGCCACAAGTCCAACACACACACACTCTTAAAAAGATATACACTCATATCAAATCATTCACACACACTTCAGAGATGCACATCTCCCTGGAAACAAAATTCTCCATAAAACCTGCCAACTTCACACACTCTGGAGAGACTGAACACACAAGCCTCATTACAAACAGAGCAACACCCTCCTGCAGACACACACTCTACAGAGACACGCAAACCATGAAGACACAAATGCACACACCCTCCAATCACACACATGCAATGCAGACAGACATAGGGGCCGATTAGGATCTCATCCGGAAAGCATTCCTACTGAATCGGTCCCGGAATGCTTTCCAAATGACTCAAATTGGGGGAGTCTAACCAAGCCAATTGGCAAAATCCAGATGCTTCAGGATATGATTCAGTAGGACTCCCATTGACTTTAATGGGAGCCTGTGTTCCGAACGAATACACATGCTCCCATTGAAAAAAGGGATGGTTGGGGAAAATCTGATTGGTCATCGTAATCGCTCGGAAACCGAGTCCATATAGCTGTACAATCCGGCTCAAAAAGATGCGACCTGTCCGAATGCCTTTCAGGACCGATTCGGACAGCCCGAATAGTTTACAGGCATGGTAATCAGTCTTTGGGAACTGCGTACGATTCAGTCAGAAAAAGGGTTCCAAATCAGATTCAGCAAACCCGAATCCGCTTCGGAGCCCTTTTGAATGGCATCGTAATCAACCCCTTAGATGTTTCAGAGAGAGGTTCATACTCCCAATGGCCAATAAATCTGATTCTGCCACCCTGACTGGATGCAAGCACTAGTGTGCCACAACTCTGTTCCCCTTTCTGTAAATTCATGTCAATTTGGCCATCGGGCAATATTGACATAACATCTGGCCCTATCAGAAATATACAGGTCTGTGTCCCGTTTAGAAATTTGAATTACGTACCTCTTTTTATAGCGTATAATTATTAGAATGTGCATTATAAATACACCCAAGTGAAACTCACAATCACCAAAGATACAGAAAACCATAAAGGAGTCCTCATTTGACTCTAACAAGTGCAAGCAAGTGGATGCCGGATAACTGGTTACACCTTAAAGGCGTGAGAACTGAGGTAAGTCTCTTGGCCACATGCTCTAACTATTGTTTGTTCCCAAAATCTTTGGCCTTTCCTAGCCCTTCTAAATATGTTCAAAACCTGGAAGTTATTGGGGCCAAGGATCTCTCCCATTTCTCTCAGGTCAAGTCCATTTTCAAAAATGTGTACTTCTATCTCCGTCACCTACGGTGGATTCCTCTCCTACTTTAAGCCAAGGGCCGCTACCCTCTCTCACTATGACAACTTGAATAGAGTGTATGAGGGCCTCCCAGACAAAATCTTGATCAAATTACAAAAAGATCAAAATGTTGTTTTAAGCCTCATTCTTAACCTTCAGGCCTCCAATCACATCACCCAGTTCTAAAATCACTTCACTGGCAAGAAATCAAATAAAAAAATGCCGTTACCCATGCAACTGCGCAAGGTTCAGTCCTGGCTTTCTTTACCAAACATTTTAACGCCCACAGAAGCCTAAGGCTGACACCCAGCACCAACTTTCTACATCTGTGTCAAAAGTGAAACAGTTTGGGGGTCGGATTCTGCACCAACAAGATTTCTCACTCTGGCAATCTGAAATTCTCTCCCAAGTATTTGTTTCTAATAACATTCTACAGTTCAACTCTTGCCTCCAGATTCCTTCTCACTGGCACTCAGAAGCCTGTTGAAAATAAAAATATAGGCAATCGACGTTGTTCTATTTAGGAAACTCCTACAGATAAAGACTTATGTATTCATGCAGAAAACTTTCTTTCATGAGTAGATGAAATTTAGTACTACAAATATTTCTATGCCAGGTGCAAGTGAAGTGTAAGTCAACCCTTCTCCTACATCTATATTAGAATAGGGAAAAAGCGCAAGTGCATTATGTGCAGATGTTGTAAGTTGGTGCATTGCAGCACATGTACTAATAGCGGGATTTGAACTGTGACCATGATGTGAATCCAGTTCATGGAGTGGATGCTGTGGCACCAGACAGGCACGTTGGGCCAAAGAGATTTTCCATGATAGTTAAATATTGTTCAGTACAAGTGCCCATTGCCCAGGGAATGTTAGATGTGTGATCAGAGGTCAGTCTTTATGGGTTGTTTTGAAGACTTGTGTTCATGAATTAGAGCACATTGTTCCATGGATGCTTGTGCTTGATTATGTGATGTGTCTGCTGTTTTTTGGATGAGTTGAGCAGGGAGTTTACTGGTCTGTTTATGCGCAAAGATGTTTTTGAGCTTGTGCATGCATCCAAGTTCAGCCAACTCCCATACAATTTTTTTAGTCAGGAAAATAACTGGCTTAATTCCAGTAATTTAGTGGTTCCTAAAGTAATGAGATATGTAATCCACTTCCAGCACAGCATCATTCTTCCTCTGTCCCTGAGTAACAACAAGCAGGGGTGTTCGTCATGTGAATTCCTGAGAGCAAGAACAGCAGCAAATTGTGATGTGGGAGAACGAGAACCTATCAGAGGAAGGGGAATTAATAACAAATATTGACCAAGTCAAAGATTTTGAATTAATATAATATAAAGGTTTTGTCAAGTTTCACTAAAACACATTTGCTGTGATTTACTAACACTTTTGCCAGGTTTGCATCACAAAAGGGGTGCAAACCTGCACAAACACTTGAATTGAGAAGTTGGTCCTCATTTATGAGATTTTGGCTTAGGGCAGCACAGCAAGGAACATTGTTGCTCTGCCCTACTTCAAAGTGAAAAGGCAGAGATACACTGTATTCATGCAATACTGTGCTTTCCTGTCCTTTCTCACTGAGCTGGCACCATCTCAGCAGCCTAGGGTCAAAGTAGGCACCCTTGGAAGTGTGTCTCATTTGCATGCAGAATTGTTTTTGTGCAGGAAGGAGCAATTCCTGCACAAAAACAATCCTAAGTAGCGTTTTTGGCTTTCTATATGTGCTGCAGATTTTATAACACACAGAAAGAGGAAAAAAGGCCTCATCTTGGGAGGAGTAAGAATTTGGCGCTTCCCCAGTTTTATATGAATTTGTAAATCTGGGGCAGAATAAAAATCCATAGATGTGTGGAAAAACCCAACGCAATGCCCATGGAACGCCTCCTGGGCGCAGAGTAAGGCAACACAGCCATTTGTGCTGCATTGCCTACTCATGATTTATGAGGCCACTCACAGCCACGCAAGGTGGTTTTGCATGGCTTTATAAATCCGATTCAGAGCCATATGTCATGCATGTACTAATCTACGTTGTACAAAAGTGACGCAGGGCTCTCATAAATAAGCCCCTTACTTTCCAGTAGCCTGTAGTAGTAGTAATATAAAGTAGTGCTACTTTACACTACTTTGTGTCAAGGGGGCCTACCATGGCAGGTAGAGGGGGGTTCTCATGCAACTGCCCACTGTTTTTGATGCAAACCCCTATCTACTAAAATAGGTAGACATAGCATTGCACCAAAAATGTATCCTTTCTTCTTTTCTCCAAACGTTGGTTGTGTGTTGTACTGCGCAGCACACATACAAACTTGGAAAAGTTTTATACCAGGGTACCCCTCTAGAACAATACCTATTCTACGTATCACATACGCACATTTCCACTATCAGTCAAGGGTGGGTTCTTGGCAGTACTGGGGGCGAGAGATCCAGTGCCACAGCATAATAAATAAATGAAGGAAAACAGCACTAGTACTCACCAGCGATTAGATGGTATAATGCAAGACCCGGGCTAAGAATTGAGGCATAAGTGAATTTCCAGGTTTTCTAGGTATACAATACATGCTCATTCCTGCTGCAAGTTGTCTTTTTGACCTTGTATTTGCATAATGACTAGTTTTTTATTCTTGATATTTCTTTGCATTCTTGTATTAAATCTTTGACAAAAACAATATTGCTAGTACCAGAGAGCATAATATAATTTTGAAATGGATGAGGCACTCAGACCTATATGGCATGGCAATCAAAGCAGACATAATGAACTCTTATTTAAAACAAAGGAAAACCACCAGCACCAGACAATTTTCAACAATTCCCTCCTAGAGTAGGCTAACCTAGCCTCTCCATTTCTTCAAAAAACTATCACAAAGTTAATTTATGGATTTGGTCAAAGCTGACCCTAGTTAACCACACTTATTCAAGAACATTCTTCTAACTACCTCTGCTGCCACACCAGTAAGAAAAAATAGCAATAATTCCTTAACTACAGGCATCTTTCCTGAACACTTAAAAAAGGCATACATAAGCCCATTAATAAAGAAAACAAACAAGAACCCAACTGACCCAGACAAAAACAGATCAATTACAAAAGGACATTTCCTGGGCAAACTGATAGAAAGAGCAGCTCAAGTTCAAAGTTAAAAAAATACGTTATGCGGATAAGGCCTTATCCATAAAAGCACATCAAACACAACAATTTGAAAGCACAAATACATAATCACATTCAAAATTCAATAACTTGGGGCATAAATACAAAATATTTTAAGGCCCATGTGGCAAATTTGAGTAAAAGTTCATGCATAAAGAAAGAATACAAGGCTTTTCAACAAGGGTTGCACATCGTCTTGCAGGCCCGCACAGCAATTCTCATAAAAGTGCTGACGTGAAAGATTAACTCTTCGTCTACCAGTGTTAGTATACTCCTTTATGCAGCTACCAGACTGATGGGCCTGTTTTTCTTAAAAAACAGGATTACAAGCCATTTGGTATACTTTGTAAAAACTTACAAAAAAATAAATAGTGTAAAATAGTTTGACCACTCTTTCCAGCACACAAGACAAGGTAGAGAGTCAAGATTTGCATTATACCCAAGAGGGAAACAAAGCAGACATTTTACAGAACCTGCCCTTAAGCAGAAGAGAAGACCCCTCTCCCAGTAACTTATGGTCAGGGTAAGGTAGCAAGATAAAGGGTGCACATTATACTCAAAGTTCATATAATTAAAAACAGACGATTTCTTGGATTCCCTCTCCAGTCTTTCCGTGCCATAGAGTGTATAAAGTGCTCTCCTAAGGGCATTTTTGTGTACAGTCTCAGCTTTACTTGGTTTTAGAAAGAGCCAGCCAAAGTTAACACTGCATAAGCTCTGGTTCACCCCAGCCAGCCACGGGATATCCAGCCCTTTCTCACAACTAATGCACTCTCCTATAATCTCTCCTGTAAGGGACGCTGCCGGATTTTTCCATATGGCGACCCAGAATAAGGCAGATGAAAAAACAACAATTGATGACAGAATGCGGAACAATGTCATACATTCACTCCAGTACAGAGATCTAGGCCTAAATCCATCTTTTTTTGCTCACCATGCCATTCCATTTTGAACCCAGCCATATGTAAATCCGTCTTGACCCTGTGCCTCATGGGAACAGTCTAGCCCCAACTGCCAAGCCAGGTCCTCCCTGAACTGGAAACAAGCAGCCTAGAACCGGTTTCGGGGTTTCACCCCTCATCAGCCAGGATAGCTTGATTCCAGTGGCATGAAGAGCATGGGACCCACGTCTGGGCATACCCGTCTCACTCGGGGGTGACAAATGCAAAAACAACAGTTGATGGGCAGAAGGCAGAACAATGTCATACATTCACCCCAGTACAGAGGCAAGGGCCTAAATCCATTGTTATTTTGCTCACCATGCCATTCCAGTTTGAACCCAGCCATATGCAAATCAGTCTTGACCCTGTGCCTCATGGGAACAGTCCAGCCCGAACTGCCAAGCCAGGCCCTCCCTGGACTGGAAGCATGCATTCTAGGACTGGTTTCAGGGTTTTACCCCTCATCAGCCAGGATTGCTTGATTCCAGTGGCATGGAGAGCACGGGACCCACATCTGGGCATACCCGTCCCACTCGGGGTGACAAATGCAAAAAGAACAGTTGATGGACAGAATGCCGAACAATGTCATACATTCACCCCAGTACAGAGATCTGGGGCTAAATCCATCGTTTTGTTGCTCACCATGCCATTCCAGTTTGAACACAGCCATATGCAAATCAGTCTTGACTCTGTGCCTCAAGGGATCAGTCCAGCCCAAACTGCCAAACCAGGTCCTCCCTGGACTGGAAACAAGCATCCTAGGACCGGTTTCGTGGTTTCACCCCTCATCAGCCAGGATAGCTTGATTCCAGTGGCATGGAGAGCACAGGATCCACGTCCGCGCATACCCGTCCCACTCAGGTGACAAATGCAAAAACAACGGTTGATGGACAGAATGCAGAACAATGTCATATATTCACCTCTGTACAGAGATCTGGGCCTAAATCCATCTTTTTTTTGCTCACCATGCCATTCCAGTTTGACCCCAGCCATATGCAAATCAGTCTTGACCCTGTGCCTCATGGGAACAGTCCAGCCAGAAACCGGTCCAAGGAGGCTTGATTCCGGTCCAGGGAGGACCTGACTTGGCAGTTCGGGCTGGACTATTCCCATGAGGCACAGGGTGAAGACTGATTTGCATATGGCCAGATCTAGACTGGGGTGGCATGGTGAGAAAAAGAATGATGGCTTTAACCCAGATCTCTTTACTGGGGGTGAATGTTTTGATTTGTTCTGCATTCCATCCATCAATTGTGTGTCTTTTGCTTTCTTGCCCTAAGTGCGCCAGGTATGCCCAGACGTGGGTTCTGGGCTCACTGTGCCACTGTCATCAAGCTATCCTGGCTGAAGAGGGGTAAAACCCCGAAACCGGTCCTAGGATGCTTGTTTCCGGTCCAGGGAGGACCTGGCTTGGCAGTTCGGGCTGGACTGTTCCCATGAGGCACAGGGTCAAGACTGATTTACATATGGCGAGGTTTAAACTGGGCTGGCATGGTGAGCAAAAGAATGATGGATTTAACCCAGATCTCTTGATTGAAGGTGAATGTTTTGATTTGTTCTGCATTCCGTCCATCAATTGTGTGTCTTTTGCTTTCCAGAATAAGGCAGGGCGGGCCCTTATGAAATCCTCACTATAGTTTAAATTGAGTTCTCTATGGCAAACGCACTGAGCAGAGGAGATTTGTGTGTCTAGTAATTTCCTACAGAATCTATCTTCTTCTTGTTGGATCGTGTGACTCCTAAAAATGCCCCAAACATCTGCGCCAGAAGTGGCTATTATTATGTACTGGAATTTAAAAAAAAATTACAATGGCTAAAATGTCACCTATTCTCTTAGGCCGTCAAAGGATGAGAATAGAAATGGAGGCCTTTGAGAACTTGTTCCTACAAAACACCATATGTTCGGACCAGGAACCATTCGCAGCATGCACCCAGCTGTCACAATTTATTGTAGCTAATGCAATACTTTCTGACTTAAAAATAGCATTCCATCCAGGAAGAGGCACATAATCTGAACTCATCACTACCTGGAATGACTTTAAAAACATGGTAGACCAGAACAGGGTAGTTGCACTACTTTTCATGGGTAAACAGTCAGAATAACACAGGCAAAGCCACTCGTGTTCTGACAACGCAAGCGCTACCACGCTTGCCTTAACCACACATTGCGTGGTTAAGGCAGTACGTGGTCTAGGTGCTGGCTGGCTGAAGTAGGAAGGATCGGGAGAACCAGAGGACATGGTGAGGTAAGTGAGGCTAGGGCTGGGCTGTGTTTTGAGGCAGTAGTTTTTATGGGTTGAGGATTTGTATTTAGGGCTTGGGTTGGGGCATTTTTCAGGGCTGGAGGGGTCGGGGTAGTTTGCAGGCCTTGGGGTTTGGGTAGATTTCAGGGCTGGGGGGATGGGGGAGTGTTCAGGACTGGGGATGTCAGGTATTTTTCAGGGCTGGGGGGATTAGGATAGTTTTCAGGGCTGGGGCACGGGGTTGTTTTCAGGGCTGGGGGTGGGTAGGTTTTAGGGCTTGGGGGGCAGGAAAGTTTTTAGGACTCAGGGGTGTTGGGGTAGTTTTTAGGGCTTTTGGGAGGAGGTTGGTTTTTAGGAGGGAGGTGGGAGTTTTATGTGCCAGGGAAGAGGCTTGGGGGCCGTTTTAGGGGTCAGGGCAGATGGCAGGGATCGTGAAACTTTTTAGGGTGGCAGGGAAGTTTATAGGGCTCAGGGGGTGTTGCAGTCATTTTTAGGGCTTAGGGCAGGGTGGGTTTGTTTTTAGGGCTGGGAACAGGGATGTTTTTAAGGCTTGGGGGAGGGAGTTGGTTTCAATGAATGCCCAAGTGGACAAATTAGCAAGATTAAGATTCATTGCCATGAAAACACTGTGATGCATTTTCCTCCACCTGGGATTTTCACACAAAGTCCAGGCTACTATATCTCTTGTACTGTCTAAACTAGATTACATCAATGGCCTCTACCACAGTTCATCTTTATGAAGTATGAAAAGATTACAACGGATTTAGATATCTACTGTCAGTCTACTCCTATATGTAAAGCCACAAGCCCACATCTACCCTGCTTTGAGGACCCTCCATTGGTTACCAGTTACCAGAAGATCTACCTTCAAGTTGCTTTTTATCACCTACAAAGCAATACATGGGACAGGGCTGTTTTTCATCAGGGAAGAAAATCACTAAATACATTCAACGAAGGAACCTTTGCTCAAGATTGGCACCTTTCCTCAAAACCCCAGCATATAAGATAAAAATAAATGGGTGGTACATCTCTCTCTGTTCAAGCAGGCAAACTATGAAATTAATTACCCACAAACATAAGAGCCATTGATAACCATCTTATCTTCAGAAAATTACTCAAGAGCTGGCCCTTTCCTACATGACCACAACTCAAACACAAATGTACAGCATATGCTGTAAATATGTATAATTTGATTATATGTATTATTTAGAATTGTGCATTTCTTTGTCAAAATGTATGCACTACTTATGGTTTAAAAATGTCTCGTTATTCTTTAGGTCTGATAAACAAATGTATATATTACTTATGATTAAAAAATAATATAAATATTTATAAATTGAGGTATGCTTAAAATGTATACAGGTCACTGCATAGTTGTTCAAATACGTTATTTTGTTAGATGCTTATTGATCTCTTTCTACATATTTGTCTACCACACTATGAAATATGGTATTAACAATTGTATCTATAAGTGCTTCACCATTGAAATATTGAGGGAAATAAAAAAAAATAAAAAACACTCATAAAAATATATTTAAAAAAAACAAATAATTAAGCTTTTGCGTACAGCAACACCTGATAGTCTGAATTTCTATCTATCCATACTTGCAAAAATGAAATTATATACAATACAATGTTATATCTCCAATATTATACATGTATACCCTTTCTCTGTAATTATGTATTATAGATTTTATTACTTTTCTTATACGGTAGAAAGAAAAAAAGAAGATAAAACCCTTCAACTCCATCCGATGCACTACTTAGCCTATACCTCTCTACACATATCCTCTACCTCCACTCTCTGACTCATCCGAAACCTCATTCTACTGCCATCACCTCCCTAAGATCCTTTCTTGACTCTTACCTCCTCTATCACTCCTTGACTGACCCCAAACCTCAGTCTACTACTATGATTCACCCTTACAACCCTTTCTAGACTCTTACCTCCTCTATCCCTCCTTTGACTCATCCTAAACCTCATCTAACTAATATGATCTCCGACATAACATTTCCTAGACTCTTCCTTCCTCTATCACTCCTTTCTCCTATTTAAAAAACTAACAGACTCACATGTCCCCCCCCTCAAATTAACCACTCATATTTCCCTATACTAATCCACCACTAACACTTAGAGCTCCAGAGTAGTGTGTCAGGGATAGTAAGTGCTGTATAAATACAATTAAAATACAGTACATGAACAGGTAGAAATTCAAGGAGGCTCCGCTTTGCTTTCTCTCCCACCTCTCCATCTATGCAGGACAAGGGCTCTCCTACTCTTTCCATTACCATTTACATGCTAGGTGTGATGACCAGCTCATTCTTGTTCAACTGTTTCCCTTTACATTCTGGTACCTACAGTCCTGTATTTATGATGAATAAAATTAGCAGAACAAATCAAGGGCTAAATTAACTTTTCACGTAAAGACAAACCTATCATGTCTATTTCTAATTTCTGTCTAATCTGGGTTTATATCATGTTAAATTATTCAAAAAGTTTGGCCTTTTGTGCAAACAGATATCAACCATTACAGTCATGAAGAAAATACATCAAATAACTGGGTACCACACTAAAGTGAATTGAAAGCATAAAGAGGAATGGTCAAGATAAAAAAGAATGAAAAGCATGAAAAGGACATCACTTTAGATCGCTAAATAGTAGTGGAGAGGTGTAACCAATAGATGAAGAGCAATCAAAATCCAGGGAAGGAGGAATTTATCATGCACTTTTGGGCCTCATGGAAAATGATTCCATTCGCAAAAGGTGGTCACAAATGATGTGTCGACTTTGTGGAAAAAGAATCCCCATTCGCAGGGCGCTGCAGAATGACCTTCCTAATTAATATTAATCAGGTAATTCACCATTTGCATCTGCACAATTGCAAATTTCACGTTCATGTTTGCTCTGGTTTAAATATATGGAGGCTCAAAACATGTCCGCCAATAGCAGTGAACAGACTAACTTTTGTGTCAGTGGACCTTTGATGAGCCCTGCCTGCGTCTTTTCATACATGTAGGTGAGTTAGGAACATCAGACCCGATGTTGCATATATAGACGATCTTGGTCAAGTTAAAAATATGTCGGATATAAAGTTTGTAACTTTTAAATAACTACAGTTAAAGAGTGATATGGTTGTCTATGAAGATCCTGATCAATGCCATACACCTCCTTGTAGGGTCATTATGAATGACTGAAACATGTCGACCTCGTTACCCCTATAAGGGTGAAGTTGATCCCCTGATTTTGGTATAATTCCTTTTAATGATGCCTTTCAGGGTAAGTGATTAACATTTGAATTTTGTCCACTGTGAGGCATATTTAACTCACTTAGTTTATTATAAACAATTTTGTTTTTGCACTACTCTCTGCTAACCAACACCCACATTATACAGCTTTTATTTGAATATCCCACTGATCATTGTTTAAGAACTTCTATCTAAAAAATTACTGAGAATTGTAGCCCACTCCACTGACTTGTTTGTTGGTGAGGTGAGGAGAACCCCAATGATAAAGCATGCCACCTGCTGGTAGGTAAGGGTTTTCATCCTCAAAAACAGACTTTCTTTGTTTTCTTTGAGATGTGTGGAGTTGGCTGCAAACACAGAGATGGTAGCCTGCAAGGCACAGCAAACACTGCCCGTGTGTTTGTATTTCCAAACATGATTTTTTATTTTTAATCAGGCCAATCTCCTTATAGGAGCTGTACTGTTTACACAAGATAAATGTTTTCTATTTGAAGTCACAAACCATTGATAAATTGCCCTCCAAATGGCAAATAGGGGGCAATTCCCCTTTCATGACTCTCTCCTTTTTGCAATCAGAATAGAGTGCAAAAGCCCTTTCATGAATAGAAAAGATTTTTCTGACTCTTAAAGGGGCTTTTGAAAATAATAGGAGGTATTTTGCTGCCGCAAACACTGTGATTTTGCAGCTCACAGGCTTTACAACTGTAAAAACCTTTGCACATCAGGATCTCTATTCTAACTTGTTTCTGGGGCTCTGGTAAGGAGTCCAGGGATTGACACAGACAGAAAATATGCTGTTTTTCTTTAATTACAGTTAGCAGATTTAACGGATGGAGATTCAGATGCAATGCCTGTAGAATTTGTCGCATTCGATGGAGCTCCATACAGCTCTTAATGAACTAGTGTCTGCTTCAATACTTTGGTCTAATAGCCTGGTCAGGTTCTCTTTAGGAATAGACATTACAACATCTTCATGGTCATGCTGATTGAAAGACCAAGGCAGGAATGGGATTCTGGATTTTGTCCTTTGTCTCTCAAGGCTCCTACTTTGAGAAAATCCCAGAGATTTGTCTTTGGGCATGGGTGACTGTGCTCTAGGTTATGCTTTAAGCTGCTATGTGTGCATAATTCAGGCCCATACCCATTCTAGTATACTTAATCGAGGCATAGTCAATTAAGGTACATCCACAGTAAAAGCCCTAATTCATCAGAGGTCGGCGATTTCTTAAAGAGTAGACGAAGGCAGATCAGGACGCTAGGACACAAGATGGAGCAGTTGTAAACTCAGTGGGCTCAGTAGGTGCATTTGATCAGCATGACGTTACTACACAGATTACAACTTCTCCACCACCTCTTAGATCTAAACTCTTAATGCTGGGGTAAAGAAAGAAACAGGGGATATTTGACACTAACATGTCAGGATGAACCCTAAAGTCAATAAATATCCCAAACTGAATTAGGAAAGGAGAGTAAAATGTATAAAACAAAATGACACTAAAACAACAAGTATCCAATAAGGGAAACTCTAGATCTGAATTTTAAATTGTTGGGTAAAAATATGGCTGAAAAGTACTAAGCACCAATGATAGTCTATGAAAATCGGAGACTGAGAACTAGGCACAATTTCAATTGACCATGATAGAGTGCAGGTCATATACACTGTTTGAATTTGTCCTGGTTAAAGATCATCCAGCTGTGTGAACCTGAAGCTGTATCCAAGCAAGGTGAATCAAAATCTGACACCTTTGCCAAACGGTTCCTCTGACATCTCCAGAGGTCTTGGAAGTCCATATCATGATTTTCAAGGTTTGATGAGCAGGTCAATTTAGTCACTTTTAAGGATCCCACGACTTCAGGGTCAGCACTTAGAGGCAAGGATGCACTCCTGCAGAGGCCACCAGCAAGGCACAGTCCAGGTCAGGTTGGTACTGGTCAACTGATTACTTCCAGAAAAAGATCTATTGCAGCTTGTGTCACGTTAGCAAGTACGAAGTGAGTCAACTCACACTTGGGGTCCATCACTTTGTCCTGGGTACAGGTCCTATCCTTTGGGGCTCTTCTCTGGTCACAGACAGCAAGTCCAGTTCACTTCTGATCCTTCGATACTAGGATGCTTATTTCTGGTCCAGGGAGGACCTGGCCTGGCAGTCCGGGTCAAGACTGAATTGCATATGGTTGGGTCTAAACTTTAATGGTGTGGTATGCAATAAACAATGGATTTGACCAAGATCTGTGACTGGGGGTGAATGTCTGATTAATTCAGCATTTTGTCTATCATTGGTTTTTTTGCACCCAGATGTGTGGCCAGGGAATGAGTAGTCCCTTCCTCTGTAGTCACATAAATCTGGTTCTGGTAGAACTCCAACCCCCCCCCCCCCCAACCCCCACTTGTTATAGTGCCAGCCTGGCTTGAGGTGCCAAGGGTTGATTTCTCCAGGTCTAGCCTTAGATTTACTTTTTAAAGGGGAGACTTCTTTACAAGTTAATGAACTTCCTGAGTCCTTCTTAACTGATCTTCCTGCAAGGAGAAGAAAAAAAAATTCCCATATCCAGGAAATAGTTTCTGCTCTGGTAGCAGTTTTTACACCCCGTTAAGGCCAAGCACAGATTGGGCAGCTGCTAGAGAGCTTTCACTAATTAGCCCTAGGATCTTAGGCAGAAAAAATTTAACCTTCTAAAAGTTACTTAAAAACCTAACTTTGCCAGTGAATTGGATTTTTAATACATTGAAAAATAGTATTTGAATGACTATTTTAGCTGGTTCCTGCAAAAGTTGCAGGTTAAAATTAATAATCTGTACTCTGACATTTTCTAGGATTCAGCCCCAGCCCTACAGGTGAAATAGCTTTTGGAGCCTAATCAGTTAAGTGCCAGTTTTAATCTAGCGCATGTACCACTTTTAAATATCAGGCACAATAACTTGTGGACAATATGATAAACATAGGATATACATAGGAGTGACATTAATATTTAAAAGCAGGGTTTCTTGCCTGTTAAAAAGGGTTATTTTAAAAGGTGTGACAGGTGTGATAGCAGTCAGGCTACACATGGTAGTGGTAAAACCATGTTTTCTAGGCCCATTCTTTGAATTGAGGAATAGGTGTTGTAGCCGCAGGTAGCATCAAGCTTTCAGGCCTTGGTACATTTTATACAATATAGTAGAGACTAATAGACATGTTTGCATAAGTCGATCAAGTCAATTCTTTAGTTGATCTTTCAGGTAAGATCATAAATGTACATAAAATAAAATCCCATTAAAACATACAATTATATGGAACACAAATCCTAATAGTTAAAGACGACCTCCAAATCAATTTCATCATACATTTAATTTAATCTGCATGTATGCTTTTGTCAATTTAAAATCAATTTAAAAGCATTGAGTGTTAAAATGACAAAGAATTTTAAAAAGAAAGTCCGTGGGATAATTATGGGCCCGCTTGTTTCCTTTTTTCATACAAGCCCATAAAAATGATGCAACTGCGAATCACACAAAAGGGTTTGGAAAGGATATTAAAAAATACAGTGCTACTTCACAGAGTTTAAAATTGTATCGCTTTAAAATCGGGACAATAAATGTCTCTCTTTCCTGTCACTAGAATTCACAAAAAAATATTGCATGAAGGTCATTTTGGAGTGAATGCGTATCACTGGGACAAAAGGACAATTCAGAGTGCTTAAATCTCTTCCCTGGATATCCTAACATTAACGGTATCCGATTTTAGTGAATAAGTTCGTGATGCGGTGTGGTAAAGTCAGCTAGGTAAAAATACCCTCTCTCATGCAGGGCTGGGGTTAGTTCATACATGAGGGCTGACTGACTTTTATAGTTTCTTTCCCTTCTAAGGTATTGAGTCCACAACATAAATGTGTCAATCAGCTTCCATCTCGATAATTTTCTACAGATAGTTGGATCCTTAAAAAGATCTTTCAATACAATGGCGGTCAGTTTCTGCTCAACATACTTTAGCCACCTAATCCCGCTGTAGTTATCCGATTTTAAGTTGTCTCCATTAATGTACCTGAAGATGGCCGCCGAGCTGGAGCTCCCGACCGAAGTTCCTGGACTTGGGATCACAATTCTGTGAAAATCCCTGCCTATGCCTCACATTCCATCGTTCTGCTCGACAGCACTACTTAGATGAAGCCCACCGCTACGTAATGCAACTACTCATTTTAAGATAAACTGCAATTTCATAGGATAAACAGAAGAAAATCACTACCTGAATCCTGCTGATGACACAGACGCCTTTCCACGGACCATTGCTGACTTGTTGATGAAGCGGAGCCAGGGCTTCTCTGGGTCGGATGCGGTGCTTTGATGCCACAACCTATGGTTGATCTGCCCCCTTGCTGTCCTTCACTCCTTAGCTCCGGAGTCTGCACTTGGCCTGAGCGCACAAGACTGCGGGGTGCGTTGTGGTCCTGGGGAGGTGATGACCTCCCCCTGCTGCAGCTGACCTGGGCTCGGCTCGGTCCCTTGTGCTCCCATCTGGATCTAGGCACAGAGCTCCCGGGGCTCCGAGACTGGGCGCCGGTCCGCATATTTGCTGAGCCTCCCCTTCTTTGTTCTTAGCCCTGAACTCCCTGGATTTCGACCGGAGGCTTGGGGCTCGGCAGTTTGGGCCCCTTCCCCCCTTGCTCCGGGACCCGGGTTCCAAGACGGGCTCTTGGGCTTGTGGGCTACTCCTTGGTCTTCGCCCTGCACACCCAGAGATCGCCCTGCGGGCTCATGTCTCTGTGACCCAGGTGCCTCGAGCTCTCCTTTGGTCTGGGACGTGCTCCCTCGTGCCTCCTTTTCCCCGCAGACTACGTGGGTCCTCGGAGTGAGGTCCTCCCTGGGTGTCCCTTCTGGCGGGGCTGCCGGTCCTTGTACTGTCGCCTTTTCGCACGCCCCCAACATGAACCAACACAACAGTGCTCTACCAATGGCAGAGCTGCTGAGGCGAGTGCCTCAGCTTTACCGTGATGAGCCTTTTTCTTCGGTGCAGTCCGCCGCCGGACCCCCGGGGCTGGAGCTGTGGCTCCACTCTGCTCTGCCATCTCTCTCTTCCTCCCGTTTCTTTGAGCCCTGCTCCACGCCGCTTCCTGACTTCCTCTTTGGCAGATTCCATCACAATCACCGCCGATACCATCTGACTTTATTTTTCCTGATGGTCGCAGAGGTACCGGGCTGAGGGTCTCCCCCCAACCCTCCCTCCACCTCCTGACTTGACTGCCGCTGTTTCTCCTACTACCATCCTGCCTGGCTTGCCTCCCGTAAGACGTCTGGGACAACTTGGAGGTTTTGTGCGGAGGTAAGAACTACTCCATTTGGACTTTTGGACTATGTCGCTTTTGAACCCTTCCATTTTGTGACCATCTCCGATGGTCACTCCAATCCCGTTCTGCCATCTTGTGACTTGATCCAGACCTCCGGCCACACTGGTCTCCACTGGACTACTTTTGATCTCTCCTCTCCATTGATCCACGCATCGTCCAAGAATATTGCTGATACAGCTTTTCCCCCCACTCTTTTTATGTCATGGTCAACACCCCCGATTATTCGTATGTTTTTAATTCCATGGTTCGTATTGTGCCACACTGCATCTATCCTTTGTATACTCTGTGTAACTTTGTATCTTACTACTTCCCCTGTTAACACACTGAATCCTCCAAATCTTTCCGGCACCCCCGGTGACCATCCCTATTAAGATTGCCTATTCCAGCCTGACATTAAAATGGCGGCTGAACTGTCCCCCGGGCCACATCTTTCCTTCCCCTCATTTGTTTCCAATGTCTCTGTGTTCTCCTTATTCTGCCTATGCTCTTTCACCCTTTTATTCACTTCTTTCTGCTAGCCCTGCCATTTTAGACCATGAGGGTTTTGACTTTGATTAAGTCACCTTCAGTTCGGCAGACTACTTATTTTATTTTCATGGTTTTACCCTTCTACCTCCAACATTAGCTGCTCTAGGGCTGTAGGCATCTATACTAGCGCACCTACTCTCATTTTCCCCTGTCTGCTGTATAGGTCCTCCCCTAACGCCCAAATATCCCTAAACGGCCTCCATGATTGTGCCCCTTACCAAAGCAATCCCTCTCCCCTTGTTGGGGTGGGTTTCAGCATTTTTGCCCCGGAGTCTCAGATTCCCCTCTGAGAGAGTCCACAGTGTTAAGGGTTTCACACATAGCGGATAAAGGCCTTAATCGGCCTCCTTGAATGTGCCCCTTGCCAAAGCACTCCTTCTCCCCTTGTTGGGGAAGGATCCTAGCATTCATGCCCTGAAGTCTCAGATTCCCCTCTGAGAGAGTCCACAGTGTTAAGGGTTTCACACATAGCGGATAAAGGCCTTAATCGGCCTCCTTGAATGTGCCCCTTGCCAAAGCACTCCTTCTCCCCTTGTTGGGGAAGGATCCTAGCATTCATGCCCTGAAGTCTCAGATTCCCCTCTGAGAGGGTCCACAGTGTTAAGGGATTCTTCACATAGCGGAGGTTTGGGAATGTTCCCATTATCACTGGGAGCCCAGCACCTTACACCGTGAAGGCGCTCTCCTTGAAACCTTTGGATGTCCTCCTCCAGGTTGATACTTTAACCCTCTATTGTACTTCGGCGACCGAACTAACTTGAGCTGATGACCAGTCGAGTTGCCCTACACACCTATTGATGAGTTGGCTCTGGTTCCTCCCTTGGCCGTCACCTGCCCATCCGATCGACAGACACTGATTCTTCTCTTGTCGCCCCATTGTGTTTTCCCACCCCCGCCCGCTCCTCTGTCCTCCCTCACTCTTTATCTTCTTCTTCTATTCCCTCCCTCTCTTCCCTGAATCTCTCTCCCCTGCCGACCTCTCCTCCCCCATACCTGAGCCCTCCCTTTGTAACTCGTGTATCTCCAGTAACTACGTACCTGAAACTGTTGTAACTATGTAACTATGTTTTTGAAGCAATTGTGCCTCCCCATGTAAAGCGCTCTGATACATCCAGGTCTAGCCAGCGCTATATAAAACTTTTGAAATAAAATAAATAAATAAAATAAATGTTTTGTTTAAGGGGCACCATATCCCTACGCCAAATAGAAGGCTACAATAAACAAATGATGGACGGAATGCTGACAATGCAGATATTCTCCCCCAGTCAAGAGATCTGGGTTAAATCCATTGTTCTTTTGCCCACTACGCCACCCCAGTTTAGACATGGCCATATGCAAATCAGTCTTGACCCTGTGCCTCATGGGAACAGTCCAGCCCGAACTGCCAAGCCATGTCATCCCTGGACCGGAATCAAGCATCCTAGGACCGGTTTCTGGCTATCAGCCGTCATCAGCCAGGATAGCTTGACTCCAGTGGCGTAGTGAGCACGGGTCCCACGTCTGGGAATACCCATCCCACTTAGGGCGAAAAGCGTTACAATAAACAAATGATGGACGGAATGCTGACAATGCAGACATTCTCCCCCAGTCAAGAGATCTGGGTTAAATCCATCGTTCTTTTGCCCACTACGCCACCCCAGTTTAGACATGGCCATATGCAAATCAGTCTTGACCCTGTGCCTCATAGGAACAGTCCAGCCCGAACTGCCAAGCCATGTCTTCCCTGGACCGGAATCAAGCATCCTAGGACCGGTTTCTGGCTATCAGCCGTCATCAGCCAGGATAGCTTGACTCCAGTGGCGTAGTGAGCACGGGTCCCACGTCTGGGAATACCCATCCCACTTAGGGCGAAAAGCGTTACAATAAACAAATGATGGACGGAATGCTGACAATGCAGACATTCTCCCCCAGTCAAGAGATCTGGGTTAAATCCATCGTTCTTTTGCCCACTACGCCACCCCAGTTTAGACATGGCCATATGCAAATCAGTCTTGACCCTGTGCCTCATGGGAACAGTCCAGCCCGAACTGCCAAGCCATGTCTTCCCTGGACCGGAATCAAGCATCCTAGGACCGGTTTCTGGCTATCAGCCGTCATCAGCCAGGATAGCTTGACTCCATTGGCGTAGTGAGCACGGGTCCCACGTCTGGGAATACCCATCCCACTTAGGGCGAAAAGCGTTACAATAAACAAATGATGGACGGAATGCTGACAATGCAGACATTCTCCCCCAGTCAAGAGATCTGGGTTAAATCCATCGTTCTTTTGCCCACTACGCCACCCCAGTTTAGACATGGCCATATGCAAATCAGTCTTGACCCTGTGCCTCATGGGAACAGTCCAGCCCGAACTGCCAAGCCATGTCTTCCCTGGACCGGAATCAAGCATCCTAGGACCGGTTTCTGGCTATCAGCCGTCATCAGCCAGGATAGCTTGACTCCAGTGGCGTAGTGAGCACGGGTCCCACGTCTGGGAATGCCCATCCCACTTAGGGCGAAAAGCGTTACAATAAACAAATGATGGACGGAATACTGACAATGCAGACATTCTCCCCCAGTCAAGAGATCTGGGTTAAATCCATCGTTCTTTTGCCCACTACGCCACCCCAGTTTAGACATGGCCATATGCAAATCAGTCTTGACCCTGTGCCTCATGGGAACAGTCCAGCCCGAACTGCCAAGCCATGTCTTCCCTGGACCGGAATCAAGCATCCTAGGACCGGTTTCTGGCTATCAGCCGTCATCAGCCAGGATAGCTTGACTCCAATGGCGTAGTGAGCACGGGTCCCATGTCTGGGAATACCCATCCCACTTAGGGCAAAAAGCGTTACAATAAACAAATGATGGACGGAATGCTACAGCAGGAGCGGGGCTAATTTAATAGTGTCCATAATATAAGGTAGAGCCAGTTCTATGTGAAGGATATAGTTAGAGTAAGACTGTAGAAGAGAGGTTAAAGACTTAAAAAACGTGTTCTCTATAGACTGGATAGAATCTAAAGGTGCCATGCCCCATACGCCTGCCCCATAAGATGCTGCAGACTTAGTTTTAGCATGATAGATCTTTTTGATGGGGATTAAAGGTTTTGTTCCCAGCCTATTGGAGAATTATTTTAACTCCATTAACTCCATTAACTCCTTTGCATACCCATTGCTCTTCCCTCAACCATATTAGACCACGATTGATTTTTATCAAAAAGTACACCTAGGGAAACGACTCAACCACTTCAATTTTCCCTAAATCCATATAGAAGGATGGTATTTTGTCATGTTTCCCTACCCCTGCGACAATTACAAAGGATTTTGACTGATTGAATTTTAAATCCAGTGAATAGATGAAAGCTGTGTAAGCTGATATGAGGTGTTGAAGCCCCATCTCTGTTCTGACCATCAGGGCAGCACCATTGGCATAAGCGTAAACGATGATGATTATTGGACACGGGAATGTCCAAGGCTGCGCCCTCAAGCTCTTTTCCTACACAGTTCCTATAGATTGAAAAAAGGAACGGTGACTGGTGCACTCCCTGTTTTTCCCATACCGGACACACGAGGAGGCATCAGAGTACAATTGGTGAATAAAGTCAATTATAGCCTGATCAATCTTCATTTCCTCCATTAAGTGACAGTGGGACACACCCAGTTGAAGGCTGTGGATAAATCCATAAATGCAAGATAGATTTTCCCACCCTTGGCTCTGGTATATTTATCCCGAATCAGTGACAAATCAGGCACTGATCTATTGTGCCTTTTTTCTCCTGGAAGCCATACTGGGACTGTATTAGGATATTCTTTTCCTTCGCCCATGTCTCCAACCTTGTTAAAAGGAGACGTCCCATAAGTTTGTCTGTCGTATTGATCAATGAGATCGGCCTGTAGTTCTTAGGATTTCCTTAATTGCCCTTTTTGTGAATCGGGACAATTATGCTTGTTTTCCAGGAGAGGGGAGGAGACTGTAGCGATTTTAATAAAAACATTAGTCAATAAAGGGAACCACAAATCCTCATTCTCTTGAAAAAAAAGTCTAAAGAGACCTCATCAGGGCCCGGAGCTTTCCCAGTGCTACAAGCCTCACGCACAACCTTTACTTCAATAGGCGATAATGGTGGTACATGCAGTGACTGTATATAATGCAGGATGGATAATGGGGAAAAAATAATTGTAAAGTGTGCCACACAGTCCTCCTCTCCTGCATTAGCATCTAGTGTAGGATCCCTTTGTGTCTTAAAATGGGGTCCATTATTTATCGCCCAGAACTCCTTGCTGTTACCCAGTACTGATGCCTGCTTTAGTTTGGCCCAGGTCTCATCCCTCAGCGCCTTCTCCCTGTTCCTTCTTGCCAGTTTATATTCCCTACGGAGTACGTCAATTTTGACAGTGTTTCTAGGTTTTTTGCCTAGGGCTTTGATGAGAACCTTCCTCTTTTTGAGCATGACGAATCAAACCAGCCCTTACCCTTTTTCGGTTTCTCTGTGCTATTCCGATGGAGTGCCCTCCTTATAAGTTCTAGGAGTTCTGTAAAGGACGATACCAGGGATAGGGCGGCATTATCTAGGTCCAAACAGTTGCTAATATTAGCAAGGGCATTCCTAATTGTTTTGGGGACCAATTTCAATTTATCAATTTGAGCCCACTTAGGTTGGTATCCATTTCTCCTGGCTAGTAATGGCTGACCAATTTTCTGCTGAACTATCACATCCCTGGGAACCAAAAGTATCTTACAAGATAGAATAGCATGATCACTAAAACCCGTAAATTGGACATTTACATGATTACATCAACCATTTAGAGGGTTTGAGATCAGTATAAAATATATAGTCGATTTCTGTTTATCTTGTCGAATGTTCTTAAAAAAGCGTCCGAGGAGGTGGACTGTTTTTTAACCATTACCATGTTCCTAGACAAAAGAGTCTTATTAAGGCTATTTCCATAATTGGTGTGGGAGAAATGGTAAACGAGATTACCCATCAGGTCCTCCAAACCACAAACCCACTCTAAATTGTACTTGCTAGGGTGGATGTTAAAATCTCCCATCCACATGATATTTAAAACATCCTTTTGCTTAATGGTATCGGTAGCCTCACCGATTGCGCGATTCACATCCTTCAGAACTAAGTGCATATTTGGCCCAAAATTGTTGTTATAATAGTTTATTAAAAGCCAAAAGCCTTGGTTGACCATCTCTCGAATGAGGAGATGAAAATAGGGGCTTTTCTCTTCAAACATCTAGACTTTCAGTGCCCAATGTGTTGGGGATCAGAGTTATTAGGCCCCCCATAGCCCTTCCTGAAGGTGACAGAGTTGCCCTTGCCTGATAAGAGTGGTAGCCATTTCAGAAAATATCTTCCGTTGCCCATGTCTCCTGTTGGCAGGAAATATCTTGGTCCTGCCAAAGTTTGAGTCAATGAACGTCACCCAGTTTATTTGAGATGACTACCACATTCCATGATGCTATTTTAAATACGTTAGATCTCCCCTTCTTGTTCTCATTATGAATGGTAGAGGCTTCAATGTCAACTTCACGAACAGTATTATACGCAGTGACATACCCCTCCTGCAGTCCAGCGGGTAGTCAGTCGCAAAGCTCCATCCTTGAGAGTGGGGCAAATATATTCTCGAGATGTAAACCCTGATTGTCCCAAACATTAGGTCTCAGTAAATTTTCCCTTGTGCTGAATGAAGGTTTCAGACCAACAATGGGAGAGGCCTATAAAATTTCTTTAAAGTTAGTGCTGTAATTTTTGTCCCAGTTGGTGGTGCTCTACGTAGGTGATCTAGGAGGGATCTTGGTACAAAGGAGTTGTTAAAATATATTACCGCACAGTCACTCTTCATCACTTTCGAAGACGAACCCAGCCACCCTACCCTTCTGGCCATGATAATTTGGTTGGCTAATTGGGACCCCCCTTGCCTGTGCCAATTGTATGATGATTCAGCCAATGGTGGGACTTATCTATTAGTTGAGTTGTTGTTTCAATCTGGCCCTCCCTCAGGGTCAGAACGTTACTCAAGACTATCACAAGATGTGACGCTGCCGCTGAAAGGTGAAGAGAGTGATGTGCGGTAGATGCCTGCCTCATTATATTAGTTTTTGCATTTGGGATATCATCCAGTGCCCCCCGTTGATGCTAGTTGGGGGGTAGTTAGTGGTCTAGTTGTAATATTAGTGACTGGTAAATAAGGTGTTTTGAAGGTCCCCTTAAATTTACTAGATAATCACATGGATGCACGGAGGGGTTTTGGGTGTGTGGGGGAATGCTAGCATCAGGTATACCCGGATTATGATTCTGTTGAGATAGCTGAAATATATGGCCTCCCACACTATCAGTTGTTGTTAAGCCAGTACCCACCTCTGACTGAACTGGCAACCCTGCTACCCTATTTAACTGTGTGCAATTCAGAGGGGTGTGATTAGATGCATACATAGCCTCAATACATGTCAGACTCTTCAATTTGAGAGAATTTGAGCAGGACAGGATTCGGGAGCACGATAACCAAAGACTCAATCCTCTTCAGAAAGTCCTCGTCATTCACCTGTGTAGACTGCATGACAGGATCGATGGTCCTTGATGTAAAATTTGGCCCCGGTTCAGGTTCCCCCATTCCTGTCGCTTTACCAGACTGAGTTCCTTTTATGGACTTTTATTTTTGTACACCACCGCCCCTTCTTTGAAATTGGGGTTCACTATTGCTATTATCATGTCAGGATGTCACAGCCTGCCCCCACGTCACTAAGATGCGACTAGTTAGGGTATTAGGAGGGGAGGGTGAGCATAAGGCAGTTATGGGTAAACTAATGTAACCATGTTTAAAGTGGGGGCCAAGGCACTTTACACCTGTTTAGCTGGAGTAACAATGAAACAGAGTTCTAAGTCCAGCGAAAATAGTGTCTAAGAAAGGCAACAAATGTGGTATGACCATGCAGAAAAGGAAGATTTCCAACAGCCTCCAAAGCTGCAGCCATACATGCAGTGATATGACTCATCAGGAGGGCCAGACTTTATAAATCTCATGATCCTCAAAGTCTGGGCAGTGAAGAAAATGAAGCTAAAAGCTGAATAGTATCAGATGTTGATGCAGCTGCTGCCTTGCAAGAACCAGTTTAAATAGGAAGGAAAGTGTTGTAAACAGAATCACTAAATCAGAAAGAGACTGAAAAAACTAAAGAATTAGGAGTGGTTAACTATTGAATATGAGTCAGATTAGAAAACCAATTCCTCATTTTAAACATGTTAGCTAGAAAGTATTGAGTTGTTATTTTAATGGGATCATGCCAGTATGATTTCCTTTTTGCAATCTTTCAGCACAGATACATATATAGGTCTGGTCTCAGGATGGTAACCCTCATGCCAAAGTCTTCCAAAACGCTTACCTACACATTTGGCAGTTGCCAGCATTGAAGTGTTCCAGGGAGCTGAAGGAGATTTATGGTATGAGCTGACTACTTCTAAATGAGCAGTAAGATCCAGGGCTAAATGGACCCAAGATTTGAACTTCTCATTGTTGATGTGAAGGTCTGCAGCCAGAAACACCAGAACAGAAGCTTTAAGTGAGGCATACATATTATTTATATCAATGCACATACAAGTATAGAAGGAGTAGAAAGGAAATCCTGCAGCAGTGCAAGGTTCTGCACTGCGGCCACTGACAGTTCCACAGGACAGTTATGATCAAGTCGAGGTCCCCGTTACATATTCAATTGTGGTGTCAAAGCTGAAAGTGAGACCAGCTGAGGAACGTATCTACCGAAGTCGCTTCACAACTAGTATCACCATGCTCTCTTTTCCCACTTGACTTTGTGTTTTTCCTTAGAGCTCAAAATCCCTTAGTGGGACAAGGCAATACTTAGTAGCTTTATCAAACAAATAAATAAATCTTGCACACTGAGGTAGTGCCTTGGACAGAAACCTGCAGCACCCCATTCTAGTCCTCCAGACATGGAACAATTTTCAGAAGTCCCATTTTTTTTCTTTACTGCCATCCTTTTTCCTGGCTACCCAGATGTAGCGAAGCGATTACAATCTAATGGGGTAACCCAAGGTGAGCCACAGGACCTGGGTACAGTACGGTACAGGCAACAGAATAGTCCTAATGGTCAAACATATGGTATTAATTCACGTATTAGTGATCCGACTAATAAATCTTTGTGAGAGAGAGAAGAGAAAGACGTACTTGATTTTTTCAACAATAAATTCAATTTATATTTACAGGTTATTCAATATCATACAATGCATTGAAAAATGTTTCTGTGATTGCTCTAGATCAGTGCATAAAAAAGTGGCAATAGAAGTGCACTTGTGCAAAGTGATATAGAAAGAAAAAACAAATTGCCAATGAAAAAAACGTATACTTTTTCAAGAATGGAACAATGGCTCAAGTGGTTCCCAATAGCCAAAGTAGACCAACCTGCTTGAATGATAACTTATTATCTAGGATTTAAGTCCATGGTTAAGGATAGGCGGTAAAGGAATCCAGACACATCACCCCAAAGGAACTAAGTATTCAATCCAGGCAAGAAGAATAGTATTGATGTTTCGACCCAACTAAGGCCTAAAATTGACTGTCCATATTGGCATGCAGGTCTTCATCAGGACAAACACAAAACCATATGAGAAAAAGACAACCCTAAATGGAATGGAAAGATCTATTAAAACCATATAGTGAAAACCCCCTAAATAAAACAGAGTCTCTTCTTCATGCTACAAAAAACTGTCTCTCGGCTGCCGGAGGCTAACACAAACCTGAAGTAGTGTGAGCATAAAGAACTGTGGGGTTACATTGCTTCTTATTCTCAAAAACATTGTACTATGTGACCAAATCTTTTAATGAGGTCCACTACCTTCAAACAACCACATTTGGTCCTTGGAAAACAAAACATAAAAATGCATTCAGCTAATAAAAATGCGCATTCAGCCAATGAAAATACGGTTGTGCGACAAGGGTTAGAATGAAGTGTCATGATCTCCTCTCACCTAAATGAATTACCTAAATAATCAGTGCGGAATCCAGTCAGATTGGACAGGGCGCATGGGCTCCTAGAAATAACAACAACTTCTTCTTTAGTAGTGTAATGACAGTCTTGTGTCTCCTGAAAATAATGGCTTATCTCTTAAAGGTTAAAAATGTAAAGTTCCAGTGAGCCAATATAGATTTAGCTCACAAAGTTATGGATACAGACTCACGCGTGCCATAGTCTGCTTAACTGTACAAGTGGTATCCTCTGCTGCAGGCGAACCTTGTTCATGCCACTCACCCCTCCCTTGGGATTGTATTGGTCTGCACCACTGTGAAATGCTGTAGAATGTCACAGTGGCAAACGTTCTACTGTAAGCTCCCTGCGAGAAGTGTGACGGAGTGTGTTCAGGATGACAGCATGGCTGGGGTCCTATCCTGTACTTCTTGAGAATAAACGTCACCTTTTTGTACCCCTGTGTTTCCTGTGCTTTAAGTTGAGAGAGAGGAGTGTCTAAACTCGTTTTGACACTGGCAACAGAGAACAGGATTCGGGACTCGAAAAGTACAGATAAAGGGACCTTAACACACTACTGAAGGACGTTTGATGGTGATACATAACGGTACCGTGAGTACTGCGATTAGGGTTTCCTTTTACAATTTTGGAAACATATGTCCTGAAGAGTGCTGCCCATATTACGACACGAAACCTAAAAAATGCCTTCCTGTTAAAGAAACTGTATTCCCTACCTTTTGCCAGAGACTTTATTCTTCGCATTTCCCAAGGTACTGGCCACAGTCCACTTTTCTCTCAGGGTTCAGAAGTTAAGATTGCCGTTGCCGGACACCCATATCAGGTGTACTACTCCACAGACACTCTATCGGCTTGGCGAGCGGTACTGTGACCCTGAGGAGAGAGTTTGGCGTGCTGGGGTGCACTCCGCCTGTCGCCTTTGTCGTACACTGCCTGGGTGCACTTTTGAGAGGAACATCAAAGTAGGGGAATCTGCAAACGTGGCACTGTGAGCTCTTTAGTGCTCATTCGGTGTTGCATGGTGTGGTTTTGCCAGTGAGACACGGATAGAAGTGGATCGTCTTGCCTGAGCAGATGCCCTGTGGTTTAGAGCCTGTGTAAAAATGGTTTTCGTGTTGCGCCTTTTTGGCCCACACTACTAGTGACCACACCGTCATCCGCTTCAGTCAACACGCATACACAGACGTCACCCAATGATTACACTGACACTTTATTTGTGGGTGAAGAACTGCTGCAGGTTTATTTCATACAACATAGTATGATAATAAAATTGGGTTATCTTACGGGCGATCCAGGGCAGGCAGCCCCTTGCTGCTCCGCCCGCCTGGTGAGCCAGCACACACGGTGGGTCGATGCCCGGCAGTGTGGCACATAATTATTTACAGATCATCCACTGGGTCACGTGATCTGTCTCCTACTCCCGCCCCTTCTGACAGGGGCGGAGCGTGTTGTGGCACACCCCCGGTTGGTCAGGCCCCCCAACCGCCCGAAGGACTAACGGGGCGCCGTCGCGGTCTTCCCAGAACCCCCTTCGGCTCCTGGACCTTGGCTCGGGCACCCTTACTGTGCCGGACAGGGGTACCCTTACTGTACCGCCTGTCGCAGAGGTACCCTTACTGTACCCGTCTGCATCCAGATCGCCCTGTAACTCCGCCTGCAACGCAAAAGAAAACATTAAAACATTCCAATAACGCGCTGAGCCTGACACGTGGGGTAAGTGGAAAGGGTGGGATAACGCGTGTCCAGGCTGGAGCGGCGCGCAGGGAACAGAGGAGGAACTGGGCGAGAGGGCCTCCTAAGTAGAGGGGCAAGCCTCGCCCCCCGCCCCCAACGGCCCGCCTCCAGCTCCACACTATTGGGGGGTCATAACCTTAGTGGGCGTAGCCTCGCGCACGAGGCAGCAGGGGGAAAGGCTCCGACGGGCGGCCACTAGAGTGCTGCCCTGCTGATGTCCCACTGCTTGGGACGCGGGCAGCGGCATAGTGACCACACCGTCATCCGCTTCAGTCAACACGCATACACAGACATCACCCAATGATTACACTGACACTTTATTTGTGGGTGAAGAACTGCTGCAGGTTTATTTCATACAACATAGTATGATAATAAAATTGGGTTATCTTACGGGCGATCCAGGGCAGGCAGCCCCTTGCTGCTCCGCCCGCCTGGTGAGCCAGCACACACGGTGGGTCGATGCCCGGCAGTGTGGCACATAATTATTTACAGATCATCCACTGGGTCACGTGATCTGTCTCCTACTCCCGCCCCTTCCGACAGGGGCGGAGCGTGTTGTGGCACACCCCCGGTTGGTCAGGCCCCCCAACCGCCCGAAGGACTAACGGGGCGCCGTCGCGGTCTTCCCAGAACCCCCTTCGGCTCCTGGACCTTGGCTCGGGCACCCTTACTGTGCCGGACAGGGGTACCCTTACTGTACCGCCTGTCGCAGAGGTACCCTTACTGTACCCGTCTGCATCCAGATCGCCCTGTAACTCTGCCACAGCTCTGGGGAGGCTACCGTCGCTGCCAGAGCCCCCCCCCCCTAATAGGTGTTACTGATGTCCCTTGCTAGCCAGTGCCTCTTGTACGTCAAGCAGGAACATGTCCATCCCTACCCTGGACAGGTGCACCCCATCCGCCTCATAATACCCCTCAACCTTCTCCTGGATCAAAGCATGTCTGATGAAGCCCATGCCCCTGCGCTCCATGAATTTCTGCATGGACCTATTAAGCCTCCTACGGGACCGCTCTACTGCCGCCGGGGACCTGGCCCCTCTCCAAACCCTACGGGGGACGATTTCAGACCACCAGACCTCGCATGACCCCCCGGCTTGGCTAATGGCCTGCAAGTCAGTTTGCATTGACAGGAGCAGAGCCCTCCTCCCCCTGGCCACCAGGTCATTACCCCCTAAGTGCAAGATGATAACAGAGGGCAGGACCCCTACGACTGCCAAGCGCTGTTCAATTGTGCCGCGGGCTTCACTCCATTTCATGCCCGGGGAACCCAACCACACCAGCTGGGTATTAGCAAAGTTCTGCAACCAGTTCCTGTGTGCTGCCCAGCGTTCCAGCCTCGTGATGTAGGAATGGCCTACCAACCAGACCTGGGGACCTGTCAATAAAGTGATGAAACGGCTTTTAGGTAATCGTATCTTTATTACACACACAAAAACGATACGTTCATCATAATGGACAAAAACACAGAGCGGGAAGAAAGGTCAGGGCTGCACCACAGCATTAAGGACGGACATACTTCTTAAAACAGTCCGATTCCCATCGGCCCACCCCTTTTACTCCTTCCGGGCCCAAGCCGGCTTTGACCGCTGAAGTAGCGGCACCAATTCTAAAGGAGTGCGAGGAGAACCTGCGCCCACACCCCGCTAGACCGGCTCTAGCCAGCGAAGCTCCTAGTAGACGCTCGAACTGAAATTTGGTAAGGGGGGATCCGTCCGCATGAACCAGGAAGGGTCCAGGAGATACTGGACGCAGAGCCAGGTATTCCCTGACCAAGTGAACCGGGCAGTACCTGTTGTCCCCTAGGGTCTGTAACACCACCGTCTTCCCCCTCCCCGCCTGGTCTGTTTTTGATCTGCGAATCCGTAGCTCCAGTGCTGTATGAGGGTCACATCCGCAATCCCCAGCGCGAAATCAGACAGGTCAACTTTGGATTTTGCCACTAGCTCGCTGACCCTGAAAGCGCCAAAGAATGCCAGGCAGAAGGCCGTTGAAAACAGCCTGGCTTCGAACGGTGAGAAAGTCACCAGGGGTACCACGTCTAGGAGGAGCTGGAGGTCTCTGAATTCAATGGGTGCCCTGGTGTCTGGTTGTCTAACCTCCTCCCTGGCCCAACCCTTCAGGGCCGCCCTAATCTTGGAGGATCCCGCGGGGTCGCCACTACCATCTAGCCTGGCGTCGTGGCGCACTGCTGCCAAGTGACCACTAATCCAGGAGTGCGATCTGCCATTCTCCTTGGCCCACACCACAAAGGCCTCCACTTGTTCTTCCGCCCCCAAGGCTGAGGCACCCAGCGCCTCCCCTACAGCTCTGAAAGTCGCTAGCTGCGAGTCGTATTTCCACCGCGTCGCTGGCGCCAGGGACCTCTCCCCCATCTTCCTCAGTCTCTCTCCCACTGAAGCAAGCGCCAGAGGTGGTCCGGGAATGGTGTCATCTCCGCCCTTGCCCGCGGCCAGGCCTCCCGGAACCGGAGCCACTGAAAGCGAGAAAGAGCGTCAGCTGCCACATTCCGTACACCCGCGATGTGCCGCGCCCTACACTCGACGTTGCTGCGCAGACCCTCCCTGACTAACTCCCTCAGCAGGCTCAGGACTAGCGGGCACGAGGCAGTCAGGCCGTTAATGGCGTGCACCACCGCCATGTTGTCTGACCAGAAGACAACCTTCCTGTTGCTCACTGCCGCCCGCCAGAGGTGCAGTGCTACTACAATTGGGAAGAGCTCCAACACTGCCACGTTCTGCGTCACCTTCTTCTTACGCCATGCATTGGGCCATCGCATCGCGCACCACTCTTCCCCCAGAATCACACCAAAACCTTCCCTTCCAGACGCATCTGAAAACAAGCAGAGCTCCTGACTGGCTATCCATGGGGCCCTCCAAATCACCGTCCCGTTAAAGTCCCTGAGGAATTCCGCCCACATGGCAAAGTCAGCCTTCAAGCCCGCGGTCAGTCTTACAAAATGGTGCTTCTGAGTCACCTTTGCCGTGGCCCCCGCCAATCTCCTTGAAAACACTCTGCCTGCTGGGATCACTCTTGCTGCAAAATTCAATTTGCCAATCAAGCTCTGGACAGCCCCGAGGGTCGCTTTGTCCTTGCCCAGCAGCGCCTGGATATCCTGTAACAAGCCCAGTACCTTCTCAGCGGGGAGCCTCGACTCGCCCTTTACCGTGTCTAACTCCACGCCAAGAAAGGTCAGTACCTGCGCAGGCCCCTCGGTCTTACCTGGGGCAAGGGGAACACCCAGAAACTCTGCCAGCTCCTCAAACCGACTCAAGCCTACTGCACACTCGTCTGACCCACTCGCACCGAAAAATAGGAAGTCATCTAGATAGTGGGTCACCTGTGTGATCCCGTGGAGTTCCCCCAAGGCCCACTGAAGGAACGAACTGAAGGCTTCGAAGTAGGCGCAGGAGACAGCACAGCCCATCGGCATGCAGCGATCATAAAAGAACTGCCCCGCCCACTTGAAGCCTAGCAGATGTTGACTGGCTGGATGAACCGGCAGCAGGCGGAATGCGGATTCAATGTCCGCCTTCGCAAGCCACGCCCCCTGCCCCACTCTCCTGACCATATCAATGGCCATGTCTAGGGAGCAGTATACCACAGAACAAATACCCTCGTCCAGCCAGTGGTTCACCGAATTTCCTTCCGGGTATGACAGGTGGTGGATTAAACGGTAGGTGCCTTGTTGTTTTTTCGGCACCACCCCCAGTGGTGACACCAAAAAATTGTCCAAGGGCGGGCTGCTAAAAGGTCCCGCTACCCTACCTGCTGACAACTCTTTCCTCACCTTTTGGTCCACCACCCCGGGCATATCCCTAGCGGATTTCAGGTTCTTCGCATCTCTGGACTCCAGCGGCCCATTGTAGGGAATCCTAAACCCATCGATGAACCCCCTGCCAGGAGCGGTCTGTCCCGGAGCAGTGGATACCGCCTAATGAGTGGAAGGATATTCCCCAGGATGATGGGTGAAGGACCTTTGACAGGGGCCGTGGCGCTCTGTGGTGCCCCCAGAAATGCGGGGGGCGTGACTGGTGTGGGAGGGAGGGGTGCTGACGAGGGAGGGGGCCCATGTGTGGTCTCAGAGTCGGGCATCAGTCCTGGTCGGTGCTGTGGGTTGCGGTACGCTCTGGCTGGAGGAGCAAGAAGTGGCAGGGTGCTGCGCGCCGCACTTGCTGCAGCTATGTGCGAACTTACATGACCTCCCCCAGGTGCAGTTTCCCCCATTGTAAAGGCGGCACGTCCCAGAATTGAATCGCTTGCCCTGCCGCTGCCCCCGCCCCCTGCCACCCCGAAAAGGCTGCTTAAATGGGCGCTTGGGAAATTGGTCCTTCCTTTTATCAAATGCCTCGCCCTGCCCTTTATATGACTGGTCCTTCTTCTCCCTGGTGGGGCGGCACATGTGTTCCACCCAAAGCTGAATTTCCTTCTGGTCCCACCCCAGGTCCGGGCATATGGCCATTCTTTTCCTGAAATCCTGGTCATAGTAGAACCAACCTAGCCCCTCAGAGAGCCTAGCCTCCTCTTGTATCGTGCTGGCATACTGCATTAAAGCCTCACTCTGTTCCGGAGATTTCTGCACTATGACAGCTGCCAATATATTAAATGCAGATGTCCAATTTTCGATCGTCTTGTCCGGCCACCGCTGATACCTGACCCTCTCCTCTTCTTTGCGCCCCATCTTTCTCGTGTCCACCCCCGCAGACCCGTGCATAAGTAATGTCAGGATGTCAATGTACTCTCTCCTCCAAATCCCCTCTTTCGTGGCCTGCGGCACCAGCCATGCCAGGGAGCAGCGGCCCGATGCCAGCGGTGCCTGGGTGACAAGGGGCTTTGGGACCTGAGTTACACCCTCCCCTCCAGACGCCGCAACACCCGCTGCTATGGCGGCCGTAGACTCAGCAGCAGCCGGGACGGGGGGTGTGGCAATCGCCTGTGTGGGTGGCGGGGACGCCAGTGCGCCGTCCGGGGGGATGCTGGCTGCAATACTTGTGGAGGGGCCAGCATCCCCCGGTGTTGACAACCCCAAGGCTCCCCCCAGCTCACCATTGCGCCGTTCTACGGTTGTACTCTGGCCAGCCCAGACTTGGAGCACGGGCGCCTGAGCGGGTGCGGGGGCCGCCACCGGGGGCAATTGTGGCGGAGCGGCCAGCGCGTCGAGGCGGCTCTGGAACACAGACATGAGGCCAAGCATCTGGTCCATGGCTTTGCCCATCTGGGCCAAGTCAGTGAGTCCTGTGGCTGATTCGAGTACCGGAGTTGTTGCGACTGCTGGGGGGCCGGAACGTGCTGCAGTTGCCTGCCGTTTCCTGGCGGGCTGGGCCTCTGGCGTGTCTTTTGACGTGGGCTTCCGCACCCTGGTGGACCTCCAGGGCTCTGACCCCGAAAGGCCTGGGGCGCCCTCGGAGGGGGGGGGGGTTACGACCACGCCCGAGTCCTCCTCCCTGCGGCCCTCCAGAAAACCTTGGGCCCACGCCGTGCCCTTCTTTCGGGCGTACGCCATAAAGTCCGCCCAAACCCCTTCCTGCGATGCGCTCGACTGCGTCTCCTCGACCGAACTTTCTTGGGAGAAAAGTGGAACCGGTGTCCCGATATTCTCCATGGCAGATGGGCTACTCCGAAAGTACAGCTATGCGCGTCCCCTTGCGCCTTTGCCTCGGATCCTATCCTACGCTCGCGGGCGGTCCCTCACCAGATCTGAAATTGGGGAAAAGAGCGGGGTTAGTACAGTCGAAAAATGTTTTTTTTTTTTTTTTTTTTTTTTTTTATTGCCAAGAAAAACAGATGCGGCCCTTATTATAGAACACAGTGGCGTATAGCATCGGTTTGAGCTAAGCTGACGGTCGATTTTACCATGGTGCATTTGACGGTTAAAGTGGGGCCTGTGTGTGATCAACGCTGGTAGTGGCGTCATACAAAGAAAGCATTCAGTAACAGACAGCTGGGTGGACCCTGCCAAAGGGAGGCAGTGGTTGTGGATAAATAAACTGTACCCTGTCATGCTTGGGCGACATGTGTGCCTCCTGGTTGTTTACCTTTTTTGTTTCTTTTTTTATTTATTTATTTATTTATTTTTTTTAGAGAACCCTGTAACCAAATAAAACCAGGTTTTGCTCGGAGCTGCAGGAGAAGTGAATTCCCCCGACAAACAGCTGATTCAACAACAGGACGCGCGCCGTCATGGGACAACCAAAATTACCATGGTTGCCTCGACATTCATGAGGGGCCTGACAACTGCCGCGCATGGAACTGCAGCATCAGGTGCCTTAAGAAGGACACTCGCCTTTCCCTACAATGTCGGCGCTGATAATCACACCAGTTGAAATGATTTGCCCAGAATCACAGGATGGACGCAACCGCGAGACTCGAGCCCCGGTTTCCTGCACCAGAGTCAGCATCGCAGCCTGCGGACCACCTCTCCTCCCCCTCTTAACATTTACGTGCGGCCTGGGATCGCCTCGGAAACCACTCTCACCCGCAGCGCAAGCCGCCTCACGCCATTTCCTAAAATCAGACTCAACGCGACAAACAATAGAAGGAGAGGCTCGGCGTCCCGCCATACGGCCGTGCTACTGCAGCGCGTGTTACTAAAGAAAAACACGTTGGACACAAACCGCCATGCCGCGCTGCACCAGTTCACCATCGCCTGATGCACCCTGATTACTGGGAGCGCGCGCGTCGCCGCCCTTAACATCGGCAATGGCCACACCGTCGCTGACCACACGCATCCACGCCCCGTGCCCAGCGTTGTTCGACCCAGTAACCCGGTGTAGAGTACCTGAATAAATAACTGCTAATATCCATGCAAAATGCTTTGTTCTACACACCCGGTCATCCCACTTGTTGAGTCTAGGCAGTACCACGTGTTGCACGCTTGTGTCGCGTGTTGACCATAAGACGCGTGTGGCCCAAGACCGCCGGCCCTGGCGTGCTGCGCCAGGTCACCGTCGCCAGCCACACCTTAATTGCTGAGAGCGCGCGCAGCGTGGCCCGCACATCGGGAATGGCCGCGCCCTCACAAACCACCACGCCGCCTCCGCCCGATCCCCAACGACAAACCTCATACCTCACGCGGCCACGGCCACGACCTCCCGATACTTAAATCTAATGCGGTCAGGGAGCACAACCCGCCGGATGGGAACGCGGCAGCACAACAATCCCCAACGGTTCCCTCAGGTCCATTACGACCCGGCACGCCCCCGACCAGTCGTGGGAGAACGAGTACTCCTGTTCCCGCCGCGCGGCTGGCTATACTGTGTGGGCCAAAGAAAACCACGCGCTTACCGGGGATGGAACACACGACTTCGACATTACGTCTCTCCCGCTGTAACACCCGAGCAGGCGGAGAACGGCACACCAAACCCAACGCACCCCATGCCCGGTCAAACACAGCCCATGCTTGGTGGCCCCCGACCTATCGTGGGAGAACCGGTACTCCTACTCCCTCCCCGCGGCTGCCTATACCGTGTGAGAAATCCTCGCGCTTACTGTGGGGGTGGATGAAACCAGCTCTAAGTGGGAACGGGCTCAGGCTCTTTTGAGCGGTATAATAATTATCGCCGATCGCGTATGTGACAGCCATACCGGGCTCCGGCGAGCTCCTGCCTGCGGGCCTCCGATCAGCCTGACTCGCGCCGCGACCAGCCCACAATCGCCGGCCTACCAACTTGGGACCCTGAACAATGGCCGGGCGAGCTGCGCGCATATAAACAGACGGGGCATGCTGGACCGTCGGTCTTCCGCCCAACCCTCCCGCAATCGCCCCTACGGCCCATGACCCCCACCTCCACAACCCGCATTGCCCCGCAGGGGCGCGGGCCACTGCTTGCGCCCCCCACACCCATGGCCTCCCGGGCCACAGGGCCCTGTACACCTGGTCATGCCCAGGGACAGGGCCGGGGTGGGAGAGGTCAGCAAGACTCACCGGACGAGGAATTCACGAAGCACGAAGTCGCTGGAGGGGGGGTGGCCTCGATCAGGTACCGTGGGACGGCCGGATAACGAACGCGTGTCCAGGCTGGAGCGGCGCGCATGGAACAGAGGAGGAACTGGGCGAGAGGGCCTCCTAAGTAGAGGGGGCAAGCCTCGCCCCCCGCCCCCAACGGCCCGCCTCCAGCTCCACACTATTGGGGGGTCATAACCTTAGTGGGCGTAGCCTCGCGCGCGAGGCAGCAAGGGGGAAGGCTCCGACGGGCGGCCACTAGAGTGCTGCCCTGCTGATGTCCCACTGCTTGGGACGCGGGCAGCGGCATTCTTGGCAGTAGGCAGCGGATAAGCTTTCCAGGCCAGGCGTGCTGACTGACTCGGCTGTTGTCGATTGAGTGGGGGAATCAGCTTGGAGGGATTGTGACGCATTTCCAGCCTGTCAGGTGCGTGGGGCCCGCCCTGACGGGAAGAACAATCCTTGCCTGAAGACTGGTATAAACACACAGTTACATGTCGGTCGCGCTGACTGGCACAGTCACACAATAGACTTAAAGAAAAGGAGCCTTTGTGCTGCCTGGTGGAGGTTAAACAGCAGCCGGTCATGCTGACTGCCACAGCCTTCCTCTCACCGGCTGTCCATTGACAGTTACCTCACACGCATTGTTTCACTCAGCAACTCCAAACTATTATAGGGCCCATTAGGATGGGGGGCGGATCGCCCCTTGCAGGCTGGCGGTAGCCACCGCTGGCCCGGTGGGGGCGATCTGCCCGCCATCCTTCCATGATTGATCCCCCGCCACATCAGGATGGCTGGGTGGTACGCGGCAGATGGGAAGACCGTCCGCCGTTTCACCGACGGTCCACTCATCGACCAGGCCGAAAACGACTACAATATGGTGAGGGTGTCTGTAAGACACCGCCAACCATATAATGATGCCGGCGGAGAATCGCCTTTGGAAAGGCATGCGGTTTCTGCTTTTGGGGGCCGGTTGCAGGCCCCCCAGGGTGTTGGGGGTGTGGGGGGTGCACATGGGGGGTACCTATGGTACCCCCCTCATTGGCATGCACTACGTGGCAGGCACCACGTGGTGCCTGCCATGTAGTGCATGGCAATTCCGTGCACAGTCCTTTCACTTTGCGAGCGGGTCTGCAGTCAGCAGATCCAACCGCAATGTGAAAGGCACAGGATGCGCCCGCCAGTATGGCGCGTGCATCCTAATACACGTGCGTGGGCAATCTTCGGGTAGTGATCTTGCTGCTCAAGGAGGTCAGCCTCTGTGGAGACTTGGTTGTGTTATTGATGTTCAAAGAGAAAGGAGACTGTCCAATTCGACGAACAGAGTGTGAGAGGCACTCTGATACTCAGGAACTCATCATTAGGTGCACAGCGCCACCTAGTGGTTTCTAGTTATTATTCTCTCTCTTTCATTTCTTCTCACTTCTCTGCTAACTAAGTTGTTTTTTCTTCACATCTTGATGCTGCATCATTTCTCTCTGTCCTCTGTACACATTTGGTCGGACTAAGATTATTGCTGAAGTTCTGTAGTGTAAGGTACTTTACATTTTTTGATTATCCCAGGGAAATATTATTGTTCACCCGTGTTTCTGGAGTTGATCACAGTACCTTTTTTAGTCATCATGCAGAATGTCACACCACCGCCATTCTTTCTGAGCACTCCAGGGCAGCCAGTTTTAAAATGGAATAAGTGGAAAAAGGTTTTCCAGAACTACGCAGTGGTATGTGGTCCCAATTTCGGGCTTGAAAGGAAAGTGGCACTATTGTTGCACTATCTGGGGGCAGGAGAACAAGAGATATTAGAACACCTTCCAGATTTGAAAGCAAATTACGCAATAGGTTTAAATGAATATGAAATGAGTCTGAAAAAATTAAACATCCACTTTTTAACAAAAACTAAGCACAATTATGCAACGATACCATTTTGGAAAGAGAGGGCAGAAAGAGGGTGAAACAGTAGAGGAATTTGTCTGAGTTGCGTGAGTTGGCGTCTACATGCAATATGGGGGAGCTTGTGAGGAGCGGAGACGTGATCAATTTCTTTTAACATATAAGATTGAATGGATACGTGAGGAGTTGAGGTTAAAAGAGGACCCCCCCACCCCCCTTGGGGAGGTGCTCATCATAGCGAAACAAGTCGAGCACATGATACAATGTGTGAATGAAATAAAACAGGATAGTGAGGGTAAAGCCAAAAAGAGTGAAGTCTCTGTTGAGAGTGAAAACGTGCTTGCAGTCAAAGGGCAAAAAAATAACAAAAGGAGTATAAGGGCAGTTGGACTTTCAAGGGAAATTGTTACAGGTGTGGCAAACCGGGTCACTTAGCGAATGACAGGAAGTGCCCGCCCTAAAAGCTACATGCAATAAGTGTGGTAGGAGGGGACACTTCAGATAATTCTGCAGAAGCAATGCTAATTACAGGGAACATAACAGGGACGGCACTACCTGTGTCTGTGACGAAATTGTGTTGCAGGTTAAGGATGAGTCAGTGAACAATCCTAAAGATTTTATAGCTGTAGAAGAGACAAAAATTGAAGCGATGTTTGATTCATGTTCTAAACTGACAATTAGATCTGCAGGAGATTTTGAGAAAGTATCTAAAGGTAAATTGACCCTGCAGAGAATGGATGTAAGACTGGAAGGCTACAGTGGGCAACCCATACAGATGAAGGGTTACTTCTGGGACACAGTAGGCTACAATGATAGGCTGGCGGTCGCAAAGATTTATGTGTCCATGAAGGAGAATAACATCCTCAGGTGGCAAGCACAAAAAGATTTAGGCATCTACCTCAATCCCAATAGGAATCCCCAAATATTGGTACAAGAGGTGGGAAAAACTCTGGAAGGGATAGAAGAATAATTCAAGGAGGTTTTCACAGAAGAATTAGGATGCCTCAAACACTATACCCACAGAATAAAACTCAGAGAACTCAAAGCCCATCTCAGCAAAGGTTAGGAATCTACCCATTTTGATACAGGAAGCTGTGAGAGAGGAATTATAGAAGTTGCGCAGGTTGGAGGTGATCGAACCAGTAGAGTCCACTGAGTGGCTGGCACCTATTGTTGTAGCCAGGAAGGGGGATGGTGCAGTGCATTTATGCATTGATTTAAGAGCACTAAACAAGGAAGTTATAGTTGATAAATACCCTCTGCCGAACATTTCGCAAATGATGAGCAGGCTAGAGGGGGCAAAGGTATTCACCACACTTGATCTAACCTCTGCCTACTACCTAGTCAGGCTCCACCCTAATTTACAAGAACTCACAGCATTCATTACGCCCATGGGGCATATAAATTCAAGCGTATGGCGTTTGGACAAGTGTCCACTGCCGTGGTTTTTCAGAGGATCATGAGCAACCTACTTAGAGGCATTCCTGGGGTTATGTGCTACCAGGATTATATTCTGATCTTTGGAGAGGATGGCATACAACACGCACTCAGGCTCAGACAGGTCCTGAGGAGATTCCAAGAAAAGGACTCACGGTGAAGAGAGAAAAGTGCAAGATTGGGTGCGCTGAGATAGAGTTCCTGGGCCACAAGGTGACAACGGAGGGCATTCGCCCAAAGGCAGATCTGCAAAACACAATTGTCAACCTTACACCACCCAAAAGCAAAGATGAACTCAAATCCTTTATGGGAATGGCGTAATTTTACAGCAAATTTGTGCAGAACTTTGCCAGACGCACATATACTATCCATAACCTACTCAGGAAAGGGGTGACATTTGACTGAAGTGTGGCATGCCTGAAGGAGTTCGAGGACACAAAGAAAGCATTAGCTGAAGCCCCGAACCTCAAATCCTTTGTACCTGGCAGGAAGACCGTGCTGACCACCGACGCCAGTTCCAAAGGTTTAGGAGCTGTCCTGAAGCAAGTAGGAGAAGGTGGGGAAGAAACAATAGCATTTGCATCATGCTCACTATGCAAGGCTGAGTTAAACTACTCGGTAATCGAGAAAGAAGCCTTGGCAGCACACTGGGCCATAAGCAAATTCAGAGACTTTGTGTGGGGAATGAAGTTCAACCTGAGGGCGGAACATAAGCCCCTGGTCGAAGTCTTCAGCAAGAAGGGGCTTGACTCCATCTCAAGCAGAATCAGACGATGGGTCGTGAGTCTCCAAGAATACACGTTTGAGGTTGAATACGTACTGGGGGTGCGGAACTTTGCAGCTGACTGTCTCTCTCGACTGGTGAGTGAGGATCAGGATGAAGCAGTCGATGTGGAGGAGGAGGATGGGGCAGATAAAGAAATGCAGGCGGAGAATGAGTGCGTCATCACCCAGGAAGCCATTGAAGAAGAACACTGGAAGGAAGCATTGAGAGCTGACTTGCTCCTACAGAGAGTTTGTGAGAAGACGAAGGGTGGTTGGATGGACCAAAACAAGCGGGAAGAGACTCGTTCTGGATGGTCAGAGATGAACTATCTTTCAATGACGATTGTTTTTTCAGGGGGGAGGAGGTTGGTCCCCCCAGAGACTTTGAGAGAGAGTTTGGTCAACTTAGCCCATGAGGGGTAACTGAGAGTTACCAAAACCAAACAAAGGTTGCGGCTAGACTACTGGTGGCCCAGCATGGATCTAGAAATCGAGAGGAAAATTGGAGACTGCATGCCATGCTCCACCAGTGTCAAGGTTCTAAAACAGCACATACACCCCATGCACTGTAGGCCTCTTCCTGTGGGTTTGTAGGTGGATGTGGCTTTAGACATCGTGGGTCCCTTGACTGGAGAACATCACACACCTTACATTTTGCTACTCATAGACCTTTACTCCAGGTGGTCTGAAGTTAAATTTGTGTCTGAGATCACCACGAGGGCTGTCATAGACCTTCTACTAAAAGTGTAGGGAAGGTTTGCCTACTAGCTTATTGACGAATAACGGGGTGCAACTCTGTTCAAAAGAAATGAGAGCATTCCTAGAGTGCAATGGGATAGAACACAAGCGGTGCGCCCTGTATCACCCAGAGACTAATAGGATGGTCAAACGATTCAACAAGACCATCAAGGAGGGTATCCAACTAGTGAGGGCCAGTGGGTTGTGCTGGAAGGACGAGGTCTTGAAACATCTGGAAGCCTACCGGCTGACTCCTCATCAAACTACTGGCATGACACCATTCGAATTGCTCAAAGCCAGAAAACCTAACTCAAGTTTAGTGCCAGGGTGGATGAAATGGTACAAAGGTTGTACAGGTCACTTTATAGAGTCACAATGGCGGGACAGAGAACATAAAGCCATGACCGATAGAAAAACTAGGTTTGATAGACTATATGCTGTCAAAGACGTATGATTCCGGGTGAGGGATCTGGTCAAAATTAAAGCACCCACTGGCAGAGTGAATTGGTCTGAGTTTACTGAGCCCACCAAGATTGTAAAGTTGTTCAAGAATGCTGTCAAGACCTAAGAAGGGAAGATTTGGAACCTGGAGAGGGTGGTAAGGTAAACTGCTCCTACCGTGGACACCAACAACACTTTAGAGAGTGGGAGCAAAACCCAGAGCAGGGGCAGGATGCCTGAGCCGGGTTGTTCAAAACAGGCCAACCCCTTTCGCAGGGTAATTTACAGGAAGGTTAGCCGCCCGAAGTATTTGGAACACTATGTTGGCAAATAAAATTAGTTTTCCATTCTCTTTCCCCATTTGCGCAAAGTTCTTCTAATGTGTAAAGGAGGGGGATGTGTGGTATCCTCTGCTGTAGGGGAACCTTGTTCATGCCACTCACCCCCTCCCCAGCGATTTTGTTGGTCTGCACCACTGTGACATGCTGTAGAATGTCACAGTGGCAAACATTCTGCTGTGAGCTCCCTGCGAGGAGTGTGACGGAGCGTGTTCAGGACGACAGCTGTGGCTGGGGACCTATTCTGTACATCTTGAGAAAAAAAGTCACGTTTTTGTACCCCTGCGTTTCCTGTGCTTCAAGTTGAGAGAGAGGATTGTTTAAACTTGTTTTGACAAGAACCCCATCCACCATTCAATAATAAAGGTTCTCAGAAACAACCTTGAATAGAACACTGCCTGTCATTCAACGAAGTTAACCCCTTCGGTGCTCACGACGGAATGGTTCTGTCATGAGTACCAGTGCTCCTGTGCTCATGACGGAACCATTCCGTCATGAGGACAGGGGCCTCAGGAGGTGGGGAAGACCTTCCCCAACCTCCCGAGGCCCTTCACACGTTTTCAGTCTAATGACGATCGCACGCATGGTGGGCTGTCGTCATTAGACTGAATACGAAACTGAAACTTAGTTTCAGTTTGAATGTTTCAGTGCTCGTGGGGCTATCTCAGCCCCCGAGCACCGAAACACTTGGGAGAGGTATCGTTAGAAAGGAGAGGATCTCCCCTTAACAATGGTACCCTTCCCTAGTTGATCCCTGCTTGGGGACAACTAGGGATCCACCCACTAGCCACCAGGGAGGGGGGAGCGGCCCCTTGGGCAAGGGCCTTTGCTCCCCCATCTAATTTCCCCAGACAGCCTTTCTGCACCCCCTGGAGGGCAGATGGGGGCAGTAGCCCCCAATCTGCTCCCTGGGGGGCAGAAAGCACCCTAGATGCCAGGAATTCTTTTTTAATTGGTGGGGGTGGGGGCTGCTCAGAATGGCCATGCCAAAGCCCCCACCCTACACTGCCAAAGAAAGAATAAGACTTTCTGCCCCCCCAGGAGGCATATGGGGGCATTAGCCCCTGATCTGCCCCCCACCCTCCGGGGCAGAAAACCCAATAGGCCCCAGGGATTTGTTTTATATATATACGTAGGGGCTGCCCAGAATGGCCCCACCCCCCAAAAAAATGCTACAGTCTTTCTGCCCCTCCTGGGAGGCAGATGGGGCAATAGCCCCCAATCTGCCCCCGGGGGGGCAGAAAGCCCACTAGGCGTCAGGGATTTTTATTTTTCCAAAGTTTGGGGCGGATGCTGCCCAGAATGGGCATGTCAATGCCCCCACCACCCACAAAAATGCCACAGTCTTTCTGTCCCCCCAGGAGGCAGATAAAGACAGTAGCCCCTGATCTGCCCCCCTGGGGGGGGGGATAGAAAGCCCACTAGGCTACAGAGATTTGTTTTTTTATACGAAGGGGTGGGGGATGCCCAGAATCAGCATGCCAATGCCCCAACCCCCCCAAAATTACCAAAGTCTGTCTGCCCCCCTGGAGGCAGATGGGGGCAATAGGCCCTTTTCTGCCCCGTCGGGGAGGCAGACAGCCCACTAGGCACAAGGGGTAAATGTTTTTCAAACTTATGGGGTGGGGGCCAACCAGAATGGGAATGCTAATGCCCCCACCCCCCAAAAAAAGATGCCATTGTCTTTATGTTCCCCCCAGGAGACATATGGGGGCAGTAGGCCCTGATCTGCCCCCCAGGAGGACAGAGAGCCCACGAGACACAGCAATTATGCTGGATTTCTCTATACATAGGGGTGGGGGCTGCTCAGAATTCAAACAAAATAGCCAGTCTTTCTGCCCCCCTTGGGGGCATATCCGGGCAATAGCCCCCGATTTCCACCCTCCCCAGGGTGGGAGAAAACCCACTAGGCACAGACTTTTTTGTGGAATGTGCCTACCTCTGGAATTTGGGTCCTAGCGCAGCTAGCACCCAAGGAAACCTAGCAAACCTATACATTTTTAGGTCTCGGGGGATCTGGAAGTGCAAACGAGTGCTTTCAGGCCTCCAAATACAGTGCATGTGCGCCGGGCGCGCGCACCATTTGGCAGCCTGCACACCATTTGCTTTCACTTTCGCGGCCGCTTTGATGTTTGATCGCGATCACTTTCACTTTCGCGGCCGCACGGCCGCTTGTCTTAGCGTAGGTCTCCTCTGATTGGGTAAATCACACACAACACCCATTTCTTGTGTTGTGTCTCAATTGGTACCATGAGCATGTGTGAGCACCTAGGCAGAGGCGAACATACGTCACATCTCCATTACACAGAACAGCTCTGACTGCGGAGACTGGGCACAGAAGCCTACAAAGTCTGTCCAGCAGCTCCAGGATGCTCCTCCAAGTCTGGATGAGCCCACCAATCCTGCAATGTGGCAGGCCCTTTGGTGGGCTCTGGCATCCCATTTTTATTACCAGGAGAGTATAGTTGCTCCCCGGCTCCAGATACAGTGTTTGGCGGCAACAGGGGGGGAAGCACGGAGGCCTGGTTGCCAAGAGATGCCCCGCGCCTCCTCCACTCCCAGCGTTGCTTCGGCCAGACGGGCCCCTTCCTTACCAGGCAACGCCCGCGATTGGGTCCAATCCCAGCGCGGTGGGACCCTGACGTCAGGGGCTCTAATCTCTTGTGTCTCTCTCTGCCCTCGGTCCCTGAATGCGCCTCGCCTGCCTGCACAGGGTGTGTTTCCTCAGCGCTCATCGCATACTTAACACTAAAGCACCATGGAATTCATGCCTTCCGCCAGGGGCTGGTCGTTTTGAGCAACCCTAGACCCGGACTAGCTCCTGCCGCTGTAAACGGTCACGGAGCGGGATGAAAGCAAACTACAGTTGTGAGTGACATTGGAGTCGCTCAATCCCACCCACCAGCTCGGTTCTGCTGGAGACGCTCTAGCCGTTGGAGCGACTCTCTATTTCATCGCTCTCTAGTTGCTCTAGTCAGGTAGACGCTCTAGCTCCTTTTTGTACCCGCCTCCCCTATGTTGTTTCCGCGGCCAGTCTACCCTCCTTGACTTGCTCTTCCGTTGCGGTGCACTGGGGTGCTAGTGTAGTTGGGTGAAAGAAGCGGCACTCCAAGTGGTCACAGCAGCGTGGCATGAGTGATGCAGTAATTCAACCACTCCTACCTGAATGTACTACAACATGTTGATTTATGGGACTCATAGTTTTTGCTTTTAACATTGAAAGTGTGGCGTGAAGAATACCACGTTGCGAAGTACTGTCTTTTGTCCAAAAGGGAACGACATGTAAGAAGTATCACACATGCAGTGGTGCCACTTAGCAGCTTCTAGTCAGGTGGAGGTTACTAGGTAGTAGTAGGGGCACTATGCTTCAGTGGGTAGGGAGGCCTGGCTTCCTAAATCGTTGAAGTCTTATATGGGTAGCATTCTATAGATGAAACTGAAGCTTCGCGGACGTGGTCAGTGTCATCTAGGGCAGGCAGTAGGAATACTGCAAGTTGTTCTTTGGAACCTGGTATCCAGAAAGGGCAGACTGCATGAGATGGGTGTGTCACTTTGGTTTTCAGACCAGTTGTTATTCATATTGCATGTTTTTTTTCGGTACTACAATTGCCGATATTTTCCGGACTTATTGGTGTATTAAATTCTTGTTATTTTTGCAACGTGGGTGTCTTCTGATTGGCTTTATTGCCTATGGATGCGCAGGACACCCATGATTTAAAGCACATTGAAATGGATGGTAACATATGGGTGGAAAAGTATATTCTCATCCTATTGTTCCTGTGTTTTTTGCAGCCTTATTTCGATATTTAGAAACCGAAAATATTATTTCATCTTTAACATTTTATACATTTTATATTTGATCCTAGTCACAATGATTTACTAAGAAAACAAAAAAAAACATTTATCGTTTTTGTACTACATCTATATGCAGGGAGTAAACTGAAGGCCAGGATCTGGTCGCATGGGTGCACAAATACGTAACTGTATTTGATAACGTTTCACAAACATTTTTTTTTTACATTTGTATTGATCTCTTTCCCAGTTTCTGTGGTTCTTTCTGGGACTAGACTCTGGCACATGAAGAGCCTATCATGGAATGCACAGTGTCCAAACCAATAAGCGCCCAAGGATCATCTTAATCCTTGCTGAGTTTAAAAACAAGCATTTGCAATGCAATAGGTCTCGCATTTACCCGAGTTTGAGCTATTGACGTTGCAAATAACAATATCTTATATTTTTGTTTTCGTTTTTAAAACATAAATAAAAGGCATTATCATTTGCAATACCAATAGCTTAAACTCTGGTAAATGCGAGACCTATTACATTGCAAATGCTTGTTGAAAACTAGACACCCAGGGGAAACCAGGATGTGGTGACTTGTGTGATTCTCACTCGGATCTGTTACTCAGAATCCATTGCAAACTTCAAACTTTGTAAAAAAAACACATTTTCCTCACATTTCTGTGATGAAAAGTTCTGGAATCTGCATGGATCTACAAAATTCCACCCACCCCACGTTACCCAAAGTCTTCCAAGAAAAATGGTACCTCACTTGTGTGGGTAGGCCTAGTGACAGGAAACGGCCCAAAATGTAACGTGGACACACCGCATTTTCACAGTGAAAATTGACCCTTTTTCTGCAAAGTGACTAGCTGTAGATTTTGAACCCTAGCTCTGCCGGCACCCAGGAAAACCTAGCAAACCTATATATTTTTGAAAACTAGACACCCAAGGGAATCCAGGATGGGGTGACTTGACTGGCTTTCACCAGGTTCTGTTACCCAGAATCCCTTGCAAACTTCAAAATTTGTCAAAAAAATAACGTTTTCCTCAAATTTCTGCGGTGGAAAGTTCTGGCATTGGCGTGGATCCACAAACTTCCACCCAACCCGCATTCCCCAAAGTCTTCCAAGAACAATGGCACCTCATTTGTGTGGGTAGGACTAGTACCCACGACAGGAAACGGCCCAAAACACAACGTGGACACACTACATTTTCACAGTGAAAACAGACCTTTTTTTGCAATGTGCCTAGCTGTTGATTTTGAACCCTAGCTCTGCTGGCACCTAGGGAAACCTAGCAAACCTATACATTTTTGAAACCTAGACACCCAGGTGAATCCAGGATGGGGTGACTTGTCTGGCTCTCACCAGGTTCTGTTACCCAGAATCCCTTGCAAACCTCACAATTTGTCAAAGAAAAAACATTTTCCTCACATTTTTGTGGTAGAAAGTTTTGGAATCTATGTGGTTCCACAAAATTCCACCCACCCCGCATTCCCCAAAGTCTTCCAAGAAAAATGGTACTTCACTTGGTTGGTGGGGCAAGTACCTGTGACAGGCAAGGGCCCAAAACCTATTGAGGCGACATCAAAATTACATATCACAAAACAACCTGGTTTTGCAGGGGGAATGCCATGAGTTTTTGGCCCCGGGCTCAGCGGCCATCTAGGGAAACCTGCCAAACCTACACATTTATGAAAACTAGACACCCGGGGGAGTCCAGCAAGGTATGGCTTGCGTGGGTCTCCGAACATTTCCCTACCCAAAATCCCCTGCAAACCTCAAATTTTGTTGAAAGAATAATTTTTATCTCACATTTATCTGTGGGAAAGTTGTAGGATCACAGGGATGACAAAAATGTCCTACCACCCAGCGTTCCCCCAGGTCTCCCGATAAAAATAGCACCTCACTTGTGTGGGTAGGCTTAGTGGCAACAGGAAAAGGCCTAAATCGTACTGTGGAGACTTCAAAATTACCTATAACAAAACTACCTGGTTTTGGAGGGGGCTTGGTATTTTGACCCCGGGCTCGCCACCATCTAGGGAAAGCTACCAAACACACACATTTCTGAAAACTATACACCCTGGGGAATCTAATGACGTATGGCTTTCATGGATCCCCCAAAGTTTCCCTACCCAGAATCCCGTGCAAATCTCAAATTTAGCTGAAAAAAACATTTTCCACATATTTTTGTGTGGAATCACCGTGCTGGCACAAATGTCCTAACCCAGAGCATTCTCCTTAGTGTCCCGAGTAAAATGATACCTCCTTGTGTGGGTGTCCAATGCAGAATTGGCTAAAAACGTATTTTTTTAAAAATGTAGCGCTCAGAATTTTTGGTGCCCTTAATCCCTGTGTTTTGGGCTCTTCCCAGTCACAGGCCCTTGCCCCACCCACATAAGTGAGGTATCATTTTACTCGGGAGACTGAGGGAAATGCTGTGGGGTAGGACATCTGTGCCGAAATGGTGATTCCACCCAAAATTATGTGGAAAATGTGTTTGTTTTTTAGCAACATTTGAGGTTTGCAGGGCATTCTAGAAAGGAAAACGTTGGGGGATCCACATAAGCCATACCTCGCTGGACTCCCCTGGGTGTCTAGTTTTCAAAAATGTATAGGTTTACTAGGTTTCCCTAGGTGCCGGCAGAGTTAGGGTTCAAAATCTACAGCTAGGCACTTTGTAAAATAGTGTCAGTTTTCACTGTAAAATGTGGTGTGTCCATGTTACGTTTTGGGCCGTTTCCTGTTGTGTACACTAGGCCTACCCACACAAGTGAGGTACCATTTTTCTCTGAAGACTTTGAGGAATGCGGGGTGGCTGGAATTCTGTGGATCCACACAGTTTCCAGAACTTTCCACCACAGAAATGTGAGGAAAATGTGTTTTGGGGAATAATCTTGAGGTTTGCAAGGGATTCTGGGTAACAGAACCTGGTGAGAGCCAGTCAAGTCACCCCATCCTGGACTCCCCTGGGTGACTTGTTTTAAAAAATGTATAGGTTTGCTAGGTTTCCCTAGGTGCCGGCAGAGCTAGGGTTCAAAATCTACAGCAAGGCACTTGGGTCCGTTTCCACTGTGAAAATGTGGTGTGTCTACGTTACGTTTTGGGCCGTTTCCTGTTGCGGGCACAATGCCTACCCACACAACTGCGGTACCATTTTTCTTGGGAGACTTTGGGGAACGCGGGGAGGGTGGAATTTTGTGGATCCACGCAGATTCCAGAACTTTTCACCACAGAAATGTGAGGAAAATGTGTTTTTTTGGACAAATTTTTAGGTTTGCAAGGGATTCTGGGTAACAGAACCTGGTGAGAGCCAGTCAAGTCACCCCGTCCTGGATTCCCCTGGGTGTCTATTTTTTCAAAAATGTATAGGTCCTACTAGGTTTCCCTAGGTGCCAGCAGAGCTATGGTCTGAAATCTACAGCTAGGCACTTTGCAAAAAAAGGGTCTGTTTTCACTGTGAAAATGTGGTGTGTCCATGTTGCATTTTGGGCCGTTTCCTGTCGCGGGCACTAGGCCTAACCACACATAAGAGGTACCATTTTTCTCAGAAGACTTTGGGAAATGTGGAGTGGGGAAATTTTGTGGATCCACACAGATTCCACAACTTTCCACCACAGAATTGTGAGGAAAATGTGTTTTTTGAAACACATTTTTAGGTTTGCAAGGGATTCTGGGTAATAGAACCTGGTGAGAGATTACCCTGGGTGTCTAGTTTTCAAAAATGTATAGGTTTGCTAGGTTTCCATAGGTGCCGGCAGAGCTAGGGTTCAAAATCTACAGCTATGCACTTTACAAAAAAAGTGTCAGTTTTCACTGTAAAGTTAAGGTATGTCCATGTTGCGTTTTGAGCCGTTTCCTGTCGCGGGCACTAGGCCTACACACACAAGTGAGGTACCATTTTTATCAGGAGACTTAGGGTAACACAGAATTGTAGAGCAACTGTTATTACCTGTTGACTTTTGATGCATTTCTGCCTTCCAAATGAAAGACAATGTGTAAAAAAGAAGACATTTTGAAAAATGACCTATAAATCTGATGCTAGTATGGGTACTCACAATTTCGGAAATGTGCAAATATCTACTGTTTCTAAACTCTATATTTTGTTCCAATTTCAGAAATACATAGGTGCCTTTCATACCAATTTTTCCATGTATTTATTTTCCCAAATTAATTGCTATATACCCGGTACATAATGAAAAACCATTGCAAGAATCTGCTCAGTTATTGGCTCCGGGTTCGTCGTGTTCTTGGTGAACCTACAAGTTCTATATATCCCCACAACCAGAAAGGTCCAGCGGATGTAACAGTCATTTTCTTTCAAACAGCTATCATAATTAGAAGAAGTTACAGGTGAAAAGGTTGAAACAAATGGCTGTTTTTTTCAACTAATTTTCAATTTTTAGTTTCTATAAAGAAGCCTTGAAGGATCTACACAAATGACCCCTTGCTAAATTCAGAATTTTATAAACCTTTGTAAAATGTATAGCTTTCCAGGATCCATTATTGCTTTCCTACCAATTTCTACCATTAACTGGAAAGAGGTTGAAAGCACAAAAAATAGCAAAAATAGGCCATGTCCCAGAAAAACGCCAAAACTGTGAAACAATGTTTGTTTTTCTGACAAAAGTCTGCTTGTCCCTGAAAGCTGGGAAGATGGTGATTTCAGCACCACAACCCCTTTTTTGATACTGTTTGCATGGAAAAAAACAGATGCTTTTATCTGTAGCCCTTTTTCCCCATTTTTCAAAAGAAAAAAAACATTTAGCTGTCTTTTGGCTAATTTCTGGTTCCTCTCCTGGGTAATACACTAACCCTGGGTACCTTTAGAATCCACATGATGTTGTTAAATAAGGACGTAAATTTGGCATGGATACCTTGTGTGGTCAAAACGTTATAGGGGCCTAAACGCGAACTACCCGAAATAGCCAAAAAAGGCTTAGCACAGGGGGAACAGGCCTAGCAGCGAAGGGGTTAAACATAAAACAAAAATGACAGTCACAACTGATAATGTCAGCTATTACAAAAGGACCTGGGTGTAATCTTGATACGAAAGAGAATGGTCCTAAACCGATGATTAACACACCAGAGCAGTAGGCTCTCACTTAGTTATATCATTCACTCAGTAACGAGCTAAATAAGAGAAAATTATTTTTGAGTAGCTCACAATATTAAATACAACATTCCAACATAAAGAAAGCAACATCCAAAATCTAAATCACCATACATTTATTTATCATTTGATGCAGTTTTTAGTTTATGTAATATATAACACAAGGTTGCTCCAGAGGGAACGTGCATGGAGCAAGGGTGCTAGAGGGTGAGTGAGTGAGAAAGAAATTATAGAACATAGTGACAAAGAGAATATTAATTAAATTCACAAGGGGACCGGTTGTCAATCACCGTCCAGAGGAGCCTGGTCACGTTTACAAAATATAAAGATTCAATTATACATTTAGAAAACAGAAACCAATTCATGATATAGCACGTAAGAGAATTGCGTGTCCCAGGCGATTAAATGGGGAGGCATCGACGTTTCGACCCATCTAGATGGCCTTAAGGGAAGTTTGAACATTGGCCGTGCGGGTATTCATCAGGACAAGATGGCAACCTGAATGATTCCTGGGCTTGAATGCGTGCCCGATATGAATCAAGGAGCAGGATTCCTTATGGTAACGCATGGAGGTCAGGTACTAAATTCCTGTATCCTTTCATGATGTACAGGTTAGGATTACCCGTAATTGGATATCTGAGATTAGAGCACAGGAACCGTAGGGAAACGTGTGTATGTCTCTTAAAAGCTGGGAATAAAGCCGAGCTTCAACCCTACTGGCTTCAACCGTACTGGCGTCTCACTGGGCTTGTAGCCCAGTGAGACGCCACTAGGACGACCGAGTAGTACGGTTGAAGCTCTGCATTATTCCCAGCTTTTAAGAGACACACGCACGTTTCCCTACGGTTCCTGTGCTCTAATCTGAGATATCCAACTACGGGTAATCCTAACCTCTACATCATGAAAGGATATAGGAATTTAGTACCTGACCCCCATGCGTTACCATAAGGAATCCTGCTCCTTGATTCATATCGGGCACGCAATCAAGCCCAGGAATCATTCTGGTTGCCCCTCTTGTCCTGATGAAGACCCGCACGGCCAAGGTTCAAACTTCCCTTAAGGCCATCTAGACGGGTCGAAACGTCAACGCCTCCCCATTTAATCGCCTGGGACACACAATTCTCTTATGTGCTATATCATGAATTGGTTTCTGTTTTCTAAATGTATAATTGAATCTTTATATTTTGTAAACATGACCAGGCTCCTCTGGACGGTGATTGACAACTGGTCCCCTTGTGAATTTAATTAATATTCTCTTTGTCACTACGGTCTATAATTTCTTTCTCACTCACTCACCCTCTAGCACCCTTGCTACATGCACGTTCCCTCTGGAGCAACCTTGTGTTATATAATACATAAACTAAAAACTGCCTCAAATGATAAATAAATGTATGGTGATTTAGATTTTGGATGTTGCTTTCTTTATGTTGGAATGTTGTATTTAATATTGTGAGCTACTCAAAAATAATTTTCCCTTATTTAGCTCGCTACTGAGTGAATGATATAACTAAGTGAGAGCCTACTGCTCTGGTGTGTTAATTATCGGTTTAGGACCATTGTCTTTTGTATCAACAACTGATAATGTGGCAAGCCGGGTGTGCGGGATGACACTGGGTAACTGAGCAGATGTGGCGGGGTCGGAGTGCACGTAGAATCAGGCTCATTGACCCAATTGCATTCCCTACCTTCAAAAGCATACTACCAAAATAGCAGAGTCAGACACTGGTGTTTCGGATGACAAAAAACGAAACCACGGCGGACTTGAGAGAGAACACCCGGAATTTAAGAATGTGCTGTTCAGTGATTGGTGGATAGGAAAAATAGTGTTGCTCACGTGAGTATTTGACTTGGGGAGTAGTGTTGGCTTGTTGGCTAGATACGTCATCGGCATACTTGAGAGGGAACACCAGGAGGTTAAGAATGTGATGCTCGGTGATTGGTGGGCTTTCTCTTGTTTGTTTTTTTTCATAGGTTACTTCTAAAGTGTGTATTTGATTGGGCAATCCGTACTTTAAATTGAAGTTTGGCGGGTTCTTGCATTCATTCCGGATTTATCGGGCCGGACTGAGGACGCCTTTTGATACGTGGGCAGAGATATTTTGAATCGATGCAAGGTATGGAAAGGGGCATTCTTTGGCAGTATAGCATTATTTCCAAAGTTGGGGAGGAAATATGCAGCAGTTAATAGTGTTTTTTGGTAATTAAATGTATATTCTTTATCTTTGATTTAGATATGCTAGAGGACTGAGGATTTTGCTTAAACGTAAAATAATCTTTTGGAGAATCGAGATTTTTTGGAGAGAAGGATTTAGAAAAGAGGTGAGCACAGTGTGACTTTGATAACATGATTTTATGTGATTGGATTAATATGTTTGAACCTCTCTAGAGAGCTCATTGCTGATATATTGATCTTCCTGACAGATCTTGACAATATGGCAGGAATATAACATAGGATGCTCGCTGATGGATAGGATAAGGATATAGTGGATTCTTACAGATTGGAGGTGAGAGTTTCAATCTCTAGTTTTCAGTTAGATAATTTGAAGAATAACGCATTTAATCAGCAGTTTGAGGCATCAAGGGGGTGGGTTGTGAAAACGATCCCTCTGTGAGATACCCCATTCTTTCCACTGACTAATTTGAGTCATGAGTATTATTAGTAAGACCACCCTGAGGGCATTGGTATGTTCTCATTATATGAGGTGGGTATATTGTACATAATAATGAGGGCATATGTAGATGAATAATAAAATCAGATCAGGATTTTTTGTCATAAGTATATAATATTCTAGATCTGCGATCCCTTTAAAAAGCATTGTTATGCTTTCCTATTTTATAATAATTAAAATTCAAGCTACTGTGTGCCAACTGCTGTAATGATTTGTAATTATTTGTACTTAGATTGTGAAATAGGCAGAGTGAGAGATAAATTGTTCGGATGGCACCATTCTCACTTTTGTAAAATATTCATCTTTACTTTATAATTGTGTTTTAAATTTAAAATTTTGGATTTTTATTTTGTATTTTTACTTTACAGCCCTGATGATGTCCCAGAAGGGGACGAAACGCGTTGGCTGTGTAAAGCACTAACTGTTTTCAAGTTGGATGATATTGATGATATGATTTGATGCAAAATAAAGAACAGAATATGAAGCAGACATCTTAAGGATCTTCTCTGTTTGGACTCCAATATTCAATTGCAGATGTTTTTGTATATATTCAACGCTCCTTCTAGAGTATTGCAAATATTTGTAAAATTGTGGTTGTGACGGTGGGCCACGAGAAGTAGAGCGTTTATATGTAGTATTCATCATCATCATTCACAAACTTTATTCGGATACACATTGTATCCATAAAAGTGCAAAAATGGTTAAAAATGACAAAAGTAACAATACATAATAGTAAGAATTACAGTTGTATAAACACAATATCATAAAATTTGATAGCAAATTGAAACAAAAATCAACAATAATAAGTAAATCGTTAATATGTAAAAGCAATCCATTCAAGATTAAGAACTGTCCGTGTATGATTAAAACTCAGTAATTAAGCATTGTCTTACACGCCCTAGTAGCAATTCTCAAAAATGTGCTTAAGCGGAAAACCAGATCTTCATCAGTCAAGGCAAGCATACATGAGTGAGCAAAAACCAAACTAATAGGCCTGCTTTTATTAAAAAATGGGAGGAGAAGCCACTTAATATATTTCATGTAGTATTTGCAAAAAAAACAAGAAGTTTTGTATTGATTGGCCACTCACCCCGTCACATGGGCAGGGTAGTGAATCAAGTTTCGGGTGATAACCCAAAGAAAAACACAATGCAAATGTAACTGTCCCAGCCCTCAGTCGGAATAAAAGGCTCCTTTCCCACCGACTCATGGGTAGGGTGAGATAATTTGGTATGGAGTAGCAATGCCGTTCGTAAGCCAAATATCTGGAAACAGAGGGTTTGTTTGATTCCAACACAATTCTTGCTGTACTATATGACAAATAAAGAGCGCTTCTAAGTTCTCTTTTATTTACGGTTTCGGCTTCGCTAGGATTTAAGAAGAGGCAGCCCTTGTTGATGCTGGATAAGCTTTGATGCACTCCAGATAACCAGGGAATATCCATCTCCGTCTCACACTTCAAATAATCTGTTATGATGTTTTTTGTTAAGGTGGCTGCCTGATTCTTCCAAACTGATAGCCAAAAAAGGGCTGGGCGGGCACTTATAAAATCAGATATATAATTTAAATTCAATTCCTTGTGGCAAATGTATTATGGGGTCGAGATTGGGACACTCAACAATTTTCTGCAGAACCGATTTTCTTCCTGCTGAATGCAGGAGCTATCTACGGTGCCCCAAACCTCAGCTCCATACGTAGCCACAGGGACACATTGTAATGTTAAAAAAAATTTAATAGTTAATATAGCACCTGTATACTATGGGCAAGGAAAACTAAAAATGGAGTTAACAGTCTTTGAGAACTTGCTCCTGGAGTGAGTAAGCTGCTCAGTCCAGGAGCCGTTCGCAGCAAAGACTACTCCGAGGTAGGGGAATTTACAGGTACTTGTCAATTTTTGATTGCCAACAACAATAGAGCTAAGCTGGTGTTTCCTGGGGCCGCAGGACATTAAAAATGATTTTTTTAAATGTATGCACAAGTCCAAACTATCCATGTATTTAACAAAGGACTGTACTAGTATACGTAGAGAATTAGGAGTGCGGCCTATGAGGACCGCATCATCTGCGTAAAGTAGTACAGGAAGGGGTTTCCCATGAATGGGGACATCTTGAGTCATAGGTACTAGTGACTTATTTAGGCCATTAATATAACTAATAAAAAGGAGGGGGGCCAAGACGCACCCCTGCCTGACCCCCCTTCCAACCTTAATGGCTCCTGATACCTCTCCCCCATTACCTATCCTCACCTGGGCCTCTAGGTCTTTGTGGAGGTATGCCAGAAAATGGACCAGTGGCTCATCCAGCCCATAGTCCAATAGGATAGCCCACAGCCTTGATCTGTTCACAAGGTCAAATGCTGAGGACAAATCCACAAAGGCCAAATAGACCGGAGAGTTCCGAGCGATGGTGTACTTCCCTATTACCAGGTTGAGGTTAAGGCACTGTTCATTAGTGCCAACCTTGCTTCGGAAACCTAACTGGCAAGGCTCTAGGATACTGCATTCCTCTGACCATTCCAGGATCTTGTTATATAAAAATCTGCTTGAAATTTTGGAAATATCAGAATTGGAACCAGGAGTCAGAACAAGATCAGGAACTAGATAATGACTTAGGGGGTGAAAGGGAACTTGAGGTTATTAACCTTTCAAATAGAGACTTGAACGAGCACGAATGATCTGTCTGGAAGAAAGGTTTAGCATTTTGCCCAACCAATTTATGTAATTATACTGATTTGGAAATTGATTTGTTTAAATTTTCCAAAAATTTAAAGTTGAAAAGTTTCTTTGCTACAATGGATAAATCGATGTATATGAAACCAGCTATTATATTAAAGTTCAGATATGACTATTTCTGACTTGCAGAATGTCCATTTACTAATATCTAATATCTTTAACAGAAGGAGAGAGGTTTGGGATTGATGATGTAGCAGCTATGTTGGATGTGACAACAGACTTTACCTGCACAAGTGGATTAAGAACGAAATCCAAAATTACACCTCAGGGAACCCAGTTCGCAGCTATTGACATATTTTTTATAAAGACTCTGGGAGAATTTCATCGATTAGAGGACAGGGGATGGGGTAGCTCTAAGAATAAGGACAATTTATCTCGACAGGAAAGAGTAGCTTTGAATGATTTGAAATGTGACAGCACCATAGTAATTTGTGAGGCTGATAAGGGTGGGAACATCATGGTTATGAATAGATCCAATTACATCCAAGAAATTCAGCGGCATTTTAGCGATTCAAATTGTTACGTTAAAATATTGGGTAATCCAGTTACGGAAATGACTAGACGTATTTCAGAGAGTTTATACTCATGGAAGGAGGAAGGATTAATTGATGAGGCAGAATACAAATATCTAAATGTAACTCATCCCACCTCCCCTTTCATTTACACTCTACCCAAGGTACACAAGTCGAAATCTGATCCTCCGGGTAGACCGATTGTGTCCAGTATTGGAAGTGCCACGGAACACCTATCTGAATTTGTTGATGGTTTTTTGAAACCTCTGGTGATTAATTTACCATCTTATATACGGGACGCTATGGACGTTTTAAATAAATTGCAAGATTTTAGATGGGACCAAGGATTTATACTTTTTACATTGGATGTAGTTGGACTCTACACTTGTATTAATAATGACAGAGGAGAACAGGCGCTTATCCACTTTCTGAGTAGTCGTAGTGCAAGTTTACGGGATCGTTCCAGAATGTTGGTAGAAATGAGTGCATTGATTCTGAATAACAATTACTTTCTCTTTGAGGATGAATGGTACCATCAAGTGAGAGAGACGGCGATGGGTTCCAGGTTTGCTCTTTCTTACGCCAACCTTTTCATGGGCTGGTTTGAGAGGGAGCATGCCTGGAGCAGGGGGGCCTCATGATGGACTGATTTTGTACTATTTTGAGCCCGGTTCATCAACGATATTTTGATGATATGGAGAGGTACTCAAACTGAGTTATTGGAATATTTCAGTTACTTAAACCAGAATAACTTTAATGTTAGTTTCACCATGAATCATAATATTAACAAAATAGAATTCCTTGATGTGGAATTATTTGTGGATGGTGATTCAATTAGCAGTAAGTTGTTCAGAAAAAGTACAGCTACCAATTCCATGTTACGGGCAGATATTTTCCATCCTACATCAGTAACAACAGGAATCCCGTATGGGGAAATGATTTGAGTACAAAGAAACTGCAGCTTGGAGAGGGATTTAAGAACTGAATTGGATAATCTTCAGAAGAGATTAAGGAATGGGTGTACAAGAAAAGGGATTTGGAAAAGGCTAGAGAAAGAGTGATGAAAATCATAAGGGAGTCTACTTTGGTTCAGAAGGAGAAAGTAGAGTCTAAAGAACGAATGACTTTTGTCACGACTTACTGTTCACAGAAAGACAGAATCATCAAAGCTTTAGGGAAGAACTGGAATTTACTAAAGGGTTGTTAGATCTGGTAGGAGATGGACCAGTGGTAACTTATAAAAGAAGTTCCACTATTAAGGAAATGGTAACTAGGAATTATGTTCAACCATTAAGAACGGTCAATTCTAATTGGTTGCCACCGCCACCAAAAGGCTTCTATGTCCGTGGATCCTGTAATGTTTGTGTTCTGGGCATGAATAAAGTAAAAGATTTCATGAATAATACCCAAAAACGTTATTCTATCAAATAATTTATCAATTGCAATAGTACAGGTGTAATTTATGCAATCATTTGTGCTTGTAACAGAATTTACATTGGTAGTACTAAAAGGAATTTGAAAACTAGGATTCAGGAGCACAGACGCTCAATTATCAATCAGGATATTAGATCACCACTATATTCACATATTAAGGAACAACATAACACGCAGCAAGAGTTCAGGTTTGATGGTATACAGAAGGTGATTCCTAGTATTAGAGGAGATTGGGAATTGAGGATCAGACAAGCAGAAGCCAGATGGATCAGTAAGTGTAGATTGGTTTCCCGAGGGCTGAACACTGATACTGAACTTCATTATTTCTTAAACTGATGATCTAGTTGTGTGTATATATAGTTTTTGGCGCTGATTAAAAAAGATTGGGAGATATTGAGTGCAGTTGCACTTTGTTGAGAATTGTGGTTTCTGGTGTTAGACAGGAATGAAAGTGATCTTTAGTGTGGGTTTTTTGCAGCTGAATGCCTAATAAATCGAGGGACTTGGTGGTTTTTTATATGTAATTATATATGCAGGTTGAAACGGTTACAGTGATTTTGAAGATTGTGTAAAATAGCTAGGAGTTGCCATCAAGACTTGTTAGCTCAAGGTCACCCTTCAGGATTTGAGTATACCAGTGGATTTGTTCAGGATGTAAAAGTAAAATAACTACGTTGTTTCAATTCAGCCCAGAAGTGGACTAATGAGGGATTTTACTGAGTGTGGGTATGTAAGCCGTTCGGCAGAGAGGACAATTCTAATAATCTTGAGCGATTGGTATAATTGGGCAGTAGCGAAAACAAGGTTCGATTATTTTTGAGGTACTTGAACTTTGGCACATTAATGATCCTGAGCGGAATGGTATAATTGTGCAGTATAGAAAATGAGGTTTTGATTATTTTTGTGGTACTTGAAGTTTGGCACATCAATGATTACTAGCGGAGGAATATGAGTACTTAAAACTTTATATTTTCGTCTGGAAATAGGACGATGTTTTAGCGGATCACAGGAGTTCATTCTTAGCAGCAGGAAGGGTGACGATGAATATATACATAATGGTTTGATAACTTTTCACGGATTGGATATGGTTGTTGTTAAACTTCTGTGGATTGGATAAGGAACTGGTTCACTTCATTACCGGTTACACGGTATCGGAATAGCAGTAAACAGGATAATGGTTAGGTCAGGGCCGCGCTAATGAAGCGGCAGCGGAGCGATTCTAAGTTAGCGGCGTCCTGATTGGAAGACAGATTTGGTTAAATTTCGAGGGAATAGAGGATAGGGAAGGGAGAATAAAATAGTGTTGCTCGCATGACAATTAGGCTTGGAGAGTTGCTTTGAGTTTATGGCTAGATACATCATTGGCGGACTTGAGAGAGAACTCCCGGAATTTAAGAATATGCTGTTCAGTGATTGAAGGATAGGAAAAATAATGTTGCTCGCGTGAGTATTTGACTTGGGGAGTAGTGTTGACTTGTTGGCTAGATATGTCATCGGCGGACTTGAGCGGGAACACCAGGAGGTTAAGAAAGTGATGCTCGGCGATTGGTGGGCTTTCTCTTGTTTTTCTTTTTTCATAAGTTACTTCTAAAGCGTGTATTTGATTGGGCAATCTGTACTTTAAATTGGAGTTTGGCAGGTTCTTGCATTCATTCCAGATTTATCGGGCCGGACTGAGGACGCCTTTTGATACGTGGGCAGAGATATTTTGAATCGATGCAAGGTATGGAAAGGGGCATTCTTTGACAGTATAGCATTATTTCAGAAGTGGGGGAGGAAATATGCAGTAGTTAGTAGTGGTTTTTGGTAATTAAATGTATATCCTTTATCTTTGATTTAGATATGCTAGAGGACTGAGGATTGTGCTTAAATGTAAAATAACCTTTTGGAGAATCGAGATTTTTTGGAGAGAAAGATTTAGAAAAGAGGTGAGCACAGTGTGACTTTGATAACATGAATTTATGTGATTGGATTAATAAGTTTGAACCTCTATAGAGAGCTCTTTGCTGATATATTGATCTTCCTGACAGATCTTGACAATATGGCAGGAATATAACATAGGATGCTCGCTGATGGATAAGATAAGGATATAGTGGATTCTTACAGATTGGAGGTGAGAGTTTCAATCTCTAGTTTTCAGTTAGATAATTTGAAGAATAACGCATTTAATCGGCGGTTTGAGGCATCAAGGGGGGTGGGTTGTGAAAGCGATCCCTCTGTGAGATACCCCATTCTTTCCATGGACTAATTTGAGTCATGAGTATTATTAGTAAGACCACCCTGAGGGCATTGGTATGTTCTCATTATATGAGGTGGGTGTATTGTATATAATAATGAGGGCATTGGTAGATGAATAATAAAATCAGATCAGGGGTTTTTGTCATAAGTATGTAATATTCTAGATCTGCTATCCCTTTAAAAAGCATTGTTATGCTTTCTTATTTTATAATAATTAAAATTCAAGCTACTGTGTGCCAACTGCTGTAATTGTTTGTACTTAGATTGTGAAATAGAGTGAGAGATAAATTGTTCGGATGGCACCATCCTCACTTTTGTAAAATATTCATCTTTACTTTGTAATTGTGTTTTTAATTTAATATTTTGTATTTTGATTTTGTATTTTTACTTTACAGCCCTGATGATGTCCCAGAAGGGGACGAAACGCGTTGGCTGTGTAAAGCACTAACTGTTTTCAAGTTGGATGATATTGATGCTATGATTTGATGCAAAATAAAGAACAGAATATGAAGAAGACATCTTAAGGATCTTCTCTGTTTGGACTCCAATATTTAATTGCAGAATGTTTGTATATATTCAACGCTCCTTCTAGAGTATTGCAAATGTTTGTAAAATTGTGTTTGTGACGGTGGGCCACGAGAAGTAGAGCGTTTATATGTAGTATTAACAAGAGGAAAATAATTTTAAGGATTAGCTCTCCAGTGCACACAGGGTTTGACCCCATCGTCTTGCTTTGTTTGGTCCTAGAACCCTTATGATGTGTCAAAGTGTACTCCTCCTACCATCTTGAAACTAAGAAACCTTTTGGATCCAAAAGACCTCAGAGGGTCTTGGACAAACCTTTCCCCTGCCCAAAACTTTTCTGCAACACATAATCTGATTCAGAGGGACCTTGCGGAGAGGGTATCTGGCCTGCTGAGTCCTCTTTGGTTGCATCCTGCAGCCTTACCTCACTAGAACAATTGGAACCCCAAGCAAGTGACTAGGTCGGAACATAAAAATCTTCACAAGGCAAATGCACCATAAGTATCTTCCAAGTGAGAGACCATCCTTGGTTGCAAAATTCTAATTTATCCTGCTCAGAGCTGTCTTGCCAAAAGCCAATGGCTTCACCAGGACCTCGTCTGATTGCTATCCAAGCTTGTGGAGGCCTTCTCAGGGACAGCCTACTGCCTTGCTTTGCTGAAGATGCTGGAGTTCCATTTCAGAGACTAAGGGCACAATTCTTTTTTTAGCAAATGGTCGATCTTACGCCAGGCCTGATGGAGGTGCTGCCTGCCAAATGTATGCCACTCCAGTGAACATTTCAATCATTGATAGGAACCGCAGCCAATGTTAATGCATTGTAACAAACATGACAGCGTTTTACGTCAAATTTACAATTTATTTTTAAAAAGAAAATCTCAAAGCAGGATTTTATTTTTAAAAACAGACAATGTTCTCCTCAACATGAGAGTTTCCTTTCATGGCGAAGGGGGTATTGAGCACTTTCTGGTGGTGATGGGCATTGAAAAACAGATATATGTCCGCCCATCCAAATTAGGCAGGTCAACATATAGCCACACCTCGCATGGCCCTTACTCCGTCGAGATGTCGGAGAAGTTTGACCATGGCAGAGATGCAGTAGTCTCTGCCGTTGTCAAACTATGGTCTGCCTACATTTATATCATCTGGGTATACCATTTTCGCATTTTCGTGACTGAGTTCCCTCCCCGCAAAGACATAAATCTGGCCCTAAGTTCAAAGCTAACATTTCCAACCGGGTCTAACCCAGTAACCCGGTTTCTGTAGCTGACTTGTGCTCCATTGTACTTGGCATCAAATCGTGTCTAGGCTGGCTCTTGACACCTTTGTGTGCCTATTTTTAACAAATGTAAATATCCTGTTCCCCTTATTTGACTTTATTACTGTTTTAGTTCTGCATAAATACTTTACATTTGCCTATTTGTTAAGCCTGTCTACTCTGTGCCATAGCCACCAGCGAGTGAGCTTAGTTAAATTTAGAAACTTTAGTGATTCACCCTGATGAAGATTGTGGATTTTGCTGGATCATCACCACTTTAACTAATTTCCCAATTTGTTACAACCTATTTCTTTGCTGCCCTTTTATGGTAAATTGGATAAAAAAGAAGTATTTTATCACCAAATTAAATTATTGTGTACAATTATATGCTTGGTCTGGTTCACACTGGTTTCAGGACTCGGCAGATCACAAAGGTATTGCTGATAGGTATACAAAGTGCGGTTCAGACAATCCTTGATCAGGGAAGAGTGGCCGCACTGATTCTTTAGACCTGTTTACAGCCTTTGGCATGGTTTTGAGGATATTTTGGAGAAGAGGATTGAAGGGCTAAAAGTGTGAGGGAAGTCCCTAAGTTTGACCCACTCTTTTTTTACAAGCTCCAGCCAGGAGATATTTTTGCTACCATTCAGTATTTACTCCAACCAAGTATTTGCTGTGTCACTTAGGGCTTCTCATTAAGGGCTCCAAGTCAATGTCTATGTGATTTCTTTTGACAATAGCCTTAGGCCATGTAATCTATCATGCATGTGTTATGTCGATGACAGCTGATTCTGAGACTTGGTTAACAACAGGGCCGGCTTTAGCACTGGTGGCGCCCTGTGCGACAGTTTTTGTTGCCTTCCCCAAATGACCACCTCCACCACAGATTCCCTCTTACCACCATTTGACAGTGCCTCTCAAGTCTCCATAACCACTGTGTCTTAGATTTATTTCGTTTTATAGCGCCACTAATACCAGTTTAAGATGTCAGAACACTTTACATCACACACGCATTGCACAGAGACAATCAATAATCGCTGTGTAAATCAGTATATAGGAAAAGTTACATAAGATAGAGGCCTACATGGAGTAGGAGTCCCATTTCATCCATACTAGTAGGCAATATAGTTTAGGAATCCTTGGACTGGAAAAACACAAATCCAGAATTTAAAATGCAACACCATTGCTAGGGGTTTTCTTTAATAATAAGAATTGTTTCTACCCAAATGAACCCCTTTTGCAATATTAGGACAACGAAAGATTGAGCAAAAAATATATAGCTCTAATATTTTCTTTGCAGTTTGCATGCAGGCAGCTCTTTGATGGCAGTTATTAGTTCACAGCTCTATATTTGGATTTTCACTTATAAACTGCAAGTAACAAATGGATCCCTGACAAAAGCGGTAACTCATTGACCTATTTATATTATATGCACTTTGTGATGTGAATGGGACATATTCTTTGCAGCAGGCATATTAACCCTCTGCGCTATGATGTGTCAAAACTTTCACTAGACAAAGCTCCTGTCTCTCTTCAGGAAGAATGTTAATCACCGGAGTTGTCATTTTATTGAAGCTCGAAAATTGCTGGGACAATGTAAGCAGCTTCAGGTTCTTTTAAAACGATGAACATGGTGCTCCCACCCCAAGTCAGCGCCCGGTGCAGTGGCACCGATCGTACCGTGCTAGAGCCGGCCCTGGTTGGAAAGTCTAACAGGGATTGAGTGCAGTTGCAGATAAACTGGCAGTTCTTAAACACAACTCCGGCAAATCACAGGTCATGGTGCTAAATGATCCTCCTTCTATTAAATTCTTAGGTTGGTGGACTGACACAATGGACCCCACCTACTAGAACTGTATAAAATCTTGTTGTGGTGTCTGATGTGGATCTATCCTTCAAAACCTAGATTTTTAATGTATCTTCTGCCTGCTTTAGACACCTCCGAATTTTATGGAGTATACTTATTTTCTTTGCTGATAATAACCACTACCCTATTATTCAAGCGATAACAGATTTTATGATGAATTATGCTAATGTACTGTACGTTGATTTACCTTCATGCAAAATTACAACTAGCACACAATGCTACTGTCAGGCTCCTTTCTACATTGCCACAATGTGTGATCAGTTCTGGTCATATGTAGACCTTGCACAGCCACCTTGTATGTAAATGCATCCTCTTTAAAAGTATTTATAAACCCCTTCATAACAATGGTCCCCTTTTCATCAGGCAAGCAAATGTTCTCTTGGTACATGCCATCCAGGAAATGAGTTCCTCCAGAGCATTCTTGCTTAAAGGTGCACAGCATCCATGGGCCCAGCCCACAGCAATCAACTGCCATGCAGTCACATTGTGGGCTGTGTGATCTGAGGCTCCAGTGCCCACTTGACGTGGATTGTGACCTGAAGCATAAGGCGCTAGACAAATGAGAAATTGGCAGGAATGCTTGTAGGTGCCTAACGTGACCTGTACAGCCAACGCAGGGGTCCACCACGGGAGTGTAATCGATGGGAGGTCCAGTGGTTTGCCTCTCGCTTGCATGCCATCATTAAAGGTTATCTGGAAATCCTCTTAGGGATACATATTTTCCCGTCAGATTGAGATCCAAGGATTATTCCCACAGTAACTTCATCCATCATCTTCCTAAGACTAGTGGCCAAGTGTTCGACAAGAGAGCACTATGAAGCACTCCCTACCCTCAACCTCCAATAAGATCAGAGGTACAGAGCTGCACACTGGAGGAGGCGAACACACAGGTGAGCTTCGCTGGATTGGTGAAGTGGAGGGAACCCCAAGGGTCAGGACCTCCATCTACCAATTTGAAAGGCCATTGGCGAGCAAGGCATGGAGTTCATCTGACTTACTGCTCATCTCCCTCTAGCCATACTTGCTTCAGACATGCAGCTGTCGATCCCTTCCTCTCCCTCACAGGACTTGCTTTCCTGGTGCCTTGGCTTAAACTGTTAACTAACCCGGTCGGATGGGATTTCAGGGTGAACACTGCCAACATTGCCTGCCCCTCCTTCAATGGGTGCGCACGGGCTGTATTCCTTGGCTTCAGGTCTTCATCCTGGCCAAAGTGAAGGCAAATAGTACTGGTGAGGGGACTTTGATGTCTTTATGTGCCATGGCTGATCATGGCTATTCGCCCCAGGGAATGGATACGCGGCACCAGGAGAGACATATTTCGCAGGCGGCGTACCACTCTTGACGAATGTGTGACTACAGAGGGTCGCTCTCTACTCCAGTGCCATTTCTAGCGACTTGCTTAATAAACTCTGTTCCTATTGGAAGAGTAAGGTTACAAAAACACTCCAGACTTACAGGTGGAGTATAACCCACTATAGTGGGTAATGAGAGGGGTTTTGGAAAAAGGGCATAGGGATCCAACTTGTCCTGAGGAATGCCGGAGATTAAGCTTTGAACCGACAGAAACATGTTAACCGCTATGCAGAATGGAGGGGTGGTGAACACTTAATTTACTCACTCCACCAGTATCCATTAGGTATATATTCCTTTATATACCTTTTTAATCCTGACTAGGGAATCCATGAATAAAATTATTATAGAGCTATCCCTGAGCCAGTTTTAAAACTCACGATTTATCTACACTTTAGGATCCTGTCTTTTCCGTTTGTCTTTATCACTGTTGTATTGTTTACCCCTCCCTATTGCTCTGCCTCTAGCGTTGGGTTTGCGCAGAGGCGTAAGTAGCAGCCCTATGATGAAGCATGCCACAACTTGTTGTGGGTGAGGGCAGTTTTTACAAAGTGTGTGTGCTCTTTTAAATCCATTACAATTGCTAACATATATAGGCCGCTTTTTTGTTGCTCTACCTCCTAGTGTGTGTTTACGTACTTTTCGAGGAGGATGAGGTAGGGTTTGTGCCTTCTCCCCCCTTTTCTTTGCTGTGGGTACAATGGATATGGAATGCCTACTGCAAGACCATTCAGAGAAATTCTTGGAACTCCTGGCAGCTGTGGGTAATAATAAAGCCTCACAGGAGCCTATACTGGATACTCTGGTACTAGATGTAGGATTTCTGCATGATGGCCACAAGAAACTTAAGGACAGAGTGAAGGATGCAGATTTCGAGTTGGTGACCCTGCGTCCTTTGGTAGCTGATCATGATCAGCATATTGTGGTGCTCCAGAAGGAGGTAGCAGTGTTACATGCAAGAATGGACGATGTGGAGGGATGCTCAAGAAGGAACAACAACTGGGTGCTGGGCCTACCAGAAGGGGAGGGGCCAAGCATGGACTTGTATTTAGGGATTTGGTTAACAGACAATGTTCTCAAGGGCAAAGACATCAACATTTGTTTGGGTGGATTTGGCTCATAGAATGCAAGTTTGCCCCCAAACTCTGGAGCCCCTCCACGGCCAGTGGTGGAGTGGCTGTTCAAGTTCAGGGACCAAGACAATATTCTACAGCTTGTTAGTGCCAAGGGCCCATGGACAGTGGGTAATAATGCTGTTACCATTTCCCGGATTATACACTGGGTGTTAGAAGTCAGGGTGAGTCGTTCTAGGATGTGAAACAGCTGCTCTGTACTTGGGGATCTAAGTATGCGTTGCTATACCCAGTGAAATTGAAGGTTATCCTGGACAACGAAACTCTGTTCTTCACACCGAAAGAGGTCCAAAGCTAGCTGGAAACAAGAGATGAAGCACAATGCACGGTCATTCCAGAGGAGATAACTGAGTGGTAGACTAAGAGGAGCAGGTAGAGTTCAGTGAGAAACATTCAAGGCAAGCAGGTGAAGGCACAGGCTGCCCTAGGCAGGGCAGAGGTACTACCAGTAGTAGAGCAGTCCATGGCAGCTTGAGCAGATGGTAGGGACTCAGCTATGGATGCTAAGGGATCCGTTGGCTAACCACTGGTAGAAGAAATCCCTGAAGAGTTGCAAGGAGGCCCGCAAGCCACTCTGATGACAGCAGAAACACTAATGTGCCCTTAATTGAGGAAATATCCTTTACTTGTTGTCTTTGCCTACTGTGGGGTCTTACACTGAAACTGGGGTAGGGCAGAGGAGATATAGAGGTACTTGATCTAATGTGAGAGAGAGTCATGTGCATTTCAGAGGGCAGTGGAGCTGGACCCCGTTTCTGAGTCATGGTTTGTTTGGACCACTGTAGTGGGTGGAATGCTTTCCGAATGTTTGCTAAATCAGTGGTGGCACTGTTGGCTGTGCTTGATTGATGAAATGGCCAAGGATGTGGGTCTGTTGTTGTGTGTTTTCTATGTTAAGTTGTTTCATTTTTATCTGCAGTACTCATCCCCACCACCACAAATCTCAAATTGTAACCTTTGATTTAACTGTATTCGCACTCACATTGTCAACCTGTTGGTTTGAAAATATCATATTGTGACTTGGAATTCACTCATATGTCAAACGTTGTGGGGTACAGTTTGCATGCCTCCAGGAAACTCACTTGACGGCCATGGAACAGGCACAGCTGCGCAGGCGCTGGTGGGGCATGCTTTATGGCCCAGTCTACTTCTATACCAGGGGAGTGTTGATGTGGGTGGCACCCGAAGTCCCCATTGTGGTGGGACATTCTGAGAGTAGTTACGTTATCCTGTAGGGTGCCCTGTATGGAGAACCACTCGCACTGGCTGTATTATAGCCCCAATTGTGGGTCAGCATCTTTTCCTTGCCTCTTTAACACCTGCACTCTGCACTTTCCATGGTTTTCTGGTGCGGGGACTTTTATTGTGTCCGGGATCTTGTGAGGGATAGATCCACTATGCCACTGGCAGGGGCCCAATCTCGCACTAACAGCAGGCAACTGCAACAATGGGCACTCAACATGCAAACAGTAGATGTCTGGTGTGCTCTACAGCTGTGCTTGACGGATATTCACACTACTCAACACTGCATACTCTACACACACAAATTGATCTGATTTACAACCATAGAGGCAGGTTCTGATTATCAGAAAGGAGAACAGGGCTTTGGTGAAAGAATACACTAATGCAGAATACATAGGGAAGACTCTCTCAGACCATAGCCCACAGTTGGTGATCTTTTTTGGGGGCGTGCACACCTGGAATTTTCCGCCTGGTGCTTGCAGCCTCTGGCATTGGTAGATGAGCTATTCAGATCCCATGTAGGAGAGAACATAGCCCATTATTTTACTCAGAACGTTGGATCTGCTTTGTAGAATGGGATGAGCTCAAGATGGTGGTGAGGGGGAGCATGAAAATACAGTTTGGCATGAAGCGTGATTCGAGGAAAGAGGTTCTGGGAATAGAGGACCCCTTCAAGGTCACTGAGAGGGTGTGGGTGGCCAATCCGGAGACGGTGGGAGCCTTTAAGGGAGAGAGGCCTGTACATAAAGGGTGCTACAGCACTTGTCCACCTTGGATCATAGAGAATAAGTCAAATGTCAAAATGCTGGGTAGCAAGGCCAGTAGCCTGATAGCTTGGCTGTTGCGATCGAAGGTGCCCCGTGTACCCATAGGGACAATCCAGACTTTCGTGAGACACAGTCATCTCGCAGTTGGGTATTAATGAGGAGTTTGAGAGTTATAATAGGACGCTCTACAGGGTTCCTAGGTATTCTGACCAAAACTTGGTGGTAACTTATCTGCATAATAATGGAACCCACACTCTAAACCCACTACAGGCACAGGAATTATATGCCCTACTGTCTCCTGAAGAGATCAAATTGTCTAATAAGCAGATCGCTAGGAGTCGGATTCTTGGTACAGATGGCCTCACCATCAAGTTTTATGCCACTTATAATACCCAACTGAAGCCTTGAATCTTGCAAGTCTATGTAGCAGCTAGGGAGCTGGCCAAACTGTCTGACTGCATGAGAGAACCTCTGATACCTGTAATCATAAAACCGGGGAGAAATGTTTCATCCCTGGTAGGAACACATTCCTGAATCTCCGCTGTTTATTCTGGACTACCGACTGGGCCAGTATGACTTACACTAACTGCTGGGGGGCATCACTGGACATAGAAAAGGCTTTCGGGACTTGGCTTAGCTGCAGACGGTCTTATTTATTTTACTTTAAAATGTAAAAACACATAGCTCCTTATTTAACATTTAGGTGTGGTTTAGGATATTCATTGTATTCATTTTTAGGTCTCGCTGAGCCCAGCGCATGCGCTGGCTCGGAGAGACATTTTGTTTGTGGGATTTTTAAAGTGCTGCCTGTGGCCTAAAGCTTGAGTGCACGCGAGCGTGCACGCGCGCAGCCGCCAATCACTGCTGCGCGCGCACCATTCGCGTGCTTGCCACACAGCGCGTCCCATCCTCGCTATTACTTTCGCTTTCCAATGCTAGTTACCTCTGCTCCCCTAAACCACCTTTAAGCCCGTTCCACTCTCCTCCGCTTGCTCTTTTTTCACTCCTCTGAGAACAGCTTGCCGTCCTCGCTATTACTTTCGCTTTCCAATGCTTGTTTGTTTTGTTGCTGTGATTGCCCCCTCTTATTTCATTTTACTTTTTCAACTTTTCCGTTTTAATCTGTAACGGGTACGTTTGTAAAACTCCTCATGCAATGCTCTTGATTCAATTGTAAAGCGCTCTGACACCTTTGGGTAAAGTCGGCGCTGTATAAAATTGCATAAATAAATAAAAAATAACTAGCGCTGTAGTGCAGGGCTGAGCAGCATTAGCCGAGCTGTATACATACTTCTTTGTGTAATTTAACTGGTGCTGATGCAAAGCGCCCCAACACCATCTGCTCGAGTTTGCGCCGTATAAAAAGAGCATTAAAAAAAATCGTCACTTCTAGGATGTGGGTGAGGTGCATTGGTAGGGCTGTATGCGGGGCTTTTCCAAGTGCAGGGAGGTGCCACGCGGCTGACCTTCGTTTATAGAGCTGTGGGCCTTGAAAACGCCTGGTGCCGTAATGAATACAAGACATCACCGAGGCGGTTTGGAATACAGGATAGATGCGCATTGGCAGAACTAAATGTGGGTTTACTTAGAATATTTGGGGTGCTGGAAAGGCGGACTGGTGTGGCTTGGAAGTGCTGCCTGTATATTACTTGCAGTAACAATAGAAAGTGTGGCACGGTGATTGGACTGCCAATTGGACTGGAATATCGAGGGTTGCTACAGGGCATGGCAAACGTACCTCGGTGAAGTTATGTGCTGGGTTCAAGACTAGCGAGGCCTGCTACAGGGAAGAGCTGAGGGTTACGCTGTCCTCACGTACGGAATAGCAGGGATTGCACAAAACGAGACTGAGGTACCCTGGCGGAGGGTTACGGTGGGCTCACTTCTGGTTGCTACAGAGCACACTGATGTATCCTGGTGGAGGTTTATTCCGGATTAATGAGGGCTGATTGAGGGCATGGCTGAGGTACCTCGGCTGAGGTTTATTCTGGGTTCACTTCTAGATTAATGAGGGCTGACTGAGGGCACGACTGAGGCACCTCGCTGCAGGTATGTCCTGGGCTCACTCATGAAGTAATGACAGGGATTTAAATGGACAGGTAAGGGAGTACCCAACAAATTAAAATACCCCCCACTTGAAGCACACCTTAATCACATGACCACAGGAAGAGAGCAAGCCCAACCTTCATTAGAAGCACTCGCTTCTGCCTTTCATCCTCCTTCCATCTATCCATACATCCATCCTCTCAGTCTTACATCTAGTCATACACCCATCTATTCATACACCCATCTTTCCATGCCTTCACCTTCCCAACATCAACCTATCCTTTCACCTAACCATCCTTTCACACCCCCTTCCTCCATCCTTTCACCCATCTGCCCATTCTTCCACCCTCCCATTTATTAAACCTTCCACCCCCTGATTCCTTCAGTCTTACATTCATCCTTTCACCCTTCAATCTATTCTCCCTCTCGCCATGCCAACCTTCAGTTCACACTTCCTTTCACGCTTCAAACCTTTCACCTTGTCATTTTTTCCTATCACCCATCCTTTCTCCTTCTGTTATTTCTTTCCACTTTCTATCTACCCCTCTTTTTCTGAATGTTCACTTTTTCTATTTGATATTCTCTGTTTTCTCCTATTTTCTTCATTGCTCTTTTTTTAATTTCCTTAAAAATACATGTCAGCCCACAGCCCTCTGTAGTGGTATTCTCTAACATTGTTATTCATGAGCGTTTTGTGCACACCTGCATACCGAAACAAGCATTGGCATAGCCAATAGGTCTCACTTTTGGGACCTTATAAGTATTTAGTTGTGCAGCACAATATCCTTGGTGCAACAACATCAACTGTTGCATGGCTAAACACTTATAAGGTCCCAAATGCGAGACCTATTGGCTATGCCAATGCTTGTTTCTTTTAATACTTGCCTAGGATTTTTATTGTTTTGTTTCTTAAATTCATTGTTGTTTGGTGCTGTTTTAAGTACGTAATGTACATCTTTCTATGAGAACATATTGTCATTTTGTGCCAAAGCTACCAGGAATAAGCTTAAAAGTCACCATTGAAACCTGTCTCGGTTAAAAGGGCACTAAAATATTACGTTGATGGGACTTCCTCCCCTGCTCTCCCTCCTTATAAATAATCAAGGATCTCACAGCCTTTATCTCCGCTCAGCGACCCTGGCACCTGCATGTGCATTGGCAAGCCCCACGCCAAAAGTATGTGTACATGTGGGGCAGTACGGGGGTTCAGCATGTCAGAAGTATGTGTGCATGTGGGGGGGTGACTTTAAAGATTAAACTAAGGCACGGCGACTTGCGGTTGCGAGTGTTCAGTGGGCACCGAGGGACACAATCACCATTTGGACTCCCCCCACCCCCCCCCACCCACTCCGCCTCCTGTTTGCTGTTTACTGCCAGACAGTAGTTTCCAGATGTGGGGAGTGTCCAGGGGTTTGGTCCTGTGGGCCATGAAGTGTGGCATGCCCTCAGTTATTTAAACCTGCCTTGTGGCTGGGAGAGTCCTCTTTGTATCCACGCCTGACCCCAGCTGGAGGGCCTCCTGCCAGAGGCAAACAACCAGGTTGAAAACCATGATGATGCCACAAACCCGGCGCTCTCTATCTGGCTGCGACCCTAAGCGCAAATGAAAGCTGCCAGCTCAAACCACAACAGCAATGTAAGTGACTACAACTTTGCACGAAAATCACCCAGGACCAGTCTATCAGCAGAGTTCTCTGGCGGAAATTAGAGTTGCACCCACGTTGGTTTTGTTCGACCACTGGTTCTGCACTGGTGGAGTGGATCTGAGAACAAAGTATCGTTTTAGAGTACAACTGGTTAGAATATTCCGGGTGCTCCAAATTAGGGTCACACCAGGGCTGTGGTACCGCCAGGATGTAACTTCCCTGCTGGGATGTGGTGACTGTGGTGGGCTGTGGTACTGTAAGGCTGTGACTGCCCTGGTTAGCTGTGGTAGTGTGAGTCAGTGGCTTCCCTGGTGGGCTGTGGCATTGTAAGTCAGTAGCTTCACTGGTGGGCTGCAGTACTGTTAGGCTGTGGCATCCCTGATGGGCTGTGGCTTCCCTGGTGGGCTGAGGCTTCCCTGGTGGACTGTGGTAGCGAAAGTCAGTGGCTTCCCTGGTGGGCTGTGATATTGTAAGTCAGTAGCTTCGCTGGTGGGCTGCAGTACTGTTAGGCTGTGGCATCCCTGATGGGCTGTGGCTTCCCAGGTGGTCTGAGGCTTCCCTGGTGGACTGTGGTAGCGAAAGACTGTAGCTTCCCTGGTGGGCTGTGGTACTGTAAGGTTGTGGCATCCCTGAGAGGCTGTGGTGTTGTAAGTCGGTAGTTTTACTGGTGGGCTGCGGTACTGTAAGGCTGTGGCATCCCTGATGGGCTGTGGCTTCCCTGGTGGGCAGTGGCTTCCCTGGTGGGCTGTGGTACTGTAAGGCTGTGGCCTCCCTGGCGGGCTGTGGCTTCCCTGGAGGGCTGTGGTACTGTAAGGCTGTGGCCTCCCTGGTGGGCTGTAGCGTCCCTGGTGGTTATGGTTCTGTAAGGCTGTGGTTTCCCTGGTGGGTCGTGGTACTGTAAGACTGTGGCTTCCCTGGTGGGCTGTAGCTTCCCTGGTGGTTTTGGGTCGGTAAGGCTGTGGTTTCCCTGGTAGGCTGTGGTTCTGTAAGGCTGTGGTTTCCCTGGTGGTCTGTGGTTCTGTAAGACTGAGGATGCCCTGCTAGGCTGTGATATTGTAAGTCTGAGGCCGCTCTGCTGGGCTGTTGGACCAGTAAGGCTGTGGCTGATCTGGCGAGCTGTGGTATTGTAAGGCTGTGCCTGCTTTTGTGAGGCTGTGTGGCATTGTAAGGCTGTGGCTACCCTGTTGGGCTGTGGTACGGTAAGGCTGTCGCTGCTCTGGTGGTCTGGAGTTTTGTACCTCTGTGACTGTCCTGGTGGCCTGCTGGCACAGTAAGGCTGTGGCTACCCTAATGGCTGTGGTGTTGTAAGGCTGGAGCTACCCTGGTGGGCTGTGATGTTGTAAGGCTGCGGCTCCCCTAGCAGGCTGTGGTACAGTAAGGCTGAGGCTCTTCTGAGGGGCTGTATGGCTCTGTGAGGCTGAGGCTACCTTGGTGGGCTGTGGACTCTGACGCTGTCGGTCGCCGGGTTCGCCTCTTGTGTTTACAAACACACCCTTGCTGCTGCCAGTAATCCACAGCTCCCGCTGCTCCCCGGTGCAGCTCGCCTCTCCACGGAGCCCCCGGTACCCACAGGCAGTCCTCGTGGAAGGCGTCCTCTGGCTCGGAGTCCTCCCTCCGCACTGAGGCTTTGAAGTCCCGGCCGCCGATGGCTCTCGGGGCAGGACCAGCCCTCGGATGGATGCGCTCACTGGCCTCAAAGAATTTGCCATTTTGCGCCTGCGAAGGATCGCGCCTCGTCTCGGGAATAACAATTAAAGCAATCGACAAAACGCGGCCGTTAATGAGTGGATCCATACCGGACCCGGCACAAGCTAGAAGGAGGCGGCGGAGTCAGGGATCCACTCCTCCCAGCAGAGGGGCCCGCATCCCCCGCCACATTGGCCCATTGTACGCTCGCGAACTCGGCCAGGTTCGTGCCAGGGGACCCCTGGCCCGGCCGGTGACCACAGCCTGCGACTTAGAGCTTTGGTTCAACTTTAGCTGCACCCAGAAATCTCCAGAGCCCGCCACAGGGCCGGGCATCACACAAGCACGCGAGCGAAAGTGCTTAATGACTTTAATATTGTTATTACAAAGCAGGCAGCAGTTGGTAAACAACGTTTTTATCCCTGAGAGATTTTTATGCCCACTCGCCAACGTCGAAGAAAGCCCTAAGCATGAAAAGATTGTTTTCTTCAAAGCGTCTCATATTGTACCTTTAAAATAATACATATAAAATGCAAATGCACTGTTAATTAATCCTCTGATAAGCACGCAATTCTAACTATGTGAAAGGCCCGTTAGACCCCATTTATAACTGTTCATATTCAAAAATTTTACTTCTCCTTCCTAAATTAGTCCTTCCATAAAACAAAGACAATATCCCAATAAAACTCTCCTTTTTACATTTTTAGGTCTCGGCTAGCGAAGGCTGCGCTTGCGCAGTCTCGCTCGCGAGATTTAACGTTTTAGGAGTGGGACTTTAACCAGCCCCTTTTTTTACCTCTTCTCCATTGGCTGGCCTCTTAAATGCTGGTCAGCCATTGGAGAAGAGCTTTGTCTCTCCAAACAAGCCCCGTCTTTTTCAGATTCGGGGGCGTGTTTTTTACTTTCTTTCTCTCCTCTGGAATGTAAACATTCCAGCCAATGGCAAGAGGAGAGAAACAAAAACATGCCCCCGAATCTGAAAATGCCGCTGCGTTTCTCCGAGGCATTTCTGCTTGACCTCGGAGAAAGGCGGTGGTGTCCAGGGCGATTCCTGCCTGAATCGGGAGGGTTGGCATGTCTGCTGTAAGAACCGAACCCTCCAAGTTTTCCTCTCTGCTCAGCGTATTCCCGCCCCCATCTCCGAGTAGGGACCTTCCTCTCTGGCTCTCCTCCTCCCCGCCGCAGCCTCGTTCGCTTGCCCAGCGTGGACTCGCTTGTTTGCATGTTTTCCTCTCTGCTCAGCGTATTCCCGCCCCCATCACCGAGTAGGGACCTTCCTCGCTGGCTCTCCTCCTCCCCGCTGCAGCCTCGTTCTCTTGCCCAGCGTGGACTCGCTTGTTTGCTAACCTTGTCCCTCACACGTCCCCGTACTACCCACGTCTTCCCTCTGCCTCTCGCCACGTTCGGCCATCCCCTGCCGGCTTCCCCCTGCCTCTCCGCCCTTCATGTGCGGCTTCTATTTCCCCCGGAAGTTGTCAAGGTGGCACCAGAGCGGCGAGCATAGACTCTGAGGGGCCGAGAGGCTACAAACTAGCGGAGACCCGAGTGGAGCAGCGAGAGGGGCAGCCAGGAGGTGTTCAGGGATCCGGCGGTACTCCAGGAGAAAGGCTGCTCTGCATTACCAGGAGCCCGCAAGGTGAGTGGTTTCAGACATAGCGAAGGGTAGAAGGTGTGGACAGACACCGGGCATTGGGGCAGTAAGGCGGGAAGCGAAGGGAGTGGAAGAATACCGTGGTCGGGAGACATTCGGAGGTGGCGGGAGAGATGCTTGTAAGTTGTAATCCATTTGCTATGTTGCTCTCACTGCATAACGGAACGGGAGCAGTGGGCCAAGATAACATGTCTCTGCGTGGGGGTGAGTGTGTGGGGGGGTATTTTGTGCTAGTGCAGACTAAAAGGACCTCCCAGCTCGTCAAGTGTCACGTGTGATGTGTAACCCCCATCTCGGACCACTACGATTATTGGGTATTCAGTATTCTTGCAGCAAAAGGAGTCATTGGAAAGAGGCAACATTCACGAGTTGGTGGCTGTGGCCTCGATCGTACATCAGCCGGCGCCTGACATTGCGATAGATCCCGCCCCAGCCCATCGGGCCTTTAAGAGGCACCAGCCTGGTCCCAGGTGACCGAGTCCATTCACCAGGGGTCTTGCTCGTACACGTGCAGAGTCTGAGCCGAGTTATCCCACAGTGACTTCATCCCTGGGCTTTCATTTCTCAAATCACTCCGTTCCGGGGATGGTAGCTCTTGTTTGCTTCAGTTGAAACAATTGCTCCACCACCCCTAATCGGGCGACTTTTAGAAGGAAATCCCACACCCAAAAAAACAGTAGCCTGCCGAAGTGGCATAGAACTTCCTGGCAACCTTGTCTTTGCTGCAAAATGTTTACCCTGCAAATTGCATATTTAATTCCATCCTTACAACTCTGAAGTGGCGCCATTGCAACTGTGGGCACAGAATCCTAACTTGTAAAGTGCTGCGCGTTAAAAATAAATAAACAAGAAGCAGGGCTGTCTGAATGTCTCGGAAATAACACGAAGCCACTTGACAGCTTTGTATCTTACAAAGGCAGGGAGGGATTAAATTCTTAAACTTGTGAAATGCAGGCTTTACTATGGAAACGTATAGTAATTTGCCACTGGTAATGAACTGTTCGCAATGACACATAAACCACTACACAGATCTTTCTGTGACATGCAAACAATTGTGAATCCCGTGTGAGCCATCTCAGCATTTCATCCTTACTCGGTGGTGGCTTTTTTGACCGAATATTTTGCACGGCATGCAGAATTATCCTACATAGCCGGAGCCTGTCTTAAATAATCGGTCCGTGTTCTGGTGATACACACGTCTGTCTTGACATAACCTCTCCTGAAAAGTTGAAGTTCTTCCTAAACCTGTGCAAAAATTACAAGACTGTCCAACCTGCCACCACTTGAAACACGATCCTTTAAAATGAGTTTCTCCTCATCGAGCCCTCCGCTCGACCTCGCCTGTACAATATTGGCTTGGATCCATTGGCGAACTGGATTAGAAACAGGCAGACATTGGCAGGGTTTCATCCCGGACAAAAGACCCCATGTGCAGTTTCAAGGGAATGATTTCTAAAAATCTGCACTTTTATCTAAGATTTCTTTGGAGGCTTCGTTGATATGTTCCTTAACAGGCCCTCCAAATCCTCGTACAATCTCTTGGGTTACAAGATGCTTACTATGGGAATTCTCCTCTGACTGGTCTTCCCAAAATATATCTAGCCCTCTTAAGGCAGTTTCACATGTAGTGGTTTGCTTCCGCAAAGAGACCAAAAAATGTGCATTAATTGCAAGGCCATGATTACCCCCCACACTCCCCCTCCATCTTCTTTCCCCAAACAATGCCCATAATGTACTTTATGAGCTCAGATCGGTTCGCAGTACGGGGACTGTGGCACAGTCTTTTTCAGGAGTGCAGACAGAATTTGGAAATCTCTCTCTCTCCTAGCATTTGCACCTGTGCGCCGATATGCACCTTTGAGAAGGAGCTGAAACTACCCTTTGAAAGAGACCCCCGATCTAGTCCTGATATCTTTCTCTCGGACTTCACCTCCACATCCCTTTCCATTCTTTTCCTCCCCCATTCCTTCCTCAGTTCCTTCATCCATCAGCTACCTTCTTGTGACATCTATGGAAATATCTTCTCCCCTTGATTTTACCCTCTCTGAGTCCCTCCAAACTCGTGATGAATGTACTCAGTTTAATATTAAGCAGTTTGATGCACAACCGATATTTTTCATTGTAATTTTATATAACTAAATGCCTGTCATTGTGTAACTTTTGTATTCGTCCTAGTACAGCACTCTAATTCCTACCTACCATGTTTGTAGGTGGCTCTATGCGTGGGTGGCTCTGTCTGTGTGTGGGTAACTGTGTGTGTGTGTAGGTGGTTCTGTGTGGGTGGCTCTATTTGTGTGTGGGTTGCTCTATGTGAATAGCTTTGTGTAGGTGGCTCTGTGTGGGTGGCTCTGTGTGTGTGGGTGGCTTTGTGTGTGTGGCTCTGTGTGTGGGTGCAAATGCAATAGGTCTCGCATTTGAGAGAGATTAAGCTTTTGACATTGTAAATAACAATGCCGTTTCTTTAAATGTTTTAAAAACAAAAACATTAACAAAAATAATGTCATGAGCAATGCCAATAGCTCTAACTTTAACAATGCCGAGACCATTGCATTGTAAATGCTTGTTTTATACTTCTATCTTAGGTGTTAGCAAACACCATGAACAGAAAAAAACATATGCAAATTTATAAGGTTCACGTGCTTTGCATTTCATTTAAAGACAGCTTCTTTCCCACGGACTCTGTACATACACTTCAAAGTTTTGAAAGTACAATGTGGGACACGCGTGGCATGCAGGATTTAAAAGTGAGAAAAAAAACCCGCTCCTAATGCTAACCTGATAAATGGGAGGTCTGGTACACCAGAGAGGGAGGGAAAGTGGAAAAGTAAAAAAAAAATCAAAAAAAATTAAAATCAGCCATGCTGCCAACTCACCATCCACCAAGTGCGGGCCGAGATGTCATAGCAGAGCTGCCATTTGATGGAGCCGTCAGAGGGTGTCCCTGCCATACTGCTGTCAGCCAGCCTCATCCGATACTGCCCACTGGAGATAAGACACCTAAGTGAGGAAACATTTGCACTGGCATGTTGGTGGGCCACTTGTAGCCCAGTCCACGACATATGGTATCATGGGTAGGAAACAGACAGCCGGCCCTCTCGCTGACAATGAGGCAGGCTCTCAGAAAGCTGGTGGCAAGGTGAAGTGCGCGCACGAAACACCGCTCGCAGCGCTCCCTTCGGCACGCTGCCTTTCAACGTTCCAGCTCGGCACTGCATCAAAGGCAGGCGCTAGAAATGTTAAATTAATGTTATATTAATCTGTCTGCTGACATTTAATAACCCCAAACAACACAGATAGATAACAATAGTCTTATATGAAACATGAAACATGAACGAGGACGTTATTTACATTTAAATGCGCTCTCACTTTTGAACCAATTGAAAATTAGTGTAAAAATCACCCCACACTTAGGGGCATATTATCAAGCCAGGCGATAAAATTATCGCCGCTTTAGCAGCAGAAAACTGCCGCTAAAACGGCGATAATGGGCTTGAAAATATGCTCTATGGAATTCTAATTGAAGCCCATGTTAGACGTCCTTCACATCTAACATGGGCTTCAATTGGAATTCCATAGAGCATATTTTCAAGCCCATTATCGCCGTTTTAACGGCAGTTTTCTGCCGCTAAAGCGGCAATTATTTTATTGCCTGGCTTGATAATATGCCCCCTAGTTTTTTTTTATTTTCTCGGCCGGATACGAGACGCCAGGGCGAATTCAGGCGATTTTCCTTTTTAAAAAAATGCTTTTTTTGGCCCTGGGGGTCCTTATGGGACCCCCTGAGCAGTCCTAGGGGGTCAGGGTGTTTCTACCCTGCCCCCTTTCCTTGTTTTTCGCTTTTGTTTCACTGTTTTGGCTACCAACACTTCCTGGTTTGGAGTGTTGACAGCCAATTAGAATAAAGCTCGTGATCGGGAGGGTGCGCAGATCCACCGTGCCTCTAGATCTCACTATCTTTATTTCTTAATTTCTCAAAAACTACTGAACGGATTTACACCATTTATAAAAAGGTCGCTTTCTGAGCCAAGCAGTACATTTTTGCCAAATTTGGTGTAATTCCGTTCAGCAGTTTTTGCTATAACTGTGTCTATAGTTTCCTATGGGAAATTGATTTCTTTACATCTATTTTTTTAATTTCTCGGGAACTACTGAACGGATTCATACCATTTATAGAAAGGGTGCTTTCTGAACCAAGGGCTACCTTTTTACCAAATTTGGTGTAATTCCGTTCAGCAGTTCAGGCTGTAGCCGTGTCTAAAACTTCCTATGGGAAATAACATGGGTAAAACGTGTTTTGGGACCCCCCTTTTTTCTCAGCCCCCGCTTGACGAATCACCCCCAAACTTTCAGGATAGGAGCTGACCCGAGCATCCCACCAGTTTTGGAAATTTCGCGAAGATTCGTCATCCGGCGCCAAAGTTATTTGGGAAAGAATGTTACGAATTTCCTATGGATAATAGGTCCTAACTATAACTACCTACTGGCGACCACCAGTAGGTAATATATATATATATAAACCCTTCAGCCGCAGACGCAACAACAAAAGAAAGACGTAGCAGAAACAATGAGCGGCGCAAACAAAGGAGGAAATGCAAGAGGGCGAGGCTTCGCCAAGAGAGGCAGGGGAAAGAAATGGTGAATAAGATTCCAACAACCACAATTCCTGATAATACTGTGGTTAATCTATCAGATACAGTGCTCACCAAAGCAGAATCTCAACTTCTATCACTGGGTTTGTCTTTTTGCCCACGTAATAGTTTCAACTATGTATAGACTCGAATAGATGTTTTCAAATTTATACGAAAGCTCAAACTGAAAAAACATTTCAAACTGAATAAAGTACAAGATCAGGCAACAACTATATCCACTATAGAACGCCCCACTAGTAAATTTCAAGTTGCAGACACCAGCATTCTAAAAACCATACATGCCTTATCAACGAATGGAGAAAGTATTACTGGTTCTACACAGGATGATTTGGCGTCTATGGGCATAATGAGTAACCTTCCATGCAACAGTCATTTCAAACCACCTTCAACGTTCATACCTCTTATGCCAAAAGATGCTATCAATACCTTTAATGACATTGTAATTGAAGAGTTGAAAACATCGCAGGTTGTATCATCCCGAAAACAGAGAAGATATAAATACATGGAAATACAATATGCAAAGTTAATGAAAAAATTAAAAAGCAACTCTAACCTCATTATCAATAAGGCTGATAAAGGAGGCAACATTGTTATTTGGCCACGTACGTTGTATATGGAAGAGGCGAATCGATATTTGGAGGACAACCTGTGTTACAGGAAAGGATCATTCAATGACATTAAATGTCTTAAAGAGACTGTCTTCAAAGAATTAAATCAATGAAAGAGGGAAGGTTTATTAAGCAAGCAAGAACATAGCTTTCTGAAAAATGAATTTCCGGTTACACGTACACTTTATTTCATTCCGAAAATTCACAAACAAACTATACCAGTACCAGGACGGCCGATTATTTCAGCCCAAAGAAGTCTCCTGGAACCTATGTCCAAATATGTGGATCATTTTCTGCATGAATCAGTGGAAAATCTTCCTTCCTATATTAAGGATACAGGACACTTTCTGTCAAAGTTAAATAATGTGAAATGGGAAGAAGACTATGTACTAGTGGTTATGGATATATGTACCCTATACACGAGTATTTATCATGCAAATGGACTAACAGCTGTAAAATATTTTTTAGACAAACGTAATATTAATTTTAGTCAACACAATGGTATAATTTTACGTTTGATACAAATCTATCTAGAAAATAACTATTTTCTTTTCAACAAAGAGATTTATCAGCAGCAAAGAGGAGTTGCCATGGGGGCTTGTTTTTCTCCAACCTATGCCTGTTAACATGTTGGGTTGTGGGAGGAGCATGTCCTCAGGGACACCCATAAAATGATGTTTGACTCCAATGTAATAAGATTCTGGAGGTTTATAGATGACATATGCATGATTTGGAAGGGTACCCCGGAATCAGCTAATGTTTTTCTGAATACCATTAACAACAACAGTTTAAATTTACAATTTACTGCTGACATTAGTAAATCTTCTGTCAATTTTTGGACGTTGAAATCTGCATCAGTAATAATGAAATTCAAACCAGACTACACAGTCTGGGAATGCTATCCTTCATGCGAGCAGTGCCCACCCTGGTCACCTCATCAAAAGCATACCTTATGGAGAATTTTTACGTATGCGCAGAATCTGTAGTTCCAATATAGATTTAGAGAAATGTCAAGAAGAGGCCCAAAAAAGATTTCTTGCTCGTGGATACTGTTTTAATGAGTTACAACAGGCCAGAATTAGGGCTAATAGTCATACGAGAGAAGAGTGTTTAAATACCACTGCTAAATCTAAAACTAAAGGTTTAAAGAACAATGGTGAGGATCCACAAATAAGTCAAGGAGAGATCAGACTTATAACCACATTTAGTGTGGAGGAAAATAAAGTTAGGGGGATCATAGATAAACACTGGCCTCTATTAAAGACTGATATTACTTTAGCCCCTCTTCTACCGGAGAAATCACTTATCACCTTTAGAAGAGCTCCCTCAATGAGAGATTCTGTGGTTAGATCTAATCCAGAGGTGATAAACTCTAGCAACTGGCTGTCTACTAAAACAGGTTTCCACAAGTGTATTTCGTGCAGGGCCTGTAAATTTGGCATAAATACTACAGAATATTGGAGTGCATTTGAGAGTAGCCCTGTCAAAATTCAAAATCTGTTTACGTGCCGCACTGATTATGCAGTATACGTATTGGAATGCACCTGCAAAATGAAGTATGTGGGAAGTACTAAACTGCAGGTATTCAATCGTATCCTGCAACATTTAAGAGCAATAGTCAATTCAGAAGAAAGTTACCCGGTAGCACGTCATTTCAAATTGGTACATAATAAAAACCTGAATGATTTATGCTACTTTGTCATTGACTCTGTGAAAAAGAATCTGAGAGGCGGAAACAGAGAGAAGCAGTTAAGACAATTGGAATCTAAATATATCCTTTTGTTAGATACCAGAATTCCGAAGGGACTCAATACAGGAGAGGATCTCCATAATTTTCTGTAATTTCAAACTCCAATTCCAATTTCTGCTCTATGAATTTCAACCTGAGATAAGTGTCATCTCATCTGGTTACCATAGAGAGCTCCATTTGAGGTAATTCCAATCTTGCTCAGGGTACCCTCTTAGACCAATAATAATGGTCCCAAATAATTATACATCAGCAAGTTTTCTTAGCATAAGTGCATTATTGTACTATATTTCCAACCTAGAAAGGGAAAAAGAGTCTATGGGGGCTTAGTTCTGTAATTTCTGATGAATGATTATTGAATTATGATACTTCTAAGTGGCTTTTGATTCACAATAACATTTTAGTCTAAATATTATAACAAAAAAAACAAAAACAAAATTTTTCGGAGTTTTTTATTGCTTAGGAACTGAGAAATTGAAGCATCAATCAGTATATTGCTCACACACATTAATTTGTAAATGTTTATACTTACCATCATCTTTTTTTTAGACAACTGGTATGTTGGATGTGATATGAATTTAATATCATTTTAGGGACGAATAATTTATTTGCACAAATTTTGCACATTACAGGATTTTAGCACTAGCACTTTATTGGTTTTAAGGTTACTGCGTGAAGAGGAGTTTTATTGTGGGCGTATTCATATAATGTAGTATTGATTTAGCCACTTGGCTATAATTATGCTCTTGATTTAGGCTTCACAAGAAAAGCTTATTTATTAGCAAAATTGTTTTGTACATTATTAATACATATTTATATATTTTATATATATTAAACTATGACAAAATATTTATTTACAAAGTTATTTATATATTTATGGATCTAACATATACTTTCGCAATAGTAGTATTTTGTTTAGCTCTTTTTACAACTGAACACGACTTAGCCAGAACATCCAATGTGTCACTATAAATCAATCGTGTGTTTCACCGGAGGGTCATGTGATCAAGGCTGTGTGTTCACAGCCGAAATGCGTCATGCTGACTTTGGAGTAATAAAAGCACGGAGAAACTTTATGGCACATCTTGTGGTCTGTACGTGTTTGGTGTTGCGCAATCGTCACAGGACTATTGGAAAATATATATATATATTACCTACTGGCGGTCGCTTATTTCGTCTAATGAAAATTTAAAAGATTACCTTTCACAACGAAGCGCATAATATGTCCTCCATGTGCGCACGGTGCGCGAAGCGCACCGTGCGCGCATGGAACGAACTGCGTTAAGTGGGCGCGCACGCCACGAACGGCGTAAAGTAACTTAGCATTTAAAAAACTTACAAATTCACTGAAAAAACCATAGGTTTCACACACGTTATAGTTAGGAATTAGCATTTAAAAAACCTTGCAAATTCACTGAAAAAACCATAGGTTTTACACATGTTATAGTTAGCTGGACATTTTACTGATAAAAAACCATTGAAATTCCCCCGTTATAGTTAGTGCAGGCAACTATAACTCACGCGACCGCAATCCTCTGCTGATGCTAATACTGTATTTAGACACTTATTTGCCCATGTCTTCTTCCATTAAATTTTAGCTATACATATATTACAAATATTTTTTTTCATAAAGACACATATGTCATCAGCAGAGGATTGCGGTCGCGTGAGTTATAGTTGCCTGCACTAACTATAACGGGGGAATTTCAATGGTTTTTTATCAGTAAAATGTCCAGATAACTATAACATGTGTAAAACCTATGGTTTTTTCAGTGAATATATATATATATAGATATATTGGAGAGTGAGTGCATGTGCACGTGAGTGAATGTGTCAGAAGTATATGGGTGAGTAACTAGATATGTTAAAGGCAGTATATGTGAGTGATGGGGTATGTGAGTGACTGTATTGGTGAGTGAATGAATAAGAGAGTGGCTGTATGGGTGAGTGCATGCTTGTGTTGGTGACTGTATAGGTGAGTGAGTACATGTTAGTATCAGTATGAGTGAGTGTGTGTGTAACTGTATGGGTAAATAAGTGGCGGTGCTATTGGCTATATGGGGGAGTGAGTAGGTGTGTGAGTAACTCTGGGTGACTGACTCAGTGTGTGAGTGGCTGTATGGGTGTAGGAGTGGATATGTCAGTGTCTGTATTAGTGAAAGAGTGGGTGTGTGATTGCCTGTATGCATGAGTGAGTGGATGTGTGTGTTGATCTATAAATCAGTGAGTAGCTGTGTAAGTATTGAAATTGATGTGTAAATGGGTTTGGGAATGGTAGAGTGTAAGTTGGAGTGGATGCATGAAAGGATATGGGCCTGTGAGTTCTTGCGTCAGAGATTCTGTGGATCATGTCATCAGTGATGTCACTGACCAAGTCATGAGTAATATAATATGTGATGTCATAAACGGTGCATTGCAGGGGTGCGTGTTATAGTTAGCCCAGCTAACCATAACTGCTGAATTTCTAGCTAGTTATAATGTGGACCTAGTTTCCATAGGAAGAGCATTTTTTCATTTGGCAATAACTTTCGCTTCATTTGATGAATCCTTGCGAAATTTTCAAAACTAGTTTGCAACTCACTTCAGCTGCTGTTTTGAAATGTTTGGGGTGATTCGTGAAGCAAGGACTCATCAAAAGCGGGGGGGGAACAAAACGCTTTTTCCATAGGAAACTTTAGACACAGCTGCAACCTGAACTGCTGAACGGAATAACAACAAATTTGGCAGGAAGGTAGTTGTTGGTCCAGAAAGTGCCCGTTTTGTTAAATGGTGTAAATCCGATCAGTAGTTGGTGAGTAATTTTAAGAAATTTCCAGTTGTATTTGGATAGGGACGCAAAGTGTTCACGACTCTGACACGGGGCTACGCAAATGCACATGGCAGGAGGGGTACTGTTATTTGGCTGACCACAAGCTCAGGAAAATGTTGTGGCCGATATTTTATGAGGCAGAGCCGGTGTTTTAGATGGTCAAAAGCACAGAAGGTGTCAGGGAGGAGTACCTTGACCCCAAGGGGTATTATAGGGGTGTGTTAGGCATCTTATATGAATTTTAGAATGCGTAATTTTCTTTTTTTTCTCACATGTATGGATTCACAACCCCATTGTCGCGCTCAGCGTGGACCCCATGTAACATCACAGAGGAGGCTTGACTGCATCAAAACCAATTTTAAAAGAGCTGCCATTAAATGAAACTGGGGTCGGTCCAGAGGTATATTTGTTAACTGGAAAGGATGTGGAAGGATTCCGGATTTAACTACCCTGACCTTGTGGGAATAATGCACTTGGTATTAGTTGTTAATTATAAATATAATTTTTTTTTGTCACATGCCTCTAGTCACAACCCCATTGTGGCACTCAGTGTGCCCCCCGTAACATCATGGTGGAGCTGCGAACCTTGTCGAAATAAAATACAAAGAATACATTCACTTATACAGTGATGCATGCACTCACAGAGTCACACAGACACTCACTTATCCACTTACAGACCCACTCAGAGATGCATATGCCCACTTACATAGTAACTCAGACAGTCACGCGCCCACTCACAGACTCACTCAGAGGCTCATTGGCCCATTCACACACCCACTCACAAATGTATGCACCCACTCAAATACTCACTCAGACAGTCAAGAACTCATAGACAGACATAGTCACACTCATGTACCCATTTCCAAACCCATTCAGAGACTCTTGTCCCCATTCACAGACCCACTCGGACAGCTACACTCACTCTAAAAACCCATTAGGCACTCATGCACCCACTCACACACCCATTCAGAGACTCTTGCCCCCACCAACAGACCTACTCAGACAGCTACACTCACTCTGAAAACCCATTTAGACACTCAGACCCATTCAGATATGAATACACCCACTCACATACACAGTCACAGACTCGTGTACCCACTCACAGACCCATGTGGAGACTCTTGCACCCACTCAAACAGCCACTGTCACTCTGAAGACTCACTTAGACACTTGTGCACCCACTCACAGACCCACTCACAGTCTCACGCACCCACTCACATATCCACTCAGACAGTCAAGAACTCACACACAGACACAATCACAGATTTGTGTACCCACTCACAGACCCATTCATAGAAGAAGTTACTCAGAACATTAAAACTAAGTTTGCTCTACAGCCTCTGAGCAAACAATTAGGTAGACAGGACGTTGGAGTGGAAATATATTTTTTGTCTTTGTTGAGTTTATCAGTTTTAAGTTACATCTTTTTTCCATTTTTCATTTCTCATTGACTCATTGTATACTTTTGAACCTGGATTTTTGCCCTAGCTGACTTTTGTTTTCTTGTGATTTTTCAATAAATATATATATTTCTAAACTTTTGTGGAAGATGAGATTGGCACATCTGCCACACTTTAGCGGTAATGTAGAGGGCGTGACTATCTCATCCTCTGCGTTGAAGCGTTAAATGCTTTCTACAACACTAGCCTATATATATATATATTTGTGTGTGTACAGGCATACTTTAGATACTTCTTTGTTTCTCTGGGTCTCCAATTATCTCTGTGCAATAAAGACTTTGTTATTGTGACCACTACACAATCCTATTTGACATCATTCACCCATCCAAAGTTATTGTCCTCTCTTGAAGCAGAGATCTAAGATATGCCACTGTGTGTACAGGAACCTCCTGTTCACTGTCATGGGTGTATCTCGTGCCATGACATGCTCACTAAGGGTTTCAACTTGCTTCTTGTGCAACTCCCCAAAAGACCTACACCAAAATGGCCCCATTCAAGAAAACTAGCATGCTCTGTAAACCACAATGGAGATATGAAAGTAACTCAGTTAACAATCTGTTTTTACTTACATGGCTTCAATAAGAACTTTTGTTCTTCTCACATCTGTGATTCTCCCGACCACTTACTCATATATACCAATTCCTTTGATCCAGATTGGACCAGTCCCTATTTGGGACAGCACTCCTAATGGAGTAAAGGCAGATAGGCTGCTGCCAATGGTTGACAATGGTTGACACTCAGCCAATCACCAGTTCTAAATGACGGGGGCAACCCTTGGATTGGTGGAGCAGGAGCTCGGCCAATCTGTGGCTGGACCCAAACTATAAATTATTCCCTAGGTGTTTATGTTACTCATCTTCAACAGCTGAAGGACCGAAGGAGGATTAAACACTGAATCAACCCACCTGGTATTCTAACCTAAAATAGGTTTTTTGGCGAGTACTAGGTCAGTTTATCTATTTCACTCAGTTGGGCTATATATACTTTATTGATGATATGTGGAAACCCTTGCCTATTCCTTCATGTCTGTTAGACCTCCAAGTGTTCACTGCTGTGCGCAGAGACTGATGAGTGTGTACTGCAGTGCGATGCCCACAACTCTGCTAATCTCTGTTCAATACCTTCATGTTTGCTGCTCTGTGCAGTATATCATCAAGTGCACTGCTATGTACACTAACTCCAAATGAGCACTACTGTGTACACATATGTCAGATTGCGACCACAGTGCAAAGTAAGAAAAGCCCCTGTATGCACTCCTGAACCCATGTGTGTTAGGAATGGCAGATGAGCATTCATGCCAATCCAAACCCTCTCAAAACAAAATACCTGCACTGAGAGGAATACTGAGCTATGAAGACATCCTTAAACTGCAGAGCAGGGGGACAAGTGAGGAAGATGGAATGAGCGACCTTATTCGATATATCAAGTTGCCTTAAGCACCTTGAAACGGATCTGTGGAGGACAGGGATAGGTTCCAAGCTCTGTGGGCAACAAAGCGTCATTCCTTCGGTAACACCCAGAATCATCACTGCAAGAGGGAAGCATGTGAGTGCTGATTTCCCTTGGAAACCCTGCCAGTTTAATACCATGTCCTGATCTGATGTGTCCACCTAATTGTTTAATAATGGGAAACGTATTTATATATAAGAATGCATTTGTTGTTATTATTAAATGACCGTGATCTCAAAGAATGGCTTTAAAAGCTGAGAAGTACAGACACCATACATGTATGTAGAAGTCTGATATACCATTAGGGCAACAGCATCTCTGATGTTTGCTTTATGGATTTCTTTTCTCACCTGCAGGTATGGATGGATGCTGGAACACACATCTTTTTCTCATTTGCCCTGTGCATCGGCTGTCTTACAGCTTTGGGAAGTTATAATAAATACAACAATAACTGTTACATGTAATTATTTCTCAAGGATTGTCTCTTTACCAATCATTTAGCAGGTATTTTAGATTTACTGTCACTAAGTTAGGGCGAGGGGATTTGTTAGACCTGGCATCATTGGCATGAGTCTCTCCTCCATTTTTTCTGTTTGCCTCCTCTGTTTACGATGTTTTTGCTGGTTTATTGCTTTGGGCACTGTGCCACTGCTGATCAGTGCCACAGTGCAAGTGCTCCCTATGTTAAATTGTTACGTTGATTGGTGTTACCATGATTGGCTTGGTTGACTTACTGTTCAGACCCTAGTCTAGTGCACTGCGTGTGCCAAGGGCGTGTAAGTTAACTGCTGCTGGTGGGCTTGCAGCACTGGTTGTGCCACCCACAGAAGCAGCGTGCAAAATGTGTCTCAGGCCTGCCACCGCGGCGCCTGCGTGCAGTCCCTGACTGCCATGTCGACTTGGTAAGGAAACCTACTTACCAGTCTCTAAACCTTCCCTTTGCCACATTTCAGACACCTCTATGGTAGGCCCTAGGGCAGGGTGCATTGTTGGTAAAAGGTAGGTCATGCCCTGATGTGTGTGGCATGACCTAATAGTGAATTACAGCCATTTTCGTTTTTCACTATTGAAGGGCTACCTGCCTCCAATAGGCCAGACTGGGCAGACTGATTATTAACTCCATTATAATCTATCTGACTCAGGGAGCATGGTAGCAAGTCGAGTTTAGTATCCCTGAACTCAGAATTTAATAACACACCCTTTAGGCTGGATGGTTTTTAAATTCTATGTTTGAAAATAGCACTTTTAGAAAGTGGCTATTTTCTTGTCCAACTATCTACCGGTCTCTGCTGGTTTGGTGTGTGTGTCAGGGGCTGAGTGGCTCCAGAGGTCTGAGTGAGTCAGTGTGGGGTGAATGGGGCGTTTACACGTAGAGTGAGGGAAGAGTAGCCTGCCCTGCCTGACACAATACTGGCCCCGCCTCCTGCTGGGCGACTGATAGCCCTGCTCCTACCAGTGACAATACTGGCTCCGCCTCCTGCTGGGCGGCTGAGGACTCTGCCCTGCCCAGTGAATAGGCCAGGTGCCTCTGCCTGGCAACACCCACAACAAACCTGAGATGGTGGGAATCGCCCTGCTTGGACAAAGGGAACAAAGGGAAAAAGGGGTATAAGAGAAGGACCCCTGAACCAAGAACTCAGATCACTTCTGACAAGGAAACCTGTACCAAGGACAAGAAGCCTGCTGATCTTAGGACTTGCCTCCCCTTTCTGCCAGAGGGCTGTTTTGCTGTGGAGGAACCTGAAAGCTGCTTCTTTATTTTTGCCAAGGAACAAGGAGAGAGGAACTTGGTGTGTACTCTCTGAACACTTGCTAGAAAATCTCCAAGGACTGGAAGAGTGCCAGTCTCCTGTTGAAGTCACAGGGCCAAAGGACTTCACCATCTACTGAATTGCTGAATTGCTGGAAAGTGTTGTTTCCAGTACGCAAGGGAAAATCTGCAGTCTCGACGCCGCCGGGCCTGATCGACGCCAGCAGCAACGCCAGTGAGCAGTGGGTATCGGCCCCGGCTCCAAGTGACCCCGTCTCGACGCCGGTATCGACGCCAGTGAGGAGTGAGTATCGGCTCTGCCTCCAAGCGACCCCGTCCCGACGCCGCTGCTGATCGCATCGACTCGACGCCCTTCTCGACGCCGTGAGCGCTGCTCCGGCCCGACATCCCTCGACGCCGCTGCGGATTGGCCCGACTCCGAGGCACGATCGACGCCGACCTCGACGCCGACATCTCGACGCCGTGGATCCTCGTTTTCTTCGTTTCTCAAGGTACTGTACTTGTGGGGTCTGTTGCGACTCCAGGCTCGACGTAGCGCTCCTCGCGGTCGACGCCGAACCTTGGGAATCTTGTAGACTCGACGTCGTGTGACTCCTGTGGGGGTTACATTGTTGCCAAAGAACTGTGCTCAGAAGAATACTTTGCTAACGAACTATTTGCCAAGAAGAAACCTTACTTGAACTATTATTTTTCCTTCCAAAGAGTATTTATTAAGACTGTGGTATATTTTTGTCGTTATTTGGTCTTGTGCTAAGCCTTATATAAAAATACTATTTTTATAATAACTTCTGTGTCGTGTCCATCTGTAGTGTATTCACTTTATTACTGTATGTGGTCATAAATGCTTAACACACTGCCTCTGAGATAAGCCTGTCTGCTCTGCCAAGCTACCAAGGGGGTAGCAGGGGTTATCTGAGTGTGTAATCCCCTTTCCCTGACTAGAGTTGGTTGGTCCCTATTTGTCAGAAGTGTATACCTCTGCCAACTAGAGACCGCCGGTTCTAACATTGGTGGTCAGCGGTGAGGATTTTGAACTTTGCATTTATGACTCATGTGCAGTGATTAGTGTACGCTACATAGTGAAAGCAGACCATAACGCAGCCACATTCTGTTTTGGTAGGATTGCCTATTTTTGTTCTCCGCTTTCCTGGAGCTTATTTTCTTAAACACTGCCAGTTTTGACCATGGAGAATGCCGGAGCTGCTACACCTGTGGAGAATGTTGTGGGGGAATTTGATAAGGAGAAGATAGATTCCTACACGCTAAAAGATCTAAAAGGATTTTGCAAGCAGTTTAAAGTTCCTACCACAGGTGTCTCAAAGAAAGAGGGCTTCCTCAAAGCGCTGAAGGCCTGGTTAGAGGCCAGAAATCCCTCTGATCCGGTGGTGGTACCGGAAGAGGAAGAAGAAGAGGAAGAGCCCACAGGTGGGCCAGTGTCATCTCCAGGCAGTAGTGCGTCCTCTAGGAGCCTTTCCCCCGAAGAATTAGAAGACAGGGAGAAGGAGAGGGGGTACAAGTTGGAAATGGCAAAACTTAAATTAGGAGGGCAGTTGGAATTAGAGAATGCAAGAAGCAAGAGAGAAGCTGAAATGGAGAGCAAAAGATTAGATTTTGAGAGAGAGAAATTAGCGTTTGAACGTGAGAAGATGGTGAGGGAGATGGAGCTTAAAACTAAGAGTTTAGAGTTGAATCCCTCTGGTGGCAGCACTCCATCCGTGCCTGCAGAAAGTAGGTTTTATTTTCCTAAAGATGTGATCAAAGATTACAGTAAGAATGAAGATATTAGCCAATGGTTTAAAGCATATGAGTTAGCGTTATTGGCCCACCGGGTCCCTGAGAAGGATTGGGGAACGGGGTTGTGGAGCCGCTTTACAAACGAGGGGAGAGATACCTTGTTGAGCCTTCCTGCTGAGGATAGGATGTCTTATACTCATATGAAAGATGCTTTAATGCTGAGATATGGCTTAACTCCAGAAAAGTACAGACAAACCTTTAGAGAATGTAAGAAGTTGCCTTGTACTACGTGGGTTGAATATGTGTCTTTTTTCTGCAGAACCATGGATGGTTGGATAAAGGGTAGCAAGGTTGATAGTTATGATGCTCTTTATGATTTGTTTGCTTGGGAGCACTTGTCTAATAACTGTTTTCCAGAGCTACGCCAGCACCTTGTTGATAGCAAGCTATCTAACCCTAGAAAACTTGCTGAGGAGGCGGACCGCTGGGTCAGTACCAGGGTCCACAAGGGTCCAGTGGGAGACTCAGCCAAAGGTGGGCAGGGTCCCCAGCAGAAGAGTGGGGGGGACAGGGGTAAACAGAGGGAGTTTCAGAAAGGGCCCCAAAGTAGTCCCCAAGGGAACCAAGGGAAGGGTTCCCAGCCTCCCCCTGTAAAGAAGCCAGAGGCCCCGACAGGTAAACCTGTTCACAGGGGCCCCATGACCTGCTATGCCTGTAAGCAGGTGGGACACCGTTATTATGATCCCCAGTGTCCCATGAAGGATTCGAATGCACCGCCGCGTGCACCCCCTCGTCAGGTAGCGAGTGTAGCCCTGGGAGGGGATGAGATGGGTGCCCCCGGTGGGTGGGGTCCCGCAGAAATGTCCCTGGTCTCTTTAGGAGACGTGGAAATGGTCCCTCCAACCCCTCTGCCTAGTAACACTAAGAAATATAGGCAGTGGGTGACCATTAATGGCCATAGGGTGGAAGCTCTCAGAGACACCGGAGCGAGTGTGACAGCTGTCAAGTGTCACTTGGTGTCCCGAGAGCAGGTGGTCCCTCATGCATTCTACCCCGTTGTAGCTGCTGACAACTCACAGAGTCAGTGTGAGGTAGCTCAAGTTCCCTTTGAGTGGGGGGGGGTCTCAGGTACTCTTCAGGTTGCTGTGAGGCCCGCCATGCCTGTTGATTGTCTCTTGGGCAATGATTTGGAGGACTCCCCTTGGGCTAAGGTGGAGAGAAAAGCGCATCTGGAAATGTTGGGTCTGCCTGAGTGGGTGTGTGCGACCACCCGGTCCATGTCAGTTAGTAAGGGTGTTGATGGGGGCCCGGAGCCTGAAAGTATGGCCCAGGTCCCAACCGTGAAGAGAAGAGGCAGGGGGCGCGGGAAACCGTCCCCCATCGTTCCCGCGGTCCAGGAGGGAGCAGACCCTGAGGGGGATGCCCTGGAACCGACAGGAGAACAAGTGGCCGAACTGGGAGACCTGCCCGAGCTGACCCATTGGCAGCAGGATGGTGGTCCCTCCAGGGAGGAATTTTGTGCTGAGCAGAAAGTGTGCCCTTCTCTTGTGGGTATGAGGCAGCAGGCCTCAGCCCAAACGACAGGTGATCAGTCAGGATCACATTGGGTCTACTGGGAGAACGACCTCCTGTATAGCGAGCCTAAGGCTGCTGAACCTGGGTCAGCCCGTGTGCTGGTGGTACCCCAGCGCTTCAGAGCCTTCCTACTGGGGTTGGCTCATGACGTTCCGTTAGCTGGACATCTGGGGCAGGACAAGACCTATGACAGGCTTGTCACCCATTTTTATTGGCCCCAGATGAGAAGGGATTCAGATATCCATTGTAGGACCTGTCAAACTTGCCAGGCAAGTGGGAAAAGTGGGCGGAAGCAGAAGGCTCCCCTCCAACCTTTTCCCGTCGTCAGTACCCCCTTTGAGCGAGTGGGAATTGACATTGTGGGGCCACTGGACCCCAAGACAGCCATGGGCAACAGGTTTATCCTGGTCTTGGTGGACCATGCCACCCGGTACCCGGAAGCCATCCCTCTCCGAACAGTGACGGCCCCCGTGGTGGGACGGGCACTGATGGGTGTTTTCTCCCGCATGGGGTTCCCCAGAGAGGTGGTGTCAGACCGGGGCACCAACTTCATTTCGAATTATATGAAGTCTCTGTGGAAGGAGTGTGGGGTAACCTACAAGTTTACCACTCCTTACCACCCTCAAGGTAATGGGCTGGTTGAGAGATTCAACCGGACCCTAAAAGGCATGATCATGGGTCTTGAAGAACCAATGAGGCGTAAATGGGACGTCCTCTTGCCATGCCTGCTGTTTGCTTACCGTGAGGTGCCACAGAAGTCTCTAGGGTTCAGCCCCTTTGAGCTTTTGTATGGTCACCCGGTAAGAGGACCTTTGAGTCTGGTTAAAGAAGGCTGGGAGCAATCTCCCAGGAAACCTCCCCAGGATGTATATAGTTACATGCTGGCCTTTAGGAACCAGACTCGGCGCTTCAGAGATCTTGCTCAGGCAAATCTGGAGGCCAGCCAGGAAGAGATGAAGCGGTGGTACGATCAGAATGCCACTCTGGTTGAGCTTCAACCTGGTCAGAAAGTTTGGGTCATGGCCCCTGTGGAACCTTGTGCGCTCAAGGACAGGTGGACCGGACCATTTGAGGTTGTGGAGAAGAAGAGCGATGTCACCTACTTGGTGGACTTGAAATCTCCCAGGAACCCCTTAAGGGTCCTGCATGTCAACCGGTTAAAGCCCCACTTAGAAAGGTCCGAAGTGGGCATGCTCCTTGCCACAGATGCTGGGATGGAGGAGGAGAGTGAGCCTCTTCCTGACCTCCTGTGTGCAAAAGAAAAAGATGGGTCAGTGGATGGTGTTGTCCTCTCTGACACACTGACCCCTGAGCAACAGCAAGATTGTCGCCATCTGTTGGTACAATTCCCTGATCTGTTCTCCTTAATCCCTGGTGTCACTCAGTGGTGTGTCCATGATGTGGACACCGGGGACAGCACTCCTGTGAGGCACAAGGCCTACAGGGTGACTGACAAGGTCAGAGCATACATCAAGGAGGAGGTCTCCAAGATGTTTGCCTTAGGGGTGGTTGAGTCCTCTAGCAGTCCTTGGGCCAGCCCAGTGGTCTTGGTCCCAAAGGCTGCAGCGCCTGGTGCTTCACCAGAACTTCGGTTCTGTGTGGATTACCGAGGACTCAATTCGGTCACCAAGACTGACGCGCACCCCATCCCCAGAGCTGATGAGCTCATCGATCGGTTGGGGGCTGCCCGGTACCTTAGTACGTTTGATCTAACGTCTGGGTACTGGCAGATCGCCTTGACTGATGGGGCAAAAGAGAGGTCTGCATTCTCCACACCAGATGGGCACTACCAGTTCCGGGTGATGCCCTTTGGGATGAAGAATGCCCCTGCCACATTCCAGAGGTTGGTTAACCAGGTATTGGCCGGACTGGAAGATTTCAGCGCCGCCTACCTGGACGATATAGCAGTGTTCAGCGCCAGCTGGGAGGAACACTTGCGCCACCTCCAGGAAGTGTTGTTGGCCCTGCGCAGAGCAGGCCTCACAATCAAGGCCAGTAAGTGCCAGATTGGGCAGGGTTCAGTGGTGTACTTGGGGCACCAAGTAGGGAGCGGCAAGGTGGCCCCCCTGCAACCCAAGATAGATACCATCCTGGCTTGGGAACCGCCCAAAACCCAGACTCAGGTGAGAGCCTTCTTGGGTCTCACGGGTTACTACAGGAGGTTCGTCAAGGGGTATGGCAACATTGTGCACCCCTTGACCTCGCTGACTTCCAGGAAGCAGCCGAGACTTGTGATCTGGACTGACGCCTGTCAGAAAGCCTTTGACACCCTGAAAACTGCAATGTGTACAGCACCGGTCCTCCAGGCACCCGACTTTTCAAAAGAATTCATTGTCCAGACGGACGCTTCAGAGCATGGTGTGGGGGCTGTTCTAGCACAGATGAATGAGGAGGGCCGAGACTTACCTGTAGCCTTCATCAGCCGGAGGTTACTTCCCAGGGAACAAAGGTGGAGTGCGATAGAGCGTGAGGCATTTGCTGTGGTCTGGGCGCTGAAGAAGCTAAGACCCTACTTGTTTGGGTCTCACTTCCGGGTTCAGACGGACCACAGGCCCCTCAGATGGTTAATGCAGATGAGGGGTGAGAACCCAAAGCTGTTGAGGTGGTCCATTTCCCTACAGGGGATGGACTTTACGGTGGAACACCGCCCTGGTACAGATCACGCCAATGCTGATGGTCTGTCCAGATTTTTCCGCCTTAGTGATGAGGACTCCCTGGGTGAAGGGTAGTTCTCCCCACATTTCAGCTGGAGGGGACACGTGTTAGACCTGGCATCATTGGCATGAGTCTCTCCTCCATTTTTTCTGTTTGCCTCCTCTGTTTACGATGTTTTTGCTGGTTTATTGCTTTGGGCACTGTGCCACTGCTGATCAGTGCCACAGTGCAAGTGCTCCCTATGTTAAATTGTTACGTTGATTGGTGTTACCATGATTGGCTTGGTTGACTTACTGTTCAGACCCTAGTCTAGTGCACTGCGTGTGCCAAGGGCGTGTAAGTTAACTGCTGCTGGTGGGCTTGCAGCACTGGTTGTGCCACCCACAGAAGCAGCGTGCAAAATGTGTCTCAGGCCTGCCACCGCGGCGCCTGCGTGCAGTCCCTGACTGCCATGTCGACTTGGTAAGGAAACCTACTTACCAGTCTCTAAACCTTCCCTTTGCCACATTTCAGACACCTCTATGGTAGGCCCTAGGGCAGGGTGCATTGTTGGTAAAAGGTAGGTCATGCCCTGATGTGTGTGGCATGACCTAATAGTGAATTACAGCCATTTTCGTTTTTCACTATTGAAGGGCTACCTGCCTCCAATAGGCCAGACTGGGCAGACTGATTATTAACTCCATTATAATCTATCTGACTCAGGGAGCATGGTAGCAAGTCGAGTTTAGTATCCCTGAACTCAGAATTTAATAACACACCCTTTAGGCTGGATGGTTTTTAAATTCTATGTTTGAAAATAGCACTTTTAGAAAGTGGCTATTTTCTTGTCCAACTATCTACCGGTCTCTGCTGGTTTGGTGTGTGTGTCAGGGGCTGAGTGGCTCCAGAGGTCTGAGTGAGTCAGTGTGGGGTGAATGGGGCGTTTACACGTAGAGTGAGGGAAGAGTAGCCTGCCCTGCCTGACACAATACTGGCCCCGCCTCCTGCTGGGCGACTGATAGCCCTGCTCCTACCAGTGACAATACTGGCTCCGCCTCCTGCTGGGCGGCTGAGGACTCTGCCCTGCCCAGTGAATAGGCCAGGTGCCTCTGCCTGGCAACACCCACAACAAACCTGAGATGGTGGGAATCGCCCTGCTTGGACAAAGGGAACAAAGGGAAAAAGGGGTATAAGAGAAGGACCCCTGAACCAAGAACTCAGATCACTTCTGACAAGGAAACCTGTACCAAGGACAAGAAGCCTGCTGATCTTAGGACTTGCCTCCCCTTTCTGCCAGAGGGCTGTTTTGCTGTGGAGGAACCTGAAAGCTGCTTCTTTATTTTTGCCAAGGAACAAGGAGAGAGGAACTTGGTGTGTACTCTCTGAACACTTGCTAGAAAATCTCCAAGGACTGGAAGAGTGCCAGTCTCCTGTTGAAGTCACAGGGCCAAAGGACTTCACCATCTACTGAATTGCTGAATTGCTGGAAAGTGTTGTTTCCAGTACGCAAGGGAAAATCTGCAGTCTCGACGCCGCCGGGCCTGATCGACGCCAGCAGCAACGCCAGTGAGCAGTGGGTATCGGCCCCGGCTCCAAGTGACCCCGTCTCGACGCCGGTATCGACGCCAGTGAGGAGTGAGTATCGGCTCTGCCTCCAAGCGACCCCGTCCCGACGCCGCTGCTGATCGCATCGACTCGACGCCCTTCTCGACGCCGTGAGCGCTGCTCCGGCCCGACATCCCTCGACGCCGCTGCGGATTGGCCCGACTCCGAGGCACGATCGACGCCGACCTCGACGCCGACATCTCGACGCCGTGGATCCTCGTTTTCTTCGTTTCTCAAGGTACTGTACTTGTGGGGTCTGTTGCGACTCCAGGCTCGACGTAGCGCTCCTCGCGGTCGACGCCGAACCTTGGGAATCTTGTAGACTCGACGTCGTGTGACTCCTGTGGGGGTTACATTGTTGCCAAAGAACTGTGCTCAGAAGAATACTTTGCTAACGAACTATTTGCCAAGAAGAAACCTTACTTGAACTATTATTTTTCCTTCCAAAGAGTATTTATTAAGACTGTGGTATATTTTTGTCGTTATTTGGTCTTGTGCTAAGCCTTATATAAAAATACTATTTTTATAATAACTTCTGTGTCGTGTCCATCTGTAGTGTATTCACTTTATTACTGTATGTGGTCATAAATGCTTAACACACTGCCTCTGAGATAAGCCTGTCTGCTCTGCCAAGCTACCAAGGGGGTAGCAGGGGTTATCTGAGTGTGTAATCCCCTTTCCCTGACTAGAGTTGGTTGGTCCCTATTTGTCAGAAGTGTATACCTCTGCCAACTAGAGACCGCCGGTTCTAACAGGATTCATGTGATTATGTGGCTTCAATGTTTTTCAAATAAATATAGATGCACCTTTTTTGCAGCAAAATCTACCTTTTGGGGCATATTGTGCATTTATAGCCCAAAAACCTTTCTAGCCCAAACAGATCAAAAGTTGAAAAACAACGCACGCAGCGGAACACCTTTTTTAAAATTTCATCTGGTGACAATTGAGGTGTATGTTCATAAATTAAGTGTTAAACTTGAGCTAACGCGATGAAATTCTTCCCCAATAGTATTGATGTGTGATATAATAATAAAAATGCTAAGGAATACGGCTCTACTATTATAAAACAATATCAACAACAAAATATAACAACATGAAAAAGTCATATTTTCAGTATAGACTTTGCATTTTACCCTAATATCGTTCACACTTATATTGTATGACTTATTATCATTTCAGATATATACTTTAAATATATATATATATATATGTAGTCAATATATTTGTAAAATACATATCTAATCCTATATGTATATGAGCATATCTAGTACTGCCCTTGTATGTATGCATGTAAGTAAGTGGTATGTGGTATTTGTACAGCACAAACCCAGTCAAAAAGGCTTTATACTGGTGTACAGGATCAAAGGCAAGCATACAGTCAATGAGTGATAGGAAAAGTAGCTAGGTAGTGGATTCTTTACTGTACTGTGACGTAATGTTCGTTAAAGAGGTGTGCCTTGAACTCTTTCCTAAATTTGAGCAGTGTAGGTGCAGTCCTTATGGAAACAGGGATTTTGTTCCAGATCCTTATAGCGAATAGATCCAAACCACAGTTCTAGCCTAAGTCCTATCCCTAACCCTAACTCTATCCTTTCCTGCATCCCTGAAACTTATTCAAGGATTGTGTCAGAATATAGTTGTCAGTAGTACTAGAATATAGTTGCAAGAATATGACCTTCCATAAGTATCATGTCCTAAATATTGACTACAAATTGATCACCCCATTGGAGTTTGTCAATTCATTTTTGTGTACAAATTCTGATCCTAGAGATTAACCTAACGCCGGCCCTTAGCGTAAACCTTGCCCTGAAACTATCGCCAGTCCTGAGACTAAACCTACCACTGAAGCCAACCCTTCCCCTCAAACTATCCATAACCCTAACCCTTTCCAAATACTTAACCTTAATATTTATCTCATAATCTAAGCATAGATGAAATTATGACTAGACATGTCTTTGTCATGACAATATCATGCCCATGCACTAATCTTCTCTTGTCACATAATTTGGTCAAACACTGCATAAATTCTGGTGCATTGCTGCACAATTCCAGTGGACCTTCTCTTAGGCAACCTATGTGTAAAATATCTCATCCCTCAGGCAAATTAGCTAAAAATCCTGATAAACGCCGATTGACAAAGCTGCTCTCATTCCTTTTTCTTCCCATGTCGACAGACTAAATAAACATCTCCATTCTTCTGAACCATTTAATACCTGGCGCATGGAAGCCACTGCCTCCAGAAAAATCCAAGTCCCCAACTCTTTTCCTTGCTTTCCCCAGCCAGGGGGCACTGGTGCTCCCACCACCAGTACTGTTAGCTGGCTTTCAAAGTGGCTTGGACTGATTAGCAAGTCTGGTATCAAAGTAAGGCAAAAGAAGCATGGAACAAAGCTCCATTGCAGCAGGAGGCTGATAAAGTGCTCCTTCGTCCTCATCTTCAAAAAACCTTGCATTTACTTTGTTTCCCCTTAATTGCCTAAGCATACATTTGCTGGGAAATGTACAGATTTTCATGGTCTTTATTTAAGCAATGTTTCCCTCATTGAAAATTGACAATGATGGTACCAAATTTTAGTTTCTAACTTATCCTTTTTTTCCTTGTCCAGGGATTCAATTTCTCTTTGTTTCCTCAACAGTGGTACCTGTTTTGTAGCAGGTTTTGCCGTATTTTCAATATTAGGTTTTATGGCTCAAGAACAGGGTGTGCCTATTTCCGAAGTGGCAGAGTCAGGTGAGTGAAAGTATCACACCAATAAATTGGGCATTGCGTTTATGGCGGGGAAGGAGGAATTCTGTATGTATAAAATCACATAGTCTGAAACTATTAAGATTCCTTTAGAAAGTGGACATATTCAGTAAATGTACATTTTTTGCTTGGGTAACTCAGATTGTTTTGTATCAACGTTGATTGTGAATGTTCACGTATTATAGCTGGCAATACCTGGCTCTATGCTTGTACTTCAGGTAGTAGTGCAGGCCCAATTATAGGTCAATGGTATTGTAGCTGCAGTTAAAGGCGCCATGTTGTCTTGAAGGTTTGATGTTTAAATTGTCATGATTATTGTTATAGAAGTTTTTTTTTAAAATCTAAATGTTAAAATAAGTATTTATAACTCACTAGGCCCAACCATAAAATTCAGCATGGGATTCACATTTCTAGCATTAGGACGCTGCAAAATTGATAACTTGAAATCCAAACTAATGGTACGTTGACAGGTTCTGTGGTTTATGAGCTCATAGACACACCATTGGTAACAAAAAATGTCAGCCCCAGTCAGTGGGACAAGAACCCAAAAGGAGGCTTGGTAAAATGTTGAAAGGATGGATTCAGAACTTCCTCGCCTAAATCCTCAGGTTATTCCTTTTGCGTATGCTGTAGGATCCATTAATACGTATAAACTCATTTTCTCAGGTGTAGGTTAACATCGATATATATCCACTGACTGTTCAGCATGTTTAAATGGAACCTGCAATAAGTTCGCTTTGTGATTTTGAAAACTGGTTATCAGTGGTGGATGTTATGAAAACCACCCACAAGATTTCCAGAGGTGTTCGTGTAGTGGTTCATGGTGACACTATACATAGAGGGAGAGGAGGAAGAACTCGACTTCTCTCTCAGGGGACCTCCATTGATAATCATAGGCACTTATAATCCTGTTCACGTGCAGTGGACCTCGGAGCACTTATTTACAATATATATTCTTTAGTGTTTGCTTTACTTCAGGAAAGCCAGGATTAGCACTTCATTTATTTAAAGGTTTGCAGCCTATAAATTAGGCCATATGGCCAATTGATTTAATTTAGAATATATAATTTAGAAAACAGAAAATTACCAGGAGCTGAGTCATTTGTCATTTGCAAATCTCATTCACAAACCGTTTTTAAAGCAACATTTAGAAGAAGGAAGAGGACAATGCAGACTTATAGGCTGTAGTTCTGCAGATATGAAAAGTAATTCTGCGCCTTTAAGATCTCACAGCCCACCAATCTAACATCATGCTCAGCAGATGGCAGTTACCTCAGTTCATTTTTCCGGCTCCTGGTGATAAGTGTCTTAGTGCAAGCATTGAGCTCAGACTTTTTGGTCTTTTTTTCTTCAAACTTCTTACTTAGGCATTTTCTTAACACCTTTACTCAATGGTTGTGAACAATTACAGTGTTTTTCTGTCATTTTCTGATAAGAAGATTCTTTTTGTAGTCAAATAAAATGCATCTTTATTTAACAAATGCCCTGCCTGTGGCAGACAGAAGGCCAAATCAGATCATGATCAGATCTGTCTATTGTCTGCCTTCCTAACAGTCACATTCCTGACAAATTTCAGCACTACAAGACCTTTTCTAGGCGTACCCTGAGGGATAGGGAGAACAATCACCTACATGGAATTTAAGAGCGATGCAGATAGCATGAGGTGCTATCTGAATGGCGGACTTTACGTGAGCGAGGAGAGTGTCGGTCCTCTACTAGGGCTCTTCCACCTACCTCTGTGGACTCCAGGAAAGGGTGATCCAATATGAGAAGAAATCCTCAAAAACAAAGGCCTTCCCGGTCAAGGATATCAAAGTTAAGTCACAGGGCCCTTTATGCTTGCTGGGGAGAGCTGGGTTAATGTTGAGAAGGAGACGAAGTTTGACATCGAGACACAGGGGATACTCGACATTGAATAGTCGATCCATGTCGAGACATAAAGGACAATCAACGTGGAGAAGTCTGTCCAGGTCAAGCCACACCAGATCTGTAGACACTTGTCAGGAAATTGATACCAAGAAGGTTCTCATCAACTACTGACTTAGAATATTCCAAGGCGTACTCACCACAGTTGCTGGGTCTTATTCCGCACTCTTGCCAGCCTTCTCCACCACCTCCTCCAGCTTCTGCAGCACCTACGCTATGTACTTTGCCTCCACCTCTTCCTCAGGCAGAGGCACCTTTGTGACCTCCTTTACCTTTGTGGCCTCCTATTTTTATTTCACCTCTTCCTCTAGCACTGGAAGATATTCACCGATGCTGACTGATTCTCCCCAACTAAGTTGGTGACATCATACGTTTCAGGAGGTGCCTGTACGAGCAGCTACAAAACTGACATTTTATTGACTTCTCCATCAACGGCTACATCAGTGATATTTGAGGCTCTTCACCAATGTTCAGCATCAAGACCCCTTCTACCTCTAGTTCCAGGTTTTTTTGAACCAGCCATGGAACCTTTCCTTACATCAGCTTCAGCCAAAGCAGCTGTATCTAGGCTTCTGAAAAAATATAAGCCTCTGGAGCAGGTCCTCTTATTTCTACGGTTAGACCCTTCTCCTGACTCAGTTGTGAATTTGGCTGCAAAGAAAGTTCAGTCAACTAATCCTTCCTACATTGCTTCATCAGACAACAAAGCAGGAAACTGGACTCAGTAGGGTGCAAGGTATATGGCACAGCTGCCACAAAAATGAAAGCGGTAAGTGCATCTGCCCTTCTCGAGAGGTAAGATATATCGTTATGATCTACAGCAATTTGTAAACAACTTCCCAAGAAACCACAGAGAGGACTTCATAAAAATCATGTAGGAAGGCATTATGGTTCCTAATCAAGTGATCAAGATGGCTGTTGATTCATCTTTGCTAGTAGCCCATGGTTACATCCACGGATTGGCTCTCTGGCGATATTCTTAGCTTTGTCTTACAGCACTGAAGCAGCAATCTCAGCAGAGGATATTCAACTTTCCTTTCCTTGGTAACCCTCTGATTGGGAGTGTTAGAAATGGGATTTCTGGTTGGCTAGGGCTTGCGCCAAAGCCAGGCAGAAACCACCACTCTAGTCAGGGTTGGGGAGTTACACGCCAAAGATAACCCCTGCTCACCCCCTTGGTAGCTTGGCACGAGCAGTCAGGCTTATCTCTGAGGCAAGGTGTAAAGCGTTTGCGCGCGCACCCAGCAACAACCCTCAAGGCCCACCACAAAAGAAACTCCACACAAGGTATTATATAAAAATAGCCTTTGTATTACCAAAACACATTAGATAAAAACACACACTCTACAATGTGCCAACAGGCACGGGCAGAATTTACAAGGGATTATATGTACAGGTGACAGGGCCACATGGACCACTGTCAGGAGTTAGCACTTTTAGAACTTAGCACAAATCACCAATAGTAAATGTAGAACATAACACAAAGTAACTGTAGAGCACAACCAGTAGCTAATGGTATCAGGTAAGTACCACCTACGCAACCCTAACCACCTTAGGAAAATATTACGCAGGGAATCAGGACCTCACTAGTACCACCTGTACTAGGAGAAAAGCAACCACCTTAGTATCACAATACCTCTAGGGGTCTAAGCACATAAACACATGATGCATAACATTCAGAGGTGTAGGGAAGGAAAACACATGATGCATAAAATACATTCAGCGGTGTAAAACAAAGCACATGACGCATAAAAACACATTCAGCGGTGCAGGTTAGGAAGAATAGCGCCCAACTCACATAAGCCACCACTGGGGCAGTCCCTAGGCCAACTGGCCTTGTCGGGGCTAGGACGCCCTGTGTCCCAATGTCAGGGGGGGGGCCTAAACGGGGCAGCTGCCCACTAAGTGCTGGGCAGCTGTGGGGACTGAGGCCTGGGCACCTCTGGGCCCTTAGAACAGTTATGGCCTCCTGAGCCCCTCTGGGCTCTACAACAAGCAATGCCCCCTGAGCCTCGCAGGCTCTAAAACAAGAAATGCCCCTGAGCCTCGCAGGCTCTAAAACAAGAAATGCCCCCTAGATAACGTAGGAGCGGCCCGCTGCCTTCCGGGGCCGCTCTGAGCATAAACGAAATGCCCCCGTCATTGGAGCCCTCGCAGGCTCTTAAACACACAATTTCACGATGCCCCTGGGGTTGGAGCGTCACGCGCTCTGACCAAGTAGGCCGCCCCCACGTTGGAGTCCCACACGGGGGACTCTGGGACGATGCCTCTTTCAGCACGGCTGCCGCTGCCCACTGTCAAGCGGGGCAGCGGGAAGGAGGACCGAGCACTGCGCTTGCCGGCCCGGGTTTCGCTAGGGGGCGGGCCGGGCACCAAGACGCGTGCCCCCGACACACCCCCAACTATCCAGTGGCTGCACTACGTTGGAGTCCCCCTCTGGGACTCAGGAACGCTGCCAACACCACTTACCGGATTGCGCGGCTTCTTCCGGGTGGTTCCTTCAGTGAGGGGCTTCCCTTGATCTCACGGGAGCTCCGCTGGACTCGGCTGGATTATTTTTGGATCGCGGGAGCGCGGGGTAGGCTCCCGCCCGCACCTTCTCTCGGCGGGTTCCTTTTCTAGGCGCGGGGCTTCCCTCGATCTCACGGGAGCCCCGCGTCAGTCAGAAGACTTCCGATTTCAGTGCAGGAGCGCGGGGTAGGCTCCCGTCCGCTTCCTGCTTTCTGCCACGTCCCGCCCACGTCCCAACACGGGCCGCCTGACTTCCGGTTCGGCCGAACGGGGCCGCAGTGGTGATTCGGAGACGGCGGCGATGAGGGGTGGGCTCCCTCACGTAAACCACGGCGATAAGCGGGGTAGGCTCCCACTATCAAAAGGAGTATATAAGCGGGGTGGGCACCCGCCAACGAGCACACAATGCGGGGTGGGCACCCGCTTTGGATATGACAAAATAGCAGGGAATCCCTACGTCGGGGTTCCCTTGCTAATAATTGCAGCGCCGCGCTGCTGGCCACAAATACAGCGCTCCTAGCGCTGTGAGTGAAAGAAAAGCGCTTCCAGGCGCTTTAGGGGCCAAAATAAAGAAAGTCCAGCAAGGTCCTTAGGAAGGTGGGCAGGGGGCAAGGCTGGGCCAGGGGCCAGCTCACTGGGCCCTCCAGGCAGGAAGGCAGTCCAAGGTGGCGGTTCCTCCTGGCCTCCAGCAGCAGCAGCCCCCCTCAGGATCCTGGAAGTGAACAGTTTCTGTGGGGACACAGCCCCATTTTTATAACGTAAAACCCTTTGTTCTGGGTTCAGGGTGAGGGGGAAAACCAGTCGCAGCTGGTTGGGGAGCACCCTTGATGTGCTCAGCCCCACACTCTATTCACTGGCAGGGCTAGGGTCGTCAGTCGCACCACAGGGGGCGGAGCCAGCATTGTGTGGGGGAAAGCCCTGCCCTATTCAGGTCCAAGGTGCACTCCTCCCCAGCCATCAGCATGCTAATCTCACACTCACCACTGGGGCAGACCCAACCAGACTCCTGGAGCCAGGCTCACCAGCCAGCTCCAGCCAATCACACGCCAGACACCTTTTACACTAATATGCCAACTCCTAAAAGTGGCACTTCCGCACATGACATAATCACGCATCATACATCATTGCGAAGCATTCGATCACACGAGTCCGCACATACCAGACTCGACCAGGCACACCCCATGCATCAGGAACTACTAGGGACACATACATTCCCCATGCATTCCTATGGGAGGGCAGGCCTATCTCACCACATGCACTCAGAGTGCGCATGCACTTTACCCTGGGACACAGGGAAAGTGCGCAGAAACCAAAAACCACTATCACCAAGTCACCAAGTCACCAAGAAAAGCAAAAAAAGTTCAGGGGTGAACCTGCCAGAAGGGCCAAGTCAAACAGGGAGTCATACAGACAATGAGATGGCGCGCAAGAAAAGCAAGATGGAGACCTTGAAGGAGGTTAGTCTAGAGAAATGTAAGGAGCAAAGAAAGCATACTTACAAACCTTAACAGAGGCGTTTTTATCCGCAGAGGGTTCAAACCTCTCAGTGGTTGCTAGGAAACCACCAACATCAGCAGCAAAGACCTTAACAGCAACATCAAAGGCATTAAAAAAAGGTAAGAGGCGGCCACCAATCTGCCCAAGCAGGAAAGACTCCTACAGGCGCCAAACAATGAACCTCTGTTTCCCCTTCTTCCGTTACCCAATCAGTAGGGGGAAGTATTTCAGAATATCTAAAGGAGTAGAAGTTCATCACAAATGATGTGTGTGTTCTGAATATTGTACAGAATAGTAGTTATTGTCTTAGATTCACCAATCCTCCACCAAGTATTCCACTAAAATCATCTGATCAACATCTACAGATGCTGAGATCAGAAATGAACATTCTTCTGCAGAAGCATGCGGTGGAGCCTGTACCTCTCAACCAACGGGGAACAGGGATTTGATCCTGTTATTTCTTGTTCAAAAAGAAATGTCCATAAATTAAATTGAGAGCCATGCTAGATCTGAAAGTCACAAACAAATAGATACAGTGAGAAAGATTCAGAATTTTAGCTTTACATCAAATTCATTTTCAGATTCATCAAGGAGACTGGGGCAGTTATATAGATCTTCAGGATGCCCGCTTTCTCATTCTAATAGCCAGAAAACACAGCAAATTCCTGGGATTTGTACTAGGACATAATCACTACCAGTACATAGTACTTCAGTTTGGACTGAAATCAGCCCCCAGAACACTTTTGAAGTGCAAGGCAGTCGTCACTATACACCTCAGGCAACTCTGAATATTTATTTATCCATATCTAGACAACTGGCTTATCAAGGCATCAATGCAACAACAAGCACAACGTCAGTATCATTTAACTGTCACTACTCTCAATCGACAAGGTCTTCACGTCAATCACCTAAACCAACCTGATCGCCAGTTCAGTCTCTTCATTATCTAGAGTAGGCCTGGGCAGAGTTCGCAGAGTTCCGCTCTGTGATCCAAAAACTCTGCCACGCTATGAGAAGTTCCGCACGTGATGGAGTGCGATAGGTTGTGCAATTCGCACTGATTTTTACCGGCCGGTGTTTGCCCTGCATTGAAAAATCAGAGCAAACCACACCATGCCCAGCACAAGAGGGCACTGCTTCTTTCTGCTGCTCAAGTAGATTTTCTACTCAAGAGGTAGCTTCCTCGACACAAACAGATAATTTCTCAACACAAGAGGTTGCGATCATCCGCATTGAGAAATCTCGCTGGGAGGTGGTCTAGTATTGGATTTCCCTTGCTTGCGCTTGCCAACTTAATGTTGGCAAGCGTGAACGAGAATAAAATTCTCCTCCACTTTCCGGAGAAGAGTTTTTGGGAACTCCGCGTGCTCCGCGGAGTGCGGAAAACTCTGCCAACTCCGCAAACTGAGCGGTGTTCACCATCCAGGCCTAATCTAGAGTAACTATCGACGTCATAGAAGCAAAATTGTATCCTTCAGAGGAGAGACTTTTATCCACATGTCTTAAATGTCATTCTCTTCTAGGCTCGATGACATCTTGCAAATTTCTGACTCCACATCCCCATCTCCACATGTGACCTCTACAAGAATGTGTGAAGGGCTAGTGGAATCAACATTCTGGCAATTGGGAAGACAAGATCACACTTTCCCTCAACATGAGGTAGTTCTTCAAAAGGTGGTGCAAACCAAAAAAATCTTCTACAAGGTATGCCTTTCCATCAGGATGTTCTTTCTCAAACAGTAGTGTCCGTTGGCTCTCTGTTAGGTTGTAGACTGCACATAGATCACCTTCAAATTCAGGAAACACTGTCCGCATAGGAAATTACTTATATCAACCCTCCATTTTTCAAGACACAATTCCTCGTTTTTGAGACAAACAGCACAACAGAAATGAACTATCTGAACAACCAAGGGTACAAGGTCCAGAGCCTTGTTACTGGAATCTCAATAAGATGAAACTAGTTGCTCGCCAAGGACCTAATGGCCACTCCAACCCATTTACCAGGTGTCCAGAATACTCTAACAGACTCCCTAAGCAGGATTCTCAAGAAAATTACAGTGGGTTCTACATGATGACGTCAATCAGAACAACATCTTTACATTGGGGTTTCCTTATATAGATTTATTTGCAACCGTGGGAACCCCCCCCCCCCCCCCCCAAAAAAAATCTGTTTCCGATTATGGCCAGTGAGCCAGTATGATAAACATTGCAAATGGCCAGCTAAATAGTATGCGCTAAAGTCTGCAGCTTCCAGCCCTCTTTTATCCATTGGAAGTTGAAGTTTTGCTAAACTGGCTACCTCGCCCCCATATTAAACCAAACATATAATACAGAACACAGCAACAAGTTAGTTTGACAACTGACCTTGTTGTCAGTTGATTTTAATGAACATAGCACCATGCAATATGTACAATAGATTATAAAACCATCCAAGAACAAAAAAAAAAAAGAAAAATCTTTATGTGTAGACGAGTTTTCAAGGCTTAACAGCAAAATAGCAACGACGCTGTGTAGGTTAAAAAAATCCATTTGTTGTACGGGAAAAACAACAACAATGGCGGTGGTCCAAACTTCAAATTTTTGGTTTAGAACAGTGCTTCGGAACACTTTCAAAAAATGTAGTGCTATATAGGCCGCACGTTGTAAAAGATGTACGGTTCGTGTATCCAATTTTCAAAGAGCACCCATAAAAGTAATCTTGTAAGGCGTAGAAAAACAGTCTGCTCGTTATGATAAACAAAATTTTGAAGCTTGGACTATCTCCAATGTTGTTGTTTCTCCTGTACAATAAAGGAATTTTTTTAACCTACTCAGAATCTTTACTATTTTGCTGTTAAGCCTTGGAAAAGTCGTCTGCACGAAGAAACACGTGTCGGCTGTCTGTATCTACGCTACATACTTCGCATCAACACAACCAAGATTTTTCTTGTTTTTGTTTTTTGTGTTTGGATGGTTTTATAATCTAGTGCACATATTGCATGGTGCTATGCTCATTAAAATCAACTGACAGCTAGGTCGGTTGTCAATATAACTTGTTGCTGTGCTCTGTAGTATATGTTTGATCTTTAAATGTATAGAGAAAATTCTTCTTTTTTCTACACAGGTTAGCACTGGTTAAGCGGCACAGTGTTTTACATTGAGCACGCTTGTACATATATACTTAAAAACTTATTGGAAGATAGTGTGGAGATGCTGACCTGTGCTATATTACCACTGCCATTTGTTCTGAAATTGCCCATATTAGTTCAGTCAACAGAGTGTTAAGCTGTTGTTAAGCTGTTGAAAATACTCTGTGGGGAACACAATTGGTATGTTCACAAAGTGACATAAAAAACGGGGTGAATGTATGACATTGTTCTGCATTCTGGCCATCAACTGTTGTTTTTGCATTTGTCACCCCGAGTGGGAAGGGTATGCCCAGACGTGGGTCCCCTGCTCTCCATGCCACTGGAATCAAGCTATCCTGGCTGAAGAGGGGTGAATCCCCGAAACCGGTTTTAGGATGCTTGTTTTCAGTCCAGGGAGGACCTGGCTTGGCAGTTCGGGCTGGACTGTACCATGAGGCACAGTGTCAAGACTGAATTGCATATAGCTGGGTTCAAACTTGAATGGCATGGTGAGCAAAAAAACGATGGATTTAGGCCCAGATCTCTGTACTGGGGTGAATGTATCACATTGTTCTGCATTCTGTCCATCAACTGTTGTTTTTGCATTTTTAACCCCAGTGGGACGGGTATGCTCAGACGTGAGTCCCGTGCTCTCCATGCCACTGGAATCAAGCTATCCTGGCTGAAGAGGGGTGATACCCCGAAACCGGTCCTTGGATGCTTGGTTCCAGTCCAGGAAGGACCTGGCTTGGCAGTTCGGGCTGGACTGTTCCCATGAGGCACAGGGTCAAGACTGATTTGCATATGGCTGGGTTCAAACTGGAATGGCATGGTGAGCAAAAAAACGATGGATTTAGGCCCAGATCTCTGTACTGGGGTGAATGTATGACATTGTTCTGCATTCTGTCCATCAGCTGTTGTTTTTGCATTTGACACCCCAAGTGGGACGGGTATGCTCAGACGTGAGTCCCGTGCTCTCCATGCCACTGGAATCAAGCTATCCTGGCTGAAGAGGGGTGAAACCCCGAAACCGGTCCTAGGATGCTTGGTTCCAGTCCAGGAAGGACCTGGCTTGGCAGTTCGGGCTGGACTGTTCCCATGAGGCACAGGGTAAAGACTGATTTGCATATGGCTGGGTTCAAACTGGAATGGCATGGTGAGCAAAAAAACGATGGATTTAGGCCCAGATCTCTGTACTGGGGTGAATGTATGACATTGTTCTGCGTTCTGTCCATCAGCTGTTGTTTTTGCATTTGACACCCCAAGTGGGACGGGTATGCTCAGACGTGAGTCCCGTGCTCTCCATGCCACTGCAATCAAGCTATCCTGGCTGAAGACTAAGAGGGGTGAAACCCCGAAACCGGTCCTAGGATGCTTGGTTCCAGTCCAGGAAGGACCTGGCTTGGCAGTTCGGGCTGGACTGTTCCCATGAGGCACAGGGTAAAGACTGATTTGCATATGGCTGGGTTCAAACTGGAATGGCATGGTGAGCCAAAAAACGATGGATTTAGGCCCAGATCTCTGTACTGGGGTGAATGTATGACGTTCTGCATTCTGTCCATCAGCTGTTGTTTTTGCATTTGTCACCCCGAGTGGGACGGGTATGCTCAGACGTGAGTCCCGTGCTCTCCATGCCATTGGAATCAAGCTATCCTGGCTGAAGAGGGGTGAAACCCCGAAACCGGTCCTAGGATGCTTGGTTCCAGTCCAGGGAGGACCTGGCTTGGCAGTTTGGGCTGGACTGTTCCCATGAGGCACAGGGTCAAGACTGATTTGCATATGGCTGGGTTCAAAATGGAATGGCATGGTGAGCAAAAAACGATGGATTTAGGCCCAGATCTCTGTACTGGGGTAAATGTATGACATTGTTCTGCAATCTGTCCATCAACTGTTTTTTTTGCATTTGTCACCCCGAATGGGACGGGTATGCTCAGACGTGAGTCCCGTGCTCTCCATGCCACTGAAATCAAGCTATCCTGGCTGAAGAGGGGTGAAACCCCAAAACCGGTCCTAGGATGCTTGGTTCCAGTCCAGGGAGCACCTGGCTTGGCAGTTCGGGCTGGACTGTTCCCATGAGGCACAGGGTCAAGACTGATTTGCATATGGCTGGGTTCAAACTGGAATGGCATGGTGAGCAAAAAAACGATGGATTGAGGCCCAGATCTCTGTACTGGGGTGAATGTATGACATTGTTCTGCATTCTGTCCATCAACTGTTGTTTTTGCATTTGTCACCCCGAGTGGGACGGGTATGCTCAGACGTGCGTCCTGTGCTCTCCATGCCACTGGAATCAAGCTATCCTGGCTTAAGAGGGGTGAAACCCCGAAACCGGTCCTAGGATGCTTGGTTCCAGTCCAGGGAGGACCTGGCTTGGCAGTTTGGGCTGGACTGTTCCCATGAGGCACAGGGTCAAGACTGATTTGCATATGGCTGGGTTCAAACTGGAATGGCATGGGGAGCAAAAAAACGATGGATTTAGGCCCAGATCTCTGTACTGGGGTGAATGTATGACATTGTTCTGCATTCTATCCATCAACTGTTGTTTTTGCATTTGTCACCCTGAGTGGGACGGGTATGCTCAGACGTGAGTCCTGTGCTCTCCATGCCACTGGAATCAAGCTATCCTGGCTGAAGAGGGGTGAATTCCTGAAACTGGTCCTAGGATGCTTGGTTCCAGTCCAGGGAGCACCTGGCTTGGCAGTTCGGGCTGGACTGTTCCCATGAGGCACAGCGTCAAGACTGATTTGCATATGGCTGGGTTCAAACTGGAATGGCATGGTGAGCAAAAAAACGATGGCTTTAGGCCCAGATCTCTGTACTGGGGTGAATGTATGACATTGTTCTGCATTCTGTCCATCAACTGTTGTTTTTGCATTTGTCACCCCGAGTGGGACGGGTATGCTCAGACGTGCGTCCCGTGCTTTCCATGCCACTGGAATCAAGCTATTCTGGCTGATGAGGGGTGAAACCCCGAAACCGGTCCTAGGATGCTTGGTTCCAGTCCAGGGAGGACCTGGCTTGGCAGTTCGGGCTGGACTGTTCCCATGAGGCACAGGGTCAAGACTGATTTGCATAAGGCTGGGTTCAAACTGGAATGGCATGGTGAGCAAAATAACGATGGATTTAGGCCCAGATCTCTGTACTGGGGTGAAGGTATGAAATTGTTCTGCATTCTGTCCATCAACTGTTTTTTTTGCATAATTCTGTTAGGGACCCTCTGATTTAATTCACCTAAATAGGTTTAGCAAGGGCCTCCCTATTTGGTGTCTGCACTGTAGGCAGCCACTCTATCCCTACGAACTCCCAGAGCTCTTAGGGGTAGGGGTGGGGTGTGCAGAATGTAGTATTGTATAATAGTCCAGAAAGGCTATATTATTCTTGCATTGTGTGACCACCTCACCCTTCAGAGTGTTTAAGGCTAGGATCGGTGTGGGGGAAAGGTCTGGACGTATCATGCATTCATGTGCTTGTGCAGTCTCTGCGTGTTTTAACGAAAGTCCACCACCCCGAGTCGTTCTTACAGCTCTGCATATTGTACCCTGGCTTTCTTTAAATGAGGCACAGCATCTTTGTTTTGTGATTCTGCGCTCTCAAGGGGGCCCAACGAGTCCTGCACGTCATGGAGCTGGCAAAGAATCACCTTCCTGGTATCCACTACCTGATTAAGGGCGGCGCCATGGATCACTACCTTAAATGCTTCTCATTCTGTGATGGGTGAGGAAGCAGTGCCAGACGTAGCACCAAAAAACTCAAGTGTTGAGAACCTCGGACTCCAGTGACAAAGAGATAGATATATTTTGAAAAAACTATATTTATAATCGAGGAGCTCTCTGTAGATTTTATCTGCACCAAGTGGAGAGCATGACATTGCTTTATTTGACTTCATAAGTGATTGGCGTTTGCAACATGGACAGGGTGTCATTCACGCATTACTAATGCTCATCCTAATAATGATAGAAGTATCCTGCGGTTTTCAATGGTGCAGCAGGTGCAGTGGCACGAGGGCCCACGATTTTGAGAGGTTCTCGCACACCCAGTGTGGCTGTGTTTCCCCCCTTGTGTCAGGGTCCACGGCTCCCTTGCTACACAATTCAAACTATCATGGTCAGGTTATTTGCTACATTGATCTCCTGGCCAATTTTGTTTTTCATTGCAGGTCCTGGCCTTGCATTTATTGCTTATCCACGAGCTGTCTTCTTGATGCCTTTCTCACCTCTGTGGGCCTGTTTCTTTTTTCTGATGATTATCCTCCTGGGATTGGATAGCGTGGTGAGTTCTCTGCACCAAAACAGCAGAGTAATTTAGATTTCACTTCCACATCCAAACACATAGACATCTGCCAAAGAACAGACAAAACATTTATTCTCAGACAAAATTAGGAGCTGCAACTAGGAGAGATAGAGGTCCTGCAGCACCCCCATGCATCCTGATTGTTGGCTTCCTTTTGTTGTAGAAATTCTGGATTTCCGTATCCACACTCTAATCAGTGTCAGGAGTGCCAATAGGTCTGGGTTATGAATGAAAGTGCATTTTTCATGTCGTCGAAAGGCTTAGGCACTCAATAAAATATTACACATGCACTCTGTCACTCCTCTTTGCACTCATGCATCCATTCATCTATCAATTGACTCATTCTTACATTGACCCTCTGACACAACCACAATAAAACACACACACATGCAACAACATATGCAAGATAAATTAAAAGAATGCAAGTACAAAAAGAAAACACGCTGCTGTCTCAACATGGCGGGCATATTCTTGGAAAAACTCAACTAAACGAGCAACAGGAGTCATCTTGCAAAGGGATTGTGAAAAGTCTATTGTTGTTTTAATTTCCAGGCATGGCCTACACATTTAGAACCAAGGTGTTGGCCATCTTGGAATGATTAAACAATGATTCACTACGGACCAGAATCTTCCATTGTGGTCTCCTAGTTTAGAGGGAGTGGCCATGTGAGATTCAGCACTCTGAAGATGAAGTAAGCGCAAGCAAGAGACCCTTTATTGCTGCCTGGAGAGCTGTGGTATTCCCTTAAGAATCACTACAATAAAAAGAGGAGAAGCAAAAACAGGAAAGGGGAACTATAAAAGGAGAAAATTCAGATCTAAAGGACTGGCCATGCAGCCCTTACACATGAAGCCCATACATTTTTAAATAGATCCACACGTGCTTAGAAAATGCCGTCATTCAGAGGGCAAGAGACAAGAACGACAATGACTGATGTGGACTGAACCATTACCCCAAACCGTTCGCTTTCATAGATGGAATATGAGTGTAAATGGCACTCAGAAAGACCAGTGGCAGAACAGGTATGACCCAAAGGCCCTTTATGCGTCTATCTGGCTATATATTGATATATATTGATGTATATTTAATGATTTATTATTACAAGATCCTTTCGGACAGCCAAGAATAGATTCTAACCAGAATTATTACAGCACAAATCGTCTTCCTCTAGAACCTGTCAGAGGCAGTAATCAACACCAAAATCATTCTCCGCAATCGTAATTTGAGATACTTCGTGTAATTAAATACCTATCTCTAGACTTTAATACAGAGAAATAGTAATCCACCCTTAAAAGCCTATTTAGTCTAACATTTGCTTCCCACAATCAATATGATATGTATTAACTACTATTGCAGCTGGATGGTCGAGAGGAAAATTATGTGTATGCTTTATAAAATATATAGCTTCCACATAATTCTCCAACCGGCCATTGATCAGCAATCGTAGTTGACATGTGTACTAAAACCTATTAATTGTGTCAGCTAATGGCTATTCAAAAATGCATGTATTAATCTGTGCAGCCAACAATACGCCAAAAAATCTTATATGCTCTATACAATGTTCACAGACTATTTTTTGAGACATTTCATCACGTTCACATAATGGCATTATTTGTTAGCCATATAGTAGTACACCCACATTGAAAATGTCAAACAATTATCTATCTATCTATCTATCTATCTATCTATCTATCTATCTATCTATCTATCTATCTATCTATCTATCTATCTATCTATCTATCTATCTATCTATCTATCTATCTATCTATCTATCTATCTATCTATCTATCTATCTATCTATCTATCTATCTATCTATCTATCTATCTATCTATCTATCTATCTATCTAACACAACACAAAATTTGAAAGAACTAATAGCTCCAAAAAGCTTCCGCCGATAAAATACAATAAATAGTCCCTCTGACAGTACAGGAGTTACAGTTCTTTCAGAGTCAATTTTCTTCTTGGTCGAATTTACTTCTTGGTAGAATATACTTTCCAGCAACCAGTTGTCAGTGTGTAGCACTTCCACCACACAGTATGGGAGAGTAAGTTTGCTGATGTCTTCCTCAAGATTAGGATTCTTAGGAGGCATTTTGTCCTCAGGGAACACAAAATTAAAATTAATTCAATGGAGAGCCATAATTATCTAATGAGATTTTCGTGTAATAGAGATATCCAGTTTGTTTAGTGGGCTATGAATAAATACATAAAGTGCTCCGTCCATTTTTGTGTGCAAGTGTACTTACTCATTCCACTAGAGGGCACAGGTGTGATGACTTGTGCGTGCTTATGTGCCAGCACGCATCTGTGTGCCAGTGGAATGATGCAGGTGCCATTTGCTTGCATTTTTCTTTACTGATGGTGGATCCCAGTTACATCAGTAAGGAAAAAAATAAAGATGTTTTTGTGTAAAAACACAAATTAATAAAAAAAGGACATTAGGGATAGAGGGGGTGAAATGGAGTAGCCATTTGCGGGAGGGTTGGGACAAGGGGAGAAAAGGCATTGCACAAGGGAGAGAACAACATGAACACTCGTGGAAAGAAGAACACAGAGCGCAGGGTAGAAAATAACACAAGAGATAGAAAAACTGGATAACACAAGAGCAAAACAGGCATTTAGGGAGAAGCATACATAGATGAGAACAACACTGAAAACAAGTGGGCAAAGGAAGCTCAGAATACAGATTTAGGGGAGCACAAGTGGGTAGTGACAAACTATGGCCCTGATTCACAAACTGCACTTTGTAGCTTTTTTGTAGTACTACAAAATTACAACAGAATGCAATTCCCAAACTACATGCAGAATGTTATGACTCTACACTCCCTGTACGTATGTGCTTATGTGTACAGAGTTCTACACCCCACTTGCGGAGTCCACAGATGCCGAGAACTCGGCACACATGAGCATAGGGAGTGCTGAGTCATACAACTCTGCACATAGTTTGTGAATACCTAAAAGTAATAAACATACAAGTAATGTAAGTTTCCCTTTGTGAGTCTGGCCCTCCAAGTGTAAACTTACTACAAATGTGGGTTTCTCTTGTGTTGTGGGTGACACCCCTTCCTAAACCTCTCCCTGTCACTGCCTAAACTCCCCTTACTCTTCCATATTACCCTCCCCTTTCGTAGTAAGTTTGCCTCTTTCCCTGCACATTACCTCCAGTCCCACCCACGTTTATTCCTAAAACATATATTTAAGTTGCTGAGACTTAGCAGTCGGGACGGAGAACTTCCCACACATAAGTATAAGGAATGCAGAGTTGTACAACTCTACAAATAGTTTATGAATTGCAAATTGTAGTATATTTTGTAGCACTTCAAAACAAGCCCAGAGTTTGTGACTACCAAAAATAATACACTTGCTCCAAAGTCAAAATGTACCTTTGTGAGTCAGGGCCATAATATCTTTGCACATTTTGGGACAGCCTATCTTTTCCTGTACGCAATTCCATTTTAAAATAAAGAAGTGCATATTCATAGTGCTTTCAGTCGCAAGCTGGGACCTCGTAGCACTATCAATAACACATGTAAGTATTCAGTTCTCTGACTGAATACTTGTAGACATAGGCATCTGGAACCAACTGAGCTTTCATAACAAACAAGTGCATTACACTCTGATTACATACATTCGCTTTTTTAAGGTGTATGCATTATATTTTGTATTTGCCTGAAGGTGAAAGCCCAACAAAATATTTGCTGAATATTTTTTCCCTGTGGCCACGTCTTTAGCAGCACCCTCAGACTCATGACACCCCTCCGATTGTACTCAGGCTCATAGTTCCCTTACTTGTTAATGCACTTGAACTGCTGTGTTAACTAATTTTGTATCTTTATCCATTCTCTTTTTTTATTTTATTTTGTTTCTGCACCAGACATGTTCTTCATCTCTGTGGCACCTAAGTAGTTGGTACAAGGAAGGGAAAGGTTGCTTGCTATTGCCCGCAAGCTAAAAATGAAAGAGCAGCTCACTTCTTAAGTAAGCCATACTCCTGCCTTAGGTATTTATTGAAATACCGTCTTAAATCTAAATACAAAGAGATACAGCAGTCGAGAACTGGTGGCGTTTTAATTGTACTTATGTTACTGTTGAATTATTTGTTTCAGTGAAGCATCCTTAATACCTTCTGGCAGTAAAACAAACTGTTCTAATGAATGTAGCAGGGAGAGGTTATATACTATCACTGAGATTTCATATCTGAAACATTTCACTTTATGTACCCCTAGGGCAGTCAAATGAATGTTTGATTTGATTTGTGTTTCTCCTGATAGCACGTTTTCTAATGAACAAATTTAAAGTGTTACAGACAAACCAGAAGCTGTTGGTTATCCCCTAAGGATTTTGTTGCTCCTCATCCTTATCTGGTCAACAACTATATTCAATATTCAATGACAATTCGGGCCTGGGTCACAAACTGCATTTTAGAGTATGTTTACACTTCTGAGTTAGTTTACTACTTTTTGATAGTCACAAGCTGCATTTTTAGTACATTCAGCACTACACATGGCCAACCACTGGTACTGCAGCACCCTCCCAATAGAAAATATTGGAGGTAGGTACTTAAAATAAAATCCCTTAGGAAAGAATGTTAAATTAAATTAGTAGTCTGATTCCGGGTCTGGTGGCTCAGTGGACTAATGCATCCACTGCAAGGGCCTGTGTTCGACCTCATGGTCACAGGTTCAAATCCCGGCGGGTCCACTCAGCCTTTCATCCATTTGAGGTCGATAAAATGAGTACCATTGAGTTGGGTAACAATATACATCTGTTATTTCAGCGCCAAGATACCCCGTTGCTGGGGTGAACGTGTGCTTTACAAATACACCTGTTATGTTATGTAGATTTCGGCAAACGGAGTACTATGTCAGAACAGTGTTGAATATCCCAACCACCGAAAAATAAATCCCATTATATTGAATGGGATTTATATTTTGGCGGATGGGATATCTGTCACTATTGTGATGGAGTAACCCATCCACCAAGATCTAAATCAGGCCCTAAATTATGAACAAAATTATTTAGATTTCTAAATAAGTTATTAAATGTTATAATTAAATAATAAATATGTACTATGTATATTTGTCTTATATAAATTCATATGTATTTATATTTTAACTAATGTTAATAAGTTAATATAATTTCATGTTATTTCCTATGCTATTTTATTTTACGACCCTGCTTTCATCATTTTCTATGGGAGGATATTGCAGTACTACTGGTTGGCCATGTTTTTAAAACAAAAAATTGTAGTAAATAACATCCAGAGGGTCTGATTCACAAAGGTAAACTTATATTTTTGTGTATTTTGTACTATTTATTTTGCTATTCACAATCTCCTAGTAAAAAGTAAGTTTACAACTGTTAACTCTTAATTTGTTAATATATTAAAAATAGTAAACTTACACAAGACTGCAAGCTTACCTGTGTGAATCAGGCCCTGAGTTTGTGAATAATAAAAAGTAGCAAACTTACTCAATAGTGTAAAGGTACCCAAAGGTGTAAGTTACCTTTGCCAATCAGGCGCTTCAAATTTAAATGTAAAGCACATTTAGACTTTTTTTTTAAAATAATTTGTTTATTGGTTTCAATCACAGCCATACATACATGATTGGACGACATATCTAAGATGGTCAACATAGTTAGGAACAGCCATTAGTTCTCAATGCATATTATACCCTCCCCTCACATCCTACTTGCTTATTCATCTCCATTTCAGCAGTAGGCGATACACAGAGATTTCCTCGATATGCATTCCAATGCGACCACTTTTTATCCCATTTCTTGGGGCATCCCGAGCCTTAAAAACTGCGGTCTCTACTAGCATGCATCTATCCATTTCGTTAGCCCACAAGGTGACACGTGGTGGGTTTACTCCCCCCAGCCTCTGGCCAGTTCTTGCTTCACCAACGTATATCCCAGTGTTGTGAAGTGCTGTTCAGCTTCCGTGAGGTCAGTTGCCTCCCATATGTTCAACAGTCCCAGTTGTGGTGTCAGTACTATGTCTTTTCCCAGGGAGGTTTGCATGTGCTCTGAGGCCCCCTCCCAAAGTGCACGTATCTCTGGGCAACTCCACAACGTATGATAAAATGTGGCCTGTTGTCCACACCCCTTCATACATAAGTCGTCAGGTCTAGCTCCTATTCTCGCCAGAACTTTCCCTGTGATGTATGATCGGTGCAATATGCGAAGCTGAATCAGCCTGAATCTTTGTGTGATGGCCGCTTCTCGACGGGACATGAGAGCCGTTTGCCAGTCTTCATCATCTATAGGGCCTAAATCGTCCTGCCACCGCTCTCTAAGCTATGGAAATATGTCTGGTAAGTTATTGCTCAACTTTTTGTAAGTTAGGGTTATTGCCTTTGAATTAAGAGGTCCATCTAATAGACAGTCCTCTAGTGGCGGCGTTTCTGGTATATCTTTAAAAGACGGGAACGCCGCCGTCAGCGCATGTCTTATCTGCAAATATCTATATACTTCTCCTTGCACCATATGGTAGCGCTTCCGGAGGTCCTCGAAAGTAAGTAGTGCTCCCTTCTGTACCAGGTCTTTCACTGCCGAAATTCCAATAAGGTCCCATTTGTCGATCCCGGGCTGATAGCACAGCATGCCGAGCCTCTGAGAGAACCACAATGGTGTGGCCCGCGAGAGGACTCCAGCCCACCCCACCTGGGAATTAGCTAACGTATGATAAAATGTGGCCTGTTGTCCACACCCCTTCATACATAAGTCATCAGGTCTAGCTCCTATTCTCGCCAGAACTTTCCCTGTGATGTATGATCGGTGCAATATGCGAAGCTGAATCAGCCTGAATCTTTGTGTGATGGCCGCTTCTCGAGTGGACATGAGAGCCGTTTGCCAGTCTTCATCATCTATAGGGCCTAAATCGTCCTGCCACCGCTCTCTAAGCTATGGAAATATGTCTGGTAAGTTATTGCTCAACTTTTTGTAAGTTAGGGATATTGCCTTTGAATTAAGAGGTCCATCTAATAGACAGTCCTCTAGTGGCGGCGTTTCTGGTATATCTTTAAAAGACGGGAACGCCGCCGTCAGCGCATGTCTTATCTGCAAATATCTATATACTTCTCCTTGCACCATATGGTAGCGCTTCCGGAGGTCCTCGAAAGTAAGTATTGCTCCCTTCTGTACCAGGTCTTTCACTGCCGAAATTCCAATAAGGTCCCATTTGTCGATCCCGGGCTGATAGCACAGCATGCCGAGCCTCTGGGAGAACCACAATGGTGTGGCCCGCGAGAGGACTCCAGCCCACCCCAGCTGGGAATTAGCTAAGTGGCAGATCTCTAGTGTATGTTGAGTAGGACCGAAGAATCTCCCCTTCCCTTTCCTATCGGCAGTGTACAGAGCCCCCAGATATCCGGACCGGTCTGTTTGATATCGGTCAAGCACGTACGCTGGGTCATCAGGGGGGTGATACATCCAGTGGTTGACAGCTACCAGTTGCGCAGCCCAGTAGTAGCGCTGTAGGTCAGGGAGTGCAATGCCTCCATCGTACCAACCTTTCGTCAGTTTTTTCAGTGCAATCCTGGAGGTCTTTCCATCCCACAGCAGCGAACGAATCTCACCTTCAACTGCTCTAAAGTATGAATCCGGGACTCTATGCGGGCAGTTATGTAGTATATAAAGGAAACGAGGAAGGGCCAGCATCTTGTGCAGCCCTCCCCAACAGTGTTAAAGGCAGCGACCTCCAGCGACCTCCAGTGCTTCACGTCGGCTCACAGTCTAGCCAGAGGGGGAGCCAGGTTGGAACTATAAAAACAATCTGGGTCTGGTGTAACAAAAATTCCCAGATAGCGAAACCCCTCCGTCGCCACTCCTATATTCCAGTTCGACGGGAGTCGGGGGGCTGGGCCTCTCAACATATATAATGTGGATTTGTGCCAGGTAATAGCATATCCTTTATATTTACCGAAACTTGTGAATATGTTCAATACCGCTATGATCGATTTGTGCGGCGATGCTAGATATAACAGTATATCATCTGCGTATAAGGATATGCGGTCCTCCACTTCTTCTGCCCACCGCAGCCCTCGCACCATCACGTCCCTTCGCACCCAGGCCGCAAGAGGCTCCAGAATAAGAGAGAATATCAGCGGAGAGAGCGGGCATCCCTGCCTAGTACCCCTTCATAGCTCGAACTTCCGGGAGGCATATTTGTTGACCCTCACCTGTCCCAGCACTCCAGTATAGAGGAGCCTTACCCAGGCTACGAATTTAGGGCCCAGTCCCACCTTTTAAAGTACCACGAACATATACAGCCATTTGATAGAATCAAATGCCATTGAGCCATCAAGAGATAGCACTGCCACATCCTCCTCAATATATTGGAGGGGAGGGCACTCTGTGGCTGTTGAGATGGATTATCTTAGCTGCCAATATATAACTCAGGCCCATAATCCCCAGACATTTACTTCTATGATAAGAATATGAGGCTCTAATGACCTCTGCACACCCCCTTAGCAGCTTGACAGAGCAATCAGGCTTATCCCAGAGGCAATGTGTAAAGCGTTTGCACAACACACTCACAAAGCAGTAACACACTAAGCACACCACAAAGAAACTCCACACAAGGTTATATAAAAATATCCTTTGTATTATCGATACAAACACATTAGAACACAATCACATATATCACTGTGCCACTAGGCACTTGTCATGACTTAACAGAGATTACATAAACCATTTTGCCATTTGGGCAATTATCATAAAAAGTACAGTTAGGGCGACCAGTGACTACTGGTAGGATTGCACTTAGCACAACACGATATGCATAAACAACATCAGCAGCGATGAACTAGAGTAATTACTAGTAAATTGCACACAGTATAACAACACCTTCACTGTACAATCTTCTGAGCTACTGCTCGCCAACTTGATCCCTTCCTGGTAGGCTTCTCAGCCTTCCGCCTGCCTTCAACCAGCACTGAGGTAATCCCTGATCCCAACCGGGACCTCTGATGCACCTCCTTTGTTCAAAGGGAGGAGCGGGGTTCTTTGTTGAGGTTTACCCCTTTATGCCCCTAAAAGGAAGGGGCAACTGCCACCAACAAGGGAGAGGGGCCCTGCCACTACTCCTGACCAACGGGGCCAGCCTCGCCCCCCTTTCCCCATAGGCCCGCAATCTGCAAGTCTCTCTCTCTCAAACGGGAGGCAAAGGAATGGCCCAAAGCAGCTGCCTGCTACCCCGTGGTACCGCTGCCTCCTAGCAGTAAATGGGGGATGGTGCTTTCCCTCCAGCCTGCTCTTCCCCGGGATGCCAAGTGAGGCGGGGTCACTCACCCTCTAGCCTCAGGCACTGCCGGCTCCTTCTATGCGGTGAGACATGGAGCGAAGTCTCCGTTGGCTTCACCCTCCTCCGCATCACCATCCACAGTAGCGGGCCCCACCCTCCTATGACGTGGGCGCTACCTTAGCAACGTGGGAACCCCGGTCTTGGGTTTTCTCTTCCATGGAGGCACTGTGGCAGCAGAAGTCTATGCGGGTCCGGCATCATCGCGGTGCTGGTGCCGGGGTCGGGGCCCTGCCCCGTTCTGTGTTAGAGGGACTTTAGGAGGCTTCCCCACCCACAAGGAAAAACCAAGGTTGCAGCGCGTATCCTTCTGGCACTGAATGTGACGTGGCAAGCACCCTCCAGCGCTCCACTCGCACTGCTGATGAACACCACTCACAGGGTGGAAAGCACAATGCTCACCCAGCGCTGCTTCAATTTATTCAAGGCCAGACCCACAGCCCCGGTACATCCCACAAAGCTGGGCCCAGGCAGGCCAGCCCACCGGGGCTCTTTAACAGAGCAACAGTCCCTTCAGCTGCCCAATGAGCAGCAGGTTCCCTCCCATAAGTAGGGAGTCCCCAATGGTATATCCTCCTGGCGCACAGCAGTCTTCTTCTCCAGATCCAGTACACTCAGTTCAACAGACACGGGTCATAGCCCCAATATTTATAGTGACAATGTCTTTATTCTCCACTGGCACAGGGCTCTAAGCCCAGTCCAATTAAGTTCTGGGGGCACTTTAAAATATCTATGCAAGTGCACAACACTCTCCATTCTTAGTGTAAGCCTTGGCCCCAGATACACCACGCTGGGGCAGAGCCATCATTGTGGAAGGCAGGCACAGCCCTATTCAGGTACAGGTGCTACTCCTTTCACCACTCTAAATGCATACCAGGCCTATTCAGATGCAAGGAATATTTCCTCCCCTGCTCTAAATTCAGCCAAGATCTATTCAGCCTAAAGCTCAATCACCCAGGCAGGACAGGACACACCTCAACCCCCCCAGGAACTGGCTGGAGTGAATGCACATCCCCTCTCCCCTGTAAGTCAAAACCAGATGGTCAATACAAATCCAGGCATGCACAGGCACATAGCACACAGAAATGCACACTTCTAAAAGTGGCATTTCTAAAATAGTAATATTAAATCTGCTTTCACCCATAAGCAGGATTCATCACTACTATTCCAAACATACCAAACATGGCCGTGCTACCCATCTGATGTCAGGAATTACCACTGAAGCTCATATCAGGGAATCCCCAATTCATGTCTATGAGAAGGCAGTTTCACAGCGGTGAGAAACCAAATAGGCTGTCTGTCCCTACCAGGGCATGCCACACAGCTAAGGCACATGTCTTACCTTTTACCTACAGCTCACCCTGCCCAGAGGGCTAGCTAGGGCCTACCTTAGAAGTGACTAATATGTAGTAAAAGGGGAGTTGCAGACTTGGCAACCACTTTATGTGCCATGTCACAGCGGCAGTTAAACTGTGCGTGTAGGCCCTGCAGTGGCAGAGGCCTGAGGCATGTTTGAAAGGCTACTAAGGCTACTTTGCTGGGTGAGGCAAGCAGTGCTGCGAGCCCACCAGTAGCTGTTAATTTACTGGCCCTGGGTATATGGGATACCACTTTACAAGGGACTGATAGGTAAATTAAATATTTCAAACCGTTGTAGACCAATCTTACCTAGTTTACCATAAAGAGCACATGCACTTTAGCACTAACCAGCCGTGATAAAGTGCCAGAGTCATAAAATCACCAACAACAGGCCAATAAGAATGCAGGAGGAAGGAAAAAAGTTCTGGGATGACCCTGCAAATAGGGCTAAGTCCAACAGGAAGCTTACATCTTTGACTGGATACCTAAGGTACAAAACAAAGCAGACTTCAACTCAAGATTCTCAATTCAATATCTCATCAGGAAATTATTCAGAAATTATAATTCCATTTTTGATCAGTTTATGTTCATGAAGGTTCTTAAAAAATGACTGTTTTAGTTGACAAATCAGAGGTTTCTTCATCCAACTATTATTTTTTCTGGACATCAACCAGATAGTACCATTCAGGAGCTGCATGTGGGAACAGCTTTTCTTGCAGACACTGTATTCATATATTGTGCATAGGAAAAGCCTTTTTGAAATTTATTAACGGATGTGTTATCTAATGGCAAATTGTACTGTCTATCTTTGTCTCTCTGTTCTAAGCTTGTGGGATTGTTAATTGCTGGGTGTAGCTATTGTGTTATGTTGGGTCCAAAAAACTGTATTTAAGTAAGGTGTACAAGTTGTGCTCTTGAATTTAGTAGAATTTACTTTAAGTACATATGACATTTGTGTTTTGGCAATAGTTGCATTTATGACAGGATCAGGTTTGTTTTTAACCGGCTTTTGATAAAATATGATGTTTTTATTAAATTGTATAGTGGTATGATTCATATTAAGTAGACATATCCTAGTACATGGGCTTATGATTGTGTATCTGAATATAACAATTCAGTTTCCTAATACTATTAATTCCTATATTATATTGCACCACGGGAATTTTATTTCTACCAGTCTTGATGGTCCCACAAAAAGACGAATTGAAAAGTCAAGTCTTCAGCTTCTTGCGGAATTCAAGAAGTGAGGAAGTTGCGGATGTGAGTGAGGCTGAGCAAAGTTGTGTGGTGGGTTCCTGGAAATGAAGCTGGTGATTGAGGTATGAGGGTCCTGTGTTGTGTAGTGACTTGAATGCATGTGTGAGAAATTTGAACTGGAAGTACTTTTGGATGGGGAGCCGGTGGAGCTCTTTGAGGAGTGGTGTGTTGTGGGATCGATGCAGAAGGTCGAGGATGAGTCTGGCAGCAGCGTTTTGGATGGTTTAAAGTCTGTGAAGAAGACAGGTTGGGATGCTTGTATAGAGTGAGTAGATGTAGTCCAATCTGCTTGTGATTTGGGCCTGTGTAATGGTACGTCTGGTGTCCAGTATGAGCCGATTTTCGAATGTAACATGCAGAAGATGTGGTAGCATGAGGAAGCACAGATGTTGACCTGGGACTTCATGGTGAGGTTAGTGTCCATGATGAGGCCTAGGTACCTATTGTGGTGAGTTGGTGTGGGGTGGGGCAGGCCGCCAGGTGGAGTCCCAAGGTGACCTCTTATTCCTGATGAAGTTTGTATTGGTGGTGATTGTGCCATTTGAGAGGGAATAAAATGAGCTGGGCGTTTTTAGCATAGGAGCTGTTGATTCTGTTGAATCTGATGATGGTAGCCTGAGGAGTCATGTCCATGTTGAAAAGTGTTTGGCTGAGTGATGATTCCTGTAGGACTACGCAGATGAGGTCCTTGAGTTCTGATGTGAACTTCATGAGCCTGGCTGATTGTGTTCTTCCAGAGAGGAATGAAGCTATCCATTTGAGTGCTGACCCTGTATTCCAGCTGTGTGTAGTCTGGTGATGAGTGTGCAGAGGGAGACGGCGTCAAAAGTGTCATAGAAGTCAAGGAGGATCAATGTGGTGGTCTGTCCATGGCCGAGGATTGTGTGTATGTTGTCTGTGGCAGCAATGAGGGCTGTTTTGGAATCTTAATTGCAATTCGTCCAGGATTTGTTACATTCTACATTGTCTGACAGCTGTTCACTGTCTCCTTGATGACTTTTGCTGGCAAGGGAAGCAGCGAGAGTATTGAGCATTTATGGGTTGGCTGAGGGTTTTTTGAGAAGGGTGGTGACTTTGGGCCTGATTTAGACCTTGGCGGATGGGTTATTTTACATCCTATGGGATTTATATTTCAGTGGACAGGATATCTGTCACCATTGTGATGGAGTAAACCATCCACCAAGATCTAAATCAGGCCCTTTGGCTTGTTTGCAGCTATCTGGGAAATTGGCTGTCTTGTGGGAAAGGTTGATGATGGAAGTGAGTTTAGCGCTGAGTAGGGATGGCTGCAGTGATGTCCGGCAGCAATGTGTGGTTGAGCCAGGTTTCTGTGAGAAAGAGGAGATCCGGTGCTTTGGATGAAGCCCCAAATCTTAGTAGAGTGCTGACTGAGTGAGCATGTGTTGAGCAGCATGCATGAGAGTCCGTGTTGTTGTGGGGGGTGGGTTTGAGGTGCTGTGTGAGTGCAGGTCTTGAGTTCTGGCTTGGTAAGGGGTGTGGGGTGTGTATAGGGGGTAGGAACCGGTGTGTGGAGGTGGGTGAAGTGGCAGTGCGAGCAGGAGAAGGAGCACAACGTGGACTGAGGTGTAGCTCAGCAGCAACATGTGTGGTGACATCCAGGGTAGAGCAGGTGGAATTTGTCGGTGGTGTAGCTGGTACTGGGCATGATCCAGGTGTGGACAGGTGCGGAGGGGCTTGCCTTTAGCGCAGCATGCCTAATGCGTGCATCTGCTGCGTGGCAGCACTGCAGCCACCCTTAAAATGGGCCATAGAGAGTGGGAGGAGCGCTGGGTGGTGGGAGGGCTCAGCAATAGTGGAAACGTCTGGAGGGAGCTGGAAGGTGGAAGAACATGATCGGTGGAGCAAGTCGGAATAAAACTGACAGAAGAGAACAAGATGCAAAAAGGAGCAGAAAGAGGAGCAAAAGATGCAAAAAGGGGCAGTTGAGAGTACCAAAGGATGCAAATAGGAGTTGTTAAACAGAGATGAGTGCATGTAAAACACATGGTATAATAAAGAAATAGTAGTTACAGAGTCGGGGCAGAACGAGCAGCTAACTGGGAAAATGGTAGGAGACAGACACTAACACAAGTCAGATGGGTAAGACAAGGTCAAGGTCACACTGAAGCAAAAGAGAGATGTCAGGGCACCTACTCAATGGGGTGTTGCAGGGATTCTGCACATACACAGAACTATGCGCTGGAAAACAGGACCTCAGTGTATAGGGGTGTATCAACCTACCACATTAGTACCCAAAATCCCAAACCGACTAGCTATAGTGTCTCATTCATTCTTTTCCAAATATCACAAAGCTAAAAATTATTAGATAGCCCAGAACACAACACTCTCGACTCTCTCAGGAATCGCCGGAACAAGACATACTCTTTCGCTCACTCACTCGTACTTGTCCACAATAAGAATTGGCAGAGTCACTGAAAATAGTTCAAAATGTTTATTTTAACTATCGTACTCTACAAATCACAAGAAAGAACATAATTATGGGTCTGTTTATATAAACCATGCCACCAGTGACGTTGCTGTAAAATAGAGACTGTCACCGACACACCGGCATGTGCTGACGCCATGCCTTGGTGTGCGGCTTTGATCAAAGCAGGCCTGTGGTCCAAATTGGGAATCATCCGATCCCTGACTGAAGGAATCAAAGCATAAGCATAAGGAACTTGTTCCGGAGTTATATGATAAGAGAATTTCGAAGGGAAACCCTGAGGATGAGCAGATCCCTCCTTTGTTGCAGCTACTGCTGCCAGAATCTCATTATCTATTTTAGTCATGGACCATGTGACTGCTGCTACGGAACTAGTGGCTACTGCAGACTAGGCCGGTTCATTAGCCAAAGAATTACCATGAAGCATGTGCTCCCACACGCTGATGGCCAAGAATATGTATGACATGTATTGTATAATTATTTTATTTTTTTGTACAATTTGATATATATAGTTTTTATATTTTTATTTATATAATTGTTGTATGTGTATGTATTTATTTATAATTTATAAAAATGTTTTTAACAATTTATAAGTTATTATAATAATTAATTGTAAATATTATTAAGTATATATATTATATTTTATATGTATATGTTTAATTTTCTTTTACATGATATGTATTACTTATAATTTTAAACATATTTATAACTATGCTTATTTTAATTATATGTATTATTTATTTAATTTTACATTATTTTTAAATATTTTTTAAAAAACGATATTTTTAACAACAATATTTTTGACAACGATATTTTTGTACTTACCATAATGTAGATAGGACTTGAATATTTTTGACATCGATATTCCGCCTCCGATAATTTTGACGTCGATATATTTGACGTCGATATTCTGTCAGGCATTCCTTCCCAGCATCTCTTTAAAGGTATCTTGAGTTGACATTCCTATGTGAATCAAGGTCACAACTGTCCTCTTGCCAGTATTTAACTGTTGGCATGTCATTCCTCTCTGTTAGACCTGTAAGTCTTAGGGTGATCTTCTTCCAAACATCTGGCCTGCTTCCCTCCTCTTTTTGCTGATTCTTTTTGTTGGCCTTAGGACTCCGAGCACTTTACCACTGCTGCCCAGTACTAAAGTGCATGTGCTTCTTACCTAAACATGGTAATATTGGTTTAGCCACAATTGCAATATTTAATTTATCTGTAAGTCCCTAGAATAGTGCACTGCCTGTGCCCAGGGCATGTAAGTTAAATGCTACTAGAGGGCCTGCAGCATTGTTTCTGCCACCCATACTAAGTAGCCCTATAAACATGTCTCAGGTCTACCACTGCAGAGCCTGTATGTACAGTTTTACTGACATGTCAACTTGGCATTTTAAACCCCTTGCCAAGCCTTAAACTCCCCTTTTACTACACATCTCTAAGGTAGGCAGTAGGTAGCCCATAGGGTAGTGTATGGTGTAAATAAAATATTCAACATGTACTTTTATGTTTTGCATAACCTGGTGGTTAAAATACACCTAAATCTGTTTTACACTACTGTGAGGCCCACTCCTCTCATAGATTGACAATGAGAATTCCTTAATCCATTTTTAAACTATATTTCCTTATTAAGAAGGAGTAGCCCTGTCAAGTTTCATATCATTGGAATGGATAGCCCATTACTGGCAGGATAGGAGGGGGGAGCTGTTCCCAGCCTCAATTACACCTGAACAGGCTGTGTCCTGTCTCCACACAAAGGCTTAATGTCCCTACATTGTCACTTCAGCCCGCCTAGACCCATGTCCGGGGAGGGGAGGTGCGGAAATCCGTGCACCTAAAAGACACTGTCTAGAAGCTTCTCCCACCTTCCAGAACCAGGACACCAGGGTATAAAAGAAGAACTTCAGACACCACCACTTCAGCGCACTTTTGGCCCTGTGGATACTCTTCCAGCTAAAAGGACTATACTTCTGAAAGGACTGCCACTCTGCTTAAATGCTACTCTGAAGGAGCTGCTGCCTTACTGTGCTGACCTTCTGTCCTCTTCCCTGGAGAGGAAGAACTGGACATGAAACCCATCTTGAACCCAGGACTCCGAGTGACTCAAAGGGCTAATTTGGTGGTCTCCTGATCTAAGCCTCGGGGACATAACAGGCTTCCCAACAGCTCCTGGACCCATCTTCAGTGAGTTACTGACCCAAAAAGGGGCCTCGCAGGACCCTCACACTTGATATGGCTCTTGAGCTCTTACTTTCAAGCTTTTGGACTCTTCATGAACTGCTCCACTCACACCAAAAATTAGCGCGAGCCGCCACCATGCCATCTCATCTCACAGCAGCATCGACCACTTGTGCTAGACCGCCAGTGTGAATCACCTGCCCGTCCATCTGTGATGCCGGGTCTGCTCCTCGCGTCACGCCGACCAATGGCCGCAATGCTCTCCTTGCTCTTCGCTACTCCCTCCAATGCGAATGAGACTCTTGAAGTAAAAACTTCAGAGGGACTACTCTGGGACTGCATCCGACCCACAATCCATTGCGATCAACCTGAACTTTTGACTTTGACCTGGTCCAGTGCAAAGAGATAACAATGGTTAGCGCCTCATGCTTTTAGGTGCTACATTGCAGTTTAATAGTTGAAAATTCATAACTTCGGTTCGACTATTTCAATTTTAGTAATTTGGATCTCATTTTATTTATTCATTTCTGCTCTACTCTTCTAACCTGGTGTGGGAAACTTTAAACTGTCACAGTGGAAACACATTTAGAAATGTAAAAGAAACATACATCTGTTAGTAATCCAAACAAATTTTACGACAACACCTGTTGCTTGCATGTATGCACATCATTTAATATCCATTTTCTCAGTCCAAACGAGGATCAGTACTTAAACACAGCACAAAAAGCATCACAGTATCAACATTTTCAAAAGTATCTTGGTGTAAGGTACGTGATAAGTGCAGGATTTTTGGGATTAGTGCAGGGCGTAGTGAGGGAGGGAGGTTGTGAAGGATTTAAGAACATCCACAATTCAATTGAAGAACCTGACCTGCCAAATAAATGGCCACAAAACTTAAATTAGATAACACAGATTTAAGACAGCAGTTTTACATTCACTGACAATCTCCTGTGTTGATTGAAGAAATGAAAAAGTCGACGTTTCGACCCCTGTTAGAGCCAGCAAATTGGTTTGCTTGGGGTTGGGGTCTTCATCAGGACCGGGGGAAGGGCTTACACCAGCAACAGCAGGAATAATCACGCTGGAAAGATTGGGAAGGGGCCAGTCAGTGCTCCCAAGGTGTAGTATTCCAATGTTCGAAAAACGAGACAAGGGAAGGCTTTGGGTTAGCTGTCAGTTTCCACGGCGCGGCCCTCGAGCCCTTAACACTATTGGATGAGTGTTTATGCTGATACATTCAGCCTTCCCTTGTCTCGTTTTTCGAACATTGGAATACTACACCTTGGGAGCACTGACTGGCCCCTTCCCAATCTTTCCAGCGTGATTATTCCTGCTGTTGCTGGTGTAAGCCCTTCCCCCGGTCCTGATGAAGACCCCAACCCCAAGCAAACCAATTTGCTGGCTCTAACAGGGGTCGAAACGTCGACTTTTTCATTTCTTCAATCAACACAGGAGATTGTCAGTGAATGTAAAACTGCTGTCTTAAATCTGTGTTATCTAATTTAAGTTTTGTGGCCATTTATTTGGCAGGTCAGGTTCTTCAATTGAATTGTGGATGTTCTTAAATCCTTCACAACCTCCCTCCCTCACTACGCCCTGCACTAATCCCAAAAATCCTGCACTTATCACGTACCTTACACCAAGATACTTTTGAAAATGTTGATACTGTGATGCTTTTTGTGCTGTGTTTAAGTACTGATCCTCGTTTGGACTGAGAAAATGGATATTAAATGATGTGCATACATGCAAGCAACAGGTGTTGTCGTAAAATTTGTTTGGATTACTAACAGATGTATGTTTCTTTTACATTTCTAAATGTGTTTCCACTGTGACAGTTTTTTGTGTACCTAGTTATACCCGAGTCCAGTGGTCTACCGGGTTACCCCATTAATATATAACTCTTGTGGGAAACTTTAAGTCTGGTGTTTTCACTGTTTTACTGTTTGTAATGTTGCAGAAATACTTTACCCATTGTCTCTGTGCCAATCTACATGTGTGTTTACCACAGGTATATTTGCGGTTTGCTTGTGCCTTACCCTGACTTGATTCTGATTGCTGCTTGACCAGGGCTCTGATCCCAGGTAACCAGTAACCACATTTCTATCACTCCTTTAACCTTTAATAGAGAGTCTTTCAACTCGACATTTTCAGGAACACTGATTCTTGGTGCCTTCCTGCTGTTTCTGTTTCTAGTAGGACTTAAAATATGAGGATGTACCCTGGAACTTAAAATTCTGATCCTGGACCTGCTGTCTTCTTGAAGGTTTTTGAAAAGTGGATATAGACTTTGAACAACTTGAACCTCTTCATGACTTACTTTGAAAAGATAAAGAATGATTTCTCGCTTTAAAAATCCGGAAGAGCATATCCTCAAGCTCAGTGCCAAATAATCTGAATGCTTTGAATGGCATATTTTGCCCTGTCAACCTTTGAGCTTCATCATTGTTCCACTCTTTGAGGTGCAGAATCCTTCTGGCAGCTATTGAAGAACCTCCATCAAGTGCTGCTGATCTGACCACTATGAATGGAATGTCCGATAGTAATTATCCGCCGGTCCAGGTCTTCCAAATAAATGGAAGCAATCCGACTCATCTTGAATTGCTGTGATAGGATTCTTAAAATCAGACATGAGAGATAGGGCAGTATAAGCCTCATACATTTCTGCTCTCTTGGCCACATGAGAACCCCAAAAAACCTTCTTCTTTACAGACTCCATCAAGAAAGAACAGCACACCAGACTCAACCCCACGGAATCTATGTGAACATTGTCCAGCAACATATTGTCTTTCAAGAGGATAACGGTTGTTCATGAAACTTGGTAACATCACCCTATCAATATCCTTCTACTCCTGTTTCTCCACATACCTGGAAACCCCACTTTAGATGGCTTTTGGATTTGTCTTAATGTAGATTCATCTAAGGTTCCTATTTTTCCACAGGTGGAAAGTTCATATTTTCTCTGATTTGGGTCAACAAGTCTGTAAGCAATGTAATTGCCCTTTAAGTCAGCGGATATATGGGCGTTGGTACAGCTGTCAGAACCCCCAGAATCAGAGGTAGCCACTGCTTTCTTCTTGAGGCTGAAAGCAGCAACAACTTTATATACAGCAAGGGTCAGCAAAATTATGAATCAAATTCTCTCCTCCTCCCTCCCATGTCTTTGATGTTTAGGGGAAGGAGAACGGTGAGGAGACTGAGATGAAGAAGAAAGTGAAGGAGAAACATACCTCATTTCAGCAGAATGCTCGTCCATTACTGTACACTCTGCCAATGATCAGAACCAGCAACATCCAAACTAATGTCTCCCAGATGTAATCGTCAACAACAAAGAGCACTAACCTGTGATTTATAGGAATAGAAAAGGGTTGCTGTCCCCACACGTCCAAAATAAAAGGACAAGTATGGGCCAGCAAGACCTTTTATTTGTGCAAGTACACTAGAACTCCCTTCACCGATTTCCAAGGGTGCCATAAGAAAGTCTCCAGCTGGTAATATCCCCGGGCCGCAAATAGGTGTGGAAATACACCACAAGCAGGAAGAAGGAAGGGCCAGGATACCTTCTTACCAATGAAACTTTCACGCTGGAGGACAGCAACTCCCAGAACGAGCACCAAATTCTCCCGAGTATAATAGGGACTCCTGTGTCCTCGCTTCAGTCACAGAAAAAGAAAAAAAAAGGAGGAGCCTGTAGTGCCATCCCCATTTATGGGTTGCCCCTGCAGTGTCCTTTCCCGTGTTTCCTGCCTCCCAGCTAGCATGCTAAGAACCTCTTACTTTCTTCATGGGTTGACATCACTATATTAACAATGAAGGACAGGGGGTTAAAACTAGGCCTGGGCGGTAAATTCCGTTCCGCTCGTGGAATTTGCGGAATTTGGGTAATTTCGCATTCCGCAGAGAACGCGGAAATGCCATAATTCTGCAATCCGTGGCTTCGCAGAATTTTTTGCTTGTTCACGCTTTCAAAATGCGTGTTTGCGAGATATTTCCCCCCCAAGCATGCAAACAGGGTTTGCGAACAGGAAAAAAGCATCGCGAACGGGCGGAACAAGAAATTCCGCATGTTCGCGGAACTCTGCGTGCTCGTGGAGATTTTATACCATTTCATGGAGCTTTGCGTAGCGCGACTACGCAAATTCTGCCCACCCATAGATAAAGCAAGTGTACACTGAGGTTACACTCAGAAATGGCGAATTAACAGGGAATTGGGAATACCACACCTCATTTCTCAATTTTATCCAGCATTTCACTTGAAAAGTTTGGTTGCTTTCAATAGCTTCATTATCTGGATAGACACAATCAATATACTGTGACACCTCGAATTCCGACGGGGCTGGTAGCTTTTGTTTCCGGTCCCATCTGAATTACAGGGGCACTTGGAACGCGGCATTTAATGTGGAAAAATTAGGAAATATGATATATATATATTTTGAAAACATCTCTTTATTACATAACGCTCAGTACATCATAACATGACTTGAAGAATATTATACATGTATAGATTGCCACACCTGCTATTACATTTGACAGTCAAATTAGTATAACGTTCTTTATCCTATTTTCATATCATTCTATATTCTCACTACCCCCACCCCATATCCCCCAATTTGCTTTCAGTCCTCGATATTTCTGCCATGGGCCCCATATTTTGTCCCATTTCTTAGAATATGATCAAATTTAATATAATGCATGTTACAAGGAAAGGCTTTTCATATACAAGTATTTTCCATTGGATTAAATAAAAAAAGTTATTTAAATATATTTGACCCTTCCAAAATCAGAGACTTGGAAAATGACCTTGATTGGTGTCACCAAGCAGAAAAAAGTAATTGATCAAAGTAGAGGGTGCCCAAAGAAGTGGAAAAATATATGGTCAACATGGGAGAAGTACAGAAGTTAATTTAAACAGAATATGAAACAGATAGGCACAACGCCAAGATTATAATGATATCAAGCACTATGTTATGCGATGAGTGACCCTCTTATGTACCTCGATGTCTGAAACCAACCTTTCTCTGTATCATCATCATGAAGGTGTATCTGTGAATGTTTGATAAAAACAGTGAAGCATCACTTCTCATAGCGCCCTCCTTGCAACACCATGGCAGCTAAAACCTTGAAAGAGAGGTCAGTCTCCTGGGCCCAGAGGCCTCGCTGGGCCAGCATCTGTGACCCGGAGTGGGAGTCAGAAGAGCTGTGGAGGTGTGGAGTTGCTGGGCTGTGGTAGTAGACATTGAGGCATCGGCGATCACCCCTACCTGGTGGTGAAGTCAGGCAGGTCGCATGGAGACACGTTGCTGACCTGTGTGAGAAGACTGCCTGGTGCACCTTGGAGCTGTGAACGGTAGAGGCACTCCTGCGCACCAATGTAGGGAGGTCTGCATCGCATACCAGGCACCACCATTACATTGGGGTGCACGGAGAAGATTACCAATGGTGGGCTGCACCCCTCTGCATCACAGGCCGGAGGATGTTGCGCTTGCCGGACGCTGTGCCCCTGAGCTGGACCAAACTTGTGTGGCTGGAGAGCTGCAACTTCACGCCTTAGGCGGCCTTGTTGCATCATCTGCCTCAGGAGGCTCCCCAGCAGACTTGGCAGTGACTGCTGTACCCAGGCTTGTTAAATCCCACCTGGCTGAGGCTCCTGCTGGCTGAGTCACAGATTCAGAGAGAGTGTGGTGGATTGAGCCCTGGTGTCGATGTCCAGGTGAGGAGAAGGTGGGATGGGGGGCGGAGGAGGCTCGGAGGTAGTGTCGGGCCTAGGCCTAGCACCTGTGGGTGATGCACACCGTGCCCTGAGCAATCCCTGTGCTGCAGCTGGCCCTTCATCACCGAGGGCAACGCACACGACTGGGGGAGGACTCCACTAACTGGCTCAAGTCGCTCAGATTGGTCATTGGTGGCAGTAGGTGTCAGGGTCATTGGGAATGCAGCTTGATCCGCCATTACTCGCTGGGGAACTAGGGAACACGGTATCTGGTTGCCACTGTTAGATCAGAAGAGGCAGCTGGGTGGTGCTGCCTTTCCTTGTCCACTGTTAGCTTGCTTTTGGGTGTATGGGGGACTAACTCTTAGTGGACTTCCTCTTCCCACAGCGCTTCACCTTCTGATTGCTGCTGCTGCTGCTGTTCCCATCTGCTGCTGCAAGTTCCTCTGGTTCCTCTGGTGTTTTAGTCCCTCTTCCACCCGCAGGCTCCTGCCTGTGGCTCATCCCTGGTGGTCCAGTGGTAGAGTGTCACTGCTCTGCAACTTGACTGCCCTCCTGTCCCTCTTTTCTGCTATTCCTGTTCATCTTTCTGCTCTTCTCCGTTGCTTTTCTACCTTTGTCTTTGCTTTGTTCGGCTTAGTTTTTCCTGTGCTTTTTGCAGTTCTTTTTTCCCTATCCTCTCTTTCATTGCTGCTGCAATCCCGCGTCCCCACCCCCTCCTGTGTCCTTTGCTGTGTTTGATGCCTCCCAGCTGTCCAGCACCCTTCAGCACTACATATTTGCATGGCCGCTGTGCAGATATGCGCAGCAGGCATGCTACTGGTGCCCTAAGGCAAGCCCGTCTGCGTCTGTCTGCCCCTGTACCAGACCCAGCACCAGGGACCCTTCCTCTCGGACACTCCACCGCTACGAGCTAGCAGCCTCCTCGTCCTCATCCCTGGATGCCACGGCGTCTGCCATCTAGCATCACCGAAGAATACCCTTGAACCCGCACCCTGGCACCTGCTGAAACTGCAAACGCACCTCCTGCCACATCAGCACATCAGCCCCTCTTGCTGCCCAGCCAACCAACAATGCACCTGACCGGCTCAACTGCATCCTCCCCAACGTGCGGTCCCTCCACAAATACGCCACAGAAATCTGGGGCCTCCTTGATGCCACCTCTTCAGACATCGCCTTCTTCACGGAAACCTGGACCAACCTCTGCTCCGGGCCAGATATCGCCATCGCCATCCCCGATGGCTAGAAAATCACCCACAAGGACCACCCTGACCATCCAGGAGGTGGCATTGCTATCGTCTACAAAAGCAAGCTCTGTCTGAGCACCCACTTTAATGACCCAACGGTGATCAAGGAACACCTCCATTTCCAGATCCAGACCAACCCTAACAACACCCTCAGGGGCACCCCCGTCTACAGGCCCCCGGGCCATGAACCCCCATTCATGGATGCCATTGTAGACCTCATTGCACAGACTGCATCCAACATCGTACTCAAGCAGCTAGTCACCGCACCAACCCACATAGCCAGACACACGCTTGAGCCCATCTTCTCTGCCAGCAGAAACTCAAACTACAGCCACACCACAGAACTCTCCTGGACCGGCCATCATTGTATACATCACGCCTTCAACACTCCCACTGTACACCACTGCCATCAACGCCCACCCCCGTTGCAGCTGGATCAAGGCCTCCGAAGAAATTCTCGTCAACCCCCTCAGCACTAGGCCTGGGCGAAAATGTTGTTCTGTTCGCGGAAATTGCGATAATTTGACATTTTCGCGTTCCGCGAAGAGCGCGAAAATGTCAAAAATTCCGGTTTCCGCAGCTTGGCGATAATTTGTTTCTTGCTCGCGCTGTAAAATAATACATTCTCGCGGGCGGGCGATCGCCTTACCTGAATCCCTGCGTTCGCCGACAAGTTTTCTTGATCCGGTCGCGTTCTCCATGAGATGTTGTATTGTTTTTAGCCATTTGCGCTGTCTCGCGACAGTTCGCGCCCGCAGTGACGTCATGCGTCGCGCGATCACGTCTTTCTTCTCGCGATCATGCACCGCGAGACAACTAAAAACAAGATGGCCGCGCCCGCAAGCAACCACATGGGTAAGTTGGCGACCCGCAACCATGCAGAAAATCTCGCGAACATGCCGGATAAAAACTTCTGCATCTTCGCTATATTTCCGCTTGTTTGCGATAATTTTAAACATTGTCGCGATAATTTGCGAAAGTTAATTTCGCAAATTCCGCCCACCCCTACTCAGCACCACCACTCCACCAACACTTACAGATGCCAACATTGCAGCGCACAACCTCCACAGATGGATCTCCAAACACACCGACACCCTGGCACCCCTCAAGAAAAGACCAGGCAAGCAACACTCCAAGAAGGCCAACTGGTTCACTCCCACTCTCCACTAATCCAGACGCACCTGTAGATGTCTCGAGTAGAGATGGAGCCACACATCAATCAACTCCCCAACACAGTTACCCTTGAACCATGGCGCAAGCGTGCCTGCATTGGCACATGGCAGCCATTTTGTGCCATCATAGGGAAGAAAAAACAGGGGTGCGTCATTTTCTTGATGTACTTGCAGTGCAAATCTTGCACCACGTTGTGTCTTATTTAGAAATTGATGCATCTAGGAATATGCATGACCTTGTGAAGCCCTGTGCCACATTATACCTGCATCAGGTATGATGTATGCAGGGTGGGCGTTCCTACGCAACAAAGCCTTGTAGGATTGGCACAGTGAAGTCTCTCAGATTTCACTGCGACAATTCTAGGACTCCACTGGGTCAAAACCTTATGCCTGCCTTATGGCAGGTGTAAGGGTGATGCAATGCCATAGGATAGGCTAGCCCAATGCATTGCTGGAGTTGCGTCATGCTTGCAACACAACTGTAGCAAGGCATGACTTTAGCGCTGCCAGATATGTCAGGATTCCAGAAGTATTTGTCATTGATTGCGACATGGAGCACCACACATTAAATATAGCGCATCCATGGTGTCGCAAGAAGGGTGCAGTGAAAATTGTCTTAACAGTTATGTCGCAGCGATGCAGCACTTTTCATGAACCGGGCCATGGAATGCACCCTATCTTATTGATAGGGCGCATCCCTGTCCTTTTATTTTGGTGCAGGGCAGTACAGCAATGTTCCTTGCAGCGCTGTCCAGCACCCAAACATCAAATATGTGGACTCAAGTGTTTGCACCAATTTTAAGACCAACTATTTTTTGGTCTTAAAAAACTGCCTCTAACTGGACTTAGCGGCAGTTTTGGGGGGTTATCGCCGTATGAGAATTTCATTGTAAATAGCGCAAAGTGCGGTTAATGGTAGTTTTTGCACTGGAAAGCCCACCTTGCATCTTATTTTTCTTAAGTCCCACTAACAGAAGTGGCGATCTAAAAAATTCATGTTAAGGCCAGAAAAGTGCAACTAACTGCCGTTAGCAGCACTTTGTAAAGCAATTAAAAAAAAAGGTACCATAACGTCAAAAACATTCTTGTACAAATGCCCCTGTGAGTGCTCCTGGTTGGGGTCACAACTCAATAATAGTTATAGACAGATGCTTCTGACATTCTGTGTTTTTTATTTGTAATGTCAATCAGTTGTGAAGTAATTTCCTTTGTTAAGTCACTTTGTAAAGAAAATAGCTTTGCTAACTTAAAAGGGCCACTTCCTGTGTGTAAATGTACAGCAAAAATCAGAATACCCAGCTTGGGCGGAAACGGAAACTGCTAATTAACATCATTCTTCCAGACTTTCTCGTAACTTTCTGGGTCGCATGCCTTGTCCATTTGGGGAGACATAGTTAGCCTTCTTCATCAGTGCTACGGGAGACAGTGGGTCTGATGACATCCATACTTTATAGGTTTCACTTTCTCGCCAACAGAACCAGAAAGAATGTAAACTTCACCGGGGCCTTATTACCCATGATGCTAAAGAACCACAACCATAAAGCACTAAGGTGAGGCTTACCTTAATTTGGCGGCCAGTTATCCCTGTTAAGATCCTACTCACTTCACTTGAGAAAAGTGACAGTGCAGGACAGTCTAAAAATGTCTATGTAGTTCCTCCACGTGGCTTCACAGTTTGGGGATCCAGGCGCCTTATGTACTGCTTTTGCCAACTTGCACGTTAATTGGCAGCAGAATCCGATGTGTTCAAATATTACCCCTAGGCTGCACTTGCTGAGTCATCAAGTGGTTGGCAGCAACCTCACTAAGGGGGTTATTGCGAGTCTGGCGGTCCACGAACCACCAGACTTGTTGGGGCGCAGCAGTGGCAGTCTTCCAACCGCCCAATCATGACCATGGCAGTCAGACCACTCTGGGACCACTGCGAGCGCTCCCTGGTGGTGGCACAGCAGTATTGAGGCTGCAATATGCAAGCACATTACGAATTTCCTTCACCACCATGGTGTCGGTGAGGAAACAAAGGGGGCCCTAGAGGGCCCACTGGTGCCTTACACCAAGTCTGGGTACACGGGGGGAGGGCATAATATGTGCCACCCTGTGTGCATGCACACCAGTACCTGCACAACATGGACTGCAGCAGACTACGCCGTGCAGGTTCTGCCTTTGATGTTCCCATTGCTGTGCCTACTTCATGGCCACCACCCTGGGAATGGCAAAGAACATCAGAAAAGATAGAATTCATAATCTGGCAGACGGTTCAAACATGGGTTTGGTGGTGCGGGAGGGGGGCGGTCCCGCTCCAGCACTGCCAAACTCCTAATAAGGCCCTAAGCCAGTTTCCTCTGCAGTGTAAACCAAGCAATGAGAAACTGATGGTGTGATGAGGACCAGAAAAGGGAAAGCTGCAAGATGTATCTGAAATGTGCATCCTGTTGTACACACAGCAAGTGCAGCAGGTACCTTTAATCACTCAGACATAGTGGCTAGATCGATTCAATCTGAACTGAAATCACTATTTTAACAATTCAACCCAAGCCTGTAGTGTTTTTTTTGTGATGCATTCATTGCTCTTCTAAGAAACGTATATGGGTGTTTTGTTAATGATGGGGTTGCAAGTAGAAGATGCTTAAACATGTTTTGCACTTCATTGTGCAGCACTATGTTGAAATAGGAGCAGTCTTTTTGGAAAGCCTCTCATTGCTTCCTTGAATTGTAGCAATAGTATTGTGAGACTGGACAGTGCTAGTGTTGTGATGCACAGTTTACTTTGATGCGGATACTGTGCTGCTGCCCCCTGAGCAGCACTCTTAGAAGAATGTGGAGCTGCACGCAACCCCCGTCACGTCACATTCTTGGGCGTTCCTTTAAAGCAAAAGATAACGTCACAGGAGTTTGAGAAAAATGAGGCAGAGTACCAATATAGAAATTGAATCCAAATGATGCTGCCATTGTTAAATGGGGTTTGAAAATATGAGAGGGCCCAGTTAGTGCTTAATTTGTTCCCTTGGCTTCTGATGGTGGGCGCTGGCACTCATTTTCCACCAACACATGGGGTCAGATGCAGTAAGAACCGATCGCAGAGTATTGGTTGCAATTTGTGACCACTACGTCTGTGACCATTGTGGTAATTTGGGAAGTGGCCTTTGTACTAATTGGTTAGTTCACATATTACTGAATCCGAGTGGGTCAAAATTTGACCTACCTTATGAATAATTAGTGACATAGGTCCCAAATTGCAACCCACTAGGATCTGCAGCCATCACAGGAATGTTGGCCTGGTGAGATCAGCAGATCATGTATGTTATTGCTTTTAAATAATTTAGTTTTTTTAGCCCGTCTTCTTTCAAGAAAACAGGATGCGTTTAAACTAAATGAAAAATGTAATTCCTTTTTTAGGAGTAGGCCATGGTCCATAGGATGACTGCCTACTCTTAAAAATGTTTTTGACAGCATTCATAAAGGGGAAGGGGTCCTTTTTGCAAATGGCTTACCACCTTCTTTGAGGAGGTGATAAAAGATGAATGAATTTGCTACAAAAGTTGGTTGAAGAAAATAAATACATAGTTTCCGTATGTGGAAGGGACACCCTAAAAGTGCCCCTTCCAAACACCAAATCGGTATTGATCGCAAACCCAAATTACGATTTGATAAATTGTTACGGAGTCACAGTTTGCGATTTGTACATGAGAAAATGTAATTTGGCGACTACAAACAATGCGTTTCTGTGATTCGCACAGTTTGCGACTACATAAATGCCTCGTAAATCTGGCCCTTATTATTCATCATCTGACCCAGAGCAAGTGAGAGAAAGGAAGAAAAGATAGAGCAAATGAGGAAGAGAAAGATAGGAAAATAGAGACAAATGACAAAAACCAGGGATGAAAAGAATCTGCACCAGCCAAATAAAGAAAACAAAACTGAGGGTGTTGAAGTTGACAAAAGGTGAAATGAAGCAGGCAGCCTCGGCATTTGGAGACATAGGTTGTGGCTTCTAAGGGTGAATGTAAGCCACGTCACTTTCTTTTTTGTGACAACTTAATCGCCGGGGTCAATACAGTTCCAGTGAGAGTTTACAAGCTTGCTTCGGTGTCCCTGAAGTACTCCCCAGTGACTGCTGAACGTGGAAAGCCTGTTTTAACAGCTGTATTGAACTTGTCTCTTTTCAGTTTGTCTGTGTGGAGGGCATGGTAACCGCGATGGTCGACATGTACCCCAATACCTTTCAGAAGAAGAATCGCAGGGAGCTGCTCATCCTGTTCATCTGCATCTTCTCGTACCTGATTGGCCTCGTCATGCTCACTGAGGTAACATGCTGAAGGCGCGTGCAGGGGCGTTCTAGTCTTTATTCTCCACAATTGTGTGTATCACAGAGCATGCCAGAGGGCTAATTACTAGTAGAACAGCACCAATCATTCCTTGCAAGGGGAGCAGTAAATCTGAACACAATAATACCTTAAATTTCCAAAAGATGGCAAATAAAATGCCGAAATAAGGCTGGTAATAGTGTTTTTAAGTTCATTCTCCTGAAAAGACTACAGTACAAGTTTCACATGCAGCATTTCAAATGTTCCCTTTAAGGAATACATTTTTTTATAGATGCCCATCTCCTTAAAAACAGAACTTCCAAACCCACCAATGCCATTGCACTTCAGTTTTCCTGAGCGCTTTCATTGGTGAGGTCAAAAATTAAGTAATACCAGGACTTTAGGCCTCAGACTACATTTAGAGGGTGACATTAAATATGGCTTTATTGCTTAGTAATAATCCGTAGCCAGAATACAATACTTTTTTACCGCACTTCCAATTTAGCGATATCAGTGCTGACTACACTGGAATTAGCATTAAAGTTAACAAGAGCAGTGCACCCCAAACATTCTAGAACCTCAGCCCAATATTTAGAATAACAACGTTTTTCAACCAACCTAGCTTTAATGGGCAGTAGGCAGCGGTGATTTTTTAATGCCACAGTAGACATGCTTTCAAGCTGCTGAAGGTTTCCAAATTAACATAATCTTCACAATTATTTTGCATTCCTCTCCAACAGCAGTTGTTTTTATATGTCACATGTCACAACCATCACCTTGCCTTCCATAAGTCTTTATCTGACTATGACAAAGATATTAAACTGCCCATAAAAGTGGCAGATGGTAGACTGCACTGGAGCTAGAACACTTTTCAGGCTGTGATGGTGGCCTGTGGCATATGTTCACGAAAATCTCAAGACTTTTGACAATGATTGGTGTAGATAAGAGTGATTACATTACATTAGGTCAGGTTCATTTTATTAAAGGGCGGGAGATGAATTATATTCACAGAGCCAACACCTGAACTCGAACCTGGTTTCCCGGATCCAAAGTCAGCAGTTTTGGCCTTTAGGCCATATCCATATTTCTGAATTCATGTGTGAAACTGGGATGATCGTATATGGCCACTTGCAGTGAGCACATGCTCTGTTGAAATGGCCTTGTCAAGTAAAAAATACAGCATAATAAATACTAAACATTTCACCCAGAGTCTTGCTTAGAAATACATGCAAGTGTGTGTTTTAAAACTGGACTTATGCACGTTGTTTAGCACCTTTTCACCAGACTCATCCTCAACCTCCCCAGAAGGACCTACGTCACACCCCACCTCAAGAAACTACACTGGATCCCGATTCAGAAGAGATACCAGTTCAAGATGCTGACCCATGCGTACAAGGCACCGCACAATGAAGGACATACATAAAAATAGGCCTGACTTTCTACCAACCGACCAGACACCTTCTATCCACTTCTTTTTTTACATTTCTTATTTTTACAGAGCGGAGATAGATAAATACAGTAAGCTTCTTTAAAGCATTACATAAAAAAAATCTTATGCAGGTAAAAAAAACTTGTACAAATAACTCCTGTCTGATCTTTTCAAACCTTTTATCATCTTCTACGATATGTGCAAATTAGTGATTTAAAGTGCAACAGTTTGTACTTGATTCTCCAGCCATATTTCACATGTCCAATCGCATTCCGAATATGTTACAGTACTTTAAGAGAATGTGCCTTCGTGTGTTAAACTTCAATCTAAAGCGCAACACAAAAAGTAGAACCGAATTCAGGATATCTTTTCCACAGATCAGCTCCAGCTCCTCTGACCTATTGCCAGATTCCAAGACATTTATGAAAAACTGCAAGTCCACCCTTTTGTAATTTTGCTCTTCCAACCAAGGACTGTTGGGATCTGATTAGTCTTCCAATTCTGGAAGATAAAGAGGCTATAGATACAAAATATTGTCTACCCTCATCTAATTGTTGGCATCTTTTAGAAACCCCAAATAACGCAAGGCTTATCATTGGAACTATAGGAAACGCGATATAGTTCCTACCAAAATTTAGAAAAACGCGGGCATTGATAGAACGTATGGAGCCAGCCTCCTGCACCTTACTGCTGACAGCAAAAATTATTGTCTGGTACTGTGGTATACATTTTTGGGAGAATCTCCGGGGTATAATATGACATCCATCTGGACAGGAATGACATTCTCTTAAAGTTTGCAGCATGATGAGATTTGTTTACTATCTCAGCGATGGAATGCCAGTCTCTTTCTGACAGATGGTATTGTGTTTTTTCATTTATTTTGGACAGATAGTTAGTGAGGTGTTCCTGCGACGATAGGCTATGCGACAGTCTATACCAGTTTCCAGTCCCTACAGTCTACTCTTTACCAGAGTACTTATGATGAGATGCATTTCCTGACTCTCCCTCTGAATATTAGCCTCCAAAAAATGTGTTATCTGCCCTAAGCTTAAAAAATGTTTTTTTCATTGTGCACCACTCCTGGTGAGGAGTTCTTCCCAAGAGATATATTTTTCCCGTAAAATAAAATCTCCAGAGGTTTTTAAACCCATTGAGTTCCAGATTCTGACCTTGCTATCTGCTAAAAAAAGCCCAGAGAACCCACTCTCCTGAAGCTGTAATGATGACCTATCACAAAATGACTGAAAGAGTTTACTCAAAGCGCTCATCCACCCGCTAGCATCCCTTAAATGCTTATACCTAGTCTTTTTTTGGCTAATTCGCTATTTTAATATAACCAGGTAGAATAATTTCTGATTCCTGTATCATATTAATTAAAAAGAAATTATCTAATGCTCCACATCCATTTAGATATACACATAAAAAGTCCATCAGAACGGCCTGAAAGAAACTTTACATATGGGGAAGTGCTAACCCACCTAGTGATTTCTCAAGGTCTAATACACTCAACTTTACCCTGATGATTTCTTATTCTAAAAAAAAATCCTGAATACTGAAACTAGTTCCTGAAAAAAAACAATTGGGAATTTTTATTGGGACATTAGAGAAAAGGTCATCAGCAATAGTAGCACCGGCACTTTAATCATTGCGATGAGCCCTATTATCGTCAAGGGAAGCAGTGACCACCTATTTGAGCAACCCTTTTAATATTCATAACATTTTCTCATAATTCAGGTGAAACAAGCTGGCAAAGTTGTTTGTTACTAATATCCCCATATAGCTTATTGGGGTCTGAGACCTTGCTTGTGACCAAAACAAATCTTGAAGGTCTGCAGCTGTAACATTAAAAAGCAGAACTTCTGTTTTACTTTGATTTATCTTATATGCTCCAAATTTAGTAAATTGTCTGCATAGCTCTCCTAACATTATCCTTGTCTGACTGTAAATAGAGAATGATACTGTCAGCGAATAATTTCAGCCTAGTCATTCCCTCTATGGGTGCCCTTATATTTCCTTTATGGAGTTGTTCCCAGAGGGGTTCAATAAAAAATGTAAATAAGATTGGGGAAAGATGACACCCTTGACGGGTACCCTTTTTGATTGCAATTGAGCTGGCCATCTCAGAATTGACAATCACCTTAGCCTGTGCCCCCTGGTTTAAGTTTGACAGCTTTGAAATAAACTGGGACAGGAAACCAACTTTTTGAAGGTGGTGGAATAGAGCATCCCTGTTCACCATATTTAATGCTTTCTCAGCATTGGTCATGATAACTAAAGCTTTTGTACGGCTGACAGAGAAACCATCTATTGCCTGTATTGAAAACTGGGTATTTGCAGACATTAAGCAGCCCACCAAAAAGCCACACTGATCTTTATGAATTAGCTGACGTGCAGCTGGCATGATGCGGGACACTCAGATTTTCATCAAGAATTTAGAGTTGGTATTAAGCAGACTAATAGGTCTGTATGAGTAAACCGAATTCGGGTTCTTATCTTTCTTCAGTAATAAGACAATAGTTGATTCCTGGAAGGTAGGAGAAATCTCTCCCCCTTCTTTGATATAATTAGAAAGTTTGACTAAAAAGGTCACCAGTTCACTAGAGAATATCTTAAAAACTTTTGTTGGAAACCCATCATTCCCACATGCCTTAGCTTTTGGCATTTTCTTGAGTGCCTCATTGATTTCGATGTCCGTTATAGGCTCTAACAACATCTGGGAAAGAGAGTGCGACAATAGAGTTGGTCGAATAGAGGCATAATACTGTTCTATCCTAGTCATTGAAGCAGTATATTAAGTTTGATAGATGTCTCTATAATGTTGGAAAAGAACTTGGGCGACTTCTTCCTGCTCTGTTGTTAGACTTCCAGTGATAGGATTCTCTACAGATTTTATTGTAGCCTTTTCACTTTTTATTCTAATTGACCAAGCTAGGAACTTGCCTATATGCTGGTTTATTTCAGGCATTTGTTTTTGATAAATGTTGGACATATTAATCTTCCCAGCATATACAAATCTCTAAGGTTCTGTCTAGCTGCCGCTGGGAGCCCAAAACTTGGCGCTATTCCAATATTTTGCTCCCTTGCTTTTGCGGCGTTTTCTAGTGTTGCCTGCAGGACCATTATCCACTTGTTACATTCTTTTGTTAGGTTTGCCTGAAAGGCAATAATTCTACCTCTTAAAGTTGGTTAAAAGGCCTCCCATATTGCAAACAATAAAGCTGCTTTACCATTTATGGAAAACAACTCTGAAATAAACTTCCTCATTTCTGCGACCCACTGTGGATTTGACAGCAAAATTCTGTCTAGCAGCCACCTAGGTCTATCCCTATTAATTGAGCCAATATCTAATACTACAGAGACCAAAGAATGATACAAAAAAGCATTACCCCAAATATCGGTCTGTCCCCTACATATTGATTTAGAGACTAGAGAAATAGCTATTCATGAGGCGGTTTTGAATCGCTGTCAAAAACAAGTAAAATGTTTAATATCTGGGTGATCTTCTCACCAAGGATCTATCGGCTGATAACTAGACATAAATGCTTCTATCATTCTTTTAGTCCTAAGTTTTAACAGTTTTTTAGTCCTATTGAATGCATCTTTAACCAAGTCTTGACTAAAGTTAAAGTCTCCTCTTCAAATCAAAGGGCCTACTGCACCCAAGGCAATATCATAGATCAGGGCGAGAGAGTCATTATCATCGCTCATAGGGCCATAATAATTGATTAAATGTACACCCCTCCCAATAACCGCTGTTTTTACCCACAACCATCTTCCTTGTGGATTTTGGATCGCCTTTTGGACATCCCAATTGATGCCTCGTCCTAAAATATTGCATCTCCTCTAACCGCCGCCTGTGCAGGTGCAAAAAACATATGAGAATATTTGTGGGAAATAGACATCTTTGGTGTATTACTCTTTTTTTTTTTTGTACCCTCATTCGTCATTAATCTCACTTCAAATTGCACTCAAGGTGTCTGTACTTACTCTCAGAAACTGAGGAACTTAGGCTGTTAGAGATGGAGCTCCCGTCTACTAGTATCAGAAACACCATAGAGGTCAACATGAAAACTGCTGAGATCTCTTCTCCCAAGCTCTTAGAGCAAGATGACATTCGCCGAAAAAGCCACCACAATAACTGGTGGTGCGCGGCTTAGCCAGAAGAGTTTTAAAATGGCATGATCATTGGTTTTTTGGGGAGAAAAAAAAAACCACACGATTTTACTTTGCCATCTGGTCTGCCCATCTGAGTTGCAGAGGCTTCCAGAAGGCCTTCTTTTTGTCACTGCCTTGTCTGGCCAAATCCAGTTTGGAGACTGCTAATACTGAAGACTGCCAGTCCAGCAAAGTAGGAGGACTTGATTCCGTCCATTTTATGCAGATTTGCCTCCTAGCTAATAAAATGGAATAGAAGAGAAGCAGTTCAGCGGGGCCCTTGATGTTTTCTGCAAGGCCAAATATTATTAAAGCTAAATTCATATTAACAGTACAGCCCAAAACACTCGTCAGGAAATCGCCAACCTCTCTCCAGAAGCTGACAAGAGCAGTACATTCCATAAACATATGTATGTCTGAAGCTGAAACCTGACCACATTTTTTACTGCTAACTGGTGGCCCTTTGGAAATTAGTGACAACTTATGAGGAATAAAATAGGCCCTATGGATGGTAAATAGATGATTCCTTTTTAACCAAGCTGGTTTCATAACTTCATGTAGAGTCTTACATGATTTCTGCCAAAGTTTAGACCAATCTTGTGTAGATAAAGAGCCCCCCCATAGTTCCTCGGCTAGCTTGAATTCGCCATCTACTTCTTCCAATAGGCTTTGATACCAGAAAGAGACTTCTTTCCCGTCCAAGGGCTTATTTACAAGCTGATATTCTAAAATGCTACCACTGCCCGAAGCATTTTTCCGAAGACGAGATTGGGCCCAACTTGTGATTTGATAATATTTGAACCGAGAGAGTCCTCCCCCAACCTTATCCCGGAGAAGTTCCCAGGAAATAAGGGTGCCTCCAAAGAGGAGGTCTCCCCAGACCACCAGCCCTGTGTCTTTTAAGGGTTGTGCCAATTTATCTTTCAGGCATTCTGGGGTGCCAGGGGAATCCCATAGAGGGGCTAAGCTGGAGAAATAATTAAGCCCTACCGCACTTCTCACCTTAGCCCAAGTTTGGGCTACCCCTTGGAGAACCTTCAGCTTAATTCTTTTTAAAAACTTCGGGTCCCCAAATTTAAACAAAAAGCCCTCTTCTGCAAATTTTGAACCCCTAAGCAGGGCCAAAAATATCCCTCCACTACCAAGATTGACAGGCATTTTCAATAACATGCGTGAGTGTGAGAGTTGGAAAGCCCAAGCATACAACTCGAGGTCCGGCAACTCCAGGCCCCCCTTTTCTCTTCTCCGCCTCAACTTTTTCCATGCAATTCTCGGTGCTTTAGATGCCCAGACAAATGAATTAATTTCCCTCTGAAGTTTATCAATCGTGGATTTTTCAAAATAAAGGGGAATACAGTTAAAAAGAAATGTAATCTTTGGTAAAATTGTCATCTTGATCAGATTAATTCTTCCAATAATGGTCAAAGGAAGTATAGCCCAAGATTTCAAAAGCCTTTTACATTCCTTTACCACTATACCCAGGTTAATCTCAGCGATTTTTGTGATATCCTGAACCACATAAACTCCCAGGTATCTCATTTTGGAGCTGGGCTGGTAATGCTGGTATGTCTCTGTTATATTCCAAGTCATAAGCTCTGTTTTTGCCGCGTTGATCTCATATCCAGAGACAGAACCAAAATCCTGAGCCAGGCCAATAACTGTTGGGAATGCTGTTTGTAAGTCAGATGAAAGAATCAAGATGTCATCGGCATACAGGGCTACCTTCCTTTCCCACTCCCCATATTTAAAAGGCTGAATATTAACATCTGACCTAAGACGTTGAGCAAATGGCTCAATGTAAAGATCAAATAAAAGCGGGGAGAGTGGGCAGCCCTGTCTAGTGCCTCTAGTAATACTAAATGGGTCTGTAACATTTCCATTAACCAGTAGCCTAGCCATAGGGCTATGATAAATCAACTGGACTATGTGACAGAACTTTTCCCCCAAGCCAAACTTCCTCAGGGTCTCCGACAGGTAAATCCAATTTACTCTGTCGAAGGCCTTGGTGGCATCCAATGTCATAGCCACTAATGGGAGAGAATATGCAGAGGCAATGTCGACAGCGCTAATAAGATCATACGTGAGGTCCGAAAGCTGTCGATTCCTGACAAAACCCTTCTGATCTAAGTGATCTCTCCTATCATAAGACCCAATCTCGCTGCCATAATAGAGGTAAAAATCTTATAGTCTACATTTAAAAGCGAGATGGGTCTATATGACCCGCAGCTTGATGGAGGTTTCCCGGGTTTCAATATAAGGATTATTAAGGCATCGTTCCATGACGCTGGGAGCCCTAAACCGACTTCCAACACATAGTTAAACAACTGCGTTAAGACGGGGACAATCTTATCTCCCAGCAACTTATAAATCTCCGATGGAAGACCGTCAGGGCCTGCTGCTTTCCCTGTTTTGCAGCGTTGAATAGCTTCTCTAACCTCCGCTTGAGTAAAAGCTTGGTCCAAATATTTTTGTTGGTCCGGCCCAAGAGAGGGAAGGGGGATATTCCCCAACCAATTCTGAACCCTGACTAGGTCTAGTCTTTGGTCCTCACGATAAATCTCCTGAAAATAGGTCTGGAAGACCTGGCTAATTTCCCCATCTGAGGAGAAGGTTAAATTTCCGCTAATAATCTCTTTGATGTTATTTCTTGCTCGGTCAGACTTTGCTTTCCAAGCAAGAAGCTTACCTGCCCCCTCCCCATATTCAAAATGGGCAATTTTACTAGCCTCCCATCTTCGGATAAGCCTGGATTGGAGAATGTTCTCCAACTGCCACTTTAAAGTGCCCCATTCGGCTTTTTGTACCTCCTGGATTTCAGGAGAGGCTAGAAAAGATAATCCAATCTCTACTTCTTTTATTTTCCCCTCAAGAGATGATATCTCCGCCTTATATCTTTTGTTTCTGAAACTGGCTCTACTGGTGATTTGACCCCGTAGGAAGACCTTAAAGGAGTCCCATACATTAGTTATTAGGGTTGACCCTAAATTTATTTTAAATAACCATTCTGTTTCCTGCAATAGAAAAGCTTTTTCATCTTCCATCGAAAGTAAAGAACGGTCAAACGACCAAGTGTGAACGGGCGCTACAATTGGATGATTTAAACATAACAAAACCCCCGAGTGATCTGAAAGATGATTGGCCAGGTATGAAATATCCTGCACTCTTTCTCTCAGTGAATTGTTTATTAATATGTAGTCTATTCTAGATTGATGTTGATATTTATGGTTTCTAAATGACACACCTGGTTGCAAACCCGCCCTTTCTCTCCAAATATCTACTAACATAAATTGTTCCATAGCCTCCAGAACGAAGTCCCGGGATTTCAGAGAGGTCACAGCTCTACTATTTAAAGACTTATCCAGCACCGGATTTAAAACAATATTAAAATCCCCAGCTAGAATTATCGGTTCAGTATACTCTAATAGGTGGGAGAAAATAACCTTAAGACTAGAAGGATCATCAAAATTAGGTCCATAATAACCGACCAAGATATACAGAGTCCCTCCCATCCTAACCTTAACAATCAACCATCTACCACCTGGGTCCACCACTTGCTGTAAGACCTGTGCCTTGACAGATTTCTTAAAAATTATGAGGACTCCTCTTATATTAGTTGTCTGGTTCGTGCAAACATATGAACCTACCCATCTTTTATTTTTAAGGAGGGAAGATATCTCTTCTTTCACCAGATGGGTTTCCTGGAGAATCAAAACCTGGGCCGATGAATCTTGGAGATACTGTAATATCCTATCTCTTCTCTGCCTGGTTCGCAAACCATTAATGTTCCAGGATAAAATCTGTATAGGGGTCATATTAAATCATCTGAGGATCAACATATAATCCAGCCCAGCTCCAAACTTTATTCCTAAAAATAACATAAGTACATACAACAAAAATTGGAGAATGAGGATTTAAAAAAAAATAATTCTTTGCTACACCCAAACCCAACCCAGTGTGCCCCCCTGACCCTCCCCCCCTCTCTGGGAACCCATCCCCCAATTATCTGGACAGATGAAGTCCAGGCAATAGCATCCCGGAGACAGCCGTCCAGTCATGTGAACAAATAGCAAGAGAAAAAAAAACTGGATTAAAACTTTGATAGTTATAATTCCGTTTATACTTATTTCCATATCAAAGCTTTCTCTCGCATGCAAGCTAAAGTTATTTTAATTCCTCTTATATGGGAGAGAATAGAAGCAGTCAATTTCCCCACCTGTCTACCTACTAGCTACCTATAATAGACCATACTATGCTATGCTGACCCTACTTGTAGACCTGCTACGACCCCCCTTTACTGATGTTATTAAGCAGCTCATCTGCTTCTTGCACCGATCTTATATTGTGCATTTTTTTATTATACATGACCTTTAAAAAGGCCGGAAATTTTAGTTGAGCTACTGCCCCAAGCTTTTTGAACTCTTCCAGTCTCTTGCCCAGTTCCCATTGCCTTTCCACCGTGCATCTCGAAAGATCTGACCATATCTCATACGAAAATTCTTTTGCTCGCACTCATTTCAATTTCAGTGCAGAGTTTCGAATCTTATCCTTCAGAGCAAATATAAGAAAGTTAATGAGGATTTTTCTGGGCTTGGGGTCCCTATGTACCCTCTGTATATCCCGACTGAGATCTTCCTCCGAGTCTTCAAGCTGTAACGGGGTCTTAAGTAAGGAGACAATATAGGAGCGTATATCGGATCCTTCCCAACCTTCAGGTACATTCAATAAACGCAGGTTGTTTTTGCGTGTGTTATTTTCCAACTTCTCGACCCTATCTCCAAAGTCCCGATGTTCAGTCCTCAGCAATTGAATATCCGATTTTGCCTGCCCCAAATCTTCTTTTAGTTCATCCACTTTACTCTCAAGGGCGGTGGTCCTGGAGTTTATAAGATCTACTTTTTTTCCAGAGATTCGCAGTAACTCCTTATTTCCCCTTGATTTACTGCAGATGCAGCGAACCCCTTTTCAATGTCTGCAGATAATTTGGCAAGAAGGCCTTCCAGACCTTCTGGTAAAGCTGAAGATTGTGAGCCTAACGGACCTGGCAAAGTAGCTCCGTCTCTATCTTGCACCTCATCCATATTACTGCTTATTAAATTGACCAACAGGTCATTGCTAGGAATACTACTAGCCTCTGAAGGTGCCCCTAACTCACTTTGCTGGGGGGTCAAGACTAACCCTTGTTCTGAAGTTACCTCCATCCTGCTAATAGGGATAGTACCCAAACAATAACCTGATGTTATAGGAGGAGTTATATCAGCCGAGCACTGCTCCAAGGATTCAGATTGTGCTCCCACAACCAACACCTCTGGTTGAATCCTAAAAAAGGAATGTAGCGACGGAGTCACTTTGACAACACTAGTAGTTCCCCTGGCCCTGGGCCTTAGATTCTTGGATTTAATCGACTTCCCCTTCACTGGATAAATCTGGAAGGCATAGTCCTCATTTGGAGAATTACCCCCCTCCTCCAATTCGCCGGAGGGGATATTGGCAATGGCAGTGGGAGTATACAGCGGATTGGTGTCAGGGGTATCTCTCCCACCATCTGCTATACCAGAGGCGGTTTTAATTTTTACTATAATCTTTGCCTTCTTATTACCCACTACGGCCCACTTCTTATTTTGCCTTTGCGCTTTTTTAGACTCTGTACCTGGTGGGCTTACAGCAGCAGGGGAGGAATCTCCTTGTAGATCTTGGAGGTCTTGTGAGACTTGTAGGTCTTGGAGGACCTGAAAGCGACCAGACAGATGCACTTGTGAGGGACCTGACCCCCTCACCTCCAATACACCACCAGTTCCTTGATCCAGATCACCAGCTGCCTCCCACCCCTCCAAAACCTTACCGGTGTTGCTATCCTCCACCTGCTCCTGCTCCTGTTCCTGTGTGAGATCAGATTCTCTCACTCGCCGAAAAAAGCTACCGATGTTTTTCCCTTTCCCCCTGAGGGAGCCTCGTGCAGCCGCCTTACGCCCTCTCCGCAGATCCAGAGCGGCTGTCAGCAGGCGGGGGGGGCGAGGGAATACGTGTCTCTGCCTCCGCCTTCTCTCCACGCATTCAGGCGTTTAGGCGCTTACAGCTCGGGTCTCGGGTCTCGCGTCTTTCCTCCCGCAGGAAGAGGAAAACTCGCAACGACCGCGAGCACGACAGGCCATGACAGCCGCTTAAGAGGTCATCATCCTTCGTGATTTATTTCACTTGTCACACCGATGTCTTTCACGGCGTGTGATGTTGGATTTAATAACTTCTCTTCGTTGATTTGATCATCACCAGTGAACTCCACCCTCTACAGTCCTCGGAGCCCACCAGGCCCTGCACCCCCGGACGCGCACGTTCCAAGTGATTAGATGCCCTGTTTCTAATATGGTGCCTTCCCCTTCTGCTCCACCTATCTGTTTGTCCTGAGGAAGACCCCGCCAGTAAGGACCTCAGTCGCCTACCTATGCTTTGGGGTCGAAACGTCGACATAAGACTGTGCCAATACCGACAATAGTGCAATATGCACTGGTTTCCTCTGATCGTATATGGTTTTTGTCAAATCATCTATTTTCCTCTGTGAATGGATTTCATACTAATTAATTGGCACAATATTGCGTGCCAAACAATTGATTTGTACGAGTAGTAAAAGTCTTTCCATGTCACTTATCCTATTACCTTACCCAATCCATCACTCCCTTCCCTTACCCCGTGGCACCCCACACTGATTGAATATTGTGAATCTTTTTCTACATTAATATGTTCCCATCTAGGTGTGATTAAATAACACTTGGATGCTATTTCATTGTTGTATTTTTCATTACTGTTGATTCTGTTCAGGCTTTTACAAGCTCCTTTGTTCTGGGACCATTTCCTTTCTACTGTTCTGATACCCAGGTCCCAGCGACTTTTTGGGTTTACCCTTAGTTTAAACGCTTAGTTCTACCCCAGCATTGAAAAAGATAATTTAATGCATCTTGTATATTTGTGATACTATTTTCTGTTTATCATAAATTTGCTCATTTTCTATTTGCAAAGTTGCTCCACTCTCCACCCTAGCCACCCACCCTCAAGAACCCCTGTACCCCCTTGGAATACACCCCTTCCCGGCAGTTGTGGGGTTGCCCTCCACACCTTCCTCCCTCTGATTGTTATTATTTTCCCTTTGTGCCTCTGTATGATGTCTCCTCTCCAGTGTTGACAGCTGCATATCCATGAAAAAAGAAAAAACAGGAATCACCCACTAACGACTTACTCACGTTTTATTTGACTCTAAGGGGTCGATTCCAATCCGGGTCGGACAGCTCTCCGAGAGCTGTCCGGAGCCTTACTGTGCGACCGACACGTACCCGTAGCCGGTCCGTACTGTAGATGAAGTACGATGCGCATAACTGCCAAACACACGGCCGATACGTAGGCTGTGATTCAAGCTTCATTCTCCGTCCGAGGCGTAACTCCGAACGTCGAACCAAGTCGCCCGGAAGCAGTATCCACACCAGTTTCCGCCCTGACAAGTACGATGCATACTCCCTACGCGCCGGACGGGTCGCCATGTACAGCACATCACAGCATCCGTAAAACAAGCATATCAGCTATGATTCGTGCCACAACTCAATCCACGGCTATGAGACGGTCCAGCTTGCAACGGGTAGGAGACGGAGCAACAAGCAGCGTGTACGACACTAACACATCATGAATCCCAACGCGCAGGTCATACCAGTACTCTACATCTATGACCGGATCAGAAACTGACGCAGAGGGCACAGATGGTAAGTCATACACCTATCACACAAACAAACACACGTACCAGCAAAATGGCACAAACACACAGGGTATCCACATCCTGGCCACTAACAACAGGCCACCATAGCATGGCCATCACTACTGCCACCCCCACACATAGGGGACCTGTTGCCCATCACCCCTGCCACCCCCACTCATAGGGGACCTGTTGCCCAGCACTACTACCACCCCCACCCATAGGGCTCATGTTGCCCAGCACTACTGCCACCCCACACATAGGGGACCTGTTGCCCGGCACTACTGCCACCCCCACCCATAGGGGACCTGTTGCAAATCACCCCTGCCACCCCCACTCATAGGGCTTATGTTGTCCAGCACTACTGCCACCACCACCCATAGGGTTCATGTTGACCATCACTACTGCCACCCCCACACATAGGGCTTATGTTGCCCAGCACTACTGCCACCCCCACACATAGGGGACCTGTTGCCCATCACCCCTGCCACCCCCACTCATAGGGGACTTGTTGCCCATCACCCCTGCCACCCCCACTCATAGGGGACCTGTTGTCCAGCACTACTGCCACCCCCACCCATAGGGCTCATGTTGCCCAGCACTACTGCCACCCCCACACATAGGGGACCTGTTGCCCATCACCCCTGCCACCCCCACTCATAGGGGACTTGTTGCCCATCACCCCTGCCACCCCCACTCATAGGGGACCTGTTGTCCAGCACTACTGCCACCCCCACCCATAGGGCTCATGTTGCCCAGCACTACTGCCACCCCCACACATAGGGGACCTGTTGCCCATCACCGCTGCCACCCCCAATCATAGGGGACCTGTTGCCCAGCACTACTGCCACCCCTACCCATAGGGCTCATGTTGACCATCACTACTGCCACCCCCACACATAGGGGACCGGTTGCCCAGCACTACTGCCACCCCCACCCATAGGGCTCATGTTGCTCATCACTACTGCCACCCCCACACATAGGGGACTTGTTGCCCAGCACTACTGCCACCCCCACCCATAGGGCTCATGTTGACCATCACTACTGCCACCCCCTGTTGCCCATGAGGTACTTGGTTTTTCAGAACCCAGCGGTGCCAGGGAACACACCCTAAGACTTCGATTCCTTCCTGTTTCAGACTACAGAAACACAGAGTCTTCTTGGTGAAGTCAAAAATTCGGTATCCATTGTCTGCAGTATGATGTAATGCCCAAGAAAGCACGTACTTCTCTCTGTGTCCTTGGCACACTCAATTTTGCAATTGCCTGAATTCTTTCTTGGGTCAGTTTCCTTCCCTCCTTCGATAAGAGATGACCTAAGTAGGTCACTTCTTGTCGACAATATTGCAGTTTTGAAAGAGACACTTTGTGATGTAAATCAGACAAATGACGCAACAATGACAAGGTGGCTTCTTTACAAATCTCCTCAGTATCTGCAGCGATTAGCAAATCATCGACGTACTGAATAAGGATAGAGCCATCAGGTAAAACAATTTCATCAAGCTGTGTTTTTAAAGCCTGACTATATATTGATGGACTTTCACAGTAGCCTTGAGGAGCGCGTTTGAAGCGGAAGCTTCGGCCTCCTAAACTGAAGCCAAAAATATCCCTGCTCTCCTCGGCAATCGGGATGCTGAAGAAAGCATTCTTCAAGTCAATCACCGAGAACCAAGTGGCGGAAGCTGGAATCATAGTCAATAGGGCAGTGATATCAGGAACAACTGGAAACTGTGGCACAACTATTTTATTGACCTCTCTAAGATCAATCACGAACCTGTAAACAGGTGGTTGAGAAGGGTCAGTACGTTTCAAAACAGGCAGAACAGGACTATTATAAACGTTGCCTCTTGTCTCTTCAATTACATCTTTTTCAATCAAATCATAAATGATCGCTAACGACGCCTTTTCACCTTCACTAGAGATCTTGTATTGGGGAATGCGTGGCAATTTAACATTGGCTTTCAATGTCACAACATATGGCGGTATTTCCAAAAGACCCACATCATTAGGACCAGTGGCCCAAAGAATATCAGGAAGAAACGACAATTCGGTCGGAAGTTTATCCCTCGACAGGAGAGATCACTTTCCTACCCAGTGTAAGTTGTACTCCCGAAGGAGAACAATATAATGTCGCATACAATCTTTTCAACAAATCCCATCTTAACAAGTTTTCACCACAACCTGTCGTCAGAATAAGGGGTGCTTCCAATTCACAAGGTCCAACAGAAAGGGACATAGGACTAGAAATCGGGTTCCTAACCGGGGCGCAAGAAAATCCTACCGAAACATTCATTTCGCCAGACAAAGGTGCGCCAGGGAGTTTTGAGTGCATAATAGAACTCTTTGTAGCACCAGTATCCAACAGAAAAGGCTCTGACACACCTGATGTAATCACCTCAACATAAGGTCCACTCTGATCTATTGGAACTGAAACAACTCCCTCTCTTTGTCTATGGCTGTCCTAGCAATCATTACCTTCCATATTCTCATCTTCTGCATAGTAGTCGTCAGCATAGTACTGAGCCGTCCTACCAGACGCGTTATTTTGCTGGTCAAAACTATTCATTGAATTCTGAGACGGAAAGGAACGCGCGTTCTGGGGGAAACTTCCACGTCCTCTACCTCTAGGGGCTTGTTGAACACCTCGACCTCTTGCGCCAGAAGCACCATTCGTACGCTGTAACAAAATAGGACAACTATACTTGAAATGACCCTCTTCTTTACAATATGAACACTGATTGGGACCTACAGGAACACGTGGTTGAGAAAACTCGGACCTTTGCGAGTTTCTCTGAAACTGTTGAGGTTGCTGATAGTTACTCTGACCACCACGTGGCGGATACGCCTGTTGTAAAAGAACCTTCGTCTTTAATTCTTTAGTTTTCTTGTCTGCTCTATCCTTCTCATCTTTAGCCCTATTTTCATAGTACTGTGCAGTAGCCAATATTTGTGCTGAAGAGGAAACGGCCCAAGAACTCTCTGAATCTTTCAATTTCTTACACAGCTCGGGTAGCAAATTGTGCACAAACTTGTCAACGAACAACCGTTGACCACCTTCTGTACTCATATCTTGACCACTGTGGTCGATAAACGTTTCCTGGTGAAGAAATCAGACACCGTTTCATCTTTCTTCTGCTTACACGCAGATAATTTATCCCAATTCACATGCATCGCAGGCATTAAAGTCTTCATGTAAGTAATGATCCTAGCAGGAAGTTCTGCTACCAAAGGCTCAGGCTTGGCACCACCAACTTGTCTATCATTTGCAGCACTAATATTAGCCCATGAGTCACCTAACTCTTGCGCATGATCTGTATGGCGAATCAATCCCCACAAAGGCTGTGGAACAACATTCCCAAATAACATATCTACGTCTGCTAAATTCATAATGCATGAGTCTGCAGTCTGTGATAATTCCTTATAATACCCTGCAGGGTTTTTACGGGGGTCAGGCAAAGTCTGCTTAAGGGCTATAACTTCAGCTCGCTTCCAAGGAACATGTACCCAAACACGCTGAAAATGAGCTGGGACAGCATCAATTTGAATAGCGGCATCAGCCGCAATGGAGTCCTTCCATACCGGAGGGACTTCTCTCATTGGGTACTGTCGCACTTGTTTTTTAACAGAGGAGTCATGTTCAAACAGTGACTGAGAAGGATCCTTATTCCTAAAGGACAACAACGTCGCAACTGCTTTCTCAACATCGGAACCCACAATCGTGCCCTTTTCAAACTCAAACCGTACACGGCACAACTCAGGCGGATTTGTTTCCAAATCATTATCCTCCAATTCCTCACAAAGGAAAGCACACATTTTCTCAAAAACGTATCTTTGTTTCGGTGCTTCCCATTGATGGAAGACATCCATAACAGACTTCACATCATATCTGAAAGGGTAAGTAACCCATTTACGCGCCATACGGTCAAACATTTCTCTCTCTCTCGAATTAGGCAGTTGACTACGCAACTGCTTACGCTCCGAGTCAGGGGTCACACCAGATGACCCAAAGAGAGGAAATATAAGGCTAGCAACAGTATCAGTCATTCTCTGTCGGACAGAAGGAGAAGTTGACGAAAGAACAGGAGGAAAAACAGAGGGAGGCAAGGCAGACGCAGATGCAGACGCAGAGGCAGTATCAGGAAGAACACCAGAAGAGGCCGTCGATGTAGTAGACAAAGTCGTAGGAAGTACAGATGGAGCAGGTAGCAAAGTCGGCGGCCCTTGAGGGAGCTGCGCCATAGGAGTAGGAGCCAACTGAAGAGGAGCTGGCGGCTGTGGAAGAACCTGAGGCACAATAACCGGAGGTTGCACAACTAAAGGTTGCGGAGGTGCTGTAGCACTCTGCGCATAAGGGGGTGGCGAACTCAACAAGTGTGACATTAAAGGATCTTTCTCAAGTTCTTTTGCTGCATCTTGCTGAAGAAGCGGCAAAACTGGATAACATTTATCGATCACCATTTTACGTTGCCTGTGCAACTGCTCACTCATCTGTTCTTCTTCATTATCTTTAAACTGCATAGCAGCTTGCATTATCGAGATACCCCTTTCTCTCTTATTTCTCTTTGCTAATTTAATTTCCTTCTGTTTGGCTTCCTTATGCCATAGGCGGAAAGAGTCAAACATCGCCGGCCGGGCTTTCTTCTTAACAAGTTTAACCTCCAGATTATCCAGAATCTCTGTGTCAAAACTACCATATTGGGGCCATTTTAAAACACCATCTTTCCTGGTGTATCGGATCCATACCTCATTATATGTGAGGGGGCCTATGCCATGTTTCACATATAGTTCATAGGTTGGAGTTCCAATCGGAGGAACCGGACACGAGTCCTCCAACCAGGAATCCCTATTACAACCAAGACAAAACAAATTTCCAAGTCTGCTAAGACCAGGCATCTTCGCTCTCTAGTCTAGCTTCAAACTTCAAAGGATTATCGAATACGATAGTCTCGTGAATACACGAGTCCCTCGGCTTTGGTACTTGCAGGTTCCAAATCATAGATCCCAAGGGGATACCAAACTAAGAACCAAACTAAGGACTGGGAGACGCTCCACTTATACTTAACTGAGGTATCGATGACGTCACCAGAAGACTCGTCTATCGTTTCACTCTACCAATCATCAAGGGTCCAAAACAGGGCGATAGTCAGGGCAGCAGTCCTTCGTAGCCGTCGGGAAGCGGGGAACCTCGCAGCAAAGACTTTCGGACCACGTCGACATACAGGGGTCGATGAAGTGGCGGCCTTCCTCCAGAATTTTCACACAAAGCTCCTCACGAACCTGTGGCTTTTACCGGTACTGCTGAAATCGCCCCACCTTGGGCGCCAACTGAAGTACTGGGTTTTTCAGAACCCAGCGGTGCCAGGGAACACACCCTAAGACTTAGAGTCCTTCCTGTTTCAGACTACAGAAACACAGAGTCTTCTTGGAGAAGTCAAAGATCGTATTTATTGGCTGCAGCCAGTAACAGGTATCCTAGAAGTACAACACGGTGTATATTCTCAGGAGACTGCTCAACCTAACAAAGCCAGCCTTCTCTTTTTATACAAAATATTATGCTTTAGGCAAACATTCCTTATTTTACAGTTGATCATTCAAATATTTTCGCTACAAAGAAAAAGCAGAGTCATGATGACAAGCCCATGTTTCAGTTTGTCCAGCCCTCAATCAATTACCCTGCGAGACTCAGTACTTTCATCAGATATCGACGGACCCCCAATAAAAACGGGCACCTCCTCCTCGTAAAGCAAGTCATAAAGAAAGGAACAGGAACAGGTGTGTGTAAGATTAGGCATGGTTTGTGTGTGATGAAAGGTTTTATGATAGGTTGTGCCTTGATACTAATCTCATTCGGCCACTGGGAAAGGAACTGGCCGAACAGGTTTGGCTTCAGGCAGTGGAGTCAGCTTGCCCAGGTCACAGAGGAGTCAGCAAAGGTGTACATGTCCTTCAGACTCGTTTTTGGCCTTAGTCATTGGCCTATGTGAGGGCAGTCACAAAATGGCTGCCGTTCAAATGGAACCCGAGGATTCAGGACGGAAACTCTGATTTCAGGGTTATTTCGTCACCCGAATATGACGAAAATGCTTGTGCATAGTATTCTAATCATCCTCGGTCTGCTGATACCAAAATCGTCATGATACGACGATGTTTATAACACGGGTCCAGAATTTTAAGTACCACACCCATCACCCCTGCCACCCCCACTCATAGGGGACCTGTTGCCCAGCACTAGTGCCACCCCCACACACAGGGGACCTGTTGCCCTTCACCCCTGCCACCCCCACTAATAGGGGACCTGTTGCCCATCACCCCTGCCACCCCCACCCATAGGGGACCTTTTGCCCATCACCCCTGCCACCCTCACTCATAGGGCTTATGCTGCCCAGCACTACTTCCAACCCCACCCATAGGGCTCATGTTGACCATCACTACTGCCACCCCCACACATAGGGCTTATGTGGCCCATCACCCCTGCCACCCTCAACCATAGGGCTTATGTTGCCCATCACCCCTGCCACCCCCACCCATAGGATGGGTGATGCGCCACACATCCATCATACTCCAACATTAGGTATGGCAGCAAAATACATCCCCCCTAACATCATGACAACAGTGATTATGACTTGGAACATACAATGTAACTAACAGCACATGCGTGACCAACCAATGAGTATGCCCTACACAAGGCAAGCATCACTATAGCACTGTGTTAATGTAAACCTAACACCTCCTCACTGTGTAGAACAAAAGTTAAGTGTGGGGTTCCAAACTGCAGCAAATGTTGAGTACTGTGGCGATGGGGTCTAAAGCCCCCCTCATCACAGTGACCAAAAGGTAAGTGTCATCATGGTCAAAGCTGCGAATGCCAAACCGCATGTATGATCCCTGCTCCCAACACATGAAACACTTCTGGGGCAAACGCATCGCAGGCATAGGTTGTGTCCTATACCCACAGAGATGTGGTGAGGCTAACAGTGCAGTGAAAACAAAACATACTCTCGGCCATGTGCAGACAAGCACCACACATGGGGGCTGACAATGCATACAGTGTACAATGACACAAGAGCAGAAGTGACCATCACAAAGCATACACACATCTAGAAAATAGACACACAAATCAAAACAACCTGTGTAGACTGTAGGTGTCAGGTCACAAACTCACATTCCATGCCAGCAATGGCACCTAACAACCAAGATGAATGTGCAGATTGATGTGATATGACTCACAGGGACAGCAGGGAAAATCACAGAAACAGCATCCAGACAATGGCCCACAACAGCAATACCAATGCACTGATGCAGATGCACAAACACAAACAGGCAACCTCACACTGCACATCTGACACAACATGTGTGTGTGTGTGTCTCAGTATCCCCAGGCAACTACACAACACATGAGAGGGGCTGAAGCACAGTGACACAGATGTGGACACAGTGCCATACAAAAGTAAACCATAATTGGGACCCCCTTAGTGGGCAATCAGGCATTGTGAGATGAGAGGGAGCACAACAGACACATGTGACACAAGCTGGAATGAATACCAACTAATACAGCAAGAGACTGACACACAACAACACTACCCCCAGGGACCAGACATTGGGGTGACACAAGCATGCATGACACCTCCACTGTGATGACAAAGGTAGATGTCGTACAAACTGGGAAACCCAGACATGTGTCCTGTGCCACAAACGTACATCACACCTACACAAACACAAATCACTCAGCATGGCCCGTCATCCATGGACAAATGGGAGCTAGGGGCCCATCCATGCAAACATTTACATCAGTCCACCCTCAACACCACACACCCTGAACTGCACCAATGTGCAACTGTGAAGCCCACATGGACAGGTGACATTGCACATGCACCCATTACAAACATAGGAATGGTGGGAGGAACTAAGGGTCACAGACAATGTTCCCTCTAATTTTTTTCCTCTGTGTGCGGCAGTATAAGGTTTCTGTGCGCTGCAACTAAGGCTATGTGCGCCGGAAACCAGACAGCGTATATGGTGCAGCGCCAAATATCACTCCAAACCTTTGCTTAAAAAAGTGAAAAAAGAGTGCATTTCCACACATGTAACTGGTTGAGGTGGAACCCAGCATTTAGAGTATTTGTTTCCTCTGCATTTGCTTCATTCTCTGGATAATGTCCTACACTGGGGTATCTTGCAGCACTTAACACATTATTCTTGAACAAGGCTTTTATGTAACTAGAAAAAATGCAAATCTGTGAGTTGTTGAGTGGATTTGTGTGTGTGTTTTATAGAAGTACTACGTCAGAGGGTACATGTTTTTAAGATTAAAGAGATAGCCTCAGAAGTAGCACATGAAAAAGTTTCTTTTAGTGAGAAGGTTTATGACCAGCTAAAAATCTCAACTGTAAGTAGTGAGAACAAAAACATGAAGTTTGAGCAGAGCTCGTCAGTCTTGGTGTTTCAAGAATAAAACAAAAGCTAAAGTCCAGGCAGGGTTATGACAGTTAAGAAAGTAGCCTCCCTAAGTGGACCTTGCTCTTTTATGTGCCAATCAGGTTTATTTTCTGTCACTGTGCACTACTCTGTCTAAACAGGAGCAATAATTATCGAATGAGCTTTTTTGGTCTCCCTTCCTGTGCTACTTTTCTGCATGCGTCACTATAAGTGTCTGAGGGTTGTTCTATATAATTATACGTTTTGTGGTCGTTGATTGGCTAACAAGGCATTATGTACATACTCTAGATGCCATTGATCTATGATTAAAAAAGGGGTTGTTTCTACACAGATACCAGGATAGGGGCACACATTTTGTAATTGCCTGAATGTGTTTCAGAGTTGCTTTCCGTAAAGGCGTGTAGTGAATAATTCAAATGTTTTGTTTGATATTTTCACTGCCGAATGTTCTTAAAGGAGACTGAAGTTTAGAACCTGCTTCTTAAGCATATATCTTGGTAAAACGTAATCCACAGAAAAAGTGCCAGCATCTTTGTTCTCTGCTCTTACAATGCAAACAATTGCAAAATCGCATCATAGTAAAACTAATCCAATCCGTTGTAAGCCAAAAAACAAGTCATAAACAACACATGTATATTTGTTAATCTATTCATGCACCCATATGTATACATTAAATCATGTGTGCATTCACAGTTGCACACGTATCCATCTACTCACACAGTCGTGCATTCCTCTTCCTGTATATCTGAGACTGTATGTGTGCCTTTGTACTGTTGTCTGTAGGTGCATATGTGTTGTCTGTTTGCTCTGATGCACATATGTCTTGGTATGCCTAGATGTCCATTTGTCTGCTTGCATCTTTATCTCTTTGTGCTTGGGGATCTGTGTTTGTGCATGCATAGTCTGCCAGGCCCCTCTGTGACTTCACTCTATTCGTAAGCCAAACCTGTTCGCTGTGCCAAAGTGCATTAAAATATATCCTCAGTCACCAGTGCCAAAAGCTTACATTAAGCAAGGGTCAGAGCTACTCCTCATTTGGCACAGTTTTCTTTTTAAAACAGAAAGCAGCTACGATCCTGCTATCTAGTTTTCGGTTTGGATGTTGCAAGTTCTTTTTATTTGAAAGGGCAGTTTCGGTTTCAAGGCGATCCTTATGACATCGAGGCAGTGGAAAAGTAAGTTAAAATGTGAGTTGTTTGTGTGAACCCCGGCTGCTTCACTCTATAGACCCTCATACGACTTCCGGACACCTTAGAGCGGAATAGGATCAAGAAGCCTTGGAACTGGTCATATGAGAATGACTCGTAAGTGGACGGTATGGAGAGCGTCATTTATATTTTGGCACAACTGCAATAGTACATTTCTCTTGTTGAACCGACTTTGTCCGTGACCTCTGCCATAGGGTGGCCAACTGGCATTGGTGCAAATTCAGGACGGTGAGTGTAAAAATTCAGGACACAAATTCAGGACAGGAGGTCAAAATTCAGGACAAAACTTCTGGACAATAGGTAAGTTTTACAGACACATCAGAGGAGGCCGCGCAATAGTATATAAGTAAGCCCAGTCATATCCAAACATATTCAACCATTTGCAAACCTATCCATCATGTATCCTTCCATCTATCATTTCACTCATCCATCCCTTCATCCATCCTTTCACTCATCTATCCATTATCCATCCATCCATCAATCCACCCTTTGACCCTCTCCATCTGTACACTCATCCATCCACTCTTCTACCCATCCATCCATACACTCATCCATCCAGCCATTTACCCTTTCACCCATCCAGCCATCCTTTCAGTTACTCATCCCTCCATCCACCCATCCACCATTTCAGTCATCCATCCATCCTCCCTTTCTCTATCCATCGACCCTTTCACTTAGCCATCATTCCTTCCATCCGCCCACCCATCCATCAACTCATCCACTCATGAATCCATCCATTGTCCCTATCACTCATCCATTTATCCTTTCACTCCTTCACTCATCTATTCATCCTTTTGTCCATCTACCCGCCCTTTCACTCACTCATCCATCCTTACATCCACCCTTTCACTCATCTGTCCATCCATTCACCCTTGCACTTATCAATTCATCAATCCACCCATCCATCATTTCACTCATCCATCCAACCACTCACTCATCATCCACCTTTTCACTCATCCATCCATCCTTTCACTCATCCATCCACCCTTTTACCCATCCAGCTACCCTTTTACCCATCCAGCTACCCTTCCACCCATACATCCAGCTATTTACCTTTTCTCTTATCCATCCTTCCACTCACTCATCCATCCATCCTCTCTCATTAGCCATCTATTCAATCTTTCATTCATCCATTCACCCTTTCACTAATTCATCCAGCCATCCACCCATCCCTTCACTTACTCACTCGCCCACCTTTTCATATTAATTTTGAGCTGAACCTTTTTGAGAAGAGGCCCATCAAGAACTTCACTCTCGCTGCAGGAGCCATTCCAGGACTGGGACAGAAGCCACCCAGGGCGGAGACAGGATGCACCACAGGGGGGACAGGAGCCATCACAGGTGGGGGGGGACAGGAGCCACCACATGGGGGGACAGGAGCAATCACTGGGGGGGGGCAGAAGCCATCACAGGAGGGGGAACAGGATCCACCAGGGTGAGCACAGGGGTGGGCATGCAGTATTCTACTATCATCTTGATATCTGCCAGGGTGGGGTAGGGCTCCTCACCCCCTCCTGGACAATTCAACGAGAAGACAAGCTCTCTTTCCAAAATGTTAATTTTGCCACCCCCCACTGTGATGTAAAGTACTTGAAGGAGATACTCCAAGAGAACTGATTTAACTGATTGTCCTCCATACATTGTTAATCAGTGTGGATGCGATTGTGACATTTCTTTATTTTATTACATTATAGACTGCATGTTTGAAGAAACAAGGTTTGCTTACAATTTAGTGACAGTAATTAATCTCTGTGAAGAGAACCACGTGCTGCCTCGGGGTAATCAGGGCCGGTTCTAGGATGTTTGGGGCCCTGGGCAGGAAGGGAATGTGTGAGGCCCCTCTAAATTGCACAGACATGACGCATTCAGGGCTGTTTGCATGTGAATAGATGCCCCTGCGCCTGAAGCTGCAGCCCCTCCCTCTGTCACCTTCAAGCACCTCTTAGCATCTCATCAAGGGCTGAAGGTGTGAGGGTTGCCACCCCGCTGTGCCTCGCCAATGCTGCTGGGTATCTGAGCTTTGGTACTGCATCGGAGTCTGTTACACCCGACCTCAACAGCATCGGAGTCAAGCAGGGAGGTGGGTGGAAGCTGTGCCGGCTTTAGGGTGGTGCGACCGGTGCCCTGTTAAAATTACAGACAAACTGCTCAGTTAGTCTGTAAGCAGCTTTCCACTCTTCAATGTTTTTTCGGTTCCAGGCAAAAAGAAGGGAAGCAGAGACCACGAGTCATTGAAGAGGAACCGTAGAAGATATTAAGAAAATAGTAACCCAGAATTGGGACCAGTGAATAGCGTTTTAGGACTAAGTGCTGAGGCTTTCCTGAGCCTCCATCCAGATAGGACATAAAGGAAGGGAGAGGATGTGGTCCGTCGGCTAGACTGCCGACTTTGGTGCTGGAAACCAGGGTAAAAGCCTCGGGGTCGCGTTCACATCCTGTGATTCTGGGCAAATCAGTTAATCTCCCCGTGCCTGAATGTGTAATGTAGCCGGTGCTCATATAAAGCGCTCCAATACCTTCGGCTCGAGTTCGCGCTATATAAATATGCACAAAAAAAAAGGAAGTAGAAGTGACTTTCTCAGAGTGCAAATGAGGGCCGAAGTGCTTTTGGTAGTCCGGGGACCATTGGGAAGATGAGTCCAAAATACAGGTCTTCTCCGAAAACGACAAAGCTCATTGACATGCAAATGGTCTTTTAAAGACCCGTGAAGTACTCGGTGCGGCTGTTGGGTGCCCGGGAAGCTGGCTCAGCCGGGCTGACACACGACGGGGGTGTGGGGAGCTAAAGCAGAAGCCCTTTAAGCACAATGGGCTTTGCACGCCTGCAAGCACCATGTCTCTTCCCCTGCCTCACGCCCGGATTTCGCGCCGCTCGCGTTTAAAAAGCGGCGGCGCGAAGGGTCTTGTAGGGATGACAGTGTGCGCGCTAAATGCAGTACACTGCGCGCTCCGGGTGACCATCGTGCGCGCGCGCACGTTAGTGGGAACAGTGGTTACAAGCAATGTTCCCTCTAATTTTTTTTCTCTGTGTGCGGCAGTGTGAGGTCTCTGTGCGCTCCAGCCACGGCAATGTGCGCCAAGAACCAGATTGCGTGTGTGGGTGCAGCGACAGTGGTTCTGCCTCGGGGTTCCTGCTTTATTGCGCAGATAACTGACTTAGGTACTGGAACAGACGAGGCCTGTTTGATGGGGCAGGGAGAGCCTGACTGGGAACCCAAAGTAGCCCTGGCAATTTTGCCTCACCGGCTCCCACCCTCCAGTAACAAAACTGGCCCCACTGCTCCAAAACTGACCCCCACCCTTCCAGCCTCCCAGGCAAACGCCTGATGCCTGCTAAGGCCAGTCCAGGCAGGGGGATGGCCTTCGTATTGGTGACTGGAGTACAATGGATGTGGTCTGTCGGCTACGCTGCCAACTTTTGTGCTAGAAACCAGTGTTCGAGCCTCGAGGTCACGTCCACATCCTGTGATTCAGGGCAAATCACTTAATCTCCCCGTGCCTGAATGTGTAATGTAAATACGGTGCTATGTAAAGTGCTCCAATACCTTCGGGTCGAGTTTGCGCTATATAAATATGCAACAAAAAAAAAATGGTACAATGGTTGTGTCATGTTCGAAATGAGATAGTGCAGTGCAGAGCAACTGCAACCACGACAAAGCTACACTAATATATATTAGGAAACCAGGGCAACTGGACTCATTCCACCGTGCCAGTGAACCTCTTCTTTCCTAACTAACTACACAGCGGCGTCACAGAGACATCTTAAGGACTTTTTAGCGCCCTCGACCAAACGTATTTTGGGGGCCTCAGTGCGGATCAGCTTTGAATTTATGATCCAGTTTCAGCTTTCTCGTGTCCCTTTGGCCAGATCACAAACAAACTGGTTCAAATTCCAAATGTGTTTATAGTTAATATTCAGGGATAGTGATGTATTTTTCCAATATTCTAACACACTAATACTACTGCAAATAATCACTGTGACATCCTCCCATTTCTCATATCTGAGATCCTGTTTGGATCTAAAATTTTAAAAAAATATGGCTGTTGTATGAAACAAAAACACATTTGTCATAAAATGTCTGTAATACAATCACACACATTACCCAGATTAAAAATAAATGAAAGAAAAATGCTATTTGCAATATTCTGTTTAAAAATTATTCAAGGTCATCAGGGCAAGACTCTGCAGAACAGAGCTGGCTCTACCACTGCGGGGGTTACTCCACTCTTTAAAACTGATAATCATAGTTCACTTATCCGCCCTGAAGATGGTTTTTTGGATACACAGGGGGGGAATGTACATAGCAGTCCACCATGTGTGCATTCTGAGTCACTAATATATGTTAGTGATTCCGAAAGCACACGTGGTGCTTTTAGGCCTGCTCAGGGCTTTAAGTGGGATGAAAAAAACTTGGGGGGTCTTTCAAAGGGACGTGCCTGATGTAATTAAGGGCCTGGCTTAAAAGCACGTAAGCTAAAAATCTGTGCTTAGCATAGTGTGCCGCCCGACCGTTATTGTGCTGCCTCTGTCATTGCATCCAGATATATAATACAACAAGTAACATTATACCTACAACAAGCCAGGACTATTGGCTTTGTCAATGGTTGTTAGTTGCATAAGATAAATAAGCAACAACTACGGCTTTGTTGAATATAATATCGAAAATGCCTCAGTTCTGAAATAATCAGACTGTGAAAAAACTATAAAAAGTCCTCTGAGGTTACACCAAAGGCTTTGAGCAGTTGCACTGATTCAGAGTTGAGATTTTTTTTGCGGTGAGGTCAAAAATGAAGAGCCTGATAGGGACCTGTCTCAGCACCGGCTTTTAAAAACTCAGCATCAGCAGGACCCAGCCCACTTGCTGCATGCTTTTAGTTAATAGAGCGTGGCTGTGGGCAGATTGTGTACATTTTTGAAAGTATACATGCGAATTGCAGCAATTAACATGAATACTTTAAAAAATACACACAGTCTGCCCACAGCCATGCTCTATTAACAAAAGGCATGCAGTAAGTCTAGAAGCAGGAAGTGTGCTTTCAAAATCACTAACGTATATTAGTGATTGTAAAAGCACACATTGATGTTAGGATATGTAGCAGAGGTGTTGTGTAGCTAATATTACTGGTGAAGCTTAGGCCAGGTAAAATATAGATGTAGAGCTCTGCCCCAAAATGTCAAGAAAAGCTGAGATACATATGCAGGTGCTTGTGGTGAAATGGCGGCAACCCGCGCAAAATATTGCAACAGATTAGAGCCGGATCTAATGATGGGGCCCGTTCAGCAACAGTTTGGCAGATAGTATAAAAGCTGAAGCAGGCACTACTTGAACAAACGTGTATTTTTCTTAATATCGGTTATCCTTGTCTGCATTTTAGGTATGATGTTTGATTTAAAAAAAAAAAAAAACCTAAGTAAGAAAGAGCGGTACTGCTCATGCACTTTCAACTTCTGACAGGCACCTGAAAGTTTGACTACCTCACCTCAGCCCTTATGTGCCTTAGCCGGCATCATTTGAAAGTCAAAATCAAATCCCAAAGCTCAGCACACAGTATAGTGTATGTCTCACACTCTTCCAAGGATCACTGAAGCCAGTCGTCGCTAATTCTGGAAATTGTGTTTTTCAGGCACGGTGGAAACAGTTCAGAAATCCATGCCTTCGGATCCTTGCACTCGCACCATGCACTTGACATTCTGAAAACACCTAAATAAATTACTCCTCTGAATTTCTTTCTAAATAAATGTATTTGCGATATCTTGCTATTAAGGATCACTGCCTTTCCATCCCCTTGATGAATCCGCTCCTCTGCCTGCTCCCCTGTCCTAATTTACATGTAATGAGTTTGTTGATGCGTTTTTTTGTCCTCTTTTCTTTTGATACCTATCTCTTCTTTTTCACCATACAAGTCCAAAAGCACGACTTGTGCTCTAAACGTTTTTTTTGTGCTTGCTGCATTTATTTTCTTAATAAAGCATGGCTGCGATCTGATTGTGGGCATTTAAGAAAGCATTCTTGTTATTTGCAGCACCCTCATGCGCTGTAATTAACAAATATTTTCACAATGGTCCACATTCAGGCTGCATCCTTGCGCCATTAAGAAAAGACATGCATCCAGTTCAAAAGAACGACGTGTAAAACACACGTCATGCTTTTGGACTTGCTTTTCTTCTCTTAAAGGAGCGAGGCTGCGGGCTGATTGAGGGCCATTGAGAAAATATTTGTTAATTGCAGCGCATGATGGTGCTGCATTTAACAAATATTTTCACAAAAGCCCACATACAGCCCCCAGTTGGGCTTCATTAAGAAGGAAACGCAGCGAGAGCAAGAGCCGCGATAACCAGGAAATTTCCACTTTTGGCGCCGCTCGCATTTTAAATGCGGCGGCGCGAATTCTCTCCCGGGATCTACAGTGGGTGCGCGCTCCAAACACTGCACTGCGCGCTCGTACGAACAGACGTGAGTGCGCGCGCAGGCGCGCACCTTCCTGGGAACACAGGTCACAGACTCATCACACAAGGACAGTTTACAAACCTGGTGAATGACAGACATACTGCACAGTATGCGGTACATGGCAATGACGTCAAAGCTCATGTAACCTTCCGAATACCTGCCATAGTCCCAGGGCAATGCAGAACCCAAAGAGAACCACAAGGCACACATGCTGACATCTGCAAACATTGCAGCCCTGAACCGGACAAGTGGGAGCAGTTACACACATATACACATGTCTCAATCACTGAAAGGTACCACCTAGGGACAACTACATGATATTGCGAACAAACAAGTGCCTTGGGGACCCCTGACTGTGTCCCATCTGCGTCTGACCACATCATCACCACCCAGAACAGACAAATCCCAATTATGAACCACCAATTAACAGTAGTGTGTCATGCACCCACACATCTGGTAGCCCATGGCAAAGTTGTGGGATGAACACAGTACCACTCAGCAAGCATCAACAACAGGAACATATCAAGGGAACACTGCCTGTGTATGAAAAGGGATGTGGACACACACACGCATGCTCATACAACACACACCATGGGCCCAGGCTATGTCACGGGGCAACACATCCGTGACAGAGCCTGAGAGGGCCCAACTCCTGTGTAAGTCCAGCTGTGCCAAACATAGTCACAGCACGTCCCACTCATGTCAGCGGAACACTTGGTCTGTCAGCCATCAGTTACCACACAATGAAGGCTCTGGTCACAACAGCCTGGGTACGTGAGTCTCCCCTAAGTCATCTGCACATACTCAACACATATGTACAGCAAGTTGCACAGAGGACACAGTTGCTCCTATACCAATGGTGCCCACACCTGTAGGTCCAGTGGAGATGCGCCCAAAGTCAGGGAAATAGACAAATTGGACAATGGGAAGCACCTCATATGTGAATGGGTGCAAGCCACAGATGTGACCATGCAAATGAAATGTTCACAGAGATCATGACACACCCAGTTAGCTGCAGAGGATGACATGGATACTGACCAGAATAGGATACATATATCATTGACCACATGGAGTACCTCACATCAACACCTCAGTATTCAACATTGGAAATCCAGCATTACAACTGCAAGTTCATGCTAAACATCATCAACATAATGTACAGCTAAATCAAATTCACAAGGATAAAGAAAAATGCTTTATTCAGCAATTTTTAAATGCAAAGTCCTTTCAAAACAAAGGCCAATGGCCAGTCCATATCCAAATGACAAAAAGTTAACTTGAGTAACAACTGTCACACGTTGCTTGCCTACACTGGAAGGACAGGGGACGTCACCTCGAAGGGCCATACATGGGGGCGGGCCAGGTACCGCAGGGACAGGATCAGGAGAGTCACTTGCAACTGCAGTGGAGCAGACTGAAGTGGCGGGTGCAGTCACAACTGTGGGGCACAAGTCAGATGGGGTGGGTGCCGGCACAACTTCAGTGGGCAGGTCAGATGGAGTGGATTGGGTCCCCACTGCAGTGCCCAAGTCAGACGAGGTGGTCGTGGACTCCACTGCAGTGCCTAAATCCATGTGATCAGAATGGGGTGCAGGTGAGGTCGGCAGGACAGAGGGGTGGGACACGGTCCCCACATCAGTGGCACTAACCCTCTGACTGGGTGTGGAGGAGCAAGTGGTAGGGGGGGAGGGCCTCAGCATTTTGGGGATGGTGTATCTGTGGGTGGGGGAACCCGGGGCAGGGTGTGGTGGGGGAATCTCTGGAGGGGTGGCCTGGGGGATGGAGGACAGAGACTTTGCCTTGGAGCTGCGTGGCGGCGGTGGGGTCTTGCTCTTCCGGCTCCGGGGGGACTTGCGGGTGGGGGGCTCAGTCTGACTGTGCCTGGGGGATGGTCTCCGGGAGTGAGGGGCACTCCCCTCTGTGTGTGGGGACTTCCTCTTCCCCTTGTAATCTGGATCTGCTGGGTCGGTGGGGAAGAGGCCAAGTTCACAGAGGAAGAGCTTCTGTGGAGATGGGGTTGCAGGTGAGGCAAGGGAAGGGGGCTGGGAGGGAGAGATTTCAGAGGACTGCGGAGTGGTTGTGGATGACTGTGTGTGTGTCTGCAAACCAGCCCCTGTGAGTGTGGTATCAGTCCCCTGCGCTTGCTTGTGTGCACGTCTAGCCCTTGGTTTGGGTGTTTGTGTACTGCCCGTGTCTTTGGCTTTGTGAGAATGTGCAGGTGTGTGTGTGCTTGGGACAGGTAGGCTGCTAGGAATCGTGAGTGGTGCAGGGGTAGGAGGGGTGCAGGACTGTTGGACGAGGGACACTATTGCCATCAGAGAGGAGGTCACGGACTGATTGGTCCTCTGTAGGGCAGACATGCCCGATGAAATGCCCTCCATGAACGACACCAGTTGCGTCAACAGAGTGGTGTGTGCAAGGAGGACACTCAGCATCGATGTCTGCCCTACATGGATCTGTCTAAGTAAGTCCACAGATTCCTCACTCAGGGCAGCAGGGGACACAGGGGCAGGGGGTGCGGTGCCTGGCACAAAGGAGACATGCTCCTGAATACGGGAGCTTCCACAGACCTCTGGGATGGGAGCCAATGGGAGGGTGGTGATGGTGGTAGTGGGGGCGGTGGCGGAGACAGCCTCACTAGCTGGGGTTTGGTGACCTCTGACACCCGCCTCTACAAGGGAGTCATCCTCAGAGCTGCTGTGGCCCTCAGCTGGGGGGGATGGTGTGACGACTCCTCGGTGTGGCTCCACTCGCCCTCCGTGCCACCGGGTCCCCCCGACTCCTCTCCTTCTGTCCCTGTTAGGCTCTGTAGCTCCTCTTGGTCCTTGGAGCTGTCCCCTCATGGGACCATGGATATATATGGATAGGAATAGGAAGAAAGAGAACAACCTGCACTGACTGCACACACCACAGTGAGTACATCACATCACAGGGCAAGCCCTGGCATCATCAGCTGAACACTGCTCAAAGTGCCAACACTGTTCAGAATAAGCCAAATGTCATTCTCAACATCACCCATGGCACACATATCCCTCCTTGACTTGCACCCATATGTCTGTTGCATGTTGGATGCTAATACCCAAATGTCCCAACATGCACCACCCACACATCAGTTGGACATGCAAGTGTTTCTAAATGCCCTTCAGGAGGCATGACTGCCCAGGTACACGTGAAACAGTGTTTGCCTCTGGACAGTAGTCAGGTGGCTAAGCAAGTGTGACATACTTGATATACATACTCCTGAGGCCCCCAAATTGGAGTCCCCTGCTGCATGGGTTTGTTTGAAATAGACCAGCCACATGTGGCGAGTCAGACCAGCAACTGGAACCCATATCAAGGGCACACGCAGATCACATGTCAGATAACAGGCATTGGACAAACAATTGAACCACCCATGAAACACACTACAGAGTCACGGGAACAGATGCTGTCCGGTAGCTGAAGCATAGCTGACTGCAGGGACACAGTGCCCTAGTGACACAAACAACAGACTGTAGGGGCCACACCTGTGGAACCGATGAGGAGTGTGCATCACACAATTGAGGGACCTGAGTATTGGACTACAAGACCTACGTAATGTGGAAGTGTGACCAGGCCAAGAGACTGCAATTAGCATGTCAGACATAGTACACAGATTAGGCATGGACTTACCCCCTTCATGCTGCTGTCTGGCCTTCAGCTGCCTATCCAGGTCCAGCAAGACCACCACCAGGATCCAGAGCATGTGGGGGGTCAGGGTCTGGTGTCCGCCCCTCCTGTGTGGAGGTGACAGCTTCAGCTGGACTCTAGCTATCCTCCGGGTCCAGCCCCGAAGGTCCTGCCACCTCTTCTGGCAGTTGCGGATCCAGTGCTTGTAGACCCCCACTGAACGAACTGCCCGGGCGATGGTCAGCCATATCTCCTGCTTCTGATGGGCATCAACCTGTGAGGATGACAAAGTTAAAAGTCCATTAACACACATGCCCCGTATTTTGCTGCACACATTTGGATATACATGTCATCATCACAAAGGGAAATAAGTCACACAGGTAGTGCAACCATGGGGAAGGACAAATCACCTGCATGTCTGACATGTTAACAATGCCTGGGAAGTTTAAGCTTGCACTAATGCACTTTAGCAGCAGGACACCTGTTCATTACATGTACCTACACACTTTGGGTGATGGAAGTAGTCAATGAGAATGCTTGCCACTGGTGTACACACTGCTAGTACTGCCCGTCAGACAACATGCACAATTAAGAAGGCAGTGGACTGCACACTCACCTGCTCCCCTGGTTTCCCATACAGCTTGCTGTACTGTGGAAGGAGCCCATCCAGCAGGGCCTGGTTCTCCTCCTCAGTGAAGGCTGGGGCTCTCTCCAGAGTACGTGCCATAGCCGGAGCCAGAGGATGTAGAGACAGCAGCAGTGGTAGCAGGGATGTGGTCCAGGAGCATGTAGTGCAGGCAAGTGAGCTCCCTGGGGTCCAGCCAACCTTATATTTGTGCTGCAGAAGCAGAATCTGTGCCATGTGTCCCAAGTGATAGGTCCAACACGGTTGCATTCTATGAATCTGGCCAATCCATGGAAATGTACGACTCGTACACGCCTCCCGCATCGTTCAAATCTTCACCTTCATGAAACACTAGTAATTGCAACATTGTTGTAGGCATCCAACTGAATTTCCAGCGCACAACTTGTACAAGTTTTGAATCTGCATCCGTCTCCATGACAGTCCAGAGCCAATGGGTGCGTCCGGCTCGGGCAACTGACTGTACAATGCGTATTTTGAAAATACACATGCACCCGTCTCCATACGATTCAAAGGCCAAGACGTACGCCTGCCTCGGACCATGCCTGCCCGACGCGTATGCATGATAGTCATCCGGGTCGGACCTCATTGCAGTCAATGGCAAAGCGTATGCACGGCTCGGTCAGGAACCGTGCAATGCGTACGCATTGTCACCCGCATCGGACCTCATTGCAGTCAAAGGCAAAGCCTACGCCCGGCTCGGTCATGAACCGTGCAATGCGTACGCATTGTCACCCGCGTAGGACCTCATTGCAGTCAATGGCAAAGCGTACGCACGGCTCGGTCATGAACCGTGCAATGCGTAAGCATTGTCACCCGCGTCGGACCTCATTGCAGTCAATGGCAAAGCGTACGCACGGCTTGGTCATGAACCGTGCAATGTGTACGCATTGTCACTAAGGGTGGGCGGAATTTGCGAAAATGACTTTTGCAAATTATCGCGAAATTGCACAAAATCTCCGCGAGCATGCGAAACTTTCGCGAAGATGTGGAGATTGCTTTTCCTGCCCGTTCGCAATGTGTTTTTGCGTGCTCGCGGGGAAATATATCTCCAACTTGCCCATGCGGTCGCTAATGGGCACGGCCATCTTGCTCACGTTGCTTATTTCCTCTTCGCGATCGCAATGACGTGTTCGTGATCACAAACTCTCGCGGGATAGCGCGACCGGCTACCAACAATCCAACATCTTTTGGCGCGCGCGAACGGATAGGAAAATTCATCGGCGACCGCAGGGACCCAGTAAGTCATGACCACGTGCACGAGAATGCATTTTTAAAGCGCAAACAAGTAAAATACTTCAGTTTAGCGGCAGGTTGCGAACGTTTTGACATTTTCGCATTCTCCGCGGAACGTGAAAATGTCAAAATATCGCAAATTCCACGAGCGGAACGAAATTTACTGCCCAGGCCTAATTGTCACCCGCGTCGGACCTCATTGCAGTCAATGGCAAAGCGCACGCACGGCTCGGTCATAAACCGTGCAATGCGTGCGCATTGTCACCCACGTCGGACCACATTGCAGTCAATGGCAAAGCGTACGCACGGCTCAGTCATGAACCGTGCAATGCGTACGCATTGTCACCCGCGTCGGACCTCATTGGTGTGACTATTCGACAGATTCAACACACAATTACTTGTACATACACATACACCTGTGCACACCTACCACACTACAGCATTGGCCACACAGTGTCCCATGGCATGTAAGGTTGCATTCCCTGGGTGTTGGGGGGGCCACATTTGGTTTGTTGGGTGGCACTTTTGTTCAGCCACTCCCAGGCTGTGCACGTGTACATGGGGGCAGAATCCTTTGTGTGTCGTGCACATTACCACTGTGATGTGCAAATGTACAGTAATGGGCATGAGTCACGGACACAGTTTCATGTTGGATATGTTTAGGACATGTCACATACACCCTGAGTCCTGGGGGTGATGGCATGTACGTCACAGTGAGACCTGTAGCCACAATTCTGATGTGCACCCACCGTCTGTGTGCATGTTGTGTCTCAGATGTGTCTGATCAAATGTGCCCAATGGGAGACAGTATCCACATCCATGTGGTATATGCATCAACCTCGATGGTGTGTGTGTGTCTAAGAGTCGTACATGTAGGACCTGCAGGGACAACAGTGGCCACTACCTGTGAGACTCACGCTTGCCTTGCGATGTGTACGTGATACGCATTGCCCATGCCAGTGTCGATGTGGCAATACAGGGACCCTGGGTTTTTGCAAGGCAAAGATCTTTGATGCCTTGGAGACATCAGGCCTCACTTGTCACTGTGGTGTGTGTTTGTAACATCACAGCAGTACATAAGTCGGGTGACACAGACAGATGATTAGCCATTGCACTACATGGGACTCATGTGGACATGTGGAATTGAGATGTGAGGTGATGGTCATGTAGGTGACATATGTGTCCATGCCCAACAGCACACACCTCAGTACACTGTGTAATGTTGTAGTGATGATCGTTATCTACCTATGTACAACGCTAAGTTAGCATGACCGCGTTAACTGTTAGAAAGCCATCTTGCCGCTTTTGCTGCTTTTGCACATGACACTGTAGTCACATGTTATTAGAATTGAGAAATGCTTACTCGACTTTGCTTCACATGAGAACTGTCTGTTGTTAACATCTTGAACAGTGAATAGCGACCTTGGTCTGTACACAGTGTAACAGAAACAGCCTGGATCGCTAGACGGTGCATGTTGTTGAGTTCAGGTTGATCGGCCCACTAGTTTAGCCATAACACGCACGCAGCTGCAAATACCTGAAAGTCAAATGCTTTTAATATTGCAGTGTTGCATGTTTTCAACACATTCAGAAGAAGAGCGTTCCTAGGAGCAGAGCATAGCTGATCCTGTGATGTGAACTCTCTGAGCTGATCTATACGGTGTGGGGTTCCCCATTCAAGCCTAGAGACCTTTTATTAGTCTAATAATACTATTAGTGTGTTAGAGAAAGGAAGGTGGCCTAGAGCCACTGTCATTTTAGTATGATTGCTCCTTTCATTTTCTATAGTATTGTAACTATGCTGATGGTTTTGATTTAAATCGTTTGTCTGCTAATGTTAGCCAAACTGCTGCATATTAGGACACGAGGTTTATAAAATAAACTCTTTAAACTTTTCCCGTGTCCCTGTTTATTCTGTTGTGGACTGGTACGAGAATAATTACGAAAAGGTGTTTCTGATTCCCACCATTCCTGAGAAATATACTAAGTCGCTTGTTCTGGGTTGTCTATACATTGGGACCGCCGAGCTAAACCTCGGATAACGAATGGGACACTGATGCTGGCCGGATAGGGGGTTCTGGGTTCTGAGGTGAGTTTTTGGTACACCGCAATTCACTGAGGGCCTGGGTTCCTGCGCATAGTTCTGCGCATAAGCAGAATCCCTGCAACAATGTCATGATCTATCATGTGATATTGAGCCTGGTCATGGCCACATGGGTGGATGGACCGACAATCTTCCTTTGTTCATCTCTGTTCAGCAGGGCTCCAGCTGTCCATCGACCGTTCCCAGACCTTGCAACCATGCAGGGACGCGACTGCATCAGACGGTACCGCTTCACCAGGCCACTGATAGAGGAGTTGGCGGAGCAGTTGGCGCCACATCTGCTACCTGGCCGGACATACCCTACAGCACTGACCCCAGCGGTGAAGGTGATGACAGCCCTGCACTTCTTTGCTACTGGTATCTTCCAGTACACTGTGGCTACAGCGGGTGGGATGTCGCAAACTATGTTTAGTCGTGTGCTACGCGGTGTCTTGGAGGGGATTTTGCATTTCCTTGACCTGTACATCAAGTTCCCTAGCCCAGCTGAACTCCCTGAAATAAAGGATGCCTTTTATACACTGGGGAGGATGCCGAACGTCATCAGATCTATTGATGGGACACTTGTGGCCCTGATACCACCACAGGCACATGAGCAGGCATACCGGAAGAGGAAACATTTCCACTCGATCAATGGACTGGTGGTATGTCTTGCAGACAAGTGTATCACACATGTGTGTCCACGGTTCCCTGGTTCTGCGCACGATGCCTACATAATGAGGTGTAGTCGCACTGCAACGCTGTGTGTACTGACTGTTTACCATTGTGTGTGTTTGTCAATGTTGTATTCCGCACTTCTACAAAACTCAGCTACTTGTTCATTTTTGTGTGTGTAGGTGACTCCGATTACCCCAACATGCTGTGGTTGCTGACACCCCTCAGGATCCCTGTGACACCAGCCGAGCTGCGCTACAATGAGGCACATGGTCGGAGCAGGAGGGGGATTGAGCGGACATTCGGCCTCCTGAAATGCCGCTTTCGCTGCCTGGACAAGACCGGTGGGGCCCTCCCACATGAACCTGTAAAGGTATGCAAAATAATCCTTGTATGCTGCATGCTACACAACATGGCAGTGCGGAAGAAGGTGCTTCTCATCCAGGATGACGATGACCAACCACTAGCACCTGTGGTGGATCCCAGCCTGGGCCAAGAAGCCAGTGATGATGAGGATGAGGGTGACGTCCGCTCACAGCTCATCAACAACTTCTTCACCTGAATGTGAGTTTCCAGGGTTGTTATGTCAATGTATGGAGTTAGCCTGGAGTGTGTTGTGGCTGCTCTGTTGCTGTCTAAGTGTGTCTGTGTGCCACTTGACTGGATGCATGCAGTGATGTGTCCATTCAGGTGGTGTGTACTCCACAATAGGGTAGTACTGCTAACTTGTTTTTGTGTAGGTTTCTTGTGACATGTTTTGTGCATGTGTATTGCATTTCTCACCTGTTCTGCTGTGCTTTTGACTGTGTCTTGTGTCTGTCCATCACAGGGTAATTTGCCTGTTGTTTGTTCAACACTGACCCCCAACACCCAGAATCCGACACCAGTGTGGGAGTAATCAATTGACATCAAGTGATGTGCCACACACCCCTGGACTACAATTCTCAGACACTCTGTGACCGTGTGTCCACCGTAACGTACAATTGCCTTGCAACTATTTTTGAATAAACATGTTGCTGATGTGTAATGAACCTGTGCTATGCTTTGTTAGGTGCGTTGTCTGTCTTGATGTCTTCCCACATCTGAGTGACATTTGCTTACCTCACCTGTGGACTTGTTACCACTGACTGTGGATAGGTGTTGTGGTTGTGCATACCTATGTGTTTCAGGTCAACATCATTGTGTGTGATGAGGAACATGGCCATGGTGAGTATGTGTTGTGTTGCCATAGTGGTGTGTCTCCCTCACATGTGTCACATCACCATGACTCACCTAACTTTGGTCACATTGTTGCAGTATTTGGCATGTACTGTGTTGTGTAGCAGATCGACATCTCCATGACACACGACAATTTGGAATCACAACAGAGGCAAGTATGGTGTACTGGTGAGTTTATTTTCGAACATGTGTGAGGAAAGTGCACAAGATGGTGGGTGCTGTACGTTTTGGAATCCAAAGTTCACATTAGAGTTGGAAGTGCTGGTAGATGAAATGTCCAAAGTAAAGTCCACAGTCATCTGCTACATTGGCCCAACATGAACCCCCCATGTCATGTGGGCGAGTTGTGTGCGATTGAACAAGGTGAACGGTTTGCGCACAAAGAAAATTGTCCAGAACAGGTTTGGAGGCCCTGGGGGATGTGCTGGGACATCTGCCTCTCACACGTCCTTCTTCGCAAGACCCCTCTTCTTCCAGGGGGGGGATCCTCAGGTGCAGGCCTCTGCGGTGCAGGCGACTCTCCACCAGAGTCCTCCTCCCTCCCTGTGGCGCTGGCAGATGGTGTTGCAACAGATGTTGTGGCCACACAGGGAGGTGTGGACAGGTTTGTGTTGATCTGGCAGAGGCATTGGAGTATTTCCGATACACCGCAGTAAGGGAATCCCACTTGGCCTCCATGCGGGCATGGTGGGCAGCCTGCTCCTATTGCATGTCCTTGAGGATCCCCACTACCTGGCCAAATCCTCCGGTGCTATCCTGGTACGCATCTATGATGCGTGCCAGTTGGGGGTCATCATGCAGTCCAGACCCCTCTGCAAGGCGCGCCCTCTGCCTCCCACCCCTCCCAGCACCCCTATCCACACGGGCAGGACCAGCGGCGTGCCACACAGGTGACACTGGGACCCCTTGGGTGGTGTTGCTGGTGGTGTTTGCTGTAGCTTCCGGGGGGTCCTGTGTCCCTGTGCTGTGGGTGTTCAGTGGCCTTGGTCTGTCCGTGTTGGCGGGGTTGCCCTGTCAGTTTCCAGATGCTGGAGGCGTGGGTACAGGGGGTGCAGATGTTGATGCTGCTGGTGCTGCATGATGACTCACACCGGAGGGGCCAGGTTGGTCATCGTCATCCGAAGAGGACAGAGAAAGAGTCAAACCAGAGAGCTCAGTGTCCACCAGAGTCTGGGCCTGGGAATCCTCTTCATTTGGTGCTGGGTCCCCAGCACCACCTGTGTTTGGAAGAGACACACAATGTGAGTTATGCTTCTACATGCATCAATGGTTCACAAACATGACATGTTCTACTGTACGAACAGCTGCCTGCCTGTACACTGCTTTTTTCTAGCTTGTCACGGACAGAGTTTGATATTGTTGTTGCCCAGTTCACAGCAGGGCCTTGTGCTCCCCACAACAGAGCCCAGTGTCAGACATCTTGTTAGTCCCTGCCCACTTCCTGTGAGGCGAGCATGGTTCAGTGTATGCTTGCTGGGCCATGTGGGTGGGTGTAGATTGTCTGTGACTGCAACTCCCATCATACTCTTGGCTACAGCCCCCTTCCCAGCATGCCCATACCTCCTCCCTCTTGACTCTGCTTCCCTGTGAGGGGGTGTGACAGCAATGGCAAGATGGCTGACTGTGAAGTCCTGGTGTTTGTTGTTGCCCAGTTCCCATTAGGGCCTTGTGCTACCCACAACAGCGCCCAGTGTCAGACATCTTGTCAGTCCCTTCCCACTCCCTATGAGGCGAGCATGGTTCTGTGTATGCTTGCTGGGCCATGTGGGTGGGTGTAGATTGTCTGTGACTGCGACTCCCATCATACCTTTGGCTACACCCCCTTTCCCAGCATGCCCATACTTTCTCCCTCTTGACTCTGCTTCCCTGTGAGGGGGTGTGACAGCAATGGCAAGATGGCTGACTGTGAAATCATGGTGTTTGTTTGTGTGACGTCCTCTGATGTTAATGTAGCATAGCAACTAAGTAGTGATGTCATGTACATGGTTGCCTTGGTTTTGGAATGTATACTTTCAGATTGCTCTGAACCTGATGCTTGAACTGGATGTGGTTTGGATGGGTTCTTCATTTCTTGGATATTAAACTTAACCTGATCTTCATCACCATTTGCCTTCCTTGTGATTCTTCTGGTATTAAGAGTATCCTACACTGGCGTAGTCTGCAGCTGGAATGTGAAAGAACCCAACAACCTCAACTTTTTGAATCTGTATCATCCTTAAAGGTACTGTACTTCCTGCACTGTCTATAGGATGCTTACAAGCAACTTAAAGCAAATTCTAAGAAGGGTTGGGAGCTTCGCCGCACACTCACCCTTTTGATATTATTGTGGGTTGGGAGTTGTATTATCGGTGCGGGCTCTGTAGTATGCTCTCTTCACCTTCGGAGCATATAAAGAAGTCACAGGAACTGTATATTCAGTAAAAGTAGAATTTATTCTCAGAGGAAAGAACCCACGACATATCCCAACAAGATCCAGTCTTCATCTGCCTTCCCACAGAGATTCTAGATCCCCAGTAACATTCTACCTACAGCTTACCTAGATACATTCCATAAAGATACACAACACAATAGCTAATACAATATAATCTACTTACTACACACCCTCCCCTTTATACATAACAGAAATTTAAATAATTCACAAACATTACAGAAGATACATAAAAGAAATAAAAAACAACAAAAATAAAATAACTCAAGTCATGACATAATCACGAAAGCGAAAAGGTGCAGAACGTAATCTTGAACCACCAATATTTCTACCACTACCCTCACCTTCTCCCCTTTCAGGAATTACACGAGGAGAAACTGGACATGGAACAATCTCCCTAGAATCACCCTGACACAAATCAGAACGAGAATGAAGGGAGGAACCTGAACGAGTACCAATATTGTCACAAACACCAAACCAATCCTGATTCGAAATATCTGTGACAACAGGAGTATTCTTACTTTCCAAAATGATAGCTGCTTGTTTATCAGTGATTTTTATAAGTGCATTCTTATTCCACCAACCTCTATCTTGCAGCATAGCAGACCCCCGAGAAACAGCAACCACTTGAACAGGAGATGAAAACTTTGAGTGACCCTTAGAAACTTTAATGGGTTTCCGAATCAAAACCCATTCACCAACAAACAAAGGTTTCTCAACAACATGAAACCTTTTGTCATAGTTTCGTTTGTAACTACATTGTTTTTTCATCACACAATCTCTAATTTTACTCAAATCAAGAGGAACTTGAGATTGTTTTTCAAGCAACCATGAAGGATTAAGTTTGGAAGTTGGTATTCTGCCCCTTAATAATGTGAAAGGTGAAACACCAGTGGTAGTGTGTGGAGTAGTATTGTAATTCCAAATTCTCTGAAACAAGAAAGAAGGAATATTTAACCCATTGCTGACTGCAGTTTGTACTGCATCTTTCAACACTCTGTTGGCACGCTCAACCAACCCATTTGTAGAGGGACTATATAAAGGAGCAAGAGTGTGTTTGACATCTAACTTTTTTAGAAACAATTCAAAATCATGGCTAACAAAATGAGATCCATTGTCAGTTACAATATCATCAGGTGTACCTTCAGTGTAAAACATATGTTGCAAAAATAAAATAGCAGTGTCAGAATCTGCATTTTTGACAATAGAAAAATAAATCCACTTAGAAAAGTAATCAACGGCTACAATAAGATATTTCTTTTCTGAATTGAAAACCGAAAACGGACCAGAATAATCCAAGCCAATTTTCTTCCATGCTGCAGAGGGCCATTCAACAGGACATAACGGAGAATTAGATGACTTCCAATGTTTGTCAGAGCACAAACACTGAGCACACTGATTCACATGAGTTTTCACTTGATTGTCAATGCCAGGCCACCAATACGACATTTTAATTTTGTTAACTGTAGCCGTAGAACCAGGATGCCCCTCATGAGCAAGCAAAATAATTTTATCCCTGATACCTCTAGGAGGAACAAATTTATCTTGTCGCATTAAAATATCATTACAACAAGATAACTCTGAGGCAACTTGTGCAAAATTCTTCTCTTCTAATGATAAACTCCGATCCAGTGGCCAACCCTTAACAAGAAACTTTTTGACATTTTGCAAACAATCATCTTGTTGGAAACATTGCACCCAGTCATCATGCGTGATTTTGTGAGTTTGTATGACATCCTCTACCGAGAACACACACTCAAACTCATCATCCGCATGAAAAGTTTCTTGAGTATGAGGAAGCGGAATACGCGAAAGGCAATCCGCACGAACATTTTTGCCACCAGGAAGATATTTAATGTCAAAGTTAAACTCTTGGAGTCTAGCTAACAACCTAACTAGACGAGAAGATGCTTTATTGGAAGAACTATCCGCAAGCATATACATCAAAGGTTTATGATCAGTGTAGAGCTGAAATCGAGTCCCCCAAATATATGTGCGAAATTTCTCTACAGACCAAGAACACGCTAAAGCTTCTCGCTCTATGGTACTATAATTGATCTCAGCACTAGTTAGAGTACGAGAAGCAAAGGCTATTGTACACTCTTGACCATTGATTATCTGGCTTAACACAGCACCTAAACCTTTCGCACTGGCATCAACCGTAATTATGCTTTGAACACCATAAGTAAATGGCTTAATTGCAGGAGCACAGACTATTAATTGTTTAACCGATTTAAATGCCTCCTCAACCTCCACAGACCACTCAAACTTAGCATGTTTTTTTAACAAGTTGCGAAGAGGTTGTACCACCAGAGCATACCCCTGAACAAAGCGAGCATAGTACTCACTTAACCCAAGGAATGCCCTTAGTGAGCCCTTATCTAGTGGGGCTGGTGCATTTTTGATAGCATCCAGTAAAGAATTCTTAGGTTTAATACCTTCCTTAGATAAATTGTGACCTAAATAGTCAACATCTTGTGTCAAGAATTTACATTTGTCGATATTCACTGTCATACCATTATCTTGCAATTTACATAAAACTTCTTCAAGACGATTGTAATGCTGTTCCAACGTTTCAGAATGTACCAAGATATCATCCTGAAAGGCTTGAATGCCATCACAATTATCAAACATTTTATCCATTAACCTCTGGAATATACTGGCAGCAGACGCTAAACCAAAAGGAAGTCGCTTGTACATAAAAACACCAAATGGTGTAACAAACGTAGTCAAAGGTTGAGACTTAACAGAAAGTGGAATTTGATGATACGCCGAGCGTAAGTCGATGGTGGAAAAGAATTTGCTGCGACCTAATTTGGCAAGCATATCATGAATCTTGGGTAACGGGTGGGCATCTACAACAATATTGCGGTTCAGCATCCTCAAATCCGCACATAGACGAATATCGCCAGAGGGTTTACGAGCTACCACAGCAGCAGAAACCCACTCTGATGATTCTACGGGACAAATGATATTTTGTGCACACAATTGATCTAAGTGTTTTTTTAGATCATCCCTTACAGAGAGTGGAACGGGACGAACTTTCTGAACAACAGGGAAAACTTTCTCTTTAAGTTTGATGGTATGTTCAAAATTCTTAACCAACCCAATTTCATTGCTGAACACCAATTTATATTTGTTAAACAATTTGTCCAGAACAGGGTCATGTGAATTATCGCCATTGACTAATAGAACTGGAAAGTCACCCAGAACCACAGGCTCCGGATGACCCGGTTTCAAGAAAATACCCAAACTGGCCTGGTCACGCCAACCCAAAATGTCTCTGCCATCCAAAGCCACGTAAATTTTAGTATTGATCACCCTACCTTTAAAATTAATAGTGTCATTGAAATACCCTCTCATTACTATGTCATACTCCCCGAAGGCTTTTGGATTAACATCAGTAGGTAACAATTCTATGTTTGTCCATAACCTGTAAAATGTTTTTTCATCTAAAATCGTAATGGGCGAACCTGAATCAGCCATTACTTCCATTTCAACTAGACCAATTAACACAGCACAATTAGGCCCTTTAATCTTGTTCCCTTCAAGAGAATTAATATGAATTGATAATGAAGACACATTTAACGCATCACATATTTCGTCCTCATTGTAAATATAGTTCACCTTACTTTTGTCTTTAGGCAACCTACACATAGTAAAGAAATGACCAATTCTTTTACAATTATTGCACCTTTTTCCTTGAGCCGGACATTTTGGATTGTTACCAACATGAAACTTGGAACCACACCTGTAACAAAAAATGTTATTTTTACGTTCAAAAACTTTTGTGTTCTTTAAACGATTTGCAACCACATTGACCTCTATTTGGTTACTCTGATCCCTATCAACATTCATGACCTTAGGGCTACAAGAAGCGTTAGAAGTCTCTGCTAAAATCTTGGATGATGTGACAGAACATTCAATACTCTTAGCAATAGTAATCACTTCGTCTAAAGTAGGATTTTTGCAAGTTAGTATGCGTTCCTGTATTTTTTTGTTGTAACAATTAAAAACAAGTTGGTCTCGAAGCGCTGTCTCTAAATAGGACCCAAATTCACACTTTGTAGCCAACACCCTCAAAGTAGCTAAATAATCTTCAATGGATTCTTCTGCAGACTGTTTTTGTTTAAAAAAAACATGTCTTTCGATCATTATTGATGGCTCATCTTTATATTGTTTACCCAAACGAGCTAAAGCTTCTGAGTAAACATTCCAAGAATCGTCAGCTGAAGGATTCGTGACAGTAGGAAGACTATCAAACACTTGTTGACCAGCATCACCAAGATGATTAAATAATATGGCTCTTTTCCTAGAAGCAGAATATTCAAGTGCATCAATGGCTTCCAAATAGTTAGTAAAGACTCTTAACCACTTTGGCCAAGGAATGGGTGGCTTACCCACAACCTTTAAAAAACACGGAGGAGCCACAATACTTTCATTAGATCTTGCCATAGTGCAGAACTCAAAACACAGAAAAAAAAAACTTGAAGACAAAACACACCTGAGAGTTAATCCGTTTTGTGGCCAATGCTGATAGTGATAATGAGAGAAATAATTAATTTTTTTTTTTTTTAAACGAGAAAAAACGATGTTTTGATGAAATACACGAACCGAATAACGTGTCCGTGATGATTTGCAAGGCAAGCGATCCCAACCTTACAAAATGGCCGCCAAAACGTGATGATGCAATCGCGCATAGACGTCACTTCTTTGTTGCCGCTTCCGATTGAGCTGTCAGCAGTTGAAACACGAGCGCGGACCTCCAAAAGAATCAACGCGCTGTTTGAATGATGCTGAGGCGTAACGGGTAAGGCATCTGGCAAAACCAACCAAAATAGATATTGTCGATGTACTCACAGCCTCGCATGCGAATTTTAAGCAGGATATCAGCGTCGGTGGGTTTTTCCTTTCCAGCTGTGACCAACTGCCACTTTTCCACAGTTCAAAACAGAACAAAATCTTACGAAGTTACACAGATCCCATCCAGTGTGTCGCCAAAATATGTAGTATGCTCTCTTCACCTTCGGAGCATATAAAGAAGTCACAGGAACTGTATATTCAGTAAAAGTAGAATTTATTCTCAGAGGAAAGAACCCACGACATATCCCAACAAGATCCAGTCTTCATCTGCCTTCCCACAGAGATTCTAGATCCCCAGTAACATTCTACCTACAGCTTACCTAGATACATTCCATAAAGATACACAACACATTAGCTAATACAATATAATCTACTTACTACAGGCTCGCCTTTGAATTGAGTGCAAGGATTAATTCTCCCTAATTCAAATGGTGTTGATGTGGCTATCCTGACTTTGAGCTGGTTTATCTCAAATCAGCAAGTTATTTGCAAGCTGATGTCTCATTAGCAATTCACATTTTAAACAAACTGTTATTTGGCTGAAGTCTTTGAGGAATGCGCACCCCAAACGAAGGTCACAATTTCAAGCTGAACTTTGTTTTTCGACCTATGGGCAGAATATGTGATTAGTTTGAGAGCGTTGTTCAACAACACGCACTCTCAAACAAACGTCACGATTGCAAGCGGAGCCTTTGTCTTCTTTATTGGCACTGTGCGTGTTTGGTTTGGGAGCGTTGTTCTTGCTTCTCACGTTTTACTCTTGGGAGCAGGATTGACATTGGACCACGGAAAGATTCTCCATCCAACATTGCCGCTCTGTAGTTCTCCCTCAGCGTTTCCTAACGTCACGTTATGTAATCATAACATCACGCTGAGCGTAACGTGATGTGACTTCCATTATATTTTTTCGTACATGAAGTGAAATGTCATTGATGCGATTGTTTTCTTTATATACAATCAGGTTTCACCATTCTAAAGCAAAACATGAATCTATTGCGGTGATTTACTAAAAGAAAATGTTATAATTCTGATATATTTTACATCTTGCTGTACCATAGCGCCATCTTGTGGTGTAAATGTGATTATCGCGTTGTCCTAGCATTGCTTTGCAGCATATTGATGTTATTGTTTTAACTTTGCTTTACAACATTCAGATGCGTACTTTTGGATATCTTTATCTTCATAGTGTTGCAGTTCATTTTTTCTTTTTTTTAAATGCTTTAACTTTGGTTTACAGCTCTTACTGTTGTAATCAATACATCTCTATTCAGTCCTTTAATGAATAAGGAGTTCTACAAATCAAAGTAATGCAATTTAATATATATATATATATTGATATATTTTTTTAAATATAATAATATATACATATCTAGTGTGTCATTGTATTGACATAAATTGACATTTTTTTTGTAAGTTGTGCTGCTCACACAAATTCTGTTTAGGGTCATTACAATTGCCTACATTTTATTTTCTTAACTGTGCATAGGCAATACAAGTTTGAGACCATGCAGAATGTAACTGCTCCTCCTTTTTTCCTTATGTCTCCTGGCGAACCACCCATAAAATGGCAAAAATGGAGAAAAGTTTTCGAACGCTATGCCAGAGTATGTGGTGTAAGTCTTAGTGCTGAACGTAGGACATCCCTTCTCCTTCACTGCCTGGGATCTGAAGGGCAAGATGTATTTGATCATTTGCCTGATCTAAGTGATACAGACAGCGCAAATTTAAACGAGTATGAAATCTGCATGTTGAAACTAGACAAACACTACTTACCAAAAGTAAGCACAATCTTAGAGAGATACCAATTCGCTAAACGTCTTCAAAATGATGAAGAATCAATTGAGAGTTACATCACACAACTCAGGAAACTAGCCTCTTCCTGTAAGTTTGGTAATTCATTAGACGAGAGGATTCGCGACCAGTTCATGGTAGGTTGCAATATAGATAAGGTTCATGTTGAACTTTGGCTGAAGGGATGAACCACTATTAGATGAGGTCATTCAAATTGCAAAAGGAGTTGAACACTCATTAAAACGTGTTGACACTTTAAAGAAGGACAAACAAGTTTCAATTCCGGTTGTAAAAAAAGAATCTGTAACCGTTCCCAAAACCGATGACTCTTCTAAATCTAAAAAGAAGTCAGCAATTCCTAAGTGTTTTAGATGTGACAAGGTTGGACATTATGCTAATGATAAAAAATGTCCAGCTTTGAATGTTATCTGTTCGAAATGCAAGAACAAAGGACATCTCTCTTCTGTTTGTAAGAGCAAGATATCTATTAAGAATGTAGATACAGAGATTCTTGAGGAAGACTTTGTATGCGGACAAATTGTGGTTCAAGTAAACTCAACTTTGGAACACAAATCTTGTCCCATTGCCTCCATTCAAGTAGAAAATGAATCCACCAAGGTCTTATTTGATTCAGGGGCTAAAGTCACGATAATTTCAAAATGTTTCTTCCAAAACAAACTGGCTCATAAGGTTTCTCTCTTCAAAGCGGACACACGTCCTTTGGCTTATGGTGGGGAACCCATTCCCTTGCTTGGTTACTTCATGGGGTTAATTGAGTACAAAGCGCGGTACGTTTCAGGAAAGGTATATGTCTCAAAAAAGGATGACAGCATAATCAGCTGGTTCCACCAGGGAGATTTGGGTGTGATGTTAGATGCTAGCAGTGCTTCCCCTATCAAACTTAAAGATAAGGTTCAAGCAGTACAGGTAAACTCTGAAGATACAATTGAGTCACGCCTCAAAAGTAAATTTCCAAAGGTGTTTCGGAATGATCTTGGGTGTCTTAAGGGTTTCAAGTTAGACATTCCTATATGTCCGAACTCACAACCTCACAGCCGTAAAGTCAGGAGTGTACCCTTGGCTGTGAGGGACGAGATGGAAAAAGAGTTAGTCAAGCTTAAGGAAGGTGGAATCATTGAGGAGGTCACTGGAACTGATTGGATTTCTCCGGATGTAGCAGCCCGTAAGGCCAACGGTTCACTCCGTTTATGTGTGGATTTGAGGCAACTCAATAAATGCGTGGTGGTAGATCGCTATCCACTACCTAACATTTCAGAGTTACTAACATTGATGGGAGGCGCCAAGATCTTCAGCACCATTGATTTGGCATCCGCCTATCACCAAATCGAACTGGCAGAAACATCTAGAGACTTCACGTCATTTATAACTCCGTTTGGGACATATAGATTTGTCAGGATGCCGTTTGGTTTGGTGTCTGCGGCCGCTGTCTTCCAACGTGCAATGGAGAAGGTACTCAAGGGTTGTAAGGGTGTTTGCGTCTATCAGGACGACATACTTGTGTTTGCCAAAGATTATCTTGAACACGAGAACCGACTCAATCTTGTTCTAAGTAGGCTTGAACTAGCTAACCTCACCATAAAATTGGAAAAGTGTCATTTTGGGGTTTCCTCTATTAACTATCTAGGTCATACAATTTCAGGAGATGGCATTGCTCCTAAGTCTGATCTGGTGGACACCATTTTTCGCATGCCTCCTCCGTTGTGTAGAGAGGAACTCATGAAGTTCTTCGGAATGATCGAATACTACAAATATATTGAAGGTTTTGCTGGAGGTTGTACCAATTTGAGGGCGCTTCTAAAAAATGGGTCTGAATTCATTTGGACTGAAGGTTGTGACAATGAATTTACCTCTCTTAAGAATAAGCTGAATAATGCACCCAAACCTAAAAGCTTTGATCCTTCAAAAACTTCTATAATCACCACTGATGCAAGCCTTAAAGGATTAGGGGTTGTCCTTCAACAGGAGGGTGAGAATGGTTTGGAGACCATTATGTTTGCTTCACGAGGTCTTAAAGATCCGGAATCTTGGTACTCTGTTATCGAGCGTGAAGCCCTTGCCGTGTGGGGAACTAGATTTGTGGTCAGAACAGATCATAAAGCATTATGTGAGATCTTTTCAAAGAAAGGGACTGATCTAATCTCAAGCAGAATAACGAAGTGGGTTATTGCCCTCCAAGAATATGATTTTGAAATAAGGTATATTCCTGGGGTGGAAAATTGCATTGCTGACACTCTTTCAAGATTGGTTGATAATTGTCCTGATGCTGCTGTTAATGATGATTTTGATGATGCTGATGTTCATGTGTGCTCTGTTACTGGAGAGATTGTTAGTGAAAGTCAATGGCGAACAAAGCTAGGTTCAGATCCAGTACTGTCTGAGGTAATTTCTCTCAACCATAAGGGTTGGAACACAAAAAAAATAGTTCTGAGCAAGCTTCAAAATTCTGGGGTGTTAAAAACGAATTGGCTGTGTGTAACAATCTACTGGTACGAGGGACTAGACTTATACCTCCTTCTGAAATTCGTAGAACACTCATAGACTTAGCTCATGAGTCTCACTCAGGTATGTCCAAGACAAAAGAGAGACTACGGGCCTCCTACTGGTGGCCTGGAATGGATCTACAAGTGGAAAGGGTCATTAGGGACTGTATGGTGTGTGCCATGAGTGGGAAATCAAAGGTGGTGAGGGTACAACCAATGGTTATCCGACAGCTTCCACGTGGACCTTGGAAGGAAGTAGCCTTAGATATTGTGGGTCCTATCCACTCAGATGGTCATCAAGTTTTTATCTTGGTACTTCTTGATTTATTTTCTAGGTGGCCTTAAATTCATTTTAGTAGTAGCATAAAAACTTGTCAGGTGATCAAGTTCCTAGAAGGACTCATAGCCAGGGAAGGAAATCTGCAATCGATTCTTACAGATAATGGGATACAGTTAATGTCAAAAGAAATGGAAGCATTCCTTAAGAAACTAGGGATCAAACACAAGAAATGCTCTCTTTACCACCCAGAAACCAACGGAATGGTGGAAAGGTTTAATAGAGTGCTGAAAGAGACAATCTCTTGGGGAAAAGGTGCTGGTCTCCATTGGAAGGGAAAAGTTCTTAAAAACGTGGAAAGTTATAGATTAACCCCACATAGCTCCAGTGGGAAGTCTCCTTTCTTTCTTTTCAAAGGTAGGGCGCCTTGTACTCTAGTGGAACCTTCCTGGGTTAGGCTTCTTGAGTAATCAATTCCTACTTCTCTCTCATCTGATCCTACGTCAGGATGGCGTAAGAGAGAAGAAGCTAAGTGCTTGGCTAGAAAATCACACTTTGACTTAAAGTAGTCTATCAAGGTTACAAAAGTCAAAGTTGGAGATATGGTAGTCATAAAAGTTCCTGGTACAAAAATTCAATTTTCAAAACCTATGAAAGTTATTAAGGTTTTCAATAATGCTGTGAGAACTCATGATCACAGGATTTGGAATTTGAATAGAATATCTCTGTGTTCAAGTTCCTCCACTTGTTGTAAAGAGTTTTCTGCAGTTAATTATGATTTCAATGGTGGATCTTCTCGACGTGTCTCTACCAGAATTGTCTAGAAACCTGACTATTTAAAAGACTATGTATTGTAATTGTTTAGTTTTTTTTAAAGGGGGGAAGATGTGTGGCATCCTCTGATGTTAATGTAGCATAGCAACTAAGTAGTGATGTCATGTACATGGTTGCCTTGGTATTGGAATGTATACTTTCAGATTGCGCTGGACCTGATGCCTGAACTGGATGTGGTTTGGATGGGTTCTTCATTTCTTGGATATTAAACTTAACCTGACCTTCATCACCATTTGCCTTCCTCGTGATTCTTCTGGTATTAAGAGGATCCTACAGTTTGGCTACAAGTCCAAAGAGAGCCCCTGTGCTTCACACAGCTGCACCCAGTACGGGGTATCTTTTGCTGATATTTCACAAAGGTGTGGGTCAATGCATTCTACCCGGTGAGTTGTGTGGAGTTTGTGTTTAGGGGGGGGTGTCTCCACATGCTGGCAAGTATGGTCAGAGCTGTCAGTCCTCCTTCCCGCCCGGCCAGACATCCCACCATGAAACGTGCTTCCATTGGAGGGCGTGCAAGTTGTCTTTCAGGATGTCAGTCAGTGGTGTCCTGCTTCTTATTTGCGCACATGCCCTACCAGGGCTTTGTGCCCCCCATAGCAGGACCCAGTGTCAGCCATCTTGTCAGTCATTTTCCACTCCCTGTGATGTGGGCATGTTTCAGAGAGGTCTTGATGGGCCAATTTTGAGGGGGAGCATTATCTGTGACTACAAACCCCATCATGCTTTTGGATACACTCACTTTACCTGCATCCCCACTATTCCTTCCTGTCAGTCAGCTGCACTGTGAGGTAGTGTGTTTGTGGTGGCACACTGTATGGCAGTGTCTATTTAGCTTTGTACCACTGCCTTGCTCGATTTGTTTGTAGGTTGGTGCATGTCATGACACAGTTCCAAGTCACTATGAGATGGCAGGTATTGTGTTTGTCTGACTGGCATACACATCTTGGGACGATTATCTATTGGTTACTGTAATCACTGTCCCCTTGCCACACACTCTTGGGTATGTTGTTTGTGTACTCACCAGGCTCTGATATGTCTGTTAGCCCATGGACGCTTTCTGGTGGTAGGATGTCCCGCACCTTCTCCTCCCAGGTCCTGAAGTAGACTGGTTTGGTAGGAGGGCCACCGCCGGTGCACTGACTCAGGGCCTGATCTTTTTCGATGAGTTTCTTGACCCTCCTGCGCACATCATACCACCTGTTCTGGATATCATCCTTTGTGCGCCTTGCTGATGCTTGAGCGTTCACCTTGTCCACAATCCTCACCCACATCTTGGTTTTCTGTGACATGGGGGTCCTTTGGACCAATGTACCAAACAAACGTGGCTCTACTCTGATGTTCTCGTCTACCAGCACTTCTAACTCACTATCTGTGAACTTTGGATTCTTCTTTGGCGGCATGGTGATGGGTGGTGGTGGTGAGGGATGTCTGTGTGAGGGTGCAAGTGAGGGTGGGTTAGTGTTGGTTTAGCTAGCTGTATGTGTGAGTGCTTTTGGTGAGGTGCTAATGGTTTGTGAGTTGTGTGATGGGTGAGTTGTGAGTGTGTCTCTGGTTGCTGTATGATGGTGTTTGCTGCTGCCTGTGTCTCCTGTTTGTAAGGGATCATGATAGTGATTGTAGTCCTTTATATATTTGGAGTTGTGGGTGTGTCTTTGTCCCAGGTTATTTTGTTTTCCTTTGGGTTTTGTAGGCATGAAGGAGATGTTCATCTGATGGAAACGGACGCTGACGTTGTCTCGTGCGGCTTCTCCACCTCATTCATGCTGCCTATCTTCTGTGTTTCATACGCGTCGGTCGTGGAGATCTCTATTACTTTACTTGTGGGCCTGGTTTTCTGTGCGTGTCGGTCGTGCGGCTTGGTCTCCGTGCGAGTCGGTCTGGGTTTCCACAAATTGCATTGTGCTGCGCGGATCGAACATCGCGTGTACGGGTCGGTCGGGTTCATTCCGGGTTTGTGTAGGTCGGTGAAAATCGCGTTGGTTTTTTGGCCATGTTCACTATTTTCCCTGCGGCTCGGTTGTACGGCTTGTATTCCGTACGTGTCGGTTGTAATTCACATGCGTTGCATCGTACTACACGGGTCGTACGGCGCTGCTCCGTGTCGGTCGGTATCCAGTCCTGGTCCGTGTCGATCGGTACGATTTGCGACCGGAATCAGAATCGGCCACTAAGAGAAGATATGGGTTAATCATTACATCCTGCTACACTATTTAGCTGTCTCACTAGTTGCTTGTCATGAGTCCACTGCTGCAAAATTTATTTTCACTAAATATCGATCCCACCAGTTAATTATCGTGATTCGGCTGCTGCAAAATTTCTTTTTCCTGCTGGATCGAGTGCAAGATGTGGAAGTGACGCTTTACAAGGACTTTCAATTTTGATTTGCTGCACTAAGGCGTCCTATATTCCTTGTTTCTGAAATTGATCCAACATTGACTTGAACTCTCAACGAAGTCTTGTTGCCATAGCTGACATGTCTGAAAAAATGTTGAATTGAAACTTGTCTGGTGTCTGAAAGCCCTTTAGCTTAATGTCTGCTGCTAAAACTGATTCCTTAATTCGAAAGTCTCGGAACTTAACCAGGAGGATCTGTGGGTATTTTGCATTTGTCTGTTGATGAATTGGGACCCGTAGGCCCTCATGATTGAATATCAGTCTTCTTTAAGTGCACCACCCAGAAGGGCTTAATTCCGGATTAAATCTGGGATGAATTGAATGGGATCTTGACTCACCTCCTGACCCACTGGGATACTCACAAAGCGTTGATTTGACTCGCCTAGAACCGTCTCAAACTCATTGAGCTTTATCTGGGTTTCAAACATCTCCTGAAAATGCTGTGCTTAAAATAACTCAACGTTTTTCTGGGCATCTTCAAGATCCGATATGTGATGTTCTGCATGCTTTAGTCTTTGGTTTAGTTACAGGTTGCTGTCACTGATGGTCTTAAGCTGCCTCTTAACATCCCTATGATTATTTTCCTATGCGTTTTTTAACTCGTTCATTTCATTTAAGATTGCATTAAAAATATCTCTGGGCTGGGAGTTATTAGCTGCAGCTTCCCTCGTGCCTCTCCTTGACTCGATCAGAATAATTCCTTGTGACAGAGGGTTCAATTTGCCAAGGTCTCTTTAAGGAAGTTCATCATTATTCGTATCGCAACTGGTTCAAAACTCTCTGGGGCCATGGGAATCGATGATGTCACTGAAACGTTACCACCCCAGGTCCTGGGTCATATCTCCTCAAAACGGATGGTTTCTGACCATCTGCACCTGCCACCCTTGCTCTTTTGAACCCAAACAGTGGGTATGAGGGTTTTTTTCTAGGCTGCATGCTTGTTGACGCTACTGGTGCAGCTTCTCATAGTGTGTCTAATACGCTGTCTTGTGGCAGCTTTGGAGTTATAGAAGGGAAATCTCCCTGTTCTAAGGGGTTATATGGGAGAGCACCCATTGGTTTGTTTCTGGTGTCTCATTTGCAACCCTGTAATCAAAGCTTCTCTCAGGCTCCAGGGAACCCTCTTGAGTCTCACTCAGATTTACACTTGAGCTGCTTCCCTTATTATCTTCTTCCTGTGTTCCAATGCCACTGTGTTCTGCCTGATTGTTCCGGGCTCTGGCCACTTTGACAGTTCTAGAGACCTTCGTCAGATTGCGGGATTTCCCCACCCCATCTTGCACCGCATGGAGCTTTATCAGGACAAATTTGAGGAAGCACGCAAACTTCTGCAGACTTACTTGCCCCTCTGAGCCTCTTGCACCGGTTGGACTCTAACTTAGTATGAGGGACAGAGGGAAGGAGACCGGATGGCAGAAAGCTGAACCCGCACCTGGGATGGCCACCACCACCACCACCCCAGCACCACACCGCACTCGAGTTTCTCCCTTTCCCCTCCTACCATCTGCCTCTACTCCTAGAACAGGGGCTGCAGCTCTGTGGCCCCCTTTGCTCGGTACCTCATGGCGTCGTGGCATCCTCACAACACAGCTTCTCCCCAGCACAGCTGCACCGCAGCAGCTGCTCGGTGACTATGAGATTATGGTGCGTGAACCCTTCAGCGCACCTCCTGGTAACCAGTGTCTTTCCAGGTTCTTTCTGGGATCACATTCAACAAGATAATGATCCGTGGAGGGATACCACTCATAGACACATCATGCCGTTGTGTAGCCGTCTCATGCGGAAGTGACCTCCTCGGTGAGGAGCATGACGGACCTCCTCGCCTCCACCTTCAATCCATTTCTCTCTACCTCACAGACACCCCACAGATCCACCAAACCAATAGTTGGAGGGTGCTTTTTCTGGTACCTGGCAGCCAAGGCATAGAACAACCTCAGGACTGCACAGTCACTCCAGCAATTCAGGAAAGAACTCAAGACCTGGATGTTCAAATGATCAATGCAGCAGCCAACATCTCCACTGCCTCAAAACCCTCATGGGTGATTTGCTGTGCTTTATAAATGTTTGATTGACTAAGTGGTGCTGTTACAGTTTTTAATGTGGGGGTACTTTCATCAATGTTACATCACTAAAGTCATAATGATTGTGAAACATCCTAGGTTCACTCAAAGTGCAGCAAATGTATTCAGCAGAAGAAAGGTAAGGGTGTTGCATGCAGCTGGTGGTGCCTTTTGTGCACAGTCCTAAATATATTACTAAAGCATCTTGTGGTAGTGCACTGTCATTGACAGAACCATTTTCCATTGAAAGGACTATTACATTTTGCGCATGCATAAGGTTTTACTTATAAAAGCACACAAATAATAATGTGAAGAAATTGTATTTCAGTGAATATTTATTATTAGTGCATCACTAAGTAAAAATGCCTTGATTTGTTTTGATCCGATTAAAATCTTTCTTTCCTTCACACTTCAGAACTACAGAAATGTAATTCATTTTTGCTTTCCGAACTGCTGGCATAATATGAAACATTTGTACTGTTCATTTACCAGTATTCACATTTTGGTGTGTGTTACAAAAAGAAATTCCATCCTTCTTCCTTTTCTGCCACACTCCCTATACCCCAGCAACACTTTCATATAGTCCACTTTAAAAATCTAATTTCGAGAAAGAAAAGTAAATCTCAGTTCCCACCATGTTAAAAGAATAATTTGCCAGAAAATACACCTTACATTTGACCTCTGTCTTTGAAGCACAGCAAATGTGACAAGATACATACAAAATTGAAAAGCATCTTTATTTAGTGCTGGTGTCCCACCAGTGGGTTGTGACCCACAGTTTGTAAAACAATTTTGTTTCGCACTATGAAAACATCACTTTAAGATTAAAAAGATCTTCTTGTCAAATTTTTGCAGAGTTTTTTAAACTGGTAATGTGTTTTTCACTTGCAATTTGCTCTGGAAAAATCTATGCAACTGTTTTGCTAGGCTTATGGGTTTTCTGGATTTGTTGTGTGGTCATATTTGGAGAGGATCATTACCAGCTCTGCTCCATTATCATCCAACTCCTTAGAATATTTGGGTCCTTAAAGGATTGATTCTACTGATTTCACACAAAGGAAGTACATCTATTTTAACCATCTAACATTTAGTTGTGTACATGCTGAATTCCACTGAGAGGTTTAGGTGCTCCAGTATACCAGGTTCAGATTTGAACTTTTTGTGTTTCCTTTGCACAGATAAGAACTCTAAATACACATTAAGTTTGTGTAGACTGAGGAAATTAACTACAGTGTTTCTATATTGAATCAAGTGTGGTATCTCATTCTATATGAACATCTAATCTTTATGCAGCAAGGCAAATAATACAAAGCTTAACTTGCTCCGGTGGTAGTCTTTGGCACTTACTTTACTTCGAGGATTTGAGCACATTTGCAAATTGCAAACACATTTTAGCCTTATTTTGAGTTTGGCGGTCTGAAAGCCCTATAAAATGTTGGGTGGTCAGACCGCCATGGGACCGCTGCTGTTGCCAGGGATCGGTGATCCCTGGTGGTCTTGCAGTGGTCTGAGTGCCCAAATATGCTGGCAATGCCGCTGCAGCACCGCCAAGCACATTATGAGTTTCCTCACCACCATTGTTTTCATGGCGATGAGTCCGCCAAGAAAGTGTGACAGTGAGGAAACATAGGAGTCCTACAGTAACCCCTGGTGCCTCTGAGCCAGGGGATGCATGCAGGGGGTCGCATGGTGTGCCCCCTGTCTTCATGCACCCCCCGTTCCTGCAGGGCATGGACTTGATGGTCCACACCCTGCAGGAACATGAAATGGCATCATTTGGTGCCTTTCTAAAGCTCACTTATGAGCCTTAGCACTGCATCGCAATGGGATGGGCACCACATAACCGCCCAACCTGGATTCCTGTCAGAATCCTTTGGGCTGCCCATTATAGATTTGGCCGTGTGGCAGCAGGGCGCTGGCGTGACGGCCCGCTGCCACATCACCAAAGTCATAATGAGGCCTATAGCCTGTAAACCAGTAAATGTTTCCTTTAATTCAGCCCATTGTTTCTATCTCATTGAGAATTCAAGGCAATCTATTAATATCAGATATAGAAGAGCATAATGGGTAATTTGAGAAATAATTTAACAGGATATGTGAGCAAACTACCTCCTATCCTGATTTGGCGGTCACTTGAGAATTACATTCGGGAATAAATGGAGGGACAGGGTGTACAAAAGAGAGTATTTGACATGCTCAAAAGCCCTCTCAGGTGCCTAAAATGCACTGGTTGATACCTTCTTGATCTTGATAGTAGGAGAGTGGTATTTTTATGATTCTTAATATCTGAATTGAAATAACCATTTAATAGACTCAAAAGGTAGTCTTGCCATCTTTAGTGAGAACTTCATATCTTCATAGGTTGTACCTTATATCTTGTATTGTTCTTACTTCTTTTATCTTAAATGTTTACTTCCAACCTATCCATCTCCTTCCAGCATTATTTGAGCACACAGGGAGCTGCATCATAATTGTAACATCATCGAAAAAAGTCTGAAATCATGTAGCCCAATCTAAGACCCCAATTTCGCCATGATGCCAACTTTAGCACTAGTTGCGTCCGGTGCAACAATCTTTTTTGGTGCCATTCGTTCTCCATGGATTCCCTCCCTACCACCCACCAACAGTGCCGTTAATCGCCCCTCTCTCACAAGCTTTCATTTCTTATATAGCTCTACTCATACCAGTGTAGGGTGTCAATAATGACAATGAATAATTCATGCATAAAACAGTTAGGGCCTTATTATGACTTTGACGGTCCTACAGTGGAAGGTGCAACGTGCCATCCGCTGTAGGACCGCCAAAGCCGTGGTGCTGCCACCCCCCAGATTAGGACTACAATCCTGGTTTGGCAGGTGATCCTGAGGGGTGTGACAGTGGCAGTTTGCTAGACTCATAGAAGAGGCTAACATGCAGATCTCCATTATCAGAGCACCGACTGCACGTTCCTGCACAGTGTGGCATACATGCCAAACCTTGCAGGAAATGGGGATGCAAATCTACATGCACCCACAGGCCCAGGAGCAGCTGGGGCCCTATTACTGCCCCCTTAGTTGAGCCTGCCATGGAAAGGGTAGTGGTTTGGCAGCTCATATTATGCTCAGCAGTGCTGCAGTGGCACTGCCAGCATATTTCTTTGACTGACTGCCACCGTCATGCTGCGGGATCCTGGAACCCGGCAGAGGCAGCGGTCCTGTCGCAGTCCGACCCTCACACTCCTAATGCGGCGCAGGGTGCCACAGTGTGGCGGTGGTCGTACCCCCAACACAAGTCTAATAGTACTTATATTAAGTCTATAGGAAATGTTACCTAACTCAATGAGGATTACAATGTGTAGGAATCACATTCCATCCATAGTGGAAGGCAGTATATTTTAAGTATTTATTCTGGGGAAGAACAAACTCAAGATTTAAAACATACCACAATATGGGTTTGGCTTTACTAATAAGAATGTATTTCTACCCAAACAGACCTTTTTTAATAACATTAAGAAAATAAAAGACTGGGTAAACAAACACAATGCAGTTTGTATGCAGCTCTCTCATGACAGTTCACTGTATTACATTAGGATGGAAGTTATGAACTGCAAGTAATAAAATGTGACAGAAGCAGTAATCCATAGAGCTATCAAGTAAAAGACAGTTTTGTAATCTGCATGGTACACATTATTTTAGCAGGCATATTAACCCTCTGCACTACTCTGATCTCTCTCTAGCATTATTCACCAGACAAATCTTGACATTTTCATTGTTGCCTGAAAACTGCTGGATACATTAGCAAATCTGCAGCAGGTGCATTTTTCAACCCATAAGTTATATAAACACAGCCCCCACTAGAATCCAGCTCCAGCTGCACCAGTCACACAGTCCTAAAGCCGACCCTGAAAACAGGATTAGTGGGCCTAGCTACAGCTATTTGACATTCGCGATAAACGCAAATATTTGGCCATTGTCATTGAGGCCCCATAGGAAACTGCCTGTGTAGTTTTAATGTAGGTGAATTGGTGACAGGGTGATACTGCTGCATTCCCAGGCTGCTTGTCAAGCTAAGAGTGTGAGGAAAGGGAAGAAATAAGAGGAGGTTCATCAGCCTGCACAATATGCAAAGTCTTTGCCCAGTAACTTATCAAAAGACAGCATTCAGGCAGTAATTCATTAAGAACGTTTAGTAGCAATTGCTGGATAAACCTTTTTTTCAGGCATCATAGTTTAGTTGTGGTTTTAGTAGGGCTGTGTGAAGTTGCGAAATCACACTTTTGTTAAAAAAAAAGTTTACCAGCTTTGCCAAAAGTATAGCCGGCAATGTTTTGCTTTTTAAAGCTCAAAGGAAAGGCCTTTGTTGCTGTTGACTCCAAAGGGTAGATTTACAAACATTTTGCGCTCGGTTAGCATCACAAAAGTGATGCAAACCAGAACAAAATGCATTTTTTCAAATCTACTTTCCAGCCCAAAACGTATTTTGCCCTGAGAAGTACCCTAAAAGTAGCACAACACAGCAGTGGAGGCACTGGGGGGTTGCCTATGGTGCCCCCCTCACATCCCACACAGGGCAGGGATGTGCAAAAACTTCCATTTTACAATGGGAGCTTGTGCTACAGGCGGTTTCAGACCACCACACAAGTGCCCATTGTAAACTGGAAGTTTGTGACTGCACCATATGTGGTCGCATCCTAATTCGGTATGCAGAACCGTCATCCTTCTGGCTGGGCGGTTCCCTAATCGAAATGGTGTAGTGCAGACTTCGTAATGAGGGCAATAATTTTTTTTAATCTTTTATATTGTAAATGTGAATAAGTTGACCATAATATTGTTTCTTAATTATTTTGTAGAGTTTTATTAGTTTTTGTGTTTTAAATGGTGACTATGTTAAGTATTTTTTATTTTTACTGTGTTTTTGGATTTGGTGATATATATTTTGGTGATTTTGGGGTTTGTGGGGTATACAGTGGGAATTTTTTTATTTATTGTAATGTTTAAATAAGTTTCAATTTGGTTATTGCATAATTATATAAATGTATGTACATTTTACTAATTTGATAAATACATTAAAATATGGTAATCAGTTTTATGTATTAATTGGTTAAATAGATAATTGTATGAATTATTTGATTATGCTAATCAATTGAATATTAAGTAATTATTTTTAACCTTTTTTGTATAATAATACATTTTGCAGTGCTATTATTTTTTCAAATATTGTTATTTTTTTCTGGTTTATAATTTAATCTGTTTTTGTATTTCTTGCAATTTTAGGGTAACAGGTTCGGAGGTATTTAAACCCTATTTTTTAAAATTTTAATTAATCGAGTTTTGGAACCTACTATTTACATTTATAACTGATACAATAGTTTGATATAATTTTTATGTATTTTGTATTTTTGTATCCTTTATGTAAATTAAAAAATGTTACAATATGATGTTGATGGAAATATTTAGTTATTTATTTATTTATTTGCAAAGTTTTATATAGCGCTGGCTAGACCCGCATGTATCAGAGAGCTTTACATGAGGATCAGCAAGTTACATAATAACTTCAATTACAGGATCAAGTATCGACAACAGGAGAAACACATGAGATTACACAATAATAAGAGTTATGAGCGAGTTGCATAGCCAAGACATAGTTCTTATGGGGAATGAAAGGTAGAGGGAAGGAAATGCAATGGAGAGACGAGGAAAACAATATCAGATGTCCGGCTGGGTAGCTGCCGGCCGCGGGGGTGAACCAGGGCCAAACTCCTCTATAGCTGCATTGGACAGCTCCACCGGGCATCGGCCAAGGTTGCTCGGGCTCCTTGGTAAGATCAGACAGTTAAGGTATCTGCCCAGGGGGCATCATCTTTGAACCAGCGTAAATACATTATGTGTTCATTTGTTTTACATATACATAATATAGTTGATAATAATTGGGGTTTGGAAAATTAAAGCTGAACTTTCTAATTTTTAACAGTTTCTCGACTGTTGCCTGGTTGGAGTGTAAGTGGTAGTTTTGATCCCTCCAAAGCCCCGCAATTTACATACTGTGGCTTATGTTGAAGTGGGAATAGTAAACATGATCGCTGCAATGTTCAACATATTCCCTACTGTTGCTCAGGTTGGAGAGGGAATAGTAAATCAAACCACTCCAAAGTCCAATACTTTCTCCACTGTTGCTTAGGTTGGACTCGGAATAGGACATTTAACCCCTCCAAGTAATTTTTTTAATCCGAATTGTTAATAATTGTTTCAATTTATTTTTTAATTTTTAAGTTTGATTTAATGTTTTTTTAATTACTTTTGAGATAATTTTAAATTATTTTTTTCATGTTAATGTACTTTTTTTGTTGAAAAAATGATGTTGAAAGTTTTTCTAATTATAATTACCCTTTCTTATTTTTATATTATAAATGTCTAATCTGTAATTTTACTTATTAGAATTATGTTTAATTTTCATTGCAATTAAGGGTCTCATTAAGATGTTGGGCGGAATCACTTCCGCCGGACACCGACTCAGCCATGGGACCGGCCAATACCTGGTCATCGGTCCCAACTGCCCAATTAGGATGCGACTGAACGCTGTTAGGTCACATTCCTATATTTCACTATGGGAGCAGGCATTACGGCCATAAACCAGGCGTAATGTATGCTCCCATAGTGAAATGGGAGATGTGGTTCATCCCTTCACCTGAAGGTGCCTACCACGGGGTGCAGGAATCAACGGGGGAAAGCATAGGTGCCCCACAGGCCTCCAACCAGAGGCTGTGCACAAAAGGGGGCCCTGTTGGGCCCCCCTAAAGCACTTTCCCACATGGTTTCCATGTCTGATAGACTAGCATGGAAACCATGTCGAAAAGCATGCATTGTAATCTCAAGGACGGAAAGAGCAACCCTTGAGATTACAGACCGCATTCCGACTTGTGGACGGGCTCCCCGAGCTTGTCGGAAGCCAGCCGGAATGACCGGTCAGATTACTTGGTCAGAAAGGAATCCTACTGGCCAATTACGATGCAGCCCCTTTACGGGCCATATCATAATCGGCCCCTAAGTCTATATTTGTATTATGCTTATAAGCTATAAAATGTACTAATTTATTTTTAGATTACAAGTATTTTCTTAAAGTAAGATAATTGTTCAAGTTAATACATGTTTTAAAGTTAACATAGTGTGTAATAGTTAAAATGCAATATGCACACCTATTTTGGTCTTATATATTTCTGTAGGCAATATTTTTAACTTTACATTCAAAGTATCTAATGTCAATATTTGTGTCCTCAAAATTTGTTTACCAATATTTTTGTTACCAATATTTTGTTGGCAATATTTGATCATGCAACACATTGGTTCACTTCATTTCAGAGAGACTTTTTTTGAGCAAGAGTGAAACAAAGATTCCAGTAAATTAGTTATTAATATTTTTTAAGGGAGCATACTTTTATATTTTACACACCAAGTAAGGCTGTACAAGGTTCTTTTTTGCTTCTAAGATATGTAAAATGCAGGTGATGTTGCCATAGGGTCCATAGTAGATCAGGAAACTCAACACTATAGCTTTCTGCGTGATCTCTGGTCAGCAGCTCTATTTATTAATCAAATGATGACTTTAAAGTTGAGAGATTTTCTAAAAGCCATTTGCTTTTAAAAAGTTTTAAATGGTGGTTACAATTGGTGCATCAGCATGCATTATCAATGGACATGTGAACTTGAGCTGAATTTACCTCTTCCCCTACCCTTCTTTATATTATGTAAGCCTTTCAGGGGCACCAGTCTGCTATGATGTCATGCCATTTGTATACAGGCTAGTCCTCCTACAGTTCATTTTAGCAGGAACGACTTTAAGCAATGATACAAAGCACATTGCATTTTTTTTATAACTGACCATGATTTGCCTTCTCCTACCTTTTTTAAAAAGAAATTCGTATTGAGAAACAAAAGACATTTAGGTGCCGATCACAATCCGGTAAAAAAATAGCCCGTACGACTCGTATCCGGTCTTTTACCGTACGAATCGTACAAGTGCCGTACAAACTGCCAATTACGATTCGCATGGGAAAAAGACCATACGAATCGCATTGGGAATTATTCCCAACACGTCCTCGGGTCGGAAAATGTGTCCGACACGTCCTCGGACGATTTACCGTACAAATGTGAAAAGTGAAGTCCGACCGCGGAATCACGATCCATCCCGTGCGTCCGATGTTACAACCGTATGGAAAAAACACTGTCCGCACCGAACTCCCATAGCAACCATGGAGACATGTGCCCGCATACGCGCCCAACACTCCCCCCAGCCCCCGTACGTTCGAGTCGTACCCCCCGTGTATGTACACCCCCACCCGTGTATGTACACCCGTGTACGTGTCGTACCCCCCGTGTACGTTCGTGTCGTACCTCCCCCGTATTTACACCCGTGTACGTTCATGTCGTCCCCCCGGGTATGGACAGCCGTGTACGTGTTGTACCCCCGTGTATGTACACCCGTGTACGTGTCGTACCCCCCGTGTATGTACACCCGTGTACGTGTCGTACCCCCCCTGTATGTACACCCCTGTACATGTTGTACCCCCCGTGTATGTACACCCGTGTACGTGTCGTACCCCCCCTGTATGTACACCCATGTACGTGTTGTACCCCCCGTGTATGTACACCCATGTACGTGTCGTACCCCCCGTGTATGTACACCCGTGTACGTGTCGTACCCCCGTGTATGTACACCCGTGTACATGTCGTACCCCCCGTGTATGTACACCCGTGTACGTGTCGTACCCCCCCTGTATGTACACCCGTGAACGTGTCGAACCCCCCCGTGTATGTACACCTGTGTACGTTAGAGTCGTACCCCCACCCGCGTATGCATGGAGCGTACCCCCACCACAACATTCTAAGTACGGAGCGCACCCCAGGCCCCAACATCACAACCGCATGTACGAGTCGTACCAAGCCACACACAAGGACAGCACTGTACAACAAAATGGGCCATGTACACACCGTACACACGCTAAAAACGCACGTACACAACCAGGACAAACCAAAACGACACAAGAATACACCATTCGAATGGCACAAAGCCACTAAACATGTCCAACAACCACTAAAACAACACATTCACTGACCTGCAACTGCCAAAAACAAACAGAGGCCCAAAACACCACCACTCCTTATAACACACCCACCCAAAGTTCAAACACAGCCACACCCACCACTGGACCAATACAAAGGGCCAACACACACAAACCATGAGCCTTTGCAACAGACTCACTGCTGCCAGACCCCACAGACAACCTACAGCACCATACTAGAAGCTTTCTTACACCTTACACTTGCACACCTTCACATACACACCTTCACAAACACCCCCTCATCACATTCACACACACACCTGCACAACCACACCCACACACCCACAACCATCCACACACACCCCCCCACCATCCACACCCACACCCCTCACCATGCCCACTAACAAGAATCCAAAGTTCACTAGCCGAGAGTTGGAGGTCCTTGTCGATGAAATCCTCAGAGTCGAGCCACACCACTTTGGAACATTGGTCAGACAGACCACCATTTCAGAAAAAACAGCCATGTGGCAGACCATCGTCGATGCTGTGAATGCTGTTGCGGACACCAGAAGGAACAAGCAGGAATGCCAAGCCAGGTGGTACGATCTGCGGAGGAGGGTCCGAGCCAAGATGACGGATGAACACAACCAGGCCAACGTCACTGGAGGAGGGCCGTCCCGCAGACCCGTACACTACCATCCCTGGGAGGAGAGGGTGATGGCCATACTGCCGGTGGAGGCAGTCGAAGGATTAGGAGGACTCCGAGACCCGGGTGAGTACACAAACAACGCACCTCACATGGGGGGAACGTCATCCACAACCAAACTCACAAACAGGCACGCAACCACCCCAAGCTATCGCATGACTCAACCACACTCCATGAACACGCACATGCCACTGCCGCCACCATGCCCCATGCACCCAGCTGGACAATGTCAAGTCACAGGCCACAGAAGACACCAACACATGACACGGTAACCCGGATGGCGGGAGGGTGGGCCCCAAAAATCACATAGTGCAACTCAGAAGCAGACAACAATGCCCTCTGCCATATGGGCTAGGTCACAGCCAGACAAACACTGTGTTCCCACACAGGAAAGACTTGCCAGCAAATGGCGGACGCCTTGCATTAACACATGGGGGTGAAGGCACGTTTTTGCACATGACAGCAGCTAATGAACAGCCAACGCTGTGAAAGAGTGGCAGCACACACCACCACAGCAGCAGCGGAGACACAGACACTACACCCAATGGGTGCCTGGAGATCAGAAACAAACTCAGAGCAACAATCCAAGGGCCATTCAAAGAACTGCCAACAGTGTGTGCCCAGGAAGATGGGCTGAGGTGACAGAGGGTGACACACAGAGGGAGGGAGAGGGGGACAGAGAGGGAGGGAGACACAGGAAGACGGACAGAGGGAGGAGGCCGACACACAGAGGGAGGGAGAGGGGGACAGAGACGGAGGGAGACACAGGGAGACGGACAGAGGGAGGAGGCCGACACACAGAGGGAGGGAGAGGGGGACAGAGAGGGAGGGAGACACAGGGAGACGGACAGAGGGAGGAGGCCGACACACAGAGGGAGCGAGAGGGGGACAGAGAGGGAGGGAGACACAGGGAGACGGACAGAGGGAGGAGGCCGACACACAGAGGGAGGGAGAGGGGGACAGAGAGGGAGGGAGACACAGGGAGACGGACAGAGGGAGGAGGCCGACACACAGAGGGAGGGAGAGGGGGACAGAGAGGGAGGGAGACACAGGGAGACGGACAGAGGGAGGAGGCCGACACACAGAGGGAGGGAGAGGGGGACAGAGAGGGAGGGAGACACAGGGAGACGGACAGAGGGAGGAGGCCGACACACAGAGGGAGGGAGAGGGGGACAGAGAGGGAGGGAGACACAGGGAGAGCAAATCAGCCTTGTGGTGTGTGGGAATGTCTGCTCATCAGCAGGTGGACTGCGTGCATGTAGACAAGGGTGGCCAGTGCCAGCACCCCCCCTCTCCTCCATGGCAAAACACAGGGCCATGTCACAACCTGTGCACGAGCACGACGACAGCTACCTGCATCATTGAAGTGTGTGGAACAACTTCATGTGCCCACGTACAGTGCAACACGGAAGGCGCCAATGCACGGCTCGCCACACCAGCCCACTCCACTGCTGACTGCAGTCACACTTGACGCAGCAAGTAAGACTGTGCCACACATAGTAAAAGTCGCCAAAGCTGTGCCCAAGGGACATACCCATGCACAAGTGCACTGTGAGTGGAATGCTAGACAGATCCAAATTCCCAGAGGAAATGTTCCAACTTTGAAACTAATGAAACATGGATGTTGCATGGAACAAAATTAACATTGTCTCTCTCACACACAGGTCAACGTCGTGGTTCACCCCCCAACACTGAGGGGGAAGACTCACAGGACCCGGCTCTGCGGGAGGCCGATCCCACCGGCAGCGACGACTCTCACCACTCTGTGGACGACCCTGACCAACCTGGCCCCTCTGGTGTCCAACGACCTGCAGCACCTGCGTCAGGTACAACGGGGCCAACCACCACCCCCACTCCTGCCACATCCCAGGAGACACCCAGGATCCCTGCCCCACCACCACAAAGCAGCCAGTCTGTCCAGGAGGGACAAGGTTCTCCAGGCACCCAGGAGGAGGCAGGCAACACCGCAAATGCCATCCCTCAGGGGTCCCGGAGACCCGATGTGCCCACAAGGGCAGGCCAGGCGCAAGTGGGCAGGGGTGGTGGGAGTGGAGGACGGCGGTGGCGCCAGCCTGACCAGTTGGCTGGGGAACCGGTATATGCCCATGTCCAAAACATCCTGGACACATACCGGCAGGACACCACGGGCATGGCCCATGTTGTGTCCGTCCTCGAGGGGATCAAGACCCAGCAGGCCCAGCAACATGCGGAGCTACATGCCTGTCTACTGCAACACAAACGGAGGATGGAGGACAGACAGGCTGAGCTCGTGACGGTGTTCACGGGAATTCACACTACACTCCGTCGGATGGCCGACAACATGGGCAACCCTCCCTGTGCCAGAAGGCGTAGAACATCACCACCCACAGGGAGGGATCAGGAGGAGGAGGAGGAAGCATCCGATGGAGCATCCCAAACATCGTCACGGCCTGCTTCTGAGGGTCCCCGCAGGAGGGCGGGTCGTCCACGGAAAAGACCGTGAGGGTCGGCGCTACAGCACCATCTCCCAGGACACCTGGCCTGGCACCTGGCCCACTGGAGCAACAGCATCACAGCATCAAAAGACATTCTCTGCCACATGGCCTTGCTGGTCACTGTCTGACCAATGTTGACAAAGACTGTGGCATGGACTCTGAGGATTTCAAATGGCAAGGACACCAACTCCCCTAGTGAACTTTGGATTCCACACACCCGGAAAGCCCCTCATGTCAACCCCTCCCCCCCAACTAAAATAAAAAGTCACACCATGAAGAGAAGATGCCTGCTGGTTGCATTATTACCTTACATGTGTCTTGTAAAGTCTAACCATGCCTGAGTTCTCTTTTGACTTCAACCATCCACACCCTGGGGCCTGAGTCTGGCACAGGACACACATGGGTCACAGTGTATTAGGCAAGACAGACATGGAGCACCATACACACCCGTGATGGGCCCAACCAGCTGAGGGGGTGGCCGCACAACCGTGCCGACAGACATATTGAGTACAGCAACAGTCATGCGCAGAGGTCAGGGATCATGTCGAGTGTCCTGGGGGGCACCCAGGTATGTGTAGACAGGTGGCAGAACCATGTCCTGCAAGCTTGAGTCCGGTGGATGCAGAGAATGGTGGCCTGGCCAACGTTGGATGCATGGGGATGGCACATGTCACAATACCCACACAGTCATGGACATCATGCACAATACACAGTCTAATCCCACACAAACAGCTTGCATCTTGCTACTCGACACATAGACACATAGCCACTATCACGGAAAACCATGCCAGACATGCCGGATGCACCGTGGCAACACACCAGCATTGACTGAGAAGAGGCACCTTGGAGGCATAGGGACACCTTTATTAGTCATGTTATCGGGATTGCAGAGGCAACTCGAAGTACACATGAACAGTTCATGTGGAGTAACATGTGGGTCCAACACTGGCACCCCCCGTCTGCAGCACAAATGCGTGATAGCCATGGAACTGGCACACAAGTGTCGGCTAACAGCTAAACACCCCCAGCTGCTCACGGAGAGCCTGCTATACACCATTGATCCGCTGATGTGGAAGTCCCACAGCATGTCAAGCCAATGCAAACCGTATGTGTCCGAGGGCAGTGTTACACACATTGATGCCATCATCACATTCCACAATCCCATCACTGATGACTGTCAACAAGTCTGACCATCTATTCAGGTGTACCCATCTGCATGTAATGTGTACCATGGTGATGCTACATGTCTGCAGAGGAACCAAACATCGACAGGGGCAGTGTGCATACATCATGAACAACTGCCACACCCAATACACCCCTGATGCATCCCTTACCCTAAGGTGACTTCCAAACGTGTCTGTGCCTGTAACGCTGAGTCAGCACACGATGACGTGTCCATGAGGAATAGCAGTGCCACAACAATGCAACCAGCAGACGGCATGCGCAAGTACCTGGGGAAGAGAGACACACAAGAAGTCAGCCACAAAAAGCACAGCCACTTGCATGTGCATGTACACGACACATGTATGGATGACAACATGCTAGGTCACAATTATGACTGGGGAAATACAACCATCACTGGCACCATCACTCCAGTGACACACCCACACACACCTCTGACTCACGTGCCATACATGCAGGTGGAGACACACATCGCAACACATACCACACGGGGACCAATGCGTGCACACTCAGACACTGGTACTCACCACTAAGCAAAGAAGTCGCGTATGAGCCGAGTCTGGATGTCCTCTTGCGGCTCCACATCCTCCACATCACTAGCCCCATTGCCAAGCCCTTCGTCCTCCACGGGTGGATGGTCCTGGTCATCTTGATCCAGGATGAGTGGCACAGCTTTCTCAACTGCCATGTTGTGCAGCATGCAGCAGACCATGAAGATTTTGCAGACCTTCGCCGGGGCATATGGGAGGGTGCCGCCGGTCTTGTGGAGGCATCTGAATCGGCTCTTCAGGAGGCCAAACGTCCTCTCTATCACTCGCCTTGTCCGGCCACGGGCGGTGTTGTAGCGGAGCTGGGCTGGCGTGATGGGGTTGCGGAGAGGTGTGATCAGCCATGGCATGTTGGGATAGCCAGCGTCCCCTACATGGAAAGCACATGGACATAAGCAGGACAGGAGAAGCGGTCGTGCTGGAAGTCTACGCAAAATACAGGACAGACAGAGTGTACCCACCAACAACACATGCTCGTTTGTTGCGCAGCTGCGTCATCATTTCAGGCATCCTGCTACGCCTCATGATGTAGGCATCGTGTGCTGATCCTGGAAAACGAGCACAGACATGTGAAATCACCATGTTGGACAGACACACCACAAGGGCATTGATGGAGTGGTAGTGCTTGCGATTCCGGTACGCTACCTCCTGTGCCTGTGGTGGTACCAAAGCTACATGTGTCCCATCTATTGACCCAATGACATGGGGCATCCTTCCCAGGGCATAGAATCCACGCTTGACCCCAGTCAACATTTCAGGGGTAGGAAAATGGATGAAGTCATCCAGGTGAATCAACATGGCCTCTAAGAAATCATGCAGCACATGGCAGAACATGCTCTGGGACATGCCACCAACATGAGCTATGGTATTTTGAAAGTTACCCGTGGCTAGAAAATGTAGGGCTGCCATTACCTTCAGCTTGGGTGTCAGTGCCGTAGGATACCTGTGCAGCGGTTGCAGGTGTGGTGCCAGTCTCGCCGTCAAATCCAGAATCAACCGTTGGGGGAAGCGGTAGCACCGGATACAGTCATTCTCCCGCATGGCAGCCAAGTCCGTAATTGGTCGGGGAAGAGGCGGCGCTCTGCAGTAATTTGGAAGTGACAAGGAAGAGTGAGTGCACCACAACAACAATTAATTAGTACTGAGCACATGTTAATCTGTCTATACACATATGCTACATACGGAGTCAGGTATGTGCCACATGCCCTGGACACGTATGGCTGCCAGGTGACACTCCTACCAAGACCCAGCTACACACGGAAATTGTGAACCTCCACATGCCATGGCATGGGATTAGCTGTGTCCCAGTGCAAGTGAACAGCCAGACGCAAGACAGGAGTGACATACATCCACACATCAGCAGAAGTAGGATGTAGATTGCAGAGACTGGTAGCGGAACACTAGAGCCACAGGTCATATGACATTACACTAGGACAGCCCACACACCTTGCCATGAAGGTGTACATGTGATGACTCACCACACATTCATAGAGAGGATGCAGACATGTCCTTGTTACGCTACTCCGTGTCCCATGCATACATACGCACCTCACATCCGATACCACATGTGGCATGGTGTGCGGAACAGTGTGCAATGTCAATCTACACACAGACACATGTTGGTTGCTGCAACAGCTGCAGCTTTTGAGGGAGCTCCAACATCAACCTAATGTGAACCCCCCACACATACATGACATAGTCACATCGTGCACCGTGGGTAGTGACATGTCAGGAGTGCTAACCCCTGTACCGGGCCTCAGGGGACACTTCCGTGTGTTGGTGTCCGTGCCATGCCAGTGACGCTCATCCCAAGTGTGCAGTACGACATGCACACATGTAAAAGGAGTCAAGGGCATGCCTGGCACACATCGCACCGTCACACATTACATGTGTACACATCTCATCATACATCTGGTGCCTTCTCGACTCAGGAGTCATGTGCCACATCACAGCCTTTCACACCTGTGCCCCACACATGTAGTACTGCCCAGACAATGCCTTGATGTCCATCCATGGACAAGTATGTCAGCCCTATTCCTTCCTGTGTGCTGCCTGTCACCACTGTGATGTGTGAAAACCACCGTACTGCTGCTAAGAGGGCCTGTGTACGTTCCCATATCACTATGGGAGTGCTGCCGTATGTGTACCCATAGTGATGGTGAGCGTACAGGCATGTGTACGGTCAGTAAGTACGCATACGCAAGAACACCCATAGTGGTATGGCCCGTACACGCGTGCGTACGTTCACTATCACTATGGGTGTCCTCGCGTATGCGTACTCGTAGTGGTACGGCCCGTACACACGCCTGTACGCTCACTATCACCATGGGTGTCCTCGCGTATGCATACTCGTAGTGGTACGGCCCGTACACACGCCTGTACGCTCACTATCACCATGGGTGTCCTCGCGTATGCGTACTCGTAGTGGTACGGCCCATACACACGCCTGTACGCTCACTATCACCATGGGTGTCCTCTCGTATGCGTACTCGTAATGGTACGGCCCGTACACACGCCTGTACGCTCACTATCACTACGAGTACGCATACGCGAGGACACCCATGGTGATAGTGAACGTACAGGCGTGTGTACGGGCCGTACAACTGCGAATACGCATACGCGAGGACACCCATGGTGATAGTGAACGTACAGCCGTGTGTACGGGCCGTACCACTGCGAGTACGCATACGCGAGGATACCCATGGTGATAGTGAACGTACAGGCGTGTGTACGGGCCGTACCACTATGGGTGCTCTTGCGTATGCGTACTCATAGTGTTAAGGCCCGTACACACGCCTGTACGGGCCGTTGCTATGCATTTGGGGTGCCCCAGGGCCCCTTAACGCACCGTACGTGTGTGTGAAGCTCAAATTTACATAGGGGACACATGAGGGACAAGTATTAAGGCCTACATGCATGCTGGTTGTCATGGAGACCAAGTTTTAAGTTTGAATTTGTTCTGGAAGGTGCACAGCAGAAGTCAGTTGGAATGAATCTACTTTGTTGCAATGTGTTTGTGGGGTTGACATCATGCTGAAGAAAAAAACACAATAAGAACCCACTGACTGTGCTAGGTTTGAAGGGATTGGAGGAAACATAGGATGCAAATGTGAGTGACCAATCACTCTGTACTCCTGTGCATGAAACAGGACAGCAAGGCAGATATAAGGCAGCCAGGTCCCATGAGGGATCACTTGCCTGCACATATTTCGATTCTACCACACTGCTGCTGCTCCTGATTCCCTGGAACCATGTCAAGGTCTGTGGAGAGGTCACAGCCATTCACCCTGGAGGAGAACCTGGCATTGCTGGATGTGATCCTCCCACAGTACCCCCTGCTGTATGGGCGGCCAGGGTATCAGGTGAGTGCAGAGGCTACTAGCACAGACTGTGTCCCTTTTTTGTGACTGTGACTTCGGCCATTGTGTGCAGGTGTGACACACATGCTATGTACTGTAGGGGGGATCCCAGGGGGGGAATGCCTGATGTCTCCCAGCCAGTGCCCAGAGTCAGGAGGGGTGGGTGCAGAGTCCTCCCAGCAGTGCCCAGACGCAGGAGGGGTGGGTGCAGAGTCCTCCCAGCAGTGCCCAGAGACCGGAGGGGTGGGTGCAGAGTCCTCCCAGCAGTGCCCAGACGCAGGAGGGGTGGGTGCAGAGTCCTCCCAGCAGTGCCCAGAGACAGGAGGGGTGGGTGCAGAGTCCTCCCAGCAGTGCCCAGACGCAGGAGGGGTGGGTGCAGAGTCCTCCCAGCAGTGCCCAGAGACAGGAGGGGTGGGTGCAGAGTCCTTCCAGCAGTGTCCAGATGCAGGAGGGGTCGGTGCCTATCACTCCCAGCAGTGCCCAGAGTCAGGAGGGGTGGGTGCAGAGTCCTCCCGGCAGTGCCCAGAGACAGGAGGGGTGGGTGCAGAGTCCTCCCAGCAGTGCCCAGACGCAGGAGGGGTGGGTGCAGAGTCCTCCCAGCAGTGCCCAGAGACAGGAGGGGTGGGTGCAGAGTCCTTCCAGCAGTGCCCAGACGCAGGAGGGGTGGGTACCTATCACTCCCAGCAGTGCCCAGACGCAGGAGGGGTGGGTGTGATGCACAGTGTGAGCATTGATAATTGATTGTGTCTTTGCCCTCATTCCACCTGTGTACTTTCACTGGCACGTACTGCTTTTGCCCTTCCCCAGAGGAGTATGTCCCTATGGCAAAGGTGCAATGCGTTGGCTACATGACATGCCTTGTTGTAACCAGCTAATTTGTTCTCATATGGGTCTCTGTGACATGTTGCAGGTGTATTGATGTAGTGTCACTTGTTCATCCTCACAGGTAGGCGCCTCTGCCAAGGAGCAGATCTGGCTGACCGCCGTCAGTGCCGTGAGGAGTGCGGATGGTCGCAAGCGGCGCCTGCCCCAGGTGAGGAAACGCTGGCAGGATATCCGGTGCTGGACGCGGAGGATCGCACGGGTCCTGCTGGGGGACTCACCTGAGATCCATAAGAACCGCGGGCGCCGCCGTCTCTCCCACATCCACAAGCGTGTGCTGGCGGTGGTATTTCCAGACTTGGACAGGCGCTTACAGGAGATGCAGCAGCAGGAAGGGGGTAGGTACATGTGTGTTTGTTGTGTTTCGCCAGCATTTGTAAGTGCACTGTTCCATGGATACACTGCCAGGGTTTAATGGTGCTGTGCAGATCCTGTTACCCACAGTATTGCAGTGCTCTCCTGCCTCCCTTCCCCTCCTTGCAATGTGTTCCCTGGTCTGTGTGATGTCACTCCGTCACAAGGTTATGTAGCCTGGCACCTTCTCCACGTGTACAATGCCTGCAGCATCATGTGTGGGGGTGGTGTGTAACAGGTTTTGGGACCTTGCCTGTGCCCTGTCCAGTTCTGGTCTTGTGGGTTCCATGTCAGTTGGCACTAATGCTGAGTCCAGACATGGGAGTTAGTCTCTCAAGTCAAGTGTGAGGCCTTACAGCATGCATGTCCTATGTGGTGGCCTGTGACATGATGTGCATGAGTGTGTGGTACGCATAGTGCGGGGATGGTAGCGTGTGTTGCAGTCATTCCCATTCAGGAGCATGGAGTTGTGTGGCCACTACTGTCCCCAGGGGCATATTTTCCTAGGTATCATGTGTGTAATCCGAATATGTCGACAATCTCTGTGTCTACAGCATAGGTTGTGATCTGTGCCATTGCCCCCTGGCCAAATGTATATTGACGTGAAATGTAGTACAAGTGTCCACTGTACATTCTGACCTGATTTTCCTTGTTCATACTCACGGTGGACATTGCCTGTGTGTCTTGTTACAATCATCTGATGACGCCCATTTGTACATGATTATTTGGACAGGCGCACCTTGGGTCTTTTGTGTGCAATCTTGAATTGTTGCATCCCATGTGTATTTCACCCAGACTAAGGGTTGTAAGTGCTCCCTGTGTCTCCAAATAATTGTCTCATGTAGGGGGTGGGTGGTGCGGGCATGGCCTTCATGTCACAACCTGATATCTCCTTGCTAGGACTGGCCAGTGTGTGATGTTTGTCTGGACATGCACTCAAGGTGCAGTGAGCCAGTCATGGTGGGCATGTTTTCAGTATAACCTATGCTGCATGTGCCTCTTGTTCCTGGATATGGTCCCTGCTCATCCCTATTTCCTGCCACGCTGTGTGGTGCAGATGCAGTGCTGGATTGTCCCCAGGGCCTTGCTCCTCAGTCAAAATTCCATTCCATCTCATTTGCTATTGTGTCATGCTCTCCATAGTTTTTCAGTGGCATGGTGGGTCAAACAACTGTGTCTTGCATGCCCTACATATGTACCTTGTTTTGTAGATGTAACTCTTCTTTTGTTTCAGGCTATGCACTGTAACCTATGTAGATTGGACTCATGTGACATATGTATACAGGTGTATGATTAATTTCTGTCTCTTCACCCTGCCCACAGCATCGTCGGGGGAGACGGAGGGAGACATGGGCACAGACGGAGCAGAGGGACCGAGCACCAGTGCCAGCGGTGACATCGGGGCTGGCACATCAAGTGGGACTGAGGCGGAGGAGAGTGAAGCCGGGGACCTGTCGACTGGCACAACAGAGTATGAAGCTGACGGGTCCGAGGATGATCTCTCCGAGTGGGCGGAGGCTGCACCACCAGCTGACAGCGGCACAACATCGCACCCCGCCCCCTCCATTGCCATCAGCCGCCTCCCACTTGCTCGTGTCCCTTCCCAACGTGCCCGGTCACCACATGTCTCCTTCCTGCCAGGCACCGCACCCCCTGCCCCTGTCTCCACTGCTGCCGCCAATGCCGAGTCTGTGGACATCCAGCGGCAGTTGCAGATTGGTCAGGCTGCGATCCTTAATGTCCTCCATGGCCACAGCCAGGTCCTCAACAACATGGAGGCATACTTGGAGGGCATTCATTCATCGCAGGCTGACCAACGCAGCTTGCTGAGGTCGATAGACTCGACACTGACTGCAGCAGTGCTTCTCCTGCAGCGCTACGTCCCACCCCCTACCCCTGCCCCATCCACACTTCCCACTCCCATGCCTGTCCCACGTACACCCAGACGTCAGCATGCACCCACCACAACACACACAGGCACCACACCAGCAGGGAAGGTCCACCGCACACCTCCTGACACGCACACACAGGGTGAAGTAGGCACACCCACTGGGTCGGGGGGCAAACGTGTGACACGCAGCCAGAGTGGGAGTCCGCATTCCACCAAATCCACTCCCTCCAAATCCCCTCCCCTCAGCTCTCCTGGCCACATCTCCCCCAAAGACTCCTTCATGGCCGCTCTGTCCCTGAGCCCCACAGTGACACCACCACGCAAGCGGTCAAGGAAGTCCCCGGTCAGGGTGGTTGATTCCCCCCCCCCGTCCACACCCTCCCCCAGTGGCGCTTCGACCCATCCCTCTGACCCCTCCCCCTCCTTGGGGCCTGTGGTTCCTTCGGGTGCAGGGGATTCCCTGGAGGACCTTGCTAAGGTGTGCAGCGAGATCCTGGCCTCCGCCTTTGGCCCTGCCCCACCCCCTGTGGTGGAGTCCTCCATCCCTGCACCCACGACACCTACCCTTCACCCTCCTGTCCCTGCGGTGCCTGGTTCTTCCCCCCCACATGATGCCCTCACCCCTGTGGAAGACGACGGAATGTAACTGTGCAGGCAAGCTAGGGGACACGCATCCCACTGTGTCCCCCATCCAGCTGTGACTTCTGGACTGCCCTATGGGCTTTGTAAATATTGAACTTCCTACAAAGAAGATTTTTTGGTTCATGCTGAATAAAGCAAAATTTTTTTTCCCTCGGAACACTACTGCTTTGCTGGTATTGCTGTTGGTGGGGCTGCTACATGGTTGTGGGTGGTGTTCATGTGTTGGGTGTGTGGGAAATGTAGTAGTGTGCTGGTCATAGGGGGGACCCTGGGATCTGTGTGCCATCACACGGTGTTAGCTAGGATTCTGTGTTCATGTACGCAGTTGCTGCATGGTGAAATTGTCCCAAGGTGTATTCCTTCCTCTGTGTACCCTGACATCTTCCCTGCAGGGTGTTCCCAATATTTAGCGCTGAGCTGTGTGTACATTAGCTGGGTGTGTGACGGACTCCTTCAACTTTGCACATGCATGCTGAGCGATGTCTCCACCTGCATCATTCGTGGCATCCTTGGTAGTCATTGTACTTGTGTATGTGGACTATTGACATGACTTCATGTGGACATGTTTTCTTTTCTGCGCTATGCATGCGTATACTCCCAGCCTCGCACACATGTGTTACATGTACTGCAGGGTCTTTGTGCACCTGACTGAAATTTGTGGCCATGGTATCTGTGGCTACTCCACCCTTTGCGTTCCATGGGCACTGCTGGGAGTGTTAGGCACCCACCCCTCCTGTGTCTGGGCACTGCTGGGAGGACTCTGCACCCACCCCTCCTGACTCTGGGCACTGCTGGGAGGACTCTGCACACACCCCTCCTGTCTCTGGGCACTGCTGGGAGGACTCTGCACCCACCCCTCCTGTCTCTGGGCACTGCTGGGAGGACTCTGCACACACCCCTCCTGTGTCTGGGCACTGCTGGGAGTGATAGGCACCCACCCCTCCTGTGTCTGGGCACTGCTGGGAGGACTCTGCACCCACCCCTCCTGTCTCTGGGCACTGCTGGGAGGACTCTGCACTCACCCCTCCTGTGTCTGGGCACTGCTGGGAGTGATAGGCACCCACCCCTCCTGTGTCTGGGCACTGCTGGGAGGACTCTGCACCCACCCCTCCTGACTCTGGGCACTGCTGGGAGGACTCTGCACCCATCCCTCCTGTCTCTGGGCACTGCTGGGAGGACTCTGCACACACCCCTCTTATGTCTGGGCACTGCTGGGAGTGTTAGGCACCCACCCCTCCTGTGTCTGGGCACTGCTGGGAGGACTCTGCACCCACCCCTCCTGTGTCTGGGCACTGCTGGGAGGACTCTGCACCCACCCCTCCTGACTCTGGGCACTGCTGGGAGGACTCTGCACCCACCCCTCCTGTCTCTGGGCACTGCTGGGAGGACTCTGCACCCACCCCTCCTGTCTCTGGGCACTGCTGGGAGGACTCTGCACCCACCCCTCCTGTCTCTGGGCACTGCTGGGAGGACTCTGCACACACCCCTCTTATGTCTGGGCACTGCTAGGAGTGTTAGGCACCCACCCCTCCTGTGTCTGGGCACTGCTGGGAGGACTCTGCACCCACCCCTCCTGTCTCTGGGCACTGCTGGGAGGACTCTGCACCCACCCCTCCTGACTCTGGGCACTGTTGGGAGGACTCTGCACACACCCCTCCTGTCTCTGGGCACTGCTGGGAGGACTCTGCACCCACCCCTCCTGTCTCTGGGCACTGCTGGGAGGACTCTGCACGCACCCCTCCTGTGTCTGGGCACTTCTGGGAGTGATAGGCACCCACCCCTCCTGCGTCTGGGCACTGCTGGGAGTGATAGGCACACACCCCTCCTATTTAACAACATGTACGCTTAGAACATACACGTGTGTGGGTTCGCTCCATGGGGGTACGGTTCGTACTTACACTGTTGGGGTGGGAGTAGGCTCCATACATACGCGGGTGGGGTACGGGTCGTACTTACACTGTTGGGGTGGGAGTAGGCTCCATACGTACGCGGGTGGGGTACAGGTCATACTTACACTGTTGGGGTGGTGGTACGGTACGTACATACACTGTTGGGGTTGGGGTGCGCTCCATGCATACGAGGTGGGGGTACGGGTCGTACTTACACTGTTGGGGTACGCTCCATGCATACGCAGGTGAGGGTCCGGGTCGTACTTACACTGTTGGGGTGGGACGTATACGTACGCGGGTGAGGGTACGGGTCGTACTTACACTGTTGGGGTGGGACGTATACGTACGCGGGTGAGGGTACGGGTCGTACTTACACTGTTGGGGTGGGGGGTACGCTCCATACGTACGCGGGTGAGGGTACGGGTCATACTTACACTGTTGGGGTGGGGGGTACGCTCCATACGTACGCGGGTGGGGGTATGGGTCGTACTTACACTGTTGGGGTGGGGGGTACGCTCCATACGTATGCGGGTGAGGGTACGGGTCGTACTTACACTGTTGGGGTGGGACGTATATGTACGCGGGTGAGGGTACGGGTCGTACTTACACTGTTGAGGTGGGGGGTACGCTCCAAATGTACGCGGGTGAGGGTACGGGTCGTACTTACACTGTTGGGGTGGGGGTACGCTCCATGCATACGCGGGTGGGGGTACGGTCCGTACATATCCGTACCCATGCTGTGGAATGCTTGTGCGGGCCGTACCCGGGCCTTTGCCATGTGGGTACGAGCCGTCCCGCCATTGTTGGGGTGACGTAGGTGTGGGTGTGGTATGACTCGTACCCACGCTCTTAAGGCGTGGGTACGGGACGTACCTGTATAGTTGTGTTGCCGGTTCGCGTCGTCAGGCACTTCCGTTGTGGCGGACACTGGCTTTGCTGGACACGCCCCCACCCCCTCGTGGTGACCAGGGCATGGGGGTCAGGTATGTCCAGGGCATGTGTGCTGTGTGACTTTGGTGGAGGTTTTGTGGCCTGCCCCTGGTCTTTCCCCCCCCTTTTCCCCCCCTCCTTTAGTTGTTCTGACCTTCTGCGGCATCTGCGTCGGAACCTGTAGAGGAGGTCGACTGCTATGAGGGCCGGGAGGACACGTAGGTTCCGGTCCATGTCTGTCCGTCGCGTACAGGTCCTCCTTGTTCGCGTCGTCCTGATTTCCCGGCAGTTTTTGGCAGCCGGAAAATATTGTCCGTGCGGTATGACGTCGGTGCGAATCGTAATTCCTGGTTCGTGAATGGCAGGCTGCGTGCGTCCCGACGTCACGTCGGCGCTTTCCTGAATCGCATTTGTATGTTTATTTTCGTCGGTCGGGGTTTTGTACGATTCGTACGGAAATTGAGTTTCCGTGCGAATCGTAATTCCATGTTTGTATATTTTGACGACCGGGTACGCGTCGGGCGGTGAATGTGCTCCGTCCGACGGTTCGTACCCGGTTTTTGCAGGATCGTGATCGGCACCTTACTAGGGAGCAACAAAACAAATCGGCATCCAACAGAAAAATTTGTTGTACATAATAAAGGATAGACTGGAGCAATGTGGCAGAAAGGAGAGAACTTCTAGATCTAAACGCCAGTGTCCTGGACAGCAGCTGCAATCGCCAGTCCAACTGGATACCAAATCCGGCTCAATCTCCTCCTCTGTGGATAAATCCCTACCAAAGTTAATTCCCGCCACCAATTCCAAGGAGCAGAGGGTTCACTAGAGAGCCAGGAGTGTGCAAGCACCAGTCTGGCCAGGGAGATTGAGAACAAGTATAAGCCCACTAAATGAGGAGGGATCCCCGGTGAATGTCCCAACATAATCAGCTTTGAGTCAATTGAGTCTAGAAAGTTTGATTTACTATACATCTTGAAAAAGACAAATGTCCAAAATGAGGGCAGAGCAGGATAGGAAGCAAAGATGTGGACACCCAACTGCAATTCTCCACCCAGAGCTTCATAGCAAAGAGAAGTATAATACAGATCATTAATGCATTTAAAATGATGCACCTTAACGTGCGATACATTCAGAACCCACTGTACCATGAAATTGCTTCGACACAAGTCATTGGCCGTTATTTCTGTCTTGAGGAGTAGCCTCAATTTATTAGCCCTTTGCTGGAATGTGTCAACTAAATGATCTTGAGAGAAAATGCAAATTAGCTCATAGACCACCCAAATATTTCTCTTTATCGGAGCTTTCATTATAAGTGATAATAAGGGATTATCGAAACATCAAATCTTGACTTCCTTAAGACCAGTGATGAAGTGTTGTTCTTGGAGGTACCTATAAAAACCATTATGAGGAAGAGAAAACTGCTGCTGCTAGATCTCAAAGAAGAGAAGAACATCACCCTCAAACAGTTGGCCCACATTAAGAAGTTTAGCTCTCTCTCTACTCTCCCAAATACTATTGTGAACACAGGCAAGTAATTTGGGGTTATATCCTAGCTATCTAAGCCGGTTAAGCGGGGTGATGCAGGAGCATATATGCATAAGGGAACTTTAAATGAAAAGGAGGCCCTTCAGGGTCATAAAACGCGTTGTCTTGAAATACAGTGTATCCACAGTACCAACACCAGGGACAATTGATTCACCCAGTGGTAAAAAATCAGTGAACATATGTCCTGGTGCCCACTCCACTCCCCCACCCCAACACCAGGTGAAGTTGTAAAACAAGAGGCCAGGTAGTAAAAACTCAAGATGGAAGTGAACCCCTGCCATTCTCCTTAGGTTGTTGAAGGAACAGTATCTTACAACAGGGCTTCTTATAGCACCATATAAACCTCTGCCACGAAGCTTCGATCTTAATAACATAAAGCCACTGGAAGAAAGAGAGGAATACAACGAAAGAGGTAGATATATTGTGGGAGGATAATAATTTTAATAAGCCTACAGTGTCCAATCAGGCCGAGGTGAAGACAGTTCCATTTCATAAAAGAATCAACTCTATGTTGGCAGAGCTTCTCGTAGTTGTTCTGAAAAATATCTGCCATACAGACAGATAGAGCAACCCCTAAATACACCCCTAACTCTACCCATCTTTCATCCTGAGTCTTATCTGAATTCATCTGATTACCAGAGACTTCCTCAAATGATTGAGCGCCAGTAACCACTGTATGCAAAGCACTGATTAGGGCTGGAGTAGGATCTGCCACTGCGTCCACATAAGCTAGAACTTTGATTTCATAATGGTTTATTCTAAGGGGCTGAATCTTGTCAGATAGTTTAAAGGATTAAAAAAAGGCTCTATATATAGAGTATGTAGCTGAGAGAGATGGCAGCCCTGACTGGTCCCAATAAAGATAAAAATGAAATCCAGGAGGGAGCTAGACAATGGATCCTTTTTTAAGCCCGGTATAGAGGCAACGCATTCTGGAGACAAAGGCAGAGTCTTACCTCGTGGTCTCTATAGATCTTCAAAGGAAAGGCCAGGAGGCCCGGTCGAAGGCCTTCTTGGCATCTAGAAGGATCATGCCCATGGGCCTTTTGCAGAGAGCGGATATCTACAGGGCTGTAATTGCCATATTGACTTGAGATGTTGTATCACAACTCAGAATAAAACTATGCTAATTTGAATCGACTATCCCGAGATAATTATGGACAATTGATTAGCAAGAAGTCACGTATAGATCTTCAAATCTACATTGATTTAAGGGATCGGGCGCTATGATCCACAAAGTGTGGAACCTTTCTATTTTTGGGGAAAAATAACAATAGTAGTCTTACCCCAAGACTCATGAACACAGCCAGATGAATCAAAGGAGACAAACAAATCCATAAGCACCAGTGCCAAAATCTGAGAAAAGGTGGCATAAAAATCCAACAGGATCTGATCTGGTCTGGGGGCCTTCTCTTTGGCCAGGGAGCTACTAGTGTTTTCCACCTCCAGGAGACGTATTGGTGCTACTAGTTGAGAATGCTGGATAGGGCTCAATTTATGATAGAAATATCACCAAACATATTTGGCAGAGGAGAAACAGTCATCTCAATAAAGGTCTTGATAGAACTGTTGAAAGATGTCTCTGATAGCAACTGGATCGACCACAAGCTCCCCAATCTCATCCATAACTTGCTGGATGGTATCAAAGCTAATACTATCCCTGGCTTTAATGGAGAAAATCTGCCCCATTTCCTGAATATTTCTGAATCAGGATATTTGCCTGGTGCGACCCTTTTTGAACACTCGATCACAAATACCATATCTCAAAGAGGCTCGGAGGGCGATAGACTGCTCCAAAAGACACTCAGCCCAGAGTCTGTCCCTGGCGATAATGCTGTATCTCAGCTTGGATTCTAAAGTATCAAGAGTCTGACGGGTCGCTGTTTCCTCTGCCATGCAGACTGAAGAGTTTGTCCATGACACAGAGCCTTGAGTATGTCTCAGACCACCAAGAGTAATGCCGAGTCAATTAGGAACTCCAAAAACATCTGTAGGTGTAGCCATCCTCATGTAGCAATTTATGTTCAAATGTACAGCCTCGAGGCGCCAATGTCTGAATAGGCCCATTGGGTTGAATAAACAGAGATCGATAAAGATGGTTGGATAAGACCCTCGGGTTGAGGGCCAACTTCGAAGATGAGACCGGCGTATTGCTAACCAAAAGCATGTCTAACTGTGACATAGCTTTATGGGGAGCAGAGTATAATGTAAATCCCAGTTCCTTGGGCCACTCAAACCACCAGAGGTCAACCAAAGTGTATTAAGAAATTTGTTGACACAGAGCCTCCTTGAGTCAATGCTTACCCCCAGGACCCGAGCCAGGATAGACCCTGTCAGAGGCCTGAGACCCTGAGTCTCTATTAGGGCATAGAGATCCATTAAAATTACCGCAGACAAAATAAGGTGGAAGCCAGAGAAGAAGCTTGATCAGCAAAAAATCGAGAACCCTCTGGTCCTCTGTATTCGGGCCATTAACAACACAGATACTAAAGTGAATGCTATCCTTCTAGACAGTCACCAAAAGCCACCGTCCCCATGAATCCACTCTCTGACGCAAAAACCCCTGCCAATAACACGTGGCCCATCTGAGCAGAAGTAAAACATGAGATGGACACAACTCTATATCCAAACTCCTTTGACAGAGAACTTTCTGCATGAAATAGATACGTTTCTTGAAAACATAGTTTGTGGCTTAAGGGTGTTCAATTCCTTCCATACCAATTTGCGCTGGTGCAGTGATTTGATCCCATTAATATTCCAGGATAAGAAGATGTGCAGCTTCTGTTCAGGACACCTATTGCCAATGACTAATTACATTGTATCCAGTCCACGAGCTACCCCTCAATCGAATATAGCATATTACAACGCATGCGAATACACTGCATGCTATTACAATGCGGTCATTACAATGAACGCGTTGTTAATACGCAACACCTTTACATCACAAGTCATTAGAATGACTTGCTGGAGGGGGTGTGCTGGACTTAAAAATAGTATGATTTATTATTCCTACTTGAGTTTGCACAACAGCAGGGAATGCGTTGGACTTTATATTCAATACCTTTGCGCCCCCTAAAGCAAGTCGTAATGGTTTGCGATGTAAAGGTATTGCGTACTACCAACGCAGTCGTTGTTACAACCGTGTTGTAATAGCACTGCGTTGTGGCAACAGCGTTGTAAACGCTATTTCCCCCCTCAGCCATGCAGATTGCTGCCAATACACACAATAGGTATATTGCTAGACATAAGTAGGTGCCATTGTTTCCCAACAACAGACTTCTCAACCTCAAATTTTCTGCTGTCTTCCCCCTGTAACCTGTCCATTAAACAACCAATCCAAATTTGCATTCCATGTCCACCCCAACCGCCACCCCTAACCCCTAATTCCCATAGAGGCGAACCTCCCCCCAAGCTATGCCCTAAGAAAAATGGCCATTAACCCAACCATAATGGTTTGCCATTTCTAGAGGTTCATAGCTTAGTTCGACCCCTGGTCCACCCACCCTGGAGTGCAACAACAAATCACAAGCAGATGAAGCACAACTAGCAAACAGCCTACAAAAGGGATAGAAGAACATGGGGATAAAGAACTTGACTTCAAGAAAGAAAAGAAGGTGAAAACCCTATCCGTCATAAGACTATAACACCTCCCACAGAGCCAATAACCTAATCCAATGGATACCAGATCATCTGAAGACACTTACGCTTAAAGGAAAGTGAATCGTCATTAAGCCAAAGAAGACATAAACAGCCAACAGAGCAATATCAACCACCGGACTGCCATTTTGTCAGCAACTCCTGAACCTTTTGACCTTCATAACAATAAAAGGCCTGACCCTCCATTGGGATTTTCAGATTTGCAGGTCCCATAAGAGAGACAGATAACCCAAGCTTCTGGAGCGCTGGGATATGCCCCTGGAGTTGCCAATGTCTCACCACAATCTGGTGACAATAATCAGAGCGGACACAAAAATTCCACCCCACAGGCTTTAACAGGCCACTTGGAAGTGGCAGCTCGGTAAATCTCTTGTCACAAAATAAAGTTCCCAATATAGATAAGGATGGCCTGGAGATAGCGAGGACACTTACTGTAAGGTCTGAATGGAAAGTGGTGTACCCTCTGGACCACGCAGTCCATGTGCCAGTCACTCAGTGTGGGAAAATTCTCACCAAACAGGTGGACAACAGAATTGCTAGGGTCGTCACCTTTCGTGCCTTCAGGGACACCTAAAACTCACAAGGTATTTCGACTGACCTGTTCTTCAGATCTGCCAAACTGGATGAGTCATGCTGAACAATCACTTCACTATTTTCTTGCACCAACATTTGGAGGACTGTCTGGGATGATTCCACTGCCTCTAGTCGCGATTGTATAATATCCATGTTTTCCGTTTACGGAGAGCAACATGAGTTTTCAAATGAGCTGCCTTCAATGTAAACATGTCTTCCAGATATCCTTCCCTATGCTGCACAGGGAGATGATAGATAGTACCCAAAGTGTGAGCATCCTGTGACGATCCTGCCATTGGTAGCCCTGCTAAGGAGGGGGGGGGGGAGCAACCCCCAGAGCTTGGTCATTATGTAAGGACTGATTGGCCACTGATGGAATAATAGGGGCACCAACTCCAATGGAGAACAATTAGCAGGGGTTAGCTCTGTCCCATAGACTGGATCCCATAGTATCTCCTCTGCTCCATCCAGCGAAGGGGCAAGATCAATTACCACTTGCTTGAAACCTGCCTAAACAAAGTCCTTGAGCTGGGTACTTTGGCACCCCCCCCAAGACACTCCTTCTCCTTCAGGAAAACAATCTAATGGCAATGAGACCAAAACTCACGGAGGGTTTATTTGGGAGTTCTGAGAAGTTGGGGCAGACCTTGGTGACTGAGACTGATTGGGCCACTTGATCCACCTCCTCATTCCAATCACTGTTGGACAGGTCCGAGGCGAATAAGGCCTCCTGGTCGTAATGCACCCCCCCCATCCCCCAAGCGGCAGGTTCCGAGCCATCTGGGAGGGCCAATGGGGAGGACATAAGAAGTTGTGTCACATATTCTGTGGGAGCTAGCCCCACCTCAGTTTTTGACTGTTGGACTGGGAGGATGCCGGTCATTATAATCGACTCCTTACTACTTGCTGGGAGATGTGCCGGAGAGGAAGGAGGGGGGCTGAGCTGCTGACTAGAACTGTGCTTCCTTTAAAACTGCCTCAGGACCCAGGTCATCCCTAGAGGAGACAGAGATGAGGCATGGAAGTGGAACCATGAAGGAGTCCAGTGTTCACTTTGGGCCTGCTCCGTCCCACTAGGGCCAGGCACCAACTGGGAATTATCACCAGACAGCATCTCTGTGGGGGTCTATATACAGACTGGCCACGTCAGCTACTCCCACCCACTCCATGATATGGGGGTACAACTGAAGATTGTATGGCACTTTCATTACCCCTGAGCCTGTTGTTACCCTGTTTACTGAGTAGCAATAATTTCTTCTCCCGCTTTGAGGAGATATGAAATCTGGCTGAGTCCAGCTGCCCTCAACTCTGTGGCTCCACAAAGCCAGCATCTTGGGTTGCATGCTGTCAGCAACTCAAAAATACCCTGCAGCATTAACAAAATCTCCTTAATGGGCTTTACCGCCTCTGTCCTTATCCACTATTGTCGAGTAAGTGCTCCCATGGGGGTTGAGCAGACTATAAACTAGTATAGTGAGCAAAGCCTACAATAAAGTGTCTGTAAAAAAGGACAAGGGACTTTCTCCTCTCTTTGCAGATGAGATAGCAGGTATTACCACTCCCCCAACTGCCGCTGGTGCTACAAACTAACAGGCTGGCGAGCGGCGCCTACGAACCTGAGCTGGGAAACATACATGGGCTTCTGGCCAAGGAGTCTTTCGCCTAATCCAAGGCTCCTGTGACTACCTTCTCCCTGTAATTGCAGCAGCTGCAGAATCCCCCGGGCCCTCCTCTACCAATAAATGAAGCCTGAAGAGAGCCAGTGGGTAGATAAAGCTCCGTTGGCCAGAAACCAAAAGGTTTGAGCTGCTGCCGGCTGTGGCGTCCGGCGTCAGCTCCTGCAGTATGCTTTGCACTTCACTTCCCTGATATCGTCCTCATTTTTTAAATCACCGCCAGCCGGGGGGCGTGGGGGTGGGTTGGGTGGAAAGTCACATCTCACTGGAGACCAGATGTTGGTAAGGGCCAGGTAGAAGCAGAGAACTCAAGGCAAAATTCTGTGTACTCCCGGGGAGCATGCCCTCCGGCCAACTTCAGTCGTGAGCCATCATCTTGCTTCCCAACTTCCTCCTCCTTCCTGACACCTTTTTTCTAGTCTTGCATATGTTTGGATTCATTCACTTTGTCTCTTCCATTTCCTTTTCTTTCCGTTTTCTGTTTCCTTAGGACTCTTGCCTAGTTCCATTTTGACCTTCCCATCCTTGTGTTTAATTTTATAAACATCTGTCTGGATTTATTAACTACTCTTTTTCTTCTTTCTGCTCTTACTTCTCCTCAGCCATCTTGCTTGACCCCACCCTTTATTTGTTTTCCTTATACTGATACATTTCTCTTTAGCTCCATCCCACAACATTATAGATGTATTTATAAAGCACATGTTCACTCTCGGGGCTCCTTGGCACTGTCTAATTGGTGTGTATTGTTATCCAACTCAATGGTACTTATTTTATTTAGTTCAGAAGGATAATAAGCTGAGTGTTTTTAAGTGGATGCATTAGTCAACTTAGCCACCAGACTTTACCCCAGTTTCCTCCTCCTCCTTCTTTATCCTCCTCTTTTATTTTTTTCACTTCTTTTCCTTCTTCTATTCATCTCTAACTCAAACTTGCTCTCTTTCTCCTGTTCTTCTCCCTTCACTTCCTCCTCCTTTTCTTTTTCTTTCTTCCTTCTCCCTTTTCTTCTTAACATCTTTCTTTTTCACTTAATCTCCCTTCTGTCACTCTCATGCCTCTCTTCAATGTGATATTTATTTGCATGCTCTCCTGCAATGTTTCATTTTATCTTCATGAACACATATTCACATTACTCAGCATGTTCCCTCTGTTCTTTCACTCTTGCACTAATTACTCCTGTACTCTTCTTTCTTCTTTATTCCTCTAGGGTGGAATGTACATATTCCAACTCTTCGATTACTATGCTGCCAGTGGAATGTGTCTCCTATTTGTTGCAATTTTCGAAACAATCTGCATTGGTTGGGTATATGGTGAGTACTAAAACAACTCATATGTAAGAGAAGTCCAAACTTATGAATCCATCTTTTATCAGATCACTTCAGGTCAATCACATAGGCAACCCATATATTAAAATGGGGCTGATGCAAATTTCCTATCCTTTAGTCACTTTGACATCCCACGACCTAGACAACAGAATGTATTTATCAGTCGAGCAAGGCAATAAGGCCAAAATCGTGCCCATCTTCTCAATAGACTTTTAGACTGAAATTCCTGTCTCCTGACAATTTTTCTTTTGAAAATTCCCACATTCAATATGACAATTTTCTTTAATGCACAAATGTATTCAAAATCATCTGAACAAACTTTCCTTCAAGAGCTATTGAATCTCTGCTGTATTTAGGAGACAAACTAAACTAATTCAATAGAAATCTACTCAGTGGCATTCCCCGTGGTTTACAAATTGTGGATGGATGCATTTCTATCCATCATTTTCTTGTTGTACCCAACTGAGATCTATACCCACATCAATCTTATGGTAAACAGTGTGATTCCCTGAGACAGACAAGCGTGTGTCATATTTCTTTTTGGACACTGGTTTAGTGAAGGTAGAACCAAAAAACAATATGGAAATGTCAGATTAACTCCAATCTTCTCAATCGGGCATCATATGTTGTGATGCCATGAGTACTGCTGAAGAATACATCTTTTTTCCACTATGAAATGTGTATATTATTTTTATTTGTACTTTATTAATTCTTTTACAATTGTGCCACTTGCCTCTTTTAAAACTCCAGAGTACTTGGGGCATGTTAAAGCCAAAGAACCTAACACTGTAGGGGGAGACGTCCATAATGCATGTAAGTAACACAATACAGATTAACCAAAAATAAACATACTTCTACAAAAGAATGAATCAACCCACCAGGCTCATCACAATGGGCGTGCTAAGGTAGTATAAGGCCATGATTTTTCTATTTTTCCTTGGAGGATACTAATATTATATACATAGAAGCAAGTAGCTCAAAGCTACAAAATAACTTCTGACATTCCTCCCACCCACTGTTTCCTACATTCAATCATGGATAGAAGAGTCTGGGTGCCTAATGTCTCAGAAGACAGCACAGGGATTCCACGGTTTTCGTTCGCATGATTCTGTTCATACATCAAATCTGCTTCCTCATTTTTTCCAGGTGCCGATAAATTCTATGGTGATATTGAACAAATGATTGGCTACAGGCCACTGCCGGTGATCAAGTACTGCTGGAGATTTGCAACACCAGCTGTGTGCGTGGTAAGATCTCAGGGAGACAGACACTATGCGCTTAAAGAGGGGAGGGATAGTATGGTTTCAAAGGTGAAATAGTAGTGAAATACCAGTATTCAGGAATCAAAGAGATACTTGAACCAAGATGACAAACAACATCTTTGAGCTCCTCCTAATGGCCATTGACTGGTTCAAATGTTTTCTGTAACAATCATTTACTACGATGTTTTAACTATGCAGTGCCTTTACCACGTAGCCTTTACAATGCAAATCTTTACTGTGCATATGCCTTTACAACACATGTCTTTACCACCCAAGGTATGCATAGTTAAAGTAAGTATAAGTGTATGGTGACCACCACTAAGTCATATGCGTGTATATGCGTGTGTGTGTGTGTGTGTGTGATAGATCCCAAAAGCGAGAAAAACTCCACTCTCAGTAGGTGGGAGCTGTCAAACTGCTCCTGATTGTTGGGAGCTGAGTTTTCATTTGTTTTCTTGCCTGCTGTCAAGCAGACCGGGAAACCGATGAAAGGATTGCTCCTACATGCAGAGAGCAGCATTTTAGGCTACAACCTATGTGCGGGAGTAATGCCGGCAGGTGAAGAGCCAGCAGAGGCTCCCCGCGGTTCCCAACACAGTACACTGGTACCCTGGGTGGGGTACTCAGGTCTAAAATCAGCCCAGAGTGGGGTACTGCCTGGTGCCCCTCCCCCACTGAAATTTGGACAGGCCCGGGGGAATAGCATCCCCAGGAGGATATATTCCCAGGGATTGGGGCCATGCAGTCCCCTCCCTCATTAAGTTTTGGCAGGGACCTGGGGGTTGGGGGTCCCTGGGGACGAAATCAGCCCGGCGAGGGGGGCAAGGCCAATATCTGTTTTAACGGGGGAGAGGAAGTAGAAAGCAAAAGCAGGATAAAGCACTCACAGAATTGGGGAGGAAGCAGAGTGGTGTATTAGCAGAGTGAGAGATGGGTCTTTGGCTAGCATAGAATTGTGAGAGGGTGTGTGAGTGCCTGTGTGTGTCTGTGAGTGGGTGTGTGGCTTTCTCGGTTGATATGTGAGAGGGTCAGTGAGTGCCTACATGGGTCTGAGGGGGTGTGTCTCATAGACCCACAAACAGACCCGTGCAGGTACACACACCTATTCACAGACCCAATGAGACCTTTAAATACCTACTCACTGACCCACACAGACACTCTCACATCCACTCACAGACCCATTCAGACACTTACATACCCACTCTCAGTCCCACTCATACACTCTCACACTTCCTCACAAACCCACTCAAACACATATCCACTGACAGACCCACTGACACACCCACTCATAGACCCACTGAGAGACCTACCCACCTACTGACAGACTCCCTCAGACACTCATGCACCAACGCCAAAGACTTTGAGTTAATCAAAGCAATCCATGTCCTGGACATCTCCCAATCCTGTTTCAGAAGCAACCATAGAACTCCAACCCTCATCCTGCAAGACATCTCTGCTGCCTTAGACACCGTCTCTCACAACACCCTAGTCACAAGACTCCAAGAAGCCAGCATCCGTGACAAGGCCCTGGACTGGATCCACTCATTCCTCACTGGTTGAACACAGTGAGTCAGACTACCTCTGTTGCGGAGTACCCCAAAGCTCCTCCCTGAGCCCACCCTCTTTAATGTCTACATGGCCCCTCTTGCAGCCATCGTCAGAAACTATAGAATCAACATCGTCTCCTACGTCGATGACACCCAGCTGATGCTCTCCCTCATCAACTTCCAGAAACAACTCCCACAGTGGATGAAGGCCATTACTACCTGGATGAAAAACAGTTGCCTCAAACTCAACTCGGACAACTCCTTCTGGCCCTCCACATTGGGAACCCCGCCTACCCCCACAGACAACGCACAAAACCTCAGCACCATACCGGAGTCCTCTCTCACAATAAACCATCAGAAAAGCGCCTTCTCCTCATCTTGCTTCCAGACGCTTGACCTGCTTCAAAAGATATTTAGATGGATCCACACCAATTCCAAAAAACGGTAAACCACGCACTCATCAGCGGCAGACTCGTTTATGGCAAGGCACTCTATGCTGGTGTCACCCAGAAAATCCTCAGAAAACTACAGAATGTTCAAAATGCCACAGTCAGACTGCTCCTCTACATCCCCCGCGCAGCCATATCACCAAACACCTTTGAGAACGCCACTGGCTTCCAGTCAACAAAAGAAGCACTTTCAAGCTCCTCACATACGGCTACAAATCCCTCCACGATGCAGGACCAGCATACTTGAACCACTGCCTCTCATTCCATGTACCCACCAGACTCCTCTGCTCTCCCCAGTTGGCCCTGGCCCCCATCCCTCAGATCCACAAGACTAGAACTGGAACTGGAAGAAGATCCCTCTCCTACCTCACTGCCAACACCTGGAACACCCTGCCTCTCCACCTCAGACAATCCCCGTCGCTAACCTAATTCAGGAAGGATCTCAAGACCTGGCTCTTCAACTGAACCCCAGCCCTCAGACGGTTCAGCAGCCCACTCCCTCCCCCTAGCACCTTGAGACCCTCGTGGGTGAGTAGCGACGCTTTACAAACAATGATTGATTGATTCATTGATTAATGCAGCCACTCATAGATCCATTCAGGCACTCATGTACTCACTCACAGACCCACTGAGACACTCACACACACTCATAACGCCACTCAGAGATTCCCTTAGACACTCATGCACTGACTCACAGAGCTATCACGAGACTCACAAACCCACTCAGAGACTCACACAGCCACTCAGACACTCATGAACCCACTCACAAACCCTCTCAGAGACTCATGCCCCCACACACACACTTACTTTGAGACTCACACACACCGCTGACCAAGCCACTCAGACACTCACTCTCCCACTCAGAGACCCATTCAAATACTCACACACTCACTCACAGACCAACTCAGACACTCATGCACCCACTCACTCACCCACTCAGAGACTCATCTATCCATTCACAGACCCCCCTCAGACACTCATGCAAACACTCACAAACCCACTCAGACACTCATGTACCCAGTCACAGACCGACTCAGACACTCACAAACACCCACTAACAGACCCACTCAGGCACTCATGCACCCCCTCACACAGCAGTGTACACACCCATATGGTCACTCATATACCCACTCACAGACTCATACAGCTACTCACACACCCACCCTCTGAATTATAAAGCCAGGATACAGTTAAGAAATAAAATTTAAAATATCTTAGAAATTCAATAAAAAAAACGATGGTCGCGGCCGTAGCAGCTCCTCCCCCTAGGTCATCGGGAGTGTGGCCTACTGGTGGTGATGGCGCCGAGGCCTTGAGTCACTGCTGCGGTCTGGATTTGCCCCTGCAGTAACAGGTGGGTTCCGCTGCTGTTCAGCCAGGGGGACACTGCAAGGATAGTGCGCAGAGCGACCCTGACGGGCACACCGGGGGCAGCCAAGAAGTGCCGATCTCTCATCCTCATTGTTATATCACCGTGGGCCCTCTGAACGCGCTACGGCTCCGCGAGGGGATCCAGTCGTGAGGAGATGGCTGGCTCCAGAGCATGGGACGCTGCCACTTTGCCCTCTTCACCATGCAGCATCGCTCCAGAGAGGTTTGTAGCTAATATTGGCACCCTTGCGCCGCCAGAATCGCTATTAAGGGCCCGTGGGAGCGGAGAGCCTCGTGTAAGCGTCCTACCAAGACACCATCTTGGCCATGCCCCCCAGGTTTCATTTTTAACACAATGATTTTGCATTCTTTTAATTTTTCTTGGCTTTATCCACCTGCCCCTACACATTTGAGTAGGATTGACCTGCTGAAATCTGTCAGAGGGAAATAGTGGCGGATTAAAATTAACATTTAACTGGGAATATCGATCCATATGCAACTCCTATACACACAAATATTGGATTTATAATCAGTGCCTTAGTGCTATGGAGTTGAATAGAACTGGAATATTATCTCCAGAGAAGGGCAAAAGAGGACAAAAAAACTAGCAAAAATTACTTTTATACACAATCTATGCCTCCCATTTGCATCCTGTTTCACAGCTATAGGAGTGGGCTCTGGTAAGCCACATGGGAAACACTACGATACTCCCAAAAAATATTTAAAAAAATATCGAGGAGCAGAAATATCAAGTTTAAAATGTCATGATGCACAAATATTGTGTGCAAAAATATTGACCGGAACATAGGGGCTGATTACGACGGTGGAGGGACAATCACCGACAGGCTGTCGGTGGTGGTCCCTCCGCCATTGTAATGTGGCTTTCCGCCCACCATATTACGATGGCGGGCGGAAGTGTGGCAGTCGGAAAGACTGACCGCTATGGTCCAAACGGGCAAATTTAATCCGACAGCCCGCCGGAGCAACTGTTATTGCCTGCAGGGATTATGATATCCCTTTCCATCTGTCACTCCACGGTGGTAAACTCACTGTGAAATGGCTGGCGGAAACTGATTTGTGGGCCCGCAGCGGGCCCCCCTTTATCCCTGGAGCTGGGACATGTGCTCGGGCTGTCTCACTACATATCCCAGCACCATGTGGTTGGCACCGTAAGGTGCCTGCCACGTAGTGAAAGGATATGTAACCAGTCTCTGTCTTGTACTGCGGCGGGTGCTGCAGACCAAGGCACCCGCTGCAATACAAAACATAGGAAATGCTACCGCCTCAGTGGCAGTCGCATCGTAATGCGTACTGTGGGACTGCCGCCTTGTAGGCGGGAGGTCCCAAATATGAAACGATGGTGCATGGACTGAAGTCCATCCACCGTGGTAATCAGCCCATAGTTTTGAAGCAAAGTAATATTGATGGTAGAAATATCTATTTTGGTAACATTGATGTTAAAAATATCTATGGGGTGATTACGATGTGTGGAACCACCCAACTGTAGGTTGGTGGTTCCAACCGCACAATTTGGATGCGACCAACCTAGGGGCAGTCGGAAACATAAATTATCCAATGGCAGCTTGTGCGGCAGGCGGACAGGCCTGCAGCACAAGCTGGCATTGAAAATTTGATGTTTTTAAACATCCCTGCACTGTGTGGCAGGCACCATGCATCCCTGCACTGTGTGGTAGGCACCATGTGGTGCCTGCCACTTGGTGCAGGGATGTTTTGGGGGCACCACAGGTGCCCCTCAAGCCCCATATCAGCGGGCCAGAGGGCCAGAGGGGAGGGAGCCCTGCTAGGGGCCCCCAAAGTCACTTTCAGACAGCCTTTCCATGTCAGAAAGGCCGACATGGAAAGGCTGTCGGAAAGTGCCTTCCTAATCACAATGGCGGAACAGAGGCCAGATTCACCGTCATTATGGGATTATTTTGTCTTCTGACGCCCGACACGTCGGAAGCACAGCAGAATACCCCCGCAGGTTTGCCCTCAACCGTTGTCATCATAATACAGTGGTTGGAGTGAAACCAACGATATCGGGCAGAAAGCCTCTGACAGGTAGTAAATTGTAAAATAAATTATAATTATTATTTTAATATTAGTTTAAAATGACATATGTTTAAATAAACACACACATATGAGTTTTTTACGTAAGTATAAAAGTTTTATATAACTATAAAATATTTAAATATATTTAATTTACAATGTATCACAGTTTAATGTTAATATATTTAATGTATGCTATGTTTAACTATGTTTACATTAAAAAACAATATTTTTGTGCTCAATATTAGTGTATAATGATTTTTTTCAAATATTTTCGTTATTTACATTTAAGAATAGGATAACAATATTTTTATGCTTGATATTTTTGACACAATATTTATGTTCTGTGATATTTGTGGTTTCGATATTTTATCAGTGAACCAAACACTGAGCGTGTCTCACATTCCTACACCCTAATAGTCACTGACTGTGCTGGTCTAGACATAGTGGAATCAATATGCTTTGTCATTTGATGAATGACAAAAAGGCCACTGTAAGTGAGCTGACGTAACATTGTTTAACTGCAACCCCGTCCCTGGGGAACTGCTTCTGTGAGAAAAAGGAGGAGACCAATAATGTGAGAAATCCATGCAGTTCTGAGAAGGAAAGTAAATGTTTAGTTTAGCAAGAACTCCAGGATTAAGGTATGTGGACAGATAAAGGAAGGGAGACATTTTTAGGTCTCGGCTAGACAGCTCATGTGCTGTCTCGAAGAGACTGTTGTATTCAATATGTGGGTTTAGCCTGCACACATTTGCTGGCTCCATCGTTGCTGTCATATTCTTTCTCCCCATTTGTCCATGCCATGCATACATCATGCCTCTTCCTTTGTTTAGTCCTCCCTGAGAGCATGGACCAATTAGTACTATCCATCAACTGTCCCATTTTAAGAACTGTTTTAGGGGCTTGATCCAACTTTAGCACAGTCGCGCCGGCTTTCCGTAAGCACAGCTGGGCCAAACCCATGCAAGGACCGCCGGCTGTATTACAGTGTAACTCTTGGACGGTGGACGGTCCTTGCCCGTTCCCATGGTGGTGCCTGGAAAACAGGCACCACAATGAGAACATCAAAAATGTTCCAGCACGGCATGCACGGTGATGTCCATGCCATGCTGGACCTTTGGGGGAACACAAAATGTGCCATCTAAATGTTTGCCCATGGCGGGAGCACAGGGGCCCTATAGGGCCCCCTTTATTCCTGCACCGCCAGCCTTTTCATGGCGGTTCTCCTGCCATGAAATGTCCGGCGGTGCAGGAGCTCGTAATTTGCTAAGCAGGACTGGGCAAGGCCTGCTCAGAATACTACATTGTGACGCTCCTCCACCTGGCGCAGCGGGCGGTCCTCCACTGCAACGACTTTAGAAGTCATAATGCGGCAGATAGACCACCACAACTGCAAGACTGCCAAACTCAAAAGCAGGCCCTAAGTTTTTCTTTGTTTTTGAGCTTTTCACACGAGCACTCGCGTTTTCTCTTGCTCTGAGCTTCATTTCTGTAAACAGGCCTGTAAATCCTATTATTATCTTGTTACATTTGCTGTGCATTCAAAGACCAAGGTGAAATGTCAGACAGTGTTTTCTGAGGGTGCCTGTTCACTTTTCTTTCTCTGACTTCAAAGTCAGAGGATTTTTTTAAATTAATGTCCTGGTGATCCTCTCAACCTAAAGTTATTTTCTTAAACACACCTGTGTAAGCCACACCCCTACAACAGCATGCACACACCAACCCACCAGTCTGTTTTTCAAGTGCTCGCCCCCGCATCAGCAAACAGCCTTATTAAATGTCAGAATCCTCTTGCAGCTCTGAGTAAGTACATCTCTGCATCCAATGTATGACAGAACTTTTCCATAAATGTTTTTTCACCACCTGCATGTGGTACAATCGCCACATTAAAACAGACAGGCTTTTTCAGATAATTATGGGCTGTTATTTTTCTCCGATTCCTGGTGGTAGTACCATCTTCGCAGTCTATTAGATGACTACTTGTTTATGCAAGGTTTGAGTCTTAATCCTTGATGTGCACCGCAGACATTACTGCTTGTGGAGTGTTTAACTTTGTTAGATAGCTTGGTTTGTTGGTGGCCATATTGATATGATATGCTCCGTTTAGGACAATATGAAAGGCCATATGTCAAACAAGCTTTTAGGAAATCATCAGAAAAAAGTACGCTGTTCAGTTATTTTCTTCTGAGTTATTGTTAGTATGAAATTAAAAATGTTTCCCGTTTTGTCATTTGCTTTATTTACCTACTATTTTAACATTAATTGAAATACTATTATTACTTAATATTTTAACATGTTTGTGATGGTTAAGGACAGTGAACAGGAAAACTTTATTTTGAGATACCTCTTTCAGTCTATAAGCAAGAAGCTTGCACCACATGGATCTACACAGTCAGTTCTATTTTAGTTTCTACTTTCATTCCTCCTTCTTATATCCCCAGCCATTGTAGAAGAAAATGCTAACAAGATCAGGGTCTGTGTACGAACTTAGCAGCTGGAACCAAGATGCAAGATCAGTTAAGGGGTAAGGCCATAAATCATGATGTTTTAGAGGGGAGGTGCTGTAATAAAAATCGAGATTTAATTTATTATTCTCCTTAAATATATTGTGCCAGCAGGAAGAAGTAATAGATCTGTCCCCTTAGCGTCCTTCAGGCTTCATATATATTCCTGCAGCAGGTGCATCAACCCACCAAACTATATTGTGCCTCATGGTATGAAGGTAAAGTTGTTCCAAGGCGGCTGAGTGTCGGCATTGACATTAACAAAGCCAATAGCTCTCACATCGCTGAGACCTATTGGCTTTGCCAATGCTTGTTACAGTATGCTGCCTTTATGACCCCAGAACAGTAAAAATAGCTCTGCAGAGCTCTGGGCAAAATATCAAAAGTGCTATCCTTTGTTTACTAACATCCAAATGTTGTCCAATAAAGTAATGAAGAGTCCGATTATGAGTCTGGCGGTCTTTTCTGCCATGGGGAATCATTCGGGGGCACAACATGAGCCCCCCTGTTTGCATGCACCCCAAGTTCCAGCACCGCCGTGGGAACAGCAAAAGAAAAGCCCGCCAGACACGAGTTGTACTCGTAATCAGGTGGGCGGGCCATGCACGGCTTTGGCGGTACTGTGCCGGTGTAAAGCTAGCGCAGCACCGCCAGACTCGTAATCAGCCCCTAAGTACTTATATTCAAAGTATTCTTTATTGGAAGGTATAGGGTTGACCACACACAGATCCTTGCATCTGCTAACCCACCTGAAGATGAGGCTAACCAAATGATAAGTCCAGTCATTCAATACAGACAGAGAATCAGTGTCTACTTTGAGATGCCTAATGACATTTCATGCCATTCACAAGAGTGATTGGCATGAATGGAGAGGGTAATAGCTTCAAATACCATTGATTTCCTACAAATACCGTTTACACTGAAACATGCATACTAGAAGTGAAGAGTCACTCAGATACATTTTTATGAAGATGAACGAGTTGGGGTTAGAAGAAAGAAATAACAAAGAATATGTGTTGAGGGAGAGCTGCTTCCCTTGTAGGAATAGAATGATCAACTCCATGGACCTGAGAACGACCCTTAGGTAGAGCAGTGGCACGGCGGTGCACCTCACCTCGTCACCGGTCCACCGAAGGGCGCTGCATCCGCCTACCAGATTACGACTTGTAGGTAGTCTGGCAGGTGGGCGGAGCGGCGGAATAGGATTGCACTACAAGGTTCCTGCATGGCATGGACTCAAAAGTCCATGATTGTAGGAACCTATGTGCATGCACACAGGAGGCACCAGTTATGCCCCTTTATGTACATCCACAAGCGATTGAGTCATGGGGGGCCCTTTTTCTCTCCTCCACAGTTTACATGGAGTAAGGGCCTCCATGTAAACCCTAGAGGAGAGGAAACTTGTAAAATGCCTTGTGGGACCGCTGAGTTCCTGCCAACCATATTGTGGCATCTGGCAGCTGCTCCAATGCGGGAGAGCTGACGGTCACAAGGCAGTCTGACCTACCAACTCCTAATGGGGCGGTAGGACCACGGGTGCTGGATCTGCCACCACCGCCCCACCGCAAGTCTGTCAGTCCTCGGACCGCCAGATTCATAATCAGGCTCCAAGTATGTTTTAGGTGACCCAAATAAGACCTCATCACAATCTTGTTTTTCTTTGGTTCTTCATCAATGCACATTGTTCTGATCATGCCTAGACCTTCACTTCTAATCGTACTCTTCATATTTTTCTATTCTCCTTTACAGGCAACATTCCTGTTCTCTGTGATTAAATACACACCCCTGACGTACAATAAAACATATGTATACCCATGGTGGGCTGATGCTATTGGATGGATGTTGGCAATGTCCTCCATAATCTGCATTCCAGTCTGGATAATCTATAAACTCCTCTCTATCAAAGGCTCCTTGACTGAGGTGAGTTCTGACACTTGGTAGGCATTGAATTCTTAATTTTGTCAAAGGTATGCCATCAAAAAATGAAAAGCATTGACCAAGAAACAGAACCAACAGGTCAAAATACTCCCGTGAAATGTACAGTGGTTCAACACAATAATAATGTAGAATAACTCCTAACCATTTTTTAATCTGGGAAATGTATTGTCCTCACTTATTGCGTTTTGAAGCATCTGATTTCAAAGAAGTGGAATATTTTCCACAAAGGAGCTGTTGGAAAGTATGTCCTAAGACACTTACCTAATATATTAATATAAGATTTGAAAATACATATGTGATAGCCATGTAGATTCTTGGACACATGGGTATGGATTAACACCTTAACTCTAGTGTAGCAACCAGTGTAGTCTTCCTAAGCATCCAGGATTTGTGTTCCACCCCAGGAAGCTTCGCACCTGCCCCAGCATCCAAATCCTGCATTTGTTTGAAGAGGGCCAGTACAGTGTGGTAAGTTATAGCTTGGACTGAGTAAGCAGTTTGCTAATCCAGGTGGTGGAGAAAGCAGCACTATTCATGCATTGTGCTTAAGCAAGATTACTTCTATTTATTGAAAACAAAGCAATCCATCAAATATGAAGGTTTTGTGAGATTTTGAAACCATGATGGAGGGTGGAGAAGAAAATCAGCAAGGCAGAAATACAAAATAAAGTCAATTGAAAGCAAAGTGAAGAATAAATACACTGCTATCTGCAACACAAATTAATAATTGGAAGGTTTAAACCTGTATTTGTGCAGGAGAGGAGCCAGAATACAACTGGGTAAGCCAATAAAAGCCAGGCTACTTAACCTGAATGGGCTGGATCCTATAATAGTGAGAGAGTTTTTTAGAGGTGTTAGCAGAACCAAAAGGAGACAAGAATCATAGATGGTAACAGTTAAGGTGGTATTTTTCACTAAGGGGTTCTGAAGGACATGAAAAACATCCGTTATTTTCTATCAGTAATTTTAGCTTATGTAGGGTTTCCCCCCCAAATCATAAATCACTGTTTTCTCTATCTATGTGGAGGAGAAAATGTGGTAGAAAAGGTGGTAGTCATATGGAACATATGGAACATAGCCTCGTCTCCGAAAGATACAAATGTCTGGCCTCCTGCTAACCAGTCCGATCAACATGTACATTTAGCTTCCCACCCAGATTGAATACAATTAACTGGAACACTGCCCCCTAATCATGACACTCTCTTTATATCATATCCCACCCAAATCCATATTGAAAAAAATACCTGGAGTCCTGCTGTCTAAACATACAATCCTCTGTGCCTTTCTACCCCCTTCCTGCCTAAAGCTAATGTCTTCCCTCCCAAAGGAGAGGAGAGAAGAGGAGAGGAGTGGAGGCAATCCACACACTTAAAGTAAGGCAAAGGGGAGACCTCTGCCTGAAGGGTTTGGTAATTAGATCAAATACAGTAGTGGAGTATTTGTTAAAAGGGGTGAGAGCCCATGTAAAATAACCATCACAATTCTTATCAGGGTAAACCACAAAATTCACTAAATAAACATGTGCTTAACCCTCTGGTAGCTTGGCACACAAGCAGTTAGGCTTCTCTTAGAGGCGATATGTAAAGTATTTATGCAGTAATCAAACAGTAATAAAGTGGAAAATACAGTCCAAGAAGATTTCCAAATCAATTTAGAACCGTAGAGGATACTTTATTAAATACAATGACACCAGAATGACAAAAATACAATCAGTAGAAAAGTAGTTATTAGCTCTTAAAGTTTTAGGTAGACATATAGCCTAAAAGCACAAAGTTCCAACTGGGGGTATCTGGTCATGCTGGACCGGGACGAAGTCACAAGTTTAGACTGACAATGATTGAGGGTGTGCCAGACACAAGACTAGGTTTGTTCCACTGGACGTTTTACCTTCACTTTGATGAGAACATGGTGTGGCAGCCTGTGGAGCTCTGCTTCATATTGTGTCACATCATGCTTAATTGGCTCCGGTGAGGATCTCAGTCAAGAGTTGCACAATTCTGTGAGGCTCTGCGTCGCTCTGTGTAAAATTCACTGAAGCCACTAATTAGGAGCTGCGCAATGATGTGATGTGAGGCTCTGTGCCACTCTGCGTTGGATCCAGTGAAGCCATCAATCAGAAGCTGCGTGGTGTTGTGATGCAAGGCTTTTCTGTAGATGCTCAAAGTTTACACTTTATCTTATAGACATGTTAGAGCATTCAAAGCAATAACTAAATATGTTGGTCATCTCTTCTTGTCTTCTGAGACTGCACCTAGTCTCAGAAGGCAAGACAAGAGGAGCAACGTATTTAGTGAAAAGTTATAACTTGTGCTCTAATGAAAGAGCTGAATGTGTTTCTTCCAGAGGTCCTCACGGATACAAGACACATCTTGTGTTTCTGATGTTGCTGAATTTAATGCCTTTGTTTTATTTGCCTAATGAATGTGGTATGAATGAGAGTACATCGGAACCTGTTGGCCGCTTTGAAATCCAATCCATCAGATGAAATAGCCATAGCTGGATTAAGGAAAACATATAAATTGGCGTTGAAGAATCCAAAAAAGGAGATTAGGGAGGATGCCCGGGATGAGCTCCTCTCCGTTGATGTAGTTAATAAGAGCGCAAAATTTTGGGCAGTGGTGAACAAGTCCTTTTTTCAGGAATCCAGTAACAGTGAACTTGACTGTGGTATCCAGGAACAGGCGTGGCTAAATCACTTTAAATCAGTCTATGAAAGGGTAGTCACTAGCAATAACCCTGACTTTAATGTGGAGAAATACGCCCTGTCTTTTACTGAGTCATACCTGAGGCAGACCTGTTTAAAGCAGATATTAAGATCTGGTCAAAAATATTATATAATGTTTTTGTTAATGCCTTTCAGCTAGAACTGCCAAGTACATGGTCGGAGTCCGTAATAATACCCATCTTCAAAAAATGTAATAGAGGGGATCCTAGTTGTTGTCGCCCGATTTCCCTCATCGACTCTGCAGTTAAGGTGCTCGGTAGGGTCGTGTTAGGACAACTCACGGGATGGCTTGAGGAAACAGATACCCTTTCAGCCCTACAGTATGGCTTTAGAAAGGGTATGGGTACGATAGATCAATGTTTAAATTTACATCTTTTGATCGGAAAATATATTATTGCCAAGAAGGGTGCACTTTACTTAGCATTCATGGACCTATCATCGGCCTTTGACCGAGTGAATAGGTCCAAACTCTGGACCATGCTCTTAAATCTAGGAGTTGATAAAAATATTGTATACTTCCTTGCAGATCTACATAGGGACTTATCAGCCACCGTGAGGTACGACCAGATGGGCAACTGTACTAAAGGCATTAACATTACCAATGGCGTTAGGCAGGGGTGCATTTTGGCCCCCCTACTTTTCACGCTCTATATCAACAACCTTGATTCCGCCTTAATTGCAGGTTGTAAAGATATTCCTCGAGCCGGGAAATGTTTGATCCCGGCGCTTCTTTATGCGGATGATGCTGCCCTGCTAGCCAGAACTGCTGTTGGCCTTCAGTCACTCTTAAACCTGTTTGCAGCCTTCATGAGATCTTTAGACCTTACTGTAAATTTTTCAAAATCTCATGTAATGGTAACTGGCTGTAACACTTCGAGGGTTAAAACCTTTTATTGTGAAGGGAACATAATAACTAGGGTTTCCACGTTCCCGTATTTAGGAGTGTTATTTGATGACCAGGGCTCGTGGGGAAATCAAATTTTTGCTAAAAGGAATGTCTTAACTAGAGCCACATTGGCGGTCTTAGGCTTCGCACGCAAACTAGGAGCTAGACCCATGAAGGCCCTCCTAAAAATTTATAGAGCAAAATGTATCTCCCTTGCAATGTACGGGGCTGACCTGTGGGGCATTAGGAATGTGAAGGCAATCCAGGTGGTTGAAGATAAGTTCCTCAGGAACATATTATCTGTTCCGCAATCGACAGCCAGTTACATTGTTCATCAAGAATGTGGGGTTGGTTTTGTCGAAGATTTAATTGCTATGGCCTCCCTGTTAAAATGGATTGTAACCTGGCTAAATCCTGATTTAGGGCTAAATCGCGCAATTCTGAAAGATTGCCTGGCCCTTGATTATGGGTCCCGTATTCCCTGGCTCAAATATGTCTATAATATGTCAATGAGATTGGGCAGACCTGACTTATACAACTTCCCTGAAAAATTGGTGAGGGGAGATGTTAAGTGGGTCAAAGAAACATATTTGCGAATAGCCACTATGGCCAGAGAAGAGAGAGAGCTGGTAAAACCGACTGTAAGGGCACACCAATTGCTGAAGACTACAGTGACCATGGAACCATACTTAGATTTGGTCACAAACCCAAACCACCGATTCCTACTGGTTAGATTTAGATTAAATCAATTCCACTTTTTTTGTGGAAAATCGCCAGGCTGGAAGAGATTGGAAGACCTAGGCGCCTGCACATCGGATGATTTTTCAGGTCAGGACACCATGCACTTTATTTTCTTCTGCAAACACCTTACTGGTATCAGGAAGCGTTTTATCTTGCCAATCTTAGTTAATAAGGGCTTTGTGCAAGCCAAGCCAGCATTCCTGTACCTGCAGTTATTGTCGAATATGTGGGAAATTTTAAATGTTTCTAGTTTTCTCTCTGCGGCTGTAAAAATTTTAAGGAAAATTAGCAAAACCTGAAGTGCCTAAATGTTTTAGGAAAAATATATTTAATTGATTTTGTTGCTGTGGCTTTTGCTATGCTTTTAATGTTTTTATATGTTAATCAAGGTTTTACAATTTTATTGACATACATGTCTTTTTTTTAGTATGCTTTTATGGTGTGTTTTTAAACCGAATAAAGTAAATTTGATGATGATGATGATGAGTATATGAGGTTTGTATGGTCAGAGAATTATTTTTGGTTATTGTTCCACAGTATCTTGGTTTTGTTGCATATGAGATTGTACTACATGATGGATTTTCTTTGTACCACACTGTATTAGTATATTAACTTTTTGCTTGAAAATAAATTATACATTTTTTTAGACAGAAACAATAGAAATAAAAACCATATAGACAAGATTGAAATAAATTAGTGCATGTGTACTGTTTCTAATACATGTTAAGAAATCATGTTTATATCTATTGATGCTCTTTTTTTTTTAATCCCTTATGACTTCTATTGAGCTTTTTAAGATGGTGAGAGACTCTGCCTAACAAATATATAGGTATGAAGCTACTTCTTTTGTTCAGCAGAGGGAACCTATTGAGGTCCAGTTGGGTCTGGTCAGATGCAAAGTAGGAAAAGCCTCCAGAAGCTTGGTGTGTCTCTGTAGCTCAAACAGGAGATCAGCCAACTGAACCTTGGAATCATTTCTGGGGTCCTGGGTTCAAGGCAAACAGGTTCAACCTTCCTTCCTCATACAGCAGAGCAGTCTTTCATCTGAATCGTCTCAGGTCCAGAAGTGTTCTGATTTCAGGTTCTGGTGATGACACGTGTATGCCCTGTGGGTGTGGACATACCTTGGCCTAACTCTAAAACTGGTTCTGGTTAGCTTTCCCCTTCCCCTGGGTTTAGCAGTAGTCTGTCTAGTGAAACAAAAAGAAGCAGTAAGGTCCAGGTGTGAGCTGCATCTACCAGTGATAGGGGAGGCTTATTCTGAAGTCAGGAAGGAGCTGGATGCAGCTCTCAGGCTACCCTTTGAAGCTCAGGAAGAAGCTGGGCACAATCCCCCAGGCCTCCCTGCTCAGAACAGGAACACCCAAGGCTCTTTTCTTCACTGTCTGGGAGGAACACATATCACACCACAAAAGAGTCTCTGGACACTGCCATAAAGTGACATTTGGCATAGAGAGGAAAATGCCAACTTTCAAAAAGTGGAATTTCCAAAGATATAATTAATAAAACAACCTTATACTAAAGCAGATTTTTAAGTATGATTAAAATGAGTGGAAGGCATATCTCTCCAGCTGTTCCCAAAGTGAATAAGCACTTATGACATGTGATAGGGTACACAATTGTTAATCTATGGGCGAGCTAGCCTTGCTACAGTGAAAAACAACTTTGGGGGGGGGGGGGGTTCACTGCCAGCACGTGTAAAACATTCAATATACATGTCTATCTTTTTTTAATACCCTGTCTTATGAGCATTTAGGGCCTGTGGGCTGACCTATAAGTATTTAAAAGGAAGGTATAGGCCTGTCAAAATGTTTATCTTGTCAGGTTTAAATGGCAGTTTTAAAACTACACACATAAGCTGCAATAGCAGTGTGTAGACATATTTTGTGGCGCTACTTTAGTAGGTGGCACAATGAGTGGTGCAAACTACTAGTAGCATTCAATGTACACAGGCCGTGTCTACAGGTAGTTACATATACTCGGGACTTGTAAGTAAATTTGATAATCCAATTAGGTGTATATCAATTTTACCATGTTTGGAAGGGAGCACAAAAGCACTTTACCTCTGATTAGCAGGAGGAAAGTGTGCAGATTCTCAAAGGCTATAAAAATGGGTTCAGCAAAAGCCCAAAAATATGGTAGTGAAAGGAATCATCTGGGGAAATACCACACACTGAAGGTTATTTTTAAACAGGTGCGGATTGTGGATTGCGGTTTTAGTTTTATCTGTCATTAAGCCACAATTGCATATTTTTGTATTCAATGAAACAGATACAATCCTTATCTCAATTGGTTTGAATGAACTATTGGATCATGTACAAACCACCACATTGCATACTGTGCAGGGCAGCTAAACTTATGACAAAATGTATTTATAAATAACCATCAGTGGTTTTTCCTTGCTTTTCAGAGATGGCACCAGCTCACCAGTCCAGATGTGGAATTGCCTCAGAGGCTGCCATATTCAAAGAACAGCTTCTCAGTTCCATCACAGTGTCCTTCAGAGGCAGTTCACCTAGCTATGGCGGAGCATGAATCAAACTGTTAGAACATGGTGAAAGATGGACAGTTTTTATACCATGTTCATCAATTGATTTTCTTACAGCTTGTGCAATCCTATAATTCCTTATAATAACACTCATGCTGGCCTTAATCAGAACGTATGGGAAATTTTGATGGGAGCTGAGTAAGCAGTTTTTTGTCTAACATGATTTGATGGAGTGCTCTTTCATCTGCAATTCGTCAGACATGCTTGACATCAGAAGAAATATGAAGAAAGGCTGCTGTCAACTATACTTAGGGTCTGAAGTACATACCACATTCAGAGAAACTGTTCAAGTTTTTGTGAATTTTTTCTTTTCAGCTGACACATTTACATTAGGCGATTACAACCACTTATTGAACAAATGCATATGACTTCACCCAACAGAAAAAGACAGTCTGTTTATGCTTTTCCAGTCTGTTATGTGATAGGCTTATTTTGAACTAAAATGGCATCCTGCACTGCTGGATCTCATAGAATTGGCCAATCGTATTGGAAGCACCCTCAAGACCATCTAGTACCAGGCATGGATTTGGTCATTTTATGTTAATATAACGTACTATAGTGCATGAATCACATCCGAAGAGGTATCGCGGCGCTAGCGATGAGCAGAGGCAGAACAATTAAAATAAGATTGTTTTAAGCAATTTCCTCAATTTTAATGGAATACAAGTTGTGCGGCTGTGTTTTGGACCACTTGTAATTTGGACATTAAGGACTCATTGGATGATGTTAGTAAAGCATTGCCATGGTCCAATTTACTAAGAATCAAGGCCTGAACTAAGGTTTTCCTAACAGAAAGAGGCGTATCTCTTATCCTGGTGTCAAAGTCAGTAACTAACATGTCAGTCTAGGAGAGACAGAAAGGAGGAAGAACTAAAAAACTGTGGTTGCATCTTGCCTGTATGGTGAAATATCTGCTCATTTTACTTATGAAGAAAGAGAAATATCATTATCTGCCTTTATTCAATGGGCCACAGTTGTTGCGCCCACTGCAGATAACATGGAGTCATTTTTGCTTTTGCTCTAAAGTAATGCAAAGTATCCCTTTTTGCTACTTTGCATCAGGAGGTACGTCTCATGGTCGTGCATGGGTGTTTACATACAACTGCCCATGGTTTTTGATGTAAAGCCTTGTCTATTAACCTTTGGACTTAGGGTCACATACGAAGTGGGAAACGATTTACAGTATGTCTGAGCATAGTGTTTTGTACTGGAAAGGTACCTCCCCAGTACAAAACCTATGCTGGACATCTCACACCCATGTTTGCACTATGTTGCAAAAGTGTGTGCAAAGCGCTAGGCAGCAAGAAAATTCGCCAGCTCAATGGGTGACAGCTGCGGTACCACATGTTAGCAAATATGAGGCTGGCGTGCTCTCTCTCCTTTTCACGCAGCGCAGAACTGCAGCTTTAGTTAATGGGCTGAGTTGCATGTTAGGAGAAGGATTACTTGACTTGCAGAGTGAGGGAAGAATGACTTACGGCCACCGAAATATTGTTGTGTGTAAGCTAGTGTGTGCTAAACAATATGCTCTTTATTCTGATTTGGCAGATTTTTCTGTTCTTTGGGAGGGATGACTCTGTCCCTGGGCAATCAACTAGATATAACACACAACCTCACAAACTAAATTACATTCCAACAAGTCACCTGCTTTAGGATGGTTGCAAACATATTTGTTACCGTTCTTCCCAATAAATAAACTAAACACTCAATTCCATGTATTTGCTTTTGCCTAGAGAAGCAAATTGAAGCACATTCCATGTCCTTCTCTGGAATCCATAACAGGTTTTCGTTTAAATCATATGTGCTTCTCGCCCTGCACCACTCAATTCTTAATGCAAGACACTAAAACTATGTTTGCCTATTTCAAGCTGCAGGTCTTAGTAGTGTTACCCTTTACTCGGGTATTCTAAGAATATACCTATTAAGGACTGCATTTTTATTTTATTTCATTCCTCATCTGTCAGACCAATTCAATTTGTGATTGCGTTTGACCTTTTGCAAGCTCACAGAAATAAAAAACGAAGTTGCGTTTGGGATTAATAAAAAATGCCTAAAACACCATGTGAATTCAAAAAGGTATAAATCACATGATATTGAACACATGCTTGTCAATGTCCTGACAAAATAATTAAAATGTATTGCTAAAGATATATGCATTTCTAAGTTATTGGCAAAACAGCAATGTTCTGTATATGTACATCAAGATTTGTTTTGCTTACTAAGGTAAGAAGCTTCCCACTCTTCATGTTATTTTACAGACAAAAATAGTATCACAAAGTTTAATTCACTATATTTACAAAATGTACAATTGCAGGAGTGTAACAATCCAAGGTGTCTTTGTAATATCTTCATTTCAATCATATGGTCAATCATGCATATACTAAAATAATATAAGTTAGTATGTGTTCTCTATTTTCATAGCTATGTGCAAGATAATTAAATGCTAGGTCTGTGTGTTTTACATTCAAGACTAGTCACCTTTTTTCTTCTTTATCTCGTTCTATATCCAGCGTTGTTATTATATGCCACAGATCTTTTGATTGCATATCAATGAGACATTATTTTGTTTTGCAATGAAATCCTTAATTGTTTTCTCTATTTTCATAGCTATGTGCAAGATAATTAAATGCTAGATCTGTGTGTTTTACATTTAAGACTAGTCACCTTTTTTCTTCTTTATCTCGTTCTATATCCAGCGTTGTTATTATATGCCACATATCTTTTGATTGCATATCAATGAGACATTATTTTGTTTTGCAATGAAATCCTTAATGTTATCAAGATGGAGCAATCTAAAAAATAACCTGGTACAAACACTGTATGTAGTTAGATGCCAGGTGTAAACTGGTGCAAAATACATTTTAGGGAAATCTCACATGTAATCCGTTACAAATCGAATTTGTAGCAGGTTGAATAAACATACTTTTTATGTTGTGAAATTATTTTAAAGCCATATTATTAGCTAGATAGCAAAATATTTTCATCAATGAATGACAATGTGAATACTATAATATATCTTTCATTTAGATAAATGAGTGACTAACCAATACAAATACGTTCCCATCTAATGTCTCATAATCTTTTTGTCAGTTAAAGCTGCCTTCATACATCTAAGGGCACAATCAGAACACCTCAAATTGCCTCGGGGGTCTTCGTCTGTCCATTCAATTTGTCACAGACCCCTCCACCATTCATAATTGATTTCAGGTTGCTAAATGAGGTGGAAAACCACTTAATAACCCATCACACCACTGACTAGACCCTACTGACTAGGCCCTACCACACACAGTAAGTATTACAATATGGACATAACATATTTAAAGACCTCACTTAGGAATAAGAATAGGGTTGGGGCTCCAGAACAATTAGAACAATACTGAAAGCAATTAGAGAGAGTCTTTCAAGGCAAACCATATTTGAGTAACAACTCCACCCCAGGGATGGACTATATGATAGAATGGTGGTACTGGGAAACAATGGAGCCTGGAGACATGGGCTAGGTAAAATACAATAAATAATCTAGAGAATGATTAGAGTACTAACTGCAAACTAGTTAATTGACCTAAACATATTCCCTTGAAAATAATCAGGACAACCTACAGGTGGACAAGGGGTAATAGTAATTACACTGCCCCTCTGTCATTAGTGCAGTCACCACTAACACAGGATAAACAGTAACCTGCACATGCAGGACAGGTTCCAGTGACACCCTGATTGATGATTTCTAGTTCCTTAGGTTATTCAGGTTACAGTAGGGGATAGCTGTCTAGAATCCTCACAGCTATACACCACACATCTAAGCATGAATTAATTACACACAGGTTTGTACAAGAGGTCACAACAATGCCAATCTCCCCTCCCCCTATTGGGCCACATTCACAGAGATAACCCTCCGGCCATCCCACACTGAATTTACCTACTGGGCCCTGGAATGTCTAAGGAAACCTCACAAGGTGCTCTCTTCCCCTTGGATAAACCCACACCCTCAGACACAAGGTACTCCATTGCCTGTGGGCAAACCACACCCTCAGTCAAACTCTGCATCAGAGAGCCATGAAACAAAGTAGAAACTGTGTTACATGAAATTACATGACACTTTGTGACTGTGATACATGTTTCTGAGGTTCTTTTCAATCAATCAATCAATCAATCAATCAATCAATCAATCAATCAATTAATCATCTTAATCCAATTATTAAAAATACTCCTAAAAGGACCTAACCGTAACCCCCTGTTAGGTCACCTACGCGAAAAAACACCAACTCAGTATTAAAAGGAGCAAGAAGCACTTCCCCAAGAGTGCAATCCCAAGACACAAAAACGTTTTTCTCCGGACAAGAACTAAGGCACCCAGGTCATGTATCGTCGGAAGCTCCACAAAACTGGAGGTCGATCCAACGTACCATCAACAAAATTGATCGTCCAAATTGACAAAGGAGAAGAAACCTTGATCGTTCATTGGCTAAGACCAGGCAAATTAGCTTATGCACATGGAACATCAACGGTTTAGCCAGCAAAAGCAACGACCCAGAGTTTCTGCAATACTTAAACTCATTTGATCTGTTACTGTTTCAAGAAACCTGGGAGGAAAAAGCATTTGAGCTGCAAGGGTTCACATCCTGTTGTATTCCAGCAAGCAAAAGCTCCATCTTTGGTCGTAGATCCGGGGGTCTAATGATTTTTGCATCTATAGCAACGATAGGTGAGATCACGACAATAGAATCTCAAATAACACCTCCAAGCATAATACAGGTGGCAAAGATCTCACTCATGTTAAATAATCAACTTGAAGAAGTTATAGTAATCAACACTTACATCCACCCCAAAGGGAAACGACAAGCTGCCAACGAACTGATAAAAGCCTTAGGAAAAGTACTGAACAAAGAGGATTCTGATTTAATCATCCTGGCAGGTGACTTCAACATGTCCCTTATCAGCTCAGATCCAGGTGATGACCTTGACAAAGATCTTAGCGCAGCATGGGGGGTGCCAAGACAGGGCTTCGCAAAATTTTTAAAAACAACAATTTTCTCCAAAAACTTACTACGGCAATTAGAGCATTTTAATTTAAGGGACTTGAATGGGTGCTGCACAGAAGACGATCCACCGGTCGCAACTTTTCATTCAGATAAGCAATCTTCCCACTTGGACTATACATTTACATCCCTAAATATGTTTGGTAATGTAACAGCGTTCAAGATAGGGACGAGCGATCTCAGCGACCACTTGCCTCAGGAAGCCACAATAAAAGTCAATTTGTTTCCTGAGACTGAACCATACACAGGTATTGGCATTGAAGTGACTTCAAACCTAAGGCGGCTCCAGTGCAATCCCTGTAACATCAGCTCCACAAGCCTTGCAGCGAAAACTCTTTTTACTCAAGTGGCAAGCTCCACAACAAATTTGTCAAAAGTATGGCAAAACTTCATCTTAGCCACTAGCTTGAAATTATTAAAAACATAATCGAATAGGACAAGTCATGGAAAGGGAGCATTAACCAAATCACAACTCACGCCAGATATGAAAACGCAAAAACAGATAATAAATCGAACACTGAGACAGATGCGAAAGGATCCAACAAATCATGACTTACAAATTACCCTACGGAAAGCGAAAAAATTAGGCCTGGGCGAAGCACTACGCTACGCTCGCGTAGTTTGCGAAGTTCACGCTACTTCGCACTACGCGAACTGCACGTAGCACAGTGCGAACACGCGTAGCGTAGTGTTGCGTAGTGCTGCGGTCATTTTTTGCTTGCTCGCGGTCCTCAACTTCAAGTTGGCGACCGCGAGCAAGCAAAATGACATCCCGGCGAGACTTTTTCCTTGTTCGCGATCAGCAACTGCAAGTTGGCGATCGCGAGCATGGAAAATAAACCTTCCGGCAAGATTCCCAACGCGAGGAGGTCAGGTTTCTCATTGCGAGTGGTCGCGTATGCTCGCGACCGCTCGCGATGAGAAACTACCAGTTCGCGTTGAGAAAGCTGAAGCTCGAGTAAAAATCTACTCAAGCAGCAGAAAACTACAGCTCGCACTGTGCAAGATGCCATTTTCAATGATTGCACAGTGCCGGTTGCTTGTCCGCACTGTGCAATCATTGAAAACAACATCTTGCACAGTGCGAACATGTTACTACGCAGTTCGCGAAGTGCTACGCGTAGCTCGCGTAGTGCGAACTTCACTTTGCGTAGCTTCGCGAAGTGCTACTTCGCGAACTACGCCCACCCTTAGAAAAAATTGTAAAAACTGAAGAAATGGGAAAAAAAGAAACAAATAAATGACGAGCTATGGGCAAAACTCCTCTGGGAAGTAAAACGGCAAAATAGCTCAAGGTTCTGGCAAATGATTAAGAGAATAAAGAACCCAGACCATCATGGCCTAAACTCTAATATAACGGAGGAAGCACGGACAAATTACCTCTTCAATCACTTCAACAACATAAACACTGACAAAGAGGACAGCCTTGCAGAGCTGGGGACAACGGAGTCCAGCATAGAAGCTCGGAGGGTAAAAATGGGCAATTACCACACAATTGCCACAACCCAAAAATCCAGCGCTAATGGAGCCAAGCCATCATCTCGACTGGATAAACTTGTGCTCGACCCAAGTTCTTCTTTCTCCAATGAGTCTGTACATCTGGCTACCACACCAGCCGACGTTAAAAGGCCAATAGCCAGGGGCAGACCAACAGGTGCCCCTAGCCCAAATGGCATCCCACCAATGCTATGAAAATCTGACGTGGAATTTTGGAGCGTAGCACTAACACCAACATTCAATATTATAAAGAACATCTTGACTCTTCCGGAATCTTGGCATGGGTCGGTAATAAGCCCAATCTTCAAACATAGCAATAGGAAACATCCAAATAACTATCGGCTTATTGCCCTTTTAGACGTGGAGGCCAAGTACTTTGCAGGAGTTATACTGGAGGAGCTAACATCATGGGCATCTGAAAACTCAGTAATCCCGATCAATCAGACTGGTTTCAGCAAGGATCAAGGGACCACAACTAATATAATGGCACTGACCCTGCTGATGGATGCAGTAAAAGAGACCAAATCTCCTCTTTTCCTTTCCTTCATTGATTATGCTGCCGCATTCGACCACGTGGATCGTAACAAACTCTGGCAGAAACTGGACAACTGGGGAATACCGAAAAGTCTTCTAGACGTGTTGATATTACTCCACTCAAATACTTGGATTAAGGTTAAATTAGGAGCAGGTATACACCTCTCTAACCCTATTCTGACAATGAAAGGGTTAAAGCAGGGTTGTGCGTTAGCACCGCTCTTATTTAACCTTTTTCTTGCGGATTTACCAGGGGAACTTGACAAATGCCCCGAAATTAGGGAAAATTCCACTGTCCAATCTGCTCTCTGCGGACGATCTGGTGCTGATAAGCTGGACACGATTGGCCTTCAACACCTTCTAAATGTAGCTCACTTCTTTTCAGAAAAGAATGCTTTGCAAATAAATTTTAATAAATCCAAGGTCATGGCAGTGAACTACAGGAAAAAAAAGGATAATTAAATGGCACATAAACGGACAAGGGCTGGACTTGAAAACCACCTTTAAATACTTGGGAGTAGTCCTGGACTCGTTCAAACCCCAACTGGAGTCCTTACGAGGAAAGGGAACTGTGATTCACCTGGCAATAAAATCCTTAAAAGCCAAACTCCCTGACCTAACGCTCAACCCTCTTCTCCAGGTTTTGCGTGCAAAGTTACAGCCGACTTTCACATATGGGAGTGAACCCCTTCAAGGGAAGGATGCCGCATTACTGGATACAGTAATAGCTAACTCCTATAGGGCTATCTTTAACCTGCCAAGATATGTCTCATCTGCACAAATCCGGTTAGAATTTGGTCTTTTGAAACAAACACTAGAAAGATGGAGTGCTTATGCTACCAACTGGCACAAGATTTGCAGTGCTGAGGCTGGTTCTTTAAACTCTAACCTATGGGAAGAGCTGCTCCGACAGAGCAAATCCTCAGCCAGAGATTATCTATTTGATTCACTTCAAGTCCTGGGACTATGAGACGACTGGAGTACTCCAAAAAATCGTGAAAAAATCAGAACGAATCATCTCCTCTATTGAGAACAAGGAGGCGTTAACAAAAAGAGTGCACGGTTGGATCACGCTTGGGGATTGCGGAAGAACTTAGCCACAAGCATATCTTAACATAGGAATGAACTTAAAAACGAAAGAAAAGTTTTTTAAATTACGCCTCTGCGTGATCCCGGTAACCCCGCACTTACCGCCCTGGGAGAGAAAAAACTGCTTGCAGCAGTGCCGCCTGTGCAAAGCTGAAGACATCATCCACGTCATGTGTATCTGTCCTAAATTAAAAGATTTGAGGTACAATCTATTACGTCCCTCCTTCAAATCACATGGCATTTGAACATTCAGGCAGGCTGTCAAATTGTGTTTTAACCCCACTAAAACAGAATTAAACTGTCGGGTTGTAAAGTTCTTTGAATTAGTGGAAAAAAGACACAAGAACACACTGGAAACGGACCAAAAAAGCCAGAAGTTTGATGACCCCGAAACATTTTATGGACAATTATGAACTGAGACTAAGTAAACTTGTAAAATTGAGGAAACTAAATTTTAACAATTTTAGCAATGGTTTATTGTTTTGTAAAGATTTTAATTAATCATGTACAAATAAACAAATTACTTACTTACCTAAAATGACAGTCATCACATAAAATACCTAATAAACGTCACATAAAAGGATACAAATTACACTGAATAATATTAATGCCATCATAATGCATTTTTTAGAAAAACCCCCACAGAAGAGCACACAGCAGGACCCACTACAATACAAAGATAGTAAAGTGCAGGCTTACATTGCCAAAACCCCAAAGCTTTTAAAAGAGGTTATAATAATCTGCATTTAAAAGGTTTGTAATATTTATGAAAGAGGCTAAAGTGCAAAAGTGTTTGAGGGGAGGAACCATCACAGGGGCCCATCAATTTACATTTCAGAGACAATTACGATGTCGGATGGACGGGAGTCTGTCCGACATCGTTTGGGAACTGGAACCGAATGTCGTCGTTCCAGCAGAGCAAGTAGGGTGCGACCAAACCCTGTTCGGTCGCAATCCAATTCATTATAATGGGAGCATGCTTTCCTAACGGAATGCATGCTCTCATTGCAAAGAGCAGAGGTGCAGTTCGTCCCTGGACCCGTGCCTGCCACTGGGTGCAGGGATTACACAACAGGGGGACACCCTAGGCACTCCCTAGGCTGCCATCCGGAGGCCTTGCACCCATGGGGCCCTGCTGGGGGCACCCAAAGTAGGATTCCCACAGCCTTTCTGTGTCGGAAAGGCTGGCACAAAAGGCTGACGGAATCTTCCATCAAAATCCCTCGGCCTGATAGAGCTGCCAGAGGGATTGAGGGAGGATTTCCGACTGGCAGCTGGGCTCTCCGAGCCCATCAGAGGCCATTTGGAAATTTGGTTTGGATTCCTTTCCGACCGACCCCATCAAAATGGGTCGGTTGGAAAGGAATCCGAATGGGCCATTTCGATGTGGTTGGACTGGCTCTGACCAATGATCGGAACTGTTTCTGACCGCATCGAAATCGACTCTAAGTGTCATGCTGACCCAGAGGGGGCTCACTTTGCCACTGAATTCAAGCTAGCCTAGCTGATGAAGGGTGTTACCAAGAACCCGGTCCCAGGTTGCTTGTTTCCCGTTCAGGGAAGACATGGCTTGGCAGTTCGGGCTGGACTGACCCCATGAGTCACAGGGTCAAGACTGATTTGCATATAGCTGGGTCCGAACTGAGGTGACGAAGGGAGCTAAAGAATGATGATGCATTCAACGCAGATCTGTGACTGGGGGTGAGTGTCTGAAAAGTTTCAGTGCTCCGTCCATCATCTCCTTGTGTTTGCTTTTTTTGCCCTAAGTTGGCAGGGTATGCCCAGACGTGGGTCCCTTGCTCACTTTGCCACTGGATTCAAGCTATCCTGACTGATGAAGGGTGTTACCCAGAAACCAGTTCCAGGATGCTTGTTTCCGGTTCAGGAAAGACCTGGCTTGGCAGTTCGGGCTGGACTTTCCCCCATGAGGCACAGGGTCAAGACTGATTTTCATATCGCTGGGTCTGAACTGAGGTGGCAAAGTGAGCTAAAGAATGATGATGGATTCAACTCAGATCTGTGACTGGGGGTAAGTGTCTGCAAAGTTTCAGCGCTCCGTCCATTATCTCCTTGTGTTTGCTTTTCTCGCCTTAAGTTGGCAGGGTATGCCCAGATGTGGGTCTCTCAATCAATCAATCAATCATTTGTAAAGCGCACTACATACCTGTGAGGGTTTCAAGGCACTGAGGGGGGGTGGGGGGGATGCTGTTGCTACTGGTCTAAGAGCCAGGTCTTGAGTCGTCTCCTGAAGGTCAGAAGGTCTTCGGTTTGTCGTAGGTTGAGGGGGAGGGTGTTCCAGGTCTTGGCGCCGCGGTGGGAGAAGGACCTGCCTCCGGATGTGGTTCTACAGATGCGCGGGACCGTGGCCAGGGCGTGGTCAGCGGTGCGGAGTTTCCTGTTGGGTACGTAGAAAGAGAGTCGACTGTTGAGATAGGCTGGGCCTGTTTTGTGGAGTGCCTTGTGTGCGTGGACCAGGAGCTTGAAGGAGATTCTTCTGTCGACGGAGAGCCAGTGCAGGTTCCTCAGGTGGGGGGTGATGTGGTCGCGGCGCGGGACGTCGAGGATTAGGCGTGCAGAGGCGTTCTGGATTCTTTGTAGTCTGTTGATGAGCTCCGGCATAGAGGGTGTTTCCGTAGTCAAGTTTGCTGCTGACTAGGGCCTGGGTGACTGTTTTCCTTGTGTTTGTCGGGATCCATCTGTGTAGATCTTGCGGAGCATGCGGAGGGTGTTGAAGCAGGTGGAGGAGACTGCGTTGACTTGTTTGGTCATGGTGAGTTTTGAGTCGAGGATAACTCCTAGTTTGAGTGCGTAGTCGGTAGGGGCCGGGGGGTCCCCAGTGATGCAGGCCACCAGGAGTCGTCCCATGCTGAGGGGTTGGGCCCGAGGATGAGGATCTCCGTCTTGTCTGAGTTCAGCTTAAGTCGGCTTTCCTTCATCCAGTCAGTGACGGCCTTCATTCCCTGGTGGAGGATGGATTTGGTGGTGAGAGGGTCTTTGGTGAGGGAGAGGATCAGCTGCGTGTCGTCGGCGTAGGAGATTATGTTGAGGTTGTGCTGTCGGGCGATGCGTGCTAGTGGTGCCATGTAGATGTTGAACAGCGTCGGGCTGAGGGAGGATCCCTGTGGGACGCCGCAGATGATCTCGGAGGCTTCGGAATGGAATGGGGGGAGGCGGACTCTGAGTTCTGCCAGTGAGGAAGGAGGTGGTCCAGTCCAAGGCCTTCTCTCGGATCCCTGCGTCGTGGAGGCGAGTGCGTAGTGTGCGGTGGCAGACGGTGTCGAAGGCGGCGGAGAGATCCAGGAGGATGAGGGCCGCCGTCTCGCCGTTGTCTAGAAGGATCCTGATGTCGTCTGTGGCGGCGATTAGGGCGGTCTCGGTGCTGTGGTTGCTGCGGAATCCTGATTGGGAGGGGTCCAGGATGTTGTTGTCTTCGAGGTGACTGGTGAGCTGGATGTTAACTATCTTCTCGATGACCTTTGCTGGGAATGGAAGCAGGGAGATGGACCGGAGGTTATTGAGGTCGCTTGGATCCACCTTGGGTTTCTTCAGTAGGGCGTTGATCTCTGCGTGTTTCCAGTTCTCAGGGAAGGTAGCGGTCTCGAAGGAGAGGTTGATGATGTTGCGCAGGTGGGGTGTGATGGAGCTGCCGGCTTTGTTGAAGATGCGGTGTGGGAGAGGGTCGGACGGGGATCCGGAGTGGATTGTGCCCTCGATGCTCACGTTGGCCCAGGTTGTCAGGGAGTCGTGGTCGGTGGGGTGCGGTGGGTCCCGCGTGTTGAGTCCTGTAGGGGGTCGTCCGGGGTTTGAAACTGTCATGGATGTCGGTGATTTTTCGGTGAAAGAAGGTGGCGAGGGAGTCGCAAAGGGCTTGTGATGGCGGGATGTCATTGGCGCTGGAGCTGGGGTTGGAGAGTTCCTTCACGATATTGAAGAGCTCCTTGCTGTTGTGTGCGTTGTTGTCAAGGCGGTCTTTGAAGGAGGTCCTGATGAGGTGGTGGTGGTTGCGGATGGCGTCTTTGTGGTCAGCGCGGCTGTCCGGCGTCTTGTCGCTGTGCCATATGTTCTCCAATTTCCAGCAGGTGCGCTTTGAAGCGAGGAGTTCCGGGGTGAACCAGCTGGCTCTTTTGCTGGTGTCTCTGTTGGTGGGCTTTTTCAGCGGGGCTACGGTGTTGGCACAGTCGTCCATCAAGCGTCCGAGGGTGAGTGCACCATCGTCGGGTTGGTGGGGTTGGTCGGAGGGATGAGTGCGAGGCTTGTCTGTAGTTGTTCTTCAGTGACTTTGCCCCAGCAGCGGCGGAGGATCTGTAGGGTGCGGTGGTGTGTGAGGGGTTTTCGGAAGGAGAAGTGGATGCAGTGGTGGTCTGTCCAGGTGAGTTCGGAGGCGTGGCTGAAGGTGACGTGGGGGCTTGAGGAGAAGATGGCATTAAGTGTGTGACCGGCGATGTGGGTCGGCATCGTGACGAGCTGTTTTAGTCCGAGGTTGGCGAGGTTGTCGATCAGGGTGGAGGAGTTGTTGTCGTTGTTGTTCTCCAGATGATAAATAGTTCAGGTCGCCGAGGAGGATGTAGTCGGTGGAGGTCAGCGCGTGCGTGCTGATGAGGTCGGCGATGGAGTCGCAGAATTGAGGCCGGGGGCCTGGCGGTCTGTAGACGAGGGTACATCTTAGGGTGGTCTTGGGGTCTGTTTGGATCTGGAAGTGCATGTGTTCGGCGGTGCTGAGGGTGTCGTTGGTGTTTGTTGAGACCCTGATGGTGTTTTTGTGGACGATGGCGATTCCTCCTCTAGGCCCGTTGGTGCGGTCTCTGCGGGTGATCTTGTACCCGTCGGGGATGGCTATGGCGATGTCTGGCGAAGAGGCTTCATTCATCCAGGTCTCGGTCAGGAAAGCGACGTCCGGGGATGCGGTGTCGAGTAGGTCCCAGAGCTCGACGGCGTGTTTGCGTGCGGAGCGGGTGTTGATCAGGATGCATCGGAGCTGGTTGGGTTCCGTTGTGGCGGGTGTCTCGGCGCCTTCGAGGCAGGAGAAGCTGCAGTTCCAGCAGGCGAAGGGACCATGGGTGTGCTTCGGGGCGGCCTTGCAGCAGGTGTGGGTCCTTCCTGGGTTGAGAGCGACGAGGGTGTTGGCGTCCTAGCGGAGGCGGTCTTCGTGGCTGGTGCGGGGGGCAGGGGTTCTGGCACTTGGCGTGGTCCAGGCACGGACGGGCGGAGACGGGCCTGCCTTAGGCGTTCCTTTGGCGCGCCAGCGGCGCGGCCGCCATATATGGGGAGGGGGGAGGGAGGAGCAGCTGGGAGGCGGGAGGTGTGTGTCAGGGGCAGCGAATGGGCACGGAGGGGGCGGGGCCGCAGGGGAAGCAGCGGCGGGGCGGGGGCAGGGAAGCGGAGTGAAGCTACCGGGGGAAGGAGACAGGCAAGGGGCAAGGATGAAGAGGGCGCAGAAGTCAGCAAAAGGGGCACAGAATCAAGAGGGGGCACAGCAGTCAGAAAATAGGGAACAGAATCAAGAGGGGGCACAGCAGTCAGAAAACGGGGCACAGAATCAAGAGGGGGCACAGCAGTCAGCAAACGGGGTACAGAATCAAAAAGGGGGCACAGAAGCAAAACGGTGAGCGGGGGGCAGGGGGGCACAGAAGAGGAAAGGGCAGACAGAGTTATAGGCACAACAGAGCGGATACGAACCTAAGACCACCACTGGCCACCAGGAATGAGGCGCAGGTGGCAGCCTGCGGGTGGTGGAGGGCCTCGACTTCAGCGGCGGCAGTAGTCGTCAGCGGAGGTGCAGGCGGAGCTGCAGCGGGGGGGAGCGACCTACCAGGCAAGGTCAAGGGTCGCTCTCCTTACCGTGCAGCGGTCGACATATATGGGGAGGGGGGAGGGAGGAGCAGTTGGGAGGCGGGAGGTGTGTGTCATGGGCAGCGAATGGGTGCAGAGGGGGCGGGGCTGCAGGGGAAGCAGCGGCAGGGACAGGGGCAGGGAAGCAGAGTGGAGCGACCGCGGGAAGGAGACAGGCAAGGGGCAAGGATCAAGAGGGCACAGAAGTCAGCAAAATGGCCACAGAATCAAGAGGGGGCACAGCAGTCCGCAAACGGGGTACAGAATCAAGTGGGGGCACAGCAGTCAGAAAACGGGGCACAGATTCAAGCAGGGGCACAGCAGTCAGAAAACAGGGCACAGAATCAAGAGGGGCACAGCAGTCGGAAAACGGGGCACAGAATCAAGAGGGGGCACAGCAGTCAGCAAACGGGATACAGAATCAAAAAGGGGGCACAGAAGTAAAACAGCGAGCGGGGGCAGGGGGGCACAGAAGAGGAGCGGGCAGACAGAGTTATAGGCACAACAGTGCGGATACAAACCTAAGGCCACCACTAGCCACCAGGGATGAGGCGCAGGTGGAAGCCTGCGGGTGGTGGAGGGCCTCGACTTCAGCGGCGGCAGTAGTCGTCAGCGGGGGTGCAGGCGGAGCTGCAGCGGGTGGGAGCAGACCTACCAGGCAAGGGCAAGGGTCGCTCTCCTCACCGCGCAGCGGCCGCCATATATGGGGAGGTGGGGAGGGAGGAGCAGCTGGGAGGCGAGAGGTGTGTGTCAGGGGCAGCGAACGGGCGCGGAGGGGGCTGGGTCGCAGGGGAAGCAGCGGCGGGGACGGGGGCAGGGAAGCGGAGCGGAGTGACCGCGGGAAGGAGACAGGCAAGGGGCAAAGATCAAGAGGGCACAAAGTCAGCAAAAGGGGCACAGAATCAAGAGGGGCCACAGCAGTCAGCAAACGGGGCACAGAATGAAGAGGGGGCACAGCAGTCAGAAAACGGGGCACAGAATCAAGAGGGGGCACAGCAGTCAGCAAACGGGGTACAGAATCAAAAAGGGGGCACAGAAGCAAACGGTGAGCGGGGGGCAGGGGGGCACAGAAGAGGAGCGGGCAGACAGAGTTATAGGCACAACAGAGCTGATACGAACCTAAGGCCACCACCACTGGCCACCAGGGATGAGGCGCAGGTGGAAGCCTGCGGGTGGTGGAGGGCCTCGACTTCAGCGGCGGCAGTAGTCGTCAGCGGTGGTGCAGGCGGAGCTGCAGCGGGGGGGGGAGCGACCTACCAGCGAAGGTCAAGGGTCGCTGGCTCAATTTGCCACTGGATTCAAGCTAGTCTGGCTGAGGAAGGGTGCTACCCAGACACCGGTCCCATAATGCTCGTTTCCAGTTCAGGGAAGACCTGGCTTGGCAGTTTTGGCTGTACTGTTCCCCTGAGGCACAGGGACAAGACTGATTTGCATATAGCTGGGTCTGAACTGAGGTGGCGAAGTGAGCTAAAGAATGATGATGGATTCAACCCAGATCTGTGACTGAGGGTGTGTGTCTGAAAAGTTTCAGCGCTTCGTCCTTCATCTCCTTCTATTTGCAGCTGAGGGGCCTAGCTGGAACTTGGACACGAGTTATCTTTAGCAAACATTATTAACCTAGGAGAGATAAGGTTTGGTACACTGACATGTCTTATATATAATATAGACTCTCATTGATAGCTTCCCAAGTTTCCTAGCCTCACTAGCAGCAGATGCAAGTCTCAAGAACTGTTTTTTGGCCCACCTAGCCTTCCTTTTAATCAGTAAATGTGGAGATAAAAACAACTCCTGCCTTCCCAATCTGTAGGCAATGCATTTGATATAACTTAACCATGGAATTTTATAGCCCAGATGACATGTCAAAAAGAATCAATCTCCCTATTAAATTTGGAGTTTGTATTCCCCCAGTCTCCAACCCAGAAAAGTGGTGCAAGGTGGATACAGTCTTCCACAAAGCCTAGGCCAAATTCTTTATGTAAAACTAATTGGTGACTACCTGGCCCTACTCCAAGCAGTCACCTACAAAACCAATTAATTCCTGCTGCAACCTGGGCCCAAATAGATGTTCCAAAAGTTAAAATAAGCAAATACCTATGTTTATACACCTCCCTTAAGAGCAAAATTGGTTTGTTCCCGTCTCTTGATGCCATTTCAAAAACAGCCCCCACAGAGGTACAAGAAAAATACTTCGATAAACATGGTAACCAGCTACCCCTAAAGTCAAATGTTACCCCCAAATATGAGAACTCATTGATCCAGGGAATAATTTTCCCCTTTTTAACCATAAGCCTGGTATTGTGTTGGGACTTGCCAGCCACCATGTAATGTGTTTTAGATATATTAACTTCTAGCTCAAAATCATCAATATATTTAATAAATGCATCAATAAGGCCTCATAAACCATTGAGCCTTTGTGAAACCAAAATCGCTTCATCGATGTAAAGTAAAGCCATTACATGTTTTAAAAGGGGTGCAAACTGTTAATGTAAAGATGAAATAAAATAGGGGCTAAAACACACCCCTAAAAAGATTAAAAGATTCAGTGCACTCACCGTCCATACCATACCTAACAGATGCACTAACCCCCTCATGTAATGTAATGTAATTTAGGAATTCAACTAGTGGGTAAGGCAGGCTCAACTGTAATAGTATTTTTCAAAGTTCTGAATCACGTACCCGATCAAAGACACTACTAAGGTCCAGAAAAGGAAGAAGTAAGTTTCGTTTTTTGGCAATCCTTTATTTTCCTATCATCAACTGTAGGTTCAGTCACTGCTCTTGTGTCGCAAGGCCTTCACGAAAGCCATACTGCATAAAGCTGACAATATCATTTCTTTGGGCCCAGTTCTTAATTCTGCATAAAATAATACACTCCACAATCTTGACTCTTGAAAATAAACTCCACAGTTGCCTCTCCGAAATGGCAGATTGGATGCGCAACCACTGCCTCAAGCTCAATGCCGGAAAATCTGAGACCCTGCTGTTCGGAGGAGCCAAACTATCGTGGAACGATTCATGGTGGCCACCGTCACTGGGAACAGCCCCGACCCCGAAACAATACGCCAGAAATCTAGGCATTATGATGGATGACGCACTATCTATGAAAGATCATGTGCGCACACTGTGGGGTAAGGGATTTGCAATCCTGAAACTCCTCGCTAAGATTTTCACCTGGATCCCACTCGACTGTCGTCGTACGATTACCCAGGCCCTCCTAGTCAGCCGCCTGGACTATGGCAATGCTCTATTCGAAGGAATGAAAGAGCAGCTATTCTCCCGCCTACAGGTTCTGCAAAACCAGGCTGCTAAACTGGTATGCAACAAAGGCTAACGTGACTCGGCATCAGCATGCCTAAAACAATTCCATTGGCTTCCGATACGCCAGCGTGCCACATTCAAACTACTTTGTCATGCGCACAAAGCCCTCCACAAAACAGGCCCTACAATCCTGCAAGGGAAAATTGAATTTTATACTCCAAACAGGAACTTGCGATCCATTAACTCAGCCCTAGCAAAACCTAAGCGCATCTATAGAACAAGGACAGGAGGACGGGCCTTCTCCCACCTGGCGGCCAAACGATGGAATGAACTACCGATTGACCTGAGACATACCGTAAACCTTCTTTCATTCCGAAAAAAACTCAAAACACACCTCTTTCCCAAATACTAACCCCTCCTGCATAAACCTCAGCAGCCTTTTCTTTTTTAGCGCCTTGATATCCCTTGGGATGAATGCTGCGCTCTACAAATACCAGAAATAAAATAAAATAAATAAAATAAAATAAATCCAATAAAGATATTTGTCTCTAACACTTGGGATTCTTTCTGTTTTCATTCTTAAAAATGGGTACCATGCAAGATGTTAACCATGAGTCGGGTATTTTCTGCGAGACTGCAACATTAAGAACATATGTGCCGGGAGAGGGATATTCTCTTTACAGAGATCCATCGCAGCCCGTCTGGGCCAGGTACCTTTTTTATGGTTAAAATATTTTAATAGTTTTCAAAACACAAGAATTACAATACAATAAGCCCGTGAGCTATGAATCATATATGAGTGTCCTTAACAATCCCCAAACTCCCCCCTATCCCTTGGGGAAACATACTGCTTGTGGAGATAGAGGAGAGTGCAGTCTCTCAGATGTAGGTGTATCAATTCAATCAGAACTCCCTTGTGTGGATTTATGGGGTACTTCCCTTAGTCGGAGAAGGCGTAGATATCTAGGGCAAGTGAGTACCAGATTTTATGATGATAGTCTGGTGCCTTTTTAGACCGGCTATCCTCAATGGCTGCTACAACTTTTTACAGATAGAATCTAATTTCCAGGTTAAAGTTACAGCCAACAGCCTTCTCATCCTTTCCAAGTTTGTCCCTGTGTTAATAAATCTGCTGAAATGATTATGCCAGTTTTCGGGGGAAATTATGGACCCTAAACCCTCTGTGGTTAAATGCTATAAATCCTTTATTCACAATGATCCGATATCTTATGGTATCCGTTATTTTGCATGCCTGCACAACATTCTCCCATGATTCGCTCTTGATCCCCAATTTTCTGACTTAAATGGATTGCTTGTATTCATGCCTGGCAACTGCCACCAACATCTTATTACTAAGTTCACAACTAAGTGCCAAGTGCAACTTCTTTTTCATAGCTCTACATGAGCTGTCAAACCAACCTAGATAGGGGTTCATTTCAGGTCTACGGTTGTCAATAATCAAGTCTCTCAATGAGCTAATACATTTCTCAAAATCCAGAAGACTTTCAAACGAAGAAGGATTATCTACCTGTACATTATCCATAATCACACCTGGGTTAGACCCCACCAGAGCAGTCTGTACAGATTGAATATGTGCCCTTCACCAACTGACCATAGGCCCATTGTACTTCGTGCCCAGATCTGTCGGTCCTGCTGGATTGCGAAGGCGCCTGTGAACAGGTACATCAAGCGTCAATTCTATAGGAATATGGTTACTATGCTCATGTTCCTTGACTTCCCCAGCAGAGACAAGCCAACTCTGGTTTTCTGTAACAAAAATATAATCAATCATTGTCATTTGGCCCCATCCCAAGAAGGTGGCCATCTGCACATGTATATTACCTACCTTCTCGATTATATTGATCAATTCAAAATTTTGAAGTGCCTCAAAGTGTTTCATCCCCATACAGTCAGCATCTAAGTTATGTAAGTAATTGTCCCTCATTGAAAAGGGATCAGGTAAGGTGGTATGTGTGCCTGTTTTGGTATTACAAGCCCCACCAACTATAGGGTAGAATTTGTGAACATACAGTCTGATCTGTATTTTAAGGTAGTCTAGACAGAAAATAAAAAATCAATCTGGCAACCTAGCTCATTAAACAGGGTTGTAAAAATTAATCACGGAAAAATTACACTTATTAAATGGAATTACCCATACTTTTAAAATTTCTTGGTGTTTGCATACAACTTGAACAGCCTTACAAACCTTCTCCATACAAATCAAAGTACCCAGCCCCCCTAGGCTCCCTTCCCAAGAAACTCAATAGCAGTAACAAAGAAACTAGCAAAGCCATCCCATGTAATATCCCTAAGGTCCATGTTTCCTTCATCATGACAATGCCAACATTGGAGGTATATTTAAACCAATCCTCATCACAGAGTTTAGTCTGACAACCCGCCACATCCCAGCACACAGAATGAAACAAAGAACCGGTCCTGGTAAGAGTATCCACAGGCACAAAACATACAACACCAATATGCGCTATAGCTCGTAGCCCCCGGTCAGCTGGGGTATTGCCAATGGGTGGTGGCCAATCAGTGTCCTCTAAACCTGAGAGGGCGGATGTTGAAAATTGGGCTATTAATTGTGTGGCCATCACAATTAATAGGTGCTAAGTTGTCCTCACTGGGAACCAAACACCCCATTTTAATACTTGACTCTAAAAGCGAAGCAGAGCAGTCCAAAGCCTACTCAAGGGAGGTGGCGTGTGCTAGTAATCAGCAATCACTGGCATGCAAGAATGACATTCAATAAATGATTGTCCAGTCAGTACTTTTTCTTTAGAAAAAGTAGCAGTACATTACGTACACACTACTAAATACAACGCAATAATTTACAAATATATACAATGGCAGATGGAGCATACTATAGATGACATAGTGTAGTTGACACTGTGTAATCACGGGTGACTCCCCTAAAGGGGTCATCCAACCATATCAAGTGAGTTTAGATTGTTACTGCAACAAAAAAGATTTTCTTGGGGATTGAGGCAAATAGGACTGCACTTATCCATAAGTAATAAAGAGGGTATTCACATTGGCATATGTATGTATGTATGTTTCAGAATCTGAAAACGTGGAGAACATGAGCTACGGTCTACCATGCCATCCCTGACAATGTCTACTGTTTAAGAAGTCTTCCAAATATTGGATTCTCAGCTATCTGGATTGAATTATACATATGCCAATGTGAATACCCTCTTTATTACTTAGTGGAGCCCTGAAGAAGTCTCTTTTTAGGGACGAAACGCGTCGGCTATGATCTTCCATTCTTATGAAAATGTGAAATAAAGTGAAAGTCTTTTAAGAAACTCACATCGATGATCTGGACATTTTCTTTTGTGCTCACTGGTTTACGAATGCTTAATCTTGAATTGTTATAATCTTTTAAATAGTGCTGAACCCTTTTGTGTCTAATATATTTGGTGTGTCTTTGATTAATCAATGTAATTTAGTTATTTTTCTAATTTGAAAGTACATACCGTGATTAGTTTGTTGTGATACAAAGCAATTGTTCCACTCGACAGAACTTATTGTAGCAATTGCAAGTTACATAAGGGACAGGAAAGCCAAACCCTCTACATGGCTCGCCTGCAAACCAGGCGGTTTTTATGTATGTGGGACATGTACAATCTGTCAATTTGGGTGCAATAAAAAATTGAGATTTCGATATAACACCACCAGAGAATTTGTCATCAACATATTTATTAACTGTAATACCACCTATACAGTTTATGCAATAGGCTGTTTCTGCAACAAAATCTATATGGGTAGCAGCATATGTAGTCTTAAGATCAGAATCCAGGAACATGTAAGGGCCATCAAAAGTAAGGATGAAGAGTACCTAGTAGCAACACATATACACGAGTCACACCCGACAGAGACAGGCATTTGGTTCCATGAGCTAGAACATGTAAAAGCTCCGGAGAGGGGTGGAAATAGGGAACTTGCATTGAGGAAAGCAGAGGCAGGCTGGATTTGCCTCCTTAGGATAATATCTTTGGGTCTCAATACAAATAGTGAACTCTATCACTTCTTGTAAAAATGTAACACCTGAAAAAAGAGATTATGGGGAACACTGGGCATGATTTTGAATATGCCTGTTAAATGAGATGCTATGTGTGATCATCTGTACCTTGTAGACAACTGGCAAAACCTTGTCATAACTTTCATTATTCCATACACAAGCTGTAGGGATTATAGTTTTAACCAGCTATGCACCACTTCTCATGGAGTTGGTGATTACATAAATATAACCAAGTGGGACAAGTATGGATGACTTAGGAATAGCAAGTAGTTTTAAGAAAACCTTCTGTGGCGGGCCCCTCATAAAAAATATAAAATATATGTTGATATTAGTGAAAGATCTAAGACTCCATAATAAGTACACCTCTATAAGATGGTGGCCAAACAAACGGGCTGTTGAGAGACACGCATGCATTAAGTTGGAACCAGTTAAAATAGGTTTTTGAATATAGCACAAATATAGTTCAAAAACCATATTAAACGCAGTAAGGGACTTTTAAACTACGGCTGATAGAATTGAAAAAAGATATGCTTCTTGGCGTTTAATTCTAGTACACATAATGTATGGCACTATTATGAAAACTGTTACACCACAAGATGGCGGACGGTTAAACCGGCTATTTGGGTTGTATAGAAATATAGGTCAAAGTGATAAAAATAGCCCAGAGTTTGGCACTAGCATTGCCCAAAGTAGATTTTTTTAGTACATAAGAAAGAAAATGCTGACAATGAAGTTGGATATGAAGTAGCGATATTAATATGTGAGCTCTAAGGGTTTCTTAGGACAGTCTAAGATGGCGGCTGCAAACAACGTGACGTAAGGGGACGTATTTTCTGATCACACACATGTGATGGTAACAAGCGGGTTATTTAAATTGAGTCGCCAAACACCACAGACTGCATGTGCTGCTGCCTCCATTCCATTCCACAAGCTGTTGAAAATCTGAAGTAAGCCATGGACTAGGTGGGGGGCTGTTTTAATAGAGAGGATTTGATGATCTGGTTTCGGGGACCCCTGCGCATAATGAATAGAACACTGTGGCAATATAGTATATAACGGGGACATAATGTAATGTTATTTCAATGTCATGCTATCACTGGACTCTTTCTCTTCAGGAGGAGCGGTTGGGATGTCATCTCAGTTTTATAGTTTTATTTTCCCACAGAGAGTCATGCTATCATTGTACTTTCTTTGATTAAGAAAAAGTTGCTTGATGGCATGCTTATGATGATAACACTGGGGTTGTGGCAGGGTAACATGCTGCAGCCCGGATGGGAAGAATAAACAGCAATGGTATCAGTATAACCTTGCTGGTAGGTCGCTCCCCCACCACACAGCTCTGCCTGTGTGTCCTGACGCTGGCGCTGCTTTAGAAGTTGAGGCCCTCCTCCACCCGCAGGCTACCACCTGCGCCTCATCCCTGGTGGCAAGTGGTAGGCCTTAGGTTTGTATCTCTGTCGCTGTCCGTCTTCCCTGTACTGCCTGCATTCTTTCTGTACCTGTTTTGCTTGCCTTCTGTTACCCCCTCGCTGCCCCTGATTTGTGCCACTGATTTGTGCACTGATTTGTGCCGTTTTGCCTTCTGTTTCCCCCTCGCTGCCCCTGATTTGTGCCCCTGATTTGTGCTCTGATTTGTGCTGTTTTGCCTTTTGTTACCCCCTTGCTGCCCCTGATTTGTGCCCTGATTTGTGTCGTTTTGCCTTCTGTTTCCCCCTCGCTGCCCCTGATTGTGCCCGTTTTTGCTTGCCTTCTGTTCCCCTCATTGCCCCTTCATTCTGTGCCCTCTTACCTTCTGTTCCCCCTCTCTGCCCCTGATTGTGCCCGTTTTTGCCTTCTGTTTCCCCCTTGCTGCCCCTGATTGTGCCCGTTTTTGCTTGCCTTCTGTTCCCCTTTCTGTTCCCCTCGTTGCCCCTTCATTCTGTGCCCTCTTACCTTCTGTTCCCCCTCGCTGCCCCTGATAGTGCCCGGTTGCCTTCAGGTGCCCTTGCAGCTCCCGTTTTCACCGCTGCGTCCCCTGCAGCCCCACCCCCCTCAATACCCATTCGCTACCCCAGACTCCCGTCTCCCGCCTTCCAGCTCCTCCTCCCTCCCACATCCCCATCTATGGTGGCCGCTGTGCATCCGCGCCGCTGGCGCGCCTAAGGCAAACCTGTCTGCGCCCATCCGTGCCTGGACCGTGTCCAGCGCCAGAACCCCTGGTCTCCGCACCCGCCACGACGACCACCACCGCTATGATGCCAGCACACTACAAGCTCTCAACCCCGGACAGACCCACACCTGCTTCAAGGCCACCCCGAAACTCACATACGGTCCCTTCACCTGCCGGAACTGCAGCTACACCAGCCTCAGAGCCGCCGAACAACCCGCCAAGAAAGACCTCAACCACCTCCGATGCATCCTACTGAACACCCGCTCCGCACGCAAACATGCCATCGAGCTCTGGGACCTGCTCGACACATCATCCCCGGACGTTGCCTTCCTGACAGAGACCTAGATGAACGACTCCTCCGCACTCGACATCGCCATAGCCATCCCAGACAGCTACAAGATCACCCACAAAGACAGCACCAACAGAGTCGGAGGAGGAATTGCCATCGTCCACAAGAACAGCATCAGGGTCTCGACCAGCACCAACGACACCCTCAGCACCGCTGAACATATGCATTTCCAGATCCACACAGACCCCAAATCCACCCACAGAGGCACCCTCATCTACAGACCCCCCGGACCCTGACCCCAGTTCAGCGACTCCATCGCCGACTTCATCAGCACGCACGCCTTGGCCTCTACCCACTACATCCTCCTCAGAGACCTGAACTTTCACATGGAGACAGCAACTCGACAACCCTGATCGATAACTCGTCACAACGACTACCCACTCTGCCGGCCACACGCTTGACCCCATCTTCTCCGCAAGCCCCCACATCGCCTTCAGCCACACCACCGAACTCCTCTGGACCGACCACTGCTGCATCCACTTCTCCTTCCAGGAAACTACCACACACCACCGCACCCAACAGATCCATCGCCACTGCTGGAGAAAAATCACCGAATACCAACTACACGGAAACCTCGCTCTCATCCCACCCACCGATCCCTCCAACACCAACGACGCTACCCACAGCCTCAGACGCTGGATCGATGACTGCGCCAACACCCTTGCCCTGCTGAAGAAACCCCCCCACAGAGACACCAGCAAGAGGGCCAGCTGGTTCACCCCAGAACTCCTAGCCTCCAAGCGAGCCTGCTGAAAACTAGAGAAGAAATGGCACAGCGAACAAACTCCGGACAGCCACGCAGCCCACAAGGACGCCACCTGCAACCACCATCACCTCATCAGGACTGCCAAGAGGATCTCCTTCAAAGACCGACTCAACAACAACGCACACAATAGCAAGGAGCTCTTCAACATCGTAAAGGAACTCTCCAACCCTAGCTCCAACACCAACGACATCCCGTCGTCGCAATCCCTGCACGACTCCCTCACCACTTTCTTCCCCGCAAGATAGCAGACATCCACAACAGCTTCAACACCCAGACAGTCCGAACAGACAGCAACACAACAGACTCTCCGCACACCATCGACCACGACCCCCTGCTAGCCTGGACCAGCTTAAGCATCGATGACACCATCAAGACCATGAGCACAATCCACTCCGGTTCCCTGTCAGATCCATTCCCGCACCACATCTTCAACAAAGCCAGCAGCTCCATCGCACCCCACCTGCGCAATGTCATCAATCTCTCCCTCGAGACCGCGACCTTCCCAGAGAGCTGGAAACACACCGAAATCAACGCCCTACTTAAAAAACCCAAGGCAGACCCTAGAGACCTCAAGAACTTCCGGCCCATCTCGCTGCTCCCGTTCCCGGCCAAGGTCATCGAGAATAGCAAGGCGAGACCTAACCAGGGGGGGGTGATAATTTTGGGGCCCCTCAATTTAGGATGAGGACCCAGAAAATACCATGTGAAGAAAGACTGCGTTACGCTGGAGTTTGATGGTGGTCCCATCATCCTTGGACCACCACAGGCAGAGATAAGGGCAAAAATGTATTCCAAAAGGGAGGTCCTGCAAAGCATCATGGGGTGAGTTCCGTGGAAACAAGTGAATACTTGAAGAGCGGCGCTCCCGCTTTGCAGGGGGGGGGGGGGTAGAGGAGTTGATATTTTCTTAAATGTTTTTTGTGACTGAGCGTCCTCGGCCGCATTTTCCTACAACAGGTTGCCGGTCCCACTCGGACACCCCAGGGATTCTCTTGGTTGAAGGGCAGCTTGGGGAGCACACACCCAGCTGCCCTCGTCGGCTCCCCACACTGGAAGCATGTGAGAGTCGGAAGTCTCCATATGTGTCTGTCAGCTCCGGCGGTCAGATGTGTAGGCAGTGTAACCGCCTCCTGCTCCCCCCACCCCAGACATGGGCACGGGGAGCAGATAGAGCGAACCATGTTGAGCCGGTGCGGCAGCACTTCCCCCATCCTCTTGACTGATTCAGGGTCCTTGTATGGGGTCCTCAACCCCTTCAGTGACAGTGCTTCACCCAGCCTTCAAGTCTCAGCGAAGAACAAAAGCGCTCCACAATAGGCCTAAATTTATTGCAGTTATGCTAGGGCCAGCATTATACCATGGGTATGCTTCATCAAACAGTGCATGCCTACAACATACCAGTAAATACCACCATTATATCACTGCATCGCCATACCAGTAATTTGTCATGAATTGCCACTGATATGCCAAAACCAGCAAGAGGTTGGTTGGGCACCATCATCTTACTGCTACCAGTAACATGATAGGAATTACCACGATCATACCAGAGCCTGCCTTATTCAGTGGGTGGAAACCATCACATCACTGATAAGGGCTTTATGCCATGGATTACCACCACCATGCCACAGTCAGTGTTATACTGTGGGCGGGCACCCTCGTCCTTTGGATGCCCACAATATGCCAAAAAGTGCCAGAGCATACCTTTCTCAGCATTAACAATTGTAGGCACCTGCATGCCCCGAGTGCTGACTTTATGACAAGAATTATCAATATTCTGCCATGCCCAATAATATTAACAGCAGGTAAAATTACCTCACAGAAACCTACCATATTCCAAGAATTACACACAGGCACATGCAGACGCGCTTGACGTACTTGCACATCAACGTAATTGAAAACGTTATTTTGACTTAATTTGAGCTAGCAATGGAGGGCGTCTCCAGTTTATGGCTGCACTCCTCCATGGTGGGCAGCTCCCTCCCAGCAGGAATCTATTCTTCCATGGCAGGTTAATCGTACCCCATTTTGAGTGCAGGAAACAGCTCAAAGCAGCACTCTAAACAATTATGGAGTTGGACAGTTAAGCTGTTTTAAGAGCAAACCTTTACACGACGATTTAGCAGCCATGCTTTGCTGCTTGGATATGCACGGTTTGTCTGCCATGGGTTGCACCTGTGTGAATGGTGTAACACTAAATATTCCTCTCACAAAAACAGGATATGGTATCATTTGATGACTGCTATATGGCTTCCCTGCAGCCTAAAAATGGATCACAGTTGAATCTTGCACACTCCAGTGTGGACAACGGCTCTCCAGGTTACGTTGAGATGGAAACCTTCCTTACTTCATTGTGAGCTGAAGTGCTGACATGTGTACTAGTGGTGTTAATGGAAACATGATCTGATGAAGTTTAAGATGAGTTTTTTTGTGAAACACTAACTGTAGAACATATGTCTAGATGTGGTGATTGGGCCGTGAGCTGACTCCTATATGGGCCAGCCATCACCGTTGACAATGGTCACTTTTTTATTATTTTTTTATTTAAAAAAAGAGATAACATTACAATTCATTAACTTTTCCCAACCCCCTCCCCCACACTCTAGACATGGAGAGAGATTTGAGTCACACCATGTGCAAATACATTTAAATTCATAAGTAATAAGGATCACTTAAATTGCATAACTATCACATCAAATTACAGCAGATCAGCACCACAGACATATCTAAAGAGTATTAATTAACTGTCCCCTCCACGTCCTGGTTCAGGATCTCCCATTTCCTGTTCTATCCAGACTTCTACTTAGTCCCATTCCATACTTTCCCCCTGTTCCACTCCTTTGTATACCAATTAGTGACGTGCCCCATTCTCAGGTCTTACTCACCTTGCAAATTCCCATAAACATTTCTTACATGTGGTAAGTTGTTTGGACATCCAGCTTAGTGCAATTCCCTTTTTTGCCACAGTGATGTCAAGTTCCAATACCTTCTCCACATAGTTAGTATGTTTATTACAGGTGATGAGCCCCAGTAAGCACATCTGTATCATTGGCTGTATTTGCATTTCGGCTAGTATTCCTAAAGTCTGAATCACTTCACACCAAAAAGCACTCACACCTGGGCATGTCCACCACAGGTGAATATTGGCTCCCTTCATTATTCTGCATTTGGGGCACTGTTCTGACCTGGAGGCGTCTAGATTGTGTAGCCACTGTGGCATGATGTAATCCCCATGTACGCATTTATAATGTATACATTTTAGTCTTGCATTACCTGTAACGCTCCTGCAATTCCCCAATATAAATGTCCAGTCCCCTTCCCTTAACTCCATGCTGATATCATCACCCCAGTGTGTCTTCAGTGTAGTTATATAGGTAGTTGTGCGTGGTATCAACAATGAGTAAATTAAAGTGATGAGTTTGTCATCACCTCCCATGTCTGGGAGGGTCTGGTTTAACACATGTGTTTTCAGTTCTCACGGAGACCCTACCCAGGACTTGTGAATTGCTGCTGCCAAAGCAGCATATACCAGGAAGCATTCAACAGCTAACCCCCATTTACCACACAAATCTGCAAAGCCCACCATTCGGCCAGCCTCAAACAGGTCTCCCATGTCACGTGGGGTATTACTCTCACCTCTATGTCTCAGGAAAGGTGGCATCATTGGGCTAATCCCAGAACACCATGGAATCAGCTGCTGCATATATATGTAGTACAATGCATTGGTGGTCCCATTAGACAGTTATTCAATATCATGCACACCATAAAAGGAAAACGAGTAACACAGTAGAACAAACACATTTTGTACTTGAAGATACAGTGTTATTTAATCACACTGAACGTACATATGTTTTTAACAATGATTATATCAACCAATACCATAAACACCTGCCCCAGGAGGAGTGAAGAGAGGGGTGTTCGGAGAGGGGTACTCAGAGAGATGTCTCCGTTCACTGGAACGGAGACATCTCTCGATTGCGATTGTGCACCGTGCGGGCCGGCTGTTTGTCCAGATGAATCCTCCAGTGTTAACATAATTTTACGGTCCAGCTGAGTAGTCTGGCTTGGTCCGTTTCAGTTTTGGAAGGGACAAACTAGATATCAATTTAATTAAAGTGCCTGTCCTTCGATCTCGGTTGCTTGGAGCCTGTGCGCCCACGATTTCAAATCAGCCCTCAACTAACGGTAATAATCTCCCGATAGTTGCATCACATATATATCTTTTAACCATATCCTGAGCAGCCAATATTAAAGTCTAAAGGCAAGGATTCTCAGAGATATTTTTAACATAATCAATTCACTTCACATCACATATCTGCACTACACCAGCTCCGCTGTAACCAAGCGTCGTAGTCCAACCGGGGGGCACTCTGCCACCTGGTTGGGACCCCAATGATGAAGCATGACACCAACTAGGTTGGTGTGTGAGGGGTCTTTTAAGTACACCTAATGGGTCGATGTACTTACCACACATAGTGATTGTAACACATACGCATAGTGGGTTCGTCCACATTGTTTAAGTCTGCCCAATAATAGGCCTTGAAATTTGGTGGCTGTAACCCTCCACTATCCCATAGTCGTTTTAGTACCCCCAAACTTAACCATGCCCTTCCTGTTCCCCAGTAGAGCAATTAAAGCAATGCATCCAATTTGTGGAAGCAAGATTCTGGTACGCGCTTCGGCATGTGTTGCAATACGTTTAGTACTCGAGGTAGCATGATCATTTTGATAATTGCGATACGCTCCATTAATGACCTTAGGAACCTCAGCCACTTGTGTAAACTTCGCTTAAGGAACTTCAGTAACTTGCCAACATTAGAATCATATGTTGCATTGCAATGTGAGCTCAAATAGACTCCCAAGTACTTCATGGGGTTGTCTGGATCTTAATGTTTTGAAGGCATTCCTCCCCTGCTACAGACGACTGTATAGAATACAACATCAATTTGCCAGCATTTAGTCTGAACACTGAGTGCACCCCCACCCACATTAATGTACTATGTACAGCCGGCCATGTAGTCATTGGATTTCCCAGTGTTAACAGTATATCATCAGCATAAATTGAGATGATTTCTCTCTTACTGCCCACCATTATAACAGCGTTTGCATGTTGGATACGTATAATTTGAACCAGTGGCTCTATAATTAGTGCAACTATCATTGGAGAGAGAGGACATCCCTACTGAGCCCCTCTCTCTATCTACCAACTATCTGACACTCTATTAGCTACTTTCACTCTTGCTTTGCTCACAGCATTAAGTAGCTTTTCCAACTGCAAGTAATTTGCCCTTAAGGCATATCAATGTAACGTGCGGCCCATAAATACCCAATTAACTGTATCAAAAGTCTTGTGGGCATCTAGACTAGCAATTGTGCTTGGTTCCTTTCTTTGCCTAGTCTGTTCCATAATTAAGAATGCTTTTCGGATACTGGTAGTGGCGGTGCACCTGCCATCAAATCAGGCCTGATCAGCATGTATTATCCCTTCTGCTGCCTTTCCTAGGTGTTGTGCTGATGTTTTCACCAATATTTTAGCATCCACATTTACCATTGACAATGGGTGATATAATTCGCAATCAGCTGGGTCCCTTCCAGGTTTATGTAAGACTTCCACCGTAGGTCAAGGAATAACAGAGACCACTACGAATATGAAGGATCCCATACTGAATATCTCAAAATATACATTGAACAAGGCTGAACATGATATCCTGTCAAGAGGCCTGTCTTTTGTACCTACCTCCATTCCTAACTCTTTCAATATCAAACTAGAATTGCAACAATTCTTTAGGAAAATTCGCCTAAAATACTTCTTTGTGAAAAATGAGAGCTATAACAAAAAAATAACAGCTACAGAATTTCGCCCGCCATCTACCTTTACACCAGCCTCTCACTTGATGAATGAAAAGATTTTAGCATTTGAGAAGATAGTGATGAGTGAAGTCATGAAACTGTTAAGTAACTCTAAATACATCAAACATAACATCACAAAAGAAGAAAGATTGGCCCTGCACACATTGAACAATAACAAATCCATTACAATCAAGACTGCCGATAAGGGCGGAGCGGTAGTTATACAAGACACAGAAGACTATATAGATGAGATCAATCAACAACTCAGTTGTACAGCCAGCTACACCAGGATCCCATGTGATCCAACTAAGGATATCGCTAAGTTGATCCGAGATCTCACCAGCTCTGGCATAGAAGAAGGATTTCTCTCAGAACCTGAATGTAAGTTTCTGAACAAGATAAATCCAAGGATCCCAACGATCTATACCATCCCAAAAGTACATAAGAACCTACAGAAACCCCCAGGAAGACCAATTGTATCGGGGCGTGGTTCTGCACTGGAACCTCTGAACCAATATCTTGAGAGTTTTCTACAACCATTTGTCTTGGAAACCAGATCATTTATCAGAGACACCGTGCACACCATTCAATTGTTTGAGGATCAACCCTTTGATAGGACTACACAATTGTTTGTCACACTTGACGTGTGTTCATTATACACTAGTATACCACAAAATGAAGCCATAGAAGTCATCAGGAATGTGCTGAACACTCGTCCTACACCCCAATGGGTTCCCACTGATTTTCTCATACAATTATTACAAATTGCAATGGAAAAAAACTACTTCATCTTCCAAAACGAATTTTTTTACCAGTGTAGAGGAGTAGCCATGGGAGCCGGGGTTGCGCCGAGCCTGGCGAATCTGTTTATGGATAACTTTGAAGACCAAAATATGTACTCTGAATAGAATCCTTACATTGATCACATCACTGCTTGGAAGAGATACATTGACGACATTCTTATGTTGTGGACAGGCCCAGTTGATCAACTGACGGCGTTTGTAACATGGCTGAATTCCCGCAACATAAATATTCAATTCACCATGGCACACAACGACCAATCCATCCCTTTTTTGGATCTCACATTAGAAGCTGAAGATGGAAGACTAGTGATGAGTTTATATAAAAAACCCACGGATCGAAACACCTTGCTTCAATACAATGCCCACCACCCTAGAAATCTCAGGGATAACCTACCTTATGGACAATTTTTGAGATTGCGACGCAACTGTACCAGAAGAAAAGATTACTTCAAAGAAACAGACATACTCATTGCTAAACTAAGAGAAAGGGGATACCCTAAAGGACTCCTCAATAGATCTAGAAAAAGAGCCTGGTACAGGCCACGTGAAACACTACTTGAAGTACAACCTAAGGATCGAACCATGGAGAGACTGACATGCGTAACAACGTTCAATACCAGAAGTAATGAGATAAAAAATGTAATCAAGAAGTATTGGAATCTGGTAGGATCCGAAATTGGTTTCACTGAGGCACCATTGTTTGCTTTCAAACGTGCAAAAAACATTAAGGACTTCGTTGTGTCCTCCTATCTAGAACCATCGCCAATACCAGACATAAGATCTCAGTTAAGTCTACCACCTATCACAGGACACCATAAATGCAGTCATTGTAAGGCATGCCAGTACACCATGACCGGAACCACCTTTAGACACCCGGAAAAGACCTACTCTCTCAATCACTACACTAATTGTAACAGCCAAAATGTGATCTACGCCATCAGATGTCCCTGTCAATTGATCTATGTGGGTCAGACGACCCAGAAAGTCAAGAATAGGATCATGCAACACCAGAGTAGACTAAAATGTAAGACCTTGGGAGCACCATTAGTCGAACACTATACAAATGCTGGGCACACCCATGAACACCTACAATGGTGGGTACTTGAAAAAATCACACTACACCGGAGGGGTGGGAATCTAGCCACTTCACTTAATTATAAAGAGTGCCGCTGGATCCATACCCTTGAGGCAATTAGCTTTGGCCTCAATGAGCATGAGGAGACTTATCTACAAATGAGTAAATTGTAATATAGCTTCATTTTATACTCCTTTATGCTGTACCTTGAATCTCTGACTTGCAGTAACATACTAATTAACTAGGTGTCTATGTTTTCATGCAGTACGTTGTTTCCATGTTGTTTAATTACATATATGCACCAATGTATCATTTGACACACATAACTACTGTGATAAGATTGAACGAGATTGTTTCAATTAACCTAGTCTGTTATTGGTGTAGCACTACAATGTGTTTGTTACAGAATGTGTAGCTCTAAGTTTCTTATACCAACAAGAGAATTCAATTTCAGACATTATCTTTAATTATTTGTTTTTATCATCCGATAATTAGGAATATCTAATCCATGTCTACTTTGTATACCTGTTACTGCATGATGCTGCTGTATCAGTGACATAATATGTGCTGTTCTTGATACATATATCTGAGATATCCATTGCGTGCCGATTTCCTGTTATGTACATTTGTGTGTTTTTATAACAATAAGTTGTGCTTTCATTGTGCAAAGTCGATTTGTCAGACTTATACTTCACATCTTTCGCTCTTATATACCTGATATTTTTTAATCGAACACCATTGGACATCTATAGTTATCCGAGACATTATCGTGTGCTGTCTCCCCAACACTCGTACAAAAATCTCCTACAAGTACGATATAGACACACGGCCAGACACACCTCCTCTCTCGTCGTAATTTAGTTTAAATACATAGACGATGACATACAAGTTTATTTGAATAACACCCTGTATGAGTCCACACCGGGTTTTAGTGATCGCCAGTCGAGTAAGCGGCTCGCACGTACTCAGAGCTCGTGACTACGTCATATAGTCAGCTTCACCCTTCTCTCTCTATCAGTAGCGGCCGTGTCTTGGACGGATATAGACGTCTTGACGGTGTTCACCAAGTAAGTGGTTGTTACAGCGTTCTTTTTAGCCCATCTGATGTGATCCTGCTGTCGTACATGTTTTTTACTCGTATTAAAGTCTGTGGCGATCTGCAATATCGATTTGGGAAACGGATCGCCCGTTAAAATCCAATACGTTTGGGCATCCATTTAAGTTTTAGTTAAGTTTGTGTCACAGCGTTCGTGTCCTTCTAATTTATGTGATCTCTGTGGCGCTCATGTTTTCCTTCGCTAATAATACTTTGGCGTTCTGCCAATTCCATTTGACATAACGGTTCATTCGTTAAGACTTTAAACTGTTTGGGCTTTAATTTAAGTTGGTCCCCCTTCACACACAAGTATGCCGATGTCTAATATCAATTTGAGTAACAGATCGTTTGACTAGTTATAAAAGGCCTTATTTTAGTTGGCTATCTCCGCGCAAACCATTATCCTCGTGATACTCGGGTTGTGTCCGGATGCGCATTCATTGGTGTGACTAATGAGAATTAGTCCTTAATTGATACATACCTTTGCCACATTGTATATGTACCTCTCAGCATTAGGCTATTTTAATAAATAGGCACTCCCATGCGACTCTAATTTTGCCCTTTTACTTTCAGTATGTGGCGATCGGTTTGATGGCACCACTCCTCCACATTAAATGAACATATTGTAATTAAGGTACGTGCTATTTAACCATATCAGTTACACTTTGAATAACTCAATAGGGAGTCCTTGTGACTATCTCTTCACATTTATCGTTCACAGAATTTATGACCAATTTATATATCGGCTGACTTTCCCTTTAATGTGACACCAGGAATCTATGCTCCATTAAATCGCAATTTTTTGATCCCAGGTGAGCCACTTCGCCGCGAAGTAAAATCGCTATATTGTTTCCTCTGTTACTTGACACACACATGGCCCTGACGTAAAATCTTTTAAGTTTCCAGGCCGCCAGCCCTCTGTTTGTCCTGATGAAGACCCACATTTGATGCACGTAATTCGGCACTACCGTATAGGGTCGAAACGTCGACGTTGTTTGTCCAATTTTCCATGCAATTCCACAAACAGAACTAGGAAATCATATCCTGCTGTGGTCTATGCTCTCAAACGTTGGATCTGTTTGTTTATTATTGTGTATTGTTTATTGTACATATTTGTCACATGTGAATTTTGTGGTCAGTTAACCAGAACGTGAATCACCATTTGTTTCATGTTGTCTTTGGTTGGTCAATCCTGTAAATGTTTCGGTGTATACGCTTTTGATACACACCGTTGAGTAAAATTAATTCAACTTTTGAATTTCAGGACCCATGTGTGTGTTTTGTTGTTTCTCATTGAATGTGTACCTGCTTATTAGTTTACTGTATTAAGTACATATTGAAATAAGTCTGTGCACTCCCCAACAGAACCATTGTTTTTTGCTTTGACTATAACGCCCAGGTTCTGAGGGTTACTGGGTTACCCCATTATTTTTAATGGCTTCAACATCCACTAGCAAAAGAAAACTGAACCAAACAGGCGTGAGAGAAGCCTACACACTGGCTCACTGGTGAGGCTACCAGTCCACGCTCTGCCCTTCTCTGAGCTCTGAACTTTCACTTAGGCACAGACATCCCAAGGGCCTAGATATCTGCTATCTAGATACCGAGATATCGAGACAGCTTTCTGGCCTGGACACACAACATTGAGGGACAGTAATAAAGTAGAATGACCCACTCCCCACAGTCAAAGCAAGAGGAATTGTGAGCGATGCCTTCTGCCTTTGACACCCCGCAGAGGAGGTGAACTCGGATACACTCTACTGTGGGACATCCAAGGAGCCACTGTTGTATAAGTTCCACCCTATGGTACTAACTGCGCGTTTGTGGACAGCTTAACCGTTGGGATGGTGCCAGACTGATTCTACGCGCCCCCTCAGGATATATTGTCCTATAGGGCAGCTAGCTCAGAGTGCCCCCATAAATACTCCTAAACCTAGGTGGGTAATAAATGGTCTGCCAGCCACTGAACATGGCAATCCTGATCCCCCAGGAATCATGGTAACAGATCTGTAACCGTTTTGCTCATTCACTCGTGCTCTCTTATTCTCAGATATATATACAAGGAATACACAATGGGACGTTTTCAATGTTTATTTCACCAACGTGATTCTTGTAAAGGAATATTTGTGCTGCGATGGCCAATAGACAGAAGCAGATTAAAGTTATTAGAAGTACCAAGACAGTGAACAGAATAAAAAATTCTACTATTGTGCTAACATAATGTATATATACAAGCATATGAAACAATCTACAAATCTGGCAAACTCCTACCATGCAGTCCCTAACCTATGTGTCTACAGCGTGTGTGTGTTCTGCCAAGAATCCCCTTACTGGATCATCCAAAACCAGTTACCTGAAGGGAAAGAATGTAAGTCCCTGTCTTAGGCACAAGCTGGACTCCCTTGCAGAGATATCAGCAAGCTGCTGGGCCAAGGCTTCAGTGTGTAGAGACCTTGCCAATGAGAGCAAAGCACTCCTCTAACTAAACCCAGACATGCTTCTTTATTTATAATGAAAAGCATCCTTACGATTTGTGTCCAAGCCAGCATTGTTATGTTTAATATGTAGCCGTGTTACTTCGTGGATGAAAAATAGAGCAACATTTGTGCAGTGTGTGTCGGGGTCTTGTACATGCTGTTCAAGGAATCATGATAATCCTAAGTGAAGCAGTTTCAAAGAAACTAATCCGGCATTGTCACGCTTACAAATGTGTGTCAAAAGTTATTGTTTGAAAGGAAAGGTAACTTACGAAACATGTTCACGATAAATGATGCCAGTGTTTTTACATGGGCCTAACTAAGAAAAATAACAATACTAGGCCCTGATGCTTGGTTGAGACCCACAGTGCCCCCTCCCTTTGGCCAATGGCTGAGACATGCAGACTTTCAGACCCTGGTCTTCTTGCCCCTAACTTCACGACCCCCCACCCCCCCAACATGTTAAAACCCTACAGGCAGCTCCTGTCTACAGAGGCAGTGATGGGTAAGCAAACTAAAACTGGAAAAGAAGCAGACCATCAACTAGAGTCCATCCTTGGATGTCATCCTGTGAAATCCTGGGGAACTCAGGACCACACTCTCAGAGATAGTTGAAAATGGGGAACAACCTTTACAACGCAACTTTTACAACGCACTACACTTACAACGCATTTTTTACAACGCACAATCCATTACAACGCATGACATTACAACGCAGGACACTACAACGCATTTTTAAAAACTACCTTTACAACGCATTCCATTACAACGCATACTACCATTACAACGCATACCATTACAACGCATAATATAGTAATTTTTACCCCTATACTATCCAACACTTTCCCTACTGTTGCACCCCCTGGAGTTAGAATAGTAATTTTTACCCCTATACTATCCAACACTTACCCTACTGTTGCACCCCCTGGAGTTAGAATAGTAATTTTTACCCCTATACTATCCAACACTTTCCCTACTGTTGCACCCCCTGGAGTTAGAATAGTAATTTTTACCCCTATACTATCCAACATTTTCCCTACTGTTGCACCCCCTGGAGTTAGAATAGTAATTTTTACCCCTATACTATCCAACACTTTCCCTACTGTTGCACCCCCTGGAGTTAGAATAGTAATTTTTACCCCTATACTATCCAACATTTTCCCTACTGTTGCACCCCCTGGAGTTAGAATAATAATTTTTACCCCTATACTATCCAACACTTACCCTACTGTTGCACCCCCTGGAGTTAGAATAGTAATTTTTACCCCTATACTATCCAACACTTTCCCTACTGTTGCACCCCCTGGAGTTAGAATAGTAATTTTTACCCCTATACTATCCAACATTTACCCTACTGTTGCACCCCCTGGAGTTAGAATAGTAATTTTTAACCCTATACTATCCAACACTTACCCTACTGTTGCACCCCCTGGAGTTAGAATAGTAATTTTTACCCCTATACTATCTAATACTTACCTTAAATGCAATTTAATATTATGCGTTGTAATGGTATGCGTTGTAAAGGTAGTATGTGTTGTAATGGAAATGCGTTGTAAAGGTAGTTTTTAAAAATGCGTTGTAGTGTCCTGCGTTGTAATGTCATGCGTTGTAATGGATTGTGCGTTGTAAAAAATGCGTTGTAAGTGCATGCGTTGTAAAAGTGTGCGTTGTAACGACATACATCCGTTGAAAATGCTTCCAAAACCTCAGCAGACACACAGAATATTCACCAGGATATAGCCTCCTTTAATGCCAGACTACCCACTGCTAAATCCAGACTAGATCAGACAGACAACAGACTAGCAGCCTTGATAAACTAGGAACAAGACCATTGGTTCTTACAAAAGAAACTTGTGGAATTGGAGGACCAGACTCACTGCGACAACCACCAGATCTGTGGGTTATAAGGAAAGATGGAGGGAAATAATATAATGGGCTTCCTTCCACGTTTTCTGCCTGCCATCACCAGACTCAGCCTCTCAACTCACCACTAGAGTTCCAAAGGGGCTTCAGGATATGCAATGTTATGTTAATCAGTGCTTAATATAGCGCAAATGACTCATAATGCCATCCAACATCCAACGAGGACCAGAGGCAGTTCATCGCCTGTTTTCTAAGACATCAACAGGCAGGCCAGGTTAGTTATGCAGGCGGTGAAAAAGAATGGCCCTTTCACATAAGAGAGGTACAAGATATTCATCTCACAAGACTTTTCACCTTAAACTCTGGCCACCCTGAAGCAATTTCTGCAGATCCGTTCCCGACTCAAACAGCTTAACATACTACAGCTTCCTAGATCCGGCAATACTTCTAAAAACCCATGACAACAATATATTGAAGTTCAATGACCCAGGCAAAAGGAGGAAGTCAACAGACTATGGTCCACTGGTCCGAAACTCTGCTCTACCCCCAAAGATCCCATGAGAGACAAGACACGCTCCACCATTGAAACTGCACCTCGTCCTGACAAACTACAGAGGGTGGTCTGTATGCCATCATGGTGCAACACACGCTCCCCATCATGCACAGGCAACCCTGTGCACCCTAGTATCCACCCATTTGATAGTTCCTACTGTTACACATGCTATGTGATCTGACAAACGGTGGCTACCCTTGTCCTCTAGACATATACATGTCTACAGGAGATCCCGGGTGATACACCCCCACACCTTCACACACTCCCTCCGGCCTGACCTAAGTAATCTCCCCTTCCCAGCACCATAGGTCACCCTAGGCTCGAATCAGCCCCTCTCCTCCCTTTTTTCTTTCCTTTTATTCAGGCCACTGGCCCACTTACCCCTTGGACATCACAGTAGACAATTTACATCTGGGAAAGTTGGCACAATGTATTAGTATCTCTGAATGTAAAATGTCCCACCCCCTGCACAAGATGAAAGAAGATTTTCAATTATACTAGACCTCTGCACCTTGACATAGCTCTCCTGCAAGAGACGGACCTATCGGATGTGGAAATTCAGAATCTCTAGCACAAATGGGTGGGAAAGGAATACCACACCAGTAAAACTGAACTGAATGGTGAAGGCCAATTCAACAAACTCTACTGTAAGGGAAGAGTTCCAATACAGCTAACTAAACACCTTCCGCTAACAACCCTGGCAAGATCCTTGCTGCCATTACGTACTCCTTCAGGATACCATTCACAATCAGATGCTCCTCATTGGCTTTGTGTGTGCCCCAACCCATTCTAAGAAAGCCACTTTAGCTGAATTAGTCAGGACCATACAAAAGCAACGCAAAAACAACTGGGGGATGAGTAGAACGTGGTTCAGGATCTCAACATGGTTAAGACTGACCATACATGAGCACACAACACTACAGATATGGACCGTGTCCGCAGCATATCAAAGTTTTCTGTGACAGACCCATGGAGACTGCTTCACCCAAAATAAGGAAATATAACTAATATACCCGTGCATGGAGCCAAGATGCATATAGGCTTTTTTCTACTTAATGCACCACTCCTGGGCCACTTAGTAGATGCTGGCATTGCCCTCGCTGAGGTTTTGGACAATAACACTATTCGGCTTGACATGGGCACGTACCCCTAGAGACTGAACCTTTGCTACTTCCAGACTCTGGAATACAGGGAAGGGTTACACTCTTACCTGCGTACCTTCCGAGATCTCACTGATGGGGCGGATCGACCAACGAGGCAGTCTATTGAAGTCCAGAAAGACTACAGTTAGGGGGGACATAATGCGAGACTCATCCCATCAGAAATGTGAGGCCTCATGCAAACATATCCAGCTGGAATCTTCTATAGCCTTGATGATGCAATACTCTCAATCCCATGCACAGTCCACACTACAGACCCTACTGAACTTAAATATAAGCTCAAAATACTGTATACTTTAAAGGCGGAAACAGCACTGTTTGGCCTCAAACAAAGACACTATGGGCATGGAGAGAAGGCGGGTTGTCTATTAATTATTACAAAGTCCTTTACACCTTGGACACCACATGCACTCCTGAAGACAATAAAGCCTTCTTGGCTTGACATGCAACTCCAAGTCTCACGCCAGAACTGAGACAAAGCCTAGAAGCAGAATCGCAAATGAAGAAATCATTGAGATGATCAATGACCTACCATACAATAAGGCCCCTAGAATGAACGGATACCCGGCCGAGTGCTATGAAATGTACAAAGACATTATAGCCCCCTTGCTTCACAAGGTGTATACCGAAGACTCACCAATGCACAGAACCTTTACAGAGGCTTACAGCGCCTCCTTGCATTTATTCCTAAACTGTGCATAGGCCTATTGAACTATGCTAGATTCCGAACAATATCATTGTCGACACGAAGGTGCTAGCTAAACTCCTGGCAAACAGACTTAAACAAGTCATCCTGTCCTATATACACAATGGCCAAGTTGGGTTTGTTCCCCATCACATATCAGCAACTTACCTCCGTACATTGCCACACATGCTCTGGAGTATTTACCATGATAACGACAAAAAGATGGTGGTATCCCTTGATGCTGAAAAAGATTTTGATGGGGTAGATAGAATAATTTGGTCCAAGTCCTGCAGCGGAGTTGGGTGGGTCTGGTATACCCGAACTGGCTTCAAAAGCTGTGCTCCCATCCAACAGCCGTAGTCTCCAGCAAAATCACATGCCTCCACCCCCTTAAAAATTCACAGAGGTTCCAGACAGGGGTGCCCCTTACTCCCTCTTTTCATCTGCAATTCTCCTGATAACCACGGTATCCCTGTTCCAGAGGGGGAACACAAACTCTTGCTTTAGACAGATGATATACTGTTGATCCTCACAACAAGCAACCTTACTGAGAGCCCTTATAAACCTGATCCCCCTCTTCTCTTCTCTGTCAGGGCATAAGGTGAATTAGGATAACTGCTGTGCCCCACCCCTCACATACCGACCAATATCGACAGTGATTGCAGACCTTCCTTTCAAATTGTCTCCTTCCTCTATGAAATACCTGGGTATTGAAGTCACCCCCAGTCTTAAGCATATGGTGGAACATAATCTTGAGGCGCTGCATACAAACATTAAGATAGATATGAGCCAGTTTGGACACATCACAACCTTTCACGGCGGAGAAATGGCCAGATACTCAAAGTGAATATGAAACCCAAACTGAATTACATGTTCACCATGCTCCCTCTCTGCATTCCCAACCCTGTAATGGACGGTCTGAAGAAAACCATGAAAACATTCCTTTGGCGAGGAAGAACACCACGACTAAAACTTAGGAAACTGCACATAGCTTACAAAATGAAGGCATGTAGCTTCCAAATGTCCGTAGTTATTGGTTGGAATCCCAACATGCTCCCCTCAGATATGTCATACATAGCACATTGGACACACCTAGTTGGGTGCAGTTTAAGTCAGCCCCCATGAGTCGCAACAATAACATTAAATGCTACACACATGGGGCATGACCAAGCTGATTAAATCACACCCCGTATTGGCTACCACTGTCCATGATTGGCAGACAGCTAATAAAATGCTAAAGGCGAGCCCTACTTTATATGCACAGCCCCCCCCCCGTGGTGCAGTGCCTTACTGATGATAGCAAGAAAGCAACTCAATTGGAAAACATTAGAATATAAAGATATCTACCTGCTCCCCGGCATTGTTAAAATGGACTGTACCAATCTTTTGACCAATCCTAAGATCAATACAGCAAAACACAGACTAATTCTGGGACTACCAGTGCTTACAATATTATCTTTGAACTGTTCTAGGTTCCCCCCATGTAGACCTGCACTCCTCCCCGTTGATGGACTATCTACGGAAGTGGGGCACCCACATAGGGGTACTGTCTGGATTGTACCAGATACTGATAGATCAACAATACTCTATCCTGCTGTCATGCTCTCTTGTGGAACGATAGACATGCAGACTGCAGCCCACGTACTTGGGGAAGACTGGGCGACCTCTTAGCGACTCATGACAAATTCCTCTAAGATGTGTGCCTAAATTCAGGTGCCACTGGACCCCCCCTAAGACTCTGTAGATCTTCCTTACTCCCAGCTGCAACATGCTGGATATACAGTCCAATAGAGGTAGACATCATTCATCTGCTTTGGGATTGCCCTACCCTTATGAACTACTGATTCTCCGTCACAAAGCTAATCTGATGAAAAGTACATCTCCCAGAGGGGCTGAAAGTACAAACAGATCTCCTCCATGACTTTGTAGAATGCCCACCCATCATGACCAATAATCCAGATGGCTAGTCACAGCATTGACCTCAGTCAAGATCTGCATCCTGAGACTTCGAAGATCGCCAGCATGCTCAATGCCTGACATGTGGCTCCAAGAAATGTACGCGGTGGCTGCCTTTGAACAGGTCATCACCAGATTCACTGATCAGTTTGATAAATTCCTTGACACATGGATAGACTTTCTATGAGACACTTGACCCCATTCAACCTACCTTTTAGCCCCAGTCATCTATCTATGTGCCCAAGACGTTGATTGGACGTTTTATTAGTCTGACTCCCAATACTTTACTAGTTCATATCGCCTCCCTAATGTTGAGTATATGAAGTGCATACAGGAGGACCTCTAACCAAAAGAAGGCAATCCAAGCACCAGATGCATTCTTGGAGGCTCTCTAGCGCCCAACATCACAGCCCGATGGACAACATTGCAGATTGGCAACGGAACCATCCCCCTTAGCGAAACCTACTTCATCATGCTTACACTTCTCCCTCCATTGGGCAAGTTTCAAGAGATATGACACCCCATTCTCCATCTCCAGGATGCCAGCTGCAGGATGGAACAATCACTGATCCCTTGTTGGACACCCTGAGGACGCACCAAAGGTTATGATTGCTTTTGTCACCGGATTTTGCCCATGACCCGAAACCTATTGGACCCCTCATTTTTGTTTGAGTCTTTTGTATTTTATTTTTATCATTACATATTACAGTCATATGCAACAGATAATTGACACATGAAATACACAGCATTAACAGCAAAGAGCATTAGTGCAATACACAAAAGACTCAGGGAGTATTTTCAAAAAAATATTTTTCCCAAGAAGTTAAGATCAACAGTGGGGTCCAAGGCATTTTTAGGTCGAGCATTCTAGACCTCTTGTATATACTTTAGTATATACTTTAGTATATAAAATTTAGTATATACTTATATGTGTATGTACTTTGTGGCTTTTGAAGCTCAGCCCTAGGACTTGTCGACTTCCGTTTATGGACTTTTTTTCTGTTCAACTGCCTCTTTTTAACTGTCTTGATAGAAAACGACCAGCAGAGGTCAAAAAAATACAAGAAGTGCTTTCTGCTGAGGGACTTTCTTTTTTTATTTTTCTGGCAACTGCCTCTATTTAACTTTCTTGACAGAAAACGACCAGCAGAGGTCAGTAAAATACCAGAATCAGTTTAGCATTCTCTAGATTCCAGTCCATATAAATTGTCTTCCACAAGCACCCGCAGACAAATCTTGTATTTTCAGTTATATGACCACTGAAGGCCCTGCTTTTATATTAAAAACATAGATTTGGACTATACCATTTCCCAATGAAAGGCAATATTTCTCACCATGTGTTCCCATACCGGCATGTCACGCAGTTTTGTGCTTACTTTCTCTCAATATTAAAGAACAGTAGATGTTTCAGCACCCAGGCTAAAGTGCTGCATAGCTAAATACATATAAGGTCCCAAAGGCGAGACCAATTGCATTGCAAATGCTTGTTTAACAAGAGTGGTGGACTTAAATCCACCATTAAAGAGAAATAGTTTGAATTAGAAATACACAACAGTTACTATATTGGGGTGGGGTGGGACGCATTCAGAGGGAAGCAACAGATCAGTGATTGGAGGGGTGCTGAATTTGCACGAGGCGAGGACACCTCGCTATCGGCAGGTGCTAAGGCAGCTTGGAAATCAGTCAGGATGACATCTCAGCTAGCTGCTAGTGGGTACTTTCGCAGGCCCCGTGAGTCCACCCTGCACAGGGCAATGCATTCCATTTGGGCCAAGGCCTGCATGGAGTGACCGCGGGGGCCAAGATGATTAACACCCTCGGGTGATCAAAAGCTTGGCAGGAAGTGAAACAAGTTGTATGAACCTTGTGGTGGCTCTATGTTTCTTGTCTCTGTGAATGAAGCCCAGTAAGCAGACCTCCCAAATGTCTGGCACAGGTCTCTACACGCAGTCCGCTAACTCAGAGATCACGCCTAGCTAGTATTGGTGAGGGGCAGGACAGTAACAGAGCATATGTATAAGGCTAGCATCAAGAAGGGGCACCAGGGAAAGCAGCATTATTGTGGTGCTAGTTAGGGGTGAGTGACGAATTCCACTCTTCCTGCGAAATTCACAGGGCTGGTTTGCCCACTCCTTTTCCCTTTCTGAAAAACTCGTCAAAGGGATGCAGAGCGACGTTTTCCCTCTCGTGCGGTTCACCAACTTTTAGTTGGTGAGCAAGAAAAATCATATGCTAGACCAACTCCAGACGAGATTTCTCAATGTGGGCAGTCACTGCAGGCCGCTACAGCTTGTGTTGAGAAACCTGCCGCGCATGTTGAGGAAGCTGCCGCTCAAGTGGAACATCTACTCGAGCAGCAGAAAGAAGCAGCGCCCTCTGGGCTGCGCGTGGTGTTATTCGTGCTGATTTTACAGCACACAACAAACTCAGTGCTAAAAATATGCTTGAGCAATGCGATTTACTGAACTCCTCCGCTCGCAGTACTCTGCAGAGCCCAGCATAATTTTTTCAGCACTTCACGGAGTTCAGCATAGCAGAATTCCACAAACTCCGCCCAGTCCTGGTGATAGTATTGGTTTATCTTTTCAGGAGTGAGGTAGGTCCAGTGGTATATGTAATATTGGATAAGGCAGAATTGTGCATTGTATGGAACTAGCACAGGATATTTGGCTATGGCCCTATGGTCTGTTTCCCAGTGGTAACATATTGGGGTCAATGGAATTGAGGGATGTGTGTACAGCGACTCAACAAACTACTGTGTCAGAGGAAGGCCTGTGCCCATGACATGAAGTCATTGGACAGTGAGTTGCATTGGGAGTTACTGCTGCATGCTATCCCAACATGCATCAAGTGCCCCAATTATGGAGCTGTGCTGAAGGAAGTGGCCAGGTGGGAGTACCTTGACAGTTATTAGTGTTCTGAATAGTATTAGGGAATTTTTGTGGTAAAGATCCCACAGTGTATGCAGCCCTATTTTGTGTCAGGTAGTAAGTTTCCTCACGGAGGTGACCCGGTCTCCCCAAAGGGTGCCCATAAGTGGAAGCACAGGGGCGTATGGCTGGATAGCTTTGGTGATTAGTCGGCTCAGTTTAAAACACTGTGTGCTACGCGTACAGTGCAAGGGACGGTGTTGACCTTCTGTTGCAGGGATGGAACAAATGTAAAATTTGGTACTGGCTTCTCGCTGGTAATGACGTGTCCGCCAGTCACTTGCCCATCCATTTTAGTTGTGAGGCCAAGTAGTAGTGTCCACAGTTGGAAACCTCTAGCCTTCCCTTCAGTTTTTGGCAAGTGAAGTTTGTAAATTTCCACCCTACAGCACATATTATGCCAAAGGAGGTCCCTTGCGAGTTTGTTGAGCAGGCAGAAGCAGGAGATAGGCACGCACATGGGGAGGTTGGTAAAATAGTACAGTAGACAAGGTAGCATGACCATCTTGATGAGGGCTACTTGCCCTGCCCTACGACAGAGAGTGGGAGTGATTTCCAAAATAACGATTGTGCCCATATTAAGGACACTATTCAGGTGATGTTACTGTCAAACAGGTCAATGGGGTCTCTGTAAATGCGGATACACAAATATCTGAATGCCACAGGTCTTCAGGTCAGGTGGGCACCTTGGAGATGGTAGGTAGGATCTGGGACAGTAGCACGAAAAGATTAAAGACATGATTTTTGTTCAGTTAAATTTGAGTCTGTAAATCACCGCAAACCTATTAAATATGGACACTATATGGGTGGGCGAGGCCGGACAGTGGACCAAGATGGCCGCATAGTTTCGAAGCTCTTCTAACTTCCCTGGAACATTAGGCCAATCCAGCGGCCTCAGGCATGGCAGCAACGTGGCGATGATTGCATAGTGCACCTGCCACACTCTGGATTCCTACAAGCCCCGACTTTCATGCCATCATGCTCTTGTAGGCCACAGTATCGTGTTGGGCACTGGGCCTAGAGCGCTCGGCCGAGTCGGGGACCGGAGTTGTGCCTATGCCCGCCAGACGCGAGGGGCGCACCCAGTTGCTTGATGGGAGCCGGCAAGTCCTGTGCCTCGGATTGATTCACTACGGCCTCCAGATCGGCAATGCGTGGTGCCCAGCATCCCAGTGGTTCGGTGAGCGGACTGGAGAAACCTGTCCGTAGAGCATACAGGTAGGCCCGCCTGCCTGGAGGCCCCGCGGAGACAGGGTCCACAGGTGAACCTGGGGACTGGCAAACTGGCCGCATCGTAGCGGAGCCCCCTTCTCCCTTGTGGCTCTACTCCTGCCTCATTGTCCACGCAGGCTTTTAAAATGGGAAAAATGCCTGCGGCAGTGGGGCCAGCATCCCCGGCTCCCATCTCGTGACGGGATCTGCCATACCAGCGCAAGGTGCCTGATATTAGTCGGCAGTATCAAAGCCATGGGCACAGGCGCTAATCAAGGGCGCGGCAGTGTTTGAACAGCGCCTACTCCATAAGCTACACTCCTGCACAAGTGATAACCCTCACTCCACCACCGACTAGATCTACCAACCCTCTCAATCACCACCGTCCTCACCCACCGGCTTGGCGCATCTCTGTGTCTAATCCTTCGCCACCCCAGACATGGGTAAAGTGGACCTTAAGCAGCAAAAACTGCCCTTTTTGATGACAGCAGGTGGGACAGATCCCACTTGTGTCACTATGGCGGAGGGGGGTGACGCAGTTGGCCCACCCCAATTCCCTGGGCTGGATAATGAGGCCCTAATGTCAAAACTCAGGGCCGGTTTCAAAGCGCTGGACACAGACTTCGATGCCTTAGACAGGAGACTGGACGAAATGGGTGCCAGAATAGGCAGGCATGACGCGAGGTTGGACACGGTCGAGTGCAGAATCTTGGATTTAGAAAACGTCTCGGCCCCGGCAACCAAATGCCTGGAAAGGATGGAAAAAGTGCTCAAAATCATAGCCATGAAGAACAAAGATTTGGAAGCCAGAGGGAGGTGTAATAACATACAAATTATGGGTATCTCAGAATCGATGAACACTGGGCAGCTCAATGGGTTTGTAGAGGGCCTTCTGTGTGATCTATTTGGTTGGGACTCTTTCACTTCCACTTTTGTTGTGTAGAGGGCGCATCAGACCCTTGGTCCCTGTACCAACCCTGGATGCCCCCCCATGCCCAATCATGGCACGGCTTCTGAACTTTAAAGACAGAGACATCGCCCTACGCTTGGCCCAGAGCAGGGATCCCTGGACTGGCAGGTGTCCTCCATGTTGCTGTCCTGATTTCACTGCAATGGTTTAGGAGGTCCTTCGGAAATTCGTGGCAGTCAACGCTGCTCTGCGTAAGGCTGGTCTGAAATACGGTATGCTCTACCCTGTGCGTTTGAAGGTGGATGCAGATGGCAGATCCAGAGTCTTCGATAGCCCAGCCGAGGTGCAGGAGTTTCTCAAGCATCATTCAAACACTTCCCAGTTACGCAAATTGCCTACACCAGATCGTTCTCCTCATCTGCCGGACTCTGGTGCCAGTTCTGAACTGTTCTTCACAAGTTGATATGCTTGTTGCAGTACAACGAACTGATAAGTACTGAACTTATGTTTGACTCGCTCCTCTTACTGTTTCTTACTGGTCCGCATAGTTTATGGTCCTTACAATCTGTTCATATGAGACTCTTTTCAGTTCAGAATTAGTTGGAGCATTGCCTCCCCCCGTGCTTTGGCACCTTTTTGTGGTTTATATGTTTTGAGTGTTGCAACGTTTCCTGATGTATCTAACTGGGTATTGGGATTTCCCCCATGTACAGGGTAAGGGGATGGGGATATATCAGGTTGATAACTTTCCTTTTCTTTCTCGGATTATCTGCTACGCTTCACAGTATGTCTTTTGATCCACAACACAGAATTTTTAAGTATGTCATTAATGTCACATAATTCTAGTCACAATGAGAAAATTACCCTGATGTCCTAGAATGTTCGAGGGCTCAATGACACATGTAAGCATGTGCTTCATTACTTGCAGTGTCACAAGACGGATATAGCATTTCTCCAAGAGACGCACTCACCCCCACACTCATCTCCAAACTTCGCCGCCAGTTGGGGCCCAAACAGGTACTTTGCCGGTTACCACACCTATTTGAGGGGGGTCTCAATTCTCGTACATAAGCGTCTACTGTTTAGAACAATAATGGTGCATTCAGACCTGGCAGGCAGGTATTTATTGACCTGCTCCCCGGTCACATGATTATTACCATCGGTTATCTGAGGGATCTTTCTTGTTGATTGAGAGGTAGAGGAAGTTAGCATTTGACAAAACAATCTAATTAACAGTGTAACCGATTTGGCTACATAATGGGGACCGAAATCAGAAAATAAAGTTAAGAAGCTCTATTACAAGTTAACAGTCAAGTTAATGTAAATGAATCTCAAAATCATGCTGTAAAGATACAGAATAAAAACCAGAGAGGCAAACCTCTGAAAGAAATTCAGGCTTATCACCTTGAGACAGACAAGGTGTTCAGTCACAGCAGTACAAAATATTAACAACAAAATTTGGTGCTCATAGAAAGGTCTCCAATATCTTTCCTAAACAGGAGTAATGTCTAAATTCATCTAAATTCAGCGAAGAAACAACATACGCATACTGGGGGTCCCGGAGCGAGCGGAGGGGTCTGCGGCGGATCTCTTTGTAGGAGACCAGGTAACGAACAAGCTTCAACTGAAACGACTGTCCAATTATTTCTCCATTGAACGGGCCCATCGAGTCCCCGGGGGTAGGCCCAGCGATACACCGAACAACGTGGTCGAGCCTCGTGAAGACCCGGCTCCGGGGGAGCGCACCTCGGACTCGAAGAGATAAGATGGTAGGACATTGCTGCTTACTGCAGCCTAAATGACTCCTGGGACCTAGACAAGCAAATGTAGGTATGGTGGGAAATGGGGTGAGAAACAGAGGCCCCTAGTTGACTAATGGGAGATGATCACCGTCAAGCTGGGCGGAATTGCTAGTACTCTGACACATGGCCGATTGAAAGTGTTGAGGGGTTCACGAGGATCTTACTGATTTATTGTGTAACATTTATCCATCCGTCATCCACTGCGAAGGTGGGAAGGTTGTACACCAAGCACCCACATATGGGAGGGTGGGCGACAGGCACTCTGCCTTGTTGGGGGGTGGGTAGTTTGAAATCCACTGGTAGGGGGGCAGGGAGGGGTTGTTGGGGGGTTATTGTTTCTGTTATCGTTAACTGTTACAATGCAAAGAGAATTCTACTTCGCTTGACATATTGTGACCAATCTCGATTGATGCCATATACAAGACATGCAGTTGTTAGATCCCCCATGTCGGATGTCCAGCTCCAACTGAAACACATGGGTGCCGTGGCTGAACCGGTTCCCCTCCCCCTTCGGGGGGGATATCTACTATGCCCCTTTGATCACAACATTGTTCCACACTGACTACTATCACAGATACAAAACTGTCCGCCCTAACGTGGAATGTTAATGGGTTAGGGGACAAAATAAAGAGAGGCGTAGTGTCACAGTACCTAAAGAGGCACGCACCAGATATAGTATTGTTGCAAGAAACCCATCTCAAAGGTAACAATTGCAAGGCTCTCAGCAGGTGGGGTTACAAATTATTGGTAGATGCGGGATTCACTTCTGGCTCAAGGGGGACTGGTATCCTAGTGCGCAATGGCCTAGCTCTTGCACCCACTCGTACCTGGGCGGACCCACAAGGCAGATTTGCGGTTCTGGAAGCTACCTGGGAGGGAAAGGTATTGAATGTGTTCTCGGTGTATCTCCCCCCCGCACTGGAGAAGGAGGCACTTAGCGACTTAGGTAAACTACTGTTGGATCTACAGGATGGCACCCTGATAATGGGGGGTGACTTCAACTTGACTATGGACGACACGATAGATAGACATCCCCAACGACCAAATGCCATTCCAATCATTGTCATGGTGGAATTCACTCAGGCCATGGGACTGGCGGATATATGGCACTCACTGCAACCGCACATTATGTATTACACCTACTACTCCAATTCACACAAGAGCATGTACCACATAGACTACTTCCTTACACTCCTGACAGATGTGGGTCATTTCCTAACTCCCTGCGGGATCCCGCTGGGATCTCGGATCACTCCCCGGTGTGGGTCGAGCTTACCTTCCACCGACAAAAACAGCGCAGTTCTATAGTTATAAATCCATGGCTTCTTAAAATTCCTGACATAAAAGAACAACTAGCTGAACAGACAGACCACTATTTCACAGAAAACCTGGGGTCGGTGGAGTCAGCACAGACAATTTGGGAGGCTTACAAAGCGGTACTGAAGGGCCATGCCCTAGTGCTAAAAATGGGTTATATACGACGTTATAACGAACACGTACTTGAGGCCGAGAGCAAATTACAACAGCTAGAGTCACTTCATAACTCCTCACCCAGTGAGGCCACAGTGCACCGCTTGACTGTTAAACGTCTTGAGTATAAAGCCCTGGCGTGAGAAAAGGCAAGGGCGTGACTACTTTCCACATGACACAGGGTGTACGAAATTGGGGAAAGAGCGGGTAGGATGCTGGCCTGGGTGGAGCGCAGGGAGCAGGAACAAAGATGGGTGCCTGAATTATCCACCGCCACAGGCGCGAATGTATTAGACCCACAGGAAATAGCATATATGTTTGAAAGTCATCTGGAGAAGGTACACACACCCTCCACTTCCTATACGTCGGAAGACTTCCGCCAACTACTGATGGACAGGAACTTGCCCTCCTTGTCGGCAACTGAAAGAGCCGACTTGGAGGCTGACATCACAGATGAGGAACTCTGCAAAGCCATTTTTAGTGTACAATCAGGGAAAGCGATGGGGCCTAACGGTATTCCGATAGAGTTCCCCAAATCCATGGCAGTGAAAATAGCCCCCACCTCAACCTTATGTACTCGGAAAGTCTCGAGAAGGGCAAACTGCCACCAGATCAACGACTAGCGTCTATAATAGTAATCCGAAAGCCCGGGAAGGCGGCAGATCGTTGTGGCTCATATAGACCGATCTCCTGAATAAACGCAGAGGCTAAGATCCTAGCGAAACTATTGGTCTCGTGCCTAAATGCTGTTCTGCCCTCCCTGGTCCATGCAGACCAATCTGGTTTCGTGCCCGGATGAAACACAGCATTGAATATTCGCTGGGTGAATAACGTACTAGCGAGGCAACCCTGGGTGGAGGAAGACGCAGTGATTATGTCCTTAGATGCCTCCATGGCATTCGACTCTATAGAATGGCCATATCTTTTTGAAGTGCTTGCGCGCTTTGGCCCCAAGTTTATAGCCTGGGTTAGCTTGCTTTATACTGACCTCCGCGGACAGGTGCTGGTGAATAATCACACTTCTAGGGTGTTCATGTTGCGCAAGGGAACTAGACAGGACTGCACCCTATCCCCTCTGCTGTTCGCGCTTGTTCTTGAGCCGCTGGCGGCATGGGTAAGGCGAGATGTAGCTTTAAGAGGCCTAAAATGGGACAAGGACACTGAGGACAGAATATTATTATATGCAGACGATATCCTAATTTATCTAGCTTCCCCAGACGCCTCGATCCACAATCTGCTCAATATATTTACCAACTTCGGAAGGTACTCCGGTTATGCCATCAATTTGGCAAAATCAGTACTTTTTGTTCTTCATGGCCCCACGCCTAGACTACCTAAATGATGTAATGTTGATGGTTTTAGATACATAGGGATCTTTATCACCCCAGACCCCAAAACGTTTTATGACAAAAACCTTGTTGCCCCCTTGCAAAGATTTAGAGAAGACGTCAGACATTGGAGATTGTTCCCATTGTCGTTATTAGGTCGCGCGGCCCTGTTTAAAATGCTAGCACTGCCAAGGTTTCTCTATTCACTCCAAAATTGCCCATACCCTATCCCGACTCATATTTTATCAGTGTAGAGGACACTGTTGTGGGCCACGTATCGCCCTAGGAAAATTGACGAAGAGCTGGTTTGATGGAGGCATCACACTCCCAGACTTACGCATTTATCATTGGGCATCACAATTAGTGGCGACTAACCACTGGCTATACAGTCCCCCGTCGAACCCTGGCGTACCGACTGGAGAGATATCAGAATGGACGTGAGGGATACCTAGGAGCCCTATACAACAGACCCCGCAAGGGGAGATACCTGGGACCAATGGCTCACATGACCTCCATTTGGCATTTATCTAACAAACGCTTAGGATGCCCCTATGGTCATCTCAGCAACTAGGATTATTATGCTAACAAGCAGGGTTTGATAGGTGGGATACGATAGGGATCTCCACTGTTGGGGACGTTCTACAGAAAGGGAAAATACTCACATTTAAAGAATTACAAGTGAAACACGAACTGGCACCAAAAGAGATTTCCCGATATTTACAACTCCGATATGCGCCTAATACAGCTTTCACAGACCTGATGACTATCCCGGACACGTCCCCTCTGGAAGATCGACTCCTGTCTGGGCCCCTCCTGATTAAGGCCATTTCCCTTACATATCGCAAGCTGTGTAAAAACCTACCAGGCCCCTTTCTTGCTCTTAGAGACAAATGGCAATTAGACCTAGGACAACTCAACAACGAGGACTGGCAACCCGCCCTGATGTCTCCTAGAGAGGCCGCCATTGACCAACGCTTTCGACTGATTCAACTGAAGGTCCTACATAGAACATACCTCACCGTAGTGACATTGGCCAAGATAGAGACTCAGCAAGATGCACTCTGTCTGCATGGCTGTAACCAAGTTGCCACATTTTATCATATACAATGGGATTGCCCCTACATACGGCAAGAGGCACTGAGGAAACCACTCGTGCTGACATCCCCACTGGGAATCCTGAACGTTTGGGAGGCAACTGATCTCACAGACATAGAACAACAATTCACTACCCTGGGATACACCCTGGTTAAAAGAGCCATTGCTACGAAATGGGGGGCCGCAGACAAGCCGTTGCTAATAGGATGGGTGTCGGAAATGGACAGATGTATGGTAGCCGAAAAAGAGGTCTAAGAAGTGGGACAAAAAGTGGGGGGCCTGGAATGTCTATCGGGGGAACTATGCATTTCACCAGTAGTAGAACTGGAAATGTCGCAAAGAAGTACCACTGAAATGTAATGCCTGATTGTGATGTTGCAATTATAACTGAAACTTTTTTCTCTTTCAGAATACAAACTGCATGTCACGAGTATCTGTAAGTGACGATTGTTATGTTGTCTATAAAAATCTTAATTTCATTAAAAAAAGAGTCTTCCAGGAATAGGGATATAAGTGTTAGCCTAAGCCACACCCAGCAGAACCTCAAAGGAGAAGCTAAGAGGTCTGTAACTCTCAAGTCCAAAGTAAAAGGGTGAGAACACCAGTTAATACCACACAAACCTTCTGAGTGTCACCCCATATTTGCCTCATCAGGGCTTCATTGATCTTTCCATTCTCAAGTTATGACCTGCTACATTGGCAGGTTCTCCCAGAACAGACATGGTAACGATGTTGACTTTGGGTACCTACAACTCCTTAATACATTACTGAATAGGGGCTGTCAACCAATGCTCTTGCTCTTCATGTTCTTGTCAAGGTCTTCTTCTCAGGCTCTCTGTCACTAATACAGTGTTACATCTATTCTCAAACTAACAAACCATGTGAATGTACCTGCTAGGAAAGAGACCCAAGTAAAAATGGAAAAGTAGTATTTAATGCAGAAAGGAATATAGCCCTACTTAGGTCAACTTTAAACAAATGATTCAATTTAATATGTTTTCATATGAGGACATACAACTATAAACAAATACATGTGTCCGTACATAAATTCAGATTTGGATTTATGTTGCACTTTAAGTGAATGCAATATAACTTGGAGTACATGAATACAGACGTGAATGAGAACTGTATTATAAATACAAATGTGAACTATTAGTGCACACGTTTACATAAATCTTTCTTTTTTTCTAAAGTAAATACATTCTTTTAATGTGAGGATGGTTGATCAGGTACCTAAAGACTCCATTTGTCATTAACAATTTTAAAGCACATACTGTATATGAATCTCTAGTTCTACAGTGAATGCACTTCAGCAATGAGTTGAAGTGCAGCAACTTACATTAACAACATTGGGACATACTGAGTATATGGTGCTGAGTGCACGTCTATATTGCGTATCTGTGACGTGTAAGGGTGGAGCCAAAATTAGACCCCTCCAATTCCTCCCTCTGATGGTGAATCTACCAATCACATCAAGATATAGATCTCTTATCATATGGACCAGTTAAAACCTCATAGGCTTCATAAATGCTCATCTGGACTCCTTCAGATGATTATTGTCATCATAGTATTTGCTCTGCCTGACTTCTAGTTTCATGTCTACTCCTTTTCTCTTTACTCCCTTCTTCACTTGGGCACGTTTGTATCCCTTATAAATTACAAACAGGAATAATCCACAAGGAGCAATTATCAATAAATGCTCCCAACAATTCCACCCCCAACAATTTCCATACCATCTGCCTACAGCAGCAAATCAATTCCTTATTGCTTCCCATGCAGAAGTTTCTTTCAACCATTTCAAATCTTACTTCAGATCAGTAATGTTCTTAATGTACTTCTTCAAGTCCTTACTCTTGTCAGGAATGTAAGTCCAGCACTGCTGGACTTTTACCTTCCTGCAGACTCCACGCTCTTTTGCGAGGAGAACATTTAACATTATAAAACCATAGATCTAACGGCTACCATCTTTGTAGCTCCAACTTAAAACGACCCAACTGTATTAACAGACAATGCAACAACCACTGTAAACAGCTTTTTAATCTTATGAGAATTCTTTATCACTCCTACAGATGGAATACTTAACAAGTGTTGGTTTTTCCCACAGATATAGTAAACTCAAGGAATAACAGGATCATCTCCATTCTCACTACAATCACCAATTTCCACGGGTTTCAAAAGTGTGATCACATTCACACCTACCCATAAAATGAGTGTCAAATTTGGATTTTCTAGTATAGAAACACAATTTTTCATGATGTTGCCAATCCTATGCTAATTCTGCTATATTTCCTGCTACATTATGCTCAATCTCTTTGTTGACCCAATTTGGTGCACTTGTATGATTTGCTGCTCTGGCAATAATATTTCTTCTCCCATCTTCTACTGAATCTACAAATTTCTACTCAACAACTTTCAATGTACAAGTCAAGTTGTTTCTCTGAGCATAAACAGTGTCTAATGTAATAGTAGGTTTAAAGAAGTGTCCATGTTTTCCGGGGGCAAGATGGCGGCTGCTACTGTGGCCGAGTAAGCTGGTGTTGGCGTTCTCCCCCTCCCTTGGAGCAATTAATCTGACTAATTGCATGCTGTGACCGCTACCTGTGTTTGTCGGTTGCTGTGGCGGCTCTGGTGCTTGAATCACGGCCTCCGACCCCGGACTTTGGTGAGCCGTATCCTTGGTGCGGGTCCGCTTGTTGGCTGCTTCGTGTGGGCTCCCTATTTACATCAGCCTGGGATATCATCTGGAATGCCGCCTAAGAGCCATACGCGGGGGCCGGGCCGGGGGGCTGCGAAGCTTGCAGCGGGAGCTTAGACGGCGGCTCCGGCCCGGCGAGTACCTTTGAGATCGACATGAGCGTCGGCGTCGGCGATGTCAGCTGCTGCCGGGCCATTGACAGCTACCTCATCACCGGGCAGCGTTTCTAGACTCCAAGCATCGGTGTTGGCTATGTTTAAGCCCTGGAAGAGCGCAGCAGGCGGGGGGGTCTTGAGTCCTCCTGCCATCATTCCTTCCGATTCTGTCTCTGTCCCCCAAGTGCTTGGAGCCCAGGCAACAGTTGTGGATAATGCTGCCTCTCTTTCTCCTGCTGCGTTGTCTGGGAGCATAGTAGAGGGGCTTTCTGGAGGGAATCAGCCAGGTGGCGCCATGGCAGCACTAGTTCCTGGTTCAGACTCCACCCAGGGTTTAGTTCAGGGATTACAGGGTGTGCTGGGAGACGTAGTCTTCTCTGCCCAGTTACCTAACCTGCAACAGGCAATTCCCCTTGACGACCCACGTGCTTCTCACACTGCTCTCTCACAAATTCCTACCGTCCCTCCAGTTGCTGAGGTTGAAATGGATGTGGATAATTTCTTTTCGCTTTCTGAACACACTGGCTCATCGGGAGAAGATGGTGGATTGGATAAGGACTGGACAGAGGATGAGGGTAGTGACACTGGTGATTGGCGAGCCAACGATGTCTTGAATTCCATGGGCGCTCTTAGTGGACCTCCTACAGTTCGCAAGGCTCCTACGGATCACGCTTCAGACACTGGATCGCTGGCATGGGATTATTCTTTCTCGGCACAAGCTGCCCCTCAAAGTACTTCTCAAAATCCAGTATCTTACCCTCAGGAATCTGAATCAGGCCCCCCTCCAGGGGAAATTTCGCTAGCCACCATCTACCAAATAATTATGGCACACGGAGAGGAGACGCGACAGGAGAGTGCTCGTGCACAGGGGGCATGCCGTAGGGTTCAAAACTCCCTGCGCAGAGTCATTAAGACTTGCATGGACATTGCTTCCAGGGTTACGGAAGCTGAATCTCAGATCTCTACTCTCAAGGATGATCTAGTCACTCACAAAGCCACCATTGACTCAATCCAGTTACAGAAGGGTGACATCGAAGGGAAATTGATCGACATGGAGAATCGGGCACGGAGGAATAATCTTAGAGTTCTGGGGGTTCCTGAAGGTTTGGAGGGTCAAGACACGCGCCAGTTCATCATAGACTTATTCACGGAAGCATTTCCAGAGGTGAAGGAGTGGGACTGGCGCCAGGAGATCCATCGCTCCCATCGCTTTCCCTTTAAAGTAAAACATCGCTCTGCTCAGGCGGATAATAGACCACGTGCTATTTTAATATGCTTGCATAATTTTTGGGCACGAGAAAGGCTCTTTGATTTGGCCAGGCCTGACAGGCAAAGATCTGGGAAGGGATTTCAGTTTTTTGTTAGGCCGGGCTTTTGTTCAGCTACAGTGGAACGGAGGTGGCAGCTCCGCCAGTTGATTGCCCCTTTTCAGTTAAAAGGGGCACAAGTCTTTTTGTTGTTTCCCTCCAAACTTAAAATAATTTTTCATGGCCAGACAAAAAATTTTGAGTCTGAGGTACAGGCTAAGGCATACCTGGACACGTTATAATGACTGCTCAATGTATGTGGAGGTATTTTGAATTTCTGTAATAACAGTAGGTCCTGTTTTTTCTAGCTCTTTGGGGTTTTTTTTTTGCCATGTACAGCGACTCCTGGGGGGGGGGGTCTCTGTCTATACCGGCTTCTACATCATTGGGACTTTGTTCCCTGCCCTGTTTGGGGGGAGGTTAGGGTTTGGGTGGGGGGGCGGGTCAGCAGAGGTGAGGGGCGGGAGGGAGGATGGGGGTAGGGTGCACGGTAAAAACAAGCTTGACGGTTATTTTCCCTTTTATGACAATCTTGGTTTAAATCAACAAAACAAAAGTATTTTTTCTTTAGGTCTTTTCATGTTAATGGATAATGGGTAAAATCTCTATTGCCTCATGGAATGTTTGTGGTCTCAAAAACGCGAGGAAGCGTGCTTTATTTGCACAGGTTATTCGGTCTTTTCAGTTAGAGGTACTCTGCAGGAAACTCATGTTCCTTGGAACAATAGAGAGTGTCTTAAAATTCCAGGGTTTGACCTGATAGTATGTTCCCGGCAGACCTCCATGACAAGGGCGGTGGCTATACTAATGAAGTGCGGGATAGGATCATGCTCGAGATATAATCAGGATGCCGGGGGTCGCTGGGCAACTGCGCAGCTCTTGATTAATGGTTCAACCCTGACAGTGTGTACCGTGTATAACTCAAACTTTGATGACCCTGAATTACTAGATTTCCTAAATATTGAGCTGGCTCTGTGGCCCCAACCTATTTGCCGTTGCGAGGACTTTAATATCAATATGTCAGGTAACTTTAATATACTAGGAGGGAAGACTTACTTTGGCCAAAAACCCAGAGTTTATAGAGCCTTACAAGCCCTTGTCCCAGAACATCTTATGACTGATTTATGGTTCTATTATTGCAAAGATAAGGAGGGGACCACCTATTTTTCTGCCCCCCATAAAAATACGGTCCGATTAGATTATTTTTTTGTCTCGGATCAGTTAGTATCTTCATCTTCAATTTTAATTCTTCCTAGAATATTGTCAGACCATAATCCTTTGGTTATCAAATGCAATATATCAGCAGATAGGAGCACATTAAGGCCTTGGACTTTTGAGCGGAAGCTACTTTTGGATTCAAAATATATTGATCATATGAGACCCTGGGCAACTGAGTTTTTGAATATTAACAGAGGCTCGGCCCCCAATAGCATACTTTGGGATTCGTTTAAAGCTGCCATCCGCGGTGAAACTAAAAGTTTTTCCTTTTTTCGGCAAAAACAAATAAAAGACCAAATCAAGGATCGGCTTGATGAATTACCCATAACCCCAATTCAAACTCAGGTAGCACGCATCAAAGTTTCAGTGCAGGAGTTTTTTGGGCAGGACCTGGCGGCCAAATACCTGCAGTTCCGCTCGACAATTTTCGAGTATGGGGAGAAGTCTGGGCGGGTTCTTGCCAAACGGCTTCAACAGCGTGGGTTAGCCAACCGTATTACCAGGATTCAGGATCCTTTGGGGGTCACTCATGAGACCCCTGAAGGGGTCCTATCAGTTTTTTCCGAATTCTATTGCTCCTTTTACACTGAGGATGCTATTCCGCATACACTGGATCGTGAATTTGCTGTCTTTATTGAGGGACTAGACACAGTTAAAATCCTGGACCATCAGAATACGGTCCTGGAGGCTCCAATCCAATGGGATGAAGTGGTTTCAGCAATGAATTCACTGGCTAGTGGGATGGCTGCGGGTCCTGACCTTATTCCTTTGGAGTTTTACTGCATATTTCGATCAGAAATACAGGAGGATTTTTTGCGGATTTTGAGAGACGCCCAACGAGGAATTATTCCAGACTCTTGGCGCTTCACTTCTATCATTCTGTTAAAAAAAAAAGGACAAACCTGAGCTGAACCCCGCCTCTTTTCGTCCGATTTCGCTAATAAATACGGACAGTAAAATCTATTCAAAAATTCTGGCAGCTAGATTGGCTTTGGTCATATCCCCCTTGGTCTCTATTTGTCAGCACGGATTTATCCCCGGAAGGGACACGGCAGATCACGTCCGCCGTGTTATTGCCCTTCTGGATTGGGCGCAGGTTACTCATTCCTCTCTTGCAGCAATCCTGTTGGACGCCGAAAAGGCGTTTGACAGGGTAGCTTGGGAATTCCTATGGAGGGTTCTTCGGTGGAAGGGCCTCTCTTCGAATTTTGTTCAGGCTCTACAATCACTCTATATCGCTCCTCAAGCATGTTTGTCAATTTCAGGGAAATGTCCCTGTTTGCCCCTGTTATTTGCTTTATATATCGATCCTTTCCTAAGTACAATAGAGCTCTCTAACAGGATCCTACCTGTCGAGATTAATGTGGTTGATTTCAAGGCATTAGCTTATGCTGATGACATTATAGTCATAACGAGGGACGTGACATCGGCGTTCTCTGCTATTAAGACCTTAGTGCACACTTTTGGACGGCTCTCGGGGTACAAACTCAACGTCCAGAAAACTCAGATTATCCAGTCATCATCTATGGTATCCACGGAAATTCCGGTGGCACAAACAGCAATGTATCTGGGGGTCAAAATTTCGGCAGCAGTAGAACAGATACCAGACATGAGTATTCTACCTATTATTGATGCTGCTAATTCCACTTTACGTAGGTTAGATAATTTACATCTTTCCCTATTTGGTAGAAGGAATGTTTTAAAGATGATGATCTTGCCGAAATTTTTGTACATTTTCAGGACCATACCCCTGGAATTCTCGCAGGCCAGTCTTAATAGTGCAGAAAGATGCTGCAATAGATTTATGTGGAGCTATCATATGCCCCGTAGAGCCGCTAAATGGATGGTCCTCACACTGGACAGAGGAGGGTGGTCAGTCCCTAGTCTCTCTTTATATTATTGGGCTGCCGTACTTCAGCACTTGGCTTCCCCACTATTTGGCCTTCGTGGTTCACTTCCTTTATCTTGCAGTCCCTCTATTTTTGAGATTAGCTTAGGACAAGAGGCCAAGGGGCTGCTCCTCAAGGTCCTCGAGCCGAGCTATTATAAGAAAACTAAATTTAAGGTCATTATAGCTATGTACTCTGTTTGGAGGAAGATCTGTCGAAAATGGTCGATACCTAAAATAAATTTTAACACTCCACTGATTGCTGCTAGGCTGTTACCGTCAATCTTTCAAGACTCAGTTACAATTAGGTGGGGATCTTGTGGTATTCTTATGTTGGGGGATCTACTCTATGAGGGGAAAATGGCCTCCGTTGCATTTTTAAAAGATAAATATGCTTTGGCTTCATGCGGTTTTTTTAAGTACCTGCAGTTACGTAGTTATATAGATCGCCTTGTTATTAATTTCCCTAACGCACTAAGTAAGAACTCTCTTATGGAGTTAATTTTAAGGAGGGCCCATCTGAGTGCCCTTTATCAAACCCTTTTAAAGGGCCTTCCCGACGATCTTTCTTTTCAGATGGCAAAATTAGAAGGTAAATTTGGTAAGGCAGATATAGATATCATCCATGCGTTGGACCTGTCTAATTCTGTATTGATTTCTGGGAGTTTAAGTTCACAAAGTTATGTGGCTATGTTCGATTTATATTTTACTCCAGCCAAAATTTCTAAATGGGGAGGGAGTGGCGTTCAGGGGTGTCCTAGATGTGGTCTGGTGGCAGCCATGATGTTCATATGTTTTTTTCATCTGTTAAATTGCATAATTTTCTTTATAAGATTCAAGTGTTTATTAATAACTCACTTAATACTCAGATAGAACTCTCTTCTGAATTAGTAATTATGGGGTGTGTGACGGATCCAAGTCTGGATAGACCATTTTTTGAATCTGCTTTTCTTTGCATTGCAATGTCCTTAGTTCGTCTATGCATAACCTCCGAATGGATTAACCACTCACCCCCGTCTTTCTTGAATTGGAGGGCGAGAATTCTTGCCCTTTATAATCTAGAATCAGCGGTGTCCTTAAAAAGCGGGAGAAGGAGGCGGGATAAGGGTTTAAGGATTTGGGCCCCTTTTTCGGCTTGGTATAATAAGTAACATTTTTCGGACCTGCTGTCATTCTTTGTTGAGACTATTTGTATTTGTGCTTTTGCCTGTAAATTCCTATTTTGTACTGTTTACCATGATTGTCTAAGTTATGTGCTCTTTTTTTGGCTTTATGTTATATCAAGCGGAAATAAATAAAAAAATAAAATAAAGAAGTGTCCAACTATTTCCATTATTTAAGCATCAGGTTGACAATTCAAATGTTTCAGCAAAGGAATTTCTGAAAAACACAAGTCACAATATAAATAATAATATTGGAGATATCCCTTTCCATAGAAAAGGCGCATGAACGGACTACCTGACACACCATAAATCAGAGGAAGGAAGTGATACACCATCCCTCTACAGTGGAGAAAGGTAATTGCATACGTACATGGCAATCCCTGGCATCCATAGTATCAACATACTCATAAAGCAATTTAGAATAAGCATTCTGTGAACAATCTCCTCTAGCTGTATCTAGCTGTAAGTCTTTCTTATCAAATGAAAGCAAACTATGGTCAGTAGGAAGTAGTGTTTTAGGCAAACCTGTAGACCTAATTTTCCCTATATTAGCAAGTGTGGGTAAGCTTGACCCTACAAGCAAAAACAATCAATACTATAGTTATTACATCTAACACTCCAGCAAATATTTGCCAATGTCTCCCACTATTGTTGTTAGGCTCCATGACTTTTCTGAGATCAGACCAGTTGGGTGGAATGCAGTGGCAACAGACTCTTCTCTGTTGATTTCCACCTGTGCAAAAATGGCAAAATAATGTTCCATGGAAAGAAATGTTTTGACAGGGACTTCTTGAGCCTTCCTTAACCCTACTCTGTGCTCTTCTAAATGACAACCTTATGCTTCTTCAGCAAACTCAGGTCTAGGTACTCTTCTTTCTTCCCAAAAAAATCTATTTAAATGTTTCTAATACATGCACTGTTCAAATTCTCCAATAATCACACCCAGAATAAAGTGTCTCATTTTCTTCAGTGGCAATACAATTTCGAAACTCAGTTCAGCCACAAAGATCAGCTCAAGGAGGCTCAGTTGGATTTGAACTGTTATGGCAAAATGTCCAAAATTCTCTCTCCCAGTCATTGGTAGCAAGGTATATCCATTCAGGTGAGGAATACCTCTGACAGGGTATTCTTGCTATATTTGATCTTCTTACAACTGGCCCTTCATCATCACTGTCACATAGGCCAGATTCCTCAGTCTCTTCTGGAATAGTGTGTGGCACACACACTTCAGACAAACTCTGTCTCCTTCTCTCCTGTCCTCTTGGCCACCGTCTTCTGTCACTACTCGCGTTACTTCAGCATAGGCTCTTCACCAAGGTCTGAATCTGGCGTAGTCAACAATACGGGATGGGACCCTCTTGTTCGACTTCAATTGTTGACTCATTCATATCCCTCTCAGCACAAACAGTGTTTTGTGGACAGGTTCAACACCGTAGTGAGACCTATGTCTTCTCTGAAAAGTCCCAGACGTCAGGTAGCACTGTGTCTTTCAGCTCTGGGGGCTTGTCAACATAGGGTACAGTTTGAATTCTGACTTACAAGTTTGAAGACAGCTTCTTCATCATGAGTCTGTTTATACACACCCTGCATAGGACCATCATTCCTGACAAACTGCTGATTCTGAATTTGTTGTGCAGCTTACATCTGCATCACCATCAACTTCTCTTTCAATTTTTTCTGCTTTATCTCCAATTCATCACCACAATACTTTGCGTACTTCAAGATTTCACCAATTTCTTTACTTTGACAAGAAATTAAATGCTGCTCAATGATCATGCTAATCTTGTATCTCAATCCATGCACATACCTGAACATTTAATGTCCCATATCCTTGGTCTCAATGGCCTATACAGTAGTCTCTGATATTAGGAGTGTATTGACTCTTTGGACTCTTGTGTTGTTTTATCAATCTTGACCCAATCAAAATCAATATCTTTAGGAGATACCTTTGATTTAAAAAATGTAATCATCTCTCCCATCACCACTGGTGACGGACCCTTTGATATTCAATGTCTCATAGGTTCCTTCTCAGGCCAGGCCACAACTATTTTGCATTCAACTCACAAATCACTTGGGACCACATTCGCAAACAAAGTATTTAAAAGACTATATATATCCACAGGACCTCCAATATTTTCACAAACCGGTCAACCTGTCTGTACCATTCCACTTATTTTCCCCTTAATTTTTGAAAATCATTTGTGAATGACTCAAGATAACTTCTGTTGCAGGGCCAGTGGACATAACTTCTACAAAGCACTTCTCTCATTCGAATACTTTGTATATCCTGATTGTCCTCTGTCCCAAACGGAGGCAATTCTACCCTTATCTCCTTGGTTACCTTCGTCTTTGCCCACCTGCTTTCCCGTAAATCCAGTTCACTACACTATCGGATATAGCCAATTAACTCCTTGATCTGTAATTTTATTCCTGACGGTCTCATGTAAGTGAGATCACTGTCTTTAAAACATGATAACGCCTCTGTAAGGCTTTGGATCGATTAAAATCAATTTTGTATTTGTGAGCTAATTCGGACAACCTTTCATGAGCCTGTCCAGCACGTTTGGTAACATCTTTACACATAAACTAGAGCTCATTCTCTTGGTAACTATCTAATCATGATAGGTCAAGATTTCCAAATATCATTTAATTTAATTCTAATTTCAATTTAGCCACATCTACTGTCTTTTTCCTCACTGGTGTTTGAGCAGTCCCTCCACTTGGTCCCAGACCTTCACCGTCATTTGGAATGTCTATACCATAGAGTCAATCATTGAATTCTTGAAGAGTAAGCATTATAGGGGCATTAATGATTATTTCTTCTCTAGAGGTACTAGAATTTGCATTGGCTGGTGAATTTCAAATGGACGTCAGAATTTGGCAAACTCAAACGTATTCCTGTCCCGGGCATACTGTAATTAACACTTGGCGGTACATTCGTGTCGGGCATGAAGAAAGGTGGCTATCTTTGGGGAAGTCCTCCAGTTGGGAAAACATGTCTGATTTAATGTTGGCTCTGCACTTGCAGCAAGTGGAGTATTTACTTGTGTCGGGACCAAAGGGATTTGAGGGACCCTTCCCATTGTAGAGCCCACAGAATTGTTAACTGAGGTACCCATCTCAGTAGGAATAGCCAAAGTATGTGTAACATTTCCTGCCAATCAAGGTTCATATAAAAGGACTACAGGACCAATTGTGACAAGAACACTTATGCATCTGGACTATTTAAGACAGAGACATTTGGATGGACTGTCATCCCTGAACTCTATCTTGCTGGATTAAAACTCACATCTACTGGTGCTGTAGGAACATTAGAATTTCCTCTGGTATTTGCACCACTCACTACCTCAGCTTGGGTCACATTATAAGGCGGTGGACGATTTAACAATAGTTAATTTATGAAACCTCATTTGAATCGCTACCACTGTCCTCACCTACATTCTCTGCTTAATCTGGGTCCTTCTTCTAGTTCTTTTCTCTTCATTTACAGTTCCCATCTTCCTTACTCATCAGTGCAGGCTACAGTCTAGCTCCATTGATCATACCAGTTCTCCATACTTTCTGTTCCTCATCTCACCTGTATCTGCATAATTGTGTATTGCTTTTTTGACCCTTATTTCATTTCTTTCCTTGTGTCCAAGGTGAGCTATCTGTTCTCAAACATTAAGTGCTTTGCATTGTGCAAGTCTGGGAGGTAGTTTCATGTCATACAATGTCCTCCTTAACAGTGCTTAGTTTGTAAAATATTAAGTGCAGGTGCTCAAATGTTTTTAGAAGGCCACACCCACTTACCCCGGCTCCACGTACTTCATCCACTGGCTCCACCTACTTCTCAATATGTTCCGTCTGCACCCACATCTGGCACTGCTGAAAGCCAGATGCAATACCTGATCTAACTTTCAGCCAGCGAGCCTTCCCCATGTAAGGTTTTGATAGGAGCCCCACTTCCTCGAGAAAAGAGAACGTTTTGGCAATAAAATGAAATCAAAAAGTGCGTTTGAAGCACAATTAGCATACATTTTCTAATACTAATGACCTGAAAGGGAATGCATGAAATATCACAGTACTTAATGTGCCGATTTGGGGAAAGGAGAATACTGGGTTATATCCTGTTCCCTGTATCATAGCAGTCAGCCTGAACTTGTGCATTTCCCCCATTCTTGCACAACTAGATGGTGGTGTGTAGGCTTACCTTAAATCTTTTAAATTGCTCATCTCCGGTTCTAATAATGTGATAGTTGTCCTTTTGTTGTCAAATAGTTTATTACATTTTATTATTTTTCTCCATTGGTGTACGTTGGTGTGGAATTTTTCTTGTGTTGTATTTTCAAATATTAATATTTGTGTTCTGCATAAATACTTTACACATTGCCTGTAATTTAAGACTGCCTGCTTGTGCGCCAATCTATCAGAGGGTTCAGCACAATTACATTAGTAAGTTTTAAGGTTAACCCTGACAGGGATTGTGACTGTTGCTTCTGAAGGGCTCACACCCTCCCCCCTCAATCATCAACCCAATTTCGCACCACAGCCATATGACTTTCATCTTGTGCATACACTGCACCACAACTTTGGCTGTGACTGTGGTCAGTCTCACCAGGGAAAGTGAAACACCGTCTTTTACAAAGCAGAGAAAAACTTCAGAGCGAGGAGAATGGACAGGATAGAAAGAATGTACTGCTGAGTAGAGAGGGGCAAATGAGAGGGAGGGGATAAAAGAAAGCAATACTGAGAACAAAGCAGGCAGGGGGAGTGAGAGAGCAGGTGTTGCTGAGGAGCGAGGGGGCAAAAGTAGGAAAAGGGATGAGAGCAAAAGGTTTGTAGGCAAGAGGTTTGGGAGAAAGAGGGGGAGCAATGACTGCTGAGGAAAGAATGTCCAGGCAGGAAGGGAATGGAGAGAGTGGGGAGAGACGGAGTAGAGTGGGGAAGGCTGAGATAGCAGGCATTGCTGGGGAGAAACTGGAAATCAGTGAAGGCCTGACTCTCACACTGGGGCATGCATTACGCTTTCCCTGCCCTTCCCCTTCTTCTCCTGAGATATCAAAAGAGGGAGTCACCAACCTATTAAATATTAAACAGGTTTTTCCTTGTTTCATTGTCTTTTCTGTGTCAAAATGTGTAATTGGTCTCACCTGAAATATACATTATGACAATTTATATTTGTGCTCCGAGCCATTTGAGAAAATAGTTTCCATTGGACTATAGCATCGTCTCTCTAATCAGCTACCATGCCCTTCCTCGCCCACATGTTTCCTGCTGCCCTTTGTCTTCCTCGGTTCCTGCTGTCTCTTGCTTTGCATGCGGAGTACAGAGAAGTGTTTGCGCAAGTGATTGTTTGTCTGTATTGGCGGGCAGATTAGCACAAGAATGCAAGTGTTACCCTTAGACACCATTCAACATAATCACACCAATTGCCTTTTCAGGAATCATCAGTCGGCGGGGCGCCTGCAGATCAAATGGTTGCAGGACAGCCGGTGAATGTCAAAGGGCGTTTCACAAAAGGACACCCACACACACCTTGTAGCTCGGGCTAAAGTGGGTTTTTTGTGTGCTGAATATGTTACGTCCTCTGGGCACAAGGTTGTATTCCCATACATATACATAGTGTAGGAACCTGGGTATCAAAGACCAGTAAGATGTGAATGCACAGCTTATCAGCACACAGTGTTGAAGTCGTGTTTTTGCACCCTTCGTTTTATTTGCTTGCTTTCTGACATATAAGGACTTCTTTGCAAAGCCTCTGATGCACAGCAAAATGATTTGAATATAAACTATAACAGATAATCAAATCATTTGTTTTCTCATTAAAGAGGCCTCTTGGCACAAAACGAGCACGTTATTTTCAGGAAAGGATAAAAGAAATGCAAGAAAATAAAATGGAAGTATAAGGCAACACTGTATGGAATTTATGTAAATAATGATAATTTTGCTTGACACCGTTCTATTTTCTGCTGCATTTCATGTAATGTTTTGTATGTGCAAACATTGCTATTGGAGAGGTGAGCCGCAAGGGCACGCACGGAGAAAGGAGACAGGCAGTGAAAAAATTGGAATCTCTCAACCATACTATAATAATCTTCATATCACCCTCACCTTGACCTCAACACATGCCCGTTTCTCGCTATGATATTTCAGAAATCCCAACACCCAGGAGGGAACAAAATGTTTGCATCATTTCTACCCTTATCTCTGCACACCGTGGTTTCACAGTGACTGCAGTTGGTGTACGCTCCGCACTTTTAATTCTCTCAATGACGTCCTCTACTTTCTCAGCCTGCCTCCCCCACGCCACCTCAGCCATCAGCCCGCCCTCAACCACATATAGCCAATGGAGTTCGGAAATGAGGATGTGCCTTGGTGATAGGCAGACGTGCACTGCTGACATCACTAACGTGATACAGTCATTGTGCCTGGACCTGGGTGGGTCAGCCCATGCAGACATATCAGACAGGCATCGGGCCTGAAGAACAAGAACAGCAGGTACATTAAATTTTAAATTTTAATAATTAGTGGGCACAGAGCCCAGGGAGGGAAAATTCAATAGACCCGGCCCTCCAAAATAAGTACCGGTGCTGAGCACCGGGAAGCACCGGCACAAATTAAGCACTGCTCTTTAAATATTTAATGATTCTCAAATTAGGTGTGCCACAGCAGGGAAACATCATCACATCTTCTTTCTCAGTGATCTTATGCAAATGACCAAGCCAAATACACCTGTTAAGACTCACGTTTATTGCCATATAATGACCCTGTGTACCTTTGGGCAGTGCTTCTTCTCCCTTTCTAACAGGTGTAGTAGTCACATCTCCCTTCATTAGACTTTATACTGCTTCAAACTATTTCATATTCAATCAAAAAAGCAAAATTCAGAAATATATTTTCGTTCAAACCAGGAAGTGATTCTTCACCCACAGTTCTTTATTCAGCATCCACAACCAATACCAGCAAGGCTCTTTATGACGTAGCTAACCAATACCAGCAAGGCTCTTTATGACGTAGCTAACCAATACCAGCATTGCTCTACACCAACCGACCAATACCAGTGAGACACCATGTGACGTCAATCTCACTCCTTGCAGTGGCTCGCCCTCCTGTACAATTTTTCACAAACACACTCTCTCAACAATTTATTTAAAAGACTTGTTAGTTTCCTCTAAATCACAAGATTCTGGTGCTTTTTGGATTTGTTACAAATCAACTATCCTGTGTGGCTATATCGATCCCTGCAGAAAGTTGAGTAAATAATTTTTACTAAAATCTATAGTCTTCTGGCTCCAGGCGATCATGTCCATAAGGGAAATAGTTCAATCAATAGAATTGGTTATTTTGGGAAGCAATCAAAGAACACCCCAGGCCCGGTTGAGGTGCAGTTGGAATTGCATAAGAACTCAGTTCAGCTATGGGCCCCTCTACTCACAATATCATCAATTGTGCCTGCAAAACTGAGTTGCCACCCTATTGAAGTTCCGCTATGATAGTCTCCATCTTAAAAAAGGTAAGCAAGATGACTAATTGTTACTGGCCCATCTTATTGTTAGATTAAGTGGTAAAGGTAAAAGAGAGGATTGTCTTGCACAGAATTTTGACCTCGACCTCAGAGCGTCATTCTCTCACCTGGTTTTATGGATTCTGGCCAGGAGTCAGGACCCTCAAACAATGCTTAGAGCTCCACCTTTTAATTGATAAATACACTGTTGCCAAGGCATACCCTTTATATCTATCTTTCATGGATCTATAAAGTACATTTGATTGTGTTAAAGTTTGCCCAAAAGGCAAAGAAAAGGTACTGGTGGCCTTTCTAAGGATCCTACATAGCAATCTTTCAGCTTGGATTAGATTAGTGTGAATGGCAAATGCAATGGTTCTTTTAGTTTAGACCAGTGAATCCCAATCTTTGTATTCATGAGGACCTCCACTGAATCACTACTGCAAGGGATCTGAGAACTTGAACAACCCCTTACAACGCTTGCGTCCACTTCACAAGCGCACCCTATCACCAAGCACAATGCCTCTGGATATCACACTGCCCGTGGCAAAACCACTTCCAACACGCACATCCATGCTTTGCTCTGCACTCCTTTGAATAATAACATCCTCAGTAACTTACCCCTCATCAACTCAAACGGCATCTCACCAGTTACACTATCTGGTGAAATGCCATGCTCCCTTAACAATACAATTACAGCCTCCTTCCAATAACCACCTTCACACAAAGCCAGTTGCAATCCCTCCTTGAGCGTTCTGTTCCACCCTTTTACCAAACCGTTCCTTTGAGAGTATAATACTGATGAACGTCTTCGATCATTGATAATTCATAACCAACATGACCATAGTTATTGACCAGAACAGATCCTTCTCTTTTCTTAAGTCAATCATCTGACACATATCTTATAACCTCTTATAACACCATATCCTCTTTCACAGCTTGTACCCACTCCTCATATGAGACTCATCCACCAGCTACAGCACTCACACCAGCCACCATCCAGTCTTTCTCACCCAAATCGTGTTCTTCCAGGCTTATAACCGGCAATCTTGACAAAAAGCCAACTAATTCTTTTCCTTTTTTCCTTATATTCAACAGTATAAGAATACTCCAGCATCCTTATCCTTCATCTCGCAGTCCAAGCAGAAGCTTTGTCCACACCTTTCGTAGTGAAAAAATCCACCAATGGACAATAGTCTGTTCACAAAACAAATTAAGTGACCCACACAAACTTCCTAAAAACACAAATTCCCTACCAACATTCCAAGGTCTCCCGCTGAATAGTGGAGTATGACAACTCTGCCTCTATTAATGGTCTTGATGCACAGGCTATAACCGTTTTTTTCTCCTCATGGCACTGCAACAACACTGCCCTAAACCCACACTGCTGGCATCAGTACAGATTATACTCTTGTCTTGAGTGTTAAATGGTTTCAGCGAGGGAGCAAACGTTATATCTTCCTTTAAATATACAAATTCCCTTTCAAACCTGTCACACCAATTAAATTTGCAGTTTGTCATCAGTATTCTCATACACACCATTTTATCAGGATGTACAGGTATGAACCATGATTAATATTCAGCTAAACCCCAAAAATACCACAGTTGATCTTTGTCCTTAGGGAATGGAGCATCTTGTATGGCCCTTACCAGCTTTCTCTAAGGCGACACACCATGTTCATCCAACCAATTACCTAGGTATTCTACTCCTTTTACTTCAACTTACAATTTTCCAGTTTGATTGTCAACCCATACTTCTGCAACACTGATAACACATAATTTAGCACTCTGTCATGTGTCTCCTTATCTTTTCCAAATATTAGAATATCATCTTGGAAATAGCTTAAATTTGGCATGTCATGGAACAAATGATGCATCATCCTTTAAAAGACCGCAGACACTAATGCAAATCAAAAGGCATATGTATAAATCAGTATGCACCATCTGGTGTGATGAACAAGGTAAATGGCCTAGACTTTGGATGCAACAAAATCTGGTGTAACACAGATGATAAATCCAACGTGGACAACAGTTTTGCCCCCTTGACCAGTAACAACTTATCACTAATGTTAGGCAAGGTAATCTGGCCACCCATATGGCAGCGTTAAAATTGCTAAGATCTACTTACATTCATCATTCACTGGTGTCTTTCCTCGCTAGGACAATAGGAGCCAACCACTCTGAGGCTTCAATTTCCTTCATGATCTTCTCCTCACACAGTCTCCGCAACTCCTTCCTTAAAGGTTCCCTCATGACGAATGGTAGAGGGCATGCTTTGTGCAGGTTGGGTGTAGCCTTATCCTTTAATATTGTCTTCTGCAAGAAACCTTTCAATAAACCAAGTTTATCACTGAAAACTTCTGGAAATTATTCTCTCCAAACAATATCCGGCACACCATTCATAATCGCCCCTGTCACCTGGTCTGGATGGTTGAGATCCAATTTAATCTACAGTTCTTTCTGTTGTGGCCATCCCAACAGACAAGAGCCATCCTTTGAAATAAACACCTTTAATTAAGTAGCCCAACCCAAGAACTCCAAAACGCCTTCAAAATTCCCGACCAGAGTCCTAAGCTTGTTGCTGTATGCCACTATTTTATAATCAGGCGGTTTCACAGACTTGTCTGTATACTTACTCATGTGATGTTCTCCAATTAGTATATATCGAGCTCTGGAATAAATCGTTATTCTGCGAAATGTCCTTTTGACTTTTACTTTCTACATATCTGACCCACAGTAGGGCAACCTGGGCTGGTAGCAATATGCCCATTTAACCTGTACTTATAACTTATCACTTCCTTATTAGGAACCTCTGTAGATCTCAATGTAGGCCTCTGCTGTTTCCTTCCAAATCTGTCCTTATGGGTCAACCTTTGCACACTTGTTACTTTATTAACATGACCAGACGCCATCTTCTTCAACCCTTCTTCTGCATTCTCCACACTCTTTGCGATTTCTATCGCTTTACTCAATGTCAATCCATCAGTATTCAACAACCTCTCTTGAGCTGTTTTATCCATTATCTTTTGCACTACTTGATCTCTTAGCATATTATCCAGGATATCCTTGAATTGTAGTTTGAAGCCAATTGACAGAAATCTGCCATAAAATTATCAGCTGACTCACGAGGATGCTAAGTTTTCTTAAGGAACTTTTATCTCTCTACCACCTCATTACTTTTTTCCATAACTGAAGTCTAGTTTAACCATTGCTATTTCAAACTTATCCACATTTTCTTCATCATCCTCATCCATATGCAAAGATGGAAAATGTTTTAAAATGCGTCTGCCTTCGACTCGTAAACAATGTTTAAGCATTGTCAACTTTCGTGACGCAGTAAATATATCACTCCCAATGGCTAACACATAGGCGTTTAAACCCTCCTTCCAATCTTCCCACAGTATTGCAGGTTCACAAGGGTTGTTTAAAAAGTTCATTGGCGCAATTATACCTTCCATGGCGAGACGTTTTACCAATAATAGTAGAGGTAGTTAAGAGTGCTTGTATTGGATGCAGATATCTTCTAGACTGACTCTGTTCCTCTCTTATTTTGATGTAGTAAGTTCAATGTGCTATATTTATTCTTTCTCCTTATTTCCCTCTGTTTTTTTTAAGCTAAAATCTATAAATTCATTGCCCATGCCAGCTTTTGCTAGCAATGCCACTGCTGTTATCATGGCAATGCTACCATGCGCTCCCAAGTAACTCATCCCTCGTGCTGCCGCTTAAAGCACTGCTGGTTTTAGAAATCATGCGTCTCCGTGTCTTATCACTTATACAACATTAGCGTGCATGAATGTGCGCGTTCCGCTCTCTGATTCTCGTGCCTGTCTCCATTGAGGCTGTGGAGCTCGCACCTCAAAACTGAATTTGAGTGCAAGGAAACTATTGGAAATTGGATTAAATGGCATTTCTCAACAGAAACATTGACATTGCCCTTGGCACTCAGGTGCTCTCATACTTCACTAGCAAATCTACTGGATACAGTAGCTCGTCAATAAGGCACTGGACAGAAGGAGATTTTAGTTACGTTTATTGTAATCCATCAACAGGGAGCCATCGCAATGCTCAATCGCCTCTAGCCACCAACAATGAATTCTATAATACGCAGGATGCAAAACTAGTTCATCCATAATGTGCACGTAACAACTGACTTGCCTCCTAGTTCACTATTTGCATTGTTATCAGGGTGAGTGGAAGCATGAGTGTTTCTTTAATCATGCTTGAAACTATTACTTAAAAAAAATACTTCTCAATGCAGCTTTATGATCTGAAGTACTAAGGCAAAACGGTTCGGAATGTTAATGAAATATACTTTACCATATTTGTACACGGTTGTTGCAAGATCTCTTTAAAAATGGAGGTGTTCCTAAAGTTAAGGACACCCCAGTTACTTTCTTTTTTAACTTCAATGAACCTGTAAATAAACGCTTTCCCATTTATTTAACCCTTTGGGTGATCATGACGGGAATGGTTCCATCATGAGCACCAGCATTCCCGTGCTCATGACGGAATCATTTTGTCATGAGTACAGGCTCACAAAATCCCTCTGCTGCAGACATCAAAAGGATTTCCTTTTTTTCGGGCCGCGGGAGGTGGGGAAGTGCTTCCCCAACCTCCTGATGCCATTTTTTGATTCAATCCAGTGATGATTGCGCACATGGCGTGCTGACGTCATTGCACTGAAAATTAAACTTAGTTTCAGTTTCATTGTTTCGGTGCTCGTGGGGCCTTCTCAGCCCCGAGCACTGAAACACTTGGGAGAGGTATTGTTAGAAAGGGGAAAATCCACCCTTTTTAATTGTATCAATACCTACTGGATCCCTGCTTGGGGATTGCCCCAGGAGGGTGATCCCCAAGCAGGGATCCACCCACTAGCCACCAGGGAGAGGGGCTAGGACCTTTGCTCCCCTCATTTAGTTTTGCTACAGCCAGTATTTCTGCCTCCCCTGGGGGGCAGATGGGGGCAGTATCCCCAATCTGCCCCCCGGGAGGCAGAAAGCACCCTACATGCCAGGGATTACTTCTTTTATAGGCCAGGGGTGGGGGCTGCCCAGAATGGGCATGCCAATGCCTCTACTCTGCCCCCCCCAAATGTCAAAAGACTTCCCCCTCCTGGAGGCAGATGGGGCAATAGCCCCTGATCTGCCCCCCAGGGGAGGGCAGAAAACCCACTAGGCACCAGGGATTTTTTTTATATGTGGGGGTGGGGGCTGTTCAGAATGGAGATGCCAATGCTCCCACCCACCCAAAAAAAGCTACAGTCTTTCTGCCCCCCTCGTGAGTCAGATGGGGCAAATGCCTCTTATCCGCCCCCCCCAGGAGTTCAGAAATCCCACTAGGCACCAGGGTTTTTTTTCTCCAAAGTTCGGGGTGAGGGCTGCCCAGAATGGGCATGCCAATGCCTCCACCCCAAAAAATGCCACAGTATTTATGCCCTGCAGGTGACAGATGGTGGCAGTAGCCCCTTATCTGCCCCCCGGGGGCAGAAAGCCCACTGGGCACCAGGGATGTTTCCTATTTTTTAATAGGTAGGCGTGAGGGCTGCCCAGAATGGGCATGCCAATGCCCCACCCCAAAAAAATTGCCACTGTCTTTCTGCCCCCTGGAAGGCAGATAGGGGCAATAGCACCTTATCTGCTCAGCGGGGGGGAGGGGGGGCACAAAGCCCACTAGGTACTAGGGATAAAAAAACTAAATTCAGGGGTGAGGGCTGCCCAGAATGGGTATGTCAGTGCCCCCACCCAAAAAAAAACGACCCCAGCATTTATGCCCCCCAGAGGCAGATGGGGGTATTAGCCTCTTATCTGCATCCGGGGGGGGGGGACAGAAAACCCACTAGGCACCAGGGATTTGTTTTTATTAAAGTTCAGGGGTGTGGGCTGCTCAGAATGGGCATGACAATTACCCCTAACTCTCCCAAAAAATGCCCCAGCCTTTCAGCTCCCCAGGAGGCAGATGGGGGCAATAGCGCCTGATTTGCCCACCGCCCCTCAGGGTGGCAAAAAGCCCACTAGGCACTGTCCTTTTTTTCGTAATGTGCTTAGCGGTGGAGTTTTGGATCCTAGCACAGCGGGCACCTAGGAAAACCTAGTAAACCTGTACATTTTTGGAAACTAAGAGGAATCCAGGATGGGGTGCCCTGTGTGCCTTTCACCAGGTTCTGTTACCAAGAATACCTTGCAAACCTCAAACTTTGTAAAAAAAAAACACATATTCCTCACATTTCTGTGATGGAAAGTTCTGGAATCTATGGGGAGAAACAAACTTTCACCAACCCAGCATTTCTTCAAGTACCCTATAAAAATGGTATCTCACTTGTGTGGGTAGGCCTAGGGCTTGCGACAGGAAACGGCCCAAAATGCAACATGGACACATCACATATTTTCCAGTGAAAACTGACCCTTTCTTGGCAATGTGGTTAGCTTTGGATTTTGGACCCCAGCTCAGCCAGAACCTATGGAAATCTAGCAAACCTATACATTTTTTAAAACTAGATACCCAGGAGAATCCAGGATGTGGTGACTTGTGTGGCTCTCACCAGGATCTGTTACCCAGAATCCCTTGCAGACTTCAAACTTTGTAAAACAAAACATATTTTTCTCAAATTTCTGTGATGGAAAGTTCTGCAACCTGCGCGGATCCACAAACTTCCACCCGCCCATCATTCCCCAAATTAAAATTGTACCTCAGTTGTGTGGGTAGGCTTAGTACCCCCAACAGGACATGGCCCAAAACGCAACGTGTACACATCACATTTGCCAAGTGAAAACTGACCCTTTTTTGCTTTGTGCCTAGTTGTGGATTTTGGACCCTATCTGTGCCGGCACCTAAGGAAACCTAGCAACATTTTTGAAAACTAGACACCCAAGGGAATCCAGGATGTGGTGACTTGTGTGGCTCTCAACAGGTTCTTTTGCCCAGAATCCCTTGCAAACCTCAAACATTGTAAAAAAAACAAATTTTCCTCATATTTCTGTGATGGAAAGTTCTGGAATCTGCGTGGATCCACAAACGTCCACACACCCAGAATTTCCCAAAGTCTCCTGATAAAAATGGTACCTCCCTTGTGTGAGTAGGCCTAGTACACACGGCAGGGGAGGGCCCAAAACATATTGTGGACACATCAAAATAATCTATCACAAAATGACCTGGTTTTGTAAGGGGGGCAACTGTGTTTTTGGCCCCAGGCTCAGCGACCATCTAGGGGAACCTATCAAACCCACACATTTCTGAAAACTAGACACCCAGAGGAGTCTAGGGAAGAATGGCTTGCATAGATCCCCCAACTCTTTCTTACCCAGAATCCCCTGCAAACCTCAAATGTTGCTGAAAAAATCTAATTTTTCTCCCGTTTCTGTGTGGGAAATTTCTGGGATCACCGGCTGACACAAACTTCCGACTACCTAGCGTTCCTCCAAGTCTTCCGATAAAAATTGTACCTCAATCCCATAGGTGGATCAAGTGCCCACGAGAGGCAAGGGCCCAAATATTAATTTGGAGACATCAAAATACCTATCACAAAACAACCTTGTTTTGCAAGGGGACACCTGGGTTTTTGGCACAGAGCTCGGCGGCAATCTAGGGAACCCTACCAAACCCACACATTTCTCAAAACTAGACACCCTGGAAAGTCCAGGGGGTATGGGTTGCACGGATCCCCCAATGTTTTCCTAACAGGAATATCGAGCAAACCTCAAAATTAGCTGAAAAATTCACTTTTTCCACACATTTTTGTGTGGGATCACCATGCCGACTCAAATGTCCTACCACCCAGTGTTCCCCTTGGTCTCCCAAGTAAAATGATACTTCTGTGGCTGTCCAATGCAGAATAGGCTAAAAATATATTTTTTTCAAAATGTAGCGCTTAGGATTCGCTGTGCTATTCCCTTAATCCCAGTCACAGGCCCTTGGCCCAACCACACAAGTGAGGTATCATTTTACTCGGGAGAACAAAGGGTACGCTCGGTAGTAATACATTTGTCCTGGCACGGAGATCCCACGCAAAAATTTGTGGAAAAGGTAATATTTTCAGCTAAATTTGAGGTTTGCAGGGGTGGTAGAAATTTGGGTCAGCCTGGTGATCCCACAACGTTCCCACACAGAAATTTGCGATTTTTAAGAAAACAATTCTGTTAAATTTGAGGATTCACAGGGGATTATGCGTAGGAAAACGTTGGGAGATCCATGGAAGCCATACCTCCCTGGACTCCCCTGGGTCAGCAAGGTGTGGGTTTGGTATGTTTCCCATGATGGCCGCCTAGCCCAAGGACCAAAAACACAGGCGCCCCCTTACAAAACCAGTTAGTTGTGTGATAGGTAATTTTTGTTGTCTCCAAAATACGTTTTGGGCCCTTCTCTGCCACGGGTTCTTGGCCCAACCTCACAAGTGAGGTACTATTTTTATTGAGAGACCTGGGGAAACACCGGGTGGTAGGACATTTGTGTCAGCCCAGTGATCCTACAATTTTTCCACACAGAAATATGAGAAAAATTGGACTTTTCAGCTAAATTTGAGGTTTGCAGGGAATTCTGGGTAGGAAAAGTTTGGGGGTCCACACAAGGCATACCTACCTGGATTCCCTCGGGTGTCTAGTTTTCAAAGATGTCTGGGTTTGGTATGTTTCCCTAGATGGATGCTGAGCTCAGGGCCAAACACCCCGTTACAAAACCAGGTTGTTTTGTGATAGGTAATTTTGAAGTCTTCACAATACGTTTTGGGCCCTTCCCTGTGCTGGCACTTGGCCCACCCACACAAGTGAGGAACCATTTTTATTGGGAGACCTGGGGTAACCCTTGGTTGTAGGAAATTTGTGTCAGCCCAGCAATCCCACAACTTTGTCTTTTCAGCTAAATTAGAGGTTTGCAGGAGATTCTGGGTAGGAAAACGTTGGGGGGTGTTGGACTTGTCCCTTTTTGCAGGGCCATCCCTGTACCTTTTGCCTTCCTCCTGTATGTTTTTCTGACCTGCTGTTGGCTGTTTTATGACTCTGGGCACTTTACCATTGCTGATCAGTGCTAAAGTGCATATGCTCTCCCTATTGTAAATTGATGTATGGATTAGTGGCCCCATGATTGGCTGGTTTGGTTTACTTGTCAGACCCTAGTACAGTGCACTGTGTGTGCCCAGGGCTTGTAAATCAAATGCTGCTGGTGGGCTTGCAGCATTGGCTGTACCCCCACGGAAGCAGCCTGTAAAAGTGTGTCTCAGGTCTGCCATTGCAGAGCCTGTGTGCAGTCTGATACTGCCACGTTGACTGGGCAAGTGCACCCACTTGCCAGTCCCTAAACCTTCCCTTTTCTGCATATCAGTCACCTCTATGGTAGGCCCAAGGGCAGGGTGCATTTTAGGTAAAAGGTAGGACAAGCCCTGATGTGTGCGGCATGTCCTAATAGTGAATTGCAGCCATTTTCGTTTTTCACTATTGCAAGTTTACCTGTTCCCCATGGGCCAGAATGGGCAGTTTGATTATTACAACTTATAATCCTAACTGACTCTGGGAACTGGGTAGAAATTCGAGTTTAGTATGCCTGAACTCAGAATGATAAAATGCATCTTTTAGTGAAGTTGGCTTAACATTCTGGTGCTGATTCCGATCGGGTAAAATATTTTCCCGTACGACTCGTATCCGTATTTTTTTACGTACGAGTTGTACAAGTCCCATACAAACGGCGAAGTACGATTCCTACCGTAAAAATACATACGAATTGCTTCGGGAAAAGTATATGAGACGTCCCCGGACAGATTTACGTACGAGTCGTAAAACTTAAGTCTGAGCGCACAAGTCCGATCCGTACCGGCGTTCCGAATACACAAGCATATGGAAAACGTCCCGTACGGAGCGAACTTTGTACGACCACTACCCCGGGAACACTTGAGCCCGGGATACGAGTCGTACGGCCCCCCCACCCCACCCGCGCATGTACGCGCCATACCCCAGCACCCGTGTATGTACGCGCCGGACCCCCCTACCCCAGCACCCGCGCCTGTATGTGCCGTACCCCAGCACCCGTGTATGTACAGGTCGTACCCCCCACCCCAGCACCCGCACATGTACGGGCTGTACCCCAGCACCCACGTATGTACGCGCCGTACCCCCCCAGCCCAGCACCCGCGCATGTACGCGCCGTACCCCCCACCCCAGCACCCGCGTATGTACGCGCCATACCCCAGCACCCGCATATGTACAGGTCGTACCCCCCACCCCAGCACCCGCACATGTACGGGCCGTACCCCAGCACCCGCGTATGTATGCGCCGTACCCCCCCACCCCAGCACCCGCGCATGTACACGCCGTACCCTCCAACCCCAGCACCCGCGTATGTATGCGCCGTACCCCAGCACACACGTATATCCGCACTGTACCCCCCCACCCCAGCACCCGCACATGTACGCGCCGTACCCCAGCACACGCGTATGTAACCGCCGTACCCCCCACCACAGCACCTGCGTATGTACGCCCTATTCCCCCCACCCCAGCCCCGTACTTGGACGCACCGTACCCCAACACCGTACCCCAGCATCGCGTATGTACGATTCGTACAACACCATTGCATATGTGATCACTGTACAACAACATAGCCATGGACGCACCTTACATACGTGAAAAAGACTCGTACTGAACCAGGGCACTGTAAAACAGCACAAGGACCGTCAATTCGACTCGCACAACACTACAAAACATGTCTACAGGACAAAAAATAACTAAAAGACTGACCTGGCACATCCAAACAGTCAAACAGAGGCCCAAACTCACAACCACCTCTTATAACACACCCACCAAAAGTTTAAACACAGCCACACCCACAAATAGACCAATAAAAAGGGCCCACAATCACAAACCATGAGCCTTTGCAACAGACCCATTGCTGACAGACATCACACACAAACAACTGCACCCATACACCTTAACTTACACACCTTCACACAACATCCTTCACACACAACCTCTCTACACATACACACACACCTACACATTCACACCCACACACCCACAACCATCCACACCCACACCATGCCCACAGACAAGAATCCAAAGTTCACAAGGGAGGAGCTGGACGTCCTTGTCAACGAAATTATCAGAGTCGAGCCACAGCTCTTTGGAACATTGGTCAGACAGACCAGCATATCCCAAAAAACTAGCCTGTGGCAGAGGATCGTCGATTGGGTGAATGCTGTTGCACCCATCAGAAGGACCAGGAATGAATGTCAAGCCAGGTGGTACGATCTGCGCAGGGCAGTCAAGCGCAAAATGAACGAGGAATACGCCCAGAGTAACATCACAGGAGGTGGGCTGCCCCGCAGACCGGTACATTACCATCCCTGGGAGGAGAAGGTGATGGCCCTGCTTCCGCCGGTGGGAGTACACGGAATCGAAGGAGTGCGAGAGCCTGGTGAGTACACAAACAACTGATGTAACATGGGGGGAATGGCATCCACACCCCAACTACAACAAATGCACTCACCTACCCCCAAGCCCTCACCTGACACAACCACACTCTAAACAACGCTCAGGCCACTAACATGAGTATGCCCCATTCACAAAGCAAGGCCATGCCATGTCCAGCCTACACAAACCACAAACCCAAGACAGGATGTCCGGGATGCTGGGAGGGTGGGGATCACTAAACATTGTACAACTCAGAAACAGACACCATTGCCCTCAGCCCATATGGCCCAGGTACATACTCATGCACCATGCGCAATGTACAGGGACTGGCAAAGTACTGACAAGGTAGCTGACACTTGGCCCTGCATTAGGCAGCACAAGGCCCTCCTGTGACAACTGCAAACTCGAACACAAACACAACAAGCTCAGAACTCTAGGGCAGGAACTCACACACACTGACATGGCAGCATGCGCCATGGTGGGACAGATACATCACCTGGGAGACCCACTGCCAAATCACACCACACCCATCAGCAGGCAGCGTCAATCAATCAACAATCGATCAGGGTACTTGTAAGGCGCGCAATTTACCTGTCAGGGTCTCAAGGCGCAGAGGGGGGGGTCCACCAATGCTCGAAGAGCCAGGTCTTGAGGAGTCTCCTGAAGGCAAGTAGGTCTTGGGTCAGTTGTAGGTGGGTTGGGAGGGTCTTCCAGGTCTTGGCGGCGAGGTAGGAGAAGGATCTGCTGGAGGCGGGCGTACGTTGGATGCAGGGGAAAGCTGCGAGGGCGAGGATGCCGGAGCAGAGCTGGCGGGTGGGGGAATAGAAGCTGAGTCTGATGTGCAGGTAGGCTTGTCCGGCGGTGTGGAGTGCCTTGAGTGCGTGGCTGAGGAGCCTACAGGTGATCCTCTTGTCGATGTGGAGCCAGTGCAGGTCTCTCAGGAGGGGGGTGATGTGGCTGTGACGGGGGGCGTTGAAGATCAGTTGTGCCGAGGCGTTTCAGAAGCATTGTAGCCGCCGTTGGTGTGTGGATGGGAGTCCTGCGTAGAGTGCAGTGTCGTAGTCCAGTCAGCTGCTGGCGAGGGCCTGTGTCACTGTTCTACTTGTTTAAGTCAGGATCCACCAGTAGATCCGGCGGAGCGTGCGTAGGGTGTCGTAGCAGGAGGAGGAGATGCCGTTGACCTGCTTGGACATGGAGAGGGAGGATGCGAGGATCAATCCTAGGTTGCGTGCGTGTTTGGTGGGTGTCGGTGATGTCCCCAGAGCGATCGGCCACCAGGAGTCGTCCCAGGGTGAAGGTGTGGGTCCCAGGATGAGGACCTCCGTCTTGTCCGAGTTCTGTTTCAGATGGCCGCTCCACATCCAGTCGGGGATGGCCCTCAGACCCTTGTGGATGTTTGTCTTGGCAGTGTGAGGGTCCTTGGTGAGGGAGAGGATGAGCTGGGTGTCGTCAGCGTAGGAGATGTCTTTGAGGTTGTGGTGGTGGGCCACTTGTGTGAGGGGGGCCATATGGATGTTGAACAGCGTCGGGCTGAGTGATGATCACTCACCCCTCACACAAGCACACACCCCCGGGGCAGCCAATGGAGTCACACACTCTCACAATGGACATGTGACACAACAAGATCAAGCCACAGCCAAAAAAGCATCCAAGGCCAAATGCGACATTCAAAGACCCTGGATAACATTTCAATCAGTCCCCTGCAACATACCCATCCACAAGTGAACATTGATGTGAATGCTAGGCACATACAACTACCTTAAGGAACTGTGGCAACCAGAACATGTATGAAACATAGATGTCGCATGAGACAGCATTAACATTGTCTCTCTCTCACACACAGGGCAATGTTATGGATCTCCCCCCAACACTGGGGGGGAACAATCACAGGCCCAGGCTCGGCAGGAAGATGATCCCACCGGCAGCGACGACTCTCAGCACTCTGTGGATGACCCCAACCAACCTGGACCCTCTGGTGCCCAAGCCCCTGCAGCACCTGCGTCAGGTACATCTGTGCCAACCACCACCCCCATTCTTGCCACATCCCAGGAGACACCCAGGAGCCCTGCCCGCACAGAACAACTGAGCCAGGCTGACCTGGAGGGACAAGGTTCTCCGGCCACCCAGGAGGAGGCAGACAACCCTGCAAATGCCATCCCTCAGGGGTCCCGTAGACCCGATGTGCCCACAACGGCAGGCCAGGCTCGTGTGGGCAGGGGTGGTGGGAGCCGAGGCAGGCAGAGGTGTGAACCTGACCAGCCAGCTGAGGGAACCGGTATGTCACACATATGCCGCATCTTGGAGACATACCGGCGTGACACCAGGGGCATCAGCCAGGTAGTGGGGACCCTCAACGAGATTAAGAACCAGCAGGCCGAGCAACACGCCAGTCAACAACAACACCAAGGACGGATGGAGGCAAGACTGGCTGAGCTCCTGGCGGTGCAAACGGACATAAGCCGTTCACTCCGTCGGATCGTCGACAACATGGCCAACCCTCCCTGTGCCACCAGGCGAAGACCAGCACCAGCCACAGGGAGGGAGGAGGAGGAGGAGGATTCGTCCGACGGAGCGTCCCAAGCATCGTCAAGGCCTGCATCTGAGGGTCCCGCAAGGAAGGTGGGTCGTCCACGGAAAAGACCGTGAGAGGCAGCGGACCATCCACATCTCCCAGGTCACCTGGCCTGGCACCTGGCCCTCATGCGCAACATGACATTCTCTGCCACATGGACTTGCTGGTTACAGTCTGACCAATGATGACCAACACTGTGGTCTGTACTCTGATGACTCCAACTGACAAGGATGCCATCTCCCCCTGTGAACTTTGGATTCCATGCACACTGTATAGCACCTATTTGTCCACACTAAACAGGCCCCCCACCGAGAATAAATCCTATTTTCTACAATTACATGTTGCATTCATTTTACATGAGTACACAACCTGTGGGGAAATGTCAAACTATGCATGAGTGTTGAACTAACTCCAGCCATCCATACCCTGGAATCTGAGTCTGGGACAGGACACACATGGGTCACAATGTATCATACTATACAGACATGGAGCACAATACTCAGCCGTGATGGCCTCAAGCTGCTGAGGGGGGACATGCATTACTGTGCGGACCGACCTATTGGGAAGAGTATCCTGAAGGCGTAGAGGTCATGGCTCATGTGGATTTTGCCGGGGAGGGAGTAGCAGGTATGTCTTGCCAGGTGGGAGAACTATGTCCTGCATGCTGGAGTACAGTGGATGTGAAGAATGGTTGCCAGGGCAATGTTGGATGCACGGAGTTGGCACAACGGGGTCTCGGATGACAGACGGCCAAGGTTGGTTTGGGGTCTGGGGTTGTGGCCTGCCTCCTGAGTGTGGACGAGGAGTCTGAAGGTCATACTGCAGCACACAGTGATCCATTGCAGCTATCTCCGGTGGACGGTGATGTGGCTGGGGCGCGGGATGTTGAAACTGAGGTGTGCACATGCAGCCTGGATGTGGACAAGTTTCCCGGGAGTTAGGATGTACTTGCTCCGTATTGGGCGGGGCAGTAGTTGACACGGCTGGTGTCGTGGGCCTGGGGCATGGTCTGTCTTTCCCTGGAGTGGATCTATCTGTGGATCATGTGCATCATGCAGAGGGTGTTGCACCCTGAGGTACAGATGCTGGTGATTAGCATGGCTAATGTGAGTGACAAATCCATGATGCACACCATCTTGTGTGCGTGGGCACTGGGTGCATGTGCAGGGCTCTTGCGGATGGGACACAAGCAGTTGACCCACCTGTAAGGGGACAATCCTCAGATGATTACCTCAGTCCTGTACAAGTCCAGCCTCAGGTGGCTGATGTTCAGCCATTCATCAATGGATCTCATGCCTTCTTGAATGTTAGAACTGCCAACGGCTGCGTCTTTGGTGAGGGTGAGGAGCACCTGGCTGTCAATGGCATACGAGCTGATGATGAGGTGCTGTGCGCATGTGATGCCGGTGAGGGGGACCTGGACACATTGAAGATTGACACTCTGAGAGATGATACCTGGGCCATGTGCCAGATGATGCCACTATACTACATGCTGAAGGCTTGAGTCCCACTCCCATGGCCTTGCTGGTGAACGGAGCCAGTGGGGAGTAGGTGGGACATGACCTGGTTGGTGTGACAGGGCCTGGAAGGCGGGGCAGCGCTGTGTAGGCAGTTGGAGTTGCACACTCATCATGCAAAGGTGTCGTGTGTGCGCCTAGGGTATGCCTGAGAGCAGGCGGTAGCTCCTTGGATGGACAATGCTTGGAGGGTGGCTGCAACTTCAGACTGTAGTGTGATGTGGGTCATGTAAGGACATGAGGGTCGTGCAATGTGCACGTTGTATGCGCTGACGGTCCAGCCTTTGGCACCGCGTGGGCGCAACAGTGGCACAGACAAGCTGATGCCAGCTAAATGAAGGGGTGGAGAGAGGAAGGGAGGAGCATCTATGAGGTGTGTGTGTTGCTGAATCTGCAAACTTTGTGTGCCCTTACTGCAGGGGCCGCAGCAGCAGGCGGCATGTCCTGGAAACTATGCCACTAGTTGCACACAAAGACAAGGATGTCAGAAAGGACTACTGCAACAGGCGTATGTAAAGGAAGGAGTGTCCGGTTTCCCATGGCACACCCAGAGACAATGGATGCACAATCACCAAAGATGACTGACACCGGATCATGAAACTGAAGGACGAGCTGCGCACAGGATACACACCCTCAGCAGGTGTTGACGGCCTGTTGTGGTCACCAACATGCCCAAATACATACACAATCATGGACATCATGCACAATGGATATTCAAATCCCTGAAGAACTGCATGCATGTTGCTAAACTACACATAGACTCATATGCACAATCTTTGACAACTATGCCAGAGATGCCGCATGCAAAGTGGCAAGAGACCTGCATTGACAGAGATGAGGAACTTTGGAGGGTGAGGAACACCTTTATTACTCAGGTTCACACGTAGGGAAATGCATCAATATGAACAGACTCACAGGTCATTTGGCTGAACATGTGGGACCTACACTGGAAACCCCCTTCACAACACAGATGCTGTAAATCCATTGAACTGGCACACAAGTGAAGGGTGTGAGCCAAACACCCCCTGCTGCACACGGAGGGGTTGCAATTCCCCATTTATCCTCTCATGGGGATGTCCCACACTATGTCCGCCCGTGTGTTTCAGAGGGAAGTTGTACACACATTGATGCCTTCATCAGAATCCACAGTCCCATCACAGATGACTGTTACGAAGGGTGACTATCAACACATGGGAGTCATGCAACATGTCATGTGGCCCATGGTGAGTCAACATGTATGTATAGTAACACAACATGCACAAGAGCAGTGCCCACACATTCCAAACACCTACCAACACCAAAATGCCGTGCAGCAATCCTTAACCAAAAAGACTTTTCACCATGTCCGTGCATGGGACGCTGATTCAGCACACGTTGCAATACTCATGAGGAATAGCAGGAGGCCAACGATGACACGAGCAGACAGCATGCAAAATGACCTGGGGATGACAGACACACAATAAGTCAGGGAAAAGATTGTCATCCGCATACATGGTCATTTAGTCTACAGGAACAAGTGTGTCACCATGCTATATTAAAATTGAGTGTCTAAGCTAAAATGTGTGGAAGGACATCATCACTCAAGTGGCACATCTGAACACACATCTAAGTCACTTAGCATACAGTCAGCTGGACACACACATGGAAACAGCATGTAAAGAAGTGGGTCAGGACAGGAGATGCCGTAAGATATGAGGAACTTCGATTTCCGATCGTGATCGTGATCGAATCGACCCGCCATTTTGTGCTCCGCCGCCATTTTGTGTTGCCATCACTCAGGCAGCACGGCGAACAAAGTCTATTCTGCTTTTTCTGCAGCTTCGTGTTAAAAAACAGCCTTTCTGCCTCTATTTACAAAGCTGGTGTTAGGACTGGCTGAGTACACTAATCCCCGTCTGGTTTTCTAATCCCCGTCTCAACTATCTGTTGATTCACACTACTCTTTTCTGACTTTATCTTATCGTCTGGCCTTCACTGTCTTCTGCTAGCATTCTCTCGTTTCACAACTGTCCTCCAATACACACAAACGTATCTCGCCACCTGCAAGTTAGTTACGAATCCGTTAATAAATTAGATTGAGGGAGGGGTGACAAACATAGTTGGAGGAGAGGTTTCTTCGAGTCATCTGACACTTTGTTTTCCAATCTCTCCTATTGGTTCTGTCCTGTTTTCCAACTTTCCCTATTGGCTCTTTCTTGTATGCCCTGGGTGTATATTTGGTTAATGTATATGTTTCTATATGGTATATAAGTTTGTGCGCCACAGAGTGAAGTGGCAGTCTCCTGAGAACCTACCTTGTGTACTTCTGGGATAACTGTACTAGCTGCAGCTAAATAAATCTGATCTTCTAACGCCAACAGTGTGTCCCGTGTCTCTGTGTAGCTGAGCAGGTGAACTCCGGAGATTAAGGCGTACCCTGCACCGCCAGGTCCAAAAGGTTCTGGTTCTTCAGATACAAAAATAGCGCTAAACAAAGGACAAACAGAGTATACCCACCAACAAGACATGCTCGTTCGTTGTGCAGCACCAGCATCATTTCTGGCACCCTGCTACGCCTCATGATGTAGGCATCATGTGCTGACCCTGGAAAACGTGCACAGACATGGGAAATCAGCATGTTAGCAAGACACACCACAAGGGCATTTATAGAGTGGTAATGTTTACGGTTGCGATAGGTGACCTCCTGTGCCTGTGGTGCATCCCTCCCAGGGCATAGAACTCACCCTTGACACCTGTCAACTGCTCACGAGTTGGAAAATGGATGAATTCATCCAGGTGCTCCAACATAGCTTCTAAAAAATCATGCAGGACACGGCTGAACATGGTCTGTGACATGCCACCCACATCAGCTATGGTGAATTGAAACGTACCGGTGGCAAAAAAATGTAGGGCTGCCATCACCTTCATCTTGGGGGTCAGCGCAGTAGGATACCTGTGTCGCGGTTGGAGGTGTTGTTCAAGCTTTGCGGTCAAGTTCTCAATCAACTGTTGCGAGAAGCGGTAACGTCTTATGCAGTCACGTTCCCTCATGGCACCCAAGTCTGGCATTGGTCGGGGGAGAGGCGGTGCCCTGCAGAAAATTGGAAGGAATAACGAAGAGTGAGTACATAACAACATCAATGTCAATGAACTGAGCACATGCTCAACTGCTACTACACATCTGCTAAATACAGAGTTAGGTCTGTGCAATACATCCAGGACACGTATGCCAGCCGGGTGATACTCCTACGACAAGCCAGCTACACCCGTTGATAGTCAAGTTCTACATGACATGCCCCGAAACTAGCTGGGGGCCAGTGTAAGTGAACAGCCAGAGACATCACAGGAGTGACATACATCCACATATCTGCATTTGAAGGATGTCATCTCATACAGACTGCTGGCGGCAAGCTAGACGCGCAGGTCACATGTCATTGGAAATGTACAGATCACACACATAGCGATGAAGGGGTACACATGAAAAACGAAAACACAGACATGGATACGGCGCAGATATGTCCTCATGTCAAAAAATCATCTTTGAAGCATACAGACACACGTAACGTGTGAATCCATATGTGGTATGGTGTGCGTATATGTGTGCCATGCCCATCTACACACAGACACATGTTGGATGCAGCAACAGCAGATGCAGTTGACGGAACACCAACAGCAAGCTCATGGGAACACATGACACACACAGGACATAGTCACATCGGGGCACGCTTGTACTTAGATGTCAGGTGTTAGTGTCCCTGTCCCTGGCATCAGGGGACATTTTGCGGGTGTTGGTGACTGTGCCATACCAGTGATGCAGTGCTTGACACGTTTGTACTACATGCACACATGTGCAAAGTGGGAAGGGGAAGTGTGCCACATACTGCCCCATCACACATGACATGTGTACACAGGTCATCACACATCTATTGTGCTAAAACATGAGGAGACATGTGCCATATCACTGCCTGACACACCTAGGCCCTGCACATGAAGGACTTCAATGACAATGACTTGATGTATTGCCGTGCATGAGTATGACACCTCCATTCCATTCGTGTGCACCTCCTATCACCTGTGTAAGCTGTGAAACGCACTGTACACACGCTCTGAGGGCATGTGAATGGTTCGTATCATCACATTGGTGTTCCCGCCAGAGTACGGGTGTGTGTACGGACCGTACACATGTACGTGTACTACCAATGTGTACACGTACGTGTACGACCAGAGTGGACACGTACGTGTACGACCAGTGTGTACACATACGTGTACGACCAGTGTGTACACTGCCGTAGTACACGTAGGTGTACACACTGGTCGTACACGTACATGTACACACTGCTCGTAAACGTACGTGTACGACCAGTGTGTACACATACGTGTACGACCAGTGTGGACACATACGTGTACACACTGCTCATACACGTGTACGACCGCAGTACACGTAAATGTCCACACTGGTCGTACACGTACGTGTACACACTGGTCGTCCACGTACGTGTACGACCGTAGTACATGTACGTGTACACACTGGTCATACACGTATGTGTCCACACTGCTCGTACACGTACGTGTACACACTGGTCGTACACGTACGTGTACACACTAGTCGTACACGTACATGTCCACACTGGTCGTACACGTACGTGTCAAACGCACTGTGCAACTGGTGCCGTAGGGGTACGTGTGAAACGCACCGTACCTGTGTGTGGATAGCTAAATTACATAGGGACACATGAGGGACAAGTATTAGGGCCTAAATGCATGCTGGTTGTCATGGATACCGATTTTCAAGTTCAAATTTTCCATCATGTGGCCTGTAAAAGGCAGTTGGCAACTAAATACAATGTTGCAAAGTGGTTGTTGACTTCACATTATGCTCAAATTTTGAACCATGCAAAGGCACTCACTGGTGTATGTTCAAAGGGATTGGAGGAAACGTAGGATGCAAATGAGACTGACCAATCACTCTGTACTCCTGTAAATGAAACAGCCCAGCAAGGCAGATATAAGTCATCCAGAACCCATGAGAGGGCACTTGCCTGCACTACCTTTCACTCGACACCACTGCTGCTGCCTGTGCTTCCTCTGGCACCATGTCAAGGTCTGTGGAGAGGGCCCAGCCATTCACCCATGAGGAGAATGAGGCATTGCTGGATGTCATCCTCCCACAGTACACCAGCCTGTATGGGAGACCAGGGGAGCAGGTGAGTGCTGACTCCACTACCTTTGACTGTGCAACTTTTTTGTGACTGTCACTTCTGGCATTGTGTCCAGGTGTGACAGACATGCAATGTTGTTTAGAGTGGGTCCCAAGGGGGGAATGGCTTATGTCTCCCATGCAGAGCATGATGTAGTTCCTGTGTGCACTCCTCACTTGCATTGTACTTACTGTGACATTCACTGCATAGTGCATGGCACATTCAGCCTGCCCAATCCTTTGGGCAATTTTTGTTCTATAGTCCAGAGGTGATTCCCTGGCCCCCCCGGTGTGACAGGTGACTGTACCCACAGATGTGTGTGAGTTGAGTGGAGCTGTGGTGAGAGTGTCCAAATGATGTGTACGCCCACTGGACATTGATGTGTGTGAATGTTCCTTGTCATGTGGTTGAGTGTCTATGTGGAGTGTTGCACCACAGCTGCATGGAGGAGGCAACAGCTCCACCCATCTGATGTGAGAGTAAGCCGTGCAGAGTGTCTGACTTGCTGAGCTAGCACCAAACCTGTGACACCCACAGGCAAGTGGCACATGTGCAGAGTGAGGTTTGCATCCGCTGTTGCCAATGGCAGGTGATTGATCTGTGCGTGTGTGTGTCTGTGTACTCCGCTGAGGTTGCGTCAGTGGCCAGGGGCATGTGACTGCTTGGAGGTGCTGTCCATCAGCCTGGTGTTGCATGTGATGCACAGCGTGTGCCATGATCAGGGAGTGTGTTGCACCCCTCATGCCACCTGTGTACTTTCAATGCCATGTAGTGCATTGGGGCTATCACAGAGGCTAATGTCCCTATGACAAAGGTGCTATTTGTTGCCAGCATACTATGCCCTGTTCAACATATCAAAGTTGTTCAAATGTGTGTCTCTGTGACATGGAGCAGGTGTAGTGATGTTGTCTCACTTTGTCATCCTCACAGGTAACTGCCTACGCCAAGGGGGAGATATGGAAGCGGGCCGTCAGGGCCGTGAGATAGGTGGAGGGTCGCAGTCGGCGCCTAGCCCACGTGAGGAAACGCTGGCAGGACATCCAGTGCTGGACCCGGAGGATCGCCCGGTGCCAGCTGAAGGACTCACCTCCACACAAGCACGGCGGGGGCCGACGCCTGACCCACCAGATGAAGCGTGTCCTGGCGGTGGTCTTCCCTGACTTGGATGGGCGGTTACAGGAGTTGCAGCAGCAGGAAGGGGTAGGTACATGTTTGTTTGTTGTGTGTCACCAGCTTTTGGAAGTGCTCAGTCGCCTGTATACACTGCGAGGGTTAATTTGTGCAGTGCATATCCTGTTCCCCAAAGTCAAACGATGCTGTTCTTCCTCCCTTCCCCTCCTTGACATGTGTTCCCTGGTCTGTGTGTAATCACTATTGCACATGGTCATCTAGGCTGGCAGTTAATCCAAGTGCACATTGGTTTCTGCATCATGTGGGGGGGGGGTCTGAGACATGTGTTGTTACCTTGCCTGTGCCCTGTCCTGTTCAGTCATTTGGGGGTCCATATTAGTTGGCACTGATGCTGAGTCTCAACATAGGAGTGTGAGTTTTCAAATGAACAGACTTGCAGCATGCATGACCGATGTTGTGGCCTCAGACATGATGTGCATGAGTGGGAGATATGCATAGTGCCGGGATGGTAGCTCATGTTACAGTCAGATAATTCCAGGACCATGGAGCAGTGTGCCCACTACAGTCCCCTAAGACACACTTGCCTCGGAATCATGTGTGTCATCCAGCACTGTGCCCATTCTGTGTGTGTTCAGCATAGTTTGGCCTCTGTGGCATTGTTCCCTGGCCTCATTTGTATTTATCTAAAGTGTGCTACATGTGCCCATTGTACAGGCTGACCCCATTTTGCTTGTGCATCCTCACACTGGTCAGTGCATGTGTGTCTATGTACAACTATCTGTTGATGGTTGTTTGTCACAAATATGTGTTGGCAGCCTCACGAGGTGATGTGGAGTACATTTAGGAATTCTTGATGCACATTTTAGTAAACCCAGATTAAGAGGTGTAACCTCTTGATCTGTCTCAATACATTGTCTCAGGTATGGGGGGTTTGTGCGGGCAAGGCCTACATGTCCAAACCTTATGTCTCCTTGCCAGGTCTGACCTGTGTGTGATAATTGTCTGGACAGACACTCAACATGCAGTGACACAGTCATGTTGTGCTGGGTTTAATGTTTGTGCTTTGCAGCATATCTCAAAATGTAAAATACATGGCTCATGCTCATCCATTTTTGCCACCAGTGTGTGGTCGAGATACTACGTAGTTTGGTCTGTGTGTGCTGACATCTGTGTGGACATTCTTGCTTGCCATGAGGGTGTCTCCTCAGTGCAGGTGCTCCTTATCCATTGCCGGCCCATTAGCTAATGCATTGTCCTGTGTTTGGACATGTGTGCCACTCCACATGACAGGCAGTGGGTCAGATGTGTTGCCAACTGTGTCATCATGGTACGTATGGGCATGTGACAGGTGGCATGATTCAAGTTTTTAGTCAAGAAGTATTGTACCTTGGCACTCACTACACTTGTCAACATGTCTCAATTTTTCATATGCTTCATTTTGCTAGTTTGTTGTGAAGGACAATAATGTGCCTGCATGACAGATGTCTCCCAGGGAAGTGCAAAAGAAAGTACTTTTACACTTTCCGTGGACACGCTGGCACATTTTACAGAAAGGCACAGTTCGATTACCACTTGTTTTCTGATTATACATATCCATGTTCACACAGTGTGTTTGCATTTGGGTAAGTCCTTGGTTGTTGCTGATACCACTTTACGAGTGTCAAGTCATCCAGACCACCGTGGTGCCATGTATATGTAGTTACTGATACCCCATTTCTTCTTTACAGTGGCTTATTAGAATTCGGCTGGCAGCTCATACAATGACTGTGTAAATGTATTTTTGTGTGCACCTCATTGTGTGACTTCTGTCATACAGGCAGATGTGTCTTCTGTTCACAAAGTGGCACATTCACACATTCTAAACATGTACATTGTGTAAAGTGTTGTGAGTCCCAAGGGATCGCAATGTTTTTGGTTAGGGTTTCCAAAGTACTCACAGGTCTCAGAGTGTGGGGACCCCTTCAGAATTGAGGTGTGTTGTTTGGCCTTGGGTGCACCAATACAGTTTCGTTCACAGTGAACAAGAGGTGGCATGCCTTCATAGTCTTGCTGTGCTCAACTGTCCCCAGACATTAGCTTCTCAGTATAATTCGATATCAAGTTATTTGCTGTTGTGTCAGAATCTCCATTGTTTCCAAGTGGCATGGTGGGTCAACCAACTGGGGAGTGCAGGGTTACATATGTGCGGACTATTCTAGATGTTACTCATGATGCATTTCCTGATATGCACTGTGACATTTTTGTTTGGACTCATGTGTCTGTTGTATAGAGGTGACTGATTATTTTCTGTATCTTCACCTTGCCCACAGCATCATCGGAGGACACCGAGGGAGACACCTGCACGGACGTGGAGGAGGGATCCAGCACCGCTGCCACCACTGCTGGCGAGTCTGCGGGAACAAGTGGCACGGAGGGCGAGGGGAGTCAGGCGGTGGACCTGTCTAGTGACAACACTGACTACGACGCTGACGGGTCCGAGGCTGAACTCTTCGAGGGGGCGGAGGCTGTTACAACAGCTGGCAGCAGCACTACATCTGTTACCGCCCCCTCCATTCCCATCACCGCCCTCCCAGTTGCTCCGGTCCATTCTGTCCGTGCTAGGCAACACTGTGTCTCCTTCGTGCCAGGCACCGCACCCCCTGCCCCTGTCCCCCCTGCTGCCCTCACTGCAGAGTCTGTGGACATTCTGCGGCAGTTGCAGGTTGGCCAGACATCGATGCTGAATGTCCTCCATGCCCACACCCGAATGATGACACAGATGGTGTCGTACATGGAGGGCATGTCATCAGCGATGTCTGACCAACGGATGTTGCTGAGGTCCATGGACTCTTCACTGACGGCAGCAGTGAGTCTCCTGCAGCGCTTTGTCCCCCCCTACCCCTGCACCATCCACACTTCCCACTCCCATACCTGTCCCAAGCACACACAGACATTCCCAAGCACGCACCCCACCAGACACAGGCAGCACACCACCACGTAAGGGCAAGCGCACTCCTCCTGGCTCGCACACTCAGGGGGATGAAGGCACACCCACTGGGTCTGGGGCACACAGGCATACACGCAGCCACAGTTCGAGTCCGCATGCCGCACTACCCAGTCCTTCCAAAGGCACTCCCCTCGGCTTCCCTACCACACAACCTGACAAGGAGGCCTACTTGGCTGTGCTGGGCCTCAGCCCCTCTGGCTCTCCAGCCCGCAAACGGGAACGGCACCCCACGGGTAGGGGAGTTGAGTCCCCCCCTGTCCACCCCCTCCCCCAGTAGCGCTGCACCCCCCCCCCTTTGAGCCTGTGTTTTCTTCGGGTGCAGGGGATACGCTGGACGACCTGGCAGCAGTGTGCAGCGCCGAGCTGACCTCCACCTTTGGCGCTCCCCCACCCCCTGTGGTAGAGGCGTCCGTCCCTGCACCCACCACACCTACCCTTACACCTCCTGTCCCTGCGGTGCCTGGTCCTTCCCCACATGATGCCTCCCCCCAGTCAACGAACCTGAGGGTTCTAATGTGCAGGCAAGCTAGGGGAGACGAGTGGCCATGTGTCCCCCCCAAGGACTTCTGATCTGGACTGGCCATGTGCCTTTGTAAATAGTGTCCTTTTATAAATTTTCATTTAATGCTGAATAAAGCATTTTCTTTTCACTTTGAACACTATTGCATTTCAGGTATTGATGTGGGTGCTGATGGTACCGGAGTTGGGGTTGTGGTAATGTGTTATGTTTCAGGAAAAAGTTGTAGTCTGATGCTCATGGGATGGACCATGGTATCTGCGTGCCATCACAAGGTCTCTGCAAAGTATCTTTGCTCGTGTGTGCTATTTGTGTTTGGAGACATTGTCCCAAGGAGTGTTCATTCCTCTGTGGCACCTGACATCTTCCCTGCAGGGAGTTGCACTTTTGTTGTGCTGACCTGTGTCTACATTTCCTTTGTTGGTGACGGATCCCTTCAACTATGGCCATGCCTGCTCAGCAATCTCTCCGGCTGCATCATCTGTGCCATCCTTGCTAGTCACTGTACTTGTGTATTGAGTATGTTGTAATGCCTTAATGGCAACATTCACCATTTTCCGCACTATGCATGTGTGTTATCCCAGCCTAGCACACAATTGGTACTTGTTCTGCAGGGTATTTGGGCACCTGACTGACAATTGTGGGCATTGTATCTGTGAGAACTCCACCCTATTCCTTCCATGAGAGGCAACATCTTGGTGGCTGTCCCAGCACCTGTACATTCCTATCAGTCCTGGGATGTGCGTGACAGTGTGTGTTCCCTTTGGCTCTCTTAGTTTAGTGGGCATTGACATGAGTATACAGTCTTGTGGCATGATCTCTGTGCGTGTATTGTGCTGCATCCGCCAGGGGTGGGTATGCATGTGTCATTTTTCCTCACACCCACATGTGCTGTGTCATGCAGTGGGGGAAAGACATCCATCCTCATGGGAGTGGGACACTGCTGTCAGTGATGTGTTGTTATGGCACTATCAACATAGTCGAACATTAGGGATGCGTACATACACCCATGGAGTTGTGGTCATCTGATCATGATGTACACACCCCCATGTCTCTGTCCACTGCTGGTATTCCTCTGCACCCACCCCTCACATGTCTCTGTCCACTGATGGTATTCCTCTGCACCCACCCCTCACATGTCTCTGTCCACTGCTGGGAGTGATATGCACCCACCCCTCACATGTCTCTGGCCACTGCTGGGAGTGATATGCACACAACCCTCACATGTCTCTGTCCACTGCTGGGAGTGATATGCACCCACCCCTCACATGTCTCTGTCCACTGCTGGGAGTGCTAGGCACCCACCCCTCACATGTCTCTGTCCCCTGCTGGGAGTGATATGCACCCACCCCTCACATGTCTCTGTCCACTGCTGGGACTCCGAGCGTGGGTATGGCCCGTATCACACGTACCCCGACATCACCACTCCAATGGTGGTACGGGCCATACCCACGCCCTCAGGGCGTGTGAACGGCCCGTAGCACGCGTACCCCTACATCACCACTACAATGGTGGTACGGGCCGTACCCACGCCCTCAGAGTGTGGGTACGGCCCGTACCACCATTGTAGTGGTGAGGTAGGAGTACGAGCCGTACCCACGCTCTGAGGGCGTGGGTACGGCCCGTACCACCATTGTAGTGGTGATGTAGGAGTACGCGCCGTACCCACGCCCTCAGAGCGTGTGTACGGCCCGTACCACGCGTACCCCTACATCACCACTACAATGGTGGTACGGGCCGTACCTACGCCCTCAGATCGTGGGTACGGCCCGTACCACCATTGTAGTGGTGAGGTAGGAGTACGCGCCGTACCCATGCTCTGAGGGCGTGGGTACGGCCCGTACCACCATTGTAGTGGTGATGTAGGAGTACGCGCCGTACCCACGCCCTCAGAGCGTGTGTACGGCCCATACCACGCGTACCTCTACATCACCACTACAATGGTGGTACGGGCCGTACCCACGCCCTCAGGGCGTGGGTACGGCCCGTACCACCCGTACCCCTACATCACCACTACAATGGTGGTACAGGCCATAACCACGCCCTCAGAGCGTGGGTACGGCCCGTACCACCATTGTAGTGGTGATGTAGGAGTACGCGCCGTACCCACGCTCTGAGGGCGTGGTTACGGGCTGTACCGCCATTGTAGTGGTGATGTTTTTCATAAGGGAGCACGTGCACTGTGGCCCTGATTGGCAGCGGCACAGTGCTCTGAGCAGCCAACACCAACAAAACACATGAGGCACATCAGCAAAACGTGGAAGGGAAACTCACGCCAAGGTGCCAGATCTAACACTAAATAAATAATGTTAACATGTACAAATATGGTTTTCCTCTTGAATTTTGTTTAGCCCATGTTAAATTTAATTTCAGACTTCTAAAAGAAAATTAGGTCACGAGGGAGCCATTTCAGATTGGCGGTGGAGAGAGGCTCAACGGCAGTGGCAATACTTAAAAACCTTAGAAATTCTCTCAAAAACAAACTTGCTCACTTGTACACCTGCCATGCACTGCTAATTACCCACATATTATATCACTCATGACGTCTTCTATGACATGATTGATAATATCACTGCAACATTTGAAGCGAAGTTATTGATGAGAAAACAATACATGGTGGGGAATGTGAAAGCAGGAGACAGGTAAGTAATGCATCTGGATAATTCACAGGAGGGTTCACTCTGCTGGCTGTGAGTAAACACAGTTGTTCATAGTATTTACCCAGCAGTGTGGGTGTCAGGCATAGATGCATAGTGGTTCCGTGTTGTGAGTGGTCCCTTCAGCCACACTGATATTTTAGCCACCTGCACATTGTATTTTGGGAATGGTAGTTGTTTCTTTTTAACACGCTTAGCAGTGTTTTAAGTGGGCAAGGCCCTGTCTTTACCGAGCCCTCATTTCTGTCCTTGCAATTGCTGTCTTAGCAAATGAAATCTTTACAACAAAAAACAATCTAGGACACAGGATACATGACCAAAGCCACAATGGAGGTGCTCTGGGGAGAGAAGGAGTAGGACCAGCAGGAGGAGGATGATGACAACTAGGAGAGGAGAATATGGGTCAGACGGTGGACCACCAGGAGGGCTAGGATGACCAGAGCCACAAGGACCAGGACAAGAAACACCAGGCCCATGGAGACCTAATCTATGATAACCAGTTTTACCAATTCCAGAGAATATCAGGAACAAATAGATGAAAAGGAAGAGGAAAAGAAAAGACAGGACAATGCATACCATGATCATTGTTAGCAGAATCAGGAAGTACAGGAGAATGTGGAATCGGAACCCAGTGGACAAGGATCCGAAGGAACAGAAGCACCACGGGTAGAAGGAATAGAAGGCTGTGGGTCATAATTACCAGGAGGACCTGAGAGCATCAACAAGGATTAGAGGAATGAGGGCAACCAGGTCCAGGAATAGCAGGTCTATGTAGACAGACCAGAGGGCAGGACCAGGAAACTAATGGAAGTCAGGACCAAGACAGGAGGGCCAAGACCACAGAGACCAAGGGACCAGAAGAAAATTGACAAGTACTGGGAACACCACATCCAGAATGTGCATGGGATAGCTGGACCTAGAGACCCTAAATTAGAATGACCAGGGAAGGATGTGCAGGACCAGGAAATCTAGGCGCAGTGGGATCAGGATCAGAAGGCCCATAGGGATCAGACTCATGGAGTTCCTAAACGAGCATGACAACGACTACAAGAACCAGGATGACCAGCAACATGGGAAGTATGAGGACCCGTGCCAGTGGATAGAGGAATACCAGCTCCAGGAGGACCATTATTAGGAGGATCATAATAGAGGGGACCAAGGTCAGATTTATAAAAAAAAGGTGGAATAAGCACACCAGGACACCTGGAGGATTAGAAAGGCTAGGATGGGGCAGGAGGACCTGGGGACTGTGAGGGTTGGGTTACCCAAGCTCGGTGGGACCACCACCAGAAGCACATATACATGAGGAACAAACAAAGAACTGCCAGAATGAAGACAAAGGATACATGGACTAGGAGAAGCAGGAGCAGGAGGACTGGGTACAGGCAATCCAGGGTAATAGAAAAACCAGGGAAGCAGGACCAGGAGGACAGATGGATGAGAACTAGGGTGAGGGGGAAGAAAAGGTCAAGGACCAGGAACCTGTGAAACAAGAGTCCCAGGATACAAAGTACAAAGAGCAGGAGTATGTGTAAATGATGACCAGCAGACCAAGACGTACAGGGTCAGTAAGTTATATGGCTAGCTGCAGAACTATGAGGGCAAGGAGAAGGCGGGCTAGGGTCTGGAGGATCAGGACCAGATTTAAGAGGACTACAAAGATCAGGACCTGGAGGAAAATGGCAGTATTGCTGCAATGATTATAAGAAGTATCTAAGGAGATTTGGTCCTGAGAGTCACTCTACTATGCCTTGTCTCTTTCACTCACCCTATCCTCTATGAGGATCATAATTCAGCCTTCTGGTAGCAAACACTCTTCCATTTTGAGGAAGTCAGGTACATTCCCAAAGTCTTAGCAGGGCAGCTTAATAACACAAAAAATAGATTTAAAAGTTGTGCTAATATTGACGAGGTAATGGATTGTAAACTTATGATGGAAGCAACACAATTGTTGAATCATTTGTTGGACTAGATCAATACTAACCCTCTTTTAACTATTGAATAATGGGGTTTTGGGGAAGGCACTTGCACAACTGATATCATGACAATGAATTATCAGTCAAGGAAAGCCAGTCAGGTTTGGATAAGGTTGTACTGTTGGAGGGTTGAGTATTCAACTGTGTTCGATAGAGTAAGCATAATAGATTAATATGTACATTGGAAATTATGGTTATCATTTCAGGGTTACACACACTAATTGAAGCAGTCCATTCAAATGAGTTGGATGAAGATCAGGTAAAGGTGAAGATCAGATAAAGATGAAGGTGATGGTGGTGATTACTCTGGTGAACATGATACATGCAATGGGCTGAAGCACCACCAGGGCCAGTCTGGGGAGCCAAAAGCAGCCCTTGCAAAAATGCTCAAACCGGCTTTGTTCCCCTCATCTCCGCATGCAATCACTCTCTCTCTTTCCATCCATTCATTGTTTACTTATCTCCTCTCCTTCCCTAATCACATCCTCCTTATGTTCCCCCTCCTTTCCTCTCTCTGTCTCTCTTGCTCTCTCTCTTGCTCTATCTCAGTCTTGAAGCCACTGTGCCTGCTGCAGTTACCCTCGGTGAGCTGGGGAAAGCAATAGAGTCACCAGTAGCGGCCCTGGACTATCAAGGGCACCAGGCCGCTGAGATAAGTCCTTGTGAAGTAAAAATCCTGCATGACCCTGAACAAGGTTGGGTGTTGACATCCATGCTTTTCAATTTTCAGCTAATAAACCTGCCAGCAACACTAGCACTTTGTCCTCTTTACAATGGCAGGCGGATGTAGTGAAGACTGGAAGCAGGATGATGGTTGAGATGTTTATTGTAGTAACACAATACAGGAACACGCAAGTGCCAGGGAACACGACTTCACTCCTCCACACCGTATCCTCGACCCACTACACTCTCGAACCTTGGAACCATGACACTTCTAGTAATGACATACCAGTATTCTATGAGGTAAGCATACCCACATAGAATACATAGATATACACAACACATCCCCCCTCCTTAACAACACATAAGACAACACTATGCAAATAATAAAGCATACAAACAACAACATCTAAAAAATGATAAAAGAGAAAAGAAAATAACAAATACAACTAGATAATTATACAATACATCACTTTATATAATCTTTTAACCAAACTGACGGAACCCTATTTCTTTTGGAAACAACTACACCTTGAGTATTAATAACTGAAGCATCTTGAACTACCTCAGGAACAACAGGAGAGTCTAGCACAACTTCAGGGACAACAGAAGACCCTTCCCCTCCTGTTGCAACAGAAGCAAAACCATGCTGAGAATTCTGACTATTCAAAAGTGTAGTACTGAGGTCACCCCGGGGTTTAGAATTTTCCAACAAACCCTCATCTGAAAATATCTGGGACTGTATACTACTATTATGAAAGAAATCCTCCACCCAATCATTATCCGAAGCAGCAACATCCCGTTCATCATCTTGTACCTCATGGTTACTATGGTCTAATGCCACACTCTTAAGATTCCATACTTTTCCATCAGATAACCTAACAGAATTGCATAGCACCTCAACAATCTGCTTCGGTGTATCAAATTTACTCTCCCCCTTTGGGACCCTAATAGGTTTCTTAACTCTAACCCAGTCCCCCACCTTCACAGATATAGGTTCCACACCATGACAAACATCATAAAATATTTTACTCTTTGTGTGAGTAAAATCCAAATCATTTTTGACTTGTACAGGAGACCAACTCTGTACTTCACCCTGGAAAGACCAAAACGAATTAAACTTACACCGAGGAATTCTACCCCTCATCATAATAAAAGGAGACAAATTTGTAGATGTTTGAATGGTGACCCTATACGCCCAGACCGCCTTTTGTACCTGTAGCTTCCAATCCAGTTTTTTATTCATAGCAGCTTGGATAACACCTTTTAACACTCTATTAAATCGCTCCACAGTACCATTACCACTCGGGTTGTACAACGAGGTGGTTTTGTGTCTAACACCACACCTTTCAAAATACTCCTTAGTTAAATTAGATGTGAACTGCACCCCATTGTCACTAAGTACACACTTCGGAAGTCCTTCTGTAATAAAAATGTTATCCAAAAACTCTAAAACTACCTGGGTGTCTACTTTATCCACTATTTTGACCACTGGCCACTTAGAAAAGAGATCAAGTAAGACCAATCCATACTCTTTCGATTCACCAACCGGTCCAAAAATGTCCATGGCTACCGTCTCCCAAGGAAGATCAGGAATTAAACCATCAGACATCGGAGGTCTTAGGGTCTTTAAGGATTTATCAGCAGCAGAACAAACAGAACATGACTTGACAAACTTTTCAATTTCACTATCGACCCTAGGCCACCAAAAATCCTTCTTAACCACCAATTTCGTCCTGACAATTCCAGGATGACCCTCATGACACAACTGTAACACTCTCTTCCGTAATGACTTAGGAGGAATAATACGATCACCTCTCATCAATACATCCTTGTCACTGGATAATTCAGTACGTACCTCCCAGAAAGGTCTCAACTCTGCTTTAACTCTGTCTTTCCTAGGCCAACCCTTACATATAAAATCAGAAACCAAACCCAAATCATCATCTTTATGCAACTCTTGTGACCATTCCGTTTTGGTAATAGCTGGAACACCTGAGTCAAGAACCAAGGCAATACTGTAACTACTCCATGGATCATCAACACATTCCTCCAAAGGAACAGGTAATCTGGACAAACAGTCTGCAACCAAATTGTCTCTACCAGGTACATAACAAATGTTATAAATAAATTCTTTCATGCGCATGGAAATCCTTGCTAACCTGGCCGAAGCTCCCACACTACCCTCCGTAGTTAAGATACGCACTAAAGGTCGATGGTCAGTGCGAATAATAACAGGTTTGCCCCAGAGAAATGCTCGAAAATGCTCTAAACCCCATGCACAAGCTAAAGCCTCTCTTTCGATTATTGGATATTTGCTCTCTGCAGGAGATAAGGCCCTAGAAGCAAATAAAATAATTCTCTCCTTACCACTTTTACTCTCTTTTTGTGAAAGAACAGCTCCAAGCCCTTTATCGCTCGCATCTGTAGTCAGTAAACAATCTAAATTCGGATCAAAACTACTTAGGGCACTAACATTTTGTAAGTCGCACTTAATCAGTGAAAACTCCCTCTCACAATCTGGCGACCATTCAAACTTAACCTGTTTCTTCAAGAGAGAACGAATATTAAACACTTTTGATGCAAAATTAGGTATGTATTTCGCACAATACTCAGCCATACCTAGAAATGACTTAACTTCGTCTTTAGATTCTGGAGCAGGTGTCATGACAATAGTGTTGATAAGCGAAGGTTTCGGTTTCACCCCTTCTTCACTTATAACATGCCCAAGATACGAAACACTTCTTTCACCAAATTTGCACTTAGACAACTCCACAGATAACCCAGCCTCCTGTAAAATGTGCAAAACTTTATGCACAGTAGCATCATGCTCCTCCCTATTTTTTTTTGCAATAAGAATGTCATCTTGAAAAAAAGAAACTCCATCTAATTTCCCCAGAAGTTTATGCATTAATCGTTGAAAAACCGCTGCCGCTGATGCCAGCCCAAAAGGCATGCGTCTAAATTGGTAACAACCAAAAGGAGTGACAAAAGCAGTTAACTTCCTTGATTGTGGTTCTAACACAACCTGATGATATGCTTTAGAAAGATCTATAGTGGAAAACCATGTAGCCCCATTTAGTGAGGATACCATCTCATTGATTTTTGGGAGTGGAAACTTTTCTACTACAATATTATTATTTAAATGGCGCAAGTCAATGCAGAGACGGATTTTTCCATTCGATTTCCTTGCGACAACGACTGGAGAAATCCACTCAGAAGTGTCAATTTCTTCAATGACCCCTTTTGATAACAACTCTTTGAGTTCATTATTCACCTCCTCCCTTACCAACATAGGAATGGGTCTTACTTTATGTACCTTGGGTTCCGCACTATCTTTAAGTACGATATGATGTTCGAATCCTTTAAGTGCCCCCAACTCCTCGTTGAAAACAGTAGGGTAATTTTTCCGTAAAACATCACCCATTTTACTCGTTTCATCCAATACCAACACTTTTTCGTGACTATTGGGATCTAACACAATGTGTAAGCTCTTTTGATCATGCCATCCCAAAACGGAGGGTCCAAGTTTAGAGACATATAGCTTGCCCCTAGCTAACCTTCCCTTAAAAAGAAACGTAAGCCATCTGTAACCCAACATGTCAATTTTCTCCCCTGTGAAACTTACCGGGTTGACATCAGAAACATTGAGATAATCACCTATTTTATCTACAAAATTTCTTTTCCATACCTCTTCACATACAATAGTATATGGTGACCCAGAGTCGGCATATACTTTCGTGACTACCCCTCCCAGGGATACTTCACAAATAGGTTTGTTCCTTAAATGACTCTCATCAATGTTTAAAACAAAATTCCCTTGTAAATTTTTAACACAAGTCTCCTCTCCTTCTACTATTTCCCCTGTAAAATGCTCATCATCATACACATACTTCACACTACTACGCCTACGGCACATTTTACTAAAATGTCCAATTAAGCCACAAATCCCACACTTCTTCTTTAAAGCCGGACAATTTTTGCTGAAGGCTAAATGTTCACTGCTGTCACAACGATAACATTTCCTTGCATCACCCTTCCTGTCACTCGTAGACACTCTTTGTGACTGGCTAGACCACTTTCCTGCAGCTTGTTGACCTTGGTACTTTGGCAAAGTCTGTAACTTGAAGACACCAGAAGAGTCTTTCATAGGATCTTTATCCGACTCTTTAAGAACTGTAGCACATCTGCCCGACAATTCCGACTTCCTCATTATGGCCAGAACATCTTCCAAAGGTGAATCCCCATTCACCCATAATCGATCTTGAATAGGTGAATTGTTGTTGTGTACAATTAACTGGTCTCTAATCAAGTCATCATGGAGATCACCGAATTTACAATCAATAGCTAATTTTTTTAAATCATCTAGCCATTCATCCACCAATTCCTCCTTGTTCTGTTTCCTTTGAAAGAATTTATGTCTTGTTACTCCTATACAGACTTTTGGCGCAAAATACCTGTCCATATCTTTAAGCGCACATTCAAAAACATCCAATTCAGCCACAGCTACCTTTGTCATTCGAGAATAAGTCTTTATTCTCATTGGTCCTAACGAGTGCAGGAGAATTCTTTTCTTTTGATCAGGTTTCATTTTACCTGCTTCATCAACTGCGCAAATATAATTTATGAAATATTCTTTCCACTCCAGCCATTTCATGTCAGGCTGTGGACCATTAACCCAAAAAGAATGAGGTGAGCTGATGCTAAAACTTTGCTGTGCCATCGTGCCTTCAGCTAAGCACTCACTCCCCGTTGAAGACTCCGTTTGATCACCTTGATCCATGCACTTATAATCCCAGTTGTTATGTTAAAACTCTGTTTCAACACCTTATGCCAAAATATATGTATTTTTCCTTTTAAGTGCAACGAAAACAAAATGTCAATATTTACGTGCCCCGACAGTCTCACCTGTTCCTGTACTTATTCGTTACTTGTATCCCTTGTTCGCGCTTGTAAATTATTTTTTTTTTACTCACAGCGCTCGTCTTCACTGATCGTTTGTCCTCCACTTGTCGTAAACTCGCACTACTTCACCCAAAATGGCCGCCACGTGAGGTCATGAGGGTGAAATAACGTGCTGACGTCACGCGTAGAAGTTGTCAGCGCACCGTCTCAGCTCGAGACTAGTTCAGCGCGCGTCCACATCGGAACCCCATCGTCATCCGAAAGAAAACTTCCAACGGCAGTTAACAACGGCTCTCACACCAGGCTTCCTGCCCCCAGGTGATCTTACCGTACACTGTTTCTTGCCTGACTTGAACCGTCACTTGCTTTCTTCTCGGTTTTTCTTCCGATATATAACGAATCCACACGCGATGAGTACACGCCTCAATCTCGCCTTTTTTTTTTTTGACTTGTTCCGCAAAAATACAATCCTCACGATTTTGCACTGTGGCCACCTTTCAAATCCCAATCGTCGCCAGTTTGTAGTGAAGACTGGAAGCAGGATGATGGTTGAGATGTTTATTGTAGTAACACAATACAGGAACACGCAAGTGCCAGGGAACACGACTTCACTCCTCCACACCGTATCCTCGACCCACTACACTCTCGAACCTTGGAACCATGACACTTCTAGTAATGACATACCAGTATTCTATGAGGTAAGCATACCCACATAGAATACATAGATATACACAACAGCGGACTGCTACCAACAGGCCATCGTGGCTGTCCGCATGCCATCTAGGGCATTATAATGCAGCTGGTCAGACTGCAGAGGTGGGGGGTAGGACCGCCGCCTCCGTCAGGATCAAAGATCCTGTCGGGCGGCGGTCGGATTATTAATCCCTACAATAGGGGCAGTGCCTGTGCAGGCACCGCCAAAGGGATTAGCATATCCCTTTCCGACTGCCTGTTCATGGCAGTACCACCGCCATAAACAGGCAGCCAGAAAGGGACAGTAGGGACCCCTAGCAGGGACCCACCCCCTTCGGCCTCTGCCATATGGCCAGGGAGGCACATGTGGTGCCCCCCAATCATCCATGCACCATCCATTTGACATTGTTTTGCCAAATAATGTGCTTTCTCAGAGCAATCAACTACATGCATTGAGTGTCATAAATGACCAACACATGCACAAAGTGTCATCAGTGAACACCACACTGCACATATTCACCACAAATAGTGATGGATGTGGTAATCGGTTTATTTAATCTTTGAGTTATACTGCTGGTGATTCATTCACACTAATTCCAAAGTATTCAGGCCCTTTGGAAACACATGGAGGAAGGACTTTCAGTTGGCCATCTGAGAGAAAATATAAATTATATTCAACATTTTGAAGCACACAGGGCACGTCCCAATAATACCACATTCCTTGAGACCTAACTGCCCAGCCTCTGATTTTTGCCTACTCATCACCATGATCCTCTACGTCAGAATGCAGAGAGCACACTTCTGTGTATTTAAAGAAGCACTGGCAGGCTTTGCACTAAATTACTTCATTTCTCAAGCATAATTAGGACGTCTTCACATAGGTAAGGCAGGAGCAGTCAATTCACAACACTGGCATGGACAACAACGGGTGTCATATTGGGTGTATGTTGCCCTGAGTGGAAGAAAAAGTTCATAGCGAAAATAAAAGAGTGCACCATGTGTGTTCTATGTGCGTGAAAACTTTACGACTATTAACTTTTGAGTAACTACTACAGGAAAAATATATTGTTTTTGCAAAACAGAGTTATTCACAAGATACTGCATAAATGATCTTCATGATGTACTATTTCTCTGGACCAAAATAATGCAATGCTAAGAGAGGAGCACCATCATATAGTTTGTATACTTGTACCAGAGGCTGTCACTATATATATTGTTGTTCCCTCATCACATGGCTAATAATAGCCAACCATGATAAAATATGAAAGTCAATTCCAAGAAGGTGCTAAATGTTAAACGTGGATTCTATGTAGTAAACTAGAAATTAATCATTTTGACAGAAGGTACCAGGGGATATCATCATTCAGGCCCTTCATGTGTGTGCATATATTGTAAAGCCATCGTTGTTCTTTCTCAAACAGTTCCTCCTGTGTGTTTTCACTCTCACAGATAGTCTCCAACACCACTCATGTCATGTCATCATGGGTATGATTCAGTTCAAGGAAGTGATTAGTAACTTTTGTGGTGGTGCGTCCACACTGAAGAGTGCTCTTAAGTTGGTTTATGTGCATCATTACAGGTCTTGTATTCATCCTTATATATTGAAACATGCATGGTCCGGTGAGCAGATAGACACAGTTCTTTAATTGATATGTTAACAGATGCGCTAGTGCCTTAAATTACATTTATTTATTTTATGTATTTATTTAGTGTTTTATAGAGTGCAAACAGGACCTGTTAGGGTATCAGAGTGCTCTACAGGGATTAACACGTTGTATACTAGTATGAAATAGTCAAAGAAAAGAAAATACCTAAAAGGAGTAGAATGAGGTGAAACATTTGGGGAATAACAGGGTGTATACAATGTTCAGATTATAATGCAAAGAAATCCAGCAAATACATTTGTGGGAGTACAAGGCCAGTACAAGATGGATGGCAGCCAGTCAGTCCAAACTCTAATGGCAACAAAAATAGGCAAAGCCACTTAGCGGTGTGTGCAATGCATGATTTATGGGAGAAACTTCCCCATTAGGAAGGTTTTGGCTTCCTTTATAAATATTGACAGAGAGGGAATTGTTCTCATGAAAGACGGCAGCAAGTTCCAGATTCTTGGTGGGGCCCCAGAGAAAGCAAAATTGTACGTTTTTTCCTTTTGGAAGCGAGGTGGCTGGAGCACAAACTCTTTGGCGGACTTGGAGTTCCTGGCTCCTCCAGAAACCATGATTTTCTGGGCGAGATATGCTGGGGATTTTGTGTGTAGTGCTTTGTGGTGATACATGCCAGTTTGAGTTAGATTCAGGCTTCAAGAGGAAGCTAGTTCAGCGCCTTCAGATGCGGTGAGATGTGGTCGAATTTTTTTGAGCCTGTTAAGAGTCTGGCGGCGGCGTTGAGGCAAGCTTTTACGGGGGCCGTGGAGATCTTGGGCTGGCCTGAAAGGGTTGTGTATTTGATTTGATTTGATTCGATTCGTATTCGATTTGATACTTGACCATTTAAAGACAAGTAATGGCTTTAAAATGGATAAATCACCAGTATTCAAAATCCCCTACCTTTATGATTTTGTTTGTATTTGTTCGATAAGGGAGTAAATGTAGTTACATGAGTCAGTTCCTGTTGTTCTTCCAGTGTTGCTACTTCCTATTATTATTCCTAGTCCTCTTGTTAGCTTTCTGAATAATGTTCTCAGAGTAATTTCTTATTCTTATTGTTTGGACATTGTCATCAGTCATCAGTCACGTAAAATATGAGCGATTAAAAAACAGGGCATGAATAAAAACTAGAATATATATTGTAATGAGTTTTTGATTTAACGTTGTGTTTTTTAAAATTTGTAGTGAATCCCTGGTGAAGGGCGAAGATTATGCCCAAAATGCATTGGACACATTATCGAGGAAGTTTTTAAATGTATTCATCATGTTGCAGTAGAAAGGCCTGGAGGGGCAATCTGTAACATTTGAAGTGTTCTAAATACATTTACTGCCACACATATGAGAGTTAAAAAACTGGATTGAAAACGTTCTGACTTATGGATAAATTGGACATTAAAATGAAATTAATTTACAGAAAAATGGAGTTACCCTTTCTTTAAGGACTGAGGCTGTGCGTTCGATAGGGGTGGCAATGTCGCTCCACCCGTGTTGATTGTTCATTCGAGTGGTTAATGGGCTAAACCACTATATCTGGACTGCACGCAAAAGGATTAAACTACATCGGATCCCAAAATTAGTTGGATAAATAATGGTGTGCATTTCGTCACTTATGTGTGTAGCCATTCTAGTTCCTAGCATCTTCATATCACTCAAGATGATTCATTTAAAGGTGTGTTTCACTGGGTGTCGCTGATGTAGGTACAGTAAAGGTGGAGGGGTTGCTTAACCCTGAACTTGTGTCATCCTGGGATGTGGCAGATACCCAGTGGCAGGGATGCTGCTAGCTGTGGCGTGTGTGTGATTGTTCGTTAATGTTTGCCTGAATTTTACTTTGCACCCATTTTTTAAAAATTGCATTTGCACTTTGAAACTTAAGAATTATAAAATTGTACTTTGTACTTGCTATTAGAAACCTACCTCTACTTCTCTCCCCAGCCCCGGTCCGACGCGGAAAGTGCCGGTGCACGGAGGGCTTTTGGGAGCAGCAACCACTTCCAGTTTCGGGCCAGCGTGCTAGTCTTTCGCGCTCCCACTAGTATTTAGCTTCTATCTCATGCACACGTGCAGCGTACGCGCGCAGCGGGCGCGCCGGTTTCGCGCCAAAGCAAAGTCCGTCTGCGCCCGTCCGATCCCGGCAGGGACCAGGCGCCACAACCCCTGACTGTTTTAAAAAAAACAATTTTATCGACAATGCCCAGTCACTGCTCAATTTGAGATGAGTTACGGGCACTAATTGTTTACACTCGCTGATCCTCGCCAACAGTCCCTTTAGTTGCCCCACTGTAATTTTAAGCTTCAACCTTACAGTAAGGATTTACCAGACACTGGCCCCCCACTAAAATGCTTCCTTCTAAACTGTTGTTCTCTCCCTAAACACTCAGTCGAACTAGCACTTCTTATAGATGATCTTAAACCTGATGCTTTATTCCTGACAGAGACGTGGTTACAGGATGAAGCTGATCCACCTATCACCCAAACCCTGCCTCCGGGGTATTTAATACACAGAGCGGACCCCAAGACTGGAAGAGGTGGAGGTCTAGCTATAATTTTTAAAGATAATTTTTGCTGCCGGTCCTCTGTTGAGGGGCTACCTGACTGCGAAAGTATGAACTTCTCTTTGGAATTTTCACCTACTAGTACTCTCTCTGGTTTGCTACTTTACCGCCCCCCAGGACCCATAGGTCAATTCCTTAGTATACTTCCGACCTTTGTGGCTAATTTAGCATTAACCCGGCTAATTTAGCATTAACCCAGCTAATTTTACGGTACTGGGGGATCTTAATATACATCTGGATGACCCCTCTGATCACCTGGCCAAAGAGCTACTAACAAGCCTATCAGTACTTCAATTTAAGCAGAAAGGCTTTGCCCCTACGCATGTCAAGGGTCATCTCCTTGATGCAGTGTTTAGTAATGACCAGAATCTTTCGGTAGGGTTTCCCATCCCCCTTCCCTGGACTGATCATTTACTAATTCCTCTGGTCTGGGAAACTGTAGTGTCCTCTCCCTCTCAGAGTGTAACTCTGATGTTGGAAAGGAAATGGTCAAATCTCTCCGTCAGCCAGTGGTCCTTAGCCCTGGATGCCACCACACCCCCTCCTGTTCTTGATCTTGAGAGGGCTAATTACAAATTTAACCTCTGGATCCAAAACTCTTTGGACACTCTACTTCCAATAAAGCCTTCCTACAAGAGATCCTAACAAAAACCGGTACCATGGTTTTCCCCCAAATTAAGGGAACTTCAACAAACCTGTAGGAAACTGGAAAGGAGATGGAGACAGAACTTAGCAGAAGAGAGGAAAAATGTCTAGACAGAGGCAATTAGAAATTATAAGGCAGAAATTAAAATCGCCCAATCCTCATTCTATGAGGAGAGGATTAGTGCAGCTGCTAACTCTCCCAAAGAGATTTTTCGTATTGCTAAATCTCTCACCACCATACCGCATAAACCCCCCCAACACAGAGGATGCACTAGCTCGCTGTAACAACTTAGCGGAATATTTTCACCAAAAAATTCATCTGATATGTCAATCTTTCCCTTCCCACCAAAGTGAGCCTACAGCGTTCAGTACTGAAAGTTCCCTTCCCGTATCACAGTGTTCTTTAGCGGAGTTCCCCTTGATAGACGAGGTCTCGTTGAATACAATTATTTCTACGGTAACCTCGGGCTCTTCCATGGACCCCGCTCCTCCGCAGCATCTCACTCTAGTTGCTGTCATTCGCCCAGTAGTCTTGAACACTCTAAATGCCTCCATCACTTCGAGCACGGTACCCCCTGATTGGAAATGTGCTCAGGTTAGAGCCCTTTTGAAAAAATCTAATTTAGATATCTCCAGCATGGCCAACTATCGACCTATCTCTCTCCCTCCCTGGCTGAGCAAGCTGACTGAGAGACATATAAACTCTACTCTAGTTCACTATCTGGAGTCTAACAATCTGCTCCACGATTCCCAGACAGGATTTCGTCCCAGGCTTGGGACACGGATGGCCCTTCTGGCAGTAGCGGAGGAACAAGGAGACTTTTGGATCAGGTCGGCTCAGCAGCAATCATTTTGCTAGACCTCAGTGCCGCCTTCGACACTGTTGATCATAACATCCTGCTGGAGCGATTAAAAAATCTTGGAGTAACACACCGGGCTCTCACATGGATCCAGTCCTTCTTAAAGGACTGATTCTTTCAGGTCTTTGAGGGTACTTTCACATCAGACCGATGGCCTCTTAGCTGTGGGGTTCCCCGGGGTTCCTCCCTGAGCCCCACGATTTTTAACACCTATATGGCGACTCGGGCAGAGATAGTACGTCCATTCGGCATAAAGATTATCACCTACGCAGATGATACCCAACTGGTTGTGAAATTAAACCACCTGGAGGGTTCATCTTGCGCTCTGGACAATTGCCTAGAGGTGGTAGCCGAATGGATGGAACTATCTCACCTTAAGCTAAATGGGGACAAAACTGAATTGATGTTCCTGGGCAAAGCTCCATCACCCTCCTCGGCATTCTCATGGCCGATTTGTCTCGGCACTATGCCTGCCCCAAAGCACCAGATTAAGAGCCTAGGCATGTGGCTTGACAACTCCTTAAGTTTCAATCAACGAGCCACCAAGCTCTCAGCTACATGTTTTGGCATGATGAGGATGTTAAGAAAAATTCTTCCTTTACTCCCCTTCCAGGCACGAAGGATTATGGTGCAAGCCCTCATCTTGTCCCGCCTGGATTACGGGAACGCCTTGTATCTGGGCGCCCCTCAGTCCACTACTCAAAAATTACAAGTGATCCAGAATTGTGCGGCTCGCCTACTCCTCCAGATTCCTTGGAGACAATCAGCAAAACCCGCAATGAGAAAACTTCATTGGCTCCCAATCAAGTCCCGAATACGATTTAAGGCCATGTGCCTGGCCCACAGAGCCATCTGGAAAACTGGCCCTGCCATTATCCATCCCCTGGTCATTCCTTATCAACCTTCAAGGAGTCTTTGTTCCAGCTCCGCTTTCCTTGCTACCACAAGGAAAGTACGCAGATCCAGATGGGGCGGACATTCCTTTTAACTGAATGCTGCTAATCCCTGGAATTCTCTTCCCTCCACCCTTCGCATGGAACCTAACTTACAGACCTTATATAAACTTCTTAAAACTTATCTTTTTAGTACTACTCACTAACTTGCCATGATTCTGCCTGTCCTGTCCTAAGCGCTACGAGGCTTGATGGTAGTAACGCGCTATAGAACTTTTTTAACATAACATAACATCCTTCTCCAATGAGATTTCTTTGAAAAATGCTTGTAATCTTATTTTTCTGAAAAATTGAAATGTTTGCAGTGAAGTCTAAAGGGATCTTCTTAGGGGGTTGGAAAAAAACCCTAGGCCCTAAATATATTGATTCTTTCTCCTGCCTCTGACAGACGTCTTTGAGAAAGGTTCACAAATATGTTGTTTTGTTGTGCTCCTTCCCTTTGCTTCGCGTCACCATCTGGGGTTCTTCGACGCTCTATTGGCTGAGTAGTCCTCTTTCCCATTATCTTACTTGTTCTCTGACCTGGCTTCCTCTTATAAAAGGTTGAGCAAACGGTGTGAGAGCAAGTGGAGGGAAAAAAGCAGCCTGGTGCAGCCACGTAGGTGGTTGCTATTGGAAAGGAAAAGGTCCCAATCGTTTATTTGTTTTCGAGTTAACTGCAATTTTTAATTTTTCTTTATACTTTACCAAAGAGAGTCTACACAGTCGGGATGGTGTTCACAGCATGGTATGCATAGGGAACATTTTTAAATATTATTATATTATATTTAAACCATGTTAATGTTAAATAATAATATACATTAATTTTATATATTTGCTTTAAATGTAGAACAAAATGGAAAAAATGCTACAGCACTGTTAAATTAATTTTGAATCAAAACTTAAAACACGAAAATATATCAAATTACATATTTTCTGAAGTTCAAATAAAGAAAGAACTTCCCACCAGAACAATAAAAATATTTTATTCTGCATTATAATTAAATGTGATGTACAGGCTTAATCCAATTGAATGTAACTATGTTTAATAAAATGTAATCGTACATTAAGTTGACATTAAAAATAGGTCATTACATATTTTATTATTAAATAATAAATATGTACTATTTGAATATATTTTTAGAATTACATTGTAATTAATTACATTTTTAACTATTTTAAATAATCTAATTTAATAGAACAGTATTTGCTATAGGGTTTTATTTATTACAATTCGCTACCTCCATTATTTCCTATTGGAAAATGTTTCAGGAATTCCCCAAAGTGTAAGTTACTACAAAAGTGTTAGTTACATGTGTACATTGCTAAAAAGTGTAAGTTACTACAAAAGTGTGCTTTGTGAATAGCACCTCGTAGTACATTTTGTAGTACTATTTTATTACTCCAAAACATACTACAAAGTGCAGTTTGTGAATCAGGCCCTACTTTGCTGCTGCATTAAGTAAAGAAGACTCAAAGCCATGATGTTTGCCTTTGTGTCTTTAACAGAAACCAAACTTCCTGTTGAGTTAGTGTGTGATATATCCATTCTCGATTACAGCTGCCAAGCATGTAGGTGACGCTAAATTAATATATCAGAAGGCTTAACTCAGGAGACAGGAATGTGAGGGGCATATGTATCAAGCCCTTTTACCATTCGCAAATGGGCCGATTCTCAGAATTGCGATTTGCGATCGGGAAAATGCCTTTTGGGATGTATCATCCCAAAAGGGCATCGCAAATTAGAGAATCGCAAAATTTGCGATTCTCTATTTTGTGATTGCATTTAAGGAATCGCAAATTGCGATTCCTTAAAGGTGATGTAGAAAGCACCTACAGTTGTGCGAATTTGGCATAAGAAATTGCAAATTACCACCAACTGACAGTTGGTGGCAATTTGCGAATTCTTTGAAAAAAGCACTTTTTTGCTTTTTCAAAGTGCCATGTGGCACACATACATGCCCTTAGAGCATGTTTGTGCACCACATGTGCACACGTTCATTTCAGGGGTGCTTAAGGGTGTCCTTATGACACCCTTGCAACCTTGAAATCGCATTCTCAACTTACGATTCTCTAATTGGTAATCGCAAATTGAGAATGTCTTCCTATTCATTCCTATGGGCCTCTACACCCATAGGAATGAATGGGAAGGTATTCCTTGATTGCGAATCACGATTTGTGATTCGCAATCAAGGAATATTAAGGAATCGAAATTATTATTTCGATTCCTACATACATAGCATTTTGCGATTCCTTAATAGCAATTCACTAAAAATCGCTATTAAGGAATCGCAAAAGGGCTTGTTCATACATATGCCCCTAAATCATTTAAAAACCTCAATAGGTTAAATAAGTAAGATACAGCACACAATAAAAATCCCATACCAATTTATAAAAATAGGAAATATTTGTATCTTTAAACTGACACCAAACAAAACAAAAAAATCAATATAGGGAACTGGAGGTATGAACTTTTAAAGATTGAACGCCTTCTAGTGCCTAAAAACATAGAGCGCCAACTTGGAGCATCTGGTCACATTTGACTGGGACAAAGTCAAAGTTTGAGGCTGACCACGATGTAGCCCTGCGACAATAGACTAATTTGGAGGCCCCGGTCAATATTTTAACTTCGGAGTTAGAAACTTTTCTAGAGCATTTTCTCTCAACGTCGTGCGTTCCCTCCAGCAGGCCGAATTTGAAGCAATGTCATCGGATTGCATCTCTGCAAGGCCCCGATCAAATCCTGGAAGTCTGGAACTCTTGAACTTTCAGCACAATGGACCTGATATTGAGGCTGGGTTGTCTTTGAATGTAGCTGGCTTGACTCTTGTTGTCGAGTTGGTCCCCTTATGGAACATTTTCCAAAAGTTGCTCCAAACTTTTCCAAACTTAAGGAAATTCTTCCTGAAGTTCCTCTTGAGGGTTTAAAATGTCCAAAACACAAATCCAGGGGTCTAGAAGCTCTGTGATGGTCCTTGGAAGTTCAGGACTGCAATTCCGACAATGCATCTGACCAAATCCTTAAAAGTCCACCGGGCGCTCTCCAGGCCGGGGACTTCTTGAGGGAGATGATGCAGGGCAGCTCTGTTAACCTGTTACTTTCAGGGAGTCTGCTCCTTAAACCTTTTTGAAGCAAAAACCCCCAGAGCTGTATTTCCAATTGTGCAGCAGGAGCAGTCCTTCAGGTTGTAATCTTTTGGAGTGCAGAATAGGACAGTCCTTCTTCTCCTTGTAGTTTCACGAAGCAGATCTGAGTTGCTATGGAGCTCTAACATATTTATTTAATGATCTGGGGCAACAAGTGGGGGCATCCCTGTCCAATGAGGTACAGGGTTCCAACCAAAAGCATTACAGCTTCCTCCAAAGTCTGGAATATTCTGGTCCCACAAAGCACTTCACTTGGAAATTCAAGTTGGAGAATTCCTCTCCCGGAGAGTAAGACTTGGCTAAATCATCCTACTAGTGTGACTCATCTCCATTAACACTCCCCTGCTCGAACTTCTGTAAATTCCATTCCTGGGCCTGCCATCTGGATGGAGGGTACAGAAATAGGGGGAAGGCCTGGCTGACATTCCCTACTGTCCTGCTCTCTTTGAAGCCCAATTTGAATTACCTAGCCCCCGTCGTAGCCTATTCTCTGCAGCTGCGGCGCTCTCCCCATCAGATAACCTCTGTCTCCATGCAGGCCACTTACCACCTCATTAAAGCAGCTTGGCTAAGCCTGTTAAGGCTGACCAATCAGGAGGGGCTGCTAGAAGGCTGGATTTTGGCTCACAGAAAAGAAAGTTCAATAACTTATTTTCTGTACTAGTGTTGATACACTTGGCAAGTTGTTGGATTTATCATTATCAATCTGTTAAGTCTTTGAATTACTATTTCTGCTTTTTCCCAGCACTATTTATACCTATATAAAATATTCCAATGTTAGTCTATAGAGCCAAGTATCTACAATGGGGAAAACAAAATTGGCAGTTTTTTCCTTACCAGGGCATATAAAATATATTTAATAATGTACTTACTTATAGTTACATGGCACCCCTCCCCTGGGGCACCTAGGGGAGACTGAAAGGGTGACATATGTAATAATAAGGTAGATTATTACTTTGGAAGTACCTTTAATTCCAAAGTCAAATGTGCATATAATTTACTCCTAAAGACAAACTGCAAAGCAGGGCTGCCTTTAAAAATGACAGCAGTCAACACAGCAGTACAAACTCCAGTGGAGGAAATTTACTGGGCCTCTAAACCTCCCTGCCCTGTTATATACTAAGGACTTACAGGTAGTTTGATTCCCGCTTGCCTTATTTTATTCTGGGGACTTATCTAATTGCCATATACCTTTTTATTCAGAACACTGACCCTGGGCCTGATTAGCAAGCAGAGTCCAGGGCACATTCAGAGTCACTTAACACCAGTATCAGTCAAAAAATGGGGGTGAATAGGCCAAAAAGGATGACTTTCTGATAGTCGCCGTTAGTGGACTATATACTTTGGTCCCTGAGTCCGTAAAAAAACATTGAGAAAAAAAGAGACGGCATGGCTAGCATCCCCAGATTCCTTAACTCAGATGGGAGGGTCAAGCAAAGATCCCCAAACAACAAAATAGGTGCAGGGCATGTCTGACCCCTGCTGCAGCCAATCCTCTTGGTGAACCTCCTTTACCAACCTGCATGCCAACCACTGCTGCAAATCGACTAAGGTCATACACAGCTGGAGTTTGCCATAAGTTGGAGTTCAGTGCAAGAAACAGTTGGGTGTAGCACAAGATCAATAAAAAATAAACCAAGAAATTCAATGAAAGAATCAAAGTTTAAAAAGAAAGTTAGAAGTTAGTTATAAGACCTTCACATATGTTTAAAAATGTCTTATAAATTCACTGAAAAGCCCACATGTATACTGAAGTTATGGTTACAAAATAAAATCTAAAAACTAATAAAATGCCCAATATGGTAAAGTAGAATTCTTTCTTCGTCATTCTCACAAGCTTAAATATGACATCAATCATGACATGTTAAATTACATCATTGACAATGTCTCAAAATATGTCATTGATAATATCACTGATTCGTGATCCAATATGTGTAAGGGTGTTTAATGGTGCATGGTGGCATCAGGGTAATACTTGGGCACATGTGGAAAAACAAGGGCACATGATTGCTTTGAATGGCCTGTGAAAAGGGCTCCTTAGCATGTGGTGCAAAGCACTGACATATGATGGATAACTTGGGCCTATCTTTGCACAGGATTGTACTTTGGGGATATCTAGACCACATTTAGACATTGATTGTAGTATCAATCAATCAATAAATCAATCACATAATTTGTAAAGCGCACTACATACCCGGTAGGGTTTCAAGGCGCTTGGGGGGGTGGTGCTGTTATTGGTCGAAGAGCCTGGTCTTGAGTTGTCTCCTGAAAGTCAGCAGGTCTTCGGTTTGTCGCAGGTCGAGGGGGAGGGTGTTCCAGGTCTTGGCGGCGCAATGGGAGAAGGACCTGCCTCCGGAAGTGGTTCTCCGGATGCGTGGGACCGTGGCCAGGGCATGGTCAGCGGAGCGGAGTTTCCTGTTGGGTACAAAGAAGGAGAGTCGACTGTTGAGATAGGCTGGGCCGGTTTTGTGGAGTGCCTTGTGTGCATGGCTCAGGAGCTTGAAGGAGATTCTTTTGTCGACGGGGAGCCAGTGCAGGTTCCTCAGGTGGGGGGTGATGTGGTTGCGGTGCGGGATGTCGAGGATCAGGCGTGCGGAGGCATTCTGGATTCTCTGTAGTCTGCTGATGAGCTTGGACGGGGCTCCGGCGTAGAGGGCGTTTCCGTAGTCGAGTCTGCTGCTGACTAGGGCCTGGCTGACTGTTTTCCTCGTGTTAGTCGGAATCCATCTGTAGATCTTGTGGAGCATGCGGAGGGTGCTGAAACAGGTGGAGAAGACTGCGTTGACTTGTTTGGTCATGGAGAGTTTTGAGTCGAGGATGACTCCCAGGTTGCATGCGTGGTCGGTGTGGGCTGGGGGGGACCCCAGTGATGTGGGCCACCAAGAGTCGTCCCATGCGGAGGGGTTGGATCCGAGGATGAGGATTTCCGTCTTGTCTGTGTTCAGTTTGAGGCGGCTGTCCTCCATCCAGTCGGTGACAGCCTTCATTCCCTGGTGGATGTTGGATTTGGCGGTGAGGGGGTTCTTTGTGAGGGAGAGGATCAGCTGAGTGTCGTCGGCGTAGGAGATTATGTTGAGGTCGTGCTGTCGGGCGATGCATGCTAGTGGTGCCATGTAGACATTGAACAGTGTCGGGCTGAGGGAGGATCCTTGAGGGATGCCGCAGCTGATCTTGGAGGCCTCGGATCGGAACGGGGGGAGGCAGACTTTGAGTTCTGCCGGAGAGGAAGGAGGTGGTCCAGTCCAGGGCCTAATTACGGATCCCTGCGTCGTGGAGGCGCGTGCGTAGTGTGCGGTGGCAGACGGTGTCGAAGGCGGCGGAGAGGTCCAGGAGGATGAGGGCCACCGTCTCGCCGTTGTCTAGCAGGATCCTGATGTCATCTGTGGTGGTGATGAGGGCGGTCTCGGTGCTGTGGTTGCTGCGGAATCCTAATTGGGACGGGTCTAGGATGTCGTTGTCTTCAAGGTGCCGGGTGAGCTGGGTGTTTACTATCTTCTCGATGACCTTTGCTGGGAACCGGAGCAAGGAGATGGGCCGGAAGTTCTTGAGGTTGCTTGGGTCTGCCTTGGGTTTCTTCAGTAGGGCGTTGATCTCTGCATGCTTCCAGTTCTCAGGGAAGGTGGCGGTCTCGAAGGAGAGGTTGATGATTTTGAGCAGGTGGGGTGCGATGGACTTGCTGGCTTTGTTGAAGATGTGGTGCGGGAGGGGGTCGGATGGGGAACTGGAGTGGATTGTTCCCATGGTATTGATTGTGTCCTCGATGCTCACATCTACCCAGGTTGTCAGGGTGTTGTGGGCGGTGAGGTGCGGTGAGTTGAGTGCGGTGTGGTCGGCAGGGGTCATCCGGGGTCTGAAGCTGTCATGGATGTCGGTGATTTTCCAGTGGAAGAAGGTGGCGAGGGAGTCGCACAGGCCTTGCGATGGTGGGATGTCGTTGTCGTTGGAGCTGGGGTTGGAGAGTTCCTTCACGATGGTGAAGAGCTCCTTGCTGTTGTGTGCGTTGTTGTCAAGGCAGTCTGTGAAGGAGGTTCTTTTGGTGGTCCTGATGAGGTGGTGGTGGTTGCGGATGGCGTCTTTGTGGGTGGTGCGGCCGTCTGGCGTCTTGTCGCTGTGCCATATGTTTTCCAGTTTCCGGCAGGTGCGTTTGGAGTTGAGGAGTTCCGGGGTGAACCAGCTGACTCTTCTGCTGGTGTCTGTGTTGGTGGGGTTTTTCAGTGGAGCGACGGTGTTGGCGCAGTCGTTCATCCAGCATTCGAGGGCGAGTGCACCTTCATCCGGGTTGGTCGGGGTCGTCGGGGGGTTGAGTGTGAGGTTTGTCTGCAGTTGTTCTTCAGTGATTTGCCCTAGCGGCGGCAGGGGGTCTGTAGGGTGCGGTGGTGTGTGGGTGGTTTTCGGAAGGAGAAGTGGATGCAGTGGTGGTCTGTCCAGGTGAGTTCGGAGGCGTGGCTGAAGGTGACGTGGGGGCTTGAGGAGAAGATGACATCTAGCGTGTGGCCAGAGCTGTGGGTCGGCGTCGTGACGAGCTGTTTCAGTCCGAGGTTGGCGAGATTGTTGATCAGGATGGAGGAGTTGCAGTTGTTGTTCTCCAGGTGAAAGTTCAGGTCTCCGAGGAGGATGTAGTCGGTGGAGGTCAGCGCGTGTGTGCTGATGAGGTCGGCGAGGGAGTCGCAGAATTGAGGCCGGGGTCCTGGAGGTCTGTGGACGAGGGTGCCTCTTAGAGTGGTCTTTGGGTTCGTGTGGATCTGGGAGTGCATGTGTTCGGCGGTGCTGAGGGTGTCGTTGGTGTTTGTTGAGATTTTGATGGTGTTTTTGTGGACAATGGCGATTCCTCCTCCTGCCCTGTTGGTGCGGTCTCTGCGGGTGATCTTGTACCCGTCTGGGATGGCTATGGCGATGTCTGGCGAGGAGGCTTCGTTCATCCAGGTCTCGGTCAGGAAGGAGACGTCCGGTGATGTGGTGTCGAGTAGGTCCCAGAGTTCGACGGTGTGTTTGTGTGCGGAGTGGGTGTTGAGCAGGATGCATCTAAGCTGGTTGGCTTCCGTTGTGGTGGGTGTATTGGCACTTTCGTGGCAGGAAAAGCTGCAGTTCCAGCAGGTGAAGGGGCCGTGGGTGCGCCTCGGGGTGGCCTTGCAGCAGGTGTGAGTTCTTCCTGGGTTGAGGGCAATGAGGGTCTTGGCGTCGTAGCGGAGGTGGTCTTCCTGGCAGGTGCGGGGGCCAGAGGTTCTGGCGCTGGGCACGGTCCAGGCGCGGACGGGCGCAGACGGGCTTGCCTTAGGCGGCCGCCATATATGGGGAGGCGGGGAGGGAGGAGCAGCTGGGAGGCGGGAGGTGAGGGATGGGTGTGGTGTATGGGCACGGAGGGGGTGGGGCCGCAGGGGATGCAGCGGCGGGGACGAAGGACGGGAGACCGAGCGCGGCGCACAGAGGAGCGAAAGGTGTACAAAATACAAAGGGGCACAGAGCAAAGCGGCGATCAAAATACAGAATACAAAATACAAGGGGCACAGAGCAGAGCAGCGAGCGGGGGGCAGGAGGCACAGAGCAAAGCGGCGATCAAAATACAAAATACAAGGGGCACAGAGCAGGGCGGCGAGTGGGAGGCAGGGGGCACAGACAGATGCAGGAACAAGGCAACAGGCAGCAAATGGAAACAATGAAAACGAACCTAAAGGCCACCACTGACCACCAGGGATGAGGCGCAGGTGGAAGCCTGCGGGTGGAGGAGGGCCTCGAATTCACCGGCGGCGGCAGCAGCGAACAGCGACAGCGGGGGTGCAGGAGGAGCTGCAGCGGGGGGGAGCGACCTACCAGGAGGTCAAGGGTCGCTCTCCTCACTGCGCAGCGGCCGCCATATATGGGGAGGTGGGGAGGGAGGAGCGACTGGGAGGCGGGAGGCAAGGGACGGGTGTGGCAAATGGGCGCAGATGGGGTCATCTGAATTTTAGGGTGCTCTACATATTGGGTTTCAGGCTTTGGGTTCTGCTGCCACATCTAGTGGCGTAGCTAGCCATTTTGCCGCCCGTGACGGTCCCTGCCTTTGCCGCCCTTCGGCGACCGCATGGAAGAGAGGTGAAGGGGTTGGCTGGCGACTGCCCTCCCACCCCCCTTGCTACGCCACTGCCCACATCCCCTGCAGCCTCTTCTTTCTCGTGTTTATCACAGCCTGTCACTGCTGTCTGAGGCCTGAGAATGGTATTGTCCCATTATTGGCAACACACCCCACCCAAACCACAACAGAGTATGCATACATAAATAAATACACAACACAACTTTTGTTTGGGAAAAACATTGCTGCAGTATGCAATATGGTGGGTTATCTTACGGGCGATCAAGGACAGGCAGCTGTAACCAACCTATGCTGGCCTGCTCACCTGATGAGCCAAGCACTGTGGAGAACCCAATCAGCACTACCCTTATGGGGTTGATCCCCTTACTGGATCACGTGACACATTGGTGCCTTATTACTCATCCCCCTTTCAGGGCGGAGCGTAGCAAGGCAAGCCCCCAGTTGTTCAGGCCCAAAACCGCCCGAAAGACTAATGGGGCGCCAACGTAATTGTTCCAGGATCCTCCCATGAGGCTCTGGGGATTTGGCTCTGGCACCCCTATTGTGCTCTTGCAGAGGTACCCTTCTGTACCCATATGCTTCCAGATTGCCCTGTAACTCTGCCTGCAATGACAAAGAAAACATTACAATGCCCTCTGTACTTCGCCTGCCAGCCCCACGCCGGGTAAGCGGTGGGGTGGGAGATGGCATGTCTGGCGTAAAAGAGGACACCAGGGTGGACGGTCGAGACCTAAATACCCTCCCCACCTCCACGGCACGCCGGAAGTGATGCGCCTAGTGCGCCTAAGGTAGGGGGGACTCCTCCCTGAGTCCCGACATTAGAGGGGGTGGGGTAGTGCCCAAATGGCACTGAAGGGCCGCCCTTTTAGGGTGGCCCCCTGTGGGGGCCACGGGCAGCCGAATAGCCCCATTATTGGCAACACACCTCACCCACACCACAACAGAGTATGCATGCATAAATAAATACACAACACAACTTTTGTTTGGGAAAAACATTGCTGCAGGTTTATTCCATACAAAGTATGCAATATGTTGTGTTATCTTACGGGCGATCCAGGGGCAGGCAGCTGTAACAAACCTATGCTGCCCTGCCCGCCTGTTGAGCCAAGAAGTGTGGAGAACCCAATCAGCGCTACCCTATGGGAGTGATCCCCTTACTGGATCACGTGACACATTGGTTCCTTATTACTCACGCCCCTTTCAGGGCAGAGCGTAGCAAGGCAAGCCCCCGGTTGATCAGGCCCACAACCACCCGAAGGACTAACGGGCGCCAACGTAATTGTTGTAGGATCCTCCCATGACGCTCCTGGGATTTGGCTCTGGCATCCCTATTGTGCTCCTGCAGAGGTACCCTTCTGTACCCATATGCTTCCAGATCACTCTGTAACTCCGACAAAGCTCTGGAGGCATCCCCCGTCGCCTAAAGAGCCCCCACACCAAAACAGCTCCTTTCTCACTGCAACCTGCAATTTCCCGGGCCTCATTCATGTCCAGTAAGAACAGATCCAAGCCCACCTGTGCCAGGTGCACACCAACTTTGTCAAAATAACCTTTGGTGTTCGCCCGGCTTAGCCCCTGCCTGATGAAGCCAAAGCCCCATGCTCTGCGAACTTGCACATGGAGCGGTTTATCCTTCTCTGGGAATGTACCACTGCCTCACATGACCCGCAAGAAAGTGATGGCCTCCCAGGAGGGAGCTCTACTCTTAACCATCTCTATCTTACCCTTCAAGCTAATGTAGGCTCCCACCTCCTTCAACCTGTGGTTGCAATCTTTCTAGCATTTCGTGCTCCCTAACACCTGTTTCCCCAATTTATGGAACAGCAGCACACTTGCTTAGAAGACCGCTTCTCCAACCAGCCTATATACTATGGCTATGCGGGTGGGGCATTTCATGCATAACTGAAGCAACACATAACCTGCCCTGGGAGCAGAGTGTACCTACTTTGTTGAAGTTGACCAGGCATGTGCGCAGACCTTTGTGTTTAATAAACCATGGCAAACAGGACTGTTCGCATTGCGCACCCTATTGCAGTCACAGCAACCATTTGGAGTGACAACTTACACCACCTACCAGGCTTGCTTAAGTAAGGTCGATCAAGTGACCCATAGAGCTCAATCCAGCCAGAGACCCAGTTCACTCTGTTATCCCTGGAATGATTGCCCTCCAAAAATCCAAAACCAAATTCAGCTTGCTTTCTTCTAGTCACTTTAGAAATTCAGGGTGGGACTACATACCCCACAAGACCACAGAGTTGTGTATATTACCAATGATACTATTAGAATCTAAGGTTCCCAGTGTCAATTGGTGACTATTCCGCCATGGAATATGTGACATTAAGCAAGGGAGCCTTCGTGTAGTTGCCATTATCCCTCCTGCCGTACAGTAATTTTGCCTTTACAGTGTAATCTGTGGTATTCGCCCCCAGATTTCCCAGGCTGCGTACTGCTGGCCATGTGCGCAGCTGCTGGTGTAATGAGGGAATCCCCCAGTTGTAACTTGCAATAAAAACACCCGCCTGAATGTGCTACGTTGTAAGCGTTTAAGTGCCTAACTTATCTCTTCCCCTTGAAAAGATACCACAAACCTCATTGGTCATGAGAACCTTACGAAGCACACAATTTTCCCCTGGGCGCACCTCTAAATGAGAATGGCTCTACACCGCAGAGACACACATATCTCAAACATATTTACTGGTTTTGCCACTTGGCACCCTTCTGGTTGATGATACGAACCTCCTACCCAGCATAAGCTGATGGTCTTGCGTTGCTGTCACACCACCTGTGTCCATTGAATCACCCTCCATCCTCCTGTGCAATAGACATAGTGCTAAGTTGGCAATCAATTCAACATCCCTCCTTTCCTGCCCGACTGTTGCCTGTTCAGCTCAATCTGTGGTGACTATGATGGAGCGGGTAGTACAAAATGTTGTATACCCCCATTTCTGCATGTTCATACTAATCAGAATAATCGATTACTTGTAATAATATTAACCTGTTTGAAGTGATACCTAATCAATCTTACTAATGTATGAATTACACGTGGGATTTGCATCTTGCATGGCTAAAATAATTTGTAAACTAATATAATTACGCATACTAATGCTAGAAAAATAGAATATTGCATGATATCTGTTGCTTTTGTGACGTAATTGTAAGTTGCACCAGATGACATCATTGGGTGAATATAAACGCTTTAATTGTCGCTACTATGCTAGATAATTACATACACATAGGGGAATTAGTGAGGGGTTAAACTTTTTAGTCGTTATTTCCATGTTTTAATTACTTTTTGTGTTTGTTTTGCATAAGTTGACCGGTTGGGCCTTTCGACAATATGGCTGACTGACTTACTCGACGAGACAGCTACCTTTCCACGAGGTTTCAGACTAAGTGCGCATGTCCAGGCTCCTGAACAAGTGGCCTCAAGATGACCCACACAGCCCGTACCCAAGCAAGGTCGCGACTGGACTTTGGCCAAGAACTTTAACAATGAACAAGTTTGACAAACCGGATGGATCATGTCTGACAGTGTGACATCATGGACTTTGGGAAATCGAAACGGATGATCTTAACCAACCAATCAAGACTGCCTAAAACTGACATTTGTTAAATTTTGACATTAAATTCATTATAAAAGATGGTAGAATAGCGAGTTGCGTTGCGCTTGTGGTTGCGGATGGTTTCTCTTCCTGACGTTATGATGACGGAGAGGACGGTGACACTGCTGGACAGCTGTTATCCTGAATCTTTGACAGACTGAATTGCTGCCCAATTTCTTGATGAATTAAAGACTTTCGAACTGATGGGCATTAACTGATACGTACACGCTTATGGTCCAGACCCAATCTTGGGACTGTAGCGTGCTGCATGACGACTTGATTGACTTAGAGGACGACTAATAGCCAGATTAGGTAAATATGATGTTCTGTGGTTTGATTAACGATTTATTAAAACTTGTAATTAATTAGATAAACAAAATTATTGATTAACAAACAAATGTGTTGGGTTATTTATTGAAAGGGAATAGATTAAGATCGAATATAAATTAAAAGGATTAAGTCACCTTTATCCAATTCAACTAAATTGATCTATCGACTAAATGGAAGGAATATCTCGAAGTTCAGGGTTTACTAAGAGTATTCAATGTATGTTTATGTAAATATGTTCTTTTAGGTCAAAAGGTATTCCTTTCATGTGAGCGTTTGGAACACTCATCTCTCCCGTAAGAGCAGATCAGTAAGTGTGAGTGTTGGTGTTATGGGCCTCACCAATGAATGTATTGAGTGAATATGTTAGTATGATATTTGGTCTGTGACGAAGGGAGGATTTGAAATTCCACGCTGCATCAGTTTTTCTGGTAGCAGAGTTATGGTTTTTATTGTTTTGGTTTAGGTGATTATTGCGTGTATATTGCTTATTGCTATTGATTATTGATTGATATTGGTTTATGTATTAACACTCTATGTTCAGTTGCGTCGAGTTCTATGTTGTTTGCACAGCTTCTGGGATGTAGGAAGTCGGAAGTTTATAATGGTTCCGTAGTAGGGCAGAGGTAAGCGCTGCTCTCGGGAAAGACGGAATTGTTGTTGCCCTGTAGGTACACAGGGGAAACGCGTAACGAGTGAAGTTGTAGGACGCATTGTCTGGGTTCGATTCGGTAGCATCGTCGTGTGTTGTTACTAGAGACATTTTCTGTATGAGAGAAGTGTGTATGATAGCGAAGGTTACCTGTGAAATTTTGGTCTTAGGTACCAGGAGGCCAGAAGGTACTCTGATAACGCTTATCACTGGGAAGGTAGCAGGTGTTCTCTAAGCTTGTTAGAAGGACAGAGTAGAGGGAAGTGCTACGATTGGTCAGAATAGCGGTACAGTTGTGAGGGGAGATTAGTGATACACGGAAAGACAGAAAAAGATGTATTACTATCCACCAGAAAAGGAGAAGAAGTCCTGGTTTGGGAGAATTAAGAAGTGGTTTAAAAAGGACAAACCGATTGTGACTAGGGACGGATAATTACTTCCTCCACCGAAAACCCCCGCATCCTTTATGGGTGCGAAATATGCATATCATACTTCTATTTGGTTAGACAATTGGGTAAAATACACTAAAAATGACGGAGTTTTGGCATTTCCAGAGCATGGTTCATTTAATTTAGCATTTTTGCGAAATTTGAGAGAAAATTATGAATCTAGAACCGAGACCTAGACCAACACAATTTGAAGCATTGACAGAATGGGAAGATGAGATGCATGACCGACAGAGACAGAGGAGTGGCGGAAGATATAGGTACATGTTTGATAGACTATATGGACATGAGAATCATGATGACAGAATGAGAAGGTGGCGGAATGCGAGTATGACTGAAGGTCTATTTCCTGTGAGGGATGCAGAAGAAATTGGAGGTAGAAAATGCACAGAAGAAAGACATAATGTGGAATCGAGAGGGTATGGAGTGAATTAATCGGAGGATGATGTTCTTGATCACATGTTTTATAAAAATCCACCTCCGTATCGACCAGAATCAGAGATATTAACACCAAGTGCCCCAATGAAAGAAACTTTACGAATCATTAAGTCAGAACCTGTGTCCCAAGATTTAGAGAGAAATAATTCCATTAGAGAGGTAGAGAGGAAGTCAGAAAGTAAAGTAAATGGGGAAAATTCGGCAGAATTAGCGAAAACAACCTTAGAATTAACTGAAAAGATAAGAGAATTGACTAAAAATCTGGAAGCTGTGACAGTCCCAGTGACGATAGGCCCACTGATGCCTATTTTTGATAAATAGAAAGGTAGCGAACATTGTTTAACGGTTCATTATAATAGCAAAAAACAGGCTGAGCAGCCAAAACAGAGCCAAAATGAAAGTCCATGGAGACAGACATTGAGTATGATCGAACCAAATGTTTCGAGTAACCCTTTTATAGGCCAAAATTTAGCAGAAAGACATACAACGACAGTGGAGTCAATATTAGAAACTCAAAAGGATTCAGAACGAGGTAATGTAGAGAAGCCAGTACGTCCATCTACAGAAGAATTAAGTGAATGGTTGAGAAGCTTGCAGAGAAAAGACAAAGAATCCCAATCAATTGATGTGGCCAAATTACGAATGGTACTGGAAGAGTTAATAGTAGGAACTATCCCCACAGAGAAATTAAAAACTTATCAAGATGAGGAATTACTATTTTTGTGCAAAAGTGTCACATGGAGAGCGAAAAATCTGCATGAAAGACTAGAAGAAGTAGCAAATGAAATGGGTATAGATATTGAAAAAGTAAAGGCCTTGCAAAAACCATATCAAATAGATTTCACAGAAAAAGATATTGAAAACTTGAACACTACAGGACGGATAAGTCAGATTAAGGAAAAAATTATCTTGTTGACAAAATGGGGAGATGTGGATAAATGGAGAAGAAGGTGGTACCGAAAACGAGATGATGCCTCAGATAAAACGTTTGCAGCATTCCTTGTAAGAGAAAAAGAAAAGGTAGTAACAGAATGCCCTATGAGAGAAATCCCAGGAGGAGGATATGTGCGTGTCCCATGGACAAGACAGGTTATTTTGTCCTTTACAAATAATTTCCCTCGACTACGCGAAAAGCCTGTTGAGTGGTATAGACAAGTGAACAGATTTGTGAAGTTGTCTAAAGTCCTATGGATTGATCTGAATAGTCTATTTGACATAATAGTACCAGCAGATTTATGGACAGAGTGCAAGCTCATGATAAATTGGCCAACTCAGGCATACCCTAGAGATCCAAAAACTGGAGCTCCTGATCCCGAGGTAATGAAGAAATACGAACAGGTTATTGCCTTTCTGAAAAACAAAGTACCTCCTAAAGAGACAGATTTGGTGAAAATTTACAGAACACATCAAGAAAGCAAAGTGTCAGTACATGCATATTACGAAAGGCTGATCTTAGCCTTTAAACAGTTCAGTGGTGATGAAAATTTGAGTGAAAAAGATTTAAGTCATTTTGTATACAGATTTGTATGTGGTCTACGTCCAGAGATTATTGAAATGATAAAACAACATACCGTAGATTGGCAAAATAAGAAAATAGATGAAGTATTGAGACATGCAAAATATTTCAGTGATGAGATTGAAGCAAAACAGCGAAAGTTAAGAGAAAAGGCTATGTGGGCACAAGTAAAAATAGCAGAGAGGCAGGAAGCTCAATTAGCGGAACAAGCGAATAATACAGGACCAAGACAAAAATTCATTCCTGGGAAAGGTAAGGGAAATTTTAATTTAGAGGAAGCTAAAAAGAAATTCCCATGTCATAATTGCGGTAGAATAGGGCTGTGGAAATCCAAGTGTAAATTTCCCCCAAGTACTAACAATGAAAATGCATCATTGAATCCACAGGTGCAGAATGAGGTGAGTGGTCAACCACAGCAACAGCATCAGGTTGCAACCCAACAGAATCAGGTGAAAAAAACACCTTTACCACAGAGCAAAAACTCCCAGAAATATAGTCATGAAATGGGATTCTACAACGAAGAACAGGTAAACAAGCAGCCACGCGCTAGCGCTGTTTCGCAGTATTGGCTACAACCCGATGAGAGTGATTCAGAAGAGGGTTATTGATGGAGCCGAAGGGAGGAAGAAGAGTGCGTACTTGGCGCAACTCTAGAAGTAGAACAGACAGGCCCATTTGTAGATGGGAAGATAAATAATGAGAGTATTACTTTCCTAGTTGATACTTGTGCTACTCGATCAACTCTCAGATCAGCTGAAGAACCTTCCTCTCTCGGATGCAACGATCCAAGTAGTTGGTGTATCCAACAGGCAGATTAAAACTTACCTAACAGAGCCAGTGAAAGCTGGCATAGGGAAATTTTCTGAAATGCACCGCTTTGTCTTGTGCGATACCAGTCCTGCGAATATATTAGGTAGGGATTTGCTGGGTAAAATGAACTGCACTATATTTTGTACCCCGGATGGAATAGCATTTGAGACCTCGGATGAAGATGTACTGTATAAAATGACAATGGCAAACAGGGAAAATGAGGTTATTGAACCTAAATAATTGAAACAGTCTGTAAAAGCAGAAGTTTGGGATTTCACAGGAGAAGATGTGGGATTAATGAGAAATGTAGATCCGGTAAAAATAACAGTGAAGGAAGTAGTAAGCTATCCAAATGTCCCTCAATATAAATTGACACCTGAAATAATTGAAGGAGTTACTCCTGTGATTGAGAAAATGATAAAACAAGGCATTTTGAGAGAAATAATGAGTAGTCCATGTAATTCACCAACAATGGGACTGAAAAAGCCTAATGGGAAGTTCAGGATAGTACAAGATCTGAGAAAGATAAACAAAATTGTTGTATCATGCTGTCCTACTGTACCAAATCCATCTGTGATCTTATATCAGATTCCCCATGATGCAGAATGGTATACAGTGATTGATCTATGCCATGCTTTCTTTTCCATCCCGTTGCACCATGACAGTCAGCTAATTTTTGCGTTTCGTTTCGGCAAGCGTATTTTGGCTTGGTGCCGAATTCCACAGGGGTATACAGAAAGCCCCTCGATATTTAATCAGCTATTGAAGAAGTCATTGGAAAGCCTAGAAATGCCCGAAAATTCAGTGTTAGTTCAGTACATCGACGACCTTCTTGTGGCGTCGAAAACCCGTGAAGCTTGTGAGCTAGACACTATAGCCTTGCTGAATCATCTGGCAGATGGAGGACTTAAAGTGTCACCATCAAAATTACAATTTTGCAAGAAAGAAGTACAATATTTAGGCCACAATATTGAAAAAGGACTAAGAAAGATAACAATAGACAGAATCAGGATCATAAATGGAATGAGAGCACCCATGACCCAAAGAGAGGTGAGAATGTTTCTTGGAATGGTTGGATATTGTCGTCAATGGATCAGCAACTTTTCGTTGATTGCAAAACCTTTGGTACGACTGACAAGAAGTGATGTGAGAGATCCCATTGATTTGAACAAAGAAGAATTGGCAGCTTTTAAACAATTGAGAGATGGGTTGTGTGAAGCACCTGCATTAGGTATGCCTGATTATGAGAAAGAATTTGAGTTCTGCAGTGAGAGGAATGGATGTGCACTCTCTGTTCTAATACAGAAGCATGGAAAACTGAGGAGACCAATTGCATATTTCTCATCAATGCTGGACCCAGTAGCTGTAGCCCTACCCTGGTGTTTCAAAGCAGTAGCTGCAACATGCCGGAGTTTGGAACAGAGTGAAGGAATTGTGATGGGATATCCTGTGAAAGTGTTTGTACCTCATGATGTGGCAATCCTTTTAACAAGGAGTCGCACTCAGTATATGACACAAAGTCGGCTGACTAAGTACGAGAAAGTCAAATTAGGTGCAACGAATGTAAGTCTTGTGAGATGTTTGAATGTGAATCTTTCAACATTGCTGCCTGATGCTGAGAATGTGGAAGTCAGAGATGAAGCAGATCATGACTGTCTGGATGTACACGATTTCTGTACAAAACCACGACCTGATATAAAAGATGTACCTTTACCGGAAAGTGATTTTGTCATGTTTGTAGATGGGTCTTGTTTGAGAACAGATGATGGAATGTTGAGTGTGGCATATGCAGTATGCACGGTTGCAGCAGTGATGGAAGCATCCTATCTGAAAGGAGTAAAATCGGCCCAAGTAGCTGAACTTGTTGCTTTGACTAGAGCATGCAAGATTGGGAAAAGTGTGAGAGTGACTGTGATAACTGACAGCCAGTATGGCTTCGGAGTCGTACATGACTTCGGTCAGATATGGCTGCAGAGAGGATTTTTGACATCGAGTGGAACTCCCATTAAGAATGCTGAAGTGGTTAGAAAATTGCTTGAGGCAATACAGCTGCCTAGGCAATTGGCCGTTGTGAAGTGTGGTGCCCATAGTCAAAGTGGTGATTACATCGCCACTGGCAATAAATATGCTAATGACATGGCTCAATACTGTGCACGTAATCAGAATTCCATTAATCGGGCCAAGGAAAAAGAGGTGGTTTTTGCTCTTTGATGTTTACTAACATTGTGGGAACATGGGAAGAAGTAAGACAATTGCAGGAAGAAGCAGGAGATGAGGAAATGAAGCAGTGGGTAAAAGCAGGATGTGCACCCAGAGAGAAGGATCATGTGTGGGTCTATCGGGATGGAAGACCAGTTATGCCTGATAGCATGATGTCTGCCATGGCACGGATGTATCATGGTCAGGGACTCATAGGGAGAGATGCCATGATCAGGTCATTTAAACAGACCTGGTACAATGCAAAATTCAGACTTGTAGCAGTAAGTCTTTGTCAGAGATGCCTAATATGTCAGCAATACAATCCTGGAAGAAAGACAGTAGTGAGTCTAGGAACAATAGGTCGAGAAGGAGGGCCTTTTACAAGAATGCAAGTGGATTTCATTGAGATGATTCCCTGTAACAGGTTGAGGTATGTTCTAGTTATGGTCTGTCTGTTTTCTAGATGGGTAGAGGCATTTCCAACAAGAAGAAATGATGGGATGACAGTGGCAAAATTACTTTTGAGGGAATTTAGCCCTAGATTCGGGTTCCCAGTGACAATTGAATCAGACCGAAGAGGACATTTCCATAATGAGATCATAAAATTGATTTGTGAAGCATTGAATGTATGGCAAAGACTACATTGTGCCTATCGACCAGAAGCTTCTGGTCTGGTGGAACAGATGAATGGTACTATCAAAAACAGGATAGGGAAAATGTGCTTAGCCACAGGTATGAAATGGCCTGATGTCTTGTCTCTGGTACTCATGACTATTAGATCAATTCCAGACAGAACTACAGGGTTGAGCCCCCATGAAATTATCATTGGATGAGCGAAGCGTCATGTGTTTATACCAGTCAACAAGCTGATGACTATAACTGATGACATGGTGTTGAAATACTGTAAAAGCCTGGCTGATGCAGTTCATTCTGTGTTTCATCAGGTTGGAGCGGATGCCACCTCCTTTGAAAAGAAGCAAGCCCATGATCTGAGCCCAGGGGACTGGGTAAGGATAAAAGTACACAGAAGAAGAAACTGTTTGGTTCCAATGTGGGGAAAACCACAACAAGTCATCTTGACCACAACAACATCTGTAAAGTGTGCTGGACTGAAAAACTGGATCCATGCAAGTCATACATTGAGAATTCCAAATCCAGTGGATAATACCGAAAAGGAGTATTTTGATGAATCAGAATCCAGTACCGAATTGGATGACGGAGAGCCAAAAACAAAAGAAAACCCTGAAAGGGGGGAAGCAGAACCAAGTCTAACATTTGTCCCCAGAAGTATTTCCTTGAGAAGAAGGTTACAGATTTCTGATACCAGCTCAGACTCAGAGACTGAACAAGGAGCTCAGTGTTCTGGGAAAAGACAAGGAAAGAACAAAGAAAAAGACCACGAAGAGACAATATTAGGAATTACTGAAAGAGAAGTTCCAGATGAAAGATTGAGAGAAATTCCACCTAAAACAACACATTTAGATGGACAGGTGCCAGATACAGAGAGAGAGAGAAAGATTACTGCGGAAGACCCCCGAGGAGGTGTAGGGAACTCCAACATCCAGTTAGAAGTAGGGACAAGTAGTCAGCAGGAAGATTGCGTGGAGATTGCAGAGATCCGAGGAGGGACAGAAATAGGGAAAACAAAAGAAGTGGTGGAAAAAGAAACTGCTGAGAGTAAAAAGCAAGTTGAAACAGAGTCAGAGGAGAGCGAAGATGAAGTGCCTGAAGGTCGAGTTCTAAGAAAGAGAGCTTGGAGAACTGAAAAGAACAATAAAGGAAGTAAATTGAAAAGAGCAGCAAAGGGCGACGTTTGGCCGAATAAAATAAAAAGATTGAGATATCGACTGACCCGAGTAAACTCACCAAGGGCTGAACAGGTGAATGAAGTGACGAGTCAGGAGGAATCAAAAGACGAAGAAACCATTGTAATTAAAGCAATAGAACAAGAAAACCTAACCAGAAGTATAAGTCACCAGAATGGACGTATGTGGCTCTGCCTGAAGTAAAAGAAGAGGCAGATAGCCAAGGAAATCCAGAGGTGGTTGTACCAGAAGTGGTTGAGGAGGACAAAGAATCGGAGATCCTGAGAGTTATCTTGTCCGATATTGGAGAAGATGCGGATGTTCAGGACATTCTGTATTCAGATCACGAAGGAAAAGTGAAAGATGATGAAATGCCAAACTGAATGAGACAAGAAAGCTGCTAAGGGAAAGACAATAAAATACGGAAAATGACAAAAACTGGTAGAACCAATTAGGTGCTTAGAGCCTTGGGTTAGAAAACTAGTTGTGAAGTAGAAGAGGCTAAGTCAAAAGAGACTATCCATTTTAGCAAAAATGGCAAACACAGATAGTAGAAAAGGTAGATGTATATTCTTGAGAAGATGGTGTAAAATGTGTTGTTGTTGTACAGGATTACTAATGCTTCTGTGGAGCATACTTGCTCTCATGATCTCATTTAAGTTTACTATAGATACAATAGAAGGACATAGTGAAAAAAAAACTATTATAGAAAAGATTCAAAAGATAGTTCCGACTAGAATAGATAAAAATTATTTACATAAAGACAGGTCTATAACAGATTTTTCTAATAATGTGTTTTCAAAATTGTTGTATGAATATGTAAAGACAATGGACGTAAGGGACTGCTACGTTTGTATGCAGTTACCTGCCTCTGTATCGGAGGGAGTGACTTATCATCACCTTCCAGTAACTTATGGAATAACATGTAGTGTAATAGCTAGTTTATTTTATCAAACAGGGAAATTAGAGTATTATTTTTCAGGTGTAGATAACATATTTTCACAAGTACCGTCAATTAACAAGCTAAACAAGGTAAAACCTGCAAAGGTATTAGGTGAATTTTTCTTAGAGACTAAAACAATTTGACTTGCAGTTTAAAGAAAGAGGAAAATACATTTTTAGATATGGTTGAAGAAAGGAGACTGAAAATGCAAAGAAAGGCATCTGAAGAAAAGGTGGAAAAGACAGTTTGGGATGTAGAAATGGAAAACCACTTGAAAGGTGAAGCTAGTCCAACTATGGCTTTAGATTGGCCTCAGAAAGGGAAATTGTGATTAGAAGGAATCAAACTGCATATGATAATTATTTTGTAGGTAATAGTGAGTGCCATGATACATACCGAATCATGGGTAGATGGAGATTAAAAGGTGGGAAAGATCCAGTTTTTCCTGGATTATATTTCATTTGCTGGAATAGGGTGTATTATCGTTTGCCAGAACATTGGTATGGCACATGTTATGTAAGCCTGGTTTTCCTAAAGATTTTTCATATGGATAGAGGACAAGATGGTGTACATAGTTTAGGTAGTTATTTAGCATGTATTAAGAGAGAATCTTGCTCAGAAATTGTTGGTGACATCTTTGGAGCATTGATACCGGCAGTGGGAATATCTCTGAATGCAAACAAAATTAGAAGGCTTTCAACAGTAGTGGATCGCTTGTCAACAAGCACCGCTGGAGGATTTTTATTGGTAAACACTGAAATGGTTGCCATGCATGCCATGATAATGCAAAAACGACTTGCCCTTGATATATTATTGGCGACAGAGGGTGGAGTCTGTGGAATGCTGAAAGTTCAACATTGTTGTACTTACATTCCTGACGAAAGTAAAGATTTGAAAATTTATATTAAAAATGTTACTGAACTGCATGACGAAATTGCACCACTGGAGGTTGAAGGTGTTTGGGAAAAGATTGGAAAGAAAATATCAGCTATTAGAGATTTCTTAGTAAATTTAGGTAGTACCTCCTTAGGTAAAATATTATTTCCATTAACATGTGTGATTTTCATAGTATTAATAATAAGATTAGGGTGTATTTGTCGTAAAAACAATGAAAGTCAGAAAAAGTTAAAAAGAAAAAATTTAAGGAGAAAAGATTAGAAACAATTGAGAGAATGTGAAGAGATAGAATTAGAAGAAGTTAAGGAGAATATGTATAAGTCAGTGAAAGGAGAAGAGACAGGGGAAACTGAATTATGCATAAAAGCAAGAAATCACTTTGAAACTCCATAAAAGAGATACAAAATATTGATGGTGTAGTGATATAATCACCAAAGGGGGGATTGATGGAGCGGGTAGCACAAAATGTTGTATACCCCCCATTTCTGCATGTTCATACTAATCAGAATAATCTATTAATTGTAATAATATTAATCTGTTTGAAGTGATACCTAATCAATCTTACTAATGTATGAATTACACGTGGGATTTGCAACTTGCATGGCTAAAATAATTTGTAAACTAATATACGTACGCATACTAATGCTAGAAAAATAGAATATTGCATGATATATGTTGCTTTTGTGACGTAATTGTAAGTTGCACCAGATGACATCAGTGGGTGAATATAAACGCTTTAATTGTCGCTACTATGCTAGATAATTACATACACATAGGGGAATTAGTGAGGGTTAAACATTTTATTTGTTATTTCTATGTTTTAATTACTTTTTGTGTTGGTTTGGTTAAGTAGACCGGTTGGGCCTTTCGACAATATGGCTGACTGACTTACTCGACGAGACAGCTACCATTCCACGAGGTTTCAGACGAAGTGTGCATGTCCAGGCTCCTGAACAAGTGGCCTCAAGATGACCCACACAGCCCGTACCCAAGCAAGGTCGCGACTGGACTTTGGCCAAGAACTTTAACAATGGACAAGTTTGACAAACCGGATGGATCATGTCTGACAGTGTGACATCATGGACTTTGGGAAACCGAAACGGACGATCTTAACCAAACAATCAAGACTGCCTAAAACTGACATTTGTTACATCTTGACATTAAATTCATTATAAAAGATGGTAGAATAGTGAGTTGCGTTGCGCTTGCGGATGGTTTCTTTTCCTGACGTTATGCTGACGGAGAGGACGGTGACACTGCTGGACAGCTGTTTTCCTAAATCTTTGACAGACTGAATTGCTGCCCAATTTCTTGATGAATTAAAGACTTTCGAACTGATGGGAATTAACTGATACGTACACACCTATGGTCCAGACCCAATCTTGGGACTGTAGCGTGCTGCATGACGACTTGATTGACTTAGAGGACGACTAATAGCCAGATTAGGTAAATATGATGTTCTGTGGTTTGATTAACGATTTATTAAAACTTGCAATTAATTTGATAAACAAAATTATTGATTAACAAACAAATGTGTTGGGTTATTTATTGAAAGGGAATAGATTAAGATTGAATATAAATTAAAAGGATTAAGTCACCTTTATCCAATTCAACTAAATTGATCTATCGACTAAATGGAAGGAATATCTCGAAGTTCAGGGTTTACTAAGAGTATTCAATGTATGTTTATGTAAATATGTTCTTTTAGGTCAAAAGGTATTCCTTTCATGTCAGCGTTTGGAACACTCTTCTCTCCCGTAAGAGAAGATCAGTAAGTGTGAGTGTTGGTGTTATGGGCCCCACCAATTAATGTATTGAGTGAATGTGATAGTATGATATTTGGTCTGTGACGAAGGGATGATTTGAAATTCCATGCTGCATCAACTACACCCAGACTTCCCAGGCAGCTTTATTGCTGACAATGTGAGCAGTTGCTGACATTTGAGGGAATCTCACGCTTGCAACTTGCAACCACAGTGATTATTTAAATTAATCTGTTACTGTGTATCTGAATGAACTATGTCCAGTTAATTGACGCTCTCCCACGTGCAGTTGCTGTGAAACATTTTGGACTAGCCCATCAAATTCAGCTAGCCATCCCCCTAGGTGGAGTCCTGCACTCCGAAACTTCTGCAAGTGTCAACCACGGTCACGCCTTCTGTTCAGTTGAATTTAGTGATTCACGACACTGACAACCACAGGGGCCTTATACTGGGCTGTGTATATGTGGCCCAGGATGACCTTAAACAATCGCTTGGAGTAGATGGGAGTTAACATTGCCTGGCTGAAGTGCAATACCTTTGACAATCACTCCTGACAAGATGTGCCAATGCAGGCAGAAGTAAGAGGTCTGAGGCCCACCTTGCTTCCTTTCCCAGTCAAATGCCTTGGTGCGTGAACGTCCGCTGGTCGCACTAGTCAATACAGCGATTATTTAAATTAATATACTCTGCATATGGATACAACTATGCACAAGCAGCTGAAAATTTCACAGGTTTGTAAATGTGAAACATTTTGGATTAGTCCATTGAATTGAGCCCGTCACCACCATAGGTGACGTCTTGCCCTCCCAAATTTCGGCTAGTTTACCAGGGAGCAGACAAGGCAGTAGGAGCAGGAGTGGAACAATATATACCAATACCTGCCCTTTCTCAAATACTGGGAATGCCAAATGTTATTTAATCCATTTGTAGCCTAATTGTGCTTTCTTTAATTACTGCTCCGACCCAGTTAGGGGCACAGGTCGCAGGAAATGCCCCTTCCAATCTCTGCCTTTAACCAAATGAAGGGTAAACCAGTGGAATTTGCCTGGTCAATGGAAAGTGCCATTGCCCATGCTTCAGGGATCTGAACCCTTGGCTTGGACGGGGCCCGTGGCACCAGATGCGGATGACTTCGCCACTGCTCTGCAGGTCTAAGACGTACCCGCTGTGCCCGTCAGGGCACACTGAGCCACTAAATTATGAAAGCATATAGGAGCATTCCTTGGAAGGTGCAGCTAATGGCTTCTTAGGTTGGCTCATCTGGCACCATGATACTCTGGCTTTCCATTATCCTAATAAAATGGGGTTGCTGCTTTGCTACCAGTGCCAGGCTGTGACTGGGGAATAGCTGTGACCTGCCCTGCCAATGTCATGGTCAACGGTTACCCTAGGCAGACCACCGATCTCTTCTAGACAGAACCTAAATCTTAGGTTAGAACACGTGGCCTTCCGCCAGGAGGGTTTCCGTGCTTAATGAGCTGACCATTATTCCTTAAAGGAATTCTCCATGTGTTCTGTGGAAAGACTGGCCCCTCTTCTGACCTTGCCTAATTCTACACAGATTGTTTTAAATCCATTTTCCATAAACTTATTTGTTATTGGGAGTGAAGTGTAAAATCTAATACAGACATTGCAGAGAAATGTGTTCACATTTCTTACCACCTCCCCCCCCAAAAAAGCTTTATTTTCGCTCAAAACAGAAACTCCAATACGAGAAGTGGGCAAATGACACATATTATTTTCATTATATTAATCAGCTGCTGCTGTGTCACAGTATCGCAAGCACATCTCCAAATATTGGATCTAAACATTCGGAATTTGGGCGAGTGTGTGTGCACTGTCCGTAGACTTCCTCAAAATGGGCATGAAAGAACTGAACTATATCAATTAAAAGCAGTTCCAAACAGGTGCCCCCAATCATTCCGGCCTGGTGCAGCTAGTAGTACTACAGCATGTGCTGTTGATTGCAAGTAAATGTACTCCTGACCTTAAACCTTCAGGATGCCATGTTCTTGACGTGTCAAGGGCCCCCACTCGTCCTAAAGAAGGCTGTGCCTATGCCATTGCCTGGTGTTTGCTGCACTGTCATTGCATCCCTATATCTAACAAAAGGAGCACTACACCTCCCACAGGCCCATCTATTGGCTTTGTCAATGCTTATTAGCTGCATAAGATAAATAAGCCACAAATCTAGCTTTGTAGCATAGCATATTGAAAATGCATCCATTGACTCCGGTCTCGGCCCCCAGGCAGCGCACCTATGCATGGTGTAGGGGAGGTACTCTAATGCTGTGGAAGGTGTAGATGCGGATTCTCATTACCAGGGCAAGCATGAGAATTGCGACTGATAATAACTTACCGAGGCAACACATTGAAAACCGTTTGCGCTGTTATGCTAGGGCAAACTGTCGCATTACCGGGACCTTGCTGAACGTATCTGAGCAACAACCCAAAGTCCCAAAGGCTATTTAGTACCACCAGGACCAGGAAGGAATGGTCAAATTTGGAGCTTGGGTACGCACAAGCGCGCAGTTGCTTAATCTATCAGCCTCGCAACCTTCACTTGCATATAAAGAACGATGAACAACTTAACTGTCCAAGAAAACACAGGCTCAACGTGGTATGATTCTTGCGCTCATGTTGAGCAGAAGGAAAGATTAAAACATTGAACCTGCTTGACCTTGTCACACTACCATATTGGAGCTGGTGTCTACAGCGGTGTAAACAGGCTTCCCCGCCCATCGCAACCGCACAAAACAGCAGTCCGCGGTCCTATACAACCAACTGGGAGGCCCGTGGGCAGGCACAAAATGCTGGCTACAACACCAGGCCTTACATTTCAGATTGCAGCGTAGTATGTATCCCCTGGCAACACCATAGCCAGAAGCGCCCAGAGCTATGAGCGTGTAACGGGGGAGCAACTTCACCTCCTTAAAATCTGTAAACGGCCTTGACTATTCCGACCGTTTGTCCCTGCAGTGGAAAGTGAGCAAACTACATTCCCGGGCAGTGGGAGCGCCGCCTGCCCCGAAGAGAAGCAACTCCAATTCCCCGCGACCCAGGGCCCGGCCGGCGACCCTCCAGGCTGCAAGGTTGCGCCCCATGGCCACACATGGGACTAATCCCATAGCTCAGCCTGACCTGAACACGCGCAGGCAATAACAGAGAAATCACACCTCCCTCCATGGCCAAGAGACATTGCTGGACACAAACAAAACGGACCCATCACCCTATGTGATAGTCCGTCTCGGGTTCGAGAGGTAGTCCGCTAAGGCGGTGGACACTTACGCCACTCCCCCTAGGGGGCCCCTGTATGTGTACCAACATCTGAAGCATGGCAATATGTGTTGCGAACTTATGCCCCTGTGCATTAATCAGCGAGTAACGTAACTCTTCAAACCCGTCAATGTAATCCAATTCTGGACACAATGGAAACAATTAGCACAAGAGTCCCACAATGCTGTAAATAAATTATAAGCATTAAGTCTCAATGTCGGTTTCCTTTAAATATTCGGAAATATTGTCCAGGCCACACACCGCTCTGCGAGAGCGACACCATTTCACTAATGAGCTACAGCATCTGGCAGGATGGTGCTGCACACAGGGGGACAACAAACAAATGATGGACGGAATGCTGACAATGCAGACATTCTCCCCCAGTCAAGAGATCTGGGTTAAATCCATCGTTCTTTTGCCCACTATGCCACCCCAGTTCAGACATGGCCATTTGCAAATCAGTCTTGACCCTGTGCCTCATGGGAACAGTCCAGCCCAAACTGCCAAGCCATGTCTTCCCTGGACCGGAATCAAGCATCCTAGGACCGGTTTCTGGCTATCAGCCGTCATCAGCCAGGATAGCTTGACTCTAGTGGCGTAGTGAGCACGGGTCCCACGTCTGGGAATACCCATCCCACTTAGGGCGAAAAGCGTTACAAACAAACAAATGATGGACGGAATGCTGACAATGCAGACATTCTCCCCCAGTCAAGAGATCTGGGTTAAATCCATCGTTCTTTTGCCCACTACGCCACCCCAGTTCAGACATGGCCATATGCAAATCAGTCTTGACCCTGTGCCTCATGGGAACAGTCCAGCCCGAACTGCCAAGCCATGTCTTCCCTGGACCGGAATCAAGCATCCTAGGACCGGTTTCTGGCTATCAGCCGTCATCAGCCAGGATAGATTGACTCCAGTGGCGTAGTGAGCACGGGACCCACGTCTGGGAATACCCATCCCACTTAGGGCGAAAAGCGTTACAACAAACAAATGATGGACGGAATGCTGACAATGCAGACATTCTCCCCCAGTCAAGAGATCTGGGTTAAATCCATTGTTCTTTTGCCCACTACGCCACCCCAGTTCAGACATGGCCATATGCAAATCAGTCTTGACCCTGTGCCTCATGGGAACAGTCCAGCCCGAACTGCCAAGCCATGTCTTCCCTGGACCGGAATCAAGCATCCTAGGACCGGTTTCTGGCTATCAGCCGTCATCAGCCAGGATAGCTTGACTCCAGTGGCGTAGTGAGCACGGGTCCCACGTCTGGGAATACCCATCCCACTTAGGGCGAAAAGCCTTACAACAAACAAATGATGAACGGAATGCTGACAATGCAGACATTCTCCCCCAGTCAAGAGATCTGGGTTAAATCCATTGTTCTTTTGCCCACTACGCCACCCCAGTTTAGACATGGCCATATGCAAATCAGTCTTGACCCTGTGCCTCATGGGAACAGTCCAGCCCGAACTGCCAAGCCATGTCTTCCCTGGACCGGAATCAAGCATCCTAGGACCGGTTTCTGGCTATCAGCCGTCATCAGCCAGGATAGCTTGACGCCAGTGGCGTAGTGAGCACGGGTCCCACGTCTGGGAATACCCATCCCACTTAGGGCGAAAAGCGTTACAACAAACAAATGATGAACGGAATGCTGACAATGCAGACATTCTCCCCCAGTCAAGAGATCTGGGTTAAATCCATCGTTCTTTTGCCCACTACGCCACCCCAGTTCAGACATGGCCATATGCAAATCAGTCTTGACCCTGTGCCTCATGGGAACAGTCCAGCCCGAACTGCCAAGCCATGTCTTCCCTGGACCGGAATCAAGCATCTTAGGACCGGTTTCTGGCTATCAGCCGTCATCAGCCAGGATAGCTTGACTCCAGTGGCGTAGTGAGCACGGGTCCCACGTCTGGGAATACCCATCCCACTTAGGGCGAAAAGCGTTACAACAAACAAATGATGGACGGAATGCTGGCAATGCAGACATTCTCCCCCAGTCAAGAGATCTGGGTTAAATCCATTGTTCTTTTGCCCACTACGCCACCCCAGTTCAGACATGGCCATATGCAAATCAGTCTTGACCCTGTGCCTCATGGGAACAGTCCAGCCCGAACTGCCAAGCCATGTCTTCCCTGGAACGGAATCAAGCATCCTAGGACCGGTTTCTGGCTATCAGCCGTCATCAGCCAGGATAGCTTGACTCCAGTGGCGTAGTGAGCACGGGTCCCACGTCTGGGAATACCCATCCCACTTAGGGCGAAAAGCGTTACAAACAAACAAATGATGGACGGAATGCTGACAATGCAGACATTCTCCCCCAGTCAAGAGATCTGGGTTAAATCCATCGTTCTTTTGCCCACTACGCCACCCCAGTTCAGACATGGCCATATGCAAATCAGTCTTGACCCTGTGCCTCATGGGAACAGTCCAGTCCGAACTGCCAAGCCATGTCTTCCCTGGACCGGAATCAAGCATCCTAGGACCGGTTTCTGGCTATCAGCCGTCATCAGCCAGGATAGCTTGACTCCAGTGGCGTAGTGAGCACGGGACCCACGTCTGGGAATACCCATCCCACTTAGGGCGAAAAGCGTTACAACAAACAAATGATGGACGGAATGCTGACAATGCAGACATTCTCCCCCAGTCAAGAGATCTGGGTTAAATCCATTGTTCTTTTGCCCACTACGCCACCCCAGTTCAGACATGGCCATATGCAAATCAGTCTTGACCCTGTGCCTCATGGGAACAGTCCAGCCCGAACTGCCAAGCCATGTCTTCCCTGGACCGGAATCAAGCATCCTAGGACCGGTTTCTGGCTATCAGCCGTCATCAGCCAGGATAGCTTGACTCCAGTGGCGTAGTGAGCACGGGTCCCACGTCTGGGAATACCCATCCCACTTAGGGCGAAAAGCGTTACAACAAACAAATGATGAACGGAATGCTGACAATGCAGACATTCTGCCCCAGTCAAGAGATCTGGGTTAAATCCATCGTTCTTTTGCCCACTACGCCACCCCAGTTCAGACATGGCCATATGCAAATCAGTCTTGACCCTGTGCCTCATGGGAACAGTCCAGCCCGAACTGCCAAGCCATGTCTTCCCTAGACCGGAATCAAGCATCCTAGGACCGGTTTCTGGCTATCAGCCGTCATCAGCCAGGATAGCTTGACTCCAGTGGCGTAGTGAGCACGGGTCCCACGTCTGGGAATACCCATCCCACTTAGGGCGAAAAGCGTTACAACAAACAAATGATGGACGGAATGCTGACAATGCAGACATTCTCCCCCAGTCAAGAGATCTGGGTTAAATCCATCGTTCTTTTGCCCACTACGCCACCCCAGTTCAGACATGGCCATATGCAAATCAGTCTTGACCCTGTGCCTCATGGGAACAGTCCAGCCCGAACTGCCAAGCCATGTCTTCCCTGGACCGGAATCAAGCATCCTAGGACCGGTTTCTGGCTGTCAGCCGTCATCAGCCAGGATAGCTTGACTCCAGTGGCGTAGTGAGCACGGGTCCCACGTCTGGGAATACCCATCCCACTTAGGGCGAAAAGCGTTACAACAAACAAATGATGGACGGAATGCTGACAATGCAGACATTCTCCCCCAGTCAAGATATCTGGGTGAAATCCATCGTTCTTTTGCCCACTACGCCACCCCAGTTCAGACATGGCCATATGCAAATCAGTCTTGACCCTGTGCCTCATGGGAACAGTCCAGCCCGAACTGCCAAGCCATGTCTTCCCTGGACCGGAATCAAGCATCCTAGGACCGGTTTCTGGCTATCATCCGTCATCAGCCAGGATAGCTTGACTCCAGTGGCGTGGTGAGCACGGGTCCCACGTCTGGGAATACCCATCCCACTTAGGGCGAAAAGCGTTACAACAAACAAATGATGGACGGAATGCTGACAATGCAGACATTCTCCCCCAGTCAAGAGATCTGGGTTAAATCCATCGTTCTTTTGCCCACTACGCCACCCCAGTTCAGACATGGCCATATGCAAATCAGTCTTGACCCTGTGCCTCATGGGAACAGTCCAGCCCGAACTGCCAAGCCATGTCTTCCCTGGAACGGAATCAAGCATCCTAGGACCGGTTTCTGGCTATCAGCCGTCATCAGCCAGGATAGCTTGACTCCAGTGGCGTAGTGAGCACGGGTCCCACGTCTGGGAATACCCATCCCACTTAGGGCGAAAAGCGTTACAAACAAACAAATGATGGACGGAATGCTGACAATGCAGACATTCTCCCCCAGTCAAGAGATCTGGGTTAAATCCATCGTTCATTTGCCCACTACGCCACCCCAGTTCAGACATGGCCATATGCAAATCAGTCTTGACCCTGTGCCTCATGGGAACAGTCCAGCCCGAACTGCCAAGCCATGTCTTCCCTGGACCGGAATCAAGCATCCTAGGACCGGTTTCTGGCTATCAGCCGTCATCAGCCAGGATAGCTTGACTCCAGTGGCGTAGTGAGCACGGGTCCCACGTCTGGGAATACCCATCCCACTTAGGGCGAAAAGCGTTACAAACAAACAAATGATGGACGGAATGCTGACAATGCAGACATTCTCCCCCAGTCAAGAGATCTGGGTTAAATCCATCGTTCTTTTGCCCACTACGCCACCCCAGTTCAGACATGGCCATATGCAAATCAGTCTTGACCCTGTGCCTCATGGGAACAGTCCAGCCCGAACTGCCAAGCCATGTCTTCCCTGGACCGGAATCAATCATCCTAGGACCGGTTTCTGGCTATCAGCCGTCATCAGCCAGGATAGATTGACTCCAGTGGCGTAGTGAGCACGGGACCCACGTCTGGGAATACCCATCCCACTTAGGGCGAAAAGCGTTACAACAAACAAATGATGGACGGAATGCTGACAATGCAGACATTCTCCCCCAGTCAAGAGATCTGGGTTAAATCCATTGTTCTTTTGGAGAGGTGTGGCTCACTGGTTAGAGGCGGCAGACCCGTAAGCAGAGAATCGGCCAGGGACCAGGGTTCAATTCCCGACGCGGCAGGGTCGTGGACCAGGGTCAAAACGGACTCGATAATTCTCGCCTCGGTACCTACTCTAACCAGGAACACACTCGGCAACTCTGGGCATTAAGCTTGCCTCATCTCTACAACGGCCCCCCACAGACGCCGGGGATGCCTGGTTTCACCTTGGAGATACCCAGAAAGGGACCATCTCACAGGGATAGCCAGGACGGGTTCCCCAGCGGTCTACAGCGCCGGGACGCCCCGTTGCTGGGGCAGCTGTGCGCTTTACAAGTTTACAACATTTACATTTACATTTACATTTACATTTACATTTACATTTACATTTACATTTACATTTACATTTACATTTACTTTTGCCCACTACGCCACCCCAGTTCAGACATGGCCATATGCAAATCAGTCTTGACCCTGTGCCTCATGGGAACAGTCCAGCCCGAACTGCCAAGCCATGTCTTCCCTGGACCGGAATCAAGCATCCTAGGACCGGTTTCTGGCTATCAGCCGTCATCAGCCAGGATAGCTTGACTCCAGTGGCGTAGTGAGCACGGGTCCCACGTCTGGGAATACCCATCCCACTTAGGGCGAAAAGCGTTACAACAAACAAATGATGAACGGAATGCTGACAATGCAGACATTCTCCCCCAGTCAAGAGATCTGGGTTAAATCCATCGTTCTTTTGCCCACTACGCCACCCCAGTTCAGACATGGCCATATGCAAATCAGTCTTGACCCTGTGCCTCATGGGAACAGTCCAGCCCGAACTGCCAAGCCATGTCTTCCCTAGACCGGAATCAAGCATCCTAGGACCGGTTTCTGGCTATCAGCCGTCATCAGCCAGGATAGCTTGACTCCAGTGGCGTAGTGAGCACGGGTCCCACGTCTGGGAATACCCATCCCACTTAGGGCGAAAAGCGTTACAACAAACAAATGATGTACGGAATGCTGACAATGCAGACATTCTCCCCCAGTCAAGAGATCTGGGTTAAATCCATCGTTCTTTTGCCCACTACGCCACCCCAGTTCAGACATGGCCATATGCAAATCAGTCTTGACCCTGTGCCTCATGGGAACAGTCCAGCCCGAACTGCCAAGCCATGTCTTCCCTGGACCGGAATCAAGCATCCTAGGACCGGTTTCTGGCTATCAGCCGTCATCAGCCAGGATAGCTTGACTCCAGTGGCGTAGTGAGCACGGGTCCCACATCTGGGAATACCCATCCCACTTAGGGCGAAAAGCGTTACAACAAACAAATGATGGACGGAATGCTGACAATGCAGACATTCTCCCCCAGTCAAGAGATCTGGGTTAAATCCATCGTTCTTTTGCCCACTACGCCACCCCAGTTCAGACATGGCCATATGCAAATCAGTCTTGACCCTGTGCCTCATGGGAACAGTCCAGCCCGAACTGCCAAGCCATGTCTTCCCTGGACCGGAATCAAGCATCCTAGGACCGGTTTCTGGCTATCAGCCGTCATCAGCCAGGATAGCTTGACTCCAGTGGCGTAGTGAGCACGGGTCCCACGTCTGGGAATACCCATCCCACTTAGGGCGAAAAGCGTTACAACAAACAAATGATGGACGGAATGCTGACAATGCAGACATTCTCCCCCAGTCAAGAGATCTGGGTTAAATCCATCGTTCTTTTGCCCACTACGCCACCCCAGTTCAGACATGGCCATATGCAAATCAGTCTTGACCCTGTGCCTCATGGGAACAGTCCAGCCCGAACTGCCAAGCCATGTCTTCCCTAGACCGGAATCAAGCATCCTAGGACCGGTTTCTGGCTATCAGCCGTCATCAGCCAGGATAGCTTGACTCCAGTGGCGTAGTGAGCACGGGTCCCACGTCTGGGAATACCCATCCCACTTAGGGCGAAAAGCGTTACAACAAACAAATGATGGACGGAATGCTGACAATGCAGACATTCTCCCCCAGTCAAGAGATCTGGGTTAAATCCGTCGTTCTTTTGCCCACTACGCCACCCCAGTTCAGACATGGCCATATGCAAATCAGTCTTGACCCTGTGCCTCATGGGAACAGTCCAGCCCGAACTGCCAAGCCATGTCTTCCCTGGACCGGAATCAAGCATCCTAGGACCGGTTTCTGGCTATCAGCTGTCATCAGCCAGGATAGCTTGACTCCAGTGGCGTGGTGAGCACGGGTCCCACGTCTGGGAATACCCATCCCACTTAGGGCGAAAAGCGTTACAACAAACAAATGATGGACGGAATGCTGACAATGCAGACATTCTCCCCCAGTCAAGAGATCTGGGTTAAATCCATCGTTCTTTTGCCCACCACGCCACCCCAGTTCAGACATGGCCATATGCAAATCAGTCTTGACCCTGTGCCTCATGGGAACAGTCCAGCCCGAACTGCCAAGCCATGTCTTCCCTGGAACGGAATCAAGCATCCTAGGACCGGTTTCTGGCTATCAGCCGTCATCAGCCAGGATAGCTTGACTCCAGTGGCGTAGTGAGCACGGGTCCCACGTCTGGGAATACCCATCCCACTTAGGGCGAAAAGCGTTACAAACAAACAAATGATGGACGGAATGCTGACAATGCAGACATTCTCCCCCAGTCAAGAGATCTGGGTTAAATCCATCGTTCTTTTGCCAACTACGCCACCCCAGTTCAGACATGGCCATATGCAAATCAGTCTTGACCCTGTGCCTCATGGGAACAGTCCAGCCCGAACTGCCAAGCCATGTCTTCCCTGGACCGGAATCAAGCATCCTAGGACCGGTTTCTGGCTATCAGCCGTCATCAGCCAGGATAGCTTGACTCCAGTGGCGTAGTGAGCACGGGACCCACGTCTGGGAATACCCATCCCACTTAGGGCGAAAAGCGTTACAACAAACAAATGATGGACGGAATGCTGACAATGCAGACATTCTCCCCCAGTCAAGAGATCTGGGTTAAATCCATTGTTCTTTTGCCCACTACGCAAACCCAGTTCAGACATGGCCATATGCAAATCAGTCTTGACCCTGTGCCTCATGGGAACAGTCCAGCCCGAACTGCCAAGCCATGTCTTCCCTGGACCGGAATCAAGCATCCTAGGACCGGTTTCTGGCTATCAGCCGTCATCAGCCAGGATAGCTTGACTCCAGTGGCGTAGTGAGCACGGGTCCCACGTCTGGGAATACCCATCCCACTTAGGGCGAAAAGCGTTACAACAAACAAATGATGAACGGAATGCTGACAATGCAGACATTCTCCCCCAGTCAAGAGATCTGTGTTAAATCCATCGTTCTTTTGCCCACTACGCCACCCCAGTTCAGACATGGCCATATGCAAATCAGTCTTGACCCTGTGCCTCATGGGAACAGTCCAGCCCGAACTGCCAAGCCATGTCTTCCCTGGACCGGAATCAAGCATCCTAGGACCGGTTTCTGGCTATCAGCCGTCATCAGCCAGGATAGCTTGACTCCAGTGGCGTAGTGAGCACGGGTCCCACGTCTGGGAATACCCATCCCACTTAGGGCGAAAAGCGTTACAACAAACAAATGATGGACGGAATGCTGACAATGCAGACATTCTCCCCCAGTCAAGAGATCTGGGTTAAATCCATCGTTCTTTTGCCAACTACGCCACCCCAGTTCAGACATGGCCATATGCAAATCAGTCTTGACCCTGTGCCTCATGGGAACAGTCCAGCCCGAACTGCCAAGCCATGTCTTCCCTGGACCGGAATCAAGCATCCTAGGACCGGTTTCTGGCTGTCAGCCGTCATCAGCCAGGATAGCTTGACTCCAGTGGCGTAGTGAGCACGGGTCCCACGTCTGGGAATACCCATCCCACTTAGGGCGAAAAGCGTTACAACAAACAAATGATGGACGGAATGCTGACAATGCAGACATTCTCCCCCAGTCAAGAGATCTGGGTTAAATCCATCGTTCTTTTGCCCACTACGCCACCCCAGTTCAGACATAGCCATATGCAAATCAGTCTTGACCCTGTGCCTCATGGGAACAGTCCAGCCCGAACTGCCAAGCCATGTCTTCCCTGGACCGGAATCAAGCATCCTAGGACCGGTTTCTGGCTATCAGCCGTCATCAGCCAGGATAGCTTGACTCCAGTGGCGTAGTGAGCACGGGTCCCACGTCTGGGAATACCCATCCCACTTAGGGCGAAAAGCGTTACAACAAACAAATGATGGACGGAATGCTGACAATGCAGACATTCTCCCCCAGTCAAGAGATCTGGGTTAAATCCATCGTTCTTTTGCCCACTACGCCACCCCAGTTCAGACATGGCCATATGCAAATCAGTCTTGACCCTGTGCCTCATGGGAACAGTCCAGCCCGAACTGCCAAGCCATGTCTTCCCTGGACCGGAATCAAGCATCCTAGGACCGGTTTCTGGCTATCAGCCGTCATCAGCCAGGATAGCTTGACTCCAGTGGCGTAGTGAGCACGGGTCCCACGTCTGGGAATACCCATCCCACTTAGGGCGAAAAGCGTTACAACAAACAAATGATGGACGGAATGCTGACAATGCAGACATTCTCCCCCAGTCAAGAGATCTGGGTTAAATCCATCGTTCTTTTGCCCACTACGCCACCCCAGTTCAGACATGGCCATATGCAAATCAGTCTTGACCCTGTGCCTCATGGGAACAGTCGAGCCCGAACTGCCAAGCCATGTCTTCCCTGGACTGGAATCAAGCATCCTAGGACCGGTTTCTGGCTGTCAGCCGTCATCAGCCAGGATAGCTTGACTCCAGTGGCGTAGTGAGCACGGGTCCCACGTCTGGGAATACCCATCCCACTTAGGGCGAAAAGCGTTACAACAAACAAATGATGGACGGAATGCTGACAATGCAGACATTCTCCCCCAGTCAAGAGATCTGGGTTAAATCCATCGTTCTTTTGCCCACTACGCCACCCCAGTTCAGACATGGCCATATGCAAATCAGTCTTGACCCTGTGCCTCATGGGAACAGTCCAGCCCGAACTGCCAAGCCATGTCTTCCCTGGACCGGAATCAAGCATCCTAGGACCGGTTTCTGGCTATCAGCCGTCATCAGCCAGGATAGCTTGACTCCAGTGGCGTGGTGAGCACGGGTCCCACGTCTGGGAATACCCATCCCACTTAGGGCGAAAAGCGTTACAACAAACAAATGATGGACGGAATGCTGACAATGCAGACATTCTCCCCCAGTCAAGAGATCTGGGTTAAATCCATCGTTCTTTTGCCCACTACGCCACCCCAGTTCAGACATGGCCATATGCAAATCAGTCTTGACCCTGTGCCTCATGGGAACAGTCCAGCCCGAACTGCCAAGCCATGTCTTCCCTGGAACGGAATCAAGCATCCTAGGACCGGTTTCTGGGTATCAGCCGTCATCAGCCAGGATAGCTTGACTCCAGTGGCGTAGTGAGCACGGGTCCCACGTCTGGGAATACCCATCCCACTTAGGGCGAAAAGCGTTACAAACAAACAAATGATGGACGGAATGCTGACAATGCAGACATTCTCCCCCAGTCAAGAGATCTGGGTTAAATCCATCGTTCTTTTGCCCACTACGCCACCCCAGTTCAGACATGGCCATATGCAAATCAGTCTTGACCCTGTGCCTCATGGGAACAGTCCAGCCCGAACTGCCAAGCCATGTCTTCCCTGGACCGGAATCAAGCATCCTAGGACCGGTTTCTGGCTATCAGCCGTCATCAGCCAGGATAGCTTGACTCCAGTGGCGTAGTGAGTACGGGACCCACGTCTGGGAATACCCATCCCACTTAGGGCGAAAAGCGTTACAACAAACAAATGATGGACGGAATGCTGACAATGCAGACATTCTCCCCCAGTCAAGAGATCTGGGTTAAATCCATTGTTCTTTTGCCCACTACGCAACCCCAGTTCAGACATGGCCATATGCAAATCAGTCTTGACCCTGTGCCTCATGGGAACAGTCCAGCCCGAACTGCCAAGCCATGTCTTCCCTGGACCGGAATCAAGCATCCTAGGACCGGTTTCTGGCTATCAGCCGTCATCAGCCAGGATAGCTTGACTCCAGTGGCGTAGTGAGCACGGGTCCCACGTCTGGGAATACCCATCCCACTTAGGGCGAAAAGCGTTACAACAAACAAATGATGAACGGAATGCTGACAATGCAGACATTCTCCCCCAAGTCAAGAGATCTGGGTTAAATCCATCGTTCTTTTGCCCACTACGCCACCCCAGTTCAGACATGGCCATATGCAAATCAGTCTTGACCCTGTGCCTCATGGGAACAGTCCAGCCCGAACTGCCAAGCCATGTCTTCCCTAGACCGGAATCAAGCATCCTAGGACCGGTTTCTGGCTATCAGCCGTCATCAGCCAGGATAGCTTGACTCCAGTGGCGTAGTGAGCACGGGTCCCACGTCTGGGAATACCCATCCCACTTAGGGCGAAAAGCGTTACAACAAACAAATGATGGAGGGAATGCTGACAATGCAGACATTCTCCCCCAGTCAAGAGATCTGGGTTAAATCCATCGTTCTTTTGCCCACTACGCCACCCCAGTTCAGACATGGCCATATGCAAATCAGTCTTGACCCTGTGCCTCATGGGAACAGTCCAGCCCGAACTGCCAAGCCATGTCTTCCCTGGACCGGAATCAAGCATCCTAGGACCTGTTTCTGGCTGTCAGCCGTCATCAGCCAGGATAGCTTGACTCCAGTGGCGTAGTGAGCACGGGTCCCACGTCTGGGAATACCCATCCCACTTAGGGCGAAAAGCGTTACAACAAACAAATGATGGACGGAATGCTGACAATGCAGACATTCTACCCCAGTCAAGAGATCTGGGTTAAATCCATCGTTCTTTTGCCCACTACGCCACCCCAGTTCAGACATAGCCATATGCAAATCAGTCTTGACCCTGTGCCTCATGGGAACAGTCCAGCCCGAACTGCCAAGCCATGTCTTCCCTGGACCGGAATCAAGCATCCTAGGACCGGTTTCTGGCTATCAGCCGTCATCAGCCAGGATAGCTTGACTCCAGTGGCGTAGTGAGCACGGGTCCCACGTCTGGGAATACCCATCCCACTTAGGGCGAAAAGCGTTACAACAAACAAATGATGGACGGAATGCTGACAATGCAGACATTCTCCCCCAGTCAAGAGATCTGGGTTAAATCCATCGTTCATTTGCCCACTACGCCACCCCAGTTCAGACATGGCCATATGCAAATCAGTCTTGACCCTGTGCCTCATGGGAACAGTCCAGCCCGAACTGCCAAGCCATGTCTTCCCTGGACCGGAATCAAGCATCCTAGGACCGGTTTCTGGCTATCAGCCGTCATCAGCCAGGATAGCTTGACTCCAGTGGCGTAGTGAGCACGGGTCCCACGTCTGGGAATACCCATCCCACTTAGGGCGAAAAGCGTTACAACAAACAAATGATGGACGGAATGCTGACAATGCAGACATTCTCCCCCAGTCAAGAGATCTGGGTTAAATCCATCGTTCTTTTGCCCACTACGCCACCCCAGTTCAGACATGGCCATATGCAAATCAGTCTTGACCCTGTGCCTCATGGGAACAGTCCAGCCCGAACTGCCAAGCCATGTCTTCCCTGGACCGGAATCAAGCATCCTAGGACCGGTTTCTGGCTGTCAGCCGTCATCAGCCAGGATAGCTTGACTCCAGTGGCGTAGTGAGCACGGGTCCCACGTCTGGGAATACCCATCCCACTTAGGGCGAAAAGCGTTACAACAAACAAATGATGGACGGAATGCTGACAATGCAGACATTCTCCCCCAGTCAAGAGATCTGGGTTAAATCCATCGTTCTTTTGCCCACTACGCCACCCCAGTTCAGACATGGCCATATGCAAATCAGTCTTGACCCTGTGCCTCATGGGAACAGTCCAGCCCGAACTGCCAAGCCATGTCTTCCCTGGACCGGAATCAAGCATCCTAGGACCGGTTTCTGGCTATCAGCCGTCATCAGCCAGGATAGCTTGACTCCAGTGGCGTGGTGAGCACGGGTCCCACGTCTGGGAATACCCATCCCACTTAGGGCGAAAAGCGTTACAACAAACAAATGATGGACGGAATGCTGACAATGCAGACATTCTCCCCCAGTCAAGAGATCTGGGTTAAAGCCATCGTTCTTTCGCCCACTAAGCCACCCCAGTTCAGACATGGCCATATGCAAATCAGTCTTGACCCTGTGCCTCATGGGAACAGTCCAGCCCGAACTGCCAAGCCATGTCTTCCCTGGAACGGAATCAAGCATCCTAGGACCGGTTTCTGGCTATCAGCCGTCATCAGCCAGGATAGCTTGACTCCAGTGGCGTAGTGAGCACGGGTCCCACGTCTGGGAATACCCATCCCACTTAGGACGAAAAGCGTTACAAACAAACAAATGATGGACGGAATGCTGACAATGCAGACATTCTCCCCCATTCAAGAGATCTGGGTTAAATCCATCGTTCTTTTGCCCACTACGCCACCCCAGTTCAGACATGGCCATATGCAAATCAGTCTTGACCCTGTGCCTCATGGGAACAGTCCAGCCCGAACTGCCAAGCCATGTCTTCCCTGGACCGGAATCAAGCATCCTAGGACCGGTTTCTGGCTATCAGCCGTCATCAGCCAGGATAGCTTGACTCCAGTGGCGTAGTGAGCACGGGTCCCACGTCTGGGAATACCCATCCCACTTAGGGCGAAAAGCGTTACAACAAACAAATGATGAACGGAATGCTGACAATGCAGACATTCTCCCCCAGTCAAAAGATCTGGGTTAAATCCATCGTTCTTTTGCCCACTACGCCACCCCAGTTCAGACATGGCCATATGCAAATCAGTCTTGACCCTGTGCCTCATGGGAACAGTCCAGCCCGAACTGCCAAGCCATGTCTTCCCTAGACCGGAATCAAGCATCCTAGGACCGGTTTCTGGCTATCAGCCGTCATCAGCCAGGATAGCTTGACTCCAGTGGCGTAGTGAGCACGGGTCCCACGTCTGGGAATACCCATCCCACTTAGGGCGAAAAGCGTTACAACAAACAAATGATGGACGGAATGCTGACAATGCAGACATTCTCCCCCAGTCAAGAGATCTGGGTTAAATCCATCGTTCTTTTGCCCACTACGCCACCCCAGTTCAGACATGGCCATATGCAAATCAGTCTTGACCCTGTGCCTCATGGGAACAGTCCAGCCCGAACTGCCAAGCCATGTCTTCCCTGGACCGGAATCAAGCATCCTAGGACCGGTTTCTGGCTGTCAGCCGTCATCAGCCAGGATAGCTTGACTCCAGTGGCGTAGTGAGCACGGGTCCCACGTCTGGGAATACCCATCCCACTTAGGGCGAAAAGCGTTACAACAAACAAATGATGGACGGAATGCTGACAATGCAGACATTCTCCCCCAGTCAAGAGATCTGGGTTAAATCCATCGTTCTTTTGCCCACTACGCCACCCCAGTTCAGACATAGCCATATGCAAATCAGTCTTGACCCTGTGCCTCATGGGAACAGTCCAGCCCTAACTGCCAAGCCATGTCTTCCCTGGACCGGAATCAAGCATCCTAGGACCGGTTTCTGGCTATCAGCCGTCATCAGCCAGGATAGCTTGACTCCAGTGGCGTAGTGAGCACGGGTCCCACGTCTGGGAATACCCATCCCACTTAGGGCGAAAAGCGTTACAACAAACAAATGATGGACGGAATGCTGACAATGCAGACATTCTCCCCCAGTCAAGAGATCTGGGTTAAATCCATCGTTCTTTTGCCCACTACGCCACCCCAGTTCAGACATGGCCATATGCAAATCAGTCTTGACCCTGTGCCTCATGGGAACAGTCCAGCCCGAACTGCCAAGCCATGTCTTCCCTGGACCGGAATCAAGCATCCTAGGACCGGTTTCTGGCTATCAGCCGTCATCAGCCAGGATAGCTTGACTCCAGTGGCGTAGTGAGCACGGGTCCCACGTCTGGGAATACCCATCCCACTTAGGGCGAAAAGCGTTACAACAAACAAATGATGGACGGAATGCTGACAATGCAGACATTCTCCCCCAGTCAAGAGATCTGGGTTAAATCCATCGTTCTTTTGCCCACTACGCCACCCCAGTTCAGACATGGCCATATGCAAATCAGTCTTGACCCTGTGCCTCATGGGAACAGTCCAGCCCGAACTGCCAAGTGGGATGGGTATTCCCAGACGTGGGACCCGTGCTCACTACGCCACTGGAGTCAAGCTATCCTGGCTGATGACGGCTGATAGCCAGAAACCGGTCCTAGGATGCTTGATTCCGGTCCAGGGAAGACATGGCTTGGCAGTTCGTGCTGGACTGTTCCCATGAGGCATAGGGTCAAGACTGATTTGCATATGGCCATGTCTAAACTGGGGTGGTGTAGTGGGCAAAAGAACGATGGATTTAACCCAGATCTCTTGACTGGGGGAGAATGTATGCATTGTCAGCATTCCGTCCATCATTTGTTTGTTGTAACGCTTTTCGCCCTAAGTGGGATGGGTATTCCCAGACGTGGGACCCGTGCTCACTACGCCACTGGAGTCAAGCTATCCTGGCTGATGACGGCTGATAGCCAGAAACCGGTCCTAGGATGCTTGATTCCGGTCCAGGGAAGACATGGCTTGGCAGTTCGTGCTGGACTGTTCCCATGAGGCACGGGGTCAAGACTGATTTGCATATGGCCATGTCTAAACTGGGGTGGTGTAGTGGGCAAAAGAACGATGGATTTAACCCAGATCTCTTGACTGGAGGAGAATGTATGCATTGTCAGCATTCCGTCCATCATTTGTTTGTTGTAACGCTTTTCGCCCTAAGTGGGATGGGTATTCCCAGACGTGGGACCCGTGCTCACTACGCCACTGGAGTCAAGCTCTCCTGGCTGATGACGGCTGATAGCCAGAAACCGGTCCTAGGATGCTTGATTCCGGTCCAGGGAAGACATGGCTTGGCAGTTCGGGCTGGACTGTTCCCATGAGGCACAGGGTCAAGACTGATTTGCATATGGCCATGTCTAAACTGGGGTGGTGTAGTGGGCAAAAGAACGATGGATTTAACCCAGATCTCTTGACTGGGGGAGAATGTATGCATTGTCAGCATTCCGTCCATCATTTGTTTGTTGTAACGCTTTTCGCCCTAAGTGGGATGGGTATTCCCAGACGTGGGACCCGTGCTCACTACGCCACTGGAGTCAAGCTATCCTGGCTGATGACGGCTGATACCAAGAAACCGGTCATAGGATGCTTGATTCCGGTCCAGGGAAGACATGGCTTGGCAGTTCGTGCTGGACTGTTCCCATGAGGCACAGGGTCAAGACTGATTTGCATATGGCCATGTCTAAACTGGGGTGGTGTAGTGGGCAAAAGAACGATGGATTTAACCCAGATCTCTTGACTGGGGGAGAATGTATGCATTGTCAGCATTCCGTCCATCATTTGTTTGTTGTAACGCTTTTTGCCCTAAGTGGGATGGGTATTCCCAGACGTGGGACCCGTGCTCACTACGCCACTGGAGTCAAGCTATCCTGGCTGATGACGGCTGATAGCCAGAAACCGCTCCTAGGATGCTTGATTCCGGTCCAGGGAAGACATGGCTTGGCAGTTCGTGCTGGACTGTTCCCATGAGGCACAGGGTCAAGACTGATTTGCATATGGCCATGTCTAAACTGGGGTGGTGTAGTGGGCAAAAGAACGATGGATTTAACCCAGATCTCTTGACTGGGGGAGAATGTATGCATTGTCAGCATTCCGTCCATCATTTGTTTGTTGTAACGCTTTTCGCCCTAAGTGGGATGGGTATTCCCAGACGTGGGACCCGTGCTCACTACGCCACTGGAGTCAAGCTATCCTGGCTGATGACGGCTGATAGCCAGAAACCGGTCCTAGGATGCTTGATTCCGGTCCAGGGAAGACATGGCTTGGCAGTTCGTGCTGGACTGTTCCCATGAGGCACAGGGTCAAGACTGATTTGCATATGGCCATGTCTAAACTGGGGTGGTGTAGTGGGCAAAAGAACGATGGATTTAACCCAGATCTCTTGACTGGGGGAGAATGTATGCATTGTCAGCATTCCGTCCATCATTTGTTTGTTGTAACGCTTTTTGCCCTAAGTGGGATGGGTATTCCCAGACGTGGGACCCGTGCTCACTACGCCACTGGAGTCAAGCTATCCTGGCTGATGACGGCTGATAGCCAGAAACCGGTCCTAGGATGCTTGATTCCGGTCCAGGGAAGACATGGCTTGGCAGTTCGTGCTGGACTGTTCCCATGAGGCACAGGGTCAAGACTGATTTGCATATGGCCATGTCTAAACTGGGGTGGGGTAGTGGGCAAAAGAACGATGGATTTAACCCAGATCTCTTGACTGGGGGAGAATGTATGCATTGTCAGCATTCCGTCCATCATTTGTTTGTTGTAACGCTTTTCGCCCTACATGGGATGGGTATTCCCAGACGTGGGACCCATGCTCACTACGCCACTGGAGTCAAGCTATTCTGGCTGATGACGGCTGATAGCCAGAAACCGGTCCTAGGATGCTTGATTCCGGTCCAGGGAAGACATGGCTTGGCAGTTCGTGCTGGACTGTTCCCCTGAGGCACAGGCTCAAGACTGATTTGCATATGGCCATGTCTAAACTGGGGTGGTGTAGTGGGCAAAAGAACGATGGATTTAACCCAGATCTCTTGACTGGGGGAGAATGTATGCATTGTCAGCATTCCGTCCATCATTTGTTTGTAGTAACGCACACAGGGGGACGACACGGTAAAATGCTGCAATAACCAATCTGCTTAGACTCCCCACCCATAGATCCTTAAGAAAAGAGGGGGGAGCGGCGGAGGGTGATGGTGTCAACAGAACTCACCCACCTCACATGTGCCAAGTGAATCACCCGTGCTGGAGCGCCAGAAACCAATGGCTCAGTACGGGTCGAGCCAGGGGGCACACCATCTAATTTAATTGACCGTCTCTGATCTTTTAAAGTCATACCCTCCTCAGAACAACAAAACATGTTGGATAAGCGGCGCCATTATTTAGAACCATCATGCGGGTGGTCACGTCCCCTGCTGTAGATTTCAGTGTTGCGGAACACGACCAACCACAACAGCCCCTCCCCCTGCACACTAACCTTTACCATATTGCACCTGCTCATGTGCCCCAAACAGCCAGGAGCCTGGAGCAACCAGCCCTCGAAGCATCGCCAGGAGGCATTAGGAGCTGCCAACAAAGTGGGAGGGGGAGGGGAGGGTAGAGGGGGGCAAATTCCACTGAAATATTACCCACACAGCCTCCTTGTAGAATCCGCCTTCACCCCTGGCAGGTAAATATCTCCGGAAGTCCCGCGTGTTACCCGTAAAGGTCAGCAGGGGCTTGAGGCCCAAACTCAGACCCTCGGCTCCACTCGGGCCAACAACCTCGATGCCCAGCCCGGCTGCCACCCAACCCCTCCCAAGAAATGGGTGTTGAATTAAACCACATGGACGACCGAGCAGCATGAACTCAGCTGCCTGCTTGCCACCCCTGATGCCCCTTCTCCATCCTTGCCTTGCGCTGCCAGGACGCCCAGGTGTGACACAGCAGGGGAGATAGGAAAGCAAGGGGCGTGCACGACTGAGACGTGCACCCACACAGCAAAGACAGCACCACTGTCCCTTCTGGTGTCCCTGGGCTCTCCGGAGACGGTGACAGCTTTACGCAGTACCGCACAGATGTGGGTAATGATAGTCTACCTGCATATGGCATCCATTCTAATCACCCGGAAATCAATGACTTCCACCGATCGATTCTTCATTACCCCCGAGGGAATGGATCTGCCCAGCTCGGCCTCCCACCTCAGGGGAGCCGCAGTCCATGGAGAACCTACCGGACTCTCCCGGATCCCTGCAAGTGCTTAGACCCCTAACTCCCTCTGCAGTCACCATCAATACGCTCCGATTGATACTCCCAGCCCAGTTTATCGATTATTCAGGTGACCGGGTGGGGGGCAGGAATTGGAAAATGATCTGCGAGGAGCCGGAGGGATGCTATTGACAGCATTGGCACGGATAAGGTTGCTTGAACAGATGAGCTGTGTTTTAGCGGGGCGCTCAGGTTGAACTGGGGTTCACAGGCCGCAGGCATTCATTAATAGCACCCAGGGGGCGACCTCACCGCAGATATCACCGCACCAAGGCTCCAGCACCGCAGTTGTCGGCTGCCCCCAATGACCCAGCCCCGAACCACAGTCTTGGACGCTCGCGACCCCCGTACCGCGGCTACAACGCTGGAACGACAGCAAGAAGAACACCAAGGAGAAGATGGCCGCCAACCGGAGGGCAGCCATGGCCACCGGAGGTGGTAGCCCCGTGCCGCAGCTGGAGCTGGATGAGCAGGAGGAACTGGTGGCGCAAGTCATCACTGAGGAGACGGTGGTTGGAGTGCTGGGTCGGGACACAGCTGCAGGTCAACAGACACAACCACAGGGTGAGTACAAACTATGGAGTGGGTGGACGGGGGTGGATGGCCACAATGGCACACATGTATAATAAATAGCATTGCATAGCCACAATTACTGTGGTTCAGGTCCCAGATAGCTCTGTGCATGGTGGCATGGACACACATAAACATTGCTGGACACACTTTGACGGACACACTGACATCGAAATGTGCACTGAAACCTCAGAAAAACACAGTCTAGCTACATCATCAGACCACAAAATAAGTGCCACATCACATACCAAAATGCCACATCACGTAGAGACGCACAATGCTGACAAAATGCACACCTTGCACCATCACAACCTATATCCAAATCTTCTCCACAAGGCCGCAACTCACAGGTGCCAAAATGAGTATGCAGTGTGAATGTGACTGATCACGCGCACGTGTAAGCATGCCAACAGCAAGAACAGCACACCTGCAAAATAGCATATGTGGCTGACTTGAGTACAAGGATGTGCGTGGCCAACAAGTGTGACTTGGAGGGCCACACACAACCTTGCACACGAGCCAGACACATGTACAATGTTGCAGGTGTGCTGAGCCTGTCGCTGGCATGCTTACTCGTGCACGTGACCAGTCACATTCATGCTGCATACTCATTTTGGCACATGGGAGTTGCGGACTTCTGAAGACGATTTGGATAAGTGTGGTGATGAGGCAAGGGGGACATTGTGACAACCTCATGCCTGTACTACAAAAATGCACCCTTGCCTGTACAGGCTATGCAGCACTGTGTACAGCAAGATGAGAAAGTAATGAGTCACTCTGCATACCGACAACACATGCAATGTCACACCAAAAATACAGATTATGGGGCATATTACCAAGGACGGCGTTAAAATATTAGCTGATTGAGCGCCAGAAAACTGCCACTAAAGTGGCGATAATGGCCCTTAAAAAATGTCCTGGAGAATTCCCTTACAAGCCCATGGTCACACCAGACCATGGACTTCTATTGGAATTCCCTAGGGCATATTATCAAGGCCATGATCGCCGCTTAAGCCGTCCCTGAAAATTTGGCCCTTAGTTGTGTGCTCTCCATTGCAAAATGCAATGCGGGGCGCACCATGAAAGCCATTCAGTCATCCAAAGGCAACTCACCTGCATGCACACATATCCCTGTCCATAATACCCACCACCCTCTCCCGACCCACGTCAATGCATGGCATGTACTATTTTCACTACCAAAATTTACAAATCCTGGGGCCCGATTCACAGAACTAACTTAAGACAAAATCCAAAACTTACTACCATTTTGGTATTCACAGAAGGTACTTACTCATTTTGGTATTCACAGAAGGCACTTACTCATTTCGATATTCACAGAAGTTAGGAGTCCTAACTTTAGGACTCCTAAATGCCTTCTGTGAATACCGAAAGTCTTAAAGTTAGGATTTTTCTCAGTTTAGGAGTAGTAAAGTTAGGACTCCTAACTTTACTACTCCTAAACTGAGAAAAATCCTAAATTTAAGACTTTGGGTGTTCACAGAAGACATTTAGGAGTCCTAAAGTTAGGAGTCCTAACTTTACTACTCCTAAACTGAGAAAAATCCTAATTTTAAGACTTTCTGTATTCACAGAAGGCATTTAGGAGTCCTAAAGTTAGGAGTCCTAACATTACTACTCCTAAACTAAGAAAAATTCTAATTTTAAGACTTTCGGTATTCACAGAAAGCATTTAGGAGTCCTAAAGTTAGGACTCCTAACTTCTGTGAATACCGAAATGAGTAAGTGCTTTCTGTGAATACCAAAATGAGTAAGTGTCTTCTGTGAATACCAACATGGTAGTAAGTTTAGGATTTTGTCTTAAGTTAGTTCTGTGAATTGGGCCCCTCATGTCTGCGAAAGCTAGATCTTCAGATCTAACAATTGCGCATACCTAGGGACATATTACCAAGATCAGCGTTAAAATCATTGCTGCCTTAGCGGCAGGAAACTGCCTCTAATGTGGCGGCAATGGGCTTGATAATATGCCCCGTGAATTCCCATAGAAGGCCATGTTCACACCAGAACATGGACTCCTATGGGAATTCACAAGGGCCGATCATCAAGCCCAACACCGCCGCTATAGTGGCAGTTACCTGCCGCTAAAGCCGCAATCATTTTAACGCTGATCCTGATAATACGGCCCCTAGTCCCTCTCCACTCACTATGGTGTTCATTTTTCTGAGCATAGGATCCTTGGTTTGTTAATATGACATGTCTCCTCTGCTACCTTGAATATTAAGAACCATGTAAAAAGGGGCATACCAACCAATTAACAACACAAACCAACATCACCAGCACTAATCCATACGAAAGTCTATTTCACAATCCCTCAAGGCATGTCTCTACCCATGTTGCTCTGTACTCCTTGATAGCCTTAGCAGTGCGTAATCTGTGGTAATCTGTGTTATCCAGAAGCTAAACACTAAAAACACAATATACAGGCTTCCGCTTTAGATTCACCCATCATGCATGTCTACAATGGTGTGGAATGGTCACATCTACGTGCTATAAAGGCACTAGCCTAGTACCAGCTCACCTGGCTCACTGTTGACATCGCTCTCGCTGTCTTCGTCCACAAATGGTCCAAAGAAATGGTCCCATGCCCTAGCCGCCTCAAGTGATCCCTTGCTCACTGTACCCTCGACCAGTAGTAGCCTAACTATCCCATCACACTCTGCCCATTTGGTGAACTCGCACTCCCATTGATCTAAATTCGTGGCCCTACTTGCCTTCCAGTGCATCGTAGTATCCCCTCATGGCCACTAATAATACCCTCTCCATAAACTTGCGGCAAGCCCACTTTGAGCCGTGTGTGGGAAGCAATGTAGGATACAAGCCCCCTACGACAGATCTACCTCCCTGTCTGTCAACACCTTCAATACTGTTATCACTACGGTCCAATAAATTGCCTAAATTGGTCACCCCCAAATCATGTGAGGAAAGTTTGCCCCCTCTCCCTGAACCCTTGTGCATGCCTATGAGTCAGTGTAGAAACATGCATTGACTTTCTGCCGGTGTGAGGTAAGGCAATGTCAAACATTTAAAATAAGCCTTTGGAAGCGGGTGTGCCTGATGCACCTCCATTCTTACTCTACAATCTCAGCACAAGCCATTTCCGGGATCTCTCTAACTACATCTACCTCCCATTTCAATTCAGTTTGTCCAAAGGGGGCAGCTCCACGAGACCCATGCGCATGTACAGGCATGTGACTGCCTTAAACTTTACAGCTGCTGTCAATATGTATTGGCACCCTAAAGAAACCTCAGGTCCTGCTTGGTCCCCTTTACAAAGCACACGAATATCCGCTGTGATCGCTGCATGGAGTATGTAGTCCCCCCTTCGAAAATCAAACCGCTCATGCAGAGTCTAGAAGGTTTGCGCCTGGTATGATGCACAAAACGGCCCACCACTGCCACACACACTCCACATGTGGGACCAAATCTGTGGGTAAAGGGTGTGGACACTGTCTGCTCAGATAGCAACAACATTTGCCATACATGCTGCACCATACTCTGAAAGGGTAATCCAAAAGAAGTGCAGGAAGCAAGATTAAACATGACAGACGCAATGCACACAACACACATTTCAAGGAGCCAAAGCAACTTAGCGGCACATGTGTCCTACACAGTGCAGCTTTGTAGAAACAACACGGCATATATAATCAAGGACGTTCCTAAAATTATCGCCACTTCAGCGGCATGAAACAGACACCAAAGCGGTGATAATGTGCCTGATAACATGCAGCAGAGAATTCTAACCAAAGCCCATGTTCACACCAGAACATGTGCTTCTCCTGGAATTCTATGCGGCACATTTCCAAGGACATCTTTGCCGCTTGTAGCGGAAGTCTCCTGCTGCTAAAGCGCAGATAACACCATGGACGTCCATGATAACATGCCCCCAAGTAGGCTCCCATTGCCAATGTTCAAAAAGTGTGCAATCTGGAACAGATATGGCAGGCCATGCTTCTCCACATGACAGCTTTACCTCCCCATGGTCTTGTGACATCTGCTGCTTGCGCATCCACATCCTCAGCTCTGCACCCTGATGTGTCTGTGCCTCATAGTGCTGCTCCTACCATACCACCGCCCACATGTGAGACACATGACACATCATCTGACGAATCTGAGGATGAAACTGCCACCATGGTGATGCGCAAGTCCAGCTAGCAGTGATGTACAAAGGCCTGTCGGTTTGTACACAACAACATTTCACTGCCCTTCCTCTCCCACTGTCTGCCGACGTCCATCAACACGCAGCGTGGACCCACACATTGACCCACAGAAAATTTCCTCTTGTTCATAGACAATGGCACTGGCACTGCTAAATACTTTTTTGTAAATAAATGCACTTTAATCACACATGTGCGTGCGTCCATGAACAATCAAGTATTTAACTTAGGTAATAAGTATGGGGCTGTGAATTCACAAGAAGGTCCAGCAAGGCTAATTCAATCAATGTACATGTGTCACCTGACACGGATAGGCAGTGAGATGGCCGTGTATGTGCAAAAGCAATCTAGATAATTTTCCTATGACAACATCTTTAAAGTGCACCATTAACCCCTGTGTGTTGGCATCTGTGGCAGGTGTTGGGGACAATGCATCTGAGGTAGTTTGCTTACAACACAGTGGGTGGATTTGCAGATTCAATGCTGGTGACAATGCAGTTCCGGCTGGAGATGTGTCCTTGTGTGCGTTCTGTTCTGGGCAGGAAGCAGGTGTGTGATCATCCTATGTTGAGGGCGTTGAGTGTGCTAGCATCGTAGTGGCAACGTGTGTAGTTGCGTTCGCGGACCCAGGATGTTCCTGCACTTTGCGCGGACCCGGCGTGGATGTACGCAAGTGGAAGGGGAGGTGGGCTGATCAGCCTGGCATGTGGGTGTTACAAAATTGCGTGTTTTGCTATGCGGCTCAGCAGGGGAAACTGTGGCGGGAAGGGAGAACAGAGGCGGTTTGAAAAACACGTGTCCAAATACAGGGTAAGAAATGTAAATGGCAATACAACTAAACCCATCAGAAGGGGGCACAGTGTTGCAAAATAAATAACACTTGCAATGACGGCAAAGATGAGACAACAGGAGTCAGATAGTGAAGAAGGGGCACAGGGTGCGCCACAAGATTACACGGCCCAAATTGCACTGACAACATTGATCCGATGGCACAACTAGCAATATCCCAATTCTGGTCACACAACATGTATGACATATGTGTGAGAAAGTACAATCTTTCATGCATGGTATTCACCCACTTGTTGAGGAACTGCTGAATAGACTTTGACTGAGTGTGCCCTGGACTGCTAGCAATCAGGTGCCCAGGGCCTATGTTCCTTCCCTAAACACTAACATTCAAAATTGTCAAACCACGGACAACTAACCTACAGTCCACGTCTGGTTGGGAGGCTGCCTAGGCTGTCACACATCAGACATGTTGCTGGACCCCAGGGTGTACAGCCCCCGCTCCCCTGGGCTTCCAATAATGCACATGCTGGGCGGTGTGCTAGGTCTCCTCCCCCAGAATGACCAGGGGGAACCTTCAAAGGCATGCAGACTCAGCGAGATTCTACAGGCCACGGGCTGTACCCATAAAACTTCCCTCAACACCCCGTTCTGACACCCACTCTTGTGGGAAGACTGGCCGGAAACACAAAATAAGGACAGGGTATGTTCCAGCATGCCCACACCAACCCTCAGGTGGGGGAGGCGAGGTGAAGCCCATCTCCGTGCGCTCTCCATCTTGAAGATGTGAGGCCCTGGACAATCAGGACTAGGCTACTGGCCCACTGCCACAGGTGAGTGGCAGGATAGTGTGTGTATCCACCCCAGGGCAGGGACCCATTGGTCCCTGCCCTGTACCTACCTGTAACGCAAATAAACATAGTATTTAGAGGCACCCTGAAGCTTCCTTTGCCTGATTTCGAAAAAACAAGGAAGAGCAAGAAGAAAGAAACTACCGTGCAGCTGCTAAGAAGACGAAGAAACCAACTGCTTTGGCCCCAGCCCTACCGGCCTGTCGACCCTTGAACCTGTTCCTGCCACAGCCCAGACCCACTTGTGGCCAGCAACCTCACAAATCCCTGTGGACCTGGCTACCTTGTGACTCTGATCATATGGGAGGCCCATGAGCAGTAGCTCTGCTCAAAGCAAGTTTCAAACCCCAGGCATCATCACGGAACCGCAAAGCCTGCACACTCTGCACTGGACAAGCCTGGCCTCTGTCGGAGTGGACAAAGACCCCGATGACAACCTCCCCGGCAACTGTGACCCCGAATCTGGCCACCAAGGTCTCACCTTGACGCTCATGACGACGCCTGCAGCCTCAGAACCAGGGACCCCCCCCCCCGACCACAATCAACAGAGGGTAAGATTTACCAAGACCAAAAGTCACCCCAGCACCCAGCGCACTGCAGCCCCCTATGCCCGACTCCTGGGGACATACCCACCCTCCAAATACCCAATTTAACTCACAAAGTGGTGGGGGCACATGAAGATACTGCGACCCGAGCTTGCAGCCTTGGTTTGCCCAGAAGCTTTCCCATTGCAATCCATTGAGCGCACAAAGGGTCAAAGGCACCCAGCACCCACCTGCCCGAGTGGCCCTGGCAGTGTAACTTCTACTCCTACCTATTTCCCACATTTGCCCTGAGCAAGTGACCAGGAGCCCAGCTCTGACAGCCGTGTGGCCTGCTAGTCAGCAGCCAGCAACCAAGGCCCCCCTGCCTCCCATAGGATAACATCGTGCCAAACTCACTCTGCCCCCGTCCGCCACAGTCCCACAGAGGGTGTAACAACTGTACAAACCTGAGCCTGGGGGAACCTTGAGTCTGTGCCCAGAACCTTAACTCGGCCAGTCGAGTACTTACCAAAAAGCCGATAACCCAAATGTATTCCATAGGGTAACATTGATTGGTTTCATCAGAAATTCCTTGTAAGTGTGGAGATTCTAAAAGTTAAAAGTTTTGCTTAAAAACAACCAACTAACAGAAATGGAAAAACTCAACTGCTATTAGGAGAGATCCCAATGCTGGATCTTGTTGCCCAGCACTGACCCTGAAAACCACTCACAACCGTACTTACCAATCACACTATTTTCTTCCATAGGAAATCATTGGAAGTTTCTCTGTAAAAATTCTTCTTAGTGTCAAGTTTAGTAATAGCAAAATATTGCCTGAGAATCACAACAGCAACTACAACGGATATACTCACATCTTTCCAAGACCTTACACATGACTGAATATAGGATCCAGGCCATGACTTACAAAAGTTATCCTGGAAGTAATCATTAGCAAATCACTTCAAACTCACATTGAGCTCAATGTATTATTGTGTTTGAAATTGTGTTGCCTATTGCAACAACTTGTAACTATTACCTACCAAAGTCAATGGCACATTGCCAAAGTATGTAACTAAAGCCTCGCAATCTGAGTAAGTATCTTTTGATACCTATTGTTGGTTACAAAATAAAACAAACATATATTTTTATATCAAAAACATTGGCCTTGAGTTCAGTTATTGAGTGTGTGAGACCACCTGCTGACTGAGTGTGTACAACAAAGGGTTTACACTTTCCTCTGATACTGCCTTACTGCTTGACCAAGCTAACACTTCATAGAGTAAGGTTATATCTAACTTTAACCTCTGCCCAAACTCTGGTGACTGTGGACTCTGTGCACACCGTACCTATTTGGGAACAGTATATACCTAGCCACTTTCTAACAATATACATGTGTGACAACATGTACAAGTCTGTTGCAGGACACAAGTAGTGTCGCAAAGAATGATAGCAAAGCATAATCTCCTGATATATAGCCAAAGACAGGACGTTTTGGCCAAAGATTGTTGTGATGTAGCACATTGCATGTCACATCTCTAGGTGTTCACAACAGACTCACATTGCTGAGGAGACCCAAGGGCACAGGTCTAACATACATAGATGGAACTACAAACTAAGCCACACTGAAGTTGAGTCCACAATACTTACTGATTCCAAAGTGCATTGCGTCAGTCAGCTCCTACCTGTGCAAAACCAATGCAAAAGCAACTTCTGAGCACTGCCATGAAGTGCACACATATTGGCCAATGTGCCCACAGATGTCATTTGAACTGCACTCAGCATATAGTCTGGATCAGTGGCAAGATTACAAGGGTGTCATCACTATGAGACAATGCGAAAGTAACAGCTCGGATGCGGCACTGTTGGTACAGGGAGCAATGCAGCATGTTACCACTTGTGTGCAGCACACTGTGTATCTGCAAACCAACATCATCAGGTACCAAGGCATTACTGTAATGATTAAGTGTGTCACAAAAGCAAGAAACTCGAAGTTAAGTCTGCATTCCGAACAGTGCTAATACTCCTATACACCTGTGAGTGACCTCTATTCCAAACTCATTACTCAGTCTCATATAACCCATGTGACTCACTAACACTGTTGTGCCATGTGACATTAACAATGGACCCACAAATGACCAACAGCATGCATGGAATGGAGATCGATTGGCCATGGCCAGGAACATGTGAGATGTTGGAGGTCACAATGAACTGTCACCAGAGTAGGCCGTAAACCATAATTGCTAATCTATCAGACATGCAAGGTCATTGTGTCCACATCTAAGGTATCTGGCCTCAATCCATCCTGCTGAGTGACAGGTCACGACCATAGTTACACATACAATGATTACTCCAACGATGGTATGATTTGCACACGATGGTGCAAGACTCACTCCCCCGCATCAGCCATGATATAAATGCTAGCACAAATCTATGGTTAACAAGATTTATTATACAAAGACATATATATATAAAATGATAACCTACACTAATCTATGTCCCTAACTCTAGCCCTAACCTAAGCACAAATATGAATTCTACCTAAAACTATCTTAACTAACTATTTACAAACACAGAAAAAGAATAAATACATCAACCCCCCACCCAAAGATAAATGAAACCTATCCCCAAATCCTATAACATACAATAAGTAAAACCAGTCTAAAACTAACCCTAACTAAGCCTACACTAAAACTATGCTAAACAACACATACAACTAGGACATCACACAACATAATAATAAAAGGGGGACAGTGTGGGAAGGGAGAAGAGGGGGGTGAGAACAGGGGCAGTGTTCAGGGCCGTCCGAAGTGGGCCCTGATCTCGTGGATCTGCCTGTTCATGTAGAAGAACTCATGGCGGATGTCCTGTAGGAGGGTAGTGTGGCCCTGGACAAGTCTCATTATCTGTGCAAGTCCAGGGTCCATGGGGGCCGGTGCTGGTGCAGGTGCTGGTGCGGGGGCTGGTGCCGGTGCCGGTGCTGGTGCTGGTGGCGGCGCATATTGGCCTGGCACCGGTGCGGGTGTGGCAGAAGGGGGATTGACATCTCGGGATCCCACGACGACACCTGAGGTGGATGGTGTAGAGCCACTGCCAGTGGTGATGCATTCTGGCAGCAACAGACAGGTCCCTGCCCTCCTCTCGGCCCGGTACCTCCTTGCCATCAACCTGTAACCCTTGTGTACCTTCCGCACATGGAGGTACCGGTCCTTGGCGACCTGGAACCGGTGCTGTTCCTCAGATGTCATGTTGTCTGAGAGAAAAAAAAAATCTATGTCAGTTTTCTGTCCCCTACACTATGTAACCGTACAACATGAGATCTGTATCACAAGTGGAAAACAACATGTTAAGTCAAGGACTGACCTGTTAAACACAATGTCTACGCAGGATTAAACAACTCTACTGTTGAGACTGACATGACAGTGCATGGCATGGTACATGCACTGACACAACTGAAAGCTAAGGATACGCTACAAACATGGCACCTCTGGACAAACGGGCTGTGTGTGACCTGTACAATTGACTTCATTCGGGAGGCATAACCCCTACGTGCACAGCACAACCCTCTCCCACCCTGTGACAGACAGCTGCATCAGAATTAAAATGCACATGTGCAGTCATGTGTGTCCCCCAGGAACTGTGTGCAGTACATCAAGTCAGTGCCAAGACAGGCAAGGGTGTATGTGTGCAGGTGTGAATAACTACCTATTGTAGTCTCACACTACATGCACAATAACAGGCCTGGGACTGCCCTACTCACACTTGTAATCATGCTGCATCATGCCGCACACATGGAAACATATTTAGGGTATGAATGCGGACTTAGGCACTTACTCACTCCACCATTACTATGCAATTGGTGATAGTCATCCACTGCGAGGGGGATACATCATTGACCCACAACTGCCAGTCATGCATGTGTTGTAACCCCCATCTCACTCCATAGTAGAGATGAGCACACATGTATCAACTACACAAACTGTTACAATGGAATACACATTGTAATGGCACCCTGGGGTCATGAGGATTGTGTAATTGTTATGGCTAATGTGTACACACAGATCTTGTTGCCGCAGTCCTGATTAGCTAATCTATGTGACATACAATGATGCTGAGCTAATGCATGGCTATGAAATGTGTGTTAAGTGATGTCACCAATTGTGTCAGATGAGTTGGTACACATGATCCTGATTCCAGCCTAGTATGTCCACACATAGCCTATCAACACCATTGCAGTGCACAAATATCAATTCTCAATTGACGTACACATCTATGGAATGTGTTTGTGTAAAACACCATTGACAATATTGGATCTGAGCTACACCCTGCCACTTCTGCTTCTGTGCTATGCAGCATACCTTAGGTATCACTGTGCCAAGATGTATGACCTTGTACGGACATAATAGCACTGCCTCATTGTGCACAATGCTACACCCACTGCACGCCCCTTGGACGATGTCTACCGCATGTAAGTGTGTCATCTTGCTTAGGCTGCGAAAATGAACATGGGAGTAAATGCTAGTGGCCTATTGCCATCACAACTGCAGTGTAAATGCCTAGTTGGCAGCATTATTAGCTCGGAAATAGGCACATCCATTAACACGTGTATCAATGACTGTTGATGGACAAACTCACAACTCTGAATGAGATGCATTGTACTCCTTTACACTACCATATTAGACACAGTACGGAAAGGCTGAATACCTCTTCACATTATAGGCAATTGACATGCGATACATACCCATACTGGTAATCAACAACGTGCTGCATTTGGCACAGACACTCATGACCACGCAACATGCCAATATTTCTTGTCACTACTCACCAGTGGCGCGTGGGTCCCGGAAACGGTCAATGTCCCCCTGGGGGATCGGTTGGCGTCCATCTGTGAGAGAACAAACGCAAATAGGTGTTGTTATAAAACCCAAGCAAATGTGGCATATTCACTATGGGAATTATTACAGTGACAAACAATGCTACATCCCTGTGGTGTAGACTTCATGTTGGCGACATGACTGGGCCTACTTTGAATGGCATCCACACACAAACATGTGGAAGCAGAGGCTGCACAGCCAAAACATCACTGCTGGCCGAGCTGCACATCTGAGTTGTTTCACCCAATATCAAGGCACCTCATCCACACGGAGCGCAAATAAACCTTTTTACTCATCATCCCTGACCAATCACAGTGGCTTTCAGCACTGTCTCACAAAGCCCACCAATATGCAGACTCCACAAGAAAGGGATCCAAGACAAGGCCCTCAACTGGATCCGCTCCTTCCTCAACGTACATACATGTGGGTCAGACACCCCTCTGTTGTCTTGGAGCCTCCAACAACCAGCCATGGAGTCCCCCAGAGATCCACATTCAGACCTACAATCTTTCACATCTACATGTCTCCGCATGCCACAATAGTGATTAGCTATGGACTCAACATTGTATCAGAGGCATACGACTGCCAACTCCTCCTCGACACATCCAGCCCACACAACTACAGCAATCAAAAGTATTGCAAATCCATGGCAGAGCTTCCTAGATGAATGTCAAAGAGCTGCATACAAGTGAGCAAAAACAAACTAAAAGTACCCATCATGCACCAAAACATCCACGCATGTAATTACACAGGCTCTTCACACGGCATGGGGGACCCACACCCCAAGACGGCCAAAGCACGCGACATGTAATCCATCATGGACTCCGATGTCCAAGATAATTGCAAGATCTATCCGGTCTCATCAACGTGCTTCCACACACTCTGTCTTCTATGTCAGACACTCTATTGACTCCTACTCAGACACACATAGACACTCACTCATGCCCTGTGCAATAGCTCACCCTACTATGGCAACACAGTCCATGACATATTTAACATGATCCACAACCGCAAGATGCAGGACATCTCAAATGCAACCACAGGACTGATCATCACACTGCCACGACCCTGTCACACCTCCCACCACCTGCACACACTTCACTGTCTCCACATCAAAGCTAGAGTCACATTCAAGATATGCACCCAGGATCACACAGCCATCCACAACACTGGGCAAACATACCTTAACATCTAATTCTATTTCCATAGCACATCAAAGGACCCGACGATCCAACCAGCTGGCCTATGCCATGTTCCCCCGCCCCAGAGGGACCTGATTGTGTGTCGGCTCCTTTTCATAACTTGCAGATATGGCCTGTGGCACACCTCCGCTACGCTTCTGACAGGCAACGTTGCTCCCCATCTCCAAGCACTAACTCTGAACATTGCTCTTCGACAGACACACCCCTTGATATACTTCAACATGCAAACACCGCCAAGCCCCTGCAACCCTTCCTGCTGAGTATTCGCTCACATTAGGCATGTGTGTTTTGGGATGTTTGACACCAGGGATCTTCATTCCTATGTGGTATTTCCAGTGGCAAAGTTACTCTACGCGGTCATTGCAACACCAATCATCACTCCACCTTGCACTGCATGGCGCACATCAATAATGTGTATTTTGATAGACTATCCCAACACCTTCCGTACTGTTGCACACACTGTAGTGGGAAGAGTGTGTCATGCAAATCCAAGGTCAAGGCCATCATGCGCACGTATTTATCGCAAGTCGCATTGCATTCACCACGTTGTTACAGTGTCACGGTCTTGGGACAGCATTAAAACATCTTGGGGCATATGTATCAAGTGATTTTGTATTCGCAAATGCTGCGATTCGCAAGAAAACAGCGTTTGCAAATACAAAATCGCAAAATGCGATATATGAGCCTTTTATGCATCGCACTAGTAAGGAATCGCTAATTTTGCGATTCCTTAATTTGGCGTAAGCATTTAAGGATTCGCAAATTGCGATTCCTTAAATGCTATGTAACAAGCACCCAAGTTGTGCGACTTCTTCTTAAGAAATCGCAAATTACCAGCAACTTCAAGTTGGTGGTATGTTGCGAATTCTTTCAAAAATGTACTTTTTTGCATTTTTCTAGGTGCCATGTGGCGCACATTCATGCCCTTATGGCATTGATGTGCGCCATATGTGCACACATGCTCATTTCAGGGGTGCATCAGGGTGTCATCATAACACCCTTGCACCTTTGAAATTATTCTGATTTTGCAATTAGCAAATTGCGAATCGCAATTTGAGAATGACTTCCCATTCATTCCTATGGGCCACCTGGCCCATAGGAAAGAATGGGAAGGTATTCCTTAATTGCGATTTCGCAATTTGCTAATCGCAATTAAGGAATATTAAGAATTCGCAAAATATGTGCGAATTTTTACATACATCCCGTTTTGCAATTCTCAAATAGCGATTCTCAAAAAATCGCTATTTGCGAATCGCAAATACGGTTTTTGATACATATGCCCCCTTCTTCTCACACACGTCACTCATATGTGTACGTAACATTAGTTGTGGACAACACGGGAATTGGTACTTACCACCCTGGATGCCATGCAGGACACCGGTGTAATCGAGCAGGTCCGCCTCCCTCACCAGCATATCCTGCCAGCGGTGCTTCCACTGCTGCACGGTCTGGGTCACCTTAAAGCAGCGGAGCATCTGCGCCCGCACACGCTCCCACCGCAACTTGCGCACCGCAACACCATACCCCTGGAGGATACGCCCTCACCTCTCCAGCATCAGAGGCAGGTAGCACCGCACCAGCCACAGGAAGGCCCCCAATGCCTCCTCAGACATCTGCCCTGACCTGCCCACTGCCGGCATCTCCACACATCCCAGTTCTCAACCCCAGAATACAAAACAGAAAACCCAAGGATGACAATAGTAATAAAACCCCACAAAAAACACAACAAGACTGAGGACAGTAGACAGTAGAAAGTAAATTAAATGTGAAATAATAAAAAAACACTTTAGAAAGGACACAGCAACAAAGCAACACTCCAAACTACACTCTCCACCAGCACAATCCCAAAAACACCTCCTCACTCACCCAAATCCAACACAATGTGCTCAAAAGAGAAAGTGAAAGTGAATGCCACATACATGGAGACAGGAAGCAGGCATACATCACTTCCTGTGTGTTAGAGACAATTTTTTGTACAAAGCGACAAGAAACTGCACGCTAAGGGGCCGATACTGTACTCTGGCTGATACTGTAATGGGTATGCGGCCCGTTTTCATGAAAAGCGATCATAATCTGAATGATAAGGGGCCGCTGATGTAATCATGCAGCATACATGCGACCAGAATCTGCACGCTAAGGACCCGCTAATGTCAATATGCTTACTGTAATGTGTATGCATACAGTTTAATGAAAAGGGATCAGAATCTGCACACTAAGGGGCAGCTAATGTAATCATGCAGCATACATGCGATCAGAATCTGCACGCTAAGGGCCCGCTAATGTCAATATGCTTACTGCAATGTGTATGTATACAGTTTAATGAAAAGTGATCATAATCTGCATGCTAAGGGGCAGCTAATGTAATCATGCAGCATACATGCGATCAGACTCTTCACGCTAAGGGCCCGCTAATGTCAATATGCTTACTGTAATGTGTATGCATACAGTTTAATGAAAAGCGATCAGAATCTGCATGCTATGGGGCAGCTAATGTAATCATGCAGCATACATGCGACCAGAATCTGCACGCTAAGGACCCGCTAATGTCAATATGTTTACTGTAATGTGTATGCATACAGTTTAATGAAAAGCGATCATAATCTGCACGCTAAGGGGCAGCTAATGTAATCATGCAGCATACATGCGACCAGAATCTGCACGCTAAGGACCCGCTAATGCCAATATGCTTACTGTAATGTGTATGCGGCATGTTTCATAGCTTTCAATGGGTTTCTTCACGCTAAGAGGCTGCTACTTGCCTGATGCTGATACCGTATTGGGGAGTGTGTCCAGCCATGTGCTTTTAAATTCGCGGGGATATATCATTGTGTTTGCAATGAGAATCTCACATCCTGGAATTTATATGGCAATGATGGACATTCAGGCCAATACTCTGGTCACTGCACAATAATACAATGTGAAGATAGGTTTGCACAATGACGGCCGACTCCATTTGAGGGTTACATATTTTTATAGGAAGGCAGGCTAATGTGGCCAACCCAGTTTGCTGGCTACATCCGGATGTCGGACGTGCACGCATTGTGTGCATTTACACAGTGTTTAAGCTGCCACCCGGAGGCCGGACGCATACCGGAAGAGCAAAGAAGCCACTAAGAGCGCCTTCCATTTTCCAAAGAATAACCATGTAAAACAGAGAAGTGAAACAATCATGAAAAAGGGCGAAAAGACACCCCTCCCCCAATAACCCTCCCACAACCCCACCTTCCGCAATAGTTTCAGCCTACCTTAATGAGAGTAAGCATACACAATATGTGTGTAAGGGAGCCCCCTCGTCACTCCACTGTGTGACCGGCGGAGGATGATTGCCCCATCGTTGGTATGCGTCAGACCTGCAAGTACTTTGGGCATGTGACTTCCCTCATATCTCTCAACAATGAAGTCACAAAGGGGAAACATGGAGTGGAAAACCTCTTTCACCCTTCCCTCTGCAGCCCGAGACAGGCGCTTCCGAGCTAATAGGTTCCTTAGACGTTGTAACCAGAACAGGAGCCCTGGAACTGCCACTGTCCCCCACTGTGCTGGGATAACCAGCCTGTCTGCCAGCAACGCTGGGACTATTTGCCTAGCCCTGAGGGATGTTAGTGAAAAGGCCTTCAGATGTGAGAGGCCAAGGAGAGTGTACTCCGGTGCGCCGGGCATTGCAATGTCGCACGCTGTATCTATGTAATCTAAGGACTCACCCCAATATCACTACAATGTTGGACAATGCCAGAGTAAGTGCACGAGGGTACCAGTCATCCTGCATCCCCGCAGGCAGCAATCTGGCTGGCTGTTATACCAGACATGTAGTTGCACAGGTGTGTGACAACAATGAGAGCAAACCTTGTAGGGGGTTCCAGCCCCCGCTACACTGTGCACAGTGTGGTGTGCATAATACAGGATACGTTCCCATTCCTTGGCTTCAATTGGCCTCCGCAGCTACATTTCCATCAAAACCTGCACTTTTGTGCACTGACCACTCAGAGTGGTGATGAGCGTTTCGTACAGCTCAGATATGAGGGAAAGTTTGTCCTCCGTACGCGCTGACCACTTTGCATATGACGTAACCAACGTAGAGTCCAGTGACCCAGTGTGTTATTTGGCATTATGAATATACAACAGCAGCGGGAAATTCATAATCCTGTATGTGCCACAGATATGGCACATGCCCTTCTGGATCAAAGATAGACCCTATGCTTTTGCAGCCCTGTTTTTGACAGCGATGGAATATCGCTGATTCCTGATCCGGGGGCAAGTCCGGGTTATCCACGCTGTAGTTTGTTGGTGAGGGGATAAAGGGCCACCCCTTCCATACTGCCACCCTGTCCAAGACCTTGTGGGTGGGCGCCCTAACTGGCAAAGAGTACAAGCCCCAGGGCCAGTGCTTATTGGCTAGCCGCTGTTAGATGCAGATGTTTTTGCCTGCCACAGACTGGTCCATGAAGTTCCATTGCTTCTCCCATAGCAGCCTATTCCATTCAACTATATACCAGAGGCATGTGGCTTGTTAGTAGCCACCAATGAGGGGCAATCCCAGGCAGCCTTTAATTTTCGGCAGTGTAAGCTGCACATGTGGGAGGCAAGTCTGCTTGCCCTCCCTGACAGACTTAGTTATGATGGCTTGCAATTGTGTGAGTGCAAGGCGGTGGGACACCATGTGTCCAAATTGACATACTTCGTAAATGCGTGGAAGACTCAACATTTACCCTCCCGCTATGCCTCGAAACCATGTGAGGCTCAGTTTTGAGCAGGCATCCAGCGCCTTATCCGTCTCATCCAACAGTGTTGGATATTTGAGCTTCGCTGTACAGGCAAGAGTCGGAACACGTTGTAGGCCCAGGTACTGTGTATCCCACTGCACACAGCAGAATGGGAATTGTTGTTCCATAGCCAACACTTCCTCAGGGGTATACACAGACTACCTTTTATGTTCCAAGACAGTCAACACCCAAATTGGCATGTGACATTACTCATCCTCACATCTTTGTGTAATTTCACAGACATTCATTACAAAAAGGGAAGTGAATTGTAAGGGTAGTACTCCCCTGGGGTGGTCTGTAGGTGATGAGTATGTGTACATATAAATCTGACAATAAGGGTGGGCATGATGTGCCCTACTCACACGTGCGGCTCCCAAAGCGCTGTGGGGGAGTAGGAGTGCAGCTCCAACTCATCCAAATAGACATGTCTTGTTGTTCCGCATGTAAGCATGCTGGGTGTGAGATTGTTGGAATTTGACTTTCATCTCATCCATGGCTTTGCTTGCGGCGTAGGGGGCAGCTCTCCCTCTGCCTTGTGATTTGCCGATCCCGGTCGAGTCTGCAAGGGCAAGGTTGTCAGAGCAGCTGTTCCTCTTGGGGATGTTGAGGTTGACTCTGTCATGGATGTCTTTGTGGCTGATGATGTGTAGTGAATTGAATGTGTGTGTGAGTAGTTAGCAGCTTACTTTCTCCTTGTTGGTGCTACATTGGATGTTCTGTATGTGTTGCCTCTTGTATTTGGGATGTGGGTTTCTGAAGACAGGTGTGTCTGCTGCTTTCATGCTGTGTTAGAACTTGTGTAGTGGCGTTTTGTATCTCCCTGCGTAGATTTTGTTGCAGTAGTCCAGTCTGCTGTGGATGAGTGCGTTTGGGCCAATTTTTATGCTTCCTGGGGTTATCCGTTGTGATGGATTAGGTTCGGTCTGTAGGCAGCTGTAGCATGCAATGGAGTAGATCTGGCTCGGCAGGATGATGGTGTACTTGGGATGATGCCAAACTTGCGTGCATGGTCTGTCAGTGAGGGCGGGCTCACAAGGGCTGTCAACCACCAGAGGTTGTCCCATGCGGATGTGGATGGAGCGGAGATGAGGAGGTCAGTCTTCTCACAGTTGATCTTTATGCCGAGGTGTGTCATCCAATCTGCTAGTTCCGACATTCATTCCTGGGAGCTGGCTTTTGTGTCTTCTGCGTTGTTCTTGAGGGGGAGGATGAGCTGTGTGTTGTCTGTGTGGGATGATATGATTACCACATGCTGTCTAGTAATGGCAGTGAGTGGGGACATGTGCATATTGCAAACCGTGTGTCTTAGTGACGCTCCATGTTGTACTCCAGGAGAGGCCTTTTCCTTGTATCCCCTTGTGGTGGTGTCTGGCATGTGGTGTGTGGTGTGTGGTGTGTGAGAGGGTGTTTGTGGCTGCATAGAGGTGTAGTAGGATATGTTGTCCACAATGTGACACAGGTCAAGTGGCATGCATATTTAAGCATTGTCAGCATGGTGTAGGTTCTTGGTGCTGTGCTTGATACCCAAACAAGACTGGGAGTGGTCCATGATGGAGTTCTCTTCAATGTAGCCAGTTATCTGGGTGTTTATGTGTCTCTCAGTGACTTTGTCCACCACGGGGTGCAGGGAGATGGTCAGATAGTTTGTCTTGCCTATTGGGTCATACTGCCAATGAGCTGATTTGTTCAAAGTAGAGACCGGTCTGGACGGTCTTCATGAAGGTGTCCAGAGATGGTGTGCATGTGAGCTCTGCTGGTGGCTCATTCAATGTCTTGGATGCTTGCAGAGATATATTTTCATGCTTGGCACCATTTCACACCCAAATTTAACATTTGCACCCATTTTAGGACCCATATTTCCGATTTGAGCCACATTCAACACCCACTTGTCAGATTTGAGCAACATTCCATGCCCAATTTTCAGATTTGTCCTGAAACTTTAACACCAAATTAACCATGAAATTCATTATTTGGCACTTACAAACCCATGAAGTTTCCATTTTTATTGATAAGTACACCCTGTGAATCATGGTTTGCATGCTATTTGACACAACCATTGATGAATTGTGTGCCAGATTTTACTCCTTGTAAAGTCAAGTTGTGCACGATTGACACCCTGTTAACTCTCTGTGAGGATGAAACATACACACCAGGATTGTCATTTTGGACTCTTACTTGCAATTATTGTACAATGGTAACATTTCATAGTGATATACTGATGCAGGAAAGTAACTTGCAGACAGGGTATGTGTGTTGAGTTTGTTTATTGTCACAAACAGTTCTTGAGGCAATTTTCCATCTACATGTATTTGTTTTTGTCAGTCACAATGTGATGTGCTCAAGTGAAATAATTGTTTATTATCCTGTCCCTTCGGGCAATTCCAGCAGCATTGGCAGTGGTGTGTGGGCCACCTCGTTGATCCTCTTCATCATCTTGATCATCGGCCGGTGCTGCAGGCACTTCGATCCAGGGAGCATTTGTGCGGACACAAATGTTGTGCAATACACAACATGCTATTATTATTTTGTTGACCATTTCTGGGCTGTACAGCAGTTAGCCACCTGTAATGTCCAGGCACTGGAAACGTGACTTGAGCACGCCAAATGTACGCTCCACGATCCCACGTGTGCGTCGATGTGCAGCATTGTACTGCCTCTGTGCCTGGGTGGTGGGGTTTCGGATTGGTGTCATCATCCACGGGCAGAGAGCATATCCTTGATCACCTATGAGATGTAATAGGGAGATGTGTACATGATTCATTAGGCATACTATGTTGGCAGTGATGACATATTTTGAGATTGTTCTTTTTGCTATTTTTTGACTTAGGTTAGACATGTGTTGCTTCTGGCTATTTGGCGGCATCAATGCTGAGTACATTGCCTCAGTGTTGATTCTCCAACCATCCTTTTTACTGGTGTTTGCTGCACGGTTGCATAAGTGTCACCACAAGTGTCCAAAATGGGAATGATGCCTGCACAATAACCACAGACACCGACAGGCAGTCTGGCTCTCCTAACATCTAGCCATGGCACTGATCCACACTCGTTGCAGTCACCGCCATGTGAATGTTCAAATGACATAGGCCACACATGGCACAGCTGACATTCAGACATGCATCTCATGCTGATGGCAGACCTGTGACACCACACAAGCCACGCAATTGTATGTCCCGAGGTAATACGGAGGAACAGACCACAGCCACCTCACCTGCAGGGCCCACTAGGGACAGTGAAGGTTGGCACACACCATCAACAATGACTTGTGACACCACGTGAACTTACTGGCCTGCGTCATCTGTCACTAGCAGAGCATTAGACTCACATGACACAATCATTTTCAATATGTGGTTTCTTCAACAAGATCAGACTGTCCACACACTTCCCCACGCTGATACACATGGCATGGCTCACCTTTGCACACTTCTTGGCATTTGTAATGGATTAGCATTTGAAAGGTCAATTACTACACACAAGTAGTGACCGAATACACATCCACTTACTCATCAGGCAACCACATGACACACCATATGACAGGGTTGAGGCTGAGAAATATTTGTGGCAGAGTGAGAGAGGAGATGCTACTAGACACCATCAACAGCAGCATCCAACAACACTGCAGTCAACACTAATGGCGGAGTATGGTGGTTTCATGACACATTTTCCGGCCTATGCATGCACATTTGCCACACTCTGCACTTCCTACAATCAAAGTGCATTGTTACAACCTTGGTCACGACAGACCGCAGACTTGACACACTGATTGTACATGTGTGAGTACTTGTGAAACGTTGGGCCACCCTAATAGGTCACCGGCAATAAGTACTGCAACATGATCATCTTCATCAACCATGCGACCTCACACCGGAGTGGGATACCAGTCCGGATGACTTTAATAAGGTAAATGGATAGCCAGGTACTGGGGGTTACTCTACAACATGGGTACTCACATACTTTCTCTCTGGTCCCAAATTTGCTGTGTGGTTTGTGTCCCTGTGACACACGGGTGGGTGCGGGGTCAATGGGGAAGGGGGCAGGGCTAGTGAGTAAGGGAACTGACCATGTGGTTGGACACAGCCCCTCGGTCACTTAGCCACCAGACTTGGCACAGTGCAATAATAATTTCCTAGGCAATTAGTGTATCTAGTAAAATAATTCCAAATGAGTGTCCAATTAGTGTAGCCAACACAGTACTTAAAAATGTCACAGTCATTTTTATTATTAATAGATTCTCACAGAATCAGAGAAAAATGTATGGTTTAAAAAAAAAAACACAGTTCGACAATACATTTATACATAATATAAACATTCAATATAATGATGTTATTCAATTTACAAATAAAAACATATCAGTGGCCATGTAATTATCTTCTACGCGCGTTTCGGTGAAAAGTACGCCTTCGTCAGGAAAAGCCACAATTCCTGTGAATTAAAAAAGCAAATACTTAAAATAATGTTACATGAATGATTGTTTTCCTTTTATGACTTTTACAACAGATTTTGGCTATAGGACCTAATGGACACTGAAACACAATTATAAATGAGAACGAAAGTTAAAAATAAAAGATAAAAAGTACATACAATAACATTGTGCATATCGTTGATGTATATCTATCTAATGGATGCAGATAGAAATAATAAAAGCTCAGAATGGGTAACTGAGAAGGGAAAAGGGGAAAGAAGGGATAGCGAGGAAAGTACAAGATGTGAAAGAGAAAGAACTCGAGTGTATGAGTAGATAGACATCTAGGAGTGCAGAATTGAAACTAAGACAGATGAGTGTTTATAGTAGATAGTAATGGAGGAGGAGAACAGAGTAAGTAGATGCTAAGAAGATAAACAGTGCTTACTTCTAGTTTGCAGCCTAGCGGGCACATGAGGTGTGGAATAATTATCAGGAAAATGGATCTAACGGCCTGAAATAATCAAAGGCAATATATAACGAAAAATAATAATTGTAAGAGAAATAAACAGCTGAATATGAAGTTCTAGTTAGGTACCTGGTATTAGATGCAATGCTATTATCGATATGGTGTCACAATAAGTTGAAAAGAGGTTCAAGAGTGTTATCGGAGGATATCGTAGAACCTACAATTGTAATAAGGTACATTTATTTAGATATTAATGCAGCTACATAAAGACGCAAGATTATTGTTAAGCCATTATCCAGTCCAAATTCTCAACCACCGTTTATCCAAAAATCTATTAATGGTGAAGCCCCCATTAAAGTAACAATACGATGTACTAATTGCAAATCTTGTGACTCCATTATATCTGGAGAAACTTTGATCCACAATGGATTTAAAATTCAAGCTACTAACTTGTGGAATTGTAAGACCCAAAATGTTGTCTACCTAATCCTTTGCCCCTGTCAACTAGGATATGTAGGTGAGACCGCGAGAGCCATACATATTAGAATATCAGAGCATCGCTCTGCCATCAAAACCAAGAAACTTCTAGCCCCTCTAGTAAAACATTTTATACAGGCACAACATCGACCAGATGAGCTACGCTGGCGCATTTTGGAAAAAATTAATACACCTGACAATCAAGGTGGGACCGCGGTACGAAAAAAACGAGACGTTTTTTGGATCTTTTCCTTAGGCACCTTCCGCCATGGCCTGAACAGTGACCTGCCGTGGGAAAATGCAATTATATAATTACCCACATAGATAACTAAGATACAATACATAATATTCATACTTGCATGCTCTGTCCCCACACAACATATGATCTTTTTATTATACCTGTTCACTTACTAATCTCTCCATGATTAAACGAATACCTTCCTCTCATCTAAACACACATTATTGCATATCAGGCTACTGATATATAGCCACGTTCACATCTAACCATTTTACTGCGAGTAATATACCAGCTATGTCAATTGATGTCATACGCAGTTATATGTCCATTAAAGTATTCTTGTACAGCTCCTTCCATCTTCAGCAGTTATTTATTTCATGTATTATCCACATAGGACCACATTCACGTATTTAATTTACTCCAGCAAGACATTTATATACAGGACACTTGCCCTTTTTCATATATATAGACACAAACGACAATCATCATGTTCGCCAGTTGATACTCATTACATTTTATGTATCCATTGCAAACAAAGTATAGATCCAGCCCATATATTACGAATGCCTCGAGACATAAGCAGTGACCCCGCCCACATGCTACTGACGTAGCACACAGACTCAGTTCCACCCTATCATATTAGCACAACCGGCATATTTAAACGCGCGATAATCCCGCCATCGCCGTTCATCCTTCCGGTTGACAGCTGAGCTTGCGGTAATGGAGAAGTAATCGGTACTTCATCTCTTCGCTGATCAGGTAAAGAATATCCCCAGCTCTATGGAGTCTCATTTGCACACTCCTACATCTTTTAGATAGAAGTAAATTAAATACTTGATTTGCCAATAGACTTTTGACGCGGTAAAACTGTTCGCCAATTCACTATCATGTTCGCGAGTTGATACCTATCATACTTCATGTATTCATTGTGAATATAGTAGAAACTTCACCCACAGGTTATATATCCATTGTGATAATATCAGTGATCCCACCCACACGCTACTGACGTAGCACATGCCATTAGTTTTACTCAATCTCATTAGCGCAACTGCAATATTTAAATGCATGATAATCCCGCTATCGCCGTTTATCCATTCGGCCTATAACTGAGCTCGTGGCAATGGAAAAGTAACTGATATTTCATCTCTTCGTTGATTAGGTAAAAGAACACCTCCAGCACCATAGAGTTCAATCTGTAAACCCCTATATCCCCTAGATAAAAAGTAGATCAAATACTCATTTTGAGTACAGACCTCTGACACGGTAACATTGGTCCGTTATATCACGTGCACAGACTCACCTTTGTTGAACATTTCTATGCCTCTGGTTGGCCCCAAATAACTTCATCTTTTGAAAGATCATTATAAATAGATCTGAGTTTATAGACCCAATCGAGTCTAGTTAAATCTGGCCTACCTGTGCATTTAAATATTTATAAAATACACACTTTTTGTAGCTATCCATGTCCTTCTTTTGTCTTTTTATCCAGGATATCTATTTCATCATAAAGACGCCTGTCATCCAAACGGCATCTTCTTGAACATCATACGCTGAATATCCCCTAGACAACTTTATAAAAAGGTAAACACGGAAATATACCAGACATTAAGTATTAATGACATTCATAGACGCCTACCATCGTAACATTACATTCTGGGTTTCCCATTTCAGAATTACTTTCTACAGAGGAAATATCCTGAACTCACGAACTATCATCGATTTTATCAAATAAAAAGAATTTGACCTTTACATCTTATATTTACCTACATCACAGAACAGGTACATATATGTAATCCCATATAGAGACTAACAATAATCTTGCGTCTTTATGTAGCTGCATTAATATCTAAATAAATGTACCTTATTACAATTGTAGGTTCTACGATATCCTCCGATAACACTCTTGAACCTCTTTTCAACTTATTGTGACACCATATCGATAATAGCATTGCATCTAATACCAGGTACCTAACTAGAACTTCATATTCAGCTGTTTATTTCTCTTACAATTACTATTTTTCCTTATATATTGCCTTTGATTATTTCAGGCCGTTAGATCCATTTTCCTGATAATTATTCCACACCTCATGTGCCCGCTAGGCTGCAAACTAGAAGTAAGCACTGTTTATCTTCTTAGCATCTACTTACTCTGTTCTCCTCCTCCATTACTATCTACTATAAACACTCATCTGTCTTAGTTTCAATTCTGCACTCCTAGATGTCTATCTACTCATACACTCGAGTTCTTTCTCTTTCACATCTTGTACTTTCCTCGCTATCCCTTCTTTCGCCTTTTCCCTTCTCAGTTACCCATTCTGAGCTTTTATTATTTCTATCTGCATCCATTAGATAGATATACATCAACGGTATGCACAATGTTATTGTATATACTTGTTATCTTTTATTTTTAACTTTCGTTCTCATTTATAATTGTGTTTTAGTGTCCATTAGGTCCTATAGCCAAAATCTGTTGTAAAAGTCATAAAAGGAAAACAATAATTCATGTAACATTATTTTAAGTATTTGCTTTTTTAATTCACAGGAATTGTGGCTTTTCCTGAGGAAGGCGTACTTTTCGCCGAAACGCGCGTAGAAGATAATTACATGGCCACTGATATGTTTTTATTTGTAAATTGAATAACATCATTATATTGAATGTTTATATTATGTATACATGTATTGTCGAACTGTGTTTTTGTTTTTTTAAACCATACATTTTTCTCTGATTCTGTGAGAATCTATTAATAATAAAAATTACTGTGACATTTTTAAGTACTGTGTTGGCTACACTAATTGGACACTCATTTGGTATTATTTTACTAGATTCCTAATTGCCTAGGAAATTATTATTGCACTGTGTTTTACCCTGTCCTATGAATTACATTTTCTTTCCTCATATTCAGGGGGTCCCTGTTATTTTACGCAGGACAACCAGACTTGGCATACACATATCTCTCTCTCTCTCTCTCTCTCTCTCTCTCTCTGCCTCCCTCTCTCTGTCTCCCTCTCCCGCTCTGTCTCTCCCTCCCTTGCTCTATCTCTGTCTCCCTCCCTCGGTCGCCCTCGGTCTCCCTCCCTCTGTCGCCCTCCCTGTGTCTCTTTGCCTCTCTCTCCCTCTGTCACCCTCTGTCACCTCCCCCCCTGGCAGCCTGGGCTGGGACAGCTTCCTGGGCACACACACAGCCACACCCCAGTACTTCACAGGTCTTTCATGGACCATTTACTTGTTAACTATTTTTTGTTGTGTTTCACCTCTTGGTGCACATGCATCTCCAGTCTGTCTTTCGCTGGACTCACACAGCCCCCATGGTGCAGAGTCTCTCGGAGTCCGTGCTGTTGCGGCAGTGTTTGGTGGTACTCTTCTGAAATCTGCAGACATGGCACACAGGTACAATGTCTGCAAGGTCCACGGCCCAACAAGAAACTCTTGCCAGGCCGCTGGCAGCACGTGGGCCATACTGTGAGTAGCAGTGCTCTACACAGTGGAGCCTGTATACCTCATCCTCGTACACAATACATCAACATGTGCCCATGCATTTTGTGCCCCCCCCCCCCAATCAGTACCTAGGCAATGTATTTACATCCTCCCTCTAGATGGGTCAACATGATTGTTTTTTGTGCATGTGGTGTGTTCAGTTGGTACTTACCGACAAGCAATGCATTTCCATATATGCCATCCTGGAAGCGCTGGTTTATGATGCATTGTCGGAAGATGAATGCATCATGCACACTCCCTGGAAATTTGGCAACGACATTTGTGAACAGTCCGCGGTGGTCCACTATTGCCTGCACATTCATTGAATGGGTGTTCTTCCTGTTGCGGTAGATGTGTTTGCTGTCCGCAGGGGGCACACATGGTACATGTGTGCAGTCAATTGCACCGATCACCTGTGGTATGCCAGCAATGGCATGGAATCCTTGCTTGATGGCAATCTGCTCCTGCACAGTGTTGGGGAAGTATAGGTGCTGCGGAATCAGGCTGTGTATGGCATCCAAGACAGTGGGGAGGAAGGTTGAAAAGGATGCCTGTGATACGCCACCGCCTCTGGCTGTTGTTGGTTGGAATGTCCCAGAGGCCAAGAAGTGCAGCACAGCGAGCAGTTTTGTCTGCGGAGCAGTGCTTAATTTGTAATATATGAAGTGCAGGTGCTCATATGTTTGTCGGAGGCCACACCTACTTTTCTCCGGCTCCGCCCACTTCATCCACTGGCTCCACCCACTCAATTCAGAATCAAAATGGCTCGACGTAGGACTCTGAAGCAAAGCGAGTCCTGAGAGTCTCTTGTTTTGTTGCAGGCCACACTACAGAAATATTTTTTCTACGTAGAAAAATAGAGTACATTTTCACCAAAACCTTGGCCTAAAAATTACAAGCATCGCTCAAAGGTGTTGAACAATCACAGACCTGTGACGCCCTATTTGGGAGCATAATCAGCTCAAAACGTATGATTCAGACAATCTCGATGTATAAATGGGTGCAATGTCTGATATTTATGTTTCTAATCTCTCTTCATTGCTTGATTTTGCTCGCTAGAAAGTGTCAGACACATTCATAGTCATTGAAATATCACTAATAATTACACTGAATTGACTGAAATTATGAAAATGGCACTTATAGCAATCTGAAACCTTGGCAGCTATGCGGCGGGCGGGTGTCAGTGTCACTGGGCGAAGGGTGCACTGCACTTCAGGGAGAGCAGATTAGGACTTCACTACCTGACAAATGAAACTCTCCAATGTGAGCCCTGCTGCCAAGAGAACACTTCCTCCCAGGCCTGGCTGTTCCCTATTTACTCATCCAGCCTCTGCCTGCGAGGGAACCAAGCTGCTTCCTGCACCTGAGATTATATCCTGCTACCAATGTCTATACTTGCTGTTAAAGGCCCCCTACCCGAGTTAAAAGCCCAATTCACAGGCCTATAAGGGATAGAGGGCGACCCTTTAATAAGTGGTATTGACATACACAGGTTAATAAAGCTGTTAGAGCATTTTGCCCCCAATGGTAATATGATATTCTAAAGTCACTGGAGCTAAAAGTCTTCGAAGGCAGTGAAAGCAGGCACCTCAATCCGTCGGTCTATAGTATAGGCCCCAGGCAGGCATGCATAGGTAAATGCAGAGAACAAATTATTCGGCTGTGGCCGGCCAGTGCCTGTCGGTTGATGCCAAACAACACTCACCTGCTAAAGCCCCCAGGACCCTGCTTCTACGGAAACCTAAAGAAATGCCTCCAGGTGGCTCCATGCAAATGAGAGAAACCTTTTTACTTTGTGCACTCTCTCTACGCGACCGCATGGAGATATCAGCGCAGGGCAAAGGAGCAGGCGGGGGCCACATTGTGTGCCTCATGTGAGGTGGCACACTGATGGTGGCGTGTGGCTACCACTTGAAAGGGGAGAAAAGGAGGTACCGTTGATGCCCCAGTCATTCCTCTCCAGGTAGGTGCAGTAACAGTTCATGTTGCCATTGCATTATGAAAAGTGGAACGGCTACTTTAGCCAGCTCGCCCTTTTTTTCACTAATGTGCTGCCTCCATAGCAGGTGTGAGGTCACGGCTGCCCGGGGAGAGGGTCAGTGGCGGAGCATTAACTGTGCAGTGACCAAGTCTGCATCTGGCGCACCCACTTACCAAGGCCGGGCTTGTTCACTGGAATATTGGGCTGCAGTTTAAGTCCCATCTGTTTCTAAGTTTATTAGATGCTGATACTCTTTTATCACTCCGTTCTGGTCTGATGCTCTTGCCAAGTAGAAAAACCTGCTCTCACTGGCTATGCTGCTCTGAGTCCAGCCCCACTTTACCTCTTTGAGCCACAATTGTGCATTTTCAGGTTCAATGCTAAATGAGTGCTCGCAGAGGTAACTCTTGTCAGTACTAGTACTAGTCCCTTTAGTCCAACTATAGTCAGTATTGAGCTACTGCTTACTCACGTAGATGATGGGACTGTCACGATGCAATCTGCATGGAGCTTTCCATTCACATGAAATGTTAGCACACCTCCCGTTTATACCACCAGCTCAAAACAACTGAGCAACAACTGAGCAACAGTATAATGAGCAGCTAGTGTTGTTCGAATTATAAAAAGTGCAGGCAGAGGTCACGAACATGGAATTAAACACGTGATCAGCAATATAAACACACAGTGTGTGAAATGGTCGCGTCTACGTGTGCTTTTTAAAAACTGAATTCTGTTCCTATTCAATATGTGAATGTAAACGTAATTCGAAAACTCTTAACTGGAATATTAGAGCAATACATGGTTTAAGTTTGCTCGAGTTAGGAATAGGATAACAGGCGTGCATACAAAAAAATGAATGCATACATTAACTGGTGCTCATGAAAAGCACTCCAATACCTAGTGGATAATTTCCGATGTTGTAGATTAAGACGCAGGTGCCGAGCACCGGAAGCCACCGCCACCGGCTCAAACTAAAAACTGAATATTGGTGATGTTATTAGGCATCCAGGTGGGCTCATGAAGAGGATGAAGAAAATACAGACTAGGGACAGAGAGAACCGATTTGAGGCACACATCCATTAGGGTCGGTCAGTCAGCATTCTTGAAAGTCTTCCATACTCAGAGTTGGAGATATATTTACCAGCTGCCATTAAACTACTCTGACTATTGCTGCCTCCCCCCCCCTTGAAAATGGCCTCAAATCATGGCTTTCATCTGGGTTGTTGGGCGCTTCCAGCTTGGCAGTCTTGCAAGTGCGGGGCTGGGAGCAGGCCACGGATGGCAGAAATGTGACTGCACAAACTGCCTGCGCGGTGTTGCAATGGTAATGGGCTATTTATAGTACTTATGTCCGCATCCGATCGGATTGGCCTTTCCGACTAGGCCATCGCAGCACGGCACCAAAACTAAAACTGCTGTTGCACCCACAAGAATTGCTTCAATAATATAGTTCCGTTGTGTGCGCTAGGGCGATTTCTCGTGGGGTGGGGTGGACAGTGGACTCCGTTTGTCTGTTATTTATTTTGGAGCAGCACTGAGGGAGATTCTTCTTTTTTTGCTAAGATGTACTGATGCTCCAAATCATCCATTCCTATTGCAGTACAAAATAAACTAGCGCCAGTAAATAATGTTTGTGGTTTGTGCACCAGCGCAAGATAAGAAGTTCGACAGCCGCTGCCCCCACCCCCTCGAGCCAAGTACACAGACGCTGGGGCAGTGCCACACCAAGAGGCGCGTTTGGCGGCCCAAGCTACGCCACAGGATGGGGGTAGACAGTAACGACGATGCGTGGCTACTACTGTTGTTTAATTTACTTTATAATACTGCTAAATTTAGTAGTACTTACAGTTACGGTGGTGGGCTGGGGCACACTGCCTTAGAGCCAGTTTATTTACCAATTTAAGCTGGCCTGCCTGGGCCTGGAGCTACACTGGCTGCCCTCAACGTCCTCGTGCTGCGGCCGCTGCCTAGAATGATGATGACTCAGTGCGGTGTGCCGGGGTGTGGCAATTCTGAATAAAATCTGCGCACGCTGCCGCACAGCCCCTACCCCCGAACAAACAAATCCAGCCCAATGCCCCAATCTCAATGTCCCGCCCACCGGCACAACAGTACACTAAACTAAGGGCTGCGGCTCGGGGGCTGTCAATGCCATCATATTTGATTTTTTAATCTTCTGTTCTGTCACTTGGCCGAATCAATGGCTCAGCTCTCTGGCTCTCACAGCCGCCGCAACACTCATCTTCATCGGGACTCGGGAGCAGAGTTGGGACTCTCGAGTCGGACTCGGGAGCAATCAAAAACAACACTGCGCTGAGTCAGTACTGGAGTGAGTTTAGCTTTATAATATATGAGTTATTAACTTATTATATATAATACTTTTGTTACAAATACTGCGTGCAGCCAGCAGACTCGTAGACCCGGCCCTGATAACTAAGTGCCGGTGCTAAGCACCGGAAAGCACCGGCACAAATTAAGCACTGCTGCGGAGGGATATTGGTTGTCCGCTGTGTTGGTGGCGTCAGCATGTGGGCAATGAGTCAGGATGTGCTGGATGGATGTCCTTTTGAGCCTGTAGTGGCCTATGACTTCCTCTGGCCTTAAGTCTGTGAGGTAGACACGTCTGCGCAGTGTGCGCTGTCTTCTTCGTCGCTGCATGGGTGGAGGTGGTCCTGGTGGTGGTGACATTGGCGGTGGTTGTTGTTGTTGCTGCATTGGTGGGACTCCAAGCTGCAGAATGACTATCTCCATGGCTTCTGTGGCTGTTCTGGGAAGGCTCGGGCCATCTCTCCCTTATACAAACCCACTTATCTCCAGTTTAAGTCAGGTTTTTATCAGGTGATTAAAAAAAAAAGGCGGGAGTTAGCGTGCGTGTTTTTTGTAGCTAAGCATTTTGGAGATAACCTTGTTAATATGGAGCAGCTGTGTTAGCGATAATTATCACTGGCTTGAAAGGCGATAAAAATCGGGTAGCTATCGCCGGAAAACTAACGCTAACAGGGGTTAGCGTCGCCTTGTTGATAAGGCGATAAACTTATCGCCGCTTTATCGCTGCTAAAGTGGTGATAAAAAATTATTGCCGCCTTGTTGATATGCCCCCATGTTCCCTGGGGTACCGTTCAGACTTAGCGGATGACCAAGCAAATTATGCCCCTTCTGCCGCACGTGCGTATTGAGCTGTTGCCCCGCTACTCTGCGCGCCGGGGACTGAACGCCCCCTACCCTACTGTGCACTGGCCGGCTCTTGCGCAAGTCCCGAGTGGACATCTGCCTGGGCCGCTCCGAGTCAGACCGGAAGACAGTGCCAGGGCTGTCGCACTGCCAAAACCTAGCGGGGGACTGGGGAGTGCCAGGGACTGGGGCTCCTAATGGCAAAATTCCGCAACCCCCAACCGGAGTGCCAGGTCGCACTCGCAGCTCGCCAGCTGTTCGGCATTCCAGAGCCCGCGCCACCCAGGGCCACCTAGGGCGCCGGTGATACTTGGCATCACCCGGGAGGGGAGGGTGGCTGAAGCCTGGAAGACTCACCGGCAATCTCTTACGGCGCTCTAGCCGCCCGGTCCCAGGGGTCAAAACGTGCAGGACGCAAGACGAAAAGTCGAGACAGCGTGTCTGGCGCAAAAGAGGACTCCAGGATGGACGCAGGAGGCCTACATACCCTCCACGGCGTGCCAGAAGTGCTAGTGCGCCTAAGGTAGGGGGGACTCTTCCCTGAGTCCCGACAATAGAGGGGGTGGGGTAGTGCCACTAAAGGACCGCCCTTTTAGGGTGGCCCCCTGCGGGGGCAGCGGGCAGCCGCACAACAGCTGTAATCTAGTTGTGCTCTGGACTCCAGTAGGATTTCCAAAGTCTGGTCTAGCTATGCTGAATCACATCGGTGTAATTTCCCATTTTTCCCTAATAGCATATGGCAGATTATCTATTTATTGGGCGTGCACTCGAATGTAGAAGCTTACGGCCGATGCGTTATACAAAGGGTCGAGGGACTCAAGCATCCCCTGCTCCAGTTTAGTGAAGTTTTTTTCATTGCAAATGCCACGAGAAAATGTGATAAACAGTGCCATTTGTGTCCTTCATCGAAATTTAAAGCCAAACACTATAATGTTATAAACCAATTCGTACCCATTCTGTATACACAGGTTAATTAACCATCTACGTTTTGTTAGCCGACTCAATGACATCCATTGTGTTTTCCCGACAGGGGCGGGGGGCGGGCTCTGAATGAAGGGGAGGGGCGGATTGCGAATGCAGGGCGCACACGGCCAGCGTCCTCAATATATGGCTCTGTGTTTACATTAGTAGGTACCAGATATGAATATTAATCATACCACAGATCAATCAATCGTCACTTTTGGAGGGCTGTGTTTATTTAGTTCTTGGAAACTACTCAGCCTGACTGAAGTGCCTCTCGAGAGAACACAAGCCAGCCTGTGGGTGGAGCAGCGATGTGTGGTTTAAAGTAGCTACATGGGCGGTTTACAAACCCCACTGAGAATTGCTAATTTAATGTTTAGCTTATGGGGCGCTCTCGCCCTACCAGTGCAAATATCGCCATCTGCCCGTGGGGAATCACGTTACATAAAATGAACTTGAAATGCATTTTAACCTTGTTCGCACAACGTCCTGCTTATGTTTATTTTGCTAATGTAAGGAGAGACGGTCGCCCCGCACTCCGGAGAAGCGCCGGGATAAAGGCAGGCGACAGGGAACGCGAGGCACGTCAGATCAAGGAGTTACTTACATTACATACCCTAGAAGTCAGACTCGACCAACGCAGCGCCGGCCCCGTTCTAGTATCTTTCTCACAAGTGGCCTCTGGACAGCTCGCGCCCTGAGGTAAGAACCCACCTGTTCTAAATGCGTCACTGCCAGGCCAGCTAGCACGGAAACTGCCACTAAGATAGTTTTTTACTGGCACCTCACCCCAGGGCGCCTACAAACCCCCAACGAGTGCTGACTGCTGGTGGGAGGGGGATGGTTGCTCCCCCGGAACACTGGTTCATCTGCTATGGGATTGTACCAAGCTTCAGAGATACTGGGGCATAACCCTCCCTGATACACTTTTAGCCATGTGTCCCTGCCTATACAGTTTTGGAGCTTCCAAACGTGCTTACATTCACACTAAAATCCCTAGGGGGCGACAGGTAGGGTTAGCCTTGGGGGCAGCTCTCCAGAATATTCTAACACAGTGGGGTACAGCCTGTAAGGTACAGAATACACTCCACGCATCAGTGTTGGCTTCACTGCATTTGACACATGCTGGGAATGGAGACCGCTCTCACCGTCGCTGCACAGGGCGACTCTTGAGGGGAGCTTTGGCGCCACTTCCTGACTCTACTCTGCGGAATTCAGAGGTCTTACATGCCCTCAAGTACCTCCCCCTATTAGCTTGACTGATGTTACTACCCCCACAAGCTCGTAGATAGTGTCTAGGAGCCATCAAAGGAATGGGAGAACTACGCCCTGTAATGATTTCTCATTTTGAGTACTGGGGGTAGGATGTGGAGGTATGGGGGGCTTTTAATCGGGCTGCTAGTGTTTTATGTTCATTTTGGTAATCTTGAAGAGGGACATGAAGCTCTCTGAAATGCTTGTTGTTGTTTTTAGGTCTCGCCTGGCGTAGACTGCGCAGACGTGCGCAGTCTCGCTGGCGAGATTTAATGAGTTAGGGTAGATTTCACTAGCTGGGTTTAAGCCCCGCCCCTCTTTTCCATTGGCTGGCGTCACTGTTCATGCTAAACGGTGGCCAGCCATTGGAAAAGAGCGTCTAGTGACGTACAGTTTTCTCTTTTAGAGCCGTCCCAGTTGGACTGGCTCGGTTGCTTGATGTTTGTGGTAAAAGCTTTTCTTATTTTTATGGGGCCATGTGTTTCAAACATATGGCCCCATAAAGACAAGAAAGCTTTCGTGAAGGAGGAAAGTGAAAGAGGACCGTGCCTTAGCAGCTCAGCCAGGTGTGGCGAGACTCCACCCCTCTGCCATCGCCATTTCCGCACACGCGGAACAATAGAGCCGCATCCAGGGAGCGTGCGCCGCAGGTACCGTTTTACTTTATAAATTAATGCGGGTGCCCACCCCGCTTATGTGAGCCCTAGCGGGTGCCCACCCCGCATGCTAACTTTATTTCTACACCGAGGGAGCCTACCCCTCATTTGCCGCCCGAGATTGCCGCTGCTGCTGCCCAGCCGTGGCCGCCCGGAAGTCAGGCAAGTCTGCCTGCGACGTGGGTGGGGCCTGCGACTGGGCCGGTGGAAGCCCCCCAAACTATAGTGAAACTTGTTGCTTTTTTTGATTGTCTAAACGTTGGTACAAATCTGCTCCTCAGCAGTGCGATGTTTCCGAATCTAGACATGTGCCAGATTTTCACAAGACCATGGCAACCTTCACCACATATTGATTCCAAAGCATGCCAATTACCTTCATAGTTTAGATTGTTGATAGATCTGTAACGTATGAAGTAATGAACAGAATAATCTGAGCCCTAGGTATGTGCCGGTCACAATGCGTGCCTGTCAGTGCTCTTCCTCTTTCAGCGTTATTTATCACGGAGCATTTCATTCTGCCGGCGATAGCCGAGCTGGGCTTTAACTCTGCAATCAGCATGTTATCCGGGAACACTAAATGTGGGCCATAAACTGCCTTCATATTGCATATGTTTTTAAAGCGATATTCATGCATCTGTGCAAAGGCAAATTACATCTGGGCTGGCAGATTCATGACGGAGATAACGTGACATATTGCACTCCCAAGGAAAATAACAGTGCCACTCAGGGTTTGTCGACTGACGTAGATTGGGCAAAGAGACCTAAAGAGTTCGGCCCTGCCCACATCCCGCGCTTGAGCGCCCGGCGAGGTTCCCTTCTTTCCCTGTTTCACTTGGCAGCTCACGCTCTGTGGCAGGCAGCGCCGGCAGGGGCCGTAGGGAATGGGCCGCCATGACAAGGCTCTGTCTGGTGACGCCGGAGGCACCCAAGATTTGAACTATTGAGAGAGCACACGAGGCGGCTGTTGGTGCTAATCTTTGAAAAGAGGATAGCAATGGCTGACACTCACTGGATGGTGTATCTACAGAAGATATTCTATCCACTTCTGGCTATCGTTGGGATTCCGTGTAAGTAGAACAAATATTCCCACTCGTGCCTCTTGCATCCACCACCCTGCCTTCCCTTTCTATTTATCTCGCACTTGCAGGTTCTTTTTCATCCCTTCTTTCCAACCTTGTCATTGATTTACTATCTTTATGTTCCTCCTTTTGTCTCTCTTTTTTCTCTCTTTCTTCGCTTGCTTTGTATCAAAGTCTGATGGTGAAAAATAAATCCTTCTCCCCAAAAATGAGTTCTGATGCCCATGACTTGCAACCATTAGTTAAACCAGTCTCCACTATGTATCTTTGGCAAACTGAGACAAGTATCCCTTTTCCTCCAGTAAAGTTTCAGACTCAGGAGACTCTTCCAGGCAAGAGTTTGATGTCTTTCTTGGTCGCTCCTTATACAATGGAAGAGGACCAACTTGCTAGTGGCTAAGAGGTGGAAATTCACTCCCCCCATGTCTGCTTGGATCCTTGCCAGTGTCCTCGCCATTCGCCTTTCTAAAGAAAAGAGACTCTCAGTACAGTCTTTCTTCTTCTTCCTACTGTCACAATTTCACCCCCTCGGGAACATGCTCAGGACCCCTCAGATGCTGCAGTCTTTTTCTCAGACACGCGCCACAGGCACTCCTCCCAGTCATGTTTGAAATCACCCGAGGAGCACACATCAGTCAGGGAGCAGGAGCCAGCTTGAACCAGCAAGTCAATGACATCTCACCTGCTGATATATTGGCTGCTACGTGCCTTTTCCATAGGTGCCAGCTGTTCCACTGAAATGATGTCAATAGAAGTGAGTGTCACAGTCTCTCAGGCCTTGCAGGTTAAGGAGGTGGTGCTCAAATGCCAATACAGCAGGCAGCTTGTGACAATAACTGAAACTGTGAATGCCCGAGGAACCAGAGATTATTTCATAGAATTCACATCTATTCCCTGGCAACAATAATGCAGTTATTCATCCCTGCCGCAAACGATCATGATGAGGTGCTCACAAATGTAAATTAACTCGTGAACTTGCCAAGGGAAGTGTTCGGTATTGCACAAAAGATTTCGATTACACAAAATGCATGCACGTTTCTAAAGGCGCTTCCAACAGTGGTTTAGAAATTTAAACAAGCATTAAAAATGCAATAGGTCTCGCCTTCTATTAAGTTAAAGCCATTTGCTTTGCTATACAATACCATTAGCAAAGAAAATGGCTTTAACTTAACCAAAGGCGAGACCTTTTGCATTTTCAATGCTTATTCCTTTTTATGCTCTGGAAAATCCAATAAAGCGAATTGGATCATAAATGCTTCACTCCTGCAAGAGGGCACTTTATTCAGGATGTTTCTTTCTCTTGTTGAGTTATGATGAATTTCAGCATGGCACCGAGGGTAGCGTTTGTGGTTTCGATCATCCAACATGCGCATTAGAGTCACCCCTGTGATAGGTTTCGGTTACTGGCGTGTTTGGTTGTTACACTGGTGCGTGTAATATTTTCTGTAATTAGCTTTTCCATTTAAACACGGTTGTAGCATCCCAGCAATGTTGTCGCCCCCCCTTAAGATGTGGCGTGAGGCGGCGGGCAGGTCTCTTTTATCTCGCCGCCTCAGACACAGCAGGACCTCGTGGCCTCCAACCCACATGTCTCCAGGACGGCATGCTCTGCTGCCACGACTCTGCAGCTACAGCCCTCTTAAATGTTCTTTGATGGGCTCCCCCCTGAGCAGCACAGGCTGGAGAGCTGCTTTTCTCCCTCACCCGACCCGAGTGGTTGTGCTGGGTCTTTGACACCCGGAGGCAGCTCAGGGGGCGAGTGTGGGCTGTGCAGTGGCGTGGAAGGGGGTGGGGTGGGTGCGGGCCGCCCCGTGTGTCATCACTGAGGGGAGTGACAAATTGGCAAAATCTGTTTTTTAAACACATATTTTTGCCATTTTGTCAAGCCGGGGGTGACACATTTTCCACACCGGGTACTACCTGACCTTGCTACGCCACTGGGGCTCTGGAGGTGAGGGGGAGAAAGAGGTCTTGGTGTTTTGTTTGCTCTGTGTCCTGGGGCTCTGGAGGTGAGGGGGAGAAAGGGGTCTTGGTGTTTTGTTTGCACTGTTTCCTGGGGCTCTGGAGGTGAGGGGGAGAAAGGGGTCTTGGTGTTTTGTTTGCACTGTGTCCTGGGGCTCTGGAGGTGAGGGGGAGAAAGGGGTCTTGGTGTTTTGTTTGCACTGTTTCCTGGGGCTCTGGAGGTGAGGGGGAGAAAGGGGTCTTGGTGTTTTGTTTGCACTGTGTCCTGGGGCTCTGGAGGTGAGAGGGAGAAAGGGGTCTTGGTGTTTTGTTTGCACTGTGTCCTGGGGCTCTGGAGGTGAGGGGGAGAAAGGGGTCTTGGTGTTTTGTTTGCTCTGTGTCCTGGGGCTCTGGAGGTGAGGGGGAGAAAGGGGTCTTGGTGTTTTGTTTGCTCTGTGTCCTGGGGCTCTGGAGGTGAGGGGGAGAAAGGGGTCTTGGTGTTTTGTTTGCTCTGTGTCCTGGGGCTCTGGAGGTGAGGGGGAGAAAGGGGTCTTGGTGTTTTGTTTGCTCTGTGTCCTGGGGCTCTGGAGGTGAGGGGGAGAAAGGGGTCTTGGTGTTTTGTTTGCTCTGTGTCCTGGGGCTCTGGAGGTGAGGGGGAGAAAGGGGTCTTGGTGTTTTGTTTGCTCTGTGTCCTGGGGCTCTGGAGGTGAGGGGGAGAAAGGGGTCTTGGTGTTTTGTTTGCTCTGTGTCCTGTATTTAACAGGATTTACTGTGGGCTGCATTTTGTACACGGACTGAAGGGAGATGTAAGAATGGTGGTAGACAAACCGTTTCCCTGGGGGTTAAAGTTTTCTTGTTTGTAGCTTAAGGAACGTGCCACAGTCTGCGTGAAATCCTGTGTGTTTTAACGTATTCCGATAATTTCATAATGTCTCTTCACCTATCTAAAAGATTCATTATATAATTCAGGTGCTTTGGCGTTTAAACTCACCTGTGAAGAAGTTACGCGAATCCTCTTGTTTGTGTCATGTGTTTATAAAAGAACCACATTCTGCATTTTCCTGTACAGCAGAGGAATGTGGTAAAGTCAGCGTTTTGCAAAATGCCCTCCATTGTGCCGGGCTGTAAAAGGGCTCACTTGTAGGTGCTGTATCTGCTTGCAGTAGTTACTGCACTTCTGCGTAAAAGTATTGGCATTTGATTTTATTCAGCTCGTCTGTGCGTGTGTGGGTATGCATCTGTGTTATGTATAGCGCTGCATGTTTATTTGTGCGTGTTGCACAGCAGCTTTCTGCATGGCTTAGCATTTGTGCATATCCATGTTTTTGTCTGAGAATCCTATTTTTGGGTGTTTTGCCCATGGTGCAATTACACTCCCGTCGTGTGTTGGTTTGTTTTTGCATCTGTTTTCTTGAGTTGGTGTGCTTACATGCCTGTGTGCATTTCTGCTGCTCAGTGTGTTAAAATTTGCCGGTGTATTCTTTTTTAGGTTTCTGCTGGCGATAGCTGCGCGCAAGCGCTGCTGTTGGCATTCGAGAGCTTCTTGGAATCAATACAGGTTCCGAAGCTCTCAGAGGCGGAGTTGAAGCCCTGCCCCTCTTTTTAATTGGGTAGCATCATCTACCATGCAAAACGCTGGCTTCTGATTGTAAAGGAGGCTTCTTAGTCTCTCCTTGTTGCTGCCTTGTCTCCTTTTGGCCCCGCCTGCCGGGTTTCAATCAATCAATCAAGAAATTTGTATAGCGCGCTACTCACCCGGAGAGTCTTAAGGCGCTTGGGGGAAGGGGGTCCGCTACTGCTCAAACAGCCAGGTCTTGAGTTGCTTCCTGAAGGAGAGGTGGTCTTGGGTCAGACGGAGGTGGATGGGGAGGGAGTTCCAAGTCTTGGCTGCCAGGTAGGAGAAGGATCTTCCTCCCGCGGTGGCTCTTCGGATGCGTGGAACGGCGGCGAGGGCGTGGCTGGTCGAACGTAGCTGGCGGGTGGGAGTGTAGAAGGTCAGGCGGTCGTTGAGGTACCCTGGGCCCAGGTCGTGGAGGGCCTTGTGTGCGTGGGTGAGGAGTCGGAACGTGATTCTCTTGCTGACGGGGAGCCAGTGCAGGTCTCTCAGGTGTCCGGAGATGTGGCTGTGTCGGGGAATGTCCAGGATGAGTCGTGCGGAGGCGTTCTGGATGCATTGGAGTCTTTTCTGTAGTTTGGCTGCGGGTCCGGTGTAGAGGGTGTTCCCGTAGTCCAGTCGGCTGGTGACGAGTACCTGGGTGACCGTCTTCCTGGTTTCGGTGGGAATCCATCGGAAGATCTTTCGGAGCATGCGTAGGATGTTGAAACATGACGATGAGACGGCGTTGACTTGTCTGGTCATCGAGGGGGAGGAGTCAAGGATGAAGCCCAGGTTGCGTGCGTGGTCTTTGGTTTGGGTGCGCTACCCAGGGCAGGGGGCCACCAGGAGTCGTCCCAGGAAGAGGGTGATGGTCCAAGGATGAGGACTTCCGTCTTGTCTGAATTCAGTTTCAGGCGGCTGTTCATCATCCACTCGGCTACTTCTTTCATCCCTTCGTGTAGGTTGGTTCTGGCGGTGGCGGGGTCGTTGGTGAGGGAGAGGATCAGCTGGGTGTCGTCGGCGTAGGAGATGATGTTGAGGTTGTGTTGGCGTGCGATGGCCGCGAGGGGGCTCATGTAGATGTTGAAGAGAGTGGGGCTGAGTGATGATCCTTGTGGTACGCCGCAGATGACTTCGGTGGCCTCGGATCTGAACGGGGGGAGGCGGACACTCTGGGTTCTTCCGGCGAGGAACGAGATGATCCACTCCAGTGCCTTCTCTTGGATTCCGATGTTGCTGAGGCACTGCACTAGGGTGCGGTGGCAGACAGTATCGAATGCTGCGGAGAGGTTCAGGAGGATGAGGGCCGCTGTTTCCCAGTTGTCGAGCAGGGCTCGGATGTCGTCAGTGGCTGCGATGAGGGCGGTCTCGGTGCTGTGGTTGGCTCGGAAACCGGACTGCGAGTGGTCGAGGGATCAGTTTGTCTCGAGGAAGGCAGCAAGCTGTCTGTTGACGGTCTTCTCGATGACTTTGGCAAGAAAAGGGAGGAGTGAGATGGGGCGGTAGTTCTTGAGGTGGGGTCCGCTGATGGTTTCTTCAGGAGGGCGCTGAGTTCGGCAGGCTTCCAGCTCTCTGGGAAGGTGGCGGTGTTGAAGGAGCAGTTGATGATGTCCCGGAGTTGGGGTGCGATGACGGAGTCTGCCTTGTTGAAGACGTGGTGGGGGCATGGGTCGGTTGGTGATCCGGAGTGGATGGTGTTCATCATGCGGATGGTGTCTTCGGTGCTGACCGGGGTCCAGGCGTGGAGGGTGGTAGTGGGGGGCGTCGGTACGGTGGTTGGGTGCGTGGTCTGTGCGCCGAAGCTGTTGTGTATGTCGGCGATCTTGCTGTAGAAGAACGAGGCGAGTGAGTCGCAGAGGTCTTGCGAGGGAGTGATGTCGTTGTTTCCGGCGCTGGGGTTGGAGAGCTCTTTGACGATGCAGAAGAGTTCCTTGCTGTTGTGGGCGTTGTTGTCTAGTCGTTCCTTGAATGCTGTCTTCTTGGTGGTGTGGATCAGCTGGTGGTGTTTGCGGGTGGCGTGCTTGAGGGCGGTCATGTTGTCTGCAGTCGGGTCTTTGCGCCAGGCTTTCTCGAGGGTATGGCAGTTCTTCTTGGAGTTCTTGAGATCGTCGTTGAACCAAGAGGCTATCTTACTGCTGGGCCTGCTGGGATGGTTTTTCAGTGGTGCGAGGTCGTCCGCACAGTTGGCGATCCACTGTGTGAGGTTGTTGGCTGCTAGGTTGGGGTCCGTTGTGCTCGGGGGAGGGTTCTGGCTCAGGGATGTGGTGAGCTGGTCGGTGGTGATCGTGTTCCAGCTCCTGCGGGGAACCTGTTGCGGGTGGTGGTGAGTCGTGGATCTCCTGAAGCTGAAGTGGACGCAGTTGTGGTCTGTCCAGTGTAGTCCGGTTGAGTGGCTGAAGGAGATGTGCTTGCTGGAGGAGAAGATGGGGTCGAGCGTGTGGCCGGCGTGGTGGGTGGGGGTGTTCACCAGTTGCTTGAGTCCGAGGTTGGCGAGGTTCTCCAGTAGGGCGGCGGTGTTGCTGTCATTGTTGTTCTCCAGGTGGAAGTTGAGGTCCCCTAGGAGGATGTAGTCAGCGGAGGAGAGGGCGTGTGGGCTGATGAAGTCTGCAATGTCTTCGCTGAATTGTGAGCGCGGTCCTGGAGGTCTGTAGATGAGGGTGCCTCTGAGTGTGGTCTTGGGGTCGTTGTGTATCTGGAAGTGCAGATGTTCGGCGGCTGTGAGGGTGTCATCGGAGTTGGTCATGATGCGGATGGTGTTCTTGTGGACGATGGCGATGCCTCCTCCAGTCTGGTTGACGCGGTCCCTCCGGGTGATCTTGTATCCGTCCGGGATGGCGATGTCGGGTGCTGAGGAGGCGTTCATCCATGTTTCCGTGAGGAAGGCGACATCTGGGGATGTGGTGTCGAGCAGGTTCCAGAGTTCCATGGCGTGTCTGTGGACGGAGCGGGTGTTGAGCAGGATGCACTTCAGGTGGTTGCTGCTGGTGCTCGGCTTGGCGGGTGAGGTACGGGTCCGGATGCAGGAGAACTTGCAGGAATGGCAGGTGAAAGGTCCGTGGGTGCGTCTTGGGGTGGCTCGGTAGCAGCCGGGGATCCGGCCGGTGTTGAGTGCGATGAGGGTGGCGGCGTTGTAGGTCCTGCGGGTGGGCTGGCATCTGCGGGGGCCAGGGGGTCGGCGCTGGGCGCGGTCCAGGCGCGGATGGGCGCAGACGGGCTTGCCTTTGGCGTGCCATCGGCGCACCGTCGGAGCACCCCCTGCCCGTGAATGCTGCGCGTACGCGTGCACTCCGCCATAAATGGCGAAGTGGGAGGGAGGAGCAGCTGGGAGCTGGGAGCGGGGCGGTGAATGGGAAGGGACACAGAGAGAGAAGGGGGCGGGGCCGCAGGGGAGCAGCGGCGGGGAGCGGGGAGAGGGCGGGAAACGCGGCAGGGGCTGGGCACAACAACAACAAGTGGGGAAAAACACACGATAAACAGAGGCAAAATACAAAATGCAAACGCTACAGAGGAAGAATACAAAATACAACAGTCAAGGACCAGGAGCACAGCTGCGGGCAGCGGCGGCACTCGGCGGGATCGGGGGCAGCCTGGGCTCACTCACGGGGAGTGTGCGTGGTGCATGGGGTGACCGGCCCAGAGGGTCAAGGGTCACAGCTCACCACCGCGTGCACTCCGCCATAAATGGCCAAGTGGGAGGGAGGAGCAGCTGGAAGGCGGGAGCGGGGCGGCGAATGGGAAGGGACACAGAGAGAGAAGGGGGCGGGGCCACAGGGGAGCAGCGGCGGGGAGCAGGGAGAGGGCGGGAAACGCAGCAGGGGCTGGGCACAACAACAACAAGTGGGGAAAAACACACGATAAACAGAGGCAAAATACAAAATGCAAACGCTACAGAGGAAGAATACAAAATACAACAGTCAAGGACCAGGAGCACAGCTGCGGGCAGCGGCAGCACTCGGCGGGATCGGGGGCAGCCTGGGCTCACTCACGGGTAGTGTGCGTGGTGCGTGGGGTGACCGGCCCAGAGGGTCAAGGGTCACTCCAGAGGGTCAAGGGTTGGGATCGTTTACTGGCGGCGTGACACTCATCAGTATGCACTTTTTTCTTCACATTCGGCTTTGGCAAAGTCAGCCGCGTGTTAATTTTCACATTACCCTTTTACTTAAAGTGAAAGCGCGATGCGAAAATAAACACGCGGCTGCCTTTGCGGTACCGCGCTTGTTTAATCTCAGTTAAAGCTTTGGTCCCAGCCATGTCGCGTGCCTAGTAGAGAAGTCTTTATTGTCCCTGTTTGCTTTGACCGCGGGCACCTCAAGGCCAAGGCTCTGTTTACAAACGCACAGTGCAAACTTCAAGGCCGACATGTGAACTGCCACGAAAGGCTTTTCATGTCCTCCAGGGCGAGCACCTATATCAACACTGCAGCGGCCTTTCAGTGGGCACTGGACGCAACCAAAGGTGCCGCAAGTTCCCTGGGCACTTATGCTCTTGCGCTTCAGGGATGTGTACTTTATATTTTTTTTATTGTTTGCAATCTTCATTAGCGCAATGGCGTTGGAGCAAGACATGTTCTCTAACTTCTCTGTATAACACGTGCAGGCGCATCACGTTTACAGTCTTCTATAGTGCAGACTTGGTCCAAAGGCACTAGAGCGCTTTGCAAGAGAGCAAGACGAGTTCTGTGTATAACACGTGCACACACAGCTCCCCTCCACTCCCCCACACGCACAGTCCAAAATGGTACAGGCAGGTAGTTTCCTGCCAGCACAAAAGCCTTACCAGAAAAGAAGTAATTATAAAACGGTCACATTAAAACCACCGTGAAACTTTAGGAAAAAAGAGCCACTAGGTGGAATCGGGCAGTTCAGGTCAACGAAGGCGATGCAGCGAGCCCCCGCTTTAATTGGTTAATACACCTTGATCACCGGGTGTCGGCACTGGACTCCTGCTCAACGTTGGTCTCAGTGGCCCCATTTTCAGACAGTCACCCCAGGCAAACTCTTTCACCGCCTCGGCCTGGAGGCATACATATTTATAAATAATTCGTAATTTATTCTGAAAGGTGTGTTCTTTTTAAGAATCCTTTCAAGACATTTGTACTGGTTAAACTTAACCGCGCTGTCAGTCCTGTGTCCTTGCATTCAGCGCAAACAACTATTTGCTTTCAGTGCACATTATCCAGTCGATGCAGTGCCATTTTGTAATGAATGCTGTGTTTGTCTCCTTATCTTTGACACGCTATATGATGTATGTCCCGTTCCTCTGAACCATGCATAACTAAAGTCTTGCGACATAATGTACTTGCCAGGTTTTGTGCGTGCCTCTGCCCGAGGGTGTTCCAGGAAGGGAACGAGCCTCTACGCAAAGTATGGATATCCAGGCTCCTTCCGGGAACTATAATATTGTCATTGGCATCCACTGTACGCCCCTCCCACCATATATACATTTCCCAATAATAAGCACACAACACAGTTTGTTAGATTGGGTACAAATGCCGCAGGTTTATTACATACACCATTATGTAATGGTGGGTTATCTTACGGGCAATCCAAGAGCAGGCAACCAACTGGGCCGCCTGCCCGACTGATGAGCCGGGCAGCACTGGAGCGAACCCCGCCTCTGCTGCCCTACCAGGATCACGTGACCGTTGGTAACTTCTTACTCACGCCCCTTCCAGGGCGGAGCGTCGCATAGCAACCCCCGGTTGTTCAGGCCCACAACCGCCCGAAGGACTAGCGGGGCGCCGACATGGCATCCAGGATCCACCCATGAGGTTCCGTGGATTTGGCTCTGGAACCCCCTATGGTGCCGCGCAGTGGTATCCTTTGTACCGGCCTGCTTCCAGATCGCCCTGTAACTCCGCCACAGCTCTGGAGGTGGCCCCCATCACCGCCAGGCCCCCCCACCACAGCTGTAGTCTACCTGCAACCTCTCATCTCTAGCACCTCACTCAGGTCTAAAAGAAAAAGGTCCATGCCTACTGGCGATAAGTGAACTCAATCTTTGTCAAAGTAACCCTTCACATTCTCTTTGATCATCTCGTGTCTGATGAAACCTAGGCCCCTCTGGTCAGCGAACTTGCGCATTGCCCCATTGAGACGCTTCCGGAAATGCTCCACTGCCTCAACTGATTTGGCACCTCGCCACATTCTGCGTGGAATCATCTCAGACCAGAGGACATCGCACTGCCCTACGTGCTTGCAGATCTCGCCTAGGTCCCTTTTCATGGCCTGCAGGAGAAGCCTTCTACCCAGAGCAATAAGGTCATTCCCACCCAGGTAAATCACTAAGATTTTTGGGGGGAGCCCCCTGCGCAACCAGTCTCCGCTCCAGTTTGTTCCGGAGCCAACTCCATCTCATGCCAGGGAAACCCATCCACTCAAACTGTGTCTGTGGGAAGTGCCTCATCCAGTTCCGGTGCGACGCCCATTGAGCCACCCTGGAGATAAATGAATGCCCGATCACCCAAACAGGTAGCCCTGGTAAAACAAAAGACACGGTTTACACTTTTATCATTTAATAACTTTGCCAATACACGCAAAATAAAACAATAACCACTACAATACACTGCACACAAGAAATGGTAAGGTACATTACGGGCGAACGTATCGTTTATAGCAGTCCGACTCCCACCGCCCCACCTTCTTCACACTCCCAGGCTTCAAGCCTGCCATGAAAGCAGCCGTAGCAGCCCGATCCTGAATGAGTGGCTGGAGTATCTCTTCTCAGGCTGAGCCAACCCTGCCCTGGACAAACTAGCCCTGATGATTCTTTCCATCTGATATCTGGTCAGGGGGCCCTGGTCCACATGCATCAGTAGATAGCCTGGGGCAGGGGGTCAGCACACCAGATATTCCCTGACCCAGTGGACCGGGCAAAACCTAGGGTCCCCGAGGGGCCTGAGGACCACATCAATACCTTGCCCCGCCTGGTCAGTCTTTGATCTCCAGAGGCGGATCGACAGGGAATCCGTGAGGGACACATCTAAAATGCCTAAGGCATCCCCTGAACTGTGGGTCTTGGACCTAGCCACCAGCTCACTAATCCGGAAGGCGCCAAAGAAGGCCAAACAGAAAGCAGCCGCGAAGAGGGTAGCCTCATACTTGGAGTAGGTAACCCCCTCCAGCACGCCCAGCATGCCCATGGGGATGTTGAAATCAATGGGGGCCCTATTATCCGGAGCCCTGGGCTCATCCCTAGCCCACCCCTTGAGAGCAGCCCTTATGGCAAAAGACTTTGTTGGGTCTACCCCCCCCTGACAGCTTGGCGTCGTGGCTTACAGCAGCCAGGTGGCTGCCCACCCAGGAGTGGCTCTTCCCATGCTCTCTGGCCCACACCACAAATGCCCTGACTCTACCCTCAATTGATGCAGCTGAAATACCCAAGGAATGAGACACAGTCCTGAAGGTGGCCATGTGTGCACCACATCACTTCCTAGTACCTGGGGCCAATGATCTCTCCCCCATGGTTCTCAGCCATTGGTCCACTGCAGGATCCTCCAAAGGTGTGCCGGGAAGGGGGTCATCTGTGCTCTTGCCCGCGGCCAGGCCTCCCTGAAGCGGAGCCACTGAAAACGAGGACGAGCATCAGCTGCCACATTCTTTACACCCTCAATGTGTCTCGCCCTGAATTCCACATTAGCGCACAGGCAAACCCTAACAAGTTCCCTGAGCAGGCATAGGACCAGATGGCACTTGGCTGCCTGCCCATTGATGGCCTGAACTACAGCCATGTTGTCAGACCAGAATAGGACCTTGCTGTCGGACAGGGTCTCTGGCCAGAGATGTAAAGCAATCACAATGGGGAACAGCTCAAGTACAGTGATGTTCTTGGTGATAGTGCACCTGCGCCAGGCATTGGGCCACTCCTGGGCACACCAGTCCTTGCCTAGGATTGCCCCAAAGCCCTCCATACCCGAGGCGTCCGTGAATAGGCATAGCTCCTGACTGTCCACCCAGGGTTTTCGCCAGATCACCGTCCCGTTGAACTGGGAGAGGAAGTCACTCCACATGGCGAGGTCCTGCTTCAAACCTGTCCCTAGCCTGACCCAGTGGTGCTTCCTTCTAACTTTTGATGTGGCCCTAGCTAGTCACCGAGCAAACACTCTCCCAACGGGGATGACCCTGGCTGCAAAGTTAAGTTTCCCTAAGAGGCATTGGATGTCACCCAGGGTAGCCTTATCTTTCCCCAGCAATGCCTGAATGTCCTGATGCAACGCCTGTACCTTGTCCACAGGGAGTCTGGACTCACCCTTGACCGTGTCCAACTCGATGCCTAAAAATATCAGTACTTGCGCTGGACCCTCAGTCTTACCAGGTGCTAATGGCACACCCAGGTGTTTGGCCAAGTCTTGAAAGCACTGCAGTGCTCTTACGCACTCCTGCGTGTCAGCACCCCCATTAAAAACAAGAAGTCGTCAAGGTAGTGGGTCACTCCCTAAACCCCGAACGTACTCATTAGGACCCATTGAAGGAAAGAGCTGAACGCCTCGAAGTATGCACAAGACACTGAGCAGCCCATGGGCATACACTTGTCATAGAAAACTTTGCCCTCCCACTTGAAGCCCAGGAGGTGTTGGCTGTCAGGGTGGACCGGCAGTAGTCGGAACGCCGACTCTATGTCCGATTTTGCCAACCACGCTCCCTTCCCCGCCGTCTTGATCATGTCCACCGCCAGGTCCAGGGAGCAGTAGGACACGAACACCTCCCCTCCTCCAACCAAAAGTTCACTGAGTCCCCTTCCGGGTGCGACAGGTGCTGGATCAGCCTAAAGGACCCGGGCTCTTTCTTGGGCACGACCCCAAGGAGGGAGATTACAAAGTGCGGAAGCGGTGGGAGGTTGAAGGGGCCCGCAACCCTCCCCAGGGCCACTTGCTTCTTTATTTTGGCCATCACGATCTCAGGGTGGTCCCTAGCTGATTTGAGGTTCTCCGCGTCCCTGCTCACTAGGGGGCCTTGGTACAGAATCCGTAAACCATCCACAAAGCCCTCTGCCAGGAGCGAGCCCTCTTTGGTGTTGGGGTACCCACGGATCAGGGGAAGGAGGTTGGCGATACTGATGGGGAAGGGACCCTTAGCCGGGATGGGAGGAGCCGATCCCCCACCGGGGAGCGTGGGGCAGCCTTCATTGCTGTTGGGAGGAGAAAGGGTGCGGGATGGTGGGCTGGGGACTTAGGCAGGGCAGCGATTACTTGTCCTGTCATGCCAGGGGCTGAGCCGAGCTGTCTCGCTTGGAACAGGAGGAGTCAGGGTGAGAGGCCCCACACTTACTGCAGTTGTGTGCGAACCTGCATGCTTTCCCACAAGAACAAGAGCCGGCGTTGAATAGCCTGCAGGTTCCATTGAACAGTGATCAGTTGCCCGGCTTCCGACCCCCCCGAATGGATTTTTTTGTCTGGCCCTTCGCTTCCTGCTTTGTGTCCTTGGTCTTATCACTGTTGTAGGTTGTGGGATTCGAGTCAAATATGTGTAGTTAGCATAATGTATCTTAGATTGTATCTCTACTCCATATGCATCGAGGATTGCTTTATAAAGTAACTCCCCTGGTCTACGTGTCCTGCATGATAGAAAGGGCCGAAAAGCCATACTGTGGCCATCTTGATTCATGAACAGTCGTGCTTCAGATCACGTGTCTCTCTCTCTCTCTCTCTCTACCCCCCCATCTGTATGATTTAGCTCGTACCAGCCTAAAGACAGGGTGAATTGTATTTACGGCCAAGGCCCAAGGTCACATCTGCGGTAGGGAGTACTAAGCTAAATTCCTCTGTGCCCGAGACGAAAGGGAGTCACCCGGCCGACCTTCTTTGAACGAGATAGTAACCTTATATGGGCAGATGGTATGAGCTCATTTAGGAGCTCTGGGACTAACTGGTACTTTTCCACTTGCAATGCTTTGTATGCTGAATCTGTAATGTATATAAGTGTGGTTCTGTCAAGGAGCCAGCAGTCTTCTTCGGCACACCTGATGGGTGAGGTTCGATGAGGCTCCTCTATGTAGAGTTCTGTTGTGGCCAATAAACGCTTGAACCTTCTACGTTGCCAACTGCTTATTATTGACTTGATATTGCGGGCCACTGGTAAGTGTGGCCCTTGGGATTACTATTAGATTACTTCAAGGTGCTGGGCTTAGCTGTCCCTTCCGCTGCGCGCTTACCCATGTGCATGACCCAAAGCCTCACTTCTAGTTGGTCCCACTCTAATTCCGGGCACATGGCCCTCTTTTTCCTAAAGTCACAGTCGTAACGGTACCAACCCATTCCCCCACTAGTTTCGGCCTCTTGAGTGATAATGCTTGCATATTGGAATAGCCCCGGCCCTTGCTTCGAGAACCTCTCCATTATCACCGCCGCCAAAATGGCAAAGGCTTGTCCGCACGTGCCAATGTTCTTTTCAGGCCATGCTTGAAAGCGCACTTTCTTGTTGTCATCCTTGGCCCCCATCTTCCTAGTGTCGACCCCCTCGGCCCCATGCATGAGTAGGGTGAAAATGTCAATAAACTCTCTCCTCCAGATACCTTCTTTGGCTGCCAAGGGCACTTCCCACCCCAAGCAGCAGCGACCAGATAGCAGCGGCGCCATAGTGACCAAGGGCTTTGGCACTACAGTGAGGGCTGACACTGTTGGTGGTGTGGCCGGGGAGGCCACAATGGGTGTGGTGGGCGCGGTCACCACCGAAGGTAGGGCCGAGTTGGCTGTGGGGTTGGTCGTCAGCGGAGGGGCCCCCACAACTGGCAGCTGTCCTCCCACGGGCAAGGGATCGCCAACGCCAGTCCCCCAACCTGGGCAAGGGATGTACTAGGCGGGCTGCCCGACCCCCCCCCCCAAACTTGGGTGAAAGCCGGGCATGCCAAAGCCCCCACGGGGAGGTCCCAGCCACACTGGATGGGCTTGCCAGGGCTAAGCCCGCTCTGACCTCAGACATGAAGCTCCGCAAAGTGTCTGAGAGGTTACCAAGATCTTCTGATGTAGCATAGGCCGCCGGGGGCGGGCAACTGGCCGGTATGGATGATGGTCCATGTCCCAGGGCTGGGGACACCGGGAGGGGCGTGGTGCCCCGAGGGGGTCCACGGCCCGGCTCCTCACTGGCGGCTGCTCCGCTGGGAAGTCTTTGACCATGGGTCTGCGTATCCTCTTGGACCTAGAGGGGCCTGCCTCCTCATTGTGCTCTTGTTCTGCGGGCGGGACCTCGCTGGCGATTCCTGAGTCCTCGGGGTTATTGGCTTTCAGAAGTTTCGTGGCCCAAGACAATCCCTTGGTCTTGGCTAGTTCGAGAAAAGCTGCGATCCATGCATCTTCAGAGATGCCAGTCTGGGTCTCCTCGACTTGAGACCTCATCGAAAAAAGCGATGGGGATCCCTGACTATCCATCGAATTTTGTGCGTGTGCCTCCCAATCTGGAAGGATAAGGAAAAAGTGTTTAGTCCAAAGCCCGACACGGCGGAGCACCACTAGCCCAGGTCTTTGCCCGGGGAACCAGCTCTGGCCCCCCGTGGCTATGTACTTACTGACAACCGGGGAACAAGGGCGGAACGTCGGGCTGGTCAGACAGGCGTTTCGGCGGCACTGTGAGTGGAAATGAAAGAGAGGTTAGCGGTACCCCCAAACCTCCCTGCCCCCACCTCTGAGCCCCCACACTGCCCCCAGGTGCCGCGAAGAACCAGCTCGGGCCCCCCCTGAGTGGGGCCGTGCGAGGGATATTCCTGCTCCCCGGCTAGGAGCGCTGCTACTCGGGCGTGCGAGATGACCCTCCTAAGCCCCATACCCGCAACGTGCGTGTATCCCTTTGAAATACGGCATCAACCGCGCTGCTCTTCTCACACAGACCTGCTGAGAGACAAACCAAATGTGAGGCAAGGGAGGGACAGTGCAGCACCTAACCTACTAGCGTGAACCAGTGTCCACTCCCTTGTGCCACGGCCGGTGGAGAGCCTGCCGCGCCCTTCGTGGCACGCCCTAATACCCTAGGGGCTGGCTCGTTTTGACCGCAACAACTTACACCCCGGTGCTGCTCCTTTGGACCTGGAGTGCCGCAGCTGAAAGACAAGTTGGCGGAAAAAGCACGTTGGCTGCAGGGTCACCGCACGACCGTCCCTTGTGGTCCAGGCTGCTCGGGAGGGCAAAGAGATATTATCCTGGGGCGGCACCTGCACCCTTGGCCAAGCTGAAATCTTCTACCCAAGGGGCCCTCACGGCCCGGATATCCCATGATGGGGCCGCCCCTAGGTGCGTCACAGCCCCCTCAGTACCTATTCGCAACCCCCTAGCCTTGAATGACAACGACGGGGCCCCTTGACCCCGCGCCCAGACGCCCTCGCGGGGACCATGCCTCCTTGGATGTGCACGAACCGCATGTGGTCCCCCCACTGGTAAACTCTCAAATTCCTGGCCATGAGGGCAGGTGAGGAATGCTCTCTGCTCAGTCGCCCGGAAGTCTACCCTATCACTCATTCCCCCTACTAGGCAGCACAGGCCATGCTGGGCTGTGCCTGGTGCACTGTGGGGCATGGGCGCAGCCCCTCGAAGCAAAACTTCCCCCCGGCCTCTTTAATTGATTAGCTGGTGTGATTGAAAGAGCTGCAGATGCTGGGGATTGAACCCGGTACCTCATACATGCGAAGCACGTGCTCTACCACTGAGCTACATCCCCAGATGGATGGGTGTAATTCTAAATGGGCCCAATGAGTCTTTGTTTCCTTGCTGGGAGGAACCGCTGTTGAGCTGGAGCCGGGACCCGAACCCTTGTTCCCAGGTCGGCAGCTCCAATTGTTTATAGCCCCTTGGCCTCTCACGCAGCACCAGCTCCTGCACTTAGCCGCCCACATAACCTATCCGGCCTCGTGCCCCCTCCCCCGTGGGCAGCAGACGATCGTCCCGCCGGCAGTTCCCGGCATGGGAGGGCCGCGGGGGAGGGGACACATATTTTGGGAGCCCAAGCATGCCGGGATGCATGGCCCAGCCCGCCGACGTTGCCTAAGGTGGCGAAATTAGCAGCCTCAAGGGAGTAAGCTTAATGTAATGCAACTTCGATAAACAGCCAGGACATGCTGTTCTTTTACGTGCAGAAAACCACCCAGCGTAACTGGGCCAGAGTACAGCCAGAACCCGCAGCGTCACATTGTGATGCACACAGTGTCCTCTGTAAACCCTGTGGAGCTCTGGGACAAGCCTCTCTCTCCCTAGGGGGATGTAACCCGCACCGGATATACCCGCCCCCTAGCCTTATAAAGTGCCACGCTAAAATTGAGCTAACATCCTCAATTGTCTGCCCTAAGGGCAGGGGGGTGATGGGGGGTCCGGCGGCACAAGGCCGGTCACAACGGCTCCCTCCCCCCCCCTCCGTCGTGGCCAAACCCGACCAGCACGGGGATCGCCCAACGACCACGGCGATATCCCTGATGCTACTTCCACAATGGCCTGTATCACGCCCGCATCGCCAAAAAGTTTCATACCAAAGTGTGCTTCTGCCCCCAGATGGGGCTTGAAACTACCGTCTTTGGCATGGGGGCTAGTGGCTTATCACATTAGGCCACCCAGTCTACGCGCTTCCCTGCTCTCCCTGCACGCAGTTGCAGGCCCGGACGGCCGGGCCCTAGGGCAGCGCAACCCCTGGCCTAGAGAAGGAAAAACTTGCACCCCCCAGGCCCGCAGCAAGGATCGCCCGACCCCCTCACCAAGAAACCGTCCATGTTAACAGCGGGCTGGAATGCCACGGAGCTCTCGCCCCCCCTCCCATGGCAGTCGATGCCAATGGGCCCCGTACGACCTGGTACTGCCCAGGGACAGGGCCGGGGCAGGGGGGTAGTGAGCGGCACTCACCGTTGGAACTTGATGGCACCCCAATGGACTGGCAACGAGACGGACGAGCGATCCTTCAGATGCGGCGAGCGATGCGGCGAGCGTGGCAAAGAGGTCGCCCTCATGGTGGGGAGGGCTATATAGCCTCCCCTCAGGCCACGTGCCCCCGGAAGTGACGCCCATCGCATCACGCCCGGGAAGGAAGAGGGGGGACTCTACCTGAGTCCCTGCCCCCAAGGGGGGGCAGGGAGGGGACTCTGGTGCCCAGACGACACTAGAGCGCTGACCGCTCTATTGGCCCCCTGCGGGTGCCGCGGTCTGCGGCTTTTTGCAGACCGTTCTTGTTTTTTGCTTGTAGGCAGTCATTCAACCTTCATCTAAACACAGTGTAGTTTACGAGAGAACAAAATGAGGAAAAGAGACGTTGTTGCGGTTCTGGGAAATCGTTGGTTTCTATTCGGTATAAAACGAATCTTCCCTTTTTCTGCGCTTCTTACACAACTATTCTGCAGCAGTGGTTTAACCCCTATACTAACTTCCTGAAGTTGAACGGGCACACACATAACTGCACCTTACCAACTCACCCTCCTCATTCGCTCGGTCATTCGTCGGTTGCATGACACCGCCCCACCCACTTCTATAACTTGCCGGTATGCAACTGGTAACTTGCTCACAAATACCTGCAACAAGTGCACTAACCCCCAAGTTAACTTGTTCAGTTTGTAATTTACCAATAATGTACACCACTCAGTGCATTAACTCACTGATCTAGTGTGTAAGGATTTAACCAGAAATGTGTGGCATAAACACATCACTACAGGAGGCGGATTGACTGACCCTCCACACACATGATTTTATTGGGATCGCCTCCCGACATTCAACCTCTTCCCTGTTCCCTCCAAGACCACAACTCCCAGTGTTCCATTGGTATTTTTTCCTGGCATGTGAAGGTGTGGGCGGGGCCTTTCTGAACGTGGCCAGTAGGAACGATGGTGGCGTAACCCATGCGATGAGCGTGTGCTGTATCTATGCAGCTTCAAGGCTGTCGAGCTGGGCTCCCAACTCCGTGAATTTGGCCGGTGCCAGAGACTGGGTAATTAGGCATCATTTCAAGGCGATAAGGACACTCGGGGTTAATGCGCCTGCTGCATAAGTGTATGTACCAGCAAGTTTATGGGTGCGGTTCAAATATAGCTCAGCGGAATATTGTACCTGCTCAGTTGTTCTGTGTGAAGGTCACAGTGATAGATGAATGATGGGGCTGAAATGTGCACCCCATCTGGAAGGTCGCAGTTTGTAGTGCTGCGCAGCCATTCTTCAAAGATTTTAGTGCTTGGTGAGCTGTTACAAAGGGAATGAGTGATTGATACAAGGCCAAGAAACATTGCCCTTCGTGGCGGTCTCTGCATCCCCATGTGATGGCACGTGCCGTAGAGAAGCATTGTGTTAATAGGTTGAGATCCCCACGTCTGTCTGTAGATTACAACATTATAATTTAAGGGGCGTGACCAAGGTAATTTCGGGCGTGACTTAAAACATGTAAACTGAGTCTGTGCTTAGTTTAGTGTGCCACCTGACTGGTATTTGCTGCTTCTGTCATTACATCCAGATATATAATATACAGCAAGTAACATTACACTTACAACAAGCTAGTACTATTGGCTTTGTCAATGGTTGTTAGTTGCATAACATAAATAAGTAAGAACCATGACTTCGTTACATTATAGCATATTGAAAATGCTTCAGTTTTGAAATGATGAGACTATGAAGTAACTATAATGCAGTCTTTGAAGTTACATCAAAGGCTGTAAAGGGTGGTACTGCTGCAGAGTTAATAATGTGGTTTTCTCCCTGATGGTAAGTATAACAAGCATTGAAAATGCAATAGGTCTCGCCTTTGATTAAGTTAAAGCCATTTGCTGTGCTAATGGTATTGTATAGCAAAGCAAATGGCTTTAACTTAATGAAAGGCGAGACCGATTGCATTTGTAATGCTTGTTTACGTTTCCTGGGGGGAAGGGGGGGAAGGGGCTGCGTGGTTGCGCGCCATATCAACGTCGGTCATTCCTGGCTTTTCAGCTAGCTGGGCAGTGTATTATGAGATTTGTGGTTTCATTTCCCAGTGCATGCGTACGAATGCAAAAGATACAACAATTGAGGCTTTCATGGTTGAAATGCCAGGATTTGTGTGGGCCGTCACTTGCGACCCACTGGAGAATGGATGGCTGTCACCACAGGCAGAGTTGAATGTGTCTGAGAACGCTCTTTTTTTTGTACATGTATTGCTTGTATGTGCCCTCATTATGCCTCTGAACCGGGAGCTGTAGCTCAGCGGCAAGGGCTGCTGTATTGGAAGTCACAGGCCCCTCTAAGGTGAGGTTTCAAGCCCCGCAGTGGTGGCATAGGCCAACTTTAGAAAAGGGGGCACGTGTTCAACAGGCTCCTACTGGGGAACTCTATGCCGAAGCGTGGCCTCGTTGAGTGATGCACGTCGAAGGGATGGAGGCCCGGAGGGTCTGCTTGACTGGCTGGGGGTGTTTGGATTGTGCAGTGTGCTGCCGGACATCGGCCTCCCAGAGCAATTCTGCGCTGATATCTGTGTTTATCGGGCTGACCTCTTCAGCGGGGCCTGCTAGCACCTCAGATCTGGGGCCAGGCAGGCACAGTGGCATGGGGTTTCGGGCTCAGGTGGGAATGAATGGAGGGTGTTACAGTGGAAAGAGAAACGGAATGTGTGTGTATATTTTAATTCCAACAAAAGCCCTCACCCCCACCGCCTCCCCCGAGATCCAGGAGCTATGAACTAGTACGGAAGCTCTTCGAGGCCCCTTGTTCCTTGTAAAGCGCTGGTGCACCCCCATCATGTTCCAAGGACAGATCGTTCCTTGATAGGAACTGAAGATATCTTAAGGAATCTTCAGACCCTTGTATGCTCCTCCTAAAACTGTAGTGCACACGCACTACTGGTACGGGAGATTGGGACCGCTCCTCGGGTGAGCAACCCACATCCCCCGTGGCAATTTGGGACGTATCCACTGCTTGCACAGGGTACGCACACTCATCCTATGGGATGGGGACATGTTTCTTCTCTGCCTGCCTTTCTGCCTTTCAGCCCACGTTTCAAGGCGGAAAAGGAAAGCCCGCAGGTCTTGCCGAGGAGCCTTGTCACGCAGCTGTCATCCAGCAAGCCATTTGCTTTTGTTTTGGCTGAAAACGGGGCAACCCAAGGGCACGATATTTTGTTGAATTCCATCATAATAAAGACATTAGAAACTTACCGAGGACTAAAGCTTCTTTGGTTTGTTGGGCGATTCTTAAAATTAGCTGTAGCCTATACAGCAATATGTAGTCAGAATAACACGCTTGCATGCCAGAGATGCACACTAAACAGCTCGCCTGTGGCCCAGAGTAGACCTAAAGAAAACAGTGTTAAGACTCATTTTTGCAGCGTGGCAATTACAATACTGCTCTTACTGGTTTGTATTCTGTAGATTGTGCGAAATTCTGATAGCAAAAATGAAATCATGACTTCAGAGTGTGTTGTTAGACAATATCTCTCACAGCTTGTGTGAGTCCCTCCCTTCTTGCCAAAAAAACGGATACAATCTTGGCAAGTGAAATTTAGGATTTTAAAATGCACTCCTGTGATATAATTTCCTCATCTTTATGGACAAGTTGAAAGTGAAGTGTGTGGGGGAGGGGCGTGTTGGCTGCACAAGTGAGATCAGAAGTTCTGGGTTTGACTACAGCGAACATAGTTTTACTTTTTCACTAGTTAGCTGCCCTCGGACTTTTTTCAAGTAGCCCCATTGTCTATCTAGCATCCCCTTTCACCTGATTTAGTTTATTTGCATGTATTTAAAACGTGCATTTCTACAGTCATAGTAAATTGCACACACATATGTTTGGATCATGCATGTGTTTGTGTGTTCCCTTCCACGCTCTCCAGTCATGTGTGTGTGGCATTTCTACAGCGGGAGCCTAGCCACTTGGCAGCAGAGTGCTGTACACACTAATTCTGGCAGTAAGTGATACTCCACAGAAGTCCATGGTATCAGAGTCGGGCAGCGTGAGAGGCCCCCTTCAAGCTCAATTCTTTGATGTCACTCATTTTGGCAGCCTATGAGGCATCCAGGGCTGAGAGATGTATCAATAAATAACCACTGAGATTGTAAGCACTTATAGAACAAGCTGCAATGGGGTGGGAGGGGTTTACAGGTTCGCAGAACAGGTTTCTGGGTTTGTAAAGGTGGGTTGTTTAAGCGTGGCGAAACGTGGGTCGTTTTTTTCTTACCATTATTGTTCGCAACATATATATGTGTCTATATTTTAGAAGATGTCTTTACGCTTGTGCACATAAATATTATAGTTATGTGTTCATATAGATATATGTATGGTTTGTCCTCACCTCATGTGCAAATCTTGGCCGGTCCACTCAGCCTCTCATCCTTCCAAGGTCGATACAATTCTAAGTATTGAGTAACTTAACAGTAAACCTTTGAGCAGAGTTAGCAGTAAATGGTAACAGAGACAAAATATCTCACAGGGTGGTGGAAGCTTTACAGATTCATGTGTTGTGTTTTGTTAAGTTATATGATGTGATGTTATGTTACCTTGATGTTATGTTATGTTACGTTACCTTTCATGGGCTAAAGCACAAATGTGCTGCATGGATGGCTAAATACTTATAAGGTTCCGAAGGCGAGACAAATTGCATTACAAATGCTTGGTATTTAAAGCTGCTTTACTTATACGGTTTCATAGAGAGCGTCTTTGCACAGCACCCTCTCCCAATTAATCTCTCTTAACTATTATATAAACTTCTAAGTACTGCAAGCAATCTAAAACACTAGAGTGCGGTGTCTGTGATACACTACATATATGTAGTGTAAGAAATTGCAAGTGTCCTCAACACGTTAAATGGAAATAAAAAGAGAAGTATTTAAAAAAAAAAAACGTAAACCATGTTCCTGGTTGCTTTTTCTCCCACAACACATGACAGTATGAGAAATTAGAAGTATAGTAAAGCCAAAATGTCCGAGGAATTTTAAGTGCCATGTTACACGTGCATCCTAATGTTTTTCGTAAATACACTGATGGTAATTGTTAGCTTATATTTTCTCACATTATCAAATGTAACATTTCAAATTTTGCCACGTTTCCTTATCCTTGTTCAGAGCGAGCACAATGGCAGGCTGCGATTGGTTGTCATAGACAGCTCTGAGGTGTATGTGGGAGCTTCTGTCCTCTTGTCTGCCACCTTGGACAGCCCTCTGCGCTGCCACCTTGGATGGCCTGTTCAACATTGGTTTAAAGTGTTCACTACGGGTGGGCAGCGTTTGAGATATTTTAAGGTGTGAGCAAACTGATTAATTCCCCAGGGCCCCACCTTCCAAGGGCCATTTTGGAAAAGTGTCTAGGACCAGTTAGAGGACTTTCGTTACTCATTCTCTATTCCAACCTCTCTCCCTCTCTCTGACTAACGCACCTGACTTGGTCGCTCCTTGGAATGTACAACAGTGTCAGAGACACTTCCCAATGGGGTTGCAAAATGCGAGGCTCATGAATATTAATGAGCCATTCGCAATTTGGGACCCCATTGGGAATGGCTGACCCTCCCAGGGGTGGTGGCCTGCTGGGCTCAGCAGACCTCCATGTCTGGGACTGCTTGTCAATATAGCGGTGTTTTAAAAAAAAAATGCAGCCCGTTTTCCTTAATGGGAAATGAGATGCATTTAAAAAAAAACAATTTTTTTTTTTGACCACTGCCTGCCCTTAAAAACTGTTTTTAGAGCCAGTCACACAGGGGAAGGAGTCCCTTAGGGACCCCTTCCCATTTGCACCTCCATTACCACCCTCTTGAAGAGAGCGGTAAACTGCGAGTGTTTTGTGACCGCAATTGCGGTCTCAAAACATTCATACATGGCTAGAGAGTTGTTGTTAGGAGGGCAATGCCCATTCCTACTAGCGAGTTGCAAAACACTATTTTGCGATTCACAGTTTTTTGCAAGTCGCAAAATAGTGTTTGTACATGGCCATATAGGGTTTCGTGTCCGCAAACGGGTCATTAACCCGTTTGAGCACACAAAAACTGGTTGTACATTTGGTCCCCTGTCTTTCTCTGCCAATCCCTACCTCACCACTCTACTTTTCAAACTAATCTTTCTCTAGGCCACTGTTGCTCTTTCATCTCTCTCACCCTAGCTTGCCTACCCCTCTTTAACTCTCACTTTCTTTCTATTTCCCAATAATATACTCTTTCCTCTCTCTATTTTGCCACTCTTTCTATCTTTGCAGGCTCAAATGTGAGACTAATCCCCCCCTTGCATTGTGTCTCTTCAAGGAGACCAAGGAACCCTGCTGGGCGCAGGCAACACAGTGCTGATTTACTGGTGCATTTCATGTACTTACTATTTGGTGCAAGGTGGTGCTGAGAGGGACATGTCTGACAGTGAGTGATACACACTGTATGTAAGATCATTGTCACCAAATAGTACTTAGGTAAAAGTGAGCTTTTTAGGGACGTGTATAATAAACACATGCTTTAGCACTTTCATCTACTGTGTACCTCGGTTTCTACAGTATAAATCAATACTGTTTGTAAATATGAGGGCTGAAATTAGATGAAAATAGGCACTACATTGAAAGATGATTCAAACTGGGGGCCCAAAAATATGTCTTAGCCTGGGCCCCAAAAATACTTAAGATAACCCTGTTGTATATCTGGTGACATCAGATGGTTGAGTCTTCTCTCACCCATTTACAAGTCCCTTGCGCCACCAGAGTGTCACTTTATTTGACTCTCCAGTAGTGCAGTGTGCTGGCCCATATTTACAAGGTCACGCAAAGCCACCCTCCATTGGTTTTCATGGCCTTGTAAATATCGTCCCCTTTCACGCATTACTCTGTGTGAAAGGTGCATTTCATGGGTGTTGCTGTGAGTATTTCCAAGCAACACCCATGGATTCTGACACATTCCCAGATTTAACAGGTTTCATAAACCTGGGAATTCTTCAAATTCTAACACCTCCACAGGGGAGGCGTTCAAGTGGTGTAACAAGGAGAAATACCTTTATTGCTCACTGTTTTTTCCTCTTTCTAACAATGCAGCACACGTAGAAAGAGGAAAATGCCAACAATAATTGTTTTTGTGCAGGGAAAATACAAACATCCCTGCAATGAGGCACCCTTACACCATGTTAAAAGGGTGCCTGCATTGGCGCTAGACAACCTATTGTGCACCAGTGCAGAGGAAAGCACAGAGATGTGTCTGGTTCTTGTAAATACAACACATCCCTGTACTTTCATAATGAAGCACCTCAGCGCAGCAAGATGGCCTGCAGCACCGCGCTGCTTTATTATCTTAGAAATGCGCCCCTTAGTTCCTTCCTATGTTTTGCTCATGAGCCAGAGGCAAGACTGGAGTCTAGAAGAGACACTTAGGGGCTTAGTAACAATATTTTGGTGTACAGCAGCGCCTCCCAGCTGCGCTGCCCTACATCAAAAGAAAAGGGAGGAATATGCTGAATCTACAAGATACAGCTAATTGCTGACCATTCCGCCTACACTGGTGCACAAACTGCAGCCGAGCGCAAATGCAGGCCCCTTCTGTGTTGTTAGCATGATTGTTTTGGTGCAGGAAGCGACAGCTTCCTGCACAAAAACAATCAAAGGAGTAATTTTTCTCGTTCTATGTTTGCTGCAGAATACAGCTCACGTGGAAAGAGGAAACAACGGGGAGAAATATAAACATTTATCCTCGCTATGCCTGCTTTGGGAAGGTATTAGTTTTGGTGCTCCATCAGATTTATACTATGTTATAGTTTGATTGGCAAGTGTATTTTTATGGCTTAGGGTGGGTAGGGGTATTTGGGTGACAAGGACATTTTAGGGTTAAGGGTGGGTAGGGGTATTTGAGTGACAAGGGTATTTTTACGGTTTAGGGTGGGTAGGGGTATCCGAGAGGCAAAGGTAATTTTAGAGATTAGGGTAGGTAGGAGTATTTGAGTGGAAAGAGAATTTTTAGGTTTCAGGGTGCGAAGGGGTATTTAAGTGGCAAGGGTATTTTTAGGCTTTAGGGGTATTTGGCCAACAAGAGTATTTTCAGGGTTTGGAGTTGAAAAGGGTATTTGGGTGGCAAGGTAATTTTTAGGGTTATCGGGTTGGAAGGGGTATTTGGATGGCAAGGGTACGTTTAGGGTTTAGGGTGTGTAGGGGTACGTGAATGGCAATGGTATTTTTATGGTTTATGGTGGGTGGTGGCATTTGGGTGACAAGGACATTTCTATGGTTAAGGGTGGGAAGGGGTATTTGGGAGACAAGGGGATGTTTAGGGTTTAGGATGGGTATAGTATTTGGGGTGAAAAGGGCATTTTTAGGGTTTAGGGTCAGTAGGGGTACTTAGGTGGCAAGGGTATGTTTAGGGGTTAGGTTGGGTAAGGGTATTTGGGTGGCAAGGGGATTTTTAGGGTTTATTGTGGGTAAGGATATTTGCTTGGCAAGGGTATTTTTAGGGTTTAGGGTGGGCAGGGGTATTTGGGTGGCAAGGGGATTTTTAGGGTTTAGGGTAGGTATCGGTGGCAAGGGCATTTTAATGGTTACAGGGTGGGTAGGGGTATTTGGGTGGCCAAGGTATTTTTAGGATTTAGGGTTGGTAGGGGTATTTTGATGGCAAGGGCATTTTTAGGGTTTAGGGTGGATTAGGATATCTGGGAGGCAGGGGGATATTTAAGTTTAGGCAGGGGCGGCTGGTGACATTTGAAAGTGGTGAGGCGTAAGACAATTGTTGTACTTCACTGTGTAGCAAGAGAGCCTGAACCACCTACGAGGGGTTCGGGGGGGGGGGGGATTTCCCCCGAGAAATTTTTGATGCTCCCATGCCTCTATGAAGGAGCCAGCACTGCATGCATTTTGCATGAATTCCTCTTTCTGTCAGCTGTTCATTTTATTAAGTTTATAGCATAAATTGTAGTATAGGGTTGTGCTTGTAAAACTAACATTTGTCAGAATGTGTAATATTCTCAATTTGTTGGCGATCCCAGGCAACACCCTACCCAGGGCACTGCATTATTAACCCAAAACACTGGAATGTCAACACACGACACCACAAATCCAACCTCATCACTACACACTACCGCCCCTAATCCCACAAAAGCACCTTAAAGGACATTCACTTTTCACTGCCTCACTACGGTCCACCCCACCAATACTTCCACACCACTGCATCATCACTCACCGGAAGTACATCACCACCCCTGGGACCATGTTCCATCTCTGAGCCGCACTACCACCCAACAACAATGCAAAACCATCTTAGAACCACACTACTGCACTGCAACCACCAGTGCACAATCATCTTTATAGCACCCCCATCCATCATTCTCACACTCACACTATATACCACAGTACCGCACTATGGCCTCAACCCTAGATTAGCTTCATTAGTATGACAAACTCACATCCAGCACTACCCTACCTACGTCATCAGTGTGCTAACACTCATACTGCCCAACTACTAATGCCACATCACCACCCTATAGCCCCAGAACCGTTCAACCCCCAACATCACCAGACAACTACCCTACAACTGCATGCCTATCAGAGCACTAACACACCACAGGAACAGTCACTCTTGTACCCTACAATTACATTTATAGAACCATTCACTTAACCAAGATGTCTGGCTATTTTTTACAGTGCCATTCCTTGCTTCCTTTTCCTGTAGAATCTGAATGCAACATTTTACACAGTGCATCTTAATTTTTTTTGGGGGGAGGGGGTGGCGTATGTGTCATAAGGAACGGTTTGCTTAGGATTTTCTCTTTTCTAAGCCTTCATTACCCGTGTGAGCTGGCCGAGTGCCCATCAAACCTAATTGTTCCCTTTTGCACTTAACAGGTCTATTCACTAGTGACGTTTTCTAACCTTCTGTGACTGATTACGACTGTTTATAGGGTTCAGTTAGAGTCTAATGGAGGCTGGTGCAGTTCTGAGCGTCTAATAAGCAGTACTAAATAAGCGATGTTCTGGGCTTGGTGAATACAGAGCAAGACAGAAAAATCCCCATTATTTTCTTACAGAATATGACTGAGAATACCACACTGAGTAGATTTTAAGAACCTTTAACGATGGGAGGAAGAGTCTCGAAACTATAACAGAGTTGGGAGTGTGGATCAAAGGCTCCCATCTGGCGAATGAATTCAGAACTGTATATTTGTTTTCCTTTTAGTTAATTTCTGTTTAATCACATCTCATTGTTATTAATAAGCTGCAAACAGAAGAGATTTGGCTGTATTTGCTGAGAGAGAGTATTTAATTACAAAGACTGCTCTCGCCGAAAGCTGCCAACGGCCAAAAACGTATTCATTAGAGATTGTGAGCCTTCCCAGCAGGGCCTGCTGAGACACCAGGGGCTGCAGTTCGAGCTGCAGGAAGTGCATGGCCCAACCAGTCTAAGGAGCTGCAGGAACGGTCCCGGAGCTTTGCCAACAGGGGCACCCCCCAGTGACCCCATCACCAGTGCGGGCCCTGTGGGGCTGACCCCTCCGTACAGGTCGGTGCCTCTCCCTTCCTCTACATGCCAGCATCAACCCACTGGCTGATGCTGGCGTTTAAAGGAAGGGAGAGGCACTGCATGCGCAGGGAGTTATGACGGGGTGTGCAGGGAGGGATGCCAGTTCATGCTGAGGTGACTGTGGCACTGGCAGGGTGGTGCCACAGTTTGTATGGGCAGGGAGAGGGGCAGAGGTGCACTTTGGGTGTTAGCTGTGCAGGTAGAAGTCCAGAGGGTAGGTATGTGCAGTGAGCGGACCTGGGAGTATACGCTGTGTGCAGTGAGGGACTTGGGGAGTAAAACATGTATGCAGTGAGACCTGGAGCAAGTGAAAAAAGTTTTGTTTCAGGGTCCAAAAACCCTGTTATTGTGTGTGCATACAGCCGGCTACCAAATGTGAAGACGAGTAGCTCGTAGAGTTAGGCAAGTAGATACAGTGGGAGGCTCGGGACTCGATAGACAGTGTGTGCAGTGAAAGGCTTCAGATCAGCCAGTGCGCTAGGGTAGAAGTCTAGAAGACGTGTTCTGCGAGAGGCTCCGGATTATGTGTCCAGTGAGAGAGGATCCGCAGTAGACTGTGTGTGCAGTGAGGTTCTCGGGATTAAACGATGACGATGTATGCAGTGAGAGCCGCAGCAGGAGTGCAGTGTGCGGCTTAGAAGTAGGCAGTGCATTGGTAGAAGTTGAGAAGTAGCCAGTGCGTGAACTCTGTGCAGTGAGAGAGTGCGTTATTGCAAAGGAAAGGGCTCCGATTCTGGAGCAGATCATGTGTGCAGTGATGGGCTCCTGAATAGATCGTGTGTACAGTGAGGGGCTCCGGACTCAGGATCCGACATTTAACAGCAGGTCTGCCGAGTCCTGGGGTTCAAAAAAAGGGAAAAGGCTTACCTGCACATGTGTTGTGTCGTTTGAAATCACGGCTGCAGGCGCCTTTTTCCAGCAACAAACACACCCCTCCCGTAAATAGGAACTGCCTGCCAAACTGAAAATAAATGGATTGCCACTTCCGCGCGCCTCGGCCTCACCCAATGAGAAAGCCTAATTTACGGAGGCGAAAGGAGTGCTGTAATTGTTACCGCCTCCTGCACTCAGTGCACTGTGAGCGAGCCCTGCCCCTTCCCATTACCCTGAATGGCGCTCCACTGACCGCGCCCTAGGCCAATTCATTATCGCCCCATTTGAAACCCATGCACTGCCGCTTTTTTCAGCCACTCCCACAAGGCTGATGTCACCCGCCTCCTCGCTCCTCGCTTGTGCCTCGAGGGCGACAAATAGTTCTCGCCCAGCTTTTGCACATGTGCACATTGCGCAGGAAGACTCTTCGGGACAAAGTATAAGTAAGTAAAAAAAATATATATATTTATTTTACTTTACATAGTTTAACTTTCAAGTTTCACGGCGGACCACCAAGCAGTGAGCACTTCTTTAAACTGCTCAATTGGTGTTCAGACTCTCCCCTGCTCGTCACCTCAGGCCCTCCCATGAAGCCCCCTCTTATCCCGGACAGCGCCGGGAAGCGCACACGGCTGGCGGGAGGGGCTCTGAGGAGAGCGAGCCCCCCGCCCTGCCTGAAACCGCCGCAAGGGCCCGGAGGAGGCCGAATGAACAGGTAACTCCTGGGGAGGAGGGTGGAAGGCCAGAGGAAGGCCCAGAGTTTGCCCCTCCCCCCGGGGAAGTCTATCATTGGGCCCTGTTGGCCCCCACTTGCCCCAGGAACGGGGAATAAACCGGTCCATGGCCCTGTTAACTCCTGCCCTATGAAGGGCTGATCGATTACCTGACGTGCAGGTTATTTTGGGCCTAAGGATATTGCTAAAGGTACTCAGATTGGAGGAAATGTTTACCCCTACTTGCCAGAAGGTTTTATTCCTGCCTAAAGTTGATTAGTTGCCTTAAATGACATGTTCAGTCTTACTGAAATGCCCTTATGAAATGCCATGGTTATTCTTGCTGAAATGCTCTAATGAAATTCCATGTTTAGCGCTCTAATGAAATGCCATGTTTAACGCTCTAGTGAGATGCCATGTTTAACGCTCTAATGAAATGCCATGTTTAGCGCTCCAATGAAATGCCAGGTTTAGCGCTAGGCCTGGGCGGTAAATTCCGTTCCGCTCGCGGAATTTGCGGAATTTGCGGAATTTAGGTAATTTCGCGTTCCGCGGAGAACGCGGAATTGCCCAAAATTCTGTTTTCCGCGGCTTCGCGGAATTTTTGCTTGTTCGCGATCTCAAAATGCGTGTTCGTGAGATATTTCCCCCCCGAGCACGCAAACAGCGGTCGCGAACAGGAAAAAAGCATCGCGAACAAGCAATTTCGCGTGTTCGCGAAATTTCTGCGTGTTCAAGGAGATTTTAAACCATTTCGCGGAGATTTGCGTAACGCGACTACGCAAATTCCGCCCACCCCTATTTAGCGCTCTAATGAAATGCCATGTTTAGCGCTCTAATGAAATGCCATGTTTAGTTCTAACAAAATGCTTTGATGAATACCTGACTCTGATCTAGATAAAAGCTATTTGATTTTTACTCACATTCACTGGTGTGGTGTCAGTCATTGCGTGCGTTTCCTGTCTCAGTGGATGTGTGTGCTGTATGGTCACTTTACACCTAAGCTTTCGGGTGCCTACCTGCTCACGCCATGCTACCCCCTGGGGGACTGGTGACCCCAGTTCCTACATTGTTGGCGAGCGGTGGGATCAGGACCTGTGGCTATACAGCACCCTCCAGTGAGACGGTGGGCGCCGCAATTGAATGCCTATTGTGTATGCGAGCTGCATCAATTGACCCCCCCACTGTCTAAATTGAGTGTGCGTAGTCCGGTTTTAACCCGATACTGTTGCCGACGTCCTAGTGTCTTTCCCTTTGATATCTGGGTCCTCACCTGTCAAAATGGAGTTCCAGCTAGCCAACCTTGAAGGGTATACAGTGAGGCAGCTGAGAGAATTCTGTCAGGGGATGGGGGTGCCTGGTGGGTGGAGAGCCAAAGGAGAGGAGCTCCGTGCAGCCTTGAGGGCATGGCTAGAGGCCCACCCAGAGAGGAGAGGGGATGGGGGGCAGGAGGGGCAGGGCGCACCGCAGGAGGCGGGCGCACAGGAAGAGCTAGACCTACTGCATATTGATGTTACTGAAAACTTGCTACCAGGGAGACGTTCCGGGGCAGGCAGTAGTGTAGGGTCTAGGAGGAGTGCGTCGCCGGAAGAATATGAGAACAGGAGGGAGGAGAGGAAATTGAGGTGGGAGCTTGCCAAGATGGACCACGAGAGGGAGAGAGAAAGGGAAGGTAGGAGATTTGCAATGGAAGAGAAGAAGCTGGCGCACGAGGTTCAGCTTAAGGAGTTGGAGCTGCGAGCATTGCAGTTATGTGCGCCAGGGAATGCTAATGGTGGCATCGTATCAGAGGCTCTACATGGGCCTAAGTTTTATGTACCCAAAGATGTGATCGTGAGTTACACTGTGGGGGATGACATCACCAAGTGGTTGGAGGCGTATGAGGTGGCCTTGACAGCCCATGGGATGCATGAAAGATACTGGGGAGGTGGCCTGTACCAATATATACCTCCCAATGTCCGGGACACCCTCCTGTACTTAGAGAAGGCGGACCAATTCAGATATACCCCCATGAAGGAGGCACTACTTAAGAAGTTTGGCCTCAACCCAGAACGGTATCGCCAGAAGTTCCGTGGCAGCCATAAGCTGTCCACACAAAATTAGGTAGATTTTTTTGACTATGCCCTCAAGGCTCTGGATGGTTGGCTGCGTGGCAGCGAGGTGCATGATTATGAGGGCTTGTACAATCAATTTTTGAGAGAGCACCTCGTGGATAAATGTTTTCCGGAGCTGCGCCAACATCTGGTGGACCGCAAGCTGACTGATCCCCGTGAGCTTGCGGAGGAGGCGGATATTTGGGTTAGCACCCGGGTGTCTCACTGTTGGACTTGGCCCTTCTGGCAGGTTCACCCCTGAACTTTTTGCTTTTACTGGTGACCTGGTGGTAGTGATTTTCCCTGTGTCCCAGAGTAAAGTGCGTGCGCACTCTGAGTGCATGTGGTGAGATAAGCCTGCCCTCCCATAGGAATGCATGGGGAAAGTATGTGTCCCTGGTAGTTCCTGATGCGTGGGGTGTGCAGGCTCGAGTTTGGTATGTGCGGACTCGTGTGATCGAATGCTTCGCAATGATGTATAATGCGTGATTATGTCATGTGCGGAAGTGCCACTTCTAGGAGCTGGCATATTAGTGTAAAATGTGTCTGGCGTGCGACTGGCTGGAGCTGGCTGGTGAGCCTGGCTCCAGGAGTCTGGGTGGGTCTGCCCCAGTGGTGAGTGTGAGATTAGCATGCTGATGGCTGGGGAGGAGTGCACCTTGGACCTGAATAGGGCAGGGCTTTCCCTACACAATGCTGGCTCCGCCCCCTGTGGTGCGACTGATGACCCTAGCCCTGCCAGTGAATAGAGTGAGGGGCTGAGCACATCAAGGGTGCTCCCCAACCAGCTGCAACTGGTTTTTCCCCTCACCCTGAGCAACAACAAAGGGAAAAGGTGTATAAGAAGGGGCTGTGTCCCCTTACAATTTGTTCTGCTTTTTGATCCTGACAGGAGGGGGCTGCTGCTGCTGGAGGCCAGGAGGAACCGCCACTTAGGACTGCCTTCCTGTCTGGAGGGCCCAGTGAGCTGGCCCCTGGCCCAGCCTTGCCCCCTGCCTACCTTCCTGAACTTTGCTGGACTTATATATCCTCCCCTAAGCGCTGGGAGCGCTTTATTTCTCCCCTAAAGCGCCTGGAAGCACTTGTATTTCACTTATAGCACTAGGAGCGCTTTATTTGTGGTTCCCAGGGCAGAAGCGCTGCAGCCTGGACTAAGGAGCACCTCCATTTGTGGCCAGCAGCACTGGGCTGCGATCCTTGCAGGGTAACCCCGACGTAGGGATTCCCCCGCTTTGTGCCGTTGTGGGTGCCCACCCCGCACCTTTGCCGATCTGAGTGTATTCGAAAGGCGGGAGCCCACCCGCATACTTGTGCAGTCGCGGGTGCCTACCCCGCTTTCTGGGGGAATTGATATCCCTAGCGGGTGCCCACCCCGCCAGGGACCTGGCCGTTTCCTTTATTTAATTATCGGGTGCCCACCCCGTCATTTCCGCGGCCGCCGGGAACCCTGGGCCGCCGCGCTGCCCGCGACGACCCGGTAGGAGATCCCGGCAGCCTTCGTGTGGGCGGGGCCGAGGCCCGGAAGGGAAGCGCCGCGTCCTCCACCCAGGCGGGAGCCCACCCCGCACTGGGACGTGCTGCCATCGAGTTTTGAGCCGGTAGGCTCCGCATTCAAGTCCCGGGTCCCAGGAGGGAGCCCGGGTGAAGAGAGGCCTGCGCGGAACTGCCGGTGAGTGTTGGGTCCCTCCACCATGGCAATTAGCGCTTCCCCTGCTGCTGACCGGGGCGGCAGCTCCGACGTCTGGGGCATTATCGGCTAAGAGCCTGCGAGGCTCCAACGTGAGGGGGCATTCTGTTAGAGTCCCGGGGGACTCCAACGGGGGCAGTACTTCTCGAGCCTGTGAGGCTCCAACGCGGGCAGTAGAGTAGTCGCGAGTTCCCCGAAGCGGGACTCCACCCCTGGGGGCAGTATCCTTTGATGTTCCAGAGCCCTGAGTAGAGGCTCCAACGAAGGGGCACATTGTTGGTTAGAGCCTGCGAGGCTCATGAGTCCCCCGAGTGGGACTCCAATGGTTGGGGGCATTGTTTCACGAGCCCCTGAGGCTCCAACGGGGCCAGCCATATTTGTATAGAGCCCAGTGAGGCTCCAACGAGGCGCGCATTGTTGGTTGTGAGCCCAGAGAGGCTTCAACCTATGCCATATTCGTTTTGAAGGCACCGTGGTGCCCAAGCTCACTACCCCAGCTGCCCAGCACTTAGTGGGCAGCTGCAACGTTTAGGTTGTGCCTTGTGCGCCCGGGCTTGCGCAGCCTGCGCAGACGCGCCCTGACATTGCTGGATATTGGGTATTTCTGCACCACTGAGAGGCCAGTTGGCCTGGGGACAGTTTTGCTGTGTTGTGCCCTCACTTAGGATACCTGTTGATGCTTACAACTGTACTTTTGCGCCTGCGCAATGCCTTTATGCTATGCTGATTGCTAGCTGTACCTATGCGTAGGGGAGGGTTTCTCCTAGTATAGGTTTTGCTGATGTGTTCATGGTGCCCTGCGTAATATTTTCCTATGGTGGTTAGGGTTGCGTAGGTGGTACTTACCTGTTACCAGTAGTTACTGGTTGTGTGCTACATGTGTTATTTTGTGCTACAGGAATTTCATATCCTATGTTCTAAGTGCTAAGTTCTAAAAGTGCTAATTCCTGACAGTGGTCCATGTGGCCCTGTCCCCTGTACATATAATCCCTTGTAAAATTCTGCCCCGTGCCAGTTGGCACAGTGTAAATTGTGTGAATATTATCTAATGTGTTTGGTATACTACAAAGGCTATTTTTATATAATACCTTGTGTGGAGTTTCCTTTGTGGTGGGCCTTGGGTGTTGTTGCTGGGTGGGCGCGCAAACGCTTTACACATCGCCTCCGGGATAAGCCTGACTGCTCGTGCCAAGCTACCAAGGGGGTGAGCAGGGGTTATCTTTGGCGTGTAACTCCCCAGCCCTGACTAGAGTGGTGGTTTCTGCCTGGCTTTGGCGCAAGCCCTAGCCAACCAGAAATCGCCATTTCTAACACTCACAAGGTCCCCGGGGGAGATGGCCCGAAAGGCGGACAGGGTTTCCCCCAGAAGAAAGAGGGGGGAGATAAAAAGACCGAGTTCTCACGAGGCCCACAAACTAGACAGTGGGGAGAGGAGTAGGTACCCCACCTCAGTCCAGTTCCCCAAAGCCCACTTACCCTGACAAGAGTCAGCAGCCAAGAACTGTCCGTTGCTACGAGTGTGGGGAGGTTGGACACTACAAGGGCGATCCTAAGTGTTGCAAGAGACCCCCAGCCCCCACAGGAGGTAAGAGCCCCGGGGTGGCTAGTGTAGTGCTTGGGATGGAGCTGCCCTTAGATAGGGAAGGGGAGTGGACAGGCCTGACCCTGGTTTCACTTGGGGATAGAGAGATGGTCCCAGTGGCGTCCCTACCCCCTAACTCTGCTAAGTACCAGCAGAGGGTGAAGGTTAACGGGGAGGAGGTGGAGGCTCTGAGGGACACAGGTGCCAGCATGACCACCGTAGTGAGGCGGCTGGTGTCCCCTGGGCAAGTGATCCCTGATGTGTTCCATCCGCCCGTATTGGCTGACGGCAGTGTGAGTCACTATCCTGTGGCTCAAGTTCCCTTTGAGTGGGGAGGAGTTAAAGGCCCGTTGAGAGATGCTGTGAGCCCTGCCTTGCCTGTGGAAATGATCTAGAACACACAAGAAGTGGAGTTTAGAGCCCACACTGAGATGCTGGGGTTACCAGGATGGACTTGCGTTGTCACGAGGGCCATGGCTGCCCGGCAAGGGACTCAACAAGGGTTGGAGCCTGAGACAACGGCCCAGCCCAATGCTGGTCATGAAGAGAAGAATGTTGTGGAGGACACGCCCTGTGTGATGGATGGGGAGCCCGCGGAGGTACCCCCGGAGTCCGCGGAGGTGGATGTTGTTCCCGTGGGGGACTTGCCGACCCTTGCCGAGTGGCATGTGGAAGGAGGGCCTACCCGGGAGGAATTCTGACGGGCGCAGAGAGAGTGCCCCACGCTTGAAGCATGCGGCGGCAGGTCGAAGCCCAAGCGACCAATCAAGAGACCGGCAGTTATCACATGTATTGGGAGGATGGCCTCCTTTACAGTGAGCCTAAGGTTCCGGTGCATGGGTCCTCGAGGGCCTTAGTGGTCCCCCAATGCTACCGGGCCTACCTATTGGAATTGGCGCATGAAATACCCTTAGCGGGACACCTGCGTCAGAACAAAACCTTTGCGCGGTTGGTCCTGCATTTTTATTGGCCCAGGATGAGAGTTGCCTCTGACACCTACTGCAAGACCTGCAAGACTTGCCAGGCGAGTGGCAAGAGTGGGACTAAGGTGAAGGTCCCTTTGGAACCACTCCCGGTGGTCGGGACCCCTTTTGAGCGGGTCGGGACACCGGTTCATTTTGGTGTTAGTGGACCAAGCCACCCGGTACCAGGAGGCTATTCCTCTGAGGACCATCACTGCACCTGTGGTGACGCGGGCCCTGATGGGGATTTTTACCCGAGTGGGATTCCCCAAGGTCGTGGTGTCAGATAGGGGCACGAACTTCATGTCGGCCTACATGCAGGCCATGTGGAAGGAGTGCGGAGTGACCTATCAGTTCTCCACTCCTTACCACCCCCAGACTAGCGGGCTCGTAGAGCGCTTTAATAAGACTCTGAAGGGGATGATCCGGAGCCTGCCAGAGAACTTGAGGCGTAAGTGGGACGTCCTCCTCCCTTGCCTGCTATTTTCGTACCGCGAGGTGCCGCAGAAGGGAGTCAGGTTCAGCCCTTTTGAGCTGCTCTATGGCAACCCCTTTAGGGGGCCCCTCAGCCTGGTGTAGGAGGGGTGGGAGAAGACTTCGAAGAAGCTTCCCCGTGATGTCGTCCGCTACATGCTGGCATTCCGCAGCTAGATGGCCAAGCTGTGGAAGGAAGCCTCAGGCAACCTGGAGGCTAGCCAAGCCGTCATGAAGGAGTGGTATGACCGCAATGCTTGGACGATGGAGTTGGACGCTGGACAGAAGGTGTGGGTCATGGAGCCTGGGGAGCTTAGTGCCCTCCAGGACCGGTGGACTGGTCCGTACGAGATTGTGGAGCGACGAGGCCAGACTACCTATGTCGTTAATTTGAAGACCCCCCCGACAGCCCCATCGGGTGCTCCACGTTAATCGCTTGAAGCCACACCATGAGAGATCTGAGCTTGCTCTCCTCATGCTGACAGATGGGAGGGAGGAGGAAGAGAGTGAGACTCTTCCTGACCTTCTGGCGGCCCAGGAGAAGGATGGATCAGTGGAGGGCGTGATCTTCTCCCCATCCTTGACCCCAGAGCAACAGAGGGACTGCCGCCAGGTGTTGGAGCAGTACGCCTCGTTGTTCTCCCTCACGCCTGGAATCACTCATCTGTGTACCCATGATGTGGACACAGGGGACAGCCCACATGTAAAAACCAAGTCTTACCGGCTGTCCGATAGAGTGAAGAACAGCATCCAGGGGGAGGTGGCGAAGATGCTGGAGCTGGGGGTGATCGAACCTTCCAGCAGCCCGTGGGCTGGTCCGGTAGTGTTGGTGCCGAAAGCGGCCCCACCGGGTACCACACCAGAACTTCGGTTCTGTGTGGATTATCGGGGATTGAACTCTGTCACCAAAACAGATGATCACCCGATTCCACGGGCAGATGAGTTGATTGACCGGCTGGGAGCAGCCCGGTACCTCAGCACCATCGACTTAACGTCAGGGTACTGGCAGATTGCCATGGCCGATAGAGCAAAGGAGAAAACAGCGTTCTCCACCCCCGAGGGCCACTTTCAATTTAGGGTGATGCCCTTCGGGCTCAAGAATGCTCCGGCCACTTTCCAGCGGTTGGTGAACCAGGTGCTGTCTGGCCTGGAGTCCTTCTCAGCGGCATATCTGGATGACATAGCTGTCTTCAGTAGCACCTGGGAGGACCATCTGCAGCACCTCCAGGAGGTGCTACAGGCTCTGCAACGTGCTGGCCTGACCATCAAGGCTAGCAAGTGCCAGATTGGACAGGAATCTGTCGTCTACATGGGACACCTGATGGGCGAGGGTAAGGTGCAACCCCTCCAGGCCAAAATTGAGACCATCATGGCCTGGGAGCCCCCCAAAACCCAAACTGAGGTCCGAGCTTTCCTCGGCCTGACTGAGTTGACGTCCATGAAGCAGCCACAAAAAGTGATCTGGACGGCTGCTTGCCAAGAGGCATTCGAGACCCTGAAGCATGCGATGTGCACCGCTCCGGTGCTTGCAACACCTGACTTCACAAAGGAATTCATCGTGCAGACGGACGCCTCTGAGCACGGCCTAGGTGCTGCACTCTCGCAACTGAACAATGACGGCCAAGACCAACCTGTGGCCTTTATCTCTAGAAGACTCCTCCCTCTGGAACAACGGTGGAGTACCATCGAGCGAGAAGCCTTCGCGGTGGTCTGGGCTCACATCCTGATTGAGACAGACCTCCGACCCCTTTGCTGGCTCATGCAGATGAGAGGCGAAAATCCCAAGTTGCTAAGGTGGTCCATTTCCCTACAGGGGATGGACTTTCGGGTGGAACATCGGGCCGGAGTTGACCATGCCAATGCTGACGGTCTCTCCCGGTTTTTCCGCCTTAGTGACGAGAACTCCCTAGAGGTTGGGTATCTCTCCCCACTTTCGGCTGGGGGGGACGCGTGTTAGACCTGTCAGCCCTAGGGTGGTCTTTCCCTGTGTTTTTGCCCTTGCCTCATTTTTTTCCACCCTCTTTTTCGTTGGCCTTAGGTCTCCGAGCGCCTTCCCATTGCTAATCAGTGCTAAGGTGCAGGTGCTCTCTTCTCCCAACATGGCTGCCACAGGCCCCTGCTACTGCGGAGTGGTCTTTTTAGTAGCACCCTAGTTGCCAGGAGCTGGCTGGGACCCTAAACATTGTTGCCACACCAGCCCGCCTTTTCTCCCCTAGTTAGACTAGGGAAGCTCCTGGAACCTTCTAGAATAAGGGCGGGGTCTGCTTTTGCCGCCTTAGAGAGTGGTCACCTGACTTGGGCATACTTAAGGAAAGGAGGGAAACTTTTTAGTCAGTTGGGGCGACGCTGACCTGGGGGAACCTACGCAGGAGACTTAGGCGGTAGGGCCTAGTCAGGAACCTATACCACTGGGAGTGACAGGGCTTAGGTGCTGCCTTTCAAGCTGTGTGAGGAACACTGGACTAGCCCACTGATCTGGCCTGGCGGGAGGGGAACCCAGGGACGACCTGCAGAGACTGACTAACCTGCCTTCAGTCACCAACTCAACCCCCCCCCCCCTCATGAAACCAACTACTAAGGGCGCAGGAACCAGCAAGCGCCGAGAAGACCCTATAATTTTCCTCAGGACTGCTGGGGGATCGACCAGGTATTAGCGCTGTGCCACCCCTGTGCTCCCTGAATCTACCTGGGGCCCCCTGAACTGATTTGCCACTGCCCTGCCTGGCCTGCCCTGCTCCCCTGAGGCGCTGTAGCCAAACTCACCACTGCAGCCCAGCTCTGCCGTCATCTCCAGGGCCCCCGGGGAGGTGCGGGGCCCCGCCATCGCGACCGGGGCGCCCCCCCGGCCTGGGCCCAGTGGCTGGTTGTCCCCTGCCGCTGGAATCGAAAGTAGGCCACGCTAGGCCCTGACGCCGTTGCCTCGCATCACGTGACGGGACGGTCTCCTGGACTCCGCGCCCGCCACTGGCCGAGTGGATCCTGAGGCCGCGCCCCCGCAGGCCGCGCTGCTGCTTGCGGCTGCGGGCGTGCCTCTACTGTGGCCCGAACAATCGGTCCCCGGGCCCCAGGAGGCATCGGAGGGTCCGGGAACGGCCCCTTGTCAGTGTGGGGCTCATTGGCCGCCCCCAAGACCCGCCGGAGGCCCCACGACGCTTTGCTCCCTTCGGAGCCCCACGGAGCCCTGCTCGTCACCTCAGGCCCTCCCACGAAGCCCCCTCTTATCCCGGACAGCGCCGGGAAGCGCACACGGCTGGCGAGAGGGGCTCCGAGGAGAGCGAGCCCCCCGCCCTGCCTGAAACCGCTGCAAGGGCCCGGAGGAGGCCGTATGAACAGGTAACCCCCGGGGAGGAGGGCGGAAGGCCGAAGGAAGGCCCGGAGTTCGCCCCTTCCCCGGGGAAGTCTATCGTTGGGCCCTGTTGGCCCCCACTTGCCCCAGGAACGGGGGATAAACCGGTCCATGGCCCTGTTAACTCCTGCCCTATGAAGGGCTGATCGATTACCTGACGTGCAGGTTATTTTGGGCCTAAGGATATTGCTAAAGCTACTCAGATTGGAGGAAATGTTTAACCCTACCTGCCAGAAGGATTTATTCCTGCCTAAAGTTGATTAGTTGCCTTAAATGACATGTTCAGTCTTACTGAAATGCCATTATGAAATGCCATGGTTATTCTTGCTGAAATGCCCTAATGAAATGCCATGTTTAGTTCTGTAATGAAATGCCATGTTTAACGCTCTAGTGAGATGCCATTTTTAACGCTCTAATGAAATGCCATGTTTAGCGCTCTAATGAAATGCCAGGTTTAGCGCTCTAATGAAATGCCATGTTTAGCGCTCTAATGAAATGCCATGTTTAATTCTAACAAAATGCTTTGATGAATACCTGACTCTGATCTAGATAAAAGCTATTTGATTTTTACTCACACTCACTGGTGTGGTGTCAGTCATTGCGTGCGTTTCCTGTCTCAGTGGATGTGTGTGCTGTATGGTCACTTTACACCTAAGCTTTCGGGTGCCTACCTGCTCGTGCCAAGCTACCCCCTGGGGGACTGGTGATCCCAGTTCCTACAGGTGACTTGCAGTATTCGGGTGGCAAGGGCATTTTTAGGGTTTAGGGTAGGTAAGGGAAGGTGGGTAGCAAGGTTAGGTTTAGAGTTTACATAAGGTAAGGGTATTTTAGGTAGCAAGGGTATTTTTAACGTTTACGGTAGAGGGTTATTTGGATGGCGAGGGAATTTTTAGGATTTAGGCTTGTTAAGGGTATGTGGGTGGCAAGAGCACTTTTAGAGTTTAGGGTAAGTAGGGGTATGTGGATGTCAAGGGTGTTTTTGGGTTAAGGTGGGTACGGGTATTTAGGGGGCAAGGGAAGTTTTAGGGTTTAGGGTGGGTAGGGAAAATTGGGTGGCAAAAGAAGATTTTAGGCTTTAGGGTGGGTAAGGTTTTAGGGGTTGCAGGTGAGAGGGTTGTACATATATGGATATAAATATATATGTGTATGTGTGCGTGTGTGTATATATATTATCTACTGGCGGTCGCCAGTAGATAGTTATAGTTAGGACCGTGTTTCCATAGGAAATCCGCAACATTCTATTTGGAATAACTTTGGCGCCGGTTGACGAATCCTCGCGAAGTTTTTCAAAAAAGGTGGGGCGCTCCGCTCCGCTCCTACCCTGAAAGTCTCGGGGGATTCATCAAGCGGGGGCTGAGAAAAAAGGGGGGTCCCAAAACGCATTTTCCCCATGCAATTTTCCATAGGGACCTTTAGTCCAAGGTACAGCCCGAACGGCTGAACAGAATTACTTGAAATTTGGCAAAGAGGTAGTCCTCAGGTCAGGCATGTGCCTTTTGCATATATGGTGTCAATCTGTTCAGTAGTTCCTGAGAAAATCAAAAGTAAAATCACATACATATCTGGGCGGAGCCTAACCACATATCTCATCGTGAGATCTGATTGGCTGTCAGTACTTCATCCAAGAAGTGTTGGCAGCCATCTTGGGACCAATATACATGATAGCACCTCATTAAAAAGCATTGCAGTTAATAGAAGGTTTTAACACTTTAGTTACATTATAAATCATTTGTTGATGGTACCATACTCATTTTAGGAATTGTGGTGTGTTCTAAGGTGATTTTACCATGTGAAAAAGCCTTCTGCTGTGATATCACGAACCATGTTTGAGAGAAAACTATTTTCTCATACTTTTCCCACATAGGTTTGGAAGGTGATCTATAAGCTATACTGAGAGCATATTTTCTGTAAATTCACATTATCTTTCTCAGTCATGTAAGAATGAAGTCTGACATTCTCAATCAAACATGTACATCCAACAAGGGCAGAGACTGTCAGTTGATTCCTTTGTGTTCTACTGCAGCTTCCCAGAGTGCTCTAAAGAACAACTAGAGCGCTAACAGTCTTACTTATGACAAAAGTATGGCACACCTGAAGCCATCTTGATTGGAATAAAGTGGTAACACTTAAAACATTTAATTTACAAAGGAACAAAATGAGGGGGTTCATTTTGCCATATAAATTATGATTAGTGCTGCAGAAGGAAAAACTAGGGCACATTTTGACTTCTGAAATCCTCTAATGAGCAACTAGAGTGCTAACATTCAGAATTTATGGAAAATGTGTGACACATCTGAATGCCTTCTTGATGGAATAAAAGTAAAAAACTGAGAGTATTTCCTACTGAGGAGACTGCAGTAAATGAGGAAATTAGGAAACTTCATAACAAATAAATCTCCCAAGATGGCCACCAGAGACAAAAGAGCCCAAATGTAGCCCAAATATCACCCAGATGTAGCCCAAGTATAGCCTAATGACAGAATGTCCCAGAATGTTCTTAAGAACAACTAGAGCGCTTACTGTCTTACTTATGACAAAAGTATGGCACACCTGAAGCCATCTTGATTGGAATAAACTGGTAACACTTAAAACATTTAATTTAAAAAGGAACCCAATGAGGGGGTTCATTTTGCCATAGACATTATGATGAGTGCTGAAGAAAGAAAAATTAGGGCACATTTTGAGTGACTTCTCAAATCCTCTTCTATTTCATTAAAAAATTCTGATATGCAGACTGAAACATGCACTTCTAATACTAGCAGCAGACTTCCGTGGTGAGCAGTAGCTTTACTACAGTGATCTAATGAGCAACTAGAGTGCTAACATTCAGAATGTATGGCAAATGTGTGACATATCTGGATACCTTCTTGATGGAATCAAAGTAAAAAACTGAAAGCATTTCCTACTGAGGAGACTAGAGTAAATGAGGAAATTAGGAAACTTCATAACAAATAAATCTCCTAAAATGGCCACCAGAGACAAAAGAGCCCAAATGTAGCCCAAATATCACCCAGATGTAGCCCAAATGTAGCCCAATGACAGAAGTGTGCAAAACACTTATTTTTTGTGTATTTGCAGTTTTATATAGTGCAGACTTGTCAGGTATTGGAGTGCTTTACATGAACATTGGTTACATCACACAAGATCAAATTCATTTTGGTTGTAGACATGGGGAGATTAAGTGATTTGACCAGAATCACAGAATGTTGAGCTGAAGCAGAAACTCCAACCTGGTTCCCCAGTTGCAAAGTCTGCCGCTCTGGAAGTAACACCACACCCTCTCCCCTTGGATGCAACATTTAATCAAGTGGTCAACTGGATAAAAAAACAAAGATTGAAAATAATTTAAAAGTTCTTTGTCGCTATTTGAAAACTCAGAAAATATGTCCTCATTTTAGTTTTTTAGAGCACTAACCATAATTTTGATGCAAATAAGACCCTCTCAATTTCTAAAGGAAATGCTCTAGGCATTACAGTTTTGATTACATCAAGATGACGTCAGGCATTCCACACTTTTGTAATAAATATAGAATGTTAGCAATCTAGTTGTTCATTGGGATACTGTTGAGAGGCAGAGGCCAGGGGCACGGACTCTGAAAATTGAAGGCAGGTAGGAGAGTGCAGAGGCAACAATTTGACCACACTAGGCAGGCAGGAAGGGCAGTGGCAGCACAATAGACTATGGAGGGCAGTGGAAAGGGGGGCAGGGGCAACAAACCAACAATACAGGACTGGCAAGAGAGGCTGTGGCAATATAATAGACCATTGTTGGCAGAAGGAAGAGGCAGTGGTCATACAACCATACATGCCAACAGACCCGTTTCAGCCAGGAAACGTCCAATGTTTTTAAGCTCAAATGGGCTTTACTTGATCTGTTTCCTGTCTACAATCTTCTCTTTTTCAATGTAACTCAAAGGGGAAAATCAATACCCCAGTTTTATTTCAAAATCTCCCTCTTACCAAGTTCAAAATGTTCGCAAGTATGGTACATTGGATCATGGTAGGCAGGAGGAATTGGGGTAGGGACATGGACTCGGATAACAGAGGACAGGAGGGACATTGAGAGGTGCACCAAACTGACCCTACAGGGTAGGCATCAGGGTTTGCAGCAGCACAATACACCACACAGGGCATGCGGGACGGGAGTGCAGCACAACAATCCATAGAAAGCAATAGGGAGGGGACAGGACCATGCACATGGACAACAGACAACACAGGGGAAAGAGGCAATGGTAGCTAGCTGACCATAATGGACAGACAGGAGAGAAAGCTGCAGCATAACAGACCATAAAGGGCAGGAGGGACGGATCAGGGGCATTACAATGGAACCGACAAGCCAGGAGGGAGGGAATAGGGGTCTGCACATGGAAACAGAGGGCTGGGGGCAAGGGGGCAGGGCAGGAGCAGCAAGATGACCACGGAGGTCAGGCAGGATGGGCACTAGAAACAAGACACACCATGGAGAGCAACAGTGAGACTATGATGGCATACACACAGACCATTGAGGGAAGGTGGGAGGGGCCATGGCAGCACAGAAGACCATGCATGGCAAGCGGGAGGGTTAGTGGCAGCACAATGGCTATGATGGGCAAGAAGGAGGGTGCAGGGGCATGCACAAAGGACCATGGAGGATAGAAGGGAGGGTCAGGACCTGGGCACAGACAAGAGAGTTCAGGGGAAGGGGCCTCACAACAGACCGCGCGGGGGAGGCAGGAGGAGCAGTTGCAGCACAACAGACCAGAGAGGGCAGAAGGGTGTGGCAGTAAAATGGACCATGGAGGACAGGAGGAAGGGGATAGGGGCATGGCATGTGGACAGGCAGGGTGGAGGTGGCAGGGACAGGTTACAGTCATCTGACAATGCTAGGCAGGTGGGAGGGGAGTGGCAGCTCAACAGAACACTCAGAGTAGATAGGTGTGGCAGGTCCATGGAACATGGTGGTCAAAAAGGATGGAGCAGGGGCATGCACAAAGACATCGGAGGGCAGGGGGAAGGAGAATAGTGGCAGCAAGCAAAGCACAGAGGCTAAGCAGGAGGTCAATGATGGGCCATAGAATTGGGCAATGGAGGGCAGGATGAGTGGACTGGTACATCATGCTAAATGCAGGGCAGTGGCAGCACATCAGACCATGCATGGCAGGAGGGAGGAGGCTAGTCCATGGATTCAGACAACAGAGGATAGGGAGGAGGTGGATGGGGCAGCAAGCTAACTGTTCATAGAAGGTGGGTATTAGGAACTTCATTGTTTTTAAAATGTGTGTCTGTGCGAACTACTTAAAATATGAATAAGTATGCAGCATAATCTCACTTTTATTCAGGAAGAAGAGGACGTTTGGGACTGTGACTCCGGGCTCACTTGGCAGAAATATCCCCTGACCCTCCACCCCCCATCGCAAAATGTAATGCCCGTGAAAAGGGTAGGTGGACGCAGTGTTATATAGAACATAGTGCTGAGAGCACGATAGAAAATGAAAACTAGATATAGTATATGGTATAAACTATGCACCAAAAAGTGTGATATAAGATGAACCGGGGCGTGAAATATAATATGCAATACATTGTGCGCAATGACAGATTCATTGGAGAGCGCGAGATAGCACAGGCACTAGCGCTTGCTATGTGATATGCGCCTTGGAATGTAATATGCACAGGGCAGTGTTGTGTAACCTAAGTAGTCTCTAAAGTTGTAATATAAAATATGTGCTGGGTAGTGTAACATTGCATATGCACTGTGACAAAGATATGGATCCCAGATTGTAATATGTATGGCATAGCGCTGTGCTTTATAACATAGGCATCGAGGAAGGCACGTTAGATGGGGCAATATAACCCGTGCGAAGGCAAGTGTGGCATGACATATTCACGGGGTGGTGTTACAGTGCACATGGGCTAGAGAGTGTCATAGCATACGCACTAGCTGGTGGAATACAACACAGAGGTATGTGGCACTCGGCGGCCACTGGTGGGTGTAACACAGCATTGGGCTCAGCCAGGAGCACGCTGTGACTCTCAAGTGAGGTTTGTCTCCTTTCCAGAGAGTAAAATAAAAAGTATTACACATCCGGCGGTGGATGTGTGTTTTATTAACCGTGAGGGGGTTTCTTGCATAGTTTGGTCGAATTTTTGTCGAATCCCCTTTGAATGGCTTGGTGTGCATGTGTATTAAATGTGCCCGTCAATAGCTACCCATGTTTGTATAAATAAACGACAAGGGTGTCTACTTGGAGAGTACCCACCAGCGGGGGCGCTGGGATTAGGCACGGTAGGGTGTCAGACATGTCAGAGCTTCACTAGCGGTGTGAATACATTCTACGTGGATTCATTGTATGCATAGTCGCCTTTTAATGAATATCACGCAAATCGTCATGGTGATAGGTACATACGGTTTGTCCAGAATGTCCTAGGTGTTTCTAGAAATATCTTTATTTTAAAAAAACAAAGACCGGCCCCGGAGGATGGGGTCCCCGGGGCCATAAGTGGCCTGAGGAGGGGGGCAACACAGCCCCCCTCCTAAAGAATAAAAAAATAAATAAAAGGCCATGACCTGGGGGTTGGGGTCCCCGGGGGCGATTAAGGCCTTGGGAGGGCCAAATTAATTTTTTTCAACAAAAAAAATTAGGGTGCAGGCCCTGGGGGATGGGGTCCCCAGGGCTAATAAATTAGAAAAAGAAAGGGGGCCACACAGCCCTCCTTCTTAAAAATAAATAAATAAAAGACCGGCATCGCGCAGGAGGCCACGCCCCCTCCTTGCAGCACTCTGCAAACGCGCCCCCTGGCCAGTTGTAAGTTGAGGAATTAATTCCCCTTCAATACTGAGGGACCCTGAGGGCCAACTAGCCCAACAGGTAACTCCAGTATGCGCCAGGAAGCTGCGTTGCAGACAGGTGTTCTGAGGCCACGCCCCTTTTTACACCTCCATGCAACGCAGCTCTGTGGCGCTTACTGGAGGTACCTAGTGGGCTAGTTTGACCCTAGGGACCCTTAGGATTCAAGGGGACTTAATCTCTCAACTCAGAACGCCCACAGTCCCTGTGGCGCGTTTTTAAGTTGGGGAAATAATTCCCTTTCAATCCTGAGGGACCCTGGGGTCCAACTAGCCCACCAGGTGATTCCAGTAAGCACCACTGCTCTGCGTTGCAGAGAGGTGGTGCAGGCCGTGCCACTTTTTACACCTCTCTGCAACGCAGCTCTGTGGCGCTTACTGGAGGTACCTAGTGGTCTAGTTGGACCCTAAGGACCCTCAGGATTCAAGGGGACTTAATCTCCCAACTTAAAACGGCTACAGGGCGTGTTTACACAGTGGGGAAGGGAGGGGACGGGGCATGAGGTGACGTGTTCAAACATGCCCTGTGGTGCGTTTTAAGAGGTAGTTTTAATCCCCTGCCCTATTATATACTAGGGGCTTACAGAGGAGATCATGCTGATCACAGGGGGACCCCAACACATAGTGTGCCCTAGTGTATGTAGGTGTTTTCACTGTATTCTGAGTGTCTTTTAACATAGCACTGGCTCTAGGACTGGTTAGTCAGACTCAGTTACCACCAGTATCCGTCTGAAAAAGTTCAGTGTACAGGATGATTTTGCAACAAGGCTTGTTTCTGCTCTTCTGTTTGCTCTTTCTGCACGTTATACTTCTTCCTGCACTTTTCTTCGTCTTTGAGGACTTCTGTTGCTTCTTTCTGCATTTCTTTTTTTTCTTTCTGTGCGTTTTTCCTTCTTTCTTCACATGTCCTATCTCTGTAGGCATAGCTAGAAATTAGCATTCAAAAAACCTTTGAAATTCACTGAAAAAAACATAGGTTTCAGGCACGTTATAGCTAGGAATTAGCATTTAAAAAACCTTAGAAATTCACTGAAAAAACCATAGGTTTCAGGGGCGTTATAGTTAGCTGGACTTTTCACTCGTACAAAACCATAGAAATTCCCCGTTATAGTTAGTTCAGCTAACTATAACTCGCGCGCCCGCAATGCACTGCTGATGACGTCACATATTACATCACTCATGACATGGTCAGTGACATCACTCATGACATCACTGATGACATCACTGATGACATCATCCTTGTGGTAGAGTGGTAGACCTCCTCTCCCCCTAATATAACCTTTGATACACACATTCAAAAATAGAAATTAAAATTTTCAAAACAATGGACATACCAATACCAGTTACAACAACCTATTCAGTAATTGTAAGATGCACATCCACTCATTCACCAACAGTCCTATACAGTCACTCATACATGTACTCACTCATCATATGTACTCATACACCTATACATCCTGTTACACAACGCCACTCATCCATAAAGTTACTCACACACATAGTCACTCATGCTAATAAAGAATCAAACATCCGTTTACCTGCATATACAGTTATACACACACCACCACACTTACTTCTACAGAAACTTACACATACTTAGTCTTTTTAACAATCACTTGTAGAAACACATACTTATTCATACAGGAACTCTTTCAATCTCTCACTATCACATATACTCACTTATATACACCAATTGTCACATATACTAGTTTAAAACATATGTAGTTACTCATAGAGACACTATTGAGACAGTCATTCACTCACTAACACACCCATGCACACACTCATCCACCCATACAGTCCTGCACACATGCTGTCTTCAACACATACAGTGAGTCACTCATTCATGCACCTATGCACTACGTAATACCCCCCACTGAACCATACAGACATCAGACACTTATACTGATACTCAAAAAAACAACTAATAACCTATATAGACACTCATGTAGCTACTCACCAACCCATGCAGCCACTTATACACAAAGTGAGAGACTGATACAGATATTTACATATTTAAACATTTCTCACCCAGCCATGTATTCACTAAGATACACTTAATCAGTCAGTTATACAATCAATTTTTCAAAAACAAATCATCCATTTAGACACTTATATACCCATTTATTCTTCCATCGACCTTGAGATATACATATATAAAACATATGTAATTTTCAGAAAAACACACATTCACTGGATGATGTCATCAGTGATGTCATCAGTGATGTCATTTGAGATGTCATCAGTGATGTCATGAGTGATGTCACTGACCATGTCATGAGTGATGTAATATGTGATGTCATCAGCAGTGCATTGCGGGCACGCGAGTTATAGTTAGCTGAACTAACTATAACGGGGGAATTTCTATGGTTTTGTACGAGTGAAAAGTCCAGCTAACTATAACGCCCCTGAAACCTATGGTTTTTTCAGTGAATATATATATATATACATATTACCTACTGGCAGTCGCCAGTTGGTAGTTATAGTTAGGACCTATTTTCCATAGGAAATCCGCAACTTTCTATTTGGAATAACGTTGGCACCGATTGACGAATCTTCGCGAAATTTTCCAAACCTTTGGCCAGCTCCGGCCCGCTCCTATCCTGAAAATTATATATATACATATGTATATATATATATATATATATATATAGACAAAAGGCACGGAGCACTCACGGGACATTTAAAGATTTTAATCTTGAGCAAATGCATTTTGGTGCAGGCCTTCTTCAGTGCTGGTTCAATTGTTTGCATGTGTTATGTTCTTTTAACTACTGCCATTGGAGGAGGCAGAAATTTATCCAACAAAAAAGGACGCTTAATTCAAGTCCAGATACCAGTGTTTCTGGCCGCCATGCCCGTATGTTAGTTTATGACATTTTAACCAAATAGGTAACATTTTCGTTTTTCATGGTTTAAAAGTTCACACAGTCTTGAATGACCACATGCAACATTCATTCTTGCATAGAGTGAAAACGAAATGTCTGTTGATACCTGTCATGCAGGCCAAATCAATGCAATTGAAATACTGCCAGAACCGCATAGTGTGGAAGGGAATTACAAACCTGTCGACCTGCAAGGTCGCTAATCATGAATTATTGGATTTGAGTCATACAGACTGAAACCAATGGGGGTGTACAAAACCTGAACAGCTGCAATGGAAAGGGACAGTAAGACCATGGTACCATTTGTATGGGCGAGCAGAGGCTTCTCATCATCCTAAAGGACTACATTGATTTGTCCGGGATGTTGGCTACATTTCTGTGGGGTGATGAGGTCTTCTTATGTCCTGAGGACCTCAGGAATAAAGTGTACTTCTTCCCCTAAGCAGCAGTGCGCCAAGAGGCGTGTTTGTATAGTCGTGTAAAACTACCTCTCAGCAATTCAGCTGTGTGGGGCTTACTAGAGGTAACAGGAGCACTGGTTGGCCCCCAAGGACCCTCAGGAGGCAAGGGGATTTCATCCCCCAACCACGAGCATGCCAGGAGGCCTGTTTGCAGAGTGGTAATGAAAGGGGGCATGGTCTGTGTACACCTTTCAACAATCCCACCATCTGGGGCTTACTGGAGGTATCAGGTAGGCTAGTTGGCTCCTAAGGACACCCAACAGCGAAGGGGACTTTAATCCCCATCCAAGAGTGTGCCAGGAGATAAGTTTGCACAGTGGTGGGTAGAGGTGTGGCCTGCTATAAGAACCTAGCAATCCTGCTGTGTGTGGGACTTACTGGAGGTAATAGGAGGGGTAGTTGGTCCCCAAAGATGTCCTTGGGGGCTAACTACCCCTCCTGTTACCGCCAGTAAGTCCAAAACTGTGGTATCGCTAAGAGGTCTTTGGAGGCCACGCCCCCTTTCTCTACCACTCTGCAAACGCGCCTCCTGACACAATGCGGGTCGGTGGATGAAGTCCAATTTACCCATGAGGGACTTTGGGGGCCAAGATGCCCTCCTGGTACCTCCTGTAAGTCCTATGCAGTGGAATTCCTCCACCACTCTGCAAACGCGACTACTAGTTAAAGAAGTGTTAGACCTGGCACCATTGGCGTGGGTCTCACTTCTATTTTTGTGCCTCTACTTCCTGCATTTTGCTGTGTGTTGGACTCTATTTTTGCTGGTCTAGATGCTTTGGGCCCTTTGCCCCTGCTGTTCAGTGCCAAAGTGCAAGTGCTCCCTTTGTAAAGTATTGTTATGGATTAGTGATGTATCAACAAAAAACGTGGGAGAAGGTCCAAGGGAAAGGTTTTAAAGACCAGCAGGTTGTGAATCCCCTTAACCAAATATTGTAACACTGAACAACCTGGGTCTAGTACTGGGTCAGCAGGGATAAACAAAAGGCAAAACCACTCATTCTAACATCTCTTGGTTAGAGAAGAACCCTTTAGGGAACAGAACCCATCAATCACCGAAGAATCAGTGTATTGTCATCATCTGGGTCTGTCTCTCCTGTCACACCACACCAGAGCTAGAGAGAACAGCCTGGTCGCGGGTCAGGGGAGAAGGCGTACAAGGGTTGTAAACAGTACCAGAAATGACAAGAAAACAGTGGGTTCTCCTTCGTGTGAAAAGGGGTTCAAAAAAAGTGCAGCGCTAAATCAAAAAATGTGAATAAAAATGGCTAGAGAAACTCAAAAGTGCTTTAATCGGTAGAGCACCTCTGCCAAAATTAAAAAGCAAAATGGCAATTTAGCATAAATACATCGTCATTATGCTCATTGTCCATAGTATGTGGTCGACATGTTTCTGCCCACTGGGATCTACAAAGTATCGAGGGCATTCATCAGGACCTTAATATTGCTGCTACTATGAATAAGTAAAATTGTAAAAGTATATTAAATTACAGACATTCCTACCACCGGTTGAACTCCATGGATGTAAAAACCGGATACCTAGGGAAGTGGAAAAACATAAATAAGGAGATGCGAAGAGCTATCCATGTTGATAAGACCAGCAAACAACAGTATAAATATACCGCCATACAAAACACAAATTTTTGTGTTAGTAACATCTAAAAGTGTATTAGATTGCACTTACCCTACAAATGTGGGTGATACCCTCACCTCAACCTGGCTCTACTCAGGGAAGGGGGCCCCGCTCTGATAAAGGGGAAAGGAAAAAAGAAACACGGCTGTTGTAAAACATGCCTAGATCTTTATGTTCCCCATACCAAATGACTAAGAAGTATAAAGTTTGTCCATGTCTCTAAAATAGGTGGAGGCACAAAGTATGGCAATAAAGTACTAGTCAGGGTAGAAGGCCTCTAACCAGATAGAAAGAAAGAGCCCAAATACTCCATCGAACAATGTAGTTAAAGGGCCATTGAAAAAATCCAGAGGGTTATTGTAAAAACACTAATGTTAAGGACTCTTTAAGTTGTTCTAGAAAGATTATAAGGCATTACAAGAGCAAAAGCCAAGCTTACCTCTCCGTCGGTACCCCAGGGCGGTCTATGAGTAAAGACCAGAGGTACCGACCCGAGCAGTTCTGTTCCCTCATGGATTAGTGATGCCATGATTGGCTTATTTGATTTACTTTTCAGACCCTAGTGTAGTGCACAGTGTGTGCCGTGGACCAGTAAATCGAAAACTGCTGGTGGGCTTGCAGCACTGATTGTTCCACCCACAGAAACAGCTTGTAAAATGTGACTCAGGCCTGCCATTGTAGAGCCTGTGTGCAGTCTGGGACTGCTATGTCGATTTGGCAAGTGCACACACTTACCAGTCCCTAAACCTTCCATCTTCTACATATTAGTCACCCCTAAGGTAGGACCAAGGTACCCCTGTGGGCAGGGTGCATTGTATGTGAAAGGAAGGATATGCCCTGATGTGTGTGGCATGTCCTGATTGTGAAATACTGCCAATTTCGTTTTTTCACTATTACAAGGCTGTCTGTTCCCATAGGCCATAATGGGGAGTTTGTTTATTACATCTTATAAACATTACTGACCCTGGGAACAAGATAGGAAAATAAAGTTTAGTATGCCTGAACGCAGAATGTTAAGATGCACCTTTTAGTGATGGTGATTTTTACATTCTGTGTTAGAAAATATCACTTTTATAAAGTAATTATGTTCTTGCCTAACCATCCAGTGTGCCTCTGCTAGGTTTGTGTCTTGAATGTCTGGCTTTTGGATGACAGGGCCTGGAGCAGGGCAGTGGCTCCAGAAGTCTGATGAGTCAGGGCTGGGCTGAATAGGCTTGGTCTGCATTTGGAGTGGTGGGAAGAGTAGCATATTCACCTGAATAGGGCTGTGCCTGTCTTCCACAATCACGGTCCCGTCCCCCTGTGGTGTGTCTGAAGCCAGGGCTCACACTGACAAAGGACGTTGTTGTAGTTTTGGCTGGGTATAAACCCTCCCTGCCTTCAGAGAACAAAGGATTTTGGTGTATAAAAAGAGGGGCCCAGACCCCAGACTTTAAGATCACTTCTGGGAAATCATGAGGAACCTTTGCCAAGGAGAAGAGCCGGTTAAGCTGAGGAGGAATACTGCCTCTATGCTGTTTGCAGTCTGGGGTTGGCCTGCAGTGGCTGCTTACTGCCAAGGAAAGGATAAAAGGACTTTGCTGGTTGCTTTGTCACCTGCTTGAAGAAAAGATCTCCAAGGGCTTTAAACTGAGCTTGCCTCTTGTTCTGAAGTCTCAGGGACACAAGACTTCACCACCAGCCCCCCTGAATTTCCTTGCTGGGAATTCCCACCTTCAAAGAGGTGCCTGCTGCTGTTCAGGACCTCTAGAGACTGTTTGTCTCTGGGAGCTGGAAAACCGATGCAACATTGAAGAAGCCAAGATCACCGCACCGATCCCGAGGCAAGCCTGCTATGCGGCTACACGAAGCCACACATTGTACCGATCGACGCATCACATCGAGGCGCCAAGACTGTCACATCGTTGGGGAAATGCAGTAGGAAACGGATGCATCAACTCCCCACGCAGTAAGAAAATGACACCACCTCTTCTCTGGTAAGGAACCAACGCATACCTCCCCCGAAAAAAGGAACTGACACATCACCTTCCCTGCGTGTAAGGAACTGATGCATCACCTTCCCTGCGGCCATTTTGTTTGTTTTGAGTGACACATCTAAGGTACTTTTGAGAAAAGTGTCACATTTATAATTTGCATTGAACTGAACTATTTCTACCATTTGAAAGCCCTATTTTTAATACTCTATTGTGTATTTTTGTTGTTTGGTCTTGTTTTGGTTTAGATAAAGATTGCTTATTTTTCTAAACTAGTGTGGTGTCCATTTGTAGTGTTTTCACTGTGTTACTGTATGTGTTCACAAATGCTTTACACACTGCCTCTGAGATAAGCCTGTCTGCTCGTGCAAAGCTACCAAGGGGGTGAGCTGGGGTTATTTTAAAAGTGTATCCCCCTTACCCTGACTAGAAGCAAGGGTCCCTATTTGGACAAAGGTACCTACCTCTGCCGACTGGAGATCCCCATTTCTAACATTGGTGGTCAGCGGTGAGGATCCCGGACTTGCATTTGTGACTTACATACAGTGATTGGTGTACACTACTAGTGAGTGCAGACCATTACACAACCACATACATTTTGGTAGAGTTTTCCTTGGAATTTTTTGCATCTTGAGAACTGCCAATTTTTACCATGAGTAAACCAGCATCACGTGCATCTGTGGCTATTGAATTTGAAGAGGAGAGGGTTGATACCTATACTGTGCCACAACTCAAAGCCATCTGCAAAACAAATTAAATCTCCATGATAGGCCTCACCAGAAAGGAGGAACTCCAAAAGGCACTGAGGGCCTGGTTGGAAGCAAGGAAGGCCAGTGGCAGACCGTGGATCCTATAGTGGAGGGGGAGAATTTAGAAGGGCGGCAGGATGGGCTAGTGGACCTAGCTGGAGGGGGAGTGCCTCCCAGGGAATGCAGTGGCGTGTCTACAAGGGGTCTGTCTCCAGAGGAGTTGGAGTACAGGGAGAAAAGCAGAGTGCATTAAATGGAGCTTGCTAAGCTCAAGCTGGGGAGCCAGGGTGACTTAGAAAATAAGAGGTTGGAGTTGGAGAGCAAGAAATTGGCCATGGAGGAGAGGAAGATGCTTTTTGAGCAAGAGAGAATGTTGAGGGAGCTCGAGCTGAAAGGGAAGAGCCTTGAGATCACTTCCTCTGGTGGAAGCACACCATCAGTGCCTGGGGAAGAAAAAGTATACATCCCCAAAGATGTAATAAAAGATTTCATGAAGCATGAGGACACTGGACAGTGGTTTAAGGCCTATGAGATAGCGATGAAGTTCCACCGGGTCCCTGAGAGAGATTGGGGAGTGGGGTCATGGGGCCGCTTCATAGGTGAAAGAAGAGAAACCTTACTAGCTTTGCCCACTGAGGATCAAATGTCCTATATCCCCATGAAGGAAGTCTTGATAGCCGGTATGGTTTAACCCTAGAGCTTTATAGGCAGAAATGTAGGAGCTTTTGCAGAGCACTGGATGGATGGGTGAAGGTTAGCAAGGTAATTGACTTGCAGGGGCTATATGATCTGGTTGCATGGGAGCACTTGTCCAGTAGTTGTTTTCCAGAGCTACGCCAGCACCTGATTGATAGTAAGCTGACTGATCCCAGGAAGCTTGTTGTGGAGGCGGACTGCTGGGTCAGTACCAAGGTCCACAAAGGTCTTGTAGGACACTCTGCCACGGGTGGGCAGGGTCCCCAGCAGAAGAGTGGTGGGGACAAGTTTAAACAAAAGGAGTTCCAAAAAGAGCCTCAAAGTAATCCCCAAGGGAACCAAGGTAAGGGTTCCCAGTCTCCCGCTGAGAAGAAACCATGGGTCCCGCCAGGTAAGCCTGTGCAGAAAGGTCCATAGACCTGTTTTAGCTGTGGTCAGCTGGGTCACTTCTAAGGAAGTCCCAAGTGTCCCAACACAGTGACTACTGCACCCACTGGTTCACAGCCCCTGGAAATGGCTAGTATAGTAATAAAACTAGAGAGGTGGCCCCACTGTCCCAGGGAACAGGGCACTGTAAACCAGTAGAGAAAAGGACTTATCCTGGAGAAAGAAAAATAAAATCAAAGCAACTAAAACTAAAACTAGGGGACCCTTTTTGGCACAATTACACCTGGACTGTTGCCTAAACAGATCCAACATATAACATCAAGTTAAAAATGCTCTGGTAGGATAACTATTTATTCCTTCCCAGGGTTCCTTGTTGTTCATCCTAGTGAACTGGCGTTGACGCGTTTCAAAACCACCTTCTTCAGGACGTAAAAATCTGGGATTTTTTCCTCCACAATTCTTTCAGTGTAGTATATTAATCTATACAGAGAAAGGGAAATGTTTTAGAAAAAGATATACTCACAGGGGACTCACAATTTCTTCAAGATTATCAACATTCGTAAAGGTTCCTCCCTCTGATTTATAAAAGCATAATCACTTTTTTATATTTGTCAAAGTGTCACATTTAACATTTTATTTTCAAATATCACGCTACATCTCTATTTCAAATTGAGTACTGTCGTATTCTACATCAAAGTAGAGAAACCCCTCAATTACTCGCCAACTTTCACTCCATCTGTCCACCTTGAGAGTAGTTGCTTGTGAGGCCAGCCATGCCTATTGACTGTCTGCTAGGCAATGATTTGGAGAGCTCCCCTTGGGCGAGGGTGGAGCAGAGGTCTCATTTGGAGATGTTGGGTCTGCCTGAGTAGGCATGTGTAACCACTTATTCAATGAGATCCGGTAAGGGCATTCAAGAGGACCTGGAGCCTGAAAGAGTGGCCGAGGTGCCTGCCGGGAAGATAAGAGGCAGGGGGTGCGGGAAACCCGCCCCTGAAGTTGCCACGGTCCAGGAGGAGGTAGACCCTGAGGCGGATGCCCTCGAGTCAACAGGGGAACAAGTAGCTGAACTGGGGAACCTGCCTGAGCTGACTCATTGGTAGCAAGAAGGAGGGCCCACCAAGGAGGAGTTCTGCCAAGAGCAGCAGACGTGACCTTCTTTCATTGGTTTGCGTCAGCAGGCTGCAAACCAGGCAGCAGGTGATCATTCCAGGACACATTGGATATACTGGGAGAATGGTCTCCTGTATAGCGAGCCTAAGATTGCTGAGCCTGTGACAGCCTGTGTGCTGGTGGTACCCCAGCACTTCAGAGCCTTCCTACTGGGTCTGGGTCTGGCTCATGATGTGCCTTTGGCAGGACATCTGGGACAAGACAAGACCTTTGAAAGGCTTGTCACCCACTTTTACTAGCCACATAATGCGTAAGAGTTCTGATACTCATTGTAGGACTTGCCAGATGTGCCAGGCAAGTGGTAGGAGTGGGAGGAAGTGCAAGGCTCCTCTCTAAACTTACCCTGTGGTCAGCACCCCCTTTGGAAGGGTGGGCATTGACATTGTGGGGCCTCTGGATCCCAAGACTGCTATGGGCAAGAGGTTCATCCTGGTCTTGGTGGACCATGCCACCCGGTACCCGGAAGCCATCCATCTCCGGACTGTGATGGCCCCCATGGTGGGTTGTGCGTTGATGGGGATTTTCTCACGTGTGGGGTTCCCCAGAGAGGTGGTGTCCGACAAAGGTACCAACTTCATATCTAAGTATATGAAGTCCCTGTGGCAGGAGTGCGGTGTAACCTATAAGTTCACCACTCCTTACCACCCCCAAGGTAATGGGCTGGTTGAGAGATTCAACTGGACCCTGAAGGGCATGATTATGGGTCTTGGTGAAGCCATGAGGCGTAAGTTGGGACGTTCTCTTGCCATGCCTTCTGTTTGCTTACAGAGAGGTGCCCCAGAAGTCCTTAGGGTTCAGTCCCTTTGAACTGCAGTACAGCCATCCTGTGAGAGGACCTCTGAATCTGGTGAAATAAGGCTGGGAGAAAGCGCTCAGTAAACCTCCCCAGGATGTATATAGCTACATGCTGGCCTCCAAAAACCAGACTAAGCACTTCAGACAACTCGCCCAGGCAAATCTGGAAGCCAGCCAGGAGGAGATGAAACGTTGGTATGATCAGAATGCCACTATGATCCAGTTTCAGCCTGGACAAAAAGTTTGGGTCATGGCCCCAGTGGAGCCTTGTGCGCCCCAAGATAAGTTAACCGGACCCATTGAGGTGGTGAGTGCAAGAGCAACGTCACCTACTTGGTGGACTTGGAGGTCCTGCACGTGAACCGCCTGAAGCCCCACTTAGACAGGTCCGAAGTGGGCATACTCCCAGTAACAGATGCTGGGATGGAAGAGGGGACTGAGCCTCTTCCTGACCTCCTGTCGACAAAGGAGCAAGATGGGTCAGTGGACGGTGTGAACCTCTCTACCGCCCTAACCCCCGAGCAGCAGAGTGACTGTCGCCAACAGTTGGGACAATTTTCTGACCTGTTCTCCCTGATCCCCGGTGTCGCTCAGTGGTGCGTCCATGATGTGGACACTGGGGACAGTCCTCCAGTAAAACATACAATTTACAGAGTGACTGACAGGGTCAGAGCTTGCATCAAGGAGGAGGTCTCCAAGATGTTAGCACTAGGGGTAATTGAGCCCTCAGACAGCCCTTGGACCAGCCCAGTGGTCTTGGTCCTGAAGGCTGCCGCACCCGGTGCCACACCAGAACTCCAGTTCTGTGTGGACTACCGAGGGCTCAATTCAGTCACCAGGACTGACGCGCACCCCATCTCCAGAGCCGATGAGCTCATCGATCGGTTGGGGGCTGCCCGGTACCTCAGTACGTTTGACTTAACATATGGGTACTGGCAGATTGCCTTGACTGATGGTGCAAGAGAGAGGTCAGCATTCTCCACACCAGATGGGCACTACCAATTCCGGGTGATACCCTTTGGGATGAAGAATGCCCCTGCCACCTTTCAGAGGTTGGTCAACCAGGTGTTGGTTGGGCTGGAGGATTTTAGTGCCGCCTACCTGGACAACATTGAGAGGAACATCTGCACCACCTCTGGGAAGTGTTGAAGGCGCTGCGGAGGGCAGGCCTCACAATCAAGGCAAGCAAGTGCCAGATCGGGCAGGGTTCAGTGATGTACTTGGGACACCAGGTAGGGAGCAGCCAGGTAGTGCTCCTACAGCCCAAAATTAATTGATACCATTCTGGCTTGGGAACCCCCCAAGACTCAGACAGAGGTGAGAGCCGTTTTAGGACTCACAGGGTATTACAGGAGATTTGTCAAGGGGTATGGCACCATTGCTGCCCCCTTGGCAAAGCTGACGTTTAGGATGCAGCCCAGGAAAGTGAACTGGACTGACGCCTGCCAGAAGGCTCTTGATGCCCTGAAATCTGCCATGTGCACAGTGCCCGTGCTTAAGGCACCCAACTTCTCAAGAGAATTCATTGTGCAGACAGATGCTTCAGAGCATGGTGTGGGGACTGTGCTCTCACAGCTAAATGAGGAGGGCCTAGACCAACCAGTAGCCTTAATTAGAAGGAGGTTACTTCCACAGGAACAGAGGTGGAGTGCGATTGAGCGTGAGGCATTTGCTGTGGTCTGGGCACTGAAGAAGCTGAGACCATACTGGTTTGGGACTCACTTCCGGGTTGAGACAGACCACAGGCCCCTCAGATGGTTGATGTAAATGAGGAGTGAGAATCCAAACCTTTTGAGGTGGTCCATTTCCCTACAGGGGATGGACTTTATGGTGGAACACCGCTGTGGTGCAGAACACACCAATCCTGATGGTCTGTCCAGATTTTTCGGCCTTAGTGATCTCCCAAGAGAGTGGGCAGTTCCCCCCATATTTCATCTGGAAGGGACACTTGTTAGACCTGGCACCATTGGCGTGGGTCTCTCTTCCATTTTTTTCATCTACTTCCTGTGGTTTGCGTGTATGTTGGACTCCATTTTTGTTGGTCTAGATGCTTTGGGCACTTTGTCACTGCTGTTCAGTGCCAAGGTGCAAGTGCTCCCTTTGTAAAGTATTGTTATGGATTAGTGATTCCATGATTTACTTATTTGATTTACTTGTTAGACCCTAGTATAGTGCACTATGTGTGCCCAGGACCTGTAAATGAAATACTGCTGGTGGTCTTGCTGCACTGATTGTGCGGCGTGCCACCCACAGAAGCAGCTTGTAAAATGTGACTCAGGCATGTCATTGCAACGCCTGTGTGCAGTCTGGGACTGCCATGTTGACTTGGTAAGTGCACACACTTGCCAGTCCCAAAACCTTCCCTTTTCTACATATTAGTCACCTCTAAGGTAAGCCCAAGGTCCCGCTGTGGGCAGGGTGCATTTTATGTGAAAAAGGTAGGACATGCCCAGATGTGTGTGGACTGTCCTGAAAGTGAAATACTGCCAATTTCAGTTTTTACTATTGTAAGGCTGTCTGTTCCCATAGGCCAGAATGGGGAGTTTGTTTATAACAACTAATAAACATAACTGACCCTGGGAACAAGATGGGAAAATAAAGTTCAGTATGCCTGAACTCAGAATGCTAAGATGCATCTTTTAGTACAGGGTGATTTTTATATGTTGTGTTTGAGAATACCACTTTTAGAAAGTAGGTATTTTCTTGCCTAACCATCCAGTGTGCCTCTGCTAGGTTTGTGTATTGCATGTCTGGCAGGGCAGTGGCTCCAGAAGTCTGATGAGTCAGGGCTGGGTTGAATAGGCTTGGTCTGCATTTGGAGTGAGGGGAGGAGTAGGATCTTCACCTGAAAGATGTAGAAAGGTTTAAAACATCTTCGGAGAAGGATTAGTGATTAGGCTACGTTGTATTAGTCTGTTGTAAGGTACAGTCAAAGTACTCCTCTTTCTGCACCTCTATTGGTTCTTTCTGCAATTCTCTTCTTTCTCTACCTTACTTCCTCTTTCTGGACTTATTTTGCCTCTTTCTGCATTTTCTTGCTTCTTTCTGCACCTTTCTTTCTCTTTCTACACCCTTCTTCCTCTTTCTGCATATGTCCTACCTATATAGGCATAGTGATACATTAGCATTTAAAAAAACCTCAGAAATTCACTGAAAAAATCACAGCTTTCTGTGCCTCTCTTGCCTCTTTCTGCATTTGTGTTGCTTCTATCGGCACCTTTCTTTCTTTTTCTGCACTTCTCTTGCCTCTTTACGCACATCTCTTCTACTTTCTGCACCTCTCTTGCCTCTTTCTGTACCTCTGTTGACTCTTTCTAAACCTCAGTTGCTTCTTTCTACACCCCTCTTGCCTCTTTCTGCATCCTTCGTCCCTATTTCTGCACCTCTCTTGCCTCCTTCTGCACCCCTGTTCCCTCTTTCTACACCTCTCCTGCCTGTTTTTGCATGCCTCTTGCCTCTTTGCACCACTCTGTTGCTTCTTTATGCACCCCTGTTCCCTGCTTCTGCACCTCTCCTGCCTGCTTCTGCAACACTCTTGCCTCTTTCTGCACATCCCTTGCCTCTTTCTGAACCGCTCGGGCTTCTTTCTGCAACTCTCTTGTCTCTTTGTGGACTTCTCTTGCCTCTTTCCACACCTCTCTTCCCTCTTTCTGCACCCCTTGTGCCTGTTTATGCACCTCTGCTCCTTCTTTTTGCACTTATTTGTTTCTTTCTACACCTCTCTTGCTTCTTCCTGCAGCCCCTGTGCCTCTTTCTGTAGCCCTCCTGCCTCTTTTTGCACCTCTGTTCCTTCTTTCTGTACTTCTTTTGTTTCTTTCTGCACTTGTCCTGCTTCTTTCTGCATCTCTCTTGCTTCTTTCTGCACCCCTCTTACCTCTTTCTGCATCCTTCTTCCCTCTTTCTGCATCTTTCTTCCCTCTTTCTGCTCCCCGTTCCCTTTTTCTGCACCTCTGTTGCCTGTTTCTGCAACTCTCTTGCCTCTTTCTGCAGTATTCTTGCCTCTTTCTGCACCTCTGATGCTTCTTTCTGCACTTCTCTTGCCTATTTCTGCACCTCTGTTGCTTCTTTCTGCACTTCTCTTGCGTCTTTCTGTACCCCTCCTCCTTCTTTTTGCACCTTTCTTGCCTCTGTCTGCACCCCTCTTGCTTCTTTCCCCACCTATGTTGCTTCTTTCCGCAATTCTCTTGCCTCTTTCTGCACCCCTCTTGCCTCTTTCTGCACCACTGTTGGTTCTTTCTGCACTGCTCTTGTTTCTTTCTGCACCGCTCTTGCACATTTCTTCACCCCTCTTGCCTCTTTCTGTACCCCTCTTCCCTCTTTCTGCACCTCACCTGCCTCTGTCTGCACCCCTGTTCCATCTTTCTATTCTTTTTGGCCTGTTTGCGCAACTCTCTTGCTTTTTTCTGAACTTCTCTTGCCTCTTTCTGTACTGAAATGGTAAGTGCAAGCTGTCAAGTTTTAAAGGTCTGCGTGCTCTTGTGACTGATGTAAATGTCTACTTGAACATGTAGTATCACATGTGTTATGCATCTGAAGATGGTAGCTTAAAAAGCGGGTAACTTCTCCTATAGGTGGTCAAATCTTAATTCTGCTCTGTCATTCGGTTGAACAAGCAGACATGTCTTATGCATATAGGTGTTACAGAGCCCCTCGCATATACTATTGAATACCCATGTGCCCTGTGTTATGAGCAGAAATAAATAAATACACCTTTTGTACACAAATGTACAGAGTATGCTGTTTGAAACACAGGTATTCGAGTATTTGTATGTTTATTTTTATGTAACATGTCACTAGGTAAAAGAAGAGACACACACATGCATACCTTCACAACCGTGGTCAGACTTACACCATTATGCTTAGGATTGGTGCTTTATATTTGGTAGGCCTAACATTCTGAGCAGTCGAATAATAATGATCCTTCAAGAGAAAAGTGAGGTTTAAAACATCTTGGGAGAAGGATTATTGATTAAGCTACTTTGTATGAGTCTGTTGTAAGGTACAGTCAAAGTAGGCCTCTTTCTGCACCTCTGCTGGTTCTTTCTGCAATTCTCTTGCTTCTTTCTCTACCTTAGTTCCTCTTTCTGGACTTGTGTTGCCTCTTTCTGCATTTTTCTTGCTTCTTTCTGCACCTTCCTTCCTTTTTCTACACCTCTCTTCCCTCTTTCTGTACTTCTCTTGCTTGTTTCTGCACCTTTCTTCCTCTTTCTGCACATGCCCTACCTATATAGGCATAGTTATAAATTAGCATTAAAAAAACCCATTAGAAATTTACTGAAAAAACACAGGTGTTAGGGATGCTATAGTTAGGCTGATATTTCACTTGTATAAAATCAGATAAATTTGTCCGTTATTAAGCCTGGGCAAAGCACTACGCTACGCTCGCGTAGTTTGCGAAGTTCGCGCTACTTCGCACTACGCGAATTGCATGTAGCACAGTGCGAACACGCGTAGCGTAGTGTTGCGTAGTGCTGCGGTCATTTTTTGCTTGCTCGCGGTTCTCAACGTCAAGTTGGCGACCGCGAGCAAGCAAAATGACATCCCGGCAAGACTTTTTCCTTGTTCGCGATCAGCAACATCAAGTTGGCGATCGCGAGCATGGAAAATAAACCTCCCGGCGAGATTCCCAACGCGAGGAGGTCAGGTTTCTCATTGCGAGCGGTCGCGTATGCTCGCGACCGCTCGCGATGAGAAACTACCAGTTTGCGTTGAGAAAGCTTCCGCTCGAGTAAAAATCTACTCGAGTAGCAGAAAACTACAGCTCGCACTGTGCAAGATGCCATTTTCAATGATTGCACAGTGCCGGTTGCTTGTCCGCACTGTGCAATCATTGAAAACGACATCTGGCACAGTGCGAACAAGGTACTACGCAGTTCGCGAAGTGCTACGCGTAGCTCGCGTAGTGCGAAGTGCACTTTGCGTAGCTTCGCGAAGTGCTACTTCGCAAACTACGCCCAGGGTTATCCGTTATAATTGAGCTAACTATAACTCGTGCCCCCGTAATGCACTGCTGGTGATGTCACATATTACATCACCATTGACATGGTTAGTGACATCACTCATGACATCTTAAATGACATCACTGATGACATCATCCACTTAATATATGATGCACCTCCTCACACCCTAATATAACCTTTGATGCACCCACTCTAAAATACAGACTACCATTCTCAAAACCATAGACATACCAATATCAGTTAGTACATAGCCACTCACTGATTCATAGGTGTACACACATCCACTCACTCACCCATACAGTCACTCATTCACGCAGTCACTCATCTAAAAAGCCAATGATATTGCAATTATATAACCATACAGATACTCACACACTGCCACTCACCCATAGAGTTACTCATACACCTAGTCAGTCACGCAAATAATCTATCACATTGCCATTTACTTACCTATACAGTTATACACATACCACCTCACTTATTCATACAGATACTAACACAAACTTACTCTCTCTTACAATCACTGGCACAAACACACACTAACCTATACAGTTACTTTCACAATCCTCACTCTCACATATAGTCACTTATTTGCTCTAACACTTAAATATACTGCCTTACACATATGTAGTTACTCACATATATACCACTGAGATATCTACTCACTCACGGACACAGCCATACGCACGCTCACTCACCCATACAGCCCCTCCCACACGTACTCATGAACCCATACACCCAGTGAATCACCCACTCACATATTCATGCAGGGAGTCACACACCCCCATCCACCCACACAGACACTCATGCACTTAGGCACCCATACAGGTACTCAGACACCCAATCATTAACCCATATAGACACTCATGTAGCTGCTCAGCAACGCATGCAGCCACTTGCACACCAACTGACAGACTGATACAGGCATTCACACAGATTAGTCATTCACCCATGCATTCACTAAGACATGTTAATTCACTCACTTATACAGTCAGTCAAGCATCCACTAAATCATCCATTGAGACACTGATACACACACTCATTCTTCAAAACACCTCGGCGTATATATATATATATATATATATATATTACCTACTGGCGGTCGCCAGTAGGTAGTTATAGTTAGGACCCCTTTTCCATAGGAAATCCGCAACATTCTATTTTGAATAACTTTGGCGCCGGTCGATGAATCCTCGCGAATTTCTCAAAATAGGTGGGGCGCTACGCTCTGCTCCTACCCTGAAAGTCTCGGGGGGATACGTCAAGCGGGGGCTGAGATAAAAGGGGGGTCCCAAAACGCGTTTTTCCCATGCATTTTTCCATAGGACCTTTAGAACGAGCTACAGCCCGAACGGCTGAACAGAATTACTAGAAATTTGGCAGAGAGGTAGTCCCTATGTCAAGGAAGTGCCTTTTGTAGGTTTGGTGTAAATCTGTTCAGTAGATTCTGAGAAAATAGCCTTTAAATCAATATATATATCTGAGCCCGCTTACGGTACGCTTACCGTACGCTTACGGTAAGCTTACGGTACGCGTACGGTGGCGTGCGCGAGCGCGATTCTGATTGGCTGTTAGATCTTAGTAAACATTCGAATCGGCCGAAACCAGGAAGCGGCGGCCGCCATTTTGTGTGTTTCACTCAGAAAAAAAAGAGTGAAAACAAGAAAAGGGGGCAATGAGGAGAGTTACAGACCCCCTTACATTTGTGAGGGGGTCAAAGAAGGACTGTAAAGTACAAAGAAAACATTTATTGATTTTTTAAAAAAATCACGGGGTACGCGTACGGTAAGCTTACGGTAAGCGTACGGTAGAAAAAAAAATAAAAAAATAAATGAAATTCAGATTTAAGTGTTTAGATATTAGGGGGCTCTAAAAAGAGCCGTTGTGTTTATGAAATGATTTTTTAGTGGTACCTACAAGTAAGTACCGATGCAGAGTCTAAGGTTCAAGAGGAAGACTCTGTTCCCTTTATCATTGAAGTGCACACCATCTCCTCTATAAATGTCTTGCATGTCAAAACGCAAGTTGTTGTGGTAAATGGCACCCATACCATAGTCACGGAGGAAAGCAGAAACAGATTTGTTGACGTGCTTTCTTGCTTTGTCAATCTGCGGACAGAAATGATTGGACCAGTTCCATTTTTGCCTTTGGCATATGTTGGAAAACACAAAGGCAGTTTTAGGGAAAAGTGAAAACAGTTGTGCAAAGGTGTCCTTCATAAGCATTTCTAGACCTACCCCAGTCAAAGTGCCTAGGTCATTGCCACCACAGTGCACTATTATGAGGTCAGGGTGTTGGATTTGCATGAAGGATTTCACCAATGGCATCAATTGGTGCCACTTTAACCCTCTCTGACCAATCCATTTAATGTCTACATTTGGCAAAGCAAGGTCTCTCACCATATCTGTTTTCTCTGCAAACTTTTCACTCCAGAAGACATAGCTGTGCCCTACAATCCACACTGTGAACATCTTCAAAGGAGAACTGGATGCACTCAGGAGGTGTCTTTCAGTAGAATGGCAATATGAAAAGAAAGACAGTTTGGAAATGGAGGCATACATATTTTTTTCAAAACAAAAAGAACTGATTGGCTGTTTCATACCATTCTAGAATAAAAACTAGGCTGTATGTGTAAACTAATAGAAGCATGTTTTGTATTGGTACAAAAAAATGTGTTACCAAAGAACAGTACTATGGATTTGCTGTTAGGTTTGAAAAGTCAAGCACTCTTGCTCTGTGGAATTGAAACATTGTGTGGCGAACTTCTGACCTAACTCCACACAGCAGTGTTCCATGAGCTGTTGCTATGGTAGCAGGCAGAAGTCAAGTTGGGGGAAGGGTACTAGGCAGAAGTCAAGTTGGGGGCAGGGTACTTTTGGAAAAGGGTTGGTTTTCAACCAATAGAAATGTGTGATTACATTTGAAAAAAAGGGGGAAGCACTGAGATTTGAAACTTACATGTATATGTGTGGAAAAATAGAGGGAAAGTTTGCCATTATCTGGTTCTGCTGAGAGGAGAGAGGTGAACACAACAGAGATCCTGGCTCTGATAATCTGCTGTTTGAGTGTCACATTTCTTTCACAACTAACTAATTTTAAAGGTGAGTTTAGAGTTTGAGAGGGGATGTATGTGGTAACTTAAGAAATGAATAATAGAAATGGAAATTCTTTTTGTTGTAGTTGCGTTTATCATTTTCTGTTTTGGGAGAAATTTAAATGTGAGGAACATGTAAAATAATATGGAGTATGTTTTCACAATAAATTAAGGTGTACTGGAAAAAAAAAGAATAGTTTAAGGGTTTGAGGTTGGACTCAGTAATGCAAATACATTCAGCATCACTAAGGCTGGTTGCCCTTGCTGGAGTGTAGGCAGCCACCCAGGTTACACATGGAGGTGGTCTGAAAAAGAAGTTTGGACATGTGCATTTAAGAAAATCGAAAAAAGTGGTTTCATAATGTGTCAGTCTGTAAAAGTGATTTTCACTTGCCCAAACAAAAAAGAGCAGTAAGTGTGCTTTCAAATTGGCAAAGAAATTTCGTTTTGGGACTAATGTGAAAACATGACTCTGTGTGCAGAGAGGAATTATAGGCAGAGATTTATTGCGTATTGCTCTGGTGATTTCACAGTTGCATTAGATGGAAAGGGGGAGCGATTTTTTGGGGGAAGAAGCAGACTCTTAGCACACACCCATGTGCTTGCCATGTATAATCATGCACAGTATTTACAAGCGAGTGGGGTTTTCAGGTTTCAGTCTGTAATGCAAATACATTCAGCATCACTAAGGCTGGTTGCCCTTGCTGGAGTGTAGGCAGCCACCCAGGTTACACATGGAGGTGGTCTGAAAAAGAAGTTTGGACATGTGCATTTAAGAAAATCGAAAAAAGTGGTTTCATAATGTGACAGTCTGTAAAAGTGATTTTCACTTGCCCCCCAAAAAAAGAGCAGTAAGTGTGCTTTCAAATTGGCAAAGAAATTTCGTTTTGGGACTAATGTGAAAACATGACTCTGTGTGCAGAGAGGAATTATAGGCAGAGATTTATTGCGTATTGCTCTGGTGATTTCACAGTTGCATTAGATGGAAAGGGGGAGCGATTTTTTGGGGGAAGAAGCAGACTCTTAGCACACACCCATGTGCTTGCCATGTATAATCATGCACAGTATTTACAAGCGAGTGGGGTTTTCAGGTTTCAGTCTGTAATGCAAATACATTCAGCATCACTAAGGCTGGTTGCCCTTACTGGAGTGTAGGCAGCCACCCAGGTTACACATGGAGGTGGTCTGAAAAAGAAGTTTGGACATGTGCATTTAAGAAAATCGAAAAAAGTGGTTTCATAATGTGTCAGTCTGTAAAAGTGATTTTCACTTGCCCAAAAAAAAAAGAGCAGTAAGTGTGCTTTCAAATTGGCAAAGAAATTTCGTTTTGGGACTAATGTGAAAACATGACTCTGTGTGCAGAGAGGAATTATAGGCAGAGATTTATTGCGTATTGCTCTGGTGATTTCACAGTTGCATTAGATGGAAAGGGGGAGCGATTTTTTGGGGGAAGAAGCAGACTCTTAGCACACACCCATGTGCTTGCCATGTATAATCATGCACAGTATTTACAAGCGAGTGGGGTTTTCAGGTTTCAGTCTGTAATGCAAATACATTCAGCATCACTAAGGCTGGTTGCCCTTGCTGGAGTGTAGCAGTCTGGACATGGGCTTTTTAAAAAATCTGAAAAGTGGTTTCATAATGTGACAGTTTGTAAAAGTGATTTTCACTTGCCCAAAAAAAAAGAGCAGTTAGTGTGCATTCAAATTGGCAAAGAAATTTCGTTTTGTGACTATTGTGAAAAGAAATGTAGTAATATATTTAAATAAAATAAAGGATTTTTTTTTTAGTTTTTTTCAGGTATTGCTGAAGAGCAGTGAACAAAATTAAAGATGCCTACAAAATCCAGAGTTCAAAAAACGCAAAAAAAAAACTATATTTGAAGACAACTAGAGGATCAAAGTTAGTAGAAGATGCTGATGTTGGAAGGAAGAAAAAATCTTCTGGTAAGCAAAAAAAAGATTTTCTAAGGAATATATTCAAAAAAAGGAAAAATGTACAAAATGTCTGTACAGGAAAGAATGATTTCAAACAAAAAGGACAAGAAAAAATTGAGAATTTAGTTAATGCAAATATACCTTCTGCAACTAAAAAGTTAAACTTAAACAGAAAAACAGCGTTTAAAGAGATACGTAGAAAAATGTTTCAGAGAAGAGTTATGTCCAATTTGATAAAGGATGTGAAGAAAAAAAGAAATTGAAGCCATTGCAGCAAAGGCATTAGAATTAAAAAGGAAACTATTCATTTTAATTTTGAATAGGATGCGTACATTAGACAAAATGGTTAATGTACTGAAATCACATAGCAAAAGGAAAAGAGTAGTGAACAGAACAAACTTTTGTAAAGTGTTTTTAGGAAAGTGGATGCATAGTTCAAGTAGTGAACCTTTTTTTAATGAAGAGAGCTATTTTCAAAGTAATAGTTTGCTGCATGCAGTTGACACCAGAGGTCGTTCATACGAAGTAAAAAATGGTTGCATAATGGAGAAGGAGATAATGGTTCCAAGAGATGAGGTACAAGTGATGGCAGATGAGGCAATGGGGAGACGTCCTAAAGCCCCAGTGTACACTTGGAATTGTAGTAGTATTTGCACTGTGCGTCAGGAATCTATTGACAAATTTCGAGAGTTTCTAAGAGAATATAGTAAAAAAAGTGTAAAACAGAAGATTAAGGTGCTTCAAAGTCTGGATCCATGCAGAGTGAGAGAGAATACTGGTTTGCAGGGTCATTCTCTGGCTTGTCTATCTAGAAAAGTGTGCAATAGTGTTTTCCATCATTTTAGGATGCTGGCTGTTCATCATACTGAAATGAGAAAGTTTGTGAGACGGTTGTATTTTGCCAAAAGTCCAGCAATAAAGTTAAATGAATTGAATAGGGCTCTGTTCCGAGGAACGGTATCAGATGTAGAGAAGGTTGTTGATGAAATTCAGTTTTGTTACTTTGGTCCTGAACAAAACAGTGCAGAGAAGGACACAGTAAATGAGGAAGAAGTGGAAGAGAATGTAGAACCCTCTGTAAGTAACACATTTAATGATCAAATAACAAAATTTGCAATAGTCTCTAATGAAAGACCAAATTTTACTTGTATTTGTTGCCGCAGAACTCATTATAGAAAACAAACTAGGAATGTTGATCTCTACAGAAAGAGTGAAAATGAAGATAATTATAAGTGGAAGGATTTTGCCACATATATATTTCTAGAAAATTGTTTTGAATTGGGTGAAGATCAGCGTATTTGTAAATACTGTTACAACAAGTTAGAGGAAAATAGAATGCCGACCAGAGCTGTACATAATAATTTAGAATTGGATGCTATTCCTGCTGAACTTTCTGAATTAAATACATATGAGTCTATACTCATTCAATGTGTTCATCCGTTCCAGACCATAGTACGTATGGAGCCGAAAACTGGTAAATTACCTCCTTCAGATTTACTGAGAGGTTTAAAAGGTAGAGTGGTGTATTTGCCCTTGGATTTGAAAAAAAATATGGAAACTATTGATGCGGATACTTTGGAAACTGAACCATTAATTATTCTGGTTAATGGTGTACCTACAAAGAATAAGAAGATTTGGCAGGAGCTGGTAGATGTGCGGAAAGTACAAAGAGCAAATTTGTATTTGAAAAAGAATAACAAATGGTATGAATCAATTTATATAGAAGAAGAAGAAGAAGAAGATTTACAAGAAGACACAGAAACACCAACTGGACAAATTGAAAAAGTGGACAAGTCAAAGGAAGAAGAAATTTATGAACATTTTAGCATACATCCTCTTCATTCGAAAGAAGTTATGGGAGACAATATTGATCTCTTTCAGATGAAGAAAGCAAAAGGAACTCCCGTGAGTGTATGGGAGGAGAGCTTGGAAGCTCGATGTTTTCCCCAGCTGTTTCCTAAAGGAAAAGGAGGACGATACGATGAACATCCAGAACAGATTCCAGCTTCTGAGTATCGGACTACAAGACTATATGCTGAAGATCCCAGATTTCGACAAAGTATTCCTTATTTGTTCCATCTTTTATTTGAAAGCGACTTGTCTGCACTGTCTTATGCAGTAAATCACATTTTAAATAGTGGAGTACATTTACAAAATGTGTCTGCTAATGATTTTATGGAGAAAGTGCAGCACCGAGATGATCATTTGGAAACACAACTGATCAATCTGATGGCTTGTCAGCGTGGGACAAATGAATATTGGTACAGACGCCATGGTGAACTAAAATGCATGTTACGGAATTTAGGAACACCAACATGGTTCCTTACCCTAAGCTGTGCCGAGTACGCTTGGGATGATTTACTGGATTTTCTACGAGAGGCCAATTCAAACATTAAAAACATCGAATACAAGACAGCAGGAGAACTGTGCTCATTGGATCCGGTTAATGTTTGCAGATATTTCAATCATAGATTTGAGGCTATGATGTCCTTCATCTGCAATAAAAAAAATCCACCCCTTGGAGAAGTAGTGGATTTCTTTTGGAGAAAAGAGTACCAGGCAAGAGGTGCTCCTCATATTCATATGCTGTTGTGGATCAAGGATGCCCCAAAGTTTGGAACAGATACTGATGAAGCAGTGTTATCTTACATTGAAGAATATGCAACATGTGCTATACCAAAAAGCACAGAAGAGAACAAGTTAAAGGAGCAAGTTTTACGTTTCCAAAGTCATCGGTGTGGAAAATACTGTCGACGGAAATACAAGAGCAAAGAAAAATACTACACTAAATGTCGATTTGGATTTCCTAGACCTGTTCTTTCAAATGGAAGAGTAAACAGTTTTATGTCAGCTGTGAGACATACTATCACAAGAAAATCACCTAAGAATACCTACAATCTTAAAAGAAAAGAAGAATCAAAAAATATAAATGACTACAACCCAGTCATTTTATCCATGTGGAACGCTAACATGGATATACAGTATGTTGCTGACAATTCCATTGCTGTTGCTCGATATGTAACGTCTTACATTACAAAATCAGAAAAAACAGAATTGAAGGAAATGTGGGAAGAGATTTCTCGCGAGAAGACTGTCAGTAAGAAGCTGTACAGTTTCAGTTTGAAGATGTTATCGCATCGAGAAATTGGATCCTACGAATGTTCAGATAGGTTATCTTCTGCAAGTCTCTACTCGAAGTCAAGAAGAATAATTTGGGCAAGTTTAGGCCTTGCAGCAATGAGAAATCGGGTACTGAAATCTGTAGGAGAAATTGAATATTTGGCCGAGAATGACCCAGAAAGTACAGATATTTTGAAATCAAACATGTTGGACACATATTATCCCAAGAGAAGTCATCATCTGGAGAACATGTGTCTCTATGAAGTGCTGCAGAACTACATTTATTCACGGAAAGCTGCAGAAGACATCAACAATGGAAAATATAAAGTCGTTGGTGAAGAAGGATGTTTGGTGAAGCAAACAAAAGGAAGTTTGATAAATCACCGGAAGCTGAGTTGCGACACTACTGACAAGAAGGAATTTTACTACTTGGCTCTTTTACAGTTGTTTAAACCATGGCGTACAGAGGATGAACTACTGGGAGAATTCCAGAGCTATGAAGATTCTTTTAAAGCTTGCAAAGACAGCATACAATGCAGTACATTCTCAACTTATCTGCAAATGTTAAATGAAGAAATTGAACAGGAAACTACAATTGCAGCAGAAATAGCTAGAGATAGTTCTCAGGACAGCCAAAGTTCAGGAACACTCAGTCAAGACCCCCTAGGACAACCAATCGTTGAAAATGAAGCATCAATAGCCATGAATGAAGTGGAAACTGCTATGAATCAAGCTCAAGAAGAATTTATAGACTTAGAAAATTTGGAAAGACAACTGAATCAAGAGCAGCAACAAATTTATGAAGAGATCAAAAACAAAATTGATCACGGATTTCTACATGAAAAAAAAGAGTGCTCATGCACATCATTTCATCCAATCAGGATGTATGTAAGCGGACAAGCTGGAACTGGAAAAAGTTTCCTAATAAAAGTCATCAGAAGCTACCTAAAGCAAAAAACGGATTCTACTTTGTCTTGTGTGGTTACTGCTCCAACTGGGTTAGCAGCATATAACATAAAAGGAATCACTTTACATCGTTTGCTAATGTTACCAGTGGAGCATGAGAACAAAATACAATTCAACAAGCTAACTGGAGAAGCATCCTTGGAAGTTTCAAGAGTATTGAAGAAGATGCAAGTTCTCATTATTGATGAGGTGAGCATGGTATCAAACTTAATGCTTGCCTTTGTGCATTTAAGAATGCAGCAAATTTTGAAGACAGACTATGACATGTTATTTGGTGGAAAACACGTCATAGTTTTTGGAGATCTTTTGCAACTTACTCCAGTTAAAGGACAACCAGTGTTTAATACTGTCACACATGAAGACACGAAGAAGTCATTGGGAAGCATCGGAAATACAAATATTTGGTCCTTCTTTGAGTACAAGGAACTTACTACTAATATGAGGCAAGCAAACGATGAAGAATATGGAAGTATTCTGAAAGATATCAGGATTGGACTACTCACAGAAGTTGGCAAAAAAGCATTACAGAGTCTGCTGCTACATAATTTATTTCCAAAGGAAGAAATAGTTGCAGAGAAGATATACAAGAACATTGCAGAAAACAAAAGTGTCATCTGCTTAATGCCAACTCTACGTGAATGCTCAATATTCAATGAGGAGCTTTTGAAATTGGAAAAGGAAGAGATAAGGAAATTGGAAGCAGTGGACAAAATTGAGGATGGAAGAATTACTGTCACAGTAACAGGCAAAATGAAAAATAAATTGGACTCACTAGAGAAGAACATCTCCAAAACAGCTGGATTAGAAAAAAATCTATATGTTTGCATGAACTGTAGAGTATTTTTAAGAAGAAATTTGGATGTTGAAAAAGGTTTAGTTAATGGAGCGATGGGAAGAGTTGTGGGTTTTATTAATTATCAGAAAAAAGAAGGAGTTGAATGTTTAAAAATAAAATTTGATCAGTTAGAAGAAGTTAAAGATATTTGTCGTTGTACAGTTCGTTTCATGCTTGTGAAAGACTTATATGTACGTAGGAAGCAGTTTCCGTTTTCTCTAGCATATGCTGTAACTATTCACAAGTCTCAAGGATTGACTGTAGATTGTGCATTTGTGAACATTGGTTCAACTGTGTTCAAAGAGGGTATGGCATATGTTGCTTTGTCACGAGTGAAAACATTATCAGGTTTATTCATGATAGACTTTGATGACTCAAAAGTTAGTGCTGATACAAACTGTGTAAAGGAGTATAATAGATTAAGAAGAAGCTATGCTCCTCATTTAGGTCAGTATCCTGTGTTAGAGAAACGTGTAGTTTCTCGTAAAAGAAAAAATGAGAATATCTGTAATGAAGATGTAGAGAAGAGGAAAAAAAAGAGGAGTGATGTAATTGTAAGCAAAAAGAAAAAGGAAAATGAAGAACAGGTTGTAGGATGTCATTTTGAAAATAGCTCTGGTGTCAACTGCTACGCAAATGTAGTGCTGAATGTTGCATTTTATCTGGAAAGTTTGCAAGAGCAGATAATAGTAAATCAGGGAAAAAGATTCTGTTCAGAGCTGACTCTCCTTTTTCAAAAGCTAAGTAAAGATAAAACTCAAATAGAAAGTGCTACTGAAATTAGAAAACTTTTAGATGTATGTTCAGGACGAACACAGTTTTCTCAAAATGTACAGCAAGACGCACAGGAATTCTTGTTGTATTTTCTTCAGGTAGTGGAAGAAGAAGGAGTTCCCATTGAAATTTTTTTTGGTCTCTCTTATAAATGGGAACATAGTTGTGAAAATTGTTATAATATATGTGGCTCTAATGTTGATAATGAAAGGTTTATTTATTTGACATTGCCAGAGAGTAAAACAGTTACTTTTGCAAAATTAGTTAAAGATGCTAATCATAGCATGAAATGTGGTGAGTGTAAATCTGACATGTTTTCAACATTAATTTTAAAGGAATACGGACAGTATGTAATTTTAATGATGCAACGATGTAGAGCTGATGGTTCAAAATTGGATACTTTAATAAAGAAGTTTACAGGACAGCAATTATCAATTTCAGGAAAAACTTTTGTAACTGTTGCAATAATTTTCCATGATGGACCTACTGTTACTTCTGGACATTACACAGTTTATCTTAAATGTGAAAAAGGCTGGACACTGTGTAATGATTCCCAATTGATTTTCAAGCAACGTTTGCCTTTTGATTTAGCAAATTCCTATCTAATCTTCCTGAAACCTAAATTTTAGACAGATTTGGCAAGATCTCGACAAAATAATTTTACCATTTTACTGGATTACCATTGCAATTTTATAGAAAAAAGATTTTTTAAATTATCATTTGGCCTAATGGAAAGATAACCAATTGTAATGTGGACTTTTTTAATTTTAAATGAAACTTTGAAAAACCAATAATTTAGAGATAATCGGTAACATCTGCACAATTTAAATTTTGGAATGTTATTGGACTGCCATTGGAAATTTTTTCAAAAAAGATTTTAAAAATTACTATTTGGCCATGCGGAAAAGTAACCAATTCTATTGTGGACTTAATAAATTATTCAAAAAATTTTCGTGAACCAAAATGTTACAGAGAATCGGTGAGATCTGGACAAATTAAACTTTAGAATTTTATTGGATTACCGTTTGAAATTTATTCCCAAAAAAAATTTAAAATTACTATTTGGCCTAAAGGAAATGGAATCAGATGTATTTTGGAGTTATTTGAGATATAATATTGTGATTATACTTCTGAAACAAACATATCAGACGGTATTTTAAAGAAATAACTATTGGTATTAGATGATATTTTTTTAGAATATTATGCATTTCTATAATGTTAAGTTTAAGTAAAAAGAGATTCTGGGCTTTTTTATTACAATCTTTGTGATTGTTATTTTTTTTTGCCCACTGTAAAATGATGAATGCAATTGCTTTCACAATTTATAGTGAAATGCAATATATTCTGAAAACAGCAAAAATAAGGCAAAAATATTTTTTGGAAAAAAATGTAAATATGTGTACTGTATTATAAATTGTTTTAAAAATATTAATACTTTTTTCTTTTTTTTCAGATTGATATAGAAAATTTTCGAAAACTAGAACCATTTTTAAAACTATTTTTTAAAAAAACAAATGAATAAATATTTTTTTGAGTGAGTATGGTAAGTCAATAATAATAATTGTAGTCTCTCAAGGACCTTGTAATGTGATAATTGATTTTTAGTGTTTTTTTAAAAAAATAAAAAAAAAGTACGCGCACCGTACGCGTACGGTAAAAAAAAAAAAAAAAGTTTTTAAAAACATATGTAAAAAAAAGATGAAAGATAAGGTTGGCTCTTAAAAGAACCGTTGTGTTCATGCAGGGACAGAGGAAAGAAAGCATGGAAAAATTAGTCTCTGTGACAAGTGTGCTGATCTATTTTGTTGTTCACTAGGGAAACACTGGTCTCCCTATGACAAATTAGATCATGACAAGAGGCACATCGAATATCAACCCTCAGAAAACGAGGGTTAATTTCCAGAGGGCCAGCAGAAGGAGATGCTCCCCCCACAGATGAAGGGCTCACCTGACCTGCAGAAGAAGGAGTCAGCCCTGCGGATGATGGTCCAGGCTGAGCTGCTGTGGATGTACTTGCTTGTCTTTCTGAAGAGTTACCTCCAAAAAGATGACCATGTGTCGTTCTGTGTACATCCTGGAGGTGTCTCTTCATGGTGTGATTCCCAAAGGAATACTTCCTGTCAGGATTACCTCTAGAAAGTACACGCTGACACAGCCTGCAAGTTACTAAGGGTGCATTCACCTTTTGCTGGCCTTCAGGAAAAGTAAAATAATCCCATACATAAGAGGGCTTTTGTTTCCTCGATCTCTGCCTCAAGACAGTGCTGCTAGTGCTAGCCTCACTCTCAGAAGAGCTCTGCTGTTCTGCCATCGTATCCCAAAGACAAACCAGCTCCTTCTCCCAAGGGATCACAAGCAGAAATGAGGGGAATGGGTGTGGTGTAGGAGAGTTCTAGAACTGAAAGTAGTTTCAACCAATCAAAAGTTGTGTTTCATGATCACATGACCTACCGTACGCTTACGGTACGCTTACGGTACGCTTACGGCAAAAGTGCGCATGCGCGTAAAAAAGACACGCGCTTGCGCGCATGCGCATAACAGTCACTACCCGACACTTCCGCGTAACGTGCGCGTGTAGCGTACACGCGTACGCGTCCCACGCGGAGGACGCGCGGCTACGCAAATTGCGTAACTATACGCAAACAGCGTAGATAAATTACGGACGTTGCGTAAACCGTACGCTTACCGTAAGCTTACGGTACGCGTACTAAAAAAAAATTTAAAAAAAAGGAAAAAATGTATTGCTAATAAATTTTACATGTTTATTTTATAAAATATATTAAAAAAAACATATTATAGAATTTTAAAAATTTAACCATAGTCTTTAAAAAAGGATAGAAAATTAAAATAAAAATATGTTTAAAAAAATAGAAGAAAAAAAACAAAATTAGCATTTAAAAAACCTTGCAAATTCACTGAAAAAACCATGGGTTTCACACACGTTATAGTTAGGACTTAGCATTTAAAAAACCTTAGAAATTCAGTGAAAAAACCATAGGTTTCACACACGTTATAGTTAGGAATTAGCATTTAAAAAACCTTAGAAATTCAGTGAAAAAAACCATAGGTTTCACACATGTTATAGTTAACTGGACATTTTACTCGTAAAAAACCATTGAAATTGCCCCGTTATAGTTAGTTCAGCTAACTATAACTCGCGCGCCCGCAATGCACTGCTGATGACGTCACATATTACATCACTCATGACATGGTCAGTGACATCACTCATGACATCACTGATGACATCTCAAATGACATCACTGATGACATCACTGATGACATCATCCTTGTGATAGAGTGGCAGACCTCCTCTTCCCCTAATATAACCTTTGATACACACAATCAAAAATAGAAATTAAAATTTTAAAAACAATGGACATACCAATACCAGTTACAACAACCTATATAGTAATTCTAAGATCCAAATACACATCCACTCATTCACCAACAGTCCTATACAGTCACTCATACATGTACTCACTCATCATATGTACTCATACACGTATACATCCTGTTACACAATCCCACTCATCCATAGAGGTACTCACACACATAGTTAGTCATGCTAATAAAGAATCAAACATACATTTACTTGCATATACAGTTATACACACACCACCACACTTACTTCTACGGAAACTTACACATACTTAGTCTTTTAAACAATCACTTATAGAAACACATACTTATTCATACAGGAACTCTTTCAATCTCTCACTCTCACATATACTCACATATATACACCAATAGTCACATATACTAGTTTAAAACATATGTAGTTACACATAAAGACACTATTGAGACAGTCATTCACTCACTAACACACCCATACATACACTCATCCACCCATACAGTCCTGCACACATGCTGTCTTCAACACATACAAACAATGAGTCACTCATTCATGCACCCATGCACTACGTAATACCCCTCACCGAACCAGACACTCACACTTATACTGATACTCAAAAAACCAACTAATAACCTATTTAGACACTCGTGTAGCTACACACCAACCCATGCAGCCACTTATACACAAAGTGAGAGACTGATACAGATATTTACATATTTAAACATTACTCACTAAGCCATGTATTCACTAAGATACACTTAATCAGTCAGTAATACAATCAATTTTTCAAAAACAATTCATCCATTTAGACACTTATATACCCATTTATTCTTCCATCGACCTTGAGATATACATATATAAAACATATTTAATTTTCAGAAAAACACACATTCACTGGATGATGTCATCAGTGATGTCATCAGTGATGTCATCAGTGATGTCATTTGAGATGTCATCAGTGATGTCATGAGTGATGTCACTGACCATGTCATGAGTGATGTAATATGTGAAGTCATCAGCAGTGCATTGCGGGCGCGCGAGTTATAGTTAGCTGAACTAACTATAACGGGGCAATTTCAATGGTTTTTTACGAGTAAAATGTCCAGTTAACTATAACATGTGTGAAACCTATGGTTTTTTTCACTGAATTTCTAAGGTTTTTTAAATGCTAATTCCTAACTATAACGTGTGTGAAACCTATGGTTTTTTCACTGAATTTCTAAGGTTTTTTAAATGCTAAGTCCTAACTATAACGTGTGTGAAACCCATGGTTTTTTCAGTGAATATATATATATATATATATATATATATATATATATATATATATATATATATATATATATATATATATATATATAAATATATATATTACTTATATTACTTACCTAATGTGCTCTAATCTCCACCACACGCACCTGGTCGCTGAGCCTATCAGAGCAAAGCAGGCACCTTTTTGAATTGGATTCCGGCGGCACTTTTCAGTCGGGAAAAGGCATCTGACGAAGGAATAACTCCGAAATGCATCATGCCATTTCCAATAAATCTGCTGGTTGAAAACGATCCTGTGTGTGTGCCCGGTTCTTCATGTTGCGTGAGGGGCCTTTGGACTGGATATTTAGGTGCGTGGCCACTATGCACCTGGGCGCCCCACCCTACAAGCAGCGAGGCAGCGAGAGTGGCAAGTGTTTTGGATTTTTTTCATTGAACTGGAAACGCTGCTTCGCCGCCGCTTTTTTACTGGACTCCGTTACGGGACTTCCCCAGATGCTTGGAAGCGGCAGGGTGATGGATTGTGGGGCCGGCAGAGAGTTGCCTGACACAGGTGCAGGAGGTGGGAAGGAGAGCGCCGCCCACATGGGGGAGTGTACTTACCTAATGTGCTCTAATCTCCACCACACGCACCTGGTCGCTGAGCCTATCAGAGCAAAGCAGGCACCTTTTTGAATTGGATTCCGGCGGCACTTTTCAGTCGGGAAAAGGCATCTGACGAAGGAATAACTCCGAAATGCATCATGCCATTTTCAATAAATCTGCTGGTTGAAAACGATCCTGTGTGTGTGCCCGGTTCTTCATGTTGCGTGAGGGGCCTTTGGACTGGATATTTAGGTGCGTGGCCACTATGCACCTGGGCGCCCCACCCTACAAGCAGCGAGGCAGCGAGAGTGGCAAGTGTTTTGGATTTTTTTCATTGAACTGGAAACGCTGCTTCGCCGCCGCTTTTTTACTGGACTCCGTTACGGGACTTCCCCAGGAGCTTGGAAGCGGCAGGGTGATGGATTGTGGGGCCGGCAGAGAGTTGCCTGACACAGGTGCAGGAGGTGGGAAGGAGAGCGCCGCCCACATGGGGGAGTGTACTTACCTAATGTGCTCTAATATCCACCACACGCACCTGGTCGCTGAGCCTATCAGAGCAAAGCAGGCACCTTTTTGAATTGGATTCCGGCGGCACTTTTCAGTCGGGAAAAGGCATCTGACGAAGGAATAACTCCGAAATGCATCATGCCATTTCCAATAAATCTGCTGGTTGAAAACGATCCTGTGTGTGTGCCCGGTTCTTCATGTTGTGTGAGGGGCCTTTGGACTGGATATTTAGGTGCGTGGCCACTATGCATCTGGGCGCCCCACCCTACAAGCAGCGAGGCAGCGAGAGTGGCAAGTGTTTTGGATTTTTTTCATTGAACTGGAAACGCTGCTTCGCCGCCGCTTTTTTACTGGACTCCGTTACGGGACTCCCCCAGGAGCTTGGAAGCGGCAGGGTGATGGATTGTGGGGCCGGCAGAGAGTTGCCTGACACAGGTGCAGGAGGTGGGAAGGGGAGCACCGCCCACATGGGGGAGTGTACTTACCTAATGTGCTCTAATCTCCACCACACGCACCTGGTCGCTGAGCCTATCAGAGCAAAGCAGGCACCTTTTTGAATTGGATTCCGGCGGCACTTTCCAGTCGGGAAAAGGCATCTGACGAAGGAATAACTCCGAAATGCATCATGCCATTTCCAATAAATCTGCTGGTTGAAAACGATCCTGTGTGTGTGCCCGGTTCTTCATGTTGCGTGAGGGGCCTTTGGACTGGATATTTAGGTGCGTGGCCACTATGCACCTGGGCGCCCCACCCTACAAGCAGCGAGGCAGCGAGAGTGGCAAGTGTTTTGGATTTTTTTCATTGAACTGGAAACGCTGCTTCGACGCCGCTTTTTTACTGGACTCCGTTACGGGACTTCCCCAGGAGCTTGGAAGCGGCAGGGTGATGGATTGTGGGGCCGGCAGAGAGTTGCCTGACACAGGTGCAGGAGGTGGGAAGGAGAGCGCCGCCCACATGGGGGAGTGTACTTACCTAATGTGCGCTAATCTCCACCACACGCACCTGGTCGCTGAGCCTATCAGAGCAAAGCAGGCACCTTTTTGAATTGGATTCCGGCGGCACTTTTCAGTCGGGAAAAGGCATCTGACGAAGGAATAACTCCGAAATGCATCATGCCATTTCCAATAAATCTGCTGGTTGAAAACGATCCTGTGTGTGTGCCCGGTTCTTCATGTTGCTTGAGGGGCCTTTGGACTGGATATTTAGGTGCGTGGCCACTATGCACCTGGGCGCCCCACCCTACAAGCAGCGAGGCAGCGCGAGTGGCAAGTGTTTTGGATTTTTTTCATTGAACTGGAAACGCTGCTTCGCCGCCGCTTTTTTACTGGACTCCGTTACGGGACTTCCCCAGGAGCTTGGAAGCGGCAGGGTGATGGATTGTGGGGCCGGCAGAGAGTTGCCTGACACAGGTGCAGGAGGTGGGAAGGAGAGTGCCGCCCACATGGGGGAGTGTACTTACCTAATGTGCTCTAATCTCCACCACACGCACCTGGTCGCTGAGCCTATCAGAGCAAAGCAGGCACCTTTTTGAATTGGATTCCGGCGGCACTTTTCAGTCGGGAAAAGGCATCTGACGAAGGAATAACTCCGAAATGCATCATGCCCTTTCCAATAAATCTGCTGGTTGAAAACGATCCTGTGTGTGTGCCCGGTTCTTCATGTTGCGTGAGGGGCCTTTGGACTGGATATTTAGGTGCGTGGCCACTATGCACCTGGGCGCCCCACCCTACAAGCAGCGAGGCAGCGAGAGTGGCAAGTGTTTTGGATTTTTTTCATTGAACTGAAAACGCTGCTTCGCCGCCGCTTTTTTACTGGACTCCGTTACGGGACTTCCCCAGGAGCTTGGAAGCGGCAGGGTGATGGATTGTGGGGCCGGCAGAGAGTTGCCTGACACAGGTGCAGGAGGTGGGAAGGAGAGCGCCGCCCACATGGGGGAGTGTACTTACCTAATGTGCTCTAATCTCCACCACACGCACCTGGTCGCTCAGCCTATCAGAGCAAAGCAGGCACCTTTTTGAATTGGATTCCGGCGGCACTTTTCAGTCGGGAAAAGGCATCTGACGAAGGAATAACTCCGAAATGCATCATGCCATTTCCAATAAATCTGCTGGTTGAAAACGATCCTGTGTGTGTGCCCGGTTCTTCATGTTGCGTGAGGGGCCTTTGGACTGGAAATATATATATATATATATATATTTTGTACACAAAAGTTACTGTAATCCACAGGAACCACTCGGACACCTTCACATGCTTTAAAACACACAGTCACTGTATGATGTCATCAGTGATGTCATTTGAGATGCAATCAGTGATGTCAGTGACCATGTCATGAGTGATGTAATATGTGATGTCATCAGCAGTGCATTGCGGGGAGCAAGCTATAGTTAGCTCAGCTAACTATAACGGTGGAATTTGTCTGGTTTTGTATGAGTGAAATGTCAGCCTAACTATAACATCCCTGAAACCTGTGTTTCTTTCAGTAAATTATATATATAATAAGTAATTTCAACTACCTTCAAATGCATATGGACATCTTTAAATGTATCTGCAAAATGAAACTAAAAAAGTATTTTGCTATCAAAAATCCAAAAGCGATTCTGAACAGAATATGAATACAAATAAGGAAAATCAATTCAATGGCAACATTCTAATCTTTTGGTTTCAGATATCCCCATGTTGCGAACATTAGGTTTCTTAGCAGAAGAGGGGAATGAGGACTTCATACAAAATACTCAAGAACTCTTACACCATGCTGGCATCAATTTGGCATCTGCTAAATCCAGTTCTTTTAAACCATCATCGTCGTTCATTCCCATCATGCCCCGTGATGCGATTGATATTTTTCAGGATGTGGTAGTAGATGAACTGAAAAAGCTGCAGCAAACCATCCAACGCAGAAGGATTAATGGCCTCCAGCTGTAACTTATGAAACACCCGACAGGAGGGAGCAGCATTTCCATTTGTGGGCGGCTTATTGAAGGTCTGTGCAGCCGCGGTCGGTAGTAGGAGTAACTGCAGGGCGGTGACGTGGGGAGGGGGAGGGGCAGGGTGGGGGGTAGTAAACTATGGATTACGGAGGTTTACAAGTAAGTTAACATATAAATTAATAAAACAAATTTCGTTGCGTGCACTGCATCCCCAAATGCGATGCAGTGCACGCAACGAAATTCGTTTTTATTAATTTATATGTTAATTTACCTGTAAACCTCCGTAATCCATAGTTTACTAACCCCCACTCTTCCCCTCCCCCTCCCCACGTCACCGCCCTGCAGTTACTCCTACTACCGACCGCGGCTGGGTCTGTGACCATGCAAAGAAAATAAGAGAGTAGTCTGTCCAAGGGAAAGGAGTAGGGTGTAATACTGCCAGTTTCAAGTTGGAGAAAACTTGGTCAGGGTATGTCTGGCCTGATGAGTAGGGCTGAAGACCTGTTGTTTCAGCATCAGAAGGTCTCATAATTTCTAAAAGACCATTGGTTTCTTGCCCTAATGCATTGCCCAAATGGATATTAAAGTCTGAGTGAATGTGAGAGTGTCTGTATGGGTAAGTGTGTGCTTGTGTCATTGACTTTATGGGTGAGTTAGTGTATGTTAGTATGTGTATGAAAAAGTAAGTGGGTGTGTGTGTAACTGTTGATGAGTAAGTGACTGTGCGAATTACTGGTTGGGTGAGTGAGTAGGTGTGTGGGTAGCCCTATGGGTGACGGACTCAGTGTGTGAGTGGCTGTTTGGGTGCATCAGGGCATATTTCAGAGTCTGTATTAGTGTATTTAGACACTTATATACCCATTTATTCTTCCATCGACCTTCAGATATACATGTTTAAAACATATGTAATTTTCAGAAAAACACACATTCACTGGATGATGTCATCAGTGATGTCATCAGTGATGTCATTTGAGATGTCATCAGTGATGTCATGAGTGATGTCAGTGACCATGTCATGAGTGATGTTATATGTGACGTCATCAGCAGTGGATTGCGGGTGCGCGAGTTATAGTTAGCTTAACTAACTATAACGGGGGAATTTCATTGGTTTTTTACAAGTGAAATGTCCAGCTAACTATAACGTCTGTGAAACCTATGGTTTTTTCACTGAATTTGCAAGGTTTTTTAAATGCTAATTCCTAACTATAACGTGTGTGAAACCCATGGTTTTTTCAGTGAATTTGTATGGTTTTTTAAATGCTAATTCTTATATTTAACGTGTGTGAAACATTTTTATTTTTTTATCTTTGCAAGGTTTTTTACTTTATATTCCCTTTAAACACTATGGTAAAATTTAATAAATTCTGCAATATATAAATTTTCACCTTTTTTTAACCAAACAGGTAAGATATAGTAGTATAACATAGTGAATCTTTTTTCCATTTTTCTTTTTTTTTTTTTCGTGCGCGTACGGTAAGCTTACCGTAAGCGCACGTTTTGCTTTATGTACGTAATATTTCGACTCTGTTTGCGTATGGTTACGCAATTTGCGTAGACGTCCGTACTGTGTACGCGGCGCGTAAGCGCATACGTTACACGCGAACGCGCGCGCGCACGTTACGCGGAAGTGTTGGAGCATGCCTGTTATGCGCATGCACGCGTGCGCGTGTCTTTTATACGCGCATGCGTACTTTTACCGTAAGCGCTCCGTAAGCGTAACGTACGCGCACGGTTGGTCATGTGATCAAGAAACAACACTTTTGATTGGTTTAAACTACTTTCAGTTCTAGAACCTTCCTACACCACACCCATTCCCCTAATTTCTGCTTGTGATCCCTTAGGAGAAGGAGCTGAGTTGTCTTTGTGATACGATGGCAGAACAGCAGTCCTCTTCTGAGAGTGAGCCTGGTAGCAGCATCATCAGAGAGAGGAGGAGGAAACAAAAGACTTCTTTTGTATGGGAATATTTCACCTATCCAGAGGGGCAGAAAAAGGTAAATGCTCCTTTAGTCACCTGCTCACTTTGTGAGCGTGTCTTATCTAGAGGGAATCCAAGGAAGAAGTATTCCTTTGGAAATCACTCTATGGTTAGACACATTAAGGATAAACATCCCAGGACTTATGCTAGACATACTGGAGAAACATCTCCAGTAAGTCACCCAAGCACACCTGCAGAAGCTCAGCCGAGTACATCTTCGGCAGCTCAGCTGAGCCCTTTCTCTGCGGTGGGAGCATCACCCTTTTCTGGTCCTCTGGATATAAACCCTCGTTTTGGGAGGGTTACAATGAGGTGCACAAGATGTCATGGCCTTATTGTTCATGCGGAGACCAGTGTTTCCCTCATAAACAATAGGATAGACCAGCACATCTGTGGTCCTTGTTAGTATTCCCATTCTTTCTTTCCTCTTTCCCTTTATGAACACAACGGTTCTTTTAAGAGCCAACCTTACCTCTTAACTTTTTTGAAATTTTTTTTAATGACTTTTTTTTTTTAAAAACCCCAAAAAATGTAATCAACCTACAAGGTCCATGAGGGACTACTACAGAAATGAGAAAAGCATAGAGAAGAGTAGTGAAAAAAAGTGAGCATTAAGGTAAATGTGTGATAATTCCAGAAATTTCACACTTACATGACACTCAAAATAACTTAAAGAAAAATAAGTGATTTATTAAACTTTCTATAAAGAAGTTTATTTTTATATTTTTCCTTTCTCAATCTGTAAAAAAAGAAAAAGGTATTAATATTTAACAATACATTTTAGAATACAGTGCACATATTTTCATATTTCAACAAACATATTTTTGCCCCTTTTTTACTGTTTTCAGAATATATTGCATTTGACTGTAAATCGTAAAAGCAATTGCATTCATCACTTAACAGCGGGCAAAAAAAAAAACAATCAGAAAGATTGTTTAAAAAAAGCCCAGAATCTCTTCTCACTAAAACATACCGTAATAGAAATGAAACATTTGCAATATAAATCTGACGTAAGAACAATAACTAATTTCACTAAATATCGTCTGAAAATTCTGTTGCATAAGCATAATCACCAAAATATTTGTGTCAAAGAAGTCCACAATGCAAATTATTACCTTTCCGTAAGGCCAAATGGTAATTTTTATAATAATTTTTGATGACATTTCCGATGGTAATCCAATTAAATTGTAATAATGTTTTCTACAGATGTTGCAATTTCTGTCTAAAATTTTGGTTTCAGAAAAATTAAATAGGAATTTGCTAAATCAAAAGGCAAACGTTGCTTGAAAACCAATTCAGAATCATTACACAGTGTCCAGCCTTTTTCACATTTAAGAAAAACTGTGTAATGACCAGAACTTACAAAAGGCCCATCATGGAAAATGATTGCAACTGTTACAAAAGTTTTGCCAGAAATTGATAATTGCTGTCCTGTAAATTTCTTTATTAAAGTGTCCAATTTTGTTCCATCAGCTCTACAACGTTGCATCATTAAAATTACATTCTGTCCATATTTCTTTAAAAATAACGTTGAAAACATGTCTGATTTACATTTAGAACATTCCATGTTGTGATTGGCATCTTTAACTAATTTACTAAAAGTCACTGATTTACTCTCTGGCAATGTCAAATAGATGAACCTTTCAGAATCAACATTAGAGCTGCATGTGTAGAAACAGTTTTCACAACTATGTTCCCATTTATAAGAGAGACCAAACATATTTTCTATTTCTACCCCTTCATCTTCAAGTACCAAAAGGATGTACATCAAGAATTCCTGTGCATCTTGCTGGACATTTTGAGAAAACTGTGTTCGTCCTGAACAAACATCTAATAGATTTCTAATTTCATTCGCACTTTCTATTATAGCTTTATCAACACTCAGTTTCTCATAAAGAAGACTTAGCACAGAACAGAATCTTTTTTCATGGTTTTCTATTATCTGCTCTTGCAAACTTTCAAGATAAAATACAACATTCAGCACTACATTTGCGTAGCAGTTGATACCAGAGCTATTTTCAAAATGGCAACCAACAACCTGTTCCACATTGTCCTTTTTCTTTTTGCTTGCATTCACATCACTGTCTTTTTGTTTTCTCTTCTCTACATCCTCATTACAGATATTCTCAAATCTCCTTTTCCGACAAACAACACGTTTCTCCAACACAGGATACTGACCTAAAGGAGGAGCATAGGTTCTTCTTAATCTATTGTACTCCTTAACACAATTTGCATCAGCACTAACTTTTGAGTCATCAAAGTCTATCATGAATAAACCAGATAATGTTTTCACTCGTGACAAAGCAACATATGCCATACCTTCTTTGAACACAGTAGATCCAATGTTTACAAATGCACTATCAACAGTTAATCCTTGACACTTGTGAATAGTTACAGCATATGCTAGAGAAAATGGAAACTGCTTCCTACGTACATATAAGTCTTTCACAAGCAAAAAACGGACTGAACAACGACTAAGGTCTTTTACCTCTTCAATCTGATCAAATTTTATTTTTAAAAACTCAATTCCTTCTTTTTTCTGGTAGTTAACAAAACCCACAACTTTACCCATAGCTCCATTCACTAAACCTTTTTCAACATCCAAATTTCTCCTTAGAAATACTCGACAGTTCATGCAAAGATATAGATTTTTTTCTAATCCAGCTGTTTTCGAAATGTTCTTCTCTAGAGAATCCAATTTATTTTTCAGTTCGCCTGTTAATGTAATAGTAATTCTTTCATGTTGGATTTTGTCCACTGCTTCCATTTTCTTAATCTCTTCCTTTTCCAATTTCAAAAGTTCCTCATTGAATATCGAGCATTCACGTAGTGTTGGCCTTAAGCAGATTACAGTATTTTTTTCTGCAATGTTCTTGTATATTTTCTCTGCAACTATTTCTTCACTTGGAAATAAATTATGTAGCAACCGACTCTGTATTGCTTTTCTGCCTACTTCTGTGAGTAGTCCAATTCTGATATCTTTCAGAATACTTCCATATTCTTCATCATTTGCTTGCCTCATATTGGTAGTGAGTTCTTTGTACTCAAAGAATGACCAAATATTCGCATTACCAATACTTCCTAATGACTTCTTCGTGTCCTCATGTGTCACAGTATTAAACACTGGTTGTCCTTTAACTGGAGTGAGCTGCAATAGAGCCCCAAAAACTATAACATGTTTTCCACCAAATAGCACGTCATAGTCTCTTTTTAGAATTTGCTGCATTCTTAAATGCACAAAGGCAAGCATTAAGTTTGATACCATGCTTACCTCATCAATAATGAGAACTTGCATCTTCTTCAACACTCTTGAAACTTCGAAACATGCTTCGCCAGTTAGCTTGTGATATTCTATTTTGTTCTCATGCTCCACTGGTAACATTAGCAAGCGATGGAGAGTAATTCCTTTTATATTATATGCTGCTAACCCAGTTGGAGCAGTAACAACACAAGATAAAGTTGAATCAGTTTTTTGCTGTAGGTAGCTTCTGATGACTTCCCAGTTCCAGCTTGTCCACTCACATACAACCTAATTGGTTCAAATGCTGTGCATGTGCACTGTTTATTTTCATGTAGTAATCCGTGATCAATTTTTTTTCTGACTTCTTCATAAATTTGTCATTGTTCTTCATTCAGTTGTTGTTCCAAATCTGGTAATTCTATTAAATCTTCCTTTGCTTGCTTCATAGCCGTTTCCACTTCAGTCATGGCTATTGCAGCTTCATTTTCTACGATTGGTTGTCCTAGGGGATCTTGACTGAGCGTTCCAGAACTTTGGCTGTCTTGAGAACTGTCTCTAGCTACTTCAGCTGCAATTGTAGCTTCCTGTTCAATTTCTTCATTTAACATTTGGACATAATTCCTGAAAATACTGCATTCAATGGTATCTTTACATGCATTAAATGAATCCTCATAGCTTTGAAATTCTCCAAGTAGTTCGTCCTCTGAACGCCATGGTTTAAACAACTGTAAAAGTGCCAAGTAGTAAAATTCCTTTTTGTCAGTAGTGTCACAACTCAGCTTCCTGTGATTAATCAAACTTCCTTTTGTTTGCTTCACTAAACATCCTTCCTCATCAATGACTTTATATTTTCCATTGTTGATGTCTTCTGTGGCTTTCCGTGAAAAAATGTAGATTTCAGTACCCGATTTCGCATTCCTGCAAGGCCTAAACTGACCCAAATTATTCTTCTTGATTTCGAGTATAGACTTGCAGATGATAACCTATCTGAACATTCATAGGATCCAATTTCTCGATGCGATAACATCTTTAAACTGAAACTGTACAGCTTCTTACTGACAGTCTTTTTTTTTTTTTTTTTTTGGTTTTAAACAATCTTTATTCAACATTTAGTCACAGTACACAGCTTATGCCTACAACCTCGGGGGCCGGCAGCGTGACAGGAGAATGAAATGTAATGTTGTACACAGTGGTTCATCCACAACCCGCAAGGGGCCGGCCGCGTCAATGTGTTTAACAAAACGTATAACGATTAAACGAATGAAGGCCGTCCGGCTTCTTAATCACTGACTTGGTCATACCCCGCCGGGCAACAAATATTGATGGCCACCCCACCCCGTCTCATGTCACAGTATCTTATTATCTCCCCCTTCAATGCGTATCCCCCAGTGGCGTATGGATTCAATGAGGCACCCCCTCCCATCTCCAACTCCTGGTATTCCCCCTGCCCGAGTCCCCGCAGCGTGGAAGCTGTATCACTAAGCCGTCACCGCTGGAGGCCTCCCTATATGTATGTATTGGTGCAGCTGTATCTGCCCGATCCCGTCTTCTAAGGCTATCGTGTATACAGGGTGGGTCCATTGGGTGCGGTGTCTCATGACCTGTTCAGTAGAACCTTGAATGGTGTGTTATGTTATGGGGTGTGAGAGCAGGTATGTCGTGAGAGGGCTCCATATGTCCAACGGTCGAGAGGCCGCGGGCAGCAATTCCGCGTATAGGAGCAACGTCTCCTGACATTTCACCATGTTACTGACCCAGTCCTTGAATTTCGGGGCTCTTCCCCTGCCCCATCTGCAAGCTATCAGTCTCTTTGCCATAAGAAATGCGATTGTGGCGAAGCTGCGTTCAGACTTTCTAATAGTTTTTGTGTAGCCCAGTAACGCCTGCACCGGAGATGGTGACAGTGGTGTATTTATCATCTCTGATATGCCCGAATATACCAGGCCCCAGTATTCAGTCACCTCCGGCACCCCCACGCCACATGTAAGAAATCTGCCGCGGGTGCATGACAGCGCCAGCAATGGTCATCCTCCCGAAGGCCGAACCTATGCATGCGGGCTGGTGTCTGATAGAGTCTATGCAGAAACTTGTAGTGAATGACCCTGAACCTGCAGCTGGAAGATATTTGTTCGGTTTGTGTGCAGCAGAACTCCCAGATGTCGTCTGCGATGGGGTCCCCCAGTTCTCCCTCCCAGCCACTGCGCGCCCTGCAATGTTCCGGCTCCGGACTAGCGTGTGTTAAGTGATAGAAGTGCGAAACCGCATGCGCAGGGGTAGTGGCTTTGAGCAGCTGATGTAGAGGGGCCAGTGTGGGTGGCTCGGCCGGATACTCCGCTGTTAGTGCTCTAATCCCGCTCCGAAGTCGTATATATATAAATGTATCCATAGGTGTGGGTGTAAGGTCAGCGAACATGTGTGCCTGCGATCTAAACCGACCATCATGGTATAGGTCTCCCCACGTTTTGATGTTGAGTTTGTTTAGGAAGATTTTGAATATTCGTTCCTGCAGTAGAGGCATGTCGGGATGGTACGACAATGGAAGCAGCGGAGAGTATGGTAAGGCTGTATTAGTTTTTTCCGCGATGCGACGCCACGCCATGACTGTGCTAGAGACCGTTGTAGCGTCCGCTACTTGGGTCACGGGTGCGCTAAATAAGGCCCCCTCCAGCGGAATCGGGTCTGCCAACCAATGCTCCACTGCTACCTGCGGCAGAAAGGGCGCGGGGCGGATCCAATAATGTATATAGTGTGCTTGGGCACTATAGTAGTACAGTTCGAGTTCCGGTAGGTCAAAGCCGCCGTGCGCGAATGGGCGAGTCAAGACCTCCCAGCGCAATCTTGGTTGTTTTCCCCCCCAGACCAATCTGATGAGTTCCGAACGCAGCATTTTGAAGAAGGGCCTCCCTGGGTAGTATGGAATGTTGAGAAAGAGATATAGGAGTTTAGGCAGGATCACCATCTTGATGAGGGACGCGCGTCCGGCGAACGAGAGTGGCAATGTGATCCATCTGGTCACGCAGCTTTGGATATGGTCAAGTGCACGGCCATAATTCATCCGCATTAGCTCGTCCCGATCTCTAGTGAGCTCTATGCCCAAATATCGGACCTCTTCTGCGCACCATTTCAGAGGATAATCGAGGGTGAATGGTTGGGCCGCTGTCGTAAGCGGGAAGATAGTGGATTTTCCCCAATTGATATGAATTCCTGACATTCCGGCGAACCGGATGAACTCTCGCAGCAGGGGGTTTAGGTTATCGCAGGGATCACGTACATATAGCGTGATGTCGTCTGCATATAAGGAAACGAGTACCTCTCGCTGTAGGCAGCGTAGGGCCTTCTCCCTGTGGTGCTGTCGGAGTCTGGCCGCCAGTGGTTCTATCGCTAAGGCGAACAGTAATGGTGATAAGGGGCACCCCTGACGTGTGCCCCTGGATATTGCAAATGCGTCAGATATCCGACCATTTACTCCAACCCGGGCAACTGGTTGACTGTAAAGTGTATGTATCCACTGTGTGAAGCCTATCGGCATTCCCATGTTCCGTAGTATGCATAGGAGGTAGTCCCATTCTAATGAATCGAAGGCTTTAGTGGCGTCTAAAAACACCGCCACCATTGGCAAGCCGGGGTCCACATTTTGTAATATGGAGAAGAGCGTGCGCAGATTGTATGAGGTGGCTCTGCCCGGGATGAATCCAGCCTGGTCCGACAGCACCGGCCCCCCCCATCAGCAGCTGCAGGCGATTGGCCAGGACTTTGGATAGGATTTTAGCATCACAGTTGATTAGGGACAGAGGCCGGTATGAGTCACAACTCCCGGGCGGTTTACCGGGTTTCAGCAGGGAAATGATTAGGGCTTCCTGCATGGATGGGGGAAGGATTCCCGACTCATGGGCCTCAAGGTACACCTCACGGAGCACCGGTATAAGGATATCCGCGTAAGCCTTATAGAAGTCCATAGGCAGCCCGTCTAGTCCAGGGGCCTTCCCAGGAGCCATCTGGTTAATAGCATCCCTTATTTCGTCTTGACTTATGGGTTCTGCCAGGAATTCTCTATGCCTGTCCGGAAGCCACCCTAGAGTGATCTCCCTCAGATAATCATCCATGTCTAGGAGTCCCGTTCTGGTAGTAGCATATAGTGCGGAGTAGTGGCTGACAAAAGCGCCTAAAATTGAGTGTGTATCTCTTAATGGCTGCTGACCGTCTCCCTCCAACTCCAGGACGAAATTGGAGCCGCGTCAGGGACGAATGACTCCCGCCAGGAAACTCCCGGGGCGTTCCCCCTCTCCATAAGCTCTAGCCCTGGAATGTTTTCCCCGAAAATTCACCTCCCTGTCTGCAGTGGTAGTATATTCTGACAGCGCTTCTCGATATCGGGCCTGAGCCACGTAGTCCGTGGGTTTCTAGTGTGCGGAGTGTGTTTTCCAATGTGTGTAACGTGTTGCGTAAAACCCGCAAGACGCCCGAGCCCTTGGATATGCAACTGCCGCGGATCATAACTTTCAATGCCTCCCACAGTGTGGCTACCCGCTCTACAGATCCCTTGTTATGGGATATAAAATCTTCGATGTCTTGTCGTATTTCAAGGCGGAATAGATCATCCAGCAGCGCGTTGGGGGGAAGACGCCAGGAAGGGGGCCCTCCCAGTATGTCCAGCAGTCGGAATCTAGACAGCACCGGTGAGTGATCGGAAAAAGTGCGGCTAACATGTTGTGCGGCAGCCATGGAAGGGGCCAGCCCCCGAGACACCAATATGTAGTCCAGGCGGGACCAGGTGGCATGAGCCATGTTCCAATGTGTACCCTCCCTATCGGTCGGGTGAAAGTGTCTCCATGTATCTACCATCTCCTGATTCTCACAGATGTCACGTAAGTACCTATGTGTGTTGGTGTAGTGGTGCGGGGAAGGGTTAGACCTGTCAAGAGTGGGATCTAGGACCGCATTGAAGTCTCCTCCCCATATGAGATGTGTCGAGCCCACCTCCCTGATCTTGTTCCAGAGGGCAATGAAACTACTCGGGTCATCGCAGTTCGGGCCATAGGAGCATGCAATGGTGATGGTATCTGCACCCATTCTCCCCCAGGTGACGCAGTATCGTCCCTCTTTGTCCGATGCATCCCCCAGTGGAGCATAGGGGACACTCCTTTTTATCAGTATTGCGGTACCTCGAGCATAGGATGAGTATGCTGCGAAGACCGAGTGTGCCGCCCAACGTGTAGCAAAGCCGCCTCTACGGAGTGGGTCCATGTGGGTTTCCTGCAGGAGTGCTACATTAACGTTGAGTCTGTCTATCGCTCCCAGTATCTGTCGCCTTTTTCTCGGGTCGCCTAGGCCTCTGACATTCCAGGAGATGACTGACAGCCGTCCCCCCTCCCTGCTATCCATCTGCGCCCCCCGGCTCATATCTTCGTCTAGTTAATCGGGAGTTACCGGTGTGGGCGAGCTCCCACTTGCTCCTGGGCCCTGTCCCCACGGATGCTTCAGAAGGTGAGTATGATATGTGCATTGTGGCTGTATACATACTGTGTTCAAACAAAATAACAACTATCCCGTAAACCTCCCCACCCCCACCCACAGCGACATCCCAATCATGTCGAGCATCTGCCCCCACCCACAACAATACAACAACCCAAATCATAGTCTGTTGGGGAATACCCAAGTGGGAAACACTAGGGCTCCAGACCGCCACCCCAACTCCCCCGATTTTGCACCCGCCGTCCGCTGGGTTAGCAGCGGCAAGCTATGCGAGAGGGGGAAGGGTGTGCCAGGGCAAGATCAAGTTGTAGAGCTACAGGCGCACCCTGGAAGCAATCGGGGCATCAATATATTTATCATAAATCCGAGTCCCTAGTGTCCATCAAGGGAACCAACAAGTAGCGAGGGTACCTGGGCGGTATAGGCTAGATAGATCTATGCAGAGTCAGTATAATGAGGAGTAAGCATAACAAACCTACCCTTCTAGTCAGTCCAGCGCTGATGTGGGAGAGCGAGAACCTTCTCTCCCAGGAGAAGTTCGGGCAGTTTCGTGAGCACGCTTGTGGTCTTTTAGGAACAGTTCCACCTGGGACGGGTTCTGAAATAGGTGCGTCTTACCATGGGTGACCACCCGCAGGCACGCCGGGTAGAGCATGGAGTATCTAATATCGCTTTGAAGTAGACGCTTCTTGACTGCTCCAAACTTACGGCGTGCCTCCTGTACAGCCTGCGTGAAGTCAGGGAAAAATGAGAGCGTAGTGTTTTCATACTGTACAGGTTGTTTCTCTCGTGCCAGGCGTAGTAACGTATCGCGGTCTCTGTAATTTAGGAATCGGATAAGGATTGGTCTCGGGGGCGCTCCGGGAATGGAACGAGGACCCAGGGAGCGATGGGCCCGCTCCACCACAAAACATGGGGAAAAGGCCTCCGTGCCAAATAGTTCGGATAATAGCTTCTCTATGAATATTTCCATTTTCCCTACTACTGTTGATTCTGCCAGACCCACAAGGCGCACGTTGTTTCGTCGCGAGCGCGCCTCCAAGTCCTCATTCTTATCGGCTATCACTTTCAGTAACCGTTCCATCTGCGAGACTGTGTTGGCATTCGCTACAGCGCCATCCTCAAGCCCCGAAATGCGCTGCTCCGTCTCCTTGACCCGTTCCTCCTGTTGGTCCAGTCGGTGCACCACAGAGTCCAATCTTCTGGACATGTTATCGATCTTTGAGTCGATGGAGGAGAGACTCGTCTGCATGTTGAGAAGGAGCGCCTTCCAATCCACTTCCTCCGCCTCTGTCCCCTCCTAGTCCCCTTCTCCCGTCAGTGGGGTGCGGGTTTTCTTCTTTTGGGTCTCGAAGGGGAGCTTAGATTGTTAATGATCTGTCTTCCCCATGACTCTGGCGGGACAGGCAGCGTCTTCCCCCACTCCAAAGCCCCAGAGCGGGCCCCTCCGATCAGTGCAGATCTAGGCAGGTATGTCGCGCCGCAATACCGCCGGTCCGTTTTCCGCTTCAGTCTCTCTATTTCCCTCGTGGTGTTACACTCTGGCGTTAGAGACGGCCTCCAAGGTCAGGAGCCGAATCTCGGCATCATGTCAGATCGTGCATATGCCGCCCGGTCAGTGGTGGGGTAACGATGGACACCCCTCACCGCCTTGCGTGCAAGTCCCTGCCCGATAGGTTGACGTATTTAAGGACTCCCAAAGCGATGTGCGTGAGGCGAAATGTCAATGGGGAGCCCTCCACCACCTCCCGATGCACCCTCTCCAACCAAGCAGCGACGTTCCTCACCTAAAGCTTGTGGCGGGGTTTGGCAGGGCGATAGAAGCTTGCGGGGCGCTCCTACAGTAGGCTCTCCTCCTCTGGTCGGGCTCCCAGGCGTCTGGGTGCTCCTCTTTCGCAGATAGGGCGCATGGGATGCCGTCCCCTAGATGTGCGGGCCTCACCGGGGTTGCGCGCTGTGGCAAAGTGCTCCTCCAGTGCTCCTGGGCGGTAGGATCGTCAGGCGGCTGTCAATCCGCAACTCACTTCGCCTTCGTGTTCCTCTATCTCCTTTGCATCGTGTCGGCTGCAGGCTCCCCAGCGCTATCTCCGGCCGTCCGGCGATGTTTGGTGCCCCCGGCAGTTCCGGGCCTAGGGACCACGTGTGAGCACCGGAGTCACGTTACGTGCCCGCCGTCTCTCCTGCGCCGGCGGCCAGCAGTGTCTCCCGCGGGGCCTGTCAGGGCAGATTGCGTCGCCGTCACCGCACCAATTTTCGCCAAACTTGCCTCAGATGTGCAGCCACCTCTCAGGAGTCAACGAGTGTCGTTTCTACCAGTGGCCAGGGTACAGGAGGGGTATGGCGGATGTTTGAATTGCCCGGCTGGCGAGAGCCTCACATAAGTGCAGCCATGTCGGTCTGGCGCCCTCTAGCGCCCCCCTTCTTACTGACAGTCTTCTCGTGAGAAATCTCTTCCCACAGTTCCTTCAATTCCGTTTTCTCAGATTTAGTGATGTAAGATGTGACATACCGAGCAACAGCAATAGAATTGTCTGCCACATACTGAATATCCATGTTAGCATTCCACATGGATAAAATGACTGGGTTGTAGTCATTTATATATTTTGACTCTTCTTTTCTTCTTAGGTTGTAGGTATTCTTAGGCGATTTTCTTGTAATAGTATGTCGCACAGCTGACATAAAACTGTTGACTCTTCCTTTTGAAAGAACAGGTCTAGGAAATCCAAATCGACATTTTGTGTAGAATTTATCTTTGGTCTTGTACTTCCGTCGACAGTATTTTCCACAGCGATGACTTTGGAAACGTAAAACTTGCTCTTTTAACTTTTTCTCTTCTGTGCTTTTAGGTATAGCACATGTTGCATATTCTTCAATGAAAGATAACACTGCTTCATCAGCATCTGTTCCAAATTTTGGAGCATCCTTGATCCACAACAGCATATGAATGTGAGGAGCACCTCTTGCTTGGTACTCTTTTCTCCAAAAGAAATCCACAACTTCTCCAAGTGGTGGATTTTTTTTGTTGCAGATAAAGGACATCATAGCTTCAAATCTATGATTGAAATATCTGCAAACATTAACCGGATCCAATGAGCACAATTCTCCTGCTGTCTTGTATTCGATGTTTTTAATGTTTGAATTTGCCTCTCGTAGAAAATCCAGTAAATTATCCCAAGCGTACTCGGCACAGCTTAGGGTTAGGAACCATGTTGGAGTTCCTAAATTCCGTAACATACATTTCAATTCTCCATGGCGTCGGTACCAATATTCATTCGTCCCACGCTGACAAGCCATCAGATTGATCAATTGTGATTCCAAATGATCATCTCGCTGCTGCACTTTGTTCATAAAATCCTTTGCAGACACATTATGTAGATGTGTTCCACTTTTTAAAATGTGGTTTACTGCATAAGATAGTGCAGACAAGTCACTTTCAAATAACAGATGGAACAAATAAGGAATACTTTGACGAAATCTGGGATCTTCTGCATATAATCTTGTAGTCCGATACTCAGAAGCAGGAATCTGGACTGGACGTTCATCATATCGTCCACCTTCTCCTGTAGGAAACAGCTGGGGAAAACAACGATCTTCCAAACTCTCCTCCCATACACTCACGGGAGTTCCTTGTGCTTTTTTCATTTGAAACAGATCAATGGTGTTTGCCATTACTTCTTTTGAATGAAGAGGATGTATGCTGAAATGTTCATACATTTCTTCTTCTTTTGACTTGTCTACTTTTTCAATTTTCCCAGTTGGTGTGTCTGTGTCTCCTACTAAATCTTCTTCATCTTCATCTATATAAATTGATTCATACCATTTATTATTCCTTTTCAAATATAAATTTGCTCTTTGTACTTTCCGTACATCTACCAGCTCCTGCCAAATTCTCTTTGTAGGTACACCATTAACCAGAATAACTAATGGTTCAGTTTCCAAAGTATCTGTATCAATAGTTTCCATATTTTTTTTCAAATCCAACGGCAAATAGACACCTCTTCCTTTTAAACCTCTCTGTAAATCTGAAGGAGGTAATTTGCCTGTTTTTGGCTCCATACGTACTATGGTCTGGAACAGATGAACACATTGAATGAGTATAGACTCATACGTATTTAAATCAGAAAGTTCTGCAGGAACTTCAACCAATTCTAAATTATTATGTACAGCTCTAGCTGGCATTTCATTTTCTTCCAACTTGTTGTAACAGTATTTACAAATACAATGATCTTCACCCAAATCAAAACAATTTTCAAGAAATATATATGTTGCAAAATCCTTCCACTTATAATTATCTTCTTCTTCACTTTTTTTGTAGAGATCACCATTCCTTGTTTGGATTTTGTAATGGCTTCTCCGGCAACAAATACAAGTAATATTTGGTCTTTCATTAGAGATGATAGCAAATTTTGTAATTTGATCTTCAAATTTCTTATTTACGGAGGGTTCTACATTCTCTTCCACATTTTCCACAATAACTGTGTCATTCCCTGCACTTTCTTGTTCTGGACCAAAGTAACAAAACTGAATCTCATCAGTAACCTTCTCAACATCTGATACAGATCCACGAAACAGAGCCTTATTCAACTCATTTAACGTTAATGCTGGACTTTTAGCAAAATACAATCTTCTCACAAATTTCCTAATTTCAGTATGATGAACTGCCAGCATCCTAAAATGGTGAAAAACACTTTGACAAACTTTCCTAGATAAACAAGCCAGAGAGTGTCCTTGCAAACCAGTATTCTCTCTCACTCTGCATGGATCTAGTCCTTGAAGCACCTTAATCTTCTGTTTAACACTCTTTTTACTATATTCTCTTAAAAACTCACGTAATTTATCAATAGATTCCTGTCGCAAAGTACAAATACTACTACAATTCCAAGTATACACTGGGGCTTTAGGACGTCTCCCCATAACCTCATCTGCAATCACTTCTTCCTCATTTCTTGGAACCATTTTCTCCTTTTCCATTACACAACCATCCTTAACTTCATATGCTCGACCACTGGTGTCAACTGCATGCAGCAAACTATTTCTTTGAAGATAACTCTCTTCATTAAAAAATGGTTCAGTACTTGAACTATGCATCAATTCTCCTAAAAACACTTCACAAAAGTTATTTCTTTTTACTACTCTTTTCTTTTTGCTTTGTGACTTCATTACATTAACTATTTTTTCTAATGTACGCATCCTGTTCAATATTAAAATGAATAGTTTTCTTTTTAAATCTAAAGCCTTAGCTACAATGGCTTCAATATCTTTTTTTCTCTTTCAAAATTTCTCTCTTTTCTTATATTTTTTCACATCCTTTAACAAATTGGACATCACTCTTCTCTGAAACATTTTCCTACGGATCTCTTTAAATGCTGATTTTCTTTTCAAGTTAATTTTTATAGCTTCTGCTTGTACATTAGCATTTAGTAAATTCTCACTATTCTCCTGTTGTTTTCTACTTGAAACTGTTTTTCCAGTGGGGGCACTTTTTAAATTTTTCCTTTTTTTGAATATATTTTTAAAGAATTCCTTTGTCTGCTTACCAGAGCACTTTTTCTTTTTCCCAACATGAGCATCTTCAACTAACTTGGGTCCTCCAGTTGTCTTCAAATAAACATTTTTTTTCTGTTGTTTTCTCTGTCTTGATTTTATAGGCATCTTATATTTCCTTCACTGCTCTGGAGCAATACCTGAAAGAAACTAAAAAAAAATACCTTTTTGTAATTTAAATATATTACTATATTTGTCATGATCTTTTCTTTTCTTATAACACTATCTATCCCTTTCCTACAAGTGAAAAACACAAGAAAACCAACACAAATTTAATCTCTAAGATCAATTCCTGTGTGCACACAGACTCTTGGTGTAATTCTAGGCAGAACACGATATTTCATTTGCAATTCAAAAGCACACTTTTTTTTTTTTTTGCAATTGTTAATTACTCTAACAGTCTGACACATTTTCTTTATAGTTTACAGAGGCAGAAAAGAGCACATGTGCAATCTGCTTTTTTAGAGCATGTACATGTGTAACCTGGCTGACTGACTGCACTCCTGCAAAGATAATGATCCTTGGTGGTGTTGAATGCATTAGCGTTTGTCAGGGGGTCCAAGAAGGCCATAAAAGACTCATGATGTGATTTTACGCAGAAAATGAAATTTGCTTACCAATTTCAAAGCACACTTACTACTGTCTTCTGTGTTTTTAGGCAGAAAATGAAATTTGCTTGCTAATTTCTAAGCACACTTACTACTGTTTTTTCCTGCAAGTGTTAATTACTCTAACAGTCGCATACATTTTCATTACAGTTTTCAGACACAGAAAACAGCACATGTGCAAGCAGCTTTTTCAGACCATGAACATGTGTGACCTTGGTGACTGACTACACTCCAGCAAAAGAAATCAGCCTTAGTGATGTTGAATGTATTAGCATTACTCACTGCTACCTGAAACACCAGTCACTTGTGAATACTAAGCATGATTCTACAGGATAAACTGCTGGGTGTGTGCTAACAGTCTGCTTATGCAGACTGTGTATTTTCAGTTGCAAGAGACATATGCATGGGTACTTCCCAAAAGAACCAGAGAGACACGAAATACATCTCTGACAGCAATTCCTCTGTGCTCACAGACTCATGCTGTGATTTTACGCAGAAAATGAAATTTGCTTGCCAATTTCAAAGCACACTTACTACTGTTTTCTGTGTTTTTAGGCAGAAAATGAAATTTGCTTGCCAATTTCTAAGCACACTTACTACTGTTTTTTCCTGCAAGCGTTAATTACTCTAACAGTCGCATACATTTTCATTACAGTTTTCTAACACTTTAAACAGCACATATGCAAACAGCTTTTTCAGACCATGAACATGTGTGTCCTTGGTGACTGACTACACTCCAGCAAAAGAAATCAGCCTTAGTGATGTTGAATGTATTAGCGTTACTCACTGCTTCCATGAAACACCAGTCACTTGTGAATACTCAGCAAGATTCTACAGGATAAACTGCTGGGTGTGTGCTAACAGTCTGCTTATGCAGACTGTGTATTTTCAGTTGCAAGAGACATATGCATGGGTACTTCCCAAAAGAACCAGAGAGACACGAAATACATCTCTGACAGCAATTCCTCTATGCTCACAGACTCATGCTGTGATTTTACGCAGAAAATGAAATTTGTTTGCCAATTTAAAAGCACACTTACTACTGTTTTCTGTGTTTTTAGGCAGAAAATGAAATTTGCTTGCCAATTTCTAAGCACACTTACTACTGTTTTTTCCTGCAAGCGTTAATTACTCTAACAGTCGCATACATTTTCATTACAGTTTTCTAACACTTTAAACAGCACATATGCAAACAGCTTTTTCAGACCATGAACATGTGTGTCCTTGGTGACTGACTACACTCCAGCAAAAGAAATCAGCCTTAGTGATGTTGAATGTATTAGCGTTACTCACTGCTTCCATGAAACACCAGTCACTTGTGAATACTCAGCAAGATTCTACAGGATAAACTGCTGGGTGTGTGCTAACAGTCTGCTTATGCAGACTGTGTATTTTCAGTTGCAAGAGACATATGCATGGGTACTTCCCAAAAGAACCAGAGAGACACGAAATACATCTCTGACAGCAATTCCTCTATGCTCACAGACTCATGCTGTGATTTTACGCAGAAAATGAAATTTGTTTGCCAATTTAAAAGCACACTTACTACTGTTTTCTGTGTTTTTAGGCAGAAAATGAAATTTGCTTGCCAATTTCTAAGCACACTTACTACTGTTTTTTCCTGCAAGCGTTAATTACTCTAACAGTCGCATACATTTTCATTACAGTTTTCAGACACAGAAAACAGCACATGTGCAAACAGCTTTTTCAGACCATGAACATGTGTGACCTTGGTGACTGACTACACTCCAGCAAAATAAATCAGCCTTAGTGATGTTGAATGTATTAGCGTTACTCACTGCTTCCATGAAACACCAGTCACTTGTGAATACTCAGCAAGATTCTACAGGATAAACTGCTGGGTGTGTGCTAACAGTCTGCTTATGCAGACTGTGTATTTTCAATTGCAAGAGACATATGCATGGTTACTTCCCAAAAGAACCAGAGAGACACAAAATACATCTCTGACAGCAATTCCTCTATGCTCACAGACTCATGCTGTGATTTTACGCAGAAAATGAAATTTGCTTGCCAATTTAAAAGCACACTTACTACTGTTTTCTGTGTTTTTGGGCAGAAAATGAAATTTGCTTGCCAATTTCTAAGCACACTTACTACTGTTTTTTCCTGCAAGCGTTAATTACTCTAACAGTCGCATACATTTTCATTACAGTTTTCAGACACAGAAAACAGCACATGTGCAAACAGCTTTTTCAGACCATGAACATGTGTGACCTTGGTGACTGACTACACTCCAGCAAAAGAAATCAGCCTTAGTGATGTTGAATGTATTAGCGTTACTCACTGCTACCTGAAACACTAGTCACTTGTGAATACTCAGCATGATTCTACAGGATAAACTGCTGGGTGTGTGCTAACAGTCTGCTTATGCAGACTGTGTATTTTCAGTTGCAAGAGACATATGCATGGTTACTTCCCAAAAGAACCAGAGAGACACGAAATACATCTCTAACAGCAATTCCTCTGTGCTCACAGACTCATGCAAAAATCACCACATACATCCCCTCTCAAACTCATAACTCACCTTTAAAATTAGTTAGTTGAGAAAGAAATGTGGCACTCAAACAGCAGACTATCAGAGTCAGAATATCAGAGCTGTACACCTCTCTCCTCTGAGCAGAACCAATTAATGGCAATGTTTCCCTCTCTTTTTTCACACATATACATGTTAATTACAAATCTCTGTGCTTCCAACTTTTTTTCAAATGAAATCATACATTTCTATTGGTTGAAAACTTCAACACTTTTCCAAATGTACCCTTCCCCCAACTTGACTTCTGCCTGCTACCATAGCAACAGCTCATGGAACACTGCTGTGAGAAGAGAGGTCAGAAGTTCACCACACAATGTTTCAAATCGAAAGACCAAGAGTGCCTCACCTGTCCAACCTAACAGCAAATCCAAACTATTCTTCTGTGGGAACACAATTTTCTGAACCAATACAAAACATGCTTCTAAAAATGTACACATACAGCCTAGTTTTTAGTGTAGAATGGTGTGAAACAGCCAATGAGTTCTTTTTATTTTTAAAAAATATGTATGCCTCCATTTTCAAACTGTCTTTCATTTCATATTGCCATTCTACTGAAAGACACCTTCACAGTGCATCCAGATCTCCTTGAAAGATGTTCACAGTGTGGATTGTAGGTCACAGCTATGTCTTCTGGAGTGAAAAATGTGCAGAAAAAAGAGGTATGGTGAGAGAAATTGCTTTGCCAAATGTAGACATTAAATGGATTGGTCAGAGAGGGTTAAAGTGGCACCAATTAATGCCTTTAGTGAAAACCTTTGTACATCTCCCACAGCCTAACCTTATTATTGTGCACTGTGGGGGAAATGACCTAGGCACTTTAACTGGTGTAGGTCTGAAAATGCTTATTAAGGACACCTTTGTGCAATTGATGTCGCTTTTTCCTCATTCTGCCTTTGTATATTCTAACATATGCCAAAGGCAAAAGTGGAACTGGTCCAACCAATTTTGTCCGCAGATTGACAAAGCAAGAAAGCACGTCAACAAATCTGTTTCTGCTTTCCTCAGAGACTATGGTATGGGTTCTATATACCACAACAACTTGCGTTACAACATGCAAGACATTTATAGAGGAGACGGTGTACATTTCAATGATGAAGGGAACAGAGTCTTCCTCTTGAACTTTAGACTCTGCATCGGTACTTACTTGTAGGTACCAAAAAACACTCAATGAACACAACGGCTCTTTTTAGAGCCCCCTAATATCTAAACACTTAAATTTGGTTTTTTCTTCTTTTTTTTTTTTTCTACCGTACGCGTACGGTAAGCTTACCGTACGCGCACCCCGCAATTTTTTTTTAAAACATTTAAATGTATTTTTCATACTTTTATGGCCTTCTTGGACCCCCTGACAAACGCTAGGAGGTCTGCAACTCTCTTCGTTTCCCCCTTTCCACGTTCTCCTCCTTTTTTTTATCAGTGTGAGACACACAAAATGGAGGCCGACACTTCCTGATTTCGACCGATTCGAATGTTTACAGTCATGTAACCACCAATCAGAATCGCGCTCGCGCATGGCAGCGTGCGCGTACGGTAAGCTTACCGTAAGCGCTCGGAGCGCGCCTATAGATATATATATTGATTTAAATGCTATTTTCTCAGCAAAAACTGAACACATTTACACCAGACCTACAAAAGGCACATCCCTGACCTGAGGACTACCTCTTTGCCAAATTTCAAGTTATTCTGTTCAGCCGTTCGGGCTGCAGCTCGGATAAAGGTCCTATGGAAAAATGCATGGGGAAAACGCGTTTTGGGACCCCCCCTTTTTCTCAGCCCCCGCTTGACGAACCCTCCCGAGACTTTCAGGGAAGGAGCGGAGCGGAGCGCCCCACCTATTTTGAAAATTTCGCCAGGATTCGTCAATCTGCGCCAAAGTTATTCAAAATAGAATGTTGGGGATTTCCTATGGAAACACGGTCCTAACTATAACTACCTACTGGCGACCGCCAGTAGGTAATATATATATATATATATATATATCTATATATATATATATTATCTACTGGCGGTCGCCAGTAGATAGTTATAGTTAGGACCGTGTTTCCATAGGAAATCCGCAACATTCTATTTGGAATAACTTTGGCGCCGGTTGACGAATCCTCGCAAAATTTTCAAAATAGGTGGGGCACTCCACTCCGCCCCTACCCTGAAAGTCTCGGGGTGATTCGGCAAGTGGGGGCCGAGAAAAAAGGGGGGTCCCAAAACGCGTTTTCCCCATGCATTTTTCCATAGGGACCTTTAGTCCAAGGTACAACCCGAACGGCTGAACAGAATTACTTGAAATTTGGCAGAGAGGTAGTCCTCAGGTCAGGGAAGTGCCTTTTGCAGGTCTGGTGTCAATCTGTTCAGTAGTTCCTGAGAAAATCAAAAGTAAAATCACATACATATCTGGGCGGAGCCTAACCACATATCTCATCGTGAGATCTGATTGGCTGTCAGTACTTCATCCAAGAAGTGTTGGCAGCCATCTTGGGACCAATATACATGATAGCACCTCATTAAAAAGCATTGCAGTTAATAGAAGGTTTTAACACTTTAGTTACATTATAAATCATTTGTTGATGGTACCATACTCATTTTAGGAATTGTGGTGTGTTCTAAGGTGATTTTACCATGTGAAAAAACCTTCTGCTGTGATATCATGATTGAGAGAAAAATATTTTCTCATGCTTTTCCCACAGAGGTTTGGAAGGTGATCTATAAGCTAAACTGAGAGCATATTTTCTGTAAATTCACATTATCTTTCTTAGTCATGTGAGAATGAAGTCTGACATTCTCAGTAAAACATGTACATCCAACAAGGGCAGAGACTGTCAGTTGATTCCTTTGTGTTCTACTGCAGCTTCCCAGAGTGTTCCAAAGAACAAATAGAGCGCTAACAGTCCTACTTATGATAAACGTATGGCACACCTGAAGCCATCTTGCTTGGATTAAAGTGGTAACACTTAAAACATTTAATTTAAAAAGGAACAAAATGAGGGGGTTCATTTTCCCATAAAAATTATGATTAGTGCTGCAGAAAGAAAAATTAGGGCACATTTTGAGTGACTTCTCAAATCCTCTTCTATTTCATTAAAAAATTCTGACATGCAGACTGAAACATGCACTTTCAATACCAGCAGCAGTTTTCCCTGGTGAGCAGTAGCTTTACTACAGTGATCTAATGAGCAAAAAGAGTGCTAACATTCTGAATTTATGGCAAATGTGTGACACATCTGAATCCCTTCTTGATGGAATCAAAGTAAAAAACTGAAAGTATTTCCTAAAGTCTCCCAAGATGGCCACCAGAGACAAAAGAGCGCAAATGTAGCCCAAATATCACCCAGATGTAGCCCAAGTATAGCCCAATGACAGAATGTCCCAGAGTGTTCTTAAAAACAACTAGAGCGCTTACTGTCTTCATTATGACAAAAGTATGGCACACCTGAAGCCATCTTGATTGGAATAAACTTGGTAACACTTAAAACATTTAATTTAAAAAGGAACACAATGAGGGGGTTCATTTTGCCATAGAAATTATGATTAATGCTGAAGAAAGAAAATGAGGGCACATTTTGAGTGACTTCTCAAATCCTCTTCTATTTCATTAAAAGATTCTGACATGCAGACTGAAACATGCACTTTCAATACCAGCAGCAGTTTTCCCTGGTGAGCAGTAGCTTTACTACAGTGATCTAATGAGCAAAAAGAGTGCTAACATTCTGAATTTATGGCAAATGTGTGACACATCTGAATCCCTTCTTGATGGAATCAAAGTAAAAAACTGAAAGTATTTCCTAAAGTCTCCCAAGATGGCCACCAGAGACAAAAGAGCCCAAATGTAGCCCAAATATCACCCAGATGTAGCCCAAGTATAGCCCAATGACAGAATGTCCCAGAGTGTTCTTAAAAACAACTAGAGCGCTTACTGTCTTCATTATGACAAAAGTATGGCACACCTGAAGCCATCTTGATTGGAATAAACTGGTAACACTTAAAACATTTAATTTAAAAAGGAACACAATGAGGGGGTTCATTTTGCCATAGAAATTATGATTAATGCTGAAGAAAGAAAATGAGGGCACATTTTGAGTGACTTCTCAAATCCTCTTCTATTTCATTAAAAAATTCTGACATGCAGACTGAAACATGCACTTTTAATACCAGGAGCAGACTTCCATGGTGAACAGTAGTTTTATTACAGTGATCTAATGAGCAACTAGAGTGCTAATATTCAGAATTTATGGCAAATGTGTGACATATCTGAATACCTTCATGATGGAATCAAAGTAAAAAACTGAAAGCATTTCCTACTGAGGAGACTGCAGTACATGAGGAAATTAGGCAACTTCATAACAAATAAATCTCCCAAAATGGCCACCGGAGACAAAAGAGCCCAAATGTAGCCCAAAATCACCCAGATGTAGCCCAAATATAGCCCAATGACAGAAGTGAGCAAAACACTTATTATTTTGTGTTTTTGCAGTGTTATATAGTGCAGACTTGTCAGGTATTGGAGTGCTTTACATGAGCATTGGTTACATTACACAAGAACAAATTCATTTTGGTTGTAGACATGGGGAGACTAAGTGATTTGACCAGAATCACAGAATGTCGAGCTGAAGCAGAAACTCCAACCTGGTCCCCAGTTGCAAAGTCTGCAGTTCTGGAAGTAACACCACATCCTCTCCCCAAAGTGCAACATTTAATCAAGTGGTCAACTGGATAAACAAGCATTTGCAATGCAATAGGTCTCGCATTTATCCGACATTTAGCTTTTGGCTTTTTTAATGACAATGCCTTTTATTTACATTTTAATAACCAAAACATAAATAAAAGTAATTGTCTTTTACAATGCCAATAGCTAAAACTCATGTAAATACGATACCTATTGCAGTGCAAATGCCTGTTTAAATTCAGGGCACCCGAAGTGACACATCTCAGAGAGACCTCTGGGTTAAATCTCTCATTGACGCCTCATTTTGCAGTGGCTTTGATACAGGTGCTAATCTCTAATGCTACAGGTTGCAATGATGGCCTCCGGTGGTTCGTCTAGAGGTAGTATAGTAAACTAACCCAGTTATTATCCAATTCCCGAGCAAAAAAACAGAAAACACAGCCCTGCTACTGGAATTGCACCGGGCACCAGTGAAGATCTGAATATAGCTATTGTCAATCGGATGTACAGCAGATAAGCTGCTATGGGACAAAAAAAAGTTATCTGACAATTTCGATGTAAAATTTCTATCGTAATCTTGTATTCTTTTAATGTTCACTTATTTATATAGTTTTATATAGCGAACTCTATACCTGAGGTTTTTCAGAACACTTTATATTAAACTACAAGTAACATACTACAACGGGAAGAAAGCGTGCATTGTCATGGCTGTTGGGTGAGTTGGGACACTTTATATTTTAAAAGTTAAAGTAAATAAAAACAATAACTTAAAACATAGCTTACATGTAATAAAACCCTCCTAGAATAAGGAGCACTTCACTTTCTGTCTTCTTTCGCCCTCTGTCCAACCAGAAGTCAATTTCTTACACTGTGAGCCCAGGAAGTGTCGGAGTATTTTCACATTGGCACCGGAAACATAGCATAGTCACTTGCAAGTAATCCTTTTTACTTTTATCACTCCGGAAGTGTTTCCGAATAGTAAAACAATGCCAGAATATAACTTCTGCAAATATAGTTTTATAAGTAAAAGTGATCTCACACATGTCCTTGATGCCAGGATGCTTGAGCCTCCCCCAGACTCGAAGCGGTTTCCCCAGCGTCAGAGTCGGTCGCCCTAGCCGTGAAGCCACACCCTCCATGTTTACATGACCCGTAGAATAAGAGAAGCCAGCCAGTATCACAGTGCTCCTGTTTCCAACAGAATATTCACATAAACAATGTGTTGATCATGCCAAGGCACATCGTTTTTAATCAATTGCCTAACGAGAGCTATAAAATTCAGCAGTGAGTGCAGCGCGTAGATGCAACTATGTGGATAGGAGTATTAGTAAAAAAAAACAAGAGTGAGCCCTTAGCTAAGCTCCTTCTGTGTATCGGAAACCCACCAGTAGCTTACAATTTTGACAAAGATTGTGCCATCCAAATCCGACCAACCACTGTCCAGGTCACCTGATGCCATGAGGCACATTATTTTGCAGCAAACAAACCAAGTTGCAAGGCTGGGTTATTTAAGCCTTAGAGCACCAGAGCAGAAGTGATCTTTCTCATCGTGATTGATCGGTGTCCCTGCAGTGTACGCTCCAGAAACTCGCCATGGCAATGTCATGAAAGCATGGACTGTGCCGCGGAAAATGAGCACTGCAGACCAGCAGTGAGGGTCATCATGATGCTAACCATCACCAGGGTTATTGCTGCTATGTTCGTATGTTCCCAAGTAATTCAGGATGGTTGTCCAAGTTCTCACCGTGAGGAAAATAAACCACATTTAAAGCAAAACTTACCACAATCTGTTGCTGTTTAGAAAAAACTCCTTAACACCATCCACACTTTAAACTGAAAAGCGCCTAATGGAAAGCAAAAAAAGTAAATTTCTAAGAAGCGCATCAGCTGTGACTAAATTTACATTAATGTATATTTTGAATTCAAAATTCACTCCTTTCAAATAATCTAGGCTGTGATTTAAATTACCATCTGGGACCTGCTATTAGCATTTCTATAATTGTGATGGAGTTCATATTTCAAATACAGCAGACTTTGAAATGCTTTCGCTTACCTCGATAAAATCAACAACTTTAAAAACAAGCCGGAAACAAAGGCTACACGCGCTCTTCCCCAGCCTAAAGTGTCATTCATTAGCAGTCAAATGTAAATGAAATCCCCGGTGGAGTTTACATTCAGATTAACACACAGATGATACATGAGAGCTGCTCTCCTGCAAGCTGCCTTCCGTGCCTGATATTAATCGTACTCACATTTCAGGTCGGCAAACATTTTTTCTTGTAAGGGTGATGCCCAGGGCTGGATGCTTTTGTTTTACCGAGGAGCAGAGCGGGAGAACAAAAGGACGAAGATGAAACCTGGGGCTTCTCTTCACGCAGAAGATAAGATCCATTTGCACATGCTGAGATAAACAATTACAGAGCAAAGTGTGGTCTAGAGACAAACTGGGCGCGCCGAGTGTAAAGCTGGGAACAAATTAATCACAAGAGCTGCCAGCTGCTCAAAAGTCTCCAATTACAAAGGGAGGCTACAGCGTGAAAAACAGATGGCACACTGCACTTCAATTAAAAGAAGTGCAAGCAGAGCGAACTAACACTGTAGTTAGGCGCCGCTGTATCGGGACTACAAGGAAGTTAGCAAATGACCAACAGCCAACAGAAAGGGAGATAACAACAACACTACCACAAGTAAGCCAATAGGAAGCAGAAAAACAGATTACATGAAGTTTAAGCTAACATACTGATTACTTTAGGTCTCGCTGAGACAGCGCATGCAGCGCATGCGCTGAATCAGCGAGACCTAAAAAACATAAAGATAACAAATAATTTAAAAGTGCTTTGTCGCTATTTGAAAACTCAGAAAATATGTCATTATTTTAGTCTTTTAGAGCACTAACCATAATTTTGATGCCAATAAGACCCTCTCATATATGTAATTTCTAAAGGAAATGCTCTAGGTATTACAGTTTTGATTACATCAAGATGACGTCAGGCGTTCCACACTTTTGTAATAAATATAGAATGTTAGCAATCTAGTTGTTCATTAGGATACTGTTGAGAGGCAGAGGCCAGGGGCACGGACTCTGAAAATTGAAGGCAGGTAGGAGGGTGCAAAGGCAACCATTTAACCACACTGAGCAGGCAGGAAGGGCCGTGGCAGCACAACAGACTATGGAGGGCAGTGGAAAGGGGGGCAGGGGCAACAAACAAACAATACAGGACTTGCAAGAGAGGCTGTGGCAATGTAATAGACCATTGTGGGCAGAAGGAAGAGGCAATGGTAGTACAACCATACATGCCAACAGACCCGATTCAGCCAGGAAACGTCCAATGTTTTTAAGCTCAAATGGGCTTTATTTGATCTGTCTCCTGTCTACAATCTCCTCTTTTTCAATGTAACTCAAAGGGGAAAATCAATACCCCAGTTTTGTTTCAAAATCTCCCTCTTACCAAGTTCAAAATGTTCGCAAGTATGGTACATTGGATCATGGAAGGAAATGGGGTAGAGACATGGACTTGGATAACAGAGGACAGGAGGGACATGGAGAGGTGCACCAAACTGACCCTGCAGGGCAGGCATCAGGGTTTGCAGCAGCACAATACACCACACAGGGCATGCGGGACGGGAGTGCAGCACAACAATCCATAGAAAGCAAGAGGGAGGGGACAGGACCATGCACATGGACAACAGAGAACAGAGGGACAAGAGGCAATGGTAGCTAGCTGACCATAATAGACAGACAGGAGAGAAAGCTGCAGCATAACAGACCATAAAGGGCAGGAGGGACGGATCAGGGGCATTACAATGGAACAGACAAGCCAGGAGGGAGGGAGTAGGGGTCTGCACATGTAAACAGAGGGCTGGGGGCAAAGGGGCAGGGCAGGAGCAGCAAGATAGCCATGGAGGTCAGGCACGATGGGCACTAGAAGCAAGACACACCATGAAGAGCAACAGTGAGACTGTGATGGCATACATGGAGGGAAGGTGGAAGGGGGTCAGGGGCAGCTAACTGACCACACAGGGAAGGTGGGAGGGGCCATGGCAGCACAGAAGACCATGCATGGCAAGTGGGAGGGTTAGTGGCAGCACAATGGCTATGATGGGCAAGAAGGAGGGTGCAGGGGCATGCACAAAGGACGATGGAGGATAGAAGGGAGGGTAAGGACCTGTGCAAAGACAAGAAAGTTCAGGGGAAGGGGTCTCACAACAGACCGCACGGGGCAGGCAGGAGGAGCAGTTGCAGCACAACAGACCAGGGAGGGCAGAAGGGTGTGTCAGTACAATGGACCATGTGGACAGGAGGAAGAGGATAGGGGCATGGCATGTGGACAGGCAGGGTGGAGGTGGCAGGGACAGGTTACAGTCATCTGATAATGCTAGGCAGGTGGGAGGGGAGTGGCAGCTCAACAGAACACTCAGAGTAGATAGAAGTGGCAGGTCCATGGAACATGGTGGGCAAAAAGGATGGAGCAGGGGCATGCACAAAGACATCGGAGGGCAGGGGGAAGGAGAATAGGGGCAGCAAGCTAAGCACAGAGTTTAAGCAGGAGGTCAATGATGGGACATAGAATTGGGCAATGGAGGGCAGGAGGAGTGGACTAGTACATCATACTAAATTGAGGGCAGTGGCAGCACATCAGACCATGCATGGCAGGAGGGAGGAGGCTAGTCCATGGATTCACACAACAGAGGATAGGGAGGAGGGGGATGGGGCAGCAAGCTAACTGTTCAGGGAAGGCGGGTATTAGGAACTTTATTGTTTTTAAAACGTGTGTCTGTGCGAACTACTTAAAATATGAACCAGTATGCAGCATAATCTCACTTTTATTCAGGAAATAGAGGACGTTTGTGACTGTGACCCCGGGCTCACTTGGCAGAAACACCCCCTGACCCTCCACCCCCTATCGCAAAATGTAATGCCCGTGAAAAGGGTAGGTGAACACAGTGTTATATAGAACATAGTCCTGAGAGCACGATTGAAAATGAAAACTAGATATAGTGTATGGTATAAACTATGCACCAAAAAGTGTGATATAAGATGAACCGGGCGTGAAATATAATATGCAATACATTGTGCGCAATGACAGATTCATTGGAGAGCGCGAGATAGCACAGGTACTAACGCGTGCTATGCGATATGCGCCTTGGAGTGTAATATGCACAGGGCAGTGTTGTGTAACCTAACTAGTCTATAAAGTTGTAATATAAAATATGTGCTGGGGAGTGTAACGTTGCATATTCACTGTGACAAAGATATGGATCCCAGATTGTAATATGTATGGCATAGCACTGTGCGTTATAACATAGGCATCGAGGAAGGCACGTTAGATGGGGCAATATAACCCGTGCGAAGACAAGTGTGGCATGACATATTCACGGGGTGGTGTTACAGTGCACATGGGCTAGAGAGTGTCATAGCATATGCACTAGCTAGTGGAATACAACACAGAGGTGTGTGGCACTCAGCAGGCAATGGTGGGTGTAACACAGCATTGGGCTCTGCCAGGAGCGCGCTGTGACTCTCAAGTGATGTTCGTCCCCTTTCCAGAGAGTAAAATAAAAAGTATTACACATCCGGCAGTGGATGTGTGTTTTATTAATCGTGAGGGGGGTTTCTTGCATAGTTTTGGTCGAATTTTTGTCGAATCCCCTTTGAATGGCTTGGTGTGCATGTGTATTAAATGTGCCCGTCAATAGCTACCCATGTTTGTATAAATAAACGACAAGGGTGTCTACCGGGATTAGGCACGGTAGGGCATCAGACATGTCAGAGCTTCACTAGTGGTGTAAGTACATTCCACGTGGATTCATTGTATGCATAGTCGCCTTTTAATGAATATCACGCAAATCGTCATGGTGATAGGTACGTACGGTTTGTCCAGCATGTCCTAGGTGTATCTATAAATATATATTTTTTTTAAATAATAAAAAACAGTGGCCGGCCCTGGGGATTGGGGTCAAAAAAATATAATTAGGAGACAAGCCCTGGGGGATGGGGTCATCAGGGCCAATAAATTAGAATAAGAAGGGGAACCACACAGCCCCCCTTCTTAAAAAATTAAAATAAATAAAAGACTGGCATCGTGCCGGAGGCGACGCCCCCTACTTGCAGCACTCTGCAAACGCGCCCTCTGGCGAGTTGTAAGTTGAGGAATTAATTCCTCTTCAATACTGAGGGTCCCTGAGGGCCAACTAGCCCAACAGGCATCTCCAGTATGCGCCAGGGAGCTGCGCTGCAGACAGGTGTTCTGAGGCCAAGCCCCTTTTTACACCTCTCAGCAACGCAGCTCTGTGGCGCTTACTGGAGGTACCTAGTGGTCTAATGACCCTAGGGACCCTTAGGATTCAAGGGGACTTAATCTCTCAATTTAGAACAGCCACAGGGCGCGTTTACACAGTGGTGAAGGGAAGGGACGGGGCCTGAGGTGACGTGTGCAAACAAGCACTATGGCACGTTTTAAATTGGGGATATAATTTCCCTTCAATTCTGAGGGCCCCTGGGGGCTAACTAGCCCACCAAGTGCTTCCAGTAAGCGCCACTGAGCTGCATTGCAGAGAGGTGGTCCAGGCCGTGCCACTTTTTACACCTCTCTGCAACGCAGCTCTGTGGCACTTACTGGAGGTACCTAGTGGGCTAGTTGGACCCTAGGGACCCTCAGGATTCAAATGAACTTAATCTCCCAACTAAAAACGGACACAGGGCGTGTTTACACAGTGGTGAAGGGAGGGGACGGGGCCTGAGTTAACGTGTGCAAAAACGCCCTGTGGCCTGTTTTAAGAGGTAGTTTTAATCCCCCTGCCCTATTATATACTAGGGGCTTACAGAGGAGGTCATGCTAATCACAGGGGGACCCCAACGCATAATGTTCCCTAGTGTATGTAGGTGTTTTCACTGTATTCTAAGTGTCTTTTAACATAGCACTGGCTCTAGGACTGGTTAGTCAGACTCAGTTACCACCAGTGTCCGTCTGAAAAAGTTGAGGGTACAGGATGATTTTGCAACAAGGCTTCTTTCTGCTCTTCTTTTTGTTCTTTCTGCACGTTATCCTTCTTCCTGCACTTTTCTTCGTCTTTGAGGACTTCTGTTGCTTCTTTCTGCACTTCTTTTTTTTCTTTCTGTGCATCTTTTCTTCTTTATTCACATGTCCTATCTCTGTAGGCATAGTTAGAAATTAGCATTTAAAAAACCTTTGAAATTCACAGAAAAAACCATAGGTTTCAGGCACGTTATAGTTAGGAATTAGCATTTAAAAAACCTCAGAAATTCACTGAAAAAACCATAGGTTTCAGGGGTGTTATAGTTAGCTGGACTTTTCACTTGTACAAAACCATTGAAATTCCCCCGTTATAGTTAGTTCAGCTAACTATAACTCGCGCGCCCGCAATGCACTGCTGATGACGTCACATATTACATCACTCATGACATGGTCCGTGACATCACTCATGACATCACTGATGACATCTCAAATGACATCACTGATGACATCATCCTTGTGATAGAGTGGCAGACCTCCTCTCACCCTAATATAACCTTTGATACACACATTCAAAAATAGAGACTACAATTTTCAAAACAATGGACATACCAATACCAGTTACAACAACCCCTTCAGTAATTCTAAGATCCACATACACATCCACTCATTCACCAACAGTCCTATACAGTCACTCATACATGTACTCACTCATCATATGTACTCATACACCTATACATCCTGTTACACAATGCCACTCATCCATAGAGTTACTCACACACATAGTCACTCATGCTAATAAAGAATCAAACATACATTTACTTGCATATACAGTTATACACACACCACCACACTTACTTCTACGGAAACTTACACATACTTAGTCATTTAAACAATCACTTATAGAAACACATACTTATTCATACAGGAACTCTTTCAATCTCTCACTCTCACATATACTCACTTATATACACCAATAGTCACATATACTAGTTTAAAACATATGTAGTTACTCATAAAGACACTATTGAGACAGTCATTAACTCACTAACACACCCATACACACACTCATCCACCCATACAGTCCTGCACACATGCTGTCTTCAACACATACAAACAGTGAGTCACTCATTCATGCAACTATGCACTACGTAATACCCCCCACCGAACCATGCAGACACTCAGACTGATACTCAAAAAACCAACTAATAACCTATATAGACACCCATGTAGCTACTCACCAACCCATACAGCCACTTATACACAAAGTGAGAGACTGATACAGATATTTACATATTTAAACATTACTCACTAAGCCATGTATTCACTATGATACACTTAATCAGTCAGTTACTCAGTCAATTTTTCAAAAACAAATCATCCATTTAGACACTTATATACCCATTTATTCTTCCATCGACCTTGAGATATACATATATAAAACATATTTAATTTTCGGAAAAACACACATTCACTGAATGATGTCATCATTGATGTCATCATTGATGTCATTTGAGATGTCATCAGTGATGTCATGAGTGATGTCACTGACCATGTCATGAGTGATGTAATATGTGACGTCATCAGCAGTGCATTGCGGGAGCGCGAGTTATAGTTAGCTGAACTAACTATAACGGGGGAATTTCAATGGTTTTGTACAAGTGAAAAGTCCAGCTAACTATAACACCCCTGAAACCTATGGTTTTTTCAGTGAATATAGATATAGATATAGATATAGATATATATATAGATATATTTTCCATGTTAGCCCTGTAATTGAAGATGCACTCCATAGTAGGTGATTGGCAAAATTATTTATTTCAACATGAACTTGTGTTTTATTCCAAATCAATGTCTCCTTTCGCCAATGCGTTTCGGAGCTTCACGCTCCTTCTTCATAGGCATTCAGAATTCACAGGCAAATGTTGGCTGACAACAATCCTTCAAGTTGCTAATCATTTATTAGGCCTCCGGTGTGCCTCCCTGATGGGTTTATGTTGCAATGCACGTTGGGATCTGTAGTATATATATATAGACATGTATATAGATATGTATATATATATATTACCTACTGGCGGTCGCCAGTAGGTAGTTATAGTTAGGACCCTGTTTCCATAGGAAATCCGCAACATTCTATTTTGAATAACTTTGGCGCCGGTCGACGAATCCTCGCGAATTTTTCAAAATAGGTGGGGCGCTACGCTCCGCTCCTACCCTGAAAGTCTCGGGGGGATTCGTCAAGCGGGGGCTGAGATAAAAGGGGGGTCCCAAAACGCGTTTTTCCCATGCATTTTTCCATAGGACCTTTAGACACAGCTACAGCCCGAACGGCTGAACAGAATTACTTGAAATTTGGCAGAGAGCTAGTCCTCAGGTAAAGGAAGTGCCTTTTGTAGGTTTGGTGTAAATCTGTTCAGTAGAATCTGAGAAAATAGCCTTTAAATAAATATATATATCTGAGCCAGCTTACGGTGCGCTTACGGTGCGCTTACCGTACGCGTACGGTGGCGTGCGCGAGCGCGATTCTGATTGGCTCTTAGATCTTAGTAAACATTCGAATCGGTCGAAACCAGGAAGCGGCGGCCGCCATTTTCTCTCTCGCACTGAGAGTGATGTTTAAAATATAAAGCACAAAAACATGTAAAGGGGCTGTTTAGACAGCTCCCACACACATTGCAATGTTGAGGGAGTCTCCAAAGATCCCCCAAGGCCAAAAACGGAATTTTTATTTTTTCGCTAATTTCGCCAATTACGCTTACCGTACGCGTACGGTAAAAAATTATCAAAAAAAAAAAATTATCCATACTCTCCCCACCCCGTGTGCAATTGATGCCCGAAGGGCACCAATTGTGCATGGCTTATTAAATATGAGTTAAACTAAAATATTTTAAAAAAAAAATAATAAAAAAAAAAATTATCCACACTTTCTCCACCCTGTGTGCAAATGGTGCCCGAAGGGCACCATTTGTGCATGGCTTATAACAGATACGAAAAATTAAAATATTACCTTTCAAAACGAAGTGCATCATATGTCCTCCATGTGCGCACGGTGCGCGAAGCGCATCGTGTGTACATGGCCCATCTAGCGTAACGTGGGCACGCGGTGCGCGTAGCGCACCGCGTGCCCACCGTGCGTGCACGGCACTAACTGCGTAAAGTGGGCGCGCGGTGCGCGAAGCGCACCGTGCGCGCACGGAACGAACTGCGTTAAGTGGGCGCGCACGCCACGAATGGCGTAAAGTAACTTAGCATTTAAAAACCGTACAAATTCACTGAAAAAACCATAGGTTTCACACACGTTATAGTTAGGAATTAGCATTTAAAAAACCTTGCAAATTCACTGAAAAAACCATAGGTTTCACACATGTTATAGTTAGCGGAAATTTTACTGATAAAAAACCAATGAAATTCCCCCGTTATAGTTAGTGCAGGCAACTATAACTCACGCGACCGCAATCTTCTGCTGATGACATATGTGTCTTTATGAGAAAAAAAATATGTGTAATATATGTATAGCTAAAAATGTATGGAAGAAGACATGGGCAAATAAGTGTCTAAATACAGTATTAGCATCAGCAGAGGATTGCGGTCGCGTGAGTTATAGTTGCCTGCACTAACTATAACGGGGGAATTTCATTGGTTTTTTATCAGTAAAATTTCCGCTAACTATAACATGTGTGAAACCTATGGTTTTTTCAGTGAATATATATATATATATGCAAATTCCTTATGTCTCACAACAAAAAGGTAAAGTCTCACTCAGGAGTGAAATGCAGAGAAAAGTTTTATTGAATGAAGCGTTTCAACCTCACGGTCTTTGTCAAAGTCTATATGACACCGATCGATATTAAGCATAGTTTGCAATTATATAAATGAAATCAAAATGGAATTTCCGTTTATGTAAAATTGTGATTTTATTGGTGTCAGGACATGTACCAAGAATTGTTATTTTTTAATGAAATGTTTTATTGGAATTGTTTAACAAAATACTACATGACTGTACAACAAATTAAATAGTTACCAATTACAAGATGGCAGCTCCATCTGAGTTGTTTTTCTGCACAGAGGCACTTTATGTTAGTCTTATAGACAATTCCTGTGCACACGTTTCTACTGGGTAAGATAATCACAGAAAGAACAACAAAGTTCAACATTAATGTTAAGTAAGTGTTGTTTTAATTCAAGATGAGTCCATCAAAACAAATGGCGCCAGCCGACACGTGTTTCGTCGACAGAAAAAAATCTGTGACTCTTCAGGGCTGGGAAACAATACAATGATAAATCAACAATATAGCAAGGAGAAGGGGGTGACAAGACTTCGAAAAATGAGGTGACAATGAAACAACGATAAATAAATGACAAAATACAAATCACATGCGTAACTGGATATGGAAGTGGAGGAAACAATGGGAAGAAAGGGGAAGAAAGCAAAAGGAATATTTGAAACGGTGGGGTAAGGGTTCACAGACAAAGAAAATGGCAAAATCAGGAGTTTCTGATATAAAAAAGTAAGAGGCGAAAGAAAGGCGTAAACAGCCACTGCAGGCCTAAAGGGGTCTGTGTTTAAAGTTCTAAAATGAGGTCAAACCGCACTGAAAAGGACAATGTATAATAAAGAAATATTGAGCATATGGCAAATGTACAAATGAAACAATAATAAACATAATGCAATGCAGAGAAAGGAAAACATTTGGGTTTAAGAATATAATCATAAAGCGCGCGAAAAAATGGGGCATGGGGTGAACGATCACAAAGCGTGTTCTACACAAGTTAAAGATCAGAATTGTAACAAAACTGAACGAAGGGGCACTAAAAAATTGTGTGAGTGAAAAGCGCTATATAAACAGAACAAAAACGCCGCGCGTGGCATACGGGATAAATTAATAGAGTAGAGCGTGCATTATACGACATGCAACTATGACAAGGTAATGCGGCACAATGTGAAAAACGGGAATAAAAAAACTACCTGAAAGGCGTGGAAAAACGGATTGGGACTAGGAGCAGAAAGTCACGGTGAGTGAAAGAGTAAAGCAGTGGTTGGACAGGATGAGAACATATTGCGATGTGATAAAATTAATAAAAGTGTTGAAAAGGCAAAAAGAAATGTAAGTACAAGGGAAATCTGACTCACCAAGATGTCAATGTGGCATCTAGAGAATCCACGGTGCAAAATGAGAATAATAGTCAAAAGCGGTTCACGAAGGTTAGTACGACCAGGTAGCGAGGGGCCTGGATCAAAGATAGGGGTGAAAATTAAACTGACAGGAACAAAAAATGGGAAATGGAATGATAAAGCCAAGGCGTGCGGGGAGACGACAATACCTGGTGTAGGCGAGTGAGAACAGGGATGTCTGGCTGCCGGAGTGCAGGAGGAATGAAGGAAACCGGATGCCGGTTTAAGAAGGCAAACGAGAAAGGAAAACTAGAAGGCTAACCTTTGTGTGTGGAGCGGACGGAAGTGGTAGGACATGGAGTGGTCAGTGCCATAGAAACAAAAGAAAGACTCACGCTCCTACACCTCAGAACAGCTAAAAGGTTGGATGGGCGCACCCCTGAGTAAGTGCCTACATCATATGTTGCCCAATAGCAATTCTTGCCACTGTCCCCACTGCTTATTTAGATTTTTCCCGAGGATTAGGCCTCTTACAGTCATCAATCACAATATGGGGTTCAAAATGTTCTTACTTAATTGTCGGTCTATGCAGAAGCATGCCTTGGAAATTCACCTACTGCTTGAGGAAGAAAGCCCAGAGGTGCTGTTTCTAACAGAAACCTGGCTTAACAATGAGGCTAACTTCTCTATTGTCCAAGCACTCCCATCTGGCTATGTTATTCAGAGGCTCGACAGGGGCACAGGAAGGGGTGGTGTTCTTGCGATTATTTATAAAACTGAGTTTGACTGTCGCACCACCGCAAGCCCGCTAACGGATTACCTTCGCAATTCGTATATCCCACGTCTGCACATTTTCAGGGATTCTGATCTATAGACCCCAGGACTCCTTAATCAATTTAATAAAGAGCTCCTTGAGACAGCAGCCAATCTGGCTAGTGCTCGTGCTAACTTCACGCTGCTTGGGGACCTAAATCTCCATTTTGAGAACGTCCTACAATCAGATGTGCGCAACCTAACTGATGAGCTAGCCATATTCCAACTCACACAAAAAGTAGCTGGACCGACCCACACCAAAGGCCACTTACTGGACCCCATTTTCTCCAATTTGGAGAATCTTTTAGTTAGAGACCCCGTTAGGCTCCCGTGGTCTGACCATTTTTTTATTCCTTTTACTTGGATTACGCAAGCTATTTCTACAGCGACCATGGGAAGTAGGAAATGCTCACGTACATGGTCTAAATTACCAATTGAATCCTGGGTAACGACCCTGAAAAATTCCAGACCCACCTCTGACCCAGATCCTGTCATTGCATACAACAAATTTAACAACTGGGTGGAATCATCACCGAATTCTGTCCTTCCTCAAAAAACGACATTTAACAAGGCAGAAACCAAGCGTAATCGATGGTATTCCCCGAAACTTTGTGAATTTAAGAAGATTTGCAAGAGAGCCGAAAGGAAATGGAGGAAGGACTTTTCTGCCAGTCATAAACAAACTTATAAAGAGGCCATAAAAACCTATAAAACTGAAATTCAATTGGCGCAAACTCTATGCTTACTTACCCTCCCCTCTCCCACTACTGTATCAGAAGATACTTCTGCGCGATGTAACTCCATAGCAGATTTCTTCTCCAGTAAAATCCTAACCATTTATTCCTCCTTCCATCAAATAACATCTCAACTACATATTGGAGAGCATGAGAACTTGGATAAAGGGAGAGTTGGCCTAATTGAGGAAATCCCTCCACTTAACCCATCCATGTTGCTAGACATCATGAGTAAATTGAAATCTGGCTCCCCCACTGACCCTGACCCTCCTAACATCTTAAATTTGGCCTCTAAAACTCTTTCTCCAGTAATCCTTGACCTGATTAATGCCTCTTTTTCCTCAGGGACAGCCTCCCCTCTGTGGAAACGGGCTATGGTTAAAGCCTTACTGAAAAAAACAACTCTGGACTCTGAAGTCTGGAGCAATTACCACCCCATCTCCCTGCCTCCAGCTATCAGCAAGATCGCTGAGAAATATGTGAACTCAGTATTGTCCACCTTCTTGGAGAGTAATAACCATCTCCATCCCTCCCAGATGGGTTTTAGAACTCAACAGGGCACCGAGACGGCTCTTCTGGTGGTAGTGGAAGAGTCTAAAAAATCCTAGACGCTGGAGGCTGCGCGGCCATCATTCTTTTAGATTTAAGTGCAGCCTTCGATACGGTCAACCACTGGCTGTTGATAAAAAGGCTAAGTGAGGTGGGAATTGCTGGGACCATGCTCAATTGGCTGTAGTAGTTTTTACAAGACTGATCCTTCGATGTTCTTGAAGAAGGCATTTCCTCAAAGCCCATACCTCTTAACTGTGGGGTCCCCAGGGGCCTTCCTGAGCCCCACACTTTTTAATGCTTATTTGAGGCCTCTGACAGAGGTGGTGCTACCTTTCAGGATCCAGATCGTCATGTATGCTGACTGAGGACACCCAGTTGGTTGTTTCTTTCAACCAACGGGACCCTTCCAGCTCTGGTCTTGCCCTTTGTCTGGACAAAGTATCAATGTGGATGGAAGATTCATTTTTGAAACTCAATGGATCAAAAACGGAACTAATGCTCCTAGGGAATAAAGAAAAGACAAATCTTGGGCTACTCTGGCCTAGCTCTTTTGGTCCTGCCCCCTCCCCTAAAGACCAAATCAAAAGTCTGGGTGTTTGGCTCGACCGGAACCTTGATTTTAAAGAGCAAGGGCAAAAAGTAGCTGCAAGTTGCTTCGGGATCCATTGAATGGTCCGTAAAGTGCTCCCACTTCTCACTTTTCCAGCAAGAAGAGTCCTAGTTCAGGCTCTCATCGTGTCCTGTCTTGACTATGCTAATGCACTTTATCTTGGAGCTACTTGCTCCTCGATACGAAAGTTACAATTTGTTCAAAACAGCGTAGCGCGTATGCTCATGGACATCCCAAAGTGTTCTTCAGCTAAACCAGCTTTGGCATCTCTACACTGGCTCCCCATCCGTGAGCGCATTCAGTTTAAGGCATTATGCATAGCCCACAGGGCACTTGCAGGTAAGGGATCCTTGGCTATTCAGTCTCTTATCCATCTGTACCGCCCAAATAGAGCCCTAAAGTCGGAAACTAAGGGCCCGATTCACAGAACTAACTTAAGACAAAATCCTAAACTTACTACCAATTTGGTATTCACAGAAGGCACTTACTCATTTTGGTATTCACAGAAGGCACTTACTCATTTCGGTATTCACAGAAGTTAGGAGTCCTAACTTTAGGACTCCTAAATGCCTTCTGTGAATACCGAAAGTCTTAAAATTAGGATTTTTCTCAGTTTAGTAGTAGTATAGTTAGTACTCCTAACTTTAGGACTCCTAAATGCCTTCTGTGAATACCGAAAGTCTTAAAATAAGGATTTTTCTCAATTTAGTAGTCCTAAAGTTAGGACTCCTAACTTTAGGACTCCTAAATGCCTTCTGTGACTCCCGAAAGCCTTAAAATTAGGATTTTTCTCAGTTTAGTAGTAGTAAAGTTAGGAGTCCTAACTTTAGGACTCCTAAACTGAGAAAAATCCTAATTTTAAGACTTCGGTATTCACAGAAGGCATTTAGGAGTCCTAAAGTTAGGACTCCTAACTTCTGTGAATACCGAAGTGAGTAAGTGTCTTCTGTGAATACCAAAATGAGTAAGTGCCTTCTGTGAATACGAAAATGGTAGTAAGTTTAGGATTTTGTCTTAAGTTAGTTCTGTGAATCGGGCCCTAAATATTTACTGTCAACACCAAGAATAAAGAGAGCACGAAGTGGGGGCCGCCTCTTTTCTCATAACGTGCTCAACCTAACTACCTCATCTTCCAGAGACAGATTAAAACACTACTCTTCCCTAAATTAATGGGTCACAGCTCAGTGTGTTAGCAGACATTAGCACGGGGATGCCTATGGGTAATCCTGTTTTCATTTCATTTCATTTCTTTCATAGCTACTCACACAACTACTCACTCACCATACAGTTTCTATTATTCCCACTGATTCATCTTTACCTACTCTATTGAACCCACTCACTCATCCATAAAGTCACTGATGCATCCGATGATAGAACCATATAATCAGTCACACTTGTACTCAGTCACCCATACAGATAGTTACACATACAGTCACTTAAACATGCAGCCACTAACTGACCCAATCACTCATACATACATGCACGTACACAACCATGCACTACAAAACTAGCTACTCTTACATGCAGTCACTCACTCATGCACCCACATACACAGCAACACACTCACTCAATCAGCTTATCGTTCACTCACTATTAGACCTATACAGCCACTGACACTCCCCGCTCACTTGTTTATAGTGTTTGTCAACAGTCACTTACTCATCTACACAATCATGTACACACTTTATGACACACAGGCACAACTATTTGTATACCCATTCATACATTTATATAACAACTCCTACATCTGCTCACTCACCTACATACTCAATTACGGACACACTCACTCTCTAATACAACCAATCATACACCAACTCACTTAACTAAAGACTCACTCAAATAACCACCCACTCACCGCTACAGCCACGTATACAAGCATTCACTGCCTCATATGTTCATTCAGACATTCACTCACTTACCTGTACACTCAGTCACACATCTATTCACTTACCCATATATCCAATGACACACCCACACACTCACCAACAAAATCACTCACAAACTCACTCACACTACTATTGATATACCTACTTATATACCATACAGCAGTCATACTCTCATTCACTCACTCTTACAATAACTCACACAACCATTCACTCACCAATGCTGCCACTAATACAAGTCACTCAGCTAGCCAACTACTGTCACATCCACACACTCACCCATACAGTTGGTCACACAAACACATATTGACCTCCACAGCTACCCACACACCTACTCTCATACCCCTACAAACTGGGGAAACACAGGTACTCACTCACCCATACACGAACTCACGCACTCACTCAAGCACCCTCACAATCAGTTACACACCGATTCACATATCCATTCAAACACTCCCACTTTCACTCACTCACACATATCTTCTCACAAACACTCACCCCAATACAACCACTCACACACCAACTCACTTAACCAAACACCCACTTAAACTGTCACTCACTCAACCATATAGCCAATTATACACCCAGTCACTCACTTATGCACATACTTAGACACCCTCTCAGTCACCGACAGTCACTATGCACCTACTCACCCACCCATGGAACCTCTCACACAGCCACTAATTTACCGATACAGCCACTGAAACACCAACTCACTCACCAATACAGTCAATCACACAGTAACTCACTCACCCACACAGCTACTCATACACCCAATGATACACCCATACAGCCACCACACACCCATATACACAAGGATATGTACAGTCATACAGCCACTCACATAACAATTATTGATAAGTAGTATTACTTAGTAGTAGTGCACCTAGTATACTGATTTAACTTTTGTAATTGGTTAGTATATGTTTAACAATCATAAATGCTTAGAAAATACCTATACTCACTAGATTATATCATCAGTGGTGTCATTTGAGATGCCAGCAGTGATGTCATCAGAGATGTCACTGACAATGTTATGAGTGATGTAATGTTTGAGGTCATAAGCAGTGCATTGCGGGGGCGTAAGTTATAGTTAGATCAATGAAAAAATCTCAAATGGCATCACTGATGACATCATGCAGTGATTGTGAGTGTTTTCTAAACTTTTATGAGTGTTGAACAATTATACTAAGCTACTACAAAAGTTAATTTAGTATACTTTGGTTACCACTAATGTGTGATACTACTTTTAAAATACAGTATGTGAGTGGCTGTAGGGCTGTGTGTATGTGTATGTGAGTAGCTGTGTGTATATGTGGTTTGTAAGTAGCTGTATACATGAGTGAGTTGCTGTACTGGTTAGTGAGTGGATGCTTGAGTGGCTGTATGGGTGAGTATCAGTGTGAGTGGCTGTATGGATGGTAAATGGGTATGTGAGTGGCTGTATGAGTGAGTGAGAGGCTGTGTGAGAGTGACTGGGTATGTAAGTGGCTGTATGGGTGAGTGATTGGCTGTTTCAGTGGGTGTTTGGTTTATTGAGTTGGAGATGCTGTATTGGAGAATGAGTGTCTGTGTGAGTGGCAGTATGTGTAAGTGTGTGTGTGTGAGTGATTGTATGGTTGAGTGAGTGGCTGTGTTGTGATACTATATGGGTGAGTGAGTGGGTGTGTGAGTGACTGTATGGGTGAGTGAGTGATTGTGTGAGTAGCTGTATGTTTGAGGGATTAGCTATATGAGCCATTGAGTGGCTGCATGAGTGGCTCTATTAATAAGCGAGTTGGTATGTGAGTAGTTGTATGGGTTTGTAATGGGTATGTGAGTGGTTGTGTGGGTATGTGAATGGGTGTATGAGAGGTTGTATGGGGTGTGTGTGGGTCTGTAGATATCATCAGTGATATAATCAGTGATGTCACTGATCATGCTTGAGTGATGTAATGCATGAGGTTATAAGCAGTGCATTGTGGGCACATAAGTTATAGTTAACCCAGGTAACTATAACTGCTGAATTGAAATCCCTGTAACCTTTTGTTATTTTTTCTGTGAATATCTAAGGTTTTTTAATCTTATTTCCTAACTATAATGTCCCTGTAACCTTTTGTTTTTTTAGTGAATTGCCAAGGTCTTTTTAATTTTATTTCCTAACTATGACATGTTACTTTTGAGAGTGGGTGTGTGAGTGACTGTATAGGTTGGCGACTGGGTGTGTGATTCACTGTGTGGGTTGATAACTGCTTGTCTGAGTGTCTGAATGGGTATATGAGTGGATGGGTGAGTAGTTTTAGGGTGTGTGAGTGGATTTGTGAGTCATTCAGTGGCTGTATGGGTCTGTGGGTGGGTGTGGGAGTAGGTGTGTGAGTAGCTGTTTGGGTGTGTGAGTGGGTTTGTGACTGATTATATGGGTCTTTGAGTCGGTGTGTGAGTAGCTATATGGGTCAGTGAGTAGGTGTGTGAATGGCTATATAGATCTGAAGTGTATGAGTGGCTGTATGGTTGTGTGAGTGATTTTGTGGGTGTGTGAGTGACTATTCGGGTCGATAAATGGGTATGTGAGTGGTTATGTGGCAGTGTTTGTGGTTTTGTGAGTGGCTGTGTGGGTTTGTGGGTATATGTGAGAGTGTCTGACTAGGTGTGTAAATGGGTGTCTGCATGCCTGTGTGAGTGTTTCAATAGCTATGTCAGTGACTGGGCCAGAACAGAACCTAACCTGCCCCTTCATGAAACAGGAGTCCACAGTTTCCTACAAAAAGTCTCCCAAACTGGAACATTTTCAACTGGTTTATTTGTAGGTGCTACCTCGTTGGGTAAATGCCTAGTGTTTATTCTACATTACAGCTGCTTAATAGACCACGGGGAAGTATCTCCAGCAACCGTGTGTATATTTTATTTCAGCATTGTGATTGCTCCACGTGCATCATCATCCAGAAATCTGTGACAAAATGAATCCTCCTACAGAGAAGACAATGAGACTACAAATTGGTGAATCTCTACCAAACAAATGTACTTACTCATAAATACATAAAGTAAATGCTTCTTTTTTTGATGGAGATGTTCCCATATTCTTTGGCATCAAGAACATGTCATGAACATCGGCGGGAAACCAATGGGGGCATTTGGTAAGCTGTCAATCATTCTGGCAAAATGCAGGAAGACCTTTGCATACTACTAAGGTAGACATGGCAGGCCAAATGGGCAGAACTTCCAGATGATTTGGCACATTTGCACATTCATAGTCATTTAAAGGGATAACTATGGACTCTGCTCTCACCAGAGGACAAGAATGATCACCACAGATTGTGCTCCAATAGATCAGGGATGCATTCACCTCCATGAAGGATTTCAGATTGTCTTTCAATGTGGAAATGCCAAGAAAACACACTTGTCTTGTCTTCATCAAGCATTGGAAGTTAGGATAATTTGTCCTTTGCAGAAGTGGAGCTTGAACTGGGCACCTGCTATGTTTATGTTTGTAAGTGCTTCCTATTCCGGTCTAATTTCTATGAAATGATTATCAGGGCCAGAACAGAACCTCACCTGCCCATTTATACAACAATAGTACACTATGTTGCACAAAATTGGCCTGCATGAGGTGGTACCAATTCCCTAGCGGTTCCGGTTGACTCCAAGCCTTGAGGGAAAAATGTTGCTCTCTGCGTGCATTTGGAGCTATCCTTTCATCTTTTTTCCTGTCCACTGAACAGCGAGCAGGAAAACATATGAAACGTCCACTTTCAGCAAGCTGGAGTAGTGTTTCTGCTTCCACCCACTGGGAGTCGATTTACTGTTTGCTCTCACTTTGAAGGAGTTTTCAAATCTCCCGCCAACCAGCAGCAAACTACTGTGTCCCAAGGGTGGACACCTCAGGACATAGGGAGCTGGCACTGGTAGGTTGGCAGTCTGAAGAGCCATTAATGGCTATAGGAGGGGGGCTGCGATGCGCCGCTACTTTGTTTATTTAGTGCCAGCCCTGGGACAGTGGTGGTCACCGGGGCTGAAAATGGCCGAGGAGGAGGGTCACGCGGCTGCCGTCCCACTTGCCCTGGGGAGGTGGTGGTCTCCGGGGATGGATATGGCCCGGAAGTGGGACCACGTGGCCCCTCTCCCTCTTCGTAAGTTCCCTTCCCCCATAGGAAGCGGTTGGCGGCTGGGCAAATTTTAAAGTAAGGAGTGGAGCCCTTGTGGCTCCCTCTTATTTCACGTTCAAGCCGAGGGGAAGTGTGGTCCCTAGGACCATAAAAGTCCTACAGAAGGGGTCGAGCTGTCCCCTCTTTATAATTTTATATTGTCCTGGCACAGGGGAGGTGGCAGTCCCCTGGGTCCATATAAGCAATGAATGCTTGTGCCCCTCTCCATAATATATCTAAAAATAAGCCCCTGGGCCCTGACCCACCCAGGGGCTCAAATACAAGCAAAACCACACTTGTATTTGTTTTGTGTTGATTTACAAACCTTCACCATTTTTACCGCAACATTTTAAAAAAATGCTTTTTGGCCGTGGTGGGGTCCTTGAGGGACCCCAACACCAGGAAAGGGGTCAGGTTATCCCTACCATGCCACGTCTCCTTTTTATACCTTTTTGTTTTGGACTCGGCTTACTCCGAGCCCCAAAATGGCTACCAACACTTCTTGGTTGAAGTATTAGCAGCCAATTAAATCTCAGCATGAGATCTGCTGAATTCGCCAGGGTCTGTGTCTATAGATATACACATTTGTTTTTCCTTTAATATCTCCAAAACTGCTGAAAGAATATGACCCAACTCACAATAAGCATATTTTGTGGACCAAGATCTAGTTTTCTGCCAAATTTGGTGAAATTACGGGCCATATTATCAAGACTGGCGATAACATTATCGCCGCTTTAGCGGGAGGAAACTGCCACTAAAGCGGCGATAAGGGGCTTGATAATATGCCCTTGTGAATTCCCATAGAAGCCCATGTTCTGGTGTGAACATGGGCTTCTATAGGAATTCACAAGGGCATATTATCAAGCCCCTTATCGCCGCTTTAGCGGCAGTTTCCTGCCGCTAAAGCGGCAATAATGTTATCGCCGGTCTTGATAATATGGCCCTTCGTTCCCGCGGTTCGGGCTGCAGTCGTGTCTATAAACTCTATGGGTATTAACATTGTAAATGCAATTTTTTGTACCCCCCCTTTTTTTCTCGTCCTTCACTTGATGAATCACTGCAAAACTTTTTTTGCACAACTATACAAAGTGGGGCATGTTTTTGGGAACATTTCGTGAAGATTCGTCAAACAGTGGCAAAGTTATAAGCAAGTAAAAAAATACTTATCCTATGGAAACTAGTTCCTAACTACAGCTACCTACTGGCGATTGCCAGTAAGTAATATATATATTTATGAATATGTACTAGGCCTGGGAGGTGAAATTCGCTCTGTTCACAAAGTTTGCAGAGTTTTCTGCACTCCGCACTCCGCAGAGCTCGGGGAGTGCAGAAAACTTGCTTTGTGATGTGCAGCAGGGTTTTTTCCCTGCTCGCGAACGGTAAGTTCGCGATCGCGAACGGTAAGTTTGCAAGCGTGAGCTGCTGCTCAGGTAGAATTTCTACCCAAGCGGCAGGAATACCAGCACAAAGTGCAGTTCGCACTGCACTCTGCTACTCACGGAACTTCGCGGAGTTTTTTGTACCTATGCGGAGTTCCACGTAGCAAAACTGCAGAAACTACGCCCAGGGTTAAATGTACATCTATGGGATAGATGTATATAGTTATATGAAGCATTTTCACTTTATTACATCTTTGTGCCTTACTGTAGATAGCTGGGTGTGGAAGAAATCGTAGACAGAAAATAAGATAGATGGCTACCCTGGAAGTATGTGTGTATATTCAGACATGGTGCTATAATGATGTTGTTGGTTCAAGGGAAATTCTTTTATGCATCAATACCATTTTCTTGTTTTTTATAGAACATGTGGAGCATAGGCCAATTGAGTGTTTTGTTTATATTTTTGCACATACACTTTATGAGGTATCTTTATTTTTATACTTTGGTTAGTGACCTCAAAATCCATCTATATTAAGATATCCTTTTTAATGTAGGCGTTTTAATCTAAAACGATTATTACAGTATATTTAAATAAGCATTTGCACCTTGTAAGACATCGATGTCCATTTTGTGGGATTTACTGGACTTTGAAAAACAATGCAAGTGCAATATATATTATGAAAGAAATGGCCTGGCATATATACTGGAAAGTGTTCCAAGATTTTAACAAATCATAGAGTTTGAAAGGGTTTAAAAAGCTTAAGGAGTGAAGTGTACGTTTGGATGCATATGAAATGACTATGTGTATAGATATACTAGAAGAGAAATTATATATTGTGATTATGGGTGTGTCCTGTGATGAATGGCCACTGGACAGGAGCTCTCCTGTGAGGCTCTGGGGCTTGGGATCACAAGTTTGTGAAAATCCCTGTCTATGCCCCCCATCCACCCTCTTGCTCGACGTCCCTACACTGGTGGACATAACAGCAACACTGCGATAGCGGAACGAGTACAACTGCAAATACAGACTACTGGCAACATCCTACCTGAAGCCTGCTGGCCTTGCCGACGTTTCCCACGCGGTCCACTGCCGGCACTCACGAGTTCGGGACGTGTCCAGTGAGAAAACTCACCACAGCTTCCACTGGTTTGGGCCTCCCCCTGGCTAGTAATCGCTCTGAGCTCCCCGAATGGTGTCGCTGAGCTTGGGCCGCGATGGGGTCACTCCCTCTTCCTGATGCTGGACGATCTTGAGGGCTTGCGGGCCGGACATCGCACCGAGCTCCCAGGGCCTCGAGGGTGAGCCTACGCTCATGGCTTCCCGAGCTCCTCCTGGCCTCTTATTATTCCGAGCTCCCAATAGCCTGATGGAGACGAGCCCCCCCCTCCCGATCTTAGATCCTGGAAGGCGGGAAGGACTGGTGGCTGCCATCCTGAGTCTGTCCTGGGTTCCGGAGGCGTCTCTACGTGCCCGGTGTTCCTCGTGAAGTGAATGCCCCGGCCCTGCAGCTGAGTTTCCTGGGCGCGGGGTGATCGCTTCATTTTTGGTGTCCCCTATGAATCATGGTGGGGACGTCTAGGAGAGTCCGGTACACGGCAACAACCTTTAGTACGAGAGGCGACAAAGTGCTTCTGAAGTCGGGCGCCTGACTTTAAAATGGCGCCCGGCGACGACGATGACTGCCTGTACCAGGAAACCTCCCAGCACACTCTAGGCTCCAAATGCCCCGGAAGCTGAAGAAGAAATGTAAAGGTACTGTGCCGCTTCTTAGGTGCATCCCCGCATCCACCTTGTGAGTCATGGAGTGATGTCATCCACTGGTGAATCATGAAGCCACACGCATTCAACGTCCAAAAATGTCCCTCACACAGTCTCTCATTGGGATGGTCCTGAGAGGGAAGCCTCTAATAACTCTGAGCCCCCTATTGAGGAATTTACAGAACAGATTGAAACAGGTGGCCATTTTACTCTGTTAGCCCCTGCCCAGCTCACCTCCAAATAGAAACTGAAAGAGGACTGATCAAAGTAACTACAAAAAGAGGACTGGCCGAACCACAGCAGTGGCCATCTTGTCATGGGCATTAGAGCAAGTTCCCTCCCAACACTCTCAGATGAAGGAAACCAAATTACTACCACTATACATTAGGATACCATAATACCTATTGCAAGTGATCTTAATTCTCTATGACGTTACTGTTAAGCAATCTCTAGAGTGGCAAGACTTCATCTGTTGCAACTGACGCCAATCAACTCCTCCACACACCTAAGTCCTACGACAACGGCGCTATAGTGCGTTATAGTGACCCCTCTCCCTACCTATAGCAGCAGTAATTGGGCCACCCTGCAAATTAATCCCTACTCCCCCCCCTCATTTGAGCAGCTTCCGGTCTGCTCCCCTCCCTGTTTCCAGTCATCTGGCACTTCTCTTCCTAAATCTAGTAGGAATCCCAAGCCTAATCCCTCCTTAATTGCTCCCCAAACGGCTCCACCCCCCCGGTACCTACCTCTCCAGGCAAGGCAGAACACAACAAGGCTCAGCCTACCCCTAACGTCCCCATCCCACTAACCTATCCTGAAACCCCCTTGCAGAGCCCCCCTTTTTCCCCCTCACCCCTCAATCAGAAAGATGCCAAACAACCAAAATCCCCTCCAGACCACCCCATCAACCCCCTCCCCACGACCTCCCTCCAACCTGAAACTCCGCGACCCCCACTCCTTCTACATCATCTACCCACCCAACCTCTCAGCTAACGCCACTAAAATCTTCAAACATAATCTACTCAAGCAACACCCTGAAACACTCATAGCCGACCTCTACCACAACTCCTCCAATGGCAAAACTAAAACAGACCTTATCTTCTACACCACCCACCAAGCCAAATGGAGAAATAACCTACCTAACCACCTGCGAGTTACCAAAACCACCAACATCCCCCACGGCCAAAGACTAACTATCTCCAAGTCTTCCCCATTCACAATCAACGCCACCATAACACTATACAGAAATGGCAAAATCATGGTCCAAGCCAACGACTTCAATCTACACCAATTTGAACTCACCTTCCCCAAGCTGCGAAACTCCATCCTGACCCCACCTAACTGCCCTATCCATCCTGACCTCGACCCTCAGACCTCAACCCAAGAAAGACCGGACTCAAATCCTACCCCAAGCCCTCAACTACCTAACTCCACAGACTTGCCCCCCTGTCCCAGGCCAGACTGCCCTCTACCCCCCACTCCCACCCCCCTACCACACCTTCCACCCCAAGAACTAGCCCCCTGCCCCTCCCCCCTCAGCCCTCTCAAATAACCCTCCCTAATTCCCCCACTCATCCTAACTCGAGCACCCGCCTAACCTACACCCAACCTCAATCGTATATGCCACCCAAACCCTCTCCTCCCCACTCTCCGGCGACAATGGAGGAAATAACTGAGCGCCTCTCATGCATAAAAACACAACTCAACTCCCTCCTACCTATGACCCCGACTCACTTCTCAACCATCACTGATAAACTGTCCCTACTACACAGCCAACTCAACACTATCACCCAGGCCATCAACAAAATCCTCCTCAACACCACTGCGCCCTCCTTCCCCACCAAACATCTTATACCCCCCTCCCTCTTAAACACCTGTGAGCCACCTCAACAGCCTAATCTCCGGACGCCCAGCTGGCGCTCCTCCCCTCGCAACACCCAATCCCTCAGACCAAAAAGAACGATCCCTGATATGTCTCTGAGAGAGGCAATAACACTCGCTAAAACCTATGACCCCAGAGAAACCCAAACCCCCCTCCAACATCCAAGTTATCACCGGAATAGGAACCAACCTCGGCCCACAAAACTTCCCTCCCAACGCACAGGCATCCCCCAAGCTCCACCCCCCTCCCAAACCCACTCTAACAGCGACATTGTAAAATGCATGCTCGTAAACTGCAGATCCGCAGCTAAGCACGCTATAGAGCTGGCTGATGCCATACTGAGTAACAACACTGACATCGCGTTCCTCACCGAAACCTGGCTCAATGAAACATCATACCCGCTCCTTGACCTCCTAGTCCCCCCTGGCTTCTCCATCATCAAAAAAGACAGAATAGACCAACACGGTGGCGGCATTGCCGTCATCCATACGAACAACATCAATATAGTTGAACTCAAAACTCACTTCTTCGCAACCTTCGTATACCTCAACACCAACATAACACGCCCAAATAACAAAGTAACAAAAGGCCATATGTAGGAAGCCAAATTGCAATCGCAAATGCTGAAATTCGCAGAATTTCAGCATTTGCGATCGCAATTTGGGCAATGTGCTATGTAGCAAACAACAACCCACACGCAAAAGAAGGAATCACAAAATTTGCGATTCCTTATTTTGCGAATGCATTTAAGGAATCCCAAATTGCGATTCCTTAAATGCAATGTAGGAAGCACCCAAGTTGTATGATTTTGGCTTAAGGAATCGCAAATTACCACCAACTTCAGGTTGGTGCTAATTTGCGATTTCTTAGAAAAATGCACTTTTTTGCATTTTTCAAAGTGCCATGTGGCGCACATACATGCCCTTAGCGCATGTATGTGCGCCACATGTGCACACATGTTTATTTCAGGGGTGCAAAAGGGTGTCCTATTGACACCCTTGCAACCTTGAAATTGCATTCTCAATTTGCGATTCTCTAATTGAGAATCGCAAATTGAGAATGTCTTCCCATTCATTCCTATGGGCATTCTAGCCCATAGGAATGAATGGCAAGGTATTCCTTATTTGCGAATCTCAATTTGTGATTCGCAAATAAGGAATATGTGGGATTTGCAAAATATTTTGCTATTCCTACCTACATTGCATTTTGCGATTCTCTAATTGCGATTCCCTAAAAATAGCAGTTTGAGAATCGCAAAACACGTTTTACCTACATATGGCCCAAAGTGCCATCTCATCTACCACCCCCCAGGTAATTCTCCTGCTTTCAGTGATCAAATCTCGGACCTACTAACTCAATGCACCCTATCAAACTCCAACAACATCATCCTGGGTGACTTTAACCTCCCCTGGAACAATGAAAATGACACCGTTATACAGTCCCTAAATGAACTCCTTCTCACAAATGATCTCACCCAACACTGCAAGGGTCAAACACACAACAAGGGCTCTACCTTAGATGCTATCATAGCCAAAAGCGAAACCATTACCATAAACAACATTCTCCCGATCGACTGGTCAGACCACCACATCATTTTATTCAACATCAATCAAACAGTAGCTCCACCAATCAAAACCCAAATCATCCACCAATGGACCAGAAATTTCAATGACATCCCCCTCCCTGCCCTTCAAGATACCATAACATTACTGCTCCCAACATGTACAGACAACCTCAACACGGTTGAGCTCACTACACTGTACAACACGACAATGACAACTGCCCTCGACCAAAGAGTCAGAGACATCCCCTCCCGAGCTTGGTTCAATAATGACCTCAACTCTGAACGAAGAAAAGTAAGAGCCACTGAGAGACTCTGGAGAGGGAACCCATCCACAATCAACCTCTCCCAACTCAGGAAAGAACGCAGTAACTACAAAAAACACATAATCAAGGAGAAAGCCTCCTTCTTCCGGAACGCACTAGACAAAGCAAAAAACCGCCCCAAAGAACTTTTCAACATCATCCAGAAACAGACCTCCAAGCCCACCAAAGCTAACCCCCCTCCTTCCAAACTCCAGTGTAACAACCTGGCCAAATTCTTCGATGACAAAATCTCCAATATTGAGCTCTCCCTAGACCACCACCCGCAATCCCAACACGGCAAATCCTCCCCCCTAACGGTACCTCACCCTTCCCCAGCTCACAACATGCTCCCTGAAGCCAAGACTGCTCTTCTGCTGACCCCCAAAATCACCCCTCACCCTAGTCCCCCATCCCCTCCCAAGTGGTGGAAAGACTGCAATCCTCTCTCCGAAGAGGACATCTCTAACGTGATTGCCAACTCCAAACCCTACAACCATTATGCAGACCCTGTGCCCGCCTCCTTAGCTAAGAACCTCAACCTCACCCTAACCCCTCTGTGGACTAAGATTATCAACAGCTCACTAAACAACGGACTGATGCCCGACTGCCTCAAACAAGGCCAAGTCACCCCCCTTCTAAAAAAACGGATGCTGACCCAAATGACCTCAAAAACTTTAGGCCCATCATCAACCTTCCTTTCCTAGCCAAAATCCTGGAGAAATGTGTTCTCTCCCAACTGAACCAACACCTGGAATCTAACAACCTTCTTGACTCCAATCCGGGTTTAGGAAGGGATGCAGTACAGAAACCGCTATACTGAGCATTACGGATGACATTCACAACTCCCTTGACTTCAACAGATGCTGCCCACTTGTCCTCCTCGACCTTTCAGCTGCTTTTAACATGGTTGATCGCAAACTTCTCTTAGATGCCCTACAAAAACATGTCGGAGCAGATGGCATTGTCCTAAAATGGTTCTTCTCATTTCTACATAACCGCTCCCAACTCATAAAAATCAAAAACTCAATGTCCGACACCTCCCCCTCAACTCGAGGTGTCCCTCAGGGCTCAGTCCTCTCCCCCACACTCTTCAACATTTACATGGAACCGCTCACTGCCATTCGAAAACAAGCTAGCAACGCCTACCACCTCTATGCTGATAACACCCAACTCTACCTCGAGATCTCCTCCCTCAATGACATCAACCGCCTCAACTCCACCCTTTCAAAAGTAGAAAATTGGCTAACTATCAACCACCTCAAACTCAACCAAGAAAAAAACAAAATCCTTGTCTTCTCCAATCACGAACAACCCCCTCAGATCCAAGAATGGATAAACAACCTTGACTCCCTAAACTGCAAACTCACTCCTGCAAACACAATCAAATCACTAGGGATCTCTCTAGACTCAAGCCTCAACATGAGCTCGCACATCAAATCCACAGCAAAAGGCGCCCTATACAACCTAAAACTCCTCAACAAAATCAAGCCTTTCATACCCCCAATGACCTAAAAACCGCAACCCAATCCTTAGTTCTGTCCAGACTTGACTATATGGCAATGCCACACTAACTAGGACAGCAAAAACACATACAGCCCCCCTGAGAGCCACCCTAAACGCAGCAGCAAGGATGGTCTCAGGTACCAAGAAACACAACCACATCACCCCTGCATTACAGGTCCTAAAATGGCTACCCATCGAAGCACGCTGCGCCTTCAAAACTGCCTGTCTCACCCATAAAGCCCTGCACACAGGCAAACCGGACTACCTAGCTGCCAAACTCACAAAAGCTGGACAATCAAGAAACCTAAGAAGCTCCAACTCGCTCCTCCAAATCCCCCCTAAGAGACACAAACAAAAAGCCCTCTCCCGCTCTTTCTCTGGGAATGCCCCAAAAATCTGGAACTCTCTCCCTACCCATATCAGGACTAATCCCTCCTTCACGATCTTCAATTGACAACTAAAAGAACTTCTCCTCAACCGCCATCTCTATGCATCTGGCCAATGACCTCGATCTTTTTGGCCACCAAATCACAAATGATACTCGCTGTACTGTTGTGTTTATGTTTTCTATTCATTTATGTTTTAAAGCGCTCTTATACCCCCGGGTCTTGTAAGCGCTATATAAAATTCCGAAACTAAATAAAAAAATAAATGCAATTCAGCATGACGGGGATCTATGACCATGTGAATAAATATGGGATGAGGTCTAGACGAAACAAACATGAAAAGTGTGAGTTTCATGTTATGTCCATCTTTTGTTTCAAATTTCACGTTGATAGTGGGAACGGGGTTGCCCAGTTGAAGGCGGAAGCCGAAACGCGTAGGCGTCCGGTGTGGGCTGTTGCGGCACACAGATTAAGCATAACAATAAAATATGCATGAGTGAAGAGAAAGGGCTCACCAGACTTTCTTAAACCATCTTGCATAGCGAGTGTGGCTGGGCTGTTCGTGTTGAGAGGTCATTGAAGAGGAATGTACACGAATGATCCTGCGCACAGGCAGCTGGCACATTGAAGAGAGAACCGCTTCCATTAGTTATATCGGGAGCTCGAGTGGTGGTGTTTGGAAGTTGCTTTCCGCCAATCAGTAACAAGAAGAGCCTGAGGAGTGGGATTTATCCACTGGAGTTTGGGTGATAATCTACTTGTTTGTGGACTCTGTTTCTGCTCCATGTTGTGTGTATCTGAGTACAGCTCTGAATAATTAAGGATATGGTGTTCTCAATCCGGCTATCCATGAGTGATGTAGGTGGGTGTGTCATGCCAAAAGCTCCAGAATATGGTTGGGGAAAGCTTAGGAAAAAATCTTGGGAAATTGCCCTCTCTCAGAACTATTTTGCCGAATTATGCAACCCCAACACAATGGAAGAACAGAGTTCTGGAATTTTCGGAGGATAGATTACATGAACCAAGAAGCTAGTGTTGGAGGGTTGTACTAGCAGAGCAAATGCAGTGGGATACATATCATCACGTAGGTAACTCTGTTGATAAATCAACAGAAGGGTATATGGCAGAACATTAAAAAAAAGTGGCAAAAGGCAGCGCTGGATGTATTTAGTAGTGCCCCAAACCCCGAGGTACACAACAAGAAATCTCAACAGCTATGAGGACACCATATATTGTGATAAGAGAATTAGAGAGAGCTCGAATAGCAGAATCTAAGAAATGGTGGGAAATTACATCACTGACAAGATATATAGAATGAAAAAGGATACCACGTGGCTTACGAGTCTTTGTGATGCCAACCTTTGAGGATATGGACATAGATTTATTTGAAGAATGGAGAATGAATACAGAGGGTTGCTCCTTCAAATTGATAGAAACGCTTATAATACATGCTAAACAATCCATGGAGGAATCAACTACGATCATTGACTCCCTTCTGAAGGAGCTTGAACCCATGAAAACACAAGAGGAAACAAGTAAATTACTAAAATACATGGAAGAAGGGATTGAAAAACATGAGGAAGAAACTTGAATTCGTAAAGCCCACAAATTAAATAGATTTTTAAAAAAAATAATTTTATTGAATTTTCCCCAGCCAGTGCAACCATAAATCAACGTTACATACAATAGTCTCTTGCAAGAGACCTAATCATCATAGGACATGTCAGGAAAAACGGTTCTTCAACATTTTCTCCCTAACATCCCCACCCTGCCCCCTCTCTACCCCCACCCCCCCTTGTCAGTGTGCCCGTATCAACCCCCCTCCAATTGAGGCATACAGCGCCCCATGTATCGAGATAACCGAGCTCAAAACTATGGGAAGAACCCTGTCATTGTTCCCAGAAAGGCCGCAGGCTTCACGCTGCCACCCATATGCGCTCCATGGCTCCATCCTGACCACTCGACACTTCTCAATATATTGTACAAACCCTGATTCCTCGCTGGGAGTACTTAAGCGGCCTCATCCTGAGCAGTCTCCCCAGCGGTCTCAGGGGGCCCCACCACAATCCCCATATTCTGGTCCATGTTTACAGGAGCCCTGTCCTCCTCATCCAGCTCCCCCGGATAACAAAGCTCCTCTACTAAAGCTCCCCACACCCAAACAGCGTCTAGCGCCTTGTCATTAGAAGCACACCTGGCCAATTGTAAATGAAGCGTCCCTTCACTCCCTGCCCAGACCAAAAAACTCACCTTCCACCTCCGAAAACTCGGTCCGGCCCTTGCCTTCCAATGCATGGTGAGCTCCCTCTTTGCCATTATCAGCCCTAAATCATAAAATTTGCTCGTAATTTTGGTACTGGGGGTGTGCGGAAACCAGAGCAAAAGGCAAGTTCTCATTTCCACTTCCAGCTCACGCTCAGTCACGTGATTCAAACACGCCACCACATCTGCCCAGTATGAGCCTAATCCCGGGCAGGACCAGAACATATGTCCGAAATCAGCCCCTTCCGCATTGCACCGGGGACACGGCGAGTGAGATCCACCAAAAATTCCGCAAAATCTTTGCCGGAGTTAAGTAGGCTCTGTGGAGAGTGTAAAATTGGACCAATTGAAACCTAGCATTACGTGTGCCCTTCCAGGCTCGCCGCAACAACTGCGAGCACGTCATCTCTGGAATAGGCCTACCAAGATCCCCCTCCCATTTCCCTCGCAGGGCATCCAGGGGTGGGAGCCCCTCCGTGGACAGCCGCCTATAGAGACAGGTGATGGCCTTAAACGTACCTGCCGCCATAGTGACGTACTGACACCCCAAGGACGTTGGGGGCTCTGACAGCCCCATCTTCCAATGTTTCTGAATCCCTGACACCAAGGCAGTGTGAAGAAGATAATCCCCCCTCGGCAGATCAAAATCCCTCTGTAACTCTTGGAACGGCAACAAGACCCCGTCCCTGTACAGATCCCCAATCATGTGGACCCCACACTCTTCCCAGCCAGCCAACGCCGACCAATCCCCGCCATGTGGGAGAGCCGTGCACATGCACAAAGGAATTTCTGGAGCATATGGGACCACGAAGCCTGCTCGTTTCTGACTGCGAATCCAGCAGAGCCGGAGCGTGCGCTCCTCAAGAGTGAGCTGGTCCAGCCTGATTTTTTGCTGAAGCACAATGAAGGACAACACATGCCGAGGGATGAACCTACCCTGCGGGCCCTCAGGGCCCCTGAACTCACGCGCCACGGCCTGCGTAAGCCATTGCAGCTGTGCCGCCAATTAATACCATTCAAAATCCGGGGCTGCCAGCCCCCCCTCCACCCTCGGCCTCATCAGAGTGGCCAATGCCACCCGCCGTCTGCCAGATCCCCAAATGAACCCTGTCACCAGCGCCCAAAGCGTCTTAAAAAAGGAGACCGGAATCCATATCGGCAGGGTGCGGAAGAAGTAAAGCAATCGCGGCAGCACTACCATTTTCAGCAGCGCTACCCGCCCAGTCACCGACAACGGGAGAGTGCGCCAGAACGCGATACTTCCCTTGAGCCTCCTCAGCACGCCACCCACATTTCCCTCAAAAAGATCGGCTGGAGCGTGAAATATGCGGACGCCCAGATACGGCAGGCAGGCAGGCAGGCTCCCAACGCAGATCTTCAAGCGCTGAAGGCGCCTGGGCTCCAGGGGACAGAGGAAACAGACAGGTCTTAGTCCAATTGACCTGCAGCCCCGATAAGCAGCCAAATTCCCGGAGCAGGGTTCTGGCGCCCCGTAAGGAATCCCGCGCATCGGCTAGATACAACAGGAGATCGTCCGCGTACAGGGAAATGTAATGGAGCTCTCAACGCAACAGAACACCTTCATAGGAATGCCCCTTTACGAGCATGCGCAGCGAGAGGTTCAATTGCCAGCGCAAACAAAAGTGGGGACAGCGAGCAACCCTGACGAGTGCCTCTCTCCACCCGACAAGCCGCTGAGATAGTATGTCCCGTACGGACCCTAGCTGTAGCAGAACTATATAACAATCTGGTCCAGCGCACAAAGTGATCACCCAGGCCAAACCCCCTCAGCACCCGAAACAGATACGGCCACTCCACACTATCGAATGCCTTTTCGATGTCTACCGACAGTACCACGGCCTCCGATGTACCTTCCCCTCTCTCCCCCAGGATCCGTACTAACCTTCGAATACATGTCGCAGTATTCCTCTTGGGAATAAAACCCGATTGGTCTGAATGTACCAGTGTGCTCATGTGGCCCATGAGTCGCGTGGCTAAGATCTTACTGAGGATCTTATAATCCACCGAGAGCATGGAAAGTGGCCGGTACGCCGTCCTGGATGAGGGGGCCCCATCCTTCTTCAGCAGCGGTACTATGATCGCCTCTCCCATAGTGTGAGGTAGCGTACCCAAATCCCACGCCTCCCTATACACTGCCTGTAGACGCGGAGCCAAAGTATCCAAATATGCTGCATAGAACTCCACCAGAAGGCCATCCGCCCCTGGGGTCTTTTTCCGAGCCATGTGTTTAACCGCTGCCCTGATTTCTCCTATAGAGATCGCCGCCCCCAGGTCAGAACCCTGTTCCGGGTCCAAGTGTGGCAACTCTGCAGCTTCTAAGTAAGCGTCCAGACCGTCAGGCAGGTCCCGCATTCTACTCTGATACAGCAGGGTGTAATAATCCAGGAACTGGTCATTGATCTCCCTTTGCGAGTAAACCAGGCCCCCGCTGGAGTAGTCAGCGACACTATTGGGGTTCCCCGAACAGCCGTGTTAGCCAGCCAGGCCAGTAACGACCCCACTTTATCCCGTTCAGCGTGTGCTCGGACCATATATTCCTTATAATCATAGCAGCGAAGCCGCTCCACCTGAGTGGCCACTTTCTCCCGCGCCGCCACCACCTCCCTCTGGGCGCCCCCGTTCACGTGGCAATCGAGTTCCGCCTGGCGCAGCCGAGCCTCAGCTCGGTCAATATCCTGCAACAGTACCTTGCGCATCCCGGCGATGGCCGAAATGCAAATCCCCCTCACCACCGCTTTAAACGAGTCCCATTCATGGGCTCTGCTCGTTGCCGTCCCTGAGTTACCCACAAAGTAGCGCTCTACACCCTCCCCGATCTCCGCGTTAAACACGGGGTCCTCCAGCAGCACCAGATTCAAACGCCACGTCGGAATCACTTGCCGCTGCTGCAACCAGAGGATCGTTATCAAACAGGGATTGTGGTCTGAGAGTGTCTTTGCCAGATACTCGCTATGGCGCGTAAGCTCCAGGGCCCTCGGGGTACACAAAAAGTCATCAAGCCGAACATGGAGGTCGTGCGGCACAGAGTCGAATGAATAGTCCCTATCAAATGGATGCTGCACCCGCCAGGCATCCACAAGGCCCCAAGCTTCCTGCCAGTCCCTTCTCACCTTGGCCTCTCTGTTTACCGCTGACTGAGCCAACGGGGGGTGAGAGCGATCCAGCTCCACATCGGTGACAGAATTAAAGTCCCCCACAATAAGCACCGTGCCAACCAAAAAGGAAGCCAGCCTCCCCGAGAGCTGTGCAAAGAATGCGGTGTAATCGGAGTTCGGGGCATAGATACTGCAAAATGTCACGTCTCTGCCATCTAGCCGGCCGGACACCACCACCACAAACCTCCCCACTGGATCCACCAGCGTAGTCGTAGGTTGAAAAGGAACCCCGGACCGTACCCAAATCAAGGCCCCTCTAGCAAAGGCAGAAAAAGTAGTGTAGAATAACTGTCCACTCCATCTCCTGTGCAACGCCAGCCCCTCAACCTGGTCTACGTGTGTCTCCTGCAAAAAGGCCACCTGGATCCCTCTGCGGACCAAATATGCATGCACTTTATAATGTTTTCTCATGGAATTCAGCCCTCGAACATTCCAAGTGACACATTTTAATTCAAATCGGGTCACCATATGGTAGGATACAACAGAACCCAATCCAAAGCAGCCTAGCGGGCATACTGACAAATCCCCCCCATGTTAACCATCCCCAACAAACCCAGATCCCTCCCATCCCCAGAACAGGCTCTAAACCATAGTTACCCATCCAAACACCAGTTCAACAAAGAAAAGTACCCTGGTAGCTACCAGAGTCTCACAGTAAGTGTGAGGTAGAGGGGGTGACCCAGTACCAGCATGAGCCGGACAGCGATCCCACCAGCCCAACCTGTATGCCTGCCTCAATTGTCAAAGTCCCCTCCTCCTGGCAGCGCCCCACCCCCGGCGGTCCCCCCAAACTAGAATGCCCCCCCTCCCAAACCGCCCCCCGCCTAAACCCGGAGCCATGCCCCCCATCACTGTCAACAGAGCCATACTCGCTCCCCACTGCGATACGAAGCAGCTATTGGAACATCCCCCCTTACTGTGTCCAGATCATAGAGAGACATCATCACTCGTCCATCATGCCATCTGCGGTGCCCGGTGTAACCTCCGGTAAGTGTCCAACGGCTGCCCCAGAGTCCACCGACCCCTCCGACTCCTCTTCCTCGGATCCCCGCCGGGATCCTGAAGCCATCGACGAGGCCGCAGGCACCGCTCCAGAGATGATGGAGACCGCCTGTAAAGCCGCCTGCCACTCCAGCTCCGCCTGGGAGTGCGACGGCGACCGTCCGCTCACCACACGCTTCCTGTTTCGGCGGCTCTGGCGAGGTTTTGGCTGGGTCCCAACCTCCTCCGATTCCTGCGCGGTACTGTTCCAACCAGTGCCATGCGTCTTCTGGTGTATCAAAGAAAGTAGCAGTTCCATCCACCATCACCTTCAGTCGAGCCGGAAAGAACAGGGCATACTGGATCCCCTCCGCTCGAAGGGCCTTCTTAATAGTCATGAAAGAAAAGCGACTCCGCTGGACCTCCTGGGAGTAATCAGTGTAAAGAGAGACTAAAGCATTGTCCACTCTGTATGGGCCAGACGTCCGGGCGTTCCACAGTATAAGGTTGCGGTCCCTGAAATGTAGCAGGCGTGCGACCACCTGCCTCGGGGGTCGGCCCGAAGCCAGCTGGCGGGCCGGCACTCGATGGGCCCTCTCAAGGGTATAGAACTGCGACAAGCCCTCCGGCGCCACCACCTCTCGCAGCCACTGTTCAAGATAGCTGACCATGTTGTCCCCTTCAATTCTTTCGGGCAGGCCCACCACCCTCACATTATTGCGCCTATTGCGCCCTTCCGCCTCTTCGGCCCTCTTCTCCAGCATTTGCACCCTGCGCGACAAGTCACCCAACGAGGCCTCCGTCGCCTTCTGGGCCAGCTCCAGTGGCACAAGATTAAGTTCCGTAGTTTTGACGCGGTCGACCAGTTTGCCATGGTCAGCACGCAGTAGCCCAAGGCTCGTGGACACCTGCGCTATATCTTGGCGTAGCGTCTCCCTCGTATCCGATATGGCCTTAAGGATCTGGTCCATCTGTTGCTGCCGCAGCACCCCGCCGGGGCCCCAGCTGGGTCCTGGTCCTGAGGATCAGGCGTGTTCTCTGCACGATCCATCTGGGCCGCCCCCGGGCCACGCCGTGGCTTCCCCATGGGACGACCACGAGAGCCGTGACACACCTCAACGGGTGAAGAGCCTCCTGCGGCGATCTCCAGAAAGGAAGAAGTACACTCCATCCGCCCCACTCAGCAGTTACCGCTACAGATGCCCTTCAGCGCCACAGAGGCCTCCCCTAGTCCATCAAACACCGCTCAGGGGTGAAAGCATCAACCACCGGCAGACAAGGGGGCACCACTCCACCAGGGCCTCTCGCCAGGTCTACCTGAAAGGGGAGCCGCACCCTTCATTTCCAGCAAGCCGTCCACCTCGACCGCCCTCGTCGCTCCCAGGGCGCAGTATTCCCGGGCACCGTCGCAAAGTCACCAGCTGCTACATCAGGCCCGCCGCGGTCCACCCACCAGGGTCACCAGCCTCCTCCAGATGGAGCCAGCCACTCCGAGGCGCTCAAATCAGCGCGTTCCACAGGGCAGACCCACAAATTTAATAGATATAGACTGGATTACTAGTTTGGCAGGATTTACACATTTGCAAAGAAGTATGATCCATTGAGAGCAAAGGAAAATCTGAACATGAGAGTACAAGCAACAGTGGAAACCAGTGACAGATGCAAGCTCGTAACCTGATTCCTCTGCTGATGAAGGTCCAAGAGAGAAATTGGATTTTCATGAGGAAATTAAGTTGTTGAAAATGGTGACTCCCCAGAGAAGGCAAGGGCAGAATCGAGGCCGGGGGCAAGGCACTGTAAAACGAGGAGGAGCAAGAGGAAAGGGAAAAGGAAAGGGGAAACAGACAATGGAATCCGAGGATTAATCCCCTTTTGCGATGAGATGGGAAAAGAAGCTGACACTGTTATTAACATCGTAGGTGTTCCCTTAACATCAGACCAACTAAGCTTCTTCCCATCAGTGAGCCCTGATTTTCTGAATTTAAGAATTGAAGCTTACAAATTCATGAGGAACTTGAAGCTACATAAACACTTTGCAATTAGGAACATTAGATCCTCTAGTAGCATCATGAAGATGGATCAACCAACTGCCAAATTCACTATTGGTGATATGCCTGAGATCATGGAAATGTATAGCCTGGACAGAACAGGGGATAGAAGTGGCCCCAATCAGATAGTGACTAATACGGATATTCTAAAACTAGAATGGTTGGGGGTCTCGACAAATCAAACCATTGACAGTAGCTTGAGGACAGCAAGCAAGTTCATGACACAGTTACCAACTGGCAATCTGGTGTAAACCTAACTGAGGACTTTAATAGAATGAGGACTACAACACGCCTGAAACATAATAACAACCTCCCTCCAACTGACTGGCGGTAATAATTGAATGCCTTAAGAAAAAATAAGTCCGTCATCTTGAAGTCTTCGGACAAAGGAGGAAATATAGCAGTAATGAGTACTGACTAATACACCAGAGAAATGATTATACAACTAAAAATCAAGGACCACCATGAAGAACTAAAGAGTAACCCCATCGGAAGTTACCAAAGAGAATATTGGAATGAGGAGGGCCTACTGTTCCATGAGGAATATCTTTACCTGAGAGTTGATTTCCCAAAGATACCTGTTATATACTGCCTCCCAAAGATTCACAAAAATCTAAATAATACTCTTGGGAGGCCGATCGTGAGCATGATTGGGTCATTACTAGAGAACAGCTCTAGATTTTTGGATTTGTTTTTATGCAACTATGTTACCAGTTTACCATCTTACATAGGAGGACACAAATATTTTTTTGCGTAAAATCAATGATATCCCCAGGCAAAATACCTACCTTATGGTATCCATGGATGTCTACTCTTTTTATACCTCAATTTCTAACAAAAATTGCATTGAAGCCTGCCATTACTCCCTAAAGTCACAAACTCTGAATTTGGTACAACATACAATGATGTTTCTCAAGATGCTTTCTTTTTGTCTCACACATAATGCATTTCTTTTTGATAAGAAGACATACCTACAGAAGAAAGGCAGAGAGATGGGGGCAGCTTTTTCCCCCACGTATGCCAATATCTACATGGGCTGGTGGGAAAAGGAAGTTGCATGGGCGGAGCATAACATACACCACACGGAGAGGATTGTGATATAGGTGCATTTTATAGATGACATTTTTATTTTGTGGGATGGAGATGAGACATTATTAATCGGATATGTATCCATCCTGAATAAGAACCAATTCAACATATAACTTGCGGCCCATCTGAGATAGATTTTCTTGATGTGAAGTTACAAGTGAGAGATGGATCAATAAAAACTACCTTTTTTTGGAAGAAAACAGCAAGTAATTCAATACCACACGGTAATAACGGACATCCACCATCCCTCAAATGGAGCATACCCTACACTCAGCTTTTGAGAGCACATGGGATATGCTCCACTGATGAACTATATGAGGTTGAAGCAAAGCTGATGACTTTAAGATTCATAGAGAGGGGATATCCTGAACAAGTTCTCATTGCAGCAAGATCCAGTTTTAACAAAGAATAGAGAGCAACTACTTTTTAACAACAAATGAATAGAGACCACACCAGCCTCCAAGACTGAAAAGTACAATGTGATAAGCTTCTTCAAGGGATACAGCATGGAACACAATATGATCTGTTCCCTAATTAAACGAAATTGGCATATACTACAACATGATGAGCATTTGAAGGACATAGTGGGCCAATACCCCAGCATTACATATTGCAAACCTCCATCCTTAGGTGATATGTTGACAAGATCCATGTTTTATCAGGAAACAAACTGGCTTACTGACATAGGCACGGGTTTCAGTAAATGTGCCACATGCAGAGCCTGTAAGTTTGGACCAAATAGACCATCTCATACCACTTATGAGGGCAGAACCTGTGAAAATATGGAAAAGATCACTTGTGAAACTGGATTTGTGGTATATTTATTGGAATGCGGTGTGTAGGTAGCACAATTAATAAAGTAAAGTTCAGGATTTTGCTGCGGGGAGCAATGTAGGCACCACAATTAATAAAGTAAAGCTCTGGAATTTGCAACATATCAGGGCCATTAAACATCAAGACCGAGCTTATACAGTGGCTAAACATTTTTTGGAAAAACATCAAGGCAATTTAGCTTCCTTACAATTCTATGGCATCAAACATGTGAGTCCATCCATGTAGAAGGAATAGAGAACTTGAGCAATGGCAGTTGAATCAAGGATAATTATGTTATTTGGGACAGAGAAACTGTGGGGCCATAACCTTGATGCAGAACTATATGTTCATCTCTGATGCCTTTTGGGATTGCATTAGCCCTGGATTTTTAGAACTGACTTTAATTGGTTCTCACTCTTTCAGAACTTTTTAGAACTTGAATTTTACTGTGAATGGTATGAATCTTTGTTGTGTCCTTGAACTATGAACCCGGTGATGACACAATGCACTGAAACAAACTACCAGTTGGATACTACTACTATATAGATTTCATATTTGTGATTTGCACATCGCATTTGGACCAGCACTTTAAATTAATTTAAAGATCTTGAGTTACATGAAGTATCGATCTAGACTAAAACATCTGTTACACCATATTAGGAATTATTATTGCAGCGTTACTAAGTTAGCACTTTATACTGATATCAGCACTTTACTAGGGAAGGAGATGAAATTGCACTTTATTTACATGCCCGTATATATATTAATGGTTCCATATGACCATGAGTGGTTGCATGTAACCATATGAATAAGGAATGTACATATGCATGTGCACATCTATATTTATTTTTGGCCAAGGACAATGGGCCACATTCACAAAAGTAATCTGAGACAAAATCCTAATTTAACGACTTTCGGTATTCACAAAAGGCATTTAGGAGTAGTAAAGCTAGCATTGCTAACTCTTCTACTCCTAAATGCCTTTTGTGAATACCAAAAGTCGTAAAGTTCGGATTTTGTCTCAGTTTAGGAGTAGTAAAGACTTCTTACGGAGCGAGTGTGGTCTGTCTGTTCAAGTCGAGCGGTCATTGAAGAGGAATATATATATATATATATATATATATATATATATATATATATATATATATATATTACCTACTGGCGGTCGCCAGTAGGTAAACCTGCTCTCGCTTCAATGAAGCAAAGCAGATTGCTTTTTCACAAGGGGAGCTGAATGTTAGCAGCTCCCCATGTGGAAAAGCAATGCCGGCTCCCGCAGGAAGCAGGGAGCCGGCAGGGACCATGGGGGCATTGGAGCTGCCCCCATGGTCCCAAAGGAGACGGCCAGCCCCGGGGGATGGGGTCCCCGGGGCTAAGAGTGGCCCGGGAGGGGGGCCACATGGCCCCCCTCCCCTGCGTATTTTTTAAATAAAAAAAAAGGAGAGGCCATATTGGCCTGAGGAGGGGGCCACACGGCCCCCCTAACAAAAAAAAGGATGGCCAGGGCCAGAAGTGGCCTGGGAGGGGGCCACACGGCCCCCCTCCCCTTGGCGAGTTGTAAGTTGGAGAATTAATTCCCCTTGAATACTTACGGTCCCTGGGGGCCAACTAGCCCACCAGGTACCTCCAGTATGCGCCAGGGAGCTGCGTTGCAGAGAGGTGTTCAGAGGCCATGCCCCTTTTTACACCTCTCTGGAATGCAGCTCTGTGGCGCTTACTGGAGGTACCTGGTGAGCTAGCTGGACCCCAGGGACCCTCAGGATTCAAGGGGACTTTCTCCCCCAACTCAAAACACGCCACGGGGTGCGTTTGCACAGTGGTAAAGGGAGGTGGCGGGGCCTGAGGTGACATGTGTGCAAACACGCCCTGTGGCACGTTTTAAGTTGGGGAATTGATTCCTCTTCAATCCTGAGGGTCCCTGGGGGCCAACTAGCCCACCACTTACCTCCAGTAAGCGCCACTGCGCTGTGTTGCAGAGAGGTGGCCCAGGCCATGCCCCTTTTTACACCACTCTGCAAAGCAGCTCTGTGGCACTTACTGGGGGTAAGTGGCGGGCTAGTTGGCCCCAAGGGATCCTCAGGACTCAAGGGGACTTAATGCCCCAATTTACAACGCACCAGGGGGTGCTTTTGCGCAGTGGTGCAGGGAGGGGGCATGGCCTGATGTCACAAGTGTGCAAATGCACCCTGTGGCACATTTTAGGTTAGGGAATTAAGTCCCCTTGAATCCTGAGGGTCCCTGGGGGCCAACTAACCCACCAGGTACGTCCAGTAAGTGCCACAGAGATGCATTGCAGAGAGGTGTAATATGGGCCACGGCCTTGGACCATCCTCTGCAACGCAGCTCTGTGGTGCTTACTGGAGGTACGTGGTGGGCTAGTTGGAGCCAGGGACTCTTAGGATTCAAGGGGACTTAATCCCCCAACTTAAAACGTGCCACAGGGCACCTCTGCACAGTGGTAAAGGGAGAGGGCAGGGCCAGGGGTGACGTGTGCAAGCACACCCTGTGGCGCGTGTTAAGTTGGGGAATTAAGTCACCTTCAATCCTGAGGGCCCCTGGGGGCCAACTAGGCCACCAGGTACCTCCAGTAAGTGCCACAGGCCTGCGTTGCAGAGAGGTGGTCCAGGCCATGCCCCTTTTTACACCTCTGTGCAAAGCAGCTCTGTGGCGCTTACTGGAGGTACCTAGTGGGCTTGTTGAACCCCAGCGACCATCAGGATTCAAGGGGAATTAATCTCCCAACTTAAAACAGCCACAGGGCGTGTTTGCACACATATCACCTCCGGACCCCCCTCCCTTCACCACTGTACAAATGCGCCCTGTGGCGTGTTTTAAGAGGTAGTTTTAATCCCCCTGCCCATATTATGTACTAGGGACTTACAGAGGAGGTCATGCTAATCACAGGGGTACCCCAACGCATAGTGTATATATGTGTTTTCACTGTATTCTAATTGTCTTTTAGCATAGCACTGGTTCTAGGCCTGGTTAGTCAGAGTCAGTTACCACCAGCACCCGTCTGAAAAAGTTTTGGGTACAGGATGATTTTGCAACAAGGCCTCTTTCTGCTCCTCCGTTGGTTCTTTCTGGATATGTTTAGCTTTTTCCTGCACTTTTCTTCGTCTTTGTGGACTTCTGTTGCCTCCTTCTGCATTTCTTTTCCTTCTTTCTGTGTGTTTTTTCTTCTTTCTTCAGATGTCCAACCTCTGTAGGCATAGTTAGAAACTAGCATTTAAAAAACCTTTGAAATTCACTTAAAAGGCCATAGGTTTCAGGCATGTTATAGTTAGAAATTAGCATTTAAAAAACCTTTGAAATTCACTGTAAAAATCATAGGTTTCAGGCATGTAATAGTTAGAAATTAGCATTTAAAACACCTTAGAAATTCACTGAAAAACCATAGGTTTTAGGGAAAGTTATAGTTAGTTGGACATTTTACTCGTACAAAACCATAGAAATTCTCCCGTTATAGTTAGTTCAGCTAACTATAACTCGCGCCCCCGCAATGCACTGCTGATGACATCACATATACATCACTCATGACATGGTCAGTGACATCACTGATGAAATCACTGATGACTTCTCAAATGACAATACTGATGACATCATCCACGTGATGATCTGAATGCCATCAGGGGTGTCATCAGAGATGTCATCAGTGGTGTCATCAGTGATGTCACTGACAATGTCATGAATTATGTAATATGTGACGTTATCAGCAGTGCATTGCGGGGGTGTGAGTTATAGTTAGCTGAATTAACTATAACGTCAGAATTTCTCTGGTTTTGTATGAGTGAAATGTCCAACTAAGTATAACATCCCTGAAACCTACTTTTTTGGGGAATTTCTAAGGTTTTTTAAATGCTAATTTCTAACTATAACGTGCCTGAAACCTATGGTTTTTCCAGTGAATTTCTAAGGTTTTTTAAATGCTAATTTCTAACTATGACGTGCCTGAATCCTATGGTTTTTTCAGTGAATATATATATATATATTTCTTCACCAAGCAATTATCACACTGCACTCTTCCAGGGTTTATTCATTCAATAAAGATGTATTCAAGCCATCTCCTGCTACTTCTCCACCTATGCGTTTCGACCAGCAGTCACACATTCTATTAGAATAGAAGACCAATACACACCATGAGGAACACATGATTGGAAAGCTATGCGAATAATGTAAAACCAGACAATGGCACTCAGCCATAATGTTCTCAGTGTGGACACTGTGCCATGAATTGAACATGTAGCGTAATAGTTGAAACCTGAATATCAACATTGCTTACAATTGGACATAATATACAAATGAATTGGTGCAATTGTTAATTAACCACCTTAAAAAGTGATGTATTTGATAGATGTGACAAAATGTGTTACTTAGAATTTTCCATGGCACGTAATCTCGTGCTGTTTGTTAATCTAAACTACCATTCTCAGTATGCATCATAATGTGCTCACTGGGCTATTGGTTTAAAAGGGTGCAAGCGTAAAGGGACTAACGCTATACACCGTGACCAAGACCTGCTGGAGGAAACGCGTAGGTGGAGAAGGGGCAGGAGATGGCTTGAATAAATCTTTATTGAATGAACAAACCCTGGGAGAGTGCAGTGTGATAATTGCTTGGTGAAGAATTGTTGTTCGGGGCAAGTCCAGTCCCGCCGCATGCAACAGCTGTGAAAAGTGCGCCCTTCACTTTGGATGGCATTGTTGATTAAATATATATATATCTGCAGAGAACTCTGGGTGGTTCTCAAGTTTAGGTGGAAAGCAGCTCCAGTATAGAGGACTCTCAACACCAGCGACACTCTAAATTTGCTCACCTCAAATATATATTTATCTTAATCACACACATTCATTCACGCAAACACAAACCGTTTTTTATTAACTTTTTTAACAAACATACTTTTGTCTACGTCCCCTAGCCAGCAATAATAGGTAAAAAAATAAAAGAGTATCATCCACTACGATCCCAAATGTCCTGCCTCTCAAACCTGTCAGAATAAGTCCTCGCCTCCTATCAGGACTCTTCTAGATTCAGTCCTAACGATTTACTTTCCAGACAATTGTCACTTCTCAGGCGGGATTGTACGAAGCACCTTATGATACTTGGGACACGTTAATTTTCCAAATTTCATTTTCAGATAATTCAGGGGAAGCCCATTTTGTCTCATATTTCTATGGGCTTCTCTCTATAGACATGGCGAGTTCTTCCATACCAAACACTACCCAAATCCTACATAACCAGTCCTTTATTTCCAGAACCTCCTTACCCTATAATGTCATTGTGCAGCGAGACAAGCAAAAGTGGGGCATTACTATCTGTTTCCCTCAATCAAATTTAAGAGGAAAGGTTTGTGGGTTTGGACGCCGGAGGATTGTGCATTTTGGGAATTTCAAGATGGAGGTCCTAAAGATCGTATCAAATAGCGTTCAGCACCTTCAAACAGTATCTATTCGGGATAGGTTATTGCCATATTAGGTAGGTCAAGGTGCCCTTCTCTCCATAGCCTCTCTGGCATTGTACTTATCGATTTCATGCAATTTCATTTGTGTGTAGTACCAGTATTGGGTTATTCTGGACATTTGTCCCGTTCTCTTATTCACCTGACTTTGAAAAGTGCATACACCTTCCTTGAGAATTTACAACCTAACTCATTCTCCCACTTTCCTGCCTTGGGGTCTTCTTATTGGCTTCAGTGTGTACCAATAAATAGTATATTGCGGAAAGAAGCTTCCTGTGACTTTTTCCGGTTAAGAACAGTGGGGCAGATTTACAAGAAGGTGACGCATCTGTGAAGATGCGTCACTTTCCCTGTGCCACTTTGAGAAACCCTTGAGCCACTATGGATGCATCGTATTTACAATACGGCGCACCATGGCCCAAGGATTGACAGATGCGTAAGAAATTCTGACGCATCTGTTGATGCAAATGTCACGCATTGCTGGAGTTGTGTTGCAAGTACAACGCAACTGCAGCAATGCAGGAGGATGCCTATCCTCATTGTGCTGCATCACTCCTTACACCTGCTTCAAGCAGGCATAAGAATTTGACGCAGTGGCGTCCTAGAAGTAACGCAGTGAAATCTTGTAGATTTCACTGCGTCTTTTCTACGAGGCTTTTTTGCGTTGGAACGTCCACCCTGCATACATACCTGATGCAGAGCTTTACAACGTGACACATCTCCCTAGATGCGTCACGTTGTAAATGGGCCGTATTTTTACGCTGCTGCTAAGTCACAAAAAGTGACGCAACAACAGCGTAAAAATGACGCAAGGGCTTGTAAATCTGCCCCATTGTTTCCAATATGGTGATTTGTCTGCTGGCGATGGGCTTAATCATGGGTTGCAGAACCCAGTGACCCAACTGATAGTAACATCTTTCACCCTGCTAAAAGGCTGTATTCTTTCTTGGGGGAATCAAATAATTTAACATCAGGCCCCTCAGACAGTTCCCCAATCTAACACAGCATTTAATAGTCCATTTTTTTATGTGTTCCCTTTTTCTGCAGGTGTAAATTTTAGGTTGTCTTTCAATTATGTAAATGGTCAAGGGAATGTAATGAACTCTTGCTTGAGAACCACCTTGTCACATACTCCTAGAATAGCTCTAGTTACTGAATAAAAAATTAATTCCCCACCCATTCAAACCATAATATTTCCCATATGTTCCTACCCACTATAACCTGATCATTGTCACAGTACTATTTCCCCTGATTCAGTCTTTCCAATTCCACTCGGAATTAACGTTGAGTTGCCTGATAGCATCTAGTAGGATATGAAAGATCTAGTTCTTTCTTAAACTTGACTTCTTCCCTGCCCATAAAAAGTCCTCAGTGTGTCTTTGGAACTGTTGCAGGAAGTGCATGGGTATAATCAGCAGCAGTGCCTGACACAGAAACGAGATTTTGTTGCGCACAACCATTTTTACTGCTGCTGTTCTCCCAATCCAAGACTGGCCGCCCATTTCCTAGGCCTGTCGGTCTAGGTTTATGCTCTCAAGCAGCAGTCATAATTCATGGGAACTAGTTTATCAAACAAGAAGTAATCTGGAAACCTAAATCTCTAATCTGTTCAATAACCCACTGAAAAGGTAAGCCAACTTTCATTGTCTGACACCCTGCCATATTTCTCCTATTCCTCCATTGGCAAAGGGGTGTGTGAGAGTGGAGTCCTTGCTATCACGGTTTGGATTTATGGCCATCCTTGTATTTGCCACTATGGATTTAAACTTCCTTTATGCCCTTCTGTCGTCAAATCCATTCAGCCAAGGGATCCGTGGCAAGAGGAAAGAACAGCCGAGAGAAGAGACACCTATTACTCGATCCTCTACATGTACTTAAGAAATGTGAAAAGCATCTGTTAACCTTGACCATAGCCGAGGGGTTCTTGTAGCCAGCCATGATGCACCTCTTAAACTGGGAACCTACTCCAATTACATATTCCCTGTTCACTCATTCAAACCCCCTCTCCACATCCTACGGTAGCAAGAGGTATCCCAGACCACATATTGCAGACAAATCTGGATTGCTCTAGATCTACAAGACCTGGCAATGCTGGACCTGGTGCAGCTGCTAAGACATTTGTGAACATCTCTGCGTCCATGTTCAGCAAAGAAATTAGGCTGCATGAGCCACACAATGTGGGATTATTCCCAGGTTTAGGGATTACCACTGTTTTGGGCCTCTCTAATAAAGGCAGCCTCATCTGCCCAGTTTCTGCGAAAGAGATAAATAACTTCAGAAACAGGCATTTGCAATGCAATCGGTCTCGCCTTTGGGACCTTATAAGTATTTAGCGATGCAGTACATTATCACACAAAACGTAAACAGTATGGTTTAAAAAGACCACATCCCTGCACACAAAGCTGCGGTACACGTATGATAAATTAAAATCAGGAAAACAGCTGATAAGGATCACATCAAACGTTTCCATTCTATGCATCAAAAAAGGAGTACGTTCTGTGGCACTCTAAATTTAACTGTTAATCCTTATGTAGATGACAATTATTTTTCAAGTGTAACTAAATGTTGGTGCAGGTGGGTATCTCCTGCTTACCTGAGGTCATAGAATTATAATTAAACTGTGCGCTGTTTGAACAATGAACAACGTCCCCGAATTTTGGATAAGCAACATGTATTTTCTAAAGTCTACGATCTATAATCGCTTGGACCATTGAGCTGTTATTGTTAATCTTTTCAGAATGACTCCCCTGAAGAAGGGCTTGGACCCGAAATGCATCGGGAATATGGGGACACTTACAAAAGATTGTGAAAAAGTCATAAAATGAAAATTGGTGTGTATGAAGACTATCCATATATGTGATGCAACGTGGAAACAGTTCATTAAACAAGAATTTACCGAATACAATCATTTTTATCATTAAGTTTATTACAAACATTTGAAAACACGGGTGATTCGCCCTAGACGGAGTGCAATTTGGGGACGTTGTTCATTGTTCAAACAGCACACAGTTTAATTATCATTCTATGCATCAACCAGGCATTACTTCCAGGACTGGTGCTCTTCCCCAACCAGTGGAAATAAATGTTGTTTCTAAGAATTACGAGAAAATGAAAGTAGCGCTTCACTGGCAAAGTCGGTAAAGTGGCGCTCTGGCAAAGTCTGTAAGTGGTGCTAATGTTTGTAATTGTGAATAAATCTAATTCGGCCACTTTGCAACCATTTTGCCTAGCTTCATTTAGTTTTTGTTTTCTTCGTATTTTGTTCCTTTTTTCTCCGCCCGTCCCAAGGCGGCATTTGGGAATGTATACATGACTCTGTTGAGCACAATCCTTCATCAAACAATGCATTCATTACTTCATTTTGACACGGACAACACTACATGGCAAGTGCTTTGGGAGATTTCCTGTTGGCTGTAGAGTTACACCTGTAATGAATGTTTTACACAAACCCAACCAGGGAAAAATATTTGCTTTCCTTTCACTGCACCCAACCCCACAAAGAGATGAGCAAAATACAGAGCAGAGATTTCCAATGAAGATTTTATCACAAATACATGGCTATGTTTCCTCTTGAGGGACAGGGGAGGTCCGAGACCAAAATGCATATATGAATTACACCTTCAGTAAAGCCTTGTTGATGTCCTGAAGACACAGTGCATCTGAGGAGCACCCCAGAAGCTTACCTGCTTCTGGGGTGTTGCGGACTTGATACAATAGCAAGGACCGCAGCCAGGAGACTGGAGTTCAGAGATAATAGCGAGACGGGGAGGAGGGGCAAGATTGGCGAGAAAAGACAAGGCAGATGGATAGAAACGATCAGAAAGAGAGGAGAAAAAAGTGAAGGAGGAAGAAAAGGATTAGCACGTGAATGGAGGGGCTGGGGAATTGGTGAGGGTAAAAGAGAAGATAATAAGAATTGAGAGTTTAGATATTAATGAAAAACTCAAAGAGGGGATATTAAGGACACAGATCGGTGAACAGTAGCTGGTAAAGTTAAGTGGTCAAGAAAGGCTGGAGGGGGAGGGGAACCCAAGTGTGAATGGAGTGGGAGGGAAAATCAAATTGAGAAGAAAAGAGGACAGACAAAAAGGAGGGGGTAATGATTACAGGGATGTAGAGGTGAGCCTGAGCCTGAAGATAACCATATACAATTTGGGAACGTGATGTCATGTGTGTGGGGGGATTAAGGGTGGGAGAGGTTCGTTTTTTAAGATATATTAGTGGAGAGCAGTTGTTATTATTGTAATGGTTTGAGATGAGCTACTTACTACATACTTGTCCCAATAAAGCATCACTCGCCAGTGGCATTTATTGTGTACCATTTCGCGCCAAGGTGGAATGAGGAGCAGAAAGGGACAACAGATAGAGAGCACAAAGGAATTGCATAGATGGAAGGGAGGGAGCAGGGAGGGATTGCATGGACGGAAGGGAGAGAGCAGGGAGGGAGTGTATGGACGGAAGGGAGGGAGCAGGGAGGGAATGTATGGATGCAAGGGAGAGAGCAGGGGGGAAGTGTATTGACGGAAGGGAGACAGCAGGGAGGGAGTGTATGGACGGAAGGGAGGGAGCAGGGAGGGAATGTATGGATGGAAGGGAGAGAGCAGGGAGGGAGTGCATAGATGGAAGGGAGAGAGCAGGGAGGAAGTGTATGGATGGAAGGGAGAGAGCAGGGAGGAAGTGTATGGACGGAAGGGAGGGAGCAGGGAGGGAATGTATGGATGGAAGGGAGAGAGCAGGGAGGGAGTGCATAGATGGAAGGGAGAGAGCAGGGAGGAAGTGTATGGATGGAAGGGAGAGAGCAGGGAGGAAGTGTATGGATGGAAGGGAGAGAGCAGGGAGGGAGTGCATGGACGGAAGGGAGGGAGCAGGGAGGGAATGTATGGATGGAAGGGAGAGAGCAGGGAGGGAGTGCATAGATGGAAGGGAGAGAGCAGGGAGGAAGTGTATGGATGGAAGGGAGAGAGCAGGGAGGAAGTGTATGGATGGAAGGGAGAGAGCAGGGAGGAAGTGTATGGATGGAAGGGAGAGAGCAGGGAGGGAGTGCATGGACGGAAGGGAGAGAGCAGGGAGGGAGTGTATTGACGGAAGGGAGACAGCAGGGAGGGAGTGCATAGATGGAAGGGAGAGAGCAGGGAGGGACTGCATGGACGGAAGGGAGAGAGCAGGGAGGGAGTGCATGGATGGAAGGGAGAGAGCAGGGAGGAAGTGTATGGATGGAAGGGAGAGAGAGAGCAGGGAGGGAGTGCATGGACGGAAGGGAGAGAGCAGGGTGGGAGTGCATGGATGGAAGGGAGGGAGCAGGGAGGGAATGTATGGACGAAAGGGAGAGAGCAGGGAAGGAGTGCATAGATGGAAGGGAGAGAGCAGGGAGGAAGTGTTTGGATGGAAGGGAGAGAGCAGGGAGGGAGTGCATGGATGGAAAGGAGAATTCAAAGGAGATGAAGAGTGCAATAAGACAGGGTGTGTTTGGTGAATGCAAGGAGAAAAAAAGGTGGAAAATTAGAAATATGCGGACGAATGGATAGAAGAGGCTGTGCGGCAAGGGTGAGGCTTATTATTTTCCACAAATTGTAAGAATATTTGTCCTATGAGAGCTTACTGTTGTTGCCGTGGGGCGGTGTTGAAATTAACATTAGACCATTTCCATAAAAATAAAAAAAATTAACATAGGGCCTGAGGCTGGACCTGACACTTAGCAACAGTACTGAGTCACTCGGGGCAAAGCTGGAGACACTGAGGGGTGATGAGTGACAAGAGGTGGGACCTCATTGCCAGGCTTCTCTGCCCTAAAACAAGTATTTCCTGTTTTCATCCCTGCTGTACCCTGCCAGCTCTTCCATCACCCGCCTCCTCCCCACCCCCTCGGCCCCCAGGGGCCCCCATTTCATATATAGGAGACATCCACTCGAAGCAAGTCTTGGCTGCACACCACAAAAGAAACTTGCACAACAGGTGAAAGCATTATCGCCCCCTCCCAGCTTTGAGAAAGTGGGAGGGGGGTGTCCAGTTATCCCACCACAGCCTTCCTTAAGGGTAGTAAAAGTGCTTTGATATAATAATGCACAATTACGAGTGCAATCACAAAAATGAGTATTTCAGTGTCAAGTGGGGAGGCCCACAAATAAAACAGAAGAGTGGAGGGGAAAAACAATAAATCGGAGTGCATATGGGCTCAACTGCATGCGAAATCCGTACACTCAAGCAATTCAGAAAAGCACTCCAGACCTGGCTATTTGAATGAACATATCACCATGAATGAATGAATTAATGAAATAGCTTTTATATAGCGCATGGCTACCCGGAAGCATCCCAGCGCTGAACAGTAGCTAGAAGCACAACATCCTAGGGGAAGAGCCAGGTCTTTAGCTGTTTTCGGAAGGAGAGATGGTTGGGCTCCCTACGAAGGTCCAATGGGAGAGCGTTCCAAAGACTGGCAGCATTGTAAGAAAACAACCGGCCGCCACTTCTGGCCTTCTTAATCCTGGGAACAACTGCTAAATGGAGTTCATTGGAACGGAGTTTTCTGTTCTACCTGTAAGGGCAGATCATGGCTTTATTAACGGAAGGTCTGCTCCCTTCCAGAGATTTATGGGTGACTCAGAGAGCCTTCAAGTTAATTCTCTCCTGCACCGGGAGCCAGTGGAGGGAGCGTAACGCAGGCCTTGCAGAGCAGCGATTCGGGGTCCCTAATAGTAGTCTTGCTGCATGATTTTGTATAACTTGCAGTTTAGCGACCACTAATTTCGGTGCCCCTAAATAGAGGGCATTGCCATAGTCTATCTTTGAGAGGATTAAAGCCTGGATCAGCAGTTTTTTTGCTTGGAATGGTAGCAAGGGGAGGACTTTGCGGATCGTTCTATGTAGGCCATAACATGAAGCTGCCGTCTTCCTAGCATGTACTTTGAAAGTGAGGTCCTGATCTAGCCAGACTCCCAAATTTTTTATCTCATTTTTTGGGGCTGGCACTGGGCCCATACACGGCGGCCACATTGTACTTGCTTTAAAATTTGGGGGGTTGCCGAGAATCATAAGCTCAGTTTTTTCGCTATTGAGCTTCAGGTGAGACAGGCTCATCCATGAAGCAGGTTGCAAACTCTAGCGCCTTGAGACGCTCGCGGGTGATTTCCCACGCTCTATATGATTGATTGGCTTCAGTATGCCACTGTTGATCTGTCAGTTTACACTTCAAAATCTGGGAGATATTGTCCAAAGCCTCCCCATCCCCCAAATCTAAAATCTGGAGTGGAATAAATCTGTGAGTGCCTCAATCAGGTTGGTTTTGCAGTTGTCAGTCTCCCTTCTAGGCACATTTTAGGCGCATTGTGGCCAGGGTGCAGAGGACCCTGCAACAGCAAACAGAAAGGGTGCCCTGGCCTCCGAGTTGCATAGTAAGACACCCATCATTGGAATACAGTGGGCTCATCACTGCTCTGAGCCCCTTTGCCGAGGCGCTCCACCTGCTGCACTATTGGCAACCACACCCCTACATTTCTTCCTGAAGAAGGGACAGATTTTTGTAGATAAACTACTGGTGTTTATAGTCAACCTTATCTGTTTTTTGTGGGTTTTTTTCATCGTCTACTGAGTCCTCCACTTGAACAAGATTGTGTACCTCGAGTGTTACTTTCATTTGTATGAATAGTAGAAGTTTGTAATCCTTCCACTGGTCGCAGCAATTATTTTATTATGCGCTCGGATCTGCTATCGCTGCTGGTGTGTCCGCCCTGGCATAAGCACCGATCATGTTTATTTGGTCAACATGAAGAGATATTTTTACCATAACAGCATCTCTGCTCTTCACCTTGGGGGATGGGGGGGCATAGCCCGGCATTCTGCTGGAGCTCGGTCGTCCTTTCTTACGTCTGCTGTAGTTTCGAGCCTTTACGTCTGCCAGCCCCCAGCAGCTGGTAGTCAGGTGTGCCAAGGCGTCTGAGGCACTCTTTCTGTGCAGTGAGGCAGCTGTGGCTAGGTGCGTGCCCTCACACAGGGCCCAGATTGCTGCTACAATGAGAGCGCATGAGTGCAGAATATTTACGTATCTTCGTTCCAAAATCAACTTAAAAACAATTGTTCAATTAACTCTCGGAAAATACCAGACGTCGATACATTTTGAATGGTGAAAGGTGCTAAAACATGCCACGCCACACGGACTGCAATTATAAGTGTCTGTGCCCAAGAGCTTGTGCTACCTACCGGATGGAAGACAGGTGGCTGCAGGAGGAGGTTGGCCGGGACAGACTCCATAGGTCTCTTGACAGTCGCCCACAAAGCCCTCGGCTATTGCCGCGGACTGTTCCTCGCGCACGCACCAGGATGACCTGATGCGTGGCTCAAGTTATCAGCAGCAGCTGCTGTGAGTCACATGAGCAGGGCACGTTGCTCCGAAAAGCATAATTAAATACAAACAAGCATTGGCAATGCAATAGGACTCGCAGAGACCTATTGCATTGCAAATAGTAATGCGTGCGGGTGACGAGGCATGAGGGTTGGCGGTGGTGAGAAGGCATCAGACTGCGAGAGGGGCGTCACGGGCAGAAAGTAGTCTGTGCTGTGAAGGGGCTAGTAGCCATGAAAGGACACAAATGACTGACATGGCTGTTATGGGGAGGGACTAACATGCTTAAAATCAATCGTAAGGCAGCATTTAAAACCTAAGCCAATGAAGAAGATGGGCCGGAGAGTGGGGGCGGAGCTTCCACAAAGCTTCCACACTATAGTGTATACTGCATGCCTTACAAAGCGATGGCAGCGCATTCGTGCTGCAACGCTATGAGAGACCTAAAAAGGTGGCGATGAATCAACCGAACATTCTGTATAACATAGGAGTAAACCCATCCAGGCCTGTGCTTTACCGGACTGGAGATGTGCTGTTGCTGAAAATCTGTATTTGCATGGGCAAATCTAGCTCTGTAAATGGTCAGATAATAGTGTCTGTAGATGTGAGGAGTCTAGATATTTTGTAATGTTCGCCCTGACCGGATGTGCGGCCTCATGCTAGTCATTATAATACAGACTAAACCCTGTGCAAAGTCAGGGTCTTTTGATTTCAGTCCGATCTTTTATTCCAGTTATTCTGTCACCAGTGTAGCTCAGAGTTTACAGATCAATAACCTACTCACTTTTTCCTGTTATATAGCAATTTTGTTTAGTCCACGAAAATGCATATTCTGCCTTTCCTACGTCTACTGCTTTTACCTGTGACTTAATCACTCTTACTTGCCTTCATCCCATCATAGAACTGGTCCGTCCCTTTGTGCGCCTCTCTAGTTCTTTCAACTGCCTTTCCAGGCGCTCTCTAACCTCAATTCGAGTTTGATTTAGTCTAGATGAAATGAATATAAGCACTCCCCTCAATACTGCCTTTAAGGCTTCCCAGAGCATTTCCTGACTAATAGTACTTATCATTTCCTCCCATGTATATGCAAATCGTATGTTCTATCTGTGCTATCACTGTGCCATTGTAAAGGAGATTCTTGTTTAATCATTCTCCTATCAGTGAAGACAGTCTTAGTGTTTGAAAAGGTCAAGACGATAGGGGTATAATCTCATAGAGCAATGTGTCCGATCTCAGAATGTTCCACAATCAGTATCAGTGCATCACATATTAAAACGTAGTTTGATCTAGAATAGGATATGTGTGCCCCTGATAAGTAATGTTAATCAATTTCATCCTTGTGCTTCCGCTGCCTGTGCCGTTTGACAATCTTAGGGGCACTGGATGGTCCCAATGTTGTGTGCAGGGTTAGGCATGCCACTCTTTAGATAAGGCCCTCCCTGTCACAACACATCGTCCCCTTGATGTTGCTCCACCCTGACCTTTGATGATATCTACTAGCCAGCCACCCTTCATGCATCACTATGTGGGCACCCATTTTCTCAATTGCTGGCCCCGGTTGTAAGGCCCACCGTTGCAACGTATTTTCTGGCTCTCAGGTTTTGCAGGCACACAGCAGGTGTCAATAGCTCCTCTCCACCAGAGACTCAATCAATACTGCCCCTTTAGTGCCTTAGGGAAGCAGTGCTCACCCGCTTTTTTAAGGGGCTTGGAGGGGCTCTGGAGAAACATGGCTACTCCATTCCCTAACCAGGCCATGCCAGCATATAACTACTGTAAATATCTAAAGAGACTTCAGTAACACAAATACATAACTCGGATTAGTTCCCTACCAAGTTTTGTTCACATCAATTTTTCTTGGGTCATTCATCACATAAGTAGTTCTGACACTTGACAGCATTAATCGGACCAAGGGAACTATACGTTTTCAAAACTGAACATTTTGCTTACTAATTTGAGTGTACAAGAACACATTTTGCTAAAGGCAAATGGTATACATTTCAAATGAATTGAGAGTTGCATTTGCTGTAGCTATCAACCAAGAGGTGTCCTCACAATTTGTATTTGCTCATCTACAAGGACTTGTACACATACAATTTGAGAGCATCACAAAGGATGGGAGCACAACTCAAGGAAAGCAGCCGCATGCTTTCTGCACCTATTTCACGTTTACGTTACTGCATGCTGTGCATTAGCTTGTCTTTTATGTATATATATATATTTTTTACAATCTAAAAAAACAAAAAACATAGTTCTACACCAAAGGGGCTTGATGTATACCAAAGCTGGCATTTAACGCTCTAAGGAATGTGAGACTTCTTGATGTGAAAAATAATGACTTGGGGCCATATTATCAAGAACGGCGATAACATTATCGCCTCTTTAGCGGCAGGAAACTGCCTCCAAAACTGCGATAAGGGGCTTGATAATATACCCTTGTGAATTCCCATAGAAGCCCAGGTTCTGGTGTGAAGGACATCAAACCTGGGATTCTATGGGAATTCTCAAGAGCATATTAGCAAGCCCCTTATCGCCGCTTTAGTGGCAGTTTCCTGCCACTAAAGCGGCGATAATGTTATCGCCGTTCTTGATAATATGGCCCTCGGAATTTATGCAATGTCACTCAGTCTTTAGTTCTTTGTGTAAGAAAACCCATTGGTTTTCACTTGCTTTTGGTTAAGCTTTGTCTTTTCTAGTCAGTTTGGGGATTGCTACCTATTTTCATAGGGTAATTCAAATGATGTGAACTGAATTGAACTGGGTGGAATAAAAACGGATTGCAGTCCTTTTACCCCCTTTGTTCTTTTCTTTCCCAAACCACCTCCCTTATACATCCACTTTAAACTGCATTTGCCTTTTTTCCTTTTCCTTGTTCTCAGTACTGGACCACTTGCCACGAGGCCTTACTTACTCCATTTGGAGCTATATTCCTCTGTTTCTACCACACCCTTTATCACCTGTGCACCTTTTCACTCAGCCCCACTAATTTCACCTTCCTTCCTGCTTTCCCTCGAGCCCTAGTCCATGCTTTCTTACTCTGACCTCCGTTCCTTACTTTGTCTATTCATTTGGCAGTAACTCTCCACTTAACCCTTTTTTATTTCAGAAAAAAAGGACTTCGAGGTGTTTCTCTTTTCTGGATAGTAATGCTCACTAATTCTTTGTTTTAATTTTAGTGAATCCCCCCCAAAAATCAAGTTTCTTTTTTTTTTAAGCAGAGTGAGGAGGACAATGAGAAATTGTTCTATTTTTTCCATTCCTGTTTTAGTGTTGTTTTTTTCCGGCTCCCTCCCCCCTCCTTTTAACAAATTATATTTTTTAATGAGGTTATGTAGCCATGAATGTACATGTCCCTAGTAGCAGCAGATTAGAAATAGGAGTGCCGGCCAATGACTGCCAGGTTCAGGCCTCCGGCCCCTTCATGCTGCAGTCTTTGCTCCTAGATGCACCTGTATGATGAGCTGCTACTTGAAAACTGGAACCTTCACTAGCTGTGTCACACCCGGTGCTGGTAGTATTTCTGACCCAAGTATTTTGGTCCACAATACTTCGTTCCAGTCCCGAAGCAGAGAAACCCCTCACTGCACTGGTCGGATCTCTCTCTCTCTTTACTGTGTGTGGCTCTGTCTTTAATGACCTGGAAATAGAACAAGGTCAAAGTAAAATGAAATACTGTGGTCTAAAACCTGAGCTTTGCAATGTCTGCAACCTTTCTGTGTTATGTAATCAAATGGGAAAAGAGCATGCATGACGCAGGGTTGGAACAGTAAATTAAGATTAGGTAAAACAAAACACGTGGTAGCTTGTCATAAGCCCCGGTGGTAGCAATTAAGTGCCGGTGCTCAGCACCGGCTCAAATTAAGCACTGTGCGAGCCGCAGTCGATGAGCTGACTCGTATAAGGCCTTTGCGTTTTTCGTAATTCACTTGTCCCGAGCGGGAGCCATTTTAGATTCAGGCGCCACTCATTCCTATCTCCCGTTTCAGGCTTTATTGCTGGGGCTTTAATTCACTGGCAAGAAAACCGGGAAACAGTTTCTTACTCCGCACTCCCCGATTCCCTCAGAGGGTCCTGTAATGCCTCTTCGGGTGCGCTGTGTGATGGTCCCCGCCACATTGTGGTATGAAATGGCGGCCGGAGGTCCTCCTGCCTCTCCTACCCAGCACTCACCGGATCGCTGACATCTGGCTAACACATTTGGTTGTCCGGGCAGAACTAACTATAATGGAGGAATTTCTATGGTTTTGTATGAGTAAAATGTCCAGCTAACTATAACGTTCCTGAAACCTATGGTTTTTTCAGTGAATTTCTATGGTTTATTAAATGCTCATTTCTAACTATAACGTCTCTGAAACCTATGGTTTTTTCAGTGAATTTCAAAGGTTTCTTAAATGCTAATTTCTAACTATGCCTACAGAGGTAGAGCATATGCAGAAAGAGGAAGAAAGGCGCAGAAAGAAGCAAGAGAAATGCAGAAAGAGGCAACAGAACTCCAGAAAGACAAAGAAATGTGCAGAAACAAACAAAAGATATGCAGCAAGAAGCAACAGAGGTGCAGAAAGAGGCCTTGTTTCAAAGTCATCCTGTGCCCCCAACTTTATGCTGACTGGTACTAACTGACTCTGACCAACCAGGCCCGGAGCGAGTGCTATGCTGAAAGACACTTAGAATACAGTGAAAACACCTACATACACTAGGGTACACTATGGGTTGGGGTATCCCTATGATTGGCATGACCTCCCCTGTACGGCCCTAGTACATAATAGGGCATGGGGATTAAATGTACCTCTAACTCAGAGGTGCAGAAAGAGGCAAGAGAGGTGCATAAACAGGCAGGAAAGGTACAGAAACAGAGAACGGGGGTGCAGAAAGAGGCAAGTGAGGTGCAGAAAGAAAGAAGTAAAAGCAGTGCAGAAAGAACCAACAGAGGTGCTGAAACAGGCTTGAAGGGTGCAAAAAGAGCAAGAGAAGTGCAGAAAGAGGCAAGAGAGGTACAGGAAGAGGCAAGAGAGGTACAGAAACAGGCAGGAAAGGTGCAGAAACAGGGAACAGGGGTGCAGAAAGAGGCAAGAGCGGTCCAGAAAGAGGCAAGAGATCTGCAGACAAAAGCAACAGAAGTGCTGAAAGAGGCAAGTGAGGTGCAGAAACAGGCAAGAAATGTGCAGAAACAGGGAACAGAGGTGCAGAAAGAGGGAAGAGGGGTGCAGAAAGAGAAAAAAGGGGTGCAGAAAGGCGCAAGAGATCTGCAGAAAAAAGCAACAGAGGCACTGAAACACGCAAATGAAGTACAGAAAGAGGTAAGAGATCTGTACAAAAAAGCAGCAGAGGTGCTGAAAGAGGCAAGTGAGGTGCAGAAAGAAGAAAGAGAAGTGCTCAAAGAGGCAAGAGGGATGCAGAAAGAGGCAAGAGCAGTGCAGAAAGAGCCAAGAGAAATGCAGAAAGAAGCAACGTATGTGCAAAAGGGGGCATGAGGGGTGCTGAAAGAAGGAGGAGAAGTGCAGAAAGAAGCAACAGAGGTACTGAAAGAGTCGCGAAGGGTGCAAAAAGAGCCAAGAGAAGTGTAGAAAGAAGCAATAGAGGTACAGAAAGAAGTAACAGAAGTGCAAACGGAGGTAAGAGGGATTCAAAAAGAAGCAAGAGCAGTGCAGAAAGAACCAAGAGAAGTGCAGAAAGAAGCAACAGAGGTGCTAAAGGAGGTACAAGTGCAGCAGAAAGAGGGAAGAGAGGTGTAGAAAGAGGGAAGAGAGTTGCACAAATAGGGACAAGGGGTGCAGAAAGAGGCAGGAGGGGTGCAGGAAGAAGTAACAGAGGTGCCGAAAGATGCAAGAGAGGTGCAGAAAGAAGCAAGTGAAGTGCAGAAAGAGGCAACAGAGGTGCAGAAAGATGCAAGAGAGGTGCAGAAACAAGCAAGAGAAGTGGAGAACGAGGCAAGAGAATTGCTGAAAAAAGCAACAGAGGTTTAGAAAGAAGCAAGAGCAGTGTAGAAAGAGGCAAGTGGGATGCAGAAAGAAGCAAGAGCTGTGCAGAAAGAACCAACAGTGGTGCAAAAAGAGGAAAGAGGGGTGCAGAAACAGGTAGGAGAGGTGCACAAAAAGTCAAGAGAGGTACAGAAAGAGGCAGGAGGGGTGCAAAAAGAAGGAACAGAAGTGCAGAAAGAGGCATGAGAATTGCTGAAAGAAGCAACAGAGGTGTAGAAAAAAGCAAGAGAAGTGCAGAAAGAAGCAAGAGAAGTGCAGAAAGAGGCAAGATAATTGCTGAAAGAAGCAACAGAGGTGTAGAAAGAAGCAAGAGCAGTGCAGAAAGAACCAACAGAGGTGCTGAAAGAGGCAACAGATATGCAGATGGAGGCACAAGAGGTGCAAAAAGAAGGAAGAGAAGTGCAGAAAGAAGCAACAGAGGTGCTGAAAGAGGCACGAAGGGTGCAAAAAGAGGCAAGAGAAGTGCAGAAAGACGCAATAGAGGTACAGAAAGAAGCAACAGAGGTGCAAAAGGAGGCAAGAGGGATGCAGAAAGAAGCAATAGCAGTGCAAATAGAACCAAGAGAAGGGCAGAAAGAAGCAACAGAGTTGCAAAAGGAGGTACAAGTGCTGAAGAAAGAGGGAAGAGAGGTGTAGAAAGAGGCAAGAGAGTTGCACAAATAGGGAAGAGGGGTGCAGAAAGAGGCAGGAGGGATGCAGAAAGAAGTAACAGAGATATCAAAAGAGGCAATAGAGGTGCAGAAAGAAGCAAGTACAGTGCAGAAAGAGGCAACAGAGGTGCAGAAAGACACAACAGAGGTGTAGAAACAAGCAAGAGAAGTGCAGAAAAAGGCAAGAGAATTGCTGAAAGAAGCAACAGAGGTGTAGAAACAAGCAAGAGAAGTGCAGAAAAAGGCAAGAGAATTGCTAAAAGAAGCAACAGAGGTTTAGAAACAGTGCAGAAAGAGGCAAGTGAGATGCAGAAAGAAGCAAGAGCAGTGCATAAAGAACCAACGGTCTTGCAAAAAGAGGCAAGAGAGGTGCAGAATGTGGTAGGAAAGGTACACAAAGAGGCAAGAGAGGTACAGATAGAGGCAGGAGAGGTGCAAAAAGAACGAACAGAAGTGCAGAAAGAGGCAAGAGAATTGCTGAAAGAAGCAACAGAGTTGACAAAAGAGGCAAGAGAGGTGCAGAAAGAAGCAAGTGAAGTGCAGAAAGAGGCAACAGAGGTGCAGAAAGATGCTAGAGAGGTGCAGAAACAAGCAAGAGAAGTGCAGAAAAAGGCAAGAGAATTGCTGAAAGAAGCAACAGAGGTGTAGAAAGAAGCAAGAGCAGTGCAGAAAGAAACACATGAGGTGCAGAAAGAAGCAAGAGCAGTGCAGAAAGAACCAACAGAGGTGCTGAAAGAGGCAACAGAGGTGTGGGTGAAATGAACCTTAAACGTCCTACCGGAGTGCGGCGTCTCCCGCCCCCAGTATGCTGCAGTGTGATAGGTGTGACGCTGAACTGCGGGTCCAGATCAATATTCATGCCCAGATTTATGTTCTTTTCGTTCGGAAACAAAGAACTTCAGATCTGCTACTGCTTAGGAAAAGGAAAAACTAACCCTGGCGGTGCGTGTTCGGCCTCGGAGTACTGCCTCTGTCCCACATGGTAGAAGGGCAGGAGGAGACTGCCACCGAAGCCCCCCTTGCCAGCTGTCAGATTCTGCTTCAAGTACACATTTGAAGTGTTTAAAATCCTTAAATATTCCAAATTACATATGAAGGTTTGATCAAAACTGCCTTGTATTATACAAACCAAAGCTGACAAGCCTGCTCTGACTCTTTCCGGTGTCAACTGTCTGTTTACATGACTGCTGGACTCCTCAGATCTGCCATACAAGTGACCTTTTATCCTCACATTGTGTCTTGAATGTTGATCATTTGCCCTAAATGTTTGGTCACAGTCCAGATTGTGCCTCCTTGCCAGGTGTTACTCAGGGTGCGGGTCTGTGGTGGGATCAGGTGGAGGTCTGGGTACGTGAAGGTGGAAGGCAGTGAGGGGAGGGCAGGGGTCAGTGGGGAGGGGAGGGCAGAGATCGGTGGGTCAGAGGAGGGCAGGGGTTTGGGGGAGGGTAGGGGTCAGTGGGTGAGGGGAGGGCAAAGGTTGGTGGGTGAGGGGAGGGTTGGGGTCAGTGGGTGGGGGAGCGCAGGGGTCGGTGGGTGAGGGGAGGGCAAAGGTCAGTGGGTGAGGGGCAGGCAGGGGTTGGTGGGTGAGGGGAGGGCAGGGGTTGGTGGGTGAGGGGAGGGATCAGTGGGTGGGGTGAGGAGAGTTGAGGGGAGGGGATCGGTGGGGGCAGGGCAGGGATTGGTGGGTGAGGGGAGGGTAGGGGTGGGTGGGTGAGGATGACTGCCATTTCTCTAGAAGTGTGAGAGTCTGTGGCCCGTGGCCCACTGGGAACACAGCTCACTGCCGATGCTCTACCGTTCGACCTGGCACTAACAAAAACCTGCCAGCAAAAGTAAACTGCACCTATAACATCAATACACTCTTCTTACCTGGAACCAGTTTTTTCCACTCAGGACAGCACCTCAGAGATATATTGCCTCCCTGGGATACAAAATTCTGTGGAATGATTGAGAGAAAAATGAAATGAGTGGGGAAATCGACTGCAAATGCAGAGGCCAGATAAATTGCGCTACATTGGCACCATCAGTCACCCACTCAGTAGAATGCCTCCAAACTAACATTAAATTATCTAAACCTTAAACAATGGACAATACTCTGTTGTAAACCTACCTGTTAACAACATTTTTTTTACAGCCGGACTGACTGGCATACCCTTTAGCAATTTCCCTTCCTCTGAATATTATGACTGCTTTATGATTTCAACTTATACTACAATGAGAAAAACGTACATCCATAGCAATACTAATATTGTCCCTTCTAGAAAAAATTCTAAAACAGATCTCTCTAAATCTTACTCGTCATTTAAAAGCCACCCTCACTTTAGGAATAGCTGATGAAGCATGCGTAACATTTGACAGTATCATCCAATCTAATTGGCAGAACACAATTCTAATTCTCTCTTAATCACCACCTGTAAACTATCTGTGCAAATATGCCATGGTCAAGAATGCAAACAAAATTCATATGGAAGTCCCCAGTACAACCATTTCTACTTTCAATCATCTAGACCAAGGCTAGAGTAACGACTACTCCTTTAGTAGAAAATTACAACATCTCTATCTTGACCCTCCTGGATACCCTAGTCCTGACAACACAAAATCTACTTAAGAGTGGTTTACATTTTCTTTAAATACAGCGTTAAAAGGTTTGCGCTTCCAAGAACATCAAGGGCAAAAAAGCCCAATACCAAACGCTAACTAAAAACATAGTAAATGAAAGGGCAATGTACAAATTCAAGCCATTAAAAAATAACTTTCTCAAAAAAACAAGAAAAAAGCAGGCAAAAGTCGAACGAGAAAATTACTCAACATTGTTAAAAGCCCAAATCATTTACAACTCCAGATGTGACCAAATCCCACAGGATCACAATGCAGACCTGGAAAAAACGGTCATCAAGAACTTCAACACTGATTCCAGCAACCAACATCTTCTATGGCACTCAACATAATGCTTGACCAAGCTCACAGCTTTGCAATTCCATTCCTAAATGTCTCTATTGGGTTTTCAGGAATACATTTGCAGGTCAGACCCAAAAAACTGACCTTAAAATGCAAAGAAATTCCCAAAATATGAGACTTGATGCCAAAGCCAGAAACCAACACAAGGGCTTGATTCCTAATTCATCAGCCCTATCTATTGCAGCACGGTCACAAAGGTGCATAGAAGAATAAACATCTGAAAAGCATAAACATCAGGTACTTTGTTGATCTTTATAGACACAAGACTTGGACAGCAACCACATCATGACTTTTTCTTACATTTATAAAATGTGTCACCTCTGCTTCACTACGAAGAGAGAGACCAAGTGCTAACTCAGACAATAGGACAGGTAGCACCCAGTGGCAGCCGGCACAGGTAAGAGCGGTGAGGCGGTGGGGCGGGGTGAGGGGCAGGTAAGTCAACATACGACGGGAAAATGTAAAATTAAATAAAATTTAAAAAAAGACAACTTTCCTTGCGCTTGCCGCATTGCCGAGTCAGCTACTAGCACCCAATAACGCATTACCACTGTACACACAAACTAAAGGAGGTTCCAGCACCAAGAGCATACCCACACAAAAAGCATGTACACAGATTCACCTGACATTGAAAAGGTGAACCCCACTCAGTAGGCCTGCACTTTCAAAAGGCCTGAGACGGTTAAATCCAAGATCTAAGACCCACAACTGTTATTGCGGTAGATGGCACAGAGAAGCTGAATCGGCAGTAAGGCAAAGAGTCACCTTAACAGTGCATAACTTTGTGTCCTAGTATCTGTAAACATTGCAAAAACACATGCTATAGGAGCCTCAGGAGCAGAGTTCCCTTCCATCACTGGAATTTTGATGCCCTCTCCATGCTCCTAGGGCCCGATTCACAGAACTAACTTAAGACAAAATCCTAAACTTACTACCATTTTGGTATTCACAGAAGGCACTTACTCATTTTGGTATTCACAGAAGGCACTTACTCATTTCGGTATTCACAGAAGTTAGGAGTCCTAACTTTAGGACTCCTAAATGCCTTCTGTGAATACCGAAAGTCTTAAAATTAGGATTTTTCTCAGTTTAGTAGTAGTATAGTTAGGACTCCTAACTTTAGGACTCCTAAATGCCTTCTGTGAATACCGAAAGTCTTAAAATTAGGATTTTTCTCAATTTAGTAGTCCTAAGTTTAGGACTCCTAACTTTAGGACTCCTAAATGCCTTCTGTGAATACTGAAAGTCTTAAAATTAGGATTTTTCTCAGTTTAGTAGTAGTATAGTTAGGACTCCTAACTTTAGGACTTCTAAATGCCTTCTGTGAATACCGAAAGTCTTAAAATTAGTATTTTTCTCAATTTAGTAGTCCTAAGTTTAGGACTCCTAAATGCCTTCTGTGAATACCGAAAGCCTCAAAATTAGGATTTTTCTCAGTTTAGTAGTCCTAAATTTAGGACTCCTAAATGCCTTCTGTGAATACCGAAAGCCTCAAAATTAGGATTTTTCTCAGTTTAGTAGTTGTAAAGTTAGGAGTCCTAACCTTAGGACTCCTAAACTGAGAAAAATCCTAATTTTAAGGCTTTCGGTATTCACAGAAGGCATTTAGGAGTCCTAAACTTAGGAGTCCTAAACTTAGGACTACAAAATTGAGAAAAATCCTAATTTTAAGACTTTCGGTATTCACAGAAGGCATTTAGGAGTCCTAAAGTTAGGAGTCCTAACTATACTACTACTAAACTGAGAAAAATCCTAATTTTAAGACTTTCGGTATTCACAGAAGGCATTTAGGAGTCCTAAAGTTAGGACTCCTAACTTCTGTGAATACCGAAATGAGTAAGTGCCTTCTGTGAATACCAACATGAGTAAGTGCCTTCTGTGAATACCAAAATGGTAGTAAGTTTAGGATTTTGTCTTAAGTTAGTTCTGTGAATCGGGCCCCTGGTGTCTTTCAGCTGCTGTCCTCCTTTCAGAAACAGCAGCCTCTTCATAGCCACAGCTCATGTCAGAGACAGCGGATGTTGGGGTACACCATGTAGTAGCTCATTTACCAAACTGTACATACATCAAACTCTAAATTCTCCTCCACACACCTCAACAAAGCTACACATCTTTAGAAGGGGGAATCGCCATCATCCACAAGTCCACCCTCAGGGTCTCGACCAGCACCGATGACACCCTCAGCACTGCCGAATACCTGCACTTCCAGATCCACACTGATACCAACTCCACCCTCAGAGGAACTCTGATCTACAGACCCCCGGACCCTGACCTCAGTTCAGCGACTCCATCACTGAATTCGTCAGCACGCATGCCCTCGCCTCCACAGACTACAATCTCCTTGGAGACCTGAACTTCCACCTCGAGAACAACAACGACACCAACTCCACCACCCTGATCGACAAACTCTCCAACCTCAGACTACAACAGCTCGTCTCAATGCCCACCCACTCCGCTGGCCACACGCTTGACCCCATCTTCTCCGCAAGCTCCCATGTCTCCTTCAGCCACACCACCGAACTCCCCTGGACTGACCGTCACTGCATCAACTTCACCTTCCAGAAACCCACTGCGCATCACCGCACCCAACAGATCCCCCGCCCCTGCTGGAGCAAAGTCACCAAAGACCAGCTAAACACTGCCCTCGCCCGAAGCCCACCCGCTGACCCCACCGACCCAGATGCCACCACCAGCAACCTCAAGCGCTGGAACAATGACTGCGCCAACACCCTCTCCCCGATCAGGAAACCCTCCAACAGACACACCAACAAGAACGTCAGCTGGTTCTCCAAGGACCTCCAGACCTCCAAACAAACCTGCCAAAGACTAGAGAGGAAATGGCACTGCGAACAGACACCGGAGAACCACGCAGCTCACAAGAACGCCATGCGCCAACACCACCACCTCATCAGATCCGCCAAAAGGACCTCCTTCAAGGACCGCCTCGACAACAACGCACACAACAGCAAAGAGCTCTTCAACACCGTGAAGGAACTCTCCAACCCCTGCTCCAACACCAACGACATCCCACCATCGCAAGAACTGAGCAACTCCCTGGCCACCTTCTTCCATCGCAAGATTGCAGACATCCATGGCAGCTTCGACGACCAGACCATCACGACAGCCAACGACACCTCAGATCCCACGACCACCACCTACAACAACCACCTGCTCACCTGGACGAGCATCAACGACGACAACACTATCAAAATCATGAACACCATCCACTCCAGCTCCCCATCAGACCCGTGCCCACACCACATCTTCAAAAAAGCCACCATTGCACCCCATCTCCGCAAGGCCATCAACATCTCCTTCGAGACCGCGACCTTCCCAGAGAGCTGGAAGCACACCGAGATCAACGCCCTGCTCAAGAAACCCAAGGCAGATCCGAGGGACCTCAAGAACTTCCGGCAAAGGTCATCGAGAAAACCGTCAACAAACAGCTGACCCGCTACCTCGAGGAGAACAACATCCTAGACCCATGCCAGTCCGGGTTCTGCAGCAACCACAGCACCGAAACTGCCCTCATCGCTGCCACCGATGACATCAGGGCCCTGCTAGAAAACAGCAAAACCACGGCCCTCATCCTCCTGGACCTTTCAGTCACCTTCGACACGGTCTGCCACCGCACCCTATGCACATGCCTCCACAACGCAGGAATCCGAGACAAGGCCCTGGATTGGACCACCTCCTTCCTCGCCAGCAGAACCCAGAGCGTCCACCTCCCCCTTTCCGTTCTGAAGCCTCCAAGATAACCTGCGGCGTACCCCAAGGATCATCCCTCAGCCCGACATTGTTCAACATCTACATGGCCCCGCTCACCCACATTGCCAGACTGCACAAACTCAACATCGTCTCCTACGTCGACGACACACAGCTGATCCTCTCCCTCACCAAAGACCCCCTCACCACCAAGACCAACCTCCACGAAGGAATGAAAGCCGTCACCGGATGGATGAAGAACAGCCATCTGAAGGTGAACTCGAACAAGACGGAGGTCCTCATCCTCGGCTCCACCCCCTCAGCCTGGGACGACTCCTGGTGGCCGACCACCCTGGGAACAGCACCAACACCCACCGACCACGCACGCAACCTGGGGTTCGTCCTCGACTCAACACTCTCCATGTCCAAGCAAGTCAATGCCGTCTCATCCTCCTGCTTCAACACCCTCCGCATGCTCCACAAGATCTACAGATGGATCCCCACCGACACAAGAAAAACGGTTACCCAGGCCCTCGTCAGCAGCAGGCTGGACTACGGAAACGCCCTCTATGCGGGAGCCCCCTCCAAACTACTGAAACGACTGCAACGCATACAGAACGCCTCAGCCCGCTTGATCCTCGACATCCCGCGCCACAGCCACATCACACCCCACCTGAGAGACCTGCACTGGCTGCCCGTCAACAAGAGGATCACCTTCAAGCTCCTCACCCATGCACACAAGGCACTCCACAACATCGGACCAACATACCTCAACAGACGACTCACCTTCTACACCCCGAACCGCCAGTTCCGCTCTGCTGACCGCGCCCTCACCACCATTCCCTGCATCCAAAGAGCAACCTTTGGTGGCAGATCACTCTCCTACCTTGCCCCCAAGACCTGGAACACCCTCCCCATCCTCCTACGGCAGACCCAAGACCTACTAACCTTCAGGAGGCTACTCAAGGCCTGGCTGTTCGAGCAATAGCAGCATCCCCCGCCCCCCCCCTAGTGCCTTGAGACCCTCACGGGTGAGTAGTGCGCCCTACAAATTCCTTGATTGATTGATTGATTGATGTTTTGACTGTGAAACCACAAAGAAAGCATATTCGTTTTGAAAATTTCACGAGGATTCATCAAACAATGCCAAAGTTATTGGCAAATGAACAAACGTGCTTCCTATGGAAACTAGGTCCGAACTACCTACTGTTGACTGCAGTAGGTAATATATATATATATGAAAAAACCATAGGTTTAAGGCACATTATAGTTAGCAATTAGCATTTAAAAAACCTTAGAAATTCACTGAAAAAACCATAGGTTACAGGGACGTTATAGTTAGTTGGACATTTCACTCGTACTAAACCAGAGAAATTCTGCTGTTATAGTTAGTTCAGCTAATTATAACTCACGTCTCCGCAATGCACTGCTGATGACGTCACATATTACATCATTCATGACATGGTCAGTGACATCACTGATGACATCACTGATAATAATAATAATAAGGGAGTTTTATAAAGCGCTTGGTTACGCTCAGATGGTGTGTCCCCGCGCTAAAACAGAAGAACTCCCGCAGACTAGAACGTAAAGTCTGCACAGGTTACCGTGTATATAGGTATGTTTTTAGCTTCCTCCTGAAGCTAGGTTCAGATGACTCCAGACGGAGGTCCAAAGGTAGGGCATTCCAGCTCTTTGCCACCAGGTAGCGGAAAGATCTACCTCCCACGCGAGCCCGCCTTATCCTCGGGACCTTTAAAAGGCCTCCATGGGAGGAGCGAAGGGCGCGCGTGGGTACGTACCTGGTGATCAGGTTCTGGAGCGGTGTTGGCGCCTTCCCAGTAAGGATGCGGTGGCAGGTAGAGAGGGCCTTAAACTCGACCCTACTCCTCAATGGCAACCAGTGAAGAGTCCGAAGGGCAGTTTTAGAGGCCGATCTGTTGGGAAATTTTAGAATGAGGCGGGCTGCCGCATTCTGCAACACCTGAAGGCGATTTATTGCCTTGCTGGTTGCTCCTAGGTACAGCAAGTTGCCATAATCCAGGCGTGATGTCACAAGGGCGTGCACCAGCGTTCTACGGGCTGACATAGGAAGGAGATCTAAGACCTTCCGTAGACTTTTCAGAACGCTGAAGCAGACACCCGCCACACGTCCTATCTGAGGTCCAAAGGACAGGTCAGTATCAAGCCAGACTCCAAGGTTCCGAACTTCTTGACAGGGTGTTGGAACCTCACCTAAGCATGGGGGCCACCACGCCGACGACCAGATAGATGGGTTCCCCCCCACTACGAGCACCTCGGTCTTGCTGCCATTTAGTTTGAGGCAGTTGGTGGACATCCAGGCTGCAAGGTCTTGCATGCAGACTCTGAAACTGTCCACCACAAGACCGGGCGCTCGCGAGAGGGAGATAACCAGCTGCGTGTCGTCGGCGTTGGACACTATGTGCAGACCATGGCCCTCAGCAATGGGGGCCACTGGGGAGACATATAGATTAAATAGGGTGGGGCTCAGGGACGATCCCTGGGGTACGCCCTGGCCCAATCCAATATCCCTGGAATAACATTCGCCCTGGCGGACCTGAAAGCTTCTCCCCGTCAGGAAGGACTGGATCCATGCGAGTGCAGCTCCAGATATCCCTTCACTATTCAGACACTGTAGCAAGGTGGTATGAGCTACAGTGTCGAATGCTGCACTCAGGTCCAATAGGATGAGGGCCATAGTATGACCCTCATCCACCCCCTGGCGTAGGGTCTCCACAGCCATCAGAAGCGCTGATTCCGTTGAGTGGCGGGGACGGAAACCAAACTGCGTATCGTGTAGTAGGGCAACCTCTTCGACGAAATCCATCAGTTGCAGGTTTACCGTTTTTTCCGCCACATTAGCCAGGTAGGGCAGAAGGGAGATCGGCCGGAGGTTCTCTAGCTTTTCAAAGCTAATGTTAGGTTTCTTCCTGAGAGGTAGAACCACCGCCTGTTTCCAGTCTTTGGGCACGGTCTTAGTGCTAAAAGACACATCCAGTAAGTGTCTGATATATGGTTCTAGTACCGGTAAGCTATCCGCTAGCCGTTTCGGCGTGGTGGGATCCTGCGGGGAACCCGACTTGATGGATCTGCAGATTTTTAGTAGGTCCTTTGGGGGCGGGGTGACAAAGTTGGTCAGTATATGTCTGTCCCCCCATTTCCTCGGGCTTTCCGCAAATTCAGTCCCAGCAATGGGATGACTAGGAAATGCCGAGTAGATTTTGGCTATCTTTCCGGCGAAGAAGTCCGCGATCCTGTCACAGGATTCCACCGAGCAGTCATCTGGAGCAATGGCTGGTTTCCCACTCGAGAGGGTTTTGTAGAGCAAGAAAGCTCCTTCATCGAGTCACCAGCTTCACTAATTCTAATAGTGTAATATGCTGCTTTGGACTTCCTGATTAGCCCGTGATAAGTTCGCCTCTCAATTAGGTAGGCCTCCCTAGTTTCCTTAGAAGGAGCCCCCGCCACTGTCTTTCGACACGCTTCAATGCTGTTTTCGTGACTCGTAGTTCATCACTGAACCACGGGGCAGTTTTTTGAAAGCGGCCACCCGATTTGGCGCGCGAAAGTGGGGCTGTACAATCAAGCGCCTCGTTGATACGCTTACATAGATTGATATTAGCCGTATCCGCATCATCTCCCCCAGGGCTTCCTCCTTTAGTCAATGCCGCACAGAATTTAGCCTGGGAAAAGGTAGCCCATCTCCGCCTAGGATGGTACAGTATTGCTGGCTCTGGAGATCTTACCCCAGGAATTCATATGGAGAATGGTACCAGATGGTGATCCGACCAAGGGATGGGAATGGGGGTCATGGCTTCTACTTCCCCCCAATAGACGAATATGGGGTCAAGTAAGTGTCCCAACTGGTGAGTGGGGCCACTTACTATTTGATTCAGTTGGAGGGCTCCCAGCGCCTGGCAAAAGTCCCTGCTAACGTTGTCTGTAGGGTTGTTCAAATGTAAGTTAAGATCCCCCAGTACCAGGAATTTGTCTTTGCGTAGCGCAACCTCCATTATGCCTTCAACCAGACTCTCCCCAAACCTGGCTATAGGGCCTGGGGGTCTATAGATTAACATGCCCTTCAGCGTGCAGCCTTCTTTTACTTTAACAGTAAAGCTCCCTGCCTCGCTGTCCAGGATGGGAGAGTGGTCTAATTGGCATCCTAGACTTTTCTGGGCTATAATAGCAATGCCCCCTCCTCTACCGGTGGGTCTATCCTGCCTAAGCATTATGTAGCCCTCCGGTAGTGCCTCTAAGGCATCAGGGGTAGACCCTTCATCTAGCCATGTCTCAGTAAGAAACACAAGATCCCACTGTTTCTCAGTGAGTAGGTCGTATAGATCTAATTTGTGTTTCCGCAGAGAACGTACGTTGAGCAGGCCACAGTCCAAGATATAATCTCTAGGGGCCACATCCCTGCTGGGATCAAAGGAGAAGTGGCAATGCTCGCAGCCTGTATTATCCTCCACTCGCAAGTTATGTAGACATGGGCCGGCAAAGGTACTGCGGAAGGTCAGCAGTTCCTGCCTGCTCCACCGTGTATGTCCCTCCCGATGGACATAAGGTATGGCCCTAGACTGCGTACGATCGCGGACGGGCGCAGACGGGCTTGCCTTAGGCGCGCCTTCGGCGCGCCCGCTGCGCCCGTCCGCTGCGCGGCCGGGAAAGACACATGATTTAAAGGGAAAAAAAATAAATAAAAAGGAGGGAGTGTGGCTTAGCGTAGAGGGGGCGTGGCCTGAGCAGGGGGGCTTCCCCGGAATGGCGTCGGTCTTTGGAGCAGCCCGCAGCAGCATCTAAATCGGCTGCGCGGGAGATAGTGCAGGCAAGAAAGTGGTAAAGTGCAAAGGCCAGGTAGGAAGTAAAAACACAGAAATACAAATTTTAAAACACTCGTTGCTCCCGGCTTCCGCCTCAGGAGTTCGAATCTGTCAAGCAGCGCGTAGGTTAGAACGCGCTTTAAAGGGCGGAGTGGTGTGGCCTAGCGTAGAGGGGGCGTGGCCCGAGCAGGGAGGCTTCCCCGGAATGGCGTCGGTCTTTGGAGCAGCCCACAGCAGCGTCTAAATCGGCTGTGCGGGAGAAAGTGCAGGCAAGAAAGTGGCAAAGTGCAAAGGCCAGTTAGGAAGTAAATACACAGAAATACAAATTTTAAAACACTCGTTGCTCCCGGCTTCCGCCTCAGGAGTTCGAATCTGTCTGACATCTCAAATGATATCAATGATGACATTATTGATGACATCATCCAGTGACTGTGTGTTTCTATAAAGTTTAAATATGTTTTAATGAATGGGTGTATAAGTGTCTGGATGGAAGATTTAGTAGGTGCGTGACTGACTGTATAAGTGAGTGATTAAATGTGTCTTACTGAATACATGGGTTAGTGAATAAACTGTGCGAATGTCTGAGTCAGTCTGTCTGTTGTTGTGTAAGCTGCTGCTTGGGTTGGTGAGTAGCCACATGAGTGTCTATATGGGTTATTGATTGGTTGCCTGAGTATTTGATGAAGTCCTCTTGTGTCCTGAGGTCCTCAGGACACAAGAGGACCTCATCGCCCCACCAGCAGCGCACCAGAAGCCACGTTTGCAGAGTGGTGTAAAAAGGGGCGTGGCCTCGGACCACCTCTCTGCAACGCAGCACTGTGGCGCTTACTGGAGTTACCTGGTGGGCTAGTTGGCCCCCAGGGACCCTCAAGATTGAAGGGCACTTAATCCCCCAATTTACAACGCACCAGGGGCCGTGTTTGCACTCTTCTTATATCAGGTCCCTCCCACTCCCTGCACCACTGTACAAATGTACCCCCTGGCATGTTGTAAGTTGAGGGATTAAGTCCCCTTCAATCCTGAGGGTGCCTGGGGGCCAACTAGCCCACCAGGTACCTCCAGTAAGCGCCAGAGAGCATTGTTGCAGTCACTTGATGCCCTCACACACATCAAAAGATATCATGCTTCATCATTGGGTGGTGCTCCGCGTCAGGCTGGTGCTGCAATGTCCTATGGGTCCCCGAAGGGTCACTTTATCAGAGCTCTTTTATTGATCAAGTCGTATGGTATGTAGGCCTGGGCGAAGCACTACGCTACGCTCGCGTAGTTTGCGAAGTTCGCGCTACTTCGCGCTACGCGAACTGCACGTAGCACAGTGCGAACACGCGTAGCGTAGTGTTGCGTAGTGCTGCGGTCATTTTTTGCTTGCTCGCGGTCCTCAACGTCAAGTTGGCGACCGCGAGCAAGCAAAATGACATCCTTGCGAGACTTTTTCCTTGTTCGCGATCGCGAGCATGGAAAAACAACCTCCCGGCGAGATTCCCAACGCGAGAAGGTCAGGTTTCTCATTGCGAGGGGTCGCGTATGCTCGCGACCGCTCGCGATGAGAAACTACCAGTTCGCGTTGAGAAAGCTGCAGCTCGAGTAAAAATCTACTCGAGCAGCAGAAAACTACAGCTCGCACTGTGCAAGATGCCATTTTCAATGATTGCACAGTGCCGGTTGCTTGTCCGCACTGTGCAATCATTGAAAACAACATCTTGCACAGTGCGAACATGTTACTTCGCAGTTCGCGAAGTGCTACGCGTAGCTCGCGTAGTGCGAACTTCACTTTGCGTAGCTTCGCGAAGTGCTACTTCGCGAACTACGCCCATCCTTAATGGTATGTGCGGGTCAGTGCTCAATGAGTAGTGAAAGGTTTACGGGGAACCCGTAGGGCATTGCAGCGCCTGCCCGGTGAGAAGCACCACCCAATGATGAAGCATGACATCCTTCGGGGTGTGTGAAGGCATCAAGCAAAAGTCTCTATGACTTTTTCCCACCTTTCTCTTAAAACACCTTCCCCCACTCTCATTTTCTCAGGAACAGAAACTCTCCTTAGTAAACTATCTACCTTTCAGGAGCACAAGCCACTGGACACACATCCAGCTCCTTGTCCCCCCCTCTTTCTTTTCAAATGTAACTATTGATCTTCAGTTTGTTGCAGACCACTTTATTGCTGTTGCTTGCGATGTGACTTCATATATAGCAAAATCAGAAAAGACAGAGATGTAAGAGATGTGGGAAGACATTTCTGCAGAAAAGAGTCTTATGAAGAAATTGTACAGCTGTAGCTTGAAAATTCTTTCTCACAGAGAAATAGGTTCTTATGAATTCTCGGATAGGTTGAAGTCAGCTAGTTTGTTCTCCAAGTCAAAAGGAAATGGTGTGGGTGTGCCTAGGCCTTGGAAGTAGTCGAATTAGACTACTAAAGTATTTTCCAGAAATACAGTATCTCACTGAATTTGATCTTGAAAGTACAGACATTCTGAATACTAAAATGCTCGATACATACTACCCAAGAAGGAGTCTTCATCTTGAAAACATGTATCTCAATGAAATACTTCAGCAGTATACATGTAGAAGTATTGTAACTGAAAACATAGAAGAAGGAAAGTATGGAGTACTTGGATGTGATGGTTGTTTGGTCAGACACAACAAATAAATGTAATTAACCACCAAAAGTTGAGTTGCCAACCCCCAGACAGAAGAGAGTTTTTCTTCTAGGCACTTTTGCAGTTGTTCAAGTCATAGCGCGCAGACTCAGAAAGAATTACTTGAACACAATGGGCCCGGTTATGACTTTTGGTGCAGTGGGAGCTGGCTGTATGCTACCGCCATGCACTTGCAGCACCAATGCCGTGGTCAGGCCACCTGCCAGATTAGGAGTTTCCTCCTGTCTGGCAGGCTGTTTTTTGGCATTCCCACACTGGTGCCTTAGAAAATGGGTACTGCAATGGGAATTGCAAAAACAGTTCCGATACGACATGTCCATGCTGTGCAGGAACTGGGGTGCATGCAGACAGGGGGGGCACATGTTGAGCCCCCCTACATGCATTCACATGGTGTGAGGCACCAGGGAGCCCCATAGGGCCCCCTTTGTTTTCTCTCCACCACGGTTTTCATGGCTGTGGAACCGCCATGAAAACCGTGGCAGAGAGGAAGCTCATAATATTCTTGGCAGGACTGCAATGGTTCCACCAAGCATATTGCAGCCCCAAGACAGCAACACCACTGCCAGGTAATGTTGGTTTCCTGGAGGCAGCTGCGGTCCCAAGGCAGTCCGACCACCCAACTCATAATGGACAGCCACCACCGCACTATCACGAGTCTGACCATCATCAGACCACCAGACTCGTAATTAGGTCCTATGACTGTTACGAAGACTCTTTCAATGCTGTGAAGTGAAAGAGACCATTCAGTGCTTAGTATTTCCATCCTACCTGCAAATGTTAAAAGATGAGATTGAACAAGAAGAAGGCATTGCTGCTGGGATAGCCAAGAAGAGTTCACAAAGCAGCCAAAGATCTGCACCAGCAAGTCAAGATCCTCTTGGAGAACTATTTATACAAAATGAAGCACCTATAGCTATGAATAAGGTGGAGACTGCAGTGTAGCAAGCAAGAGAGGAAATTGTATATTTCGAACACATAGGGCCTAATTACAATGTCGATTGGAAAGCCTCCGACCGTTGGTCAGAGGCTTTTCACCCTGTCACTAACCCATATATCCACCCACACTAGCATTCACTGACCTATATATCCACTTACAGTAGTGGTCAGTCATATATATGACCACTCACACAGCTACTCACTGATTCATACACCCACAGATACAACCACCCACTTACTCATACAGCCACTTATACATGCACTCACTCACTTATATAGCTACTCACACACCCATTCACTCACTCATATAGGCAGTGGTACTAGCAGTCACTCACCCATGCACCCACTCAAACAGCCACTCATACAGCCACTTACTTACCCACACAGCTTCTAACATAACCACTCACTCACCTATACAACAAGTCACACAGTCAGTCACTCACCCATACAGTCACTGTTACACCTGTTCACTCAGCCAGACTGAAACCCACACACCCACTCACTCATGCAGCAATTCACACACCCATTCACTCACCCATACAGATGCTGATATAGGCAATAACTCACACATATAGCCGGTTACACAACCATTCACTCATGTGTACATACGCTACCACAAACACTCACTCTCCCAAATGACCACACACACAGCCATTCACTCACTCACCCATATAGCCACTGACACTCCCACTCACTCACCCTTACAGCTTCTAACACATACACAGTGACCCACACAGTCACTCATCAAGCCACTTACTTGCAGCCACTCATGCACTCAGTCACTCACCCATACAACCCTCATGTACTCAGTTGCTCATAGATACACCACTCATGCACTCAGTAAACTACCCATATACCACTGATGTATTCACTTACTCACTCAAATACACACACTCATGCACTTACTCCCCGACCCATACATGCACTCATTTACCCATATACCACTCATGCACTCAGTTAATCACCCCTACACTACTCATGTACTCGCTCACTTACTCACACATATACACACTCATACACAAACCACTGACCCACATATGCACTTGTGTACTCACTCACCTATACACCACTCATTCATCACAGTCAATCACTTATGCACAGTAATGCACTCACTCACCTATACATGCAGTCATTCACTCAAACACCCAAATACCTCTTATGCATGCATTCACTTACCCATACAGTCATGCACTCACTAACCCATACAAATGTATACTCATGCACTCACTCATTCACCCATACATTCACTTATGCATTAACTCACCCATACATGCACTCACTCACTCACACATACACCACTCATGTAGTCAGTCAATCAGCCATACACAATCATGTACTCACTCACCCATACATGCACTCAGGCACTCAATCAATCACCCATATAATACTCATGTACTCATTCACTCACACATACACCACTAATGCACTCATTCAGTCACCCATATACACACTCATGCATGCACTCACCAATACACGCAGTCAGGCATTCACTCACTCACCCAAAAACCACTCATGCACTCAGTCACTGACTCATACACCACTCATGCATTCACTGACTCACTCATGCACACAGTGATGCACTTGTTTTCCAAACCATATATCCATTATTTCTCAAATATACCACAAGTACAGTTTATCTTGTTTTAACCATGAAAGGTGGTTCCCCTAAGAAACTTTAAAGTTTTTATAACATTCTGTAGTTTTTTGTATTCTTTCAAAACTAAATTGGCCATTATGGTAAAGAAATTTGACGTTGAAATAGAACAGTGCAAAAACTGGAGAAAATGTAACAACACTTAACAGGTGTGTTTGCTGGCTATATCCAAAATAATAACAACACACTGTTTCCCAGCTGTACATTCTCACATGCCTAAACTGTGGAGAGAGTTCTAGCTACCTCCCCTCCACTTTTACTGGTACCCTCTTTGCTGGAGGAAGTGTTGGAGTTGTAGAGGTCGATGGCTGCTCACCTTTCTGCTTTTGTGCAGTTTTAAGGTGTGATCTGTGGTAAGTTTTAAAATAGTAGAGAATGGATGTTTTACCACATAGGTACTTTTTTGCTGTGCCCCGTGACAAGGTCTATTTGCACAAGGTACACTTCACAAATTTAGCAAACGTTTTGCTTTCATCAGGTGGGATGGTAAAAAACTCCCATGCTACACTCTTTGCTGGGAGCTCATCCACTCCAGGCTCTTCAACTACAGCTGGCACCTCCTGCTCCTCAGCTTCATCAGGAAGATGTTCTGAATCTTCTCCTCTCCGCGAAAATACCAAATGCACCCCTACCCTGTAAGAAATACCAGCGCTCCAAAAGTGATCCAAATAATAAAAGGAATATTCAAGAAGGTAGAAACAGGAGGGAACTTCCTTTGAAGTTTAATGTAAAGTGTCTCCTTTAATCACATCTTTTTGTTTCCTGGTCACATGATGTTCGCGATTACCAATGTCATCACGACTACCGCCATTGTCGCAAAAACGCGAAATACAATTTAAACATGGATATCATTAAAAATCATTACAGAAACAGAGGTTTAAGCACTATGGAGCTAAGCATGATGCCTGTTACACCAACCATTTGACCGCACTCCTTGCAAACCATTTCCGACTGCCGAGGCTGGAAAGCTACCCCCACCATTTTGCAATGCAATCACTGCTATCTCGGTGCTCGAATCTACAGCAGAGCACATGTCCCCAAATATATCACTGCAAATGTGTATAATACTAACATTGAGCATGTGGCTTGTACACCCATGCATGACATATGTGGGGGTATGCCTTGTGCACCATGTACCCCATTGCTGGAGTTTGGCGGAATGTGCACAGTCCAGTCAATGGGAATACATACTGCATAAGGACTTACCTGGATTCCGGTGCTCACAGGATCATAGTCATCGGGGTTCAACTGCCCAGGTGTAGGGGGACCTGGAGGAATGGAACCATGGCAGCGACTAATGGAGAGGTGCAGAGATGGGTGCGATAATGGAGGCAGCCTGTCGTACCGCCACAGTCATGTCATCAGAAGGCCTCATGGTAATCTGGATGGCAGTCGGCGATCTTTGTACTACCAAAGTTGTTGGAGTCATGGGTCTTTCAGCAGTCAGTCAGAGTACACGACGCATGCATCGTAGTCCGTCGGTCAGACCGACCACTTCTGGCGAGAGACGGTCCGACCGGCATCGTAATGAGGCCCTATGTTAGCAAACAGCTATTGTCAAACATTGTTTAAAATATGTGCATATATGTGTTGTACACTTTTTAAAAAAAACACATGGTCTTTGCGAATCTCCCACGAAACCAGAACACACGTATTGCAATGATTCACGCCCAATTCACAACTAATTTGGGGTGAATTTGTGACAATTAAGAAAAAAACACAGTTAATAATACATTGAAGAAATGACAAATAGTGACACAGAAATTAAAAAATTAAAGAACTTCAATGCTGGTGTATTTCCACAATGACATTGTAGTACCTATTTTCCCAGTACAAAGTAACAGTAACGGTACACAATTTCCAAAAATTCTGCAGACTCTTCTTAAAAAATAAGATTTGAATCAGATGGTCAAGTTTTTATACATATGGTAAACCCACTCACAGACCTACTCAGATACCCAGTCACAAACCCACACAGGCAGTCATACACCTACTCACAGAACCCCTTAGACACTCGCGCACCGACTGTCAGACTCAGTCAAAGACTAATCCACTCACTCACAAACCCATTCACAGACTCATGCACACACACACTGTGTTTTGCCAATAGTACTACTGTAGTAGATTTTAAGGTGTATTGTGTTCATTGTAATTGTTTTTCTCTTATATCGGTGTGTGTTTTGTATCAATCAATCAATCAACCAGTATTTGTAGAGCATGGCTGCTTCACCCTTGAGGGTCTTGAGTTGCAGGTATTAGTATGTCCCTTTCTATACCACTTCTTGAATTTCCCATAAGCCCACCTATTATACGGCAACTATTCATCATCTTCCTACCTCTGCCTATTGTTCCTCCAATGTCCAGGGGATAAAACACTACTGTCCCTTCCATGTTGGAGTGGGGTGTGGAAAGTAAGGGAGGGAAGGTGTAATTGTATATGTTACACTCCACAGAAATGGGAAGTCACAGCAGTTTTATAGTTTCCATTTGCGAAAATATAGTTGACAAAAATATCTATTTTTTAAGGTAAGAAATATTGTTTTTTAAGTTTCTTTATGTGTTAGAATGTTTTATCATTATACATGTTTTATCAATCAATCAATCAATCAATCAGAGAGTTTATAAAGCGCGCTACTCACCTGTGAGGGTCTCAAGGCCCTGGAGGGCAGCTCCGGATTAGTCAAAGAGCCAGGTCTTGAGGTCCTTCCCGAATGTGTGCAGGGTTGGGGAGCTTCTGATGTCCATGGAGAGCTCGTTCCAAACTTTGGCTGCGATGTAGGAGAAAGCTCTCCCACCTGCTCTGTTCCTGCGGATGCGAGGGACTTCTGCCAGGGCGAGGTCCTCTTGGGTACGTGGAAGGAGACTCACTCGTTGAGGTATTTGGGTCCGATGTTGTTATGGGATTTGTAGGCGTGGATGAGGAGCTTGAAAGTGACCCTCTTCTCGACGGGGAGCCAGTGGAGGTCTTATAGGTGTTGGGTCATGTGCTCATGGCGTGGTGTTCCGAGGACAAGTCTGGCTGCGGCGTTCTGGATGGTTTGTAGTTTGTGTAGAAGAGTTCTGTTTATTCCAGCATAAGGGGCGTTGCCGTAGTCCAGTCTGCTGGTTATGAGCGCATGGTTGATAGTCTTTCTGCAATTGGGGGGATCCATTTGAAGGCCTTGCGGAGGATGCGCTGGCAGTTGAAACTGGTGGAAGTGACGGAGTTGATCTGGCAGTTCATGGAGAGGGAGGAGTCGAGGATGATGCAGAGGTTTCGTGAGTGGTCTGTAGGGGTGGGTGGCTTCCCGAGGGCGGAGGGCCACTAGGTTTTGTCCCAGGTGGAGGTGCAGGGGCTGAGGATCTCGGATCTCGGTTTTCTCTGAGTTGAGCTTCAAGCAACTGTCTTTCATCCAAGCTGCGACGTCCTTCATTCCTTCATGGAACCGTAATCTGGTGTCTTCGGGGTTCTTCGTGAGCAAGAGGATGAGCGGGGTATCATTGGTGTAGGATACTATGCTAAACCCATGCTGTCTGATGATGGTGGCGAGGGGGGCCATGTAGATGTTGAAAAGCGTCGGGCTGAGCGATGATCCTTGGGGTACTCCGCAGTTGATGTCAGTGAGTTCGGAGAGGAAGGGTGGGAGTCTTATTCTCTGTGTTCTGCCGGAGAGGAAGGATTGGATCCAGTTGAGGGTGGCTCCTTGTATCCCTGCGTCGTGAAGTCTGGCTGTGAGCGTGCGATGATAGACAGTGCCAAAGGCTGGGGAGAGGCGGGAAGGTCTAGAAGGATGAGGACTGTGGTGTGTCCCTGGTCGAGTAGTATGTGGATGTCATCCGTGGCGGCGAGGAGGGTGGTCTCAGTGCTGTGGTTGTTGCAGAATCCAGATTGTAAGGTGTCAAGGATGGAGTTTACTTCGATGAAGGCGGTCAGCTGGGCATTTACCAGTCTCTCAGTGACTTTGACCATGAAGGGGAGGAGAGAGATGGGCCGGTAGTTTTTCAGGTCTGTTGGGTCGGCTGTTGGCTTCTTGAGGAGGGGTTTCACCTCCACCCGCTTCCAGTCATCTGGAAAGATGCTGGATCGGAAGGAGGCATTGATGGTCTGTCCTCGTTCGGGTGCAATGGTGGTGGCGGCACTGTGGAATAGGTGCGGTGAGCAGGGGTCTGTTGGGTCGGAGAGGGGGGTTGTGTCCCGTGTCTGTTCGCTGAAGTTGTCGTAGAAGGCCTGGATCTGCAGTTGGAAGTAGGAGCTGAGCTTCTCGCAGAGTTCCTGGGAAGGTGTGACGTCCGTGGCTTCGCTGGGGGGTTTGGTGAACTGCTGTATGATGTTGAACAGTTCCTTGGCGTTGGACGCATTGGTCTGGACTTTGTCTCTTATGAAGGTCCGTTTGGTGTCTCTTATGCACTGGTGGTATTCCTTCAGGGCATTCCTGTGGTTGTTCCTTACTTCCATGATTTTCTGGTTTTGCCAGGTTTTCTCTAGGTGTCTGCAAGAGCGCTTGGCTTCTTGGAGTTCTTTGGCGAACCAGGCGGCCTTCAGAGGGTGTTGTTTGGCGGGGTGGCGGAGGGGTGCGAGCTTGTCGGTGCAGCAGGAGATCCAGCAGTGAAATTCTTTGGCTGCGGAGTTGGTGTCAGTCATGGTGCTGGGGGGTCTTGGAGGAGGGTGCTGATGAGGTGTTCCTCTGTGACCTTGCTCCAGTTCCTTCGTGGTGGGCACAGGGCGGGCTTGGGTGTGGTGTTGGTGTTGAAGGTGAAATGGACGCAGTGGTGGTTGTCCAGTGGGGTTGGGTGGTGTGGCTGAAGCGGATGTTTGTTCCTCCTGTGAAGATGGGTCGAGCTCTGTGAGTGGGCGTGTTGACCAGCTGCTTCAGTCCGAGGTTGGCGAGGTTATCGAGGAGAGTGGTGTAGTCGGGGTTGTTGCGGTTGTAGAGGTGGAAGTTAAGGTCTCCGAGTAGAATGTTGTCCATGGAGGTGAGGGCGTAGGGTGCGGCGAGCTCGGCGATGGTGGTTGTGGACTGGGTGCCAGGTCCCAGCGGTCTGTAGATGAGGGTGCCACGTAGCGTGGTCTTGGGGCTGGTCTGGATTTGGAAGTGGAGGTGTTCTGTGTTGGAATGGGGTCACTTGTGCTGGAGGTGGAGAGTTGGAGGGGGGTCTTCTGTGCAATGGCGAGTCCTGTACCTGGGCGGTCCGTCTCTGGATCTTGTAGCCGTCGGGGATGGCAGTGGCGATATCGGGCCAGAGGTGGTATTGGTCCAAGTTTCCGTGAAGAAGGCGACGTCAGGCGAGAGGGTGTTGATCAGGTCCCAGATCTCTACGGCGTGTCGGTGCAGTGAACGTACATTGAGGAGGATGTGTGTCAAGGTTTCAGCGGTGCAAGCATCAGGCAGGCCTTCGGCAGCAGTGGGTGCTTTGTCGATAATGAAGGATCTATGGCAGGGTCTGCACGAGAACTGTCTGTGGGTGGTGTTTGGCGATGATTTTTCACAGTCGGTTCATCTTCCGGGATTGAGTGTGTGGAGGGTGATGGAGTCATGCCGGTGGGGCCTAGGAGAACCAGGGTCCCTGGCGCTGGCCGCGGTCGGAACGCAGACTGGCGCAGACAGGCTTGCCTTTGGCATGCCTTCGGCTCACCAGCGCCGTGGACAGCATTATGTAGGGGAGGGGAGGGGCACTCAGCTGGGAGGCGGGAAACGGGCGAGGGCAGGGAGGCAGGGCTGGGGGTCAGGAGCAGCGGGAAACAGGGAGAAGGGAACGGCGAGGGGACGAGAGAGGGCAGTGAAACACAGGGACCAATAGCAGAAAGACACAGCGAAATGGGACACTAATACAACAGCAATGAGAATTAAAAATGACAATAATGCGGAAATACAGAGACAAAACAGAGAATAACTATGATGAAACAGTGAAACGATGCAACAATACTCAACGCAGTTACCGCGTCGCGGCAGGCCGGGGGACAGCAGCCTAGAACACCCAGGCAGGGGGTTGGAGCTGCCAGGGAGAGTACAGGCCTGTGACTGATGTCAAGGTCGTTAAGGTTTTAAATTGTTTCTGTATTTGCTGTCAATGTTTTTGGAATATAGTATGTAATTTTGAGTTATTTCTATTTTTAATTTAACTGCAAAATAGTAATTTATAGTGTTGTAGCAGGTTGTGAAGTTTGTAGGGATTCAGTGTTGGAAGTTAATTAAGTATAATTAATTTATAATTTATAATTTTTAATTAATATTAATTTTATTAATATTAATTGTTTATTTGATTATTAAGTATGTATATTGTGTAGATAATATTTTTTTAATTAATATTTTAGGTACAGGTTGTTGTGTTTGTAAGGGTAGAGGATGGGAAGTTTTTCTCTGGTTTTTTACGAATTAAATGTCCAACTTATTAGAACGTCCCTGAAAACCTGTGTTTTTTTCAGAGAATTTCTAAGGTTTTTAAATGCTAATTTCTAACTACAACGTCCCTGAAACCTATGGTTTTTTCAAATAATTTCAAAGGTTTTTTTAAATGCTAATTCTAGCTATAACGTCCCGAAACCTATGTTTTTTTCAGTGAATTTTCAAAGGTTTCTTAAATGCTAATTCTAACTATAACATCACTGAAACCTATGTTTTTTCCTTGAATTTCTAAGGTTTTTTTAAATGTCAATTGCTAACTATGCCTACAGAGGTTGAACATGTGCAGGAAGAGGAAGACAGGCACAGAAAGAAGCAAGAGAAATGCAGACAGAGGCAACAGAAGTCCATAAAGAGGAAGAAAGGTACAGAAAGAAGCAAGAGATATGCAGAAAGAACCAAAAGAGGTGCAGAAAGAGGCATTGTTGCAAATTCATCCTGTGCCCTGGTCACCCCTCAACTTTTTGCTGACTGGTACTGGTGGTAACTGACTTTGACTGACCCTGGGCTCTACCTAACCAGGCCCGGAGCCAGTGCTATGCTGAAAGACACTTAGAATACAGCGAAAACACTTATATACACTAGGGTACACTATGGGTTGGGTTACCCCTGTGATTGGCATGACCTCCCCTGTAAGGCCCTAGTACATAATAGGGCAGGGGGCTTAAAACTACCTCTAAGTCCCTGGCATATATATTAGGGCATGGCAGTTTAGAGGCCAGCAGCCCTTTTCTGCACTTGCATGTGTGCACTGCTGAGACTGAGGTCAGTTTAAAAGTAGCCCTGTGTGTACAGAAAGAGGCAAGAGAGGTGCAGAAAGAGGCACGAGAGGTGCAGAAAGAGGGAAGAAGGGTGCAGAAAGAGGTAAGAGAGGTGCAGAAAGAAGCAAGAGAGGTGCACAAAGAAGCAAGAAAAGTACAGAAAGAAGCAAAAGGGGTGCATAAACAGGCAGAAGAGGTGCAGAAAGAGGGAACAGGGGTACAGAAAGAGAAGAGGGGTGCTGAAAGAGGCAAGAGGGGTGCAGAAATTTGCAAGAGAGGTGCAGAAAGAAGCAAGAGCAGTGCAGTAAGAAACAACAGAGGTGCAGAAGGAAGACAGAGAGATGCAGAAAGAGGAAAGAGGGGTACAGAAAGAGGCAAAAGAAGAGCAGAAACAAGCAAAAGAGATGCGGAACGAGGCTAGAGGGGTGCAGAAAGAGACAAGAGGGGTTCAAAAAGAGGCAAGAGAGGTGCACAAAGAGAGAAGAAGGGTGCAAGAGAGGTGTAGAAATAAGCAGGAAAAGTACAGAAAGAAACAACAGAGGTGCAGAAAGAAGAAAGAGCAGAACAGAAAGAACCAACAGAGGTGCAGAAAGAGACAAGAGGGATGCAGAAAGAGGCAGGAGAAATACAGAAAGAGGCAAGAGGGGTGCAGAAACAGGTAGGAGAGGTGCACAAAGAGGCAACAGGGGTGCAGAAAGAAGCAAGAGAGGTGCAGAAAGAGGAAAGAGGGGTGCAGAAAGAGGCAAGCGGGCTGCAGAAAGAGGCAAGTGAGGTTCAGAAAGAGGCAACAGAGGTGCAGAAAGATGCAAGAGAGCTGCAGAAACAAGCACAAGAAGTGCAAAAAGAGGCAAGATAATTGCTGAAAGAAGCAACAGAGGTGTAAAAAGAAGCACGATAAGTACAGAAAAAGGCATGTGAGGTACAGAAAGAGGCAAGAGAGGTGCAGAAAATTACAAGAGAATAGCAGAAAGAGACAAGAGGGATTCAAAAAAGGGAAGAAGGGTGCAGAAAGAAGACAGGGAGGTGCAGAAAGAGGAAAGAGGGGTGCAGAAAGAGGCAAGAGGGCTGCAGAAAGAAGCAAGTGAGGTGTAGAAAGAGGCAACAGAGGTGCAGAAAGAAGCAACATAAGTACAGAAAGAGACAGGAGACATGTAGAAACAGGCAGGAAAGGTGCAGAAAGAGGCAAGAGAGGTGCAAAAAGAAGAAATTGGGGTGCAGAAAGAGTCAAGAGGGCTGCAGAAAGGAGCACATGAGGTGCAGAAAGAGGCAACAAAGGTGCAGAAAGACAAAAGAGAGGTGAAGAAACAAGCAAGAGACGTGCAGAAAGAGGCAAGAGAATTGCTGAAAGAAGCAATAGAGGTGTAGAAAGAAACAAGAGAAGTGCAGAAAGAGGCAAGTGAGGTGCAGAAAGCAGCAAGAGAGGTGCAGAAAATGACAAGAGAACTGCAAAAAGAGGCAAGAGGGATGCAAAAAAGGGAAGAAGAGTGCAGAAAGAAACAAAAGAAGTGTAGAAAGAAGGAAAAGAGGTGCAAAAAGAGGCAAGAGGGTGCAGAAAGAGGCACGATGGGTACAGAAAGAAGCAAGAGATGTACAGAAAGAAACAAAAGAAATACAGAAAGAAGGTACAGAGGTGCAGGGAGAGTCAACAGGGGTACAGAAAGAGGCAACAGGGGTGGAAAAAGAGGCAAGGTAGAGTAGAAAGAAGCAAAAGACCTGTAGAAAGAAACAAAAGAAGTGCAGAAAGAAGGAACAAAGGTACAGAGAGAGGCAAGAAAGTTGCAGAAAGAGGGGAAAGGGGTGCAGAAAGAGGCACGAGTGGTGCAGAAAGAAGCAAGAGACATGCAGAAAGAAACAAAAGAACTTCAGAAAGAAGGAACAAAGGAGCAGAAAGAGGCAGGAGGGGTCCAGAAAGAGGGAAGAGGGATGCAGAAAGAGGCAAGAGAGGTGTAGAAAGAGGCAACAGGGCCGAAAGAGGCAAAAGAGGTGCAGAAAGTTGAAGAGATTTTCAGAAAGAGGCAAGAGAAGTGCAGAAAAAGAAAGAAAGATGCAGAAAGAAGCAACAGAAATGCAGAAAGAGGCAAGAGAGGCGCAGAAAGAAGCAATAGTGGCGTGCACACCATTAGTATCAATTTAACACCCACATTTAGCAATAAGTAACATGTAACTATTGTAGGTTTCCAAAGGACCTTCCACCATGCTGTAACACTTGTCACTGCATTTTTGGTAACGTTTGACCCGTTTGAGCTAGAAACAAGGCTTTTTTTGTTCAAATCTGCAGTTCAGGCAGCAAATGATGGATTATGTAGCTAACGCGGAAAATGTATAATTGTGCCAAAGTCAGTGCAGGCAAACAGTTGCATAATTCCAGTGGTTCTGCTCATACATCTGATTAGGTACATAAGTGCTCCTCAGTGATTCCTTATTTTTTTGTCTCAGTGAGTTCATAGTTTAGCTTCTATGGAAACAAGTAAGACTAAACCTGAGGTTACCACTCCACAACACACACTACCATACCACATAATTACTCTCCATAACACATAATGCCACTTTACAAAATTTCTATACACTAAATATCACATACTTCCTATCCACATAATTTGACTGCACAACATACCACATAATTCCACTACACACAACGTACATCCAGTCCACTCCAAAAAACATTAGTAAAAAACATTTACAATGCCAATAGCTCAAACTCTTGTAAATGCAAGACCTATTACATTACAAATGCTTCTTTTACTAATAGTCACGTTTGCAGAGTGGTGGAGAAAGGGTGCTGGGCCTCTGACCAGCGCTCAGGAATTCTGCTGCGTATGACTTACAGGAGGTACCAGTGTAGTGTAGTTCCTATTTCCCTTATAGGCTCTGCGCATTGGAATAATATACACTATAGTTGTGGCATAGGATGGAGGTCAGTATGCCTCTATCGAGTACATTAAACTTAATTACTTTGTGTGCCAGCTAACTCAGAGGCCACTAGAAACTCCTTGAATAAACAAGAAGGGAGTAGGTTCTGGCAACTGCATAAACATGACAACTTTGTTTCCCTTTAGAATCGGAACATGTATCAGAATCGTGGAAACAACAGATAACAGTTTCACTCAGTCAATCGTGCATGCTTAGTTTCTTCAGAGTTACACAGAAATAGATAGACGGGCGTTTCAATAAAAAGGATTTATTGAACAGTCTTGTTTCTCGTGTAAAGGATATGAGCTGTTACAATCGCAAGTCAGTATGCGAGATATAATACTTACAGCATAAGCAGTAAGAAGAAATAATACTGCACTAGCATTGTCTTCTAGCTATGACATATATTCATATACACATAGACAAATAACATAGGCTAAAAAGTGGATACCTGTCTGATGCTTCTAAATCGTTCTACCCCAGTGTACCTAACCTAAGTGTAGTACAAGGTAAGAAGTAGGTGCTGTATTTTATAGTATGGTAAGCTATAGTTTTGCATAGAGTTCCTCTAGGTTCTAGTCAGCTCCATACCTTAGAATGAGCGAGGTGGGAATCTCTTTCTGGGTCTCAAACTCTAACACCCCGTGAAGGGAGTCAGAACACTGGAAGCTGGATTCTCTGTAAGCAGGGATGACAGCGTCTGGTCAGTGCGTCAGGCGGGAACTCGAATTCCTTCCGAACTTGCCGTGGTGAGCCGTATCAAACTGTGCAGCCGAGCCATGGTTAGGGAAGGTATATTTATACCTGGAAAGTGCTTAGGAATGTTAGCATTGACGTAAAGTCGGGCAGAGGAAGATGTCATGAATGAACCCCTAAGGAATAGTAGTTCAGGCATAATAGATGAGTTCTTGGAGAAATCAATAATCCTAGCTAGGGAAAGTCCCAAAGGCTTATGGTTCTGGTTTCTAAGAACTTGTTGTGACGTTGAGATGGACGGATGTAGGTGACCATGCCTGTATTTGGATAGCATGGCTAATGCCTAAATAAGGACTGGGATTCTATGCCTAAATAAGGGCAATGCGAATTTTGCCTATATAAGGACATGATTTAGGAAAACCTATATACGGACATCTAAATCAAAACACAACACCAGGAGGGCTTCTTGGCCCCCAAGGTCCCTCAGGAGTAAATTGGACTTCATCCCCCAATCCTTAGTGTACCAAGAGGCATGTTTGCAGAGTGGTAGAGAAAGGGGGGCATGGCCTCCAAAGACCTCTTAGTAATCCCACTGTGTGGGACTTTCTGGAGGTAACAGGAGGAGTAGTTTGCCCCCAAGGACATCTTTGGGGCCCAAGTACCCCTCCTATTGCCTCCAGTAAGTCCATACAGCAGGATTGCTAAGTTCTCATAGCAGGCCACACCCCCTTTGTCCACCACTCTGCAAACGCTCCTCCTGGTGCGCTCTTGGATGGGAATTGAAGGCCTCTTCACTGCTGGGGGTCCTTAGGAGCCAACTAGCCTACATGATAACTCCAGTAAACCCTACCTAGTGGGATTGCTGAGAGGTGGACACAGACCATGCCCCCTTTCTCCACCACTCTGCAAACGCGCCTCCTGGTGTGCTCTTGGTTGGGAGATGAAGTTCCCTTGCTTCCTGTGAGTCCATGGGTGCCAACTAGCCCACCAGGTACTTCCAGTAAGCCCCATACAGCTGGATTGCTAAGAGTGGTCCTAGGCCATGCCCCGTTTTTACACAACTCTGCAATCACGCCGCCTGGCGCACTGCTGCTCGGGGGATGAAGTCCACTTCAGTCCTGAGGTCCTCAGGACACAAGAGAACCTCTTCGCCCCACCAGCAATGTGCCAAGAGGTTTCCTGCTCTCACTTCCAAGAAGCAAGGCAGTGTTTGCTATGGCAGGGCAAGAGCTGTGCTCCCGCTCTGCCATAGCAAATGAGAATTTTTTTGGGGTGGGCACCCCAGGACATTGCAGAAGCCAGCCCTGGGTGGTGGTGGTCCCCAGGGCCATTGAGTGCTCCAATAGGGGGGCCGCACGGCCCACCTCCTAATTGATTATAGCCCGGGCAGGTGGTGAGCCAGGGGTCCACAATGGACCGCCACATTTAAATAAAGTGTGCCCCAGAGAGGTGGTGGTCCCCGGGGCAGTGTGGGGAGGGCAGGAGCCTCCCCAAACTAATTTAAATTATTGAAGACCTGGGGAGGTGGCAGTCCTTGGGGCTTGGGGGGCCTGCGAGGTCCCTCCACCCTAAAATTCAGTGTGCCTCAGGGAGGTGGTGGTCCCCGGAGCAGTGTGGGGGGCAAGAGCCCCCCACACTTTTTCTTTAAATTGAAGCCCCAGGGAGGTGGCGGTCCCTGGGCCTTGGGGGGGCCAGCGAGGCCCCCCTGATCATTATTACCAATGCCCCAGGGAGGTGGTGGTCCACAGGGCAGCGTGCAGGGGAGGATCCCCCTACACATTTGAATAAAAAAGCATCAGGGAGGTGATGTCCCCCGTGGGTCCGGGTGCCCGCCAGGACCCCCCACTTTAATGAAACATTGCACCCAGGACCTGTCCCACCTGGGGGCTCAAAGAAATGAAGAGTGAGAGCCCCCGCTTTGTTTGTTTTTTTGGGCTGGATTCGCACACCCAGCACAAATTTGTCGAAAATTATTTTGAAAAATGCTTTTTTTGGCTCCAGGCCTAGGGGGTCAGAGTGTTTCTACTCTGCCCCCTTTTCTTGTTTTTTTATGCTTTTATTTTGTACTTTCTTGTGACTCAGTTTTACTGAGTCACAAGATGGCTGCCAACACTTCCTGGTTTGGAGTGTTGACAGCCAATCAGAATCAAGCTCGTGCTCGGAAAGGTTCGGGAATCCTCCTCGGCATTCAGATATTGATATTTTCATTTTTGAATTTCTCAGCAGCTACTGAATGGATTTACACCATTTAAAAAAAAAAGGTCACTTTCTGAACCAAGAGCTACCTTTTTGCCAAATTTGGTGTAATTCCGTTTTGCAGTTCGGGCTGTAGCTCTGTCTAAAGTTCCTATGGAAATGAACATGGGAAAAATACGTTTTGGGACCCCCCTTTTTTCTCGGCCCCGCTTGACGAATCACTCCAAACCTTTCAAGACAGGAGTTGACCTGAGTGAACCATTAGTTTTAAAAATTTCGTGAAGATACTGGCAATAGAAAAAATGCTTTTTGAATAGAAACAAGGTCCTAACTATAACTACCTATTGGCGACCGCCAGTAGGTTATATATATACATATGTATATACACATAGATATATATTTGTTATCATATTAAAGTTTTAGAAATGCTAATATAATTCAAATCTAAAATTTGAATAATAGATTTATATTTTATATGTTTAAATAAACATACACACATACATATATAAGTTTTTTTATATAAGTATATATTTATATATTTTGTGCATATTTTAAATATATTTAATTTACATTATTTTATTACTGTTACATGTTAATATATTTATTGATTACTATGTTTATCTATATATATATATCTTACACTGCCCTTAGCCACGATCTACACACCATCGGCTTCCTGCTTTCAGAACGCCTCATACATAGACCACTTCGTGCTTCAATAATTACTTAACACCCTCCTCTCCCTTCTTCTCTTATAACCTACACCTTAGCACGGGTTGACTTCTCTCCGCTGATTCTCGTAGTCTCGAATACTGATGGAAACCGGATGGCCTCCAGGCTATACCGACTCTTCATTGTCATCTCTTCTTCCCGGATTTCTTTGCAACATCGTTGGAAGTTTTTTCAATTGGGCAAGGTAATTCTCTATTATCTTTACTGTGATCTGCTTATGATAGTCCATTTTTAAAGGAAGTATTTTGGACTCCTATACATAGCACTTAATTTAAAGATCGATAATCAGGTTGATTTATTTCGAAGGCTTGATCAATAGCCCAGCCATGCAAGAAAGCATAATCTATTGGACACTTCTGATTACCAGACATAAACCTCTTCTTTGCTGGACTATCCAATGGCATCTGTCCGTTTATACTAACTGACCCACTTGAGGCAAAGAAGTTAACTAATGCAGTGTCTTTGGGGAAACAAGACTTTCTTGGTATCTCACAGGTGAAAAATGCTGAAAAAAATAATATAGATCACATTTACAAGGGTTTAATCTATGGTAAATGTTCCAATTTCTTTATCATAATGCGTAAAGCCCATTACATGTAAGTAACCATTTACCACTGTACAATGGTGCTCAACATGCTAAAATCCAGTTTCTCATTGTTCTGATTTCCCAGACCTTAGTAGAAACTTTACTCAAAATAAATATTACGATACCCCCGAAGGGCACCCTGAAGTATATTTTGTTACCCTACGATATACCTGCAAAGCCCATCCATATTGGGAAGTTGTATGCACAGGTATGTCTCTTGGAAACATAAGATCTCATATGTGCAGGCTATATACTTAAAACTCTCATGCTTCCCCAGATTCTTCAAACTATGAATATTCCAAGAGAGCATTGCAAGTCTGTGCATAGTATTGCAGCCCTAATCAACATCACTTAGGTAATAGAAGACCAAATTTCAGTCTTACAGCCTAGGCAAGCATAGTAAAATCTTCACAAGGGAATGAAATTCTTATGAACCCGTCCCTATCATAATCTAATTGCTTTAAGCCCTGCTTCTGATCATAATACTTTAATAATTCCTGTTTTTTCCCTAGGCCCACCTGACATTTAAAAAAATATTTATTGCTCCTATCTATACCATGAATTTCTGTTTCTTCTGTAGATTTGAGTCCCTTGATTATTCAGTTTTCTCTCTGCCTTAAAAACGTTTTTCTGACCACCTCTGAGCTATGAATATTTTTGTAATCTTTGCACCTGATTTCTTCTTTACAAATCTCACTTGCTTTATATCATTTGAGATGATCAATTGCAGATTAGGGCAAATTGATAAACATGGAGCAACTGGGATCTGTTTAGCTGCTTAAACTTGCTTTGATTTGTACCATTATTTCCAATTTAGAGTGGTTCTAATAATACACAAACTCTTCTCATCCTGATACAATGTTACATTACTCATCCGAAGTGATATATACCCACTGGTGCCTGACATTACCAATGGTTGTTCCTTAGTTACATTTTTATTACTTGTTGAAGCGGCAGTTCTACCCTTTCCCAATGATTTATTCTCTTGGACACCACCCATTCCTGGTGCTTCAACACTTTTTTAACATTCTTTTAAGGAAACTCTCTTTGACTCACTTGTCTTGTTTGCCTTTTTTATACTAGTTGTCATAAATTGTCATGGCCCTCAGGATAACCTTGACTCAATGTTCCCTTCTTTCCCTAAACTGCTCACTCTCTAACTCTTTTTTCTTTACTTCTCTTTTTACCTCACCTTTTATCTGCTTACTATGCCTCAATATATGCGAGGAATGTTTTAGATATTTATTTCAGCAAGCTTGATATCACCCCCCATCTTTTAACAGGGATGTGGAATTGCTATAGCCCAACGCCCAGAACATATTGTTTGGGTTCAAGGGCATCAAGTTTTCATCTGTATTTAGTCCTTTGGACAAGTAGGCCCAACCCCCTTCAGCACAAACCCTTTGGCTGCCAGTTTGCAGTACCACATTATGGATCAAGGAAGGGCACTGTCTGCAGTTAAGATAATATAATGCTGTTTAAACTTGTATTTATGGCTCATTAATTGAAAGTCTATATTATTAGGGTGCGCGCTCTAAGTAAATGTTGTAATCTCTGACTGCACTACTGACAGTGGTTCCAGTATAAAAATGTATGCACACGTTTTCAAATTTTAGCAATATGAGGCTACGGATAATGCTCCCAGAATGCTCTCTGATTTGATGCAAATATTTGCAAAAGTTTGAAAGCAAAATTGATGATTCTTTGCTTTCAAAATAAAATGTTCATTAAAAAAATGAAAGCAGGAAAAAAACATGTTGCTAAACTACTGTAAAAGTTCAGGTACCATTTCTTCGCAGCATTGTTTAGTAACTTGTTGATGCATGCTAGTATTTCTCAAAAATATTCTAATGGAAAATCAGTGTAACCAGTTTCAATAAGATTATGCTAAACAAAAATAAACAAGCCTTGGCAAAGCCAGTAGGTTTGAAATTGGTGGTCAGCTTTTTAGTTTTGTCAATGTGTGGTTTGTTTTGGCATGGTTTTTGTAAAACCTTATTGGTGTGGGAGCTGCTGGGCCCTCACTATTATAACAAACATTTGCAAAAGCAGAAATTGTTTTTTGGTCTCAAAAAGCACACACTGCCACAGTAGTTACTGGCGCTGAACAAAACTACTTTGTGTGCCGATGTGATCCTTGTGAAAGAGCAGAATTCTGTCACTCACAGTGAAGCCATCTGATACAGAGAGAGAGACAGAATTTTAATAAATAAACACAAAAAGTCATAGTCAATGCCAGACCAATTTAGAGGCCCAGTTATGAAAGAAAGTCTCAAAAGTGCACCCAGGCTATATGTCCTTGCATTAAGTGCAGCTATATGGCTTTCGTGAATTCCCAAGAATTTACAGAGGTAGGACAATAAATAGTACTCCTAGAAAATATTTGTGAACTGCATTTTAGCATGAGCAAATATGCATATCTAGATTTGCTCACGCGAAAATCTGAGTGTTTGCAAATTCACTTTCCCTCCAACCACTTTTTTCCCAACTCTGAAAGAAGGTTAACGTCTGCCAAAGATTAGAGAAGAGTTGTTGAAAACACTTACAACATACTAGTTAGTAAGTTTGCACAGACTCAAAATGGCATTCTAACCCTGGAACTATTGCTTCACTACCTCCAGCCCCAGTATGTAGATCTGTAGATCTGTGGAAACATGGCAACATAAGGGGATTGCAAATATTCAAACACTACTATGGTATGGGCCCTGGAATAATCAGAGAGGCTAGATCAGAGCTCCTATTTAATAAGATTGCTGCCATAATTTGTCACTGCACTATATGGCACCAAAGGGGCAAGTGGATTTTGTTACAGGACAAGTAGATTTATGAAGCAACCTGCCCCATGGACAAGTAGATATTTTCTTAAATTCCACACCCCTGTTTTAACTAACATTGGCCATTTTGTAAAAGGAAACAGAGCGGGCTCCATATGTCATTGCTTTGAGTGCTCACCCCTCCCCCATTTCCCTCTTGAAGTACAACCTCCCCAGCTGTTCTATCTATTGACCATAGCAATGTTGGCATACAAACATTAATTTGCCACAATTCAGAGGCTATTGATTGTAAATAAGATTTTTGGGCTTTCAAGGTATTATTTAAAACTATAGCCTCAAAAATACCCTGTAGAGTCTTGCATTAACAAAATTATATTCAACATGGTGAAAGAAGGAACCGTGGAGAAAGAAACAAAAGGAGATAAGTCTATATCCAATGTTGAATAGAGATCTCTTGAAGGGGGTGGTGGTAATGCTTGCTTTATCACAACTGCCTCCTTGAAAATATTTGTCAATTGAGTCCCTCTGAGAACAGTTATTATCGGAGACTATCAGGCACATGCATCAACCACAAAACCGGTCGCAAACGGGCAGATTCTCAGAATCTGCCCCTTTGCGACCGGTATTTTTGCATTTGGGATGCATCATCCCAAATGCAAAAATCGCAATGTAAGGAATCTCAAAATAGCGATTCCTTAAATAGCGATTACATTTAAGGAATCCCTAATTGAGATTCCTTAAATGCAATGCATTAAAGTTTAAAAAATAGCGATTTCGCTATTAGCGGGAGCAAATTACCATGAAGCTGGACTTCATGGTAATTTGCTAAAACTTAGAAAAATGCACTTATTTGCATTTTTTTAAGTTTCATGTTGCGCACACACATGCCCTTAGAGCATGTGTGTATGCAACATGTGTACAGAGTTCAAATACATGGGTGCAATAGGGTGTCATTTTGACACCCTCGCACCCTAGAAATTGCGGGAGCAATTTGCGAGTACCTACTGGTACTCGCAAATTGCTCCCTCAATCTCCAATACATTCCTATGGGCCTGAAGGCCCATAGGAATGAATGGGAAGCCATTCATTAATTGCGACTCGCAATTTGTGAGTCGCAATTAATGAATGTTAAGGATTCGCTATTTTAATACCGATTCCTACATGCATATGCTTTTGTGAGTCCTTAATTGCGATTCCTTAATATTCGCAATTAAGGACTCGCAAAAGCTTTTCTTGATGCCTGTGCCTGTATGTCTTGTATTTTACTATCCTTATTGCTCCAACTGAGTGCTCGTTTGGATCAAAATCAGTGCTGCAAAACGAGTCTTGCACTTGAGCTTGAGGTTCTTCAGGAAGCCTCATTACTAAACATGGATATAAAGACAGCTTTGTATCTATCCTTGCTGCATAGGTCTCCATTTCATCGGGTCACTCTAAGACATCTGTTATTTGTGTTATATTTAGAATAGGCGAGCCTATCCCTGGGCCCTGGTTTGACCTATCAGGATTTTTCTCCCTATTAGGGTAAGTATTTTGCCAGGAACTCTTTTATCGACTTTACCACTGGTAAAGTGTCAGACGTCGCAGACTCACTTTGAATCACCCAATGTTGTTCTTTTGCACCTGGTATTTTACTAAGCCTAATGGTATCAGAAAGGGCACTTTCTTCGGAAAGTATCAAATGAGATCCATTCTTGGGGTCTTGCCATTCAGATGTTTCTGGGTTGCTATTTTACGAGATCTAGACCTACTCAATGGCATCTCCCTAAGGACAGCTTAGAGTTGTACACTTGTCCCTGTTGACCTCCAAGTCTTAGGTTACGCATAATACACAATTTTCTTTCCTGCTTCTCTTGCACTCGATACGTATGTATTGTATATTATATAACAGGTGGAATATAAGTAATCAAGCATGGAATATTACAATTCCTGCCCTCCCTATACAGCCAACCAGGGTAATAAATACACAAGTATTGCCTTCTCATTTCAACACTCGAGATTACAGAACCAAATTGAAGATTCCGTGAACATTCTTCCCTTTTTCACCTCCTTCCATCACTTAATTAATTACTGTTTGATAATGTTGCTATACTGTGAATATGTTTATTCTAATTGCTCCAAGCTGCTGCCACCGCGCACAGATAATGTGATTACTCACTCACGTAAGGCAGATATGGTAGATAGTCCCTCGGGGCACAAAATCACACCCAGCCCTCCGGCGTTGAGGAGTTGCCTGGGTTCCTGGGCTTCAATAGTCTCTGCAGTGCCAAACTCCACTACTTAAAACTCCTGGACTGTTAAAAGTGGAGTTTCTGGTTGGGAAAGGTATGCACCCTGTGTAAGTAGGAACCACAATCCTAATCAGTTTAAGTCACAAAACACATCCTAAATTAACTTGTGCTAACCCTCCGATAGCTTGGCACAGAGCAGTCAGGCTTAACTTAAGAGACAATGTGTAAAGTATTTGTCCAACACTTCAAACAGTAAACTAGTGAAAATACAACACAAAAAGATACCACACCTGTCTAGAAACCGACAGCTTGATTTAATTAACAAAATTAGACCAAAACAAAAAAAAGCCCAATAAGTAGGAACTGGAGTTTGGAATCATTAAAGAATAAGCTGAAAGGTAGTGCTTAAAAGCATAAAGTACCAACCAGGGCTTCTGGTTGCGCTAGACCGGGTCAAATCTAGAAGTTCAGGCTCATCGTGACAGAGTGTTGGTCAGAAACAGGGACCAGCATTGTTCCACTGCAAAGTATCTTAGTTGCATAGTTGCAGAAGACGAGATGCAGGGTGCAGATGAGGTCTTGCGTCATCAGAAATGTCAGTCCACAGAGGAAGGCATTGCATCAGTTTTGAGACATGCAACTGCAATGAAGCATTGAAAATGGAGCCTATGCCCCACACGGTTGATGTTGCAATGTGCCAGAGTGGATTCCCCGCAATGACACCAATGTGTCCGCAGTGGCCAAAGTACACCGTTTCCGAATCCTTTGCATCCACAGTGATGCCTAGATTTTGCTGGGGTAGCACTTTAATCCAACTTCCAAGGGCCCAAGCCTGTATTGGGACCACTTGGCAGGGCAGACTTACAGATGGCAGGGTTCCAGTGCTGAAGCAGATGAGTTTGAAGTTGTTTATGTGCTTAAGACTTCAAACAGCAAGCAAGCTAGCAAGCCCTTGAAGTCAGAGGTTCTGGGTTCAAGTGGTGTAGGTCCATTAATTCGCTCCCAGGCAAGGAGGCCAACAACAAGAAGGTTAAGACAGCAAGAAAGCAGTTCTTCCAGAGCAGCAGTCCAGTAAAATGGCAGTTCTTCAGCAGCACAGCAGTCCTTCTTCCTGGTAGAGTATCCAAACTTACAGACGTGTACTAAAGTGATAGGGTCAGAAGTCCAGTTCTTATACCAAGTGGTGTCTTAGAAGTGGGGGAGACTTCAAAGAAGTGGTTTGACGTACACAGAGGTCCTCCATTCCTGCCCTGTGTCCTAACTCACTACATAGGATTAAGCAGTCCTTTGTGTGGGGACAGGACACAGCCTATTCAGGTGTAAATGTGAGGCTGTGCCCAGCTCCCCCCGCCATTGTGCCCATTCAGGAATTGGATTGTCCATCAAGTCACACCTAAGCTCCCTTTGTGTGTGGCTGTCTAGAGGAAATGCACAAAGTTCAGCTGTCACCCACCCTATACGTGCATTGGAGAGAGGATGCAGGCACACAGGGCTAAAAGCATCTTTCTAAAATGGCACTTTTAAACTGTAATGATAAATCCAACTTTACCATTAAAGAGATGTTGTCATTACAATTCTATATGTACTATACATGACAGCTCTACTTACTTCCAATTGGGAATTACAGCTTACTAGATATAGCAAGGAATCCCCAATGTTAACCTATTAGAGGAGTAGGCCGCACAGAAGTGAAAAACAAATTAAACAGTACCTGGACATGTACAACATAGAAGTACAAGTCCTACCTTTAAATTACACTGCACCCTGCTCTATAAGCTATCTAGGGCCTGCCTTAGGGATGATTTATAAGCAGTGGTAGGCAGAACTCGCAGAATTTCACTCCATGGAATTCTGCGGGGTTACATAAAAACTTTGCGCGATTCTGTAGAGTTCCGCGAGTGGGTGAAATTCAGCACATAGCACTGCTTGTGCTGATCTCTAACATCAGGAGGTTGTTCTGTGATGTAAAACCAGTACTAGCAGCACTACGCAGCGCACAATTGGGTGCTGCTTTTCTCTTCCACTCAAGTAGATTTTGTACTTAAGCACCAGATTTCTCAACTGAGAATGGTAGAGACTGCCCGCGCTGAGAAATCTCACTGAAAGGTGTTCTAGCACCCAAAAATCACATCAGAGAAGGCACATTCTTGCTCACCTACCTAACGTTGGCGAGCCACGCATGAAAACATGTTTTGCTGGACTCCAAGCAGACCATGAAGTGAGCAAAACTCTGTGAACTCCACCAGCAGAGCTGAATTTTTCACCCACTCCTACTTATATGTAATAAAAGGGGAGCTTAAGGCTTAGCAAGGGGTTTTAAATGCAAAGTTGATATGGCAGTTTAAACTGCATACACAGACTCCTTAGTGGCAGGCCTGAGATGTGTTTAAAGGGTTACTTAAGTGTGTGGCACAATCAATGCTGCAGGCCCACTGGTAGCATTTAATTTACAGGTCCTGAGCACATGTAGAGCATTGTGCTAAATCATTATTAAAAACGAATGCAGTAGGAAATCAAACAAAAACAATTGTGTTCTGTAAAAATCTATTTAATGTTTAATGGTTCATTCAAGCAGTGAGAAGACTGCTGTTCAAGTAGATTTGGGACAGCTTGATTAGATTTTCTACTCAAGCAGCAACAAAATCTACTCGAATGGCTATGTGCTGTTGCGCAACACATAGTTCCGTTCACGCTGATATCCAGAGCTGCTCATGCTATGGCACCATGTTAAAGTGGAAGCAGCATCTTCCTGCCCGTTGGCAAAATTCCGTGGAATCTTGAGGAGTTTTTCAGTAACTCCACAGAATTCCATGAGTTTTGCCCACCCCTAGTCCAAATATGCTGTGATTGTCCAGTTTAAAAGGGACTTGCCAATCCAGATTGGTTGGTCACAACCTGAAGAAAATATTCTGGCAGCCATCATATGACTCAAACATGGCTCCTGTGTACTGGAAATTAATAAAACAAATATATACAGGGGTAGGGTGAGCACACTATGACCAAAGGACAGGTGGGGGGATCCAAAAGAGACCCCCTTTAATGGGCTGACCACAACATGTTCTGGCAACCATTACAGATTTTGGGGAAATGGTCACCATTGAAAACAGAGCAGATAACAGATTTCAGTTACAATTTAAATCATTTGTTGGCTTTACCACAGTAATTTTAGGAATTGTTGTGCATTCTACAGTATTACCTTCCTGAGTAAAATGCTGACCCACGGCTGGGATTTGATTAACCATATTTGAGAGAAAACAGTGTTCTCTTTATTTCTGTAAATTCACACTATCTTCCTTAGCCATGTAAGATTAATGTAACCATACTGAGTAAAACATGTACTTCCAGCAGGATCAGCAGCCGTGCACGTGCTACCGCAGATTTCTACTGCAGCTTCATCACAGTGTTGGAATGAGCTAAAGGAACACTAGCATTCTGTATTTATGACAAAAGTGTTGCACACCTTAAGCCATCTTGATTGAACAAAAGCTGTCAAACTTTAAAACATTTCCTTTAGAAATTAGGAAAATGAGGGAATTTGTTCTGTTTTTGAAACTATGGTTAGTGCAGTAGAAAGTGAAATAGAGGTCTAATCTGAGGTGGCTTAGTAGGTGTTGAAAAGTGGATTAATAGTAGGGGTAAGTAGAGACTTACCACTAGTAATAAAGCCACAATCACAATTAAAAGATCCAGTCAAGGTCTCAATAAATTATTCCCTTACCCAACTGTTGGTAGCTGGAAACGAGCAGGCAGGTTTAACTTAGTAGACAGGTGTGTAAAGCATTAAAAAAACACCAATACCTTGAATAGTAAGACACAACAGGCAATAAATATCAAACATCAATTTATAAACATAGGAAACATTGTTATCTTTAAAATTACACCAAAATGAAATATCTAAAGTAGGGAACCGGAGATATGAATCTTTAAATAATAAACACTTTTTAGGGCCTAAAAATGAAAAGTGCCAAATTGGGACATCTGGCCATGCTTGACCGGGCTGAAGTCAAAGTTTGAGGTGGACAACAATGGATCCCGGGACGGATATACTAAGCGGGAGGCCTCAGTCAAAATGTAACTTTGGCACTTAAAACCTTTTTCAGAGCTTTTTCTCTCAACGTAAAGTGCAGCGCAACATCAGGCTGCATCTGTGTCGACATCGGCGGCTTGGTTAAGTTCAAAACCTATGTAAAATCCCGTAAGTCTTGAGCTCCGAAGCTTTCAGCAGGATGAACCTGAAATAAGAACTGGTCGCTGTTCGACATCGGTGGCTTGACTCTCATCGACAGGTCAGTCACCTTATGGAGCTGTTTGGCAAAAAATTCCACCAACTTCTTGTACTTCTTCCTAAAGTTCCTCCTGTGGGTTCAACGTTTCCAAAACACAAGTCCAAGAATCTTGGGACATTGGGACTACATTGCCCACAATGCACCTGGCCAAATCCTTAAAAGTCCACTGGGCGTACTCCAGATGGGTTCTTCTTGGTGGAGATGATGCAGGGGGTGCTCTTTAACATGTTGCTTTCATGGAGTCCACTCTTTCCACTTTTGAAGCAAGGCAAAGTTGCTGGGGCTGTAGTTTCAAGTGTGCAGCAGGTGCAGTAATCCAAAGTGCAATCCTTTTGGTGCAGGCCCGGGTTCCAGTACGGCAGTCCTCCTTTTATTGCAGTATTGGGCAGGTAACTCTTGTAGCACTTTTGTACCTATTGCTTTCAGGAAGTCCCTCCTTAATCCATTTTAGGCAAGGCAAAGTCCTTAGGTCTGTGGTTTCAAAGTGGTGCAACAGGTGCAGTCCTTATAAGTGCAGTCATCTTGGGATGCAGACCAGGGGGTCCAGAAGGGTGGTCCTTCTTCTCTTGCTTATTCCAGACAGGGATCTGAGTTGCTGCGCATCTCTCACATATTTATTCACTGTTTCTGTGCAGCAAGCAGGGGGGCACCCTTGACCAATGGGGTACCGAGTGACACCCAGAGGTATAACAACCTCCTCCAAAGTGTGCCATAGTCTTGTCCTAGAAAACCCTATACTTCCAAAATAATAAATGGAGAAACTTTCTCCAGAGGATTAAGATCTGGCTAAACCATCCCACTGAGATGAATATGTTTCCCTAACACTCTCCTTCCAACCCCTCTTCTATTTTAATTACTGGGGCTCCTGTCTGATTGGGAGCACATGATGTGGGGGATGAGCCTGTGTTGCCTTAAACTGTCATCCTCTCCATGAAGACCAGTTTGGCTACGCCACCCCCTTCCTGCCTTTTGCTCTCAGTTTATATTTCTCCTCCCACAGGAAATCCTATGGGGCATATTGGCAAGAACTGATGCATTTGTATCGATGCAACAGATATCTTGTCTTACGACATCATGGACGGACAGTATTTACAATACAGTGCTACATGTTGCAAGGATTCACAGATGCGTCAGAAATTCTGTTACATCTTTTGGTGCTAAAATGAGGCATTGCTGGAGTTGGTCATAAGACTGATGCAACTCCAGAAATGCATCAGAACACAGAAGCGAGTCCCATGTCAAAAGCTCTGTGGCAATCCTTATGCCTGATTTGAGAAGGCATAGGGATTTTGACACAGTCAAGTCATACAGTGATATAGTGAAAATGTTAAAATTTCACTGCGTTAGTTCTATAAGGCTTTTCACCCCTTCCATGCGTCGGACGCACGGGTGCGGTCCGATGCAACAGTGCTCGTGTGCGTCAGTTAGCTCCTGCACATCAGCTCACATGGCACTGGAAAGCCCTGTTGTGTGGGCACCAGAGAGATTTCCATTCTTCCAAGCTACTGAGGCTGTTCTGGGTTCTTAGTGAAATGACGATCCGCATGCACAGCACTGCCTACGTACTCATGGGGCTATCTCAGCCCCTGAGCACGTAGGTACATGGGAGAAGTATCATTAGGAAGGGCAGAATCTCTACTGGATCCCTACTTGGAGATCACTGCAGGAGAGCGATATCCAAGCAGGGATCCACCACTAGACACCAGGGAGGGGAGAGTGGCTCATTGGGCAAGGGCCTTTGCTCTCCACAACGTTTTTGGGAATATTCATCAATATTCTCATGTAACACAACTGGTGCTATGGAAAGCGCTTGAAACCCGATACCTTCAGGTCAAGTTCGTGCTATATAAAATAATAATTCAGTCTTTCTGCCCCCCCTAGATCTGGTGTAATAACCCCCAATCTGCTCACCTGAGGAAACAGAAAGACTGTCCCATTTGTGTTTGGGGAATGAGCGCATTGACATTCCTCTTTTGACGACAGACACACAGGCCACCCCATCCAGGATTCCCCTAGGTGTCGTTTGTTAAAAAATGTACAGGTTTGCTAGGTTTCCCTAGGTGCCTCCCTGAGCTAGGGTCCAAAATCCACAGCTAGGCACATTGTGAAAAATGGGTCATATTTTACTACAAAAATGTGCTGTGTCCACGTTGCATTTTGAGCCGTTTCCTGTTGAGGGCACTAGGCCTATCCACACAAGTGAGGTACCATTTTTACCAAGAGACTTGGGGGAAGGCTGGGTCAGTGGACGTTTGTGGCTCCCACAGATTCCAGAACTTTCCATCACAGAAATGTGAGAACATGCGCTTTTTTAGACAAAGTTTGAGAATTGCAAGGGATTCTGGGTAACAGAACCTGATGACAGCCACATAAGTCACCCCATCCTGGATTCCCCTGGGTGTTTAGTACAGGTTTTCTTGGTTTCCCTAGGTGTAAGCTGAGCTAGGGTTTAAAATCCACAGCTAGGCATATTGCAAAAAAGGGTTAGATTTCACTAGAAAATATTTTGAAGTGTCCAAGTTGGGGTGTTCCCTGTCTCCGGTAGCTAGACGTACCCACACAAATGAGGTACTATTTTTATAGAAAGACTTGGGGGAATGCTGGCAGGGTGAAAGTCTGTGGCTACCCGCATATTCCAGAACTTCCCATCACAGAAATGTGAGAAAAATGAGTTTTTTGTTTTACAAAGTTTAGGTTACAAGGGATTCAGGGTAACAGAACCTGGAGAGAGACACACACCCCACCCCATCCTGTATTCCTATTGGTGCCTAGTTAAAAAAAATTACAGGTTTGCTCGGTTTCACTGGGTGACAGCTGAGGTAGAGTCCATCATCCAAAGCTAGAAACATTGTGAAAAATGACTAGATAACACTGGAATAATGTTATGTGTTCACATTGCATTTTGAGCTGTTTACCGTCACAGGCACTAGGCTTACCCACACAAGTGAGATACCATTTTTATCAGGAGACTTATGAAAATACTGGGTGGGTGGAAGTTTGTGGCTACCTGCAGAATCCGGAACTTTCAATCATAGAAATGTGAGGAATATGTGTTTTTTTGGACAAAATTTGAGGTTGGCAAGGGATTCTTGGTAATAGAACCTGGTGAGAGGCACACAAGCCACTCCATCCTGGGTGTCTAGTTTTAAAAAATGTACAGGTTTGTAGGCTTCCCTAGGTGCCAGCTGAGCTAGGGTTCAAAATCCACAGCAAGGCACATTGGGAAAAATGGGTCAGATATCACTATAAAATTGTGATGAGTCCACGTTGCGTCTTGGGCCGTTTCCTGTCACAGGTACTAGGCCTACCCAAACAAGTGAGGTACCATTTTTATCGGGAGACTTAGGGGAACACAGAATAGTAGAACAAGTGTTATTACTAATTGATTTTCTTTGTGATTCTGCCTTCCAAATGTAAGACAGTGTGTAAAAAAGAAGTCATTTTGAAAAATGCCCTCTGATTCACATGTAAATGTGGATACCCACAATTTCGGAGATGTGGAAATAACCACTGCTTCTAAATTCCATATGATGTTCTCATTTTGGAAATAGATAGGTTTTCTTGATACTTATTTTTGCAGTATACCTGGTACACAATGAAAAACAGTTGCAAGGCACAGCTCAGTTATTGGCTACATCGGTTTTTTGTTGAACCTACAAGTCCTATATATCCCCGCAAACAGAACTGTCCAGCAGACGCAACAGTATATTGTTTTTGAAGAAGTTAAATGTGAAAACGTAGACACAAGTGGCTGGTTTGTTCAACTCAATTTCAATATTTGTTTATTTCTATTGTTACTTTCTATAGGAAAACCTTGAAGGATCAACACAAATGACCTCTTGATGAATTAAGAATTGTATCCACTTTTCAGGAATGTTTAGCTTTCCGGCATCCATTATTAGTATTATACCGATTTCTAACTCTAACTAGATGGAGGTTGAAAGCACAAACAATAGAAAAATGTGGCTATGTCCCACAAAAGTGGCAAAACTGTGTGGAAAATGTTTGTTTGCAGACAAAAGTCTGCCTGTTCCTGAAAGCTGGGAAGAAGGTGATTGTAGCACTGTCAACCATTCATTATACCATTTGCAAGGGAAAAAACAGATGCAGCACTTTTTTCCCCAAAAGCCCCGAAATGTTGCTGTATTTTGGTTAATTTCTTGGTACCCTCCAAGGTAATACACAAATCCTTTGTACCTTTTGGAATCGTCAGGATGTTGAAAGAAAAGGATGCTATTTTGGCATGGACGCCTTATGTGGACAAAACGTTACTGGGCCTAAGCACAAACTACCCCAAATAGCCAAATAAAGAGTTAGCATGGGGAGACCTAGCAGCAAAGGGGTTAATGTGGGAAAACCTTCCCTGCATACATTATACGTGGTGCAGGTATAATGTACAAATATCAAATAGAGGGGGAGAATGGACCACTTGTCCTGTGTACCAGGGTCTCAGTTAACGTGGGAAGTCATCGTTAAAAAACCCTCATATACGTACACAAGCGTTGGGCGGTATATGTTGATTCTCCGCCTTCGTGTACCGTAATAGCATGATCATTGGGCTTTTATTGTCAATATGCTAACCTCCCCATGGAGGAAGACCAACTGGCTCTACAGTAGTGGCCAGAGATAAAAAGGAGGGTGTGCTCGTGCTCAAAGAATTGTGATGTTTCAAGTAAAATTCCCAATGTCAAATCTCGTGTCCTTTATTCCTGAGATGCATGACATGGGGAAATTTAAAATGGTTATCGTGCATGTAAAAACCTCGTTATTGGTTTAATGCACTGGTAATGGTCTGGTGTGGTCTACATGTTTCAGCCTCGTGTAAAGTCTAGAGGCTTTCGTCAGGACCAAAGAGTTTAGGGGAGCATCTTTTGGCTCACCTAAATTTGTGTGGGGTGGGTGTTTTGTACTCACCGCCCTTGTTTTCAGGAATCAGACCTGTGGTATCTGTTCCTGCAAAAAGAAATTGTGAACAATATCCCCTACTAACAACAAATTAATTGCTAGTCGTTCTTATTGATCTATGCTAGAACGGTTTTCAAATATATTAATCCCCATGAAAACTAATTTAGGTGTGGGATTATCGTGCGCATTACTGGCGCCCATATTACACAAAACGGACTGAATGTTATCAAAAGAGGTAAAGTGTAAACGTCATATAAGCTTTCTCAGAGATGTTAGATACATCCTTGCAAGTACACAGTTAGTGAAATGAACCGGTAAATTAGTATCGCATATCTGATATATCATTGTATCTTATGTATGTGGTTCATTGCGAAAGTTAATAATCTGAGATGTTGGATTCAGTTATTACCGTTATCATTTGCAGATGCGAACATACATTAGTCGTGTTGGTAGCGGTATGTGCATGTTTACTGATGTTATGTGGAGTGAGACTATGGCCGTCTCAATGCTAGTGCAAAATTGCTGTGTTGTGATTCCGGAAGGGTGGCCTGTTAGTGGTAAACAATACGATAGGGGTTAATTACCTCTATTATAGTGAAGAAACCATCCTTCAGGGTACTCGTCAGTTGTTGAGAACCTATTGCTGTTGAAGAAGGGAAACGGTTAGTTTCCGTTTACTCACTGTTTGCCGCTTCGTAGGAACAGCTTCAGCGTGGCTTACCGGTTGCTCGTACAGACTCGCTTGTTCTGACTCTGACGTTAATCCCTGGGATAACGCGCGCCCGGTTAGGCTCGCGTTACATAGGCCGGTGTGTGTGAAATGAAGGTAGGACTATTTCGTCCTGGTTGGCAGTTTGGTTGGCACTTTGGTTGGCATTGCTGCTATTAATAATACGTGTGAAGACTACAGAGAGACGTGCAACAGCCAATATTAGTAGATGTGGTTATGAGGCTCAATTCTTATTTAATTTCAAAGTCTTTGATAGAATCGTGAATTTTGAGCTACGTATTCGCTGAGCCTTATATATCCAATGATCAGAAGGAGCGAGTAGTTTTTCTTATTCAGATCATGGAGGGTGATTGTTGATGTCATTTGTTTAAGGCAAACCAAGGTATGGTATCATTCAGCCCCTCTTTGTCTGTCTTGAGGCGATGGACCCAACGTTGTTCCTTTTCAAAAAGTGCTTGTTCCGCATTGTAGCCTTTGATCAATAGGGTCTCTAAAATTACCCAATGTAGATCTTCTGAGGTGTGATTTGCTTCAATGAAATGTTTGCTCATCTGTGTTGTTGCTTTTTTACATGAGATATTGCTTCGATGTTCAATGAGCCATTGCTTGATCTTACGGCACGTCATTCCTATGTATCTCAGGTCACATGGGCAGACAATCATATATACCACATGAGTGGTGTTGCAATTCGTGTGGTTACGTAGTTCCCATCTGAGGTTAGGGAGTAGTTGTAAGGTCTTGGTCACCTTTGTCAACTTGCACACGGAGCAGGAGCCACAGGGGTAATGTCCTACTACTGGACTCAGGTTCCATGCTGATGTTATGGTTTCTCTTGTGGTCGTGATCCTAGGTCTTGTGTGGAAAAGGATGTCTTTGATATTTTTGGTCCTCCTATTGGCGAGTCTCGGTTTGGGCCATTTCAGTGTATTTGATGTTAATATTCTCCAGTTCTTATTGATGATTTTCTTTACTGCGTTTGATGCAGTATTGTACGTCGTGACACAAGTCAGTAGATCTTTTGGTTCTTCTCATTGTACAGTTAGCAATAGATTTTCTCTAGGCTGGTTGCGAGCTCTTTTTTGACACTTTTTTATTGTCTTGATTGGATAATCTCTTTTCGCAAGTTGATTCTCTAGATCTCTTGCTTGTTGTTTGTAATCCTCCAAATTGCTGCAGTTCCGTTTTAGATGTAGGAACTGACTGTAGGGAAGATTGTCTCTCAGAGGTCGGGGATGAAAGCTATTGTAGGAGAGAATACTGTTCCTCGCTGTAGGTTTATAGTAGGTTTTGGTGTGCAGTGTGTCATTCTGGGTAAAGATGGTTACATCCAGAAAGTCCAGTTGTTTTTTGTCTGCTGTGTATGTGAATTTGAGACAATCGTCCCTTGTGTTTATCCAAGTTAGGAAGTCATTCAGTGCTTCATGACTGTCTTCCCATATCATGAACACGTCATCTATGTAACGTTGCCAAAGCTTTATCCCTCAATGGAAGGGATTGGTGGGGGTTTGTATTTGTTCCTGTTCGAAATTACTCACATACAACCCTGCCACACTTGGGGCGAATGTGCTGCCCATCGAAGTGCCGTGGCATTGTCCAAAGAGGGTCCCTTCGAATTCAAAATAGTTCTCTGTGAGAGCTAATCTGCAGCACTCCAGTACAAAATGTCTGGGTGTCTTGTAGGTCCAGTCGCCTATGAATAGGATGTTCTCAAGAGTATTCAGAGTCTTCTGTTGAGGTAGACTGGTATAGAGACTCTCAACATCTAAACCTACTAGGAGCATGGTGTTCTCGTTATAGATCTGTCCTTCGAGTAGGTTGAGGAGATCACGAGTATCCTTCAAGTAAGTGGGTGTTTTTTGTACCAAAGGTTTCAAAAATTGATCGGCAAATTCAGAGAGCGGTTCTAAGACAGACCCATTCCTGACACTATGGGGCGTCCTGGTGGTGGGGTTTTGTTCTTATGCATTTTCGGCAGGAAGTAGAAATATGGGACTCTTGGTGACTTGGTTTTTAGGAAGGTGGCCTCATATTTCGAAATCCATTGATTGATTTCTGCCTCATCTACCATTATTTCAATGGTTCTTTGCAATCTCTTTGTGGGATCGGAGGTAAGTTTGATATAAAACCTTTCATCAGATAGGAGATCATTGCATTGCTGGTTGTAGCCTTGTTTGGTCAGTAGAACAATGGCTCCTCCTTTGTCCGCTGGTTTTATAATTAGGTTGTCTTTCTTGCGTAGTTCGTCCATCTCTCTTTGTTCTTTCTTTGTTAGGTTTATGTAGGGTTTTTTACTTGCAGATCCCAGGTTGTCTACTTCTTGCATGATCGCTTGTTCAAAAGCTTGTATCTCGACAGGCATCAGATGTGTTGGTGGATTAAAGGTAGATTTGGGTCTTAAGTTGGTATTGCTTTCTCTGGGTTGCATCTCTTTGTCATTGAAATACGCCTTGAGTTTGATTTTCCTGCAGAATTCTGCTAGCTCACATCTCAATTTGAAAATGTCGAGCGGTGGAGTGGGAACGAAGCCGAGACCTTTATTTAGAACGTTCTCTTGGTCAGTTGTAAGCGTGATTTCAGTAAGGTTGACTACCAGTGACTCATTGAACTGGTTCCTGGTTGTTTCTTGGTCATGCTCCGGGTATGCATTTGTCTTTCTTGCTCGTTCCAAGTGACTCCTTTTCTTCTGCCCCTTTGGCGTCCAGGTCCTCTCCCTAAAAAAGAGGGTGGTGGTTGTGTATTCATCATTGGGCCCATAGGTGGTGGGCCTTGGAAGTATGGATTCATCCATCCTGGGTAGTTCGGCATGTATGGTTGAAAGTGAGGTGGTGGATAGACATAGTATCTCGGCATTTGCCAGTTATTTCCTCTTTGGCGTTGATTCCTTCTGTTTTGGCCTCTCCCTCTCCTTGTGGTGGTGCCCTCGTCACTACTCAAGTCAGAGTTGTTATTGGAGCTTTCAGCTGAGGAATCCTCATCTTCTCTGTAATCTGGAGTGACATAGTCTTCTCTTGAGTAAGGATGCATTTTTTCCATTGAGAATCTTTTGAGATCTTTATTCAATTTCTGGATTTTGTTTTGGGTAATATACTCTTTTGTCTCGTTCATTTCTTTATTTATTTCTTCAAGTTTTTTCTTGTAAACAGAGATGTGGACCGTGGTTTTAAGTTTAGCTTCACTGGTTTGTATGTTGATTGTTAAAGCTTCAACTAACCGTGTTGCTGTTTTGATTATTAGGACTAAGTAGTCCCTGGTACATTTCCATGAGATGGATGACCAGTCTTTGCAGAAGAGTATATCCTTTAGGAAGATTCGTGGGGCGTTTTGTACCCATAGGCCTTTAGGTGCTGAGTCTGCGCGTAGGTATTCTTTCATAATGATGCCATGGATGGCTGTTCTAACTAGTTCTTTCTTGGTCTCTGTGAGTTCATCCCACTCATTAGTTTGTGTTAACGTCTGTGCCAAGTCTCTGTCTTGTAATAATGAAGATTCTGATAGAATGGCATTTACTTCTTCCTCTGTATAGCTCAGTCCTTGCATTTCAGCCATGATTACCTCTGCGTTCTAGTCCGTGTGATTTTTGGCCCGTTTTGCCCAATTGTTGGGTGTGCGGGGACTTTGGGAGGTTATTCTCCCTGTTCTTGGTATGATATATTTTTCCACAGCTGTGCGCTGCTTGTAACTTCAAAAAATCAATGAGGGGGGGAAAGAGAAGCAGTGATCCATTCAGCTTCCAATGGTTAGTACAAATATCAAATAGAGGGGGAGAATGGACCACTTGTCCTGTGTACCAGGGTCTCAGTTAACGTGGGAAGTCATCGTTAAAAAACCCTCATATACGTACACAAGCGTTGGGCGGTATATGTTGATTCTCCGCCTTCGTGTACCGTAATAGCATGATCATTGGGCTTTTATTGTCAATATGCTAACCTCCCCATGGAGGAAGACCAACTGGTTCTACAGTAGTGGCCAGAGATAAAAAGGAGGGCGTGCTCGTGCTCAAAGAATTGTGATGTTTCAAGTAAAATTCCCAATGTCAAATCTCGTGTCCTTTATTCCTGAGATGCATGACATGGGGAAATTTAAAATGGTTATCGTGCATGTAAAAACCTCGTTATTGGTTTAATGCACTGGTAATGGTCTGGTGTGGTCTACATGTTTCAGCCTCGTGTAAAGTCTAGAGGCTTTCGTCAGGACCAAAGAGTTTAGGGGAGCATCTTTTGGCTCACCTAAATTTGTGTGGGGTGGGTGTTTTGTACTCACCGCCCTTGTTTTCAGGAATCAGACCTGTGGTATCTGTTCCTGCAAAAAGAAATTGTGAACAATATCACCTACTAACAACAAATTAATTGCTAGTCGTTCTTATTGATCTATGCTGGAACGTTTTTCAAATATATTAATCCCCATGAAAACTAATTTAGGTGTGGGATTATCGTGCACATTACTGGCGCCCATATTACACAAAACGGACTGAATGTTATCAAAAGAGGTAAAGTGTAAACGTCATATCAGCTTTCTCAGAGATGTTAGATACATCCTTGCAAGTACACAGTTAGTGAAATGAACCAGTAAATTAGTATCACATATCTGATATATCATTGTATCTTATGTATGTGGTTCATTGCGAAAGTTAATAATCTGAGATGTTGGATTCAGTTATTACCGTTATCATTTGCAGATGCGAACATACATTAGTCGTGTTGGTAGCGGTATGTGCATGTTTACTGATGTTTTAAGGTATTATGAGGTATAATGTATGCAGGCCTCTACAAACGGACACATTGGGCCCAATGTGTCAGTTTGCAAATTTGATTCACTGCCGCTGCGTCGCAAACAATTATGCTGCAGCGGCGCAAGCTTCTTGTAAATATGCTCCTTTGACTCTAGTTAGGCTACTTCACTCCTCATTAACACAGCTTGGCTCAGCCTGGCAGAGGCTGGCCAATTAGGAAAGGGCTGCTGGAAGGCTGGATTTTGGCTTACAGAAAAGAAAGTTCTATAGCTTATTTTCTGTAATAGTTATAACAAATCCATCAGTGGCAAGTTGTTGGATTTACGATACCTATTCTTTTAAATCCTTGGATTATATTTTTAGCCCACTCCTATCAATAGTTATATCTTAATAAAGTATTCCCACATAAGCAGTACTACAACGAGGAAAATTACATTTGCAGTTTTTCCCTCACCAGTACATATAAAACATATTTTATAATGACCCTGCTTATAGTTACAAAGCACCCTGACCCTGGGGCACATGGGGGGACCTTAAGGGTGATTTATATGTAAAAATAAGGGTAGTTTGAGACTTTGGAAGTACCTTTAATTCCAAAGTCAAATTTACACATGATTTCAGGTTAAAAGCCACCCGCAAGTCGGGCTGGCTTTTAAAATGACAGCAAGCACCACCGAAGTACACACTCAAGTGCATTAAAGCTACTGGGCCTCTGGACCTATATGCCGAACCATATACTAGGGACTTACAGGTAGGCTGTATGTACCAATTGTAACTATACCAAACTATTGTGTACTTTTACTCAGAGCACAGGCCTTGGGTCTGGCTAGCAGAAACGATGCCACAGTCAGAGTCAGAAAACCAGCCTCTTGTAGTCAAATAGAGGGCAAAACGTATGTATGACGATCCAACGCAAACAAGCACAACGCACACCACTACATCGCATTCCTCACATCGCACGCACCGTTACATCACGCGCATTCACCACGAAAACCATTATATCGCACTCCGCCTTCACACGCATGCAAAATACATTTGCAACGCACACAAAGACCACGCATTGTATCACACCGCAAACTTCGCTTCTGTCCATCGCGCTCTCTATCCCTCTCTGCTGCCCCCACCCTGGGCCGGTCTAGTGTTTCTGGAGGGAGCCCTTTAAATCCATCAATCTCGGTCTCCCGGGCTCGGTGGGTGGCTGGGCTGAAGGGACAGGGCCCTGGGAGACCATGCGCTGCTCCGGGTGACACGTCTGGGGCCAGGGCAGGCCGGAAGCAGGAGCCGCCAGTCTGTCAGCCCCGGGAGCATTAAAGGGTGCATCCTTTTATTGGCGGCGCACAGACAGTCAGCCGACGGACCATGCTCTTCAATGGTGAGAGAAATACCTGCTCTTCTGCACCCCTCATTTCCAGCTCACAGCGGTCATTGCCAGCGTGTATATACATTAGTACTTTTCATTTAATAGACCTGGCCCCTACATAATTCAATGCATATTCAAATGTTTTATCCTTCGAATAAACGTATAATATTAATGTGCGTGTACGTTTAGAGAGTGCCTGTTTCAAACAACATAACGGATTTTTTTTCATTTTAAAATATCCACCCCCTTATACCAATTACATGATTTGCCATTCCTTATGATGCTCCCAGATGCTACATTTGTAATGTATATATTTAAATTGCTTTTACAGCGCTGACTTGCTCTTGGTACCCACTTCTTAGCAGCAGAGAAAGAAAATAAGTTGCTCTTAAAAGACCTTGGCATAAATGGAAAATCTGGTGCACTAATCCTCATGGTTAAGGAGTAAAAACTTTCCACATTACAAATGTCTGACTGGGGCACATTACCGAATCGTGTTTTTTTGGAACGAGCACTTTTGAGAAAGGTGGCTGGGTTCATTATTAGTGCGTTTAACGGTAAACACTCGTTAACTCAAAGAGGCCCATCTCAGAATTATTTTCTTTGTTTTGCATCACGTGTGCCGCACCTTAAGTACGGGAGGAGATGTACTGAAGTATTCCTAAATGACACAAAAACACTAAGGCGTGGCCTTTTCAAATATTAGGAATCGTTTGCGAGCACAATGTCTAAAGATGGGAACTATATATTCAAGACCACGCCCCACCCCAAAAAACATGAGTGATTTATTTAATATTTGTACCATTTTAACACGATATGCATGGCACCCTTGCTGCTCTATTGCAGATAAAGACAAGTGTATACAAGATCCCAGAAGCCTCTTCGGGGCAGAGGGTGTTACACTGTTTAACCATCACCGGACAGATCTGTGACAAAGCACAGGGTGTCAGTGAGTGTGGCGCGTGCAGTTCACAGCGGGCTCTCCTGTACTCCGAGTGAAACAGCCCTTGAGCAAGACATATTGGAAAAGTGGGCAAGGCTTCTGTATTCATGAGATAAAAAAACCACCCATCCATCCATACATCCATCCATGCCCCCATCCATGCCCCCATCCATCCATCCATCTATCCATCCACCCATCCATCCAGCCCCCTGTCGCAATTTTACACATCCACCCACCCATTCACCATCCATCCATCCATCCACCCATCCACCCACCACCCATACCTCCATCCATTTGCCCATCCATCCATCCACCACCCACCCATCCATACATCCATCCATGCCCCCATCCATCCATCCACCCATCCATCCACCCACCCAGCACCCTTTGCACACATCCATCCATGTCCCCATCCATCCATCCATCCATCCACCCACTCATTCACCCATCCATCCATCCATCCATCCATCCAGAAATAATGGTTGCACTTAGTGGTGGGGGGTGGGTGGGCGTTTTGAATGTGTGCAGAAATAATTGTAAAACCCTGCGCTTAGTGGTGGTGGTGGGTGGGCGTTTACCATGAACCACCTGTTCTGATCAACGTGAGACCCGCGTGGGTCTGGGTGCCACATGTGCGGTGTGTGAGCTCCTTGAGTCACAGTGAGTAACTTGGTGGGGTCCGTGTACAACCGTGCTCCTAGGGAGTGTGCATGTATCCTATAAGGCTGATATTGGATCCGTCGAGCTGTGTCTCTCAGTATGGCCTGCCGGTGACTGAGTGCAAAGTGCTAGGCGGTGTCCATATACCTGTGCGCTCTCAGAGCAGCATTTCGGGTCCCCATCCGTGACCTGCAGAGCTCTGAGTGTGACCATCTCCAGAGACCTGTGTTCAAATCCTGAGCTTTGTGTGTGCGATGCAGAGCGGTGCAAGCCCGAGGAGGCAGGTCATTGTTTTTTATAATGATCATTAATTTTCATGATTGTTGCTATTCATGCGTCGGGTCGTGCTGGCAGGCCGTGAAGTCCCCTTCTCAGTCCCGGGCAAGCCCTGTCTACAGACGCATTTATAAAAATAAAATAACAGTAATTATAATAATGATTCCAATGAACGTTTGACCTGTGAAGACCACAGCATGAACCCTTACCCGGTGGTATTTTTAATGTCCAGAGCAGCGGCCTGTGGCCTCATCCTTAAATGACATGTAACGTTCTTGCCACAAATTCCAGGGTTGTGTTTTAGAATGTGAATGTGTGCATAAATAATGCCAAATCCCTGCGGGTGGTCCGGGGTCCGTATTCCAGGCAGTAATTGTAAACGTAGGGGCGTGAACACTACCAGTAAAGGTAAACGTAGGGGCATACATGCGGGGGTGGGTGGGCATTTTGAATGTGTGCATAAATAATGCCAAATCCCTGCGGGTGGTCCGGGGTACCATGTGCATAAGAAGTTGATTTCCGGTTTGTAATGTTTTGCACATAGATTGTCTTCTATACCATATGCAAGTAATTGTAAACAAACGTAGGGGCATACATACGGGTTCCGTTTTGAATGCGCGATGTAAAACCCTCCAGTGTTACGGCTCCCGCGATGTTAAACCCGCGTTGCAAACGTCACCGAAGCAAATGTCCCCGCGATGTAAAACCCTGCTATGTAAAGACTCCCGCGATGATAAACCCGCGTTGCGATGGCAGCGCGTGAAGAAGGAGTCGTTGTAATGGGTGTTTCCCGGCAAAACATAAGGGGACACTACAAGCAGGTCCTGGTTCCTCCCATGGGGCAAAAGAACAATGGGTTTGAATGCTAACCTGAGTGATTGCCAGTTGTTAGACAAATTGCAAACATTCCTCCAATCATCTTTTGAGTGTTTGAGAAAATAAGATTAAGACCCATTGTATATGAGTTCTCAAATATCTCCCTTATCCATTTCAGTAACATATTCTGACATACAGATTGAAACTTGTACTTTTAATACCAGCAGCAGCTTGTCAGTTAACTCCCTGGTGATCCACTCCAAATTTACCACAGTTATCTAATGATCAACTAGAATGCTAGCTGTATTCATGACTCACATGTGGCACACCTGAATGCCATATTGATGGAATCAAAGCTATAACACTGAAACCAGTTCATAAAGAGTGCACTGCAATAAATGAAGAAATAAGAGAGCTTGATAACAAAAAAGTCTCCCAAGATGGCCACCCCAGAAAAAAGAGCCTGCATGTGTCCCAAATATCACCAAAATATAGCCCAAATATAGCCAATGATAGAAGTGTGTAAAATGCTAAGGTAACTCCGCAGAAAATGAGCAAAAAAACTATTGGATGAAAAAATTAAAAATAGCAATTAGTTTAAAAGTCATTTGTTGCTATTTGATAATGCAGAAAATGTTCTCATTTTAGTTTCTAGAGCGCTAGACATAATTTCCATGAGGAAATCAAACCCCTTGTTTTCTAATGAATTGCTGTAGGTTTTACAGTTTTGAATCTCTTAAGATCAATCAATAGCCATTTATAAAGTTAGAGGTGTCCTGGTGCTAGACACAGACTAAAGAGGCAGTTCAGCCCGTAGTACTACCTCTGCTTAAACAGCCAGGTTTCTAAGACCTTCCTAAACTCATGTTCTGTTTCTATCTGGGGCAGATGGTTAGGTAGTAGGTTCCACAGTTTGGCGGTCCTTACTGTGAAGGACCTGCCCGCTTGTCAAGTCTTGGCATAATGAGGGACACATAGGATTCATAGGTGATTGGATCTCAGGGTCCGTTCATGTTGATATGTGCTGATCCTCTGCCTGAGGTAGCAAGGGCCCCTGCTGCTCGCAGCTCAGAAGAAGAAACTCAGTGCCTTAATCTCTATCCTACTGGCCACTGGGAGCCAGTGCAGCTGTCTCAAGTATGTAGAAATATGTTGATGAAATGGGACACGACGGAGTAGCCTTGCTGCCGCGTTCTGGACCATCGGTTATCTGTGAATCCGATAGGCAGGCAACCCCACATAGAGGCTGTTGGCATAATCCGACTGAGAGGTTACCAATGCATGGACCATAATCCTGCGGCTCTCGTCTGTCAGAAAATGTAAAAGTTTCCTGAAGCTTCTTAGATTCCCAAAGCAGACAGAAGAAATTTGAAGGAATTGTCCCATAGAGAAAAGGTCTGTCTCCCACTTGACTCCAAGATTTCTAGCTGAGTTCGTAGGCACAGGTGGGGAACCCAGCTCTCCCGGCCACCAAAGGCATGAAGGGGGGGAGATACTTGACCAAAAAAACAGAACCTCTGTCTTATCTGCATTTTGTTTCAGACAATTTACATTCATCCAAATTGAAATGTCTTTTAAAAATTCCTTAAATTTATGAAAGGCTGCTGTGGTTTGTTCTTTAAAAGAGAACACTAACTGAGTGTCATTCGCATATGAGACTGCCTTCACCCCCTTTGAGGCAATAAGAGAAGCCAGAGTGGCAAGGTAGATATTGAATAGTAGCGTACTCAAGGCGGAACCCTGAGGCACTCCACACAATAGTGGTTTTAGTGAGGAAGAGAACGGATGGATAAAACCCAGTTGGGAGTGGTCTTCAAGATACGAACGGATCCAGGCATGTGCTACCCCCTGGACACCAAAATGGCTTAGTCATTCCAGCAGGATTGAATGAGCGACTGTATCAAATGCTGCTGATAGGCTGAATGGTACAATCATGGCAGATGCACCGCCGTGAACTGTCACTCTCACTGACTCCGCCATGTTCTACCAAAGCTGGCTTCAGATCAAGAAAAGTTGTCTTTAGGTGTTCCACAACTTGTCATAAATACAGAAGGTCAAACATGCACCGCCGTGAACTGTCAACACTCTAGTTGTTCATTAAAACACTGTAGGGAGCTAGGGGCAGGTGCATGTATTGGGACAATGGGAAGCATGGAGGAGAGAGAAGAGGTAAAGGCAGCAAACTGACCCAGTCAGGCAGGGGCAGAGGCAGGACAGCAGACCATGCAGGTGGTGTAGCGGTTTTAATGAATATTTGTATTTGTCTTCACACGATGCGCTTTACCATGTAATGATAAAAATGGATTTCATTGAAAAGTTGTTTTTATTTTAGCATTAATAATGCAGGCCTTGGTTTCAAACTGGTTGTTGCAGTCATCTTCCTCCTCATGCAGCCATCTAAGTGTCCATTCCTTCACCATGCATTCAGCTTACGATCAATTTGTAAATAATATTTTAAAACCTGTTGTAATTCTCTCATGTACAACATGATGCTTATTCTTGAGCTTCCTTTTAATGCTGTGTTAGCAGAGTGAATATTTATTTTACTGTCTATTCAATCAATCAATCAGGTGTTTGTTATGCGCAACTATTAACCCGTAAGGGTCTCTAGGTGCTGGGTGGGGGGTGCAGGTTCCAGCCCATCAAGTAGGGGGTCTGACGAAGAGCCAGGTTTTTAGGTTTCTTGCAAAGATGGGGAGCGATGTTGTCTGTCTGAGGTGGAGCAGAAGGGCATTCCAGGCTCTGGCCACGAGGAAGGAGAAGGAGTGGCCTCCCGATCTGGTCTTTCTGGTGTGGGGGACAACTGCGTAGGAGAGCTGGCCTGATTGTAGGGTCCTTTGGGGTGCGTGGAATTTGAGTTGGCTGTTCAGGTATGCTGGTCCAGTGTCGTGAAGGGCCTTGTGTGCGTGGGTGAGAAACTTGAAGGTTATTGACGGAGTTGATCTGGCGGTCCATTTTGAGCTTGGAACTAAGTTATTCTCATGATAACTCAACCTTGATTGAAACAGAATTTTTGCTAGCCATAAATTGTCACGGGAGCATTGAGAATGAGAACGATATTGTATGTATCTGTGAGATAGTGCTTACAAATGTGATTTCAAATTGTATAGTTCTTTCTTTTATATGATTGGATGAGTATTTGACCTTTCTACACATTCACACAAAATGCATGTGTTTGTTTAATTTCACCCTATAAAATGAATTTCATCCAATGGGTGAAGGACTCAATCTACCATGATCTTTTGAGGGCAAGACTTTTTAAGTCTGATCTCTGATGTATTATGGAATGAATAGTTGTAGTTTATTTAATGCTGGGTCACTCGGAGTAGGTGTTTGCGCTTTATACATTCTTGGTTGATTGATTGATTTACTGAGCTGCATTATATTCTGTTATGCTATTTCCTGGCTTGCATTTTATTTAGAGCTGCATGCTTTTAAATGACTAATTGGCTGACTCCTTGCCACTGTTTTTACTTTCTGTAATGCCTTTAACTTTCAGTAACCCTTCAGGGTGAGTTGCGCTTCCACAGTTTCCAAACTGTGTCTAATAGATCTTTGCGTTGATCATGATATTTCAGTTATTCATTTATGTCTATTGGTTGCATTTATTATGATTGTGTGCTAATTGCTAAGGTTTAAGGGTTGGTTATCGGATTTTGTCAAAAATCTTGAGATATCAACTTTTTATTGGTCTGCTAGAGGTGAGGTGTGCTTTGTGAGGAGCCACATTCAGACCCTGATAGGTACTTCCTAAATATCTAGTTGTGAATGCATATTAATTCAAGTCGGGGTTGTTTATTCCTTAGTACACACTCCCTGTGATGTCTGTAAGGGAGACAAAATACCACTCAAATGCATGCTTATCATACAGCACTCAATAATGGGTATGAGAAACTGGGGGCCATATTTTCAAGAAGTTATCGCCGAGTTATCAGCACTTAGCGCTGCCAAAGTCCCGATAAATCTATCGCCCCATTCACAAACCGGTGCAAACGGCCGACATCACCAGTTTCCCGGCGATAGGATCCTCAAAAAACATCGCCACGGATGACCCTGGCAACTATTGCTAATGAGATGCAGAGTAGGCGTTTCCGAGCAAAATGCCGCAACAACTCCACACCACAACATTCTCAACAACCAGCCAGATAGGTGATAAGATCACAAAACATGCGATAAGGTGCTTTAGCAGCAGGAAATTAACATCTGCTCTGACCTGTTGCAAACTCGGTCGACAACCGGCACCAGAAAAGGGAGCCCAGCCCAGAGCCACACCTGAAGAACAACAGATGCCATAGACCTACTCATTATTCACCTCGGAGCCCCAAGAGGGCCAAAACACCCACCGCCACCCCCCGACCACAACAGAGGCAGCACAGACAAGACCGCGGACCTTCAGGAAACGCACCAGCCTCACAGACTTAACACCAGAGCATGTCATTGTTCACTACAAACTCAAAAGGAAAACCATCCTCCGCATCCTGAACATCATTGCCCACAGGCTGACTGCACCAACACAGCGGATAACCAACATCCCTCCGCAGACAAAGCTGCTGGCTGTGGTGCACCTGTTGGCCTCTGGGACTTCCCAAACAACAAAAGCCAGAAGCAGAGGAGTTTCACAGCCAGCCCTATCCAAGTTCCTCAAAACTGTCATGGATGCCATCCTCAGCTTGGTACCCCTGTACATATACTTCCCCAACACTGCGCAGGAACAGCTGGAGACAAAGCAAGGCTTCTACGCCATAGCTGCATTCCCGCAGGTGTTGGGGGCAATTGACTGCACACATGTCCTACTTGTGCCCCCTGCCGACACTGCACACAAATACCGCAACAGAAAGCACATGCATTCCATCAATGTGCAGGCAATAGTGGACCACCGGGGACTCTTCACCAATGTCGTCGCCAACTACCCAGGCAGTGTGCATGATTCCTTCATCTTCCAACAGTCCGTCATCAACCAGCGCTTCCAGGATGGCACATATGGAACAGGAATGCTCGTTGGTAAGTGCCAAATCAACACATCACACACCCCAAAGCCACCAACACACACCGCACAACTGTGGTAATGCACACATGACCAAACCACATACAACATGTCAAACTACATGGCCACCTACCAGACACAACATCACTTCTCCATGGTCATCCTGGGCTACCCCTGCACCCAATACAGACATTACATGGCACCACAGCCACACAACAGCTGAACGTGTGGAGATGCGGAATGCAGCCATGTGGTAGGATGCGTGTGACCCGTGAATGGGAATGTACACAACGAGAAGTGAGGTGTGGATGTGCAGGACAGACATGGCTATGCAAACCACAGACATGTCCATGCAGACCACAACGGCTGGTGCCTGGAAAGTAATGAGCAGTGGAAGCAACAATGTCACCCCAGGCCGTGGAACAGATAGCAGAAGTGTAGCACGCTGCAGCCCCCCTGTGTGCGTGAGCGTAGTGGGTTGGCCCTGAGTACGCGAGGGCTGCGCAGGGGTGTAGTGACAAATCCCATTGCACAGGGCGTGGTCCACTTCTGGGAAGGCCAATGTCACTGACAGTGCAGCACCACGCGGCCTGCAACAAGGCCGACGCCATGAGCAGCGGGGTCTGCGACCCTGTGCGCCTGCTGCACCCAAGGATGCTGATGCACAGATCAGGCCCGCCCGCCCCAGTGCCCCAAGGCCGCACTGTTCACCTGCCGACACCGTCGTGTGTCAAAGAGGGCCCAACACGTGCCGGTGCAAGCTCCAGGCCCCAGTCACGCATGCTCAGCAGCCTCCGCAGACCCTCGCTGGCCCCCCCGACCCTGGCCCACATCACTCCTTAATTATTGACATGCTCCACCGGCGTCCTCTTCGGACCAGTAGTTCCCACATGTGGAACAGTGTCCTGAGTTCTGAATGGCAGTGACCCCAAGTCCGTGGCAGCGGCCACAGCATAAGACTTCATACGATCAGTGTGGCATAATTCCATTAAGCAGGCCTGTGACACGTGATGCCACTAGCCCTTTGCGCCTCGAGTCTTTCCCCCTTGTAGTTCTTACATTGCATTACTGAGTGCCTGATGACTGTTGGAGTTGTTGCCAGCACCAGCTACTCCCTGAGGGCTGGCTTACACTCACCCCACACACAGCCAGCACAGGCGTCACTGTATTGGTGGGCCTGCCATCAAATCCTGTCAAAACAAGTATTGACCCTTTTCTCCTTGCACTGTCACAGGTGATCAAGGATATGCACTATGCCCTTGGATGATGACAACCCTCCGAGACCCGAACACACCCACCCAGGGGCAGTACAATGCGGCCCACATACGCACTAGGGGCATCGTTGAATGCACATTTGGCATGTTGAAGTCACGTTTCAGGTGCTTGGACGGCACAGGTGGGAAGCTCCTGTACAGCCCGGACATTGTGTGCAAGATGATCGTTGCATGTTGGGTCGAAGTGGAAAGTTAACGCCGACCGTGATGAAGCATGGTTCGGATACCAGAGGTGGATTGGACCCGGTAAACAATTATCTTCCACTTCTTTCTTTCTTGAAGAAAATGTAATGAGAAGATAAAGTTCAGTGGGGAAAGGCTACAGGAGGGGCCTGAGGTGAGAGCGTTGTCATCGCAGGGCCTTGGGTTGATGCCTAGGTGTAGATTACTACGTTCGGGCTGAGTCATCAAAATGGAAGTTGAAAATCTCCAGCAGGATGAGCTAGAGGGCTGTTGCCAATAACTGTTCCATGAGGTTGGATACCCCTTTTTGTAGAAAAGAGCAGGAGAAGCCATGAAGTCAATGATACACATCGGGAAGGTAGACGAGCAAGTTGGTCCAGGTCTCCTCCTGGTTTTTTTTTGGCCACATTTTGTGAAAGACCCAATCTTTTGGGAATTTCCCATCTGGGCAGATTGAGCACCACAACCAAGGGTCCAGGACTGGTGGGATACATCTTAGGGGTACATGACTAATTCAGGCTGGGTCCCGGTGCAGGTTCAAGATGGTGGGAGCCTTATTTTTGTCCATGTAGCACTAAACAGGAGACCAACAAACTAGCCCTTGCAGTCACTTTTGGTAGTCGTGGGTGCAAGGCTCAAGGCAGGCTCGAGGCAGCAAAAAAGTCCTTCCAGGTACAGCAGCAGTCTGGCAGAGTGCACAGCAGGTCACAGCAACAGGTAGTCATCCGCAGGTCGAGTAGTGAGCTAAAGAGTAGGCCTGAAGGCACTATTTTTATACACTGGTACCCTTCTTCTGGAAGGTGAGAGAAGCTTTTGGAAAGGTCCTTTGAAGTGCATGGATTTTCCTGACTCTCCTGCCCTGGCTCCAAGCTGGCTGCAGTGACAATACAGGGTTCTAAGGCCCTTTCTGCGAAGGCAGAGCACAGGTTATTAAGGTGTAAGTGTGGCTGTGTTCATCTCTGCCTCCCCCAACTTACCAGCAGATAGCCCATTAAGGCACACCTTATCACGCTTTTGTATGACTTTTGGAAGGAATTAACAAAGTCTAAATGTAAGCTATACCCAGTCATGTGACCAAAGACAGGCTGCAGGCACAAAAGGGCATAGGGCACGAAAATGCCAACTTTCTAAATGAAAAAGAACAATTGATTAACGGAATGCTGAACAATGTCAAACATTTACCCCCAGTACAGAGATCTGGGCCTAAAACTATTGTTTTTTTGCTCACCATGCTATTCCAGTTTGGACCCATCAATATGCAAATCAGTCTTGACCATGCTCCCCATCGGAACAGTCCAGCCCGAACTCCCAAGCCAGGTCCTCCCTAGACTAGAAACTGCATCCTGGGACCGGTTTCAGGTTATCACCCCTCATCAGCCAGGCTAGCTTGACTCCAGTGGCATGGCGAGCATGGGACCCACGTATGGGCATACCCTTGACCACTTAGAGCGTACATAGCAAACACAAACAAAGGTTATGGACAGAGTGCTGAAACTTTTTAACCACTCACCCCCAGTCGATCGTTCTTTTGCTCACTATGCCACCCTAGTTTGGACCCAGAATGCTTGTTTAGTAATGTGTAAAGTGATCTAGGATTGGAGCTTTGGCGGTACCTCTGGCAATCCTAACGTACTGCCAAAAATCTTTTTGACTTACGTATTGGCTGTGGAGCCAGTGTGTTTCAGCCAGTATGCTGCTCAAGCTGTCCTCTAATGCCATGCTAATTGTAAAGCCAGTGCAGTTCAGATGTGCCAGGGTGGAGAGTAAGTAATGCAATTTCAATGAGGTGTGGGAGTCTCATTCAATGGTACTATGGAAACATCCAGCGGCACAAAACAGGCCTCTTTGTACACGGATCACTTAAAGAAAAAAGACATTCCGAATTCAACTGAGGACTCCGGCTGCCCTTTTTAAAGCAATAAAAAAGCATCATTCTGCTCCTCTGGCATGCAATTTCCTAATTTCTTGTTTATTGGAATGAGTGCCAGCCCAATAAAGCAGCAGCAGGGTGGCAAACCACTTAAACGCGAGAGGAGCATCATTTGTCTCAGTTGGGGCAGTGACATGGGTGGGTTTCCATATTTACTGACTGTGCTTTACTTTAAGCAGTGTGCAGAGGCATTGTTCCAGCAACAAGATGCAGATCTACACGTGCTATAGAATATGCCCAACCTCGAAAGTTTTCCAAACTGCAATTAGAAGTCGAGATTGGAACCCAACAGTTGAGGGATAAATTTGCGTCCAATGAAGAGTAGCAAGCAGGCATGGCTGGCATAGGTAAGAGCGGTGGGCCGGGGTGAGGGCGAAGGGGGAAGTCGACAGATGACAGGATAGATAACATTACATAAAAAATAAATAAAACTACTTACTTTGCGCTCTCCGCATCATCAACTCGGTGATGTGGGGAGTGCAAGATAAAAGGTTTTAATAATTTTTTTTTTTTACATTTTCCTATCCAGTCATCTGTCGACTTCCCCCACAACCCCGCCCTACCCCATCGCTCCTACCTGTACTGGTTGTGTCTGCTAGCAAGTCATCCACATATTTTATCAGTGTTTCCCTCTACCTCCTTACCACAAAGAAGGAGCAGTCACTGGGTTTGCACAGTAGCACGGAGGAACCACGGCTATAACTTATGATTCCATTATTTTCTGAATTTCCTATAATTCTAGCATTTGGACCTTAAATTGCAGTGTCCATTGTGTATTGTGCTTTGGGCAGGAGCATCTCTAGATGGCTGTCAGATATCCACCCGCATGCAACTCCCCCACCTGTGCTGAAGTTTCTCGTAAGTGTCCAGGATTAAATGGATGGCTGTCTCTTATAACTAGCCGCCAGCTGTCAGAGAGCCTTAATGGGAGACCAGCATGCGCTGCAAGCTAAAATTAAATCTGAGATGATCAGAGAGTTAAAGGTTGTTTTAGGTTGGGCATCGGTAAATACCACCATGCGGCAAAAGGCTGAGTTTTTGCCGAACTTCGTCCACCTTGTAAAGTGCAGGCGGAGCTGAGTTTACCGCACACGCCTAGTCCAAACAGGGGCGGCATAGTGAACAAAACAACTGTGGATTAAGCCCAGATCTCTTGACGGGGGTGTCTGGTTGAAAAGTTTCAGCAGACTGTCTGTCATTTTGTTGTGTTTCAATCTTTCTAAATGTGGCATTTTTTAAATTGTAATTAAAAATCCAACTTATCGGAGGAGGAGCCAAGATGGCGACCGGGATGGCAGCGTAGGCTCCCGGCTCCGTGAATCTCCGCATCCCGCACAGATATCCTGAATGAGATCCTCAGCCTGCGCTACGTGCCCGTGTTGGTGATTGAGAGCGGCAACCGATCGTGTGATCCTGAAGCTTCTAGCGGCGGTACCGCCCGAGAAATGTTCATTTGAAGTTTGCGGCCTGTGCGGCCCTGGAGCCGGGACCTCGGGTGGACAACATGGCCGGGCGGCAGTTCAACAACAGCGGCCATTGGTGACCGGGTGGAGTCGGAATACCGAAGCGGCGCGAATATTGGCCTGAATCTCGCTGTGGTCGCTCCTATCACCGAGAATAGCGTGACGGGTGCATACCCGGGGTGACGATTCCAGGGGTTATCGGCGATCGCCTGGACCCTCGCCAGTGAACTGATCGGACGCGGCCTGTGGCTCGTCCCGATTTGCGCGGGCTGCTCCCGGTTTTCGCAGCCACTGGCCCAGGGGGAGAACGACTGTCACCTGTGACCACACTCTGGATACACTTTTTGCCTGCCTCCGGACCCTTGTTTGCAGTGACATGGAACTTGATGCGCTTGTGCCTGAGACCCGGTCCCCATCTGGGGTGGCCCTGCCCTGCGACCATCTTGATAGGATGGACTCTATCATCCTGTACACTGGGTCGCAGCAAGATTGGGAGTGTGTGGCGCAGAGGAGCGTGGCGGAGCGAGCGCGGGGGGCCGTGCTGGGGTACGGTGACCTTCTCGATGCTCTCGGAGCCCTTCATTCCACCCTGGTTCACGGCGCCCGGGTTTTGGGGAGAAAGCTTGATGGTATTGCGTCAGCGTCGGAACAATTGCGGTCGGCCTGTCCCCAGGTACATAAGGCTCTGTCTCACCTTCCACAGGAGGAAAGTACCGTGACCGCCTCTGTGAATAAGGGACAGATGGAAACTTTGGACACTGTGGCAGCGGGTGGTCGGCTGGCTGTGGGGTCGGTCTGTTCCGGAGGTTTTGGACTTGAGCGGAAGGTGGTGACTTTGTCCCACGCGCGGCCTCCGGCGATCCAGGCAATCTTCACGCAACGGTCGCCTGCTCTGGCTGATTCCTCCTGCCTGGACCTCGTGTGCGGCGCAGGCCCTGGGGCAGTACTGGGAAAGGTGATCTTCCATGACGATGACTGTGTTGGTGTTCCGAAACGTCCTCCCCACATGTGTGTGTCCCTTCCTGGTCTTCTTTGGACGCTCCTCTTCTTTGTAACCTTGGACATTATAATGGGTCGATGGGTATGCATTGGTGGATTCGCAAAGAGTGGCCAAGGATAAGGCTGATCCTTCAGAGGTTGTCATTTAATAGGCGGGCGGGCTTGGGGGTTGTGTGCTTTCACGATGTAACTAATAGTGTAGTCGGTGAATAATGCTCCCCATTTCTCTTAGATATGGCCGAACTTTTGCTGTCTACTGTTTGCGTTGGGGAGGAAGATATTGTGCGGCAGGGAGAAGCCGGGGGCATGGTTGAAGGCCCTCCTCCAGTTTATTATTACTCTCTCCCCTTTTCTGTTAGGGGGGGTTTCCTCTCTTTCCCCTTTTTCTCTGTTTCTTCTATATTTCGGGTCTGGTTCTGGGGCGACAGGCACGCTGCGGGGGGGGGGGCGTAGTCATCTGCAGAGGTGCAGGGTGGGGGCTTGGGGGAGGGGCTTCTATAGTCCTTTACTTTGTTTCTATGGCCTTCTTTTTCTTCTCTTATTCTTCTTTGTCTTTCTTTTCTGGGGTCAGTGCGGTAGGTTTCCTTCGTGGCCAATCATTGTTTTTCATTTGTGCCCCATTTCCGTGGGGTTTTATGGGTCCTAGGGCAGGAGACTGCAGGCGCAAACGGCTCGTGATATCCCTCCACATCCTGAACCTCCTGTTTCAGCGCCATTGACTTGATAGATTGCTATTTATTGTTGACGTTCACTATTCTGCCTGCCATTTTTCGCTGCTGAGAACTTGATTGGCATCTGATCCTTCTATCTTTTATTGTAAAATGAAAACCTTTTATATCCTGGTTTCCCTCTTGGGCTGTTCAGTGGATAAGAGAATACTAGCATGGAGAATCTGCTTCCCGAGGTGCTGCATGTGATTAGAATCTGCTTGCTGTTACTTTCACTGCTTAGCGGCCGGCCCCGAGGGTTGTAGGCCCATACTTGTCTTTATTTGCAATGTCAATAAAGGTTTTTCAAAAAAAAAAAAAAATAATCCAACTTATCATTAAGACGGTTTATCATAAAAATGATGTAGGTACCAAGCATGACATATCAACCTGCTCCAAATTAGGAATTACAGCGTATTAAATGTAATAAGTAATCTCTGATGTTATCCTGTTAGAGAGGTTGGCCTCACAGAGTTGAAAACAAATGTAAGAGTTTTTCACTACTTCAAAATTTAAAAGTACATGTCCAGCCTTTTATTTACACAGTAACCTGTCGGGGGTGTGGCCAATTGGCAAGCATGACGGACGTGAAGTAGAAGAGCTCAACGACCGACAAATCCTGTAATAACCCTGCCGCATTTACGCCTAAAACATGCCATAAGCTGCGGAAACATTTGCTAAATGCCTGGTGCACGTAAATATCGAGACAGTGCTGACCAAAGATTGAGATATCGCTGATTGCAGGACGAGCATTGCCTGCGGGGCGGGGACCGCATGGTCAGCCCAGCCCAGGTGCTGAAGGGAACGTGAAGAACTGCAGAGACACCCTGCGGTGGTATCCGGGGCGAACTACTGGAAATCGCTAGCCGCGACGGACCACCCCCCCTCTGGGTCAGGACCTGCTGTGAAAGGGGTCTGACTCTCCGGGGTTTAGACGGTGCTGCCGATCCTAGGCGTTGCTGCGGAGTGAGGCCTGGCTTTCCACGCTTGCTGCTGCACCTCCCCCACTTTTGACTATGAGGAGGCTTTCTGTGGGCCGCCATGTGCAACAAATGTGGGGCTCCTGAGGCTGGAGGACTGACACAAGGTGCCCCGACTGCGTCTCAGAGAACTCCCCGATCCCTGCGATACCGGCCTCCCCTCCCTGGCTGTGCGGACTGTGGAGAAGCTCTGCGCTGCCGCTGCAGAGGCCCTACTCACCATCCCTCCACCCACTAACTCTGAGGTCGGTGACCGGTAGGGGCTGGGAACCTCGCTGCGAGCGGTAACTGTACTACTCCTCAACTGTGACAGCGCTGCGACCGCAAGCAACCTGATCTCATCACTGTGCTGTTCCAGACCTTACTGGGTACGCCACGCGGGTGAAAGGGTGTACACACCATTGTGCCCAGCGAGAAGTCACTCCTGCCCCTGCAACTGTCATGGAAGGGCCCATCCTCCCCTGAACTCAGCAGGGCTGTTATATCTCCCTGAACCTGAGAGCACTGCAGCAATGACTAGTTTGGCCACTGCCTGATGGGTGCAGCTAGAGGCGGACAGTGATACAATACACCTGATAGAAGATGGTGGTGGCCTAGGTTGCCAATATTGTTAATATATGTACCTGAGCGCTAGTTTACCCTACTAAAAATACGCCACTAAGAGGGGAAACGCCTGAAGATCCTATAAAACACTCCACTCCTCATGTAATAAAGATATATATCACCGGATTCCTGGATTCCTGGATTGTGGAGACCCAATCACCCCATCTGGGCTGTCCTTCTCACTGGTCTGTCGGCTGGCGGTCTGTCGTATAGATGATCCCTGGTTGCTTTACAATAGCCCACTATTGCGCCAAGATTAGCACGTGGACGCCTCGTGGAGTTGAGGCCACCCATTGCGCTGTTGCTGCTCTAGCACCTGCAGGCTCACCGGTGTGGTTCTAAGAAGTTGGGGGGACCAGAGGGACACCACCCAGTACTGGCATCACTGGCTTAACTCTGAGAAATACCTATGGAGGTATCAGACAGCACGGGAGGATGGGACACCCAAGAGGGAAAGTAATGGGTGCAGCCACCTCTGGTACGCAACAATTGGATGATGTGGAAGCCCACACTCAATTTACTAACTGTATCCCACCAACTAACATGGAAGAACCCCCAGATAAACTGGACTTAATCCTGCATAAAGTAAGAGATACAAAGGAGATCAAAAGAGCAACAAATTGGCACCCTAACGACTGGATTCACTCTACTAAAGGCGGATCATGCCAAGCTATCTGACACTGTCAAGGACCAAAAGCTCGCCCTAACAGAGATCTTGCCGCAACACAAAGAACGCACGATACAAATCGCGCAATTGCACCGTCAGGTGTCCAGACTCGAAGACAGAGTGGATGATGCGGAAGGGAGAGCACGGAGGAACAATGTCCGTGTCATTGGTTTACCAGAGCGATATGAAGGACCTGACGCAACTAAATTTATGGAACAATGGTTCCGAGACCATGTGGCAACAGAGGGCCTATCGGCGCACCTCTGCGTGGGGAGAGCACACAGAATCCCCACAGGCAGGCCCATGGCTGGAGCTCCTCCTCACCCCATGATCGCCAGAATACTGAACTTCAGGGACCGAGACATGCTATTGCAAGCTGCAAGGGAAAAATCTCAAATCTCCTATGAGAATCACTGAGTGTCTTTGTACTGGGATTACACCATGCTGGTGCAGCGCAGGCGGTCCCTGTAACAAGACATCAAAAAGAAGCTTAGGGCCCTGGACATGCCCTCCTGTTCCCAGCGAAATTGAAGATCATCCACAATCAGAAAAAGCAATTTTTTAATACCCCGGAAGAGGTGGAGGAATGGCTGGAGATAATGTTTCCCCCTTCGATTTCTGGATTATCCTCACAAAGCATTCCCCAGACACCAAGAAGCATCCGGAATCGTGGGTCTCGCCATAACAAGTTGTCCAATAAGCAGCAGACTGGGAACCCCATGCCGGAACAAGCTCAAGATAGACAAACGGAGGCGATAGCGGCAGCATCCACGTTTCGTGACTGCAACCGTCATACAACTTTGGACTCCTCGGATGAGAACACTGTTCACTCTGACTCTGAGGGTAGCCTGCCGCTATTCTGATCCGTCAGGCCTCAGATGGCTGATGGTTTCCTGGACTGAGACACCGCTGGATGGACTGATTCCGATAAGTATATCGTATCAGGTACTCCAAGATTGACAGCAGGAACTGTGGACATATTGGTAAGCACCTACGGTCCGAGCTGAACTGAGTCCCTGGGGCATTTCTCTCAATAGCCAGAGTAATGGTATACGTACCCCCCAATATGGTGAATGCACAAACGTTCTTGGTTTATTTTTACACAACTGTGTATTTAGTTTGGACCAGCACAGGTTTGCTGCTGGACCGGGTATTGTTTGTTAATGTTAATGGATTTAGGACAATGGACTGCCTTGCACACCACACTGTTACTCTCCCACTTTGCCATACCCAGAGCAATAGCACCATAAACACGACGCCAAAACCAAATGCAGGGCACCTATAATATAATTACTTGGAATGTAAGAGGCTTGGGGTCAATACATAAACGCCATAAAATATATGCGCACCCGATTTGCCGCAAGGCACAGGTGGCGTTCCTACAGGAGTCCCACCTTGTTGAGGCAGAAATAACTAAGTTGCGGAAAAAGTAGAGAGGTCAAATATTTTCTACTGTATATTCAGCATTTGCCAGGGGGGCAACAATCTGGGTCAGGATTGGGGTCCCTTTTAAAATGATAGAACAGCAGGCGGACCCATCTGGGCGGTATATACTGGTGCGTGGTACGATAGATGGTGAACAGGTAGTTCTGGGAAGTATATACTCCCCGAACTTTGATCAGGATAAATTCCTCTGTAGCCTTAATTTGGAGTTGGCCAGATGGGCAGAATACCCATGAATATTAGGCGAGGATTACAACTCTTTTATGGACATACACTTAGACCGATCCCATCCACCGCTTCATGGCACTGGGTCCATAAAACAGGCAGAAGCATTGCGAGATTGGGTAGACCACTGGACACTCTGGGATGCATGGTGCTTGAACCACCCACCAAGTAGGGAATACTCATTCTTTTCCCCTACGCACCAGCTTCATACCCAAATAGATAGAATACTCTGCTCGACCCATCTTACTACACAAATCACGCACTCCACATATTTGGGGAAGACCTTTTCGGATCACAGCCCCCTGGAGATCACACTAGCTTGGGGTAGGATCCCCACCCCAGTTCCTACTTGGAAACTATGGCCCCACATGCTGGAAGACTCCGTATTTCGCACTACATTGCAGAGGGTATCACAAATTACTCAGCTGGAAATACGGGTACAGCGTCCACACAACACAGAGTGGGACGCTTTCAACACTGTGCTGTAGGGTGTAGCTATTAGTACCACTGCTGGAGCCTGTCAGGAAACACGTAATAAACTCAAAGGGGTCGAAAACAACATGTCCAAACTTGAGAAGGAGGCAATAGGAAACCCCACGAAGGAGATGATGCTGCAGGAGGCCCGTATACAACATGCAGTGTTACTTGAAACCCTTAGGCAAATAGACTAAAAATGTCATTCCTAACTAAAACATACTGAGGCAGACAAAGTGGGTACGCTCCTTGCACGCATACTACGTGACGCACCACCATCGGTACAAATACATGAGGTAAACACTATAAATGGGCACACAGTACACACGCAGCAGGAAATCAACGAGGCGTTTTGTGAATATTATGACACACTATACCACTCCCCCCCACAGATAGCAGAAGACTCCTACACTACATTTGTTGATGGCGTATTATTCCTTCAATTGAACCGTGCGGAAAAAAGAGGCTCTGTCTAGCCACATCACTAGAACAGAAATAAAGGAGGCTATACGGGCCATGCCGCGAAATAAGGCCCCTGGCCTAGACGGTCTACCGATAGAATTATACCTTGCCCGTCTAGCATAGATACCACTTTGTCTGACCCCAGATCTGCCCCAGCCTCCCCATGGGGCCCCCACCCCAGAGCGGTGCTCCAGCGAGTTTAGACCCGTGGTAGAACATCTAGGATTCCCTGGTTCTGCACAGCAGCCACCAGTTCCCTCTCCTACCCCCACCGGTGCAAAAAAATCGTTTGAGAACTGAATCGACTTTTTGGTGGAGATAGGCACCTCACAGTACCTTATCGGCGGAGATTGGAACTTGGTGAGAGACCCTGTTCTGGACTGAAAGCGTCTCATAGACAGGGGCAGTGCCACAGAGAGAGGTTTGATGAACGATCCTGACGGACAATGACTTGGTGGACCATTGGCGCCTCTGTCACCCAGCCGAAACAGAATTCACTTTTACATCCCGACCCACGGAAAGCTCTTCCGCTTAGACTACTTCCTTATCTACCAAAAGATGGTACAAATGTTCCAGGAGTCATGCATCCTGGTGGCAGCCCTCTCTGACCACTCTCCGCTCCTCTTATCACTAGTAGTGGGACCGGCACGACCGGGCGGTAAGCCCTGGCGCATGAATATACAGCATCACCAGCCCCCTAAGGGCAAATCCCCAACTACAATCTCACCTCCAAGGGTACCTCTCCAACAATCTGGAATCCGTTGATTCGGGCAGGACTCTCTGGGCCGCTGCTAAAGCTACTATCCGGGGACAACTTTTGGAGGATGTGGCGCAGGCTAACAGGCAGACGACTGCACAGCAGAAGGATTTAGAAAAGGATATTTTGACCTACAGCTGCCTCTACACGGCACAGCCTACCCTACAGCATCATAGAGCTGAAAAGGAGGCATTATGAGCAGGGGGAAAAGGCGGGGAGACTAATGGCAGTGCTGCAGTTTTACCAACGGGGGACTATGGCCATACCGGCCAGCCAGGCATCTGGAGGGGAGACCCTTACACGTCCCTGGAATATTGTGAATGAATTTGCAATATTCTATAGGTCCCTCTACACCCCAGGGGTGCTGGCTGTGGGGGACAAAATGGACACGTTTCTCACAAAAACCGCCCTCCCCTGCCTCGCGGACAAGTGTAGAGAGCTCCTCGATGGGTAAATAAATAAGGAGGGGATTGCAAATGCAATAGCCAACCTACCCTACCACAGACCCCCGGGGGAAGAAGGCTTCCCGGCAGAATTTTATCACTGGGTTGGAGAGGATGGGGTTGACATACTATAGGTGGCATTCCAGGAGGCAGAACACAAGTCCTCTTTAGGCCCCCTCTCTAAAAGAGCGGTTATTTGCGTGCTATCCAAAGCCAGAAAAGATACCCTACTGTGTGGCAGCTACCACCCTATGTCCTTACTGAACTGTGACATCAAAATCCTGGCCAGTATTTTGGCATCTGGCCTCCGCATAGATATCCCTTTCCTGATTTATCACACACAAGTGGGATGCATTCCCTTCCGCTCATCCAGAAACCACCTGTGCACCCTGGCCCACACGCTCTGGACCGCCAAAGCTCTGCAGACAGAAACACTTGTGCTCTCACTCGATGCGGGAAAAGCATTCAATTGCATCGAGTGAAACTACCTTTTTAAAGTAATGGAGCGCTTCGGTCTGGGTGACCAATTCAAAGTCAAAGTGCGCCTGCTATACGATAACCCCACAGCACAGGTGAACTGTGGGGGCTTCGTATCGGATCCATTCCGGATTCGAAGGGGGACACGTCAGGGGTGCCTCCTCTCCCCACTCCTTTTCCTCCTGGCCATGAAACAGCTGGCTGCTACCATATGTAAAATGTCTGGCATTTTAGGTATTCGCCTCCCGACAGGAGTCTCCAAAATGTATCTTTATGCAGATGACATTATGCTCACCCTCATGGACCTGCGCCGCTCTCTGCCATCCCTGCTCCACATCTGATAAAAGATTTCTCATCCTTTCCTGGCTACAAAAACTATTGGGACAAAAGCGAGGTGCTACTCATCTCCGACGGCGCCATAAAGGCTGCCATACATGGATTCCCCTTCCATTGGCAATCATCGAACCTTAAATACCTGGGTATTCTGGTGAACAAAGGAACAAGGGGGATGATGGCAGACAACCTAAATCCTCTGATCGCCCTGATGAAACAGGACTTTGAAAAATAGAATGTGCTGGGGCTAGCCATTTGGGATAGGGTACAGGCCGTGCGTATGATGACTCTCCCATGTTTTACTTACGCCCTTGGCATGCTCCCCTTCCAGGCACCTCTAGTCATTGTATACCTAATAGACGCCAGGACAAAATTCTCCATGAGGGGTCCTTTGAAGCCCTGCTTGGCAGTGCTGAAACTGAAGGCCCGTTGTTCCCATGGAGGATTGAGTCTCCCATTGGTAGAGCATTTTCCCCTCGCCCTGAACCTCTCACAGTTGGCGTACATGCTACCAGGGACTTGTGATGCACTGCAGTGGTTCCACATTGAAAAGTGCCTGCTGTCAGCAGAGACTGGTCACTCTGCCCTCTACAGGACCCTACTAACCCAATCTTGTCCGCCATGCGCAAGGCCTGGCACCGGGCACATCGCCTGTTGAGCTTGAACCCACAACGTTATGACAACGCCCCGATTTGGGCAAATGCAGATATACGCATAGGTGGACAGACTCTGTCGTGGCCCCTGTGGAGGGCGGTGGGTGGCCCCATCCTTGACCAGCTCCTCCCCGGTGGCAACTTTAAGACATTCCTGCAGCCTGCAGAATTTGTTCTCCCCATGTCGCAGTCTTGGAAATTCATTCAACTACAGCACTGCCTGAGGAAGTGCCTAGGCCCATGCCTATTGTCACTGCCGGCCTCACCAGTAGGACTATACCTGCACACATGGGGAAAACATAAAGGGGTAACATCTGGACTCTACTGGGTACTTACGTCCCACCTATTCTCCCAACCCCTGTAGAAAAACCTCCACACAAGATGGCAGACGCCATTCTCGGCTGTCTAGAGGGCCTGGTCCGAGGCACCCAGGAGGAAAGATTGAAATTCTGCTTGTTTAAGATTTTACATGACTGGCACTGGTAACCAACAAAACTGCATAGAGCAGGCCTACTCCCGCATGTAACTGCTGGACATGCACGAATACACAATGCGGCATGACCCACATTATATGCGAATGCCCATCAGTGCAACCCCTGGGGTCATATGCGGGCCAGACCCTGAGTGCTACAATGCCCTTGCAATTACCACTAGCCCCAGCCGTCATCCTCCTTCACGACTTGCGGTATTCTCCAGGGTTTTTGAGACCACAACGCTGTTTTCTCCACACGGAACTGGCCACAGCAAAAACATGTATTCTGTGACAATGGAGGTCCCCGTCCCTGCCATTGCAGGAGGCCTGGCTAACAGCCATGATGAACACAACCTCCAAGATCAATCTGACCTGTTTCTTTAAGTATGGGAACCTTTCTTGCGTGCAGGAGACAGCGATGAGGAGAACCCTACAAGAGACTTTCCGGCCTCAGCTACAGCAGAGACAGTGGACATAGACGTACACGCGGTGAAAGTCCCTACCCCCTCCTCCCTGCATACAGCCGAGACACATACAGGCAGTCTTGGCTTCCTAATCCCCCGCCTCAGACTGCCCTGCTTTCCCCGACACATATCCAACTCCCGCTTATTCACCATCGCACCCACCTATCTCCCCTGACACCTTCACAGCCTCTCCACAGAACAAACAATCCCCCTCCACCCCTTCCACCCACCTATCCCTCCCCTTTTCCCATTCTCTCTCATCTACGACCATGCCCCTCTCATAATCTCTCCCTGCTCACCCACCCTTACCCCCGCGGCCTTTTCTTCTCCTTCTTCCTCTCTCCTCTTCTGCTCCCTCCTCTTCTTCATTCCCCGTCCCTGACACAACAGCGCCGTCAAAGGCCATTCTCACAGGAAGATAGCGTAGGCCCTAAAAGACCCACCGGGTATTGACGAACATCCTCTACATATCATCCCATTCCTTATGTCCAGAGGCTATTATGGCTCCAGCATACTAACTGAACCTGAAATACCTCGGATCACAGATGGTTCTGCTACTGCACCAGGACCACATACCCCCATACACACCCAGATAGAGTATGAAGGCCAACACCGACCCTCCTGCCTGTTGCCACCTGGGGACACAGGTATAAACATCCCTTCCCTTATATTCCCTCCCTCCCCCACCACACATCCACTCACCCCCCATATGTTTAATGTTTAACGTTTATGAGAAGCACACAGCACATGAGGTGCCACTATTTTATTCTTTCTTGCCAATGTTTTGTGTGACCCATTTCGCTACAATGACTGTGATGTAACATGTCAAAATTGTCAAAAAAGAAATATTACACACAAAACAAATGTCTGCAAAAATTGGAGGTAATTAGGCAAAACGTTTTGGGTAAGACCACCGTTAGGCTGACAGGTCTAACAATTGTGCCTCCAGCTGAAAGTGGGAAGAACTACCCAACCTCCTGGGAATGCTCCTCACTAAGACGGAAGTAAATGGAGAGACCATCAGCAATAGAGTGGTCTAACCCAGGTCTGTGTTCCACCATAAAGTCAATTCCATGTAGGTAGATTGAGCACCTCAATAATTTTGGATTCTCACCCCTCATTTGCATTAGCCACCTGACGGGCCTGTTGTATGTCTGAACCCAGCAGTGAGTCCCAAACAAGTATTGTCTCAGCTTCTCCAGTGCCAAAATCACAGCAAAGGCTTCTCTTTCAATAGCACTCCACCATTGTTCTCTAGTAAGTAACCTTCAAGAGATAAATGGTCGGTTTACGCCCTCATCATTGAGCTGTGATAAGACTGCCCCTATGCCATGCTCTGAGGCATCTGTCTGAGCAACCAATTCCTTGGCAAAGTTAGGGCCCTTGAGCACAAGGGCTGTGCATGTGGCCTGTTTGACTGAATCAAAGGCTTTCTGACTAGCTCTGTCCAGAACAACTTTCTCGGCTACTGCTTGATAGTCAGCACAGTCAAGGGAGCAACATTAGTGCCATATCACTTCACAAGCCGCCAGTAATAAAGTGTGTTGCCCCAGAAGGACCTCGCCTCAGTTTGTGCTTTTGGGGACGTCAAAGCGAAAACGGTCTCTGTCTTGGCCTGTAGGGCTGCATCCTACCGATCGTCCCCCAGGTGTCTCATGTACACCACAGACCCCTGCCCTATCTGGCACATACTTGCCATGATAGTCAGGCTTGCATTTTGCACACCTGGAGCACAACCTGCTGGTGAAAGAGGTGGTACTTCCAGCTGCTACTGAAGACAGTTCTGTCATTTGAGTAAGCAGCACTCCATACCAGCCAAAAACTGGTTCACCAGCCTCAGCAAGGTGGCAGGGGCCTTTTTCAGTCTAAAGGGCATCACTCTGGAGTGGAAAAGGCTGACCTAGGGTGGAAAAGGCTGACCTCTCTTTAGCCCCCTCAGTAAGGGCAACCTGGCAGTACCCTGAAGTGAAATCAAAGCTATACGGGAACTTAGCAGCCCCTAACCTGTTGATGAGTGCATCAGATTTGGGGATGGGGTGAGCATCAGTCTTAGTGACTGAGTTGAGCTCCATGTAGTCCACACAGAATCATAGTTCCGAGGAGGCACCTGGTGAATCAACCTTTGGTACCAACACCACTGGGCTTAACCAGGGCTACCGGAATGCGCAATCACCCCTAGCTCTACATCTTAAAGACCTCCTCTATGATGCTGTCTCTCGCTTTATCAGACAGCCTGTATATTTTGCTTTTGACAGGAATCGATCTCCTATGTCAATATCATGGGAACACAGATGTGTAGACCCAGGAGTGTGAGAAAACAGTGAGGCAAACAACGGGCAAAAGTCCCTCTGCTGTTATGGGTTCAGGGTAGGGAAGAGATTGACACCCCTACAGACCAATCTTTTTCTTTTGATGACTAGAGGTCAGAGGGAGGTATACTCCCCTCCTCCTCTCCATCATCTGTCACCAGCAGCATGGTGGCCTCAGACCTTATATAATGTGGCCAGAGACAGTTGATCTGGACGATCTTTAGGGGGGTGGGTCCCCTCCCACTTTGCCCTCCCTGGCCAACAGTCCTGGAGGGCCCTAGCATCCACAAGCTCAATTATCTACACTTTCTGCCTAGAATGAATTCCACAGGCATAGGTATCCGGTCATACCACTGCTTCAGAACTTTTTGGATAGCCTCCAAGTTCTCCGAACCCTTCTTACAGAACTTGTCCATCTGGTTTCTGAGAACTAGCATGTAGCGAACCACAACCTGGCGCATTTGTTTTGGAGCGGGCTAACACCCCTCCTTAACTAGGCTAAGAGGTCTCCTAACAGGGTGTCCATACAGGAGTTCAAAGGGACTGACTCTAACCCCCTTCTGTGACACCTCCCTGTAGGCAAAGAGCAGGCATGGTAAGAGGACGCCCCACTTCTGCCTAATGGGCTTGGGCAGGCCCTTAATCTTGTTGAATCTTTCCACTGTGGATAGTAGGGTGTGGAAAACTTGCAGGTAACCCCACACTCCTTCCACATTGACTTATCATATGGAGACATGATGTTGGTGCACCTGTAAGACAACACTTCTTTGGGGAAATTCACTTTGGTGAAAATCTCCATAAGGGCCACAGCCACTGCCGGTGCAGTTGCAGCCCTCAGAGGTATTGCCTCTGGCTACCTAGTGGCATAGTCCAAGACCAGGATAAACCTGTTGCCGATGGCTGTCTTGGGGTCCAACGGTCCTACGATGTTGATGTAATGCTTTCAAAGGTGGTGGCAATGACAGGTAAGGGATTCAGGGGAGCTGTCAGCTAATTACTGGCCTAGCAGGTTAAGCAGGTCCTCAAGAATGCATCTGAGGAGACCTTCATTCAGAGCCAAATAAAGTGGGAGACAAGTCTGGCAAAGGTCTTGTCCTGCCCCAGATGTCCTGCGAGGGGTATCTCATGAGCCAACCTGAGCAAGAAGGTCCTACATCATGAGGGGACTACTAACACATGTGTTGCCCCATGCACAGGTGTCTTAGGCTCACTATACAGGAAGTAATTTTCCTAGTATATGAGGTGATCTGCAGGGTTGTAATCAGCTGCATGGGTCTCAGTGTGCTGCCTTTGGCATTCTAGGGGTTGGCACTCGCTCTGTGCCTTACAGAACTCCTCCCTGGTGGGTCCTCATTCTGCCTGCTGTGCAGCAAGCTCATGCAGGTCACCAAAGGAGTGAAGGTCCTCCCAGTAGGCTCTATAACAGCCTTCTCCTTCTCCCCATCTACCTCCATTGCAGGATATTCTGGGGCTGGTTTTCCACGTTCCATGCCCTTCCCCTCTCATGGCAGCTGTCTGGGACAATTTCCCAGACATTTTCCTTGGCTAGCCAACTTTGAGTGACCTGGTGGTCACAGAGACTCTTTCAGGCACAGCATTATTTCTAAGTGTGACCTGAGTTACACTTCTTTCCAGGTAGTGTGCTCAAGATCATTCCCTAATTGACAATCCAAGGACATGGGAGGGCTCACAGCAGCTTTCAGAAGACCTGAGGACCCCCCCACCCATTCAAATGGAATCAAAGGAACAGGGTAGTGGAACCAATATTGTCTGCTATTTCTTCCTGGTGGCATTTATTGAAAATCACCTGCTCTGAGAACACCAGATGACACCATGCAGTAGTCTTACTGGCTCCTGGGCCACTTTCAGCCTCCACCCACTGTCCATTGATGGTGACCACTGCCTACACCTATAAATATAAAAAGGCATTTGGGCTTTAGGCAGGAGACACCCAGGGACACTAGGCAAACCTCACTGACCTTGCAACACTAACTGGGACCATCTCCTCCCCAAGCACTACGCTCGCCAACCATGGGGTTTTTACCCAACTGGGGCCTGTGCCACGTGGGATGTTTGGGAACTCCCTTGAAGAGCCCAATATCCGAAGATTTGTAGCAAACATAGGAGTTAAGTAAGCAAAAAGTGTGGGGGAACCCACCTTCAGGCTGACAGGTCTAACAATGGGTTATATATGGTTCTATGGATTAAAGAATGCTATAAGATCACTTTCAGATGACAAAAATGTGCAATTTGTCCAGAATGGCACAATTAAAGTGAGAAAGCTTGAGCAGGTACATATATTAATACATTTAAATATCTAATTAGTATAATGTATATCGTTTTAACTCATTATTTCATTATAAATATAGATATTAATATATACATATATTTCAACCAATAAAGCTTGATTAACAGCATACAACAACCTGCACTCCGGACTGTTGTGCAAGTCTTTTTCGATTGTAAACAGATAACAAAACTCAACTCGTTTCACCTGCAGTTCAACCTTGATTATAGGTTGGCCTCCTAAATTCAAACAAGTGCTTGTAAACAGTTCATCAACATCAACGATGCCTCAGCAGTGCACAATATATTCACACAAAATGTCGCTGTATTGAAGTGGAGCTGTGTTCAGTAAACATCAATATCATCATAATGATCCTGTATAAATATCACTAAACCACATGCATTTTACCATGTGACATATATAATTAATTCCTTTTGTACTTCCATAATCAAATTAATAGAAGGGATGCAATAGTTCAATATACCATGTGTATCGACACATAAAAGCATACCATGTTTGTTAAGATATTACAGGCAATTAAGTACTAGCCCAGTGCGCCCAAATTATGTAGCATCTTTGCATGTTATGTACCATACTTCTAAAATGATCACGTGAAGCAAATAAAACAAAGTAGGACAAAGAAACCAGCTAGCTGATATCTAAAACTCAAGTTCACAAATGATGAATAATGTAGATTTTCCTAATAAGTTATGGCGGAAAGTCTTAATTTTATTAAAGACATGGAGGCGAGTCTTATCTTGCATTTATTCGAATAGCAGCCGAGATGAGTACTATAAACTACAGTTCCCTGAGGGCCGAGCGAACCACTGGCCAACGGGAACACACAAAGTCACAGAACCATGAACCAATGAGAACGTAGCCATAGGCATAACGTCATAACTGACTGCGAACAGTCCTCTTTTCGCTGGCGAGCAGCTCAGATAGAATCCATAAAGAGAGGAACAATGGAGAAAACAATACAAAATGCCAATATCCAAGAAAAAATATCTTGACCATAATCCAACCAAGTCGCTCAAAAGGCAGGAATCACGGTGTTAGAAGCAGAGCAGGAGGAAGGAACATCACGAAGAGGAAAGGAACTCTCTTGAAGATCATGAATCCCATCACGAAGACGTGGGAGGCAAAGCTGGAGCCGCTGTAGGGAGGGAGAAAACACATATTAGAAGTGTTGTGGCGGGATAATACTCGCCTCCGTGTCTTTAATAAAATTAAGACTTTCTGTCATAACTTATTAGGAAGATCTACATTTTATGGCAAGACCGGAGGCTCCTAATATGTTTGTTCAAAGCATATCAACAACCAAAGAAGCAGCAGTAACAACAGGTTTGCAATAAAACATTTGGAATACAATGTCATTAGACCAATCCGCAGATCTCAGAATGTCCTCCAAACGGGAGCCTGCTCAAAAATGCTTTGGAGGCCATGGCTCCTCTGGTGGAATGGGCCCCGAAAACTGACACATCAATACCCACAAGGGACATGACCCAACGAACCCACCGGGTCAGGGTGGCCGAGGAAACAGGGAGATAGGGCTTACGGAAGGAAATGAGAAGTTGTGAATGAAAGGATGTTCTGAGATCCAAGGTTCTTTGCTCTTATACTTTGAGGCATTGACCTACACATAACTTAGGATGGGAAGGAAAATAAGGATAAAAAAACAGAGTTCAAATTTGTCTTTGTACGTTTGTTAATCTGAAACAGTACTCTCGTAGGAGAAAACTGATGAGAAGAAACATCCAATGCTTTAACATCTGAAACACGCTTAATAGAAACGAGACACAATAACATGGTAAGTTTTACAGAACGCATTTTCAGAGAAAGAGCTGAATTATCTGGCCAATCAGAAAACAATTTAAGAACCAAATTTACATCCCATAAATTAGCCAACGGAGGTTTTGAAAATCGTGCTCCTCGTAGCAGGCGACAAATCAAAGGGTGAACGCCAACTGGTTTGTCATCAATAGGACAGTGATTGAGGGAAATGGCTGATCTGTACAAATTGACCATTCTGTAGGACTTACCTGCACTGGCTCCAGGAGCCAGGAAATTGACAATAAAGTTCAGAGGGGCTGAAAAGGGATCGATATGTTTTCCCAGACACCAGCTTGCCCATAAAGACCAGGTAGACTTGTAAGCTTTGGATGTACCTGGGGCCCAAGCTTTGCTGATGAAGAGAGAAGCCTCTTGAGAAATGAGGAGGTCAGGAGGGACAGACTGGAGACCTTACACGCTGACAGTACCAACGTGTTGTCCAGAATGAGACTGTGTGGTGGACCCAAGGGGTTCCGAAGCAGGTCGCTGCGAGCAGGGAGGAGAGCTGGGAAGTCCCCCGCCATCTCCAGAAGAGATGGGAACCAAATCTGTGATTGCCAGAATGGAACCACTATGACCAGGGAGGTCGATTGGTGCCGTACCTGGGAAAGCACTCTGTTGATCATGATAAAAGGAGGAAAGGCATAGTTGGGATGGCAGGACCAAGCTTGGAGAAAAGCATCTGTAGCTAGGGCCAAAGAATCCGGGCGCCAACTGAGGAAACGAGGCAATTGGGCATTGAGGCAAGAAGCAAAGAGATCTATATGAAAAGGGCCCCACTTTTGAGAGAGAGATAGGAAGACGGATGTAAGCAGCTTCCAATCGCTGGAATCTCGAAGATAGCGAGAATGACAATCTGCTGTGGAGTTGAGATCTCCAGGAAGATACTGTGCTTTGAGAGATAGTTTGTTTGCTAGGCAATACTCCTATAGACTCTTTGCTAACTCTGCGAGTGGTTTGGACCTGGTTCCACCTAGATGGTTGATGTAGCGGACCTCAGAAACATTGTCCATTCGAAGGAGAATGAAACACCAAACTTTGTTCATTGTGAGACTTTGGATCGCAAAGGAGCCTGCCAGCATCTCTAAACGGTTGATGTGCAATCTCGACTACACGCAAGACCACATACCGCCAGTCAATATTGGTCCACAACGGGCGCCCCAACCCGGCTTGCATCGGATTCTAATACAAGATCTGGGGCCGAAGCAAAAATAGTTCGCCCGTTCCACGCATCTAAATGGTCGATCCACCATTGAAGCTCGATACGAGACTCCTGATCCAAAACAATGAAGTCGGAGTAGGCTAACCCTTGACGAAGATGTTGGATCTTTAGAAGCTGAAGGGCACAATAGTGAAGAGGCCCTGGAAAAATGGCTTGAATAGAAGCAGAGAGCAGACCAATGATCCTTGCAAGAGATCTGAGAGAGACCAGAGAGGTCCGAAGAACGTGAGAAATCTCTGACTTTATGGCTGAGACTTTTGACTGTGGAAGATGAAGAGAAGCCGTGGAAGATTCCACGAGAAAGCCCAAGAATTTGATGTGTTGCGAAGGAATGAGCATAGATTTTTCGGGATTGAGAAGAAAACCCAGATCTAGGAGCAGGGACCGAGTGGTGTTCAAATCGGACAGAAGATTCTGTTTGTCTGTGTTCATAATCAGAATGTCGTCTAGATAAATGATTAGTCTGATACCGAGGGATCGCAAGTAAGACACCACCGGCTTCATGATTTTTGTAAAGCACCATGGTACTGATGACAGGTCGAAAGGAAGGGCAAAAAAAGGGATAGGTTACTCCTAACCATTGGAACTGAAGAAACTTGGTGTGAGAAGCGTGAATAGGAATGGTAAGATATGCGTCCTGTAAGTATATCCGTACCATCCAGTCGTTCAAGGGTATCGCATAAGTGAATGATAGTTTCGATTTTGAAGTGGCGATACACCACAAATTGGTTGAACCATTTTAGATTTATCACTGGGCGCATCTTTTTGTTTTTTCAAACAAGGAAAATGGAACTTAGGAAACCTGTGGAATCTAGAGGAGCAATCTGAATAGCTTGTTTTTAGGTCTCGCCTGACCCAGCGCATGCGCTGGTCTGGCGAGACTTATTGAGAGGGCTCCAAAAAGTGCTACCAGGCCAGCCTAGAGCTACAGTGCATGTGCGCGGGCGCGCGCGCCGCGTTTTACCGTGATTACTTTCACTTCCGAGGCCGCGCGGCCCCTTTGATGTTTGATCGTGATCACGATCACTTTTGCATAGCCAATAGGTCTCGCTTTTGGGACCTTTATAAGTATTTAGTTATGCAACTGTTGCATGGCTAAACACTTATAAGGTCCCAAAGGCGAGACCTATTGGCTATGCCAATGCTTGTTGGAGTAGGTTTTGGACCTCTATTGAAATGAGTTGAGTCATGTCTGCCAAAAAAACTAGATGAGGGAAAACTATTTGGGAAGGTGGCATGTAGAACTCTATATGATAACCTTGGACAGAGTTTAGAACCCAGGGATCTGCGGGAGTGTACGCCATTTTTTAATGAAGAGGCTTAAGCGACCCCCAACCAGTCTTGGCAGAAGCTGGTCTAGGCAGGTGGACCAAGTTTTATCCACCCCTTTGCGGGGATCTTTGCCAAAATTGGAGAAAAACGTAAGTAGGGGCTCATCAATGGAAGGAGCAACAGTGATGTTCGAAGGCAAAGAAGGTTTGGGACATTCAGACTTCAACTTGGACCTGGCGGATTTGTCAGAGGGAAGACGAAGTCTGGCAGAAATATAATCGCCAATATGAGAGGCCGGGAACCACTCAGTGGAATTGGGATGACGAATGGTAGAAGGGTCAAACATAGGAGCACCCTTGGAGTCCAAAATGGGAGCAAATGCAAAGGAGTCAGATTTACATTTTTTAGTAGGGGTGAAGGAGGGTCTGACACATCAAAAAGGTCAAATAAATCATCTGCGTCACCCATATCGTCATCTGTGTCCATAATATTGGAAATTACCAATTTTTTGTGAACCTCTACCTGTTTCGACTTAACTTTTCTCTTTCCATCAGAACTTGAAAACCCCTCCTTGGAAGGAGGCCTGAAAGGTACTATGACCACAGTCAAGTGCGAGGGAACCTCGCTCATTGAGCATGACGCATTCTTTGAAACATTCGTAGAAATAGAGGGTACTTACTTTCTTTTTCTGCTATTCCCGCAGAATGGGCCAAAAGCTTTGGACAACAGACTTAACATAGAGTTTTCCATACCCTTGGAAAAATGTTTCATAGAAGCTTCTACAGTATTCTCAACAGAATTGTTAATAAACATATTCAAATCACTTTTGAAGGCTTCACCTTCCTCATTGTGCATGTCAGACCCAGGGGAGCTGTCAACATCCACTGAACAACAAAAGGAGAGATACAAGGCAAACCAAGGGTAAAAGCTCAGGGCTGGGAATGCCAAAGGCTTGAAAGCGAGAAGGACAAATCCAGAAACCACTCCCACCAAAGGCGGGGTGTTATCGGAGCAGGAGGAACGAAGCTCCAAGTGAACAGAAACCAGCAGCGCCGAAGGAATTCACACGTGTGTGCTGATGAGAGGAATAAAACGTGAGAAACGGCTGCCGCGCGACACTTTGGAAGCAACCGTCAACGTGCACGAGCGGGGGGGAAACAAAGCGCAGAGAACAAAGCGGATCGTTTATGAAGACGTGAGGGGCAAGAGCGGGTAAGCTCAAGGGCGGCAGTATTTTGAATCATAAACAGTAAGAATACCATTAAATAAGTACAAATTACAGCCATATAATAATAAAATATAACGAGAAACAAACAGAAGGCACTTATCTGACTGCGAGCAGCAAGAAAAGAGGACTGTTCGCAGTCAGTTATGACGTTCTACCTTTGGCTACGTTCTCATTGGATCATGGTTCTGTGATTTTGTGTGTCCCCATTGGCCAGCGGTTCGCTCGGCCCTCTGGGACCTGTAGTTTTTAGTACTTATCTTGGCTGCTATTTGAATAAATGCAAGATAAGAAAGCATAATAGGAGCTTCCGGTCTTGCCATAAAATTGCACATGATTATATTTGAAGTAATCACAAAGTACCATAAATTAATGATGTCACAGAAAGCCCTTATATAGCCCAAGTGTGCAAAATACATATGCGCATAGTCAATCAACATAATGATAACCAAATATATAAATTCTAGCTTTCTGTGAATTCTAGTCTTTCATTCTCGACTTGCTGAAATCCCAATCAATTCCCAGCTATCTGTACAAAAATGATAAAAACAGTTAAAAACTTGAAAAAACCCATAAAATAAATATGATTTTCACATGACAAGCCAAGAAGTTCAAATTAATTTAGGGCGGCTCAGTTCTAGCTTGTTCCTAAATGTATGATTAGCTCCTCTCTAGTATTGATGTCTTTCAGCCCCTTAGTGTCCAGCTCAATTATCCATTTTGATTCTGCTCTCCTAGGCATCTCCTTTCTACTCACACCTCTTTTGCAAGAGGGAAACTTGCTAATCATGTTGAAACTTAATAAGTCTCCAACGCTACTGTGGCGCGCCTGAAAATATCTTGCTACCGGATAGTGGATATCCTTCTTCTGCATCGCCTTCATTTGTTCAAATACCCATTTCTTTAATGGGTGAATCGTGCTGCCCACATATTATTTCCCACATAGGCACACCAAAATGTAAACTTCATAATGCGAAGTGCAAGTCAAATATTTGTTGATGAGCTATTTCAGCTCACAGCTGACTTAAACTCAATCCTGTCACTGCTAAATTTGCAAGCTTTGCAGTATGTGCATCTAAAAAATCTATTTCTCTGAGATATGTACTCTCTAGGTTTGCTCACTATATAATTGTAAATATACTATATACCGTATAATTACTGCTTAGCGTATATCTCAGGGAAGGGCCCTTCCCAAATGTATTTATATGTAATTGATAATTATGTATAATGGTACAGTTATGCTTATTATTTTACTTATTTTAATTCCTAATTAATTTAATTGTTAGCTGTAGTATCCTGTAACAACTCCACTTTGTGAATGTGAGATTTCCCTTGATGTCGCGGTGGTGGGTAGATGCTGCTGTGACTGACGATGAGTCACTCGTCGTGGAAGGTGTTAGTGGAAAGGCGGTAATAGGGTTTAATAAGTGTGTCTGCAGTACACACATCACAAACGTACTTAATGAAGCAGGGCTTTTATGTGGACCAGGATACAGAGCTCAGACTAAGTTTATTAAGGTCAGGGCAGCGTGCAAGCGTTGTTCAGATACCTCAGCCATGCTCTACATCTCAGTTGAGCCTGTGTGTGGATTTCTGAGGGAGACTGGTGTGGGTAATCTTTCTGCAGGGTCGGACTGGCCTTTGTGCCATTCTGTCAGTGCCCGATTGACTGTTTCGTCAGGAACCATGTTCAGATACTGGCCTGGTGGTGCCAGTTAGAGAAAGTACTTCACAGAATTAAAATATGCCATTCAGAACGGCATTAGCAGGATGTAGCCGCAGAAATATCCACATTCCGTGGTGAGCGAGGGGGCAAGGTCATGCAATCAGACATCAGAGAGCAGTGGGAGATGGTCAGGGGTAGGGACACCTAGCTAACCATGGAGGGGAAGCAGATGGAGCAATGGCAGCATATTAGACCATGCAAGACAGGGGCATGACTCGGACAATAGAGGACAGGGAGGAGAGAGGTCAGGACAGCAAGCTAAACACGAAAGGCAAATGGGAGGGATAGTGGCAGCAAAAAAATACTATGCAGGAGGAAGAGGGAGGGCACAGACTCAGACAACGGAAGGTAGGGAGGTGGGGGGCAGGACAGCAAGCTCTCAATGGAGGAAAGGACTGCAAGGGATATGCAAGAGAACATGGAGGGCAGGAAGGAGGAGCAGAGACACACACACAGAGAATTAAGGGGTAGGAAGAGGGGCTGCAAGAAGACTACGTAGGGCAGGTAGACATGGGCAGGACAGTAGGCTGTTGACATAGGGCTGGTGGGAAGAGGCAGGGGCACACAGATGGTGAATGGAGAGCAGGCAAAAGGGGAGCAAGGGCAGCAGTCTCACCATGGTAAGCAGCCTGGTATGGGATGGCTTAGAAAAATTTACCATGGAGGACGGAAAGTAGAGGCAGGTCCATACACATGGAGATTATGGTTCAACGTTTCTTTATTGATTTTGTCCACGAACACACATTACACATGGAGATTAGAGGACAGAGGTAGGAAGCCGACCATGGAGGGGAGGCCGGCAAGGGCAAGGGCAGCTCAATAGACTACAGTGAGCAACCAAGAAAGGAGCAGGAGCACACACATAGAAATTGAAGCGGAGGTGGCAAGTTGACCATAGAGGCTAGGCGGACACGGGGCATACACATGGAGAAAAGAGGGCATGGGTAGCAAGCAAACCACGGAGGTTAGCAGCATGAGCAATACAGCTCAACAGACTACAGAGAATAGACAAAAAGGGGCAGGGGCTCACACACAGAACATGAGGGCAGGGTTTGCTGGAACCTGACCATGGTGGGAAGGCAGGAGGCATCATGGCACACAACCAAAGAACACAGGGAAAGCATGAAGGGTAGCTTAGCTGACCACAGAGGGCAGGTGGTGGGGTCAAGGCAAGCTGATGGAGAATGGAGGGCACTCAGAGGGAAAGCAATGGTAAATGCAGCAAGCTGACCACAGAAGGCAGGCACATTGGGTTTCACCAGCAGGCCTTGGGCCTGTGCCAATCCATTGATGGGAATGGCCAAAGTCTGTGTTTAGTGGAAGTTTTGATGGAATATGTTGAAGAAAACCCTAGAAAGCCATGAAAAAAGAGACATAGTCAGGTATGGTAATATGATCTTGCTTAACATTAAAATCCCAAAGAAATTCACTGATAACAAATGGTTAGAGTGATGTTACAGATAGATATGGTATTAAGAACTTAGCGTATTCATGGATTCATATTTATAATTATCTTTAGTTCCACTAGTACTGTATAGGAGTGGGCTGGTAACTATGCTCCATGGGTGGAGTATGTGAAATTTTGTTACTCAGCGCTACGCTGGCGAGTGCAGATTTCAGCAAACAATTCTGATTCCGCCGAGTTTGCCCCCACTGGTCACTATTAATAGAAAGTGACCTGTCTCTGCTTCTGCTTCGAATAGGGAGGAAAATCAGCATGGATCACAGATATCCTATTTTTTTGGGCCCTTGTAGAGTGCTTAGCCACATTAAAATACTGAGTACCTTAAAGCAAACGACAGCCCTCTATGTGCACAGGGAGGGAGGCAGCGTCAACAGACTACAAATCCCAGGAGTCGGACTTCAACAAGTCAACGGAAGGAAGGGAGCACACTGGATGCTGGAAGTTGTGGTCAGGGGCAGGGCCTGAACTCGACACTGGCAGTCGGCACACCGCTCCACCCTCCTCCGGGGACTCAGGCGGGAAAAGGACTTGGAGAGGTTGCCATTTCCCTCAAGAAGGATCTTTCAGGCTCCGCCAGCCCCCACGTTCCTTTCTCTTGTAAAACATCATGCACAGTACTACAATTAATTATTAAACCAATGTAGAGGAATATTTTAGGCGTGTAATTGTATCTGTAGCTAATAGTTTGCACAAGTGTTACCGCCGGAAATATAATGCTTTTATTTGATGGTCACAGAGTATGTCAGCCTACTCAAGGCCAATGCAATGTGTTTGTTTGTACGCATTTTTTGGGCCGAAGTTGCAGTTTACCATTGCCATTTTACTGTGGAAGTAACGTGTGGGATGTTCACCCCAGACTCCCAGGCAGAGGTTGTGCATAACTGCAACTGCCTTGCTGCCTTCACCTACTGTTCCACAAGGCATCTGAGAGGCTTCTAAGGGTCTAGCAATGAGCGGGCAGCAGGGAGAGTCAGGCAGCTGGACAGGAGTAGTAGGTGAGCTGTGTGGTGTGGTGAGGCTCTCAGACTACGGAATGATATCTAAACTCAGGGAGGAACACTGGCGATGGCTGGGCCAAATCTCAGGGCGAAGCGGAACTTCGTGGTATTGCATTGAGTTTTTTACAACTCTGTGGAAGTCCGCGTAGTGTAATTCCGTGAACTCCACACACCCTGTGAGAAGCTGGTATATGATGTCCACAAATGTAGGTGGGCACCCTGCACCAGTCACACTTATGGTGATTTAAGAGGTCTTAGACAGCCTGAGGAAGCTCTCTGAATTGAATGATAGCTGTGGAGAACAGCCTTTAAGGCTTAGTCCAGAAGGAGTGTAAAGCAGCTTGTTTTACCAGAATGCAATTTCATAGTATAGATTAAATGAAAAAGAACACCACAAGATATTTATAAAAATATGTATTTATTATAGAACACTCTCTAACACGTTTAGATATCTCCCACATGGAGATAATCATAATGCACACAACACTTTGCATAGAACTACAGTAAATAGCACAAAATACATTGGACACCAGGGGAGACCAAACCATATACTTAGAAAGTGCTATAAGAACCAAGACGAGAGGATGTATGAGTGCTGGGGACCTAAGGAACCACCCATGGTGAGTAGATAGGGACCCCACAGAGAGCGTGTGTAGTGTGGGAACACGATCGCGTGCTCCGTACAACTCTACGTATAAGTCCCGGTTGGATTTTTAAAGATTAAGGACCCTACCCAGTGGGCCCTGAAGAAACCCTGTGGAAGACAGAAGGCTGGAGAGCCACCCTGCCCATAGATACCCTAGTTCTCACGTGACCTAAACCAGGGAAGCCTGGTGCATACGTGTGTAGTGGTGTAAGAAACAGCTGTCAAACCCCATCGAGGACTTCAGGAAAGTGCTGCTGCTGAAGAAGGAGAAAGTGTCCGGTGGAATCAAAAGATGGATTCTAGATGAGAGGTACCTGCAAGGAGAGGGGACAGAGTCTATGTCACTCAGGAGTGACCAGGCGACTTGGAAGACAAATGTCCTCTGATGTCGGGTGTTACAGGATGGGTGACAATGACCTTGACTCTGCAGCTGTTAGGACCAGGTGACATTGAAGAAGTCCAGGACACATGTACGAGCTGTCCCACAAAGGATTTTGAGTGCTGAGGGGTCACTGTCCGAAGGAGAACCAACAAGTCGTGGCAAATGCAACCAATTCAGGAACTGAAGAAAGAGCAACGTCGGGACTAGCAAGGTCCACGGGACTCACCACAAGCAGGGAAATCAGGGCAGGCCCTGAGCAATCAAGGGAGCCCAAAAGAAAAATGGTGACCCTCAAAATGACCCACAGGCACTGGCGTCGTGGGAGGCGCTTAAGCAGCTCACTAAAAGATGCAGGCCACGATGCACATGAGGCGTTGTGGTTGAAGATTCTGGTCACTGGAGGTGCTCGAGGTTGGGGATACTTGGAGCCCAAAGATATTCTTGGGAGGAAACCAACAAGCCTTTGCATCTGCAAGTTGACCTGGTGCACAGGGGTTTGGTTATTGCAACCCCGTGAGGGATACTGGCCCTAAACTTGGTGATAGGGCAGGGCAGGCCTCTGGAGCTGTGGAAAACCACCACCTGTGTTGCAGAACCATACAGAGTTCGGAGGAGCTCAGGATCAGCAGACCGGTCAACTTACTTGCAGTGCCTGCAAATGCAGGGTAGTGACTCCTTCACTCGAAGCGAGATTCCTTCAGATGTCTTTGATACCCACAGGCCTTGGAAGGTTTCTGTATGATGCAGAGGCACAGATGATGCAGCAGACTGGAAGGGAGACAAAGTCGAGCCCAATTAGTCCAGCGAAGTCCAGAGTGCCAAGACGGTAAAAGAAGAAGTGGTGTCAGATCTGAATATTATCTCACAATGAATCTAGAGACCTACACCCAGGTAAGTCCTTAAGTACCCTAGAGAAAGGGTTGGGACGATTCAGGGGACCCTCCCAGGGGAGGGTCTGGACAGGGGAGAGGTTACTCCCATATCCTTTGTCCAGTTTCACGCCAGAGCGGGAGTCAACGGCTCCGAGGACTGGTTTGAACTGGACTATGCATCGGTACACCAAATGTGCCCCTCATGCAGACTGAGTGGTGCTGGCAAGTGCACCCACCCTACCCCAATATTCTAAATCCTGTCTGGGAAGTGGTCACACCTCCCTGTGACAGAATGCCTATTGTTCTGCCTTCCCCTGCTCAAGCTTGGCTCAGCAGCAGGAGGGCAGAATCGTATCTCTGGTCGGCAGCAACCATTTTCTGCTGTCTGGGTGAAGAAGGCTGGTACAGAGAACAATGAGAGCCTAACGTAGGGCTCTTCCAGTGCTTGGAATCATACCTCCCACACCGTTTACAGTGTGGGGGTATGATTCCAACATGTTTGAGACCAAACATGATAGGATTTGTTGTAGCCAGTTTTGAGATGGCCATCGCGTAATTACGTGGCACCCCTCTCTATGGTATATGGCTGCTTCTCTGGCAACCCAGGAGAGTGGGTTCCATAGGCTGCAGGGTTGTCCTGCTCATGCAGGGAAACCCTCTCACTTAGAACTAAGTTCCCTGCCTACAGGACTGCAAGGGCTTAATATAGAGATGACATAGGTTTTAAGTGCAGTGACCCAAGATATAAGAAACCTATATCTTTAGTAAGTTGTGCTTGCACCAGCATACTCAGGCCGCAGTGGCAGGCCTGTAGTTCTGTTTTGAATGGTCTCCCATGGGTGGCATAATTCATTCTTGAGCCCATGGCGGACCTCTGAGGTACCTATGCCCTGGATACCTTAGTACCATATACTAGGGACTTATAAGGGTACCCCAGTATCCAATTTGGGATGTATCTATTTACTAACCACAACAATTTAAGGGAGAAAGATTAGCAGGATCCCAGTCAAACTAGTCAGTAACAGCTCGGCACCAGCCAAAAGTGGGGGTAACCATAGAATCAGATCCTACTTTCCTACACACCCTTACTGTACCAATTCTAGGTTTCATTCAGCCTGTCGAAGAAGTAGTGTAGCAGGTTGATATGTATCCTGCTGAGGTGCCCATTCATGTATCTTGTGATAGAATATAAATAAGTGGGGATTTGTGAGGTGTCCCCAGTATCATTTTACGGAATTTTAGTGCCCTGGGCAAGACATTGTTTGGGCTCCGCTTGCAGAATAACTTTGCATGTATTACCTATTTTCAAATATTTCAGCCATGTGTTATGCCATACATTACTGAAAAATGTGGTAACGTTTCAGACACAGGAGAACATAAAAAGCCAAAACCAAAAGGCAGCTACAACAAGCTTTGAAAAAATTATCTCTTTTTGCACTTGGATCTAAATCTAATTGTTTTGCTACATATTATGTGGAATACAGTGAGTAATCAACCCGTTTTCCCAACTGTAGGAAAATTATAAGGTAAGGAGGACCTGTTGATTAGTCAGCGGACTTTGGAGTAATAATTGTTGGAAAGTAGTTTATTTGGAGTGATGTGTAGTGATCTACCACCAACTAGTAAAAAAGGCCACAAACACAACAAAAGGTTCAAATAGGGTCTCAATAAATGAATCCCTTGCTCAACCCTTGGTAGCTGGCAATGAGCACTAATCCATTAAATAATTAAGACACAATGCACAATCAAAATCCAAAACCAATGTATATAAATGGACTGTATTTTCACAAATAAATAGCAAAACTACAAACATCCAATGCAGGGAACAGGAGACATTAATTTTTAAAGAATAAACACTTTCTAGTGCTTAAACACCAATAGCCCAAATTGGGAGATCTTGTCAGGCTTTACTGGAACGAAGTCAAAGTCTGAGGTCAACCGCTATGGAGCCCTGGTTGGATACACTAAACGGGAGGACATAACATTTTACCTTATGGAGCTTTTTACCAAAAAGCTGGTAAACTTTACTAAACTTCTGGATATTCTTCTAGAGGGTATCCGTGAGGGTTCAAAGTGTCCACAACACCAATCCAATATTCTAGAATATCTGAGATGGTCCTTGGGATACTGGGACTACATTTCCCCCAGTGCACCTGGCCACATCTGTAAAAGTCCCCAGGATGCACTCCAGGATGGGGAGTTCTTGGTGGAGATGATGCAGGTGAGCTCAGATCACATGTAGCTTGGACGGAGTCCACTCCTTAATCCTTCTTGAAGCAAGGCAAAGCCATTAGGGCTGTGGTCTCAGAATGTGCAGCAGGTGCAGTCCTTCTGAATGCAGATCTTTGGGGTGCAGATCAGGTTTTCAGCAGGGCAATCCTTCTTCTACTTTTAGTTTTAGGTGGCAATTGCGAGTTGCCATGCAATTCTTCCATATTTATACAATGTTCTTGAACGTCAAGCAGGGTGGCACCACTGACCAATGGGATGCAGGGTGCAATGCAGGTGTATGAAAACTCACTCCAAAGTGTAGCATATTCTTGCCCTAGAAAGCACCATTCTTCCAAAATCCAAAATGGAGATTCTCTCTACTTGGAGGTTAGGTCAGGCTAAGCCAACTCACTGGTGTGGCTAATATTCCCTAACACTCTACTTCCAGGCCTCTCACTAATCTAATTACAGTGGCTCGTGTGTAGCTGGGAGTGTAGGGAGGGCCGAGCCTGTGCTGTCCTAAAGTGTCATTCTCTGTTTGAAGACCAGTTTGGCTACCCCTCCCTCATCCTGCCTTCTGCTTCTGCAGCTGTACGCCCAAAGGACATCCTCTGTCTCTCTAGTAGGCCACTTCACACCTCATTAAGACTGCTTGGCTAAGCCTGGCAGAGGCTAGCCAATCAGAGAAGGTCTGCTTGAAGGCTGGATTTTGGCCTACAGAAAAGGAAGTTTAATAAATTACTTTCTGTGGTAGCTATTATAAATCATAACTATCATTTTAAGTCCTTGAATTACATTTTTAGCTTGCGCCTGTCAATATTTATACCTGAATAAAATATTCTGATCATAGCCTATAGAGCTAATTATCTACAATGAGCAAAAACAATATTGGCAGTTTTTTACTCCCACCAGGCCATATAAAACATCTTTTATAATGCCCCTGCTTGCAGTCATATGGCACCCTACCCCTGGGGCACCTAGGAGAGACTTTAGGGGTGACTTATATGTAAAAATAAGGTAGATGACTACTTTTGAATTACTTTTAATTCCAAAGTCGAATTTGAATATCATTTATTTTTTAAGACAGTCTGCAAAGGAGGGCTGCCTTTACAATGACAGCAAGCAAAACAACAGTGCACACTCTAGTTCAGGAAATCTACTAGGCTTGTAAACCTCCCTGCCCCATTATATACTAGGGACTTCAGGGTAGCTTGAATCACCCTTGCCGTATTACATACTAGAGACTTACAGTTGTCTGTCAGTACCAATTGTAATCATACCTAATTACCATGTACTTTTAATAAGAGCAAAGGCCCTGGGTCTTCTTAGCAGAGCCCAGGGCACAATCAGAGTCAGAAAACCAGCACCTAGTACTCAAAATGGGGGAAAGGGGAGGGGACACTGCAAACAGGTCCTAATTTCATTTACCACAAAAATAAAATAAAACATATGCATTTATAGGTCCTGGGTATAGGGTATACCACTTTTGTAGGGACTTATCAGTAAATTAAATATGCCAATTAGGTTTAATCAAATTTGACCAAACTTTAGGGAGTGAGCACAAGCATTTTTGTCATGGTGAGCAGTGATCAATCCATCAATCAGGATTTATATAGTGCTGCTGATCACCCCATAGGGTAACCAGGCACTTGCAGGTCGCTAGATGTTTTAGGGAGTTAGCACATGCATTTTTGCACTGGCGAGCAGTGATTGCTCAATCAACCAGGATATATATAGTGCTGCTAATCACCCTAAAGGGAACCAGGCACTTGCAGGTCCCTTTAATGTCTTGAGGGCCCTTCGGAATTCCGGAAGTGAGGTGATGGTCCGGAGCTACATGGGAAAGATGTTTGAGGTCTTACTGTGATGCTTTGGTAGATGCTGGGTGTGCGGGCAAGTAATAGGGAGAGCGATCACAATCTTTTCGACAGTTGGTGGAAGTTCAGGCAGTGGTTAATGTAGGCAGGTCCTTGGTTGTGTAAAGGCTTTTGTGCATGGGCCAGCAGCTTGAATTCGCATCTCTTCTGTACAGGTGAGCCATTGGAGTTGCCTGAGCTGAGATGTGATGTGGGTTCATCGGCGGAGGTCGAGGATTAGTCTGGCTTTGGTGTTCTGTCTATGGTTTGAAGTTTCTGTAGGAGGTGTGTGGCGATTCCTTTGTAGAGAGCATTGCCATAGTCCAGTCAGTTGGTGATGAGAGCCTGTATCATGGTGCGTCAAGTGTGCAGGGGTAGTCAGTTGAAGATCTTACATAGCATGCACATTGTGAGGAAGCTGGCAGATAAGATAGCGTAGATCTGTGAATTTCATTGTGAGCTTGTTATAAATGATGATTCAAAGGTTTTTGTTGTGGTTGGTGGGTGTGGGTGCTGGGCCTTTTTTCTGATGCGCATCAGGAGTCATTCCATGGACTGCTGTTGTTGTCAAAGATCAGTAGTTCGGTCTTGTCTGTGTTTAGCTTCAGGCAGTTATTTTTCATCCAGTCTACAAAGCCTGTCATGCATCTGTGGAAGTCAGTCCTGGTGGTGCTAATGTCATCAATGAGTGCGTAGGATATTATGTTTAACAGTCAGATCTGACAATATTAGCCAGCGGGGTCATATATGTGTTGAAGAGCGTGGGGATGAGGGATTAGCCCTGATCTACTTGGGTTGGGAGTTGAAAGGTGGAAGGCAGACCCTCTGTGTTCTTCTGGTGAGGAAGGAGGTGATCCATCTGAGTTCGTCCCCTTGGATGCCGATGTGTGGGAGTCTTTCGATTAGCGTGTGGTGGGATATGGTGTTGAAGGCTGCAGAGAGGTCAAGGAGGATCAGAGCAGCTGTTTTTCCTCAGTCAAGTCGGGTTCAGATGTCATCGGTGGCTGCTATCAAGGTGGTCATAGCGCTGTGATTGATGCAGAAGCTGGGTTGGGAGGTGTCAAGTAGCTGGTTCTGCTCCAGGTGTGTCATGAGTTGCTTGTTGATAGTCTTTTCCAGTACCTTGGCTGAGAATGAGAGCAAGGAGATTTTCTGGTAGTTTTTCAGTTTGCTGGGGTCAGTGGAGGGTTTTATGAGTAGTGATCTGACTTGGGCATCTTTCCAAGCATCAGGAAATGTTTCAGTGGTAATTGAAGTGTTGAGCAGGGTGGTGACTTCCAGGTCAATTCTTTGGTTTCCAAGGTTGAAGATGGGTTGCTCACATGAGTCTGTGGGAGCTCCCGAGTGGATGGATTTCATGATGCATGTGGTGTCATGGGTGGAGAAGGGGTTACAGGTGGTCAGTCTGTGGTTTGTGTCGATTGCGTTGGAGGTGTATCTGTCTAGGAGATATTTAGGTGAAGGTTGGGGTCCGAAGTTTCTGTATGTGGTTGCAATCTTATTGTGGAAGAACTATGCAAGGTTGTCACACAGCTCTTTTAAGGGTGTGATGTTATTTTTACTGCAGCTGGGTTGGAGAATTCCTTAACAATGTTGAAAAGTTCCTTGCTGTTGTTGGTGCTGGCTTCAATACGTGTAGCTAGGGCTGTCTTATTTGTTGCCCTTAGTAGGCGGGGGTAGAGAGAGGTCTTGAAGACTTCCCTGTCAGAGCTGTCTATGCTGGTGAACCATCTCCTCTCTGGCTGTTTGCTGTCATGTTTCCCTAGTCTGAGTTCTTGGATGTACGAGCTGGTCATTTTGGATGAACTTCTCTGATTGTTGCTCTTGGTGGGGGCGATGCTGTTGGTGCATTTGGTGATCCAGGAATTGAAGTTCTTAATTCCCTGTTCCATGTTGGGGGTGAGAGCTTGGTTGGAGGTTGTAGTAATTCACCTTAACGCGGGATTAAGTTGAGAGAGGTTTATTTGAGGAACTACACAGCTGCAGGTCATCACTTGCCAGGTACAGTAATCACAGTCAAGTTGCAGTTACATTTTCAACCTTTGAACAGTAGCATTCTAAGCATGCACTTGACACTGTGACATCATCGCATCAGACAAGAAAGTAACCATAGAATACTACAGAGGTGTTGGGGGTGTCCATCCAGTTGGTCTCTGAAACTTTGCTCCAGGTGTGGTAGGTGGTGCGTGCCATCTTGGCGGTAGCGGTGCAGGGGCTGGAGTTACAGAAGTGGATGATGAAGTGATCATCCCATGTGAGTTCTGAGACATGGCTGTAGTTGATGATGTTGCTGGAGGTGAAGATGGGGGTCTTGCGTGTGTCCTGTGAAGTGTGTAGGGTCACGGACAATCTGGATCATCCCGAGCTGCTCGTGGTTGTCTCGTTACAGTGTTGAGCTTGAAGTTGATGTGTTCCATGGGGCTGGTGGTATTGTTGTTGGTGCACTGCATGGTCTCTTTGTGGATGATGGCTGTTCCTACTCCTGGGTAGTGAGTAATTTTATATTCGTTGGGGAGCACTGTGGTGATGTCAAGGGCAAATGCAGGGTTCAGCTAGATCTCAGTGGTAATGACAACGTTGGGAAGGAGGTTGGACATGAGGTCCAATTACTCTGTGGAATGTTTGCAAATGGAGGTTGTGTTGAGGAGTAGGTAGTGGAGTCGTGGGTCGCATCTAGTGTAGTGTGGCAACAGGTCAGCATGGTGTTTTGTGGAGTGGTGCTTTGTGACATGACCGTGGTCGTGCTGGTGCAGAAGAAGGTGCATCTAGTGCAGGAGCAATGTTTGCTGGGTCATGCTCCATTCAGGGTGCGGAGGATGGAGGAGTTGTGCCTGTGGGTGAGCTGCGAGCCGGGGGTTCTGATGCTGGGCGTGGTCCAGGCATGGCTGGACAAAGACAGGCTTGCCTTTAGCGCGCCTTTGGCATAACCGCAGCAGAGCCCCACTGCGGCCACCATTAAGTAGGTCCTGGGAAGAGGGAGAGGTGCTAGGAGGCAGTGAGCATGGCTTCGTGGGAGGTGGGAAAAATGGGCGAGAGCGATTGGGAGGGAGCTGGAGGGGAGAAGAAAACTGCAGAAAAGCAATCTAAGCACAACAAAGGAAAAAAGAAATGGCAGAAAAACAATCTAAGCACTACAAAGTGAAAAAAGAAATGGCAGAAAAGCAATACAAAGCACAACAGAGAGAAAGAGAAACAGCAGAAAAGCAATCTAAAGGATGACGGAGGGATAGAGAAACAGCAGACAAGCACTCTAAGGCAAGGGCCAAAGGAATTATGCTGCTGTGGCGATTTTTGCAATGGATTTTCGCATTTGCCACATAATCCGTCATCAGCTGAAATATCTAAGATTTTAACCCCCCAAAAAAATGTTTCTAGCTCAAACTGGTAAAAAAACACTAAAAACACAGCTCCACTTGTTGCAGCGCACTGGAAGGCAATATTGCAAAGATTGACTTGTCAACTTTCTGTTGCTTATTGCTATACTTGGGTGTTAAACAGGTACTAATGAGGTGCACCCGATGCACAGACAGTGTTAACAAGTGTTAAACGTAAAAAATTATTAATACTAGAAGTAAAAGTGCTGCATTACATCGTATAATTTGCCTTTTCCTGATGCATAATTTACTCAACCCTGCCACAATGTGATCATTGCTATTATATTGAAATAATATTTGCTTGGGTTGCGGGTTCCTTTTCAGCTTGCAGATCTTCTTATCTGAGTGACATTCGAAACATGTCTCCTTTTTTAGGTTGAGCATTCAAGACATCTTGTATATACTTTACTATATACCTTTCTGTGTATGCACTTTGTGGGCTCTGGAGATCAGCCCTAGGACTGTCTGCTTCCGCTTAGGGACTTTTTTTTCTGTTCAACTGCCTCTATTTATCTTTCTTGATAGAAAACAACCAGTAGAGGTCAGTAAAATACCAGAATTGCGTTCTGCTTATTCAACTGCCTCTATTTAACTGTCTTGATAGAAAACGACCATTAGAGGTTAGTAAAATACCAAAATTGTTTTCTGCTGAGGGACTTTGTTTTTTTTATTTTTCTGGCAACTGTCTCTATTTAACTTTCTTGATAGAAAACAACCAGCAGAGGACACTAAAATACCAGAATCACTTTAGCATTCTCCAGATTCCAGTCTGTAGAAATTGTCTTCCACAAGCACCCGTAGACAATAATATTTTTGTCAAATCTTGTATTTTCAGTGATATGACCACCAAAGGCCCTGATTTTATATTTAAAAAAGAGCTTTGGACTATACCCTTTCCCACTGAAAGGCAATATTACTCTCTATGTGTTCCCATACCTGGCGTGTCACGAGAGTTTGGTGCTTCCATTCCCTCCATGTTAAAGAACAGTAGATGTTTCAGCGCCCAGGCTGATGTGCTGCATAGCTAAATACATAAAAGGTCCCAAAGGCGAGACCGATTGCATTGCAAATGCTTGTTTATACAGCGCAGACGTAACCCCTTCGGCATTGATGGTTTTCGCTTCCTTGTAGTTCCAGTCTTTTGCCAGTACACAATCTCTGCTCCCTCTTAGGGCTGCATGCTCGTTTGTTCAGCTGATGCCACAGAGCCCATTATATCCTGTGCGATGTTTGTTGTTGTCTCTTATGTTGGGCTTTCATATCCTTCCTTATATCAAGAAAGGCAGGGCGCTTCTAAAAAAATATTGAAAAAACTTCGCAACCCTACTGCATACAGAATAGGTACATCTTGAAAGTATGGAGGTCCACCATAGCCAGCTTGGCGACATAATAAATTCCTCTTCTGTAAGTTTTGTAAAATACAGTGTTGATTTTTTAAATATTTTCCCGGTTGCATCTCAGCCTTAAATGAAACTTGACAGACAGACTCTCCCTCCTATTTAAAGACCACTGCCTCAGACTGGTTATTGAAATCATGATGGCCACAGTATCAAAGTGGCTCGTAGTAATCTGTACATAATCAGGCTTAGTATATTCAATGGTAGCAATTGTAATATTCCCCCCCCCTTTACCCCCACACATCTTAGTGAGCGGGAACATCTATCATCAACTCTTTGCAGTTTTATTTTATCACTATACACATAGAAATTATAGACTCTCCCTGTTAATATACGGACATGTAGGGTCTAGCAGTATAGTGCTTCTTATATGTTGTACCATTTCTAAAACCCTGCATAACATCCCTGTACAAATAATCTCTATATTAAGCTAGGGAGTTCTAAAAACACCTTTTTACTTTGTAAAAAAACAGCTGAATATCCGAATACATGTCGATGCTGGATATAGGTTTGTCGATTGCATTGATCACATTTGCAATGGTGGAGTAATAGCCATGAGGAAATCCTCTCTGCGACAACTTCACCTCCTGGTCACGTGTAATTCTACATGTAGCCTCTGTTCTAGTAGAGGTTCCAGGTGTTGGGATATTGAATTAAGCTGAGGGAAAACCCCAGTCCCCTTTTAGGTCAACAATCTTAACAGTGTTCACAGTAAAATTAAAAACCTGATTGTCAGGGAGCAGGTCCTTCGATGCATTGTAAGGAAAGGTGATATTAAAACAATTTGTCTCAATATTTTTGCCCTTCGGGGAGCCCTAAACTCTAAAATTTTAGAACGTTAGCTAATACTCAGCTGTTTGATTTTCTTCCTCCCACTTGACTTAAACTTGTTTCTTTTTCCTCTTTACCTTTCCATTGTAGATGTTTTTTTAACCTGTAGATTCTGTGTGGATCGGCCTCTACTTTTTGTATCTCTTCATTGTAAACGCTACCTACAACCACTTAACAATAGGCCTGGGCTAAAATTTCGTTCCGTTCGCGTAAATTGCGATAATTTGACATTTTCGCGTTCGGCGGAGAGCGCGAAAATGTCAAAATTTCCGCTTTCCGCAGCTTGGCGATAATTTGTTTCTTGCTCGCGCTATAAAATAATACATTCTCGCGCGCGCGCGATCGCCTTACCTGAATCCCTGCGTTCGCCGACAAGTTTTCTTGATCCGGTCGCGTTCTCCATGAGATGTTGTATTGTTTTTAGCCATTTGCGCTGTCTCGCGACAGTTCGCGCCCGCAGTGACGTCATGCGTCGCGCGATCACGTCTTTCTTCTCGTGATCATGCACCGCGAGGCCACTCAAAACAAGATGGCCGCGCCCGCGAGCAACCAGATGGGTAAGTTGGCGACGCGCAACCATGCAGAAAATCTTGCGAACATGCGGGAAAAAAACTTCCGCATCTTCGCGATATTTCCGCTTGTTTGCGATAATTTTAAATATTTTCGCGATAATTTGCGAAAGTGGATTTCGCAAATTCCGCCCACCCCTACTTAACAATCATAATCTTTCGGAAGTTAAGTACCTACACATTCATGAACAGAACATTTGCCACTACAAATATTTAATTGCTCAAAGTCTGCTGGTAACCTGATGTAAAGAATTTTGTGAATCTTCGTTCTGGGAGTATTAGCAATATTGATATCACACTGTGAAATTACAGATGTTTCTGATGATACTGTTATGCTGAGAGGGATGGTGTAAGAGGTGGGTAGTTTCATACGTGGGCAAAAAGACAACCAGACTTGTCTTAATCATTATGCACCCTAGCTAGGTATGAAGAACGGGTGAAGCTAGTCAGCACTCTCTGGATTCAATGGGAGGTGAATCTGTACGGTTGTCATGAATGTCTCGAATCCCAAAAGTTCTCTATTGACTGTCTGCATCACCCCTACTTTGGGTTTTTTATGTAACCCTCTAGTTCTCACCTTGAAAGTCTTCCACTCTAACAATGGGGCTGAGGATTTACCCTCTTTTTCAGCTCATCCTGCACTGTTTGACCGAACACTGCATTCTCAAGAATGCACACCTGTGACAAAACAGCCATCACCGTCAATGCGGGAGGTGTCATTTTCCCAGAGGACATTGGCCTTAATCTAAAGCAGAGTGCTTTTAGCGTATGCCGAACAACCCATGCGTACATTTGGTCACTCCATTTACACTGAATTCTAGATACCTCCACATGCTCCAAATTAGGGGCATATTAACAAACCAGGCGATAAAATTATCGCCGCTTTAGCGGCAGAAAACTGCCGCTAAAACGGCGATAATGGGCTTGATAATATGCTCTGTTGAATTCCAATTGAAGCCCATGTTAGATGTAAAGGACATCTAACCTGAGCTTCCATTGGAATTCCATAGAGCATATTATCAAGCCCATTATCGCCGTTTTAGCGGCAGTTTTCTGCCGCTAAAGCGGCGATAATTTTATCGCCTGGCTTGTTAATATGCCCCTTAGTTTCCTGTAGGAAAACAATCTGGGCTTTTTTCAGTGCTGTAAATCCAGGCAATTTGGACCCAGCCATATGCAAATCAGTCTTGACCCTGCACCCAATAGGAACAGTCCAGCTCGAACTGCAGGGTCAAGACAGATTTCCATATGGCTGGGTCCAAACTGGAAAGGCACGATGAGCAAAAAAAACGATGGATTTAGGCCCAGATCTCTGTACTGGGGTGAATGTATGACATTGTTCTGCATTCTGTCCATCAATTCTTTTTGCATTTGTCACCCCGAGTGGGACGAGTATGTCCAGACGTGCTCTCCATGCCACTGAAGTCAAGCTATCCTGGCTGATGAGGGCTTAAAGCCCGAAATGGGTCCTAGGATGCTTGTTTCCGGTCCAGGTTTAGGGTTTGTGTGTGACTTCACATCCTGCTTACATGGACGGCAGGGTTTATGTGCATTGCCACTCATTTTCTTTGGAGACCTTCATAGAGGGTTCGTGTGTGATGTCACATGCTGGTCTCATGGCCTACTGGGGGTGGGGCTTGTAGGTGAAGTCACATCGTGGCTACATGCCCTGTAAGTGATGTAATTTCTGGGTATGTGACTGGAATGTGACATCACTCTCAGGGGACAGGCCTTGGGCTACGGAAGTCTTGGCTCCAGTAGTGGCATCTTTTCATGGTGTGCCACTTGTCAGTTTTAATTTGATCAAAGTTTGTTTGCCTTTTGAGGTCTTTCAAAACCCTTGCAGTTGGCTGATAGCTATTTTCTTTGTGACTTTAGCGCTTATCTGCACCAGAGCAATTGAACTGTATGTTTTGGGTCAAAGGGGGTTAACAGGGTGTTTTTTTTTTCTTCCTATAGATCTTTTTCAATGTTTTTCACAAGAAACAAAACAGGAGTCAATTTGCTTTCTGGTATAATAATGTTTTGCATCCATACAATAACAATTTAGGATAACAACAGGCTAACAGTCTCAATACATACAGAAATATGTTTCTCAGTCAATACAGGCTGAACTTCTAAAGTTATATGCCTAGAACCCTTTTCGTTTGGCCAAAGTGGGCTTGCCAAGGTCCCCAGATCTGTTAATGATTTTTACTACATTCTCTTGCCCTCACAGTTGCCTCAGCTATGGAGCATAGATCCATATCTCTGAGCCAATCCATATCAGTTGAGGCACCAGGGTCTCTCCACCCACAGGCAATGCCGCATTGCCAATTAAAAGTCCTATTCCTAACAGGGAGCGAGCCGCCCTAGTCCTGCACTATTCTTCAATGGTGCTTAGTAGGCTGACTCTGGGGTCCAATTGGACACTCTGGCCAAGAATCTCCCCACCAAATTGGATGTAGTAATGTTCCTTCTGAGTTTTCTCAACATGTGCTTGCTGTTTGGGGTGCCCTCCCCATCCTCCAAAGTCTGACTGGGTGGTAGCGGACTCTGTGTGAGGAATTTAAACTGGATGAACCAGAGTTTTGAGGAAATCAACATTATTTAAGCAATCATTCGGGCTATTGTCTTCCTCCCATCTCTCCTTCAACTGTGCAAACACATCAGGTACCTTTACAATTAGTGCTCTGTAGAGCCTGGATACGCCCTTCCTACCCAGTAGCCAGATGGTAAGCTTGGCATCAAGGGAGTTAAAGTCAGGTGCTTGTGTCAGTCTTTACCCCAATGAGCCCAGAGTATGGCAGTATCTGTAGGTATCAAACAAACTGCGATTTTGTTAAGTCAAATTCCTCGGAGAGTTTCTCAAATTACTTGATATGGGTCGAGTCCCATATGTCCACTAATGTCAAGACCCCTGTAAGGTGCCTTTTCTTTAACCCCTCCAATTTTGCTAGCATGGTCAACCATGTTCCCAGCCAAAACAGGGTTTCACTTTTAGAGGCCTGCCACCATCCAAAGTGCCACAGGGCCTCCCACCATCACAATAAGGTTTATTTTGGGCAGTGGGGACAGCGCTGAGAAGTGGGGACCCATAGAGCAGCGAATGTATTGTTCCAGAAGCCCAATGTCTAGTTTACCCACTGGGTTTGATCTGTCCCCAAAGAACGAGTATTTTGAGACAGCATCTGTGCAGCCTTCAATAGTAAGGCCAATTGTCAGCAGTATCCAGTCCCCCGTCATATTCTGATTGCGTGCTCTGAACCAGAGAGACCAGCGATGGAACCCCACCCCATGGGAACCCATGCAGAGATGATTCTAGCTGTTTAAAGAATTGTGGCAGGAGGCACAAGGGGGGGGTTCTGCAACACATACAGAACTCCAGCAGGATGACGATTTTAAATGGGCACAATGTTCCATGACATTCAGATGTAAGCTGGGCCCGTTATCAAGTTCCCGTTTGGTCTGCCCAAGGAGCGGGCCAATGTCTGAACTACCTGTCACCCACATCCCCAAGCATTTGAAGTGGCCATAAGCAATCTTAAGCCGGAGATGTGACCTGACTGGCACGCATGGGGAAGCAGAGAACATTTGCACCTATTTCCTGAGGCAAAGGCCGAAGGGCATTTCCTGCAGGACCACGTGCAGCTATGGTCAATGAATTGTGTGGAAGAGACCACCATTAACGCTGCATCCTCCATCACTTCATGTGTCCTAGCTAATGCAGCGACCCTGCAGAGGCAGTGATGGGTGCCCAGTGCTGTCTTAAAGCCATTCTGAGCTCCATGGACTGGTGTGTGTGATACTTTGAAGAGTCCGTTTGCCAATACTCCAGCCAAATATTTTTACTTCTGTGTTTAGCAAGGACACTGGACGGTAGGCACGGCACACCTGCGTGGGCCTCCCATCTTTCACAAGAATCACATCTAAGGGGAAGGTGGTCACCCGCATCCTTGACAGCACAGAGCACCGGTGGTGTTAATGGGGATGTGAACTTCTTAAATCGTTCCAAGGGAACCCGTTTAGTCTTGCCTGAGAGAAAACCTGTTGGATGTCATTCTGTGATATAGGGAGATTTCGGTCTAGGCATCCCTCCAAAGAGAGAGCTGGAAGGGAGAGGCCACGTCGAATCGCACGTGGGGTGGAGGAGAACTCAGACAGCTGTCAATCATATTGCGAGAAAGCTGCTGTAATATCTACGTGGTTTGCAAAAAACTCCTGGTGTGGGTGGATTACTTTGGAGAGCAAAGCTCACGATTCGCGCGCCAGCAGCAGCTCAGCGCAGCACTGGGTGACTCTGGGCTCACTCGATCTCCTGGACGGCCCCAGCGCCTTGAGACCCTTAAGGGTGAGTAGTTCGCGCTTTCCAAATACGGGGTTTAGGATTCATTTTAATGGTGGGAACTAATTGTAATTTCATCTCTCCGTTTGCCAACAAGTGCAGCATTTTCTGTGCTTTGTCCCGCATTCATAAATTCTGTGCTGTGTGAGGAAACTCACCAGCCCCACTCCGGGCTCCTCAAGTGATTTGCCTCGGATGCATGGGATGGATGACGGAGATCAGACGAGACCTGCCCCATGTTCGGTAGCTCAGTCACGCCCCAAGGGCTTGTTTTTCACGAGGTATCTTCTTTCTGAAGATGTCATGTCACAGAGATTTTAGAACACGACAGTTGAGCTCGGACTTATTAAGGTTTAAGTGAGCAATGGTGTACAAGGCAGCTAATGCTTTGGATAATATGGGACTATTGCAGATAGGTTTTTGATTAGGGAAAATTTCCTTTTAAGGTCTTGTGAAAGCCATAGATCTCTTGCGGTGTATAAACAGTGAGGAGCTCTGTGTCAGTTGTTTTCAGGGATTCATTTGTACGGCTAAATCTTCTACAACAAATGTTTGACCTATACCTTAGGATCAGCAACAGCAGTTTCCAGATGTTCATGTTGTCTGTTCTTGGTCATAAGCATGTGGGTGTGGCTGACTGAGTGACACATTCCCTGCCATGCTCCTACCACTGCAGGTGGGTGCAGTCACTCACTGCTTCAATCAACTAGTCAGCACTGCACTAATGACTACTCCCAGGACAGTGCATTATCCTTAATAGGGCATATTGTCCCTTTTGCATCCAGCACATCTAGTTAAAGTGTGCCATGGCGGGAACAAGCACATTGAGCCCTATGTATAGTAAAACGGGGAACAGTCAGAACAACGCAGGCAGGGCCACCCATGGTCGGACTACGCAAGCGTAACCACACTTGCCTTAACCACTTCGGTGCGTCTGTGCACATGGCACAAAAATCCCTCTGGGTTTCTTTAAGCCCTAAACAGCATCTGAGCACGTAGAAAGTCATGAGAGGTATCATCAGAAAGGAGAGAATCTCCGTAGTGGATCCCAGCTTAGGGGTCGCCCCAGTATGGTGATCCCCGAGCAGGGATCCACCCACTGGACACTTTGCTCTCCCCAAATAACTTTGGAATAGTCAGTCTTTATGCCCCCCAATAGTCCCTAATCTGCGCCCTGGGGAGCAGAAAGCCTACTAGCCACCAGGGATTTATTTTAGTAAATTTTTGGCTGGGGGCTTCCCTAGATGGGCATGCCATTGCCCCCACCTCCCCATCTCCCCACCTATTCCACAGTCTTTCTGGCCCCCTCGGAGGCAGATTGAGGCAATAGCTCCTGGTCTGCCCCCTGGGGGGGTAGAAAGCCCATTTCCTCCCACAGAATGTTTTTGAATTATATGTAGGGGTGGGGGCTCCCAAAATGGGCATGGATCATGCTTGGCTGGTGGAATGCGTGGGTGACACTTGGCTGGTGGTGTGCGTGGATATTGCTTGGCTGACTGTGCATTGATAGCATTTTGCTGGCAGTGTAGGTGGATGGCGCTTGGCTGGCAGTGTGCATGGATGGCACTTGGCTAGCGGTGTGCGTGGATGGTGCTTGGCTGGTGGTGTGCATGGATGGTGGTGTTCGTGTACTGACTCTTGACTAGCAGTGTGGCTTGCATGGATCCCCAGCGTTTTCTTACCCAGAATCCCCCGCAAACATTAAATCACATTTTCCTCACATTTCTGTGTGGGTAAGCTGTAGGATTACCACACAGGCACAAATTTCCTACTACCCAGCATTCCCCTTGGTCTCCCAATAAAAATTATACCTCATTTGTGGGGGTGTCCAAAGTAGCATCAGTCAAAAACGTATAAACTGACTACCCTGTTGGACCCGCTTTGGGCCCCCCGCAATCTCTACAAGTTGTTGGCCCTTCCATGTCATAGGCACTTGGCCTTTCGACACAAGTAAGGTATAATTTTTATCAGGAGACTGAGGGGAATGCTGAGTGGTAGGAAATTTGTGCCTTGCAGTGATCCCACAACTTTGTTACACAGATAATAGAAGAAAATGTCACTTTTTAGCTGAATTTGAGGTTTGCAGCAGATTTTTGGAATACAAATGTTGGGGAATCAACACAAGCTACACCTCCCTTGTCTCCCATGGGTGTTTAGTTTACAGAAATGTCGGGGTTTTTTAGGTTCCCCTACATTTCTGCAAGTTCGGGACCAAAAACACAGGCGCCCACCTATCTATCAAAAAACAACCTGTTTTTTCAAGGGGATCACCTGCGTGTTTGGTCCCAGGCTCAGCAGCCATCTAGGGAAACCTAACAAACCCACACATATCTGAAAATTAGACACCCAGGTGAGTCCAGGGAGGTATGGCTTGCATGGATCTCCCAACATTTTCGACCCAGAATCCCCTGCAAACCTCAAATTTAGCTAAAAAAATCTAATTTTACTCAATTTTCTGTGTGAGAATGTTGTGGGATCACTGGGCTGCAACATATTTCCCACTACCCAGCATTCCCCCAGGTCTCCTGATAAAAATGGTACCTCACTTGTGTGGGTGGGCCAAGTACCTGCGACAGGCAAGGGCCCAAAACGTATTGTGGAGACATCAAAATTACCAATTACAAAACAAACTGGTTTTGCAAAGGGCCACCTGCATTTTTGGCCCCAGGCTCAGCCGCCATCTAGGGAAACATACCAAATACACACATTTCTGAAAAATAGATAGTAGGGGGAGTCCAGGGAGGTATGGCTTGCATGGATCCCCCAACGTTTCCCTGCCCAGAATCCCCTGCAAACCTAAAACGTAGCTGACAAAAAAATCACATTTTTCTCATGTTTCTGTGTGGGAAAGTTGTGGAATCACCGGCCAACACAAATTTACCACAACCCAGCATCCCCCCAGGTCTCCTGATAAAAATGCTACCTCACTTTTGTGGTTGGGCCAAGTAACAGCGACAGGTAAGAGCCCAAAACCTATTGTGGAGACATCAAAATTACCAATTACAAAACAACCTGGTTTTGCAAGGGGGGCACTTGCGTTTTTCGCCCTAGGCTCAGCAGCAATCTGGGGAACCCTACGAGCCCACACATTTCTGAAAACTAGACACCCGGAGGAGTCCAGGGAGGTATCACTTGCATGGATCCCCTAACGTTTTTCTTCCCAGAATCCCCTGCAAACCTCAAATGTAGCTGAAAAAATAAAACTTTCCTCACATTTCTATGCGGGATCACTGTGCCGGTGCAAATGTCCTACCACCCAGTGTTCCCCCTGGTCTCCCGAGTAAAATGATGCCTCACTTGTGTGGGTGTAAAAAGCAGAATCACCTACAACATTTTTTTTTAAATGTAGCACTTAGAGTTTGCTGTGCTACACCCTTAATCCCTATGTTTTTGTCCCTCCCCAGTCACAGGCCCTTGGCCCACCTACACAAGTGAGGTATCATTTTACTCAAGAGACTGAGGAGAATGCTGGGTGGTAGGACACTTGTGCTGGCACAGTAATCACACACAGAAATGTGTGCAAAATGTGATTTTTTTAGCTAATTTTTGTGGTTTGCAGGGGATTCTGGGTAGGAAAACGTAGAGGAGTTCACGCAAGCCACCAGAATTCTCACTAGAAAAGAGTCAGTTGATATTTCATTGTCTATATATGTTTTCTCTCAATACAAATCTGTGGAACATAATCATGTGACAGAAACATGTTACTTTCAGCAAAAACATATCTGATGAACAGGTGCCAGGATCTTCTCCAGCAAGGAGTACAAGACTTCCTTGGGGAGAAGATATCATTCATGAATCCAAGGCAAGCCACTTTTCTCAGTTTTAGTTTGATTAAAGGTTTCATGCCTTTTAAAACTTGCAGGTGGCTATTTGCTCTGTGACTTTAGCACTTATGCACACCCGAGCAATTGAGCTGTCGGTTTTGGGACATACGGGGTCAACAGGATTTGTTGTTTTTTCTATTTATTGATCTTTTTATTGAGAATGCCAGTCTCAATACAATCAGAAATAGGTTTCTCAGTCAATACAGGCTGAACCTCTAAAGTTATATGCCTAGAACCCTGTTTATTCATCCAAAGTGGGCTTGCCAAGTGAGAAAGTTGACTAAGTGGTCAGATAAGGAAAGTCTCATTAGATAGGGTAGGAGTGTCAGGACACAATGAGTGAGTAACTTGAGACTAGAGGTGATTCTTAAGGGACAAAAGTAAATGCTCTTATACATCACTCTGCACAAAGGAGAGAGAAATAATCTTCTTTGACAGTATGAAGTCTAATCCATGCTACCAAAAGTAGGGTATTAAAAAAGCATAGCATACTATTGTAGATGTCCTTCTTGCCCCTAAACTTCTGCAGTGTGGTTTGTAATATGGCTGCTCACTCATCCTGCAGCTGTACCTGAAGCCGCAGTAAGCAGGAGGACAGCAGAAAAGACAGGTTATTACAGGCAGCACAGAACTTGCTCAGGCAAGCTGGCATCGGTACTTGATTTAAGCAAGTTTCATGCCACTGGAGCAGTGATCACTTACAGCAGACTTCATTAACCCCGGGCCCACAGCATATTCGCTGAAATTTGGCATGTATTAAGTAGCTCTGGTTTTGCTGTTTCTAGATACATTGAGATGGGTATAAAGTGTGCTACCAAGACATTTACAACCAGCTGGCAGCGTCTTTGCAGTACACACCCTCTCTTGACACTCTACCTGGGAGTTAGAAGATGCCCATAAAGTACTCCTTTCCCATGCTGAATGGCCCACTAAGGAAGGGAAATCGGGAAGCCTGCAGTTCTTTCAATGGGTCCCTTTACAGAGGGGAGAATGAGTAGGAACACAAGCCAACTCTGGCACACCAATAAAGCTCACACCCAGAACAGGATGCACCACTTGTCGTGGCTGTCTGGCACTTGAGTTTCTAAAATGCCAACCCTCTGAGAGAAGTCATCCATTGGTCCAGTATCTTGGCTAGCGGTCCAAAGTTATAAATGACAGGCAGGAGTGTAATGTACTATGAAGCAAATGGCCACTAATAAATTTACTTCTTTTGTGGCTTGCACTGTTTAGAAGCACAGTCTACTCAGTCAGCTAAGACATCCAGTGGCGTGGACATTCAGGATGAAAGGCATTTACTGTCTTAGTGGTTCACAACCATGACATGCTGTTTGATGCCATTTAAGTGCAGAGAAGGCTCCAGCCATACGCTGTTAAATTACAGAACATGCTGCAGCCTACTAGAAAGCCTTGCAGGTACTAGGTTCCTCTCCCACCTGACTCTGCTCTCAAACAAAAGGACAGAAACCCTCGGCATGCTCTCAGAGTGAGAAGCAACCTGCCAATCATGCATTATAGTGTGTGTCTCCACTTTTGTAAACAAGAACAGAGTATTGTAAGGGTGCACTCTTGTAGAAGGGATATTCCTCTGACGATCACGTCACCCTTCTTTCCAGTGAGGCATCGGAAGTAATGGGAAAATGCTGGCACTCAATGGACACCATCATCACCACATGCTATTTTGGGGGCTGAACCAAAGAAAATGTGTCAAACTGCCCACAAGCTGTAGGAAACTGGCTCTATAAATACTACACCAAAATGAGGCATAGTGTGTATAGAGTCCAAGTGACCCCAGAGGTAGGCAGAGGTTAAAGTTAGATAGAACCTTACTTTCTATTTGTGGTAGAGTGGTCGAGCAGTAAGGCAGTATCAGAGGACAGTGTTAAGCATTTGATGTACACACTCAGTCAGCAAATGAATTCACACACTCAAGAACTGAACTCTAGGCCAATTGTGTTTGTATAAAAATATATACTGTTGTTTTAATTTTAGAACCAAGCAAGCCTGGCACAGGTAAGCATTAAATACTTTTTAGTAATAAGTTGCTGAATATAGAGCAGTTTGAAAATGCAATACAAATTGTACTTTGTTTGATTTACAGGGGATGCAGTAGGTTGCAACACTTAGCAAATAGAGTACATTGAAATGAATAGGCTTTTGTAGTAAATCACAGGTAAGTTAGTTTTTACGTTACTTTTTTAACTCAGTGCTGGATACCTAGATTTAGCACTGGAACATTTCCTGCAAACAGGTAAGTAAGTACGTTTTGGTTATTTGTGCGATTTTTAAAGAATATGTTTAGATTCCAAAACTCCACACTAAGAAACTTTTTGGAAGAAAATTGTCAATGTTATCCTACGGAGGAAAAATCAGGTTAACGGTTCGTAGGTAAGTAATCGACTGTGGGAGTTAAGGTTTTGGGGTTAGATTCAGGGGTCCCCAGGGTCAGTGATGCACTGTTGTTGCACCTTCAGCGGCACTAGGCCAGCCGGGTGCAGAGTATTGAGGCCCAATGTTATCCAATGGGGGAAAGGGGCCTCCGGTTGGTAGCTGCTGGCAAGCAGGCCACTGGGTTGTGGGAGCAAAGCTCCTAGGGTTAAGGTCAGGACAAATGGGGAAACAAAGTAGCACAATAGGTGCACCTTCAGCTGCAGAGTGCTGTTTCGACGTCGGGCGCCCTGTTGTTTTCTATGGAGAACCTCCGGTTTGCAAAAACACTGCAGGCAGGGAGACAAAGGACTTCTGGGTGCGACAACCACTTGGAGAGGTAAGTTGGGAAGTTGAGAGTTGGTTAGGCACCATCGGTTTGGGCACACAAGGCCATGGGCGTCGGGTGCAGGGGTGCCTTTTGGGGTCGGATCGTCTTACCAGCTCCTGGTCGCGGTTAGGGGGGGCCTTCTGGATTTAGACTGCAGGCGTCGGCTGGAGGCTTGAGGCAGGTCAGGGGTCACTGGATCTCGGGTCAGGATCACCGGGGGGACCTCCTCATGGTGTTTTTCCACTCGAGCTCGGGCCGGGTTCGGCTGGTGCAGAGTGGGCTGGATTCGTGGTCTCTGGCTGCTGCCAGAGGTTACAGTTGAACAAATCTGGTGTACACGGGAGAAGCAGTCTTTGGAAGTGAAGGCAGGCAGGTCCTCCAGGGTTTTCGAGGTTGCTGGCTTCAGGACACACTGGGAATTCGCAGGAGCAGGTTCGAGGGGAGACAGGCCGGTAAGGCTGGGGCCAAGTCAGTGGGCGTCTTCCTCTTGTTAGCTGGCTGCACGGCTGTTCAGTCCTTCTTCTTCTTTTCTTCTTATTGTCAGACTGGATTTGAGGAAGCAAGGTTCAGGGTGCCCCTAAATACTAGATTTTGGGGTGTTACATGTAGGTAAGGGCAGGAACCAATGGGTCCCTTCCCTTGAGTGGGTACACCCCCTATAGTGCCACCGTGGGAGGGAGGCAGGAGCCTGTGTCTGGTTTGTTGGGTCCCCCCATCCTCAAGATGGCGGGGACTCAGAGTTGTGCTTCACCTCACCTCCCCCACCTGAGGGGTGGAGTTGTCAGAGGTGGGCACACCTCTTTCCCTCGCTTGTTTTTCCCTGGCTCTCCTGCCCAAAGTTGGGGGTAGAACCAGTGGGGATCAGTTGCTGAAAGCAGCAAATGGTCTGGGGAGGCTCACAAAGGCGGCATGCCTTTGAAGCTTCCCCTTTGTGAACCCTGCCCATCCTTGGGGAGGAGGCGTGGCATGTCATCTCCGGATGAGCATTGTTTCAGGCTCCCGAGAGCAGCAGGCTCTCGACCCAGGGGTCCAGAAACATGTCTGTTGGTGGCAGCCTGAGCAGCCACTCAGTCAGGTCACTAGAAGTTGGTCGAGTTTAAGGGCTCATCTCTAAGATGCCCTCTGTTGTGCATTTTACATTAAATCCCACACTGGCATCAGTGTGGGTTTAATGTGCTGAGAAGTTTGATACCAAACTTCCCAGTCTTCAGTGTAGCCATTATGGTGTTGTGGAGTTCGTAATGACAAATTCCCAGCAACAAATATTCTCTGAATGGCAGCACTGCACTTACAATGCCCAAGAATGGACTTAGGCCCTGTAGGGGTACAGGGCTCATGCACCTGTACCCTCACCACTGGTATAGTGCACTCTGCCAGAGGGGTGACGGATCTATGCCAGGGCAGTGGTTTGTGGGCATGGCACACAGAGATGTGTGCCATGTCGACTCTTCACTTTGGTCTGCACTAAGACACACAGCCTGCAAAGGCAGTGTGTGTGTGTGAGGGTACAGGACCACAAAGGGTGGCACAATAGGTGCTGCAACCCTTAGAGGCCTTCTCTGTTCACAGTGCCCTGGGTACCTGTGGTACCATTTACCAGAGGCTGACATGTGGCCAGAGATGCCAATTGGGTTTAGGCTTCACTGCAATTTTAGGGAAGGAACATAGGACCTTGGTATCTGATTAACAGGAGCCCAGGGCACACTCAGTCAAAGAACATCATTAATTCAACAAAACGTGGGGGCATACCATGCAAGAAAGAGGGCACTTTCTCACACAAGCCAATAGCTGAATTGGGCACACTCTTTGCCCTATTGTATGTATGCTGCTCTGTGGGCTGAACCATGATGAGAGATGATGCGCTCACTAATCAATAAATTACGTGGGCTGATGCATAGGCCATTTTGTGTAAATGCTATTAAGTATTATTACATTTTTCGTGAAACAGAACGTTAGTAAGAAGCTAACGCTATCTCTAGGCCAGAAGTAAAACGATAAGCCACTAAGGAGGGACATTAACCCACATAAATACAAAAAGATGTAAACAAAAAGCACAAAGAATACTCACCCTGTGAAGCCACTACAGTGCAGCAAGGCCCTAGGGAATGTCTCATTCTCTCCAATAATGCTTGCTTCTTATTGATATATAGGAACATTTGGTACATAGGAAGGCGTTCATACATTCTTCTACATAACACCAAATGCACATATTTTGATTCTCTTGTGCCTTTCCTTCTCTCTGCCATGTGTTTTGCGATTAATCCACCAATAAGAACACAAGGCACACATGGAAAGCTTGCAATATGAAGCCAGGTCCGGCTTTAGCGCTGATGGCACCCGGTGAGACAATCACTTTTGGCGCCACCCACACCCCACGACCGCCTCCTCGGATTCTCTCACTACCACTGGGCAAAAGTGCCCCTCATCTATCAAATCATAAGATATTGCTAAACACAGTGCCCCCCCCGCCCACACAGAGGTCAGCACCCCCTCCACAGGTCAGTGCCCAGCGCGACTGCACAGATACCTAAAGCTGGCCATGTATAAAGCAATATGAAGAAACAAGACCCCAAAAAGTTGACATTTGTGTTTAGACTGAAGGTGTGGCCATGCGTTATAAGTAACAAAACATTAAAAGGATTCTACTAGTGACCATGGCTTCAGCCTCGTATCCCATATAGGTGGAATCATGCAAGACAAAATCCATCCATGTTGGCATTAGTACATCAGAGCCTAAAGTAAAAATTATAAGCTTTCACCTCTGTGGAACATTTGAGGATTTAATAAACATTATTAGTTGGTGTTTCCAAATAAATATTTAGCTTTTGAATGAAAAATACAAGCTTTTATTTAGGTGGAAGTATATGAACGGAAACGAAACGAAGAGCGTGGGCCTCATTAGAACATGTATCACTTTGCAGAGCATGACAAGCTGAGGTTTAGATGAAAGCAACTTTAATTCCAAATTATGTTTAAATCCGATATGCAGGTGATCCTTTAAGCTGTGGCCTCTTCTGGCGGATGTTGTTTCCTTGGTGCCAGAGGATACGGTCCTCCATTGCTCCAATAGCTGACTTGTGCAGACACATTCTATGATTAGCTGATGAGCCACATATCGATCAGCCCATATTCACCAGCCTTGCAGGGGCGTAACACAGGCCCCCGCATCCCCCGCGGTTTGGCGGGAGGGGGGGGAGGGGGCAAGCTCCAGGGGCCCCCACAGCAAGATGCTCCGGCCCGGGAGCACCTAATTGAGCCCCGAGGGGCCCCTCCACATACCTTGCAGGGGGCCCCCTCAAGTTTCCTGCGGCGCAAAGCTAGCAACATGCTGCGACAGATTTACAACGTGACGCATCTAGGGAGATGCATCACGTTGTAAAGCCCTGCGCCACATTAAACCCGCGTCAGGTTTCATGTATGCAGGGTGGACGTTACGTCGGAAAAAGCCTCGGAAAAGTGACGAAGATTTCACACAGTCACTTTTCCGACGCTGGTGCGTCAAATCCTTACACCTGCTTCAAGCAGGCGTAAGGCGTGACGCACCATGTTAGGGATAGCGCAGGTTGGAACAGTGCTGGAGTTGCGTCGTGCTTGTGACACAACCTCAGCACTGTGCCAACCTTACGCCGGCAGATGCGTCACGCATCTGCTTGTCCTTGCGCCACGATGCACCGCATTGTAAATGCGGCGCATCTGCGGTGGCGCAAGGGCAAACTTGCGTAACGCATCTTCCCTGGCGCATCCCTGCTGATTTGCAGGGATGCGCCAGGGAACGTAAATCTGCCCCATTGTATCTAAAGGGGCTGCTTTGTCAGCTAGTGTGAGGTCCATGCAGCCAGGGCTTCCATTACTTCGTTTTTGTGTGCAATCTTATACAGCACGAACTGAAGGTATAAGAGCGATTTACATGAGCACCAGTTGCATTACAGACGAACACATTCATTTTAGGCACAGGGAGATTAAGGGATTTGCCCAGAATCACATGATGGTGGAGGTCACTGCTGAGACTCGAACCTGGTTCCCCAGATTTAATGTCAGCCACCCTATCTGTTAAGCCACAACCTCTCCCTCGTTCTCCTGCATTGGAATAACCGAGGTCTTAGGTGTGTGGAAAGCTAAAATATTGTTTTAGTTTTCATTGGAGGGAAAATATTGTTGTGCCCCGGGATCCTTAGGAAGGTTTCACACAGCATGTAAGCCAGTGGCGTAGCAAGGAGGGGCGGTTCACCCCAGGCGGCACAATTATTGGGGGCAGTGGCCTCCCTCAGCTCTTACCTGTGCCATTTCGGGGCGGTAATCTGTCCCCCGCTCATTAGTGCGGCCGTCGAGGGGGCGGCCAGAAGCTGAGAAAACCGCCAGCACCCCACTCCTCAATGCGGCCGCCGCGGGGCAGCAAACGAATGGACCACCCCAGGCGGCATAAGGGCTAGTTATGTCACTGATGTAAGCCCCAGATAATTTCCATCCCCACATGTGGAACGTGGGAGCTGGGCAGGGTGCACCATGACAGAGTCCGGCATTGTCAGTTTGATCATGACGAATAACAGGAGCAGCTGCCGGGCTTCAGTTGGCTCTTTGTTATGCATGAAGCAAAAAAACAGCACAGTGGCAATATTATTAACATATTGTTGCTTAACTATAGGGGCGTGGCGTTGGCATACATTTGTATGGTATAACCCTGCAGCATATTGTTTTCCAACAAACCTGCTTTTGTGTGATTATTTATGCAGTGCATGCTATATTCATCTTGCGTGGGGTGAGGGGAGGGGAGGGGGAAGGTTGCCTATATCGGCACTATGATGTATCGCACTGCAGCAAACCATAACTGGAGAGAAAAAGAGAGAGAAAAGCAGCAGAGAGTAACAACGGAAGAGATAGCCAAGAGAGGAAAAATAGCACTGGAGAGGATGAGGAAACTTGAGGGGCGCCAGAGAGAGTGTGAGATTACAAAGAATGTTAGAAAGGTGCTGCAGAGTTTAGAGACCAGGGTAGGGTGAAAGAAGACTAGCATCAGAGAGCAGTAAACTAAGAGAGAGGGCAATGGGCAGAGAGAAGAGAGGGAAAATATAAGAAGTCTCGTGAGAGTGGAGAGGATGTGGGCAGTGGCCTGAGCAGCTGACTCAAGAGCTGGGGGTCCTGGTTTAAGTCTCGGCAGTGTAACATATTGTGATTCTAAATCTGCTGCAAGATGAGAAAGCAAAATGATAAAAAACTTTATGAAAAAATTGTTCCACCAAAGCAGCTGTTAACAGTATTTCAGGAATAGGAAACCGATAGGAGAAACAGAGGGTAACAAGCATAGGTGAATGTAGGAAAATATGCTACAGCCAATAAAAATGGAGAAAAATTAAGTGGCAAGCACAGGAACCAGTGAAATGCAAGGAAAGAGAGGGGGCGAGATGCAAGTCCCTTTCAAGTTTATATTAAAGACAATAGATTTCACAAGCACAGCGCAAGCAATGTGCAGGTGAAACCTAAATAGCTGGATTAATACATTGCAAACAATTTCACTTTAAATGCAGCTAGCATGGCTGGGCTGGCTTTTAAAATGAGAGCAGGTACCACAGCAGTGCACACTCCAGTGCACGAAATCTACTCGGCCTCTAAACATCTCTGCTCTTTCATATACTAGGGACCTATTTATAGGTAGTCTGTATTCCCCTTGCCTTATTATCTACTAGAGACCTACAGTCGTCTGTCATTGCCTATTGTAATTTGACCACATACTTTTACAGCAGAGCCCTGGCCCTGAGACTGGTAAGGGCAGCAGGGCACCAGAGAGTCAGTTACCATCAGTACCAAGCAGAAAATGGGGGTGAACTGGGCAAAAGGCATGACTTTCTCACACCAATCACATTCTGATGGGATGCACCTGAATTGCCCCCACACCCCATGGCTTCCCATGCAAAAGGGATTTTAGCTGTTGGTGGCAGGAGGGACAACAGGGAGTTCAGCTGTACATAGACGACCATTTTAAGTAGGGCACCACGTCCCATGACATTCAGTGGTAATCTGGACCAATTATCAAGTTCCCCTCTGGTGTGCCTAAAGAGAGGGTCAAACTCGAGCCCACTGGCATTGTCTGAATTAACTGTCCTTCACATCCCCAAGTATTTGAAGTGGCCACAAGCTATCGTAATTGGAAGATGCGTTGCATCTCAGGAAAAGTCCCTGGCAGTGAGAAGCTTATTGTTTTACTCTAATTCACCTTCAGTCTGGCAGTATCCCCATATATTTCCAGGGTCTTCCTTATTCTACGAAGGGACGTGCTTGGTCGTTGCACGATTAGCAGCATGTCATCTGCACTTAGCAGCATGTCATCTGCACTTAGCAGCATGTCATCTGCACTTAGAGAGAACTTTTCCTCGCATCCATTGGCCCAGTGGAAACTGCTCAACTGTGTGTCTCATCTAGGCCAATGTGTCAGAGGCTCCATCTTCATAGCAAATACAAGTGGAGAGAATGGGCCCCACAATGGGTGCCCTGTTCTATTTCAAAGGGGACAGTAACTCATTGGCCTTGACTGTCACGCATGTGTAGGTACAGAGCATTTGCACATATTTCCAGGAGCCAAGCCTGATGACCATATTTCACAGAACCTTGTGCAGATATGGCTAATAGATTGTGTTGAAGAGCTTCTCAAACGCCAAGAGTTCATGTGCCCTGGCCAATGCATTGACCCTGCTGTTGCAGTAATGGGTGCCCTGCGCTTGCATAAAGCCATTCTGATCTCCATGAATGAGTGAATGTATTACTTTAAAGAGTATTTTTTTGCTTGCCAGTAAACATGTTTCACTTCTGTGTTTAGGAGATTTTTCAGTAAGAACTGGACTCCTGCGGGGGCCTCCTCTCTTTCAGAAACACCACAATGGTGGCCTTTTTCAGATCTAGAGGGAAGGAGGTCACCTGACGGACCTCCTGAAAAGCACAGACAAGGCGTGATGTCAGTAGAGATGTGGATTTCTTAGATCGCTCCAGGGGTATCCATTTTGTCTTGCCTGAGACATACCCTGTTGGATTTCTTTCTGTGATATAGTGATATTTAGGTCTCTGCATTCTTCCATAGAGAGAGCTGAAAGAGAAAGGTAATTCAGTATTGGATGCTCTGGCTCTATTTGGGGGTGGAGGGTGGTAATTTGCGTGTAAAACTGTTTGTAATATTATGAGAAAAGTGCTGTAATGCTTAAGTAGATTGTAAAACAATGCTCATTTAAATGGTGGGAAACATCTGTATCTCCACCTCTCTTGCTGTGTATAAACATGGGACAGTCTTTTTCAGCGATTAACTTGTATGGCTGAACTTTTACAGCAAATGTTGTTCTTTTCGGATGTTCATGTTGCCCATTTTTTGTCATGAGCATGGGGGTGTGGCTGCCCGTGCACCACATTCCCTGGCAAACACTCACCACTGCAGGTAGGTACAGTCACTCTCTGCACCCACTTGCAAATGAATCTCTGTTACCCTTTGAGAAATGGCTGGATACTTCCTGCACAGTGGAAGGCAGGCCCTCTGCTTCAAACAGCAAGTCAGCCTTTCACTAATGGCTGCCGCCAGAGCAGTGCATTATTTGTAATAGGGCTCCTTGTGCCTTTTTGCATCCAGAACATCTAGTTAAAGGTGTGGTGCCACAAGGCAAACAAGTACATTGAGCCCTATGTAAAATAAAGCCGCAGGTATTTTTACATTCTCACACGTGTAGTTCTAGTTGTATAATGGGACTGAATGACCTATGGGCATGAAGCTAACATGAGAGCTCTGGAAGTCCTGCTCATTAGAATGCTGAGTTCTTGGAAGGCTAACTTGATTTTAATACTTTAAAAACACTTTAGAAGCTCAATTCTTCACCTGGAGAAACAGGATTGTAAATGACCAGAGAGACTTTTCTGGTTCTCACTAGTAATTCATTAAGTTTACAACACACAAGACAATCTATGGAGCAAAGAATTAACAGGGATTGTCCAAATTGGAACCAGATTCTCTTTCTTGCCGAATCAGAGGTACATTACACGTGTTGGGGCATAGGACTTGAACTATCACCTTACAGGGTACTAGTGTTCATTGGAGCAAGCTTTACAAAATTATTTGTGGGGCTTATGATCACAGGACCCTATCCTGAATTTACATTTTGAATAATTGTGAAATAATTGTATCAATTCTAATACTGAATATTACTTTGCTCCAGCCCCCTCTGCACACACATTGCACCATCTCGCCGTAGGCTGCTCTCTCTGATCCGTGCCGCTTCTGCTCACCAGTGAAGGCGGATAATGTTTCAAAGTACTGAACGGAGCATAATACTGGTCCATATATGTCAAAGATGACCTCCAGTGTGCCAGGGTCGGCATTTTTCCATAGGTAACATCTCTATGTTTGGCACTAGCAAGCATAACACAAACACACTTTTACACACTGTTGGAAGTAGGGGTCCTTATGGCTTACCGCCGCCACCAAATGCTGCGTCTCTGACCTCTCGCTTCAACGTTAGGCTAAGTAAGGACATCATCTGTGATAACCCTGCTCACCCCCTTAGTAGCTTGGCATGAGCAGCCAGGCTTATCTCCAAGGCACGAGTGTTCAGTATGTGCAACCACGCTCACAGTAACCCCATGATGTCACCACCGACTCTACACTAGTTTTAAATAAAATGAGTACAATCTTTATATAAGCAATTATACGATACGACCACATGATACAAAATCAACATATAAGAATGGGTAGTATTCTTTCCGGTGGGTTGGTAGGTTCTAATCCCAACCACTGCTTCTAACCAACAGCTAATCTCAATTCTAACTGCGTCCAAAAGGTTAGGCCAGTCGTATTGCTAGTATCACACACGTTGCAAAAGGAAACAAATACTGCAATGCGTAAGGATATTCTCTTATACTGTGCAACAGAGAAACAATGCCATATGTAGCACCACAGTCATGTACTTTGCAACTGGAGAAATTATGCTATGCGTATCACCACGCCCTGTACCAGGAAGAAACAAAGCAATGCGTCACGCTACAATTCTGCACGGTGCAATGAAGAAATAATACACTGCACCACGTTCTACTCAGATACTGTGCACTGAAGAAATAATGCAATGTGCCACATTACAATCAGGTAATATGCAAGGCAAAAATAATGCAGTGCGTAGCGCACCCAGCATGTAGTTCATCAGGCACAAATGAGGTCAGGCGTCATACGACAGTATGATAGTTCGTTAGCAGCAATAATACAAAGTGTAATATGACAGTTTTACGTGCTCTGTTTACAGTGCCCCCATTATGGATCCAATGATGACACAAAAGTACTGCTTCCCACTCCGGCCCCAGCACTGCCCCTCCTTGGGTCAGCAAGGGCCGGGATCCGAGCCAAAGCAAAGGCTTGCGCAGATGACTGAAACTGGAGGCCGAGAGAGTGTCCCTCCGGGCCCGCACCCCACCCTAGGTGTTGATCCACGTTACCTGGGGGGGCCGCGACCCCACTCTCCTCCCCGACGTCAGTGACTTGGGCCTTGATCCAGAACTCCGTCATGAGTTGCGACGGACTCGGGCCGGCGGCTCAGCTCTTCCATGGGTGCCGGTCTGGGCCGCTGTGGTTGACTCCGGGGGCCCAAAGACTTGGCCCTCCTTCCGGCAGTCTCAGTCCACACTGAGATCCGCCCTCAGCACTGCGGATAGTTTACTTCCAACTTGGTGCACTCCCTACTCAGGCACTCCTCACCAGAGTCTCAGGTTGCACTTCGACACGCACACCGCTCGTCCGAGACTCGCCTCTTCTCTGGTGCTCACGACGATCCGGCGTGGTTCACCAAAGCTCCGCTTGCACCTCAACACGCACTCTGCGCGTTCGAGCCTCTCCTCTTCTCCCAGTGCACACAATGTCCAGGCGCTCTTCACCAACGCCCTGGCTGCACCACGACACACACTCCGTGTGTCCGAGTCTCACCTCTTCTTTTGGTGCACACAATGCCCAGGCGCTCCTCACCAATGCCCAGGCTGCACCATGACATGCACCCTGTGCGTCCGAGACACACTTCTATTTTTGGTGTCTACGAGGCCCATGCGCTCTCCACCAACACCCAGGTTGCACCACGACATGGACACTGCGCGTCCAAGACTCACTTCTTCCGTTGGTATACACGATGTCCAGGCGCTCCTCACCAATGCCCTGGCTGCGAATATGACACTTTACAATGCACCTGTTACAACGGGTGTTATTACAACACATTTTTTACATCGCAAAATCCATTACAACGCATGTCGTTACAACGCATGTCGTTGCAACGCATAATCCATTACAATGCAATTACTATTCTATCTCCGCCGGGGCGTTACTTTGGGAAATGCGTTGTAATGTTATGTTATGTTATGAATATTTCAATAGCGCGCGACTCACCCGAGGGCATCTCGGCGCTTGTTTGATCGTTCACTGAGAGAGGAAGGCGGGAAGGGCATCACGTCAAGCATTAGGGAGTTAGAAATAGAAAGGTTTTCAGTTTTTTCCTAAAGACAGCTAGGGAGGGACAATTCCGGATGGTAATAGGAAGCGAGTTCCAGTAGCGCGGCGCGAGACAAGAGAAGGACTTAGCCCCTGAGCGGGTCGGCGTATTCTGGGAATCTTTAGTAGTTCCATGGCATTGGACCGTAAATTAAAGATTGAGGTCTTTTTTGTTAATTTGTTAGCCAAGTATTTGGGTCCTAAGCCGTTCAGGGCTTTGTAGGTAGACAGCAGGTCTTAAAATGGGAGCGCTTCCTAATTGGGAGCCAGTGGATTTCTGATAGGATGGAGACTGAAGGCGAGCCAGCCGGACGGCCAAGAATCATTCGGGCAGCCGTGTTCTGGATGACCTGCAGCTTTCCGAGCAGGGAAGGGCCGAGTTTCGGTGAGCATCGCATTGCCGTAGTCGAGACGACTGATCACCATGGCCTGTACTAGTGTTCTACGGTGCTTAATGGGGAGATAAGGAAGCATCTTCCTCAATAGTCGCAGACTGTAGTAGCAGGAGCTAGTGATTGTAGCTATATGGTCCTTCATTGAGAGTGCCTGGTCAAGTGCGAACCCCAGGCTCTTCACAACTTGTTTCGGAGCCGGGGCAGGACCAAGCTCCTTAGGCCACCATTCAATAGACTAGGAAAGAGAGGCTTTCCCTACTAATAAGATTTCCGTCTTACTAGGGTTCAGCTGGAGAAGATTCTCAGTCATCCAGTTGGAGATTGAGTTCATTCCTGCTGCGAAACGTAGATGTTCTGACGTGGCATTAGGGTCGATTTTAAAAATAAGCTGGGTATCGTCCGCGTATGAGATAATTTCAAACCCGCAGGATTCAGCTAATTTGGCCAACGGGGACATGTAAAGATTAAACAGGGTAGGACTGAGGCATGAGCCCTGGGGGACACCTTTATCCAGTCCATTTTTGTTTGATCTGAAAGGTCCAAGCATAGTTGTTTGGTTTCTATCTGCCTGGAAATTTTAAAGCCATTTCAGGGCTAGATCTTGAATGCCACAATCTCTCAGTCTCTCTAGCAGCCTAAGGTGTGATATCGTGTCGAATGCCGCGGAGAATGGATTATGCGATGTAATGACATGCGTTGTAATGGATTTTGCATTGTAAAACAGTAGTTGTAATGACACGTGTTGCAACACGTGCGTTGAAAACGATGTTTCCCCCTGGCTGCACCACGACACGCACCCAGCGCATCCGAGTCTCGCTTCTTCCTTTGGTGCACACACGGCCCAGGAGTTCTTCACCAACACCCGGGCAGCACCCCGACACGCACACTGCACGTCCGAGCCTCGCCTCGTCACTCTGTGCACACCACGACCAGTCGCTCCTCACCAACGCCTTGGCCTGCACTTCAACACGCACCCAGCGCGTCCGAGACATAGCTTACTCCTGCGTGCCCTTGATCACACAGCACAACTTCTGAGGGTCTCAAGCTGCAAAATCACGTGCACACTGCGTTGCTTGGGACTTCTCCGGAAACCTTTATGATCCTGTATTTCCAAACAGGGAGCCAGCTCACCTCGGGCCCCTGGGGGCTACAAGACACAGCACAAAGCACAGTCTTCTTCAAGCAGGGGGACCCAGCACCTCTAAGCACAGTCCCAACAGCCTCTCCATTAGTTAGAACAGCAAACTGCAGACCAGCCCCAGATCACGAAGGATTAGTCTGTCCACAGCAGTCTCTTCAATTGCTCCTTCTTTAGTAGAGGTTCCTCTTGATCACAGAATGGGTCGAAGCCTTTACAGTCTCAATCCATATCTGTTTCATTCCCCCTTTCAGGGGTTTCAACTCTCCTAGTTATACCCTTTAATGTCTTTGAAGGTCGTATGTGCTCAGGTGTCCCTGACCGCTCCCTAAATCAGTTCTGGGTGTCTCCCTCCCAGTGTCACCTCTCTCCCCTTGATACTGGGGGTCTAGATCCTTAATCACTCAGCAGGAAATGGGTCAATTGGTTTATAGCACCAGCCCAGGCCTTTTCACCTTCAGGGCTTCTCCTCCCCTACTTTCTGGATGAAGGGCAGCCTGTGCCATCTCAACACCTTCCTGGGTCAAGACCTCTCCCACCTCCACTCACCTTTAAGTTCCAGACAGACAATCCACATTTCAGAGACATACAGAAATGCTCAGAGCACAAAACTCAGCCACTTTCTAAAAGAGTGGCTTACGAACACACAGTGACAAAACCACCTTCACAGAAACATGTGTTATAACACTGTGAGTTCATACATACTAAACTTCACATCTCCATTATAAACTGACAGGAACCTAGGCTAACAAACACAACACCCAGCCTCCCCATTCTGTCCTCTTGGCAGGATGGCCTTTCAGCAGTGAAAAACGAAATGGAGAGTTTTTCACTGTCAAAACATAGCACACACCTCAGTATATGTTCTGCCTTTTACCTACACTGCACCCTGCCCAGTGGTTACCTGGGATCTACCACAGGGGTGCCCAATGTGTATGTAAAAGGGAAAGTCAGGCCTGACAAGTGGTTGCACTTGTCAGGACAACATGCTAACTTAGCATTCTGCGTGCAGACCCTACACTGAAGGCCTGAGTTCCCTTCTCTGCGTGCCCTTGCATTACTAGCCCTTGCACACACAGTGCACATCACTAGGGACTTTTACTAGTAAGGCAAACATACCAACCATGGCCAACCAATCACCATTAATTTTAAACAGGGAACTCTGCTACTTTGTCACTGATCAGCAGTCGCGAAGTACCCACAGCATCCAAATTGGCTATTCTATATCAGGAAAGCTGTCTAGGGGGAGAGCAAAAAGTTTAGGGAACTTTAGCCAAAAAGGCCAAGTCCCACACACGCACATACACATACTAACTCACTGTCTCTCAAACACTCTCTCATTCACACACCCCTTTTTCCAAACCACTTGTGCTAGAAATGGATACACTGATGCTGTCTCTGTCTTGACTTTTAGTGAAGCTTGGTACAAATGCTTTCTCAATGCGCCATTCAAAATTACACGCAAATAGCATTGTCAATGTGAAATATCGTGCATGATGAGAACCAAACCGGCCAACAGAGTCGATCTATATTTTGTTTCATAAGGAGATCAAGCAGCAACAGTATTAGAAATGGACTATTCTGCTTTGTAACATAAAAACACACCATCCCAGTAATTTATACTAGCTAGTCTCCTCTGGAAAAACATTTTTTTATTGCCCAGTAGTAATTGAAAGTACATGCTTGAAATCACAACATGCAATATAAAAAACACACACACACTATGAGCCCCAGAATGTAGCGCTGGTTACCTGAAATGCCAGGACTGACTGAAGGTGTCACACAAAACATTGGGCCACTGGCATCTATGCAAAAAAAATATATATATATTCGGGGGGGAGGGGGCAGGGTGGAGACCTGCAAGGATGTGTCTCTGCTAAGTTCCGTCACCGAGTCACCGCTAATGAAATCTCCTACCACCACAAATGTGTCCAGAATTGCAGAAAGGGGCTTGGAAGTAGGGGTGGACAGAATGTTCTAATCCACCTGCGGAATTGGTGGAATTTTGGCAACTCTGCATGACTCGTTAGCGCAGAGTTCTGGCCAAATACCTCCAATCGCAGCGCAGTGCAATTTTTCTCCAATGAGGCTTCAGAATATGTGAGCCAGCAAGCGCAAGTGAGATTTGATGTTCCCTAGTACGATTTTCTAACGCAGGCAGTCATGGCTGTTTGAGAGTGGTATCAGTCACAGGGCTGCCATTTGAGGAGATTTGCTGTCACTCTACTTGAGCTGCAGCAACATATACTTAAATGGCTGCACGCTTTTGCGCAGCACATAGTGCCGTTTGTGCTGATTTTCAGTGCTGCTCGTGCTACAGGCACTAAATTGCCAAGCGAGCTGCATATTGTTTGCCCATTGGTGGAATCCTGTGGGTTCTCACAGAGTTTTTCTATAACTCCATAGAACTCTGAGGAGTGAAGCTCCAAAAGTTCCACTCACACCTACTTTGAAGACATACTGACTGTGGATGAAGCAGTGAAACAGAGCTACGACAGGCATTGGGCCACTGCAGAGAAACCTAGCTGTGCTGACTGGAGATAACTAAAATAGAGCCCTGAGCTAAGACTCTAAGAGAAAACTGATAGTGGGAAACCTTGTCAGGACTTAAATATCCCCAGCAATCCTGTGTAGAGTGACACCAGGTAGAAGAGAGTGTCAGACCTGGCAATGACAAAGAAGCTTGACAACTTTGATAACCATGCACAGTACAAAAATATACTCTGCCCCTGGAGTAAGGCATTTCTAATCAAGATCTTTTCACCCCGTTGCTCCAATGATAAGAAGACCTACCTGGATTGTACCCACAGAGTGATGTCAGCCTTCCAACAACACAAGAATCTGACAACTGATGAGCTGACATGTCCACTATTTTCAAGACAAACAGAACATCCTCAATGAAGCCCGTAAACAAAAACTGATTATTTTCAAAGGAAACACACTTATGGTCTTTTAAGATATCTCTGATCACACTCTGTTTCAGCTAGGAGAATTCAAGAAGATTACTATCTTTCTTCCAATGAGAAAAAATTGCCTACAGATGGGACTACCTATGTTGTCTATATTTCTCACTTAAAGGCAAGCACCACATTGTAAGAGATCTACTGGATGCACATGAGCTACTGAGTCTAACTGAACCACCACCATCCAGGAACAGAAACTGACTCACTCGTTCAGAAAGGCAGGATAATGAATGGCACCAACCTAGGGCCGCCACAGTATGGAAAAGAGAACTTCACTGCCAATGTTGCCTACAAGAAAAAAAGTGACTCATTCACCATCCTCAAATGAACACTGTATCTTGTCCACAATCCCCAAATGCATTAACCACTCTTATTCTGCTACAATAGAAAACACATATGGACTATTAACTCAAAACCTCAAATGGGACAAAAATTGTGTTGGCTGATGGGAACCCCTCCCCCTACCATTTAGCTTGCCCCAACACTAACGTTTACACTCAATCTATTCACCAAATGTAACATGCCTTTGAAGGCCTGAAGTGATTTACCACAATGGGGGAATTCACTTGGGTTGTTTTATTGTTACGTTTACTTCTCTCATATCAGGGTTTCCTTAATGCATGCAACAAATCCCCTGAACTATGAAAGGTGGATGAGAAAGCACCAATCAGTGGCAGCTGGATCACACAAGGACCACCTGAGAGTGACAGTGCGGACATCCTTCAAGAAGCTACAGCTAATATGCGGGCAGGGCAGCTCACTATAGATGACATGACGACCCTTGTATCATCGGTATCTCTGAATATTCAGGGCTACAACTCCTCCATAATGCCATGACCAATCCTTCAGTGACTCCAAGTAGAGAGGTAAATGCGGCTCTTTGTGATACCTGCTGTGTGAATGTGCTGTGGAATGTTGGTGTGCATGGTGATGTTGTGGAATGTGAGGATGCCTGGATGTGGAGTGTCAGTTAGAGTATGGGCTGAGCAGCAGGAAGGCTGCTCCTGGTGGGGCTCTACCTGGTAGCATCTTACTTGAATAAAACTGCCTGCATAATAAATGGACTACGCGACGTCTTCATTACCACACTCTTGATGAAGGGGAACACTAAGAGACTATGACCTTGCTGCTTCCCCACACAATTCCACTCCACATTCCAAAATAAATCCCAGCGGGTATTTATTCTTTGCAGGGGCCTGGACTTTGCCCTATAACACAAGTATATGGACAAGGAGGGTTAGAAAGATGGGGATAAGGTGAAGTGTAGGCCGGCTGCTGGGGAATTTATCTAGATACATGAGGGAGATACTCCTCTTTGATGGAGGTGACAAATAGCAGTGACACAGTATTGTGGTCTGGGGATGAGAGGCTTTCAATGCCCAGGTGGCGGGGTGGGAGATCTATTGTGTATTCTGACTGTCATTAACTCCTTCTGCTCGGCAATGGGTACGGCCTTGGGAGCATGGAGCTTGTTCAATTAATAAGACTGCATTATTATCCTACCTGGTCTAATGGTAACAAGAACTATCACCATTTAGCAGGAAGGTCCATGGTCTCCAGAGTTTACAATGTTGGGTTGGGGCAACAGGCACTCTGCAGAGTTTAGCAGGGTTTTGGGTCCATCATGCAGGGATGCGGGGAGGGGGTCTTTTTGAAGGGGGTGGACAAGAGAGGGAAGAGGGTTGTTCAATGTGTTTAAAACGTTCTTTCTCTTTATTTACTGTGACTTGAAGAAGGCAGTTTTCATAAACCACTCTAATCCGCTTAACATGGCTAACGATAATTGGGTGACTTTGACCCGGTATTCCGGGGGGTGCTGCTGGTGTAAAAACCCCGATACAACGTGTAGTTACGAACTACCACAATGGAAGGAAAGTCCATCCTTGAAATCCGAATATTATCCTGGAACCTAAACTGTCTGGGGGACAAGATCAAATGTGGAGTAGTGCTCCAATATATCAAAAGACACTCCCTGACATAATCCAATTGCAGGACACTCACCTCATAGGTAATGCTTGCAAAGCTCTAGACAGCTGGGGATACAAAATGGTGGTTCATGCAGGCTACACCTCCGGCTCCAGGGGCAAGAGGATATTCTTTAAGAAACGGTTTTCCCTCTCCATTGACAAGTTTTGGTTGGACAAGGTAGGCAGGTACACTGCCCACTCTGATATATGGGAGGGAGGCAATCAATATTATATCTGTATATGTGCTACCATCTCTGCATGGCGTAACCTTCTCTGACTTGGGAGCCTTTATGCTTGAATTCCCTGTTGGGGGCTCCTGTTGGGGAGGCATTTCAAGACAGCACTATGTGATAATAGAGACCGTCTGCCCCCAAGATGACTGATGCCCTGCTGACAGAATTTCTTTAAGTGCAGGACCTGGTTGATATTCGGAGAGCTCTTAACCCTAACACACAACAGTATACATTTAACTCTGGGGCACACGGGCGCCTTTCCTGAATTGACTTTATTATATTGTTGGTTTCTAACCTTCCAAATTTTCGAGATGTGCAACATTTGGCCGGGGGAATCTCTGATCAATGTGGGTGCGATATAGCATGAACATTCTGTGTATCAATAGGACAATCACCATAAATCCTTGGTATATTAAAGTCCCAGGTGTAAGGAAGGGACTTGTAAAAGCCACAATCCAGTACTTTAAAGAAAATGAGCACTCAGTTACTTCTTCTGAAACACTTTGGGAAGCCTATAAAACATTGATCAGAGGGCAAGCACTTTCTTTTATAGTGGGATATAAACGGGAAAAGAGAGATGTAGTGGAGGTGCTTGAACAAGACCTTTTCGACCTGGAGACTCAACTGATGGGGTACGAGAATGATGAAACACAACACAACCGAAACCTTAAACAGCAGGAATACAAAGCTCAGGTGATGGAGGCAGCGAGGGCCACATACAGAGGAATGCAGCACCGGGTGAACGAAATGGAGGACAAGGCACGAAAACTGCTTGCATGGCTAGATAAGAAAAAGAGCAAACCGATGAGTGGAGGCCATATGCTCTGATGATGGGGAGAGTTTGCGTGATCCGCAGGCGATAGCTGATCCAACTTAGTATTCATGCCTGTGATCCTTTGGGGGAACGTCCACAGAGCATGAATCACGCAATCTCATAGGGGATCAGCCATTCCTGACTCTTTCCCCTGAGGACGTGACACTCTTGGAAAGCGATCTCACGGAAGATGTAGTGAAGCAAGCAATTAGGGTTATCAGCTCGGGCAAGGCATTGGGGCCTAATGGTCTACCAATAGAATTATTTAAATTCACGGCATCCTCCATGGCGCCACACTTATTGAAGATGTTCGAAGAGAGCCGATGAAATGGCACACTCCCTAAGGTCGAAAGGCTTGCTTCTATAGTGGTCAAACCTTAAGAGGGGAGACCGGTGGAGCAGTATGCCCCTACCGGCTTATTTTGATTTTGACTGCTGAGGCAAAGATTCTCACCAAACTTTTGGTGCTTTGAATCGTTCCACTCATTTCTAAACTGATCCATCCAGACCAATCTGGGTTTATGCCGGATCACAATACGGCTCTTAACTCGCGACATCTCAACAATGTCTTGGGACGCATACATAGAATCCAGGAGGATGCGGTGATTCTGTCTCTCGATGCATATATGGCCTTTAATACAGTGGAGTGGCTTATCTCTTTGTTGTGCTCAAGCATATGGGCTTTCACAGGGGTTTTTGTCTTGGCTGCAACTTCTCTATACCGAACCTTTGGCGCAGGTGGAAGAATGTCTTGAGTTTTCCCCATCCAGCGAGGGACCTGACAGGACCGCACCCTATCACCATCTATTTTTGCTTTAATTCTCGAACCTTTAGTGGCCTGGGTCCGAGGAGACCCATTGAACCATGGTCTATGCTGGACGGAGGACTGGGAGGAAAGAATACTGTTATATGCTGACGATATCCTCCTTTTTGTGGTGGATCCACAGTCCTCCATTCCCAGAATACTGAACATCTTTACTAATTTTGGTAGATACTCTGGATATACAATCAATTGGTCCAAATCGGTGGTGTTTGTCCTCCATGGGCCAGCACCACGTCTGATGACTGACTGTGAGGCACGGATAGTAAAGGACGGGTTCCAATACCTGGGCATCTTTATTACCCACATCTCTGACCTATTTGCTGCCAGAAATTTACAGGGCCCACTGACCCGACTTAAAAGCGATGTCCAGCATTGGAGGTCGCTTCCACTCTCCCTGCTGGGGAGAGCGGTGTTATTCAAAATGATGGCATTACCGCGCTTTCTGTATGTGTTGCAGAACATGTCATTCCCTGTGCCTGATTCTTATTTTAAAGCCATAGTGGGTGAGATTAGGACCTTGCTGTGGGAAAGAGGGACCTTGCTGTGGGTAAGAGGGTCCATGCAAATTGCCCTAGGAAAGTTGATGTGAGGCTGGGATGATGGGGGATAGCCTTGCCCGATATTTAATCATATTACAGAGCAGCGCAATTGGTGACTGTCAACCAATGGGTTTATCTGCCCATGAGCGAACCAGCCTACAGTATAGACACGTCTGGTTGTCCAACGTGGGGGGGTACTTGCGAGCACTCTACACTAATCCATAGAGGCATAGCCTGGAGGGACCAACGGCACTGACGGTTAGTCTTTGGCCCATAACACTTAGCAAACTGGGTTGGGTGAATAGAATTACCCAGGGAGGTGGCCATTAAGACCCATTTCCGACTGGTACAGCTCAAAATACTTCACAGGGCTTACCTGTCTTGTAACATAATAGTAAAAATGGGAAGTGATCGGACTCACTGTGTCACACACACTGTGGTCAGGAGGGTACTGTTATGTTTAGTAATATGCTCCAATATAGGCCTGGGTAATTCCCTAACCTTTCACCTACATTTACCTGCCATTGTACTACATAACTGGTTTGGTGCTGACCTTTTGCCTAGTTAGGTACTGAATAAATGTTGTGTGGTTTTCTCCTAAAACCTGGCCTAAATTTTTATGAATGGGGTTTCTCAGAAACACAGCAGGGTTACCATCTTCTGAATAATAACTATGTATAAGGTTCATCGCTATCGTCATCCTCGGCCAACATGACACAGCAAGGCAGTACCCCTGAGGATACCTCTTGGTTATATAAACACCATATCTTTGCTAGGGTGGTAGAGGAGAAAAATACTTCCATGCTGATACACTGACATGAGACCCTGAGGTTCCTGCATGCAGACACTCCAGCACACAGTGGTCTGACATCCCTTGCGGGATGTTCATCTCGAAACCAATGCGGCGTCCTTCGTTCTCTCACACCAGGTAATGGGGTTGGTTGTATCTTCGGGGGATTCTTGGCTATACACCTACATACATGCTAGGTACATCTAGTTAGGGTTAGCATCGTAGGAGTACGCATTGCTATTGTTATGTATCTAGACACCTGTATATATCCATTGTTTTAGCACTACGGTAGAATTTTAACATCTATCTACTCTATTGGTCCTTACAACCGTTTATATCTGTTTCTGTCTAGCGGTTGTTACAGCACACATATTTTACACTAGAATGATGCTTGTTCAATAAAAGCTTATTGAAAATGTCCCTACCATTTATTCTGTGTACTTCTCTGAGACAAAGTGGGCAGAAGTGACTGAGCGAAAAGGACTGTACTGCTTCCACGATCCTTGAAGGGTCAGGGTTGTCATATTCGATAGTTGCCAGAAACTATTTGCCACTGTGAGATAGCTGGTATACAGGTGAACATATCCGGTTGGGGTGTTAGGAATCAGTCTGGACACCAATCCCACAGTTTATGTTGTCTGAATGCAGATCCTATATGGATTTATAAGAACTACATGATATGGCGCCGCCAACGTTGGTTTGGTTCTTATTAAATGGTCAAATCTGAGTAGTTCAGTCGTGCTTTCTCAAAGACCCCTACTCACATTTACCCAGAGACATCTGGAGTGGGAAGGGAAAAATCCACCACAGCGGAGTAGGCATATCCTATGTGTTGGCGGTAGTTGTTTTCAAGCTTGAAGGATAATAGTTCCCTATTGTGCATAAAACCTTTCTCAGTTTCCTTGAAACTCTTTCAACAATGTCTGTCGAAGAGAGCACTGCTGCGGCATCCGATGCAAATGCAGCGGGGGATGGGGAGCAGGAAGGTGCCATAAACATTTCAGAAAATGTCTGAAATGCACTTACTTTAAAACTAGTAGCGTTTGGAGTCTCATCATTAGGTGGGACTGTAAAATTTGTAATAGAGGCACACAAGTCATTCAGGACAGAGGTATTCTGTTCATGGGTTAAATTCCCACCTGCAGATGCAAGCACAAAAAAGTAATTCCTTCAATTCAGAAGAAACACCAGATAAATATTGTCCATACGAGGATACTGAAATTAGGGTCAGTTACTAGGTGCATATAAACTGGTTTATTGATGCCCTCCCACACACCACAGCCAAAGTAAGACTCTGTGCGCTCGGTAGAGGCGGAGCGACCTGGTCGGTTGTAGCAGCTTATACACCGCATCCAGAGGTTGACACATTATGTGCATTTCACAAAAATAATAAAGTTTTACAGAAATTTGACACAGTCCATTATTTGAACACTTACACTTCAACCTACAAGGGTTACACCGCAGGTCAACTACAAGGGACTGCAACTAAAATCACCCCACAAACGCAGAACGGGGTTATGGAAAGAATGCCCACTAAACATGAGCAAACGCCTTTCTGGATAGCGCAGAAAATGGCACAGTTGGTGGCAGTTTTTCCACACACAGGCCCACAAGAAAAACACAGAATACTGACAATTTGCTTGCTAATGGGGATAGCTCCCCTGATAGAGGATTGTACCTCTTGGGATGCAGTTTTCACTACCGTCTACACCAGAACTCATGGTATCCCCTCAATAGCTGTGATACGAGAAGTATTAAGACACATACAAAATGAGTATGGAGCAGAACCTGCTCTGAACTTGGGGATGAAATTATTAGGCAATTTTTCCCAGGAATCTACAATTATGTAAGCAAACATAAAAGGGGAGGCAGCAGAGGTGGCTCTATGCCAACACCTGAAAGAATGTGCTCTTGCACAACAGGAGCAGGAATTACCTAAACTTATCGAGGACACATACGCCAAATTAGGTAGAGATAAATTGGGAGCTAGAGCTACAAAACCACAAGTGATGGGTAGTCCTGAAAAGAACAACCCCAAGCAAACACCTGATTCTTCTCAAAAGAAATGATATAATACACAAAAGAAAAATAGAAAGAATAGATCACAAACTAGGTGCTGGTCTCCTCAACAGGAGCCTCCGATAGGAGTTAAAACTTTAGAAATCGTGATATTAATTAAATACCTGATACGTATCAGGATACTGATACACGTTCCTCTTGTTCCTTTCAGGGTTCATCAAAAAACTCGGAGAAAAAAGGACTGTTAGAACACAAAGCAGAAGAACGGACAAAGTCTAGAGATACACATCGCACTTTGGACTATAATATCAAGAAAGAAGATAAACCAAAATCAAAACCTCAATTTAAAAAGAAGAAAGTAGCTTGCCTTAAGATAAAACATGCCCAGGCTGCCGAGGACTCAACTTCTGAACGGGGAATGTACTCTGACGATGCTACACAGTGCAGCAGAAGTAACAATAGCTCGCCAAGACCTGATGGAATTTCTTGTGACAGAAGCGTTGAATGAACATATCACTGTGGAAACACCTGATACTAGAGTAAGTGCCCCACACCTGTTATACAAAATAACACTCTAAATCAGAGGTCTTCAAACTTTTGGATGCCGAGACCCCCCTGTCAACATTTTGAGGCGTAAGGACCCCCTCCTGACAAAAATTTCTAAACCTGTTGACTAAATTGTGTGGGATGAAAATGTAAATGAGGTTATGTGATGCCGCGTATTTTGGGATAGCATTGCTTCATTATTTTGACATTTTTTACACACAGTAACACAGAGGAAAGATTTCACCCAATCAGTACCCATTTATAGCCAAAATACAGCAATTATCATCAGAAAGATTTCAAGTCAACCTTTGTGAAGGGCCTTCCACTCTGCAGCAATACGTGCTGCCACATTAGAAGCTCACCTGGCCCTGACCGGGAGAAGCAGGGGTCCCTTAAAACCCTGGCGGTTTTGTGCAGAGTTAAACAGTTTACCCATGCAGCTTTCCTTTCACCCCCTCCCTTCCATCCCTCTCTCCTCTCCTAACCCCGGATCCCTCTCTCACTTTGCAGGCCATTTTCTTTCACCCCTTTTTACAACTTCTGAATTCTCCCCATTCAACCTCTCACTTCACCTTTAATCACCTCTTGCCATTCTGTATTTTCACTGACCTCATCTCTAACAGTCTCTCACATTTATCTCATGGCCTCTCTGGCCCCGTCACCTCCTGTTCCCCTCAGCACTTCTATTCACCTCATTCCTCCATTCATATTTTTTTCTATTTGTATCTTACACCTCTCCAGTCCCCCCATTCCTCTTTCACATCTCCCCTTTGTTCTAACAGAAGCCCTCACCTTTGGATCACACTCACTTCTTGCGTGTCCACACTTCTCTTTGGCAATTCACATTTCTCCTCATCCCTGACCTCTTCAATCAAATTCTTTCACTCCCTTGCTGTCCTCCCTCATCCTCTCATCTCTCCTCACCAAGCATACGGGTCAGACTCATATGCTCCTCTCGGCATGTGCCACTCTGCTTATTGTTCCCTAATTCAAGAAGGCATGAGTTGTTGGTCTCGCTGTTTTGATGCAGGTCGCGCAGTTATGGAACGTGCACCCTCCTTTGCTTCGCTCCACCAAGAATCTATTATCCTTTAGGAAGATATAAAACCTTTCTCTATTCTCTGTAGGTTACCCCATTTGGCTGGTTCTCCTTCTGTGTGTTTCTCATTTTCCTTCAGGCAGTAGATGGTTATTAGCCCCAGGACATCTTTTGGTAACAGTAGTGCATTACAAATGTAAATAATAATAGGCAGAAGCAGGGGCGCCACTTGACCAGAACTTCAGGGGGGGGGGCTAACACTCCCAGTCAGGGCTGGTCCTAACACTGGTCGCACCCGGAGCAACAGTCTTTTTTGATGCCCCACCCCCGTTTCCTCCTTCTCCATGAACTCCTTCACTGCCACTCACCAACAATGCACCACATCTCTCTATAGCACCTTTCTGACAAATATTTCATTTTTTATAGCACTACTCATAGTTTACTCACACTCATTTCTGTGATCTGCATGGTACATATTCTTTGAAGCAGGCACATTAACCCTCTGCACTGTGTGGGCGATGCAACAGTGTGAGAGTAGGGCAAGAGGAGTGACTGCAGGGTGAGTGAGGTGGCGTATGAATTTGGGTGCGGATGCAAGTTCAGAATGGGATGAATGAATGTATGATTACTGATGGGCTTGTTTGAGTGAGTTGCATATTGAGTAGTGAAGGGGACAGGTGAGTGAAGTGTCACATGAGTGCAGGATGAGTAGTGTACTCATGTGACTGCAGGGTGAGGTATAGTGTGAGCAGCACAAGTGCATTGTGAGTGCAGAGTGATCACTGTGAGTGCAAGGTGAGCGGGTGAATGGTGTGAGTGCATGGTGATCAGTGTGAGTGCATTGTGATCGCTGTGCGTGCAGGGTGAGCGTGAAAGTGAAAGGCGAGAATGATGAGTGAGTTGTCTGAATGCAGGGTGAATTCCCAGACACTTGAAGTAACTCAGCATGTTACTGACGGCGGCGTAGAGTTTATGATCTAAGTTAAACTATTGCGGCATTAATCGGGGTTCGAACGTGAATAAAATTAATTATGTGCTGATCCTGCAACAAACTTCCAGCCCTATGGTTAGGGTTGCCAGCAGATTATTTTGATGGCTCAGTCGGTACAAAAAAAATATGAATAGAAAGCACTTTTAATTGTGTTCCAGGGCTGCCTCAATGATCCATGACTGATAATTAAAGAGAACAAAGACAGAAAAGTCATATAACAAATGCATACATACTTTTTTATTTCTAAGTCTATTTAGTGCCAAGAGGAGATCTTTGCAGGCTCTTTAATCAAAACACGGCAGGCATTTTTCTTTTGGCTAACCTACTTGTATGACATTGTTCTGCATTCTGTCCATCGACTGTTGTTTTTGCATTTGTCACCCCGAGTGGGACGGGTATGCTCAGACGTGAGTCCCGTGCTCTCCATGCCACTGGAATCAAGCTATCCTGGCTGAAGAGGGGTGAAACCCCGAAACCGGTCCTAGGATGCTTGTTTCCAGTCCAGGGAGGACCTGGCTTGGCAGTTCGGGCTGGACTGTTCCCATGAGGCACAGGGTCAAGACTGATTTGCATATGGCTGGGTTCAAACTGGAATGGCGTGGTGAGCAAAAAAACGATGGATCTAGGCCCAGATCTCTGTACTGGGGTGAATGTATGACATTGTTCTGCATTCTGTCCATCAACTGTTGTTTTTGCCTTTAAACAAAACACGGCAGGCATTTTTCTTTTGGCAAACCTACTTTATATTCCTTTCCATGAAATGCATTCTCAAACTACAGCAATAAATGTAAAAGACAAATGTAAGTAATAGGCTGAGTGGGGACCCAGGGGGTACTGGAACCAGGGATAAACCCTAAGCCTCTGTAACCAGTTTTCAAAGGCATGTAAAAATGCAAATGGTCTTTAAAGACCTGTGAAAAACACGGAGGTGCCGGAGATAAGACTCCAGACACTGCCCAGCTGAGCCCCCAGCAGCTCGAGTTTCACTGCAGCAGCCCGGACTGAGACACAGGACGGGGGAAGACGGAGGGGGGGGGCTGAAGCCCCTGGGCCTGTGCAGAAGTGTGAATGGGAAGGCGCGACCCCTTTATATCACTCCACGGCCCCCCTGGGGGTCGCGCCCCACAGTTTGAAGACCCCTGCTCTAAATGGAGGTGGACATAACTAGGAAAGTTATAGGTTTCTTTTGAGAGAACCTGAGTTTTGGTTATGACATCCTTTTGCCTGAAAAGAATTGGCCTCCTAAGTCTATTATTTTTTGCCCAAAAGGAGAAACGGGTATTCTACCTGCGTTCTCTGACCTTGTTCCAGAATATTTAAAATATTCATATGAACAGGAGTGCACTTGCTCCTGCACTATACCGCAATCATGTAGGATGGATGCTTAGTCACCTCACCATGAAATCCCAGTAAAAAATACTCCAACTCCACAGATACAGTACCTAATAAAACATAACGTGAACAAACAAGTCAGGGAGATCTTAGATCAACTTGAATTCCAAGGTGTAAAAGAAAATTGCACCTCTTTCATGAATAAACTTTTGTTTCCCGTAATGAAACCCAGTAATTCATATTGTCTAGTTTTAGACTACAGGCATTTAAACACATACACAAAGACATTTACAGTACAGAATGCACACAGTGCCGCATTATTGAATAACATTGTGTGGAAAAAATATAAAACAACCATAGATATCTCAAATAGCTTCTTCTGCCAAAATATAGCACCTGAAGGCAGATATTTGACAACATTCTCAGCCCGCAGCTCTCAGCATCAATTCAGTTTGGGTAGCACTTTGTATACTCTTCCTAGTCCTCTGGATAGGTTTAGTGACTGTCTTTCTCTTGCTCGTAAATGGACATTCTCTCCATGAACGCTCCGCAGCATCACATATGACCTTGGTCCTTAAACCATATAAGTCATCTCACCATAAACAGTAAGACCTGTCCTTTGTGAACATTACCGCAGTTCCAATTCTTGAAGGAAGAGTTTGGGATAGGGTTTCATTTGGTGTATTTGGTCCCACTGAACTTTTAAAAATACCACATTTATTTAACATTTCTTTGAATTATATCATCACCTCCAGTACATTACCTTACGATTGGGATTTTGAAACTATGAATAGTAGACTGTCTGTTTTAGAACAATCTGCTGCATTCTCAACAAGCGAAATGTATGATGATACGTCTGATTTTGACACCATGTATTGTTACCAAAATTATGGTCATCATTTTGTGCATAAAGCAAGTGCTGCACGTAATATTTTTGAATACCACCAATGTGAACATTGCCCTACACCACCGAAAGGTAATTCACAAGCATTTGCACAAAAGTTTGCTTATTTGTCTGGGTTTAATACATCAGATCCACGCTCATATTATTTTAAGCTTGCACCAACATCTGCAAAGAAAATAAGCTCACTAACCTAAAACAGATACATTCTGCTTCCTTTATTTCCCAACTGTCTGAACAGGGTATTGCCTTATGGAAAGACACTATAGATGTAAAATCAGTCTGGGGGACTAAGGAATGGCAAGTTCAGGGATCTGAGGCACTGTTTAGAGCATGCCTAATTCCACAGCAGATTATTTTCCTGAACGACACTGTGGAACAGACTTCCTGTCTTGGGTTAGCCAATGTTAGAAACAGCCTCTCCTGTTCTAGGACCCTTTCGGTCTCTAGCTTTTTCTCTTCAAAGCCCACTGCCCCGAGACTCAACTCCTGAGCCAACAAAGCCTTTTTCTCTGCTAAGGCCCTCTGGGCCTCTCTGTGCCCTGTATCCAGTTGTGCTAGCCCCATGGCATGCTCCAGTTTGAGCTTTTCTAAAGCCAGCTGATGCTCACTCTCCTTCTGCCTATCCACCAACTCCTCTGGGGACCATGAAAGGGATTGGGGACTAACCCTGGCACTAGACCCAGCAAGGTACTCCCTATTTATCGGGTTCTCCCTACCTACTGGCGTCCCTGCCCTGTCATTTTCTTCCTCCTCTTCAGACTCTTCAGGGCCACCCTCAGATCCACCACCCTCTTGGTGTGCGGCCTGGGCACTCATCCTCTCATAGTCCTCCCATGCCCATTTGTTAGCCTGCCACTGGAGTAGAGTTTCCTGAAGGTCTTGCGGGGTCTCTTACCCAGTAACTTCTACAAATCTCTCCTCACAGAACCCCCTCAACTCCAACATACTGTATTTTTACAGGTCTGCTAAAATAAAGGCAGATTCCATTCTTGCACTGCTCTAAGACACAAATGCAACACGGGGACCTAGGTGTCTGAGCTGAAGCAGGAATACACAATTCAAACATGACACTATTTAGGAGAAAACAAAATCAGGAACAATAATCCCCAAACCTGTGATTATCTAAATGCTGAGTTTGTAGTGCAACCAGTTATCGCTGTGGTACTGCGCAAACGCAAGCCCCATCCTCATCGCTGACAACCAATGTTAGAAATTGGATTTCTGGTTGGCTAGGGCATGCGCCAAAGCCAGGCAGAAACCACCACTCTAGTCAGGGCAAGGGAGTTACACGTTGAAGATAACCACTGCTCACCCCCTTGGTAGCTTGGCACGAGCAGTCAGGCTTATCCCAGAGGCAATGTGTAAAGCGTTTGCGCAACACACACAAACAGCAGCAACACACTAGGCACACCACAAAAGAAACTCCACACAAAGTTATATAAAAAATAGCCTTTGTATTATCCAAAAAACATTAGAAGCATAATCACACATATATGCTGTGCCAACTGGCACCAGGTCATAATTTACAGGGGATTATTTACATGACAGGGCCAATCAGGCCACTGTCAGAACCATCACAAAGCACAAGTAGTAAAAATAACACGACCAGTAACTACTGGTAAAATATTGTACTCAGCATTAGCACTAGCAACATAAATGCATTATGTCTGCATCACATTAGGCATAAAACACATTATGTATAAATCACAATTAGGAGTGCACCGTAGTAACACTCCCAAGATGCATACATCACCCTCAGCATAAACACATTATGCGCAATCACTGTGCCTTGCGCTCCATCAGGACACAAAAATGACCCCACGCCAACTGGCCTTTCTTGGGGCCCAAATGCCCACTGTCCAAAATGTCAGGGCTCTAAACGTAGGGCCTTTCACTGGCCCTCTGGCTGTCTTGCAGCCAAATCAATGTGTGTCATGCACTGGGGGCCAAGGGGTGCATCTCGCCCCTTCCTTCTCATCACCAAAAGAAATAGCCCCACGTTGCAGCTGCCCGCGCTCTCGCGATGCAGCTGAGGATAGTGGCTTTGCACGGGCACTAACAGTGCCTAGGGAGCCCCTTTTTAATGGGGCCCTTCCGGTGCAGCTCTGGACACCACAATGCAGCCAACAACGAAATTAGCCCTGACACCAACTGTACCTGATGAGCGCCTAAAGAGAAATCAGTACTGGAACTACCATTGCCTCAGGGAGCGCCAACACTGCTCCACGGGCCGTCCCCACTCATTAGGACAGATTGTTGCTGGTTCCAGGCACCGACTCGCGGAACCCTCCTTCAACCTCTCTCGGTCTCCTCTGGCAGCTACACCACCTTCCGCACCTTGTTGGCTGTCCGGGTCTTCCTGCAGTCACCGAGGAAGCCAGGACTCCTCCAGATGCTACGGACTTCGGCCGGGAGCCCGCGAGGCTCCAGTTCGGCAAACACCGGCCTCTCTCCCCATTGGCCGCACACCGGGCGCTCTGCTTCCTGGACTTTAAGCTCCGCCCAATGTCAGGCAGCCTTGTCTGACTTCCTGATTTCCTGAGGCGGTGGTTCTGGCTGATCTTGGCGGCTCTTCAGAACTGCGGGGTGGGCTCCCGCTTCTCCATGAGCCCAAATGCGGGGTAGGCTCCCTCTCAGAATGAGCCCAAATGTGGGGTAGACTCCCACTTAGAATGAGCCCAAATGCGGGGTAGGCTCCCGCTTCTCCTGGAAGCACTGGGGAATCCAAACACTGGGATTCCCTCCAGACACACTGCAGCCTCGCGCTGCAGGTCACCACGCTTCTACCACCCTGGGAGGAAGATATAGCGCTCATGAGGTGCCCAGTCCAGAAAGTAGAGTTGGGCCCAGGCAGGCCAGCTCACAGGGCCCCCTAGCAGAGGGGCAGTCCCTCGCGGCGGTTTCTCCTGGGGCTCAGCAGTTCCAGCACCCAACACACCACAAGGAAGCACACCTTACATGGGGTCACAGCCCCAATATTTATACAACATTTTCCCTTTGTCTGCCCTGGCACAGGGCTTGAGGGAACCAGCCTCAACTGGTTCTGGGGGGTGTTGAAGCATTTTGTTTACCAGGCTTCCACCCTCCTTTGTCAGATGGGGCTCGGTCCTCAGACACACCACAGGGGGTTGGAGCCAGCATTCATCTAGGCAGGCACAGACCTATTCAGGGTCAGGGGACTACTCCTCCCACTACTCCAAATGCAGATCTCCTATTCAGCCTTGCGCTGATTGACCCTGCCCTCCCTGGAGCCACACACACCTCACCAGCCCCTGTCACTCAAGAGCCAGGCATGCAATACACATCAGGCAGGCAGACACATAGCACACAGAAATGCCAACTTCTAAAAGTGGCATTTCTAAAATAGTGATAATAAATCTGTGCACACCATTGCGCAGCATTTATTTTTACTATTCCAAACATACCAAACTTGACCCCTCTACTCCTCTCATATCAGGAATTATCACTGAAACACTTATCAGGGAATCCCAAATGCATCCCTATGAGAGGGCAGCCTCACAGCAGTGAGAAACCAAAATGTCTGTTTGCCACTACCAGGACATGTCATGCACTTAAGGTACATGTCCTACCATTTACCTACAATGCACCCTGCCCATAGGGCTAGCTAGGGCCTACCTTAGGGGTGACTGACATGGAGTAAAAGGGGCCACACAGACTTGGCAGACACTTTAGGTGTCACGTCACAGCGGCAGTAACACTGCACGCAGAGGCCCTGCAATGGCAGAGGCCTGAGACAGGTTTGAAAGGTTACTTTGGTGGGTGGCGCAAGCAGCGCTGCAAGCCCACCAGTAGCATTTAATTTACTGGCCCTGGGTATCTGAGATACCACTTTACAAGGGACTGACTGGTAAATTAAATACGCCAAACAGGTGTAGACCAATCTTACCATGTTTACCACAGAGAGCACACACATTTTACACTGGACAGCAGTGCTAAAGTGTCCAAAGTCCTAAAACCACCAACACCATGTCAAAAAAAGGCTAGGAGGAAGACAAAAAGTTAAGGGATGACCATGCAAAAAGGGCCAAGTCCAACAGCCAAGATCAAGGACTTGAACACACCTCACATTCCCTCACCTTCACAATTTGAGGGATGGCAAAATTATACAGAACACAGTGACGGAACACTAGATGACATCATGCATGATGTTTCATAAAATTCATTAGACCCTAATTGGAAGGGATGGTTAGTTTGCCCTATCAACACAAATAAGTGTCAGTCAAAGTTCAAGGGTACCACCGAAGGGTTTAGTATCCATAGCACTGAGCTACACTATGCACAAAGAGACCATCCGGGGGTGGTGACATCACACAGTGTTGGGAAGTTATGCCTATAGTGGCTTAGAACCTCAACACTGTCCCAGGTGAAACAATACTTGTCCTTACTCTCAGATTACATGGATTTAAGGGATTTATTGCTAGTCGCCGTAAACGCTTCTCATATGCCATTTACAGCGAACTTTGGAAAATCGATCAGCAGGCAGCTGCAGAGAGATTGCGTGAAATTGGCGGCAGAGTTAACTTAGAAAAGGCTTTGGCAGTGGTTGATAATAGAATGACCACACTAACATCCAGGATTTATTCACTGGGCAACATTGTGTCTTCTGCCATAGATATAATGGAGCAGGATCTATCCATCTTACAACATCGGCAATCGCAATTGAGATCCATTCAATTATTAAGCTGGATGCTACAATCACTATGCTCTGGTTACATACCCTGGCAATATATCAACAGTATGTCTCTGTTCTCTGCTTATAATTTAACGGAAAGGCAGACAGCAATAGCACAAAGGGATGCAAAATATACTATGCTGCACATTGAAAAATTAGCCCAATCACCTTTCACAGTGGCGGAGTCACTGTCTGCAGAATGGTAAACTCATGGCCATATAACATTGCCAGTAACAACCTTCCAGTTTCAATAATGCCTTGAATACCACCAGGTAGGCAGGTATGAAGCAATGGGGAAGGACTTCACCCATGAATCTTGGGAATTACCGTATAAATTTAGATGCAGGAATGGGAACACTAAAGTTTTTCTCAGCGGTACAGACGGGGACACATTAAGTGGGTCTCTAATTTGCCATGATATAATGCTTCACGGGCCTGTAACTGTTAAACTGTTATTTAAAGGGGTCCCCAGCTGCCGTGATAAATCCAGTATTCATGCTACTCTCGAAAGGCAGTTAATTAATGCTGAATGATCAAGGTTGTTGTGGGATGCTTCCCGGCATCGCATATCTAGTCGCAGTAAGTTCCAGGGTTACTTGTTGTATGCAAGTATTGTTTCCACCAATGCACACAGTCGGGGAGGCACCATTATGGCCTTCGTTGAACGTTTCCATAAAAGGGTTTGATTCTCTGAGCCGACTGAAAGCCATGGTTTTACAGAAGAATGTGCCCTTAACCTAGCGTATCTTTGACATGTCTAATATGAAGGGTATAGTACACCTATTTAAGACCATAGATTCTGGACTGTTAAGCACCTTTCGGGCAGTATTCAGAGTAATTCCAGCCTTCATACACTCCGTTTTGGGAAGCGTTTTTGGAGGTCTTCCGCTAATCCTGCTACTGGTAGTGGGTATCCTGATTTTAATTTTTATGCAATGGATGTCCCAATCACTAAGGAGATGGAAAAAACACTCTTGGAGCGCTGTTGCGTGACAGCATGCTACTCCATCTGGGCACAACTCGACTTCAGGAGCTAAGCGAGTCTTGGTTCCTATCATTCCAACTAGTCTGTATTGACTGTGTTTTGCCTATTCTCTACTGCCTATTTTGCAGAAAAGAATGAGTGTTGGACCTCTGTCTAACACTTCCATCGGTTGCACCTCCGGATGTGGATGTATTGCTGGACCCGTTAAAGGTCCACGTTTTGCAGTGTCCTCAGCATATTCCCATGTTGATATCAGTATTCTTAGAGCAACCACAGGATGCTTCAGCTCCTGTGGGATTGGACATCGGCTCTTCCACAGGCACACAGGCTTTGGATGTTTCACATGCTTCCTCAGCATCAGCTGTGGGAACTCTAGAAGATCACCTTTGCTCAATTGACCAAATCTGTGAAGTGTTAAAGGGACGGTCATCTGCAAAGGCAAGCAGCAGTGATGCTGCGTCTCCCACACAGGATACATAAATATTTGGCTCTCCGTGTGCTGGGAAGAATTCAGCCTTTTTTAAAACAACCAAATTGAAACTTTTAAACTGAGATTTTTGTTGTCTCACTTTTTTACTATTTTATGAGCACCATGGCTTTCAGAGGTACATAGTAGCTCAAACTGCCTACTGACATATTTTAAAGGACTTCTATAACATTTCTGGATTTTTTTTAGATCTTTTTTAAAACAGTTTTAACATTGTTTTTTGATTGATTTTAAGGACATTTTTAGACTTTACTGTCGATACTGAGTCAACAAGATCTCAAAATATCTTTATCGCACACACATAACGTATTAATAAAGATAAAGAAGGAAAAAAGGCTAACACTACATGCATAGAGGAGACCGGTACATCCTTCGATTATTCGTAAAATGGCTGATTAATCCACAACAGATTGTAAAGGGTTTCCATCAAATTAAACTCAATGATCAGTCCTATCATTTGGCCAAACCCATGTGCTAATGAGGCTGGTCCCCTGATCAGTGGGACACTCAGCTCCGCACCTTATTGTTGTATCAGGATTTGGTCCACCAAATACACAAACCGTCCATGATGACTGATCTTTTGATGGTAAAGTAAGAAGAAATAGTGCAACGAACAAAAAAAGTGATTTAAAATAGGATGGAATGTCCTCCTTCTAAATACTTTATTCTACGGACTGGACACGCCTCCTAATTACAAAATAGATCAGTGCAAAAGAAGACAGTGACAATTATCTGTCTACATAAGGGCCCTTATGTAGACAGATAATTGTCACTGATCAGGGGACCAGCCTCATTTGCACATGGGTTTGGCCAAATGATGGGACTGATCATTGAGTCTAATTTGATGGAAACCCTTTACAATCTGTTGTGGATTAATCAGCCATTTTACGAATAATCGATGATGTACCGGTCTCCTCTATGCATGTAGCGTTAGCCTTTTTTCCTTCTTTATCTTTATTAATACGTTATGTGTGTGCGATAAAGATATTTTGAGATCTTGTTGACTCAGTATCGACAGTGTAGCCTCTCAAATTTGGCTGTTAGACCCCCTGTGTTTCGTGTGTTATACATTCAGTTGGTGCTGGGGATAAAATCAGGTGTGGGTCTTTAAAAAATATATATCCCTTGGACCCTATTTTAAATGGTTTTGTTTAATCCATTTTTAGACTTTGTCATCTTATTGGATGAGGAGTGAGTGCTATGTTTAGAAATGTACCCAAATACAGGCCTGGGTAGTCCCCTAACCTTTCACCTACATTTACCCTGCCATTGTATTACATAACAGGTTTGGTGCTGAACTTTCGCCTAATTAGATGCTGGATAAATTTCAAGTGGTTTTCTCTGAAAAACTGGCCTCATTTATTATGTATGAGGTTTCTCAGAAACACAGCAGGGTTAGTATCTTCTGCATAATATCTATGTATAAGGTAGAACCCCTGAGGGTACCTCCAGGCCATGTGGATACACCGAGGAGAGACGCTGAGATTCCTGCACACAGACACTCCAGCACGCAGTGGTCTGACATCCCTCGCAGGGTGTCCATCTCGAGACCAAGATGGGGTCCTTCACTCTCTCACACCAGATAATAGGGTTGGTTTTATGCTAAGGGGATTCTTGGCTACACCTACATACATGCTAGGTACATTTAGGTACATCTAGTTAGGGTTAGCATTGGAGGAGTACGCACTGCTATTGTCATGTATCTCTACACCTGTATATATCTATTTTTTTAGCACTATGGTAGACTTCTGCCATCTATTTACTCTATTGATCCTTAAAACCATTTTTATCTGTTTCTGTCTTGTGGTTGTTACAGCACACATATTTATTTTACACTAGAATGACTCTGGTTCAATAAATGCTTATTGAAAACATCCCTACCGTTTATTCTGTGTACTTCTCTGAGACAAAGCAAGTACGAGCAACTGAGCAAAAAGTACTGTACTGTTTCCACGATTCCTGAGGGGGTCAGGGTTGTCATGTTTAATAGTTGCCAAAAACTATGTGCTCCTTGGTAGGTGGGGTTCATAGTGGCACTGTGAGCTAGCTGGTATACAGGCGAACATATCCAGTGGGAGAGTCTGGAATCAGTCTGGACACCAATCCCACAGTTTATGTTGTCTAAACGTGCAGATCTTATATCGATTTATAGGAATGCACAACAGTACTTTTTATTATATTATCTGGGACTGCCAGAGGATTCAGTCCTATTGGGACTCGGTGGTGTCGTGCACGAGCAGGGTCTGTGGAGAGAGCCTCTTACTCTCAGCTAAATGGTGTCTCCTCAATGTGTGGGAGGCCACTGACCTGGTGCATGCGGATCAGACCTGGGTAACTTTGGGCATGATGATAGCAAAGCGTAACATACCTTGTCTATGGGGCGTGGAGTCCACACCAACTCTCAGGGACTGGAAGAGAGAAATGGACTGGTTCATGGTGGCAGGGAAGGCAGTCTATGAGAGTAGAAGTTGTCCCTGGAAGTGGCAAAAGGTCTGGGGCCAATAGAATGTTCACAGGGAAAGCCCATGTGCTGACCCAACAGTTGTGCCGATGCTGCTCCCAGTTTATGAGGGCAAAGTGCAGATGGGGCCCTGGGTGTGATGAATACTGAATAGCACTTTACTGGGATAAATGTTGTAAATTGTATTGAAATGCCTAGATTTTTTTGGTCATATGGACAAGAAAGTGATGCTATATTATGTGATAAACTGCATCAATTTAGTAAAGAAATATATAAAAAAATAAAGTCACATAACAGGGAAGGGACACAGCAACAATTCATAAACAATAGAGCGTAGTTTTATGAACTTTTAGAGACTAACAAAATCCATTAGTGAATTTCAGAGATACAGATTTTAGGACATTTAAAATATTTTTAATTGTAACTGCAAACAAGCATTGATCAACAAAAAGTTTGCAAACTTTTGAAAAGTTTGAAGGAGCCAGTTTGACTACTCTTGCCCGGGTTGGGCAACCTATTCTGACAGGTCGAAGGTGTAGGGGCTAGAGAGGGTACTTTGGACAGTTAACTGGCCACCAGAGCATTTTTAAGGCAAGTTCCAGTTGTTACAAGACAACCACCATAGTCATCAAAGGAGTGGTCCTGAGGCTGAGGGATGCAGGCTTAAAGATGCTTAAGGATGATAATGATGCTGTGCGGTCTACGGGGGTGAAGTCCAGTTAAGTCCTCACTCCACAGGTGATTGGGGCAACTCTGTCAACATTTCTCAAGGGTCCCACAAAGTCTTCTGTGCAGGGTGCCAGGAGCTGCAGATGCAGACCTTTCACTTTTGTAACACAGCGGTAAGGTTGAAAATCTATGGTGGAGGCTGGTGTCGGCTTGTGGTGATGGATCCCAGACAACCAACACTCATGGGTCCAGCAGATGCGGGTGAAACTTTGGCTAATTCTGAATTATCCTTTGGGGTGCCCGGCATCTGGTAGCAACAAAGCGGTGGCTACTAGAGATTAGACCTGGGCAGAGTTTGCGGAGTCTCTCTACACAGAACTACACGAAGTGACCAAAAAACTCTGCCATGCTATCCAGAGCTCCGCAAGCAGCAGAGTGCGGTTTGTCAGCGCGAACAGCACCATGCGCAGTGCAAGAGGGTGCTGCTACTTTGTTATGCTCTAGTAGATATTTCAATGCAAATGGATGGTGTATTAACGCAAGCAGACACGACCATCTGCGACCACCTGAGTTGAGAAAGCTCGCAGGGAGGTGGTCTAGCATTGGATTTTTCTAACTCACCAACTTAACGTTTTTCAGAACTCTGTGTGCTCTGCAGAGTGCGGAAATCTTTGCAAACTCTGCGAATGGAGTGGAGTTCACCGCCCAGGCCACTAGAGATACGACTGGGCTCTTTCAGCTCTTGTGTCCCTGGCGCTGGCTCCAGAGGATCAGCCAACTGATCCCTGAAGTCACTGCTGTCGTTTTAGGGAGGAACCCAACTTTTCCCCGGGTAATGAGCCTCAAGCACAGTCCCAATTTTACCAGCACAAAAGTGCAGCAGGTGCAGTTCTCCCAACGGTGCAGCCTTTCTTTGTGCAGGTTGAGGGCAGCAGGGCAGTACTTCTTTGGCCCTTTCTTTAAGTCAGGTTTGTACTACTGAGCAGGGTGCCAGGGGTGCTTTATTTATCCTAGGGAATGGACTTGAAGGGACCACGTGGTCCCTATCCAATGGGCTATTGGTCCCCCTCCTACCTAGTGATGAAGTTCCTGTGATGTGTTGCATCTAGCTATCCCAGAGTGCCACATTCCTGCAGACGGCATGTCCCTTCCTTGGTCCTGAGGAGCTTGGTAACCCACCTTATGGGTGTGACTACCAAAGGGCTACACGCCCAAAGTCGAACCGGTTTTGGAGCTCGTTTTCTCTCCTCAACCCTGTCTCCACTTTGCCTTCAAGAACAAAAGACATCCTGTTCAGGGGTGTCAGCACGTATTCCCTACCAAAGACAACTTCACCTTTGAAGCTTGCCTTTTTGTTTATCCCCGTGAGTTGCCATCCTATGGAAGGAAGTGAGACTTCTCTCCACAGCAACAACCTTTGTTTCTGAGCCGGGGAATTATTCACATGTCTCCCCAGGTGGGTAGAACTCTCTTTGAATGCTAAAGCCTTTGTCAGGCTATTGGACTAGCTGGACACAGAAATGGCAACTTGATCATTAAGTTGCATTTACTGTCACAATTTATCTGATACCTTACATGACCCGGTTTGGCAGAACCATTCAGGAGTACACTGGTTTGGGGTGCCTGTAGGGAAAACCTGTACTAGCCAATGGTGCCACTAACGTTATCCACAGCAAAATGACAATTCTGATGTGTTGCTGTCAAGACATATGAAAATATATATACTCTATAAGCCTTCCTTCTGGGAGATTTACATATATTGATAAGGGATGTGGTGGGTTTGCCATTGGTTTTAATGCCCTCCCAGTCTGCAGTGGGAGATTGGGAGCCATTTTGTACATTGTCATACTTAAAGTGGCACAAATAGTGCTGCAGTCCTATGTGGACACTCTGCCTTACTTGCCCTGGGTACCATACACCAGGGACTTATAAGTAAGTCACTCCTTACCAATTGGCTATAGCCAATTCAACATGTCTTTTGCAATGGGTCAGAATGCTGGCACTGAGGTCTGGACAGCAGGCCTCAGTGCACTCTCAAAGTCAAAAAACCAGCAGTTAGCCGTCCAAATGGTGGCAAAAAGTGGGAGGATACCTGCCAAAAACCTGTTTCCTTCCATTGCTATTCTGTGCACCAGTGCCAGCTGCACGTTTCTGAGCAAAGCATTGGGAACCAGCACTTATTCTTCTACAGATTAAGCAATGCCTATGAAACTTCCTTAATGGGAGGCAAATACCTCTGCCAAGATCTGAAATGATCTGCAGAAGACTAAATCCAACCTTAAGACCTACCTTTCACTTACACACTGACTCACTCTGACTTAGTCATTCACTTAACTACTCGGTAATTCACTTGCCTGCTCTTTCACTCATCAAGCCATTTACTAACAATTATTAGATTTAACAATGGGGTTCCCAATCACTCTCTTGGCCTTCACAGCTAGGTGTAAAGAAAGATCTTGTACTTTATAAATATTAAGCTGACAGGAATCAATGTAGGCAATAACTCCGGAGACATTCCAAACTTGTAACTTTGGAAAAGCTCCGCAGAGGTGTGAGATGATAAATAATGTCCTCTGAGTATCTCTTCCTATGCACATTGCTGTGTGCTCAATGTAAAATGCACTTCTGTTGTGTTTCAGGGATAATGGCTTTGAAGAATGGGAGAGTTACCAATGGAAATACCACACCATCACATGCCCTCATTGAAAAGGAGTACTTTGAAAAGTGCAAGCCAGAGATAATGGAGCGAGGGCACTGGAATAACAAGAGAGAGTTTCTGCTGTCGGTCGCAGGGGAAATCATTGGATTAGGCAACGTCTGGAGATTTCCTTTTCTCTGTTACAAAAATGGAGGAGGTAGGTCCAGGGCACTGGTCTAAATTTGATGCTAAAATAATATTCAGACTGATAGATTATAATCCACCTGTAGTGAGGGCTGCAATTTATATACATACACTGCTAAGTTAGCATAACCGCGTTAGATGTTAGAAAGCCATCTGGCCACTTTTGCTGCTTTTGCACACAACACTGCAGTTACATGTTATTATTGAAAAATGCTTGCTCACCTTTTCTTCTCATGAGAACTGTCTGTTGTTCACATCCCTAGAGGTGCGCGGCAACCTTGGTCTGAACATTGTGTAAAGAAACAGTCTGGGTCTCCAGACAATGCATGTTTTCGAGTTCAGCTTGATCGGCCCACTATTTAGCCATAACACGCACACAGCTGCAAATACCTGAGAGTCGAGAGCTTTTAATATTGCAGTCTGCATGCCTTTAACACATTCTGAAGAAGAGCTTTCCCAGGAGCAGAACACACCTGATCCTGTGATGTGATTCCACTAAGCTGATCTTTACGGTATGGGGTTCCCCATTCAAGCCTAGAGACCTTCTACTAGTCTAATAATATTAGTTTACTAGCGAAAGGAAGGTGGCTGTATTCCACTGTCATTTATACTATGATTTCTCCTTTCATTTTTTATGGTATTGTAACAATGCTGATGGTTTTGATTTTAATCATTTGTCTGCTTATGTTAGCCAAAATACTGCATCTTAGGACACAAGGTTTATAAAATAAACTCTTTAAACTTTACCGTGTCTCTGTTTACTCTTGTTGTGGACTGATATGAGAATAATAACGAACAGGTATTTCTGATTCCCACCATTCCTGAGAGTATACTTAGTCGCTTGTTCTGGGTTGTCTATACATTGGGACCTCCGAGATAATACGGATAACGAATGGGACACTGATGCTGGTCGGATAGGGGTTCTGGGTTCTGAGGTGAGTTTTTGGTACACCACAATTCACTGAGGTCCTGGTTTCCTGCGCATAGTTCTGTGCATGAGCAGAATCCCTGCAACACACCCATAATTGATGAATTCTACCTCCTGTAACTGGAGTACTGGAAAAGAGTGATCAAGTGAGGAAATGTGGTGTTGGGATGATATATGTCAATTTCCAAAGTAAATCTAGAATTTTGGGTAGACATGGGTTGAAATATAATTCAGACCCATTGCTGATGTATATGTTCTATTAAGTGATAGTAGTACATATGAGCACACATTCTACCTTGGTATTATCTAATCTTGTAATGGTATTTAAGTTGGGAGACTTTTATGATGTTTGAATTTGATTACTTGTTGCTTGTGTTGGGTCAACAGTAGTGTAGATGAGGGTCATATACTGCTTTTAGGTGTCTCTTTTAGTCAAATGTTTCTTACAGTGGTTATTGGTGTATATCATGCATAGACAGAGTTCTTGGGTGCTTGCCAATTGGAGTATTGCTAAATGCATTGGCCATCTCAAAGTATGGAGTAATTGATGTCTTTTCAAGGATCCATAGTATCCTATATACTGGACTTGCTATGGGATGTCGTCTAGGTGCTGTATTTGCGGTGTTCTATGTTGTTGTGAACTGGTATATTGTTTTGTGAAGAGTGGGGTCTTGTTTTGAGGTTGATGAGATCCAACCCCATGGTACCTCGAGCTATAAAGGATATGTAATATATTAGTATAAGGCTAGTTATGATAGAAATGGGTTACAGGGCAGATTGGAATGATGTGGTGTGAGATTTAGGGGTATCAGAGGGAATACAATGTAGCAGGCTGTTATTGGAATAGGCTGGTGTTGGCCTGAATAGCAGATGTTAGAGACACTGTTAAGTTGGTCCTTCTATGCTGGTGGATTCAAGACTCATTTTAAGAAGCTTTGAAACTGGGATTTGTTCACAACTGTTCCTGCATCACTATGAGACAAGTGCTCAGATCTTGGTGACGAGTGATTAAAGTGGATTTAAAAAAAGCAAGTCAAGATAAACAGTGAGGAATGGTGTTATCAGTGCATTGCAAATCAGCTCAAATATGAAAAAGTGGGAGGTAGTGAAAGGCTGAGACTTAGTGATTGTGCCTCACTATGACCACATCCAAATTAAGGGGGCCTAAAGACTCTGCACACAATTTAAAGCCATCTAACAGTCAGACAGCATTTCCAAGAACAGAAGCAAATCCCTATAGAATTGGCCATTTTGAAACCAGGCACAGAAACAATGCAAGAAGACAAGAATCTAGGAGGGCAATATGATGTCAATCAAATGCCACTGAAGTGCAGACAGCGTCCATAAAAAGGTCAGGCATAACAAATCTGCAAAAAATGTTGAGAAATATACATTTTTAAACAAGATATTCTATATACACATTTACACTTATACATTGTATATATTTTCAATTTTTTCTATACATATACATGTATATTACCTACCGGCGGGCGCCAGTAGGTAGTTATAGTTAGGACTTAGTTACCATAGGAAAATCGCAACATTCTATTCCCAATAACTTTGGCACCGATTACCGAACCTTAGCAAAATGTTCAAAACTCGTGGGGCGCTCCGGTCCACTCCTCTCTTGAAAGTTTTGGGGTAATTCAGCAAGCGGGGGCCGAGGAAAAAGGGGGTCCCAAAATGTGTTTTCTCCATGCAATTTTCCATAGGAAACGTTAGACACGGCTACAGCCCGAACTGCTCCACGGAATTACACCAAATTTGGCAAAAAGGTAGCCCTTGGTTCAGAAAGAGCCCTTTTTGTTAAATGGTGTAAATCCGTTCAGTAGTTCATGAGAAATTAGAAAAAGAAAAAGTTTCAATATCTGGTTGGAGCCTAACCACACATCTCATCGTGAGATCTGATTGGCTGTCAGCACTTTATCCAAGAAGTGTTGGCAGCCATCTTGGGACCAATATACATGATAGCACCTCATTAAAAAGCATTGCAGTTAATAGAAGGTTTTAAGACTTTAGTTACATTATAAATCATCTGTTGATGGTACCATACTCAGTTTAGGAATTGTGGTGTGTTCCAAGGGGATTTTACCATGTGAAAAAGCCTTCTGCTGGGATATCAAGAATCATGTTTGAGAGAAAACTATTTTCTCATGCTTTTCCCACAGAGGTTTGGAAGGTGATCTATAAGCTAAACTGAGAGCATATTTTCAGTAAATTCACATTATCTTTCTCAGTCATGTGAGAATGAAGTCTGACATTCTCAGTAAAACATGTACATCCAACAAGGGCAGAGACTGTCAGTTGATTTCTTTGTGTTCTACTGCAGCTTCCCAGAGTGTTCTAAAGAACAACTAGAGCGCTAACAGTCTAACTTATGACAAAAGTATGGCACACCTGAAGCCATCTTAATTGGAATAAACTGATAACACTTAAAACATTTAATTTAAAAAGGAACAAAATGAGAGGGTTCATTTTGCCACAGAAAGTATGATTAGTGCTGCAGAAAGAAAAAATAGGGCACATTTTGAGTGACTTCTCAATCCTCTTCTATTTCATTAACACATTCTGACATGCAGACTGAAACATGCACTTTGAAAACCAGCAGCAGACTTCCCTGGTGAGCAGTAGCTTTACTACAGTGATCTAATAAGCAACTAGAGTGCTAACATTCAGAATTGATGGCAAATGTGTGACACATCTGAATGCCTTGTTGATGGAATCAAAGTAAAAAACTGAAAGTATTTCCTACTGAGGAGACTGTAGTAAATGAGGAAATTAGGAAACTTCATAACAAATAAATCTCCCAAGATGGCCACCAGAGACAAAAGAGCCCAAATGTAGCACAAATATCACCCAGATGTAGCCCAAGTAAAGCCCAATGACAGAATGTCCTAGAGTGTTCTAAAGAACAACTGGAGCGCTAACAGTCTTACTTATGACAAAAGTATGGCACACCTGAAGCCATCTTGATTGGAATAAAGTGGTAACACTTAAAACATTTAATTTGCAAAGGAACAAAATGAGGGGGTTCATTTTGCCATAGAAATTATGAGTAGTGCTACAGAAAGAAAAAATAGGGCACATTTTGACTTCTCAAATCCTCTTTTATTTCATTACAAATTCTGATATGCAGACTGAAACATGCACTTTGAATAACAGCAGCAGACTTCCCTGGTGAGCAGTAGCTTTACTACAGAGATCTAATGAGCAACTAGAGTGCTAACATTCAGAATTTATGGCAAATGTGTGACGCATCTGAATGCCTTCTTGATGGAACCAAAGTAAAAAATTGAAAGTATTTCCTACTGGGGAGACTGCAGTAAATGAGGAAATTAGGATACTTCATAACAAATAAGTCTCCCAAGATGGCCACCAGAGACAAAAGAGCCCAAATGTAGCACATATATCATCCAGATGTAGCCCACGTATAGCTCAATGACAGAATGTCCCAGAGTGTTATTAAGAACAACTAGAGCGCTTACTGCCTTACTTATGACCAAAGTATGCAACACCTGAAACCATCTTGATTGGAATAAAGTGGTAATACTTAAAACATTTAATTTAAAAAGGAACACAATGAGGGGGTTCATTTTGCCATAGAAATTATGATTAGTGGTGAAGAAAGAAAAATTAGGGCACATTTTGAGTGTCTTTCAAATCCTCTTCTATTTCATTAAAAAATTCGGACATGCAAACTGAAACATGCACTTTTAATACCAGCAGCAGACTTCTGTGGTGAGCAGTAGCTTTACTACAGTGATCTAATGAGCAATTATAGTGCTAATATTCAGAATCTATGGCAAATGTGTGACATATCTGAATACCTTCTTGATGGAATCAAAGTAAAAAATTGAAATAATTTCCTACTGAGGAGACTGCAGTAAAGGAGGAAATTAGGAAACTTCATAACAAATAAATCTCCCAAGGTGACCACCAGAGACAAAAGAGCCCAATGACAGAAGTGTGCAAAAACACTTTTTATTTTTTGTGTTTTTGCAGTTTTATATAGTGCAGACTTGTCAGGTATTGGAGTGCTTTACATGATCATTGGTTACATCACACAATAACAAATTCATTTTGGTTTTAGACATGGGGAGATTAGGTGATTTGACCAGAATCACAGAATGTCGAGCTGAAGCAGAAACTCCAACCTGGTTCCCCAGTTGCAAAGTCTGCAGCTCTGGAAGTAACACCACATCCTCTCCCCTAAGTGCAACATTTAATCAAGTGGTCAACTGGATACAAAAACATAAAGATAACAAATAATTTAAAAGTGCTTTGTCGCTATTTGAAAACTCAGAAAATATGTCCTCATTTTAGTTTTTTAGAGCACTAGCCATAATTCTGATGCAAATAAGACCCTCTCATAAATGTAATTTCTAAAGGAAATGCTTTAGGTATTACAGTTTTGATTGCATCAAGATGACGTCAGGCGTTCCACACTTTTGTAATAAATATAGAATGTTAGCAATCTAGTTGTTCATTAGAATACTGGTGAGAGGCAGAGGCCAGGGGCACAGACTCTGAACATTGAAGGCAGGTAGGAGGGTGCAGAGGCAACAATTGGACCACACTGGGCAGGCAGGAAGGGCAGTGGCAGCACAACAGACAATGGAGGGCAGTGGAAAGGGGGGCAGGGGCAACAAACCAACAATACAGGACTGGCAAGAGAGTCTGTGGCAATATAATAGACCATTGTGGGCAGAAGGAAGAGGCAGTGGCAGTACAACCATACATGCCAACAGACCCGATTCAGCCGGGAAACGTCCAATGTTTTTAAGCCCAAATGGGCTTTATTTGATCTGTCTCCTGTCTACAAACTCCTCTTTTTCAATGTAAGTCAAAGGGAAAAATCAATACCCCAGTTTTTTTTCAAAATCTCCCTCTTACCAAGTTCAAAATGTTAGCAAGTATGGTACATTGGAAGGACAGGAGGGACATGGAGAGGTGCACCAAACTGACCCTACAGGGCAGGCCTCAGGGTTTGCAGCAGCACAATACACCACACAGGGCATGCGGGATGGGAGTGCAGCACAACAATCCATAGAAAGCAATAGGGAGGGGACAGGACCATGCACATGGACAACAGAGAACAGAGGGGAAAGAGGCAATGGCAGCTAGCTGACCATAATGGACAGACAGGAGAGAAAGCTGCAGCATAACGGACCATAAAGGGCAGGAGGGACGGATCAGGGGCATTACAATGGAACAGACAAGCCAGGAGGGAGGGAATAGGGGTCTGCACAAGGAAGCAGAGGGCTGGGGGCAAGGGGGCAAAGCAGGAGCAGCAAGATGACCATGGAGGTCAGGCAGGATGGGCACAAGCAGCAAGACACACCATGGAGAGCAACAGTGAGACTATAATGGCATACACACAGACCATGGAGGGAAGGTGGGAGGGGGTCAGGGGCTGCTAGCTGACCACACAGGGAAGGTGGGAGGGGCCGTAACACAGCACAGAAGACCATGTATGGCAAGCGGGAGGGTTAGTGGCAGCACAATGGCTAAGATGGCAAGAAGGAGGGTGCAGGGGCATGCACAAAGGACCATGGAGGATAGAAGGGAGGGTCAGGACCTGGGCACAGACAAGAGAGTTCAGGGGAAGGGACCTCACAACAGACAACGTGGGGCAGGCAGGAAGAGCAGTTGCAGCACAACAGACCTGGGAGGGCAGAAGGGTGTGGCAGTAAAATGGACCATGGGGGACAGGAGGAAGGGGATAGGGGCATCGAATGTGAACAGGCAGGGTGGAGGTGGCCGGGACAGGTTACAGTCATCTGACAATGCTAGGCAGGTGGGAGGGGAGTGGCAGCTCAACAGAACACTCAGAGTAGATAGGAGTGGCAGGTCCATGGAACATGGTGGGCAAAAAGGATGGAGCAGGGGCATGCACACGGACATCGGAGGGCAGTGGAAAGGAGAATAGGGGCAGCAGGCTAAGCACAGAGTCTAAGCAGGAGGTCAATGATGGGGCATAGAATTGGGCAATGAAGGGCAGGAGGAGTGGACTGGTACATCATGCTAAATGGACGGCAGTGGCAGCACATCACACCATGCATGGCAAGAGGGAGGAGGCTAGTCCATGGATTCAGACAACAGAGGATAGGGAGGAGTTGGATGGGGCAGCAAGCTAACTGTTCAGAGAAGGCGGGAACGCCAGTGGCAGAACAACGGCCACACAGGGCTGTAATAAGGGAGCAGGGACATGGACTTGGAGAATGGATGGCTAGGAGGAGGGAAGGCAGGAGCAGCAAGCTTGGGTGGAGGCAGCACAATGCCAGGCCCTGCTTCCAACCCCCAACCATCCATTGTGATATGCATCTTACTTAACGTTTAAAAAAACCTAAAAATGTGCTGAAAAAAACAAAGATTACAGGGACGGTATAGTTAGACTCAGATTTCACTCACACACAACCAGTGAAATTCAGCAGTTATAGTTACCTGCGCTAACGATAACTGACGCCCCCGCAATGTACTGCTAATGACCTCAGACATTACATCATTCATGACATGGTCAGTTACATTACTCATGACATCTCAAATGAGCTGTGAATGGAATGGAACTATAATTGCTAGAACTTTATTTAGGGATAGTGTGTGTATATATATATGGAGAAGTGTGGCTCACTGGTTAGAGTAGGCAGACCTGGAAGCAGAGGTCAGCCCGGGACCAGGGTTCAATTCCCAGCTTGGCTGGGTCTTGAGTCCATAAATTGTCCATGGACTCGATAACTCTCGCTCCAGTGCATACTTGATTCATGGGTTCACACTGCGACTCTGGGCAATAGCTTGCTTAATCTCCACAATGGCCCCTCGCGGCGGGATGCCTGGCTTTCACCTTGTGGATGCCCTGCTGGGTTATCTCACAGGGGAATACCAGGACGGGTTCCCTAAGCAAGCGCTTAGAGACCGGTTGGTGATTTGCGCTATATAAATATCTGCACATTTACATTTACATATAAACACCCTTTTTTTCTTTTCTTTCGTGTAAGAACCATTATAATACGCAACGTGCCCAGATTAATATGGCCGCTAGCCTTTCACTTTGACGTAATGTGTAGTCCATTGTTTATGTTGATGTTTGCAATCCTAAGTATGTTTATTATGAATAAGTGACGTTGACGAACATACAGGTATGGCGGTCACGGGGCAAGATATGCTGAAATGAGATTGTGTGCATATTAACCCTTGTTTTCTTTTCTTTATTGTATCAATTCCTGAATTTTCACATCGTGACCAGGCCAATATGGCTGCCAGCTTTTTGGATTAAAGTAATATATAGTCCTTTGTTAATGTTGGCATCTTTAGGCATTTGTACATTTAATAAGTATACTACAATGATGTCTTGTATCGTTATCAATGTTTGGATGAGCCGAAACACGTGGATCACGTCTCTTGCAGATTAAATACTTCCAAACTGAAAGCTGCAAAGTGCTGATTCCTTCCTTGCAAGAGTGAGAGGGGATTAAATACATATATATAAAATTCACTGAAAAAACACAAGTTCAGGGACATTATAGTTAGAAATTAGCATTTCAAAACCTCAGAAATTCACTGAAAAAACCACAGGTTTCATGGACGTCATAGTTAGTTGGACATTTCACTCGTACAAAACAAGAGAAATTTGGCCGTTATAGTTAGTTGTGCTAACTCTAACTCGTGCCCCCACAATGCACTGCTGATGATGTCACATATTACATCACACATGACATGGTCAGTGACATCACTGATGACATCACTGATGACATCTCAAATGACATCACTGATGACATCATCCACGTGATCATCTGATGCACCTCCTCACACCCTAAAATACAGACTACCATTCTCAAAACCATAGACACACCAATACTAGTACAGCTACAAAATTCTGTGCACTATGCAAGCAGACCTCTAACCAGCTACATCCTATTGATACGCTCTTCTAAATACCCAGTTAGTACCTATGCAGTCTAGGAATCTTTCTGTCTGTCCCATGCACTTCTCCATTCACCCATCCAGCACTATCTACGTATCCTATCACTCCACCAATACCTAAGCACTTATAAATTCACTATATACTCTGTTTGTAATACTGTAATCATTCTAGTTACTAGTCATAAACTTATAGAATGGCCTAGCTACTAACACAAGTACAGTTGTAATATTTTCTGCACTATCCACGCAGACCTCTAACTAGCTACATACTATTGATACACATTTCTAAATACCCAGTTAGTACTCATGCAGTGTAGGAATCGTCCAGTCTGTCCCATGCACTTCTTTAATCACTTATCTACCACTATCTATTTATCCTATCACTTCACCAATACGTAAGCACTTATAAATTAAGTGTTCACTCTTTTTGCAGAACTATCATCATTCCAGTTACTAGTGGTACTCTTATAAAATGACATAGGCACCTACACAAGTACACATAAAATATTCTGTGCATAATCCCTACAAATCTCCAAACAGATACATACTATTGGTCCACTCCATTAAATACTGAAGTAGTACCCATGCAGCGTAGGATACCTCCTGTCAGTCTCATGCAATTCTTCAATCACCCATCCAGCACTATATTCTTATTGTATCAGTCTGTCAATACCTAAGCACTTATGGGGCAGATTTACAAGCACCCTGCGCCATCAGTACGTCACTTTTTGTAACGTAGTGATGGTGCCAGGCACCCCTTCATATTTACAAGGAGAGGAAAAGCCACCCTGCTTGGTTTTCCTCTCCTTGTAAATACGACCCCTTCATACACAGAACTTTGCGTTGAAGGGGCATTCCATACATGTTGCAGAGGGTGTTCCCACGCAACACCCATGGAACAAGACACATCTCAAGATTTATGAGAAATCACAAATCTGGACATGTGTGTTAATGCTGCGCCATCCTAGAGTTGGTGTAGCAAGGCGCAACGAGGAGTATTGTTTTCATTTCTCCTCATTTTTTCCTCTTTCAAAGCATGCTGCATTCCACAGCATACATTGAAAGAGGAAAATGCCTTTACTGATTGTTTTTGTGCAGGAAGGTGTCCCTTCCTGCACAAAAACAATCTCCGCACAACACAGACATCTTTGCACCATGGAGTAAGGGTGCCTGTGTCACCGCATGGCTGCAGTTTGTGCAGCAGTACAGAGGGAAGCACAGAGTTGCAACATATTCATGTACATATGTCACATCCCTGTGCTTCGGAAGTGCCACAGTGGAGTGCAGTTAAAGAGCTTGCAGTGTCACGCTGCAGTACTTCCTCATAAATCTTCACCTATAAATTCACCTCACACTACTAATGCATTCTTTCAGTCAATCATGCTGTATACATATATTCAACCAAACTTTCAGACATTACCTTGCAATTATAGTTATTTCTTTAACCAGATAAGGTAGTTCTGATAAGAACTTTTTTCTTGTTCTATTTTGGTTTTTATTTTATTTTTTTACAATTTTGTATTTTTTTTTGGTGTTTTTTTAAAAAATGAACAAAAAAAGAACGAATAAAACAGGAATCTTTTGGAATTACTTATCATTCCAAAAACAACAACAACAAAAAATTAACAACGATGGTTGCGTTGCGCAGCACAAACTACATCCACCGACTGCTCACCGAAGCATATACGTTTTTTTACAGTTCACGCAGTGTTGCTCGAGAAAGGCGAATTCTGGCTAATGTCAATTGCAGGTGTTCCTGAGGACACAGCGGTACAAAAGGGGGTGGTAATGGACGGAGCATCAGAACCAATCAAACACTCACACCCAGTCAACAGATCTGAGTTTGATCCATCACCGTTCTTTAGCCCACTCTGCCACCCCAGTTCAGACATGGCCATATGCAAATCAGTCTGACCCTGTGCCTCATGGGAACAGTCCAGCCCGAACAAGCTTCCTAGGACCGGTTTCTGGCATTTCAGCCGTCTACAGCCAGCCTTGCTTGAACCCAGTGGCAGAGGATGTGTGGTCTGGAGATGCTTGTACATAGAAGCAGTGTCACAAGAGTATTTTTTTCACTGCCTCTTGACAGGACTCAGTCACAAATTTTGCACGTCACCTTTCCCGAATTTACTTTCTTCTCTCCAGGTTGAAAAGTGAAGAATTTCCACACGACAGATTCCGGCTTCTGTGGACGTGGTGCCTCCTGCAAGAATTCTTCTTCAGAAGATACTTCCTCCTGCTGCTGCTGTCCAGATGCCATTTTGTTTGTTATTTTTTGAAAAACACAAAAAAAATAAGCAAAAAGGGTTCTTGTAGGAAAAGAGATGTCTCTCTAAAGATTCTCCAACAAGAATGATTAAAATGGGTGGGATCCTTCAATAGTTACAGTGGGAAATGTTATGAACCAATGAAATCTTTTTTTTTGAGGTCACATGGGATCCGCGCACTCTGCGCTCACGAAGCACACACCCGACACGACTTCGCGAGAATATATCTTAAAATAATATAAGTTTATTATAAGTACAAATATATTATTTTTATGAATATCTTAGATAATCTCTTGCCCTTAAATGTATATCAAAGACACATACATATCATTTTAGAACATACATTTTTTTTGCGGGAGTCGCACCCCCAGTGTGCCCCAGCATGTATATATGATGTCACGCAGGACCTGCCACCGAGCAAGCATCGCATACCGTAATGCGCATGTGTTGCGAATGCGCGGGAGCAGGAGTCGCGGACTGGTCGCATACCGATCGCGCACATCACTTAATATTAAATGTTTATGATGTAACTGAAAAACACGCAGCCGTAGCACACCGTACACGGATCCTTCATGACTTTTCTAAAATGGTGGCTAGAATCCGTGCACCCACCGTGATGTGTACACTTTGGGTGCGCGACTCGGAAAAAAAATGGAAAAAAAAGAAAATAATATAAATATATTAAAATACAAAAATAAAACAAAAAAATTAAATAATATTTCAGTTTGAATATGTTTAAAACATTTTTTTTTGCAATTTTCAGAAAAATATATAATGTTATTTAATGAATAAAATATATATAAATAAACAGTTAAAAAAACTGTAGAAAATCAGTACAAAAAATAGGTATAACTACTATTACACTTAAAAATTAGCATTTCAAAAATCTTTGAAATTCACTGAAAAAATCATAGGTTTCAGAGACATTATAGTTAAAAATTAGCATTTAAAAAAGCTTTGAAATTCACTGAAAAAACCATAGGTTTCAGAAACGTTATAGTTAGAAATTAGCATTTAAAAAACCTTAGAAATTCACAGAAAAACCATAGGTTTCAGGGGTGTTATAGTTAGCTGGACATTTCACTCGTACAAAACCATAGAAATTCCTCAGTTATAGTTTGTTCTGCTAACTATAACTCGCGCACCCGCAATGCATTGCTGATGATGTCACATTTTACATCATTCATGACATGGTCAGTGACATCACTGATGACATCACTGATGACATCTCAAATGACATCACTGATGACATCATCCACATGACAATCTGATACACCTCATCATACACTAGTATAACCTTTCATCACTCACTGTAAAATACAGAGTACCATATTTGAAACCATTGACACACCAATACAAGTTACTACATACCCACTCACTGATTCCTAAGTCTACACACACAACTACCCATTCAACAACAGAATCACGTATACATGCAGTCACTAATTAATAGAACACTAGAAAATGCACTTATACACATATATAGGCATTGGCACATCAGCAGTCATCTTAGTCGGTTATGCAGTCACCCTACTCACTCATGAAAAAAATTAATCACACTTACATTTACTCACTTACACAATTATACACACCTCATTTATTCAAACTAGGCCTGGGTGGTAAATTCCGTTCCGTTCGCGGAATTTGGGTAATTTCGCGTTCCGCGGAGAACGCGAAATTGCCCAAAAATCTGCATTCCGCAAGTTCGCGAAATTTTTTGCTTGTTCGCGTTCTCAATATGCGTGTTCGCGAGATATTTCACCCCGAGCACGCAAACAGCGATCGCGAACAGGAAAAAAGTATAGCGAACAAGCAATTCCGCGTGTTCGCGGAATTTCTGCGTGTTCGCGGAGATTTTTTTACCGTTTCGCAGAGATTTGCGGAACGCGATTACGCAAATTCCGCCCACCCCTAATTCAAACACATAGTAACTCATAGTTAATATGTTAAAAAATCACCATTACAATTATACACTCATTCATATGGTTACTCTCACAATCACTGACTCTTACAATGCCGCCTCTGAGTGATCCCTAAAAGAGAACACAAGCTGAGTATCATCAGTGTACGAGATGACTTTTACCCCCAGTTGTTCAATTATTGGGGCTAGAGGGGCCAGGTAAACATTAAAAAGAGAAGGGCCCAAGGCTGAGCCCTGCGGAATTCCAGATACTAAGGGGCTGGAAGAGGACACATGCAGGCGAAGGAACACTTTTTGGGACCGTCCCTCCAAAAAGGAGCGGAACCAGCTTAAGGTAGTTCCCGTCACTCCCAGAGACGCTAGTCTTTCTAGGAGGATCTGGTGCAACACCGTATCAAATACTGCGGATCAATCCAGCAGCACTAGCATCGCACAGTTACCCTGGTCCACAGTTTCCCTTATAGTTTCCCCCACTTCCAGCAGAGCCATCTCGGTGCTATATCCCGACCTGAAACCCGTCTGAGAGTCATGAAAAAGTTTGTGAGACTCTACGAATTTGGCCAGTTGTATTTGGACTTCCTTCTCAAGTACCTTAGCCGGTACCGACAGAAGCGAGACCGGCCTAAAATTCTTTAAGTTTGCCGGGTCTGCATCTTCTTTCTTCAGAATTGGTTTGGACAAAAGCTGTTGTCCACTTAGTTGGGTAAGTGCCTGTTTTCAAAGAGGAGTTCCAAATGAAGTTAAGTAAGGGGATCAGCCAAGAGGCTAACATTTTATAAAACTTAGGTGGGCAGGGGTCAGCTGGAGAGCCGGACTTAACTTTGCACAGCTCCAGCATAGAGATATCTGGTCTAAAAGGGCGAAAATCAGACCAGCATTCCACATGCTGATTTGTTGGCAAGGTCTTAACTGATGGCCTAGATGGGATTATCTTGGAGAAAGAAGCATAGTTTGAATTTTAGTCTAAAAAAAGCTAGCTAGATCTTCACATAAACTGGCTGAAGGGGCAATCGTGCTTTTTAAGGCTTGTGGCTTCAAAAAACCCTTCACAATCTTAAAAACTTCTCTCGAAGAGTTATCAGAAGCTTTTATTTGAAGCGCAAAATATTCCTTCAGGGTGTTGCGTTTTAGTTTGTGGAATCTTTTTAATGCTGTTCTATATGTGCTCTTGGCCTCAGGGTCATACTTTTTTCACCATATTCGCTCGAGTCGTTTACATAGGCTTTTCTCCTGGTGGAGTTCCGGTGAAAACCAAGGGGCTGTTGGGTTTATTTCTGGCCGATTTCAAGGTTTTAATGGGGGCTACTTTATCAAGAGCTAAGATAATCCAGTCATCAAAGGCCAACCCATCATGATTGGGATCTCCTGTGAGTAGGGGGAGCGTTTCCTGTAGTTCTGGACCCATACGCTCGGGTAGAACCTTCCTCCAAATTCTTCTATCTTCAAACTCTAAACTGGGCTGGCTGGTACCAACCAGGCCAGTTAGAGTGAAGGAAACCAGTCGATGATCCGTCCAGGTCAGCGGTAGATGATCCATCTCCTTAAGGGTATGATCGTTGGAAAAAATCAAGTCCAGTGTATGGCCGGCTGCGTGGGTGGGTGCAGACACCATTTGTATCATGTTTAGCCCTGAGAGTGTATCGGCCAGTTGTAGGGCCGAGGGGCAATTATCATTGTCCATATGGACATTGAAGTCACCGAGAACTAGAAAGTTGGAGTATTTTAGGGATAAGTCTGCAATAATATCAAAAAACTCCTGCCAATGAGAGGACAGGGAGTCTGGAGGTCTATAGACCAACAGTCCTGCATGAGAAGAGGTAGGAGACACTCTAATGCAAAAGGACATCGCCTCTATAGATCCTACATAATTAATTTTTCTTGACGAGATCTCCCAATCTTTCCTGAGAATCACTGCCAGTCCACTTCAGTCTATTATCAGTCCGGTTGGCTGCTACCATCCTGTAGCCCTCTGGATTGGCCAGGCCTATATCGGTATTAGAGCTCTTTTAGCCAGGTTTCAGTTAAAAACATGATATCCCAAGAGTTAGCTTCTAGATTGAGCCAAAGGTCATCTGCATGTTTTGGCAGAGATCTGCTGTTGATTAAGCAGGCCTGCATCTCCAAGCACGGTATCCGTGGATATGCTGTAGATGGCAATGACAGAGCACCAGCCAAACTCCTACCAACCTTCCCTGGTCGCCTCTCCAAGCCAAAAGAACAAGAATCACATTGTGGTCCCAGGTAGTCCATCCCACCCTCCAGTGTAGACAAGTCAATACACGATGGGATCAAGCAGCCCACTCGGGAGAAGGCGAATAACTCTTCTCTAGACCAAGCAATTCTAGCTTCAGTGTTGACTTGGGCAGCGTGGCTAGCGCTAGTCGCGTTCCGATCGTGGACGGGTGCAGACGGGCATGCCTTTGGTGCGCCAATCGGCGCGCCATCGGCGCACCGGCTGTGCACGCCTGCTGTGCGTTCGTTTGAGCATGGCACTTATATGAGAATTCCACCCCTGGAAATGCGAGTGAGAGGGGAGGAGCCACGTCCCTCCGCAACAATCGGCACAACAGCCGGGCGGACCAGGGACGGGCACAACAAGTCTAAGGTATGTGCAAATTAGGCAGTTTTAAAAGCAACATGCAGCAAATACACAGTAAGTTTAAAAGTTTTAAAAAGCAATTTCAGTTTCTGCGAGCAGCGTGCGTTGCTACTAACCGCTGCGCGAGCCCTCCAGTCTGCCGCTTATATGAGAATTCCACCCCCGGAAATGCAAGTGAGAGCTGAGGAGCCATGTCCCTCCGCAACAATCGGCACAACAGCCGTGGTGGACCGGGGACGGGCACAACAAGTCTAAGGTATGTGCAAATTAGGCAGTTTTAAAAACAACATGCAGCAAATACACAGTAAATTTAAAAGTTTTAAAAAGCAATTTCAGTTCCTGCGAGTAGCATGCGTTGCTACTAACTGCTACGCAAGCCCTCCAGTCTCCCGCTTATATGATATATGATATATATATGTATATATATATATATATATATATATATATCAGCACTCCTCAATCACCTTTGCCCATGCAATCGTGGGCGGGTGCATTTTTCACGGGGGGTGTACCTGTGTTCAAAATTAATGCTCATATGATCCGTGCCTAATGCACACAAAATAAAGCACTCTCTGGGGAGAGTTCAATTAATTTATTAAATGAAACCCTGCAAACACAGACACGTTTTGGCTGTTGCCTTCATCAGTGTAATTAGGCGCACCGGGAACGGACATAATTTAAATCAATCTGGGCATGGGCATAGACATAGTTAAAGGACTTACCATAAGTAAACAGTGTCACCATATTGGAGTGGTGTGGAAACAATCAACATTTCACATTTCATTGCACAAATCTGCCACATGTCCCCACTTATATGCAGCATATGTACATAATGGTCACTGGATGGGCTTGTACCAATCGTGCCTCATTAAAAACGGACACAATTAAACCAATCCCGACACCGGTACAAACATGATTAATGGACTTATTAGTAATTTAAGCCCATAAAGCACTAAATTGAGCTCATGTCCAGATTGATTTAAATTATGCTGTTATATATATATAAACAATTCTGGCCACCGTTTTCTCGATGAGACAATATGGTACAAACCACCAAAAAGCCAGAAATGCTGAAGTTCAAAGAAGTGCTTTAATTTCTTCCTCGGCACAAAGTCTAATACAGGCTAGTGCCTGCCATAACGCGTTTCGACCGTCAGAGCGCGGTCTTGATCACATGATATATATATATACACACACACATATATATATATACACATGTACTGTCTCCGGTATGGTGCTGAGCAGCCTTGAAAATGGGCTGTTTTTGGAGCAAGAGTAAAAGCTGACATTGAGCAAATGAAAATAAACAGCACTCGAAAAAAACAAAATGCACCACCCACTGGAGGGTTTGAATTATCACTGTGAAATGAACCACATGTACAAGCATGCCGTTTAAAAATGATTGCATCCACCAGAGGGCTATAAACTATAAAGGGAGGCAATTGTGGTGGGGAGTTGAACAGTACTGAAGAGTGCATGGCTTACCTTTGAGCAAGGTTACCTTGGACTGAAACGCGTCAGGACTGCCACCATTATCACAAAATTAATAAAAGTGCCTGTCAGCTAACCTTGTGAGTGCAACTCTGTTTCTCTACTTGCTGGAGAGGGTGGTTTGAATATATATATATATATATATATATATATATATATATATATATATATATATATATATATATATACACACATATATTATCTACTGGCGGTCGCCAGTAGATAGTTATAGTTAGGAACGTGTTTCCATAGGAAATCTCAAAATTCTATTTTGAATAACTTTGGCGCCGGTTGATGAATCTTCGCGAAATTTTCAAAACTAATGGGGCGCTCCGCTCAGCTCCTACCCTGAAAGTCTCGGGGGGATTCGTCAAGCGGGGGCCGAGAAAAAAGGGGGGTCCCAAAACACGTTTTCCCCATGCATTTTCCCATAGGACCTTTAGTCGAAGGTGCAGCCCGAACGGCTGAACAGAATTACTTGAAATTTGGCAGAGAGGTAGTCCTCAGGTCAGGGATGTACCTTTTGCATATATAGAGTCAATCTGTTCAGTAGTTCTTGAGAAAATTGCAGTTAAAAGCACATACATATCTATAGCCGCGCCCCGTGCGCGCACCGTGCGCGCAACCAAATGTGCGCGAGCGTAATTCTGATTGGTTGTTATATGTCAGTCAACGTTCAAATCGGTCGAAATCAGGAAGTGTCAGCCGCCATTTTGTTTGTTTTCAATGCGAGAGTGGAAAAGGAAGGTGGCGAACGTGAAAAGGGGGCAGGGTAGAGAGTTCCTGACCCCCTAGCCTTGGTCAGGGGGTCCCTGAAGGACCCCGAAGGCAGAAAAAAACATTTACATTTTTTTTTTTTTAATTAAAGTAGTTTATTGAAAAATAAATATATTAAAAAATTATAATACATACATAACTTAGCATTTAAAAAAACATACAAATTCACTGAAAAAACCAGAGGTTTCACACACGTTATAGTTAGGAATTAGCATTTAAAAACCTTGCAAATTCACTTAAAAAATCATAGGTTTCACACATGTTATAGTTAGGTGGATATTTCACTCGTAAAAAACCAATGTAATTCCCCCGTTATAGTTAGTTGAGATAACTATAACTCGCGCGACCGCCACTCTATCACAAGGATGATGTCATCAGTGATGTCATGAGTGATGCCACTGACCATGTCATGAGTGATGTAATATGTGACGTCATGAGCAGAGGATTGCGGGCGCGCGAGTTATAGATATCTCAACTAACTGTAACGGGGGAATTTCATTGGTTTTGTACGAGTGAAATATCCACCTAACTATAACATGTGTGAAACCTATGGTTTTTTAAGTGAATATATATATATATACATACACACATCTATATATTCACTGAAAAAAACCATAGGTTTCAGAGACGTTATAGTTAGAAATTAGCATTTAAAAAAGCTTTGAAATTCACTGAAAAAAACGTAGGTTTCAGAGACGTTATAGTTAGAAATTAGCATTTAAAAAACCTAAGGTATTCACAGAATAAACCATAGGTGTTATATTTAGCTGGATATTTCACTCGTACAAAACCATAGAAATTCCTCCGTTATAGTTAGTTCTGCTAACTATAACTTGCACACCCGCAATGCACTACTGATGATGTCACATATTACATCATTCATGCCATGGTCAGTGACATCACTGATGACATCTCAAATGACATCAGTGATGACATCACTAATGACATCATCCAGTGAATGTGGTTTAGTTTGAAATTTAAATATGTATTATATATATATATACCACTCTGTATTGAAGATTGAGTGGATATATAACTGTCTGGATTGAGGATTTAGTAGCTGTCTGACTGTCTGTTTAAGTGAGTAATTAAAAGTGTCACACTTAATGCATGGATTAGTAACTAAACTATGTGAATGTGTGCATCACACTATCTGTTGTTGTATAACATGCTGCATCAGTTGGTCACTAACTACATGAGTGTGTATATTAGTTATTGATTAGTTGGGTGAGTATTTGTATGGGACACTGCGTTTGTGTGTGGTTGGATGGGGTGTGTGTAACTCTATGCATAGATGTGTGAATGGTTGATTGACTAGGTGTATAGGTTTAAGAGTGCATGTGAAAACAGTTGTTTGGGTGACTGAGTGTATTTATTTGTGTGTTGGTGAGCGAATATATGTTTTAGTTGTACATCTTCAACAAAGTAAATAAATATAAGGCATTGTATGTGAGAGTTGGTGTATAAAAAAAAAGTATTTGTAAGAGTTAGTGATTGTGAGAGTAACTATATGAATGAGTATATAATTGTAATTGTGATTTTTTTACATATTAACTATGAGTTACTATGTGTTTGAATAAATGAGGTGTTGTGTGTATAATTGTGTAAGTGAGTAAATGTAAGTGTGATAAATTTTTTTTATGAGTGAGTAGGATGACTGCATAACCGACTAAGATGACTTCTGATGTGTTAATGTCTGTATATGTGTATAAGTGCATTTGATAGTGTTTTATTAATTAGTGCATGCATGTATAGGTGATTCTGTTGTTGAATGGGTAGTTGTGTGTGTAGACTTAGGAATCAGTGAGTGGGTATGTAGTAACTGGTATTGGTGTGTCAATGTTTTCAAATATGGTACTCTGTATTTTACAGTGAGTGATGAAAGGTTATACTAGTGTATGATGAGGTGTATCAGATTGTCATGTGGATGATGTCATCAGTGATGTCACTGACCATGTCATGAATGATGTAATATGTGACATCATCAGCAGTGCATTGCGGGAGTGCGAGTTATAGTTAGCAGAACTAACTATAACTGAGGAATTTCTGTGGTTTTATACGAGTAAAATGTCCAGCTAACTATAACACCCCCGAAACCTATGGTTTTTTCAGTGAATTTCAAAGCTTTTTTAAATGCTAATTTCTAACTACGTCTCTGAAAACTATGGTTCTTTCAGTGAATTTCAAAGCTTTTTTAAATGCTAATTTCTAACTACGTCTCTGAAACCTATGGTTTTTTCAGTGAATTTCAAAGGTTTTTAAAATGCTAATTTTTAAGTGTAATAGTAGTTATACCTATTTTTTTGTACTGATTTTCTACAGTCTTTTAACTGTTTATTTATAAATATTTTATTCATTAAATAACATTATATATTTTTCTGAAAATTGCAAAAAAACAAAATTGAAAAGAAATTTAAACTGAAATATTGTTTAATTTTTTTGTTTTTATTTTTTTATTTTAATATATTTATATTATTTTATTTTTTTCCATTTTTTTTTCGGAGTCGCTCACCCAAAGCATACACACCATGGTGGGTGTGCATATTTTAGCTGTCATTTTAGAAAAGTCGTGAAGGATCTGCGTACGGTGTGCTACAGCTGCGTGTTTTTCAGTTGCATCATATACATTTAATATTACGTGATGTGCGCGATTGGTATGCGACCAGTCCGCGACTCCTGCTCCTGCGCATTTGCGACACATGAGCATTACAGAACGCGACACTTGCGCGGTGGTGGGTCCCGCGTGACGTCATATTCGTGCTGGGGCGCGCTGGGTGCCCGACTCCCGCAAAAAAAATGTATGTTCTACAATGATATGTATGTGTCTTTAATATACATATTAGGGCAAGAGATTATCTAAGATATTCATAAAAATAATATATTTGTACTTATAATAAACTTATATTATCTTAAGATATATTCTCGCGAAGTCGTGTCGGGTGCGTGCTTCGTGAGCGCAGAGTGCGCGGATCCCATGTGACCTCAAAAAAAAGATTTCATTGGTTCATAACATTTTCCACTGTAACTATTGAAGGACCCCACCCATTATAATCATTCTTGTTGGAGCATCTTTAGAGAGACATCTCTTTTCCTACAAGAACCCTTTTTGCTTGTTTTTTTTGGTGTTTTTCAAAAAATATCAAACAAATGCCATCTGGACAGCAGCAGCAGCAGGAGGAAGTATCTTCTGAAGAAGAATTCTTGCAGGAGGCACCACGTCCACAGAGGCCGGAATCTGTCGTATGGGAATTCTTCACTTTTCAACCTGGAGAGAAGAAAGTAAATGCGAGAAAGGTGACGTGCAAAATTTGTGACCGAGTCCTGTCAAGAGGCAGTGGAAAAAATACTCGTGGCACTGCTTCTATGTACAAGCATCTCCGGACCACACATCCTCGCCAATCTTGCTCGGGAGGAAATGAGGCGAGCTACTTTGAACCCCTCACCTGCTGTGGCAAGTACGTCTGGAGTGTCCTCAGGAACACCTGCAATGGACATTAGGCCTGAATTTGCCTTTCTCGAGCAACACTGCGTGAAGTGTAAGAAACTCATATGCCTTGGTGAGCAGTCGGTAGATGCAGTTTGTGCTTCGCAACGCAACCATCATTGTTAATTTTATTTGTTGTTGTTTTTGGAATGATAAGTAATTCCAAAAGTTTTCTATTTTATCCGTTCTTTTTTTCGTTGATTTTTTTTTTTTAAAAACCCAGAAATACAAAATTGTTCAAAAAAAAAATACAAAAGAAAAAAGAAGAAAACAAGTTCTTATTAGAACTACCATATCTGGTTAAACAAAGAACTATAATTGAAAGGTAATGTGTGAAGGTTTGGTTGAATATATGTGTACAGCATGATTGACTGAAAGAATGCATTAGTAGTGTATAGTGAATTTATAGGTGAAGATTTATGAGGAAGTACTGCAGCGTGACACTGCAAGCTCTTTAGCTGCACTGCACTGTGGCACTTCCAAAGCACAGGGATGTGACATATGTACATGAATATGTTGCAACTCTGTGTTTTCCTCTGTACTGCTGCACAAACTGCAGCCATGTGGTGACACAGGCACCCTTGCACCATGGTGCAAAGATGTCTGTGTCGTGTGGAGATTGCATTTGTTCAGAAAGGGACACCTTCCTGCACAAAAACAATCAGCAAAGGCATTTTCCTCTTTCAATGTATGCTGTGAAATGCAGCATGCATTGAAAGAGGAAAAAATGAGGAGAAACTAAAACAATTCTCCTCGTTGCGCCTTGCTACACCAACTCTAGGATGGCGCAGCATTCACACACTTCTCCAGATTTACGATTTCTCATAAATCTGGAGATGTGTCTTGTTCTAGGAGTGTTGCGTGGGAACATCCACAGCAACACCAATGGAACGCCCCTTCAACACAAAGTTCTTTGTATGAAGGGGTCGTATTTACAAGGAGAGGAAAAACCATGGAGGGTGGCTTTTCCTCTCCTTGTAAATATGAATGAGTGCCTGGCGCCATCACTACGTTACAAAAAGTGACATATGGTGGTGCAGGGTGCTTGTAAATCTGCCCCATAAGTGCTTAGGTATTGGCAGACTGATACAATAAGAACATAGTGCTGGATGGGTGATTGAAGAATTGCATGAGACTGACAGGAGGTATCCCACACTGCATGGGTACTACTTCAGTATTTAATGGAGTGGGCCAATAGTATGTATCTGCTTAGAGATTTGTAGGGATTATGCACAGAATATTTTATGTGTACTTGTGTTGGTGCCTATGTCATTTTATAAGAGTACCACCAGTAACTGGAATGATGACAGTTCTGCAAACAGAGTGAACACTTAATTTATAAGTGCTTACGTATTGGTGAAGTGATAGGATAAGTAGATAGTCGTAGATAAGTGATTAAAGAAGTGCATGGGACAGACTGGATGATTCCTACACTGCATGAGTACTAAATGGGTATTTAGAAGTGTGTATCAATAGCATGTAGCTAGTTAGAGGTCTGCTTTGATAGTGCACAAAATATTATAGCTGTACTTGTGTTAGTAGCTAGGCCATTCCATAAGTTCATGACTAGTAACTAGAATAATTACAGTATTACAAACAGAGTGGATAGTGAATTTATAAGTGCTTAGGTATTGGTGGAGTGATAGGATACGTAGATAGTGCTGGATGGGTGAATGGAGAAGTGCATGGGACAGACAGAAGGATTCCTAGACTGCATAGGTACTAACTGGGTATTTAGAAGAGCGTATCAATAGTATGTAGCTGGTTAGAGGTCTGCATGCATAGTGCACAGAACATCATGAGTGATGTAATATGTGACGTCATCAGCACTGCATTGCAGGGTCGCGAGTTATAGTTAGCACAACTAACTATAACGGCCGAATTTTTCATGTTTTGTACGAGTGAAATGTCCAACTAACTATGGCATCAATGAAACCTGTGGGTTTTTAAGGGAATTTCTGAGGTTTTTTAAATGCTAATTTCTAACTATAATGTCCCTGAAACTTGTGTTTTTTTCTGTGAATATTATATATCTGTATTTAATCTCCTCTCACTCTTACAAGGAAGGAATCAGCACTCAGGTTGTTGTTTGGAAGTATTTAATCTGCAAAAGACGTGATCCACGCGTTTCGGCTCGTCCGAACCTTGATAACGAAACAAGACGTCATTGTAGCATCCTTATTTAAATGTAAAAATGCCTAAAGTTGCCAACATTAACAAAAGACTACATATTACTTTAATCCAAAAAGCTGGTGGCCATATTGGCCTGGTCACGATGTGAAAATTCAGGAATTGATACAATAAAGAAAAGAAAACAATTGTTAATATGCACACAATCTCATTTCAGCATATCTTGCCCCGTCACCGCCATACCTGTATGTTCGTCAACGTGATTTATTCAGAATAAACATATTTAGGATTGCCAACATCAACATTAAGAATGGACTACACATTACTTTAAAGTGAAAAGCTATTGGCCATATTAATCTGGGCATGTTGCGTATTATAATGGTTCTTACACGAAAGAAAAGAAAAAAAGGGGTGCTAATATACACACACTATCCCTAAATAAAGTTCTAGCGATTATAGTTCCATTCCATTCACAGCTCATTTGAGATGTCATGAGTGATGTCATGAGTGATGTAACTGACCATGTCATGAATGATGTAGTGTCTGAGGTCATTAGCAGTACATTGTGGGGGTATAAGTTATAGTTAGCTCGGGTAACTATAACTGCTGAATTTCACTGGTTGTGTACGAGTGAATTCTGAGTCTAAATATACCATCCCTGTAATCTTTGTTTTTTCAGCAAATTTCTAGGTTTTTTTTAACGTTAAGTAAGATGCATATCACAATGGATGGTGGGGGTTGGAAGCTGGGCCTGGCATTGTGCTGCCCCCACCCAAGCCTGCTGCTCCTGCCTTCCCTCCTCCTAGCCATCCATTGTCCAAGTCCATGTCCCTGCTCCCTTATTACAGCCCTGTGTGGCCGTTGTTCTGCCAATGGCCTTCCCGCCTTCTCTGAACAGTTAGCTTGCTGCCACATCCACCTCCTCCCTATCCTCTGTTGTCTGAATCCATGGACTAGCCTCCTCCCTCCTGCCATGCATGGTCTGATGTGCTGCCACTGCCCTCCATTTAGCATGATGTACCAGTCTGCTCCTCCTGCCCTCCATTGCCCAATTCGATGCCCCATCATTGACCTCCTGCTTAGCCTCTGTGCTTAGCTTGCTGCCCCTATTCTCCTTCCCCCTGCCCTCCGATGTCTGTGTGCATGCCCCTGCTCCATCCTTTTTGCCCACCATGTTCCATGGACCTGCCACTCCTATCTATTCTGAGTGTTCTGTTGAGCTGCCACTCCCCTCCCACCTGCCTAGCATTGTCAGATGACTGTAACCTGTCCCTGCCTCCTCCACCCTGCCTGTCCACATTCCATGCCTCTATCCCCTTCCTCCTGTCCCCCATGGTCCATTTTACTGCCACACCCTTCTGCCACCCCTGGTCTGTTATGCTGTAACTGCTCCTCCTGCCTGCCCTGGGTGGTCTGTTGTGAGGCCCCTTCCCCTGAACTCTCTTGCCCAGGTCCTGACCCTCCCTTCTTGCCTCCATGGTCCTTTGTGCATACCCCTGCACCCTCCTTCTTTCCGATCTTAGCCATTGTGCTGCCACTAACCCTCCCGCTTGCCATGAATGGTCTTCTGTGCTGCCATGGCCCCTCCCACCTTCCCTGTGTGGTCAGCTAGCTGACCCTGACCCCCTCCCACCTTTCCTCCATGGTCTGTGTGTATGCCATTATAGTCTCACTGTTGCTCTCCATGGTGTGTCTTGCTTCTAGTGCCCATCCTGCCTGACCTCCATGGCCATCTTGCTGCTCCTGTCCTGCCCCCTTGCCCCCAGCTCTGTTTCCATGTGCAGACCCCTATTCCCTCCCTCCTGGCTTGCCTGTTCCATTGTAATGCCCCTGATCCGTCCCTCCTGCCCTTTATGGTCCGTTATGCTGCAGCTTTCTCTACTGTCTGTCCATTATGGTCAGCTAGCTACCATTGCCTCTTTCCCCTCTGTTCTCTGTTGTCCACGTGAATGGTCCTGTCCCCTCCCTATTGCTTTCTATGGATTGTTGTGCTGCACTCCCGTCCCGCATGCCCTGTGTGGTGTATTGTGCTGCTGCAAACCCTGATGCCTGCCCTGTAGGGTCAGTTTGGTGCACTTCTCCATGTCCCTCCTGTCCTCTGTTATCCGAGTCCATGTCCCTACCCCAATTCCTCCTGCCTTCCATGATCCAATGTACCATACTTGCTAACATTCTGAACTTGGTAAGAGGGAGATTTTGAAAAATAATTGGGGTATTGATTTTCCCCTTTGACTTACATTGAAAAAGAGGAGATTGTAGACAGGAGACAGATCAAATAAAGCCCATTTGGGCTTAAAAACATTGGACGTTTCCTGGCTGAATCGGGTCTGTTGGCATGTATGGTTGTACTGCCACTGCCTCTTCCTTCTGCCCACAATGGTCTATTATATTACCACAACCTCTCTTTCCAGTCCTGTATTGTTAGTTTGTTGCCCCTGCCCCCCTTTCCACTGCCCTCCATAGTCTGCTGTGCTGCCACTGCCCTTCCTGCCTGCCCAGTGTGGTCAAATTGTTGCCTCTGCACCCTCCTACCTGCCTTCAATTTTCAAAGTCTGTGCCCCTGGCCTCTGCCTCTCAACAGTATCCTAATGAACAACTAGATTGCTAACATTCTGTATTTATTACAAAAGTGTGAAACGGCTGACGTCATCTTGATGTAATTAAAACTGTAATACCTAAAGCATTTCTTTTAGAAATTACATATATGAGAGGGTCTTATTTGCATCAAAATTATGGTTAGTGCTCTAAAATCTAAAATGAGGACATATTTTCTGAGTTTTCAAATAGCGACAAAGCACTTTTAAATTATTTCTTATCTTTATGTTTTTTTATCCAGTTGACCACTTGATTAAATGTTGCACGTAGGGAGAGGATGTGGTGTTACTTCGAGAGCTGCAGACTTTGTAACTGGGGAACCAGGTTGGAGTTTCTGCTTCAGCTCGACATTCTGTGATACTGGTCAAATCACTTAATCTCCCCATGTCTAAAACCAAAATGAATTTGTTCTTGTGTGATGTAACCAATGCTCATGTAAAGCACTCCAATACCTGACAAGTCTGCACTATATAAAACTGCAAAAACACAAAAAATAAAAAGTGTTTTGCACACTTCTGTCATTGAGCTACATGTGGGCTACATCTGGGTGATATTTGTGCTACATTTGGACTCTTTTGCCTCTGGTGGCCATCTTGGGAGATTTATTTGTTAAGAAGTTTCCTAATTTTCTCATTTACTGCAGTCTCCTCAGTAGGAAATGCTTTCAGTTTTTTACTTTGATTCCATCAAGAAGGTATTCAGATATGTCACACATTTGCCATAAATTCTGAATGTTAGCACTCTAGTTGCTGATTAGATCACTGTAGTAAAGCTACTGCTCACCACGGAAGTCTGCTGCTGGTATTAAAAGTGCATGTTTCAGTCTGCATGTCAGATTTTTTTAATGAAATAGAAGAGGATTTGAGAAGTCACTCAAAATGTGCCCTAACTTCTTCTTTCTTCAGCACTAATCATAATTTCTATGTCAAAATAAACCCCCTCATTGTGTTTCTATTTAAATTAAATGTTTTAAATGTTACCAGTTTATTTCAATCAAGATGGCTTCGGGTGTACCATACTTTTGTCATAAGTAAGACAGTAAGCGTTCTAGTTGTTCTTAAGAACACTCTGGGACATTCTGTCATTGAGCTATACGTGGGCTACATCTGGATGATATTTGTGCTACATTTGGACTCTTTTTGTCTCTGGTGGCCATCTTGGGAGACTTATTTGTTATGAAGTTTCCTAATTTCCTCATTTACTACAGTCTCCTCAGTAGGATATACTTTCAGTTTTTTACTTTGATTCCATCAAGAAGGTATTCGGATATGTCACACATTTGCCATAAATTCTGAATGTTAGCACTCTAGTTGCTGATTAGATCACTGTAGTAAAGCTACTGCTCACCACGGAAGTCTGCTGCTGGTATTAAAAGTGCATGTTTCAGTCTGCATGTCAGATTTTTTTAATGAAATAGAAGAGGATTTGAGAAGTCACTCAAAATGTGCCCTAATTTCTTCTTTCTTCAGCACTAATCATAACTTCTATGTCAAAATAAACCCCCTCATTGTGTTCCTTTTTAAATTAAATGTTTTAAATGTTACCAGTTTATTTCAATCAAGATGGCTTCGGGTGTACCATACTTTTGTCATAAGTAAGACAGTAAGCGCTCTAGTTGTTCTTAAGAACACTCTGGGACATTCTGTCATTGAGATATACGTGGGCTACATCTGGATGATATTTGTGCTACATTTGGACTCTTTTGTCTCTGGTGGCCATCTTGGGAGACCTATTTGTTATGAAGTTTCCTAATTTCCTCATTTACTACAGTCTCCTCAGTAGGATATACTTTCAGTTTTTTACTTTTATTCCATCAAGAAGGCATTCAGATGTGTCACACATTTGCCATAAATTCTGAATGTTAGCACTCTAGTTGCTTATTAGATCACTGTAGTGAAGCTACTGCTCTCCAGGGAAGTCTGTTGCTGGTATAGAAAGTGCATTTTTCAGTCTGCATGTCAGAATTGTTTAATGAAATAGAAGAGGATTTGAGAAGTCACTCAAAATGTGCCCTAATTTTTCTTTCTGCAGCACTAATCATACTTCCTATGGCAAAATGAACCCCCTCATTTTGTTCCTTTTTAAATTAAATGTTTTAAGTGTTATCAGTTTATTCCAATCAAGATGGCTTCAGGTGTGCCATACTTTTGTCATAAGTTAGACTGTTAGCGCTCTAGTTGTTCTTTAGAACACTCTGGGAAGCTGCAGTAGAACACAAAGGAATCAACTGGCAGTCTCTGCCCTTGTTGGATATACATGTTTTACTGAGAATGTCAGACTTCATTCTCACATGACTGAGAAAGATACTGTGAATTTACAGAAAATATGCTCTCAGTTTAGCTTATAGATCACTTTCCAAACCTCTGTTGGAAAAGCATGAGAAAATAGTTTCCTCTCAAACATGATTCATGATATCCCAGCAGAAGGCTTTTTCACATGGTAAAATCCCCTTGGAACACACCACAATTCTTGGATGAAGTGCTGACAGCCAATCAGATCTCATGATGAGATGTGTGGTTATGCTCCGCCCAGATATTGAAACTTTTTCTTTTTCTAATTTCTCATGAACTACTGAACGGATTTACACCATTTAACAAAAAGGGCTCTTTCTGGACCAAGGGCTACCTTTTTGCAAAATGTGGTGTATTTCCGTTTAGCAGTTCTGGCTGTAGTCGTGTCTAAAGTTTCCTATGGAAAATTGCATGGAGAAAACACGTTTTGGGACCCCTCTTTTTTCTCGGCCCCCGCTTTTCTCGAATCACCCCGGAACTTTCAAGTTCGGACCGGAGCGCCCCACGAGTTTTGAAAATTGCACGAAGATTCGTCAATCGGCACCAAAGTTATTGGGAATAGAATGTTGCGATTTTCATATGGTAACTAGGTCCTAACTATAACTACCTACTGGCGACCGCCAGTAGGTTATATATATATATATATACATATATAGATATATATTAAAAGTATGGAAGAAGAAAATTAAATTGACAGTCAGATTCCAAAGACGTTAATAAATATGGAACAGATGCATCTCCATTAGGAGGAAGAAATTATTTGCAGCATGATAGTTCACAGATCTCTACCATTTTATGTCTGATCAGCAAACTATATCCCTTGTTAGAAGAAACTGAGGAAGCAGAGGTTTGTGATTTAAGGCTTAACATTGTTAGAGATGAGGTCTAAGATTTGATAATGACATTTCCAGAATCTCATACAGACTCATGTGACAAGCCCATAAATTCTCTTAATGAAACGTTTGACCCCCAAAGAAACTGATATTTTGTAAGGTATACATTTAACATGGCTTGTCAACAAGAAGAAGAAACAAAGGATAAATATGCAATGAGACTGAGTGATGAAGATAGAAACATTTTGTAAGTTTGCAAAGTTAAATAAAGAGAAGCAATATTGTTGTTGATTACAGAAGACTGTAATCAAATTTCTTCCCATGCTTGTGAATGATTTCCGAAAATTCAGAATTCAGTAAAAAAAACTTACAGAGAGAAAATGTATAAGCTGCAAACTATGTTACAAATGGCTCATAAAGAGCGAAATACATCCTGTTAATATAGAGCAAGCTAAATGACAAAATGTGTCAGAACTAAAAATGAGAAATATGAAAATCAAAAGAAGGATGAAAGATTGCTGGAAATGTGGGGAAGTAAATCATTTTGCCAGTGTGTGTAAAGCAGAACTTCAAAATACTGACAAAAAGACATATTAGACAGATGGAAGATCATGCTTGGAAACATATACAAGAAACAGGAAAGGAAATGCACATTGCTGAACGATTATACAAGAGTCAGTGCATGAGTCAAAAGAAAATAAGCATAAAAAGAAAAAAAAATGTATAATCCAAAAAAAAACACTTTCTGTTGTCATTTTAATTGGACATCAAGAAATGCCATTTGTACTAGACAGTGAAGCAACATGTAATATCATGTGCATTACAGAATATGAGAAGCTACAAGAGAAGCCCATTCTGGGTCCTTCAAGCAAAAGTATTTTTTAGTGGTGCACTCATCACCCTGTGTCTTGTTAAGGGAAATTTGCGGTAATGCTCAAGTATGGAGAAATATCGTAGCAGAGAAGAAATTCATGTTGTAAAAGGAGAGGCTCCTGAAAAATGTCTCCTGAGTAATGTCACGGTTGAAGCAATGGTCCTAATTGCAATGACCTTCATTGTGAGAAAACAACATCCTATACATAAAAAGGTTTCCACGTTTGTTTAGAGGACTTGCCAAACTAAACGATAAAATGGCTATACTTAATATCAAGGAATCCATCAAGCCTGTGGTGCAAATTCATAAAGAGGTGGGGGTGGCTAACTCCCACCCAAGATGGCCACCTAATCGTGGACTTCCTCTCCACAGCTCCGTAATCCTTAATGACCTGAAAAATATGCCTGCATCTGTGACCACACTTAAGGAGAATGAGATACCAGAAGAGTTGTAAAGTTGATCCATGCAGGAAAAGATGTGCCAGAGCTCTTCATTTGTTTATAGGCACCCAGGGCATGCTGAGTGCTGAAGCCACATCTCTTGGGGCAAATGGAGCAGCAGTGCCTACTGAATTGCTGGACCAAGCCTGGCTGCAGCTTTAAACAGTTGCCTAGAAATCACACCACACAGAGCAGCTAAGATCTGGAGACAGAAGGGGCCTGCGAATCTTGCTGCCCTGCTTCCCCTCTATTATCCCAACTGGGATCTCTCCACACTGGCCTGTGGGTCATCAATACTATCTTGACTTGGGGAATACAAAATGTCCTGAAAATAGAAAATGGTCCACATTTTAGTGGACATGAGTTTAAGAATTATGAATTATGTGAGAGATGTTCACAGGAAAGTAACCCAAATATGGACAAAGGCAAATGGAAACAATAAAAAAAGCTCAAGTAATCACACCAAGGGGTTGAATACGATGTAATTCGGGAAGGCTATGAATAAGATTAGGTATCTCAGAATGCAATTTGGAAGCCTTGTTTCTAACCAAATCGTACACATTTCCAGATGACCGATTATGATGGCTGGAAACCATTTAGGCTATCCGATTCAGTTCCGAAAAGCATTTGGACAGCCCGAGTCTTACGGAGCCGAATCATAAAGCTTCATGGACACGATTTCCGAGCGTGCGATTACGATGACCGATTTGGACAGCTGTTCTGATTCAGTCTGCCTGACATGAAACCGCTGTCAGAATCTGTCTTTGGGGGGCCGTTGCAGGCCACCCTTCACTCGGCATCCATTTGGGATCCATGTGGGCACCTTAGGGACACCTCTTTCCAAGCATGCACGATGTGGCAGGCACGATGGGGTGCCCACCACAGGGTGCAATGTTTTCCCCAACCACCCCTTTTTTTCAATGGGAGCCTGTGTTCTCGTTCAGAACACAGGCTCCCAATGAAGTGAATACGAGTCTGACTGAAAGATGTTGGGAAGCATCGTAATCGGTCAATCGGACTCGTAGAACCCGATTCGACTGGAAACGATTCTCATACCGATTTAGTCAGAACAGTTTCCGAACTACATCGTAATTGGCCCCCCAGTTTTGTGTCAAGTATTATATAATTATAGGAATACTCTGCATAGTTTAATGGTATACTGTCCTTCAAATTCATGTTTGAACAAAGTAAAAAGAAGTGGTCACCACAAGGGACTGCTAAAATATCAGAGGGTCATGAAGAGGTTGCAGAAATTGAAATATTGGTGAAACAAACTACAAATTATGAGTAAACAGATAAACACATGCATAGGTGCAGCAATACCAAGTTGGAGACATGGTGTTAGCCAAGCACCATCAAAACAATTATGATAGCATGTTTGAACTGATTTCAATTTAGAATAACAACCACAAAATTATAGACTAAAAAATTTAGGTTAATATTATACACTTTTTTAGTTATTATTAATTAATCTACAAAAATGCAAAACAATTTGTAAGATAAATCCAATTTTCAATAAATTAACATATATGTTCTATGGGGATCAGATGTACTACTGGTATGCCAGTCCAATTAAAATTGAGGTGGGGGGCAGATTTACTACTGTAACTCTAGTCCAAGTATTAATGGGTAAAATGCATTTATCTCAGGGGCCAGATTTACTATTCTCACACCAAAATAAGCAACATCGGGAAAGTGCCGGACTCTTGTCAGAGCTCCCAGGATGGTTTCCATCAATCATCTAACAGTAGAAGGCACACTTGGAGGAATGGTCGCCAAAAGATACAAATACCTTTGCTCTACCGGGAAATGGAGATCAAGCTGGCGACTTTGGAAAACCAAGATGTCCGCCGACTTGATTCCTCCTGTTGTGATCTAGTGTTTTTTCTTGAAGGCAGTCTTGGAATGTGAAGCGCGTTCGAGTTCTAAACAGCGCACTTCACCTGAAGATTATCCATGAGTAGAAGCTTCTTGTATGTCCTCCGTCGGTTAGATAGTTAAGGTAGATTCGACGTTAACCACTTCGTTTTATAGTTGCTCCGGTAATTAACCTTGTAAAAATTCATTTCCGCGCATGCCGAAAACCTTAGTAGTGCCTCCCTGTTGGGCAACCTCACTCTGAGGTATTGCGCTAGTCACAAAATTAGGTCAACTTGGTAACGCGAGCTGTCTGCTGTCACTTGGCAATTTTTTAGAGAAATATAAAATGTGCTTACAACCATTTCTCATTCAGCAGTATTACTTAGAGGTCAAAAGAGAGTCAGGAACCTTGTTTCTTAGGTACGCATTTGCTTGCGCTTGAAGCGGGTTCTTATAAACTTAGAACTACATTCGTTTTCAGATATCGCTTTACAGAAATAGTGTACAGAAGTGCATTTATCACTGAATGAAAACAAAAAAAAAGAATCTCACTTGAAGGCAAGATCCTGGCGAGCAAACAGTTTGAGTCTTCTACGCCTCCTGATGTACGCAAGTACTTCCTTTGGAAGAAAAAAGGAAACAATTGAATATATGATATAAAGTTTTAAGAATATTAATATACAAGAAGTTAAAAACTACATATTAAGAACAAAAGCAATTGCTAAGAAAACTTTAGGTAGGAATTGTAGCAATTAAAGAATTGTTAACATATCTATGAAAGATATTGTAGAATAAATAGTTATGAAATGTTATTACAGTTTTCAGGCTAAACAAGGAATGCAGAAGAAAATGAAGCTACACAAATCCTTGGATTGAAGACTAAGATTTTCTGGCAGTCTCTTCTCTGTCCCCAACCCCTTTCCCCCTTGGGAGCACATTCGCAAGTAGCCAATAGAAAATATTTGCGGAGCTGTTATGAAGGGAGTGGGAGGAAATTACAGCGTTCTAATCCTGTGCAATCTAAAACTAATAGTGGCCCTGACAACTCTGGAGCGGTCAGATTTATGATTCCCTCTCCCAACAAAGGAACACTAGGAAAAGGTGTTTGGCTCGGTGGTGTTTGATGTACCATGTCCACTCAAAATATGCAAAATTGTGAAACAAATGGGAACTTGGCTGCGTCAGATTTACTGTTCTCACTCCAATCAAAGCAACATTATCAAACTTCTTGCACTCTGCGGTTAGATTTACTGTTCCCAGTTTTAAGTAAGGGACATTATGGAAAGTATTGGACACTTTTGGAGGTGGGAGTGCATTTACCATCCCCGCTCTAAAATAAGCAACTGTCAGGAATCAGATAAATGCCATTTCCCTTATCTAGGGCAATTTGAGGAAGGGTCAGAAAAGAAGTGTAAGGTCAGCCCAACTGCTTCCTGAGAGAGAGTGTTTCTGAGTTCGTTAGCCAATCCAGTTTCCCGGCTCGAGAGCAGTGTCTCTCTTGTGAGCAACAGTTTCTTTTCCTCACCTCCTCCGAAGAAAGTGAGCAGTGTTCCCGTTTGAAGTATCGCCTGTGGAACTCCTATGCTAGTTTCTGTGTGTAGATCCTCAACAGAAACCATCCTCTACTATCTCCGCAGAGTTCTGAAGATGGAGGGAGAATCTTAACTGTTGCGGCTTTGCTGCATAGAAGACGTCATGTCAGGAACACCGCAAGTGGTGTTGGAAGGAGTCCACTAGCAGTCATCTATCCAGAGAAGTCAGTAAGATCCTGCTAGCAGTCATCCATCCAGAGAAGTCAGTAAGATCCTTTGAACATTTCCCCAAGAACAATAACTCTCAATTTGCAACTCGTCTCGCCTCCCTTAGGCATTCTTCCCTTTTCCTTTTCTCCCTGTTTATCCTTCCCCTGTTCCTTTTTGCGCGCCTCCTTTGAAGGTATTGACTTCATTTGAGACACTATGTCTTCTGATTCAAGAGCTTGGAGGAAGTCTTCTTTAAGTAAAGAAAGGACATTGACACTCATTGCAGATAATCAAATAGAATTAATGTTTCTTGTGAAGCAGTCATCAATCTGAACTGTGCATCTATCCTCATTATAGAGTTTATTGATATATAGAAAAGAAGCTAAAACTCCAAAAGACATTGGTAGGAATTCTGGACATAGTAATAGGTAAGAAATTGAGGAATGCATAGAGTAGTTTTGATTTATGTATTTTCTCCTTTTTCTGTGCATTAGGTTCTCTCCTCTTCCAGGGATTATTAAGGTTATCCACAAAAAAATATTTCCCAAACGAGGGTCCAGGCTAGAGAGAGTGCCACCACCAAATTGGAGTCGTATCGTCCTAATCCCAATCCCCTTTCTTCCTTGCTGGTGAACCTTGCTAGAAACTATTAATGGGTATACCGGTAGGAGGGCATTGGGAAATAGCATCCACTCTGCTTCTGTGGAGGGCCAGGTACTCTGAAAGATTGAAGTGCCCATAAATTCATTCCACCTAGGCAAAATGGTGGAGGGTCTTAGTTTAAAATCCTTGGGTGAGATATTGGAGATTATTCAAAGAGAATTAGGGGCAGTAAGGTAGGAAAATAAAAATTTAAAACAAGACATATTTGCTTCATATCATGAAACTATTTGACTAACTCAGAGAGTAAATGAGTTTATTTCTGGAACCACTCCTGTATCTCCATTCACTCCTCATAGCTCCACACGAGAGTCTAACCCAAGGACTGTAGAATAGGTTGTTCACTCAGTTTCCCCACTGATTCCTTTAGCTCCTCCAGAAAGGTTTAGTGGGGTTCCACAAAAGGTCCCACTTTTTCTGATGCAGTGTTTATTATATTTCATGTGTCGTCCAACCCTATTCCCTGATGCACAGTCCAGAGTAGCTTTTATTTTATCCTACTTAAGTTGAGATGCACCAAATTGGGCGATGCCTTTAGTGTCTAGAGATAATCCATTGCTTTATGATTTTGAACGATTTAAGACTGAATTCCCAAAAATTGTGATAGAAGAAAGATATCCCAGGCCACAGACAATGAATTGCTAGAATTATGTCACGGTAATCGGGATGCAGTGACATATCTGACTCAATTTAATAAGTTAATAGTGGAAACAAATTGGCCCTAAGAATCTGCAATTTCTGAAGAAAGCAAAGACTTTGACTCCTTGACAAATACAATGGCTCCCCTACTTTGCTGACTTTGACTTTGTAATTACCTTCCGTTCAGGGAATAAGGATGGTTGGATGAGTGCATGGGTACTGCCTGAGTGAATGGATGACCGTATGCATAGTGGCTGACTGAATGGATAAGTGCAAAGGTAGTGATTGGGTGATTAGATGTGTGCATGGGTAGTGCCTCAGTGAATGAATGAGTGCATGGGTAGTGCCTGAGTGAAAGGATGAGTGCAAGAGTAATACCTGGGTCATTGGATGAGTACATGGGTAGTGCATGATTGAATGGCTGAGTGCACAAATAGTGCCTGACTGATTGCAAGAGTGCATGGGTAGTGCCTAGATGATTGCATGAGAGCAGGGATACTTCCTGGATGATTGGATGTGTGCATGGGTACTGCCTGGGTGATTGCATGAGTGCATGGGTAGTGCCTGGATGATTTCATGAGTGCAGGGGTCATGCCTGAGTGAAAGGATAAGTGCAAGGGCAATGCCTGGGTCATTGGATGAGTGCATGGGTTGTGCCTGAGTGAATGGTTGAGTGCAAGAGTAGTGCCTGGGGGATTGCATGAGTTCTGGGGTACTGCCTGGGTGATTGGATAAGTGCATGGGTAGTGCCTGAGTGACTTCCTGAGTGCAAGGATAATATCTGACTGCTTAGATCAGTGCATGGGTAGTGCCTCACTAAAAGAACTACCGCAAACGCAATCCCTGGGTCATTGGATGAGTACATAGGTAGTGCCTGAGAGAATGGATGAGTGCATAGATAGTGCCTGAGTGAATGGTTGAGTGAAAGAGTAGTGCCTGAGTGATTGCATGAGTACATAGGTAGTGCCTGGGCGATTGCATGAGTGCAGGGGTAGTGCCTGGGTGATTTGATGAGTGTATGAGAAGTACCTGAGTGAATGTATGAGTGCAAGGTAATGCCTGGATCATTGGATAAGTTAATGGGTAGTGCCTGAATGAATGGATGAGTGCATCAGTAGTGCCTGAGTGAATGGTTGAGTGGAACAGTAGTGCCTGGGTGATTGCATAAGTGCATGGATAGTGCCTGAGTGAATGGTTAGGTGCAATAATAGTTTCTGAGTGATTGCATGAGTACATGAGCAGTGCCTGGGTGATTGCATAAGTGCAGGGGTTCTGCCTGGGTGATTGCATGAGTGCATGGGTAGTGCCTGTGTGAAAGGTAGACTGCAAGGGTAATGCCTGGGTTATCCTATTAGTGCAAGAGATAAAATGATGAGACCATGAAGTAGTGTATACATGAAAGAATGACTGCCTGGCTGATTACATGAGCAACATGATGGTAGATTTTGAATAGTGTAAATGATCAACATTATTTATATTAGAAACAAATAACATATAAATAAAGTTTAAACATTTGTTTACGTTATCATGCATATTATATTGTGTATTCTTACCTAAACAGCAGTGTAACTCTTTTCAAACTTCAAAAGTAGCTACTATAAAGGAGAAGAAACACTTATTTAATGATAATATATTACAGAAATTATATTATATTTTTAAGAATACAACATAAATTTGGAATTACATTACATTTTCAGTGTCCCTTTTCTGCACTTCTCAGATTCTACTTAACTTCACCATACACAGTGATTTCAATGTAGTATCATCATTGAATAGCGGGTGGGAAAACAATCCACTTGATTGTAGAAAAAAACAAATTAGCGTAGACCATCATTTTCAATATGTGCAGCTATGGTTTTTCTATCTATTCTTTGTTAATTACTTACTTCATCTACATTAACTCTATTATTTATCTCAAATACATATGCCAAAATTTAGACTCTCATTTACATCTGGTAGAATATAGACACCAAATATATAAACTATTTGCTTTTAAACACAATTTTCCAAATGTAATATCAATTAGAGTGAATAATAATCCAAACACTAATTATATATACTAATTGTTTGCAGTGCTGTCTACTTTATGTTCACATCTTCCCAATAGGCCGATTGATGGATTCAAAACTTTGCCTTCAAAAATATAAAATATGAATTTGGTAATTCATAAGGAAATCTAGGTTTGAATTCCAAGTGGGATTCATTGCAATGTGTACATCCTTTATTACACTTTAAATACACAGTATAGTGTCCAGATGTTCTAGTAGGTCCATCATGGAAAATAATAGCCACTGCTATAAAAGTTCTTCCTGAAATAGATATTTGACTTGCATTAAACAAAAAAATTGTTTCCAATTTTCTTCCATTTGCTCTACAACGTTATAGCATTAAAATCAGATATTTTCCAAATCTTTCTATATGTAATGTAGACAACATATCTGATCTAAAATGCGAACATCTCATGTCCTGATTGGCTGTTTTTATCAATTTGTTACAAGGTACTGATTTGCAGTCTGGTATCGTCAAGTGTATGAATCGTTCTGTTTGTATTTCAGTGCTAGAAGTAAATGAACACTCTTCACATTAATGATCCTATCTGTAACAGTCCAAATACATTTTCAAACTTTATTCCTTCATGTTCTGATACTTCAAGCATAACCAATAGAAATTCTTGTGCATCTTGTTGTATATTGAGAGTAAATGTCAAAGAACCAGTAAATACATCCAAAACATGCTGAATGCCAGAAGCAGTAAGCATTTTACTTCTGTCGGTTACCAACTGTTGAAATACATGATGTAGTACAGAAAATCTTTTTTCACGTTTTCTCATGATTTCATACTGAAGATCTGGTAGATAAAACGCAACAATCAGAATCACATGAGGATAACAGTTGATACCTGAACTGTTTTCCAACTGATATCCTACAATGTCATCAACACTTTCCACTTTTTTTCTTTACACCTTCAAGTTTCTCTTCAATTGTTTTCTTTTCTTGAACCTCAATTGCATCTTTGACATATTTCCATTTTGAACACACTATACGTTTCTCATATATGGGATATTCATCGAAATCAGGAGTATAAAGTCTTCTTAAACGATTGTACTCTCTTACACAATTTGCATCAACAGCAACCTTTTTCTCATCGAAATCAATCAAATACAAACCAGACAATGTTCTTACTCAAGACAATGCAACATATGCCATTCCCTCTTTGAACACTATACTCCCAATATTGACAAAAGCAGTGTCTATACATAAACCTTGAGATTTATGAATAGTTTCTGCATATGCTAAAGACAGAGGAAACTGTTGTCTGTGAACATACAAATCTTTTACAAGCAAAAATCGTACAACACAACGCCCAATCTGTCTTATCTCTTTAATCAGACCAAATCTTATAATCAAAAATTCTACACTCTTTCTATTCTGATTTTTTTTTTTAAATCAACAACTTTTCCCATTGCTCCATTCACAAAACCTTCTTCTACATTCAAATTACGCCGTAAAATTACCCAACAGTTTATACATACATGTAAAGTATTTTCTAAGCCTGCAGTTTTAGATACAGAGGGGCATAATATCAAGAACAGCGTTAAAATTATCGCCGCGGCGATAATGAGCTTGATAATATGCCCTTGAGATTTCCAATAGAAGCCCATGTTCTGGTGTGAACCTGGACTTCTATTGGAATTCTCAAGGGCATATTACCAAGCTCATTATCGCCGCTTTAGCGGCTGTTTCCTGCCGCTAAAGTGGCGATAATTTTAACGCCGTTCTTAATAATATGCCCCAGACTTTTCCGAAATATCCAATTTAGCCTATAGTTTGTCTGTAAAAAGAATAGTAACTCCCTGGTGTTCGATTTTATCAATAGCTTACATTTCCACTATTTCCTGTTTTCCAGTTTCAGAAGTTGTTGATTGTAAAACACTCTTGCAGTGTAGGCATTAGGCAAACTATAGACTGCTTTTCTCCAAGCATATTGTACATTACTTCATCTGCAGTGTTTCCAGCTGTGAACTATATCCTTAGTAGCCAACTTTCTAAAGCTTGTTTATCATGTTTCGGCAAGACACCAATTCTTATGTCTTGAAGAATATTTCCATAATCTGCATCACTTGCTTGTCACATATTCTTAACAAGTTCTTTATATTCAAAATGCAACCAAATGTTCACATTTTCAATACTTCCCAAAGATTTCCTAGTGTCTTCATGAACAAGTGTTTCAAAAACCGGTTGTCCTTTTACAGGAGTAAGTTGTGGTAGATGTCTGAATACAATTGAATATTTTCCCCCAAACAGAACATGGTAATCTGTTTTTAAAATCTGTTGCATTCTTAAATGTACAAAGACAAGCATTAAGTTTGAGACCATGCTCACCTCATCAATGATTAAAAGTTCTCATTTTCTGCAGTACTCAATCCCTTTAATGTTGTATGCTGCTAAACCAGTTAGAGCTGTTACAGCACAAGATAAGTGTGATTCTGTAGTTTTATGTAGATATCTGAACAAAACTTTAATTAAGAAACTTTTTCCTGTTCCAGCTTGACCACTGATGTAATTTAGAATAGGTTTAAATGATGAACATTGGCATTCTTTTTTTTCCGTGTAGCAAACCATGTTGTATCTGTTGTTTGACTTGTGGAGAAATTTCTTTCTTTTCAATATTTAGTTGTTCTTCTAACTTTTTGAACTGAATAATATCCTGTTGTGCTTGTTGCATTGCGGTTTCTACCTCATTCATGACTATTGCTACTTCAATTTTGATAATTGGTTGTCCCAGTGGATGTTGGCCCAGTGGACCAGAACTTTGACTATATTGAGAACGTTCTCTAGCTATTTCAGCTGCAATAGTACTTTCTTGTTAAATATCATCATTTAACATTTGTAGATATGTAGGAAGAATTGTGCACTGAATGCTATCTTTACTTGAATGAAAAGAACCTTCATCTGCAGTCAAAATCTCCAAGTAATTCCGTTTCACTACACCAAGGCTTAACAGTTGCAGAAGTGCTAAATAGAAAAATTACCTCTAATCAGGACTTTTGTAACCGAGTTTTCTGTTGTTAATAAGATTTTCTTTGGCATGTTTTACCAAACATCCGTCACATCAATTACTGCATTTTTTCCTTCTTTTATATGTTCTGTAACTTTTCCTATAAAGCTATACTGTTGAAGTATTTCATACAGACATAGGTTTTCAAGATGTCCACTCCGTTTGGGATAGTATATTTCCAACATATTAGCTTTAACAATATCTGTACTTTCTGGTTCATTCTGTGCTAAGTATTCAATTTCTTGTAAAGATTTAAATACTCTATTTCGTGTGACGGTGAGACCTAGAATTACCCAAATGATTCCTCTTGACTTTGACTATAAACTGGCTGAGCTCAAGAAATCTGAACATTCATAGGATCCAATCCCTCGATGGGAAAGCATTTTAAAGCTGAAGCTGTACAATTTCTTGCTAAGACTCTTCTCTTGTGAAACCATAAAACTTGTTGTCTCAGCTCTTTTCTCCTCCATCTCTTGGAATGGCACATGTAACACACTGTTCAATGAAAGACAAAACAGTTTCATCAGTATCAGTTCTAAATTTTGACGCATTCTTTATCTATAATAGCATGTGTATATGAGGAGCACCTCTGGCTTGGTACTCCTTTCTCCAAAAGAAATCTGTTACCTCACCAAGATTTGGATTATAATATTTTCATTGCAGATAAATGACATCATAGCTTGAAACCTATGAATATCTGCACACATATACAGGATCCAAGGAACACAGTTCTCCAAGCTGTCTTCAATTCAATGTTTTTAACATTTGAAGTTGCTTCTGGTAGAAATTCAAGTAAATCTTCTCATGAACATTCAGCACAGCTAAGTGTTACAAATCATGTAGGATTACCTAAGTTTCCTAACATGCATTTAAGTTCTCCATGACGACTATACCAATACTTATTGGTACCACGTTGGCACGCCTTGAAATTAATTAAATGAGATTCGAAATTTTCATCTGTTTGTTCAACTTTGTCCATGAACTCTTTTTGCAGAAACATGTTGAAAATGAAGTCCTGTTTTTAATATGTGGCTCACTGCAGACGAAAGTGCAGACAAATTGCTTTCAAACAGAATATGAAATATATATGGAATGCACTGTGGAAATCCTGAGTCTTCACAAAATATTCTTGTTGATCTGTATTCTGAAGATGGAATCTGTGCATCTCGCTCCTCAAATTGTCCACCTCCTCCAGTGGGGAATAGCTGGGGAAAACAACAAGCTTCTATACTTTTTTCCCAAACACTCATGGGACTTCCCTTTGCTTTTTAGGTCTCGCCTACGCAGCGTGCATGCGCTGCATAGGCAAAGACCTTTAGCAATCGCTTCAGCTTTTCAGCCAAAAACATGCACGTGTTCCATTGCCTTCAATGGCAACGCGTGCACGTCTGGTGATTCACTTGCGGGAGCCAGCGGCGCCATATGGTAGCAATTATCGCTCCTGGCACTGTTCGCTCCCGCAAGTGAAACGCTTTCACTTTTGCCGACACTTTTTTTTTACTTTAGCGCGTGCGCACTTGTTTCAAATGCTACTTTTTTCTCTGTTTTTCAGGAGTCTTCCAGAGTGCATCTTTTTTATGTGTCTCCCTTGTGGATGTCTCCCCCCTTGTGTTCCTCCCCCCGGCCAAGCCCCTGCCATCTGTTGTGTTGCCCACATCCATCATCCTTTCATATTGCCCCACAACATGCTCTCCCTCCCTTGCCCAAGTGATCTCTCGTACACTCTCCCCTTCAGCTATTAGTGTTGCCTTTTGCACATGCTTTGCCCCAATGTTCGCTCTCTCCCTCTCCTGTTGTCCATGATGCCTCTTGTGCATTCCCTCTGTTGTCCATGTTAACCTTTGCACCCATTTCGCGGATCCCGCCCCATTCCCTGTTGTCTGTGTTGCTCTGCCACCCCCCTACCTCCGTTGACCGTGTTGCTCTTGCCATCCGCCCTACATTTTTGCCCTCCCTCCATGTTGCCTCCCGCCCTCCCTCTAGCAATAAAAACAAAGCGCTAATATGCAGCAAGCACAGGCCGGTTCAGAGGACTGTATTTCACTGCCGGTCAGGACTTAAGTGCGGTTTCAGGCATCTGTTTGCACCGCAGGAACTATTTTCAGAAGCAAAATGCCGCGGAGGTTCAGCATAGGATGGTGCAGATGGACACTTGACAGGGAGCCAACCTTTGACGACACCTTTGCTTCTATGCTGCCTGGCAAAGCGGACGCTGTCCAGACTCCTCTCTCAGACACATGTAAGAGGAGCCACATGTCTCCAAACAGCTAAATCCAAAGTGCTTAATCAGTTAAAAAAATAAGCTATATATGTTATAAACTACTATCAAGGTGTGAACCCTTCTGTATATCAACTTAAACAAAGGCTGTGTAAAATCCGTAACCAAACATGCACACGCACATTTCTTGTGTGTTAAATTTGAACCTATCCACGGAATTGTGTGCTCCTTTTAAAATACTAATTAGACAAACGATCGTTTTATCTTGAACGTGATCACTTTTAATTTTGCAAATTATGATTAGGGCTCCCGGTTTTCCGTTTAAACGGATTTTTACATATAAATACAGACGGAAAACAATTTTTCCTTTCTCTGTATTTATATGTAAAAACGGCAAAATACTAGTAAATTTTGCCAGGCTGAAGTGCTTCAGCCCAGAGTTGCCACTCCCCTGTTCCTTTTGTTGCTGCTCCAGCCCTTCTTTTGAATTCAACATCTGTTTCGCAAGTGTATTTCTGTGGCCTCCGGGGACAGATTAATGGCACGCAACGCCATTGGGCTCACAGAGCTTCAGACCTCCTCCCCCGTCGTGTGTGTCATCCCGGCTAAGACTGCTTCCCCTGGCACACACACAGCCACACCCGAGTACTTCACAGGTCTTTAAAAGACCAATTATTTGCTAACACGGCTTTGTTGTGTTTTCTCACCCCTTCTAAGCGTCCGTGCATCTCCGCTCTGCATATTGCTGGGAGAATCAAACCCCCACCCCAGTAGCCCCCACCCCGAAATTTGACTCTAATTGCACCTCTGTGTCAGGTAGTACGTGTCCGCGCTGCTTAGATTTGAAAGCTAGCACAGCGCTTCTTGGCAGGATGCAGCGCTGTAATGAGTATCATTCCTTCTCAGTAGCAAACAGCTCCTCTGGGATAGAGCCTAAGCATACCTCCGTATTAGACTTCCACTCCGACTAGCACCACCAGATTTTCAACTGAACTGACTTCCAAATGTTTTTGAAGTCTAGTACAACACCTGTTATGATATATTCTGTAAGGTAGTTCAGCGGGATGAGTGCCTGCTCCATAGATAACCAGCAGTGCAACAATCTGAATCGAGACAGGGCGAACAGCATTTGTTATTCTTGTGAAGGGGTTGTAACGAGCGTCATCTGAATGTACAGCATAATTTAAAATATCGATATATATTTTTTTTACAGCACAAAGGAGGCAAAACTATTTCAATATAATCACTAGTGCATTATTTTGCTACCCATGCCTGTATTGATCAATGATATACAATGATGTCCTGGCATTTTAATTAGTGTTTTTTGTGTCCCTCAGTGCTCTGAGTTTGTTCACTGCCCGCTGTAAATTACGCCCTCGGCCTCCGCTTTATAAATGGGTAAATCAGCTCTGTCCCATTAGGAAGCTAATTCATGTGACCTTTAGGGGTTATCAGCTATACATGTTGTGCATTCGGTTTTATGAGCTCATTTTCTTGTTCTTTGTTTACTGTGAATAATGCAGCTCTGCCCACGGGCCTCCAATCATGTTACAGAGTAGGATTTAAAGGCCATGGCCATTTTAAATGTCACCTTAAGATATATGGTCATAAAACAGTTACAACGAACAGGTAACAGCATTGTAAATTATGGGCATAATCTACACAGTTACACATTTCACTAGCAGTTGGACGCTGGCTCTTGCTGGCAATTTCAATGTTCTGGGTCTGCAACAACTAGTCCTAGATCCAACTCTTGTAGCTGGACGCACAGGTAAACCCATTTCTGTCTGCGGCCTGGTGGCTTGTGGTGTCCCTTTTGCATTGTGATCGGTGTGTGTTGAGTTTGTTGCCATTTAGTTTGTGGTTCCCTCAGCTCTTGTGACCGTGTACAAGCAGTTGCACATGTGTTTTTGGGGACTGAAATAAATGTGGAAAAATACTAGCTGTAGCGTCGTCTTTAGCTTGTGGCAAAAATAAATGCGGATAAATACAGAAAAAATGCCCAGAAAATAAATATGGATAAATACAGACGGAAATGGCAAAAAAATAAATACCATAAAACCGGGAGCCCTAATTATGATTGATGCGCCATTTAATGTTGTTATTATTCCAGACAACATGCTAGTTCTTCTAATGTTATAACGAAAAAAATAGCAACATGTGTATTTTAAATAATCTTGACTCTTGCATTGATATACAGTTCAAGGGGTACAAAGAATCGCACCTACCACAATAAATACATTTTATGTATGCTCCTTTTACTAACTATTACCCTCCTATTTATTTATGCAGAGACATTCACGGACCCATAAGTCTAGTCTGTATATATAGGACACCACTTGAGATGTGTTCTCTCCTACAGAGCCCGCAGTTTTATTAGATATCAGGGACATGCAACTGGAATAAATTTGTATTTTCTCTGGATCAGTTACGTCCACTTCCAAGAGACCAATTATCACCAACTAGACCAAGTAGGAACCGTTTGCCACTGGGTATGGATACATTAAGGGTTTATTGATCTATCTAAGCATAGATGCATCAACCTATGTTTAATGTTTGTTATAACTGTACCGCAGCTGTGGTTTTAAAGACGACAAATTATTGGGAAGGTTCATCTATGATTTTGCTTCCAGAATTCACAAACATTAGACCATTTCTTTACATTACAATTTTCAACTAATGTTAAACCATGAGACACATATTATTTTGCTTACCATATGACATAAAATATGTGTACTTTATTCCGTTATTTTATAAACAAATATTCCACGTCACATAATTACATTCTATTCAATGCAACATAAATACACTCCATATGATACCACTGTACCCCATAATTACATGCCACATAATTATACTCTACTCAATGCAACATAAATACACTCCACAAAATACCACTCAGTGCGACATAGTTACACACCACTTAATGACACTCTACTCAATGCAACATAAATACACTCCACATTCCACTCAGTAACACATAATTATACGTCACATAATTACACTCTACTCAATGCAACATAAATACACTCCACATAATACCACTCAGTGCCACATAATTACACGCCATATGATTACACTCTACTCAATGCAACATACATACACTCCACATACCACTCAGTGCCACATAATATGCTACATAATTACACTACACTCAAAGCAACATACACTCCAAATATCACTCAGTACCACATAATTACACACCACATAATTACACTCTACTGAATGCAACATACACTCCACATAATACCACTCAGTGCCACATAATTACATGCTACATAATTACACTCTACTCAATGCACCATAAATACACTACACATAATACCACTCAGTGCCACGTAATAACATGCCACATAATTACACTCTACTCAATGCAACATAAATACACTGGGGAAGTTTGAATTTTGGAGCCCTGACACCACTGAAAGCCTGATTTAGCGCAGGGGAAGCTGCTGGTGCCCTGACCACAATCGCTCACCCTAAATCCCGCTGGTGCTTCGCTGTGAGTTTCCTGCCGTACCTGTTGCCGCTACATCATCTTGCGGTCCTGGCGAGGGGAGACCACAGCTCCCAGGCGCCCTAGCGCCCTTCGACATCACGGAAGCGCCCGGAGGCGCTTAAAAGAACGCCGCTCCCTCGGAGGAGCGGGAAGTTTGAATTTTGGAGCCCTGACACCACTGAAAGCCTGATTTAGCGCAGGGGAAGCTGCTGGTGCCCTGACCACAATCGCTCACCCTAAATCCCGCTGGTGCTTCGCTGTGAGTTTCCTGCCGTACCTGTTGCCGCTACATCATCTTGCGGTCCTGGCGAGGGGAGACCACAGCTCCCAGGCGCCCTAGCGCCCTTCGACGTCACGGAAGCGCCCGGAGGCGCTTAAAAGAACGCCGCTCCTTCCGCGTCGTGGGACGCGCGCGGGCGGGCGCCGGACGAAGCCCGGACAAAGGGCGAGCCGTCTGAGGCCGTCCGGGGCCGGAAGAGGCCGGGCCGGGCCTCCCCCTTGATAACGCTGGAAGTAAGTTGTAGCAGAGTTTGACTTTTGATCAATGACATTTGCCTAACCCGTGACTGTTGTAATTCACTGATTTGTGTGGCCCTGTGACAAATGGCTGGAAAGGGTAAGCGTCTTACAGCCCCTTCCACAGTAGCCGGGACTATGGACCAATTTATTACACGTGCTGTCTCGGTACTGGAACATGAGATAGCCATGACTGAAAGACGTCTTTCGTTAGATCCTTTGTCGGGTAGGCGCTCCTCATTGGGCCCGCTTGCTCTCGTTAAATCACCAAACATTCCCAGAGAGCTGCAGCGGGAGGAGGTATCACTACTTTCTACGTCTGATTCATCTCAGCACATGTCATCTCCATCTGGGAGGTTGATAAATCCCCCAATAAATATGGATGTAGTGCTAGAGGAGGAAGTTGTATCTCGAATTGCTCCTAGTGTCCCCCGCCCCCAGACTAGAGCAGGGGCTAGACCTAACACATCCACTGGTGCAGCTACCCAGAAAAGGAAAAGGGGAGGGGGCAAGGATGGTGGTAGGCAGGCAAAAATATCCAAGGCAACTAAAAACTTGGCACCCCCTGTCACTCTAAGTACTAGTGCCCACCACTCCACGACTGAAACTAGCTTACTTGCCCCCCCCACCCGAACCCACCAACATAACCTCTCAGCTAGAACGCATAGTACGATCTCTAATTTCTCCATTATTGGAAAGGATCGAAAAGGTTGTAACTAAAGTCGATAAACTGGAACAATGCATTTTGGATAATTTCTGTTCGCTGAAGAATGTTGTTAAGCTGTGTACTAGGGATATACCTAAAACTAATTGCACTCATGGAGCGAATTCAACTCTTGTCATCCCACCCTCATCTGGCCTATCCTCTGCCCCTGTCCTCACTACCTCAGGTATTGGTTTACCTACGAATACTTCTATGTCACCCCTAAATACTCAACAACCACCACGGCGGGAGGGAGCACAACAAAATAGTCAGTCCCTGAGGCAGGAGGGTCGGTTAAGCAATGTACCCTCAGGCACTAACATCACGAACTCAGAAAGATTGAATCTTTTCCATACGACGTGGTATTAACGGGTGTCCCCGAACTTTCTAATAACAAAAATGAATCCTTTGAACAACTAAAAAATAAAGTAAGTCATTGGCTTAACATCCATAGACCAATTCCGAATGAAATGAATGGTCGGATTCTTTTTGTTAGAAGGGTCCATTGGATAGGCTCCCAACCAAAAAACACGCAGGGTGACTGCATCATCGTTAATTTTAAAGACCCACGCCTCCCTAGGTTTATCACTGAGCATACATCTTTTGACTCTAGATCCAGCATAGAGGCCCACAACTTGGCTTATTTTTACACTGGAGGTCTTCGCCAGTGACAATCGCATAGTTTGACATCCCCCTCACATCCCGTGACATCGAGGGTAACCGTTAGTACACCAACAGATCCGGTGGTCATTCCTTTGGTCCGGGCCGGATCTCAAACAACACCCAGAGCTCTAACACCACCTCCATCCGGCCTGTGCGAGAGGGAAAACTCACCTAGTCAATCTATTGTGCTCCACACTACATGGCCTGGTAACTATTCTGGTACTTTTTTGTCATGGAACCTGGCTGGCATTAACACTAAATTTGACTCCCCCGAATGGGTTAGCTTTGTCATCAACTATGATCTCTGCCTATTGCAGGAAACATGGTCCCTCGAGGCTCGGTTTTTGCCGGGTTACCTGAGCTTTCATGTTCCAGCGACGAAAGGCCCGAAAGGCCGTCCTTCTGGCGGCCTAATTATTTGGGCTCGCCAGGATCTATTTTCACATGCTGTTGCGATCGATACTGGGTCCCCGGATATTCAATTAGTGAGATTAACTTCTGACCATAAGTGCTCTCTGGATATTTATAACATTTATCTTCGGGGCACTAAAGGGAAAAAGTCAAGGGAGTTGGATATTTTAACCTCACTCATTGAATCTAACTCGTGCCAGAGGGACCTGATCGTAGCTGGGGATTTTAATGTTACCTTTGAACCCCTTTTAGATTCTGATTTGGAATGGGGCTCTGACCCCGACGAGGACGGACAATGGGGTATCCCAGTCCTTTCGTTACCCCCCATCAAAAGGTGGTCCACGGCAGCAGTGCAGGTAAACGCATTTTGCCTTGGAAACGGTTTACAGGCACTGAACGGCAGAACAAAGGGAGACATGATGGGAGCACCTACCTTTGATAATGGCCGCTCGGCCAGTAGGATTGATTACGTCCTTTGTTGTTTGAGGCTGTGGCGCCAGCCTATAGATATGGTGGTGGAGAAAAGATTAGAGAGCGACCACAACCCCATTTGTGTCTCCCATTGTTGGTGGGGTACACCCTGCTCACTGACCAAGGAAACAACTTTGGATCCCTTGGCGTGTGTCCCATCAAACGATATGCGGAGGCTAAAATGGTCTATGGTAAAGACCAATGCCTCAGTAATGGCCCATATTGATACCACTCTTTCTGCAACTAATGCGAATCTTGAAGAAATTTTGAAAATCCACGACCAAAATGTTCAAGTAACTAGAATACATGAGTCATTTTTTGAGGACCTACGTGCTTTCTTTTTTAAACAATTAAGAAAGGGCACTATGCCACCGTCTAAGCGACCTAGGTGGTATGATAAACAATGTAAAAGTGCAAGAGGCACCCTGGCCCAAGCCCTTTCCAGCGGGAGTTTACCTCTCATTCAATCTGCTAGACATGCTTATAGGAAAAGCATTACTCAAGCTAAACGAAAATGGGATGCTTCGTTCTGGCTTGAATTGAAGGATGCTTGCTATGCCCGTGATACGAGATTATTCTGGAACGTGCTAAAGTGGGGCAGAGGGGGCTCCCCTGATAACCCCGCAAACCATGTTACTCAAGAAGATTGGCTGAGGTACTTCAAACCCCAATATGCACGAGATCCCCACTGTAGTAATTCGGGCTCAATTCCATACGTTTTCTACTCGTCGGGGCCCTTTGGCTCTAACGATGTTTTAGTTGCCTTGTCTTGTGTAGCTACAGGGCGGGCCCCTCGCTTGGATGGTGTCCCATCTGACCTTTTCCTTAGTAACAAAGCTTCCTGGAGCAAGTACATCGCCCTAATTGCGAACGCCGTGGCTGTAGGTGCCCCAGTACCTAAATCTTGGGGGGGTGCTATTATAATCCCAATATACAAAAAGGGTGATAAAACCCTCCCAGGGAACTACAGGCCCATCAGCCTAATTGACACAATCCAAAAAGTCATTGGGAGGATGGTACTGAATGAGGTACTCAATTGGATAGAAGCTAATAAGATCCTTTCCAATCTCCAAGCGGGCTTCCGCAAATTTACCAGCACTGTGGACCAGGTGTTTCGCTTTAAACAATTACTTTGGAAGGTAGTTGAACTAGGCAAAGGCAGTCTTTATGTCACCTTTGTGGATTTAAGAGCAGCCTTCGACCTTGTCCCTCGAGAGCATCTCTGGAGGGTCCTAGAAAAGCTCGGTCTACCCCCGGAGCTCTTGACTCTAATTAGGAGACTCCACGAGCCTAACTTTGCAAAAATACAATGGGGTGGTCCGGGGGAAACAACCCCAGAGTTTCCTGTCGAGAGAGGTGTGCGCCAGGGATGTGCCATGGCTCCCACACTCTTCTCCTTGTATATCAACGGAGTAGTTGATTACATGCTCCAAGCAAATACTGACGCCCCTAAATTGGCAGGAGTCCCTATACCGATACTAATGTTTGCCGACGACACCCTTATAGTGTCTAAAACACCGTGCGGCATGCAAAGAGATCTGTCAATTTTCGAAAATTTCTGCAAAGATCATGGCTTGGAGGTCAATGTGTCAAAGACTAAGCTTATGACCTTCAATCCACACCCAAGCTACAGAGTTGGCAAGCTTTTAATGAACGGCCAAATTCTGGAGGAGGTAACAAACTTTCCTTACCTGGGCATTCATGTCTCCCATAATAATCGGTGGAATAGACATCTGGAATTGTCCACGTTGAAATTCACCCAGATCACGGGGGCGCTGGTTAAAGAGCATAAAAAATCGCTCACTAAACCTGTCAAACCAGTGCTACAAGTATATGAGGCAAAGGCCCTAAACTCTGTCCTGTATGGGGCAGAGCTTTGGGGTTTTGACTCATTAACACCCCTAATAGCCGTAGAAAATAAATTTTTTCGTTACATTATCGGCTTGCCACAAAGTACGCCAATGGTCCCATTGTGTTATGACCTAGGTAGAAAGGGCATTAATGATTTGGCCAGTCTCCGTCCGGTTCTATACTGGAGGAGACTATGGACTACACCGGAGCTACAACCCTACGCATTGGGTATCTTGGACATAATCCAGGTTGATAAGTTTCACAAGATTGGATGGTTAAGGAACCTTCGTGAATCTTTAAAAGCCCTGGGGTTGGAAGATCTATGGAACGATCCAGTTGGTGCCGTGTTTCCAGCCAAAAAGCTATTGAAAACATTATATTGGGAACAGGTAAATCACAGGGTATGGGGTTCTTTTTCTGCCCCTACAATGACCAGCCGCTTTTTAGAGGCAAAGGTCTCACCTTTCCTAGAACCTCACTGGGATTTGATCACTTCGCCAACTGACAGGAAACTTTATTTCCAACTCAGAGCAGGCTCCCTTCCACTAAGGGCTCTAACTTGCGGGTGGTTTGGTACAACTATATGCACCTGTCCTGCTTGTGGCCCCAAAGAAGAAACAATTGCTCACTTCTTGTTTGTCTGCCCAGTATATGTCATCCCAAGACGTCATTGGCTCTCTCCTTTATGTAAACTTTTGGGCACAAGGAGATCCGCCGTAGCCATCAGAATTCTACTCACAAGCACCTTACCATTCCACTCAGTAGTTTTAGCCAAATACATGGGGTGGGCATGGTCCCTCAGATTAAAAGCCCTCCGGTCCAGTGAAAAGGAACATAGGTAGGGCCTCAAATATGATCATTATTCGTGTATTAACTTTTTTAGCACTATTTGATTATTGACGTTTAATGCATATCATCTTGTCTACCTCAACGTTTAATATCCCTTTTATCTAAGACTTTTAGCTATTTATTGAAAAGATTTTAGATTTTTAATTATCTAGTGATTTGTTTTATTTGTATGTGTTTTTTGTGTTTGTGTGTTGTATAAATTATTTTAATTCGAATAAAGACTATGATGATGGTGTACTTTATTCCATTATTTTATAAACAAATATTACACGTCACATAATTACATTCTATTCAATGCAACATAAATACACTCCACATGATACCACTGTACCCCATAATTACATGCCACATAATTATACTCTACTCAATGCAACATAAATACACTCCACAAAATACCACTCAGTGCGACATAGTTACACACCACTTAATGACACTCTACTCAATGCAACATAAATACACTCCACATTCCACTCAGTAACACATAATTATACGTCACATAATTACACTCTACTCAATGCAACATAAATACACTCCACATAATACCACTCAGTGCCACATAATTACACGCCATATGATTACACTCTACTCAATGCAACATACATACACTCCACATACCACTCAGTGCCACATAATATGCTACATAATTACACTACACTCAAAGCAACATACACTCCAAATATCACTCAGTACCACATAATTACACACCACATAATTACACTCTACTGAATGCAACATACACTCCACATAATACCACTCAGTGCCACATAATTACATGCTACATAATTACACTCTACTCAATGCACCATAAATACACTACACATAATACCACTCAGTGCCACGTAATAACATGCCACATAATTACACTCTACTCAATGCAACATAAATACACTCCACATAATACCACTCAGTGCCACATAATTACACGCCACATGATTACACTCTACTCAATGTAACAAATACACTCCACATAATACCACTCAGTGCCACATAATTATATGCTACATAATTACACTGCACTCAGTGCAATATGCACTCCAAATAATACCACTCAGTGCCACATAATTACACGCCACATACTTACACTCCACTGAATGCAACATACACTCCACATAATACCACTCAGTGCCACATAATTACATGCCACATAATTACACTCTACTCAATGCAACATAAATATACTCCACATAATACCACTCAGTGTGACATAGTTACACACCACATAATTACACTCTACTCAATGCAACATAAATACACCCCACATCCCACTCAGTACCACATAATTCCAAGTCACATAATTACACTCTACTCAATGCAACATAAATACACTCAACATAATACCACTCAGTACCACATAATTATATGCTACATAATAACACTGCACTCAATGCAACATACACTCCAAATACCACTCAGTACCACATAATATCACACCACATAATTACACTCTGCTCAATGCAACTTAAATACACTGCACAAAATACCTCTCAGTGCGACATAGTTACACACCACAAATAAGAATTGTGAGGATGTGTTGTATAATGTTCGTAAATCTCTTCAGTTCTGCACTTGTCCACTTTTTCAATTTTTCCAGCTGAAACTACAATTTCTTCTTATAGGCATATAATGTCTTCATCAAAATTCACATTCTTATAATAAATGTTATTCTGTCGCAGGTATATTGTAGCCTTTTGAAGTTTACTAACACCTACAAACTCTTGCCAGATCTTTTGACTCTTTGTTGGTACATCATTTACTAGAATAACTACTGGCTCATTTTCCTCTCTGTCTACACCAAAAGTTTCAATATTTTTCTAAAAATCTAAAGGTAAATAGACAACTCTTCGTTTCAGATCTTTTGTAAATCTGTTGATGGCAGCTTACCTGTTTTAGGCTCCATAAGAACTATGGCCTGAAGTGGTTGACAGATTGAATAAGACTAGACACGTATCTATTTAAATCTGCCAGTTCCCGAGGAATAGGTACCAACTCTGAGTTGTTATGTACTGCTCTAGCTGGAATTTTGTTTCTTCTAATTTGTTGTAACAATATTTGCAAATAACTTGATCAGAACACAATTCAAACTGACCGTCTACCAAAAAATAAACACCAAATTGCTGCCATTTATCATTGTTTTCCTTTTCACTTGTTAAATATAAATCAACATTCCTAGTTTGATTTCTAAAGTGAGTACGACGACCCAAAAAATATAAACAAAGTTTGTTTTTTCAAATGAAACTATGTTAAACTGTGTAATTTCTTCTGCAAAATCATCAATGCTAATCTCTTTCTCCTGTTCTTCTACACCTACACTCATCAAACTCTCAGTTTATCTACTCTCATCTGTATATCATCACAAACGTTCTCTATATCTGATACAGAACAATGCAAAAGAGCTGAGTTCATTTCACTTAAACATAATGCAGGGGTTTTTACATAGTAGAGTCTCCTTACCAACTTCTGCATTTCAGAGTGGTGTACAGCTAACATTCTTGAAAGATGAAAAGTACTTAGGCAGACTTTTCTTGAAAGACAGGTCAGAGAATGACCTTGCAACTTAGTTTATTTTCTTATTTTACATGGATCTAGTCCTTGTAACATCTTAATTTTCTGTTTAATACTTTTTTTTGGCAGAATCTCATAAAAGAATTCATAAGAATTCATAATATGTCAATAGACTCCGGTCGAATGCTGCAAATACTGCTACAATTCCACTTAAATACAGGAGCTTGTGTACACCTCTCTTGAACTTCTTCAGCTATTACTTCTTCTACATTCCTAGGAACAGTTTTTTATTTTAGAATCGGAGAACCATCTTTTATCTCATAGCATCGACCACTAGTATCAACTGCATGTAGTAAAGAGTTCTGCTGAAAATAACTTTCTTCATTAAAGAAAGGCTCAGTACTAGAAGTGTGCTTCCATTCACCTGTGAAAGTTTTACAAAAGTTACTTCTCTTAACCAGTCTTTTTCTTTTTCTTTTCTCCTTCATAAATACCATTGTTTCATTCAATGTTTTCATTCTCTTCAATATTAATGTAAATATTTTTCGTTTTATTTTAAAAGCTTTAGCTGCTACACTTTTAATCTGTTGCTTTTTCTTATAAGCGGTGGGTGTCCAAGCCTGAGCACCGCCACCAGCCGCACCAGCATCGGGGACTTCAACACCCAAGGGGCATAGTGCCAGGAGGCACCTAAGGAAAAGAATGCACCCGGAGGCACATAAACATGCACGGGGGCTCCCGCAGTGCGGTAGTCTGAACCTGAGCACCGTCACCAGTCGCACCAGCATTGAGGACTCCAATCCCCAGGGGAAAAAGCACCAGGAGGCACCTACGGGAAAGACTGTGCCCGGAGGTGCTTAAAGGTGCATGGGGGCTCCCGCAGCACGGTACGTGTGCGGGACGCACGCTAGTACGTCCGGACCATGTCTGGGTGAAGCCCGGGCCAAGGGCGGGCCTGTCTGCACCCATCCACGCCCGACCGAGACTGGGCTGGGCTCACCCTCTTGGCTGGTCTCTTTGCACCAGAGGCAATCAACGGGACATAGGAGACCAGTCTTCATACAAGGGAGGCTGGTCCCTCACGAGCCAGGCAAGAGGAAGCCCAGGACTGAGGTAAGCAGCTCAGAGAGCACCTGTTGACTGTAGAACATTTCTTATTTGTGGTCACTCTATATCCAGACAGGTACTTGTGAGGATCAGTTTAGTTCAACCATCCTCGATCATGTGCAAGAGAAAAGCAACTACCTCGGTCTATTTGTCCAATAACAAAATTGCCACTATTGACTCTTACCTAGCTAAAGCGGTGGGGGCAATCACACAGGAGAGCGATAAGGAGGAGAAGAGATTGTCTATGGTTCTCACTGGCCCTGCAGTGCCTGAACCAGCACCGGTGGATTTAGTAAAAGCAACTAACACTAGCCCCCAGGTTAATGGGACTGATAGCACACTGGCAACCGCCACAGGGTCAGTGGTGCAAAAGAGAGGCAAACCAAGTACAAGTGTCTTATCTTCGGCCACCGAGGGCGAGGGTCAAGGGGCTTCCCAAGTTATGGGTAACAAGGGATCAGAGGAAGAGGCATCACCAGCCCCAAAAAGATCACTCAAAGTGAGAAAGAAAAATTAGCCTACAAGGAGAATGGAGGCACCAAAACCCCTTGTTCAGCCCGAATCATTTGGAGGACTTTTGGAACACGTTGAGGAGCACAATCACAAACTTGATGACCGATCTGTTATCGAAGTTCTGCAACAAGTTGGAAAAAGGGTTATCAGACTCCAGTGAGACAATTGGGAAAGTGGAGAATTTGCTGAAAACCATCTCTAATGCTCCGCCCCAGAGCAGGGGCCATCTACAGGCAGTGTGCCCCAGTTTGTGAGGGCAATCTGAGCAAGGAAACTATCCACTGGAGGGAGCTGGTAGGGGTGTGAGAGACAGAAATTCCCCATCACATGTGCAGGTACAAGGGGGAGCAAGTCCCAAGAACACTTTTGAACAGGTTTGCCTGTGGTTGATCTCACCCCAGCCTGTTGCCCCTATACCATAGTTCTGGTGGGGGTACACAGTCTGGGAATGGGCACGGAAGAGTCAATAGATAATTTTATCAAAAAAGTGTCTAATTGGCTAGGAAAATATAGTAGATTCAATATAGGGGACCATCCTCATATGCTGATGGCAAGAAGGGTCTCTTGGATTGGGAAATCAAGGAAATTTTTCAAGGGTGATGCTGTGATTGTTACCTTTAGATTACCAGGCCTAGCCCACAATATATTGAGAGTGACACTCGGCTGAGTTCTCTTTTTATGCCTCAGATATTAAACCACTTCCACTTGTTTTTTCTACAGGCCAGGTGAGGAGGGGAGGTTGGGTGTTTGAACACTTATGCCCCTTTGTCGGATCTTAATGACCTGGATTGACAGGGGGCGGGCATCAAATACAGCCTAGTACAGTCAGTAGTGTCTGACCCTCAAATTGAGACAGCTATGCCCTCGGGGGAACAGCAGAGAGAGACTACAGACCTTCCCACAAGTTACCCTAACCAGAATCACCAAATAGGAATCCAAGGTGACAAGATAATATCGGCCATGTTACCCAGTTCCCAGGGAGGGAGATTAATCTGATCTCCTGGAATGTGGCAGGGCTGGGTGCAAAAGTTGAGGATCAAAGATGGATTCAAACCATAACCGCGTACAAGATCATTTGCCTACAAGAGACCTAAGAGGTGTAAAATATATTCTTTTTGGAGGGCTACAAGTCGTTCATGCTCCCAGCGGAAGGATCGAGATATGGGTGAGCAAAGGGTGGGCTAATTATATTTATTGCCTTGATTTGTGTGGGTCAGTGAGACAACCAAACTCGAACTCTACAGTGGAACTAGGTTTAAAATTGGTAATAGGAAGAACGAGATGATTCACAATAATTAATTTCTATAATGCCAAAAATAGGAATTCGGGTTCGTCGAGTGTGAAGGAGCTAGCCAGGCTCTTAGATCAGCTGTAGGGGGACGATTTCTCACTGGGCAATCTGTGTTTGGTGAATTCAATTGTCATTTACACTCAAACATTGGGCAAAACACTGGGACTACATCTTCATGCATGAAAGCAGAAGAATGGCACATGGAGCACTCTGTAGAGGGTCAGTAATTAAATGCTCTTTTAAATACCTACGACCTAACGTTTATGCTTCAAAAGGCAGTAATACCACCCAATAGTCTTTATCCGCCCACCTATAAAGGTAGGGGCTGTGATTTCATCATTGATTGTATTTTTGTGTCTTCGTATTAAATCATAACATCTTCCAGGACTATAGAAAGTCCCTTCAGTGATCATAACCCTCTGGCTCTGGGGATGCGGTCACAGTGGCCGTAAATAGTCCAAAGAAGTAGGATGGGAGGGACATTAAAGCCAACGGGCCACGGGAGGTGCCTGCGATGGTCACAGGTTGATAGCAATGTTTTTTTATCCTTCCCTTTTCAAAGAGAGGCAACAGGAGATTCTGAAGTGTCTTGATATCTCACCCTCAGAGGAAGATGTACTCAGATCTCACACCATAGCAAAGTCAGTGAGAGCACTCCTAACTGTAATTCACATAAAGGAGTATGCTGTTCCTCAAGGGTTAGATTGGTAAGAAAAAAAGAGATAAATAAGAGAATGCATACCAAGGGTACAGTGATACCCATCACCTCCAACCAGTAAGGTGGGTCCTAAGGGGAATTGGGAGCCCGTTGGGGATTGCAGCGCCAACCCAACGAGGAGCAGGCCCAATGATGAAGCATGACACCTAGCTGGCTGGGTGTGTGAGGGCCCTAGTTCCGAAATAGGGAATTCCCCTTAGGACCCACCTTACTGGTTGGAGGTGATGGGTATCACTGTACCCTTGGTATGCATTCTCTTATTTATCTCTTTTTTTCTTACCAATCTAACCCTTGAGGAACAGCATACTCCTTTATGTGAATTATAGCTTGGGCACTGTATGCTGGACCTCTCCAAAAGCCCTTAAATCCCCCCCTTTGTTAATGATATTAAGCACGGGTCACCCCCGTGGGATTCTCCCTACAGGTTACCAGAGACGCAAATGGCGTCTTCTGGCCCATATTTTACTGGAAGGTTATCAGTGATGCGAATGGCCTCTCCTGTCTTTACCTTTTTTTGGCCCTTGTATTGGAATCGCCGTTATGCACTTGATTACTTGTACATTGCATCAACAACGGTTTTATGCATCCGCGAACATTGCTCTATTGGGTGGATATTCATGCTCACCATGCCCTACTATATGCCATCAAATTGGAAACCCTTTTCCCTCATGATTGCTTATACTTCAGGAACACCCCCTATTAGAACATGACATATGATGTAATATGGATTCCCACTGATTAGAATAAGCTGGGAATTTACACAGCAACCCTAGGGGACTCATTAATAGACCTACGGCTTCGTTATCCACATTTCGATATGGCCGCTGACTTGGATATCCATTTCTAGTACCCTTTCCTCTATTAGATAGGTTAGCGTTCTAGATGTTACCGCTCTAGATGCGAGTGACGCATGTGACGTCACTTCCGGGTTACCGCACTCATTGGGGTCTGTATATCTTGTAGAGAAACACGCACCCGGGACATCACCCGGTCCCGACGGGAATGGGTAGGTCTTAAGTTCTTCGACACCGCCTTCTTGGGTAAGTAGGGTGCCCTTTTGATTGTTATCCACCTCTGAGTCTGTTTTCTTTTACGACAATGCGAGGAGACCCGGTGGTGGGTCCTTCGCTTGGGCTTTTACCCGCAAGTCACGAGGCGGTGTTTCTACCTTTGTGTTTACCTTTATTTAGACATTAACACTGACACGCGCTCCTGCAATTTTAGGTGCGCCGGGTCTCTTATTTTTAACCAGGTTGCCTACAACCCCCCCTGTTTACATTTGCAGGTACTATGATCTTCACGAGGACTTGTTACAGTATGTAATAAATTGTGAAGCATCTCATCTAGTGTCAATGCACGCTGTTCCTTGCATTCTACAACATTCCCATCTGGGGGGCTTTAATAATTCTGCCATTTTGCTGGACAGACGTTACCACCCATTTTGACTAGCGCATGGAATGATGATTATGATTTTGGTTATGTGGTTGTTTTATCTTTCCACGTATACACATTTTCCAGGATGCTGAACCCATTGGTGTCCTAGCCCGCCGGATACTGTTGTGGCGTGGCTTTATAGATTAAGTTGGTGAGTCCATGTTCCTTGAATAGAGCAATGTTTCTAATATTAACTTTTCTCTCTAGCTGCTTATTTGGCGACTAGGTCACTGAAAATATATATTTATATATATTTTTTTATAAATAAAAATAATGTCAAGGGGAACTTTTCCCTTTGAAATAAAGGGTTTACTTTCGTTTAAGCAACTATCATTAAGAGAGAGATATTGAATGCCAGTATACTCCGCAGTTTATGTATATGCTGTAACCCTTTCTCTTTCAGAACACACTTAAGGGTATTCAACCTGCAGCAATACATTAAGTGGTAGGTAGTTTTTTCACATTTACCACGGTGTGTAGGTAGTCTCACATTATACGATTGGTCCTGATGAATTGCCATAGACCCGTTAGGGCTGTCAAGGCAAGAAACATGTTGACCCATTGGAGTAGAGTGCCATTTTGTTCTGATTCATTATGTCAGACAAAACCGCCTCTCCTTTTTCTTTTAATCAGGTAGGAACCAGAGTTAAATAAAATGATATTGGTTACCTAACCTGTTTTAACTTTCACCCTTCACACACACCTACACTTTCTAGGCCCCTCACTCACACCTCACTAATTGGCAAGGAACAAAAGATCTCCGCCAAAGAGCCCCTCATTGGGAGCCTGTTGGGGATTGCAGCGCCAACCCAACGAGGAGCAGGCCCATGATGAAGCATGACACCTAGCTGGCTGGGTGTGTGAGGGCCCTAGTTCCGAAATAGGGAATTCCCCTTAGGACCCACCTTACTGGTTGGAGGTGATGGGTATCACTGTACCCTTGGTATGCATTCTCTTATTTATCTCTTTTTTTCTTACCAATCTAACCCTTGAGGAACAGCATACTCCTTTATGTGAATTATAGCTTGGGCACTGTATGCTGGAGCTCTCCAAAAGCCCTTAAATCCCCCCCTTTGTTAATGAGCACTCCTAACTGTCCCAGTAGTCACTTCCCAATCAGATAGCCCAAGGTGGTTTCACAAGGAATGCTCCCAAGCACTGAGGTTACTTAAAGCGGCTCTGAAAGAGACTCCCCGTGTAGCCAATTGTCGCTGCCTTTATAAAAAAGCCCTACAAAAACAGGCTTGGGACAAACTGGTCGAGGCCAGTGACTTGAAAGATAGTTCCTTATTTTGAATAGTTATTATTAGACCCTGCTTCTCCGAACCTGACAAACCATCCATATGTCACCACATCACACAAGATAAACAGAAGAGTCACTTCCAGTCAGTCTATAATTATGGGGAGGAATCTTATTGTAATAATTGCCTGGGAGCATCTCCCATGTGACTCATATTGAATTTCAGATAATGAGGTAATAACAGGTATAGCGGGATTGACCAATAACAAGGCGCCGGGCCCAGATGGGATCCCACCAGACCTGTTAAAAATAACATTGAGGAGTGGGCTCCGATTTTAACCATGGTTCTGAATATGTGTCAACAGTCGTGCCCCAGTCTTGGTCAACAGCCTCTATCGTCCCTAGCTACAAGAAGGGGGATAGGTATAATCCCAAATGCTATAAACCCATTTCGCTGATAGACTGTTAACGTCATGGGACGGACGGGTCATACTTAACAGGCCAGTTGAATGGGCAGATAAAAATTTAATTATCTCGGAGGTCCAATACGACTTCCGAGCAGGCAAATCTACAGTGGGTCAGTGCCTAATCCTCTACGTAGTGATAGCTAAATATACAATCCCTAAAGCGGGATCCATTTATTTCAGTTTTATGGATCGCACTGCAGCGTTTGACAGGGTGAACCGTCGTAAATTATGGGCCCTGTCAGACAAGTTGGGAGTAGAGCGCTCAATAATAAATGCCCTGATATCTTTATATGCACATACCTCAGCTGCAGTAAGTTTTACTCAAGATGGGAATCTCACTGATAGTTTCAAATGATCATGAGGGGTGCGGCAAGGCTGTATTCTAGCCCCTTTTATATTCCTGCTGTATATTAATGGTCTGGAATCTGCCATGCTATCTCTGCATGTCGATACCCTGAAAATAGGTACTAGACCAGCATCAGTTTCGCTTTATGGAGATGATGCTGTGCTCATAGCATGTACACCAAGAGCATTGCAGATTTTAATTGATGGATTTGTCTCCTTTATGAAGGGACCGGACTTGTCTCCCAATTACGTGAAGTTGTTTGTGATGGAAGTGGGCTGTCCAGGGAAGAGTAAAACATCTTACAAAGCAGGCGCTTATAGTATAGCCAAAGTTCCAGCTTTTAAATATCTCTGGGTTTTATGTGATGCCAAATTAAACTGGAATACCCAGAAAGAAGAGAAGGCGATGGACACGAAGAAATCAATGGGTGCTATAGCGAACTTTGCACATAGATTAGGCACATGGTCACCTGGGGTGATTTTAAAATTATATCAAACAATTTGCATTTCCAAAGCCATGTATGGGAGTGAAATTTGTGGCTATAAGGGAGTTGGGATCTACAGACGATGCACAACAAATACCTGAGATGGCTATTAAAGGTCCCTCAAGGTACCCCAGCCTACTCAGTCTACGAAGAACTTGGGGTGAGGCACATGTTGGACTTAATTGCAGTCAAGCCTCTACACTGTTGGTTGAATATTTGGTCAAAGGAGAAGGCCTCCTTTAATCAAGAGATCATTTTGGATTGCCTCTCATTGCAGCACTCCCTTAAAATACAGTGGCGAAGATACATTAAAGAAACACTCCTAAGCCTAGGAAGATCAGATATGTTTACAAATTATAAATCAGTGAAGAAAGGGGGAAAAAAATCAACTACTTTAAAAAAAAAAAAAAAAGGTTAGCGTGGAACGAGAAGAAAAGAAATTGTTAAAACCGACAGTTAGAGCACGTGCCTTAGTGAAATCAGTGCAGGGAATAGAACATTATCTTACTATTTTAACTTGTGCCTATGGTCGTTTTTAATTACCCGTTTTAGATTTAATGTTTCCTCACTTAGTGACCTTCCCTATTAGATTCATAGTGCAAACTGAAGATAGAGGACCCTGTGGCTGTGACAATAGGTCTCCACGGGATATTTAACATTTTGATTTTTTATGCAAATATTTTACCAATACCCGACGTAAACCATATTTAAAAGACATGGGTATTAGACAGACTCGAATTACGCTTTTGCACATGCAACTTTTGCAGAATGAACGCACTTTATTTGTGGTCACACACTTTTTTAGAGCAATGATGCGATCTATACAATCTAGAATTGATTAAGATATAGGGGTGTTTTTACGAATTGCGATATGGTTAAATAGGCCCTCAGAAACACCAGTTATCTCTGAGATCTACGTATAATTTAATGGTCTTGTAAGAGGAGTGCATATTGTGTTGTTATTTAAGTAGTGGTGAAAAAATGAATTATCCCATTTTATGACTTTGCTATTTTAATGTATTGTATCTTTTATGGCTGTAAGCTTTGTCGAATAAAGATTGAATTATGTTATTATTATAAGTAAGGGTGGGCAGAGCTCCCAGAGTTTCACTCCGTGGAATTTCGTGGAGTTACATAAAAATGCCGCAAGATTCTGCGGAATTGTGCCTACGCCTAAATTGATGTCACTCATATCCAAAAGAGCGCCTAGCCCATGTCACTTGGAACTTTGGTGTACGGCAGTCTATGCCACTTTACATTAAGCCATGCAACAAAACATTCGCAAGAGGAAATACCAAAACAGAACCTGCAGAGGACGTCATGACAGGCACAGCATTCACTCTTCCGAAATCGTTACGCGAGCAGCCCAAGCATTTCACCTACACAGATACAGCAACGGCTTTCAGTTTCAATTTTAATTGGCCCCGCTTAATGCTTTCATGCAGCAGAACTTGTAATTAGGGCTCAAAAATTAATAAAAATGAAAGCAGCAAAGTGCCACATCTGTTGCAAATCATCTGTGCAGTGTGCACTCGTACCAGTGACTTTCAGCGGCAAGGTTTTCCAATGTTAATTCAACATAGCGTATGGGGTAAACAACGCAGAACCGTTGGCACTCTGTGGCATTTATTATCGCCTCGGCTGGTCTCACTCTACTTTGGCTATATTTCATTCAGCATTTTAGTAAAAAGACTGCAACTATGCAGAAAAATACATCAAACCTCCCAGATGGTTACACGATTCATGTGCTCTGAAACTTTTCATAGAAGAGAAGTGTGGCTCAATGATTAGAGCGGCAGACCCTGATGCAGAGGTCTGGCCCGGACCAGGGTTCAATTCCTGCCTCGGCGGGTCTTGGGCTCAATTTCGCCGGACCCGATAATTCTCGCCTCGGTGCCTATGCTAATCATGGGTCCCACTCAGCAACTCTGGGCAATAGCTTGCTTAATCTCCACAACGGCCCCAAAAGTGCTGGGATGCCTGGCTTCACCTTGGGGGTGCCCAGGAGTGGGCACATTACAGGGAAAGGCCAGGAAGGGTTCCACAGCGGTATGAGCACAGCGCCTGAGAGAACCTTTCGGGGGTGTGCGGAGCGCTATATAAATGCACTACATTTACATCACAGACCCCTGCATCTTGGATTTATAAAAAAAAAGTGCATTTTTCACGAGTTCACACTTCAAATGTATCACACTTCAAATGTACATAACAGTGCAGCTAGTTAATGCTATAGAATGTATTCCTTACGGATTATTATCATGTGTCTGCTACATGTGTTTGTGCCATGGAAACTGCAGGACAGTCATTTTCTCGGGCTCAAACGGTCTCTAATCACTGGAGCCGGGATGAATTAGCGGGCCGTGGGCAACCTGCAGTCCTTCTGGGTGTTTTGTTTAAATGTTTAAGGCGCCTCTTACAGCTCTGCACAGATCAGTCTTGAGGTAGCCGGATGACGAGTGACCTGGGAAATGTAAAGGCCTGGAGAGATGGGATTGAGTCAGTCCCATGAGAGAAATCAGTGGCATGGCTTGCGTAAGCCTGGCGTGTCAAACTGTTCTGCTACTTTCCCAGCCTTCAGGGGTTGGCGTTGGTTTGAGGGCCCCCTGATACACACATTCATGCCTGGGCACCCCAAGGATGGCCGGTGCTTGCCTACAGATTTGGCGGTGTGACAGCAGAGCTCCGTGCTGCACTGCAGCTCCGTATCTGTATAGAGCCAGGCCTGGTTTAACATTAACACCAAAGACCCCTGACACAACATGCGATAGTGCCCCAGTAACGAACCCCCCCCCCCCCCCCCAACCACCAAAGTACCTGAGCTCTAGTGAAGAACACTAACAGTATTGTACATATTTGGGGAGTGGTGTCATGGTGTCACGTTGCGACTTTCAATTCTTTTAAACACTTTAAAATGAGCAAACCGGAGGACAAAGTATGCGGCAGGCAGTCTCCGGTGCTCCAGCTTTACCTGCTGTTCTTCTGTGAAAAGGCGCAATGCTACACCGTGGTTACTGACAGGGATTGCGCACCGAAGCCCCAAGGAACAGGAAAGGCAACCTCTCTGCTCCTGTGGCAGCACTAACATTGGAGCAGGAATAGTGCCAATATCGGCAACAGTTATCACAACACACATAAGTACATAAATAAAAACACACGACACTGAATGTAAGTGGAGAAATATTGCTGCAGGTTTATTAGCATAAGCAATATGCAAACATGGTGGGTTATCTTACGGGCGATCCCAGGGCAGGCCAGCCCCTATGCCGCCTGCCCGTCTGATAAGCCTAGAGTCACCATGGCAACGCCAATTGGTGTATACCTAATGTTGGGAGGGTCCCCCCCTCCCACCCGTGGACCACCAGTCCACTTGCTTCACACGCCCCCCCGTGATGGGTGGGCGGAGCATACATGGCAGCCCCCGGTTGCTCAGACCCACAACCGCCTGTCGGATAGCGGGGCGCCGTCGGTCTTCCAGTGGACACGCTAAACATCCCTGGGTATCCTGGCTTAGCACCACGCGGTGCTGCTGCATGCTATACCCCTTAGTATGTGCAGACCCTGGATCGCCCTGTAACTCCTCCTGCAACACAAAGTGAGAATTGTTAGAAAACCTGGCCCCCCCTTTGTCCCTCCGGACGCCGGGTAAGCGGATGGGCGGGCAAGGCGAACGAGCGGACAAGAGGGCGAGGAGGGGGCGGAGACAGAATATGTACCCCCCTGGCTCCTCCCCGCCGGAAGCAGCTATCTGCTGGGGTCTCCCTTGGTCTATCCCAGGGACACGACCTCCCACCCCTGTGCCTTCCTGTGGCACTAAGGCGGCCGCCCTCGAAGGGGCGGGCCGCTGCGCAACCCCCCCCCGGGCAGCCTTACATAGTGCCAATATCGGCAACAGTTATCACAACACACATAAGTACATAAATAAAAACACACGACACTGAATGTAAGTGGAGAAATATTGCTACAGGTTTATTAGCATAACCAATATGCAAACATGGTGGGTTATCTTACGGGCGATCCCAGGGCAGGCCAGCCCCTATGCCGCCTGACCGTCTGATAAGCCTAGAGTCACCATGGCAACGCCAATTGGTGTATACCTAATGTTGGGAGGGTCCCCCCCTCCCACCCGTGGACCACCAGTCCACTTGCTTCACACGCCCCCCCGTGATGGTTGGGCGGAGCATACATGGCAGCCCCCGGTTGCTCAGACCCACAACCGCCTGTCGGATAGCGGGGCGCCGTCGGTCTTCCAGTGGACACGCTAAACATCCCTGGGTATCCTGGCTTAGCACCACGCGGTGCTGCTGCATGCTATACCCCTTGGTATGTGCAGACCCTGGATCGCCCTGTAACTCCTCCACAGCCTTGGGAGTGGCCACCGTCACTACCAGGGCCCCCCACCAAAGTCCCCTATTATTCGCAACCCGCAGCTGCCAGTGCTTCCCCTAGATCCAGTAAAAACAACTCCATGCCTAGATCCGAGAGGTGAACCCCATCGCCTTTCAGACATCCCGTTGATTTGGCGTGCAGAAGGCCATGCCTGATGAAGCCAAAGCCTCTTTGCTCAGTGAACTTGCGCATGGCGCTGTTAACTTTTCTTCTAGACACCTCGATGGCGTCGCCTGAGCGAGCACCATGCCAAATCGCGCGTGGTGTCATCTCAGACCACCACAGTTCACACGGCCCCAACAGCACGCTCAACTTGCAGAAAGTATCCCTCATGTCTTGTAGCAAAGCTCTCCTTCCTAGTGATGTGAGGTCATTCCCCCCCAGGTGAACCACCAAGAGGTTGGGCGGGAGCCACCCTCCCCGGAGTCTCTTCTTCACTTTCCGTAACAGATCGCACCAGCGCAAGCCTGAGAAACCCAACCACGGGATGTCCGTGTTGGCAAAGCCATTCTGCCACTCTCTTGCCTCCGCCCAATGTGCCAGTCTTGCAATAATTGAGTGACCAATTACCCACACCTTCATACCTAATAAAGAGAAAATTGGTTTTGAGTATATGTTTATTAGCGGAAAACATCAGCAAAACATCAGCACATCTACAGTCAAGGTATACGTCAATCAGGAGCCAGCGAAAAAGGGGGGGGGGCCTGAAAGGATTGTAGGTCTCGAATAGACAGCCCAACCAATGTGTCCCACTGCCCCCACGGCCACTCCTAGGGCCGAATGTATCGCTTGAAGCAATGCGATTGCCAGCGCCCCACCTTCATGATACCTTCTGCGGGCAGTCCTGCCAGGAACGCTGTGGTGGCCGCGCCTATGTGGAACGAATGGCTGCTGAATTTTTTGTCCCTAACCTCATGGCCAGACAGCCTTAGGCAGGCCTTGAGGATGTGGTCCACTTGAAATCTGGTGACCGGGAGGCCATCCGGATGCACCAGCAGGTAACCCGCCCCCCGCGGGCGAAGCGGCAGGTAGGTTCTGACCCAAGCTACCGGGCAATATCTCTCATCCCCCAAGCTGTGTAGCACAAATAACCTCCCCCGCCCCAGCTGGTCAGTTTTGGACTGTCTCATGACTATTTTCAGGCACCCCGGCTCCAGTTCTACATCTTTTACGTTCAAGGCCACCCCCGAGGAGTCAGATTTTGAGCGAGCCACTAGTTCCCCGATCCTAAAGGCGCCAAAGAAGGCTAGGGAAAAACAGGCCGAGAACAGTGTAGTGGGTGACCCTACCCATACAGTCTAACATCCCTTGTAACAGTGAGAAACTAATGGGGGATCTGGGATCAGGGAATCGTGGAACCAGTTTGGCCCACCCTCGCAAGGCTGCTTTGATCACAAAGGCCTTGGTGGGATCAGACTGACCCCTAAGTTTGGCGTGGTGGCTGATGGCAGCGAGGTGACCCGTTATCCAGGAATGTGTTTTGCCCTCCCCTCTGGCCCACAGCAAGAATTGTTGGACTCTAAGTTCCAGGGCCACCTGATCTTCCTCCCAGCCCCCTGTAATTGCACAGAAAAGAGTGACACAGCTCCCGTAGCGCTTCGCAGTTCTGGGGGCTAAGGACCGCTCTCCCAGCTCCCTCATCCGTGGTCCCACTTCAGCAGCCGCCACAAGTGCGGTGGGAAAGGAGTCCCCTCTTGACGTGCGCTCGGCCAGGCCTCCCGGAAGCGGTGCCACTGGAAACGAGACAAAGAGTCAGCGGCAACATTAGAAATCCCTTGAATGTGCCTGGCCCTGCACTCTACGTTGTTAAATAGGCAGGCCCTGACAAGCTCTCGCAGTAGGCACAGGACTAGGGGGCAGCTGGCAGACTGGGAGTTGATGGCCTGCACCACCGCCAGGTTGTCTGACCAAAAAAGCACACGTTTAGCGGACAGGGCCCTGGGCCAGAGATGAAAAGCTACCACAATTGGGAAGAGTTCCAGGACGGTGATCTTGGACGTGACCTTTTTCTTGTGCCAGGCGTTCGCCACCTCTCTGCACACCACTCCTTGTCCAAAATCACTCCGAACCCTTCCCTGCCAGACGCATCAGAGAAGAGGGCCAGCTCCCGGCTGTTAGCCCAGGGGTCGCGCCAGATGACTGCCCCATTAAAGTTGACTAGGAAGTCTGCCCACATGATAAGGTCTTCCCGCATCCCCTTGTTCAATCTAACCATGTGGTGCTTCCTATTCACCGAGGCCGTAGCTCTAGCTATCCTTCTCGCAAATGCCCTGCCCGCGGGGATGACTCTGGCAGCAAAGTTTAGCTTCCCCAAAAGGCTCTGAATGGCTGCCAAGGAAACCTTCTCCTTCCCTACCACATGGCTAATCTGATCTCTCAGGTCCCGCACCTTGTCGGCTGGCAGCCTGGCCTCCCCCGCCACTGTGTCCAACTCAATACCTAAGAAAGAGAGAACCTGGGCCGGACCCTCCGTTTTCTTAGGGGCTAAGGGAACGCCAAGGTGATGCATCAGAGCCTGAAAATCAGCGAGGGCTGCCCTGCATTCCTGAGTGCCATCCCTCCCGATGAATAAGAAGTCATCCAAGTAATGGGAAACCCCAGAAAAGCTGTAGGTGTGCTGGAAGGCCCATTGAAGGAAGGAGCTGAAGGCCTCGAAGAAGGCACAGGAAACCGCGCACCCCATGGGCATGCACTTGTCAAAGTAGTACATGCCGTCCACCTTGAAACCCAGCAGGTGTTGGCTGCTGGGGTGCACTGGTAGTAACCGAAAGGCCGACTCAATGTCGGCCTTCGCTAACCATGCTCCTTTGCCAGCCCTCCTTACCCGGTCAAGTGCGACATCCAATGTACAATAAGACACAGAGCATGACCCCTCCTGAAGGCCGTGGTTTACTGAGCTCCCTTCTGGATAAGACAAGTGGTGAATCAGTCTGAAAGACCCTGGTTCTTTTTTAGGGACCAAGCCAAGGGGGGAGACTACGAAGTTATCTAACGGGGGCTCCCTGAAAGGACCCGCCACACGTCCCAGCCTCAGTTCCTTCTGAACTTTTTCATTTAAGACCTGTGGGAGAACCCTGGCAGATCTGAGGTTCTCCGCATCGCGAGCGGACAGGGGACCTACATAAGGGATGGTGAAGCCCAGCGAGAAGCCTTCTAGCAGGAGCGCACTGTCAGAGGAGAGGGGGTACAGTCTGAGTAACTCGAGCATGCGGTCAAGATTGACAGGGGAAGGACCCTTGATGGCCAGGGGCGCAGGAGCACTGGCGACCTGATCGGTGGGAGGGAGGGGGAGGGGAGAGGCCGCAGCTGGGGGAGGGTGCGGGGGCGACTCAAGAAGATGGTTTGAAGGAGTCAGCAGGCTTCTTGTCCTGTTTGGCTTGGCACGAGGAAGCGGGGTGACGCCCCCCGCACTTGCTGCATGAGTGCTGGAAACGGCACTTGACCCCCCAAGAGCAAGCGCCGGCATTGAACAGGTTGCAAGTCCCGGGCGAGACCCGCTTGGCCCCCCTTCCCCTGCCACCTCCTCTACGCCCCCCCCGAAAGGGCTGCCTCGCGTGCTTAACATTGAGCTGGGAGCTTCCTGACTGGCCGCCCCCCCCTCCTGACCCTTTGGGAAGCGAGGCAGGGCTCTGGGATCCCCGAGACCCCATGTGGTCCATCCACAGCTGTACCTCTTTCTGGTCCCATTCCATCTCTGGGCAAATGGCCATCTTCTTTCTGAACTCCATGTCATAATTGAGCCACCCTTCCCCGCCCCACTTCTGCGCCTCTGTGTGAATTAGCCGCTGGTACAGTACTAAGGCCTGCCCCTGTTCAGGAAATTTTTCAATTATAACCGATTGAAGAATGGAAAAGGCGGCTAGCCAGTTATCTATTGTTTTATCCGGCCACTGCTGGAACCTGACCTTCTTATCGTCTTCCTTCCCCCCAAGCCTACGCGCGTCTTGCCCATGCTGGCCCAGCAGAAGTAGTGAAAAGATGTCTAAAAACTCGCGCCTCCAGATGAATTCCTTTACTGCTAGGGGAACCTCCCAGATCAGCGAGCTATGGCCAGACAGGAGCGGGGCATGAGTAACCTCCTTCTTGGCTGAGACCTGCAGAGATGGCCCTGGTACTGTTGCGCTAGCTGGCTGTGTGGACGCGCTGCCCCCTGGGGCGGGGGGGGGGGCGGTGGGCTCAAGGACGGCAGCAGGCTGCCCGGTTTGCGGCTCACCTCCTGCTGGTTGACGCTGCTCACCCCCTGCCGGGAGGGGCCCTGGTGCAGGGGGGCCAACGGGAGCCGCCCTCTCCTGCCTGACGGGCATAACAGACCCTGCCACCGCCGCCGGTTCTGCACTCCTGGGCAAGGAAATAGGAGGTGTGCACGGCACTGTGGACAGCTCGGGGGCCTGACGAAATGTCCCTTGTGGTGCCCAAACAGTGGCTGCAGCGGAGGGGTTCCCTCCCGCACTGTCAGCAGTCGGCCGTCCCCCGGCTGAGGCTGCCCGCGAGAAACCAGCCCTGACCTCTTCCATAAAATTCTTAAGGGTCTCATTGAGGTTGGCCAGGTCCTCCCTGGATGCAAAGTTAGCGGAAGGAGAGCTTAAACTGCTCGGGGGTGGCGGGCCGGCCGGGGACGGCAGGGGCGGATGCCCGGAAGAGCCCTTGACAGCGGGCACCGAGCGGACCCTGTGTGCAGTTCCTTCAGCCGGGAAGTCTCTAACCGTGGCCCTGCGGATTCGTTTGGGGCGGGGAGGTCCTGCCTCCTCATTCGACTCTTGTCCCGTCGTGTGACCCCCAGAAATGACCCCCGAGTCATCAGGGCAGCTGGCCTTGAGGAGGTCCGCAGCCCAGGCCAGTCCTTTGGATTTGGCTAGTTCAATAATTGCTGCTAACTGTGCGTCTTGCGAATTGCCCTGCTGGGTCTCATCGACCTGGGACGGCGTCGAGAAGAGCGCTGGGGTACCCTCACTTTCCATCTCGGACTGGGTCCTAACCTGAAAGAGAAATGAACGTAAGCAGCGGCCAATACCACTTGAGACCGGCCCCTACCCGCCCTGAAACCAATCCGCGCCGTCACACCCGCTACTACTTACTCTCACGGAAGCGAACGCACCTCCTTCAGCCCCGAACGTATGCTGTCCCAGCTATCCTGCATACAAAGAACAAAAACTGTTAAAAACGCGCCCCAGGGCGACCTTGTTCTAGGCCGGCAAGCCAGGAGCCTACTCTCCCCTTCCTTCCCCACCCTTTGACACACTTACACCCTTTTCCGGCAGCAAGCGTGTTCGTCTGATACACCTACCCTTGGCACGATCTAGGAGGAAGAGAGTAGAGGATGAAAACGACAAATTAACTTCCCTGCTGCTATAACCTACATGCATGTCCCCAAAGCAGCACCTGCGCAAGAAAGTGAATGGGGAGGGGAGCCTGGGGAAGTGTAAGAAGCGTTTGTTTTAACAACTTGTGACACATCACAGCGTTAGCGGGCACGGGCCCCTGTCCTGTGAGAGCCTTGCTAACCGAGTGTCTTGAGCACGAATTCTAATACTTGACAACACTTTTTTTTTTTTTTTTTGCAAATGGAGATAAAGTGATTGCGCAGAATATAGGCTGTTCGGCATTATCAAAAAGACTCGAGTTTATCTCCCAGTTCCCCAGGTCACATCCGCTCCCTCGCTGATGTAACAAAGAAGCTTGGAGAATGCGGGCACCGATCCCGCTACCTCTCGCATGCTAAGCGAGCGCTCTACCATTTGAGCAAATTCCCCTCCTAAAGTAACGCACTGACTCGAACACGTTGACGAGCCTGTTCAGATACATACACCTTTGCGAACTGACAGGAGCTCCGGGTCCCCGAGGGTGAGCGGGGAGGGCGCGCGCGCCACAAATAAAACCCCCCCCCCCGCGTGCGTGAACCCGCCCCGGACACGACAGCCAAAGAAAGAAAGGAGGGGGGGTGAAATTCCACATGTCGCAAAGTGGCGAAGCGACCACGCGCCTGCCAACTTGCGCCAGACGGGCACTAACGCACCTATGTCGACGAAGAAACAATACGCCCAACTAACGAGTCTGGTGGAATGCCGTCAGGCCTGGGCCCACGCGCGAGAGTTCCAAAGTGCATCACACCAAAGAGCAAACACTGGACAGTGGGTCGCGCAGGCACTACCACTCGACAGCAAGAATGCGCCTACAAGTCCAAATAGGACCTGCAACAATTCCCTCAACAAGATGCCTGGTCAGGTGACCCCAGACTGGGCTAGAGGCCCGCACCCGCCACATCTCGGGCATCAAGGCGCACACAATTATTCCAAAGCAAAACTCAACATACACAGGAGGAGCATACACAGGACAACAGCTTGGGTTTAGCTTTAAAACGGGTTGCCCGCTCCATCGTCCCTCGGTCTGCAGCAAGTCCCGTGAGCGAAGGTCTTGTGCGCTCCAAATTACCGTTTAAAACACTTTTTTCCCCGGTCATAAATGAAGCACATTAGCTCTTAGGGGAGGAAAAAGATTAAGTGATTCGCCCAGAATCACAGGATGTGAACGCGTCCCCGAGGCTCGAACCCCCGGTATCCTGCACCAGAATCGGCAAACTAGCCGCCAGACCACAAATTGCGTGTGCGCCTTTAATACCGTAATTGAGACTGAAAGCCGTTACTTGGTAAGTGCGAGCTTGAACTTCTGTGGCTGCGTGAGTCTTTTCAGCGTGCACGCGTCGCTTCAGCAGTCGCAAGCCTCTCCAAGCGAACAGTTGGAGTCTCCGACCGCCCCTTAGGCCACAAAGCGTCTGTCGGGATTAGCCCGGAACACAGGCCTAGTCCGCATCGAATCCGGGAGAAAATCCCCACAACACCTTTCCCGCCGAAGTAAGGGACCTAACTCCCCCGGGACGGCCAGCGACAAAACTATCCCCGGACATGGCCACGGAGAAGGGGGGGGGGGACCCTTCTACACTGAGCCCGCCCCAACCGAAAGTGCACCTTCCCTGGCCGGGAACCGAAACCGGAACACCAGGGAGCGTGGCAGCACTGGTAACGGCAGTGGTGGCGGCCTGGGGCTTCACCGGGTCTTAAGCCCACCCGTGGCGTACTCCGGGCAGGAGACTTGGTCGTGTTGGCAGGGGGGGCTGCGTCGGGGGTTGCAAGAATGTCGGGCAGGTGAACGGAGTGAATACAGAGGACCCAGTAGCCTCGCGATGAAGGGTCAGTTGGGCCCACTTCCCACAAACCAGGCCTCCTATGCATCGATGGAATCTTGCCGCACACCACCAGTGTGAGACACGGACCGCGTCTCCACCCTGCTGCCCCCTTAGTCCCCCCACAACCACGCAACACCGACAGCACCCCGCGCACGGCCCCCCCCCCGCCCGTGGTACACCGACCACAGGGCCCCGTCTCCTGGTACTGCCCAGGGACAGGGCCGGGGCGAGAGGAAGGTCACCGGCAACTCACCGCGTAAACTTGTAGCAGGCTGAGCGCGCACACGATGATTCTGCGACGACGAACTGCGACCTCGGCCCAAGGCGAACGAGCGGACAAGAGGGCGAGGAGGGGGCGGAGACAGAACATGTACCCCCCTGGCTCCTCCCCGCCGGAAGCAGCTATCTGCTGGGGTCTCCCTTGGTCTATCCCAGGGACACGACCTCCCACCCCTGTGCCTTCCTGTGGCACTAAGGCGGCCGCCCTCAAAGGGGCGGGCCGCTGCGCAACCCCCCCCCCGGGCAGCCTTACAGTGCAAAGGGAAAGTGAAAGGCCACACGCGGCCGGCTACCGTAATTAAGAACACAAATGCGCACTCCAGTCTAATCAGCATTGAAATAAATGCTGCTGAGGGCCTAGGATTTAGTGCCTTATGTTAAAGGGGGGGGGGGTCTGGGAGCCAGTAAACTCCCCAACGTGACGGCGAGCTGAGTTTTTTTTACAAACTTCGCCTTCCAAATGGAAGGGGCAACAACTTCGCAAACTCTGTCGGCGGAACGGAGTTTACAGCCCACCGTTAATTATAAACTGCTGAACTTCTTTTATATTTTTCACAGTCTTTCAATACATTTTGTATTACTCTATTCTATACATTCTCCTTCTTATGTTTTTGTCATTTCAGCCTTCTTTCAATATGCATAGTTTTCCCATAACATGATTTTCTTTTATCATCTCCTATTTTTCTTTCCTTCTGATTTGTTTTTAAACTTTTCTTTTTCTTTTCAACATTTTTAAATTGCTTTACACTCTGTAAAAGTAAATTAACAAACTGTTCAGTTCTCTTACCAAAACACTTTTTCTTCTGTATAACATTTTGCACTTCATCTGATTTTCTATTTTCTCTTTTCTTCAAATAGTTTTTTTTCTTGTCTTCTCTTTTGATCTTTTTGCTATTCTCAATGGTTTTTAACAATAAATGTAAATATCTGAAAAACAAAGATAGGTTACAATAGTTTGTTGAATAGCTTTCTACTTTTAAAATATTTATATATTATTAATCATAACAATAAATAAACAAATACTTTCAATTACATTGCAAATATCTCCATAACTCTTAAATAGTTAGAATATTGTACTTTAAACATTAGCAAAGCTGTCACAAGAACACGCATTTTTAAACAGTAACATGGTTCAGATTGCTGTTTTAAATTTGGCTAGTCCTAAGTTTCTGAGCAGTTGGTGAAAACTGAAGCTACAACAGAAAAGTGAGGTTTAAGGCATGTTGGCAAAAGGATTACTGATTAGGCTACTTGAAAAGTAGAAAGGTACACTTGAAGGTACATTTGAAGTAGGCCGTATACGTTTAGGTGTCCGTTTTAAATGAGAAATGCAGTCTGTCAAGTTTAAAGGTCTGCGTGCTCTGGTGAGTGAGGTATGTGTCTACTTCTACAACTATTGTCTGATGTGTTATGCATCGGAAGATCAGTAGCGGCCCGTGGTGAGAGTGCTGCCAGGTGCTGACGAGGGGTGGGGAATGGGCAGGGTGGGGGTAGTAAACTGCTGAATACGGCACTGAGGTAAGTACACAAACAAATACATAAAACGAATTTCGTTGAGTGCGCTGCATCCCCAAATGCACAAAATGTATACATTTTATGTATGATACAAAATGTACACATTTTGTAACATATTTCAAACATCACACTTCTCTAATAATTTTGAAACTTTGAAAATAATGGTTTTCAAAGTTAAAAATACCACTACAAAGAGTGAAGCACAACTACATAATACATGACACACCTTACACATTTGAAATTCACCTTTCAAATAGTAATAGAGAATATGAAATATCAGAAACTCATAAAAGATTTTCTTTTTCACACAATAAATGTAATGCACCACTCTCACCAAGGTAAAACCAGTAATGGTAAACTTTCCCTCTCTTTCTGCATACAAATAAATGTAAGTGGCAAATCAAATTGTTTCCTTCAATATTTCAAATTGTGAAACACATTTCTATTGGTTAGACATAGTAACCCTTTCTAAGTGTCTTCTAAAAGTACCCAAGCTGCTTCTGTAATTTACTGGAGTCATGACTCCACCGCGGTGCCGCAGTGTAGCGTCGCAATGGTGCCGCAAACTTTTACGTGAGTTTAAAAACCTACTTACAATAATACTAATATTATTTTTTAACAACCCACTACTTCCAAACATACTACTGATTTGGGAAATCCTTATTTAGTAGTATATCACTTATATAATTTACCATTTAACATTTTAAAACTACAGTTAAGTTTCAACCCTTCCCCCAGTCCTAGTTTCCTTAGTAACATTTTCTGCAACATTCAACTGTACCAGAAGGTAACAAGTTCACCACATTTTCAAATTCAACACACAAGCTCACAAATACAAATTGCAGATGTGGTTGATTTTTGCAAAATATTACCTTATCCTATCTACTTTCAAACATTTTTTAACAACCAATCAGAAACATGGTTCTTTAGTAAAGTAACATGAATCCTATTTTTGAGTTCACAATGTTGATGAACAGCCCATCAGTTATTGGTTTTCTCAAAAACAGCATGTTCTCCATCATTTTAGATACCTCTCATTCTACCAACGGACTACCTCAGGTACAGACATCTTTTCATTCCTTACAGACATCCCTTCAAGATGCTTACAGTATTGATTGTAGGGCACAGCTAAGTTTTCTGGTAAAAAAAGGTGTGCTGAACACAGAGGTATTGACAAAGACCTAGGATTGCAAAATGTGGATTTAAAATGAATTGCACAGAGAGGATTAAAGTTAAAACCTTTTTGTATCTCCAATCCCCTGACCTCATGATTGTGCACTGTGGTGGCAATGACCTTTGCACATTGACTGGGGTAGGGCTGGAAATTCTAATGAAGGATACCTTTGCACAATTGATGTTGCTTTTGCTTCAAGCTGTCTTTGTATACTCTAATATATGCCAAAGACAGAAATAGAAGTGGTCAAATTAATGTGGCCACAGAATGAGAAAGCTAGGAAGAATGTCAGTAAAGCTGTTTCTGCTTATCTCAGAGACTTTAGGATGGGCTCCATCTATAACAACAATTTATGTTATAATATGCAAGGTATCTATAGAACTGATGGAGTTAATTTCACAGATGAAGGAAACAGAATGATTCTCAACATCCTTAAGCTGTGCATCCGTTCTTATATGTAGCTCCAACAAAGTCATAATGAAAACAGCGGCTCATTTTAGAGCCACCCTATGACCCAACAGTGAATCTTATTTATTTTTTACCATACATAAACTTTTGAAATATTTTGCGGATTCGCGAACCTTCGTGAATCCGCAAATCAAAAGCATACATTCAATGTACTGCAACACAATACACTTTTCAAATGTAACTTTTTATTTTTATTTTTTTATATTCTTTCTAACTCTATCAAATGTAATGTAATTATTGACTTCAAACTCACAAGCTCCATTAAAAAATGTTACAAATTCAAAACTACTTTCTGAATTATATACTATTAAATTTATTTATTTAACATGGATCCGCGAATCCACCGCAACGTTACACTGGGGGGGGGGGCCGCGCTGAGAGATGCGATGGGGTTGCGACTCCTAGCACAAGAGAATAAATATTAATTAATGCCCCCGTTCCATTGCCCGATGTCAGCCCCAGGTACCCCAGCCTCCGGGGCTGGCCCAATTCTTTTTTTTAAACTAAAAACATGAATAGGGGGCCTGCCTGCCCCCCTTATCTAGGCCATTTTGGGCCCCGGGGACCCCATTCGCTAGGACTTTGCCTCATGTTGGGGACCACAAGGGGAGCCTCAATGCCCCCACGGGCATGTCGGCTCGCCGCCTCCTGCGAGAGCCAGCAGTGGTTTGGGGCAGAGGGAGCTGCTAATATGCAGCTCCCTTTACCCAAAAGCAATTCTGCCTCGCTTCATGGAAGCGAGAGCAGTTTTTCTGCTCTCGCTTTCATGAAGCAAAGCAGAAGGTTGCTATGGCAGGGCAGGAGCAGTGCTCCCGCCATGCCATAGCAAACTGCAATGTACCAGGGGTGGACACCCCGGAACATTGCTGGAGCCAGCCCTGGGGTGTGGCGGTCCCCAGGGCTATGGGAGGGATCCATTAGGGGGGCCGTGCAGCTCCACTGCAACATATTTAAAGCCTTGGGAAGTTGGTGGTCCCCAGGGCAGTGCGGGGGCTTGAGCCCACACACTATAATTTTAACTTCGCCCCAGGGAAGTGGCAGTCCCTGGAGCTGCGGGGGGCGCGAGTCCCCCCGCATTTAAAGATAAAAGCCTGGGGAGGTGGCAGTCCCCGGGGCAGCATGGGGGTCGGCAGATGCCCCCTACCCCTATTTTTTTATAAAAAGCCCCAGGGAGGTGGCGATCCCCGGGGCTGTGTGGTGCCCTGTGCCCCTCGCATATCATTAAAATTGCCCCATGGAGGGCTTAATTAAACAAAGCATGGGAGGCCACACTTTGTTTTTTAAAACATTTTCAGCAGGATTCGCAGACCCTACGCGAATCCCACTGAACATTTAAAAAAATGCTTTTTTGGCCCTCTGAGCAGGCCTAGGGGTTCAGGGTGTTCCTACCCTGCCCCCTTTTCTTGTTTTTTTACCTTTTGTCTTGTGACTCGGTTCAACTGAGTCACAAGATGGCTGTCAACACTTCCTGGTTTGCAGTGTTGGCAGCCAATAAGAGTCAAGCTTGTGCTCGGGAGGATTCACGGATCCACCAAGGTCACCAGATTCTAATATTTTTTATATAAGAATTTCTCAGGAACTACTGAATGGATTTACACCGTTTAACAAAATGGGCGCTTTCTGAACCAGGAGCTACCTTTTTGCCAAATTTGGTGTAATTCAGTTCAGCAGTTCGGGCAGTAGCCGTGGCTAAAGTTTCCTATGGAAATTAACATGAAAAAAACGTGTTATGTGACCCCCTTTTTTCTTGGCCCCCGCTTGGCGAATCACCCTGAAACTTTCAAGACAGGAGCTGACCTGAGCGGGCTATAAGTTTTAATTATATATATATATATATATATATATATATATATATATATATATATATAATCTACTGGCTGTCGCCAGTAGATAGTTATAGTTAGGACCACGTTTCCATAGAAAAAGCATTTTTTCATGTGCTTATAATTTTGACGTAGTTTGACGAATCTTTACAAAATTTTTCAAAAAGTTTCCCTTTTTTGATCAGCTCCTATCTTTAGAGTTTGGGGGTGATTGGTCAAGGGGGAGCTGAAAAAAAGGGGGTCCCAAAATGTGTTTTCTCAATGCATTTTCCTTAGGAAACTTTAGACAACAGGTCAAACTGCTGAACAGAATTACGCCAAATTTGGCAGAGAGAAAGGTCCAGAAAGCATGCTTTTGTTGAAATGGTGTAAATCCGTTCAGTAGTTTTTGAGATATTAAAGGAACAAAATATATATATCTGGACGGTGCCTAACTCCCGAGCACGAGCTTGCCTCTGATTGGCTGCTAACTCTTCAAACCAGGAAGTGTCCTCTGATTGGCTACTAACACTTCAAACCAGGAAGTGTTAGCAGCCATCTTGTGCCTCGCATCGAGTGAAAATATAAAACAAAAGTGCCGGGGACAATTTAATATACCAGAGCTCTGCCTGTACAAGATACCCCTTTCATGCTCCCTCAGCCCACATCACCAGCTCGCAGCTATGCCTTTAGAAGGCAGTCTGTTGGCTCGCAGCTCTCTACCTTTGCGAGCTAATACGCTGCTGTGCCTATTTGCGAGTGGACGCGCCACATTTGGCAGGGAGAAAGGTCGTAGTCCAGAAAGCACGCTTTTGTTTAAATGGGGTAAATCCGTTCAGTAGTTTTTGAGAAATATCATATTGTGCAGATATCGATTTTTGAGAATTCTGACATCTGATTGGTTGAGGCGATACGAGCATGAGCTTGAGGCTCATTGGCTGAGAACTGTTGAGACTAGGAAGTGTTGGCAGCCATTTTGTGATTCAGTCCATCACTCTCTCCACCATTCTACCACTGCGAGGCAATACTGAAAATATACCGGATCTCTGTCTGTACGAAATTCCCGTTTCACGCTCCCTCTCCCCACATCACCACTTCGCAGCTATGCCTTTAGAAGCCAGTCCGTCAGCTCGCAGCTCTCTACCTTTGCGAGCTAGTACGGTGCTGTGCCTCTACCTCTGCGAGCTAGTACGCTGCTGTTCTTTTGGAAGCGGACGGCCCATAGTTCTCCCTCTGCGAGTTGAGTCCATGGGCCGCAGCTGTCCCTCTGCGAGCCTGGGTGCGAACTGTTGATAAGTCAAACTATATGAGCATTGAAAAGCCATTTTGTGATTCACTCCGTCAGCTTGCATCTGTCCGAGGCAACTCTTAAAACATACCGGAGCTCTGTCTGTGCGAGATACACCTTTCACTCTGCCTCTCCCCACATCAGAAGGTAACGCACCCTCTTCCCACATCACCAGCATACCCCCAACAACTTTCTTGGGCCCGCAAGTCTCCCTCTGTGAACCACCGGTCGGATTGCAGCCTTTTGGGTGCGACTTCTCATGCCACAGTTGTATCTGTGAAGCCAAGACTGGAAATATACCGCAGGTCTCTCTCTGCGAGATACCCCCTTCACGCTCACTCTCCCCACATCACTGTTCCTCAGCTATCCCTTTGGAAGCCGACGGCCCGCACCTTTCCCTATACCTGTCGGCCCACAACTGTTCCTCTGCGAGCTGGCCCGCAGCTCTCCCTCTGCGAACTAATAGGCAGCAGCTCCTCCTCTACGAGCCAGCCAGTCGTCTCGCAGCTCTTCATCTATGAGCCAGCCCGCCGGCTCGCAAGTCTCTGAGACCAGATGCAATGGAGCCAACGATTATGCAGGTGGGACACCCAACACTGCTCCGACACCCCCCAGCAGCAGCTCCTTGTCCGCCATCCCCCCTCACCCCCACCCCCACCCCCACAAGCAAGTGTAACAGTTACATTAGGGAATCTGGAATGTAAAAAATTGGCTAATGTGGTACAATTATTAATAAGCAGATGCTTGTGAGGATGCACAAATAAGAACCTTAGTCATGTATGGATTTACATATAAAACATTTTATTTAAACAAAAGAACAAAATAAAAGTAGGTACAGGTATGGCGTGTCATCCCTCGACAATTTGTGAATCACAGCCTGCAATACAAAAAGAAAGATAAGATGGTGCGTCATGCATCCAGCA